>NC_060144.1:378757379-381257379 GCF_021461385.2 Schistocerca piceifrons | reverse complement strand
TGTAATTTGCAACTTTCGAAGAAACGCCATGCTACGTTTCTTAGAATGAAGAAAAAAACAAGAGTGTGATCACGCAGAACCATAATGTGGCAGCTTCTGGAGAGGTTTTCCGGAGGAATATTTCCGCTTGGGCCGGCCGGGGTGGCCGAGCGGTTCTTGGCTTCTGGAACCGAGCGACCGCTACGGTCTCGGGTTCGAATCCTGCCTCGGGCATGGATGTGTGTCATGTCCTTAGGTTAATTAGGTTTAATTAATTCTAAGTTCTAGGTGACTGATGACCTCAGAAGTTAGGTCCCACGGTGCTCAGAGCCATTTGAATCATTTATTTCCGCTTGGACGAATTTTAAAAGACCGCCCCCTGGGCTCGACCAATAGAACCAGTGCAAGAGTAGTGAAGGAAATTGTGCGTACTTAAAACGGCATTTTAATGCGTGATATCATAAGACAACTGGCTATAAATTGCGATCTCATTGTTACTCCTGACAAATATGTCAACGGCGGCACTTCTAGAAACGTTTTAACGTTTCGACGATCTTACTCCGCTGGAAATTCGAAAATTCTGTTTGGCTGCAAGGATTCTGTCGATTCTACAATCAGCAGAGTCAGATACAAATACAAGACTTACAACAATCTTTAAGGCTTTTTTGTCTAAACTCATTGCTCAGCACAAGTGCATGCAATACTGTAGGGCATGGTGAGAAAGTTAAAAATTTGAACTTCATCCATTTACTCATTAAGATACAGTTGTAACGTATTATAAATAGCAGACCTACAACTAGTTCTACATTGTCGTGTTTTTAAACTGAAAGAAATCTTGTACAACTCATATTATACATAATTATTTGAAGCGGGATAGAACTGCATTACAATTTGGTTTCCTGCAGGTAGTTGGGTTCATTTCTTCCTTCTGGCTCTTTGTTGTGTCAGCACACGTCTCAGATATTTTGTGAGTAAACTGTCTTGATCGTTTATTACAATTGCTTTAATTTTTAGGACGTTTCTGCTTCTGCCATCATTAGATATCAAGAAGTTTAGAAATTACACAAGAACGTTCTACATCAGTACTAAAAACCATGCCTGAATTTCAGACGAATTTCGGACGCAACTTTTTGTCAGTAGGTGTCGTATTTTTGGTCAGATTTCTGGCTTTACATTTATTAAGGTCAACAGTTTGAGAGGAAAGAGTTCCTACAAAATGGAGGACTAATGCTGCTAAAGAATCTCCTAATTCTATAAGTAACGTACTTTTTTCCGCTTTCATCTACTTTTGTTGTCTTCTTCTAAAGTAAAAATCCCGTAGTTGTGCCCATTACATACAAATGCCAGAAGGGTATCTTCCATAGTTTCATCTGTTTCCTCCTGAAGGATAATGAGCGATATTTCTTCTGGTTTTATCCAATACTTTGTGAATATTATAACAAACTCAAGGTAGTGGATAAAACGACCCACTCGCAAGATCGTAACCTCTTTTGCGTAAGCAGTGTGACGTGCTCAGTGTACCTTAACATCAGTTCGGTGTCTCTGTATTCACGCATACGATCTATACGCTTTTGATAATCGTCTTTGAAACCAAATATTGTGGAGGATATTTTCTGTTAGTCACGCAGGTATTTAAAATCTGTGTAATGCTCGTGCACATAATCGAATACAACATGCAGAGCCTGATGAAAGTAGCGCAGAGACCGTTTCATTCATCAATTGCAGGGGCCAAACATGACGTAAAACAGGAGGATAATATATAATAAAATTGTGTTCCATTTATTTAAGCACTACCTTCGGTTTTACAAATAATGCCTCTCTTGGGCCACTGTCTGCTTAAGCCACTGTAATTTGACATCTACTACACGATTTTATCATCTTTAGAACTGTAAAACTGATAGCAGCCTAACGTTGCATGTACTGACTGGAACATGCTGTCGCCAAACGTTTTATAAATTTTTAGGTCCGATAATGATGGAAGGTGAATAAACAAAATAGGTGACATGGTCGTGACTTTTTTTCTTGTCCATTAATGTACGCTGTATTAGGTCTTAGCGGACGTCACATGACATCCGTTGAAGTTCGTTATTGTTAAGTCACATCTTTATTTACGATAATGATGGAAGCTGAATAAATGAATCAAAATTTGTGCCGCGGCTGGGGCATGAACACATGTTTCCGGATTGCAGACAATTACACCATCGTAGCACTATGAATAACATTGCTGCATGGGCTACCCAAGTCGAATGTCCTCCCCAGCACATAGTTTATTTCATATTGAAATTTGTGTTGGGGAGGGTAGTGGGTGCAGCAATGTTAGCCATAGCGCTGTCGTGGTGTAGCAGGCAACATTCCTGTCTAGTGAACAAGGAGATCTGGGTTCAGGTTCTGGCCATGGCGAAACTTTAACTCATTTATCCAGCTTGCGTCATTATCGTAGATAAAGATGAGACTTAAATATCTCGAGGAAAATTTAGTTATGAGATATTACGTCCGAGCTAACGAGTAAAATACTCAGTATTATACTCTTTCAAAGATTACACTTCTGTATAAAACAAAATACTTGAACACACAGCAAAACATTGCTACACAGCCGGCCGGGGTGGCCGAGCGGTTTCAGGCGCTACAGTCTGGAACTGCGTGACCGCTACGGTCACAGGTTCGAATCCTGCGTCGGGCATGGATGTGTGTGATTCCTTAGGTTAGTTAGGTTTGATTAGTTTTCAGTTCTAGGGGACTGATGACCTTAAACGGTAAGTCCCATAGTGTTCAGAGCCATTTGAACCATTGCTACACATCGTTTTCGACAGGTAGAACCACGTTCGGCTCAGCGTCAAAGCTGGGTACCAGTTATTAGAGTATTCTGTTGGACACAATGAGGACATCCATACGTGTATGAGCTAAGCATAAATACGTGCATTAAGACTTTAGGCCTATAATAGTGCGCTGAAAGATACTGGGCAGCCCTAATGTAGAAACACACTGGATGACATTAAATTAATGACAGAAACATGAAACCGAATTGCATGAAAAGCACTGAGTGATCTTCATCACAAACAAAAAGTGAATTTCGCTCGTCCGACAGTTTCGCTTAACGATCTTGGCGTTTTGTCGCGATGCCATATTAATAAATGACTTTTGGATGACCCTTTTAATAATGTAAAGAAATTTATCTCTTTTCACAATTCTGTTACGCAAGTCTGCAATAACACATAGTAGACCAAAGTAGACCAGCTCACGTAAATAAAGCGCTGGTGCTAACACAGAATACGAAAAATATGTTTTAATAAAGTGTATTCATGACATCTGCAGTCCTAAGGGATAAAAAATTTCCCATAAGTTTATATTTATCATATATTGCCTATAGTACTGTACAATAGTGCCCACATGAACAGTATTATTGTTTTCAGTTCAAGACTATTAATGTTTAAGTTCACTCAGATTAACTAGACGAAATGGCAGGGTGGTGGGGAGTGGTTTGGTTGCCTGTCAGTTGCTGGAAAGCTAATCTCTAGTTTAAAGATTTTTTTTTATGGCTCTCAGCACTATGTGACTTAATTTCTGAGGTCATCAGTCCCCTAGAACGTAGAACTAATTAAACCTAACTAACCTAATGCAATCACAGACATCCATGCCCGAGGCAGGATTCGAACCTGCAACTGTAGCGGTAGCTCGGTTCCAGACTGTAGCGCCTAGAACCACACGGCCACTCCGGCCGGTAGTTAAAAGAGTTACTGGGGAGCTTCACCTTAAGTCTGACGAATATTTGGCAACAAACTTGGAACTTTAAAACTTTAGCTTTTTGGTCTGTCCCCGCAATTACTGCTACAATGTGAGTGTATCCCAGCATCTAGTCTGCAGGCCAGTGTGGTGTAAGCTACAGTATTAACGAAGGAGAAGTTACGCTCATGGAAAAAGGGTGAGGTGGATAGAATAAATTGGCTTGTTATGAATGTGTGGATATGACATTTAGGAAAGGTTTTATAAGGAAGGAACTGGCAGAAGGAATATGATTTGCGTGTTGCTTGTGGCTGGCTGGCTTCCTAGACGAGTTTCTATGTATTCCGAGTAGCTTTTCTTGTGAGGGGGTTCAAGAGAGTGACATTATGAACAGGGGCTGCCGAGTACGATGCGTAGGCTCCAACTGGATCAAAGACTTCTATGGTAATAGGAACTAGGAGGTTGAAGTATGGAGTTGTATTACCTCCTGGACAGGTAGCGAGTATGTCGCCTAGGATGAGTCAATAAACAAACGCGACCACTGGAATTCTATTGGAGAACGCTCAATGGATGTTCAGGTCAGCGGCAAAGAAATCGGTGGAAAACTATGGTGTAAGGAAGTGAGGAATTTATAAAGGCTATGATGATCGAGTTGGCTTTATATGGTTGTTCAGCTGATAGTTAATGCTCTGAACAAGAGAGAAACGATAAGGTGCTGGATGGAAATATTGTATAGGGTGTAAGGTGTAAGGCAAGTCCAACACCTTCCATGAAAACCCTGACATGATAGCAAATCCGGCAATATGTCACATAGTTCCGAATAAATCCTGACATTAAATTAACCAAAGTAATACCATCAACGATTGAGCAAATGGAATACCATAGAGTAACACAAGAACGCCTAAATGCATGTCGTACCTTTCCACCGTGAAACAGACGCAGTTCCGAGGGGTGAAACGAGAACAGAAGCCGAGAGCAGAATCGTGTAGGATAGGGGGCCCTACGATAAGGGACGGACACCCACGTCGCCAGCTGACCGCCAAAACCACCCCACTCCAGAACAGCTGTATAGATATAACACTAAAAGGGCCACACCAGCTGCAAGTTTTAGCGTGAGACTATACGGGTCTCTGTTATGTAGCAAACATTAAAAACATTGTCCCACCATGAATAGTATAACGTTTCTCATTGTATCGACAGTATTTTTGTAGGTGGAGCTCAAGGTTAACACAGTCAGACACCTTTTCTTAAACCAACTTCGGTAAATTGTAGTAAGGAGAAGTTCGAGAGAATTGCTACCGAGACGGCGAGGTGTGTGGAGCTGCGCCGCCCACCGACCCTGACGCTGCCTAACCACCGACAAGGTAATGAACACATGCGATACCGCATAAGAGTGCATAAGGCTTCACTCAGAACCGCGGAAGTCTCATCTGTTACATCATCTTTTTACGTAATACTACTGTCGATCGTCAATTAAACTTCGTGCTGTTCACATTTGCTACTTGAAGTTAAAATCTGAAACTCGATGATTTTTCTGTTATATACTTATTGAGAAACCACATCAGCCACTGTAATTTACGACAAGTTAAATAAGTAATTAGAGATAATTGAATGTCACTGTAGACCATTTTTGATAGTTTTCTCCTTCACGAAACTTAATTTAAACCGAGATTATAGATGTGATATGGCATAGGTCATCCTTCGACCCATTGTAGAACTTGGAAACCCATTCAGGGAATGTTCGTTCAGATTTTTGTTGAACGCAGTTGGTCTTTATCATCCTATATTAAAATATTTCCTTTTATCAATAGTGCAATTTATAAACAATGTTTTGCATGTAGAATAAACATTTCAATAGTATACTTAACTGCTTTTTCGACGTCATTTTACCAGCTAACTAAAAATAGGAAAGCCTTGAAACCCTTCCAAAGCCTTGAAACCCTTCCACTAAATTTAGTTAGTATTAAGATTCTTTTACAGACAGTGCAGTGGAGCTGACACTGAAATCATTAAGTATTTGATTATATCATCTCTAGTCTCACTGAACTCTTCTGAACTCTACATATCATGTGTGGTCTGGCGTCTCCATACCAGCAACAGGTCCATGGTTCAAACTAGTCAATTCCCTAAAATACACACTCAGAGTGTCATTGCGCGAAAGTGGTAGGGAGACACGACTTAGAACAAACAGACACCATGCAGAATCTTAGAGAATGGCGACCCTGCCAGGATGGTAAAATACCATGATTGAAGGTCAACCACACGCCTAAGTGGGTCAGAAATATATCCTGTTTAAAGATTTTCGTAACGAGTAATTTTTCTGAAAGGTATAAATAGTCGAAAACAGTAGCTGCAGCGATAGATAGTAAGAAAATATTCAATAGAAAGTGAGACATTCTAGCAGAGAAAATAGCATAATTAAGTTATGAATTTTTATATTAGTAGAATTAAGTTTTCTCTCCAATGCAAGCTCACAGGTGGCTGATACATCGTTGACAAGTTTGTTCTGACCCAACAAGTAAGTGAATGGATTGTCAGTATTGGGTATAATAAGTGTCAAATCGTGTGAGCAATAAGTTTATGAACCGCGTGAGATCGAATGAGCGCATGTTAACGCGAAGTAGGACGCGGGAATTGTTTTTAAAACAGAAAATAAGGGAATCAGAAAGATTAGCAATGGCTGATCGAGACCTTGACCGAATTGAGGTAGGGACGTAGCATGAAGACGGACAGAGAATAGAGGACAATACAACAGACGATGCAGTATCGCGAGAAATAGGACAGATAACGCAACATAATGAGGATAATCTACGCCAAGGCACAGAAAACGTAGGTCAGCATACGACAGAGGAGCAGGAAAGTAGAGAGACAGTCGATGAGCATTCTAACTTGCGTCTTGAATACGTAGAACCCATAGTACAAGTAATCAGAGCTCTCTCACAACAGGGTACAAGTAATTCGAGCATAAACGTGTCACCGCACAGTTCAACGAAATCGGTTGCAAACCAACACTTGGGCGAAAATAAAGAGGGTAGGACGTAGGAAGAAAACGCAATAGGACCCATCAATCTGGCAGAATCATTACAACAAATGACGGAAACCATGACAGGGCAAAATAAAGAAATTGCGAACCAAATTCAGAATGCAGAAACCTCGAAACAAATGCCTTAGATTAAAGAACAAAACAAAAATTTTCAGTTACACCTAAGTCATATTGAAGACGAAGCAAACGAATTGCGAGAAGTGATAGGAAACTTAATAACAGGCCACAATCAATTGAGAACAGACATTGACAAAGTACAAGGGGACCTACAAACATGCGTAACGACACTCAGGACGAGATCAAAACATTATGTAACAACACCCAGGGAGAAGTCAAGAAACTAGAGAAACAGATAAACGTAATTACTAGACAAGCAGCAGGTACAGCGCGTGAAATTGTTAAAACAGTGTGTTACACAAACGTATCACAAAAGCAGTGCAGAAAAGATACGATAGTCGTATAGTCAAAATTCAAGCGCAAACGAAGCAATAATATCAGAAATTGTGAACAGAGTTGTTGCAAACCATTGAAGACCGTAGTGAACAGGATCGAACAAGCACTGAGTCTGCAACCACATCCGTATCTGTAACAGCACCCGAAAGCATGCAATTAACGAAGATATCATGCATTTGCGATTCAAATCACGGGTGGAAAGTAACATACGTGAAATCAGACAGCCTGCGCCGCAACAAACAGGTTTCGAAATTCTTGATGAACAAATGGCACCACAAACTCATGCGGAACCACAAATGTATGTTTCAAGTTTGGATCGTACGATGAAGCAGCATGGTTAGACAGACAAGGTACCGAACCAATAATTGACAATGGAAAGCCAAGTCGCGAAGAGTATAGTGCAATGCATCCAGCTACACGTTCACAACCGATGGAAGAAAATTATTGCGTGCCACCTCAACGATATCACGCAAGGCTAGGCGAAAGTTACAGTGGACAATATCCAATGGATCTACCACATCCGGAAAGAATGACGGGAGAAATGATCAGAAACAAAAGTGGCGAAGAATCGCGAATTTCATATGGAACCATGACGAAATACGACAACAATCATTTCCTCAGAGTAAGAAAATTTCAACACTTTCGAGAAGGAAACTCATTACATCCACGAAGTTTTGTTGGCCAATTCCGAGTAGGATTACCAGAACACTGGACGCTAGCACACAAATTAGACATTATATGTGCACACATGTCAGGAACAGTCGCAGAAACCATGCAGAATGTTGCAACGACATGCCGATCGTAGGAAGATTGGAGAGAGAAGGTTCTCTCACGATATTGGTCCAGAACCCACATTTTGAAAATTCAGGAGAGAAGAGTCCCGTGAAATTTTTCGAAGTAATGGCCAAGAAAAATCAATGCTTAGATGCACCATACAGTGATGGAGAGTTCATTAACTTATGCAGAATGAAGTTACGATTGAAATACCAGCAGTCGTTTGTAGGTCGCGGTCGCAATGACGTCCAAGCATATAAAGGAATTCTAATGGAACTACAGTTTATATTTTCGGAAGATGATGCAAGAAAAAGACGAAGCGCACGTGAAAAAGAAAGCAAAAAGCAGTGGAATCCACAAGACACAGTGTGAAGAAACAAAAATTACGAACCACGTTATAACTTCGCACTAAGAAAAGACAACAGATTTCAACAAAGAAACGGGTTATGGATTTAAATGAGAATATGGCAATAACTATAATTCACTCAGGAACAATTATTACAGAGGGAATAATGACAACCGGAACGGGTATGGGAGAACCAATAGACCGACAAGTTATCAACAAAGAAACCAATATCAACAAGCTGAACAATAAAAGAGAATACAGATAGAAGAGGTGGAGGTAAGACCACCAAACCCCGAAAAACGTTAGCACTGACAGCAAAGCGCCCAAGCCAAAGAAAATGACGCACCGACCGAGGATAATTGCAGCACCTTGAACAGAGAAGTAAATACCTTATCACGAGAAGAGAAGAAGGAAGAAACAAAACCGTAGGGACCAGATGAAAACTAAGACAGGAAAATAACAATATCGTGTAGGGATGAAATTAATTGGGAGAATACTGACGAGGAAGATGAATTACCAGAGGCATGCACAACGTATGCAGGAGGAAAGGATGAAGTAATGAGTATTTCAGAGCTATTTGAGATGGAAACCAGGGAAAGCAAATTCAATGAGGATAACGCACAGTTGACAGAAGTTGATAATAAGTTACTAGTTGGCACACAACCCAACGTATATAATGAAGGTAGTTAAGAAGCGATAATTAGAGCATTTAGATACGATTATGTGGAAGTAGTGACGAAGAAGGAGAAGTTAGATGAAGATGAGGAAAAAGTAGAGGATGTTGAAGAAAGCGTAAATGAAGGAAGAAATAGAGAAAAGGAAATGAAAGAGAGAGAAGTAGCAGTCGAAACTTATCCTACAGAAAGTTCGAATTCATAGGGGAACGTCCTTAAAAGACCCATGTATGATTCAGTGGAGGATTCGTTGATGCAAGAAGAAGAACAGAACCAACCCTCTCAGATTCAACCAATTGCGAAGGCCTCGGTAAAACAGATCCCAGTCAATATTATAATTGATAGCGGAAGTGAACTGACCGCTATCTCAAAAAATTTATTCATGCAGTGTAATGCCAATGAGGAATTGCCAGTTCTGCAAACATGTAAGACTAAAGTAAGAGGTCCTATTAGAAATAATGCTGAGGGAGTTACGAGACAAGTAAGGTTAACTCTTTCATGTGAAGGTCAAAAGATCGTAGCCAACTTCGTGATTATACCTAAACTAACTGTAGATTTGATTATAGGTGCAGATTTTTTAAATGAGAGACAAGTGATAATAGATATGGGGAAAGTTAGCAACATATTCGGGAATGTCACACTTCTCTTTGAGCAAAAGCTAAAATTAGAAGAAATACCAGTTATAAACAAACAACTAAGAATGATGTGAGATAAATAGGATAAAGAATTAGAGTGGTATGCACAAAAGGGGTAATCAGTCGCTTTAACTCATGTTAGAAGTCCATAAAGATATCCACGAAAATTTGCAAGAAGTTCAAGTACATAATTAGCACAACATTTCAAGTTTATGCTGCAGATAATATCGTCAGGAGAAAGAAGAATGAAGAGAGAGGAAGGTGAAAAAAGTAGATTCAATAAAAAAATTACACCAACAGTAGCATAGATTAAGGTGAAGATTTAAAGTGTAGATAGTCTAACAGCATGAAATACTAATATGCTATACACCATGACACTACACAAAAATAAAAAAATAAATTAATTTGAGGATTCTTGTAGAAGTTAAGACTCACTATATCTTAGAATTGTAACATGGAAAAGGCGCCGAAATTTGTAAAGCTTTTTAAATAGGTGTAAAACAATGTAGGTACTAGACATATGTTAGATGTTATAAGTAAAACTTTTTGTAAGAACCATTGTAAAAAAAACTCCAGCAAGAAGCTGATGCAACGACTCACAAGTTGCAATGACAGAAGCATCAAGAAAGAAATGGATGTAATTGGCAAGACAGGATTCCTACAAGGCAGAAGCGTCGAGAGGAGGGAAAGGACAGCAAGACCAACAAAGGGCACTTTATTCGAAGTCGGCAGTAAATGTACTGCTAAGTGGAACCCTGCAGGGACAGGACAAATGAGGCCCCAGGAGGGTCCCGAGATGTGGAGCCAGTCCGACTCAGCGCAGCGAGCAAAAAACGGCTTGGACAAGCCACCACTGGCAAAAAAATACGTCTAAAAGTATTAAACATCAACAGTGAAGCACGAAACTGATGAAAACTTCCACAAAGTAGACATGACACGTCCAAACAATTTATCAAACTGTTGCTAAGAGGAGAACTTCAAATCGACTAGTTATTAATAAATATTCCCATATCCTGCCCAGAGAAGAACCAAGAATCAACTAAGAAGCAGAGAAAAGGCTGGAAGAGCAGAAGATTCGCAAGATTGAGACAAAGAAAGAAGATGGGTGAAGTATAGACGTCATATCTTCGCAAATCCCTATCCTATTGTAAACTAGTCATCTGCGAAGTATTACAATTAAAAACAACCGCTTTCAGCGACATATAACAATGAATTTCACGCATACAAAGCCAGTAAACCACGAGATTCCATACTCACAGCTCTATTCCATTATGGGACCTCCACAACAGCAATACACAGTTGCAAAACCAACAACGAACGATGAACAAGGCTGCACATTGAATACTTGCCCACATCCATCTCGCTCAAGTCCATCAACTTCATGCAAAAACATTCATCAACCTCATGCATAAACATTGTGTGAAGTCACATGATGTAGGAATTGTGCAAAAGACACATGTGCAAAACTAAATAGGTAAAGCACACTAGACAGCTACTAAACTACAAAATAACAGTCACTGACTGTGGACTTAAGTAAAAATAAACTATCGATAAAAATAAGTCATTACTTCTGAAATGGACAGTGTACAAAGAACAGGAGTAAGGCATAATAAACACTAAGCCTATATGCTACTTATTTTCTCCTCATAAAAATAAAAGAGTAACTATATTTTACTTACTTTCTCCTTATAACAACAAAGAATAAAAAATTTTCTTGTTGGATGTTTTCCCTTTTTTAAGATTTCTACCATTTGTTAGGGTAATATCTCAATACATATGTATGTATATTTCTTTGTCAAAGCGATTCTTGGGAATAATTCTTCTTTGTCAGTGTAACAGTGTTAAAATAAATGTCTAGAAACAAAAACATTTTTTTAATAATGACCAACAATATTCACAGTGAGTCCAAGTGAACAGCAGTAATATAAAATACAAACCAGCTAGGCGAGAGAAACTTTACGATCCAGGCAAGAGAATATGACCCATTTTACCAGCTAACAGCAAATTCAAACAATGAGGCAGTTGTGTATGAGACAATTAGTAATCGAATAAGCAGTAGACTGGGAACTGATGCAGGTGTGCTATGCTTCGAATGGGTCATTACTGTTGACACCTGTCCCTGGCAACAGAGTGGTATATTGAAAGTTTAATTATTCCAGAATGATATTTTCACTCTGCAGCGGAGTGTGTGCTGATATGAAACATCCTGCCTGATTAAAACTGTGTGTTGGACCGAGACTCGAGCTCGGGACCTTTGCCTTTCGCGGTAAGTGCTCCAGCAACTGAGCTACCTATGCACGACTGATGACCCGCCCCCACAGCCTCAAATCTGCCAGTACCTCGTCTCCTACCTTCCAAATGTCACTTTTTATTTCATTATTGCTTAGTAAGACACTACTAGTACCTGCAGTCAGGTACTGGTAGATGGGAACAATGGCAGGAGGGTGTGCACAATGAGGCAATCAGAGAAAAACTGGGAATGAACTCTATAGCTGTAGCAGTCAGGGTGAACAGTCTTAGATGGTGGGGTCATGTTACACACATGGGAGAAGCAAGGTTACACAAGAGACTCATGGGTTCAGCAGTAGAGGGTAGGAGGAGTTGGGGTAGACCAAGGAGAAGGTACCTGGATTCGGTTAAGAATGGTTTTGAAGTAATAGGCTTAACATCAGAAGAGGCACTATTGTTAGCACTGATTAGGGGATAATGGACGGACTATGCTCGAGACTGAACGCTGAAAGGCATAATCAGTCTTAAATGATGATGATTATGATAATGTTGATGATTAGTAAGACCTTAGCTCATATTATGTAAGTTTATTTTATCGTTCTTTAATGAAACTAAGATTAAAGTGTAAATTTGTTAATTCATATTTACCTTGGTGACATATAGATGGCTATTATTTACATGTGTGCGATATCCACCACGTGCCCGCTAGTATTATGAAAAATGTTACACCTACTTGAAGTTTATTTGTTGTGAGGGGACAGATGATGTGACACATGAGGATGTGCTGTGGTCAAGACGTAGCCTAGACTGCCTAGTTTGCATACAATATGAGTGAAGCCAATGCATTCTTTACTATGTAGCACGAATCATTACCACCACCACAAAAAAAGCGATCTGTTTCTCTCATCTGTGCTCATAGGCAGCATACCACGCCTGGTACAAGCAGCACTCGGGGTCCACAGCACAGCTACGACACCTGAAGATGGGCGTATAAATAAAGAAATTTAAACTGAAGGGGTATTTTCAACCTCTGCTATAACGCTCAGTTGTGAATGTTCTTCCAACAGGACTGTTTGTTAAAGGAAGTACATCAGTAGGCCATTGGAGGCAGGGTGGGCAGGAGTCTTTACTCGAAGCCTGGCTACAGTGCCACCAACATCCTGTCCCTAAGCCACTCCCCCTGGTTTTGTTTTTTGGCGTGGAGCAGAAGTCAGATTAAACAAAACAACTGTATTCTTACAATAGTGTCCCTACAGTGGTAAAGAAAGCAAACAAAAAAATACCAACATTAGAAACTACACCCATGCTACTATGGATTAACCCTAGCATTACCATCGGGGGGGCCTCGTAGGCCCACTGACTCAGTTTTTCTATGTTGTATCCACACCCTTTGATATATGAACTTGAAAGCAAAGGTAATTGTTCGTTATTGAATGTACTATTGAGTCATTACAGAATTTCGGAATAAAAATGTAATTAAAATTCATTTACTTGATTTAATTCTCTGTGGGCCTTAGAAGCCCACCCGTTGGTAATAGCAAGGAAAGATTTACGAGGTTGAGTCTCTCGTTTCAAATTCTTACCATGAAACGAATTTTGGCGTTGTTGCCTTCAGACATATTATTATGAAGCGGACCATCGTTATTTTCAGTGTTTCTGCTGCTGTTGAACCAGCAACATGAGTAGACATCGTTTACGTGATAGTTCCATTGAAAGAGTGCTAGAAGAAGTTTTGAACGAATCAGATTTAGAGGAAAGTGAAGTGGATGATGATGTGGAAGAAATTAGAACTGATTCATCGTCTGAGAATGAAGATGAGGTTGAAGCCAATCCACCAGATGGTAATGATACGGAATGTGATAAATTCATTGCAAAAAGTGGACGAGAGTATATTACGAAGCCATCTCGACAATATCGGCGTTCTGTACAAAATATAGTGCGAGAAAGAATGGGGCTAGGACAACAAGGAAGAATTACGTCTCCGAAAGAGGCTATAGAGCTCTTTTTTTACACCTCAAATTATGAATCTAATAAAACTACACTCAAATGAAGAGGCTTCTCGACTAGGTATTCAGCACACAGATGAGTTATTTTGTTATATAGGACTCTTGCTAATCATGGGTTCAAATCATGACAATAAGATACCTGTCCAAGATTTATGGTCTTTGCTTCAGGGCCGACAAGTGTACTATGGATCAATGAGTCGGACCCGATTTTTCGAATTGACTAAAATATTGAGGTTTGATGATAAGAACACAAGAGAAATTCGTCGCCAGACTGACAAGTTTGCTCCAATGAGGGAAATTTTTGAAAGCTTCAATTCTTCACTTCCATTGTATTTCATTCCTGGTCTACGTACAACAGTGGATGAGATGTTGTCTTTGTTCCGTGGTCGCTGTCCATTCAAGGTGTTTCTAAAAGAAATACCTGGAAAATACGGCATTCTAATTCGAATGCTGTCTGATTCTGAGACTAGATATGTGATCAGCATGGACATCTATACAGGCAAGTCAGGAAATACACAGCATTCAAATGGACCGATGGAAATTGTAAAGAGACTAATAAAACCGATTGAAAAATCAGGCCGTAATGTTACCACAGATCCGTACTATACTTCAGTGGAGCTTGCTGAGACTCTATGGAATGATTTTCACCTCACACTTGTTGGCACCCTACAGTCTAACAGACGACACATACCTGAAGAGCTGAAGACTACAACTGGCTGCAGTTTACACTCTTCCATCTTTGCTTATACTGACCCTCAGACACAGAGGCCACCAGTTACTCTTGCATCAACGCTAGTCCGCGAGAAGCCAAAACGACTGCTGTTGATGCTTTCAACTTATCACTCAGAAGGGGTGTTGAATGAAGACTCAAAAAAGACTAACATAAATCTTTTTTATATTTCTACAAAGGGAGGCGTGGACACCATAGACCAGATGGCAAGACACTACAGCACAAAGAGAGGAACAAGAAGATGGCCTTTGTCCCTCTTCTACACACTCATTGACATAGCAGCAATAAATGCATATTCACTCTTCCTCCTCAACTTTCCGAATTGGAAAAAGAATTTGCTAAACCGCAGAAGAGTTTTTATCACTAACTTAGGTCTCGAACTAATAAGATCTCAAGTAGATAAACGGGCACAAAATTTGTATGGACTTCAGAAGCCAGTAATAATGGCAATGGAAAGCATCACACAACGGAAGCTCAGCTGCTCTGTAGAACCATCATCCTCAACAGCAGAACCAGGAACACGTGGACGGTGCCACCTATGCTGTCAAGAAGCTGCATCTAAGAAGTTCAAGTACAACAAGCTGGGAAAGTCAACTGTTACCTGCTCTCAGTGCCACAAACACGTCTGTGGGAAACACTGCAGGAAGACAGTGTTGTGTGAAAAATGCGTTGCAGAATGAGACAGTAAATTTTGTTTGCTTCATGTAGTGTATCGAATTAAAAAAGTCGTTTTTATAAGAAAACACTATTTTGAAACATTATTCCAAAAAATATATAAACTGAATCTCGTGATTTGTTCATTTTATTCCTATTATAATAACATCTTTTATTATCCAGTATACAAAAACAATGTCTAAGCATTTTGAATTGTTATTAGAGGTATCAGAAGTAAATAAACTTGATTTACGATAAAATAAATTGTGGTATTCTTTATGGGCCTTTGAGGCCCCCCCCGTTGATATTACATGTAACAAAAAATACCTTGGTAATGCTAGGGTTAATATGTCCATGGATCCTTGTAGCCCACCAGTAGGGTCAGGCATGTCTTCAGGCAGATAGGGTTTACATGGTTCTGTCACTTGTTCTGGTCTGTTTCGTAAAACTGTCCAGTTAATTACTCGTACCCAGCACATTCCAACTGTGAGTAAAGTCCAAGAAAACCCTACACAGATAATTAGCAAAGTACCGGCGGTAGTGCGGGTGGCGTTATAGACGGGTGAATCGTTCCAATAGGCAGGTTCAAAATCCAGTAATTGTTTGTCATCATCACAATAAAGATACCACATGGTCAAACCCGTGATCGGTATCACCATATATATCTTAGTATGTGGATGAAACGTCATATCTAGGATAAGAAGGGATGTTTGAGTCACTGTGGTAGGAGTCATTCGATGAGTGAGGGTCACCATCACTCTCGTCAACCTCCACATCCACACACCAGGCTCACAGTACAATGTTCATCTGTATCAGGTATATGGCCTTAAGGACACAATTGAGATTAGGCAATATGTATGGGATGGAGTCTCTGGCGATTCGTATATTTGTGGTTGGCGTTGGAATCGCACTGATCCCCAGACCACCTGTCAAGTAACTGAGAGCAGACGGCTCTCAAGAGGATTTCGGTGACACGCTCGCATTATATGGCAATAAACATGGGCTCTGTGCGTCCACTCACTCTGAATATCAGCGTTGACACACTGGAGTCCACATTCGCAGATAATGTGATACATGGCAGTCAGGTTCATGCCTGAGCCAGTCTTGACTACGCGCAAGCAAAAGCATGCCTTCAAGACGACGTCGTGTAAGTGTTGTGATCATTGCTTGCAACTGACAGAACTCCGTCAGACGTTCTGGTGACAGTGATTGGGCGGAAATATCCAGTGGTAATATAAAACAATATTCCAGGGTTTGCCACTGTCAACATATAGGATCTAGTCCACAGTTCATCAGCACACACTGCGGTGCCGGTTTTGTGTAGTTGAGCCGTCACTCGGTCGTGGAAGAAAACCTAGGATGCTGAATCTCATAGTTCCTCCAGGCCTCCACAACACTCCGTCGACACACTGTATCCTTGAGGAGTGGTACATTTATTTTCCATGAACTTTAGCTCTGCCACACACTCTGCTGTGAGATGGAGATGATGCTGAGGCAGGCATCATGACCCATAAGGGCTCTTCGTCATATCTCAGTATCATGCATCACTGCTGTAAGTCCTGGGAGACACAGAGCTGGTCAAGGCTATTTGCTGAATGTCAGTATTGGGACAACATGCACTTCAGGACAAATTACCATTATTCAAGATGGCGGTGATGAAGTCATCCTAGATGGCGGCCGTGACATCAATCAGGATGGCGGATTTTGGCGTGAAGTTGCAATTTTGGTGTGAACGTTCCACCGCAACATCGCCCAGAAAAATGGCGCGAAGGTCAAATCCAACATGATAACGCGTCACACCTAAGAAAATGTCGAGAAAAAAGAACTTGTCTATATTATTTAACCAATTTCAAGCAGATGTGTTCTCTGCTGGGTCTGGACTGCAAGTGGCTTAATTCATAGCGTTGCCCCCAGAGGGCGCCATCGCGACATCAGATCATGACACAAGTACAGTTATTCAAGATGGGTGCACCCGGTGTATCCACCACGAGCTCCACACACCAACTGGCTTAGCTCATATCGGTGTTACCAGAGGGCATTCTCCTGACGTCAGACCAAGATTGGTATTCACCGCAAACTCCAGAGCCCAGCTGACTTAGTTCATATGGTGGCCACCAGAGGGCGCTACTGTGAAGTCATGTGATGACACAACATCACATGCTCTCTCTAGCGTGGCGACCAGAGTGCAGAGTGGCCGAGCGGTTCTAGGCGCTTCAGTCTGGAACCGCGTGACCGTTATGGTCACAGGTTCGAATCCTGCCTCGGGCATGGATGTGTGTGATGTCCGTAGGTTATTTCGGTTCAAGTAGTTCTAAGTTCTAGGGGACTGATTACCTCAGCTGTTAAGTCCCATAGCCCTCAGAGCCATTTCAACCATTAAATCTCTCTAGCACGTGCATTATAGTCGGACCCGGACCCAAGCATCGTCAGTGGCCCGTCAGCGACCGCTTACAACACAGCCTCAACCCCGCCCCTTTATACTCGTGCTGGACATAGTCTTCAGTAAATATGCTAACTTACGTAACAAACACATCAGACATCTAATCTATCAGTTACCGAAGTACTTAATTCTTTTTCAAATTTAATAATATTCAATAAGTCTATTTACATTTTCAATATTCAATTATCAAATGGGAAATTCCACATTTTACCAGTATCAACGCGTTGTTCAATTATGACCTAGCACACCCCCACCACTAGAATGCTGCACTCCTATTGGCTACCGCATTAATGACGTGATTCTACTTAATAGAACCCAGGACTTCGAATTAATTTTCGCCAATGCCCCACCCACCTGGACTTCGAATCGAATAGTTAATATCTCCACAACCATTCTAAACCCTGCACCACGCCCCTTACCTACCAAGCTGTTTCACAGAGGAAGACCGCACTGCAGTTCCTTCTCTAAATCCTCGCACAAACGAAAAAAATGGCTGACATCGAAATAAGTGTCCAAGAAATAGAAAAGCAACTGGAATCACTCAACAGAGGAAAGTCCACTGGACCTGACGGCATACCAATTCGATTCTACACAGAGTACGCGAAAGAACTTGCCCCCTTTGTAACAGACGTGTACCACAAGTCTCTAGAGGAACGGAAGGTTCCAAATGATTGGAAGAGAGCACAGGTAGTCCCAGTATTCAAGAAGGGTCATCGAGCAGATGCGCAGAACTATAGACCTATATCTCTGAAGTCGATCTGTTGTAGAATGTTAGAACATGTTTTTTGCTCGAGTATCATGTCGTTTTTGGAAACTCAGAATCTACTCTGTAGGAATCAACATGGGTTCCGGAAACAGCGATCGTGTGAGACCCAACTCGCTTTATATGTTCATGAGACCCAGAAAACATTATATAGAGGCTCCCAGGTTGGTGCTATTTTCCTTGACTTCTGGAAGGCGTTTGATACAATTCCGCACTGTCGCCTGATAAACGAAGTAAGAGCCTACGGAATTTCAGACCAGCTGTGAGGCTGGATTGAAGAGTTTTTAGCAAACACAACGCAGCACGTTGTTATCAATGGAGAGACGTCTGCAGACGTTAATGTGACCTCTGGCGTGCCACAGGTGGGTGTTATGGGACCATTGCTTTTCACAATATATATAAATGACCTAGTAGATAGTGTCGGAAGTTCCATGCGGCTTTTCGCGGATGATGCTGTAGTATACAGAGAAGTTGCAGCATTAGAAAATTGTAGCGAAATGCAGGAACATCTGCAGCGGATAGGCACTTGGTGCAGAGAGTGGGAACTGACCCTAAAATAGACAAATGTAATCCATTGCGAATACATAGGAAGAAGGATCCTTTATTGTATGATTATATGATAGCGGAACATACACTGGTAGCAGTTACTTCTGTAAAATATCTGGGAGTATGCGTACGGAACGATTTGAAGTGGAATGATCATATAAAATTAATTGTTGGTAAGGCGGGTACCAGTTTGAGAATCATTGGGAGAGTCCTTAGAAAATGTAGTCCATCAACAAAGGAGGGGGCTTACAAAACACTCGTTCGAACTATACTTGAGTATTGCTCATCAGTGTGGGATCCGTACCAGATCGGGTTGACGGAGGAAATAGAGAGGATCCAAAGAAGAGCGGCTCGTTTCGTCACAGGGATATTTGGTAACCGTGATAGCGTTACGGAGATGTTTAGCAAACTCAGGTGGCAGACTCTGCAAGAGAGGCGCTCTGCATCGCGGTGTAGCTTGCTCGCCAGGTTTCGAGAGGGTGCGTTTCTGGATGAGGTATCGAATATATTGCTTCCCCCTACTTATACCTCCCGAGGATATCACGAATGTAAAATTAGAGAGATTCGAGCGCACACGGAGACTTTCACACAGTAGTTCTTCCCGGGAACCGTACGCGACTGGAACAGAAAAGGGAGGTAATGACAGTGGCACGTAAAGTGCCCTCTGCCACACATCGTTGGGTGGCTTGCGGAGTATAAATGTAGATGTAGATGTAGATGTAAGTTGGTGGGCTACCGGGCACTAAGGGACACTAACCTGTAATAACCTGAACTAGGGTGCACTGATGTATAATGGTTCTAATGGCTCTGAGCACTATGGGACTTAACATCTATGGTCATCAGTCCCCTAGAACTTAGAACTACTTAAACCTAACTAACCTAAGGACATCACACAACACCCAGTCATCATGAGGCAGAGAAAATACCTGACCCGCCGGGAATCGAACCCGGGAACTGATGTATACTGATTGTAGTCAGAGTGTGGCTGCAATCGCAATATTTAATTGTAGTTACAATGGTAAATATATTCCTGCCTTCCAACATTCTTGTGAGTGTGCTATGTATTTCGTAATGTGGAGAGAATTTTGCTGGTTTAACTGTCAATGCAATTTAGCGATTTGTGTATAATAAGAGCTGGATGTCTGAGAAGGAATAAGTGGATGGTGCTTCGATAGCGGCGGCATCAGTAATTCGGCGAATAAATTGGATTAGAGCAAATGGTAATGTTGGATTAATTAACATGCTTTGTGCTGGGATATGGGAGTCTCTACATAGCTGTACGAACATTTACGTATGTTGAGAGCAGGATTGGTATAACGTGATGGGGTCAGCTCCGCGAAGAAAACTGCATTGGACGTTATTGTGCGTTATTTTCGTAACGAAGTTGTGTTAGGGCATGAATTTCCGTGCATAAATTCTGAGAGAAGCTGAAAAGTAGTACAAAAGCTCACGTTAAGTATATCTGCAGGGCTATGGGATTTATTAGTGTTAGACTTGCTTATTATTTTAGATAGCAATGTCACTTGAGTAACATCGTTAACGTTGCTGGATGCGTTTGCGATGCCTGGTGAAGTGTCAGTTAAATGTGACGTATGGTCCATTAGAATCGCTAAGGAGTTAGCAGATTCTGCTCTTGTGGAATGGAATTTTGCAGCCTCTTCGCCGGACCGCAATTAGAGTGAGAGTAGCTAGGAAAGCCCAACACTCGCGGACTTGCTTGGAGGGCGCGATCTGTAAATAAGCCCCTCCCCCTGCCCGTCCGGTCATCAACGGCGCCTATGTACAAGTTTTGCCTGCGTTCGGCTACAGCTCGCGGTTGTGCTCCTGCCCAATGACGTCAGCCCTTATGTCTAGGTGAACACGGATTTGGATAGGAATTTCTCAGAAATGAAGTATGAATGAAATGTGGCCACTTGTAGGACGGTGGCGTGCGGTCTGTGGGTGATTTTACAGCTGACAGCCTCGCCACGTCGTTGGCCTTGTCTGTGGACAGGGGTTGCCGAAGGGTGCTTTCGGGCTTCGATTGAATTATTCGACGAACAGGTGTGTAGGCTGTGCTATGAGTTATTTTTACAGTTTACGAGTACTGAGCGCGTCTAGACATACGTGTGCTGAATTATTTAGGAGGAGTATCAATGTCTGTAATTAAATTATTTGCATAAATTAGGAGTTGTTTGCATGTCTGCAGACTGTGTATTGTGAGCGCAAGCATAATATGGAGAGTGCTTTGCCTCAGAGTGAAAATAGATTTCCAAATAAAATGTGGACTCCTTCCCTACTCTCTCCAGCAGCCTAGCGCAGCCTGAGCAATTTGAGCATAAATCTCGCCCCTACAGACCACCATCTGGGATTAGAAGGGATGACAGTATGATCTGATTGTGGTAATATGTACTATGTCAGTTGGACATAAACCTCGTGATGGAGACACCGCCTGCAAAATAATGACTTGTGTTCAGATCTGTTTCCCCATCATTTCGTTTCACTATCTTGGGTGACGTAAAGCTCTGTGCAGGTTAGTACACTTTAGTACAGGTTAGTGCACATTAGTGCAGATTAGTACAGGTTAGTGTCCCTTAGTGCATATTGTCCAGCCAACATGGGTCGGTAAGGGGGCATGATGCTGGGTTGAGGATCGTTGTGGGGACTTTAACTATTTTCTTCCAAGTCCAATTGGGTGGGGCATTGGTGAAATATGAATCCTAGTCTTAGGTTCTATGAAGTCGGAACACGTGACAAATGCAGTAGCCAATAGGAGTGCAGCATTCTAGGGGTGGGGTGTGCTAGGTCACGAATGAACACCGCTATGATAGGGGGAAAATGTGGTATTTCTCATTCAGTCATTGAATATTGAAATTGTAAATTGACTTATTGAATATGATCAAAACTGAAATGGAATTAAGTGCTTCGGTAATTGATAGATTGGATGCACGATGTGACTGTTACTTCAGCCGCGCGGGATTAGCCGAGCGGTGCAAGGCACTGCAGTCATGGACTGCGCTGGTGGTCCCGGCGGAGGTTCGAGTCCTCCCTCGCGCATAGGTATGTGGTGTTGTCCTTAGGATAATTAAGTAGTGTGTAAGCTTAGGGACTGATGACCTTAGCAGTTAAGTCCCATAAGATTGCACACACATTTTAACATTCTGTTCCTTTAGTTAGCATATTTACAGAAGACTATGTCCGGCGCGGGTAGAAAAGTGCGGGCTTGAGGCTGTGATGCAAGCGGTCGGTCGTGGGCCGCATACGTGGCGCGTGTCCGGTTATAACACGGGTTCGTGAGAGAGCAGACGATCTTGTGCCATCATGCGACTTTATGGTAGCGCCGTCTGGTGGCCATGATATGAACTAGGTCAGTTGGGCTCTGGAGCTCGTGGTGAACACAGTGGGTGCCGTCATTATCTGATGTCAGGAGAGCGCACTCTGGTGGCACAGATATGAGCTAAGCTAGTTGGGCTGTGGAGCTCATGGTTGATACACTGGGTGCAGCCATCTTGAATAATTGTACTTGCGTCATGATCTGACGTTGTGTTGACGCCCTCTGTGGGCGACAATATGAACTAAGCCAGTTGCAGTCCAGACCACATCTGCTTGAAATTGGTTAAATAATAAAGGCAAGTCCTTCTTCCCGCCATTTCCTTAGGTGTGACGCATTATCATTTTGGAATTTTAACTTCGCGCCATTATTCTGGATGAGAGGTGGGGGGCGTGGGACTTCCCGCCAAAATTCAAACTTCCAACTAAAATCCGCCATCTTCATTGACGTCACAGCCACCTTCTTCGACGCCGTCATCGCCGTCTTCTTGGATAACGTTACGTTGTACTGAAACGCAGGTTGACCCAATACTAATGTCTGGTAACGTATGTATGTCCCTGTCTTTGCCATGGATAGTCTGCCAAGTGTCGATATGGTGAAGGCGTTGCACCAGGCGTTGCAATTCCCTGCTTGTGGTAAAGTGTGGTATTTGAACTTTCTGTGATAAACACACTTGAAATCGCCCCCTAGGACGGTATGACAGTAGCATCCATCGCGAAAAAGGGCGCGATCTCCTCTGCACAAAATCTTGAACCGTCTCCTCTTGTTCGTACCATAGGGGGCATACACATTCACAAACCTGACGTCCTGATATGTGATAGCACGTCCTCTTGCTGATGGAATGTAGGTCACAGCATCGATCATGACGCCTTCCTTCACAAGAATGACAATACATTATAAACGTCCTATCTGTAAATAGGTGGGAAGTGATCTAGGTACACGTCCTGGAGGAGTGCGACGTCGAGTCCTGCCGCCCGCAGCATGTCAGAAAAAATCTGCATCTTGACCCCAGAACTGATGGTATCGAGGTCGATGTTGGTAATCGTGTAGACCTGGCAGGGGGAGGCAGTGTTCGTGGCGAGTGTTGGGCAAGGTTAAGGTGTGAGACCTCAAGAAGTCCTCTACCTACCCCTGCCCCCCCCCCAACCCATCATCAATGGGCCCCCTCCTATGTCCTCTGCTATTTAACTGTCCTGATGTGAAGTAGCTGCAAAGGCTTTAACGCTTGCAACAGACGTCACGACCTCTACTTGTCTGTCCATTCTGTGAGAGGTCTCCTTCGGATCTGCTGATGATCGAATCCCATCAGGAGAACTGACAGTCATATTGTCCTGCTGGGGATGTTCGTCACCATCGCGACTTCGTCTTTGACATCGCCCTGCTAGTATTGGATGGAGCCAATTTACATTTCTTCCATTGCAGGCACTAAAGTGTCGGTGCTCTGGACCACATCTGTTGTGGCCAACCTCTTCTCCAGGGGAGCTCCCATTCATATCTTGCTCTGCCGGAGAAGAATGTCGGACTGCACTGCCCTGCTACTGCACAGAAGGCTGATCAGTGTCGACTGAAGGCGCCGCCTCTGTCGGTAGTCGATGATCAGAAAGAACACTTTGAACGGGTCTCACGTATGCCAGTGGTAGCACCGTTAGATCGGGCGATATCTTCTCCTTTCCAGATGGCGGTTGTGTGATGCTTCGTTGCTTCGTCCCTTTCGCTCACATCTCGAACAGGTCTTTGGCTGGCGGTCACAAATTACGATGGCAGGGCATCCGACGATGTTCAAATAGGATTGTAAATGTTAAGTAAGGCCTTTGCGCACCTGGCGGACACCAACCAGATCTGTGTACGTGGTAAAATGTAGCAATTTTTCCGCCGAATGGTTCACTGGAGTGCCACAAGGTCTCAACGCTACGACCACTATCTCTGTTGGCACCTCAGACAGCATCTAGAACACGTGGAACGTCCTCTGCATACCCGTCACAGGGCCCAAGTGTCCATCCTAATGCCTGAATTGGAGATCGGTCGCCTTTTTGAGAGTTCTTTCACAAGCTGCGTCATCAACTAGTTTCACGTAGACCCCGCTTCGTTCAGTTTCCACTGCGTTTGGTATCACATATTCGATCATAAAACTAAACTGCAGTGTCGACTTTCGTTGTGAATATGTCATGGTGCGTCGAGGGAAGTATGCTATACGAAGACAGCTGTAAATCGCAACAACATCGCGAGTGCCCTAACACGGCAGGAAAATAAATATGACGTTCGATTCCTTGCGCTGCCGAAGGCGGACTGTGAAGCCGGCTTACTGTTTGGCTATCCAAGCACGACTCACGGCCAGACCCAAACTTCCATATCTCGTCAACCATTATTCTACAACTTGTACTAATACATCCTTTATGTATATTCCCGTACAAGTCTCTTGTCCGATGTCAGCGGACAAACAAATCACTACAGTGCCTATGATATTCTGAATTGCGATGCAAGGTTCCTTCGGAAATGCATGTAGGACATTTACACATGTCCGAAGGAACCTTGCATAGTATTGCAGAATAACACAGGCACTCCAGTATCGTATTCATCCGCTGATGCCGGACAAACGACATCCAAGTGGAATATCTACTTTTAGTTATTAATGATTCTGATTTTCTTGCAGCGTGGGAGCTGAGTAAGGGTGATGGTTTCAAATTATTCTACTATTAGAAGCCATTCAAACGTCAGGTCAAATTGTAGAATTTTGCTTGGTTCTAATTACAGTCTTGGAATGAAGCACTATAAATCTCTTGTAAACCAAATTTCAGTCACTGCTTACACAGTCTGTTTGGAAAGCAAGAACCTATTGTTTCTTAAAATTTTGAAGCTTGGTACTTGTACAAAGTTGTAACAATTAATATAAATGAACCTAAGTAACTGTTTGTCAAGTAGCAACGTATGTAAGTTGATTTCACAGTTTATTAAATAAATGTTATATACAATGGCTCAATGGCTTATCAATCAAGGATCCTTGTATCCAAGTATACCTATTCCAAAGTCAAATAACAACATGTATAAAACCGACCGTGCAAAATACTGGCCTAGTGTGATCATTACTGCGCAAAATCTTACACTGAAAGTGAACAGTAGCTACGTAGTTCTAATCTTGCATCATGGGGATGTATTTCCTTATATTTTTCATGATAGCTTCCTGTGTGTTTGCAGAATGCTCTGACTATGGAAATAGGAACTGTCGTGGGAATAAAGTATTCGTGGTAAGACTGCTTAAAGTTTGAATTAAGGATTCGAAGCGAATCCTAGGATGACAGTGCAACTGAGTGGTGCCAGCAGCTTTGGGACACGTTGGACGGGCTGGTAACCATCACGTCACAGGCGGTCAGGGAGGTGAATGCCGCTCGTAGTGGCCGCGCGGTTAGAGGCACCAAGTCACGGATTGCTCCACCCCTCCCACAGGAGGTTCAAGTTATCCCTCGGGCATGGGTGTGTGTGTTGTTCTTAGCAAAATATAGTTTAAGTAGTGTGTAAGTCTGGGAACGGATGACTTCAGCAGTTTGGTCCCTTAAGAATTCACACACATTTGAAAATTTGGAGGTGAGTACCGCATGCGCTGCTTGTCATTCCCTACTTGCTGCTATTCCAGAAGGATTTGCTTTGTTAGAAACTAGTAGTTTGGAATGAGTTAAGTAAGCTTCCAATCACGCTTCTTTCTCTTATCAGAAGAATACTTGTTATGCCAGTTAGTGGTATGTCAAGTTATTTACCCTCTCGCTGAGGGACGTTTAAGTAGGTTATTAAATGAAGTTCTACAAAGTAGCGATCCCCTCAGCGTGCTCCATGAGAACATGAGAAGCTTCCGTTTGAGTACCTGGGACTGTGGAGGCATGTGGACCTAAGTCATAGTGTGAAAGTGTCTGATGAGTCACTAGCTGATTACACTGAACATATATAAGTTCAGTGGTTCAAATGGCTCTGAGCACTATGGGACTTAACATCTATGTTTATCAGTACCCTAGAACTTAGAACTACTTAAACCTAACTAACGTAAGGACATCAAACACATCCATGCCCGAGGCGGGATTCGAACCTGCGACCGTAGCAGTGGCGCGGCTCCGGACTGAGTGCCTAGAACGCTAGACCACCGCGGCCGGCCATATATAAGTGGCCTGGGTTGTGTTGTGCGTAGATTGTATTGAAAGCATGGTAGTTGTGAACATTGTGGGAGGGAGAGAAAGAGAAAGAGAAAAGGGAGGGAGGGAGGGAGAGAGAGAGAGAGAGAGAGAGAGAGAGAGTAGAGAGGTCGATTAAGATATCGGTCATACGTGATGTTTACGGGCAACACATTTTCAGATCTAGCCAAAATGGTAAACATTGTAGAAAATGTCAGACACGGAGACAAGAAACAGACTGATGGTGAATCACCAGGGAAGATTGGTTTGAATTATAGAAAGCAACATACTGAGTCAAGTGCCAAAAAGGACACGTGGTGTCAGTATTTTCGGTGTAGCGAGTGTGCTAAAAACAGCAAAGAATCACGGAGGTGGTGTCCAAACTTGTGCTAGATCGGCGGCGTTCCCATAGCCACCCACGTGGATGCTGAAAGGTATGTGTTGTTAACCCAGCGCCTCTGCCATTTGTGTGTGCCATGTTTGGTTCAAAACTGGTGTGTGTATTGATTGATTCAGGCGGTAGTGTCTTCATTTCCACTGGTTCCGCGAGAATAAACAGATCGCTGGGTTGATACCGAGTTTGGCAGAACCGCTACTCCGCTGGAGAGCCGTTAAACGTTGATGGATAACTACGTTGCAAGCTTAGGACTGGAAATTATACCTTGTCTCTTAGGTTTTTAGCGGCTGTCTTTCTACTTATGTGGTTTTGGGCAATTACTTTTGATAGTAACTCAGTGTATGTTAAATTATTCCGGGAAACAGTTGGCTTTTAAGTTTTGTCCCGAGAAAAGGTACCCATTGTGCAGACACTGGGCCTCACCTAAAGTAGGCTGTGTTCAAACTGAGGGCTTCTGATATGATATGGAGCAATCTCCGAACTAAGACTAAGCAGTTGGTCGATTTATTGTAACAATTTTCGGAAGTTTTGACAGATGGATGAGGCAGTCAGGCATAAATCAAATTCCAGTGTGGCACGATCCTTATCTGTTATCATAGACCAAAGTGAGCAAATGGTTCAAAATGATTGACCAGTTGCCGAGGGGGTGAGGTTATCCGGCTATCTGTTTCACCACACGTGGCATACGTTTCCTTCGTGCTCAAACCAGTTACAAGTGTAGGCCAGATTTTGATTATCGTAATCTGAAGAAAAGGTTGTTGCAATCGGTTACCCACCAGAACTTGAACAACCGTTTCATCTTGTTCCCAGGGGCGTGGATTTTCTGGGTGCTAGATTTAAACCAAGCGTGCTATCACATACCACTTGGTGATGATTCCAAATCACTGACCACCTTCTTTATGGACTGAAACTGATTCGAATTCAGCACGGTGCCTTTCGGGTCACCCACAAGGGCGGCGGTTCTGTTCAATCTATTAGACTCAGCTCTGAAAGAAGTGTTACAGCGGTACACTTAGTCAGGCCTATTTGCCAAGATGACAAAGATGACTCTGGCCTGGGTGGAAACCTGATGTCCGTGGGTACCACAGCCCCGCACTTCTTCAGTAGTTTTCATTCTTCAGTGAAGCATTCTACATTCACTTTTAATAGTACAGTAATTGACCTTCTCTGTGCCTACGATTCCATAGACTGTTTACGCACTCTTACGGACTCTCATTACGCTCTGACCGGACGTTCACTTCATGAATTCTGCCGTCATCGAGTATAGGAACGGTCTGTTTGTTCCATTGCCCTGCGTCACTGCCAATCCGAGTGTTTGTAATATGTGTTCTACCTACGCCTAGAAGGATAGAGAATTTGTCAGTCTGCAACTGACATACCTCTTTCCCGAAACTTTCACTACATGATCCTACTATCAGAGTTTATGAGCTCACTCTGTATGCAGCCCGCAAGGTAGGAGTTCCAGAATAATATCGAGGAAAAAGATAAAATGGTAGAGAATAATCTGATCTCGGAATTTCTATCTGATCGTAATGTAATCCTGCTGGAATCTTCCTGTGTTTCCATGACTTTTTCAAGTGTACGCCCTCTCTAGCGATTTTGAGCAATATAATTACTATTAAGAAATGAAATTTGTGTAGAATTCTATTAGTCTTCCCCCCTTTCTCATCTCTGCTATGGAGCTCATATCCTTCGTTGACTGTTTCATTCATTCCCTCCTATATACACTGCTGGCCACCGCAAATGCGACACCCTGAAGGAAGCATCCGAATCAAGTGAAATTTACACCATGGGTTTGCAGCGATGAGATATGCAACTGATTAGAATTTCAGCGCAGACGCACATCACGCGCGCCTGTGGCGCCACCTCATAGCGCCATTTAAGGCTTGGCGATTTCGACGAGTATACGTTCGGCACGTGTGTTTACCTTGTGGTTGTTTCACAAGACGATCAGTTGTGCCTCGTAGACAACAGCGAACATCGTTTGATCAAGTATCCGAGTTCGACAGAGGAAGGATAGTGGCTTACCGAGATTGTCGATTATCATACAGAGAAATCGCTAGTCGTGTTGGACGAAACCAAACAACTGTAATGCGGATATGTGACCGTTGGATGCAGGAGGGTACGACGGACCGATGTGGTCGATCACATTCACCTCGGTGCACCACTGCACGTGCTGATAGGCAAATTGTGCGCATGGCAGTGACGGATCGCACAGTGACATTCCGAACCATTGCACAGCACATTGCGTCTGTAACGCATCATCCAGTATCAGTAAACTCTTCCGGGCTAAGTTGCCGTGGTCGATCTGTAGAACTTCTTCTCCCTGACGTTTCGTTCTCAACTACGGAGAACATCTTCCGAGGTGAGTCGACGACTGGCTGCTAGGAGCTGGGGCCGCCGCTTATATAGAGATCGTAGGGGGCGCCACCACACGTCACATGGCGTCGATGTGCAGCTATCTCTGGCTATCGTCTGTTCTCTCGATTGCAGGCAATCGATTGTCACGTGATTGATGCAACGTCGACCGCCATATCTTATCCAATTTTAATCCTTCTTCTTTACGATTAAAATTGTATTGATGTTTGTGGATTTCAATTGCCTCTCTATACATACGTGTATAATAGTGCGACGTCCTCGCTAGCACGCTTGTCTCACCAAATTTTATGTCGTGATCTCCATCCTTAAAAACATGTTCCACTACTGCCGATTTGTCGATATGTCCCAAGCGACAGTTTCTTTTGTGCTCCGTCAACCGTGTATTGATGCTTCTTTTGGTAGTTCCTATGTAAACCCTGCCGCAACTACAGGGAATTTTATATACCCCTGGGGTGGCTAGGGGGTGACGAGCATTTCTGTTGATCTTAGGCATTCACTAATTTTCTTAGTAGGTCTAAAAATGGTCTCTACCTGAAACTTGGCTAGTACTTTTCCAATGCGATCCGTGATCTTATGGATGAACGGAAGAAATACTTTTCCAGCTGATGGTTGTTGCTGTCTCCTATTTTTAGGCATTTTTCTATTTGGGTGAAGTGCTCGATTAATCTCGTTTTTTGTATAACCATTTTTCGCAAAGGCCATTCGTAAATGATTTAATTCTTCTTGTAAGTAGCCTGGTTCACAAATATTATTGGCCCTATCCACTAGTGTTTTTATGACCCCCCTCTTTTGCCTAGGGTGGTGGTTTGAGTTCTTATGGAGGTAGCGATCGGTATGTGTACCTTTCCTGTAGACCTTATGGCCTAAGGTCCCATCCGCCCGTTTGATAACTGATACATCCAAGAAGTTAAGTTGTCCATTCTTCTCCTTCTCCATAGTAAATTTAATCTTTGGGTTGATGCTATTTAAGTGTACCAGAAAATCATTCTAGTTTTCTTCCTCATGATTCCATATTACAAAGGTATCATCCACATACCGATACCACTTCGAGGGGCTTTTTTTGGCCGACTGCAATGCTTGATTTTCAAAATATTCCATGAATAAATTCGCAATTGCGGGACTTAGGGGACTTCCCATGGCTACCCCATCGATCTGTTCATAAAATTCACCATTACACTGAAAATAGGTTGAGGATAGACAGTGTTGGAACAAGGCTACTATATCAGTAGGGAACATACTGGCTATATGGGAGAGAGCTTCATCAACTGGAACCATCGTGAACAAAGACACTATATCAAAACTGACAAGTATGTCATTAGGACCGACAGTAATTTCCCTCAATTTCTCAATGAAGTGTAGAGAGTTTTTAATATGACTCTCAGTTTTGCCTATGTGAGGTTGTAACAAAGAGGCAAGGTGTCTGGCTAGTTCTTGGGTAGGAGCTCCAATTGCGCTGACTATTGGTCTCAAAGGAACATCAGGTTTATGTATCTTTGGTAATCCATATATTCTCGGAGGATAAGCCTCCGTTTCACAAAGATACTTTTTAACTTCTGTAGGAATTGAAGACTGTTTTATCAGACGCTTGGTGGCATTCAGCACATTCGTTGTGGGATCCTTTTTCAACTTCTTGTATGTGCTGGGTTCCAGGAGATCACTGATCTTCTTGTGATAATCCTCAGTATTCATTAAAACAATAACACTTCCCTTGTCAGCGGCAACTATAATAACATTCTTGTCTGCATTGATCTCCCGCAATGCCTTCCTTTCCCCTTGAGACAGATTGCTGCTGGGTGGCTTAGCTTTGCGTAATATCCTGGAGGTTTCCATTCTAATTTCATCAGCAGAATATGATGGTAACTGACGAATTCCTGCCTCTATATTAGCAATAATGTCCTCCACAGGAATCTTGGATGGAGTTATTGCAAAATTCCCTCCTTTAGACAGAACAGAAAGTTCTTCCTTAGACAATTCTTTTTCCGATAAATTAATGACCGTTTGGGAATTGTTTGGAATCGCTGTTTCCTGTCGACCCTCTTGTAGACGATCGAACTTGTCCTTCTGCCTATTGGAAGACACTTCTGCACTAATCTCCATAGATCTAAATGTTAAACTGTCCACTTTGTTCCAATGACAAAACTGCATAGTATTGCTAATAAGTAAATGAAGATTTAGCAGTTGGCCATCACATACCGCCAGTCCTCGTCGTGTCTGATGTATCCGCTCACGTAGTAAAGCCAGTTCCATACGAGAATAAATACGGTTAGCTTGTGGCGAATGAAACATTCTTCTCACTTTTAAAAACTTGGGAACTATACCGGTATCACGACAGCGTAGCAGAAAAGTGAGTGAGCAAAGTTGTTGACCTTTCTTCTTGCGTAGGTTCTCCAGTCGTCGTACCCTAGGTGACATTTCCTCCCCGTAGAGGCGTCGAATCATTCCATGTAGGCTTTCACGGCCGGCGTCTTTATCAGTAAACTCTTCCGGGCTAAGTTGCCGTGGTCGATCTGTAGAACTTCTTCTCCCTGACGTTTCGTTCTCAACTACGGAGAACATCTTCCGAGGTGAGTCGACGACTGGCTGCTAGGCAAAAGAGGGGGGTCATAAACACTAGTGAATAGGGCCAATAATATTTGTGAACCAGGCTACTTACAAGAAGAATTAAATCATTTACGAATGGCCTTTGCGAAAAATGGTTATACAAAAAACGAGATTAATCGAGCACTTCACCCAAATAGAAAAATGCCTAAAAATAGGAGACAGCAACAACCATCAGCTGGAAAAGTATTTCTTCCGTTCATCCATAAGATCACGGATCGCATTGGAAAAGTACTAGCCAAGTTTCAGGTAGAGACCATTTTTAGACCTACTAAGAAAATTAGTGAATGCCTAAGATCAACAAAAATGCTCGTCACCCCCTAGCCCCCCCAGGGGTATATAAAATTCCCTGTAGTTGCGGCAGGGTTTACATAGGAACTACCAAAAGAATCATCAATACACGGTTGACGGAGCACAAAAGAAACTGTCGCTTGGGACATATCGACAAATCGGCAGTAGCGGAACATGTTTTTAAGGATGGAGATCACGACATAAAATTTGGTGAAACAAGCGTGCTAGCGAGGACGTCGCACTATTATACACGTATGTATAGAGAGGCAATTGAAATCCACAAACATCAATACAATTTTAATCGTAAAGAAGAAGGATTAAAATTGGATAAGATATGGCGGTCGACGTTGCATCAATCACGTGACAATCGATTGCCTGCAATCGAGAGAACAGACGATAGCCAGAGATAGCTGCACATCGACGCCGTGTGACGTGTGGTGGCGCCCCCTACGATCTCTATATAAGCGGCGGCCCCAGCTCCTAGCAGCTCGGAAGATGTTCTCCGTAGTTGAGAACGAAACGTCAGGGAGAAGAAGTTCTACAGATCGACCACGGCAACTTAGCCCGGAAGAGTTTACTGATAAAGACGCCGGCCGTGGAAGCCTACATGGCATCATCCAGTGTCTGCGCGTACCATTCGACGCCGTTTACAGCAGAGTGGTCTGTCCGCAAGACGTCCATTGCTTCGTCTACCTTTGACGCAGAACCACAGACGTCTCCGTCGCCAATGGTGTGATGACAGACGGATGTGGACGGCAGAATGGAATGACGTTGTCTTTACTGACGAGGCACGCTTCTGTCTGCAGCACCACGATGGTCGGATTCGAGTGTGGAGACACCGTGGAGAGAGGATGCTGGACAGCTGCATTATGCACCGCCACACTGGTGTTGCACCGGGTATTATGGTATGGGGCGGTATTGGATATTACTCTCGCACGCCTCTAGTACGCATTGCCGGTAATTTAAATCGCCGGCGCTACATATCCGAGGTGCTGGAGGCAGTTGCCCTTCCTTACCTTCAGGGCTAGGCCACAGCCATATTTCAACAGGATAATGCGCGACCACACGTGGCACGCATTGTCCAAAGGTTCTTCGTCAATAACCAGATTGAAGTGCTTCCCTGGCCAGCTCGCTCTCCGGATCTTTCGCCGATAGAAAACATGTGGTCCATGATTGCTCAACGAGTGACCCAGATTACATCCCCAGCTGCCACACCAGATGATCTTTGGCAACGTGTGGAAGGTGCTTGGGCTGCTGTACCCCAGGAACACATCCAACGTCTCTTTGACTCAATGCCGAGACGTGTGGCGGCGGTGATCTCCAGCAATGGCGGCTACTCTGGCTACTGATTCTTGCAGGAACCACATGTCACAGACATCTGTAAACGTAATCATTTGATACTTGGTCAACATGTTATCTACAAAATAAATTTTGTTGTGCTACCTCTTGTCTTTCTTGGTGTTGCATTTACGGTGGCCAGCAGTGTACAACGTTCCATTCACCCATGATTATTAGATTTTCATCTCCTTACCGTACCGAATTAGAATTTAATAGCATGGTATATTCTGTATTTCATCACCTCCTACTTCTGAGGCCGGCATATTTACCTAAATTGCTAGGTTACTGTCGATCCTGATGAGAGTAACTCATCCTCTGCCCTACAATTCTATTAACGTCAGATCTTGCTACCGTCACGCCATTTTCTGTTGTCGTTGGTGCTGCCTTACATTTCGTCTGATCAGAAATCCTTGGCTGCGTTCCGTTTCATTTCACTGACCCCCACAACATCTAATCTGAGCCTTGCAGCCGCGCGGCATCAGCCAAGTGGGGAATGGCGCTGCAGTCATGGACTGTGCGGCTGGTCCCGGCGGAGGTTGGACTCCTCCCTTGGGCATGGGTGTGTGCATTTGTCCGTAGGATAATTTAGGTTAAGTAGTGTGTAAGCTTAGGGACTGATGACCTTAGCAGTTAAGTCCCATAATATTTCACACACATCTGACCTTTTTTTTTTTTTGAGCCCTTGCAGTTCCCTTTGTAAATTCTCTAGTTTACCTACAGCATTGTTTTACCCTTCCTTTCAGGGTCACCTTTCCCTACACAGTCCCCACTCAGAGATCTTAATGGTATGTAAATCCGGAAACATTTTCAGATACATATCCTGAGAAAGCAGGGATATCCATCGTCAAATATATCCTATTTCAACGGATTATTTTGTTTTGTGAGAGTAGTTTTCCACCCCACTCGCAAGGACCTCCATCTACTTCTCCGCCATTTCACAAGGCCGCAGTCCAGACGCGGGTGACTCCTTGTGCAGCAGAACTTCAACCGCCATCCCGATAGTTTTTATTCAAATTTTAATCAGTATATGGGATCGAACCAGGGGCACAGGACGTTCTGCTGGTTAGTCAAAGAGGGTACCTGTAGGCCACGGTGGCAGGTTTTATTTTAAAAATAAATGATTAATTGCATCTCTTTCCTAATGTATCTGCGTATCACAAAACGTTCATCGTGTATGATCCCATTTCTTCATTCATGATATATCTGCGTTTGAGCTCAACGAGAACTACGGCAGTTTTCCTCATCCCTTTGTTCTCCTCCTCATGCATACCCAATAGGATTCGGTCTCATTTCCTGATCACGTCCTGTTTTGGTATTGTTAAACCGATACACGTTTTCCTCTTGTAGGCACGAGAAATCCTAGGCTCCGCGGACTCAGTTCCCACTTTACTGTCACGTCCAACTGATTTATCTTCGTTTTCGATCATTTATTCCACGTAACTCAGAGGCCTCCGACTGCTTGCATGCTTGACTCACGGAGTATAAGTTGTTGAGCTGTTTTAGTACCAAGTGATACCTGCCCTCTCTGGCTTAAATGCTACTAGTATCTCATGTATACTCTGTTGAAAGCTTCGTCAGCCTTATTTTTTTTTCAGCTTCAAATATTATTAAAATGCAAATTGTGCTCCCAGAAGCATAGGAAGACAGGTTAGAGATCACCTCGCGTCTTCCTTGTAAAATGTCAGATTCGAAATATTTCATTCCTTAGCCCGTTCTCAGTTGTATTTAAAAAGAATCTATCAATAATCTGCTATCATAATTCTCGATAGGATTTTAAAAAATTGTCTCTCGTATTATCCAAATACTAAAAGTTCATCCTCAAGTGAACTGTTAAGTAAACCTATAATTTTTTTCCATTCGTTCTTATGCTTTCGCCAAACGAGATGGAACTGCAAGAGAAAAACCGTACACATTTTCCAATGCAGTTTGCACTTGTGCAGTATGAAGATACTGAGACCAGTTTTAGTTTTTTACCCAGCTCTTCGAAACCATTTTGCACTCCACTGCCATTCTTACAATACATTTCTGTTTAGTGTATTCTGATTTAATTGTTCGAATGTGCTGGTGATTTCTTCCGTAAGCTCATTACGCATGTTTTTCCCTACAACCGACATTTTATCTTTCTAAACTCAAGATTCAGCTTCTTTCTTAGTTTCTTACATCTGTCTTCCTGTTTCTCTCAATCTTGAGTTTCCCATCTATCTTTCGTTTGGATTACTTATCAAGCTACTGCTTTATCTTAGTAAATACTGGCAAAAGGTCCAGTGGAACGGCTCACAAACAATAACTTCGTCGTCATTTTTTATTAATTTGAATCTACAGTACTTCTAACTAACGTCGAAGGTCGTTCCCACGCTTCTTGATGCTTCCTTAGATTACATTTCATTACTGTTAGGGTCTTTCAGAAAGAAAGGAGCGGGAGAATACAGCCCAAAAATCGGTGAAGGGACAGTATTGTCATTGTCTACGGAAGATGATGTGGTCCCCATAACAGCGCTAAGACCCCAAACTCGCCGGTAAACAGAAGGAAAAACGAGCATGTACAGTCTACGACACAAAAACTGACCGCGGCCGACACAGAGAGTAAGTCCGAGTCGTTCACTTAAGCTGGCCAATAAAACCGACCGCCCCTGACAATGATAAGTCCAGCCATTTGCACAATCTGGCAACACTGTAAGATGCGCCAGTATCAGGAGGAAGTGTTGTGTACTTCCGAGATGTTCTTCTGTGATGTGAGCGCGTGGTCTAGCGGTAATCGTCGTGCATTGTTATAGTCGCTTGTTCGCGTCTAACCGTATCTTTTCCTTAATTTTCCGCATTTCGGCCCCCTTCTAAAGTTATGAGTCTGATTGAACATCGAAGATAATTCGCTTCACATTCTACCCACCAATAATAACAAATATTTTCAGAAACAATTCTAAAGAACCGCTCGTGGCTGCATCGCTTGAGCGTTTCCCCGCGCTGCAGTGGCTACCGGCCACTGGCCATCGGCCAGACGCCACCCGCCGTCTAAAATCGGGCGCCGCCAGGTGAACACGGCGCGACATTGATAGTGTATGTATCAACTGTTATTTTCGAATTCTAGTTATCATCTTGCAGTTAAGCATTGGATTTTGTATACTTGAAAATCATGAACTACTGTTAAGCGTTGTAAAATTGGGTCGCAAGTGGAAAATGGTTTAACATCTGCTACACAATATTTACTTTTGATATAATAGAGGGGTGAATGCACAGGAGACAACTCGAAAGATTTGAACTCTGTGTGGAGCGAATGCTTTTGGGAAAAATACCAAAGAAATAGATATTCTTGTTTCAAGAAATATCGTTCTGGCAGGAATGATTTTCCACATTAAAGAAGTCTCGATTGCGGGTATAAGTGATGGATTACCATGTAACCACCACGCGACATTTACATTCAATAGGCAAGGGTCAGAAGTTTGGTGGGTGTAGGAGTTCTGCATACTCTAATTCGAAACATCAAAAATCAACAGAGTGACTATTGTTGCAGTTTTGCTTAAACATCACCAGGTCGTTCATTGAGCATTCCTGTGCAATACTGTCACTGGTAGTCCTCAAAGAATACGCCGAGGAAGTTGAACTACAAATGTCTTTCTCAAAAACCGAATGCATGGCCCCATCAAAACACAAAATTTGATCACAAATTACAGCACAATAAACAAGGCCAACTACCTTAAATTCCTAGGCGAAGTCACTGAACACACAGGAACTGAAAGATCAGCACAAAAAACACACAAACTCAAAATGCGGAAAGCATATGGGAAAATCGCGGGCATCTACAACAAGAAATGCATGAACATCAAAACGAAAATTCGACACTGCATGATTGTTATCAGACCGGAAATACTCCACGCTAATGTAACCGTAAACCTCATTTACAAAGGGGACCTAACGAGTATCAAGAAAGCTGAAAGAAAAATCATCGGAAAAATCGATGGGCCAAAACTCACAGATGAAGGCTATCGTCTAAATTCACGCACATTAAACCGAAACCGATTTCCGCATATGACGACTGAAATTCTACCGTCACATCACGAGACTGGATGACAGCCTACTAAGAAGGAAATTGCTGATCTATCTACAGAAACCAAAAACCAAAAAGTCGGCCAATGTGGCCGAGCGGTTCTAGGCGCTTCAGTCTGGAACAGAGCGACCGCTATGGTCGCAGGTTCGAACCCTGCCTCCGGCATGGATGGGTGTGGTGTCCTTAGGTCAGTTAGGTTTAAGTAGTTCTAAGTTCTAGGGGACTGATGACCTCAGAAGTCCCATAGTGTTCAGAGCAATTTTTTTTAAACTAAAAGTCAAGATCAAACAAGTCCAAATTAATCTCAAACATGCCAACATCGCACCCATTGACATCGACCATCGGAAAGTGTTCAGACATAAAATCCACCGCTGGGTAACTGTACCAGAGGATAAACCCAACGTATCTGGGAGAGAATAGACTGAAGAACGTCGCGCTAAAAAAAGCGAGGTGATGATAGAATTCAGGAAGAACAAGAAAAATAACAGCAAAAGATCATAATTTTTTTATGTGATCCCATATGTCTAAAAATGTAAATAAATAATAACAATTACAGCAGTAGTAGCAGAAAATTCAGAAAATAAAAATGACCACACAGGTGCCATCCAACGCATTATGAAAGAGAAGATTAAAGTTCTATTCAGCATTTCATGTAATTCTTCTTCACTTTCACGCTGGATAGAAATGTCGTCAGCGAATCGTATCATTGATAACCCTTCGCCTTGAATTTTAATTGCACTCTTGAACTTTTCCTTTATCTCCATCATTGCTTCTTTCATGTACAGACTGAACTGTAGAGCGAAAACCTACATCCCTGTCTTACATCCTTTTTAATCCGAGCACTTCATTCTTGGTCATCCAGTCTTATTATTCCCTCTTGGATCATGTACATATTATATTTCATGCGTCTCTCCCTGTACTTACCACTATTTTTCTCAGAATTTCGAACATATTGCATTATTTTGCCTTCTCGAACGCTTTTTCCAGGTCGACAAGTCATATGAGCGAGTCTTGATTTTTCATCACTCTCACTTCTGTTATCAACTGCAAGGTCAGAATGGTCTCTCCGGTGCCTCTAACAGTCCTAAAGCCAAACTGGTCGTCGTCTAACCAACCTCAGTTTTCTTTTCCATTCTTCTATTTTTGTACCTCTGTATTCCTGAATTTCCCAGATCATTTTTGCACTTCCTTCTGTCATCGATCAACCCGAGTATTCCTTCTTTTATTCATCGTTTCTTCGCAGTTACCTTCTTTTTACCTATGTTTTCCCTTCCAACTTCTATGATTGCCCTTTTTAGAGATGTTTATTCCTCTTCAACAGAACTGCCCACTACCTTTTCTCTTCAGCATGTTGGGTGCATGAACTGTTAAGCTGATTGTACGATAATACTCGTACTTGTCAGCTCTTGCTGTCTGCGGAATTGTGTGGATGATGTTTTTCCAAAAGTCAGATGGCATGTCGCCAGACCCATACGTTCTACATACCGACGTGAATAGTCGTTTTGTTGTCACTAATCCCAATGATTTTTGATATTCTGTTGGAATGTTGTCAGTCCCTTCTGCCTTATTTCATCTTGAAACCTCCAAAGGTCTCTTGAATTCTGACTCTAATACTGGATCCCCTGTCTCTTCCAAACAGACTCCTGTTTCTTCCTCTATCACGGCAGACGTATCCGCTCTCTCCTCTGCACTTAACCTTGGAATGTCCGTTGCACTCTTCATGACACCATCCCTGGTTTTAGTGTCGCAAAAGGTTGTTGTGACTTTCCAATATGCTGAGTCAGTCCTTCCCACAATCATTTCCTTTTCGGATTCTTCACATTTTCCATGCAGCCACTTCGTCTTAGCTTCCCTGCACTTCCTATTTATTACATTCCTGATCAACTTGTATTTTTATATTGCAGAATTTCCCTTAGTTAGCCTTATCATGTTTGCACTTCCTTCTTTCATCGATCAGCTGAAGTATTTCTTCTGTTACACATGGTTTCTTTGCAGTTACCCTCCTCTGTATCTATGTTTTCCTTCCCAGCTTCAGTTATCCCCCTTTCTAGAGACGTCCATTCTTCTTCAACTGTACTGCTCACTCAGCTATTCTTTTTTACTGTATCTATAGCCTTAGATAACAGGAAGAGTATCTCGCCATTCCTTAGTACTTCCGTATCATACTTCTTCGTGTATTGATACTTCCTTACTAATCTTTTACACTTCAGCCTACTCTTCACTACTACTAAATTGTGATTTGAGTGTCTATCTGCTCCTGATTACGTCTTATAGTGCAATTCCTGATTTTGGAAGTTCTGTCTGACCACGATATAATGTAACTGAAATCTTTCTATATTACCCGGCCTTTTCCAGGTATACCTTCTGATCTTGTGATTTCTTACAAAGTATTCGCTGTTACAAGCTGAAATTTATTACAGAATTCAGTTAGCTTGTCTCCTCTCTCATTCCTTCTGAAAATCTCATGTTCTCCTACAATCCTTTCTTCTACTCCTTCCTGTCCAACTGAATTCCAGTCCCCCATGACCATCAGATTCTCATCTTCCTAGACTTACTCTATTACCCGTTCATTATCCTCATATACATTATCTGTCTCTTCATCTTCAGCTTGCAGCATCGGTATGCGTACCTGAACTATCGTCGTCGATGATGGTTTACTGTCGATTCTGATAAGAGCAACCAAATCACTGAATTATTCCCAGCAACACATTCTCTGCCCTACCTTCATATTAATAACTAATACTACTCCTGTTATACCATTTCCTGCAGCTGTTGATATTATTCTGTACTCATGTGGCCTGAAATCCATGTCTTCTTTCCATTTCCTTCACAAACCCCTGCTATATCTAGATTGAGCCTTTACATTTCCCTTTTCAGATTTTCCAGTTTCTCTACTACGTTCAGACTTCTGACATTCGTCTCCCCGAGTAGTTGGTGGTTCAATCATTTTCTCTTGAATACCTCCCCCTTGGGAATCCCCTTGTGGAGTTCTGAACGCTAAGGGACCTCAAGAAAAGTATGTGGTTTACCATGCAGCAAATTTGTTTCATAAGTTGTCACAGAAAATATTTGTAACGAGACACTGAAGTAGCAGGAAACTCTGCGCTTGACTTACAAATCAGACAAAATGCAAGTGTGACGACAACACTGAAATAACTAAGTGTGTTAACTCGTCAAAACGAGGGAAAAACAGAACAACATCAGAAACCATGACAAGCTCAGCACTGCGTAGTAGATTTAAGGATACCAGTATGAACAACAAATAGCTTCTCGTGAGAAAGACAATAAACAACTGAATCTACTCAGCATAGCACAACAGATGTTGGAAAATATCTGTGTGGAAACAAAATTTAAAACTGAGTCTCGCGTTAGGCTGAATTCCTCTTCCTTTTTCAGATAATTATATCTATCTCCTGATAGCAGAAAGGTTGCACAGGAACATACAAAGTAAAACAACCGTGTGAATACGACGCTGTTCCACATGGACGTCGTTTGTTAAGACGTTAATCATATTTTGTATATTTAGAGTTGTCGGTCACAATTAAACGCTTTCATACACTCGTATTAGCACACACGTTCTCAACGTGGAGACACATACCCCAGAGCACATATTAATTGCTGTTACTAAATGAATAGCAGGCCAGAAATATAAAATGTTATTCTCAACTTAGTACTCAAAAGGTTGCTCTACCCTCTGCAACGCAACAAAAGGTCGCTTGGATTTTAAGATTTATTAAAACTTCTTCTAGTATTAGACCGTATCGTGAATTAAGATTTCTCAATGTTTTAACTATAACTGAAATTAAATAATTGGCGTAATGGAATGCAGACTGCGGATCAGAACTAACCGAAGAAAATAGAACTTCGTTATTTGATTGAATTATATGTGCATGGATTAATTTGCAAATTTTTTTAGTAATTAGCGGCTAATCTGGTTTGTAGGAGGTGGAGTCTTGCCCTGTTACCATACGTGATGTAGTTCGCATTCCTCGTGATATTTCATAAGCACATTTACATTTATATACTTTGCGCCCTGCTTCGTGTCAGCACAGCTTTCTATCAGTAATCAGTATGCAGCAATAGCAGTTTTAAGCGTTGACGACGAATGCATAACCCGATTTGACAACTCAGCCATGTGTTGTTGAATGAAAATCCCCATCACAATACCCAGTTCAAATCAGATAGATTTAGAAAGGTTTTACTTATGAGGCATACAACGTAGTCACTGATATAGTAATAGACAGTTTCAATTTCTTTGCTTTACATAATTTTGGCATTTTCTGCCGCATTTTAAAGTGAATTGCTACACACAAAAAAGTTACAAGCGAAAGCGACAGATGGCACAGATGTTACCAAAACGGCTATGTTTACGGTGATTTATTTGCAAAATATTGTGTCGATACCGGGCATCGTTACGTTACAAGGCTGCAACACGTGTTTTATTTCTTAGCGGCTATGATCTTATAATTGTTCCTTTTGTCCTTTTTATTACAGAGGAGTAATAGTAGCTGCGTTTCTAATCCTATCTCCTCAGATACAAATGTTACAACAAGGAACACTAAAACGAACCCGTAAATAGGGCGCCTGACGTCCACGAAGCACAGACATGGACGCTCCAGCAGTGCCACGTGGAGTCTCTCGAAGCGTCGTCAGCCGAGATTACGTCTTTTGACACTCGTATAACAAAGGGTGCCACAGTGAAAATCAAACTCTCACATCGATGCATATATTGCGCCAAATACCGGAAGATTCGAGTTACTTCACGGCGCGGACTACACGCTGATTTTGTACCCTCCTTTCTAGTCGATCTTCACACAAGTATCGGTGATTTTAATTCATTTTGCTTATTTGAGTTTCGTTCCGGCACTGAATACTGAGCATTATGACTCTTTCGTGCCAAACAACATTTAATTTTGCCGCTACTGTTTCACACGTTTCTCCTTAACTCCGTGCTGGCAACTGAGTATTTAGAAAGCTTATCTGTACAACGTTTTATATTTACATTCTATTCGGCCTCTATTTTAGATATTTCCATGTTCCCTCTTGTAAACAAGCACAAGCGTAGGAAAACAGGGTGAGTGGAAACAACGGCCTATAATACGAATAAAATACGCGTTCCCTTATTACTTTTTGTATGTAGGATTAAAGCGAGCAACTAACGAAACGTCCCATCCTCGAACCCCTAATCATCAATGATGTTCCTTTGCACGAATTTTCACTAGAGTGGAAGTTATAAAGACGTATTACTATTTCTTCTTAGGAATTCATAGTGTTTCAAAATCTTGTTTTCTCTGTTTTTCTTCTTCTGCCACCCCCTTCGTTACCTTTCTTCCTCCGGCCCTTGGTATTTTAAAGATGTCTGTATCGTTGTATATCTAATGGTGTGAGTAATTATCTGTTTTGTACCAGTAATGGTTCCGATTTTATTGTTTATTAACATTTATCTCTCTCTTACCTTAACAACAGATTACTAAGTGGAAAAGTGGGTGAGTGTTGTTGTTGAAAGAACAGTAACCAGCTTGGTCGAAGTTTGCAAAGCCGCCATTGCTGCCATTTAACCGAGATATTTAAGAACTGTAGTAATTGTTTAGAACCTGTTCTTCATTTATATGAAAAGTCCGATTGCCCATTGCGAATGGCATTATCTCACTTGAAATGTTTCCAACTTTGACGGTTGCGAAATACGAAGCAAAGCCAATAGAATATTATTTTGTGTTCCGGTACTTTTATATCCATAGACCTTTCATCAGTTTAGTTCCCCCCACTTGTTATCAAGGTGAGTTTTCCGTCTTCATGCACGTCTGGCACTGCGCGACGCGTAATACCGAATATCCGTCATGTAATTTAGAAAAAGAGGTTTATTTGTGGATAGCCCTCAAACCTCAGCATTGTCCCGTTAGTAAAACAGCCTGCCTGTTACATACAAGTTAAAATAATCACTATAGCATTACAGCGCTCGAACCGCCTTCAAAAAGATTCCAAGAAACTATTACTAGAAGGCGAACACAATCAGTCCCTAGTTCCTATCAGCTTCCTCAGACATGCGCAGGAGGACCAATTAGTACGAGGGTCGTTCAATAAGAAAAGCCTCACATTTTTTTTAAAAAAAAGCCATTAACGTACATACACAAACTTCCTTTGATGTTTGTTCTATGCGCCGATGAAGTTTCGAACTGTTCTGGCAGATGGCAGAGCCGTAGTACAGCGTCAAAAAGGCGTCTATACAAGGTGTTACCAAAAGGTACGGCCAAACTTTCAGGAAACATTCCTCACACACAAAGAAAGATAATAAGTTATGTGATCATGTGTCCGGAAACGCTTACTTTCCATGTTAGAGCTCATTTTATTATTTCTCTTCAAATCACATTAAGCATGGAATGGAAACACACAGCAACAGAACATACCAGCGTGACTTTAAACACTTTGTTACAGGAAATGTTCAAAATGTCCTCTGTTAGCGAGGATACATGCATCCACCCTCCGTCGCATGGAATCCCTGATGCGCTGATGCAGCCCTAGAGAATGGCGTATTGTGTCACAGCCGTCCACAATACGAGCACGAAAAGTCTCTACATTTGGTACCGGGGTTGTGTAGACAAGAGCTTTCAAATGCCCCCATAAATGAAAGTGAAGAGGGTTGAGGTCAGGAGAGCGTGGAGGCCATGGAATTGGTCCGCCTCTACCAATCCATCGGTCACCGAATCGGTTGTTGAGATGCGTACGAACACATCGACTGAAATGTGCGGGAGCTCCATCGTGCATGAACCACATGTTGTGTCTTACTTGTAAAGGCACATGTTCTAGCAGTACAGGTAGAGTATCCCGTATGAAATCATGATAATGTGCTCCATTGAGCGTAGGTGGAAGAACATGGAGTCCAATCAAGACATCACCAACAATGCCTGCCCAGCCCACGCATCTTGATGGCGAAAATTTTCAATTTGATTACGTTGGAATGAAGCCTCATCCGTAAAGAGAACATTTGCACTGAAATGAGGATTGACACATTGTTGGATGAACCATTCGCCGACGTGTACCCGTGGAGGCCAATCAGCTGCTGATAGTGCCTGCACACGCTGTACATGGTACGGAAACCACTGGTTCTCCCGTAGCACTCTCCATACTGTGACGTGGTTAACGTTACCTTGTACAGCAGCAACTTCTCCGACGCTGACATTAGGGTTATCGTCAACTGCACGAAGAATTGCCTCGTCCATTGCAGGTGTTCTCGTCGTTCTAGGTCGTCCCCAGTCGCGAGTCATAGGCTGGAGTGTTCCGTGCTCCCTAAGACGCCGATCAATTGCTTCGAACGTCTTCCTGTCGGGACACCTTCGTTCTGGAAATCTGTCTCGATACAAACGTACCGCGCCACGGCTATTGCCCCGTGCTAATCCATACATCAAATGGGCATCTGCCAACTCCGCATTTGTAAACATTGCACTTACTGCAAAACCACGTTCGTGTGAAGACTAACCTGTTGATGCTACGTACTGACGTGCTTGGTGCTAGTACTGTAGAGCAATGAGTCGTATGTCAACATTACCTTCCTTCAATTGGGCCAACTGGCGGTGAATCGAGGAAGTACAGTACATACTGACGAAACTAAAGTGAGCTCTAACGTGGAAATTAAGCGTTTCTGGACACATGACCACATAATATCTTTTCTTTATTTGTGTGAGAGGAATGTTTCCTGAAAGTTTGGCCATACCTTTTTGTAACACCCTGTATACGACTCACGTTACAAGCAGCGTGCTGTTACTGAATTCTTGTCAGCAGAAAAATAAACCATGGTGAACATCCATTAACATTTGTGTGCAGTGTATGGCGATGCTGCAGTTGATAAGAATACAGTTAGGCGATGGGTAAAGAAAGTTACTGCCTCAGGAAATACAGTAACAGAGCTCCACCCTACTATCCAGACCTGGTACTCTCCGACCGCCATCTCTTTGAGCCGCTTAAATATTCTCTACGGGGAGCACACTTTGAAGATGGCAAGAGTGTCAGTCATGCAGTGAAAACATGGCTACACCTACAGGACAAGAACTTTTATCAGCAGGGAATACATGCTCTTCCACAACATCGGCGTACGGCCATAGATCGTGACGAGGACTACGTATAAAAATTGGACATGGGCAAGACATGTTGATGTATACTGCCACATAATAACAAATATGTTCTGAGATAAAAAATATGTGGGGCACTACTTATTGAACGACCCTCGTAGTTCAAACCGCACTGGTCAAGAGGCACTTCAAAATCAACTCACTTAACGTCTTCGCTGAAATAGTTGTAGTTTGTTAATTCTAATTGTACTTCTACAACAGCATTTTTGACTAACAGCTCCTACAACAGTAGGCCACCATCGATTATGCGTGCATAAAATAAGGACTTAGCTTCTCTAATTTAGTTTGGAAAGCAAAGTGACTAATACTCCATATTCGCTCACGACGAAAAGGAAATCGTTGCAACACACATTATACTGTGAGTAAGAATGCTGTAAGAATGCATTCTCTTTACAAAAAACCGCTGTAGCTGTAGAATAGTCCCTTATTAGAGCAAAATTAAGTTGCACCGTCACGTACATATTCAAAATATTTACAGCAAAACAGTGCGGTTATTGTCAGTTGGTTCTGACCCGTCCTTGTTGACGACGTGATGCGCCGATGTACACGAACTCGAGGTATTTGCCATGGTCTTCTCCTTCATTCCGCCAATCTTATGCTGACCATCGTTCGTTTATGGTACGTTTTAATACAAAATGACTGAGCGTGATGGGTGCGTCCAACAACCTGTATATTTTGCTGTAAATGGTTTGAATACGCACCTGATGATGCAACAGTAGGTTGCGAGCAGGTTGTATTAATAAAGAGTTGTTCAACAGCTATTGTGGTTCTGTACAACAAGAAAAATATTGTACACTAGTTCCTCGAAGTTTTCCTTTTTGTTTATAGCTGTGAGTGCTATAGGGAGATAACAGAACAGAAATACTTCTGATATTCTGTATTGAAAGTCGTGCAAAACGCTAGCAACTCTGTCATGAGATCCTGTTGTGAACATGACAAATAACGCAATCTGACGGATTAGAAACATGACGACCAAGTGCTGAATGGAACTGATTGTTGGTAGCTGGAATTTATGTACAATGTGTAAGATTGGTGCGATATCGTACGTATTTTATGAAGACTCCCGATGCAAAATACACTACTGGCCATTAATATTGCTACACCAAGAAGAAATGCAGATAATTAACGAGTATTCATTGGACTAATATATTGTAATAGAACTGACATGTGATTATATTTTCACGCAATTTGGGTGCATAGATCCTGAGAAATCAGTACCACCTTTGGCCGTAATAACGGCCTTGATACGCTGGGGTACTGAGTGAAGCAGAGCTTGGATGGCGTGTACACGTACAGCTGCCCATGAAGCTTCAACACGATACCACAGTTCATCAAGAGTAGTGACTGGCGTATTGTGACGAGCCAGTTGTTCGGCCACCATTGACCAGACGCTTTCATTTAGTGAGAGATCTGGGGAATGTGCTGGCCAGGGTAGCAGTCGAACATTTTCTGTACCCAGAAAGGCCCACACAGGACCTGCAACATGCGGTCATGCATTATTCTGCTGAAATGTAGGGTTTCGCAGGGGTCGAATGAAGGGTAGGGCCACGCAAATTCCAGAAGAATGGTAAGGTGGTTTTAAGTCACCCAATACATAAAAGAAAGAAATCCACATGACTGTAGAAACTACTGGAGAACATCGCCACTCAACGCAGAATAAAACTGCTCATAAAGACAATTTTACCAAGACTACAAGCATATCTGGAGGACTTAAGTAATTCTTATTTTTAGTCTCAGTTCCACATTTATAGTTAAATTACGTGTATCCATCACTCTGGATCATATTCAGATGTAAGGAGTTGTGTAGCAATCCATCTTCGCTGTTGAGAGTCTCATCTTATATCACTGTTCTGGACAGACAAGATGGTTTGCTGACGGAACTACTTAGATCTGAAGTTGATGCAGAGTAACTGAAACATGTAGTTAAAAACAGCATATCACACTCAAGAATAAATGAGAACTGTTTTAAATAGCAACAGAGTTGCTGACTTTCTTGAGGCAAATAAGTTTGCTGCACTGATACCTATAAGAAATTATTTGTGAATCACAAGCTGGTTTTATAAGAGACGGATCGACGGTGGATAGCATTTTATTGTAACAAATACTACTGGAAGGGAAATCTGAATATGCTCAGGATATACATATGATTTTCATAGACTTTAAGAAGAGCGTTTAACAATATTAAAAGAAACTATCTGTTGATGACTGTGACATAATTTGCAATCCGAGACAAATTAATACGGCTGTTAAAACAGTATATTCCAAATTTCAAATTTTATAGCTGAAGCATTAAGCAGTGTGTCGGAAATGTTACCTGTTACTTCCCACGTCAAACAGTAATATCTTTTGTCGCTGTCGCTTTTCAACCCGTTTATGGATAAAATCGTAAGGAAAATAAACTCATCACAACTAGAAACAAATTAAAGCACAGTTTTAACATACTGGCATATGTTGCAGTGTGGTGTGACTATGGCCTCCCGTCGGATAGACTGGTCCCCTGGTGCAAGTCTTTTTAGTTGGCGCCACTTTGGAGATCTGCGTGTCGATTACGATACAATGATAATGAAAAGTACACCACACTTTGTCCCCGAGCGGAGAAAAACTTTCCGACACAGCCGGGAATCGAACACGGGCGCCTCGTATGGCATTGTGCCACGCTGACCATTCAGACATGAAGACGGACTGGCATATGTTGATGATATCGAAATCTTAGGAGGAAAATAATAAGATATTAAATCCTTAACCATAATGTTATGTAACAGCTAACTTGAAACAGGACTAGAAATTAATAGCAGTGAAACCTCATTATTTATTTTAACAGAAGACATCGAAAAATCTCGAAAACTGCACATCTGATTGAAAAAGTTACAAATCCAGTTTCTTTGTCTTGGAGGGGGACATCCAATGATACCAAACGTCCATGGGTGGCGGTCCGCAACTTCGTAATCTTCAGTGGGAACAACTGTTCCTTGTCGCAGATTACGATTCTACGTTTCGTCTGAAGCATGTTTTTCGTTTCATCAAAGATGGCGCTATAATCGGAGAAATTGGTATTAAATCTTAAAGTATGACATGGTACTCGACTCTCCACTGTGACATTGGGTTGCATTGAACGGTACTCTTCTTTTCCAGTTAGATTAAGAGTTCAATCTCAGTACCGACAACTTCAATACACTTTGTGATCCGCTTTTCAAATGACAGTACGCAGAACAGAAGCATATCTGCTGGATTGTGTATTGTCATCACAGACCCTGCTGTAGACCCTATATTCATGGCTTGTTGATACTTTCTGGTACACCTTACCTTTTAAATGTCCCCACAGAGAGAAATCCTGTGACCTGGTGCGGCGATTAATAAAGCCACCTCCGCCGATCTACCGACCAGTGTAAAAACGGTCTAAGACCTCTCGTGCTTAAATTGCGCAATGTGCTGGGCAACCGTCATTCTAATACCACTGCCGTTGTTGAAAGTCTAGGACAATACCGTGCAGCAGCACCGATAGTTCCTGTTCCAAAGGCGTTCGATATTTGTGTCCGTTCAACTTGCCGTCTGTATAATAAGGACCAATGACTTTGTTCCCCACGATTTCACTCCACACGTTAATCGACCAAGAAGGTTAAAGGTCAACTTTCCGTAACGAGTGGGGACTGTCTATACTTCAGTAATGGCTGTTATGGCCGGTTAACGCTACCACGGTTTGAGAATGTAGAGTTATCGGAAAATAGTACCTTGGCAGTGAACATGGCGGTCGTTTGCATTTGTGGACGTGCCTTTTCCCAAAACACTACCCGGATATCGAAATCTGAGCCATGAAGTTCTTGATGCAATGACACGTGGTATGGATGATAATGGATGATACTCATGACGACACAGTATTGTGACAATACTACGTAAGGACATAACGCAATAACGGTGTAACTGCCGGGTCCTTATCCGTGGGTTGTGGTACACTGCCACCAGCACAGCTGTTTCATTAGTTTCTGCTGTAACACGTTTACTTCGTTTCCTCTTGTCGCTCGGTAAGATGCCATCAGGCTTAAAACCTTTCACAACCTTGTAAAAGAACGAACGAGAGCCAGTTTTCAATGGAAAACGCTCCGCTTACAAGGCGACAACAGCCTCAACATTTCTCTTATATTCTCCGTACATCAGCAACATTTCAATTCTTTCTTGTCTGACTTCGACATTAATGGTCACTAGCACGTCTGCCCTCCAAACCATGGGTAGATGTAAAAAAAAACAGGTAATAAACAGCGCTCAAACATTGTAGTGTTTGGAGCCGATATCTCTTCTACGTCTGCACGATACGTGAAATCCAGTCGCCGTAGTTCCCTACATGGCCACGGAGTAGCCGCCTATCTTACCCTTGCAGCTTCGAGGTGGGGTCCTACGTGCCACTGGATCTTCAAGAGCCATTGAGTAGCATGTAGTAAATTACGATTGTTTACCCATTTTTACTCCTCCAGTTGTAGCGCCATCTGTGGTGAAATGAAGAGAATGCTTTATACAAAACCATGTTTAGAAGAAGAGGAAGAAGTAGAAGGAAAGAAAGCGGTTCTCATTGCCTCCACTATCCATGCGGGGGTGGGGCGGCGGTTCGAGTGTGGTTATAACTTTCTTTGATCCGATTTGTAGTTTTCGAGATACTTCAGTGTCCTCATTTAAAATGAACACTATATATTTCACTGTATCATAGCAAACGTTTATAATCTTTGCACAGTAAGTTTAACATTAATTTCGGTTCACTTACCATGTAATCTTGCTTATAACAGAAAACAATGTCACAGAACAAATAAATAGTAGCATACAAAAAGCAAACCGATAGATATTATTTTAGTCCAGTAACGGAGTACCTTTTTGCCAAAAATGAGATATATTTTTTTATCTTGTGCATATAGTTCAGAGTATGATGAAAGCAGGTTTTTGGCTTTCGAAACCCTCGGGACAACATTTTGTGACCAAAAAACCAAGAAATTCTGGCACTTTTTTTCCAAGTTTTCGCCTATTACTTAGAAACTATAAATCCTATTGAATATTTTACTATCACGTAAATGGAAGAGCACTAGATTCGGCATCGCATGACCTTAAATGTTAAAATCACTATAGCCGTTTACGCGTAATCAGTTGTTAAGGTTGGTTCATTTTTGCCAACTTGGCTAAGAAGTCGGCTCCAACGCCTATAACCCAAAAACTGCTATTCCAGATGGAAAATGTCAAGTTATCAAAGTTGTAGAACGTGAAATTTCATGTTAAAAATATCTCTAGTTATTCAGTATTAGGCACTATTAAGCGTTCATACGCCTGAAAGCCATAGTATTAATTTAAGTCAAAGATATTCAGTGAAGCGAAATTTGCAGAAGCAAGTCGACTTTCTAAACTGCACACATGTTTTTTCTATGTATATCTTTCAAGTTTTCTTCATTTATGTGTTTTTTATTCATTTTTATCCACGACTTACTTCGTGAGAGTAGGTTGCTAAAATGAAATCGAAGTACAAGGTAATGACCGATATGCATTTACGTATGAGAAATATAAAAATTTATACAACTGAGCCGCCCGAAGTGGCAGAGCGGCCACTACGGTCGCAGATTCGACTCCTACCTCGCTCATGGATGTGTGTGATGTCCTTAGGTTAGTTAGGTTTAAGTAGTTCTGAGTTCTAGGGGACTGATGACCTCAGAAGCCAAGTCCCATAGTGCTCAGAGCTATTTGAACAATTTTTTATACAACTGAACTAATAAAAGGGCATGAAAATTTAAAGAAAAACAGAATTTAGATATCAGAGATTCGCATTTTATCAAATTTCAGTTCCTTCGAGGTCCCTCTGGGTGACAGTGACAGGCCCGGTCCAGCATCCGATCTTCAGGATCCATTACGACACCTTCACCAACTTCCTCCTCATGAAGCAAAACTTCAGTCCTTTCCTTCGATCTCTTTCTTGTCCTCGTCGAGCTCAATTTCTAGGCCGTTCTCGCAAGGTAAGCCAGAACAGTGTTTCCACGCTGAGGAGAATTTTAGTCCAGATTTAGTTTCGATTTCGGACAACCACGTACTGCTGTGCATTTTGTTTTGCATGTGCACGAAACCCCTCCATTAACGTGTGTGTTCCCTCACCTATCGTCATCACCATAAGAAGCAAGCCTGACATGGATCAAATTTTTTCCACAACCAAGATTACGCTTTATGGCAGGATCACAATGAGTGTCACCTTGCTGTTGGCGGTACCTTTTCAAGTTTGAAAGATTTTCTCAAGACAGGCTTTGCAAAGAGCTCGTACTTGAGATGGCATAAAATTATGCAATTGAAGTTCCCGTACAGTGCTAACATTAGCTTTTCTCCTGCCTGTGCTGTTACGTCCTGAGACACCGAGGGTTTAACAAATTCACCAGTTTGCTCTTAGAGGTGTGGCTGTTGCTCCAAAAAGGTTTAGCAATTTACCTTACCATGGCCGAAAAAAGATGATATGGTATCACATACTGTGAAGGCATGGCTGGAAAGAGCAGATGCAGGATCGAAACTGGAAGCATTACTAGCGAACCACACTCCTGCTGTTTTCCCTCTCTCCAGTCTGTGGAAGGACAAGTTGTTTTACAGGTTTCCTTGAGAATAAGCACGTCAACGTCATCGCTCATGATTACCAGATTTAGCAGCTCGGGAAATAGGTGTTTCCGCAATAAATGAATCCACTGTCAGATTCAGTAGCTTGGGAAATAGCTGTTAGCACAATTAATTAATCTGTATCTTCTTCAACTTCAGCACTTGAATTTCTTTATTCTCAAACTTCCTCATGAGAATCAAAATCAAACCGTTCGTGTTGCACTCACTTGCGAGAAACTTCTCCTGTGCAGCTGTAACACTTGTATCTTCATCGAAAAAGATATCTGATTGAGATCCTGATATCTTTAAATGGCGAGATCTCTCAGAAGAGTGTGTTCGTATTTGCAAAGCGTCACTTGGGTAACTTTGATTTCGGATGCGTAGTGCTTTCTCAAATAGTTCTCGTATTTCGTTTCATGCAGATGGCTCCAAATAACCTGATTGAGCAGGTGACCACCGTCCACCACAAAACATTTTTTAATTTGGGCACATCATTCTGTTGGAGAAGCAAGCGTGAATCCATCATCGAATGATGATTTTGTAGTCTAAGCAGGGATGGCTAGAGGACAAATCTAAGGGTGTAAGCAAAGAAGGCAAAGCAGAGGGGTGGAATGAGTAAATGGAGGGTATATACAAGGGCGGTGACCTTGAGGACAATATTATGGAAGTGGAAGAGGATGTAGATGAGGAGGAAATGGGAGATATGGTACTGTGTGAAGAGTTTGACAGGGCACTGAAAGACTTGAGTGGAAACAAGGCCCCGGGAGTAGACAACATTCCATTAGAACTACTGACAGCCTTGGGAGAGCCATTCTTGACGGAACTTTACCATCTAGTGAGCAAGATGTATCAGACAGGCGAAATTCCCTCACACCTCAAGAAGAATTTAATAATTCCAATCCCAAAGAAAGCAGGTGTAGACAGATGTGAAAATTACCGAACTATCAGTTTAATAAGACACAGCTGCAAAATACTAACGCAAATTCTTTAGAGACGAATGGAAAAACTGGTAGAAGTTGACCACGGTGAAGATCAGTTTGGATTCCGTAGAAATGTTGGAACACGTGATTCAATACTGACTCTACAACTTATCTTAGAAGAAAGATTAAGGAAAGGCAAACCTACGTTTCTAGCATTTGTAGACTTAGAGAAAGCTTTTGACAATGTTGACTGGAATACTTTCTTTCAAATTCTGAAGGTGGCAGAGGTAAAATACAGGAAGCGAAAGGCTATTTACAATTTGTACAGATACCAGATGGCAGTTATAAGAGTTGAGCGGTATGATAGGGAAGCAGTGCTTGGGAAGGGAATGAGGCAGGGTTGCAGCCTATCCCCGATGTTATTCAATCTGTATATTTAGCAAGCAGTAAAGGAAACAAAAGAAAAGTTAAGAGTAGGTATTAAAGTACATGGAGAAGAATTAAAAACTTTGAGAATCTCCGAAGACATTGTAATTCTGTCAGAGACAGCAAAGGACTTGGAAGGGCAGTTGAAGGGAATGGACAGTGTCTTGAAAGGAAGTTATAAGATGAACATCAAGAAAAGCAAAACGATGATAATTGAATATAGTGTAAATGAATCACGTGATGCTGAGGGTATTAGATTAGATAAAGTGACATTTAAAGTAGCAAAGGAGTTTTGCTGGTTGGGGTGCAAAATAACTGATGATGGTCGAAGGAGAGAGGATATGAAATGTAGACTGGCAACGGCAAGGAGAGAGTTTCTGAAGAAGAGAAATTTGTTAACATTGAGTATTGATTTAAGTGTTAGGAAGTCGTTTCTGAAAGTATTTGTATGGAGTGTAGGCATGTGTGGAAGCGAAACATGGACGTTAAATAGTTTGAACATGAAGAGAATAGAAGCTTTCGAATTGTGGTGCTACAGAAGAATGCTGAAGATTACATGGGTAGATGACATAACTAATGGGAAGGTATTGAACAGAATTGGGGAGGAGTTTGTGGCACAACGTGACTAGAAGAAGGGATCAGTTGGTCGGACATGTTCCGAGGCGTCAAGGGATCATCAATTTAGTACTGGAGGGCAGAGTGAGGAGTAAAAATCGTAGAGGGAGACCAAGAGATGAATACACTAAGCAGATTGAGAAGGATGTAAGTTGCAGTAGGTATTGGGAGATTAAGAACCCTGCACATGATAGAACTGCATCAAACCAGTCTCTGGATTGAAGACAGAGAAAGCACATTAGATTTAGCGTTGAATGACCTACTTAAATGTAAAAATCGGTTTAGTCGTTTGGACGCTATCAGTTGTCAATGTTCGGTCATATTTAAAACTCGGCTATAAAGTCAGCCCCAAAGTCTTAATTCAAAAATGGCTGCTCCATACGAGAAATGTCAATTTACCAGTGCGAATGCTCACTTTATGTGTACGAGTCTGGGAACCTGCCAAAAGGGAAAAAGATTGGGGAGGAGGGAGAGGGGAGGGTGTAGATGTCAGTGGAAGAGGAGATGGATAGGGGCAGGAAAGAAGGTAGGGTGGGTATGGGAAGCCTGGGGGAAGAGGAAGGGGGGAAGGAGGGAAGGGAGATAGGGTGCCCTTGAGGAAAAACACAGGGTGTGTTAGGGGAGGACCAAAGTTGGTAGGAGGGGAAAGTGGAGGGTATGAGGGCACCATCAGGGAGGGGAGTTGGTGGAAGCCACCGTGGTCGAGTGTATGGAGAGTGGAGAGATGGAGAGCAGGTGGGACGTGGGAATACAAGCGCGGCAGCAGATGGGGTTGGGAGAGGATGGGAGAGACTAGCAGGTGAGGGGCATCAAGTTTATAGGAGGTGTAGAGGATCCATAACCGTTCGAGGAAACGGAGGAGGTGCATGAATGGAATAAGGTCATACAGGGTCTTTGTGGGGGAGGGGGGATGGATGCAATAGGAGAGGGGGAGTGCATGGCGTTCGAGGATTTGAAGGAATTTTTAAATGATAGGAGGGCCTGAGATCCAGGCAGGGTGGGCACAGCAGAAGATAGGATGGACGAGGGATGTGTGGAGATGGTGGAGGGGACCAGACAGCATGTGTGGCCAGAAAGGAGCTTGAGGATATGGAGTCAGGAGAGTGCCTTGGCTTGGTTTGTCCAGACATTGGGGGTCCAGGAGAGGCGACGATCAAGGGTGATGCCAAGGTACATGAGGGTGAGGGTGAGGGCGATAGGATGGCCATAAATGGTGATATAGAAGACGAGGAGACGGAAGGAAGGGGTGGTTTTGCCTACAATGATCGCCTGGGTCGTGGAAGGATTGACCTTGAGCAACCACTGGTTGCACCAAGTGTTGAACCATTCAAGATGGAATTGGAGAAGGTGTTGGGAGCATTGCGGGGTTGGGGTGAGGGCAAAGAAGGCAGTGTCTTCGGTGTACTGGAGAAGGTGGACGGGGGTGGAGGCGGTGGAATGTCCTCCATATACTGAAGGTACAGAAGAGGGGAGAGGATGGAGCCTTCGGGAACACTGGCAGAGGGGTAGAAGGTGTAGGAATCCTTGTTATGGATGGTGACATAGGAAGGACGTTGGGAAAGGAGAGACCCCATTAGACGGACGTAGTTGATATTAGGGGCGAAGGTTTGGAGCTAGAAGTGTAGACCGGAGTGCCATACACGGTCGTAAGCGCGCTCAAGGTCGAGGGAGAGAAAAATGGCATATCGACGGGAGTTGACCTGTTCAGAGAGGAGATGAGTGGGGTGAAGGAGAAGGTCATCGGCAGAGAAGGATGGTCGAAAGCCACACTGGGTAGCGGGAAAGAGGTGGTGCTGGTGGAGATGCTGGTGGATGCATCAAGTAAAGATGGATTCCAGGACCTTGCTGAAGAGTGAGGTAAGGCTAATGGGACAGTAGGAGGAGACAGTGAATGGCAGTTTGTCGGGTTTGAGGAACATCAGGATATGGGAGATTTTCCACTGGTCAGTGTAGAAGCTGGTGGACAAGACCACATTATATAGCCTGGCCAGGGTGGAGAGGAAGTAGGCGGGATATTCATGCAGGTGGCGATATGTAACACGATCGTGACTGGGAGCAGTGTTGTGTGTCGTGCAGAGTGTAGTGATGACATCCTGAGTAGTGATGGGATAGTGATGGGGGCACTAAGTTCATTGTGTGTAATGTTGCCAGGTACTGGAGACCAGGGGCACAGGGAGGGACAGAGGTGTCAGTTCGATTGCAGAGATCTGGGAAGAGGGAGTAATCGAACTGGGGATCGTCAGGGAGGGTATAGATATCAGAGAGGTATGAAGCAAAGTGATTGGCTTTACTGAGGTTGACAGGGAGGGGTTGATCATCATAAAGAATATGGTAGTAGGGGGAGGGGGTTAGACCTGGTAAGGTGGCAGAAGGCTGACCAGTACTTGGACAAGCTGATAGGAAGAGTGCATGTCTGTCACCAGTACCAGCGTATCTTAGCTGCGAGCTGGTTACTGACGTATCGTTGTAGGCGCCAGTGACATTGTAGTGTGCCCCAGTCATGCGTCTGAAGGAAGGCACTGTAGAGAAAGTGGGATTCACGGAGGAGGAGGATGGCCTGTGGGGGTAAAGTGGGACGGTGAGTGTGGACGGCGACAGTAGGGATGTGGGTCTGCACGGCCGCAGACGAGGTTTGCTGCAGAAAGGAGTGGCGTAGGTAAAATCATCAGGGTGGTCATTGGCGAGGGGGTGTCTATCGACCTTGGTGGAAAGGGTATCCCGGTAGGCATTCCAGTCGACACGGGAATAATCATTGACATATTTCATGTCAATGTGAGGGTCAGGACAGTGTTGACGACTGTCTGAAACGGTGAGGAGGACAAGGAGATGATCAATGGCAATAGGGTCAAGGGCGTCCGCCACTATGCGGCCAAGGAGGTTAGGGGAGGAGAGGATGACATCAGGAGTGGTGTTTGATTTGGTGCAGGTGTGCTGCGGGATGAGGTCAACTTGGAGGGTTGAGAGGAACTGATGCCACAGCCATAACTGGGCAGCGGAACAACTATGGATGTTGGGGACAGCGGTGATCACGTAGGAGGAGAAGGTAAGGTCGATGTGGGAAAGGAAGTCAAAAGGAATAGGAGCATTAGGGCGGACATAGATGGTGGAGCAGGTAATGGTAAGGCCAGGGAAGAAGAGATTGAGGATCAGGTGTTCTGTGGGGTCGTGAAAGAGGATCTGTCAGTGGTGGCCAATGGCTACTCTGCCACGCACTATCAGGAGGACATTATCGGAGCTGTGGAGGAGGTACGGTGACTTGTGTATGGTGTTCTGGGGCTGAAGAAAGGTTTTGTTGAGGAGGAAGGCATCCACGTGGTGGGTCATGAGGGTGTGCAGGAGGAGGTTCTTATTTGTGGGATGGGAACGGATGTTATTGAACAAGATATGGTGCTGTCACGCCGTGACAGGAATTTAGACAAGGGTGTCAAGACAGGAGAAGGTAAGTGTGCTTCATTATGGGAATAGCTGTCATAGGTGTTGAGGTGGAAGACAGATTGGGTGGCGAGGGATATCTGCTGTGGGGGTGTGGGGGTGTTGGAATGGGTGGACATTCTGGAAGTCAATGGTGACAAACCTGATGATGTCCTCAGCAGTGGGGTGAGGAGGGGGGGAGTGGCGTGCGCATCCCCGCTGGCGCGCCACCAACGCCGAGCCAGATAATTATGTAACCACTGTCTAGACGATTAGCGGGCCATCTGGCAGCTGGAGGCCCAGTTTGGGTGAACTATGGTTTATAAATTTTTTTCAGACTGTTGCATCCTTGAGCCCCCTGTTCGAGATGTACCCTTGTCCGGTTCGTGGCTGATGCTACAGTTCTTTATTTATGGAAATATACAGTACAATCACCAACAAATTTTACATATTCACGTACACCTTTACTAGCACTTTATTAGCAAGTTCAAACATATGGTAGGTACGATAGGTAATTACATCTCTATCATTAAAACTTTCAAGCCCTGGTACACTAGAAACTCCACTACCACCTCTCCTCCTGGTACACTAGAAACTCCACTACCACCTCTCACTATGGCAACAGTAAACCATCCATTTCCATTTGAGAAAGTATCGTTTATATCCTAGCTGAAATCAAGCAAACATCCAAGAAATACAGCAGTTCCATTGATGAGGGCGTGGGCTGCAACACTCTTGACTGGAATGCGGTTCTTCGTGTCCCCAGATGTTGTAGTTAGTTCAACGTTTTCTATATTTCCGTAAAATTTTTGTGAGAGGGGTCGACTTGTACTGGCGATGGAAAAGGAGGGCACCCTCCATCAGGAGAAGGTCGATGGGTGTGTTCAGAGAACACCTGCATAGAGCAGGTGGGCCGGCAGGGTTGAAAATCTGGCGAACCACCCGTATTTCCAGGTTCTGGTGAGCCTTAAGCTCTGCCAACACCTCCTCCTCCATGATTGTCGGATTAGGCCGAGTGATCACGGTGGTGAGGGTCGGTGGGTGTTGCTGGGGTTGGGGTTGGTGGCAGGGGTAAGGGGAAGGAGCAGGGGTGAGGGAGGCATTGGGGCCAAAGCGAGTAATGGGGATTCTGGAGAGGATATCAGAGTGAAGGGTGGGGTTAGGGGAGGTGATAAGAATGGTGTTTTGGTGGGGAGTGAGGAGGGACATGAGGGCTCTGGGAAAGTGCTGACGGAAGAGCATGGTGAGGTTCCAGGCCTCAAGGAGTGAGGGATCAGGACGGGACAGGAGATATTTGTAAGAAGAGGGGGAGGAGGAAGAGGTTGGGATTTTTTTGGGAGCAGAGGAGGCGAGGTTGCCGCTGGGACGCTTAACTGTGACAGAAGGGTGAGAAGGGGCTTTGGGGACCTCTCTCAGGAGAGCTTCTGTAAGGTTTGGAAGGTAGGAGGCGAGGTACTGGCGGAAGTAAAGGTGTGAGGACGGGGCGTGAGTCGTGATTGGGTAGCTCAGTTGGTAGAGCACTTGCCCGCGAAAGGCGAAGTTCTCAAGTTGGAGTCTCTGTCCGGCACACAATTTTAATCTGCCAGGAAGTTTCTTATCACACTGTTTGTGTCATACGCTTGTGGGACATGGACATTAACAAAACCAGAAGAAGCAAATTCAGAAACATTTAAAAAGAAACTTTTGAGGAAGATTTTTGGTGGGATTCAAAACAAGAACACAACATAATGGAGAATATTAACAAACAAAGAAGTGTTTGATTCACGTGGAGAACCACAACTGAATAGAAGACCTCACTGAATACGAGGCACATTTCGTGGATAAGGGGGAGGTTACCAATCAAGTAGGTACAGGGAAGGTTAGCAATCAAGTATGTACAGAACATCCTTAAGAAAAATAAGAAAGCGCTACTTCTATGTAATCAGACTAAACATGGAAAACTTACACGTGATGATATGGAAAGTTAAATGCCAAGATAGAATTACATGGCAAACATAAAACATGGAAAGGAGAATTAAATACCAAGATAGAACTACATGGTAAAACATAACAACATCAGGAGCCAGGAGCTTTGATATTTTGTGAATCTTGCAACTACTACTAATAATAATAATCACTGTGAACCGCTAAAGTTGCAGGACACCAGTATGTTACATACCGAACATTATCTCTGTACAAGGGCGCACCTCTTTTTCCCAGGAGTGCGTGGTATAAGCTAACTGATTCAGGAACTGTTTTGGGCCCATCTACATTAGTTTCACCAGTGTTTCAAGGATACTCCCTTCCTTTCACAGTCAAAAAAACTCTCTCAATGCATTCGCCTCATCCATTCCCCGCTTTCACCACTACTCATTCGTCCCAATCTCCATCCTCCTGCTATGTGTCACTGCGCCAAGGGTTTTCTTATACACTTTAGGAGCGCTACTGCTCCGCCATAACAAATATTAAGCTCTGTGTCCTATTAGTAATACGTATGTAATCAATTCCTTGGAGCAGGTGGTGTGGCGAGCACGGACGCTGGCATGATCGGCACAAATATGCAACCTCTGGTAAAAAAGTGAAGAACAAGTAATCCACCCTGACACACAGGATTGGTAACAAGGAATAATACTATTCCACCGAAGCAATAATTCCACACAAATATTTTTAAGTGGCAGGGCCGTATATAAGTGATCCTTCGTTCGAAACATTGTATGAGCTACTGATACATGTACTGTCCCTCTTCTAGTCATCTTAAAGACATTATTAGGGTACTTTAATCCAGAAGTTACAAACCACTGTTTCCCCGCCCTGTGTCTAATTCACGATATAATCATACAAACTGTCAACTAGATGGCCATACGATCGTGTCCTGCACGGACTCTTGTCAGTTGACAATCATGCCAACTATGAGGTCAGGCACCTACGAAACGAGATAGTGATTGCCGGGTAGCCCCACATCCACAATCGCTGTGTACAAATTTCGTACGGTGCAGTATGGCACTGTGAAGATGTCTAACAGACTCTCTGCGGAGCTCGATAGCTTAGTGAGATTCATTCTGTTGTTTCTCCGATGTTGCGACAGAGTATAGAGACTGAAACTGTATCCAGAAAACCATAGTAGGGCAGACCACACATGAATTCGGAAGAGAGGACCGTTATTTTGCTGTAAGAGGACGGCAGTACCGCCTTAGTACTGCACGGTAACTGGTATGTGAGCTCGCAGCATCCAGTGGACGTGTGGTATCCAGGCAAACAGTGTGCAGAAGGTTTCGGCAGAGTGGCCTTCATTGCCAGAGGCCTGCTGTATGTCTACCTCTGACGCGTCTTCACTGAAGGGAACGTCTAGCGTGGAGTCATCAACACGCCACCTAGGCGGTCGAAAATTAGGCCAATGTTGTTTTCACAGATGAGTGCCGATTTAGTCTGGAGAGTGATTTTCCATGTATTCTCATCTGGTCGGAACGCGAAACCGGATTTCGGGACACAAACATTGTCGAAAAAGATCGATATCGACGAGGACCCCTAATGTTGTGGGCAGGGATTACGTTGACCACTCGAATCCCTCTTCGTGAAATTGTTTCAACGAATCAGCAACGTTTAACTGCTGTCAGCTATGGCGACGAGATCTTGGTACCTCATCTGCGGTTGTTGCGAGATGGTGCGAGCTCAGACCGTGTTAACGGACAATAACGCTCGACTTTCATAGAGCATTCCTGGGATGCACTAGACAGACAGCTTACATCACATCAGCATCCATTAATTACTCACCAAGACTTGCGACAAGCTCTGCAGGAAGAATGGCCGATATTGCCTCAACATGGGACTGATATCATTCACAACATGCCCCGTCGATGTCAGGCCTGTATTGCAGACCAGATGTGGTCACACCCAATACTGAGCACATTAACCAGTCGTCGGAAAATATGTGCAAATCCGTTAAGTTGGATAAAAGGAAGAAAATTTTTATCTACCGTTACGCATGGTGCAGTTCTATACGTTCTGTATTCTTTACACTGTTTCTACTTTACTATCACATGTTTATGCTGTTCTGTGACAGAATAAAACGCGTTGCAAAATTTCCGTTTGTTGCTTTACTTTTGGACACGAGTGAGTATATACACACACCAAAAAAAGTTTTGCATCACCCCATGTTCCAGAACTCCTGAAGACAGACGTTGACTTTTCAGAGATGACACTAAATCTGCCCAAAGATTTAAACAGCCATGCATGAGCAGCCGCTGTTAGAAGCAGGGGGCGGACAGCCGATCAGTTGCAGTCATTCCACCAGGACGGAGGTACACAGCTGATGTTGTCTGTGGTTCAGCCATGCCTAGACAATCAATATCGCGGTTTGATCACGTCAGCATTGTGACTTTGTGTCAGGATGGTTTCTCAACAACGGAAGTGTCCAGGCATCTCGGAGTGAAGCAAAGTGATGTTGTTCGGACATGGAAGAGATGCAAAAAGACAGGAACTGTCGATGACATGCCACGCTCAGGTCTCCCAAGGGCTATTATTGCAGTGGATGGCCACAACCTACGGATTATGGCTCGGAGGAACAACGACAGCCATGCTATCATGTTGAATATCGCTTTTCGTTGTATTACGACTCAAACTGCGCGCAATAGACTGCATGATACGCAACTTCACTCCCGACGTCCCTAGCGTTGTCCACGTTGGCAACCACGACACCATGCAGCGCGGTACAGATGGGCCCATTAACATGCCGAATGAACCACGCAGTTTTGACATCAGGTACTCTTCACCGATGAGTGTCGCATATGCCTTCAACGAGGACATGATCTGAGACGTGTTTGGGAGGAACCTGGTCAGGCTGAACGCGTTAGACAAACTGTCCAGCGAATGTGGCAAGGTGGAGTTTCCCTGCTGTCATCTCTCGACTAGAATGGCCAGCATGTTATCCAGACATGAACCCTATCGCACATACCCGGGATAGATTGAAAGGGTTGTTTATGGACGACGGGACCCACCATCAATTCTGAAAGATATACGCCGAACCGCCGTTTAGTAGTGGGACAGTCAGGACCAACAATGCCTTGATGAACTTGTGGAGGTAGGCCACGACGAATACAGGTATGCAGCAATGCAAGAAGATGTGCTACTGAAAAGTACAGGCCAGAGTAGCGTCAAACTTAGAAACATTATAACTGAAACTGTTTCGAAAGGAAATAAACAGATGACTGTAAAAACGGATGGCACTTAGCACCATCTAGCTCTTTTGATGTTGGCTAGTCTCTTTTAATAAGGTGTTCATTAGTTTTTAAAACATGTACTGCAGGATTTTATCATGTTAGTTATCGGCATCAAAGCTCTCAGCACTGCGAAATCAGTTTACCGTAACTTTTTGGAAGTGCATGCCACTGTTTCCCCAGTATCATATTAAACATAACAGAAGTTTGATTCTGCACCATCACAGATGTTAGGGGCATGCTGTGCAAGGTGACACAAGACGAGTGGTCTCAAAACACTGAATGATATCGCCGCTTCCGAGACACCGACTCACGTACCAACAGGGGGTGGATCATCATGTCGTTTTGTATGAGGATATTAGAGCGACAGTGCCACAACGTCTATTAACAAGCGTTGGCGACGGGAAAAACTTGTTCTCTACGCTTTTTGACTATGTCATTTCACCTAGCGAATTTTCGCAATTCCATTGGCAACACGAACGTCTTCTGTCACCGTCAGCCGTGCTATGAACATCCCTCTCTCCCACATAATAACTGCAGCGACTGTATCATGGAAACTGTGTCGAATCACTGCAGGATCCCTACAAATGTGGAACGCTGCGAAATGATTCAGTCCTAAATGACACAGCCTGAAGCTTCCCCATCTGCTATCTTCTTACAACGTCCTCGTTTCAAACATATTCCCCTGATGATATATGTTGTCTTCTTCATTTCTTGACAATTTTAGCACTTTTCCAGTTGATCTTGAAGAACTAGCTCTCTTCGTTTACTTTCCCAAATATTTACCTTCCTAAACCTCGAATTGACATTTACAACCCTTGGAACAATGAGACCTTCATAAGCTCCTGCTAGAGAACAACAAATAAACTATTGCTTGTGCGACAGGTGAAGTAAATAGTTTTCTACTTGCCTCGCAATATGTAATAGTGAAATACTCAAGAATTCTTCCTATCTGAGAGGCAACTACTACACAGTTCCCTAATGTCTGTAAAACAGTACTTCACGACTCGAGGAAAAGTGTTCCTTACGCATTATGAATATGATACATCACCTACTAAATTTTGTTGACATAAGCGTTCCCGTAATCAGTATGTAAATTGTAGAACTATAAGATACATTACAGATGCCACTGATGCGCGTAGTTATCACGACAACCTTCATCAGTTGACATATTCCAAATACGCTGGTACTCAGGTTGCATGTCCTTAGAGAGAAAATATGTACCGAAAGAAAACTCGGATTCACAACTATTTTTACGATAGATGCTACCGAGATTTTCATTAGAATTCCTAAAGGTGTCACTTTACTGTGCAAGGGAGTTATATGATGCAACTCCAGCGCGGAATACGAATTCTATATTCAGGGGGTCAGAAAAGATCTGAAAAGCTTGTCAGGATGTTCCAAGGTTGGTTGTGCTGAGAAAGAATTGTTAAGAAAAAATGCGATAGGTTGCTTTGTTTCCGATTATTAACATTTACGTTAACCAATCAGCGCAAATTCAAGCAGCCCGCCACACACTGTGTCGCCAAACGAGTTCATAGTTGAGCTTCTTAAAACCGATCAAGACAACGATAAAATAGTTGGACATCGGACGATAGTAGGGATCGAACCAAGGCCGAAGGCTGAGAAACCTCTCCCGCTGACATCTACGCTGTGAGAACCACTAACATTAATTGTATCTGTTGGGTCTCTTGAATTTGCGTGCACGATGATTTGATTGGCTTCCGTCAGTGCTAATGAACTCCGAGATAGTGGAACGTTTCGAATTCTTTTCTTAACATTTATTTCTCAAAAAACTTATCTAACGCTTTCAGACTGAACCAAAGACCGACACTGGCTATCTTAACGATACAACTGGAATTCTTTGCCGCTGAATCCCTTACATAGCAACTATGAGATTATTCCTACCACACATGATAGATATCAATGGTTTGAGCACATTCCGGTCATGTTGCGATTCTCGCCTGGCTCAATCTCCTTCCACCTCTCGCATCTGGGATTCATATGAGTAGAAACATATAGTGTAATATTCAAATACAGAATTGATGGTGTGCTGCTTCATAGAGCCACGTCCATTAAATCTCTAGGCGTAACACTACGAACCGAGTTGAAATACTGTGAACACATAAGATTTCTCGTTGGGAATTTGAATGACAGACTTTGATTATTAGGAGAATTATAAGAAATTTCTTCGCGTTTGTTCAAGAGACCCGTATTTAACACTTGCGCGACCCATTCTTTATTATTACTCGAGTGTTTGGGATCCCCGTTAGATCGTATTCAAGGAAGAAATTGAAGCAATTCAGAGACGCACTGCTAGATTCGTCCCGCTTGGTTTGATCAGCACGCGAGTATTATGGAGTTGCTCCATGATCTCAAATGGGAACCCCTGGAGAGAAAAACCAGCTTATTTTCACGAAACACTAGTGAAAAAGTTTAGAGAACCAGCGTTTACGACTGACTGCAGAAAGATTAACTGCTACCAAAGTACTTCTCGCTTAAGGACAGCGAAAAAAAAGAGAGAAAGTAGGCTCAATTTGCGAGTGGAACAGAAAACGGAATGAGTAATAGGTATTCAAAGTACTCTCCGCCGTGCGCCGTATTGTGGCAGGCAGAATATACATGTAGATACAGAAGTGAAACTCATCCTGTCTAATACTCTGATACGCAGTCGAACGAGATGCGTGAATATTTATCCCGCTCTGGATCCACAGGCGATTTTGGTTGGAATTAGTATACTTTGTGAGATCGGTGAGTCAAGACGCGTGCTAATAAGCCGAAAATTCAGTCGCGATTAAATTTCTTGAAATTTTTGTAACTTCGTAGGCTTCCACGGCCAGTGTCAAATTGAATAAAATAATTTTGCACGGTAGATAGCGTTATTTTAAAGTATGTAAGCAACAAAATTGCTGATGTTTCGACTACTTCCTGCTATTCTTTTCAACCCGGTTAACTGGGCAGGGCAATTAACCACCCGCAGCAAGTGCTTCTAAACATCAGCAGTTTCGTAACTGTAATGTTTTTAAATGATACGACCTAACGTAAAATTTCTTTGTTCAAATCTTTGAAATTTATTCAGGTGTCAGGTCTGGGAACTTAAGTAATTTCTTCAGGAGTCCGAGAATTTAGAAGTACCCCACAGCCACGCTCTTAAAAATCTATAAAATTCCTACATGAGCTCGAGAACTTTTAAAGTTATGAACAACAAATATTTCCGATTTTAACTTTAAATAGGTACGTAGTGTGCCGTACTTAGTGCATTCTTCAATACTCTCGCGGTATACTGTATCATTGTACTCAGAATATTAGACAATAATTAAATGAACATTTTAATTATAGATCAGTAGGGCGGTGCGAGTCTTCGGCATCGCTCCCCTACGCTCTGTCACGGAGCATGGGACATAATAATAATAATCATAATAATAATAATAATCATCATCATCATCATCACCTAGCTTGTGTTTACGACATTTCTTTCGTTTCACTAACTATTATACTGAGTTCAGTTTAATTAATTCATGGGAAGATATCAGAACATTTACAACAAGGTTTTGACCGAGCCCTGGAAACTTACTAAGGCAACAGAGGTTAGAAGTTTGTCATATCCTTTATCAAACCCTTTTACACGATGAGAAACTAAAACAAAAGACATATATACTCAGGCAATCTGTTGTTCGTTGACCAGTTACGCATCTGGATTGTTTCCGAACACTTCCGCTATTCTGTGAAATCCATGTCACACTACTCATATCCGCCATCAGGGCTAAAAACTAAGTGTCTCTAGGAGAACACCACAAGTGTGTATGTTATTAATAAAACAAGCCTTTGAGTATTCCCAGTCACTGCTTTATTATCTGGCAGTGAAAATATATTAGGTAGTTGACAGAACATTTGCATGTGTAATGCAGCATGTACCTCGTTCATCACAGTGAAGCTTACAAGAACACTACCACATCTGATGCAAAAGGATTAAAACGAAAACTCAGCTTATAAACAATTGTAAGAAGGGAAAATGGCTTGGATGTAGAGAGAAGGGAAAGGAGGGCATACTAGCTCTACGTTACAGCAGTCACCGCTGGAAGCCCGGCAAGCTCTTAAAGGGAAGATGGCGCGGCACACGACCAATCAACTCAGCCACGCGTTCTCGAGATGAGAGATAAGGCACGCAGCCCGTTACGAGCTGCTTCCACGTTGTAACGCGTATCCTTTACACGCGTGCACTCACATACTGCTTATCGAAGAACAGCTGTGCTTACATACGTCAGCCGAAGAAAAATAGCTGTGATCTGCACACTCCTGACAGTTGTTACCTCTTATAAGTCATATGAACTTCCGTTCAGAGGACATAACTAAAGTAATTTGGTGTGTGTGATCCCTAAATTAGAGTCATATTATATCTTATATAGAAAGGGAGATCATCCCTGTAACAGTTTTAGTGTATTGTTCCGATCCTTACTGTAATGCGTGTACTTCCACAAAACAATTTTCCTCATTATTTGGTCTCTAAGGTGCATACAGGTCTGGGAGAATATTTATTCTAGGTGAAGGTAACTAAATATATGAACTTGTAAAATGGCTCTGAGCGCTATGGGACTTAACTTCTGAGGTCATCAGTCCCCTAGAACTTAGAACTACTTAAACCTAACTACCCTAAGGACATCACACACCCCCATGCCCGAGGCAGGATTCGAACCTGCAACCGCAGCGGTCGCACGGTTCCAGACTGTATCACCTAGAACCGCTCGGCCACCCCAGCTGGCAGAAGTTTGTAAAATTGTGTTCATTGTAATGATGTGCGGCATGTTGTAGTTGATCTAATGACTTCGGAAAAAGTTTCACATAAATTGGTTTTCCTGTCCCTTACTGATAATATTGTTTCGTTTCCATCCGTCCATTAATAACAGTGTTCAATTCTTTTAATTCTTCATACCTGCACAAGAAACTCCTGAATTATCATTTTTAGTTACTCCATGCGGTTTAACAGGTTACGTATTTCTTCTATACCTGTCCTACCATAAGGTTGTATGGAACTAAACATCAAAGAAGTATGAATAGTTTTAGATCGTAACGTAATTTTATTCATCATTCATCATATTATTACTTGAAAAAACATAAGCTTACAGTCCCTTAAATAGGTTTCGTAAGTGCTGATTAAAATGTGATCCACCTGTTCTTTAACTCTGGTAGCAAGTACCGTCTTAAACAGAGGGGCGACAATTAGTGTAAGACTATTGTGATACTGTTTCAATAAATTACATTCCCAGTCACTAAAGTATGAAGGGGCTAATAACTGATCATTAGTTAATCTTCATTGATAACATTACCTAAATTAATTTTTAAAGTAAAGTTAATACGCCAAACGCTCCTAAGCAAAACTGTAATGCAGAGGCAAGAAATAACGTCCAAAACTATGGCGTATCGCTATGATCCGTCTCTTAATTTGTGGGATCCATAAGTCTCACCTCTAAAATTCGGGGTGTTATGTAATGCTCCTTTCAGTTCATTTGCACCACTTTCAATTCTGGAGATCTGCTAGTGGCATGCTACAATTAGGTTTACATATTTACACCTTATGTGATAGTGATTTTATAGTAGGATGTAGAATTCAAGTATCAGTCGGAATTGGCAAGTTATCTATTGCCTAGAAAAGGAGTGCACCTGTAAAGTAATATGCATGAATAGCTCGACCATGTCCTTTCAAAAAAGATAAGCCACTGAAGGTTCGATCAATCAGTCGTCCTGCTTGGCTGTGCGGGACTCTTTGGCTGAGTGTCCTGTGGGTGTTTTTGTGAATTCTCTGGAACAAAATACTTTAAAGAACACACCCAGTTACACGATAAAATACCTGTTTATCCGCAGTATTTAGACGAAATTTTTGTAAGATTCTACCTATGTAATACGGATATTTCGAGGTTAACATCTGAATTTAATACTTTACATCCTATTATGTCTTTTACATATGCAGTTATGAATCACGACGTGCATCTTAATTAATTAGATATACAAATTCCACTTGAAAACAACACCATTCATTTCGATACTTTTAGAAATCGCGCAGCCAGTAAAGCATTTATCCATGGTTAATCATGTCATTACCACAGAAGGTTTTTCAGTTCAGTGACTGACCGCCTGACTTGAGTCTCCCTCTGCACTTTATCTATATACACAGAGCTTGATAATTTAAAGTTTACTGCAGCTACTAATGGTTATAACCAACGAATGGTAGATTGGCTATTTAAACGTAACAGTAAAGCCACGCTGCGTGGCCCCGTGGTCAAGGGCGCCTTAACACGGTCCACGCGGCCGCGCGGCTCCCCCCACCCCCCCTCGGAAGTTCGAATCCTTCCTTGGGCGTGGGTGTGTGTTGTGTTTAGCGTTAGTTACATTAAGTAATGCGTAAGCTTAGGGACCGGTGACCTCAGCAGTTTGGTCCCATAAAGCCTTAGCACAAATTTCGAAAGGAACAGTAACATCGTGGAATCGAATGTTTTATAACCTCCACAGAAATACACAAAATTTGTACTGTTAATTAAAGTTTAGAGAGAAAAAATACAAACTTGGAGGTTCACCGATGATATTGTAGCACAATCATGGAAAGTAAAGGACGTGGAAAATCAGTTGAACGACATGGACTGTGTCTTGAAAGAGTAATATAAAAAGGGCTAAACAATGTAGTCGAATTACATCAGGCGATGTAAAACGAGACACTAAAAATAGTAGATGAGGTTTGCTATTTCGGCGGTAAAATAACTGGTAATGACCGAAGTAGAGACTATATTACAAGTAGAACGACAGTAGCAATGAAAGCTTATCTGAAGAAGAGAAATTTATTAACATTGAATATAGATTTAAGTATTAGGAAGCTTTATCTGAACTTATTGGTCTGGCTTGTATTCTTGTTTGAAAGTACAAGGTGGGCGATGAATAGTTCAGATTAGAAGAGAACAGATCATTTTTAAATGTGGTGCTACAGAAGAATACTAAGGATCAGATGGGTAGGTCATGTAACCAGTAAGGAGGTATAAAACACGGCCGACCAGGATAAAAGTTAAGGCATAACTTCACTGACAGTAGGAATCGCTTTGCAGGTCACATTCTAAGACATCAAGTGATCACCAATTTTAGTACTGAATGGAGGTGTGGGTGGTAGAAACTAGAGAGCGAGACCAAGAGATGAATACAGTAAGCACGTTGAGTAAGCATGTTGCAATAATTATTCAGAGATAAAGAGGATGGAACAGCGTCTAGTAAGGGTGTCCCAAAATAATTTATGCACTCTTTGAAGCTGAAAATATCTTTAATTAAAGGGGACAGGAATACAGTTTTTGTGGATAATAATTCAGAAGGCGGTAGAAAACATAACGACGTTTTATTTTGTTTCAGGGTTGTAAGCAAACATACCGTTATTGTTGGTTCAACGGAAGTGGGTGCTAAAGTGTTACTGGAAAACAGAGAATGTGAGAGAGGTACGTGTTCTTAGAGAGTTGCATGAGTAACAATGACAAGAATCCGAGGCAAGTTTGACGTTAAAGGCATGGTGCAGGATATAAATAAGGGACGTTGCGGAACAAAGAGACGTTCAACACATAATGAAAGTGTTGATGCAGTGATCCAGGCGTACACAGAATGCCTGAAGAAATCTGTGAGGCATTACTCTCTTGAGACTAGCATCTAATACATCAGTGTTCTTAGAAATTAGTGGCCTCAGAAATTTAAGCCTTACATTCCTAGACATTTCCATGCTCTTAACGAGGATGATCCCGAGGGGCGAAGTGGATTTTGTGAGAGGTTCATTAACAGATGTGAAGAAGAACAACGTTTCCAAGACGTAATTTTTGGTCGGATAAAGTGACCTTAAACCTAACAAAACAATTCACCATCAAAACTGCGTGTTCTGGACCAGTGAGAATCCGTACGTAACCGAGGAAAGGCTTGTCAATCTACCAGGATTGTCAGTCTTGTGTGGTTTGTCTTCTAGAGGATTAATCGGGCCGTACTTCTTTGAAAAGAATGACACGGGTGACACTTAATGACTCTTTTGAAATTGAAGATTATTACTTTTAGCAGGTTGGGATGCCACCTCACTTTCACACTGATGCGAGGGCATTTCTCAATCGTACATTTGTAACGTTCTTTATAACTACTGAAACTGCAAGCGATGTGCTTCCTCTGTGACATTCTTTGCAAAACTTTTATACGAACTGACTGAGCAATGCAGAATCGAATGCAAATAAAGAAATACAATTACTGCAAAATACATTCAGCCCCTTACGTAATGAATCCTCTGGCCCTCTTCAGAACTGAAATCTTTGTTACCTGTGCATATAACAAATAAATAAAATTGTCTTATCTCTAAAGCAGCAACGGTAGATCACGTTTTATTCTACTCTCTCATGAAGAAGAATAAAATATAATATCTACAGGCTCAGCGGTGTTCAATGCTGACCATAATACTTTGAAATGTTGTGATCAAAAGTATCCAGACACCTGGTAATGCTGGAATTCAGCATGGTTTTGGCCCACCTTTAACCTTGATGACAGCTTACACTCTCGTAGGCATACGTTCAATCAGGTGCTGGAAGGTTTCTTGGGGAATGGCAGCCCATTCTTCAAGGAGTGCAGCACTGAGGAGAAGTATCGATTTCGGTCGGTGTGGTCTGGCACCAAGTCGGCTTTCCAGAACGTCCTAAAGGAGTTCTATACGATTCAGGTCAGCACAATGATTACGAACACACTGGGTTTGTTCAACATAGAGCTCACTGTTACCAGTTATCAGCCACCTTCCTTACGCTAACGCGCTGGCAAAACGAAAGTAATAAATAATTAACTTTTTCACCTTAACTGCCAGAAGACTTCTGTTTCAGCATTTATATTTAGAATAATACATGAACACGTAAAGCTTCTTTGTAATATCTTGTCATAATTAAATTTACGTTTAAACATTTCACTTTAAATTTCCTTATAAAATCACTCATTATTTTAAGTACCTATTGAAAGTGTGATGTATCACCACACATTGTATTCGAAAACTCCTCCATTATAATCTAACACTTGTTGGCTTTACAGAGGACACCATAAAAACTGCCTACTGCATCCTTTTTCGCTCACAGTCTGATACACACTCACTGCTGTGAGCCAAGCTCTCTCTTACTGCAACACTACAATGACAGACCAGAATCAGTATCTTCGACTCTGCGGTCGTGCGAAGTCAGCGACCTGCCTAAAGAACCCATCACAGACATACATCGTTTACAATATCATAGTTTCATTTTAGTTTACGTTAGTGTCATTACAATGATCGTGTCATATACTGGGCGCGTCACGAGATTTTCTCCCTGTTTCTGGAGGGTATTTCTTAGGTTGTTTAGGAACAAAAAAGTAAATAAAGTGATGGGATCACATCCATAGTTAAGGAGCTACAGTAACTGAAAAACCCAGGAAAATGGCAGAAATAAACTCTTATTGTAGGATTTCACTATCAAAACCGCACATAATAATGAATTTAAAAAAATTTCTAGCAGTCTCTTCCATTCAGAGTTGATTTAAAGCAAGTGTTCAAAATATCTTCCCAGCATTTGAAGGCAAAATTTCGCACAGCAGTGAAACGCTGCGAGTAGCATTTCGTAATTTCATATGATCGTTCCTTATTGACGCTGCGGAATGGAAAACGGGTTGTATCAATTGTTCTCATGTTTCCAAATTAACTTCGTACATGATGTCTTTCATCCAGCCCCAGATGCTGTAATATAGGGGTGTTAAACCTGGGGGTTATGGCAGGCCAGTTGATAAGGCCCCCGCGACCTATCCACCGATGTGGGAACTGCTGATTAAGATAAGCTGTTACCACAGGGTGGAAGTGTGCAGGTGCCCCTTCATGTTGGACGTACATGTGGGTTCTTGTTTCCAGAGGAACATCTTCAAGAAACTATGCTAAGTCTCCTCGTAAAAAGCTACCGTAAACCTGACCATTTAAAATTTCCGGGTGAATAAACGGCCCCTGTAACTGGTTAAACACAACATCACACCAGACACTGAATCTGGGCTGAATTTGAGATGGCATGGGGATTTTCGTCTGGCCAGACATGAATATTTTTGCATGTTGCTGATGCCATCTCTTGTAAAGGTTACATCACAACTGAACATTACGAAGCGATAGAGCTGCCGATTTCCATTTAACCAATTACAAAAGTGCAAACGGCTGGAACAATTGGTGAACTTTCTGCACATGAAAAGTATACAGTCGACTCTCAGGAAGAATCCTACATAACTCAGATTGTGAAACCTTCAATCCGGTAGCTAGGCGTATTGTACTTGAACAAGGAGTGCGCGTGCGCTCTACTGAATTAAGAGTGTTTTCCTCTAACGTCAAGATGTCTTTCGGAGGGAATAGCAATACTGGGAACAGTACCAGTTTCTAGCAATGTTAGATATTTTCCACTAAATGTTTTGCCACAGAATACCAGCTAAAATGGATCAACTCATTTTCAGTTTACAACCGTTTCTCTGTCAACGTTAACTCATATTCCATCCGAAGTCAAAGTCGGAAGATCTCGTGCGCAGACTCGCGAAGGACCATATGCTAATGTTTCTAGCACTGAAAGGAGCTAATGCAGTCGTCTACTTACTCAGGCAATTTGTAGGAAGAGCGCAACGGCACTTGCACATGATTTGTAAGCTCACAAATTTTCAGAATTATTCTCGATAATTTTTGTTATACCTGATACGCCACTATCCAGTACAGCATAGGAACAATTCTGCGGCTTCTTCTTTCGTTATTTCTCCGTTATCGCTAAGCAGAAATCCCCTGAGGTCAATTTATCGACCATTTCATTCAGTTCCTTGTTTATACTGTGTACCTAAGGAATTGTTTAGGTTTATCTGCCCGTTAGCACCTAACAATGGCATCGGCACTCGCTTCATTGGCATGACGCTTCCGGCCTCACTAAAAGAAACACTATACTGACCTCGATGTCGAGGGGCGTTGAACTATAAAGGAAACAGACGGTCCACTGCCATATTGCACTAACGCAAATTGTCTTATTTTGTCACCTATTATTACTTTCATTTATCTACAATTTTGGATAACATTATTATACGGTAAAAAGTGCTTTGAGATTCATGTGCAGTTGTCGCAGTGACTTCCTGAGGAAATTTAATTTAAAGTATCTCATATTTTAAATGTAGAGAGTGAAACGCCTCAGTGAGAAATCTAATGAAGATGCTTACGAGGGCAATAGTAGAATACCGTGGGTAGCGGGGTAGGTCGTACCCTCATACCGGATACTGGAGCCATTTAACGATTACGAATGCACTGTGGCAATGTTGGTCTTCCTCGAACAGTCAACTCACGAATACGTTCATCGTGATGCTGTGCGCAGAACTGTAATTGGTGTGAAATGGCGATACTGTGCCACTTCAGCGTCCAGTATTATCGTTGAGCGCGACTTGTTCTGCTGCAAACAAATACATTTTCTGACCCAAAGAACGTGGCATGGCTGTATGGGAGTGAACGGCGGAGCGAACGAAGTATCTCTCCTGGCAATCGCTAGCGATGCACCAATCTACCAAGCCCCCTTCCTCCATCCCCCCTCCCGCGCCCCAACCTTTCTGACGATTAGTTTACAAAGGTACCCACAAAGGAAAACGCAAGTAAAAACTAATAATTTAAGGTGAAACACGCCTCCACTATTTTTCATCAAGTCGAAATACAAACAAGCGACCTGACATCTCAGGGGAAACACGAAATACTTACAGACAAGACAGAAAAATCTGATAACGAATTAACAATAAATTTTAAAAATATATGAATTAATAATAAGAATTAGTAGCATGGTCGCAGTCGAAATACATAGAGATGCCGACTGCCAAAAAGTTCCACAAAATGCGGCGCAGCTACCAAACATTTGGTGCGAGAAACCCAAGAAAGGAAGGATACTTTTGGAAACATAAGTGGTCCCCACTACGTTTTCAGACGAAGACATTCTAGCTGGTTTGGATAACCATAGTTTAATTGAAAAACTAGCTTAGCTGAAGTTTTAAAACAGTGAAATATCGCTTCCAAAAAGGCCCAAGAGTGCTTGTCAGTCCAAAGAGACAAGACGAAGTATGCATTAGCTACGACTGTCTAAGACTTAAAAATTATGTAAACTTGTGTAAGCGCTAGAACTGCTATGATGTGTTACACCCAATCAAACAGTGTGTGGGGGGGGGGGGGGGGGGGGAGCGGGGGGAGGGGGGGGGACGCCACAAAATGCAAACGGCAAAACTAAAATAAATTTCTTTTGTTTCACGTCGATGGTCACAAACTTGTAGCAATGACTATCTCCAGATCTGTTTTATAAAAGATATGTCAAAGTATTCTCGAGCCATAGTGGCATCGTCAAATGCTAAACACAAAATTAGCATTTGACAATGACAGTATATCACACCACCTTTTAGGCACATTTAACCCATTTTGCTGACGACTCTGTGATGGAGGGTAGAACCACTGCTCCTAGCGTTGAAATCGCCCAATTTCGTTATGGGAATCCGAGATAGAGAGACACACAGCCGCTCAGTTGCGACCCGATGAGGTCTTTGTGTGGGTGTTGACTGACACCTATTTCGTTGTCGAAGACGATGGTTCCCAATGTGAAGAGCAACGAGATGACGTTTTTAATAACCTTTGACACATCTGATACCGCCGGACGATTCAATCCTTCTCTGCGGATATCGTGAGCCAGAAACCGCATCCAAAATGACTTGACTCCCCTGTGACCGCAGTGCAACCGCAACTTTTGTTCTGTTGTACAGGGTGAGATGTTCGAAACCAATCTATGGAATTTGAAGGCGATACGAAGCAGTAAAGGGTGCGCTGCTTTTTCAGTCCTCCTGTTTTGCGATCTCCTGAGACGTGATTAGGTACGCAACAGAGGTGGGCGGGTGATACCTAGGTGGCCTTAGAGTGCTCTTATGCGGCTTTGTTCATCATGTGCCAACGTCAAACCCCTCCGTGACCACACCGTAGGACGGCATGTAACATTGGCCAGAAAAACGATAAGTACATTTTGCTGCTACGGGTCTCTTTCACATTAGGTCCAAAGGTTTTAAACCGTCCCTCTAGCTCCCACCCTGCCCACGGCAGCAAAACTTGCTGTCGTGCTGTACGCCAAAAGCGTGCGATAACGTTCAGTGGTGATGCCGACCAACATCTAGCAAGGGAATCCATTACACGTCATTAATGCAGTTCCACACTCTCCCCATCTGATTTCCATATGGGCAAAATATATTAACAGTTTAGCGATTACTACTTAATTAATAAACTATCTAACAAACTTTTTCTCCTTCTGTCTCGTTTTAATCCCGCCTCCCTTGTCACAATATATGGTCAACCAGTGTACCTAGAATAAACTGACGATTGTCACCAGCTGGCCGTTGTGGCCGAGCGGTTCTAGGCGCTTCAGTATGGAACCGCGCTACCGCTACTGTCGCAGGTTCGAAACCTGCCTCGGGAATGGATGTATGTGATGTCCTTAGGTTGGTTAGGATTGAGTAGTTCTATGTTCTAGGAGACGGATGACCACAAATGTTAAGTCCCATAGTGCTCAGAGCCATTTGAACGATTTGATTTTTGATGATGTGAAAAATACCGAACTATCAGTTTAATAAGTAATAGCTGCAAAATACTAACGCGAACTCTTTACAGACGAATGGAAAAACTGGTAGAAGCCGACCTCGCGGAAGATCAGTTTGGATTCCGTAGAAATGTTGGAACACGTGAGGCAATACTGACCCTTGGAAACTTAGAGAAAGCTTTTGACAATGTTGACTGGAATACTCTCATTCAAATTCTTAAGGTGGCAGGGGTAAAATACAGAGCGAAAGGCTATTTGCAATTTGAACAGAAAGCAGATGGCAGTTATAAGAGTCGAGGGACATGAAATGTAAACAGCGGTTGGGAAGGGGGTGAGACACACGTTGTAGCCTCTCCCCGATGCTATTCAATCTGTATATTGAGCAGGCAGTAAAGGAAACAAAAGAAAAGTTCGAAGTAGGCATTAAAATCCATGGAGAAGAAATAAAAACTTTGAGGTTCGCCGATGACATTGTAATTCCGTCGGAGACAGAAAAGGACTTCCAAGAGCAGTTGAACGGAATGGACAGTGTCTTGAAAGGAGGATATAAGATGAACCTACACAAAAGCAAAACGAGGATAATGGAATGCAGTCGAATTAAGTCGGGTGATGCTGAGGGAATTGGATTAGGAAATGAGACACTTAAAGTAGTAAAGGAGGTTTGCTATTTTGGGAGCAAAATAACTGATGATGGTTGAAGTAGAGAGGATATAAGATGTAGACTGGCGATGGAAGGAAAGAGTTTCTGAAGAAGAGAAATTTGTTAACATCGAGTATCGATTTAAGTGTCAGGAAGTCGTTTCTGAAATTATTTGTATGGAGTGTAGCCATGTATGGGAGTGAAACATGGACGGTAAATAGTTTAGACAAGAAGAGAATAGAAGCTTTCGAAACATGGTGCTACAGAAGAATGCTGAAGATTAGATGGGTAGATCACATAACTACTGAGGAGGTATTGAATGGAATTGGGGAGAAGAGGAGTTTGTGGCACAACTTGACTAGAAGAAGGGATCGGTTGGAAGTCATCAACGGATCACCAAGTTAATACTGGAGGGCAGCATGGAGGGTAAAAATCATGGGGAGAGACCAAGAGATAAATACACTGAGCAGATTCAGAAGGATGTAGGCTGCAGTAGGTACTGGGCGATGAAGAAGCTTGCACAGGATAGAGCAGCATGGAGAGCTGCATCAAACCAGTCTCAGGACTGAAGACCACAACAACGACAACCCTGAAGGGTTCCTTTCGTGCAAGATCATAAAGTTTCGTGTTGATGTGTATCATAATGTCTCAAACAAAAGAAACCACATGGAAGGCGGTAAAAAAGGGGACGGTACGATTATCCTCATTTTCTGTTGCAATACTGGTTATTTTTACTTAGGATAAAATCAAGTTAATTGGCATTAGTAGCTCGATTAAAAATTAAATTCAGGCAAAAATTTTCATTCTTGGTTAACGGCGTGCTTGGTGATGAATACTCATGTATGGGGTTTACGTTCAAACAAAGATAATTAGTTTAAGAAAAGTTAATCGGACTTCAAACGAAGATGAAGGTTCACCTTCCAATTAAACCGTCACCAAGAAGCTTCGAACCTAATTTAAAAGGACAAAAATGACTTGTATTATATAATTAAAATGGGAAAAAGGCCAATGAAAGACTTGACTCTGATAAACATGTATGTATACTGTGTACATGGTTTCCATGTTTTATGGAGTACCCCTGTTTTGTCGGTTGAAGTACCCAGAAACCAGTAATCAACAAAATAAAAATCTTGCAAAACTGACTGTATCCTGTATCAAAAATTATAAATGTTGTCTCAAAAGACCGTATTTTTTCAAAATAAAGAATGCAACAAAAATATTTATGCTGTATTTAAATGTTTAAAGAAAACAAGAACTTTAGTCCATAACGATGACATACATCTAAGGCAGTGTGACGTTTTGGTCTGTACTGTTCAGACACGTCTCTCAACACGAACTTATTATACTAGAAGATATTATTTTCACTCGTATAAGTCCTGTGTGTACTATACCTACATCAGAATACGAGAAATAGACTACAAATAAATTGGAAACAAAAAGCAGCCATAAGGACAAGAATTAGTGTCATTACAACAGTAGATACCTGTACTTCAAAGCCCATGTAGGTTTCATTTTACAGTCTTTAGTGTGTGAACATTTACAGATATGAACTTCGAAATAGATATTACACTACATTCTAAATTTACCATACATAGATACGAGGGATCCACTATAAGTAAAGCAACACTTTTTTGTCTGAAAGCAGGTTGGCTATATTCAGGGTTTCAATACATGGGATTATTCTCCACTCTTCTCCCTTTTTTTTTGTCATCGGTCTACTGACTGGTTTGATGCGGCCCGCCACGAAAACCCTTTCTGTGCTAACCTCTTCATCTCAGAGTAGGACTTGCAACCTACGTCCTCAATTATTTGCGTGACGTTTTCCAATCTCTGTCTTCCTCTACAGTTTTTGCCCGCTACAGCTCCCTCTAGTACCATGGAAGACATTCCCTCATGTCTTAGCAGATGTCCTATCATCCTGTCCCTTCTCCTTATAAGTGTTTTCCACATATTCCTTTCCTCTCCGATTCTGCGTAGAACCTCCTCATTCCTTACCTTGTCAGTCCACCTAATTTTCAACATTCGTCTATAGCACCACATCTCAAATGCTTCGATTCTCTTCTGTTCCGGTTTTCCCACAGTCCATGTTTCACTACCATACAATGCTGTACTCCAGACGTACATCCTCAGAAATTTCTTCCTCAAATTAAGGCCGGTATTTGATATTAGTAGACTTCTCTTGGCCAGAAAAGCCTTTTTTGCCATAGCGAGTCTGCTTTTGATGTCCTCCTTGCTCCGTCCGTCATTGGTTATTTTACTGCCTAGGTAGTAGAATTCCTTAACTTTATTGACTTCGTGACCATCAATCCTGATGTTAAGTTTCTCGCTGTTCTCATTTCTACTACTTCTCATTACCTTCGTCTTTCTCCGATTTACTCTCAAACCATACTGTGTACTCATTAGAGTGTTAATTCCGTTCAGCAGATCATTTAATTCTTCTTCACTTTCACTCAGGATAGTAATGTCATCAGTGAATCGTATCATTGATATCCTTTCACCTTGTGTTTTAAGTCCACTCCCGCATCTTTCTTTTATTTCCATCATTGCTTCCTCGATGTACAGATTGAAGAGTAGGGGCGAAAAGCTACAGCCTTGTCTTACACCCTTCTTAATACGAGCACTTCGTTCTTGATCGTCCACTCTTATTATTCCCTCTTGGTTGTACATATTGTATATGACCCGTCTCTCCCTATAGCTTACCCCTACTTTTTTTCTGAATCTCGAACAGCTTGCACCATTTTATATTGTCGAACGCTTTTTCCAGGTCGACATATCCTATGAAAGTGTCTTGATTTTTCTTTAGCCTTGCTTCCATTATTAGCCGTAACGTCAGAATTGCCCCTCTCGTCCCTTAACTTTTCCTAAAGCCAAACTCATCGTCACCTAGCGCACTCTCAATTGTCATTCCCATTCTTCTGTATGTTATATTTGTAAGCAGCTTCGATGCCTGAGCTGTTAAGCTGATTGTGCGATAATTCTCGCACTTGTCAGCTCTTGCCGTCTTCGGAATTGTGTGGATGATGCTTTTCCGAAAGTCAGATGGTATATCGCCAGACTCATATCTTCTACACACCAACGTGAATAGTCGTTTTGTTGCGACTTCCCCCAATGATTATAGAAATTCTGATGGAATGTCATCTATCCCTTCTGCTTTATTTGACCGTAAGTCCTCCTAAGCTCTATTAAATTCCGATTCTAATACCGGATCCCCTATTTCTTCTAAATCGACTCCTGTTTCTTATTCTATAACGTCAGACAAATCTTTATACTCATAGAGGCTTTCAATGTATTCTTTCCACCTATCTGCTCTCTCCTCTGCATCTAAGAGTGGCATCCCCGTTGCACTCTTAATGTTACCGCCGTTGCTTTTAATGTAGCCAAAGGTTGTTTTGACTTTCTAGTATGCTGAGTCTGTCCTTCCGACAATCATATCTTTCTCGATGTCTTCACATTTTTCCTGCAGCCATTTCGTCTTAGCTTCCCTGCACTTCCTATTTATTTCATTCCTCAGCGACTTGTATTTCTGTATTCCTGATTTTCCCGGATCATGTTTGTACTTCCTCCTTTCATCAATCAACTGAAGTATTTTTTCTGTTACCCACGGTTTCTTCGCAGCTACCTTCTTTGTACCTATGTTTTCCTTCCCAACTTTTGTGATGGCCCATTTCAGAGATGTCCATTCCTCTTCAAGTGTACTGCCTACTGCGCTATTCCTTATTACGGTATCTGTAGCGTTAGAGAACTTCAAATGTATCTCGTCATTCCTTAATACTTCCGTATCCCGCTTCTTTGCGTATTGATTCTTCCTGACTAATGTCTTGATCTTCATCACTACTATATTGTGATCTGAGTGTATATCTGCTCCTGGGTACGCCCTAAAATCCAGTATCTGATTTCGGAATCTCTGTCTGACCATGATGTAATCTACACTCCTGGAAATTGAAATAAGAACACCGTGAATTCATTGTCCCAGGAAGGGGAAACTTTATTGACACATTCCTGGGGTCAGATACATCACATGATCACACTGACAGAACCACAGGCACATAGACACAGGCAACAGAGCATGCACAATGTCGGCACTAGTACAGTGTATATCCACCTTTCGCACCAATGCAGGCTGCTATTCTCCCATGGAGACGATCGTAGAGATGCTGGATGTAGTCCTGTGGAACGGCTTGCCATGCCATTTCCACCTGGCGCCTCAGTTGGACCAGCGTTCGTGCTGGACGTGCAGACCGCGTGAAACGACGCTACATCCAGTCCCAAAGATGCTCAATGGGGGACAGATCCGGAGATCTTGCTGGCCAGGGTAGTTGACTTACACCTTCTAGAGCACGTTGGGTGGCACGGGATACATGCGGACGTGCATTGTCCTGTTGGAACAGTAAGTTCCCTTGCCGGTCTAGGAATGGTAGAACGATGGGTTCGATGACGGTTTGGATGTACCGTGCACTATTCAGTGTCCCCTCGACGATCACCAGTGGTGTACGGCCAGTGTAGGAGATCGCTCCCCACACCATGATGCCGGGTGTTGGCCCTGTGTGCCTCGGTCGTATGCAGTCCCGATTGTGGCGCTCACCTGCACGGCGCCAAACACGCATACGACCATCATTGGCACCAAGGCAGAAGCGACTCTCATCGCTGAAGACGACACGTCTCCATTCGTCCCTCCATTCACGCCTGTCGCGACACCACTGGAGGCGGGCTGCACGATGTTGAGGCGTGAGCGGAAGACGGCCTAACGGTGTGCGGGACTGTGGCCCAGTTTCATGGAGATGGTTGCGAATGGTCCTCGCCGATACCCCAGGAGCAACAGTGTCCCTAATTTTCTGGGAAGTGGCGGTGCGGTCCCCTACGGCACTGCGTAGGATCCCACGGTCTTGGCGTGCATCCGTGCGTCGCTGCGGTCCGGTCCCAGGTCGACGGGCACGTGCACCTTCCGCCGACCACTGGCGACAACATCGATGTACTGTGGAGACTTCACGCCCCACGTGTTGAGCAATTCGGCGGTACGTCCACCCGGCCTCCCGCATGCCCACTATACGCCCTCGCTCAAAGTCCGTCAACTGCACATACGGTTCACGTCCACGCTGTCGCGGCATGCTACCAGTGTTAAAGACTGCGATGGAGCTCCGTATGCCACGGCAAACTGGCTGACACTGACGGCGGCGGTGCATAAATGCTGCGCAGCTAGCGCCATTCGACGGCCAACACCGCGGTTCCTGGTGTGTCCGCTGTGCCGTGCGTGTGATCATTGCTTGTACAGCCCTCTCGCAGTGTCCGGAGCAAGTATGGTGGGTCTGACACACTTTTGTCAATGTGTTCTTTTTTCCATTTCCAGGAGTGTAATTAAAATCTTCCCTTATCTCCCGGCCTTTTCCCAGTATACCACCTCCTCTTGTGATTCTTGAACAGGGTATTCGCTATTACTAGCTGAAACTTGTTACAGAACTCAATTAGCCTTTCTCCTCTTTCATTCCTTGTCCCAAGCCCATTTTCTCCTGTAACCTTTTCTTCTACTCCTTCCCCTACAACTGCATTCCAGTCGCCCATGACTACTAGATATTCGTCCCCCATTAGATACTGCATTACCCTTTCAATATCCTCATACACTTTCTCTATCTATTCATCTTCAGCTTGCGACGTCGGCATGTATACCTGAACTATCGTTGTCGGTGTTGGTCTGCTGTCGATTCTGATAGAACAAACCGGTCACTGAACTGTTCACAGTAACACACCCTCTGCCCTACCTTCCAATTCATAACGAATCCTACACCTGTTATACCATTTTCTGCTGCTGTTGATATTACCCGATACTCATCTGACCAGAAATCCTTGTCTTCCTTACACTTCACTTCACTGACCCCTACTATATCTAGATGGAGCCTTTGCATTTCCCCTTTCAGATCTTCTAGTTTCCCTACCACGTTCAAGCTTCCGACATTCCACGCCCCGACTCGTTGAACGTTATCCTTTCGTAGATTATTCGATCTTTTTCTCATGGTAACCTCTCCTTGGCAGCCCCCTCCCGGAAATTCGAATGGGGGACTATTCCGGAATCTTTTGCCAATGGAGAGATCATCAATTACAGGCCACATGTCCTGTGGATACACGTTACGTGTCTTTAATGCAGTGGTTTCCATTGCCTTCTGCATCGTCATGTCATTGATCATTGCTGATTCTTCCGCCTTTAGGGGCAATTTCCCACCCCTAGGACAAGAGAGTGCCCTGAACCTCTATCCGCTCCTCCGCCCTCTTTGTCAAGGCCGTTGGCGGAATGAGGTTGACTTCTTATGCCGGAAGTCTTCGGCCGCCAATGCCGATTATTCATCAGAATTTAGGCAGTGGCGGGGATCGAACCGGGGACCGAAGACGTTTTGATTATGAATCAAAGACGCTACCACTAGACCACATCTCCCTACAAAACCCTATTTTTTAACGTAATATCCGTACAGCACGATGACCTCCGATGGACTGTATGCCTGCATGGTACCACTCTACTGGTCAAAATCAGAGAAAACGTCTTACTGCATCTATAATCTCCCTGTCTTCCAAGTACTGCATCCTGCGGATTGCATCCTGCCAAACTGACGGAAATCGAAAAGTGCGAGATCCGTCCTGTAGAGTGTATAACGAAGAACAGTTCAGCGAACACGAGAACCCCGACTGGTGGATGTGTGTAACATCATTGCCAATAGAGTCGTCCAGTTGTGCAGCGATTTTTCCCCCACTCTTCCGCCTATAAAACCCTAATTTTTAACATAATATCCGTTCAGCACGATCAATTTCGATGGCCTGTATGCCTGCATGGTACCACTCTACTGGCGAACTTCAGAGAAAACGTTTTTCTGCGTCAATAACTTGTGTCATCCAAGTACTGCATCCCGCGGAATGCATTGGGCCAAGCTGATGGAAGTCGGAAAGTTCGAGATCCGTCCTGTAGAACGTATAAGGAAGAACAGTCCAATGAACAGCTTTGAGTAACCCGGTTAGTAGATGAGTGCAACAGCACTGCCACCAGAGACGGCCAGCTGTGCAGCGAAGTGTTTGATTGTGCTCTGTCGACCGCCGTGATTGAGTGTCCGCACATTCCAACATCGCAGGAGTCACAGTTGTGTCAGTTCTGTGCGACCAGCCAGCATGCTGCAGATCGTACAGCTCAGAGCGACATTTCTGCGTCTTTCCCACTGACTCACTGTGCTTTTATTTGCTTCCAGGTCTCCGTAGACATTATGGCTGCGCCTGTGAGTATCTGATGGGCTCGGGTATTCCACCAAAAGAAACTCAATGACAGCAGTCTGTTTGAAATCTACCTTTGTTACAGACGCCGCTTTGCAGGCGCACCACTACGTATCGGAACGTTGTGAAACTAAAGGAGCTGAATCAGGAAAATTTTTCAATGTCCCTCAGTAAATTCCTCATTGTTTTCAACCTAATCGGCCGAGAAAAAAGTGTTACATTATTTATTGAACGCTCCTTATACGTATAAACAAGAAGAATATTCTTGAAGTGTGTGATTACTTATGTTCATTCTCCTTCACTGTTAAAATGACTGCCCAGTAGAGTAGAACTGTTGTAACGCCTACATTATTTATTTTAGGATCTTCGTGTATGAAATCAATAAAGTCCAACATGGACATAAAATGCCCTAGGCTCGTTACAAGGAGTATGTCTAATTTTTTCTTGATATTTAGTCGCAGTTTAGCTCTAAGAACACGCAACATATCTCGCTCTGAAATGAGTTCATCTCAGTACCTCGTAAGGTTCGAATAGTTCCCGAAGTTTACCTTTCTGTCTGTGGAAATGCTCTGGATTAAAAAGTTCTTGCCTTAGACCCCCGTGTACACGTGAAAACAATACTTCAACAAGAACACCTAAAATTGTTCAGCTCTTGGCAATTTCTCTTGCACGAAGAACTGCTTCACCCTAAATAAATTATGTAGTGAACTGTACTTTTCGTAAATTGGTCCACGTCTTTGGAAAAAGTTCTTTAAATGATTTTATAGAAACGTTTGTTGGTTTCTCTTTTCATCAGGTCAAAAGACTTGGAAATGCTTCTGCTTTAGTAAACTTTCTTGCAATAGCACAGATGACAAATTAGGAGTTCCCTAATGTCATATGATATACGGTCATGTGATAAACTATCAGAAATTACTTCATCGCCATGTAGCCTATCGAAATGACTCTTAACATTATAAGAATCACGTGTCATAGCACCAAAAGGCTGTGTCACACGCAGTGTTTCCGTAACAGTGGACAACTACTTCCTCGTATCATTAATTTTTACAGCTACAATATTATGGGAACTCAGGGGCGTCCTATTTAGAGATTTTTAATCCGACAAAAATCAGGTGAAATTGATACTCCTGAAGCATATCGTACCGCTGATGCTCTAGCACTAGACTGTTGTATAGCAGCTTTTTAACTCAGAGTTCAGCTTTTCATTATTCACTGTGTCTTTCTCACATTTCCATCTCATAAATTTATGTGTTACCACATTTACTGCTTCGGTCCCTAGTGGTTCCACCTTGTCCACCAGAGTAATAATTGCGGTTGCACTACACTCCGAAGGAATGCGATAACGTTCAGTGGCGTTGCTGGCCCACATTCTGTAAGCATTTTCTGACTATAGACGTTTCGCTGGGAAGCCATTACGCACCCTCACTATAGTCCCGATATCTTCTCATGTGATTTTCATATTTTTGGAGCCACGAAGAAAGACATTCGTGGATAGCAATTTGCTTTGGACGAAGAGGTACAGTCCGGATACACTCATGGTTTCGTAAGGAGCCGTCAACATTTTTCACTGAGGGCACTGATCGTCTTCTCTCACAGTGGGAAAAATGTATTAACAGTTACAGCGATTATTTTTAATACACTTTATTTCTAACTTTTTCTCCTCCTTTCTCATTTAAAGTCGACTTCCTCTAACACAATACGGGATCAACATGTGTAAGCAAATTAAACTAACAGCTGCCGCATGAAAGGGGTCCTTTCGTACAAGCACATTAAATATCTCGGCGTACATGCCGCGTCAATTCAGGATAAAACTCCAATCTTTCGACCACTACCTCCATGGTCGTCGTCAGGGCTAAAACTGACTGTCGTGAACTAGCGAGGTTCCCACTTTTATATGCAAAAAACGGCTTCTGATTGGCTGGAATACGTCATAGCAACAGCGATATGGCGCGTGGTGAAGTGGTGCCCTCTACTTCCATAGATGTAGTTACTATCCCGCGTTGCTTGCAGCGCCATCCCTTGAATCAGGAGGTAAAGCGCAAGAAGTTTTTCTCTGCGATTTTTCTTTATCCAGTGCACTCTTCCAAGTGTTGCTAAGCGCATAGCCGTTGTCTCTGTTAAAGTTATTATCGCTAAGTCTAATTTCGACAGCTTCCCGGATCACAGAGTCCCAGTAATTCGATGCGTGGGCTGTTACTCTGGTTTCTTCAAATCATATTAAGAATTCAAAAATGTTTGTTGATATCATAAAACAGATGAAGATAGGCCCAAGTGATATCATGGTCAGCCTCGACGTGGTTTCTCTGTTCACCAAAGTACCTCTGGATGACACATTACAACTGTTGGCTGCTCATTTCTCCTCAGAAATTTTGAAGTTGTTCCGGCATACCTTGACGACCACTTACTTTTTATACAGTGGAAATTATTATGAAATGACGGATGGAACAGCCATTGGTTCACCACTGTCACCAGCAATATCGAATTTTCTCATGGAGGACTTAGGAGAACGAGCGCTGAGCAGTGCTCACCTCCGCCCATCATGCTTCTACAGATCCGTCGACGATACTTTTTTAATCTGGCCACACGGCAGCGACACGATGCAGCAGTTCGTGGAACATTTGAATGGTGTACATCCAGACATAAAATTTACATTGGAGGTAGAGAAGGAAAGGAAGTTACCTTTTTTAGATGTGTTGGTGGAGCGAAAGCCAGATGGACGACTGGGCCATTCTGTGTACAGGACGCCAACCCATATAGACTTATATCTGCTTAGCCATAGCTTCCATCATCCGTCTCAGAAGAGAGCTCTGCTGAATACTTTAGTACACAGAGCCAGGACTATTTCCTGACTAGGACCACCTCGGTCCCTAGATTAGCCATTTGACGACTATTTACAAGAGGAATGGTTATTCTGCCGGTGAAATTAAATCAGTATTGTCCAAGAAAGTAAGACACGATGCCGACCATATATAAGAAGAGGACCAACACATAGTGCGCCTTCCTTTTTGCGGTGCTACAACGAGCATGATAGCCAGAGTCCTGAAGAGCAAGGAATAAAACCAGTTTCCCGACCACCTAGGAAAATTAAGGAAATGTTGAGACCAGTCAAAGATAGTCTCGGCTTAAGAGTGCCGGGAATTTATACTATTCCTTGCGAATGCGGCAAGAATTACGTGGGCCAGTCTGTAAGAACCGTTGGCGACTGCTGCATCGAGCACCAACGCCACCTGAAACACAGGTATTTGGAAAAATCAGCGGTGGCTTTTTTTTATTTTCTTTATTGTTATTTTAACACCTGAACAATCAGGTAGGCTGGCAGCGGCATGCTACGCCGCTCTTCAGCCATAGTGTTGACAATAACAGTACAATAATGGAGAATTAAAATGAACATAGTGACGGGCAAAAAATTGTGGTCACAGATACACAAAAAACACGGAGCCGTTCACACTCGACACGTCGTGAAGAAGTTTCGTGATCATACTATTGTAATAGGGGGAGACTTCAATCTACCAGGTATAGAATGGGACAGTCACACAATCAGAACTGCAGCCAGGGGCAGAGACTCTTGTGACATCATCCTGACTGCCTTGTCCGAGAATTACTTCGAGCAGATAGTTAGAGAACCAACTCGTGAAGCTAACGTTTTAGACCTCATAGCAACAAATAGACCGGAACTTTTCGACTCCGTGAATGTAGAAGAGGGTATCAGTGATCATAAGTCAGTGGTTGCATCAATGACTACAAGTGTAATAAGAAATGCCAAGAAAGGAAGGAAAATATATTTGCTTAACAAGAGTGATAGGGCACAAATCGCAGAATATCTGAGTGACCACCATCAAACTTTCATTTCTGAGGAAGAGGATGTGGAACAAAAATGGAAAAAATTCAGAAACATCGTCCAGTACGCCTTAGATAAGTTCGTACCGACTAAGGTCCAAAGCGAGGGGAAAGATCCACCGTGGTTTAACAATCATGTACGAAAGGTACTACGGAAACAAAGAAAGCTTCATCATAGGTTTAAGAGTAGTCGAATCATAGCTGATAAGGAAAAGCTGAACGAAGCGAAAAAGAGCGTAAAGAGAGCAATGAGAGAAGCATTCAACGAATTCGAACATAAAACATTGGCAAACAATCTAAACAAGACCCCTAAAAAGTTTTGGTCATATGTAAAATCGGTAAGCGGATCTAAATCCCCTATTCAGTCACTCGTTGACCACGATGGCACCGAAACAGAGGACGACCGAAGAAAGGCAGAAATACTGAATTCAGTGTTCCGAAACTGTTTCACTGCGGAAAATCGTAACACGGTCCCTGACTTCAGCCGTCGCACGGACGCCACAATGGAAAATATTGAAATAAACGATATCGGAATTGAAAAACAACTGCTATCACTTACTAGCGGAAAAGCATCCGGACCAGACGAGATACCCTTAAGATTCAACAGTGATTATGCTAAAGAACTTGCCCCCTTTCTATCAGCAATTTATCGTAGATCGCTGGAAGAACGTAAAGTACCTAGCGACTGGAAGAAAGCGCAGGTCGTTCCCATTTTCAAGAAGGGTCATAAATCAGATGCGAATAATTATAGGCCTATTTCGCTTACGTCAATCTGTTGTAGAATAATGGAACATGTTTTGTGTTCTCGTATTATGACGTTCTTAGATAATACAAATCTCCTTCATCATAACCAACATGGATTCCGCAAACAGAGATCATGTGAAACTCAGCTCGCCCTATTTGCCCAAGAAATTCACAGTGCCGTAGACACTGGCGAGCAGATTGATGCCGTATTCCTGGACTTCAGGAAGGCATTTGATACGGTTCCGCACTTACGTTTAGTGAAAAAAATACGAGCTTACGGAATATCGGACCAGGTTTGTGATTGGATTCAGGATTTCCTAGAAGAAAGAACACAACATGTCATTCTTAACGGTTCAAAATCTGCAGATGTAGAGGTAATTTCTAGAGTACCGCAGGGAAGCGTGATAGGACCTTTATTGTTTACAATATACGTAAATGACTTAGTTGGCAACATCGGTAGCTCCGTGAGGCTATTTGCAGATGACACGGTTGTCTACAAGAAAGTAGCAACATCAGAAGACTCGTACGTACTCCAGGAGGACCTGCAGAGGATTAATGCATGGTGCGACAGCTGGCAGCTTTCCCTAAACGTAGATAAATGTAATATAATGCGCATACATAGGGGCAGAAATCCATTCCAGTACGATTATGGCATAGGTGGTAAATCATTGGAAGCGGTAACGACCGTAAAATACTTAGGAGTTACTATCCGGAGCGATCTGAAGTGGAATGATCACATAAAACAAATAGTGGGAAAAGCAGGCGCCAGGTTGAGATTCATAGGAAGAATTCTAAGAAAATGTGACTCATCGACGAAAGAAGTAGCTTACAAAACGCTTGTTCGTCCGATTCTTGAGTATTGCTCATCAGTATGGGACCTTTACCAGGTTGGATTAATAGAAGAGATAGACATGATCCAGCGAAAAGCAGCGCGATTCGTCATGGGGACATTTAGTCAGCGCGAGAGCGTTACGGAGATGCTGAACAAGCTCCAGTGGCGGACACTTCAAGAAAGGCGTTACGCAATACGGAGAGGTTTATTATCGAAATTACGAGAGAGCACATTCCGGGAAGAGATGGGCAACATATTACTACCGTCCACATATATCTCGCGTAATGATCACAACGAAAAGATCCGAGAAATTAGAGCAAATACGGAGACTTACAAACAGTCGTTCTTCCCACGCACAATTCGTGAATGGAACAGGGAAGGGGGGATCAGATAGTGGTACAATAAGTACCCTCCGCCACACACCGTAAGGTGGCTCGCGGAGTATAGATGTAGATGTAGATGTAGATGTAACGACACTGAAAACACGTTGACACGGCGCACATAACACTGTTGAATCCGACGGCACAATTGAACGTAGAAGCGTGACGGCGGACATTATAATCACAAAACGACGTCACACACACGAGACACTGATGGCGATGATCTCCGGCGCGGAAGTCCACGTAGCGTGTGCGAGTCTGGGGACCTACCAAGAGGGGAAGAAGGGTGAGGGTGGGTGGAGAGGGTGGAAAGGGGAGAACAAAGATGCCAATGGCTGAGGAGATGGGAGGAGGAGTAGAGGGACAGGGTAGGGGAGGCCCGGGGGAGGAGTGTGGAGAAGGGGAGGAGGGACAGAGGGTGCCCAATGGAACAGACACAGGAAGGGGGAGGGAGGATTAAAGTTGGTAGGAGGGGTAGATGGAGGGGAGGAGGACATCATCACGAAGGGAGAGCTGGCGGAAGCCACCTTGGAAGAGGGTAAGGAGGGTGGAGAGATGGAGACCAGGTGGGACGTGGGAATACAGGCACGGAAGCGGGCGGGGGTGGGAGAGGACGGGTCAGACAAGCAGATGAGGAGGATCGAGTTTGCGGGAGGTGTAGAGGATCCGTATCCTTTCAAGGTAAAGGAGGAGGTGGGGGACGGGGATGAAATCATACAGGATCCACATGGGGGAGGGGAGACGGATGCGATAGGTGAGGTGGAGAGCATGGCGTTCAAGGATTTGTAGGGATTTATAAAAGGTAGGGGGGGGGGCGGAGATCCAGGCCGGATGGGCATATCAAAGGATAGGGCGGATGAGGGATTTATAGGTGTGGAGGATGGTGGAGGGGTCCAGACCCCACGTACAGCCGGAAAGGAGCTTGACGAGACAGAGTCAGGAGCGTGCCATGGCTTGCATTGTCTGGAGATGGGGAGTTGAGGAGATGCGACGGTCGAGGGTGACGCCAAGGTACTTAAGGGTGGGAGTGAGGGCGATAGGACGGCCATAGATGGTGAGATAGAAATCAAGGAGGCGGAAGGAAGGGGTGGTTTTGACTACAATGATCGCCTGGGTTTTGGAGGGTTTGACCTTGTGCAACCACTGGTTGCACCAAGTGGTGAACCAGTCAAGATGGGATTGGAGAAGGTGTTGGGAGCGCTGCAGTGTGGGGGCAAGGGCAAGGAAGGTGGTGTCATCGGCAAACTGGAGGAGGTGGACTGGGGGGTGACGGCTGTGGCATGTCCGCCGTGTACAACAGGTACAGAAGGGGGGAGAGGGCGGAGCCTTGGGGCACACCAGCAGAGGGGAAAAAGGTGTAGGAATCCGTGTTATGGATGGTGACATAGGAAGGACGGTGGGAGAGAAAGGAACCGATCAGACGGACGTAGTTAATAGGAAGGGCGAAGGTTTGGAGCTTGAAGAGGAGACCGGAATGCCATATGCGGTCATAAGCACGTTCGAGGTCCAGGGAGAGGAAGATTGCAGAGCGACAGGAATTAAGCTGTGCAGAAAGGAGATTAGTGAGGTGAAGGAGAAGGTCGTCGGAAGAGAAGGACAGCCGAAAGCCACACTGGGTAATGGGAAGGAGGCGGTGCTGGCGGAGATGCTGGTGGATGCGTCGGGTGAGGATAGGCTCCAGGACCTTGCTGAAGACCGAGGTAAGGCTGATGGGACAGTAGGAGGTGACAGTGGACGGTGGTTTGCCAGGTTTAAGGAACATCAGGATATGGGAGGTTTTCCACAGGTCTGGGTAGTAACCGGTGGACAAGACTACATTGTAGAGCCTGGCCAGAGTGGAGAGGAAAGCGACAGGAGCTTCACGAATGTGACAGTAGGTGGAACGATCAGGACCAGGAGTGGTGTTGCGTTTTGTGCGGAGTGTAGTAATGAGATCCTGTATAGAGATAGGGGCATTGAGTTACGTGTGTGCAGTGTTGTCCAAGTACTGGAAACCAGGTGTGAGGGGAGGCACAGAGGTGTCAGTTCGATCGCGGACATCCGGGAAGAGGGAGTAATCGAACTGGGGATCATCGGGGATGGAAAACACATCGGAGAGGTAGGAGGCAAAGTGATTGGCCTTACTAAGGGAGTCAGGGAAGGGGTCATCATCATGGAGAAAAGGATAGTAGGAAGAGGGTTTAGTTCCGGTAAGGCGACGGAAGGCTGACCAGAACTGGGACGAGTTGATAGGTAGGGTAGCAGTTAAACGGGTACATGTCTGTCGCCAGTCCCAGCGTTTCTTAGCCGCGAGCAAATTACGAATGTGTCACTGGAGCTGCCGGTGGCATCGTAGTGTGTCCGGGTCACGCGTGCAGAGGAAGGCATGGTAGAGATGGCGGGATTCACGGAGGAGGAGGACGGCCTGTGGTGGTAAGGTAGGACGGTGGGGTTGGATGGCGACAGTAGGGACATGGGCCTCCACAGCCTCAGACAAGGCCTGCTGGAGAAAGGAGGCAGCGTGGGTTACATCGTCAGGGTGGTGGTAGGTGAAGGGGTGGCTATCGACCTGGGTGGAAAGGGTATCCTGGTAGGCATTCCTGTTGGCACAGGAATAGCCATGGACGTACTTAGGGGGAGGGTCATTGCGAGGGTCGGGGCGGGGGCGACAACCATCTGAAACAGTGAGGAGGACAGGGAGATGGTCGCTACCAATTGGCTCCAGGACAGCCACCGTGATGCAGCCAAGGAGTTTGGGGGAGCAAAGGATAACATCGGGAGTGGGGTATGTTTCGGGACGGGTGTGGGGGAAGGGGATGAGGTCGCCTTGAAGGGAGGAGTGGAACCGATGCCACCGCCGTAACTGGTCAGCGGTAGCTGATCATAGCCTGCTTAACAAGCATAAGACTTTATTTGAAGAAACCAGAGTAACAGCCCACGCATCGAATTACTGGGACTCTGTGATCTGGGAAGCTGTCGAAATTAGACTTAGCGCCAATAACTTTAATAGAGACAACGGCTATGCACTTAGCAACACTTGGAAGAGTGCACTGGATAAAGAAAAATCGCAGAGAAAAACTTCTCGCACATTACCTCCAGATTCAAGGGATGGCGCTGCAAGCAACGCGGGATAGTAACTACGTCTATGGAAGTAGAGGGCACCACTTCACCACGCGCCATATCGCTGTTGCAATGACGTATTCCAGCCAATCAGAAGCCGTTTTTTGCATACAAAAGTGGGAACCTCGCTAGTTCATGACACCCCCCACCCTCTGGTTTCCTCCTTCCTCTCCACCCCCCGCCCGTTGCCGCGCCTCTATCGCTGTATCCCTCCTTCTCTCCACCTCCACACCCTCCTTCATCAGGGCAGTTTCCAACACCTCCCCCTCCCGGATGACGAACTTCGCCGTGACATCTACCCTTCCTTCCAACTGTAACCTGGCCTTGTTCCGCCCCCCCTCTCCCCAGAGCCCCCTTTTTTCCTCTTCCTTCCTTCTCCCAGAGCGGATTTTCCTCCATTGCCCCCTCCCCTGAGGCTCTGCACCCCATACTTGCCTCTTTCCTTCCCACATCTCTCCCTAACTGGCCCTCTTCAGCGCGCCCCCCGCTCATCTCCCCCATCTCTTCCCCTCCCTCCCTTCTTCAGGTCTCCCTCATCTCCTAGCGCCTGGCAGATCCTCTGTATTGATCATCATCAGTGTGCCTCATCAGTGTTGTGTTTAGTGCTGTTTCTCCTGTGCATCAAGAGGTGTGATTTTAATTGTGTACTGCCTTTAGGTCCGCCGTCAGTGTTACGTTATGTGCTACGCCATCCGTCGATACCTTATGCTCCAGTCATACTGTGCCTTGTGTTCATTTTATCGTCGCAGAGTGTGGCTTTTTGTGTGTGCTACTTTTAAACAGTTTTTTATCTCCGTTTTACAGTCACCCCGTTTTTTTGTCTATTGCCTTCAATGATATTCCCCCTTTGTTGTATCTATGTTCACCTTATTCTCTCCTTTGCTGTTTTTAAATGACTTCTATTGTTTTGTTCTATGTCTTTCGGCTGAAGAGCAGCGCATATGCTGCTGCCAGCCCGCCCCGATGGGGAATTGAAATACAATAAAGAAAAAAAAAAGTTCACGACAGTCAGTTTTAGCCCTGACGACGTCCATGGAGGTAGTGGTCGAAAGCTTGGAGTTTTATCCTGAATTGACGCGGCATATACACCGAGTGATTTTTACTCAAGAAATACGTCGCGAAAGACTTTGTAGCCATAAAAGCACGTTAAATTTTCTGGTGATGTGTATCGTAAAGTTAAAAACTAAAGGATCCAATTAAGAGGTAGTAAAAAGGGGAAGGTACAATTATTCTCATTTTCTATGGAAATTATTAAGAGCCCCCACACCATAGATTTCGACTCATCCACCCCGGTGCGCGACATGCCTCCGGATGCGTGCGATCGACGGTGCCGTCGCAGACGAGGCAGAGGAGCCTGCGGTCCAGCGGCGATAAAGAATCGAACATGACACGAACACGACACTTCGTCTGAAGATGAAAAATAGGATACATGTTGAAACGTTGCCGTGTAATGACGGCTTGACTCTGCCGGTAACTTGAGAAGACTTCGTCATCAATACTGATTATTTATCTGTTCGAATGAGATCAAGCTCATTGTCTTTACTAACTCGAATTAAAATTAAATTACGACCTAATTGGTCAGAGTTGGTTGGTGAAAATTCCTCATAAATGCCCATGTATATAGCTAATGTTCGTACATAGGAAACCAATTACATAAAATGTTAATCGAATTTCGAAGAGAAATGCAGGCCGACTTCAACAAAGAAATAAATTATTTGATGAATAACTGAATAAATAAATAAATGAAACGACAAACAACAGAACGCTCTTGGTGATGAATCGTTGCGTCACCAAGCAAGTCTCTTCTGAGCTAGTAGAAATTACTTGAATAATTATTACAATAGGAAATTTAGGATCTTGCTCATTTTAAAAAATAAAACATACTTTAAAATCTGATGATTCAGTTATAGATGGCAAAACAATACAAGGATATACTTGTACATTATGTGATCTAAAGTATCTGGAAACCCCTAAAAACATACGTTTCTCGTATTAGGTGCATTGTGCTGCCACCTACTACCAGATACTCCATGCCAGCGGCCTCAGTAGCCTTAAGGCATCGTGAGAGAGCGGAATGGGGCGCTCCGCGGGATTCACGCACTTCCAACATGGTTAAGTGATCGGGTGTCACTTGTGTCATACGTCTGTCTGTACGTGAGATTTCCGCACTCCTGAGCATCCCTAGGTCCACTGTTCCCGATATGATAGTGAAGTGAAAACGTAAAAGGGCACGTACCGCGCAAAAGCGTACTGGCCGACCTCGTCTGTTGACAGACAGAGACCTCCGAAAGTTGAAGAGGTTCGGAATGTCTAATACGCAGACATCTATCCAGACCATGACACAGGAATTCCAAACTGCATCAGGATCGACTGCAAGTACTAAGTTAGGCGGGAAGTGAGAAAACTTGGATCCCATGGTCGAGCGAATGCACATAAGACACATATCACGCCGGTAAACGCCAAACGACGCCTCGCTTGGTGTAAGGAGCGTAAACATTGGACGATTGAGCAGTGGGAAAACGTGTGGAGTGACGAATCGCGGTACACAATATGGTGATCCGATGGCAGGGTGTGAGTATGGCGAATAGCCGGTGAAAGTCATATGCCATCGTGTGTAGGGCCGACAGTAAAATTCGGAGGAGGTGGTGTTCTGGTGTGGGCGTATTTTTCATGGAGGTGGCTTGCAACCCTTGTTTTTTTTTGCGTGGCACTATCACAGCACAGACCTACACTGATGTTCTATGGACCTTCTTGCTTCCCATTGTTGAAAATCAATTCCGGCATGGCGATTGCATCTTTCATCACGATCGAGCACATGTTCATAATGCACGGCCTGTGGCGGAGTGGTTACACGACAGTAACATTCTTGTAATGGACTAGCCTCCACAGAGTCAAGACTGAATCCTACTGAACACCTTTGTGATGTTTTGAATGCTGAATTCATGCCAGGGCTCTCCGACCGACATCGATACCTCTCCTCAGTGCATCATTGCCTGAAGAAAGGGCTGCCATTCTCCAAGAACTCTTCCAGCATGTTTTTGAACTATGCCTACGAGAGTGTAAGCTGTCACAAGGCTAAGGGTGGGCCAAAACCATGTTGTATTCCAGCATTACCGACGGAGGGCGCCACGAACTTGTACAGCAGTTTCCGCCTGGTGTCTGAAGAGTTTTCATCATATACGGTATCTGTGCCGAAACGCTGCCTCAAATGGAACAAGGAAACGATCTGATGTCACTTTTTCATAAATAAAGTTTTATGTCTGGCTGGAGTGGCAAACATAGGTTGGAATTGGTAACAGGACGTGATTGGGTTGTGACGAAAGATCTGATGACCGAGAAAAGATTAGTCTCATAGTAAGGCGCCAGTGATCAGGAAGATTACGTATCTTTAGTCTCCAGACTGATGCAGGCACCGTCTATTGCTCTCATAGCAAGTAGCTACGTAATTAAGTTCACAATACGATTCACAAATCCATAGTGCAATCCAAATCGTACCTAAGTTCTAAGTCCAAGTTTGTCATACAAGAGTTACACGATAACACTTCGATATTAACACATCTAGCGAGCAAGAGCGAGTGGCCGTGGCGCCAGGTCTGTGCTCCCGTTATATCTTGTGGCCATAGAAGGAGCTGCAGGCAAAAACTATTGAATGACGTGACGTCTTCAGCCCGGAGATAACGCTATGAACCTCCGGCGGCCGGGACGTGAAGATAAGGGCGACCACCGCGCTTGTGCGGCCAGGCTGAGCGACGGCAAGGCGCGCGTGATTAGGTTAGGTTCTTGGACATAGCATAAAGTATTGAAACTTCGCAGAACAAAGATTAGTATAATATAAGCGATGTACGTACGTAAATTTTAGAATAGATTTTGATTTTTATAATACAGTACAAAGGAATAGTAATGTCCTGTCCACTCAGTGCAGTTACCATAAATTTGCAAATATATTAACTACAGTAACATGTGGAGTTTTTACAAATGAGTCCATGAACAGGAATAATACAACACAAATTTATTTGAAAAATGTTGCACCAAAGAAAAAAATACCGCTTGACGTTCTACTTTAAGGAAGACTCACATGAAACCGGTCCGTGAAACATGGCAACAGAATGATAGTTCGAGAACACGACAACATAACTGGGAATTACGATTAACTAAGCACACACGTTCACGGTCCACATACAAACGACAGCAGAAAAGGCCGCTACAGAAACTGACTGGAATAAACACTGTAAACCATATACTTGCACTAGCACACATGAGAATATGCCATTGAGCAATATTTGGATGCGTTGTATTACTAGCGGCAAGCATAACGCCCATAAACACCGTCAGGCGACTAACGTAACTGTTGTGAGGCGCAAGCAGGGTATTCTCTCCCTGTGATTATCAGGCGCCTTTAGCACAACTTCAAAAATTGTTCAAAAGTCTCTGAGCACTATGGGACTTAACATCTGAGGTCATCAGTCCACTAGAATTTAGAACTACTTAAACCTAACTAACCTATGGACATCACACTCATCCATACCCGATGCAGGATTCGAACCTATGACCGTAGCGGTACCCACGTTCCAAACTGAAGCGCCTAGAACCGTTCGGCCACACCGGCCAGTTAGCACAACTTCTTTGGAATCTCTTTGCGAAATTTTGATATTTTCCAGTTTATATCACCATTATGTTCCGTGCTGCAACTTACTGAATGAAGACTGGCTTCCGGAACAAAATAAAATCAACCACAGAAGAAGTCATCTCCGGTAAACGTAGTTTTAGACAATGGTGGGTGAATATATGGTTAATAAAGTGAAATACATTTGAAAACTTCCCATGAGTCTATTAGTTCTTCTTGAATACAAGGGAGAAATTAGGAATAAAGCACGCTACCTCAGTCTGTGAAATAATAGCTTTCCTAATTGGGCGTGGTTCATATCCAACACATATATACAGGGTATTTCAAAAATGACCGGTATATTTGAAACGGCAATAAAAACTAAACGAGCAGCGATAGAAATACACCGTTTGTTGCAATATGCTTGGGACAACAGCACATTTACAGGCAGACAAACTTTCGAAACTACAGTAGTTACAATTTTCAACAACAGATGGCGCTGCGGTCTGGGAAACACTATAGTACGATATTTTCCACATATCCACCATGCATAGCAATAATATGGCGTAGTCTCTGAATGAAATTACCCGAAACCTTTGACAACGTGTCTGGCGGAATGGCTTCACATGCAGATGAGATGTACTGCTCCAGCTGTTCAATTGTTTCTGGATTCTGGCGGTACACCTGGTCTTTCAAGTGTCCCCACAGAAAGAAGTCACAGGGGTTCATGTCTGGCGAATAGGGAGGCCAATCCACGCCGCCTCCTGTATGTTTCGGATAGCCCAAAGCAATCACACGATCATCGAAATATTCATTCAGGAAATTAAAGACGTCGGCCGTGCGATGTGGCCAGGCACCATCTTGCATAAACCACGAGGTGTTCGCAGTGTCGTCTAAGGCAGTTTGTACCGCCACAAATTCACGAAGAATGTCCAGATAGCGTGATGCAGTAATCGTTTCGGATCTGAAAAATGGGCCAATGATTCCTATGGAAGAAATGGCGGCCCGGACCAGTACTTTTTGAGGATGCAGGGACGATGGGACTGCAACATGGGGCTTTTCGGTTCCCCATATGCGCCAGTTCTGTTTATTGACGAAGCCGTCCAGGTAAAAATTAGCTTCGTAGGTAAACCAAATGCTGCCCTCATGCATATCGCCGTCATCAATCCTGTGCACTATATCATTAGCGAATGTCTCTCGTGCAGCAATGGTAGCGGCGCTGAGGGGTTGCCGCGTTTGAATTTTGTATGGATAGAGGTGTAAACTCCGGCGCATGAGACGATACGTGGACGTAGGCGTCATTTGGACCGCAGCTGCAACATGGCGAACAGAAACCCGAGGCCGCTGTTGGATCACCTGCTGCACTAGCTGCGCGTTGCCCTCTGTGGTTGCCGTACGCGGTCGCCCTACCTTTCCAGCACGTTCATCCGTCACGTTCCCAGTCCGTTGAAATTTTTCAAACAGATCCTTTATTGTATCGCTTTTCGGTCCTTTGGTTACATTAAACCTCCGTTGAAAACTTCGTGTTGTTGCAACAACACTGTGTTCTAGGCGGTGTAATTCCAACACCAGCAAAATCCTCTGTTCTAAGGAATGAACCGTGTTGTCTACAGCACACTTGCACGTTGTGAACAGCACACGCTTACAGCAGAAAGACGACGTACAGAATGGCGCACCCACAGACTGCGTTGTCCTCTATATCTTTCACATCACTTGCAGCGCCATCTGTTGTTGAAAATAGTAACTATTGTAATTTCGAAAGTTTGTCCGCCTGAAAATATACTGTTGTCCCAAGCATATTGCAACAAACAGTGTTTTTCTATCGCTGCTCGTTTAGTATTTATTGTCGTTTCAAATATACCAGTTATTCTTGTAACACCCTGTATATATATATATATATATATATATATATATATATATATATATATATATAAAAAAATTCAATCCCTCCCACGTTCCCAACTGTCCACAATCTACATACGTAATGTACCTAATAGATATTTGCCCATCCACTCATTACTTGCGCACACTAAGGGGACGAATCCCGTATGAGTTCGGGCAACCTTTGCCCATTCGCACAGACGAAGGTCAATGGCTGGGTAGCCCTTAACTTTATATATGAAGATAGTAACTGTTCTCTAAGGTACAGATACCATATAAATTAGGTACATTACGCATGTAGATTGTGGACAGTTGGGAAAGTGGGTCTCACTGGAAGCGTGCAAGATAAGTCCCTACAGTCACGCTGTTCATCTGTATCCTCGTTGGCTCAGATGGATAGAGTGTCTGTCACGTAAGCAGGAGATTCCGCGTTCGAGTCCCGGTCGGGGCACAGATTTTCAGCTCTCTCCGCCTGTCTGCGGCTGATGGTTTCAGTTAATTATCACTTTTCCACTTATTTCTGATCACCATCCATTTGAGGCGAGAATTCGCATGTGGGGAAACTGGCTTTTTCAAAAATGCAATACTACATCCCATCGTGCATACAGGCTGGATGATAAAGAATGACACCTGACCACATATGCCACTCTTTCAAGATTCCAGACCATTCGGCCTACCTAGGCGTGACAGTGCACACAATTTCTAGAATATTACGAGAAGAATACGTAAAAGCACTCTGTCTTCAGGCCACAAGTGGCTCATCGGGACCATCCGACCATCCGACAGCCGTGTCTACCTCAGATGAGGATGCGAATAGGAGAGACGTGTGGTCAACACACAGCTCTCCCGGTGGTTATGATGGTTTTCCATGACCGGGGCCGCTACTATTCGGCTGAGTAGCTCTTAAATTGGCATCACGAGGCTTAGTGCACCCCGAGAAATGGCAACAGCGCATGGTGGCTCGGATGGGCACCAATCCAAGTTACGGCCACGCCCGACAGCGCTTAAGTGCGGTGATCCAAGGGGAACCGGTGTATCCACTGCGGCGAGCCCGTTGCCTAGAATAATATGTAAGAGAGTGGAAAAATAGCCCCACATCGAGACCAGACATAACTACGACACTGCAGTGATGATAGGGGAAATGAAACAACAGAAAATGATATAGAAACAGAAGATCTAGTAGACATATACTAAGACAAGGTGGCATATAACACACATATCAAATAAAGTTTTGCATCACCTCGGTTTCCAGAACTCCTGAAGATAAACGTTGACTGTGGATATTGTATCACACACACAGTCTGTTTGACTGTTCGGAGATGTCACTAAACCCGCCCAAATATTTGAATAACCATGCATGAGCAGCGCCTATTAGATGGAGGGTGTCTGACAGCCGATCAGTTCCATTCATTCCACCAGGAAGGGCGTAAACGGCTCGTGTTGTCTGTAGTTCAAGCATGCTTAGACGGTCAATACTAAGGTTCGATCGCGTCCGCATTGTTACTTTGTACCTGGAAGGGCTCTCACCAGGGGAAGTGTCCAGGCGTCCCAGAGTGAACCAAAACGATGTTTTTCGGACACGGAGGAGATTCAGAGAGACGGGAACTGTCGATGATATGTTTCGCTCAGGCCGCCCAAGGGCTACTACTGCAGGGGATTACCGCTACCTACGGATTATGGCTCCGAGGAACCCTGACAGCATCGCCAACATGTTGATTAATGCAATTCCTGCAGCCACAAGACGTAGTGTTACGGCTCATACTGTGCGCAATAGGCTGCATGATGCGCAACTTTACTCCCGATATCTATGGCGAGGTCCTTCTTTGCTACCACGACACCATGCAGAGTAGAACAGATGGGCCCAACACTATGCCGAGTGTACCGCTCAGCGTTGGCATCACGTTCTCTTCACCGATGAGTGCAGCAAGGTGGAGCTTCCCTGACGTTTTGGGGTGGCTTTATGTGGGGCTGACGTACGCTCCTGGAAGTGACAGAAGACGTGGTAACATCTGTACGATACGCGAATGCCATCCTCCGACCGATAGTGCAACCACATCGGCAGCATATTGGCGAGGCAATCGTCTTCGTGGACAACAATTAGCGCCCCCATCGTGTACATCTTGTGAATAACTTACTTCAGGATAAGACCTCGATCTACTAGAGTGGCCAGCATGTTCTCCAGACATGAACCCTATCATACATGCCTGGGATGGATTGTAGAGGGATGTTTATGGACGACGTGACCCACCAACCACTCTGAGGGATCTACGCCGGATCACCGTTGGAGAGTGGGACACTCTGGATTAACAGTGCCTTGATGAACTTGTGGATAGTATGCTACGACAAATAGAGACATGCATCAATGCAAGAGGACGTGCTACTGGGTATTAGAGGTACTGTTGTGTACAGGTGTATACAGCAATCTAGACCACCACCTCTGAAGGTCTAGCTGTTGGTGGTACAACATGCAATGTGTGGTTTTCATGAACAATAAAAAGGGCGGAAATGATATTTATGTTAATCTCTATTCCAATTTTCAGTACAGATTCTGGAGATTTCGGAACCGAGACAATGCAAAATTTTTTTGATAAAAGTAGTTACAAATATTCTTGGAAACGTAGAGATATATTAGAGATACAAACACAGCTTCGTATAAAATTCCAAATAAATGACATTCTGGTCATTAATGCATCACTGGATAACGCCATTCCGATATCTTTCTTCTTGACAACCCCATATACCACTGACAGTAGTAACTATTGTAATATCTGTGCTTAAGGTTTATTTCATACAAGTCTCACTCAAAAAATTTAATTAATTTATAAAACTAATCCTTAGTATAGAAACTATATTCAACTTGTAATGTCAAATCGATAGAGAAGTTCTCTATCCAATTCCGAGGCTTCCCCTTCCGATGAATCATGGGGGCGTGCTACCATTTGATCTACGCTTTCCTGCCCTTTCATTTCTTTCTAAGTTAACAACATTTTTCCTTTGAGTAATTTCAATCATCTGTTTTGTTTAACATTATTTCCATGTCACTTCAATTACGATAAACTCATTTAACTAATTATTATTTATTTTACTTTTATTGGCTGAAAACAATATTTACTTGAATAATGGAGTTATTTTATGTTACTACAAGATAAAAACTTAAATGTATGACACGTTTTAAAATTATAGATAACAAGTCTTTCAATATGCAAGTAGTGAAATAAAATGTCCCACCTTAACCTGTTATTGTCATAGTAACGTGGCAGTTGAAGGTTCGCGAGCAGCAATATGGTAGAATGATAAACAGCATAGACCACGACCTTTCCACTGTCATATTCGGAAACGAGCAGGTAGAAATTTGTCCTTGCACTTGGCGTAACTTGATCTTCTCACAAACAGCTAAACTGAAAAGCGATTTCTGAAAAAAGAGACTTGTTGCACAATCTTTCCTTAAAACACAGAACTAGCTGTTCCCAACCACGCATTACTATGGTTCAGTGTTGTTAAGTGGAAGAGAAAGAAAAGAAATATCACATGATTCTAATATCTATGGGAACTGGATACGCGTTATAATCTCCTTCTTCCCTATGTCTCTGCCAATCTCCTCCTTCCCATTTGTTAGTGCATCTCATCCTCCTTCCTCCTCTCTCTGTCCATCAGCTCCTGGCACCTCTCTGTGTTCATCTTCCCTTCCCCATCATTCTCCACTTACTCCTGCCTCTCTCCCTGTACCCTTCGTTTCAACCACCCTCTTCCACCTATTTCTGTCAGTCTTCTTCTGCTCCATCCTTTCCGTCTGTCTCTTTCCTCCTGTGTTTTCTCTTCACCTCCGTCCCCCTTTGTATGTCCATCTTTTCCTCTCCTTCTCTCTCCAACTCCTCCTGCCTACCGTTTCTCTGTCCATCTCGTCCTTTCAGCTTTCTCTGTGCATTTCCCCCCACATCACTTCCCTTCTCCGCTTCCCCCTCTCGCTGCTTTTGAGCCTAGTTGATTGCAACTACAACTTTGGTATTAAAATCATAAGCCGACAAGCCATAAATACAATTTTACTGTTAGATAATAACGTTTAACTATTATATATATTAAAAATTTGTAGCTTTCGTTTGTTCGAATGTTCGTTAGAGCGATGTCTAAAATTCTGAAGTAAATAGGCAAGGAAATTTGTGACATGTATGCTAATAACATTTCGACTTAGTACATTACATATTTATAAAAATAATTAATAACTGGTGTATAAAAGCATGTGGGTATTTGAGTGCATGGTTGCGTCAAAACTTCAAAGGAATTAGAAAAGAACATTCGGAAACTAACAATTTTGAACAAATGGAATTTTACATTTTTATTTATAGATATTTAAAGGTTCGTTTGTGAAAAATCATAAATTTCCGAATGTTCCTCACCGATTGCTTTGAAAACCTGCCACAATCTTGAACTGGAATACGCGAGTGTTTTTGTGTAGCTACTGGAGCTGCATATTGTACATAATTACGTATATTATATACATTACATTTTAATTTATTCTGTATACAATACATCGATGGGCTCACACCGTTGGTGTTCAATTGTGCTCTTGAGAAAGTAGTCAGAGAATGGAACACAAATATTAAGAGTGGTATAAGATTGGGTTGCAAAAAGAAGAACCTTAAAGTAAATTGCATTGCTTTTGCAGATGATATGGCCCTGTTTGCTGAAACAATGGAAGAAGCACGGGAGTAAATCCTTGAACTAAAGAAACAAGCAGCTAAAATTGGTCTTCACATCTCCTCTGAAAAAACTAAGATATTGACAAACATCAAGCACTCATGTAAATACCTCAAAGTTCAAGAACAGAAGACTGAAATAGTAAAAGAATTCAAATATCTCGGAGAATGGATTACTTGGAATGCTGGGGAAAACAAAGCAATGGAATCCAGAAAAAATAAACTTGAATTGGCCTTCCAACTAACAAAAAATACATACAACAAAAAATCCCTTTCATGGGGGCCCAAAATTACACATTACAAGACAGTGATTAAGCCAGAAGCACTGTATGCAGCAGAAACACTTAACATGAATTTCAAAGGCCAAATGGAGAAACTTGAGATAAACGAAAGAAAAATTTTAAGAAAAATCATTGGGCCAAAATTTCAAGACAATAAGATTATATACATCAAAAATGAAACTCTCTACAAGAAAATTGAAAAACTCTCAGATTCTATGCGAAAAAGGAGAATAAATTTTTATGGTCATCTACTCAGAATGAATTCCAACAGATTAACTAAACAAATCTTTGACTTCTTCCGTAACCAAAAAACGAAGCCCAACTGGTTTAAAGAAACTGAGAAAGACCTAGTGGAATTAAATATTTCAGAAAATTCACTTATTGATCGAACTGCTAAATTAATTACTAAAGATGGAAACATAAGGTTCCAAGACAAATCCACACAAAAGAAGAGAGGAGAAGAAGATCAGAAGGAATGAAGAAATACTGGCCCCTAAGAAAAGAACAACGCACAAAGAAATGATTGATCCAGCGTACCCCAAAGAGGGTGAAACGAGAGAAGAAGAAGAAGACATATATTTTCATATGGTGTGGCGCTCCAGTTGGTATATATATAAGCACAACCATATTCGAATGAAACGTTCTGCTAAAATATCAGAGCAATCGGTGAAGAGCTTCCTAAGATTTACAATTTTGTACAAAATAGAATTTTCATTTTTATTTATATAGGTGTTGGTTGCATTACTCATACATACTTTGGGCTGTGGAGCTGAAATGATAACAGAATGTCGAAGCATGTAGTGCACTTCATGTCAATTCGACGCTTGTAACATGCCACCTTCATCAGTTTATGATTTTAATGGCCGTCAGCGCAAAATGATCGGCACTAGCTCTCATTTCACGAAATGTAAGCACTTTGTTTCTCTCACACAGAATACAACAGTGCAAACTGCTCCCAGTCTACAGACGTTACCTCCGTGTATACGGTATACCATGGTGGTCGTAGTCACGGAAGGGGAAACGTAGTCCGTATTGAAGGAATCTCTTCACCACATTTTCTCGTTCTAACAACCGAACCTGTTTTCATTATAGTACAGAGTGATGTGTTCCACATGACGGCTAAGAAAATGGAAGGTTGTAACATCTATTACGCTACTACAAACTACTGACACCCAATTAGTTGCGAGGGACGGTCGACATGTTTCCATTTTTATGCATTTGACTGACCTAGATGTTTCCGAGAGGTATAGCAAGCGATGGCAGCACGTCTGCTCGCTACCAGCATTGCAAACAGACTTCGGTGCACGGTTGGTGTAATTACCTGAGTATGTGTCCGAGCACCTAGTTCGCCCTTTGATGTTCATATGTTTCCCAGCTGCGTCGTCACCGTTCCGTAATACGCGTAGCCCCTTCATGTCTGACGGATGAAACGCCCTGCATGATCTTAATAAACAGAGTGCTGAAGATGCGTTGGAATATGAATATCCCTTCCTGTTTATTGGATTTACAGGATTTCCGTGTTTCTGTAAATATCTTAATTACGCCGTCCTAAAAGCAGTGAACCAAATTCTTCAGTCTGCTCTAGCTGTATTTATTTTAATGATTATACTCCAGGCAGTGTTCGACGACATCCCATCCCTTTGTCTCTTACAGCTGGGTATTCTGATGCATGGAGTCTTGCACACTATTATGTTAGACCACACGTCTGTTACATTTTTTCGAAGACACAAATTTCTAATTTTTATTTATACTGCTCGCACTACGCATCAGTGATGTGGAAGAAATCTTCAGATTCACCCAAAAAAGCCAGTGTACGTAAAATAGTTTTTCGGTTATCTCTTGCAAGGTAATAAGCTTATCATACAATATTTCAGGCTCTGAATCTTTAACCGACCTCAACTTTTGTATGTCCTCTACAATTTAGCCACAATGTAGGCCTAATGCCATAATAAACCAGCAATTTATCATAACAGCTATATTTCAGATGAATAATAGCGTACTTTTGTAAAACGAAGGAAGGCTTTTTCCAACTATATTTCAAATGAGATACCCTTATTACATACAAATTGAGAGTCGGCTAACTTATGCTTCCTTTTTCTTTTCCCCTTGATTTCCAATATATTTTTTCGGCAGGGAATATCTTATTGTTGCCTGGTGAAATAGTAGCCCATCATATATTTCTTCCATCGGTCCTGTAACCGTCTCTCCATCATTAATCTACGTTTGGAAAGCACTGGCGTTGTTCCTTACCGACAGCACTCAAACACTTAAAGTGCAAGTCTAGTTGACTGTTCAAAAATATGATACGTATGGTGCACGAAAGACATAAATTTCCTTAACTTATCCTTCTTGTTGGCCACCTCTCTAATATCTTGTTTCGAATGTGAGACCAAGCAAACATGCTTTTATATAGTTTCACTTGTTGGACTGGGGAACTTATTGTAGAAGGACTTGGAGTGGTCTCCATTTCCAATAAAATTTTCTAATATTGTTTCATTAGGTTTATCGTACTGTGTAAATTTGGTAATACATATTGTCCGTGTCGGCAAAGTTCTTGTTCACAGAGCAGATCGACCAAAGAGGTTGTCGTAGTAGTTACGATGTGTACTAGCCAATGCAGCAACTTAAGCTAATGTTTCCACGTTCTGCTATTTTTGTGAGTAGTTTCATATGAATTTTCAATCTTTAAAATCGTTGTAAATGCGCTATTCGTGTATTAAATGATGGTAGTCCACAGATGTGATGAGTGACGCAGATTGTATGATACATTAGGTTTGTGCATGAGTTCCCAGTGTTCTTTCATAACAACATAACAGATACACATGACAAAGACTTCAGTAATCAATAATGTGCTCTCCTTCAGTATTTACAACAGTATTCCAACGCTGGGGTAACTTTTAGATTCCGCAACTTTTTAAATCACCTGGTTTTGAGGCGAAGAACTCGTCGAGTCAAGTTCGGAGCGCATTTTCATCGGGAAGGGAACCTCCCAAGTGAAGAAGGTGAGTGCGGAATTACTTCCCAACTCAACTACTGTATAGTGATTTTTGCTAGTCTATCAGCATTTTGGCTGGCACGCAGTCTTCCTGATTGTTGTTCTTGGACTGCGTCTGCAAAACGTCCCAGTTGCTGACAGTAAGAGTAGAGTACTCACCTGATGAAAATTCGTCAATACTGGAGATAGTTCATTAGGTAAACGTTGGGCTGCAGCTGTAGTTTGCTGTACAGTACTGGGTGTTGTGTGATGTCCTTAGGTTACTTAGGTTTAAGTAGTTCAAAGTTCTAGGGGACTGATGACCATAGATGTTAAGTCCCATAGTGCTCAGAGCCATTTGAACCATTTTTTTGCTGTACAGTGTCACAGCTGCAACTCTCTGATTGTTGGAAAGTGTATATGTGAGTGTTCAGAAGGCGGCCGAAAGTAATGATATGAAGGGACACGCTCCTTTATGAGTGGGTTTTTGGAAAAATATGACTCAGTGCTGGGTAAAAATAATTATCTGGTGAACAGACGCCACCATTCGGCTGATAACCCGAGACGAATTCATCATCTGGTGAACAGTAGTTTTTCGATGACTATGTTGAAGTGGCAAACTATGGCTTTAAAACCGTGATCAGTACTAGTAATTTATTTTAATTAATTGTTGTTAGGAAGTGAGGTTAGAACACTGAAGACACGTAAAATAAGAATATTCATGTTCTTAAGCACTTTTCCTGTTTATGGCTCAAGTGCAGTAATACAGTAACAACATAAATAGTCCGTGCTCAGTATCTGTGTTTGGTAGTTCGTAGTAGTTCAGTATCAGTATAACTTGTACCATTCCTTGTTCTGCTCTAATTTTTGACTAACTACTAACAACTCGCCCAATTCCTTTACATAATGACTCCCTAGAAAAGAGCCCCCGTAATCCAGGTCACTAAGGCCCTCCAGTGGGAAGACGGTCGGCGCCAAAGTAGTCGCTTCGAATCCTGGTAGTGGCATATATATTCAACTCCGACACTTGCCAGATGATCATTAGACTATATCCCAGAATCCTAAGTTATAATCCCAATGTGTCAGTAGTGCACAGAGGATGGGCATGCGATTGTTGAAGGGGATCTGTCGGACGCTATCATTAATCTCAATGACCCCCTTGGCGCTACTGGAGAGGAGAAGCTTGTGTGTCATCATTCCACCTGTTTACGTCTCTCATAGTAAAACTCAAATACGACACCATAAATTACCCACATTAAGACACTACGATCGATAATTCTAGCTGATAATGTGTATAGATTCACGTTTCGCAGTGTCTTCAAGCAGCAATACCGAATGGCACTTTCTGTCTTTTCCTGGGAAACTTTAAGTTAAGGACTCAGCGCAAGCGGAAACTGATATCTATAAATATTTACCAAAGTTGCTGGGTATTGTGGAGCAACAACGTTGACAGTGGAACAAGACGGCTGGAAGTGACAGCGGTGCATAGGACTCTTCGTCACACGCCATAATGTGGCTTGCGGTGTATAGATGTCGAAGAACACCAAGTGCCCCAGTGTCAAATAATTGTCTTTGAGCTAGACGACCTGCTGGTGAAGGTCTTATTCTGAAGTCTCAAACATTCCCATGAGTAATAAGAATCTCTAGCTCACGCGGTAACTTACGGCGTTTGCGGTTTGATAATTACAGTACACACCGTCTAGTTCCAATGTCACGCTTCACAATACGAGTTTATATCTCTTATGATTGTCTCTACCCCTTAGTGCGTCTGAAAATACTGATTTAGTGATCTTTAAATGATTTACTTTTCCGTCATCCAATGAAACCTGAGAACTCCTTATCTTCCTATTAAGATTAAAGTGTTGATTTGTTTAACCACAAGAAAATAATTTTCGCACAATTTATGTGCTTATCGAGTCAGATTTGGGCTGTCCTCAAATATGTGATTGTAGAATATGTTCATCTTTATCCATCAAATATACAATGTAGCAGTGAACACTTACTATGATGAACATATATTGAGACGGTGTTTGCTGATTAGTATCTGGCTTAAGACACACGTTAACCTTGTTTAAAGTAGCGGTTTACCGTGCCATGCATTTAAATAAGATCAAATTTGCTTATGAACGTTTTCTGTGTTAATTGTTTCACTCTCGTTTCTTAAAATCCGGTAGTACGGACAGAGGCATGCGTAAATGGAGCAAGCGATTCTTTCAGTCAAATTTCCTTTAAAATCTTAGTACAAAGCGATACCTTGTGCGTCTGGTTCTAGTAAACGACAGTGAACTAATAGTTCCTTTACCACGTCTTAACCTTTAACTGTGACATATGGTGTGTTACATAACTTTTTTACTGCTGCTACGTTACAAAATTTTGGACTTTTGAAACGTAGAACGCAGCTGTAATTTATTTTGTTGTTTAATAAATCTGAAGACGACCGACACTACTCGAAACATACATTTCTGAAATTAAACAGCGATTGAAGGACAGAAAAAAACTAATTTTCACACGGCATTTTAATTTAATGATTAATTATTCCCACAACACATATAATCTTGATTAAGCCGACGCTTCCAACGCTACACGGAATGGAATATGTTATAGTAGCTTCCGTTAGAGGAACTGATGATGAGTTTATTCAACTGCCTCATATTATTTAAAACATGAAACAGAAAATATGCGATGAGCATCCAAGAGCCGAGGTGTCGAAAGTTCTTTGGATGCTGTATTGCAAGAACGAGGGCTAAGTGACAACCGATCCTGCTGCAGTAAATAATATACTTTTTCTTATATGAAGGTCTGTTGACATACAGCTGACGGAAAGAATATTACCAAAAGTTCCAGAATGGAGTACAACGCCGCTAACACATGAAGTCAAAAGAAGACACGCTGTATCAAACGCAATTTACGAAAAACATAAAAGTTTACCCATGTGCCGGATTAGAGAATCACAAAAGGACATTTGAACCCTGCATGAACACGATTTCCATGTGTGAGAGTCCCCAGTCACACCTAGAGGCAAATAAAGTGTTACGAATCGCTAAGGTCTGCAGAGTTCGATTTCAGGAAGAAAAACCCAATTTCGATAGCGGAAATGTTTCATTGATACACTGAAATGAAAAACGCGGAGTAGCATTTAATTATCCCAAAAAAACTGAACTTCTTCAGAAAACTATTACTTTTTTTATCACAGTAGTATCATGGCTCCTAGCAAGTTTAGACGACGTCAGTTTATTTGAGTTACAGGTATAATATACTGTATCAAAGAATTTTTGGTAATAACATCGTGTATTGATGCAAACTGAGACAAACAGATAGAAAGCTGATAGCGAAGCACATAGCACCCCACGATGGGTGGAATATTGGCAAAATACTATCTGTCTACACATATAATTTCCTACGGAATTCGTTTATGGAACATTGATTAACACTCTTAATGAGTATGGTACCAACGCCAGGTAAGTTACAATTGTGCACACACATGGTCACAAACTTCCTATACAGAAATGTTTAAGTGTCCTAACTGGCGGCAACCCTAAGAAAGATGCAGTAAGTGCAGCGAGAGATTAAAAAGATTTTGTTGGGGGTCCTTACAGCATAAAATACCTCCTCCTTCCGTTCGTCACAGTGAATCTAAAATCTGAGTCATAGAAGTGCAACATAATTGTAAATTGTAGGCATGTTAATTAAAAAAAAAGCAGATATAATGCACAGTAAGCGAAGTTCGACATATTCTCCACAAAGGAAGTAATCCGAGACCTTTGTGTAAGGAAAAAACACCTATTTCTGTATGTCAGCTGTTGTTTCTATTATAAAATCTACAGTTTCGGAAAATGTCGCTCATCTTCGCACCCGTTTAACAACAAAGTAAATTAAAACTGAGTTCTAGTCCTGCGTTACGCAACTTCATAATTCTTGACATTAATTACGATACAAAAGTTGTTTATCATTCCACGTGTCGTAGTTACAGAGTAACCTGCCATAAAAAAGGAAAAATAAGATACTAAATTCCGTCCTAACTGACCTTGACATCAACCGACCGCCGTGTCCTCCTCAGCCGATTGGCGTCACTCGATGCTGGTATGGAAGGGCATGTGACTGGAGCCGCTACTTCTCGATCAAGTAGCGCCACAATAGGTTCCACAAGGGTTGAGGGCACCCTACTTGCCTACAGCGCTTGCGTGACTCGGACTGTCACAAACCCTTGGGTTAGCCATGCCCGACAGCACTTAACTTTGGTGTTCTGACCGGAACCTATGTTACCATTGTGATGAGCCGATTGGCACCCTGCAGTAATGGAACTATCAGGTCACTATCCTTTTCTGGAATCGTAATCGCAAGCTGTCGCTTTCAATTTTAAAAGAAACTCAACTGATACCATCGCCTGCTGCACTGTAGTGAGTCCTCTAGCCGCACTAACGCAATTGAAAAAAAACACCACACACACAACAGTGAAACAATTCTTTAGTAAAACGTTACTAAGCTTTATACATACAACCTTAAGGAAGATTTCTTAGCCCTGTAAACACATACAAATTAAAAACATAACTTAAGTTTTAAAAAAGTTCTTGTATATAATTCTTTGGAATATTTTGTGTATTAAGTATTTCAGTAGATAGCATTTTTTAACTTTGAAAGCTTTCTGAAGAAATCTAATTTTTAAACTTTTAATATAAACTATTTAAAAATTTTACTATTTCGCAATGCAAAATAACTATTATCGATGTTTTGTGTATAATGCTTATGAACGTTTTCTGTGTTAAATATTTCACTCTCATTTCTTAATATCTGGTAGTACGGACAGATGACACGCTTAAAGGCAGCAAGCGATTCCATCAGTCAAATTTCTTTTAAAATCTTAGTACAAAGTGATTCCTTGTGAGTATGGTTTTAGTATATGACAATGAACTGATAGTTCCATTACGAAGGGCTAATCTGTAACTGTGACTGTTACATATGGTATGTTATATAACTTCTTTACTGCCGCTACGTTACAACATTTTTGAGCTTGAGGAACGTAGAACAACCCCACTGTAATTTAGTTTGTTGTTCAGTAAATCTGAAGACGACCGACACTACTCGAAACATACAACTCTGAGATAAAACAGCGATTGGAAGACTGGAAAATAACAATTCTTTACACGTCATTTTAATTTACGGGTAGATTATTCCCACAAAACATAATCTTCATTAAGCCAGATACTAAACCGAACACAGGCTCAAAATGTATTCATCATAGTAACTGTTCAGTGCTCCATTATATATCTACAAGAATAGATGCATAAATTAAAAATATGAGAAAGAGACATTATAGGGGTAACCAGCCCGTATTTTTGGTACTAAATACTTGATATTACGTAGATTTTGTATTCTTGACGTTTACAGAAACACAGGGCATCGTGGCATTATTTGTTGATGACGTAATTATACAGTAGCTTCACGTTCAACGAAAGTTCATCAGCTTCTATGAGAACCACCATTCATAATTTATTGAACAATATATTACATTCGAACATTTCCTTCAAAAATAAAAGTATGGAAAAGATACGATCATCACCGTTTTGACAACATTTCTGGGTTTAAAGATAGGGGAACAAAACTTTGAAATACGGCAAGGCACATAAATGGGTAGTGTCTTCAAATTATATATTAATTAATTCTAACTTTTGAGTTACGGAAATTTCAGGTAAACGCTGTTTACAACAAACACCTTCAGCTATCCACAATGAGATTTTCACTCTGCAGCGGAGTGCGCGCTGATATGAAACTTCCCGGCAGATTAAAACTGTGTGCCGGACCGAGACTCGAAGTCTTGACCTTTGCCTTCCGCGGGAAAGTGCTCTACCACCTGAGCTACCCAAGCACGACCTACGCCCCGTCCTCACAGCTTCACTTCTGCCAGTACTTCGTCTCCCACCTTCCAAACTTTACAGAAGCTCTCCTGTGAACCCTGCAGAAATTTCTTTCAGGAGTGCTAGTTCTGCATAAGGGAAGCTCAACGCTTTGAGTAGAAACAGGTGAAGGTGGCATTCTATTGCAGAACGTTAATTTACGGTAGCTCCGGGAGAAGTACACGATGAATTTTGATGACGGATGTGAACACAACTTCATCACAGTGGAATGCTCTGCATCTACCAAACGCCGCATCTCTCGATGACCGAATTGGATATTACTGGTCTTTAGATATTTTCGTGCTCCGCTATCAGAACCGTATAAGACTAATCTTTTAATTTCACCCGTTCAGTCCTGGTCGAACATTATATCTAGAAATATCCTACTATAATTTTGGAGTCTCAAAGGAATTAGAGAATCTGGTTTGATAATTTCTAGGAACGGACACCTATTGTGTTACTTATATGTATTAAGTGTAACCATCTCCTAAATTTTAATAATTTTCTCTTTCGTGAACGTTTTACTGACGTTAGGTCGTGGTGGAAGCCTAATTTCCGCCGTTAACTTTTCATCACCAAACGCTCTAAGTCTCATCAGACGCTTTAAAAACTCAGATATGTGTTTCCTTCCACAAACACAGTTTACTAATATACGTCATTATTTCCGAAAAATACAAGGACGATGTGCATTTCTTCATTTTGTGTAGTTGACGTTATAGAACTACCCTGCAGCTTGAAAGTAGCAATCTGCCATAGTATCACCAGTCGTAAGATGCACTAGAAGATGACTGCCTGGTTTCCAAACTAAAATATCAGGGAAACGAATCAAGATCATCTGGCGGTATTCTCGAATTCCCATTTACGCGGGGCTGCGAATTTGTGATGTGTTGAGCAAACACTTTTTGTGTATATCTTCCTTGTCCTACCACCGGAAAGATCTCACGATGTAGGAAGATAAATTTCGCATTTTCACGAGTCTTTACGAAAAACAGCTCCAAAAGCAAGCAAATCTTCATAAGTGAATCAATCTTAAAATATGACTCCGAAGAATGTGTTTGAAGTAATGGCACAAAGAAATCTACGTTGGCAGTAGTTTCACAAGTAGGCTTATCTCATACGACTGAAGTAATAGCACAGCCTGAACCAACATCACAGTGTTGTAAGTTAGTTAGTCGATTCAAGAGTCAAACGTACCCGTAACTGATGGAAGGGTATTCGTCACCCGTCCCTTAAATCACTAAGTTAAATCAAGGTTATTTAATTACCAGGGGTAATGCAGCTGTGTTTAATTTTACATATGGACAAAAGTGTAGAGACTTTGCCCATATGTCTCTGTGCCGTGAATAGCTACATATTTTGCTGAACAGGGCCTTTTTCGCTAGCGCTACACGCAAACATACAAAAATTTATTCATACTCACTGAAAGAACAAAACACTAATCATAGCACATAATTTAAAATAAATCTGCTGCTGAATAAGGAATTTTAATATACCTTTACTTCATCTACATCTACATTTATACTCAGCAAGCCACCCAACGGGGTGTGGCGGAGGGCACTTTACGTTTAACTGTCATTAATCTCCCTTTCCTGATCCAGTCGCCTGTGGTACGCGGGATGAACGACTGCCGGAAAGCCTTAGTAAGCGCTCGAATCTCTCTAATTTTACTTCTAATCTCTCTAATTTTACTTTGGGTTACAAAAGTCGCGATAATTTTTCGTACAGTTCATCAGATTAAGTCGCATTACTTTTTCACTGCTGAATGTGTTTCTATTTTCCTGTGTTTTCCTCGTATTATATTTATCAAATTTCGTGCGTGTTTTCCTGTTTAAGAGGTTGTACCATGCGCTTTAGTAAGTGTACTTCTAAATTCATTCTGTCTGTAACGCAGCAGTGCTCATTTGTTTTGCTTTGGAGACAAGCATCCATTCCTGTATTAAGGCAGTCTGTGGAGCTCCAACCCTCCTCTGATACACATCTACAGAATGACAAGTTAAGTGTTTGTCTTGGTCCATTATAATTATCCGGGCTGTTATGCTGTGGTCCGTTGATGAACTCTGTGTCAATTCCTAAGGTTTCGTCCCCGTCTGCGGAGAACATCTTCAAGGGGGTCTGTAGCTCGATGGAAGGCCAACACAGCCACTGGCTCGCTACTGATAAGGAATTTTAATATACCTTACTTCATCTACATCTTCAAGGGGGTCTTTAGCTCGATGGAAGGTCCAACACACCCACTGGCTCGCTGCTGAATAAGGAATTTTAATATACCTTACTTCATCTACATCTACATTTATACTCAGCAAGCCACCCAACGGGGTGTGGCGGAGGGCACTTTACATGCCTCTGTCATTACCTCCCTTTGCTGTTCCAGTAGCAAGCCAGTGGGTGTGTTGGACCTTCCATCGAGCTACAGACCCCCTTGAAGATGTCCTCCGCAGATGGGGACGAAACGCTGGGAATTGACACAGCATTCATCAACCGACCACGGCATAACAACCCGGATAATTATAATGGACATGACATTTCCGGCCGTGAAAGTCTACATTTTAGTGATTATCTTTACCTGTGTTTTTCTCACAGTGTTTTTTTGAAACTTCGAGCGTGTTTCCGTTTAAGATGTATAAGCTTGCATTTTGTTAGTGTAAGTTTGGGCAATCTAGTTTTCATTTCTCCTTAACAGCTCCTTGGGTCATCAGCACCCGTTGGGGGGTAGCAAGTTGCATATGGAGGATTCTTTCTGGCTTTATAGTTTACTTCTTCAGTTAGTCTTGCTAGGGTTGGTAAGACGTGTGCTTCCTGCGTGCGGGCGCAGGTGGAGCTAATCATAGTTCGCGAACAGCAGAACGCGGTTTTGACTTCGGTCAATCACCTTCAGGCTGCTGCCTGCGAGCTAACATCCCAAAGAATTTCGGGCTCACATGCGTTTCCTCTTCGTCGAAATGTCTTGGCTCAAATTCGTCTAGGGGTTGAACCGCACGCGTCACATTACTCGCCCTAAATTAGACACTTGTGATCCTTAGGTTAAATTTTCTGGCTGATGGCAAGTTTGCGAAATACAAAGGTAACATAACATATAATAACAGTAATAATAATATCCTGAACTAAATTAACAACCCATAAATGATGCAGGCCACAGAAAACTAACAGCGAAAGTGGTAGTATTTAGAGTTACGGTTCGACTGGAGCGCATATACATTTGACACAGTTCGATCACTCACAATCTCGCCGCGAACTCCAAGTTATCAATGCGAAAATTTAGAGTTCACACCAGGCGCGTGGCTGCTCACCGCTAAGAGACTAAGTCCCTCAATATCACACAACGCGAAATTTTCTAAGTCGTTTCACTTCCTAGCTGCCTAAAGACCGACTGTCCGCTTTCGCGTCTCAATCCGAACTGTACCCTTTGGTGTCTCCAGCCGAACTGTCCGCTTTCGCGTCGGCACCAGCACTCCTTCTGCCCGTCCCTGGCCGCGTTCCCCTGGCGCCAAATATCTTCCCATTTGATTGGCTACAGCTTATCCTACATTACTTCACATTGTAACATATTTAAATAATTAGAGCTTGACCACTTCAACATTCTAAATAAAGTATCAATAATACCCATTAAATAATAAACGGTATGGTCTTTTACATAAAACCAATACAATTTCTTTCTTAACTTTAAATGTCAAGGACAACAGCCTTGCACCCATGTCCTTTTTTGTAAATAAATAAAGATCGAAAGTAACTATTATGCACTAAACTTCATAAAAAATATTCTATAACCTAATGATTCAATAAGGTGTCATCCTGCTATCGACCAATGTGTTTTGTGTGGAGGAAATGATGATCTGATGCTTAACTGAAAATACTGATAACTTAAGTTTAGTATATCTTTTAAACAAATATACTCGCAGAGTTGATATTTACAAAGTTTGTCATTTTAATAATGCGCAACTATATGAAATGTTGTTCGTTAAGGTCGACTGAAGCATTCAGATTTTAGGGTTCAGGTATTTGTTACAATCTTGTTAATATCACTTTAACAGTAAATCCTATTATAGATGTAATCAATATTCAACTTTTATTAAGATCACCATGAAATTTTTGGCAGTTTAGAATTACGGTGGCTTCATTCCTTGCATTACTACAGAATTAAATAGTTTTCATAAGTTTTTCCCTTTATGGCCAATGTTGTCATTGTTGCTGTGGTCTTCAGTCCTGAGACTGGTATGATGCAGCTCTCCATGCTACTCTATATGGTGCAAGCTGCTTCATCTCCCTGTACGTACTGCAGCCTACATCCTTCCGAATATGCTTAGTGTACTAATCTCTTGGTCTCCCTCCACGATTTTTACCCTCCACGCTGCCCTCCAGTACAAAATTGGTGATCCCTTGATGCCTCAGAAAATGTCCTACCAACCGATCCCTTACTCTAGTCAAGTTGTACCACAAATTCCTCTTCTCCCCAGTTCTATTCAGTACCTCCTCTTTAGTTATGTGATCTACCCATTCAATCTTCAGCATTCTTCTGTAGCACCTCATTTCAAAAGCTTCTATTCTCGTCTTGTCCAACTATTTATCGTCCATGTATCACTTCCACACATCGCTACTCTCCATAGAAATACTTTCAGAAACGATTTCCTGACACTTAAATCTATACTCGATGTTAACAAAGTTCTCTTCTTCAGAAACTCTTTCCTTGTCATTGCCAGTCTACATTATATATCCTCTCCACTTCGACCATCATCAGTTATTATGCTCCCTAAATAGCAAAACTCCTTTACTGCTTTAAGTGTCTCATTTCCTAATGTAATTCCCTCAGCATCACTCAACTTAATTCGACTACATTCCATTAACCTCGTTTTGCTTTTGTTGCTGATCATTTTATATCCTCCTTTGAAGACACTGTCAATTCCGTTCGAATGCTGTTCCAAGTCCTCTGCTCTCTCTGACAGAATTACTCGTACAACGTCATCGGTGAACCTCAAAGGTTTAATTTCTTCTCCATGGATTTTAATAGCTACTCCGAAAATACCTTTTGTTTCCTTTACTGCTTGCTCAATATACAGATTGAATAACATCGGGGAGAGGCTACAACCCTTTCCAACTACCTTCCCAACCATTGCTTCCCTTTCATGTCCATCGAGTCTTATAACTGCCATCTGGTTTCTGTACAAATTGTAAATAGCCTTTCGCTCCCTGTATTTTACCCCTGCCCCCTTCAGTATTTGAAAGAGAGTATTCCAGTGAACATTGTCGAAAGCTTTCTCTAAATCTACAAATCCTAGAAATGTAGGTTTGCCTTTCTTTAATGTATCTTCTACGATAAGTCTTAGGGTCAGTATTGCCCCACGTATTCCAATATTTCTACGGAATCCATACTGATCTTCCCCGAGGTCGGCTTCTACCAGTTTTTCCATTCGTCTGTAAAACATTCGCGTTAGTAATTTGCAGCCCTGCAGCCAAGCGACTAGCGCGAGGTTTGGTGTTCTCGTAAAGATAAGTTATTTTAGATTATAAAACACATAGATTAGTACTGATTACGTGGTAAATAAGTGTATTAGTGTGCCGTTTAAGTGTACCATTAAAGGTTTCATTTCTCATTACGTAATATAGCAGAAAACGCGAAAAGAACGTACAGTCGTATTTTCTGTTTACGTTCTGCTGCAGCAAATCTATAGAATTTCGTTTAGTTGTTCCTTGCTCTCTCCAGCAATTTAACTTAGCGTACCTCTTCATTATTTAACTAGCATTTCCGGAAAGTAGCGTAAAGTTTAACTTGTTGTTTCAGAAACTTTGCACTTTTGTTTTTGTTTACACACAGTTGCGTATAGGCCAAATTTGTGTAACCATATTTTCGTGTTTATCTGTAATTTAACTGACTTATTCTTAATAAATTATTACGTTTATCATGAGTGAAAAGTGCTTGACTTGCCGTAGAATTGTTAGATCGTGGCTTTGGTGTGATGGGTGCTGTAGTTTTTTCCATGTGGGTGACTGTAGTGGCGTGGGAATAGGGGAAGTAAATGAGACTCATCAGTGGTTTTGTAGGATTTGTAGTAGAGATAGGAAGATACTGGAACAGGAGGGGAAAATTGCTGCCCTTCAGGCTGAGTTAGACAAGGCCAGGGGAGATCTTGACAGGTTAAGGAGGGAGAAGGGTAAAGAGAGGTGGGAAGTGGCAACAGGCAACAGGAGGAACAGGCCTAGAACTTTGTCTGACAGCTTTATGGTGAATGTGGAAAATAGATTTGACCTGTTGCTTCAGTTAGAAGCTGGTGAGCCTCAAGCAGTTACAGGTGTAGACAGGGCACAACAAACTTTCAGCAGCAAATTGAAAAGTAAGAATGTAGGGAAATCAGTAAAGAGAAAGAAAGTGTTGTTGTTAGGTAGTTCCCATGGAAGAGGTGTTGGCCAACTCTTGCAGGATGAACTAGGATCAGAATACCAGGTCACCAATTTTCTTAAACCTAGTGCTGGTCTGGAGCAGGTGACAGAGGATTTAGGATCACTTTGCAAAGATTTCACTAAGGAAGACACCGTGGTTATAGTGGGTGGGGCAGGTAACAGTATTGACAGAGATCCTGGGTACAGCATAGAGTGTGACCTGGCGAAGATTGCATCAGCATCGAGGCATACCAGTGTTGAGTTTGTATCTGTTCTTGGGCGCCATGACCGACCTCATTTGAACTCTTCTGTCAAGAGAGTTAATTTGGAGCTGGAACGGCTGCTCATGTCGGGTGCGGGGTCACACATTGGTGTGGTTCATGTTGATTCTGTCAGTAGGTGGGATTATACTAGGCATGGCCTTCACCTCAACAGGAAGGGGAAGGGTAAATTGGCTGGGGAAATAGCAGGAAAGTTAAAGGGGGGAGGCACTGTCATGAGTGGTAAAATACCAGTGGTTATAGGATTCAGAAAAGACCCTTTTTTAGGGTAGGGAGGACAGAAAGAAAACAAATTTTAAGAGAGGTTAGAACTGAGACAAACCTTCAGTTTGAGAAAGAAATCAAAAAACATAATTCCAGCTTATTACATCAACATAAACAGCCATTGGTTAAGAATTTTCAACTGTCAGCAGATATTTTAACTCCATCCAATTTTAAGTCAGTCAATGTGAAATGTCAGCTATCTTTATTGCATCAAAATATTCGAGGACTGAGAAATAAAATTAATGAATTAACTATCTGCATAGATGAATTAGAGTCTTCAAACCCAGCTGACATAATCTGCCTCTCTGAACATCATGTGACCACTGGTATAGAACTTTTAAGTGTTACAGGGTTTAGGTTAGCATCTCACTATTGTAGATCAGAAATGGAGAAAGGAGGAGTTGCCACATTCATCAGGAACTGTCATAAATTTAAGAACATAGACATTCATAAATTTTGCCTAGAACAGCATATGGAAGCATGTGCAACAGAATTAGATTTTCACAAAAAATCTTTCATAATATTAAGTGTATATCGAGCACCTGCAGGTAACTTTAATCTGTTTGTAAACCACCTTGAAGCTGTACTGACCCATTTAACAACCAAAAACAAAGAAATAGTGGTTGCTGGTGATTTCAATGTAGATTTCCTTAAAGACTCTCCCAATAAGAACCTATTTGAGTTAGTAACACTATCATTCAACTTAATTCCCACAGTAAAGTTCCCCACTAGGATAACCACTTGCTCACAAACAGCCATTGATAATATCTTTATAGAAAAGTCAAATGAACAAAATTATATTACAAAACCAATAGTCAATGGCCTCTCAGACCATGACATGCAGTTCCTTCTGTTAAATGTTAATACTGAACAGGATATAAAATCTGTTAAATCTGAGCTCAAGAGGGTAATCAGTAAGCCAAAAATTGATTATTTTAGGACACTCCTCAGAGACATTCACTGGACTGATGTTTACAGTGCTCATGGCATGAATGAAAAATATAACATTTTTGCTAATAAAGTGCTTACCTTATTTGAACACTGCTTTCCCCCAAAACTTACCAAGGTTAGAGCAAAGTCTACAAAGAAGCCATGGATTACTCAAGGAATAGGGGTATCTTGTAAAACAAAAAGAAAACTGTATCTGTCAATCCGAAACATTTCCAATGTTGATGCTATAGCACATTATAAGAAATACTGCAAAATATTAAAGACTGTAATACGGATGTCAAAGCAAATATATTACAAGGAAAAGATAGTCATATCAGATAACAAAATAAAGACAATATGGGATATAGTGAAGGAGGAGACCGGTAGAACCAGACATGAAGAGGAACAAATAGCATTAAGAGTAAATGATGCATTGGTGACAGATGTGTATAGTGTTGCAGAACTTTTTAACAAACATTTTATAACTGTTACTGAAAAGATGGGGTTGTCAGGTTCGGTAGATGCTGCTATGGATTACCTTAGACCAGACATTTCAAGTAACTTCCATAATATGAATTTGACCCTCACTACCCCAACAGAAATAATGTCCATCATAAAATCTTTAAAATCAAAAACAACTAGTGGGTATGATGAAATATCAACAAAGTTAATTAAAGAATGTGATTCTGAGCTAAGTAACATATTAAGCTATCTGTGTAACCAGTCGTTTATCAGTGGAATATTTCCCGAATGGCTGAAATATGCTGAAGTTAAGCCACTGTTTAAGAAGGGAGATAAAGAAATAGCATCAAATTTCCGTCCAATTTCACTGTTGCCAGCATTCTCAAAAATTTTCGAAAAAGTAATGTACAGTCGTCTTTATAACCATCTTATCTCAAATAACATACTGTCAAAGTCACAGTTTGGATTTCTAAAAGGTTCTGATATTGAGAAGGCTATCTACACTTACAGTGAAAATGTACTTAATTCATTAGACAAAAAATTGCAGGCAACTGGTATATTTTGTGATCTGTCAAAGGCATTTGACTGTGTAAATCACAATATCCTTTTAAGTAAACTAGAATATTATAGTGTAACAGGAAATGCTGCAAAATGGTTCAAATCTTATATCTCTGGCAGGAAACAAAGGGTGTTATTAGGAAAGAGACATGTATCAAGCTATCAGGCATCATCCAACTGGGAACTAATTACATGTGGGGTCCCACAAGGTTCCATTTTGGGGCCCTTACTTTTTCTTGTGTATATCAATGACCTTTCATCAGTAACATTACCAGATGCCAAGTTTGTTTTGTTTGCTGATGATACAAACATTGCAATAAATAGCAAATCAAGTGTAGTCTTAGAAAGATCAGCCAATAAAATATTTGTAGACATTAATCACTGGTTCCTAGCCAATTCTTTGTCACTAAACTTTGAAAAAACACACTACATGCAGTTCAGAACTTGTAAGGGGTGTCCCAAGAGTATATGTCTAACATATGATGACAAGAAGATAGAAGAAGTGGACGGTGTTAAATTCTTGGGATTACAGCTTGATAATAAATTCAACTGGGAGGAGCACACCACAGAACTGCTGAAGCGTCTTAACAAATCTCTGTTTGCAATGCGAATTTTGTCAGACATAGGGGATATAAAAATGAAAAAGCTGGCATACTATGCTTACTTTCATTCCATAATGTCATATGGGATTATTTTCTGGGGTAATTCATCAAGCCAAGCTAAAGTTTTCCGGGCACAAAAACGTGCAGTAAGAATTATATGTGGTGTGAACTCAAGAACATCCTGCAGAAGCCTGTTTAGGGAACTAGGGATACTAACTACAGCTTCCCAATATATTTATTCCTTAATGAAATTTGTCATTAAAAATATATCACTTTTTCAAACCAACAGCTCAATTCATGGAATCAATACTAGAAATAAGAATAATCTTCACAAGGATTTAAAGTCACTTAGTCTTGTACAAAAAGGTGTGCATTATTCAGGAACACACATTTTCAATAACTTGCCAGCAGCCATAAAAAGCTTAACAACCAATGAAATTCAGTTTAAGAGAAGCCTAAAGGATTTATTGGTGGCCAACTCCTTCTACTCCATTGATGAATTTCTGAGGAAAACCAACTGATTTGTATATAAGTACAACATAACTTCTGCACAATTTCAGTGCAGTAATATGTTCACTGAAAATTTGTGTGTGTGTGTGTGTGTGTGTGTGTGTGTGTGTGTGTGTGTAAGTATAATCTAACTTCTGCACCATTTCAGTGCAGTAATGTGTTCATTGTAAATAAGTATTACAGTAGTTGTATTACATGTTTCGTACCTTATAAATAAATATAAAACTTTTTTATTTTAAATTCAGTGCAATAGTATTTGTAAAATGACTCTTAGTGTTCATTAAAAAATGACGATCATTCCACTTGGGACCTGTGGAATGGTACATTAGCTTATTTGTTTTAGTTTAAATATTTGTCATGTATTGTTGTTTTTCTGACATGTTCCACATCCTGGAGGACCTCCTCACTACGGATCAATTGGAATGAAAGTAAATCTAATCTAATCTAATCTAATTATGTTGATAGTTTGGCTATTTCACATCTGTCAGCACCTGATTTCTTTGGGATTGGAATTATTATATTCTTCTTGAAGTCTGGGGTTATTTCGCCTGCCTCATACATTTTGCCCATCAGATCGTAGAGTTTTGTTAGGACTGGCTCTCCCAAGGCTGTCAGTAGGTCTAAAGGAATGTTGTCTTCTCCCGTGGACTTGTTTCGACTTAGGTCTTTCAGTGCACTGTCAAACTCTTCACGCATATTCATAACTCCCATTTCATCATCATCTACATCCTCTTCCTTTTCCATAATATTGTCAAGTACATCGCCCTTGTATATACTCTTTCCACCTTGCTGCTTTCCCTACTTTGCTTTAGACTTTGTTCCTATTTGAGCTCTTGATATTCACACAAGTGATTCTCTTAGGTTCGCCATATTTAACACTGCTACGTCTCCTTGGCCACAACGGCTTCTACTGGGTTTCCCTATGATGTAGTTTGTCGTGGTGAATCTGCACCCTTTGTGGCACGCGGTCCTGGTCGACAGGGTTCGTTTCACAATTCCTGGAGGCTGACTTTTCGGCCATATAAAATGAGAGCGAAATTCTCGTTAACTCACATGTCTCGGGGTACAGCGGTGGCGGAAACTCTGGCTTGTCCCGAGGGACACGTCTGTAGCTTGTTTCTCCCTCGGGCTCTAGTACCGAGGTACCTGCTACCGGTGTTCCGACTCGGTGAACCTGCTCTCAATGTAGTGTGAGTTTTGGGATGTAACGTGTTCGATTGATACGGATGCCCAGTGTGGAGACTGGTCATTTTGTCTCTCCCGTCCCCCTGTGAGTGGTCAGGTGGCTTCGAGCAGCCACTCTGTGGGGGGGTTACTTGTTACATGGCAGATAGTATTCAGGGCTGGAAATAAAGCCAATGGGCGCTCGGTATGTCTGCTGGAGTGCCTAATCCGAATTATGGAGGCAGTCCTGTTCGCGGATGTCTAGCGTGCAGGCTGCTGTCGTCTGCAAATTGTGGCTCACTTCGGCACCAAGGATTCCTGTCGCATGTGTTCTGAGCCACCCTCACTCAATTCATACAGGGGTTGGCAGAAGTGGTTAAGCGTTCTGACCTCACTTGTGGGGTGCAGGCAGAGGTCGTCATTTGCAGCATTCTTGGCATGTGTTCTGAGCCACCCTCACTCAATTCATACAGGGGTTGGCAGAAGTGGTTAAGCGTTCTGACCTCACTTGTGGGGTGCAGGCAGAGGTCGTCATTTGCAGCATTCTTGGCACAGTTGACTGCATTCCTTTGGTTTGGAGCCGAGTGGATTGTCTCAAAGAAAAGTTCCAACGATCCTGTGATTATCTTGTACGTTATTGCTTGGGGATTTGTAGGACACTCGTTGATTCATCAGGACAGTAGTGCACTACACAAAGGAAGCAGCTACTCGAGTAGCAGAATATTTGTGCACATGAGGTTTTGCTTAGGCTAGGCGGTAGTTTGAGATACTCTGACGAACAGTCGCCAGTCGCTGCGCCGTGAGGGAAGTCAGATAGCGTTCAGAGTAAAAACACTTCGACTGTAGAAATTTTCCTGGGTCCCGAATTTACTGTCCTCCATGGAAGTTCTCGCACTCATTCTCGGACCGAGAGCTAGCTGAAATCAGAAGTGGAGAGCTCTGAGATATTTAGCGATTCATGGGAAGTATATTGGAAGAATAGAGGCCATAAGACGGGGAGAGGTCATTGCAGTTGATAAAAATGTTGTCTCAATAGAGGCCGAAGTTGAGTGTGACAGTGAATTGTCTGGTCGCATATAACAGATCTAGGTAAACGGAGCTAATTGCTGAATTTGTAGTGGCCATCCGATTCTGCGGTGACAGTAGCACGTAAATTACTAGTCTGAGTCGACTTTAACGTGCCAAGTATAGACTGGGACCTCTATGGGTTCAGTGTGGCGGGGTTCAGACAGCCGGTCACGAGAAATGCCTCCGAACGCGTTTCTTGAAAACTATTCCGAGGAACTTATTCGGCAGCCCACATGCGACGAAAATATCTTAGACCTTAGAGCTACAAATAGGCGGATCTTATCGACAGTATGCACTACGGTCGCAGGTTCGAATCCTGCCTCGGTCATGGATGTGTGTGATGTCCTTAGGTTAGTTAGGTTTAAATAATTCCAAGTTCTAGGGGACTGATGACCTCAGATGTTAAGTCCCATAGTGCTCAGAGCCATTTGAACCATTTTTATCGACAGTATGAGAATACCAACAGGGATTAGCGATCATGGTGTCATTATAGCATATATGATTACGAAAGTTAATATGTCAGTTGAGAAGGCTGGGAGAGTGTTTCTGCTAGAGATAGCAGATAAGCAGCTGTTAGTATCTCTCGTAAACCGTAAACTAACATCACTTAGTTCCACTAAGATGGACGTAAAGGAATAATGGGTAAAGGTCAAGTAGATTGTAAATTGTGGTCTGGAGAATTGTCTGCCTATTAAGAGGATAAGGGATGATAAGAACCACCATGGTTTAAACACGACATTCGGGAAACGCGGAGGAAGAAGAAACAGCTGCACCCTCGGTTCAAAGGAGGACGCGATAATGATGAAAAGCAAAAGTTCGTATCGATTCGTCTGTGGATTGTCTGTGGATAGATCTACTCGCGAAGCATACATTTATAACCTCCGTCATACCTTAGGACAAGATCTGGCAGAGAACATGAGGAAATTCTCGTCCTATGTAAGATAATTAAGTGGTTCTAAGGCTTCCATGCAGTCACTTGCTGGCCAATCTGGTGTGGCAGATGAAAATAGGAAATCGAAAGCCGAAGTTTTAAATTTAATGTTCGTGAAGTCGTTCATACAGGAGATCCGTACTCACTTACCGTTGTTTGACCGTCTAACATAATCCCACATGGGCCACACAGTAACAAGTATCCATAGCGTAGAGAAGGGGTTGAATACACATATGGAATCCCAATTCAGTTTGTCAAATTGCCCCCACTTAGCCTGCGTTCTAATGACCCTCCCCTGCCAGTGGAAAAATTATTAAGTATTCCTGAAAAGAGAAAAAAGAATAAACAGACAGGCAGCCTCGAAACTTTCGTTGCAAAATTGATTGTAACTAGTTCCCTACTCTCACCAGATCCTCTTTCCTTCCTAGCATTAAGTGATTTAAATAAATGTGTCGTTTGGTGTTATGTTATGTTAACCGGGGACCTAGAAACGACGGAGAGGCTCCGTCCCCGCCGTAGCCGCAATGGTCCGCAACCCCACGACGACCACCGTAGTCCACTTCACCCCTCCTCCGCCCCACACCGAAACTAGGGTTATCTCCCCCTCCCCCCCCCCCGCCCGGGGAACGTCTCACATCAGACGAGTGTAACCCCTATGTTTGCATGGTATAGTAATGGCGGTGTACGCGTACGTGGAGAACTTGTTTGCGCAGAAATCACCGACATAGTGTAGCTGAGGCGGGACAAGGGGAACCAGCTCGCATTTGCCGAGGTAGATGGAAAACCGCCTAAATACCATCCACAGACTGGCCGGCTCACCGGACGTCGACATCTGCCGGGCGGATTCGTACCGGTGACCAGGCGCTCTTTCCCGCCCGGAAAGAGACCGCACGGCCAACCGGGCGGGCTGTCCTTTGGTGTTACTTTTATATATGAATACTGAAATTGACTTTTCCATCATAAATTAAATATTTAGTGCTGTGTATCTTAATTACTGTCTTCTTGACTGAAAAAGAGTAAATTATTAATTTTGCAGTAATGCATAGCCTCGTTGGAGTGCAATCGAGCGCACCCAAGGCTAAAGTTCTTCTTAGCAGCCAGCGTAAGAAAGGGCATTCCAAGATCTGCGTCGTAATGTAGCTCTGAAAAATTCTTGACGCTGTTATTGAAGAGCAAGTCAGACGGATACGATTCTGAACAACTATGATAAACTGAGTCGGTGGGGCAAGTTTCACAAATTTTCGCTTTTCACAAAATAGAATCTGTACATTCCAGAAGGCCGTGTTATTAAACGGGGATCGTACACTACTACCTAGCATTGAAAATCCTAAGTCTTCTGCTTGCTCGCACTTTGTATCGTAATTGCTAGAAGAAGAAAGATGAGCATAATAATCACTTCAGAAATTAGAAAAATTTTAAGTTTTAAGACAACAATTATTATTTCATAAAAACGTTCTTCTCAGTACTCAACTATTACAGTATATATTCAGCTTCTTATAAGAGCGTATATTGACAAAATTAATATTTTCTGGTATCTCGTACCAATGGCGGCTGTCGTTTCTTTTTTTAACCATAGAAGTACCTCTCCTTTGAAAATACGTCATTCCGTAGTCAATTCTTCAATCAGGGAAAAAACCATTAGCAAAGTCAAAGTTTGTTAAAAATCATTGAATGGTAACAAGCAAATAATGTTATTTACATTGCAATGCTCTCGCAGGCGAAAGCGATAATTCAGGTTATTCATAATTGCAGCTCTCAGTATATGTGTGTCTATCACATTTTGTATAAAATCTGAGTAAATGGTAATTTGATGTTCCGCGAATCTCTCACCCCGCACAGTCCTAAGCGATTGGAAAAGAGTAGAGAAAATTTCTGTGTATGCCAAGCGTAATAGAACGGACTTCATTTTGCATGAAACCTGATAAAATGGTAGTTTGATGTTCCACGAATCTCTCACCCAGCATAGTCCTAAGCGATTGGAAAAGAGTTTGATGTTCCGCGAATCTCTCACCCCGCACAGTCCTAAGCGATTGGAAAAGAGTAGAGAAAATTTCTGTGTATGCCAAGCGTAATAGAACGGACTTCATTTTGCATGAAACCTGAGAAAAAGGTAGTTTGATGTTCCACGAATCTCTCACCCAGCATAGTCCTAAGCGATTGGAAAAGAGTAGAGAAAATTTCTGTGTGCACCAAGCATAATAGAACGGACTTCCGAAATTACACACCAACATCGGTTAGCTCGAATATAATAAATTTCAGGCGTCCGAGAAGGTTATGTACCCGATTCAGTATGGTTTTAGAAAGCATCTCTCGTTCGAAACTCTGCTTGTCCTTTTCGCACGTGATACATTGCGAACCTTATTTCTAGATTTCCGGAAAGAGTTTGACACGGTGCTCCATTGCGGGCTGTTAAAGAAAGTCAGTACATCTGGTATAGTTTCGCAGGTATGTGAGTGGCTTGAAGACATCTTAAATGATAGAGCCCTGTATGCTGTCCTCGACGGCGAGTGTTGATCAGAGACTAACGTACGTCAGGAGTGGACCAGGAAAGGGCGATAGGACCGTTACTATTCTCTGTATAGATAAATAATTTGGCGAACAGGGTGGACAGCAATCCACGGTTGTTTGCTGATGACGCTGTGGTGTACGGTAAGGTGTCGAACTTGAGTGGCTGTGGGATATACAAGATAACTTAGACTAATTTTCTAGTTGGTATGATGAATGGCAGCTAGCTCAAAATGTAGAAAAACGTAAGTTAATGCTGATGTAGGATAAAAAAGACGCGTAATATTGTATATAGTATTAGCAGTGATCTGATTGACACAGTCATGTCCCTTAATTGTCTGGGCATGACATAGCAAAGCGATATGAAATGGAACGAGCGTGTGAGTATTATGGTGAGAATGACGAAATGGCGACTTCGATTTATTGTGAGAAATCTGGAAAAGTGTGGTTCATCTATAGAGGAGGCCGCATGTAGGACGCTATTGTAACGTATTCTTGAGAACTGCTCGAGTGTTTGAGATCCGTAACAGGTCGGATTAAAGGAAAACATCAAAGCAATTCAGAGTCTGGCTGCTACGTTTGTTATTGGTAAGTTTGAACAACATGCAAATATTACGGAGAAGCTTCCCTGGAGGGAAGACGACCGTCTTTTCGAGGTACACTACTGAGGAAATAGGAAGCTGACTGCAGAACGATTCTGTGGCCTCCAACTTCCATTGCTCGTAAGAACAATTAGGTAAGACTCGAGGAATTAGGACTCATACGGAGGCATATACACAGTCTTTTCCCCTCGTTCTGTTTGCAAGTGTAACAGGAAAGAACTGACTAGTTGTGGTACGTGGTACCCTCTGCCACGAGCAGTAGGGTAGATTACAGATTAGACGAATGTGATAGTAAACACAAGACAAAAAGCAAGACTACAGTTAACTGTAAGGTACATTCTCTCATCATACGAAAAGCAGTTGTGGTCACTCACGTCAGTACCGATAATACCGGTGTTCTGCTCGGTATTCCCTGTGGCACTCTGTAGCGATGCAAGGGTTACCAAATTTGTTATAAAAGTCAGCAAATTACACAACGAACAGGATTTTTCAGTAGAGGTATTTCGCTCATTCCAAGCAATGTCGATTAGTGACCTCGTCGTCCAGACACGAGTTGACTGTAATATTGCCGGCACGGCAGCTCAGCGTGTTCGGTCAGAGGGTTAGCTGCCCTCTGGTATAAAAAAAACTGAGTTAATCGATCAAAAACGAACTTAAACGGATGTCTTACGACGTCCGCCCCGAGCAGATGCAACGAACGAAACCGAACAAAATGAGATTAAACAAAAAAAGAAAAAAATCTTATTCCGTTTTAGCAAACTAATAATTTCTCTCACGTGATAAAATTTTAATCATTATGAAGTACAAATTCTTGAAGTTTAATCAGAATCGGAAATGTTTAATTAGAGAAACTTCCTGGCAGATTAAAACTATGTGGCGGACTGAGACTCTAACTGGGGACCTTGCCTTTCACAGGCAAGGTCTCTACCATTTCAGCTACTTAAGCTTCGGTAGCTCAGATGGTAGAGCACTTGCTCGCGAAAGGCAAGGTCCCGAGTTCGAATCTCGGTCCAGCACACAGTTTTAATCTGCCAGGAAGTTTCATATCAGCGCACACTCCACTGGAGAGTGAAAATCTCATTCTGTTTAGTTAGTAATTATATGCCATAATTTATTTATTTAATATAAACGTGTTTTGGATTTTGTATGCATACAAAAAGTGTGAATTTTTGTGCGGCATTTACTCTGAGACGAGTATATGTGCACGTGTACAGTTCGCTGATCTATGTGGTGAATTTTATTTTGTGATCTTGACCCGAATGGAGAGTAAATCCAGTTTCATTTAACCTTTACTTGGGATAGACACATCACGTTATTACAAAAGAGTCGTATAGACCATTATGGGAAAACTGAAAACGGCGCGCTCGATTTGAAATACGTTACACGTCAGTGCGTGATCGAGCTGTCCAGTAAATCCCGTGTAATACTTGTAAATGCGTTTGGACTTAATGCACGAAGTTGGAAAATAATTTTGAGACAAGTGCTGAGTTTGACAAAAAAATGAACCGAACGTTTATTCAAATTATCAAGGTCCAGTTTTAACTGAGACACGTATCACCATGTTGATTACATTGCCTAGCAACACTGTAAAGTGGCTTAATTAGTTCATTAGAACTATTTGCGACGTTGTAAGGCCCATTACACACACAAAATGTTACACGCAGTTTGCTGACCGCAGGAGAGTATGAGAGTGTATTTTTTTCCATAAATGCCATACAAACCTCCTATTCCCCATATTGTAGCCCTATTTTAGCTGTTGCTAAACGTAATGGAAGTGTCAGGCTTGTGTTTGACACCCAAAGTATACACAAAATTATTGTTCCTGTGAGGACACACCCTGAAAACCGGTAGTTTCAAAAGTTAAAATATTAAATGTTGGCCGGCCGGATTGGCCGTGCAGTTCTAGGCGCTATAGTCTGGAACCGAGCGACCTCTGCGGTCGCAGGTTCGAATCCCGCCTCGGGAATGGATGTGTGTGATGTCCTTAGGTTGGTTAGGTTTAATTAGTTCTAAGTTCAAGGCGACTGATGTCCTCAGAAGTTAAATCGCATAGTGCTCAGAGCCAGTTGAACCATCTTTTTTTATTAACTGTTGTGTGACTTCATTGATTGTCCTACACCACTACGGTACCTGTTGTCTGGTGTCTCTTCACAAGAGATCTCAAGAAGCCGGTATAAACAAGAAGAATAAGAAAAAGACTACAGAAGAGGCATCGGTATAATTCTACAAGGGCACCTCAAATAGAATCGCCACTGGAAAAGAACTGGAAAAAGCAGTTACAGTAACTGTCCCTGTAATAGCTGGCTCCTACCGGGAACTAAGTGGATATGTTGATGAAATATCTTTAGTGCGCTGCCAGCTCATTATATAAGGGCTGACATAGTCTGATACGTACTTGATATATTCAGAAAAAGTTTTATTGGCGGTTGGTGCTCTGCGTTTGGACAGTATGTATTTCCCCCACTGATCGCTGTCAAGGCTTGGACACAACACACTTTTATATTCCGATGGAGAAGCTGCACTTACAGTGATGTCAGCAAATTCGTTTGAAAAACTTCCATAAAAGTGAACTCCGAACAATTCTCAAATTCAAATAAAGCTCCCAAATACAGACAAGAATTAACTTGCCAGGCAGTAATAAAGGCCCGCACAACACAGGGGACAGTATAAATTGTTCAAAGGCTCCTGCTTGTGAAGCAAAACAGAATCCAAACTCCCTTCCATCCGCCCAGGGCCTGCGTCCACCGTATACCATGACGATTTTCCTAAGCCGTTTTGTCCCTAGGCAGAGTGCTGGATAGTGATAGCAGCACACTCATATTCCAGATGATCTCTTTTTTTTTAATTCTGTGGTCATTTCATTCATAGAGCTCAACGCAAAGCATCACTCTTCGTACAATGCAATGGTGTAGGAACGTTTAAAGGACTCGACTGTATCGCCTGCAGGCTTGGAACTGATTCTTAGAAAATTCACTGCGGCTGGAGTATTTATTCTACACCGTTCCTAAACATATACTATCAAGAATTTCTAAATTGTCCAGTGTATTCAAAGCCCTAAAGCGGCCGTTGATTTATACGGTTTTACAAGCTGCGGCATGATAGTGAATAAAACAGCGATCCTGAAACTGTAGAACGTATTTTTTTCGGTCTATGATCCAAAACTTGGTAAGTCCTCAGGATACTAGTTTCGGCCAACAATGACCATCTTCATATCTGCAGTAAAACATGGCAGAAACGCAACTAAATTAGCGCATTGTCTACATCTCTAAGCAATACAATAGGCCCTAATGAAAAGTATTGCAAACGTAAATCATCTGAAAATCATGCATTTTTAATATGATGAAGCATAACAATTTCTGAAACATGTTCTAATATAATGGAACCGCAGTGGTGTCATCAAAAGATAAACAAGAAATCAGCGTAACATTATTACACATATATAAAATTTGGTATATACTTGGCCACCGAGTCAGAAGAACCATCTTGTTAACAGCACTACTGTTCACATCAAACTGCTGTACAGTACCAACAAAATATTTGTGTCATAAGCTCGCTAGATGTCGCCACTATGGGCGTACACATTTTCTTAAATTATATAAGTGTATGATATGGAATAATAAAAGTACAGTCAGTAAAGCCTGTAGTGGGCACAAAGAAACTGCTTTGGGATTGCATTTATCAAACACAGGCCATTTTATAGGGAGCCTTGATATAAATATGCGTGTTCCCCGCAGAGAGAAAAAGTTCGTCGGTTCAGCTTGTTAGAAAAGCTTGAAATTTATAAAGCGGAAATAGAAGAGCCAGAAAAGGTACTCAACGGACGGAGCGAGATTGTACCCAACACCTACTTAACTATGTTTAACAATATTCGGCTTTAATCATTTTTTCTTTTTCCATTCTCCACTCTTCGGAGAGGAGCGGGCTGTTCGAGATCCTACCCATTAAGAGTCGCAGCTCTATTCGGCCAATTGTCAACCAAGCTGATACTGCGACAGATCGGAGATCTCGACTGGGAATAAATGGGAGGGGATTACCAGTTCCGGCACATGATTTACAGCAAAGGATAACCTTCCGAAAACCTTGGTCAGAACCGGGAGAGTAAAACCATATTATTATATTTTTGGGACATCATTCTTTGTTGAGGATGTTTTCTCAGCCAGAAATTAAAATGTAGATTCTTTGTGAGGATTGTAAGTGTGTGTGTATTTGTTATCGAATAGAGTGAAGAATTTTTGACCAATCGATTTAATATTTTTTTTTTCCTTCCTGTCATTTCATTCCCCCACGTGGGAGGGGGCTGGCAGCAGCGATGTAACCGCCAGTCACCTTACAGTGACGAAATGTTTTAAAATGTAGAAAAGTGGGGAAAGTAGGAGTACTGAACATTTCCGGATGACACTGATGCGGCCGATTTGACGTTTCGTGGCTAGCTGCACGGAGGCGAAGAGTTGCAGATGACGCTGATGTGGCGTCTGCTTGATGGCCAGTTCCAGGTAAAGGGTACATTTAAGAGATAGTGGTATTGTGATGAAAAGTGAGACGAAAGGTGAGGAAATAAAACCATCGTGAAGTAGTGAAAAAGGAGAAGGATTGTTGGTGTGGTTGTGAGATGGATTGTGATGGAAGAGATTGAGGGTGTTGTGGGATTGGATGGCTGCTCCAAGGTATGATGGAATATATTAGATGAGGGTATCTATATGGGAAAAGAGCAAGTAGCAGTGGTTTTGGGAACATGTGGCAGTGACGTTTAAAACGAATATGGAACAGGACATGTGAACGGTGGAATAAGCGGATGTTCTGAAAGCCAATGGTGATGAAGTGGAAGATGTCTTCAGCAATAGGAATAGTGATGTGTCTGTAGGGCTGATTGTGATACTCGGTTCAGGTGGGAGGAGCTTATAGGAGTAAGTGAGGCGGGAAGAACGGAAAAGAAAAATGAGAAATTATTAGGTGATAATCAGTTTAGGTGTAGGAAAGGTAAAGGCATCATAGACGCACTTCTGCCGATGCGGTTGATATTGCTAGCAAGACTAAAGAAAAATCAAAACATGTTCATCAGATTTGTCGACCTGAAAAAAGCTTTCTACAATGCAAAATGGTGCAAGAGAGAGACATGTAATGTTCAACGTGTACAAGAAACAAGAGGGCATAATAAGAGTAGACCACCAAATACGAAGTGCTCCCATTAAAACGGATGTAAGACAGGGATTTCGTCTTCCGTCCCTACTGTTCAATCTGTACATCGAAGAAGCAATGACGAAAATGAAACAAAGGATCAGGAGTGGAATTAAAATTCAAGTTGAAAACTGTCAAATATAGACTCGCTGATGACATTTCTACTATGAGTGAAAATGAAGGAGAATTACATGATCTGCTGAATGAAATGAACAGTCTAATGAGTACAGAATATGGATTGAGAGTAATTCGAAGAAAGATGAAAGTGAAGAGAAGTAGCACAAATGAGAACAGCGAGATACTTCACATCAGGATTGATGGTCAAGAAGTAGATGAAGTTAAGGAATTCTAGTACCTAGGCAGCAAAATAACCAGTAACGGGCGAAGCAGGGAGGGCATCAAAAGCCGACTAGCACTGCCAAGAAATCATTCCTGGCAAGAGAAGACCACTAGTATCCCACAAAGGCGTGATTTACACAAAGAAATCTCTGAGGATTTATGTTTGGAGCACACTATGGTATGGTAGTGAAACATGGACTGTGGGAAAACCCGAACAGAAGAGAATCGAAGAATTTGAGTTGTGGTGCTATAGACGAATATTGAAAATGAGGTATACTGATTCGACGAGGAGTGAGGAGTTGTGCGCAGAGTGGGAGAGGAAAGGAATATGTCGAAAACACTGACTAGGAGAAGAGACAAGATGATAGGACACCTGTTAAGACATCAGGGAATGACTTCCATGGTACTAGAGGGAGATTTAGAAGCTGTACAGAAAGACATTGATTGGCATATATCCAGCAAATAATTGAGGACGTAGGTTGCAAGCGCTGTTTTGTGATTAAGAGGTTGGCACTGGAGAGGAATACGTGTCGGCCCACAATAAAACAGTCAGAAGGCTGATGACTCTAAGAGAAAAATGGAGAGGTATGTTGCCCTTATTTTTTGGGTTATGTCGTAACTTAGTTGCTGCCCATAAACTTATTAAAAATTTGTTTTTACTTGTGAATAATTTGAAATTGCTGTTGTTGATTAGAATTTCCCTCTTTCATAATTAGGTAGATCTTCGGCTAATCACCTATTTTACGATTAATTGCCAATTTTGATGGTAGCTGTGTCAAACACACAAAAATTTCTAACAATATAAGAATCATATAAAGTTTTATGTACAAATGTAGCGCCTGTCCCTAGCCGCCACTGTAAAGCTTGCTTATTCCAACCGGTATGTGTTTTTTAAAATGTTTCCGCATCACAAGTAAAATGTTCAAAAAACAATGTTGCGTCAAGTTGACGATACCGAGAGAATAACAAAATCGTAAAAATGTAGGCTTTAGAATTCATGGGTTGAAGTAAAACAGTGCTTCTTCATCTAATATCTTGAACTGATCAAGTACCTGTTATGTTTATGAGGCTGAATCATCAGGTACAGAAACCGTTGGAGAGCGGAAAAGTTTGTTGACAAGAAATCGTGTTTCATGTTAGATTTCAATACAAAGTATGATTTGCTTGACAATATTAATATTTGACGAACTTTGTTAAGATTATATATTGCTAGCTTGAATGATTTAAATTGAAATTTGGAGACGATGGTCACTGGGTCACCAAACCGATCACTTCCAACTAATTAACAGCCACAAATATTTTAAGAAATGGATTATTCCAACAAGGTGCTCATGACGCTACTATTAAATAAAATATAATGCATTTTCTAAGCATTTAGTTATTATTTCACTAATTACAGTGTAACAAAATAAAGGATCTCATCTGGAAGTTCTGACAGGAAGGTGAACAAAGGTGCTTTGTATCTCGAGTTTTGCATTTTAAAACAATGTCAGAATGAAAATATTATATATAGCTGAATATAAACAGGAGATGAACTTTCTACAGTACAATTAAGTCTCTATCAAGGAGTCATAGTGATATGCTATAAAGAGTAATAGCAGGAAAAATTTTATTTAGACGATTGCATTGTAATGTAAAGTCATACTGAAGGTAATAAGTACCCAAATTCATAAATACAGGGTGTTACAAAAAGGTACTTCCAAACTTTCAGGAAAAATTCCTCACACACGAAGAAAAAAATATGTTATGCGGATATGTGTCCGGAAACGCTTACTTTCCCTGTTAGAGCTCATTTTATTACTTCTCTTCAAATCACATTAATCATGGAATGGAAACACACAGCAACAGAACGTACCAGCGTGACTTCAAACACTTTGTTACAGGAAATGTTCAAAATGTCCTCTGTTAGCGAGGATACATGCATCCACCCTCCGTCGAATGGAATCCCTGATGCGCTGATGCAGCCCTAGAGAATGGCGTATTGTGTCACAGCCGTCCACAATACGAGCACGAAGAGTCTCTACATTTGGTACCGGGGGTGCGTAGACAAGAGCTTTCAAATGCCCCTATAAATGAAAGTCAAGAAGGTTGAGGTCAGGAGAGCGTGGAGGCCATGGAATTGGTCTGCCTTTACCAATCCATCGATCACCGAATCTGTTGTTGAGAAGCGTACGAACACTTCGACTGAAATGTGCAGGAGCTCCATCGTGCATAAACCACATGTTGTGTCGTACTTGTAAAGGCACATGTTCTAGCAGCACAGATAGAGTATCCCGTATGAAATCATGATAACGTGCTCCATTGAGCGTACATACTGACGAAACTGAAATGAACTCTAACATGGAAATTAAGCGTTTTCGGACACACGTCCACATAACATCTTTTCTGTATTTGTGTGTGAGTTTGGCCGTACGTTTTTATAACACCTGTCTCGTTGTAGGTATTTAAGCCGTTAACAAAGATATACTCTATTTAAGAGAGATAAAACTTGGTCATGATTTATTAGTCTCATTTCTATTGAAGACTTGGACGTCACCAATCCTACCAAAAGGACAGTTAATTCTTGTTTCTTTCTTTCCTAAAAACCTTTGAATTCACGTATTCATTTGCAGGGACATATTAATAACAACGCAGCGTTTGCATAACGATGTCACTTGGCGTGTACAATCCATTAACAAAGTTGAAATAGCAGCCAACAATCAATGTGTCTGAATAATACGCGATGGCAGTGCTCTGTAAGCACGCTGGTTAACTACTCGAGCACATTATATCCCCAAGAAAAGCAAACAGTTAATAACAAATATTATCAATGCGTAGGTGCATATGTTAACTTATTACGAGCCAAGAGGAGTCGCTTGTTATGTGATGCATTTAGTGACAAAGGTTGAAAAATCTATATCTGCCTCAATTTAACCGTCAGCTGGTAATTCAATAACACCAGAATTTTCTGTTTTAAAATAGCTCATACATTTTCACAGGAAACTGATAAATACTGCAGCGTAATTCCTGGAATTTGTTGTCAGTTTGATCCTGCTCGTGTAACGCATTAGTATTTCATTTCCCTTCATTCTGCAGTGTGTATTTACAAATGATGTGCAATAACTCATAAAGATATTGGAACATGAAGACACTCTAAGCGGTGTATTTATGCACAACAAACATTTTTCTGGCAAACAGAAACAGATATAATGGATAGCGCTACTTGTAGTAGACCTCACGCATTCGTATTGCTGAACGGTGAAACACTGGGATGTAGCCTTTCGGTCACAGTTCAGTCTATAAATCGAAGAAGCAATAACAGAAATAAAAGATAAATTCAAGTGCCGGATTGAAATGCGGGGTGTAAGGATATCAGTGATAAGTTTCGTTGATGAGATTGCTATGTTCAATAAAAGTGAAAAAGAATTACATGATCGGTTGAACGGAACTGAAACCTTCCTTTCTATATGTAAATAAATTTAAGCCCCAAAACTAAATTTCTGTAAGCATACATAAAAAACGCTGCTTCTTTGTATTAATTCCGTGTACTGTCTTTAACTTGTCTTATAGTGTAAAATTATCATTAATTCTTAAATGTGGGAGAGCATACAGATGTTAAAATGTATTTCCTAACTGCCAAATAACGCATCAGACGCAGCGAAAGCGGCGTCAACAATCAAATTTAATGCGATCAGCCGCGTCGGAAAGAAGCGCAGAGGCTTCCAGAACAGGAAGAGACTAACGAAAAATGACAGTAAAGCTGTCTTCTGTTGTCTGCTTGAATATAAACATGAGAGGCGTTTAGCTCGCTCGCTCTCCATATACATCTCTCTCATTGTCAGTGTTATCGCTCTTGTTGATTGCTTTCTCGAATGATTTTATAACGGGCAGTTGCACTTAAAAAATATTTTCAAGATGTGTAAAGTATTTACATATGTGAAACTATCGTCAATATATGGCTAACTGTTATTGTTTATCAATGTTTCATTTCAACTACATTAACCTTGCCTCCCAACTTTTTTATGTTTCTGCTAGTATAACTGCAAGACTGCTGACATATCGTTTCAAGGCCGTTGTCGAACATCACTGATGTTCGAATTTGTAGCAACCATTTGTGCGAGATCTGTAAAGTCGATCTGTAAACGCAGTTTCCTGCCAGCAAACGGCATACACCTACCGTCTGCTCCACGGTATCAAAGCAGGTTGGACAAAATGTTGAATTATTAATTTTCTCTCTATTAGTGGTAAATTTATCTGATCCGTGTGATAATTTAAACTTTTAATTTTTTTTACTTCACTGCTTCTTTTAATTAACGGCACCTCTCTCATCACAATTTATTTTTCAATTACCAGTAAAGAGCACCTCACAGAACTAAAATTTATGAATTTACTAATATTTTATTTGCTTTATTTTTCGTAAACCAACTGCACCGGTGGAATATTGAGGAAACAGATGCTGAAGCGGAAAATAGATTCCTGCCGTAGATGATGAGCTTCACCTACACTCCATGCTGCAGTTCTGCATGAAAGCTACGGTCGCTTGCATGTTCCAGTCGCATTATGCAGCAATAGTTTTGCCCTGCATTGTCGCATCACTTCGTGGTCAGTAAAACCATTCTATTGTGCATTCAGATTAGAACAGGGCAGCTACTGTTGCACTGCGGCGCAGAATTAGAGTTATCGCTAAGCCGCGTGCCACCTGCGAGCAAATTTTCATGTATTATGGAAAAGTTATCTTATTATTCTGCCAGTTGAGTAATTTCATTGTTATATCTATAATGTTTAGTTTAGTTATTCAGGTTAGATCGAAGGAAAGTTCCATCTCTTGGCATAGCTGTTTGTGAAATGACCAAAATTGTTAAATTCGCAAACATGGATCCTATACAAGAAACTACTAACGAAGGTGTTACTGATGTTAGCAATGTTGCAGCTGAATCGATAGTAACTGAAACGGGGGCAGATAATAGAGCAGTTGGTATAAATGAGCAGTCTCTATCTGCAGGGGCTGCCGAATAAACCCCTGAATCCGCCGCAGACACTTTTACAGCCTTATTAGGCAGAGTCGCATACTTGATGAACGAACACAATAAAGCCCTTATTAACCATAGCACAGAAAAGAACAGTAAATGCGATGAAATGCAATCGACGAAAGGAAGAGAACGCAATGAAATGCGAGCTGCGAGAGAAAGAGAGCGCGGTGAAGCACTGGCAACGAAATTAAATGCTGGCTTAAAAATTACTAGGAAAGAAGTCTCAGCAATGCAAAAGGCCACTAAAGACCTAGCCGAAAAAGCAACTAGATTAATGGGTGATGTCAGTGCTGTGCAGACTGCACAGAAAACCATTAAACAGACGAAAAATTCAGTGCAAAGGGCACAAAAAAAGATGGAATAGTCTGTTGAGCAATTAGCACAGGTAGTAAATAGTTTGTCTCTCGAACGAGATCCAACTGCTTTGGCTGAAATAGCTGAGCTAGGTGAGACTATTAACTATGCAACTCCACGATTGGCTGAGAGGAAAAGAGATAATGATAGGTGATCGGATTAAATCCGAAGTAAAGAGCGCGAGAGCCAGCGCTAGCGGCAAAGGAGCCGCAGAATTAAATGAAACTAAGAAACTGATTGCCCCCGAATAGAGCAGCTTAAGTAGGTTGCGGCGGACGAAATACCAAAGTGGCGCGAAGAAATCGCGACACAAGTCCAGAACGTTCGTCGCGTTGCGGAAACATTACCTCAACAAACACGTAATGGACCACCCTGATGTACACATGCATGACAGATATGAATCTAATCCGTAAAGTGCAGGATCAATTTATGAAGATTATCAGCACTCCCACATACAACAATCGCCTAAAGCTATGGGGGCAGACACTGCTTTGAAGGGTATTATAACGGATGAAAGCCTATTAAAATACCGGCAGTTCCAAGTATTCCTACTGGATAAGAAGCCAGTACACCCGGATGTATTCATCCGGTCTTTTAGGAACGTGCTTCCTGAAACATGGAACGATCGACAACGTATACCGTTCATAGCGTAGCACATTCAAAGTGATGCAGCCTTGTGGGCGGCAGAAGCTATTGAGAATTAGGATACATACAATAAATTTCAAAAGGCATTCCTGTCGAGATAATGGTCGACAGGAGTCGAGAGTGATTACGAAAATAGGTCTTTCTCCGGAACAGTACAACCCGAAACCAGGCGGGTTACGCCGGTATTTCGATAAATACATCACTGGCACTCGGTATTGGGATGAGCCGGAAGCACAAAAAGACATGCTCCGGTACTTAAAGCCAAAGTTGCCATTCATTATGCGAGAAAAGCTAATTACTGCTCCGGAGGAGGACTTAGAATACACTCCTGGAAATTGAAATAAGAACACCGTGAATTCATTGTCCCAGGAAGGGGAGACTTTATTGACACATTCCTGGGGTCAGATACATCACATGATCACACTGACAGAACCACAGGCACATAGACACAGGCAACAGAGCATGCACAATGTCGGCACTAGTACAGTGTATATCCACCTTTTGCAGCAATGCAGGCTGCTATTCTCCCATGGAGACGATCGTAGAGATGCTGGATGTAGTCCTGTGGAACGGCTTGCCATGCCATTTCCACCTGGCGCCTCAGTTGGACCAGCGTTCGTGCTGGACGTGCAGAACGCGTGAGACGACGCTTCATCCAGTCCCAAACATGCTCAATGGGGGACAGATCCGGAGATCTTGCTGGCCAGGGTAGTTGACTTACACCTTCTAGAGCACGTTGGGTGGCACGGGATACATGCGGACGTGCATTGTCCAGTTGGAACAGCAAGTTCCCTTGCCGGTCTAGGAATGGTAGAACGATGGGTTCGATGACGGTTTGGATGTACCGTGCACTATTCAGTGTCCCCTCGACGATCACCAGTGGTGTACGGCCAGTGTGGTAGATCGCTCCCCACACCATGATGCCGGGTGTTGACCCTATGTGCCTCGGTCGTATGCAGTCCTGATTGTGGCGCTCACCTGCACGGCGTCAAACACGCATACGACCATCATTGGCACCTAGGCAGAAGCGACTCTCATCGCTGAAGACGACACGTCTCCATTCGTCCCTCCATTCACGCCTGTCGCGACACCACTGGAGGCGGGCTGCACTATGTTGGGGCGTGAGCGGAAGACGGCCTAACGGTGTGCGGGACCGTAGCCCAGCTTCATGGAGACGGTTGCGAATGGTCCTCGCCGATACCCCAGGAGCAGCAGTGTCCCTAATTTGCTGGGAAGTGGCGGTGCGGTCCCCTACGGCACTGCGTAGGATCCTACGGTCTTGGCGTGCATCCGTGCGTCGCTGCGGTCCGGTCCCAGGTCGATGGGCACGTGCACCTTCCGCCGACAACATCGATGTACTGTGGAGACCTCACGCCCGACGTGTTGAGCAATTCGGCGGTACGTCCACCCGGCCTCCCGCATGCCCACTATACGCCCTCGCTCAAAGTCCGTCAACTGCACATACGGTTCACGTCCACGCTGTCGCGGCATGCTACCAGTGTTAAAGACTGCGATGGAGCTCCGTATGCCACGGCAAACTGGCTTACACTGACGGCGGCGGTGCACAAATGCTGCGCAGCTAGCGCCATTCGACGGCCATCACCGCGGTTCCTGGTGTGTCCGCTGTGCCGTGGGTGTGAACATTGCTTGTACAGCCCTCTCGCAGTGTCCGGAGCAAGTATGGTGGGTCTGACACACCGGTGTCAATGTGTTCTTTTTTCCATTTCCAGGAGTGTATTTTCTTTCTGTGCTGGACTATCGATTTGATACAAGACGGTGTGAGAATTAGCAACCAACACCAAGAAACAAGGAATGGTAAGCGTAACGGACATGGCAGCAATCGCTTTATGAACTGCAGCTCACACAAGGGATGGAATGGGGCAGAACTATGCTAGAGCATATGCATATGCTAAAGTACAATGACGACCAGGACATTAGGCAGGAGTTGTTTATAGATAATGAACTACTTCCGAACAGAATTGTGAATTTTTACAGGCTGCTGTGCAAGCCGTAGTAGTAGGCATTCCTGTAATGCTCAGTTTTGACATTGGCGCTACCATCGAAAAGTGCCGACGTTACCAGTTCAGAATTGTGGCCGGCCGCGGTGGCTGAGCGGTTCTAGGCCCTTCCGTCCGGAACCGCGCGACTGCTACGGTCGCAGGCTCGAATCGTGCCTCGGACATGGATGTGTGTGACGTTCGTAGGTTTAAGTAGTTCTAAGTTCTAGGGGACTGATGACCTCATATGTTAAGTCCCATAGTGTTCAGAACCATTTAAACCATCAGAATTGTGTGGTATCCGATGCTATAGGCTCCGGAGACCAACTAGTTACAATACGGGCACAAGTAGATATTAAATACAAGAGCGGAACCGGTGGCTGCACATTCCTTGTCGTGAGAGGACTCACAGTGTCCTGTCTTGTAGGAATTGAGCATATGCGGGATGGGGGCGTAGCTATCGACCTGCCCCATGGTCAATGTCGTTTAGGGATTGGAGGAGAATTAAAAATTCTGAACATGATTAAGACAAATGGTCGGTATACCAGGCAGTGTGTTGGCGTTCAAGTGGAATCCATAAATACAAAAATGCTATGGGTGCAAAACTATCCTCGGTACCGTAGCCTCGCACTAGATGAACAGGATAGCCAGCTGTATGACGTAAGCTCTATCACCATTCAGAATAAGTCCGAGAGAGCAATGTCTTTGTCGATCAAAGATTTATGTTGACTTTTGGAGAGATACTTTCAGGTCTTGTCCTGGACGTGAGGTCTGTCAACGAGATTACTGTCCCAGTGAGGAATCGATCCGAGTTTAGAAGAACAATGGCAGAGATTTCATGGGGCACAACACTTATCATCACTCGACATGCGCTGTTCGTACTGGCAAGTGCATTTAGCACAACAATCTAGAGAGTATACTGCATTCATGTTTGCTGGTAAGTCTTATCATTTTAGGGTTTTGCCCATCGGCCTTAATGTAAGCTCTGGAGTGTTTATCACCGCCGTGGGCACGGTACTGGGGTCGGAATTGCTGGACCGGGTAACATTGTGTATGGACGACTTGCTAGTCGAAACGGCCACGTCGGAAGAGCTCCTGGATGTGCAAGATGGGATATTGAAGAAGTTCTCTGAGTTTGGTATAACAGCCAACTTAGAGAAATCGAAGTTTGATGGAGATTAATTTTTTGGGCAAATTGTTTCTCTCACAGGCATATTGCCTGCTTCAGAAAAGATTGATGCAATTCGCAGTTTCCCAGCACCTGCCACTAGAAAGCAATTTAAATCTTTCCTTGGACTTGCTCATTGTTCGCCGTTTTATACTCGATCAGTCGATGAATGATCCTGATCTGTAAAATTACTGAAAAAGAATGTGGTTTGGCAATGGACGGCGTTTGATAATATCAAACAGAGTTTCATATCTGCGAACATCCTGCAACACCCCGACATGAGCAAAGATTTCCGCGTAGCAACTGATGCTTCCTGGACCGATTTAGGAGCGTGCCTTTTTCGCGGGGGTATCAGAGACGGCAAGATAACATAGAAAGTCACCAGTTTTGCAAATCGAGTAATGACTGAATGTGAAACATCTCACACCACCACACTGTTAGAATCAGGAAATTTAATTATTACCCTCATAGTAAACATATCAAAGGTTATTGTGACCACCAGGTGATTAGTTTCCTGGAACCGCGCAACCGCTACGGTCGCCGGTTCGAATCCTGCCTCGGGCATGGATGTGTGTGATGTCCTTAAGTTAGATAGGTTTAAGTAATTCTAAGTTCTAGGGGACTTATGCCCTCAGCAGTTGAGTCCCATAGTGCTCAGAGCCAGTTGAACCACTTTCTTAGTTTCCTCCGAACGTACAAATTGTTACATCGGCGACTAGCGCGGTGGGCACTGCTACTCCAGGAATATGATTACGAGACTGCACATATAAGTGACAGGGAAAACGTCGTAGCAGACACGCTCTCTCGTTTACCTAATGATTTACCTGAGCATTCAAAATTAGTTGAACAAGTGTCCAATTTCAAAATTATGTTGATGAAAGACGCTTTACACCGCCAGTACTATTTCGAAACGTGTAGGAACGTGGCTAATATACACGATGTAGATGACGGATGGGCCCAAATTAAGCATACGCTTGCCGAGCGGCCGCACCACAGACTCTCAATACTTGACGATCCATAATGACGTGCTTTACCACTGCCTACGCAGACAACCGGAGGTATGGTGTGTCTGCATACCGGTTAGTTATAAGGAACATCTGATATGGTATACCCATATCGCGTGGGGGGAATATGGGGTGGAAAAGTGTGAGAGAAAAATTGAGCAGTATACTTGCATACCGAAACTGCACAGGTGTGCGCATAAACGTATGTCAGCGAAGTAAGCCGTCTAATCATTCCAATAAAAATATCACTGCATCCGATTATCACCAATAAACCAGGAAAGGTTGTGGCCATTGACGTGTCCAGTGTCCACCCCAGCCGACGGGAGGTGTCAAATATACCGTCGCCTTGTATGACCTCGTCTCGAAATATGCACCTCTGTTCGCCACTAAGTCAGCAATAGCAGTGCCAACCGTTAACTTTAAACGGGAAGGTTTCTTTCACAGGTTCGGGAAGCTGGACGCTATGCTATCCTATAATGCACCACGTTTTACTGGCAAGAGGTGGATAAAATTCTTAAACGAAATGGTACTCGCCTGATATTAATACGAAAGTTCAGGCTAGAATCAAATCCCACGGGAAGGACTTTCCTGAAATTCAATAGGTTCATTGGAACATATATGCCGACTAAATAAACCAAACGGGCGGAAATTGTTTTATAATTCGAGTAGGCTGTAGAAAGTCTTCCCCACACAACCATGCAACTTTCGCTAGCATCTATGATGTTCGATACTAAAGAGAGGAATGAATGGTCAATCCTCTGCTCAAGTATTGTGATGATGAATTATGCAAAGAGGAACGGATCAGGCGAGCGCTTATTGCTATAAATACTGCTGCACAGACTAGGATGCGTGCTTATGATAAGAAGTTTGGCATTGTACAAGAGCATAATGGTGGAGATCGTATCCTCCTCAGATCACATCCAAAATCCTCTTTACGTCTAAGGCAGAACAAGAAATAAGAAATTTTAAACACCGGCCTGTAGGAAATTGTATTCATTCTTCATCAAGGAAGTTACTAGCTTGCCTACCGCAGATGACGAAGAGATCGAAGAGATTCATCAAATGTATGATGAAATAAAAGAAATTATTAGGATAGTGAAGGGAGACGAAAATTTAACAGCCATGGGTGACTGGAATTCGATAGTAGGAAAAGGAAGAAAAGGAAACGTAGTAGGTGAATATGGAATGGGGGTAAGAAATGAAAGAGGAAGCCGCCAGGTAGAATTCTGCACAGAGCTTAACTTAATCATAACTGACATTTGGTTCAAGAAGCGTGGAAGAAGGTTGTATACATGGAAGAGGCCTGGAGATACTGAAAGGTTTTAGATATATTGTATAATGGTAACACAGAGATTTAGGAACCAGGTTTTAAATTGCACATTTTCTGGGGCGGATGTGGACTCTGACGACAATGTATTGGTTGTGAACTGTAGGTTAAAACGTAAGAAACTGCAAAAAGGTGGGCATTGAAGGAGATGGGACGTGGATAAACTGACTAACCAGAGGTTGTAGAGAGTTTCAGGGAGAGCATAAGAGGACGATTGACAGGAATGGGGGAAAGAAATACAGTAGAAAAAAAATGGATAGTTTTGCGGGATGAAATAGTGAAGGCACAGAGGATTAAGTAGGTAAAAAAGACGAGGGCTTGTAGAAATCCTTGGGTAACAGAAGATATAATGAATTTAATTGATGAAAGGAGAAAATATAAAAATACAGTAAATGAAGAAGGCAAATAGAAATACAAACATCTCAAAAATGAGATCGACAGGAAGTGCAAAATGGCTATGCAGGGATGGCTAGACGACAAATGTAAAGATGTAACAATATGTCTTTCTAGGAATAAAATAGATACTTCCTACAGGAAAATTAAAGAGACCTTTGGAGAAAAGAGAACCCCTTTATGAATATCAAGAGCTCAGATGGAAACCCAGTTCTAAGCAAAGAAGGGAAAGCAGAACGGTGGAAGGAGTATATAGAGGGTCTATACAAGGGCGATGTACTTGAGGACAACATTATGAAAATGGAAGAGGATGCAGATGAAGATGAAATGGGAGATATGATAGTGTGTGAAGAGTTTGACAGAGCACTGAAAGACCTCAGACGAAACAAGTCCCCGGGAGTAGACAACATTCCATTAGAACTACTGACAGCCTTGGAAGAGCCAGCCCTGACAGAACTCTACCATCTTGTGAGCAAGATGTATAAGACAGCCGAAATACCCTCAGACTTCAAGAAGAATATAGTAATTCCTACTCCAAAGAAAGCAGATGCTGACAGATGTGAAAGTCACGGCTGCAAAATATTAACACGAATTCTTTACAAATGAATGTAAAACTGGTAGAAGCGGACCTCGGGGAGGATCAGTTTGGATTCCGTAGAAATGTAGGAACACGTGGAGGCAATACTGATCGTACAACTTATCTTAGAAGATAGATTAAGGAAAGGCAAACCTACGTTTCTAGCATTTGTAGACTTAGAGATTAGAGAAAGTTTTGTCAGTGTTGACTGGAATACCCTCTTTTAAATTTTGAAGGTCGCAGGGGTAAAATACAGGGAGTGAAAGGCTATTTACAATTTGTACAGAAACCAGATGGCAGTTATAAGATTCGAGGGGTATGACAGGGAAGTAGTGCTTGAGAAGGGAGTGAAATACGGTTGCAGCCTATACCCGATGTTGTTCAATCTGTATACCGACCAAGCAGCAAACGAAACAAAAGTAAAGTTCGGAGTAGGTATTAAAATCCATGGAGATGAAATAAAAACTTTGAGGTTCGCCGATGTAATTCTGCCAGAGACAGCAAAGGACCTGGAAGAGTAGCTGAACGGACTGGACAGTGTGTTGAAAGGAAGATATTATAAGATGAACATCAGCAAAAGCAAAACGAGGATAATGGAATGTAGTCGAATTAAGTCTTGTGATGATGAGGGAAATAGATTACGTAATGAGACACTTAAAGTAGTAAATGAATTTTGCTATTTGGATAGCAAAATGACTGATGATGGTCGAAGTAGAGAGGATATAAAATGTAGACAGGCAATGGCAAGGAAAGCGTTTTTGAAGAAGAGAAATTAGTTAACATCCAGCATCGATTTAGGTGTCAGGAAGTCGTTTCTGAAAGTATTTTGTATGGAATGTAGCCATGTATGATAGTGAAGGGTGGACGATAAATAGGAGTAGAAGAGAATAGAAGCTTTAGAAATGTGCTGCTACAAAAGAATGCTGGAGGTTAGGTGGGTAGATCTCATAACTAATGAAGAGGTATTGAATAGAATTGCGGCACAACTTGACTAGAAGAAGGGATCAGTTGGTGGGACATGTGTGGTATCGATAGTTAAGATGCCACAGCGTAGGTGCACGCTCGTATGTTGGCACTACGTGAGCGGATGATCGACGCTGACCACAGAGCCCTCTAGCCCACGCTGTGGGGCTCAACGAGCGACGTTCTACTTTGTACCCAGCTGATCAAGAGCAGACAACTAGTAACTTAGCTTCTACTTATAGGGGGTAGCTATTATAGACTTTGTAGCTTCTAGTAACTTTTAGCTTTGACACAAGAATGGCTTCGCACCGACGTGCTCATCTGTACCAAAAGTTGATAATGTGTTTGTATATGTGATTACACCGGTAAAGGTGCTTTAACTTTACTAGCAGTACCGAAGTGCCTTACCTCACCCGCTCCTACTCACTTTCTTCTTTCGGCCTAATTTGCAGATCTCAGGAGCAGACCCATGCGCCGCCTTCCAGGCGGGATACAAAAACTTGTTCCGAGGTATCGAGGGATCACCGATTTAGTTGGTTGGTTGGTTTGGCGAAGGAGACCAGACAGCGTGGTCATCGGTCTCGGATTAGGGAAGGATGGGGAAGGAAGTAGGCCGTGCCCTTTCAGAGGAACCATCCCGGCATTTGCCTGGAGAGATTTAGGGAAATCACGGAAAACCTAAATCAGGATGGCCGGACGCGGGATTGGACCGTCGACCTCCCGAATGCGAGTCCAGTGTCTAACCACTGCGCCACCTCGCTCGGTCCGACACCGATTTAGTATTGGAGGGCAGCGTGGAAGGTAAAAATCGTAGAGGGAGACCTACAGATGAATACACTAAGCAGATTCAGATGGATGTAGGTTGCAATGAGAGTTGGAGAATCTTGCACAGGATAGAGCAACATGGAGAGCTGCATCAAACCAGTCTCTGGACTGAAGACCACAAAACAACAACACAAAGAGAATCTCGGAAGATCAATCTCTTATACCATGAAAATGATCTCAAGAAATATGTAAAATGACAAACAGAAGTCATATTTACCTATGTAAACATGGACATGAATCATTTTGTATTATTTTCCTTATTATTATTATCATATATGTTATCTTGTGTCTTGTGTATTCATATATTTGTTAAGATTGATAGAATATGGGCTATAAAAGGAACAAACAATGAATGTAAAGTAATACATAAACAAGTGAACCGGTTTTGACTAATTAATGAGTAGTGCATACAATGTATATATTGGTCTAATGCAGAGATTATTACTAGTAAATAATTATTTTAAGTAGTGAAGCAACTTAAATCACTGAATAAAAGCAAGTCTTCTGATCCAGACTGTATACCAATTGGGTTCCTTTTAGAGTATGCTGATGCATTAGCTTCATACTTGACTATCATATACAACAGTTCGCTCGACGAAGGATCCGTACCCTAAGACTGGAAAGTTGCACAGGTCACACCCATATTTAAGAAAGGTACCTAGTAGGAATAACCCACTTAATTGCTGACCCATATCATTAACGTCGATATGCAGCAAGATTCTGGAACATACATTGTGTTCGGACATTCTGGATTACCTCGAAGAAAACGGTCTACTGACACACAGTCAAGATGGGTTTAGAAAACATCGTTCTTGCAGAACACAAGTAGCTCTTTATTCGCATGAAGTGTTGAGTGCTATTGACAAGGGCTTTCAGATCGCTTCCGTATTTCTGGAATTCTAGAAGGCTTTTGACACTGTACCACACAAGCGGCTTATAGTGAAATTGCGTGCTTATTGAATATCGTCTTACTTATGCCACTGGATTTGTGACTTCCTGTCAGAGATGTCACAGTTCGTAGTAATTGACGGAAAGTCATCGAGTAAAACGGAAGTGATTTCTGGCGTTCCCCAAGGTAGTGTTATAGGCACTTAGCTGTTCCTTATATTGTTGTTCTTGTTGTTGTGGTCTTCAGTCCTTAGACTGGTTTGATGCAGCTCTCCATGCTACTCTATCCTGTGAAAGTTTCTTCATCTCCCAGTACCTACTGCAACCTACATCAGCCGGCCGCGATGGTCTCGCGGTTCTAGACGAGCAGTCCGGAACCGTGCGACTGCTACGGTCGCAGGTTCGAATCCTGCCTCAGGCATAGATGTGTGTGATGTCCTTAGGTTAGTTAGGTTTAAGTAGTTCTAAGTTCTATGGGACATGACCACAGCAGTTGAGTCCCGAAGTGCTCAGAGCCATTTGAACCATTTGAGCAACCTACATCCTTCTGAATCTGCTTGGTGTATTCATCTCTTGGTCTCCCTCTACGATTTTTACCCTCCACGCTGCCCTCCAATCCCTTGATGCCACAGAACATGTCCTACTTACCGATCCCTTCTTCTAGTCAAGTTGTTCCACAAACTTCTCTTCTCCCCAATCCTATTCAACACCTCCTCATTAGTTATGTGATCTACCCATCTAATCTTCAGCATTCTTCTGTAGCACCACAATTCGAAAGATTCTGTTCTCTTCTTGTCTAAACTATTTACCGTCCATGTTTCACTTCCATACATGGCTACTCTCCATACAAATAGTTTCAGAAACGACTTCCTGACACTTAAATCTATACTCAATTTTTAACAAATTTCTATATAAAAGATTTGGGAGACAATCTGAACAGCCATCTTAGGTTGTTTCCTGATAACACTGTGGTTTATCAACTAAAAATGTCATCAGAAGATCAAAACAAATTGCAAAGCGATTTAGAAAAGATATCTGAATGGTGCAAAAATTGGTAGTTGACTCTAAATATCGAAAAGTGTGAGGTCATCCACATGAGTGCTAAAAGTAATCCGTTAACCTCCGGTTACACGATAAATTAGTCAACGTAAAAGATTCCACTAAATACTTTGGAATTGCAATTACGAACAACTTGAATTGGAAGGAACGCATAGAAAGTGTTATGGGGAAGCCTAACCAAAGACTGCGTTTTATTGGCAGGATACTTAGAAAATATAACAGATCTACTAAGGAGACTGTCTAAACTACGGCTGTCCCTCTTTTAGAAGACTGCTGCGTGGTCTGGGATCCTTACCTGATAGGACTGACGGAGTACATCGAAAAAGTTCAAAGAAGGACAGCACGTTTTGAATTATTGAGAAATATGGGAGAGAGTGTCACTGAAATGATACCGGATTTGGACTGGACATCATTAAAAGAGAGCCGTTTTTCGTTGTGACGGAATCTTCTCGTGAAATTTCAATCACCAACTTCCTCTTCCAAATGCGAAAATATTTAGTTGACTCCGACAGACATAGGGAGAAACAACCACCACGATAAAATGAGGGAAATCAGAGCTCGTACGGAGAGATATAGATGTTCGTTCTTTCTGCGCGCTATACGAGATTGGAATAACAGACAATTATGAAGGTGGTTCGATGAACCCTCTGCCAGGCAAATATGATTTTCAGAGTATCTATGTGGATGAAGATGTAGATATTGCTATTTCTGTACTTCATGCAAACAACTCAATGAATAAGCAATCATGTTACTGACTGCTATTAATGTTTCATTTTACTAGGATTTAAACAACCTTTGATTGAGACATTTAAAGAATTTTTTATTAGGATATTTCTCACTGACATATTTGCTCCATCAGTAGCTTATTCCTCTACTGGGCACCAGAGATGTGTTACAGAAATAGTAACATGCACAGATCTATATGAATGATAGCTCTAAGTTTCTCAACTCGTAGTTAGTAAGCTTTTAGTTAACTTCAATACATCTTCACTTTTACTGTTGTTTGTTTGTTGTATATCTATATGCATTTTTTGTTAACACAATTCATGACACAGGTGACGCTGTAGTAAAGTAGTATTATGAGCCATTTTTGTGCCTTGCTGTAAGAATAATTTTGTAAGGCCATGGGATGAACCAATTATGCTAGGAGAGACACACGTTTGACATTCAGTTTTTGAGGCATATTTAAAATCCCGAGTCTGAAATGTGGGCTTAAAAGTGTTTATAAAACTTATAGTGAAGCGAAGAGGTGATGAACAAAGGCTAGGATCGAATTTACCATTTGTGGACTGTGTGTAGCACCCTCTTTTTGCGTCCTAATGCAATTAATGATACACTTTTACACACACACACACACACACACACACACACACACACACACAGAGCAATATAGTGAAGTGTAGCCTAGTGATATTATACATTTAATGCACAAACTGTAACTAATTTCGATAAAGCTACGGTGCTGGGACGATGTTCTATGGACAACACATAAACAGTGAAATTATACATGATGTGACTCTACAGTGCGACGAATAAACTGTGTTAGCAGAGACGTTTAATAAATGCTATCTTAAGAACACGCTTATAACAGCACTAAATAAGTGTTACAGACAGTGCTGAGACATGTTTGTTGTGGGTGTTAAAACCGGGAACCATTTTAAAACAGTGTGATAAACTTCAGTTATGTGAATTGTTAGTGGTGTAGTGAATAAAGAGTGGCAATTTACATTCGTGCTAGAGGGACACATATTACTCAGCACAACACGTGTGCTAATCGGAAACTTTTTCCTATGGCGCTATAGTGAGTAGTAATATATAAAGGGCTGATTCTGCCATGTTTTATGTTTTTCATGAACGCAAGAAGCGTCGCGTAGGTTGGCACCACACGTGTGCATCAAACCAGCCCAATCACGTGCTTGGAGCGTGCATGCCTTCATCGTCTCATAAGCCGATAGCAGGGCGCGTGACATGCGCCGCGAGATTGAGTGACTTCATTCCTACGAGATGGCATTAGCGGCGACGTGGTGGCGTCACTGCTGATCTACGCTCTTTGCTTGTCTGCACAGTTGGTTGAGCGCCGCTAGTGTGCAAGGAGCCAATACTTTGGATTGAAGGATTTTTAACTGATTAAATGAGCAAAACAGACTGAATTTTTTTGATGAAACATGAAAAAATGTGTGACAAGAGCACAGTAATGAATACATTCTGTATGTTTTCTTATTTGTAAAAGACATTTGCAGATGAAGTGACAAGGAGCCAGTACTTTAGATTGAAGTATTTTTAACTGATTAAATGAGCAAAACAGACTAAATTTTTTGATGAAACATGAACAAATGTGTGACAAGAGCACAGTAATGAATACATTCTGTATGTTTTCTTATTTGTAAAAGATGTTTACAGAAGAAGTGACAAGGAGCCAGTACTTTAGATTGAAGGAATTTTAACTGATTAAATGAGCAAAACAGACTAAATTTTTTGATGAAACATGAACAAATGTGTGACAAGAGCACAGTAAGAATACATTCTATATGTTTTCTTATTTGTAAAAGATGTTTACAGATGAAGTGACAAGGAGCCAATACTTTAGATTGCAGGATTTTTAACTGATTAAATGAGAGAAACAGATTGAATTTTTTGATTAAACATGAACAAATGTGTGACAAGAGCACAGTAATGAATACATTCTTTATGTTTTCTTATTTGTAAAAGATGTTTACAGATGAAGTGACATTTATGGAACTTTTGTGACTTGCATATATGTTGGGGAAATTTTAATGAGATGATTGATCAATTGTACTTTAAAAATTAATGACAATTTTCGTAAACACGAAAATTAACAGAACTTTACTTAAAAAGTGAAGTTCCTACATAAAGGTTTACTTGCTATCTGACTTCTACATTGAATTCTGCTTTTTATTTTCTACGTTATAAAACTAAAAAGTATCATTCAAGGGGTCTATGAAACGTTTCTTTTTATATGTAAATAAATTAAAGCCCAAAAGTAAAATAATGTATGTAAACCCACCTAAGAAATGCTGTTTTTAGTATAATTCTTTGTATTGTCTTTAAATTGTCTTATAATGTAAAATTATAATTAATTCTTAACTGTGAGACAGCATATAGATGTTAAATTGCATATTTTAGCTGCCACATACAGCATCAGACGCAGCGCAAGCGGCGTCAACAGTCAAATTTTATGCTATCTGCTGCGCCGGAAATGAGTGCAGCGGAGCCTCTCGAACATTTTTCCACCCAAGAGGCTCCGAGAACAGGAAGAGACTGACGAAAAAGACAGTAAAGTTGCCTTCAGTTGTCTGCTTGTATATAAACACGAGCCGCGTCTCGCTCGCTCTCGAAACTGTCTATCTGTTTATGTCTCCGCTCTTGTCGATTGCTATCTCTAATGATTTTATAACTTGAAAGATATTTTCAAGCTGTGTAAAAGTATTGTCTATGTGTGAATAATCGTTATTGTTTATCAGTGTTTCATTTCAACAACATTAACGTTGTCTGCCAGATTTTCTGTATTTCAGCTAAGAGAACTGCAAGACTACCGTCGTATCGTTTGCTGGACGCTGCAGAACATCACCGAGGTACGAATTTGTAGCAGCCACTAGTGCGTCCCTCAGATCTGTTAAGCTGATCTGTAAACGCTGTTTCCGGCTAACAAACGATGTGCGCGGTCAGTTCACTCCACGGTATCAAAGGAGGTTACACAAAATCTTGCGTTATTATTTTCTGTCTCTTAGTGGTAAATTTGTTTGTGCCGTGTAACAATATAAACTTTTCATTTTATTTACTTGGCTGCTTCTTTTAATTAATGGCAGTGCAATTAATTTGCTGTTTTCAAAATTTACTTTTCAATAACAACTTCAGTGCGCCACACAAAATAGAGGAGACTTTAAAAAAAAAATAGTAGTAATTCAGAATGAACAGTCTCTTGGGTATTGAATAAGGATAGAGAGTAAATCGGAGAAAGCCAAAACTAATGAGAATGAGTGAAATGAGAACAGCTAGAAATTTAACATCAAGATTTGTTATAAGATGAAGTTACGGAGTTCTGCTCCCCAGGCAACAGACTCACCCATAACGGATGGAGCAAGGAAGATGTAGAAAGTAGACAGCACTAGCTGAAAGGGCATTCCTGCCTAAGACAAGTCTACTACTATCAAACATAGGCCTTAATTTGAGGAAGAAATATCTGAGAATGTACGTTTAAAGCCAAATTTATATGATAGCGGAAGAGAATCGAAGCATCTGAGATGTGGCGCTACAGGAGAATGTTCATAATTCTGTGAACTGATATCACGAGGAATGTGGAGTTTCTCCAGAGAATTTGCAATAAGTAATACATGGAAATTACTAGCACAAAGAATGAATAATATGATTGGACACCTGTTAAGACACCACAGAATAACTTCTACGTTAGGTTATTAGCGGGAGCTGTAGAGGATGAAAACTGCAGGGGTAGACAGATATTGGAATACATTCAGCGAATAACTGAGGACGTAGGTTACAACTGCTATACTGCAATGAAAAGGTTGGCACATATCACGGTATAACCGTATATGTGTGTGTGGGGACTCTTAATCACCGAATAATTATATGTTTTTATTTTTGTAATTATATTTTATGATTTTGGTTGGGGTAGCTTTAATTATTGTGGGCTAACATGAGACTTTTAACTAACTTATACCGCAATAACACTCGTACGGAAATCGGCTGCTCCGAAGTACGTACGATATAATATTTTTTAAACATAACGCGCGACTCACCGACTTATAATATATGGTTTGCGTGAGCACTGCTATTTAGAAAAGAAAATATACGTATTCTTACGCCAACTGTAATTATTAATATGGGTCTCAGGGGCTACTGGTTATTTATGTACCAACTTTCACAAAGATCAACTGAGATATTGCGTAGCTTATTGAATGGAATGATTTTCAATATTTCTTGTTCATTATTTGCAAGAGAAAACTGAAGAGAATCTCATCGGCCGTTAAGTGGTCAAAAAGGAAACATACTGAACTCATTCAGTGCGGCGAAATTTTGATAAATGTAATCTACCACCACTCTTTTCAACTTTGAAATTTGTGAAGGATCAAAATTAAGAAGTCTCTCGCATTTACTTTTAATAACATGAATCGTTAGCATAATGGCCGACGAAATGCTGCTAGGGAAGAAGAGCTCCCCGCACCTCGAAGTTCTGAAAAAACTTGGTTAATGATAATTAATGCTTACTATCATGAGAGGTGCCCACTAAATGAATAGTACATACCTTCTAATAAACATTTCTATTATATTATGCAAAAATACAGAAAAACGTACATTAATTATAATTCAGAGCTACAATGGCGGCCTACCTCTAGACGAAACAAAAACAGGAGAGCTTTCATTAAAGCATTGCCTCTGACCTTCACGGCCTATGTTACACAGAGATTATATCAAAAAACTGTGTTTTGTTAGTTAGATAGATATTTGTGTTTTGATAATAATAACTTACGTTCTGTACTGTTTGTCATACAATGCGCAGACGAACGTAGCCTTTAGGTAATTTATGATTCACACATCTCATAACGAAAACCTCTTTTCTCCAAATGTCCATTTATGTGACGTACAGTAACATGGGCCTCCTAATGAGCATGTACTTAATGTGGTTTACTACTTTATTTACAGTCTCACTACCGTCTATCATCACTATTTAAGCGTTCATTTTTGCATGGTTAAGGTATGTACGTTTGTGTTCAAGTCACAGTTACATGTATATATTCGTACTATATCGTTCGTATGTTTTATATATGTTTCGATCTCATTCCTTCGGGTTTTTACATCTATTTGTTCCAACCATATGTTGTATCAGAAATGTGAACAATCCGGTATCCTACTGACACGGTAGGAATTTGCTAATGCTCTTCCATTTGGTTTACGGGCGTAAACAAAAACGGATCAAAAAAACCTCGCTAGAAGCCTTCGGATTGTTGGCATTCAGTCTCTCTTTATATTAATTATGCTGATAATACTTCCACTGAATTAATCAACAAAGACATTACATCAAAGAAGAAGTGTCAATAGAAATTACGTACACAGTACGGCTGTTTTGAGCTATTATCAGTCATCCTTGCGGAAAATGTTTGTCTGTGCCTGCATTATTTGTAACTGTCTTGGCACATATTTTGTATAACATGCACATGTACATCACAACAAGAAATATATAGATATTTTACTAAATTGTTTGGAATGTTTGTTAAGATTTTACGTATCCAGTCAGTTGATTTTTTTTTTCACATTAGGTTTGTTACAGATTTACACTGTGGTCAGTGTTTATTAATTCGTCGTCAACCATAAATACATTTCGAAATTGCAAGGAAGTAAGAGTAGCCGACGATGGAGTATTGTTGAGCTGTCGGCGATTCGTTGCCGGCGACAACAGAACCGTCTACGGCAGCCTGCCACAGTTAGCGACAGTTCGTTGACCTGCGCTGTGACGTCCGCGCAGACAGCTGACAATCAGTCGCTAGGCGTGGCGCATCAGCTGTGCAGTCAGGAACATCTGCCGGGAGCTCGCCTCGCGAATCATGCAAACATTCTCCGCGTATCAGTTCATCAGCAAATTAAGACAAATACACATACCTCAAATGCTGAAAGAAATGATACTAGTTTTCAAGCACTCCACAGTCATTCGTGTTTACTGTTTTTGAATGCACTGATGTAATGTATGAACATATGTGGTCCAGTTCTTTAAATAAATTTCTTCCTCTAACTAACACATTCCACTATACGGATTTAATCATTGTTTTTTCTAAGTGTTCACTACTCAGCACTACTCACTGTCACTGTGGTGAGTGTGATGCGAGTACCTTGCTGTGACACTTCTCACTTCACTATGTTTGGCCTGCGTCGCTTCTAGCATGCGTTTGTTTGCCCCGGAATCCAGAGTTCGCAGTGCACTACCCACAGCGTCCATTCACAGTCCACTCATAGGAAGTTACTCTTGTCCGAAGAAACATTAATCCACAGTATGGATGTCAGTATTATTTTGCATATTAAATTATTTCTACATGTCAAATTCATATTCCTTGATGATTCCTGGTTTCTCTGAGAACACTTTTACAAATTAATTTAATATTAGACTTAAGTCAGCTTGTTGTGACAGGCTTAAGTAAGATGATTCGGATACTTTTTCTTCAATTTGTTGTTTGATAGTGACAGCTTTCGACTCCCAAAAGGGTTCCTGTTTATTGCTGTTTTGATTAATGATACAGTCATTGAAATTCGATGTATCTGGATCATTTACAATTACTGAGACATTCCGGCAGTAATTCTATACGCTTCCGGAGCGCTTACCAGTGCCAGGTCAATCTGCCGGTTGTGATAGGATAAAGTGCAGTTTGCCCGCGAGAGGTCAGTTCTAACCTTCATTTCCCGCAGCGCATCAAGTCCCAGTCTTCAGTAATACTATTAACCACAAGAATGAGCATAATACGGCTTCCGTTACCGTGGCAATCTCAGCCTGGACCTAATTCCTTATCACTTGCACTCTGCCCCGTAGAGCACGGCAATCTCAGCCTGGACCTAATTCCTTATCACTTGCACTCTGCCCCGTAGAGCACCTACGACCTTACAATTTTCCACTGCCAAACTGTGTAACTTCTTTACACGGTCTATACATTTAAATAATTGCTCATCTATGGAAGAAGCACTCGCCCCTGTATCAAGTATTACTGTCACTTCTATGCCATTTATTTTTGCTCTGAATGCAGCCTGTACATGTTCTACCTCCTGTTGTTCCGCCGATCGCGGATCAACTATTAAATCTTCCCTCATATCGCATTCATCATTATACGGATTAAATGCACACCCACATTCTGCCCGCCATCCTCCCCCACCCCCCTCATTAACCTTTCCGACCGTCTGGGAAGGGCTTACAGAGGTCGGTCGGGGTTTGACGGTCTGTCGCACCCTGCCGATACTTGGTCTGTCACGTCTGTGATTTTCAGCCCGTCAGTCAAAGTTTGAGATGTACGATGCGCGACACACACATGTGGCTGACTATTCGGTGGCTGAGGTGGGGGCAGTTGCATCGGAATAACGTTAATATGATTGACAGTCACATGACCTATTGGCATGGCTTATTACGCCTGCCAGTTCGCTGGCCCTGTCTGTTGCCTCTGCTCATTGTTTGTTCTCATATTTATGTTTACGAAGCAGGAGATTCCTCCCCCTTCGCTCCGACTCTTTCAGTTACAATTGTCTCCCCCACCCCCTTTTTTATGGTGGAGACTGTTTCTTGCTGGCATACTGATTCGCATTATAACCATTGTAACTCCAGTTGTTATTCGCAGATGGCCTATTATTCATTGAGTTCGCCTTCTTATGGAGGTTTTCTCCATGCGAATATTCGTTATTATTGCCATAACCATTTTTACAAGGGCTATCATTACCTTGATTTCTTGCTTTATTATTACCTTGGCCGTTATTTGAAATCCCTTGCTCACTCTGCCGGGCGTCCTCATGTATTAAGTCCAAAGAATCTACCGTTATGAACAATTCCAGGTCAGTATCAGGTACGTGTACTAATTTTGCCCTAATCACTATTGGTAATTCGCCTTTTAGTATTCGTAAAACATCTCTCGCGGACAGGGGTTCATCCAAAAATCTCGTCTTGTTCATTTATCGTTCAAAGAATTTCCTTAGCTTACCACAGCGAGGGTTAAAGGGTTCAGGGTTGTACACATTTTTACGTAGCCTTTCCTGTACAGATCCAGACCAGTACCTGGCTAGGAATTTGCTTTCAAATTTCGAGAACGTCGGACACTGTTCCGCAATTTCCATCGCCCAGTCGCCCACAGTGCCGCATCTCCCGTAAATGAAATCACGAACCGAAATTTTTGATGTTCAGTCCATGACACAGGTAACACGTTTCTAAAACTCTCTACGAAAATCACCGGATATACGCTTTTCTTTTCATCGTTAAATGTTTGAAATTGCCGGTGTTTGATTAACGATTCTTCATGTTTTACTTTTGCTACGGTTGGCAGCATTCCGGCCTCGTTTGCAGTGACAATACCTGTATAATTCTACTGCAAGAGCGGTTGCGTTCTTTCGCAGTCTGATTTTTCTATCCCGCATGTATTAAGTGGTACATTTCCACACTCTTTCGATTTATTTGATGTCGGATCAGTCGATAACTGCTCTTCGAGTTATAGCTCAGCTATAGTTTGAGTGACAGTGTCGTCTTCTTTTTCTTTAAATTACATTCTAATTCGTCTACTGTCGTAACAACATTTTATAATTTCCTTTTCTAAGACGCATTGTGCCTTGTATATCTAATCGACGCGTTCGTCTAATTGTGTTACGTTTTTCGGATTGTCTTTGTTTTGTTCAATTAATTGCGCGAGTTGTTGTTTTGCCACATCGATCTCCTGTGACAAATAAGACACCAGCACCTTGTCACGGAGTTCAAATAATTCATTCATTTTATCCAGAAACTGAGCATCACGCTCTGCACAATCTACAGCTAAAATATCTTTGACTTGTGAAATAAACACCTGCTCACGAATCACGCGCTCTTGCCTTTCTTTCTCTTCATGTTGCTTGTCTCTTAGATCTAATTGTGCCGTAAGTACAGTCAAGAAGTCGGCTGTTGGTGCAGGTACTTGCATAACATTATCGGTTGATGCAGTAACATCATCTTTCCCTGTCCCAGCAGCTGAGTAAACTTCTCTGCTCATATGAGTCTGATCCTCAGCATTTCCTGAAACGTTATCTGTCAAAGGCTGCTCACCTTCCTATCTGGGAATTTGAGAGCCTGACATTTCGGGTAGGTTCTTTACTGGAAATTCCTGTACATTGTCATCTCTATCATACCCAGACATATTCTCGCTCCCTACTAGTTTTTCCTTCTGTGTCTTAACCGTGTCTGCATAAATTTACTCTCACACTGGACACAAATGTACACAGAAATCTGTTTTCTCCAAACTGTCACACACACAATAAGTACACAAAATATAGTAAACACACACAACAATACTGACATAATCTAATTAAATCTTACTAGTTACTACAAATTAAGCTATCACCTATCCTTTTGCACTCACTTTATGACATAATCCTTTCAATACTTCTTGTGTACTACAAAAAATCTATCTCCACTGAAATATTGTTTTGATGTCAGCACACACACAAGTGAACCTATCGTTAACTGCACTTGAGTTTATCTGAAATACACACAGCTGATTGCGTGACCTCTATTTCAAATACTATTCGCTGTCTAGCAAATTCTATCACTCATTCACTCACTAGTACTAAGTTATACGTAGTAAATGAATCCGACCAAATTTTCACTGTGGTAAAAGAACGTTATTCACTTTATCTACAATATTATGACAAATTTGTGGCCAGAAAGTCAGCACGGTGCATGGCCCCCTGATTCCTTCCTCTTCTCGGTTTCAGCCCAGAAGCACATGCACTTACACCCTTACCTCTAGTAATTAGTATTGCTTACTTCTGAGTATATCTCGGTTGAGACAATTGTATGTATTGATTCAGCTTCAGGTCCATAAACCTTCACTGCCTCAGTCTCGTACAGGTCAAAGTTTTTAAATTGGGTCCATGGAACAACGTTACATGTATGTTATTAGTTCTTGCATCATAAACATGATTATATTCATATAAATATTACTGCTATTTTTGTCAAATTTTTGATAAATACGACTATACCTCAGTTAATTTAATGTACTCATTATTTCTGTATATAATGTTGATACATAAATATTCGAGCCCCACGTTCTTGGGCGCCAATTATCACGGTATAACTATATATTTATGTGTGGGTCCACTTTATCAAGGGATAATTATGTATTTTTATTTTTATAATTATATTTTATGATTTTGGTTGGGATGGTTTTAAATATTGTGGGCTAGCATGAGACTTTTAACTAACTTATACCGCGATAACACTCGTTCGGACTTCGGCTGCTCCGAAGTATGTGCGATATAATATTTTTTAAACACAACGCGCGACTCACCGCCTCCTAATAGATGAATTGCGTGAGCGCTGCTATTTAGAAAGGAAAATATCCGTATTCTTACGCAAACTTTAATTATTAATATGGGTTCTAGGGGATACTTGTTATTTATGTACCAACTTTCACAAAGATTAACTGAGATATTGTGGAGCATATTGAATGGAATGATTTTCAATATTTCTTGTTCAATATTTGCAAAGTAAAACTGGAGATAATCTCATCGGCCGTTAAGCGGCGAAAATGAAACATACTGAACTCATTAAGTGCTGTGAATTTTGGTAAATGAAATCTATCACTACTCTTTTCAACTTTGAAATTAGTGAAAGATCAAAATTGAGAAGCCTCTCGCATTTACATTTAATAACATGAATCGTCAAAGTAATGGCCGACCAAATGCTGCTAGGGAAGAAGAGCTCCCCGCACCTCGAAGTTCTGAAAAACTAGGTTAATGATAATTAATGATTACTATCGTGAGAGGTGCCCACTAAATCAATAATACACACTCTCTAATAACAATTTCTATTATATTTTCCAAAAATACAGAAAAACTTAAATTAATTCTTATTCAGTGCTACAATGGCACCCTACCTCTAGACGAAACAAAAAACAGGAGAGCTTTCAATATAGCATTGCCTCTGTTCTTCATGACCTGTGTTACACTGAGATTAAAAAATGAATAAATAAATGAAAATGAAAAGGGAAGAAACGCTGCGTTAGTGTTCATTTATCATTCGGATCACGCTTTTCGCAGTTGTTTGATGGTGGTTAACCAATGAAGAAGGACCTGAATGACCTGTGCAAGCGGATGCACTGTAGACAATGCTGCATAATTCAGATTTTTTATTGTTTTATGGTTTTCCAGCCGACGCTCATGGCAGAAACTGTAAGAAAGCTGCGACTTCTGTTTCAACATCAGTGCCCCCAATCACTGTGATGGTGTCCGCTATTGTAACGTACTTATGTAAAACTACAGTCCGTAGAAAGGCGAAGTGCCTACGAAAATAATAGTACAATGTCTGAAGCATTTATGATTCGAATTTACTATGAAATTTAGACGTGAAAACAGATATAAACTATCATGACGGAATTATATGATTTCTTTCGTAAAAGGGGTAACAAAGTAAGGTGTTTACATATTCTGGTTGTAAAGTGGTATAAAGCACACATTTTTCTGTTGTGTTGCAGCGTTACTGGTATTTTCCTCAACGTTAGTTGATCCTAAGTACCTCAAACTTTCTCTTCGGCATTGATTTTCTCTGCCATTATGGTAAACACGCGTTGGAAGTATTCACTTAAGCTTTTTTCCACGGGATTCATATGTGTGCTAAGTGCAGGCCTGGACAACCACTTTTGATTGTAGCAGAATATTAGACTCTTGTCCCCTAGCTCTTCATACATTCTAATCAGTAATGGCTTTAGCGTCTCAGAGCACATATTGGAGTTTATTTTAGTGTTCAGCCAAACAACGCATGAATTACCTTCAGTATAGAACGCTGCTCAAATCATAACACTTCCACCACCGAGGTTTCTCCTCATTCATACCTGCTGTTTTTTTCTCATATCATGCCGATATTGATGAAATCCATCTGGCACATCTAAATCAAACTCCTTCGCATCACGAAGATCACTTTATCCCATTCTGAAGTCCACGGCAGATGTTTTTATTAAGCAAACTTCGATCTAACATGTTTTGTCAGTAAAATTCTTATGGGTTTGAGGCCGCATTGTCAGCAGTCATTAATACACCCTGAGGAAGGAGCCTTGCAGCAGTCGCCGAAACGTCGGAATTTTACAGATGACAATACGACCTTAACGCCAGATGAATTTTACTGACTCTGACAGCGGCCGCGGAAGCCTACTTTTACATCTAACATGATTTGTTTGAGTGTTAGGGCGGTTTCTGCAGCCTTTTCTTGAATGCAAGATATTCGTCTTGTTACAAAAGTTGTCGTAGAGGTTTGGCAGGTAGCGGCAACTACAAATCAGCAGCAAGTTGAGACGAATAATGTTTTGTGGTCCTTGTTTCAGATAATTTTCTGCTTTTGCCATGTTTTCCATTCCATTCATATCGTGTGCGCCATTGCACGAAATTATCAGTGACTGCATTTGAACGGTTCAGCTTCTTCGCAAGTTGACTATTAGAGAATCCAGTTTCCATGTGCGCACCAAATTTTGCTTTTTCATCACATGAAAATGTTTTCCGCGTGGCATTGACACAGCCGTGGTTTGTACACAACACACACTGTCACTAATGGAGTCTGTTACCTAAATGAACTAAAAGCAAGTACACAAACACTAATGCGCACACAGCTGATTGCCTTTATACCCACTTCCACTCTCTACCACTTCAGCGTGGGTGTCTTCTTATGTACTATACTCCTGACATGACATGTGATATCACTGGATTGCATTTTTTGGTACAGTGGGTCTCACTCTATCCCACATACACTGTGTACTACTATTCCAACGACAATGTTATTTTCCAACAAATATGCATGCCTCTATACTATTTCCACTACTCTAGAACTAGAGGATATCAGCGTGAACCAATCCAATATTGATTCCCTCTTTGCCTTAATTTAGACAAAAGGAGACACCACCGGCCCTCTGCCTTCCGCCAGCACCTGGTTAAGTCAAGAACAGTGAACAGAGAGCAGCGGCGATATGCAGTAAAGTTGATATAGCATTTCTTTCACCAATTTACAGCAGCCCATAAAAGTACCCAGTTATTACCAGAGGCCAGTAAGCGATCACGTACATTATTGACCATAGTCGTAACAAGTCATACAGACAAACAGTAGTATGTTAGAAAAATGGCGTGAATTTTATCTCATCTACAGGGTATCCAAAAAATTCCGCCATCATTTAGAAAAATCATTATTTACCATTGAGAAGCAGTGCATCGAGGTTTCTTATGAATCGTTAAGCAGCTTTCAAAGATTTTTCCTGCTACCCTAGAATTTGGCTCTATGTCAATTCCGTACTTCGTACAATATGAAGACTATGTTCGAGTTATGCTTATGGGCAGATCGGTACCGCAGCATAAACACTTTTGATTGCTTCTTTTATTCATGCGTGAAGAGTAGCACTATAAGTAAACTCAACGTGGAGGGGGAGAAAGGAATGGAAAGGGATATCTGATGGCAGCTGCCTCGGAACTTTAGGCGGAATCACCAGCGAGGAGTGAAAACTGTGTGCCGTACTGGAATTGTAGCGTGGAATCTTGTGCTGACGAGGCCGTTGTGCTGACCACTGCGCCAAACGGACACAGTATTTAGTTTGGTTTGGTTGTTTTGGGAGAATACACCAAACAGCGAGGTCATCGGTCTCATCCGTTTAGGGAAGGATGGGGAAGGAAGTCGGCCGTGCCCTTCCTAAGGAACCATCGCGGCATTTACCTTGAGCGATTTAATGGAATCAGGGTAAACCTACACTACTGGCCATTAAAATTGTTACACCATCAAGATGACGTGCTACGGAAGCGAAATTTAACCGACAGGAAGAAGATGCTGTGATATGCAAATGATTAACGTTTCAGAGCATTCACACAAGGTTGGCGCCGGTGGCGACACCTACAACGTGCGGACATGAGGAAAGTTTCCAACCGATTTCTCATGCAGAACCAGCAGTTGACCGGCGCTACCTGGTGAAACGTTGTTGTGATGCCTCATGTAAGGAGGAGAAATGTGTACAATCACGTTTCCGATTTGGATAAAGGTCGGATTGTAGCCTATCGCGATTGCGGTTTATCGTACCGCGACATTGCTGCTGGCGTTGGTCGGGATCCAATATCTGGTAGCAGAATATGGAATCGGTGGGTTAAGGAGGGTAATACGGAACGCCGTGCTAGATCTAAACGGCCTCGCATCACAAACAGTCGACTTGAAAGGCATCTTATCCGCATGGCTGTAACGGATCGTGCTGCCACGTCTCGATCCCTGAGTCAGCAGATGGCGACGTTTGCAAGACAACAACCATCTCCATGAACATTTCGACGACGTTTGCAGCAGCATGGACTATCAGCTCGGAGACCATGGCTCCGGTTATCCTTGACGCTGCATCACACACAGGAGTGGCTGCGATGGTGTACTCAATGTCGAACCTGGTTGCACGAATGGCAAAACGTCATTTTTTCTGATGAATCCAGGTTCTGTTTACAGCATCTTGATGGTCGCATCCGTGTTTGGCGACATCGCGATGAACGCACATTGGAAGCGTGTATTCGTCATCGCCATACTGGCCTATCACCCGGCGTGATGGTATGCGGTGTCATTGGTTACACGTCTCGGTCACCTCTTGTTCGCACTGGCGGCACTTTGAACATTGGACGTTACATTTCAGATGTGTTACGACCCGTGGCCCTACCCTTCATTCGATCCCTGCGAAACCCTACATTTCAGCAGGATAATGCACGACCGCATGTGGCAGGTCCTGTACGGGCCTTTCTGGATACAGAAAATGTTCGACTGCCGCCCTGGCCAGAACACTCTTCAGATCTCCCACCAATTGAAAACGTCTGGCCAATTGTGGCCGAGCAACTGCCTCGTCACAATACGCCAGTCACTACCGTTAATGAACTGTGGTATCGTGTTGAAACTGCAATGGCAGCTGTACCTGTACACGCCATCCAAGCTCTGTTTGACTCAATGCCAGGCGTATCAAGGCCGTTGTTACGGCCAGAGGTGGTTGTTCTGGGCACTGATTTCTCAGGATCTATGCACACAAACTGCGTGAAAATGTAATCACGTGTCAACTCCAGTATAATATATTTGTCCAATGAAAACCCGTTTATCATCTTCATTTAATGGCAATTTTAATGGCAAACAGTGTAAATCAGGATGGCCGGACGCGTAATTGAACCGTCGTCCTCCTGAATGCGAGTCCAGTGTTCTAACCACTGCGCCACCTGGCTTGGTGCGACAAAGTACTTACCACAGCTGTGCCACCTACGTGGGTACGCCGCACGGCCGACCCACAGTTTCACATGGCGCCACCTATTGGCAGTGTCGGTCCGTGTTCGCCGCTCTCGCCGTTTTGATAAACCCGCAGGAGGTCAGAGTAACTGCACATCCTCACTGAAGAAAGTGGATTTGTTACCCATCGACGCGAATCAAATATATGAATACGTGGTGCCTGTTCTTTCGGGCATGTCGCAAAGAACAGAAATCACGCTTTAATATAAGGGTAGTACGGTCACTGACTGAACTCAAGTGACCCTTACGACCCATAAACCTCTCATTAAATCCGTCATTCAGAACATCCCGCTAGTTCAATCTCCATTGTGTTGGTGCACCATCTTGCTGGAATATGTAGCTTGGACTGTGTTAACGTTGTGTCTGAGACGCAGGGGAACGTCCACTTCAGTGTTTGCCTTTGGAATCTACTGTGCAAAGTTTCTCAATAACGTCATTACGCCTGATTTTCCTGGTTGTGCCCTCCCGTACACTTGCCGGTAATGCTGAGTACCGTTGTCATACTTTCGGATTTTGCGTATCAACTGACACAGTGCTCCTTCTCCTGGTATTTCCCCATTTTGAGGAACTTTGAGTATGCAACAAAGGAAAATGGTAAAATCTGACAGCTGTAAAACGTTTTGCTACAAACCCACGTCGTCTGTGTCTAGAAAATCAGAGAAAGGGAAATGCAAAGTCTCACTCTAAAATGGCTCTGAGCACTATGGGACTTAACATCTGAGTTCATCAGTCCCCTACACTTTGAACTACTTAAACCTAACTAACATAAGGATATCACACACATCCATGCCCGAGGTAGGATTCGAACCTGCGACCGTAGCAGTCGCGTGGTTCCTGACTGAAGCGCCTAGAACCGTTCGGCCACAACGGCCGGCGTCTCACTCTAGATACAGTGGGCAACAGTGAAGTGAAATGCGAAAACAGTCAAATAATTCTGGTCGGAAGTGTACAGGGTAATATCGGCAGTAGCAGCAGCAAATCATATACAGGGAGGAAGATTCGTTATGAATAGGAAGGTACGGCAGAGAGTGAGTTACTGTAAAAAGTTCAGAAATTAGGATGTTCTCATCAGAATCGACATCAAACCAACAGCGGCAACGTTAGTTCAGGTATACATGGCGCTGAAGAGATAAAGTGTATGAGGATACTGAATAGATCATTCAGTACTTAAAGAAAGGTGAAAATCTAGTAGTCATGGGGGACTGGAACTCGGTTGTAGGGGAAGTAGTTGAAGAAAAGCTATGGGAGTATATGGGCTTGGTAGTACAATTGAGAGATAAGAAAGACTAATACAATTCTGCAATAAATTTCAGCCAGTGTTAGCAAAAATTTTGTCCAGTTAAAGCCTTATACGGAAAGGTTTGGGAGGTATCCGAAGATTTCAATCACATTACATAATGGTCAGAAAAAGATTCCGAAATCAGATATTGGATTGTAAGTTGTTACCAGGAGCATAGGCCTATATAGACTCAGAACACAATTTAAAAATGATGAAGATTCAACAAAAGATTAAGACACTAGTGCGGCAGAATCATTGCCCAAAGAAATGGGACACTGAAGTTTTAAGGAATGAAGACATATGCTTGAAGTTCTCTGAGGGTGTAGATATTGTGATAAGTAACAACTCAGTAGACAGTTCACTTCAAGAGGAATGGACGTCCCTAAAAATGACAATGACAAAAATTGGAAAAGAACACATGGATAGAAGGAAGGTAACTGCGAAGAAACCATGGGCCACACAAAAAAATACTCCAGTTAATTGACGAGAGAAGGAAGTACAAAAATGATTAGGGAAATTCTCAGGCACAGAAATGCAAGTCACTTAGGAATGAAAAATATAAAGAAATAGAAGAAAGATCATTGCCAGAAGGAATGAGTCTCATACAGAAAAGGTTGTTTCACCTTCCGTGAAATGAAAATCAAGTGTGGTAATATTAAGAGTGCAAAGGGAATTCTGCTCTATGAGAGAGAGGACTTGGTTGATGACACATAGAAGAAGAAGCACGAGTCGACAGGAAGGATACAGCGGATGTATTATCAGAATCACAATGTAAAAGGACATCAGACGACTTAATATCAAACAATAAAGAAAGCATTCATAACATTCCATTGGAATTTCTAAAACTGTTAAGGTAAGTGGCAACAAAGCGTCTATTCACGCTAGTGTGCAGTATGTATGAGACTGGCGATATATCATCAGACTTTCGGAAAATAACCATCCGTATTGTTCCGAAGACAGCAACAGCCGACAAGTGCGAGAAATATCATAGCTTAAAGCTCATGCATATGAGTTGCTGGCCAGAAAAGTGTAGAAAAGAATGGAAAAGATAATCGAGGATCTCTTATATCTCTAACAGTCCGGCTTTCGGTAAGATAAATGCAGCAGAGTGGTAGGTCTGATGTTGTGGTTGATAATGAAAGCAAGACTGAACAAAAATTAAGACACCTTCATAGGATCTGTCGACTTGGAAAAAGCGTTCGACAGTGCAAAATTGTGCAGTTCGAAATTCTGAGAAAAATGGTGGTAAGAATCAGGGAAAAAAGCTTAATATGCAATATGTACAAGCTAAGAATGGAAGATCAAGAACGAAGTGCTCGGAAAAAAGGGTGTAAGACGGGGATATAGTTTCCAACCCCAACTGTGCGCTCTCCACATCTAAGAAGAATGACTAGAATAAAAGTAAGGTTCGAGAGTGGGATTAAATTTCAAGACGAAGAAATACCATTGATAATACTCCCTGACAATTCGCTATCCTCAGTTAAAATGAAGAGTTACAAGATTACAGACAATGCAGTACAAAATATGGACAGAGTTAATCGAGGAAAGACGAAAGAAAATGATAAATACGAGAAATTTAACATCAGAATTGAGTGATAGCAAAGCAGACTCAGTTAAGAAATTGTGCTATCTACGCAGCAAAGTAATTCAAGATGGACGCAGAAAGAAGGACATTAAAAAGATAGCACTATCAAAGAGGGCATTACTGGCCAAGAGAAGTGTGCTAGTATAAAATTAGGCATTAAATTGAGAAAATGTATTCTCAATTGTGCGTTTGGAGTACACCATTCTATGGTAGTGTAACGTGGACCGCGGAGAAATCGAAGCATTTGATATATGTTGCTACGGACGGATGTTGAAAATTAGTTGGACTGATAAGATAAGATAGAAGGGGGTTCTTCGCAAAATCGCAGAGGAAAGTTGTGTATGGAATACACAGACAAGATGAACGGACAGAGTGGTAGGACATATGTTAAGACAACACTGAATAACATTCATGGCACTAGAGGGAGACGTAGAAGGTAAAAGCTGCAGAGGAAGGCAGAACTGAAATGTATCTAGCCAATAGTTGTTGTAATTGCTAATCTCAGATGAAAAGAAGTTTGGCACAGGAGAGAAATCCGTGACTGGCAGGAACAAGCTAGTCAGAAGACTGACGAGTTAAGAAGAAAGATATATACGGTCTTATGTTCTGTAATATCCCCATTCGCAACGGGTATATTTTGTCACCACCATGTAAACTTCACCAATATTATCATAACTTCTTTCGCCTACTTCCACAGCATGTATGTGCACGTTATAACAAACAAAGAGTGCAGTGCACCCCCCCCCCCCCAATCCCATCCTACCAGTCACACAACAGAAAACTCATACAGGCTGGTTGGTACAAAACTCGAACCTCTGAGTCCCAGCATGTGACGTACACTCGTGTGTCTCACAAACGGGCGGTTCGAGTCACAAGTTGACCAACCCTCCTCAAACACGTTATCAGGAGTCAGGGAATTCTAAGAATAACCTGTCAATATATATTTCATTTAATGGCGTTTGTTGCTAATAATTGATTATTACCTGTCAAAATTAACAACTGTCACTCAGTAATACTAGACAGAAACTCTATTTGCAACTGGACTGCACCTTGGTAACTCGTGTGCAGAGATGCGTGCAGGATTCTTCTGCATCCACTTGTAATCGCAAGAATTAAAGAAACTTTAGCCGTAATCCGCTTTTGACTGGAGCATTTCATCCCGGCTAAGGAAAACTTTTGCAAATTGTTTTCTCATATTGATCATTGTGCTAATGTATACTCGCACACTATAGTGTGCATACGATTCGCGTATATTTTATATCTTTTTAACGTTTCTGATGTTAATTTCATGTACTGACTCATTCAGTGACCATGGGCAATTGGGCCTCTGTTCGTTCCTACGGAAATAGACTAGTAAAAATAAATAAAACCAAATAAAAATCTCAGAAATTTCGTAATCAAATTAATGCCTACGTTTGCTACTTGCAGACTTCTTTTGGCCAGTAATTAATTGTTTACCTGTGCTAGGTTGCTTTTTATGTTCTCTTTGTTTCATTCATGTTGTAATATTTTGCTTCCTAGGTAGTAGGTTTCCTTACACATATGCTTCTTGGGTCCCGATTCTGAAGTTAAGTTAATCGCTAATCTCATTTCTGGTACTCTTCATTACTTTCATTCTTCTTCAAACTACACTCAGTTCATATTCTGTACTCATTACAGTCTGCGTTCCAGTCATCAGATCCTTTAATTCTTCTTCACTTCCACAGAGAGTAGCAATTTCATCGGCGAAACTTATTATCGACATCTTCTCTTCTTAAGCTTAAATCACACACTTCAATATTACAACCGTTACAGTTTCATCGATTTATGGACAGAACAGTAAGGGCGAAAGACCCCATTTCTGTCAGATGCACTTCTTAATTCAAGCACTTAATTCTAGTCTTCCATCCCCAGCGTTCTCTCTGGTACATGTTACGTATTACCCGCCTTTCCCTATAGCTTATTCATATTTTTGTCAGAATTTCGAATATGTTGCTCGATTTTAAAATGTCGAACGCTTTATCTGGTTCTAAAAATACAGTAATGAAAATTTCTTTATTCTTCTTCAGTCTTGTTTCCATTACCAAGAGCAACATCAGAACTGTATCCCTGTTGCATTTACCTTTAGAACAGCAAACCTGATACTGGTCTGATAGCTCCTCAATTTTCTTCTTCGACGTTCTGTATATTATTCTAGTCAACACATTGGGTGCGTGAGCTTTTAGGCTAATTTGCGCGGAAGTACGGGCACATATCTGCCGTTGGTATGTTGGTGGAGACTTGTTCAGAATGGCTCTGAAATGCTTTGTGAGTGCATGTGGCTGCTACGGTCGCAGGTTCGAATCCTGCCTCGTTAATGGATGTGTGTGATGTCCTTATGTTAGTTAGGTTTAAGTAGTTCAAAGTGTAGGGGACTGATGACCTCAGATGCTAAGCCGGCGGAGGTTCGAGTTCTCCCTCGGGCGTGGGTGTGTGTGTTTGTCCTTAGGATAATTTAGGTTGTGTGTAAGCTTAGGGACTAATGACCTTAGTAGTTAAGCCCCATAAAATTTCACACACATTTGAACATTGAACATTTTGTTAAGTCCTATAGTGCTTAGAGCCATCTGCACCATTTGCTACGTGAGTGTCTGCGCATTGTGGGTGACTGCTGTAAGTGTTTTTACAATGGATTGTTGGGTTTGTTTTGGTATGGTTGCACGAAGCGAGACACGGAAATCCGATGCCAGCACATAGCCTAATCCTCTCGAATAGCACCAATATGACCGCCGTCCATAACGCAACCATTCGACAGACGGATCGCCGTCAACGATGTTATGCCACTACCTCTTCTCCCTTTGCCAAACAAATACAAGAGGTGAAAATTTTCCACTACGGGGCTCGAACTGGCTTATGTCAAGAGTCCAGCACCACTACAAAGGTCTGCATCAGCTACGGAGGCAGCTATGAGTAGTGTATGAAAAGTCATACGATCGTTCAGTTACTATTAACTGTTGTTTGTAGTTAGTATGCCATTGTTTTTACGCTGTATAAGTGCGTTTCAAATTTTTTTTGTATGTGCAATAGATTCACTCGCAGGTGTTGACTGGTGTTGTTCCGTTTTGACACGACGTTTTCTGTGTGTGTATACTGACCACTCTCGCTTCCAAACCGTTTCATCCGCTCTATACACATAGCAAACAGCACGCTTGTTATTCCAATGTACACTACATGGATTTCCTTGCACTGCACTGCAGCTGGCGTACTTGCTGAGTGTCACTGTTTTATGCAAGTGTAAATAACCGTGGCGGGTATGATACGCTGGAGTTTGTTTTATTCAGTGCGGCGTCGTATCCAATTCTTCGGCTTCAGTATGCAGGGCTGTCAAATGTCGCACCAGAGGTCACGTGTGCAGGTTCGGCGCTCGCTCTCGTTTAAAGTCGGAATTAAACGAATGTTCCCGGCGTAGCTGAGTGGAAACTACACGATGTAATCACGTTAATGCTAACCAAAGCTTGAAATTCGAACACGACACTCTAAATGCGGATCGTAAACCCGGCCAAAAAAATAAAAAGTAAATTAAAACCCGCGGTGAACAGTAAACATCAGTAAACATGGGACGCCACCACGGGGGTGCAAAATTGTGAAGTGTCGGGCGATTTAATTTGACTTTTATTTCACAGTGGCCGTAACGTAAAATTAAATTTCGTTTCCACTGGGCCGGCTGACAGTCCTTTCCAGGCCTCTGGCGTCCGTTGCCGACTCGGCTTTACGGCGAGCCCCACTGGCTAACGTTCGGGTCGCGGGTGAGGGATGTCGCACGAACCGCGTCTGCTTAGTTAGTTCGCAATCTCGTTGCACATAGTAAAGTTCATTTCGGAATATAATTCACTGTCTTGTAGGAGTTGTTTCTGCACTCGTTACATGCCTCAACAGTGGGAATACCTCTCTGATGTACCACTCCGATCTACATCAGATAAGCGGATCACGGCTTTTTAAAGATCTAAGCTACACAGCTAATTTGGTAACACTGACTGTTACGATAACTCTACTTGGAAAAGAGGCGCATACTGCATCAGTTACTTATAAGAGTCTAGCAGCAAATAGACAGTCAACAGTTTACTCATTGATGCAATATGGCATATATTCAATTGCACGTAATTATATATGTAAAGTGACCTTTATGTACAGCTTTTATAAGCGTAAATAGACTCACCAACTGAAAAATTTAACTGCGTCGTCAAGCTACTTGTCAACACAATGGCCGCTCCAAGTTAGAAACTTGTTGCAGCGTTGTACCAACTTTACAACAACTTTGTCAAAGAAAGTAGGAAGCCATTTGATGTAGCGTTGTACTTTACAGTAATCTTATCAAAGAAAGCGGGTACCCCAGCTTTCCGCCAACTCCCTACATGGTCTGCAGCTAATTTTCTGTGACAAAATTCTGTCGTAGTCATCGGTTCATGTGAGCAAAGAACTGAAAATCAGAGGGAGCGAAATGCGGGTTGTGTAAGTGAGCAAATATTTCCCAGCACAAACTCTACAGGTCCCTGGTGGACCTGCACTGTGCAGCTGAAAACTGTCATGAAGGCAATCCATGACAGTCCGTTAAGTGGTCTGCATGACCTCAGGGTCAACACTCAGCATGCATTCAGTACTTGGTGGGAGATACTACTGAAATCAGCATTTTACATGCTCACTGTGCGTCGAGAACTGAAAAGTGAGGCGTGACGCGATCGACGGGCATACTAGAGACACTTCACAACAAGTCTGCACAAAACTTCAACGTCTTTTCACTGTTCTACTAATATCTCAACAGACTGGAGGTTGAGTAATAAGAAAAAAAATTGCCTTTGTACATCCATATTTAAACTGGATCAAGGTGGGACACAGCTGATATAATTTTTATTGAACATGAAATTCCTCCAGCTGTACTTAAGATTTTTTATTTACTTCGCTACTGGTATTGACGTTGCGTCAACGCCATCTTCAGGCTCTATATAACAATATCATAAATAAAACAAACAATGTGAGACATCAGTAGTCTGTGAGTAGTGTACATAATAAATACATTGTATATAGGATGAATTCATTAAAAGTAGTTACATTTCGTTCATTTTCACTAAGATGCAATTTACCTTGACAATAACAATTTTTATGGTATAAACAAGTCCAAATGATGGTAGATATACACGATATTGATCTACAACGAGGATGACCGTGTATATTTAACATCATTTGTACTTGTTTGTACAATAAAAATTGTCAATGTCAAGGTATATTGCATCTTAGTGAAAATGAACGAAATGTAGTTACTTTTAGTGAATTCATCCTAGATATAATATGTTTATAATGTATTTATTTTGTGCACTATCTCATAGGCTACTGATGTCACACATTGTTAGTTTTATGTAAAGTGTTGTTGCCTGAAGATGGTGTTGACGTTATGTCGAAACTAGTAGCGAAGTGAATAAAAAATCATAAGTATAGCTGGAGGAATTTCATTTTTAATAAATGAAATAGCCCTCGCATATAGTCGTAAATGCAAAAAAGACTGAACAATCCAGAGAGCCAAAATTTTATTAATTTTAAGGATGCGATAACTTTTCATCTCTTTGTGTAGGTTATGGATGGACTGAGCAGCCCCGAGCGCCAGAATTAGCACGAGATGAACCACACACACACACACACACACACACACACACACACACACACACACACACAGCAGTATGAGCTGCTCGGGGGAACCAAATGGTAAGCGCCAAAATCACAGTTTCGAGATACAGCGCATCTAAAGTTTAATTGATCTGCAAATCTGAATATTTTTTTTTTTGAACAGTCCCTTTATTCTGTAGTCATTCTAACATCTACCTTCTACTATACAGACATAAATGAAACTCAGAACTGACTAAAATGAAATATAAAAAAATTATTACATTACCATACGCTATTAACGACACGTAGTGATAGAACTTTACATATTAAAATTTACAGTAAGTCTTCAACACTTTACTGAAACTGCAAAATCATTCATCACTGTCATTACTAATGTCTTTTCCATCGAAATCTGTTGGCTTTAGTGACAGGATAAATCCATGATGGGCAGGAGATATGTAATTTAGGAGCGACAGGACGTCAGCGACTTTCTTCTTTTCAATAAGCGTTGGCCCATTGTATTTAAGTCGAAGCATAGGAACTGGTCCTTGCCTTCCACGTTTTCTGAAGCTTATTTCATGCCAAATGTCATGACAAAATGTCTCGCTGATGAATAAAGATGACGGATATTCGGAGGTCACCGTCCACTTACATACTTTCCTTAGATTGACATCTCTACCATCAACTGTCTTCTTTCTGAAGACAAACTCCTCTTTAGAGTATGGTATTTGATAGAAATCATCTGTTTTCATATAATATACAAGCAATGGATTCATCTTAGCCGACCTCTTGATGATCTCGCACCACTGATCTGGACTGTACACATCTTGTACTTGTCGAACGTAATTTTCAATTGTCGCGAAATTTCTATCGGATGGCAACATTGTGTGCCCGCTCACGGGGAAGTGGTGTTCAATCACACGAAATACACCAATTGAAATTAGATATTTTCAAAACAGTGCTATGCTCCAGTTCTTAATGTGGCCACAGCAGCACCTTTTCCGAGACGACCTCTTTGGCTGTTCCTGAATGGTTTCTGCAGGAGCGATACACTGTTCGTTGTTTTGGGCAATATGATCTGATTCGCTATTAACCCGTATAACAACGAAAACTACTATTAGTTACCATTATTATAATTACATGTAACAACATAAATGAGAAATGCGCATTCATACACCATTTAGCCAAAAAAATGTAGCCATTCTAAAATAACCTCAAAATTAACCTACTTCAGGAACATTATGGTATGCACATGCACTTACCATTATGTTCGTGAAACGTACTAAAGACAGTATAATTACAAAATAACATACCTCTGAGTCATCTGAATCGTTAGGAATGTATTCTGGATCCCTGTCGAACATATTAGTATCATTGGAAGTACATTTCTCGTCTTCTGACATGTTCACTGTTGCCATAATCTCAGAGATGTTTTTACTTGCCGCCATTCTCTCTGTCACTTGCCATTATGTTTCTGCAACACACGGACAGTGGCGCTTACCATTAAGCTCGGCACTGACATCTGTTGAGTGAATTTGGAACTGCTAGTAGGTTTACTGCATTGTGCATCCCACAGGTGGTGTCATTAGCCATCTACCGCAAAATACACGGCGATGGCGCTTACCATTATATATATATATATATATATATATATATATATATATATATATATATATATATATATATATATTTTCTACGAAAGAATACGTATTGTACTCGTAGCTATTTAGATTAACTTTTTGGTAAAATATTTGTACGTGATAGTTTCATGCTTCTGAAGTTTTCTCGACTCTGACAAAGAGCATTGCGCAAATATCTCACTGAAGCGGTCAGAGAGATGAACCAAAATGTAGGTCGAAACAGAACTCTTGCCATCACGATAGGCAAATGTTATCATTATAGCGCCATTATAATGCCAAGTACTGATGTTTGTGAGCCTATTATGAAAGTGAGGAAAGGCTCAGGGGTCTCAGAGGACATCACTGCATCAATGCATCGAGGAGAAAAAGTCTCCACTGTCCGATTACTTCCATAGTACCTCAAGACTGAAAGTAGACTAGATGGACACTCTAGAGTCCCTTCCCAAGCGACTCTACAAATCACAACACTACTGATGTGTAAACCAATGTGGTGAAGAAACTGTCTGAGTGTTAGATAGCAGTAAAAAGGGTAATGCGCAGAGTGAACATGAAAATAAAGACTAAATGGCCTAAAGGAGCTGTACTGTGACAAAATAGTGATCTATAGTTATGTATCCCTTTGTGTTTAGCGTTTTAGAGTGTAAAATATTTGTTGATAGTTGGGTGTTTCTGTTCTGTTGATAACTCTTGGCATTCTTTGGTAATAGGACATAAAGAAAGTTGGTAATGAACTAAAAGCTACGAAACAGCCAACATATAAATATATTACAAAAGTAGAGAATTTCCAATGTAAAATACAATGGAAGTGCGATCAGAAAACGGTGTTCCAGACTTTGGTGTTCAAAACTCCTCGAGGGGACGGGGTAAGATGTAGCAGTGATACGTAACCTCGCTGATCTAATTTACTACCAATATCGTAAATTACGGAGCGACGCTAGTTGCATAAGTCAGAAAGAAGCTTGGAACATAGCTTATACCTTTACTCTCATTTATGTAAGATCGATGCGTCCAAACCGTATGGATACTAACTACAATGAAGCACTGGAAACAGATTTGGTTGTAGCCTGCGACAGCCAAAGGCTTAGCGGTGAATTGGCTGAGTGCCCGCAAAACGCAAGTCACTATGTTAGTATCTGGAGCTCTTGCGTAAGAATATGAACAGTGGCGCAGTAGTCCATAAGGCTATAATTAGGGGTGACTGACCCTTGCGTAAGGAAGATAATATCGGATGTTGGCTGAGGCAGCACTTACACTGAAGAGCCAAAGAATCAAGTACCTCTGCCTAATATCGTGTAGAGCCCTCGCGAGTACGCCGGAGTGCCGCAACACGACGTGGCATGGACTCTAATAATATCTGAACTAGTGCTGGAGGAAGCTGACACCACGAATCCTGCAGAGCTGTAAATAAATCCGTAAGAGGACGATGGGGTGGAGATCTCTTCTGAACAGTATGCTGTAAGGCATTCCAGATACTCTCAATAATGTTCATGTCTGGGGACTTCGGCGGGCAGCGGAACTCAGAATAGTCTTCCTGGAGTCAGTCTGTGGCAATACTGGACACTTGGGAGTTGTCGCATTGTCCTGCAGGAATTGCCAAAGTCCGTCGGAATGCACAATGGACATGAATGGGTGAAGATGGTAACACAGGATTCTTACGTACGTGTCGCCTGTCAGGGTCGTATCTAGACGTATTATGGATCCCATATCACTCCAACTGCACACGCACCATACCATTACAGAGCCTCCACCAGCTTGAACAGTCCCCTGCTGACATGCAGGGTTCATGGATTCATGAGCTTATCTCCATACCCGTACACATATATTCGCTCGAGGTAATTTGAAACGAGACTCGTCTGACCAGGCAACATGTTTGCAGTCACCAACTGTCAAAAGTCGATGTTTACGAGCCCATGCGAGTTGTAGAGCTTTTTGTCGGGCCGTCAGCCAGAGTACATCAGTGGGCGTTCGGCTCCAAAAGTCCATATCGATGATGTTTCGTTTAATAACTCACACGCTGACATTTGTTGATGGCCCAGCATTGAAATCTGCACCAATCTGCGGAATGGCTGCACTTTTGACACGTTGAACGATTCTCTCCATTCGTCGTTGATCCCGTGCATGCAGGATCTTTTAATGGCCGCTGCGATGTTGGAGTTTTGATGTTTTACCGGATTCCTGATATTCACGTTACACTCGTGAAACTGTAGTACGCGGAAGTCCCCACTTCATCACTGCCTCGTGCGCCGACTGTAACACCACGTTCAAACTACATTAAATCATGATAATCTGCCATTGTAGCAGCAGTAACCGATCTAATAACTGCGTATCCGACCGCAGCGCCGTATTCTGCCAGTTTACAAATCCCTGTATTTGAATACGCATGCCTACACAAGTTTCTTTGGCGATTCAGAATATTTCAAATGCCAGTTCCATCTTAGTTGCGTAATAGGCTATACACTTGTTCATTTTATGTCAACAAGAGTTTGTATACGTACAGTGGAACACAGAATGCCTTTGTGTTGTAAAAGTATATTTTGATGGTGAAAATATTTACAGCATTAGATTGAAGAAAGCTTACGTATTACATGTATTTGCAGTTTAGAATAAAATCCACCACCATCCGTATAAGGAAATGACGTCGGGACTCGAACCCGGATTTCCCACTTTAAGTGAACTGTCACCTTAACCGTTTTGGCTATTCTTTCGCGACTCAGGGTCAGACCGAAACCTCCATATGTCGTCGTTCATACATCGTCTTGTATGAATGTTCGAAGGAATATTGCATTCTTCTTAACAGCACAGCCACCGCAATACCGAACAAGTTTTACGGCACATAATATGACTTCAGTCACCCTACAGTTGGTAACTGGACGGTGTTGATTATCCAGTTCTACACTGTCTCAGTGTTTTGATAGTCCGTCGCTGATGACATGGTCACGACTATGGCGTTGGATTATTTTGTGTCTTGAAGAACGTGGTATGGCATGCTTGATTGCCATCAGTCACTAAACTGTTCTTTCGCTTCGTTTGACAGTTCTCCGTGGCAGGACAGCACAGTATTGTTATACGCGATTAGCTATTTCAGTAAGAGCTAAAGTTTCTTGATAATTCGAATTAATTTTCGGTTGCGTATGCTCTGCGAATACTGGAGAGTATCACTTGTAGTTTTGCCTAATTGCTGTAACTAGTGTACTCCACCAGAGTGGACGACATAAGGCCTCGTCAGAATATAAGATTTTACTACAAAAGCTTGTTATTTATTTTATGGTGTTGTCGTGTTAATGCTAATCCTTTTCACGTTTTACGTATGTTTAACGTATGAAAGTGAAGTGTATTAACAACTTTATCGCAGTTAAGGGCAGGTAAGGTTACTAGGTCAAGTATGCGCGGCTAGACTTCGAGTACGCGGTGCAAGAAATAGAAAGTATTTCAACTGAATCATACACCTTTACCAGTCCTCTGCACAATTTCCTGACAGTTTCTCCAGCATTACGATGCACGACTGAGTCTCTGGATTTTTTGTCGCAGTGTAAAGCGATGTCTGAATATGGGAGAAACATTTAATTCCAGAATTTTCGGTTATGACTGGTTTTGTTCCGATTAGCATCAGAAACGCTAAATAAAAGTACTTATAAATACTAAATATTTCAAGTTCAACAAAAAGAAAGAACTGGAATGTACTTCGTAAAAGGCAAGTACAATATTCTGCGAGTAAAAATTTCGTTGCAGTCCCAGAGTTTTCTTAGGAAAGCATCTGCTATATACAGTTAAGGTTTCTTGTTCGTAGACAGCATTACAAACGGATGAATATTTTGCGTCTGCCAGAGACTGTGTGTTATGCATGTGACACAAAGACTTATATCAAATAATGACACCTACTTTAATTTCACCATATCTATATAAGTGTGATCTGATTCCCATCGATGGCGACAGTTAGCACGGTACATTATGCGGTTTTAGTAAGTAGTCCTGTTTGTGCAAAAAAAATTTATGAAATTTTGATTTGTTTGATGATGACCACATTTAAATGCTGATAGTTAGAGCCTTATAAATATTTAACTTTTTCTACCCTCACTCCATTTTGAGTACTGTGCTTGTTACATAGGTTTGTTTGTGAAATAAGTGGCCAAGAAGTTATTGCAATCAGAAACTTAGATTTTATTATTTTCACAATACTTCTAAAATCGCATTGAAGATATTCATAAAATTAAAAGAAAAACAAAACCTACAAAATACTTCTTCAGTGCTTACTTAATATATTTATGTTCCAAACAGAGATCGTTCTGTTCTTTGAATAGGTCAACTGCCAAATTAAATCTGAGCACCTTGGCTACAGGCGTCGTTTGATAATGTGTTTGGGCTCTTATCGGAAATTACACTGTATTATAGATGCACAGAATCTGTCGCAAAGACGGCAGAAGCTGAATGTTTCAAGAATACGATTCCTCGAATGAAAAATTTCGATTTATTTGGACTGATACAAAACTAACTTGGAAACGTCAAGCACACGAAGTGCAAGTCTTTGCTACGTATCGGACCTGAAAAATTCGGAGATTCGTATAGTCGAATAGACTTTCCTTTGCTTCATACGGAAATGCTTCATTTCAGGAAAATGAGAAGGCCGTACTTCTATGTTCCGCTCCGATTCTACACAGACCTCCACAGTCCGCCCAATTTTCAACATCTACCTGTAGCACTACATCCCAAATGCTTCGATTCTCTTTTGTTCCGGTTTTCCCAACGTCCACGTTTCAATACCATGCAATGCTGTACTCTAGACGTACTCTCCCAGAAATTTCTTCCTGAAATTAAGGCGTATATTAGACACTAGTGGACTTTTCCTGGGGAGGAATGTTAGTCTGGTTTTGATGTCGTCCTTGCTGCGTGTGTCACTGGTTATTTTTCTGGCTAGGTAGCAAAATTACTACATCCTCTTCGTGACCATCAGTCCTGATCTTTACTTTTTCTCTGTTCTTATTTCTGCTACTTCTCATTACTTTCCCCTTACTTCGATTTTCGGTCAGTCCGTATTCTGTATCATTAGATCGTTCATTTCATTCAGCATGTCATGTAATACTTCTTCACTGTCACTCAGGACAACAATGTCATCAGCGAATCGTATCATTGATATCCTTTCACCTTGAATTTAAAATCCACTCCTGTAACTGTATTTCCATCAATGGTTCTTCGATGTATAGGTTGAATAGTAAGAGGAAAGACCTTACCCCTGTCTTACATCAGTTTTAATCTTAGCGCTTCGTTCTTGGTCGTCCTCTCCTACTACTCCCGCTTGGCCTTTGGACATATTGTATGTTACCCGTCTCTACCTATAGTTTACACCTATTTTTCTCAGAATTTCGACCATCTTGCTCCATTTCACATTGTCGTACGCATTTTCCAGGTCGACAAATCCTATGAGCGAATCTTGCTTTTCCTTTAGTCTAGCTTCCACCGTCATCCTCAGTGTTAGAATTGCTTCTCTGTTGCCGTTACCTCTCCTAAAGCCAAACTAATAGTCATCTAGCAAATATTCAACTTTCATTTCCATTCTTCTGTATATTATTCTTGTCAGCAACTTCGGTTCCTGAGCTGGTAAGCTGATCGTGCAATAATTCTCGCGCTTGTCAGCTCTTGCAGTCCTCAGAATAGTGTCGGTGATGTTTCTTTCGATAGCCAGATCGTATGTTGCCATATTCATACATTCTACTCACCAACGTGAAAAGTCGTTTTGTTGCCACTTCCAGCAATGATTTTAGATATTCTGATGGAATGTTATCTGTCCCTTTTGCCTTGTAAGATCTTAAGCGCTCCAAAGCTCTCTTAAATTCTGATTCTGATACTAGATCCCCTATCTCTTCTAAATCGGTTCCTGTTTTTCTTCTATGACATTAGACAAATTTTTCCCCTCATAGACACTTTCAATGTACTCTTTCACCTATCCGCTCTCTCCTCTGTATTTAACAGCGGAATTCCCGTTGCACTCTTATCATAAACCTTACTTTTAAGATCGCCAAAGGTTTGGTAACCGTTACTTTTAATGTCAGCGAAGGTAGTTTTCACTTTCCGGCTTTCCTGTACGCTGCGTCAGTCCTTCAAACAATCATTTCTATTTCAATTTATTCGCATTTTTCATGCAGCCATTTCGTCTTAGTTTCCCTGCACTTCCTGATTCTTTATCATTCCATAGCGACCTGTATTTCTATATATCTGAATTTCTCTGAACATTTTTGTACTTTCTTGTTTCATCCATCAACTGTAGTTACGTTCTCTGCACTTACGTTTTTCTTTTCGTCTTTTGTGATTGCCCTGTTGAGACTTTTCATTCCTCTTCAACTGTACTGCCTACTGAGGTATTTCGTATTCCTGTATCCATAGCCATAGATAATTTCAAGCGTATCTCGTCATCCCTTACTACTTTTGTATCCCTCTTCTTTGCATATTGATTCTTCTTGGCTAACCTCTTGCACTCTAGCCCACTCTTCATCACTACTACATTATGATCTCGGTTTGTATCTGCTCTTGGGTATACCTTAAAATCCAGTAACTGATTTCGGAATCTTGGCATAGCCATGTTCTAATGTAATTGAAATCTTCCCCTGTCAACCAGTCTTTTCCAAGTATACTTCCTCCTCTTGTGATTCTTGAAGAGAGTAATCTCTATAACTAGCTGAAATTTACTACAGAACTCAATTAATCTTTCTCCTCTCTCATTCCTTGTTCCAAACCCATATTCTTCTGTAACCTTTTCTTCTACTCCTTCCCCTACAAGCGATTTCCAGTCCCCCCTTACCAGTAGATTTTTCTCCTCCCTTTATGTACTGGTTTACCATTTTACAATCTTCAAAATTGGCGAACGTAATTCATAAACTGTGTCATATACGATTTCTTAATCTAAACTGGTGGGAGGAAAAACTCATCCAAGTGAAATAAATATTGGTATGAAACCAGGCGATAGCTTATCACCTTTACTATTTAATGCCTTTAAGAAGAATAGTAAGGATCTGAAATTTGGAGCAAAAATATCGCAAAACTTAAACAATAATTCCGGCAATAATGTGTGCAATTCTAAAAACAAATGATTTGAAAAAGTAAAGTAAAGAGGAATCCCTCGAAAATATTTAGTAAATATCAGAAGTAATGGCAAAGCGAAGATTAATCTTCCTTAAACACTTCTAACGAATGAAACAGAACAGGCCGACGAAACAATTCTTCCTTGTATTTCTGGAAAAATAAAACAACAATACCATGGAATACAGAAACATGATCTAGAAAGAAACCTCAAAGAATCGGAAATAACAGAGATAACATTTTTACGAATAAAATACAAAATTCAGATAGCTTACATGTCAGAAGAAATAAAATATCGGGAGCATCGTGGACAGAAGAAGTGAAAAGACAACGTTGGGAGAAAATGACAGAGTACGGAAAAATTAGGAAACAACAACAAAGAAAGAAAGGGAACTGAACTGATTGCGTGTCAATACGATGATAACAGGAATAAGAAATAATGAGGAGGAACATATACGTCACATATGTCACAAAACAGTTCATGATTTGTTGCCTCAGTAGCTTTTTTTAAAATTTGATCACCACCACACGATTCAATGGCCGTGCTGTCTTCATTAGATGGAAAATAATGTTTTTGCATCCCGAAAGTTATCTCTGTTAGGCACATGGGTCGTCTATTTGTCAAATAGTCATACGGGGAGGAAGGTTATATGTTTATTCCACTATTAAAAAATTTGCCTAAATTTACAGAACGGGAAGCTGTTATACATAATTCTTGAGTTTCTTGAAGTTGTACTTACCGCGTATCGGAAAGATTACGCTTTCTGTACATGACGCCACAGGGCATTACACAACTGTAGTGACTAACGAGGTTGTATCAGTAGAGTTATTTCCGAGCTTCTAACACACCACAGTTTTCGTTAGTCAAAACTTTGCTATAGATTGACACCATAACAATATAGTCATTCTTAGAACATTATAATACTGGTTTCATAGCTAGCAGTGCAGTTTCATGAGTATACCTCGGTGTGATAAAGTACGTGAATAAAGTCTTCGGGGACGCAGGCTTTGAAGACGTAGGTCTCGAGCTAAATTCTGCAAGAATTGAGAGATAAATTAAAATGACTACTGTATAAACGGACAACTAAACTATAGCACTTACTTACTTGCCATCTCGGGTAATCTACATTGACGTTTGGCATCGAGCTTCTGTTCCTAATAAGCTACGTAGTGTAGTGCACACAATAACAGTCAATATGTATACGAGTGTGTGTGTGTGTGTGTGTGTGTGTGTGTGTGTGTGTGTGTGTGTGTGTGCGTGCGTGTGTGTGTGTGTGTGCGTGTGTGTGTGTGTGTGTGTGTGTGTGTGTGTGTGTGTATGTGCGTGTGTATGTTTGTTTGTTTCGGATGTGAATAGGCACATTTAATAAGCAACGACAAATGTTTACAGACGATTACAGTCGAGACTAATTGTGTGTACCGAAATACAGTCAGGCTTACCGCAAGTGACACCATACAATGACATTCCTAAATGCGTAGTAACAGGTATTCGTTGGAGTTCTAACAGTTCTAGGTGTATCAAAAATGGATATAAGAGGTAGCAACTGCTTTCACCTCTTTAGAACCATATAGCCCCAATAGTCAAATTAATAGAAGATTACCAAGTCAAAAATGAATTTGTGGCGTGTGGCGACTGCCTTAATGAGAAAGTTTTATTTGAAAATAGCTTATCTTTTGAGTAACGTACTGTATCAGCCAATTGAACGTAATAGTTGTATACTGACATATTATTTCAGAGCTTGTAAATAGTAAAATGTCGCCAGATTGTACTTTTCGCCATCGTACTTAACAAACATATGCAAAGAGCTGCGCTAAATAATTCAAACAACGTTGGAAGGGAAAAGAACTCGCAAAGGGAATCCCAAAAAGTTCAATTTTTTGTCCACTAGTATTCCATATACTTGTGACTGATAGACTCAACATTCGACAAGCAGAATTGGTAACTTTCGCAAACGATACTGGTACTATAATAAATCGCATTAAACAGAAGCTAGCAGAAGAAGTCGTTAATGATTTTTTCAAAGATATATCAAGTGATTCTTTGAAAATGGACTTTCTCTGAAGTTTGAGAAAACTCTATATATTCATTTCTGTATAATAAATAGTCATACCAACAACTGATGTAGCACGTGAGGAAAAGACCGTAAATATGGTGGAATGCTCCAAAATTTTGGATGTACATGTTTATGAAAATTTAAATTCAAAAAAGCACGTTACAAAGCTTCTTGTACAATTAAATTCAGCTACTTTTACTCTTCATAAAATTACCAGTGTAGGAAACAATCAAATCAAGTTTATGACGTATTTTCCACATTTATACTAAATAAAGGTTTATAAAGTAATTTTCTGTGGTAACTCTCCACTTAGAAAATATTAATTACAAGAAAAGCAAAAGGAGAAGTAAAATAATGACACACTGTTTTCCCTGGGGTCGTCATGTTGTTACCTCTTCAAGGATTTAGCAAATCTGACTGCACCGGCACAATAAATATATTCGCTAGTGAGATTTGGCAAAAATAATCCAGCATAATTTGAGAAGAACGGTGATATCCTTACCAACAACACCAGAGAAAAGAACGATCTCTTATTACCCAGTATTAGAGATGTCAGTGGCTCAGAAATGAGTTCTATACCCAGCAACAAAATTTTTTGACATTAATCAAGTATGCATATTCTATTAACTGAGCAATTTCACACGATTTCGGTAGAAGAATTGATCTAACATCAAGAAATATTTCCTGACTGGCCTTTTACTCCAACTGAGTTTGTCATTGTTTATATATATTTTAATTGAAATGTTTTGTTGCTAATTCTTGCAGGAAAGTTTATGAGAGAAAAAGTTTGTCAATGTTGGCCGTTAGGCGGAGGCATAGCACGTTTTCCAGCAGTCCAACGCATGGGCTGCAGCAGACAGACTGTTTTCGACACTATGGGGCACCGTCTTGGCAGTTTGGTGAGTTGGGTGCACTTGTCTCATGAGAAGTTACTGACAAGCCGCCACCAGCGCCCCGTCATCGCTTTTTCAGCTGCTCAGCCGTTTTCAGCCGACCTAGATATTCTTGGATAGCTGCGCCAAATGTGGACAACTTAAGCGCACATGTGAGCCAACTAGTCATAGGTTTCCTTGCAAAATACTCCACCACATAAGATTCTGGTTAGGCTAGGCCTTCATTTAGTTGCTCGTTGGGTTGCTTAGCTTTATAAACGCAGTTTATTATTTCTGTGTTTCCTTTATAATTTGTGTTTACTAAGACTCATTATTATGTCCAAATTCGAAGGTATCATTTTCCCACAGCTAATTCGATTCATTTAAGGTACTAATAAATTCCTTTTTTCCCTTACAAGTATGATTTCTCCTACTGGCTGCGGGAGGAGAGAGATATTATATCCCTTGCGTATCACAGTTAAAGGGAAAGCCAGTCATTATATGTACAGTAAACGAACCACTTCTCCATGAAATGTAATGTATTGCGAATACATAGAAAGAAGGATCCTTTATTGTAAGACAATATGATAGCGGAACAAATACTGGTAGCAGTTACTTCTGTAACATATCTGGGAGTATGCGTGCGGAACGATTTGAAGTGGAAAGATCATATAAAATTAATTGTTGGTAAGGCGGGTACCAGGTTGAGATTGATTGGGAGAGTCTTTAGAAAATATAGTCCATCAACAAAGGAGGTGGCTTACAAAACACTCGTTCGACCTATACTTGAGTATTGCTCATCAGTGTGGGATCCGTACCAGATCGGGTTGACGGAGGAGATAGAGAAGATCCAGAGAAGAGCGGCTCGTTTCGTCACAGGGTTATTTGGTAACCGTGATAGCGTTACGGAGATGTTTAATAAACTCAAGTGGCAGACTCTGCAAGAGAGCCGCTCTGCTTCGCGGTGTAGCTTGCTCGCCAGGTTTCGAGAGGGTGCGTTTCTGGATGAGGTATCGAATATATTGCTTCCCTCTACTTATATCTCCCGAGGAGATCACGAATGTAAAATTAGAGAGATTCGAGCGCACACGGAGGCTTTCAGACAGTCGTCCTTCCCGCGAACCGTACGCGACTGGAACAGAAAAGGGAGGTAATGACAGTGGCACGTAAAGTGCCCTCCGCCACACACCGTTGGGTGGCTTCCGGAGTATAAGTGTAGATGTAGATGTAGATGTAGAAGCAGGCAAGGAAGTCTATATTGGTAGCGAAGGCAAGAAATTCTTTCTCGTTGCGTGTGGAATATTTTCAGCGGTACAGCAACACATCCCGAGACCAATTCTTCCCTCACCCTCTTCCGCTTCCTCTGGTATCCCCTACGTTACCACAAATGAGCGTATTATACTTACAGAATACTATCTTCGATCCCGCTGCTCCGACCGCGTTTGCGTACTAATTAATGCAAAAATAGTTCTTTATATATGTATGAGGCCCATTGAAAAATTAATTTATTAAAGAGCCATTGCTTGTTCCATGAAATTCTCATCGTGCAGATTTGTCATGGTGACTGTTAAATAGCTTTATTTGAGTCACAAATTGCATTTCACGCTAATTAAGGCCATAGAAACAGAGACTTTTCTATATGGACTCAACTTCTCACATGGAATCATCTTCTGATCAAAAAGCTATAGTGGTAGTTAGAGTTTTTTGTTAATCCAGCCTTTAGAGATATTGTGATGATATTTCCTTAGAGACTTTCATGCAGATATGCTTTTGTAACCGAGAAATCAAATACCTGTTTTCATACATTTAGCTTTAAAAATGTTTTGATACAACGAAATATTTTCATAAAAACTTCCATCCCGCATTTCATGCCTCAGAGGTTGAATTTAACAAAGACTGAAGCACTTCTCTTTTGTTTTATTTTTAACTGAGCAGCCGAACAAAGCTTTCCAAAGAGTTATTTTTAAAAATGCTTTCATAATGAAATACTTTCATAAAGCTTTCGATCCCCTATTTCAGCTATCAGGGGATGAATTTCCAAAAACAGTGCTACATGTACTTTCCTTAGTTTCCAAGCAAAAAGTCACATACTAATTTTCGTAAATCGATCTATAAAAAGGCGGTTGCAGTTCCCTAACAGTGATTTGTTTTCAAAAACACTTTCACCCCCTATTCGCTTAGATTCTGAATTGCGAATTTTCTTTTTATTTGGTAGTTCTAGATTCAAAATTGCCTTAATAGCGACATATGTTCAAAAAACCTTTCACTGGTGTAATTTCGAAACATCTCTGCTTAAACAAAGCCTACAGTATAAGATCAACACCCTCTCCATGTGTGAAGTTCTTGTCCTCAGCTGTTTGGGTTGGACGGTGATGAGTCAGCGAATCAATCAGGAGATTTGTTATATGTACAGAGATTTAACGAGTTTCCATAAACAGTTTATTTCGTTTCTAAACGTATGGTGGCACAATATTTTCTGCTTATTTCCACTTACTCGAGTTGAAGGATCTCCGAGATAAGTGAGCGAGCTAAGTAGCGGAGTGGTTTTAGCACACTGGACTCCCATTTGAAAGGACGACAGTGTACGCCTGCGTCCCGTCGTCGTGATTTAGGTTTACCGTGATTTCTCTAAATCGCATAAGGCAATTTCCGGGATGGTTTCTTCGCAAGGCCACGGTCGCTTTTCTTTTCTATCCAACCCTAATTCGAGCTTGGGCTCCGTCTCTTATGACCTCGAGGTCGGCGTACGTTAAAACACTAACATTCTCCATTCGCCTTCCTCCTCCAACGTAAACGAAACTGCATTGCGTCATGGAGGCAGTGTACAAACAGACCTGCAGAATGTGACGGTACAAACCCCCGTTATTACATGAATATTTCTAGTATGCAAGAATTGCTTTGCGGAGAACGAGAGCGCTGTATGGTGCGCGATTCGCGGAAGCACGTGGCGCACCCACGCGAGATTTGCAACGGTCGGTAGGGTGGCCTCCGCCGCCAGGCGGCCACGTGGCCCGCGAAAACTGTGTAACTTACGGTGAAGAGCGATGCGGCAGTGGATTGTGGTAAGCAATATGCAAATTCTGAAAGATCGATCTTCATTTCAAGTCATGAGACGCAAAAGTTGTAGTAACCTCAAAATAGGTTAATATCACGAATGCTGATATATTAATAAAAACAGTAAATAACAACTTAGAGGGATGAGCGAGCACTCATTAAAAACAGATCGAGTGCCGCAGTCATATGTTAAGATTCATAAACAATTAAGCATTCAAAGAGCAGTAAACAAAGTTTGAGGGAAATTGTTTATAAATTTCAATAGAAAATTCATGACGGAAAGAACGGCACTATGTAATATTTTGAGTGGCATCACACTTATTTGAAACTAGTTAAGTTACACTATACATTTAACTTGCAATAGTTTTCATTGTTTGCAAATTACTATTAACATTTATCGCTCATGATTAATTAATTATTATATATGTGAAGATTTTGTGCTATAGAATACTTCTAAAAACGGTGACATATGCGGTTTTATGTTAAAACTTTGCAACACAGACTTCTGTTCCTAATAAGCTACGTAGTGTACTGCACACAATGGCAGTCAATATGTATGCGAGTGTGTGTGTGTGTGTGTGTGTGTGTGTGTGTGTGAGCGTGTGTAATTTTGTTTGTTTCGGACGTGTATAGGCACATTTAATAAGCAACGACAAATATTTACAGACGATTACAGTCGAGACTAATCGTGTGTACCGAAATACAGTCAGGCTTACCGAAAGTGACGCCATACAATGACATTCCTAAATGCGTAGTAGCAGGTGTTCCTTGAAGTTCTAGCAGTTCTAGGCCAGCTAAAGGTGCATTCAAAATGGATGTGAGAGGTAGCAACTGCTTTCACATCTTTAGAAAGATATAGCTTCAATAGTCAAATTAATAGAAGATTACCACGTCAAAAATGAATTTGTGGCGTGTGGCGACTGCCTTAATGTGAAAGGTTTATTTGAAAATAGCTTATCTTTCGAGTAACATACTGTAATCAGCCAATTCAACGTAATAGTTCAAAAGGTTCAAATTGCTCTATGGGACTTAACTTCTGAGTTCATCAGTCCTCTAGAACTTAGAACTACTTAAACCTAACTAACCTAAGGACATAACACACGTCCATGCCCGAGGCAGGATTCGAACCTAGGACCGTAGCAGTCTCGCGGATCCGGACTGATGCGCCTAGAACCGCTCGACCACCGCGGCCGGCTGTCGAGAAATGTATGTATCAATATTTGTAACCTTAACTGGTGAGATTAGTACTTGCATAACCAAGGGGGGGGGGGGGAGGAGGTTGACGTCCGAGCCTATAAAAGCGAGCGGCCATCTTGACCAGGGGATCAGTCATTTGCCAGTCGTTTTGGAGGATGGGTGGTGAGCGAGCAAGGCTCACTTGAGGATGGCCCATGTGATCGTTTGAGAATTCTTTTTCGCTCCGATTTATTTCGACAGAGAGTGTTGTTTAATAGTGCAAATGTGCAAGCATATATTTCATGAAATGGAAGTGCTACGATTATTTGTGTGAATAAGAATTACGAGGTATACATCGTAGTAGGTGAACGTATGGCGAACTGTGATCTCGCGCCAAAACTGTTAGAACAAAGAGGACAGTGGAACTTGTGGTTCTGTTCGAATTGATTGAGTAGTTTTCGTTTATAGCAGCCTACACTACTGCTATTGGGGGCTCGGAGTCAAATTATTAATAAAGTAAAACTGTAAACCGTTTCACCAGTGCTAATTTCACTGTGTGAAAGAAAAGGACGATGCCAATAAACAGTGACTGAACTGTGTGCTGAAACACTGATTTTGCCATAATTATCGCCTAATTTTTGTTACCTATCATAAACAGTACTGATATCTGAGTGAATAATTAATTCAAAAACTATTACAAATGCGTGGGTGTGAAACAGTGTACTAATGCACCAAGTGTGTAAATCATCCCCTGAGACTTACGTGAGAGCCAAAATTTGCAAATTTGCAAAGACCTTTTTTAACCAACATTTGTATATGCACTTTCGGGTGAACACTTCAACAGCACTTCTTTATTTACCGCCCCGTCGTAAGAAGAACAATACGAAAAAAAAAAAATTGAAGTATGTGGCCTTTAATACGAGAATGCTAGACGTGCCTTCCATTTCCGCAGACAGGTTCAGAGTGCTTTAGAACCCGGTTTTAGATCTGAGTGACAATAAACGCAGCTGTATAAATTTAAGGTGTAGCGGAATAACTTTTAAGTTAGGTGACTATCAGCGGCAGTTGGCCTGGATTTGAATGTATCAATTTGAAATTTTTTATAGCTATAGGCAAAATTCCAATAGGTGTTCCTAGTATAGGTAGGGTGGACCATGTTGCAGGGCTATCTCAGGTGCCTGGTGGCATTCAACAACGACAGCACCTCTACTGGCTACAGACGTGGCAGCAGCCTAAATATTATACACCAGTCGTATGGCCTGTAGTCACCCTGAAGAGGTGGCTGTTTTGATGCAGCAGATACATGCACTTCAGAAGATTCTAACTCAGAAAATGACGTTAAGACGCTCCGAGAATCAAATAGATCCAGGTCTGTCAGCAGAAGTAGAAACAGAACACAGTTAAAAAAAATGGTAAATATTGTTATCATTACTTCAAATATGGCTCACGGTGTAAATCTGAAAAGTGTGTACAACCTTGGCAATTGAAAAATAAGGAAAACAAGAAAGGGTAGAGTCATAAGAGGCTGAATGTTCTATACTAATTCCTACAGTAAGCCGCCAATACAGATTATTTGTTAAAGACAGAACTTGTGGACGATCTTATCTGGTAGATATCGGTGCAGATTTGTCTGTTATACCAGTGGCAAAAACTAAGAAGCTTGGACCCTCTGACTTTAGTCCCTATGCTGCAATTGATTCTGAAATAAAAACCTACTGGTCAAAGCTGTTAACCATTGATTTAGGTCTTTAACGTAAGTTTTAATGGCCTTTTAAAGTATCAAAAGGAATATTGGGAGCCGATTTTCTTCATCGTTTTGGTTTACTCATAGATCGGAAAAATGAAAAGTTTATATATGACATTATTAAGTCAAAAATTTCCGCAGAGGTAAGCGCTTTGGATGCTAACGATTCAGTAAACTCAACTCACTCTATGCAAAATGTCAGTATTCAAAGCTGTTAGAGAAATTTCCTGAGCTAACAAAACCATCTACAATACCAAAGGTGTTAAAGCATAAAGTACAGCATTATATCACTACTTCTAGTGGTACACCGATGTATAGTACAGCTCGTAGGTTCGACCCCCCAAACTGCAAATATCTAAGAAAGAATTTCAGGTCCTGCTGAATAATGGTATTATACGTCCATCACAATCGCAATGGGCTAGCCCACTTTACCTTGCTATAATGTCCAATGGTCAGTGGCGAGTTTCTGGAGATTATCATCGTCTTAATGACAGGACTCTCCCCGACAGGTATCCAGTCCCTCGAGTAGATGAGGTACATCTGATGCTTCAGAATAAGAACATATTCTTCCGGATTGACCTACTAAAAGCGTATTATCAAATTCCTTTAACCGAAGAAGACAAACTAAAGTCAACATTATTACTCCTTTTGGTCTGTGTGAATTTAATTATATGTCGTTCGGACTTAGAAATGCACATAGCTCCTTTCAGAGGTTTATACAGGAAGTTTTGAGAGAGCTGGATTTCTGCTTTCCCTATCTGGATGACATTTTAATAGCTTCAGAATTTCCAGAACCAGATATTGAGCATCTAAATGTACTCTTTAAACAACTGAATCAGTATGATCTAGTAATAAATGTTGCGAAATCCGTATTTGGAGTGCAAGAACTCACATTCTTGAGACAATTAATCACACCCTCGGGAACCAAGCCGGATGCAGAACAAGTGTCTGCGCAAATGAACTACAAGCAACCTGAAACTCTTCGCGAACTTCGAAAACTTTTAGGAATCATCAATTTTTATCATAGATATTTGGAACATGCTGCAGAAAACCAAGCCTTGTAGAATGATTACCTATAAGGAACAACTGAAAATGAGCGAAGACATATTGACTGGTCATAAGAGGCAATTGCTGGTTCCGATAATGTAAGGAAGATCTCGCAAATGCAACACTTTTAACATTTCCGAGTTTGCACAGCCAACTCGCCTTATTTGTGGATGCATCCGATTTTGCAGTTCGTGCTGTGTTGCAACCGTGGCAAGATGAACAGTGGAAACCTACTGGATTCATTTCTAAGAAGTTCACGAATGCACAAAACAAGAATTCCACATATGACAGAGAACTACTTAGAATAAATGTGGCTGTCAAGCATTTGAAATATCTGTTAGAAGGTAGAGACTTTGTTATTTACTGATCATGCCCCTCTAACATATGCATTCAAGCAGAAGAATGAGAAAGCAACGTCAATCCATTTAGTTATCTCCAATATATTTCAAATTTTACAACATATTTCTGGTAAAGTAAATGTTGCGGCTGATAGCTTTTCATGGCTTGAATCATTGTCTCCAATTAGCTATGAAGAGATAGCCGAAGCACAAGAAAAGAACGGAGAGCTTCATCAACTGCAATCTGACAATAATACTTCGCTTGAATTAAGACACTATTTGACGCAGACAGGAAAGCAATTGTGGTGTGATGTCTCGACACAAAATATTCGACCTTATATTCCTGAACAATTCCGTTATGCTATTTTCCAATATTATCATAATTTGGCTCATCCAAATATCATGGCAACTGTAAAAATGATAACGTCAGGATGTGGTTGGATGAAAATGAAAGAGAACATTGCAAATTGGTCACGAGCAAGTAATGATTGTCAAAAAAACAAAGTATCACTTCATGTTTATTCACCAATAGGACACTTTACCGGCACTGATGAACGTTTTAAAGTAATTCATCTGGATTTGCTACGGACAATGACTCCTACCTATTACTATACGTATTGCATAACAGGCAACGATAAAGTTATGAATTGGACAGAGGTAATACCATTTCGGGATATACAAGCAGAAGTTGTAGCTCAAGCCTTCTTCAATTGTTGGCTTCAAATGGCTCTGAGCACTATGGGACTTAACATCCGAGGTCATCAGTCCCCTAGAACTTAGAACTACTTAAAGCTAACTAACCTAAGGGCATCACACACATCCATTTCCCGAGTCAGGATTCAAACATGCGACTGTAGCGGTCGCGCGGGTCCAGACTGAAGCGCCTAGAACCCCTTGGCCACCACGGCCGGCTCTTAATTTGTTGGATTACTAGATTTGGCACACTTTATCAAAACGTAACCGATCGCGGAAGACAATTTAACTCTGAGCTATTTCAAGCACTATCAAAAATATGTGGTTGTAATCAAACTCAAGCTACTTCATACCATCCTCAATCCAACGGAAAAATAGAAAGATTTCATCGCACACTTGAAGCAGCAACCCGTTCACATTCAACTACAAAATATCCTCAAACAATACCTGTAATTCTTCTTAGTTTTCGTTGCTCAATCAGAGAAAACACCAATGCAACGATAGCAGAAGTGGTTTATGGTTCACCAATCGGGATAGCTGGTGTTTTTCTTCTAGAAGTCGGAACAAAAAGGTATTCAGCCTTACTCCAATTTGTTTCACAACTAAAACAATGAACCACTAGAAACCTGTGCAAACAGCTCACAAAGTAAAAGAGAGAGCATTTGTATACAAGGACTTCAGCACTTCAATATACGTATTTGTAAGGGTTGACGGAGGTAAATGGTCATTAGAACCTCCGCATGAAAGCCCATACGAATTCATGGAAAGAACACCAAAACTTTTCGACTGAAAATTGAAGAGCAAGTCAAAAACATTTTGATCGACCGATTGAAACCTGCATATCTGCTGAATGAAGACGTTAGATTGCACGAAGACACTCCAGTTTCACCATCACCCCAGGACAAACAACCTGAAGACAAAAAACCACGAACATCAAGATCGGGTCGCCTAATTCGATTTCCCGCAACACTAGTGGACGTAGTACAGTGAATTGTGAGCGTCTTACTGAGAAGGGGGTGATGTGGGAGCAGGTTGCTCTTCCATATATTGTTTTGGTGTGTTAGTGAGTGTTTTGACATCGATAAGATTGGCTTCAGAGTTATATGTTCTGTGATATAACGAGAGAGGAAGGTAGATTATATTGTTTTTGAGACTTGTAAAATGTATCGTTGCCTAAGCAACACGCCAATTCACGTCTTATAAAAAGTTATAATAAAGAAGTTTTAAGTTCTTATTTGCGTGTGTGTTTACCTGTGTTAGACCCATCGACATGTGTCTGGTAATTCCGTGAACGGTTGGGTCTGTACCTGCCACGCCTGAGGTGCTCAGTAATTTGCACTATGACTTTCATTGTTCATTAGGGGAAACACATAGTGACTCGTTACACCCAACGATACAGTAAGAAGGGGCTGTTACGATGGTACCGTGGCCCTAGCCAGGTACACATCATGTTACAAGCAAGTATGCTTGGCCCACTTCTTGTGCTTACTAGAGATGCTGTTTCGGCTGTGTATAATAAAGGTATAATACATTGGCATATGCATATTTGCTGGAGGTTTATGGAACAGGGTTCCTTTTGACGGATGGTAAGGACTTATCAACTGTACTGAACATGTGGACGAGTGTATACTATGAAGTGACAACAACCAGTGTGTCAATAACTTTGTTGGAAAACCACTTCATGTGTCTAGAAAGCGCCGTGAGACTGCTCGTGGATAATACTGTTGTTTATAGGAAATTCGCTACTACAGAAAATAATAGTGAAATGATGGAAGGTATGTACAGAATGAACGCTTGTCAAATGGGCTGCTAATTTACCTTGAGCATAAATAAATATTAAAATCTTGAGCACAAAAATTGGGCAGACCCTGTGTTCCATTGAATCATTGGTGACCAATAAACGTAAACGTATCAAAACCTAAGAACATAGGTCCAGAGAAAAACACACGCACAAACAGCCACAGGAATAGCAGATTCCATGCTTAAATTTACGGAAATTATTTTGTGGTAATATTACTCACCCTCGAATAAAATCTGATACACTCATCCGAACTACTCCTATGTATTACATGTTAATCTGTGAGCATAAGCTGTTAGGTTGAATAGCGTCGATAGAGAATATCGTGAGAAGAACGATGCGTGAGAATAACTGCGGCACGGACTGTTCTACAAACTCTTGCCGTAAGACCAAACACGTCGGTATTCTGAATCACGGGTAGATCTACTGTTAGACACTGACGGAAAAAATCGCAACACCAAGCGACATAAACCAAAGTTTGTAGGTGTGTTTTTACATCTGAAGGATGAAATCAATTAAATTTTTCTGCACTGGTGGTGCTAGTAGCACCACAATGGGAAGGCAAATCAGGTTTGCTTACACGCTCCAACAGTCGTTAGCGGGCAGTTTCATTTGAGACTGGTCGTGGTGAGTTGATGTTGTTAAAGAAAGCCATTAGGGCGACAAAGGCACCATTATCAATACATCACTGAGTTTGAACTATATCGTGTGATTGGGCTACGAGATGCTCGAAGATCCTTCTGCGATACTGCAGAAAGACTTGCCAAGAATGTAGCCACTGTAAATGATTGCTGTCAGTGGTGGTAACGAGAACGTACAGTCGCAAGAAAACCGGGCTCCGGACGGCCACGTGATACTACCACGTGGGAAGACTGATGTGTTTGGCGTTCGCATCTGGCGCATTGTAGTGCATCTGCTGCAGCAGTTCTCCCAGCAGTTACCACTACAGTGACACAGAGGACAGTTACAAATTAGTTACTTCAACAGCAGCTCCGAAACAGGCGCCCTGTACCGTGCCTTCCACTGACCCCAAACAGACCCCTTTTACGACCTCAAAACTGCCTAGCGAGAGCTCTTTGAAGGGCTGAGTGGAGCTCTGAAATGTTTTCTGATAAAAGCTGGTTCTCAAATGGTTCAAATGGTTCTGAGCACAATGGGACTTAACTGCTGAGGTCATCAGTCCCCTAGAACTTAGACCCACTTAAACCTAACTAATCTAAGGACATCACACACATCCATGCCCGATGCAGTTTTCGAATCTGCGACCGTAGCGGTCGCGTGGTTCCAGACTGCAGCGCCTAGAACCGCTCGGCCACTCCGGTCGGCAGAAGCTGGTTCCGCCTTGTTGCCAGTTATTTCCTTGTATTGGTTAGAAGGAGGTCAGTTGAGTGACTGTAACACACACTGCTAGGCACAGTGGGCATACAGCTGGAGGTGTGGTCTACATTGCGATTTCGTACGACAGTAGGAGCACTCTCGTGGTTATCTCACGCATCCCGACTGCAAATTTGTACGTCAGTCTTGTGATTCGACCTCTTGCGCTGCCATTCACAACAGCGTGCCACAGGGTGTTTTCCAACAGGTTAACGCTCACCCACATAGCGTTGTTGTAACTCATCATGCTCTACAGAGTATCGTCATGTTGCCTTGGCCTACGCGATGACCAGATCTGTTTCCAAACCAGCACGTAAGGAACATCATCGGACGGCGTTAATAATCCGAGTGTGGCGCAGACCTATCATAGCCATGGACCCAAGCTGTCAACAAGGATGGCACTGTGCAAATAGTGGTGGCTCCAGAATAGTGTGGGCTGTGTTTACATTGAACAGGCTGGGTTCTCTCGTCCGACTGGTCCTCTGGTCTAGCTGAACCGTTCGGCGACTTGGAGGCTATGGATGACAATGAACCATGTCACCGAGGCACAATTTTCCCGATTGGTTTGAAATACATTTTGGACAATTCGACTGAATGACATCCTACATCGGCAACAGCTCCGCATTTATGGACAGGTATAGAGGCATCATGGCTCAGTATTTTTGCAGGACACTTCAACCAAGTTGTTAAGTTCCTGGCCTCGTGGAGTTGCTGCACTACGCGTGGTAAAAGAAACTCCAACCCGATATTGACTTTTGTCACCTCAGTCTAAATTTAATTATAAATTTCACTTGATAATCAAAGTGACACATTGCAGAGTGATGTGCAGACAATGCACTGTCGTATTTTCCGTTAGGCGCCTATACTCTTGCAGCTGCTCACAGTCAACACGGGTCTGGACGAGGTAAAGAAAGTTTCAGTCGTAAAGCTGTTTTATGAAAACAACAGCAATAGTGCTGGTGCTCTGTGTGAATATTAACGCGTTAAGGGCTTATAGAGAGGTCCTCTTTCCTCACCGGGTTTAAAGAACAAGAGAAAATTCAGTTAGAATTGATAATTTGGGAATTGCTCCTGGGGAATGCTGACGGTTAATTGCTCCACAAACTGTTGAAGAAGTTGCCATAAATGAGAATGCTGGACGCAGTTTTCAAGTAGTAGACGAACTGTTTCATGACTGTTGAACATTCCACGGTACATCATTCAAATATTGTTATATGGTATTCGCACGTAACTCACCAACTTCTGCCTCGTGACGCACATTTTCGAGTACACCTTTTCCCTTATATTTCTTGCAAGGATTGAAGTTGACGACCTATGGCTTTGAAACATTTTGTGGAGTGATAAAACATACTCTAGGCTCGCTGGGGCAGTGAAAACTTATACATATCGCATTTGCCGTTCGTCACCGCCAACGAACTTTTTCGGAGCTCCCGTGAACGGTGAACGTGTCACTGTGTGGCGTGGCTTCACGGCACAGTTTTCTTTGGCGTACTCGCACAAAAGGACCAAGGACATGCAGCGTTGAAGGAAGATGTTACTATGTTCTGCTTTGCCAATACGTGACCTCTACGCTACGGGAGAGAGGTCATTTGTGCCCAACTGAACTGATGCACGACGGCGCTCCATCTCACACCGCTCGTGAGGTCACCGGGTGACTCCGTAACATATCTGGAGTAAACCAAATCGTTGGCCGATCGTTCCAAAGCGAATACTCACCAACAATACCTATATTTAACCCACATGATTGCTTTCTGTGGAGTTAGCTGAAGGACAATGTTAATCAACGGCATATTGACACACGTTGGAAGCTGAAGATGATCATAACGAGGAATATAGCCAACGCTCCACCTGAGATGTTTCACGCACTTCCAGGCAGTTGTGGCTCTAGAAGATACGTTTGTAACCTTGAACGTAATGATGGCACGAAATTAACAACTTTACCGTATTGTGTGGAAAATGAAATGCGTTCCTCTCAACGATTTTTTTGCTATTTATCTACCTCACACCCTTTGAAACGTTCTACGAAGTTTCACTGTCCTTCGGTCATTGATTTTTAGTGACGGCCCTCTCAGGTAACAAAACTTTAATTACAACCACCCTGTATATCCGTTCATAGCAGTACAGACAGCACTATCAAATAATGATAATGGGTTGGCTGCACTGATATTTATCGAGAATGTCTTTAGCACAAGTAACCCTTCAATTGCGGAAATTGCTTATAAGATTCTCGTTCGGTGGTAACTAGATAACGGTTCGTCGTTCTAGACCTGTTTCAATATGCAGTAAAGGAAATTGTGGAGCAAATATGAAAGTAAAACTGTTGTGTTACCTGGTGTGACCCGCAATATACAAGACGAGCAAACAACTGGTTGTATTTATTGTTTCATATACTAGCTACAAAAACTTGTGCGTAGTCTGAGTACGTCTAATCTATGAAAATGAAAACAATAAACAAATTTCGCTACCAGAAATAACGCATTCCTCACAGCTGCCTTCTGTTGGTGGTTAGTTAGAATAATTTTCTCCTTTCGAAGAGAATAGAGGAAGAAACTGTTGCCAGTGGCAATCTACACTGAATGTACTACAACTATGCTGTCGCATGTAAGGAAATCGAGGCCTGAAAAGTTCTAACATAAGGTCTCTCAGTATTCACTCACGTTGGCTTAATGCTCTCACTTCTACGAATGTTTTGCTGCGCTGGTACACAAAGCTGTCACTCAACAGACATATCAATATTTGCAGCCGATTTCCGCTGTGATTCGCTTAGCTGCAGAAGTCTCTTTAGCTTCTACAAAAGTTTAACGTATTTCGTAGATTCTAACGTGATAATTCGCTGTCTTTTTCCTGTGTCAGGTGGGACATGAGGCATGATTATTTTCGAAGGTGGCAAATAGATGTGAGCAGTTGATGATATTCCCTTATTTGTCACATTTAATGTAGCAGTGTGTGACTATATGTAAAATGTTGCAGCAAGGTCATCATAGGAACTGATGGTCGCTAGCTGTGTTCGAAACCATTCTGCTGTAAACAGACAAAGTGACGGGCTGGCAATAAACAAGGAAATAAGATGCTGAAACAACGAGGGTGATGTGTCGACAGAAGTGCCGACACAGTGTTATTTTGAGCGGGCCGATAGGCACGCTATCTAACGCAGACGAGCGTGAATTCTGGAACAGGATAACTATTGAATGGTAGCAAGAAAAGTACGTAGCTGCTTTATACTTAACTTTATTCGTTGATGAATACAGCGTTCTTCTGGAGACATTTATACTATAACTCTCAAACTATGTAAGGCTAATGGCGCCTTGCTAGGTCGTAGCCATGGACTTAGCAGAAGGCTATTCTAACTGTCTCTCGGCAAATGAGAGGAAGTCTTCGTCCGTATTGTCGCTAGCAATGTCGTCGTACAACTGGGGCGAGTGCTCGTCCGTATCTCGAGACCTGCCTTGTGGTGGCGCTAGGTCTGCGTTCACACAGTGGTGACACGCGGGTCCGACATGTACTAAATGGACCGCGGCCGATTTAAGCTACCACCTAGCAAGTGTGGTGTCTGACGGTGACACCACAGAGGGTACGTTATCGAAAAAGTGTGTCAAAGTAAAGTGTCCTGCGTATTCGAAGTTAATTTCTTGAAAGCTTATCAGTTCTAATACATGAGATCATTTGATTAACTCTGCACATGGTGTACCTTAAAATAGTTTTACATTTTCCTCTGATTCATGTGTCTTTTGTGTTGTTTAATTTAGTACACCAATACTTTCTTACCTCTGGCAACCTCTTCCTCTCAAAGTAGCACTTAAAGCCTATGTTATCATTTATTTGTTGGATATGTTCCACTGTATGTCTCTCCCTTCAGTTTATGCCCTCTGCGGCTTATTTTCTACCAGCACACGTCCTGTCGTCACATCCATTCTCCTGGCCAGTGTTTTCCACAAACTGCTCTCCTCGTTGACTCTGCCGGTGCCTTCCTCTCTTATCACTTTTCTTGATACCCAGCATCCATCTGTATCAACGCCACTCAAACTCTTTGATCCCCTTTTCCGGTTTTCGCGCAGTTCATAAAATGGTACACTCTAGACGTATAGTCTCAGAGATTTCTTCGTGGAACTGATGGATTCCAGGAACAAATTTTAGCGTGGATAGTCTTCAGTATCTGTCCTATCTTGATTCCTGTTTCGTTTCGCCTGCCAAGCATTATTTTACTTCAATTTAACAGCTTTACTTTTCTTTGTTTACTAAGCGGTCCCAACTTTTGATGCTACATTTATTGTTAATCTTCTATTGTGAATCCTCATATCTTTTATATTCTTTTTTACTCAGATTGTATCACGTAGTGCACTGCATTCAAAAGGTGCTGTTCTTCTTCCATATTTTCGATTAGCATTGCGATGTCATCAACGAATCTCAGCATTTTATGTTTTCATCCAGTATTTAAACGCCACTCCTGAACGTGTCTTTTATTTCTAACATTGCATCTTAGATTTACAGATTGAACAGTGGGAATTAACCTCAGCATTCCTGACTTACGCCTCCATTACAACTCACTCTGCATCTGACGTCATATCTGAGCCTTCGAATAGGGTGTAAGGACAAGCTATAGCTGTGCGCAAACGTGAAAGCTCCAGTGGAAAGACCTACCCTACCAGAAAGCCGTGCCATATTGGGTGCCTGTCGTTGACGCACGAAGAAGGGGAGAAGGGGAGGGGGATAAGGTGTGGGCGTCAGACGAGATGGAGGAGCCGATCCGACGACAGGCAAACACTGCCTCCGAAGGCCCCAAAATTCTCTACGGCCCGAAAGAAGGGGAACCGGCATCGAGTGACACCAATGCTTTAGACCATTGGAAAACGGTAGACAAACAACGTGATATATAATGTAGGTCTGGAAATCTGGTAGCATAATCGCTACTCCCGGCTACTCTATGCAAGCTACGCTCTATTGCGCTCACGGTAAGCTCAGTTTACGTACTACCCTCTCACAGTGCGTCTTAGTCGATAGCTGACAGAAATTTCAATTTACCTCAGTCTCTTTCATGATCTGTGTAAGTGACATTTACAAGTACATTGTGCTGCTGACTTCGTTTAGGAACCGGGTAGTGTTAAATAATTAATCGAGTGGAACTGTTTGTTTGCTTATCCCATACGGCTCAGCTAACTAAAACGAAGAGACATTATAGTCCACTAAGTTGGGCATCTTTCATTAGTGAAGCGTAAATGTTATTTTATATGTTTGACAGTTTAGCGTACATAACAGTTATGAGTGCGTGTGAAGTGTGATGTTCATGTCTTTCATGTGAGAATGATGGGGCAGTGTGAAATCCGGCACAAATGCATTATTTTCTGCACTAGAATCTGGAGTTGCTGCGTTAAACATCACTGTTCAATAAAACTGTCTGTTTTAGTATGTTCACGTGTTTTGCTTTGATAGATCGTATTCTTCTTCCACATATTGTCATTAATAAATAATGATATGTCGTGCCAGCCTCTTGTAACCTCTTATAACACCAAGTTTAGCTTTAACAAGACAGCGCATTTCGTTCTTTATACTGCTCTATGGAAATGCGATTTTGGTGGTGCTCTCCATCGATCTTTTTGGACCTATCAGATGAGTTACTCTTGAATACACGTTTTTTTCACATGCCTTACCTAAATGGTTAACTGTTCAACTTGCCCTCTTCCATCACATCAACCCACTGGCGTTTCCTTTCATCGAACTATGTTTTTTCGCCTTAGAGTGTAATCGTATTGGTTGAAGACAACCGTAGTGTACTATTCCTCGATTATCGAAACTGAGAAATTCGGGAACTCTTTGTTAAAAATATACTGTGCATCCCTGGAGGAATGGTCGTAGCTTAGGGATATCACATGAACGTTCATTCTACGCAAAACGTCCAGTGCACAAGGGCTCTGAAATGCGTACCTTGAGACCTATGAGCTCTTCTTCATTTTAAGTACTGTGAGACAAATCTCTTCTACTGCCAGCTCTTTACTTTCCATTTTTTGAGAAGTAGTTGTACGGACCAAGAAAAGAAAATGATGTCCGATAAACAAGAGTTCCCTAAAGTGCATAACTTAAGAGCTATGAGCGCGTGTTCATCTTCACTATTATGTAACACATCTCCTCTACTGAACACAGCTTTTAAGGTACGAATTGTGGAGATTATTCTTACCAGTTAATTGTCTCTTGTTTTTGTCCACGCTACCTCGCTCCAGAATATGGAAAGCGAAGAGCTAGCAGTAGAAATTTAACAGAATCGAAGAAGAAGTGCATATAGCTCTTAAGTTACGCATTTTAGAGCCCATGAGCCTTTGTACTCCAGACTTTTTTGCTTCAATCGTTCCTTTCATATCCCTGAATACGGACCATTCCTCCAGCGCCACCGTGTATATTAAGAGGACAGCAAATTCGATTTGGTCACCACCAAAGTAATGGATAATCCAAGAGTCTGGCAGAGAAGTCCACCTAGTATAGTAGCGACTCTGCTAGAAATCGTAAACAGACAATGAGTACACCTAGTGCCATAAGCAGACGGTGTCGTTTCGGTGCTCTCTTAACTGTTCACAGTCACAGTTCGCAAACATGTGAGGGGGTAGGTCATAGGAAATGTTCTCTTGGTGTAGGTTTTGCGGTACTTGCTGCCTCCTAGTGGATGACCGCTGCAAACTGTGGTTGTGCATTATCGATAGTACTTCCACCTGATTAATCTTTGTCCCCTGCCCCCTCCTCCCTTCCCCGATCACCCTGATGTTCGGCAAGTTGAGCCATAAGCCACGACTGTAGAAGTGGAAGTTGTTCTGCTGTGTGTATAGCAGTCCTGAGACCGTGAAGCTTGTCGAAATGGAGACGTTCGTATTATGAGCGTGCTCGTAATCACGATGTGCTCATGGCCTCAGGCTATTTGTGGGTGAGATGCGTTTGCCTATGAAAATGTCCTCCGAGTAACAAACGTCTCTCACCATTCTGCAGGGAGGTAAGCCACCCAAGCTCATCTTCACCCAGCGTCTCGGTCTGGGATGGGTGTGGCTGCTTTACCTTGAGGAGGGAAATTCAGCAGAGATATCCCATTTGTGGCCTGGGAAGAAACCTGGTCCGTGGCTGAAACTGGAACTGGATCTGCACGTCTGTTTTCACTGTATGAGCTCTAGGGCTGTAGCTGATCCAGATGTGGCGACTGGGTGGCAATCACTTCAAGTTCTGCTGTCCTCTCTGCGTACATAAGGTGACCTTGTGATGATGTAACAATGGCAGGTGTCCATGGTGTCTCCAGTTTCAAGCTGCGCTGCCATACACGTAAGAGGTGGCTCATTACGATTAGCTGACGACCTTGCAGCATGAGTTAATTTTCAGTCCTACATGATAAATGCAGGAAACATAGATGGAAGTTGTCAAAAACTGTGTTAACCCCTGTCGTTTTTTAGTGAATTTAAGAAAGAGCCCATCTTGATTACTGTGAGGACGTTGCCAAGATGGATAAGTTGCCCATGAGGTCTGTTGCTGTTTAGCGCATTTGGTGAAAAGGTGGAATAAGATTCCAACGGCGGCTGTAGTCTCTTCATTTACGTCATCCCTAGAGACTATGGTGAAGCAAGGCGGGAATTCAAGGATTACCTCCGATGGGATGACGTTAAGGTGTTGTCTATTGTAAGCTGCGAGGCCGTTGCTGATTGTAGGGGGTAGCACATCAGGAGGATCGATTGAAGCTGCATGTTTGGGGAGCGTTTTTCCGTCCATTCTATGCGTATGCATCTTCACCACCTTTGATAGGACTAGATCGTCGCTTCTGGCTTTAGCGGTGGGCTACATCATCTCTGGGAAGAACTGATTTTCTGCTAATGCACAGAATCTAGTAGGAAGTTTACGGCTTCGTTTTTTCAAACACAAGTCCTACCCCTGGTTGATCGAGACAGGGTAGGACTCAATGTTGGAGTGTTTTCGTGTTGGCTTATAGTAGATCTCGTAATTGTACGATCTTCAAAGCGGAGCCACAATTCGCAGACATTGCATTGTCATTTCTGCGATAGTTCCCCAAGGTCCCAATAGTACAAAGAGAGTTTTACAAATGTACTTTCATACCCTTTACGTATATATGGAATTTATTTATTTCTATTGACTCTTTCTCCATTTGCTAGCAATTTCCTTGGGATGCTGTCAGCATCTTCGAGGTGATATAAATTAGTTTTTCTCACCAACCAGCAAGAAGTGCAGCCAGACTGTATAGGTTTCTCTGCTGATGGCATAATATTCTTCGAGGCGCGTACATAGACAGGCACGGTGCTGATCAATGACTGTATTTCAGAGTTTATAATGTTTGCTCGCAGTCGCCAGGCCACGTTACCACGAAAAACCGCTGACACAAGATCAACTGCTTGTGGAATAAATTTACGTAGATTCAGTAAGAAAGCTCTTAGAATTCCGGACTGTGTCAGTATGTCAATAAGGGCTGGATGCCGTTCTATGACCGTGAAGCTCTTTGCCTTAATGTATGCCCAAGGTACTCCTCTTTCGCTCCGAAAAATTAGAATTTCATTAGATTACAGTTTAGTACTATTGCTCGTAGAGGTAAAATACAGCATACAGTCTTAAGACTCTCATTTTTTTTCTGAGACCTTTCATTACATTTTCACCAAGTTTACTTTTTAAACATGTAATTTAAGCAGTGAGTTTGTCAAGATAATGCTGAAAAACTATTCATTCACTTGATTTCATAACTCGGAGACGTAATCATTGGACATTAACTGCTGAAACTCACAACCCAATATTAGTTATACACACCATATCTTTGATAATCGCACTACGATTGGCGTGGCCCAGTCTCTTTAATTCTCGCGTCTAATGCCCTTAAACTTCATAGACTTTTTACTGCTGTTGGAAATGGGTATATCTTATAGAGTTTAGACGTTAATTCCAAATCCGAAGAGCATTTATTGAGAGTAAACTGCTCGAGTATACATACAGCTCCTTGTATCTCGCAGCCAAGCTTGTAAATGCATTGAGGTCGAAACACTTCCATTTCATACTAATCAATAATATTTACATTTGTCCGACTCCGTTACTGAGTGGTCAGCGCGACTGACTGCCTTGCGCAGGACCCTGGTTTAAATCACGTATTTCCAGGGGTTTGTCCTAGGTGGAAAAACTGGAACGAGGCGCACTCACGCTAGTAAGGCTACCTGGGGAGTTAGTAGTGGTTTAACGGTCAAGAAAGCCGACAGCATTCGGCAGAGATGCGTGCTGCCCACACGCCTCCACATATAGCGTATATTAGCACAGGATACACAGCGGTCGGCCGGACTCGATCGTCCCGTCTAGAGCCTGAACGCGGAACACACTCTGCAAACCAATGAGAAACACCTTGCAGAGGGTACCTCCCATTGTACCAGATTTACACATCCTTCTCGTACCATGACAATTTAAACGCCTGTCTGAGCATTGCAGTTACCCCAATCTTATACTCACCAGCACTAAGCAGCGTGACATATTCTTAGAATCTTTATTTAGAGCTTGGGTCAAGCAATGTTGAGACCATTCGTATCACCCTTCTCTACGTACGTTCTATATCAACTTTTAATCATTTTGGTATGGGTCCGATACAACTGAACAACATGTTACAATGAGTCGCCGAGTGTTTTGTAAGCAATCTTCTTTGCGGGCCAACGGCATTTCTCTAGCAAAAAATGGCTCTGAGCACTATGGGACTTAACATCTGAGGTCATCAGTCGCCTACAACTTAGAACTACCTAAACCTAACTAACCTAAGGACATCAAACGCATTCATGCCCGAGGCACGATTCGAACTTGCGACCGCAGCGGTCGAGCTTTTCCAGACTGAAGAGCCGAGAACCGCTCGGCCACAGCGGCCGGCTATTTCTCTAGCGTTCTACCAAATAATAGGAACGTGCCATGTGCTTTACGTATGACTGGACCTATGTTATCGTTCCACTTCACATTCCTATATATTTTACTACCCAGATATTTTTGTGAGATTCCATTTTTGAATCGTTAATACTGTAGTCACAGGATACTAAATGTTTCCACCTTTTTGAAGTGCAAGTTTTACATTTCTCAACATTTAAACCGTGTTTCCACTTTTTGCGCCTCTTTAAAATCTTATAATGAACCGGGTGAATATTTGCGCATCTATCTTCAAATACTACTTCAATATATTCTGATGAGACAAAACATTGTGACCATCTGATTATTAACTTACTTTTCCCTCTTTGGGACAAAATACATCACTGATTCTGCGTATGACGGATCCGACAGCTTGTTGGTAGGTTTGTGGAGGTATGTGGCATATTCCCAGGTCATGGAATTCGCGTAAATGACGGGCAGTATAATGATTCACCCGAAGAGCAGATACGTTTCCATTGACCAAAGGTCGAATCCCGATGATCCATGCCCACTGCATACGTAATTGACGATGTCATTGGGTCAATAAGTGAACACGTAGAGTTGGTCTGCTGCGAATGTCCATGATCAACGATGTACAATGAACCGTGTGATCCGAAATACTTGTGCGTGCACCAGCACTGTGCTCCTTCTGCTAAGATGCCACAGATCTGTATCGATCCTACTTTACAGAGAAGACAAACTTTCGAATCCCACGTCCTGTGAAGAGTCGCGGACGTCCAAACATTCTGTGCCTGGTAGTAGTTTCACTGTCGTTCCACCTCTTTTCGTATATTCTCACGAAAGTAGCACGCGACCATTCGACCGGCTTCACCGTTTTCGAGACATTCCTTGACAGGCTCAGTGTAATAATAATCTCGCCTGTTTTCAAAGTCACTTAATGAATTTCTCCACTGGTAGCCCATATCTTCGGTAGAGTGATTCCCCTTCTCTCCACCTCCCCCCCCCCTCCCATCCGTGTGTGATCCTCTTACTCCTCTTAGATGCTTCTGTTATCGCGTCGCGTGCTCGCAACGCCACCAGCCGGCATCGAACGTTGCGGTAGGCGGTGGTCATAATGTCCGTCACTGTTCCTTCCACGTACATATCGAACAGTATGGGCGAAAGACTACAGCCATTTCATCGACACTTTTTTTTCCGAGCATTGTTACTTATCATTCCTTATTCTAATGAGATAGCCAGCCGGAGTGGCCGAGCGGTTCTAGGCGCTACAGTCTGGAACGGCGCGATCACTACGATCACAGGTTCGAATCCTGCCTCGGGCATGGATGTGTGTGATGTCCTTAGGTTAGTTAGGTTTAAGTAGTTTTAAGTAATTCAAGTAAATATCTTAGAAATTATCTCCTATTAGCGTAGTCACTTTCGAGCTAACTACCTGAAGTCTCATATGTAATAAAGGTTGTTTCACCTCGTGGCACATAACTGGTAAGCCCACCTCTTTTACGTATACATTGGATACATTTTTCCTTAGGTTCACTGTTTGTAGCAATACTGTCTCTCATTTGCATTCAAATAACGCCCACTTTGTCCATGTTCCAAATTGTGTGATGTTGAAATTTGTCTCTCGAGGACTGTAGTCAAATTACTGAAGGGGCTTACCACATCTGTTTGGTTGTAGCTTGAAGTTCATGCTAAGCTGTTCTTCTCTGGTTTCGTAATGAAAGAGTTGAGTGTCTCATCCAGAATACAGCAAACTATTCATCTCTGGCTCACCCACTATGCTACCACGATTTAACACATGTTATGGATTTTGCCAATCACGTATCACAAAACAATGTTTTGATTTTCTCCCTCTTCTTTGGCACTGCTCGGTAGTAAATTTCGCCTTCCTGGTGAACATACTGCTTTAATTTTTTTGTCGTCCTCAACACAGAGAAAACAATCTCTATTAGGAAAGCAACCAATGGCGGCTGAAGATGGAACAGTAGTTTCTTTGTCAGTACTATCGTGGAGAATTTTCTTTATGTTTCTATTGTTTGATAACTGATACGATAATCAAATGCAGTTTTACGATTTGATAATACTTCCGTTTTACCTTCCTCCCTGTTGCAAACATAGTTTCTTAACATCTTTGCCTCAGACAAGTGAAAAAAACGCTACTAAAAAAATTGTGCCGGAGTAGGTGTCACATGTGACAAACATATCCGAACAGACATTTCAGACGAAAACAGAGTTGGAAAAAACAAATTTTGAACGTAGCTCTAGTGTTGATATAGAATAACACTGTGCAACTGTTATAAAATAAATGAAAATATTTTGGGTGCAACAGTTAATTGAATGAACGAAAGAGTAATTACATTAACAAAGAGTAAATCCCCAATAAAATCCAGGAAACTGTCGCCAGAAACTGAAAACTTCATACATCCTACACAGAATAATGTGATGATACTGCGATTTCCGTTTAGACTGCAAGGAAGAGGCAACCACTCTGAAATTTTACTACGAACTAGCAACCCGTGTGATACTGAGTTCCGTTCTTTCCTGTTTTTTTCTTATCTATAGATGCACGTAACGTAACATTTAATCAAGTTGCAGATCGAGTGGTAAGCCTTGGGTCAAGAGCTAAAATCTAAAGGTCTCCCTGTACTTCATAATAAATCAGAAAAACCTCGTTAATCTTCCCGCTACTGCACCCTCTCGGGACTCCGAGTATCGTGTGAACACTGTGCAGCGTCTACCGATCAAAATAGATCTGTCAGTAGTTGACGTTCACTAGGACATAACGTAAACTCAGTTCAGTGCCTCTCGATGGGGATAGATTAGGCAGTCAGTTGATCTGGACACGTCTTTGCTGCTCGAGACGCTCCTTGCGGCGTGCCGCGGACCTATTGATGCGGTAATTAGTGTGAGGAACGCAAACGGACAGCCGGCGCTGGGCGCATTGTGGGTGGCAGTAGCTAATAAGCGCCGTTCTGGGCGCGCAAACTATCGCAACCAGAGGCGCTCCCAGACCTCCTTTGGAAGCCGCAGCGCAGAAGGACGGCCTGCGGTCCACCGCACAGCCGTGCACTCGAGGAATGCGGGCCAGCTTGCGGGCTAGCATTGCCTACCCAGTTGTCGCTAGCTATAGTTACGTGGAGGCTTTCTCGCTGTCTTCAACCGAATTATCGACAGTTACGTTCGGATACTCACGCGTTTTGAATGAGGAGTGCCTTATCCGAAATATTTACAGGCACAAACACAGTTTCTGGAGTGCCCCAGGGAAATGTGGTAGGTCCGCTGTTTATTTCTATCTACATAAATGACCTTTTGGATAGGGTAGATAGCAATGTGCGGATGTTTGCTGATGATGCTGTGGTGTACGGGAAGGTATCGTCTTTGAGTGACTGGAGGAGGATACAAGATGACTTGGACAGGATTTGTGATTGGTTTAAAGAATGACAGCAAACTCTAAATACAGATAAATATAAATTAATGCAGATGAATAGGAAAAAGGATTCCGTAATGTTTGAATACTCCATTAGTATTGTAGCGCTTGACATAGTCACGTCGACTAAATATTTGCTCACAACATTGCAGAGCGATGTGAAATGGGACAAGCATGTAATGGCAGTTGTGTGGAAGGCGGATAGTCGTCTTCGGTTCGTTGGTAGAATTTTGGGAAGATGTGGTTCACTTGTAAAAGAGGCCACTTATAAAACACTAATACGACCTATTCTTGAGTACTGATCGAGCGTTTGGGATCCCTATCAGGTCGGATTGAGGGAGGACATAGAAGAAATTCAAAGGCGGGCTGCAAGATTTGTTACTGGTAGGTTTGGTCATCACGCGAGTGTTACCGAAATGCTTCAGGAACTCGGGTGGGAGTCTGTGGAGGAAAGGAGGCGATCTTTTCGTGAATCGCTACTGAGGAAATTTAGAGAACCAGCATTTGAGGCTAACTGCAGTACAATTTTACTGTCACCAATTTATATTTCGCGGAAAGACCGCAAACATAAGATAAGAGAGATTATAGCTCGTACAGAGGCATATAGGCAGTCATTTTCCCTCGATCTATTTTGGAAGTGGAACAGGGAGAGAGGATGCTAGTTGTGGTACGAGGTACCCTCCACAACGCAGCGTATGGTGGATTGCGGAGTATGTATGTAGATGTAGATGTAATCAAAGATCCACAAACACCATAACACAGCAACTTCATTAAGCAAAGTGACTGACGGCATCATACTTGTCATGGACTGACTTGAAGGGACCATTTTATCACAGCTTGATTTCAGCAGTGCCTTTGATACTGTTGATCTCGATGTCATCCTATCAAAATGAGAAAGATGAGTTTCTCAAACATTGCCATACTGTTGCTCAACAAGTACTTAAAGAAAGAGAAAACAACTAATCGCCGGAAAAACTATTATGAAAACATGTTCTCTTAGGAGTCCCTCAGAGTTAAATCTTTGGCCCATTGTTTTTCTCCGTGAATATCAGTGGTATTCCATCTGTGCTTCACTCCTGCAACTACCACTTACATACTGACGATATACATTTAAGAGCTAGCATGAAGTACACTGTTGTTGCTATATCAAGTATTTTGTTTCAGTTTCACGAAGTCTCAAAGCTGGGTCTTATTCTATATATTGATAAGGGACAGGGATCCTCACATCACACCGGAAGTTAATCAGCAGGCATTTTCGTAAAATATTTTCTCCAATACTTGTTGTTGTCATAGTCTACAGTTCGAAGATTGGTTTGATGGAAGACTCGAAACTACTCCATCTTGCATAATCCTCTTAATATTCAGCTGCAACCTACATACTTCTGAATCTGCTTACTGTACTCATCTCTTGGGCTCTGCGATTTTTACCTCCCCCATTCAATCTAGTACTGAACTTGTGACCCCTTAATATCTCAGGATATGAACAAATTTCTTCTTGCAGTGAAGTTGTGCTACTAGTCTCTTGTCTCCCCAGTTCTTCGCAGTACCTCCTTATTAGTTACATTATCTGTCAATCTAATATACACCATTCTGCTGTTGCACCATAACTGAAAACTTTCTACAAATTCTTGTCTAAACTATATATCGTCCATATTTGGCTCTGAAACTGTAACGTATCTTTTCTTTCTAGCAGATAAAACTGTGATATACATTTAAATTTTGAAAGAAATATGCAATGCATGGATAAAATTTCATGATACAGCCCGAAAAATTTGACATAGTACTGCAAGATCTATGGCGCAACAAGGGTCCAGGAGTAGACGACATTCCATCATACCTAATGACTGACAGCCTAGGGATAGCCAGCCATGACAAAACTCCTCTATCTAATGCGCAAGAAGTATGAGACAGGCGAAATAGCCTCAGACTTCAAGAAGAGTATAATCATTCCAATTGGAAAGAAAGCTGATGCTGTCAGGTGTGAACGTTACCCAAGTATAAGTTTAATGAGTCATGGGTGCAAAATATTGACACGAATGTATTACAAAAGAATGGGAAAACTGGTAGAAGGCGACCTCAGGAAAGATCAGTTTTGAATCCGGATAAATGCAGGAACATACGAGGCAATACAGACTCTACGACTTCTCTTAGAAGATAGGTTACGGTAAGTAAACGTACGTTAATAACATCTGCCGACAAAGTTTTTGACAGTGTTGACTGGAATACTGTCTCTGTAATTCTGAAGGTAGCAGGAATAAAGTACAGGGAGAGAAAGGCTATTTGAAACTTGTTCAGAAGCCATATGGTAGTTATAAGAGTCGAAGAGCAGCGAGACATTGTTGTAGCCTATCTCAAATATGATTAAATCTATACATTGGGAAAGTACAAACGAAATCAAAGAAAAACTTGAAGAAGGAATCAAAGTTCAGGAAGAACAAATAAAAATTTTGAGGTGTGCCAGTGATATTGCAAATCTGTCAGATAGCAAAGGATTTGGAAGAGGAGGTGAAAAGAATGGCCAGGGTTATGAGAGAAGGATATAAGATGAGCATCAAGGAAAACAAAACGAGAAAATGGAATGTAATCGAACAAAGTCAGGTGGTGCTCAGGTAATCACATTTCGATTGAAACACCTACAGTAGGTGATGCGTTCTGCTGTTTAGACAGTAAAATAAAGGGTGATGGTAGAAATAAAGAGGATAAAAAATGTTGACTGACAATGAGAAGAAAAGCGTTTCTGAAGAAAAGAAATATGTTGACATCGAATATAGATTTCAGTGTTCGGAAGTCTAACCCTAAAGCATTTTTGTGAAGTGTAGCCATGTATGGAAGTGAAACGCGGACGATAAACAGTTTAGGTAAGAAGAGAATAGAAGCTTTTAAAACGTCATACTACAAAATATTAGATGTGTAGATCGTGTACTTCTGAGGAGATACTGAACAGAATTGGGGAGAAGATAAATTTGTGGCACAATCTGACTAGAAGAAGGAATCGGTTGCCAGGACTCATTCTGAGACATCAACGGCTCATCAACTTAGTACAGGAGGTACGTGGAAGGGAGATCGACGGTAGAGGGATCAACAGATTCAGAAGGATGTAACTAGCATTACTTATTCGAAGATGAAGAGTGTTGTGGGTTAGCAGGAGAGCCAACCCCGTGTTACTAGAGGAAGCCGAAAGGCACGCGTTTTAGCTCACGCAGGCTGGCGTGAGGTCTGGAACAGGACAAGGAAATTAGAATTTAGAAAAACGGACGTAGCTGGTGGAATACTTAACTTCAATCCATTAATGGGCAACGTCGCTCTTGAGTGTACATGATTCAGTATCAATAGTAACTGGTAATGGCGCCTTGCTAGGTCGTAGCAAATGACGTAGCTGAAGGCTATGCTAGCTATCGTCTCGGCCAATGAGAGCGTATTTTGTATCGCTAGCAAAGTCGGTTGTACAACTGGGGCGAGTGCTAGGAAGTCTCTCTAGACCTGCCGTGTGGCGGCGATCGGTCTGCAATCACTGACAGTGGCGACACGCGGGTCCGACGTATACTAACGGACCGCAGTCGATTTAAAGGCTACCACCTAACAAGTGTGGTGTCTGGCGTTGACACCACAAAGAGTCTTTCATAAGGAAAGGTAGCCAGGAGAACTGCGTTGAACCAGTCTAAGACGACAGCAACATAGAATAAAGGTTTGTGTCGGGAAAGACATGATACACTTACTATGATATAATGTGGTTAATAAAATGACCTACACCACGAGACATAATTAATTTTCTAATGTACTACATCATCGTCATTCAAATACCTAAGCTACGCACTCCATTATCTTTTTGTATACAGGTTCAGGTGGCTACTGAACGTCATCATTATTTGAAAGCTCGTAGACCGTAAAAATACTACACAAACTTCCACCTATAAAATGGTAAGAAATATTAATTCCGAATTCGTAAATACAGATTTGCAAGTTCAACTTGTTGAAAATACAATGCTTAAACAACTCGAAGCGACGAGGAGTCGATAGATCTGTCTGAAACATATGAGATCCTGAAGCTAAAAAAATAATATGGTAATGACAAAGATTTCTACAGCAACTACAGACATCAGTACTTATGGATACGATGATTATTATTCGACAAATCAGGTATAACACAGAGCTAACAACATATACCTTCTCTAAAACATCGAGAGCTGAGACAGAAGCGCGTAGCAAGAAGACACAGTCTTAGCTTCCTGTTATCTTCTTTGTAAAAATATAGAAACAAAGAGTCCATGATATTACACGTACATTTTGTGACGTAAGAGTGATTTGCAAGATGATGGATTCTTCGTAAAAGTAATGAAAAATAAAATATCTTTTCATATGCTATGCCTCAGTACATGGCCACACTCCAGACAAATACCTACAGAAAGCACATAAAACCTTATTCATTGTTAACAAATTTCTGTTTAAATCTTCTTTTACCATTGACAACTACCTTTTATACCCTCTTCACTTCTTAAAGGTACCCAGTTGCCCTTTCTGCAACGAATGAAAGACCTCGGAGTAATCTTGCATGAGCACATACACTGGACCAAATAAACTGTTTCTTCTTACAGGAAATCCACCTCCTGCCTACATGGAATCAAAATATTCTTTTATATTATTTTATTTATCTATAATAATTTAAATTAAAATGGTCTAGCCTTCAGCTACGCCAAATCATTCAAAGCCTGATGTAGTACATGAGCGTACAAGCAGTGAAAACTCTAGACGACTCGAGCAAGCTACGAATGCCCGCAGTAGATATGTGTGAAACACTTTCTTTGTTGTTTTATCATGTAAGTCCGTGCTGTACTGACGTAGGTTCGGTGCGACAAAATAGGCGACGTGATTTTTCACACGCTCTGCATACTTCATTGGTTCCTTAGTCACTGGCGTCCCCCGTATCACTGGCGTCCTCAGTACAATTTCCTCACATATGAAATACCTATGACCACTCAGTCACTGCAATACCACGTTGCACACATCCATCATCTTGCCTAGACCCTCGCACTGAATTTTTCTCCGAACCACTCTCCATTTCACCTGAACATGGAACAAATTACCCTCTAACATTCTCCTTATCCAAAACAATCCTGGACTCAAGATGAGATTAAAGCACTATCGGTTGTAATCGGCATAGCTTCCCTCGCGGCTCACACCAGTTGTTTCCTTCCTGCTCAACACGGAATCGGCATGTCTGTCACTCTGTAAGCTGTCCATCCTTTTTTTCATTTCTTTCTGTTTGTATCGCCTGCTTTCCATTTTATCTGATTACCTTTCCCGACGCTTCCTCGCAACTTGTTCACATATTGAATCGTTCTCTCAGATGTCATTCCTCACCATCGATAAAAATATAACGAACAACTCTGAATGCAGGAGACGCAGAAAGTAATGATGTGAGTAATTTTTCAAATGTAACACCCCTGTTAGAGCGATATTAAGCACTTGTAACTCGCACCTGTCCTTGTCTGTGGCTTTGGGACAACAGGGCGCAGCTTAACTAAACCCATTTATCCATAGCGCTGGGCTGCAACGTACTACAGTGATTTGACTTACTGAGATATATTGTACAAAAAGGTGGGGGTCATCCACTCCCGTGCTGGATACCCCTGCTCGTTAATCAGTATGGAGGCGTCGTCAAACGCAAAAAGACAAGAATAAATATTACTTCTTATATGTCTCAGAATACATCCTGTGGCTGTGTCTTCCGCGCCTGCTGGTGGCTTCATAAGCTACAGCTGAATCTGCTGAATCCAGAGGCAGACTCACGGCTGCCGTAAATTGTTGCATGGTCCCCGAGCGCAAGCCGGTGACGCCGAGTGCTGGCGTGTGGCGGGTTGCCTGCCTGTTGGTTCGGAAGACGGTTCTCGTCCTATGGTCTTCTACAGGTTAGGCCGTGATCGCGGTGCGTGTGTTTTTGGGTCACACACCAGCCTAAGAGTACGCTGACCCTCTGATCACTGCCAGTGGTGTCCCATCAGACAGACCGTGATGTCGATTGCCATGATCCATCAATAAAGGAGGTGGCTTAGAAAACACTCGTTCGACATATACTTGAGTATTGCTCATCAGTGTGGGATCCGTACCAGATCGGGTTGATGGAGGAGATAGAGAAGATCCAAAGAAGAGCGGCGCGTTTCGTCACAGGGTTATTTGGTAACCGTGATAGCGTTACGGAGATGTTTAACAAACTCAAGTGGCAGACTCTGCAAGAGAGGTGCTCTGCATCGCGGTGTAGCTTGCTCGCCAGGTTTCGAGAGGGTGCGTTTCTGGATGAGGTACCGAATATATTGCTTCCCCCCTACTTATACCTCCAGAGGAGATCACGAATGTAAAATTAGAGAGATTCGAGCGCGCACAAAGGCTTTCAGACAGTCGCTCTTCCCGCGAACCATACGCGACTGGAAGAGAAAAGGGAGGTAATGACAGTGGCACGTAAAGTGCCCTCCGCCACACACCGTTGGGTGGCTTGCGGAGTATTAATGTAGATGTAGATGTAGATGTAGATGTCATGTTGAAAGCTGATTCTGACCTGCCGGTTCGGTACGCCGTCTGAACCGAATGAAGTCGAGGTTTCAGCGCAGTTGGTGCCTTGAACTGGAACGGTGTTCATAGACTCATGGACATCCATCAGTTGTGGACATCCATCAGTTGTGACTTCAGTAATGAATTCTGGTTCGTAGTCATTCGTTGTCACTGATTTTTTTTTTGGCTGAGATCGCTCGCATACAGGTGTGTTGATGTTGCACTCTTGATGATCTACTAATAGTATTGAAATGTTAATACCTAGCACCTGGTTTATGTTGATACTTCCGTGTGCTTGAGCAACGCAAAGCTGTAGAATTTTCTCCAATTTCCATTATTATCTTGATGCATAATAAACTGAACAGTTTTTTCAACTTTATTGAGCTTTCAGTTTGATCGAACTGTATTGAGCTTGTCGAGGAATAAGTGAAGTACAAGAGTCAGACTTTTTAGCGATGCTTTGTATGTATCCTTCGTGAACAATAGAGTACAAGTATGTTCATCTAGATAACCGTTTGTGCTATTTTTTTGGAAACAATAGTTCGTAATATCTCGTAAAGGCATTCAGATTTTAAATAAAACTACCAGGAACGCGTCTTATATAGGTTGATTGCTGCTGGTGATTTCACCCTGCAAAAGGCTGCCTATCGTCTTGGTGTTCCCGTAATAACTGGGAAAGCTTCAGCATTCTCGTATCCAGCAAAATCCCACCACCGACAGAACTCACAACTCGTGGCAACATAGATCAAGCCGTTCAAACTCTCACCAGTTCTATTACCGAAAGCAACAACTTAGGAACATCCACCATCGTCCACTATGCAGCCCGTTTCTACTACAACATATATAAGAACTAGTTGTAGGGAAGAGGCATTACCGCTGTCTGTAGTAGATCCTTCAGGATCCGGAAGACCGGAGATGTATGTACAGATAAAGTCGACATATTAGGCGCAAACTTCAGTGACATGGAAACCAACTGTGTGATCAGACGCTCGAAGAGGACGAACCAAATCAGAAAAAAATTTGACAGGTCATTAAATGAAGCAAGCAGCCACAGTCATCTATCTCACCCCTCTGAGCCTGAAATGGGCTAGTCTACTATGCTGTTGACGAACGTGAGGCCATGGATTGATCTTCAGTTCGAGAGTGTATTGCGTATTGAACCGGGGACCTAGAAACAACAGAGAGTCCTCATCCCACCGTAGCCCTCAGTGGTTCACAGCACCACAACAGGCCACAGAAGTCCAACCCACATCACCGCCGCCCCACATCTACTACACACAATCAATTATGACTCCGAAATCTGGACTTCAGCAACAGACACTAAGTTCAAGGAGGTAGAAATAATCCAGGACAGATGTCTACCAACTGCAACCGATACTCAGTTTCAAACTTAGTGATTCAACCGAACCTTCAAATGCTGAAAATACGTACCATCATCAAAGTCGAAAAATATTACACTGAAGGACAAAGTTCAGATGATACCTCCTTTTGACTGGAGGCATCTCGATGTGACATGGACACAAGAAATCGTTGGAAGTCTCCTGCTGAAAATTTGAGCCGTTCTGACTCTATAGCTGTCCGTAGCTGCGGAAGTGCTGTCGTTGCAGTCTTTTTTGCAGGAACTGGCCTCTTGATTACGTCCCATAAACATTGGATGAGATTCAATTCAGGTGATCTGGAGTGCAGAATTTTTTTCAAATCAATCGCAAACAGTTATGGCCTGGTGACATGGCTTAAAAAAATGGTTCAGATGGCTCTGAGCACTATGGGACTTAACAGCTGTGGTCATCAGTCCCTTAGAACTTAGAACTACTTAAACCTAACTAACCTAAGGACATCACACCCATCCATGCCCGAGGCAGGATTCGAATCTGCGACCGTAGCGGTCGCGTGGATCCGGACTGCGCGCCCAGAACCGCGAGACCACCGCAGCCGGCCGGCATGGCGCATTGTCACTCATAAAAATTCTATCGCTGTTTGTGAACATGAAGTCCATGAATGGCTGCAAATGGTCTCCAAGCAGCGAGACATCAACCATTACACTCGCATGATTACACTGTAATTCACAATTAAATGTTTGGCAGGCTGTTGGTCGCATCACCTTCAATCTGTTTCTCTAGCGTTTCAATCTTGCGGGAAGAACGATCTCGTAAATCTGTCTGTGTGAGATCTGATTGCTGTTACTGTAATATGATGACCACTCCTCCCTATGTAGATGGATGCCAATAGAAAATTTTCACTTACTGAGGAGAAAGTTGGGGATAGAATTTTCATGAGAAGATCTTGCAGCAACGAACAACACAATTTCCAGTCAATGAGAAGTTCAGTTGGACAAGAGAACCCAGTCCATTCCATGTACACAGAGCGCAAGCCATTAGGGAACCATCACCAGATTTCAGAATCCCTTGTTAACATCAGGGTCCATGGTATCGTGGGACCTGTCTCCCACTTTTTTCTTTTGGGTCATCAGTCTACTGGCTGGTATTATGCTGCCTACCACGAATTCCTTTCCTGTGCCAACCTCTTCGTGTCAGTGTAGCACTTGAAATACAAGTGCTCATGTATTTGCTGGATGTATTTCAATGGTCTTAGTCTACAGTTATTTCCCTCTACAACTCCTTCTAGTATCATGGAAGTCATTTCCTGATATTGTAACAAATGTCCTATCATCCTGTCCTCCCTCCTCGTCAGTGTTCTCCACATAATTCTTTCCTCTCCGATTCTGTGCAGAATCGTATCATTCCTTACCTTATCAGTCCACCTAATTTCCAACATTCATCTGTAGCACCACATCTCAAATGCTTTGATTCTCTTGTGTTCTGGTATTTCCATAGTCCACGTTTCACTACCATACAATGATATGCTCCACACGTAGATCCTTAGATATTTCTTCCTCAAATTAAGGCCTGTGCTTGCGACCAGTAGACTACTTTTGGCCAGGAATGTATATTTTCCCAGTGCTAGTCTGCGTTTGAAGTCCTTCTTACTCCATCCGTCAGTGTTCTCATTTCTCCTACTTCTTATTAATTTAATATTTCTTCATTTTACTCTCAGTCCATATTCTGTACTCATTAGATTGTTCATTCCATTCAACAATCACGTAACCCCTCTTCACTTTCACTCAAGATAACAATGTGATCAGCGAATCGTGTCACAGATATCCTTTCACCCTGAATTTTGATTCCACTCCTGTACCTTTGTTTCCATCATTGCTTATTCGATGAACGGAAGGGAGTAAAGACTATATCCCTGTCTAGACACCGTTTTGGATCCGAGCGCTTCTTTATTGGTCGACCAGTCCTATAACTCACTACTGGCTTTTGTACATATTGTATATTAACCGTCTCTCCCTACAGCTTACGTCTATTTTTCTCTGAACTTCAAACATCTGTATCATTTTACATTGTCGTACGTTTTTTCCAGGTCAACAAATCTTATGAACGCGTCTTGTTTTTTTCTTCTGTCTTACTTCCATTTTCAACCTCAGCGTCAGAACTGCCTCTCTGGTGCCTTTCCTAAAGCTAAACTGATCGTCATCTAGCCAATCCTCAATTTTCTTTTCCATTCTTCTGTGTATTATTCCGGTCAGAAACTTGGGTGCTTGAGCTGTTAAGCTGATAGTGCGATAATTCTCGCACATGTCAGCACTTACCGTCTTCGGAATTGCGTAGATGATATTCTTCCGAAAGTCAGATGGTCTGTCGCCAGGCTCATACAATCTACACACCATCGTGAAAAGTCATTTTGTCGCCTCTTCTCCCAATGATTTTAGAAATTCTGATGGAATGTTATCTGTCCATTCTGCCTTACTTGATCTTAAGTTCTCCAAAGCTCTGTTAAAGTGTGATTCTAATACTCGATAGCTCTTCTTAATCGACTCTTGTTACTTCAGCATGTATACTTGAACTATCATATTCGGTGCTGGTTAGCTGTAGATTCTGACAAGAACAACCCTATCACTGTACTGTTCACTGTAATACACTCTTCGCCCTTATCTTTTTATCACAACGTATCCAACTCCCCTTCTACAATTTTCTGTTGCTGTTGATATTACCCCATACTCACTGACTCCTTCGCATTTACCTTTTCTGATTTTCTAGCCGTCCCACCACGTTCAAGCTTCTCAAGTTCCACAACTTACTCGTAGAACATTATCTTTTCGTTTATTATTCAACTTTTTTTCTCCTGGTCACCTCTCCCTTGGAAATCCTCTCCCGGAGATCCGAATGGGGAATGGGGCACTCTTATGGAATCTTTTGTGAATGGAGTGATCATCGTGACACTTTCTTCAGTTGCAGGCCACATGTGCTACGCTATGTATCTTTAATGCAGCGTTTTCCGTTGCCTTCTGCACCCTCATGCCGTTGATCATTCCTTAGTCTTCTCCCTTTAGAGACAGTTTCCCACCTCAAGAACAAGAAACTGCCTTGAAACCCTGTCCGCTCCTCCACCCTCTTTGAAAAGGCAGTTGGCAGAATGAGGGAGACTTCTTGTGCCGGTAGTCTGCGGCCACCAATGCTGATTGTTAATCAAAAGTTAAGCAACGGCTGGATTTGAATCCCGGACGGAGGACGTTTTAATTATTAATCAAAGATGCTACACAAACACCAGCTATAAAGCGACTGATATGACCAGGCCACGCATTTTCAGACGTCTACTCGTCTTTCACCCTTGGTCTGGAACAATCGGATCTATGCTGTGGTAGCATGTTGAAATGCTCTGCAAGCCGGCCAGTGCTCTGCTCACGGAATTGTTTATTTCCGCGTCGCGGTATTTGATTTGGTATTCAGAGTCCACAAATGACGTTCTTACCACTATGCGACGATCAAAGTAACGTTTCAAACCGAACATCGACGACGAAGCACCTTTGAAAAAAACAGTTCATTCGAGAGGATCTGCGTTTGAACCCTCAGGACGTGACTGGAATACATTTTTCCATTACAGAAAGTGGTGCATGCATCAAGACGGAGGCAGTAAGCTCTGACGTTGTTCGACATGCCACCGAACTAAAATTTAAACACTCTGATGGACATGTAGGTGCGTTGATGGTGGGCCTTTCAGGATTTGGTCTCCAGATCATGTGGGTGTCTGAGTTCCCTCGGAAAGCAGCTCAAGAAGTGGTCCTTTTCAACCATATGGCAATGTAGTTCTCACACACCATGTTTTTAAAATAATGATCAGGACTCTTAAAGTCTGACTGCTCAATGTTTTAAGCATCACAAAGCTATGTAGGCCCATAGTAAGGAGTGAAATCACCATACGCTTTGCATTCACAATCCTTCAATGTATCTACACATTAACCGTAATTCATGACCAGTTGTCCACGTCGATGGAAAGAATAATCAAACTATCCAGACCAATTCATGGGATGTATTTAATTTCCAAGATTACAAAAAACTTTAACTTTCAAACAGTAAGACAGTACTTGTAACCGAAACCATTATTCCCATGCGTACACGAAATCTCTCTCGTCCCAGAGGCTGACTGTATTTTCTCCAAAACAATTTGCGACCATGAACAGGCTCATCTACATGCCACACCGAGCGAGGTAGCGTACTGGTTAGCACACTGGACTCGCTTTCAGGAGGACGACGCTCCAATCCCGCGTCCTGCCATCCTGATTTAGATCTTCCGTGGTTTCACTAAATCGCTCCAGGAAAATGCTGGGATGGTTCCATTGAAAGGGCAAGACCGACTTGAGACTGATGACTTCGCTGTTTGGTCTCTCCCTCCAAACAACCGAACCCCCTCTACATGCCACAAGTATCTCTAATTTCCATGTGCCTAAGAGAACAAACACCAAGTCCTCTAGCATTACCTCTCTGCTACAATTTACCCTTAGTTCGTGTAGGATAAGCATATAATTCATTAATGTCCCTATTGTGCTGATTAACAGTCTCATGCCCTTCCTTGAAACGCTGTAGCGACAGAAAGTCGTGTATATCAGTGAAAGGAACGGACTGAGTTGCATTAGAATTTCTATCACAGTTACTGGACAGTTGGCCTCAGTAACTACATAAAACAGCTCTTTACTTTCAAGTGACTGAGTTTCCTACTGCACTTTAAAGGATTCAGACAGGCGTCCCAAGTCATTTACTTTGGATGACCTCAGCGACTGGCAACATACTGTTCAGCTTCGTCATTACTTGGTCTTTGCCTTTTCACTGTGTATCCCTAACAACCCCAGTGAAAGCTGGTTCTATCATTTTGTTTCTTGATGTAAGTTTTTCATTTTCCAGTCTCTGTATTTACAGGCCTGGTCTTTATGCCATGTATCTCAGGTCTGATATCCCGACATACTCACACTGAGGCGAAATTTACCTCAGAAGTTTTTTCTACTTGCCTTAACATTTTCCCTAAGCCATTCAGTATTTTCTTCTTGAGTTATTACGTTCCTTAATACCTTCCTAACTTTTCTTAGTTTCTTTAACCACATCAATAATGTCTCACTGTTTCGTATTACCCTCTCCTTTTTTTTGACTCAGGATCCTCACTTTTCCAAAACCTTACTCATACCAGTTTCGCTAACAATACTTGAAGGGGAAGAGGTTACATTAGTATGCATTGTTGTTACAGATGCCAGACTCGAATCCTCGACAACCGAACTGGAGTGCTGTTCCCCATCAAATACACAGAATTGATAACAAACACTAACTCTCCTTGAAAGTTTTCCTGTTCCTGTGTTAGTATAGGAAGCTGATTATGCTGATCATGGATCTCTACTTATGGAGCAGGTGCCCCACTTGAATCGTACGTTGGAGAAGAACCTCCACTATTCACCTATGCTGCTAATGAACTTTTAGACGCAACTTCACTCAACCTTTTAGTTCCACTTCTGGATCTATCAGTAATTGACATTTTGACAAAATAGAGAACAAGAAACCAAAACACGACTCTCAAAATTTCAAGAAAAGCATTCCATGTATTACTCCACCATTAACGCCTGCTTCACCTCACAGAACAACATCGACATGAATAGAAATTATCATCTTTCATTGGAGACAAAGTCGAGAAGAGAAAACAAAACTGAAACTTCCTGGCAGATTAAAACTGTTTGCTGGGCCGAGACTCGAACTCAGGACCTTTGCATTTCGCGGGCAAGTGCTCTACCAACTGAGCTACCCAAGCACGACTCAACACACCGTCCTCACAATTTTACTTCTGGCAGTACCTCGCCTCCTACCTTCCAAACTCGCCCGCGAAAGGCAAAGGTCCCGAGTTCGAGTCTCGGCCCGGCACACAGTTTTAATCTGCCAGGAAGTTTCATATCAGCGCACACTCCGCTGCAGAGTGAAAATCTCATTCTGAAAAAAAAAAACTGTTCCTAAGAAAACCAATACCTTAAATAAACCCTCACTGAGACAAGCATGACAAGCATTTTCACAGCTGTAATTGGTTATACACACTGCATTACGGTTAAAAATCCTACAAAGCGAACGAATTTCAGCAAAACCGCACAGTATAGCATAGACAAGAAATACGTACCTAATCTGACTTTCCCCTAACCAGTTAAGTGCCACGAAAGCAGTGCTAAAGTACCAGTTTCATAAATTGTTCTCGCAAGAGCAAACCCTACAACTTTGCCAGGAGAAACCTATCTCCTAATATATACTACAATATTCATACAAAACTAGCTACAGAATTGTCTCTGAGTGTATATACCTTAAAGTTGTATATTCATTTCTAACAAATTCGTCTCAACTTTAGGCCAACAGCCAATGTATATTAATACTGGACTTCTCTTCACATTCAAATAACGTATCACAAATCACATCACCCAAGTTGTTATGCCAAATAATTTGAGAATGCACACAAAAGGAAAGGGGACTAAAATGAAATACTTGTAGTTAATAGTATAGTAGAGCCGAGAGAGAAAGGGTATTAATTTGACTAATAACCAAAAAATGCCAGTGCAGTCATCATGTTCTGCAGAAAGACCGACATACGAAAACATACGTCGAAACATCTTCCTTGAAACTATGATATAAGGTTTACTCTGTGTAGCTGTTGGTCTGAAGTGTAACAGTGTTCTTTAATATTCCAACTTTAGTTTACTCCAATTAGCGTTATTAAGTATCCTATATATTATTGCACATGCACTTCTCTCTATGTTATGTGGCAGTGGCTTCTCTGCACTGCGAACTGCGAATGATATAACTGTACTACTGTGAATAGAGAAATTACCTGTGTAAATTATTTAACATGATATAATAATAATTTTTCCAAATTTGCCACTCAAATGTTTAATGTAACAATTTTGAAAAGAAACTTAAAAATCGTAAACAGTTTACTTGAATTATCGTCAAGAACCATTATTATCTCACTGCAACATTCGAACATCAGGTACTACAACTCGCAATTCACAGCTATCATTTCCTCTGTTGTGTGCAACATAAGTACGTTAAACTGAACATGGATATCCGTAATGATTAACAATGAAACACAAGAAGTAACTAACTGTGACACACACAACAATTTCATCATCAACAATCAAACTGTAAAACTGGTAACTGTCTGTTGTTAAATCTGTTTGTGTCTATTAATGCACCGCCGGCTGGGGTGGCCGAACGGTACTGGGCGCTACAGTCTGGAATCGCGCGACCGCTACGGTCGCAGGTTCGAATCCTGTCTCGGGCGTGGATGTGTGTGATGTCTTTAGGTTAGTAAGGTTTAAGTAATTCTAAGTTCTAGGGGACTTATGACCACAGCAGTTGAGTCCCACAGTGCTCAGAGCCATTTGAACCATTATTAATGCACCTTCTACATGAGATGAATACTTACAAGACATCACTATTCCCTGTTAACATCACACGAAAATTTATCAAAGCCCTACAGTATTTCTTACGTGTAAAATGGGAACGCTGCTCTGCTCTGACCTAAAAATAGTAACTGACTTGCTAGTACATGTAAGACATCACTTAGGAGCCGGCAGACTTAAAATTAGTGTAGCAACTTCAATGTAAGACTCAATAAATTCCCAAGCATGCAGCTAGGCGACGACGTGAAAGTGCAAGGCTCTTCGGTTAGACCACTCTAGTCAGTTATACAAATGTTTATACAGTTGGCTGTAATTCAGTAATACAATACAGTTCAATAATAATTCAATAGAGCAATTCAATATTACAGTTGTTTACAAGGGTTTATTATTATATGACGGGTGTTTTGCTCTTCTGTTTGCCCAATTCTTCTTCATTCTTTCAGAAATTTTCTGTCCTTCTTCTCCTGGGACCACTCTTCCTGCATGCCTGTTATTGATCTTCATTGTTAGCCTGTTAAGTACGTCCTGCAGTATTCTGGTTTTCTCTGTTTTGTTTTATAGGTTATTCACTCTAATTGGGAGTTCTCTTATACCTTCCTTAATTTCTTATTGTTCCAAACTTTTTTCATCAGTCCCTTACTAATTCTGTTCTCCAGTGTTCTTATCAGGAGTCCAAAGAATAAGATTCGTTTTCTTCTGATTGTTCTCATTACTGATTCAATTTTATTGCATACTGTTTCATTTGAAGGTATTCTCCGATGCCCATTTCCTTGACATTCCTTACTTCCGCATGTCCTGATTATTCTTCTTTCTTTCTGTAGTATTTTGTCAACTTCTGCTGGATTAGTGATTTTGAAGATGAGTCCATTTGCGTATGTCATTTATGGTTGTGTAACTGTTTTCTACTGTTTCAATTTTGCATCCATAGATTGGCTTTTTATTGTGTGTGTTTTTGGTAATGTAATTTACTTGGTTCAGTTTTTTTACTCTATTTTGCCATTTTAGATTGTAAGTTACAAATTTAAGTAAATATTTAAATTTATCATAAACATTAATTTCCTGTTCTCCTAATGTAATTTTCTTTGTAAGAAGTGGGCCAGTTAGGATAATCTTTGCTTTCTCTAAAGATGTCCTGAGGCCAATATTATGTGCTATGTCCTGTAGTGATACAAAATGTTGCCCAGTTTCTCGAACATTGTTGGCTGGCCACGGTGGCCGTGCGGTTCTGGCGCTGCAGTCCGGAACCACGGGACTGCTATGGTCGCAGGTTCGAATCCTAACTCGGGCATGGGTGTGTGTGATGTCCTTAAGTTAGTTAGGTGTAAGTAGTTCTAAGTTCTAGGGGACTTATGACCTAAGATGTTGAGTCCCATAGTGCTCAGAGCCATTTGAACCATTTGAACCATTTCAACATTGTTGGCCAGGAGAGGAAGAACGTCGGCCAATTCCAGGCAGATCATACTTATATAGTTTTTAGCACTTCCAATTGTATCAATAACAACGCTGTACTATTATACAAATAATATTAAAAGACACATTGACGAGCAGCTTAAAACACAAAGTAATCAGCTCAAACCACAGAATGATCAGCTTAAAACACACGTTGGTCAACTTAAAGCACAGGTCGAAAAACAAGGAATTAAAATTAGTAAACAAACAGAACAGGTAGAACAAAAAGTGGGTAATTTAAGCTCTGTAGTAAATACTATGAAATTTGAAACTGACACAATTAATAAAAATATGGATACTATGGAGAGGGAAACTGACAACAATAACAGTAGGTTTGATGTTGAAATTCTCAACATCCAAGAGAAAGTAGAGCCTCTGGTTGAAACAAAAGTAGACGAAAAAGTTTACGGTCTTAAAACTGAGATCGTAAACGAATGTCAACACGGAATCTCACAGTTGAAAAAGGCAGTTTCAGACTCTGAAAGAGATGTAGACGAGAAAGTTACCGGATGTGTACAAAAGTGTGAACAAAATACATCGAAAATTCAAAGCAAAATTTTCAATCTCGAGAGTAAAATCAAAGATAGGCCTGGTGTTGTCTGTAATGGCACACCACTTACGAATCTGTGGGAAGGTGAGGAACGCTTCAATCCCGCCAAGAAACATAACGGATGGCATCCGTTAGATTTCATCAAAAATTGCGAGAGAATTTTCCTTAACACTTGTCTGGTCAGGAAAAGATAAACGTAGTAATTAGCGCCTTATCAGGTGACGCTATGCGCTGGGGAATTAATTTGAATACCGAACAAATGACATTCGAAGAATTTAAGCAAAAGTTTATGGAAGAATATTGGTCCGATCAAAAACAGGATCATTTGTGGCGCGACTTTATCATGGCCGAGCTTCATGATAACAGGGGCACAAATTCTTTGAAAGATTTCTGCGAATATTGGTACCGAAAATTGACACATTTAAGAGGGAGAAGATCCATTCTGAAATCATATGGGAGCTATATAAAAAGCTTCCAGAAGATTCAAAGAGATATGTGGGAAGCAATCATCGTAGCTTCCAAGCGTTTCTCGAGAGGGTCAAAGACGAAGACCATTGGCGCGAAAGTCGTGCCTATTATCAGAATTTTGGTAACAGAAATAATCGCAATAATGACGAGAGAAATGACGGCGATGGGTTTCGCGTCAACGTGATACAAAGAGGTAGAGGCAGAGGAAGAGGAAGAGGGAGTTAAATAGTTCGCGGTAGAGGGTACACCGCGCAAAATAATAACGACGCGGGAAACTGATTTCCGCGAACGTTGCGGGCCAAACGGAAGCGGACAATATATACCGGCCCCGATTTAAGAAATGTTACCAGACTGACAGTAAAGGTATGAGACAGGTTAGAGACAGGCAAGGAACGACGCAACATGTTGTTGCGAAACAAGCGTCAGGTGCAAGTGCGGATGAGTCATCTTCGCCGCGCAGAGCGATACTTGTTAACAGGCGAGTGGAGCATCAGAGGGCAACGGCCCAGCCTAGCTGAACAGCTGTTCAGAGAGAAGCCGCTAGCAATGCGGCAGCATTAGGTACAAACATTGCCGTAAGAGCTGGTGAATACATTATGAGTGGTAATTCCGTGGCGAAGGAAATAGTGGATGGAACAGTGGATACACAGAGAGGTGCGGTTAGCAGTGTTAGTAATGAAGTAAATGGCGAGAATGAATTAGCAGAAGTAACTGATAGGCGTGTGCAGATCGATGATCTGTACAAGGGCCTCAAGCAATGTGAGTGGGAGGAGTTTAAGAAAGAGTATGAGGCAAGGACGTTAATTAGTGAAAAAGGAGATAGTAGGGATGTCGATATGGTGTCGTGGCCCGAATTTGAAGAGGAGAGAATAAATAGCGCCGCGCAAAGTACGCGTGCTGCCGATAGGACGATGGTTAAAGATAGGAAGGAATTGGAGAATGAAATCCTAAGCATTGACGAGGAAGTAACTTCTGTTAACGATCAGCCAATAGTACAAACTGTTACCGAAAGGCACCGTGGGGAAGGGGCAGGTAATTACCTACGAGTAACGGATGTCCACAAGGATGACGCTAAATATGAAGTAACAGTGGATGTGAATAAAGCTGATAATGATGTTGTTTTGTCAAAAGACGATATTGAGTTAAAATCAAAACCTGACGAAGATGCAGAGGAAGCACTTAGTGCCTGTCTCAGAAAAGCTTTTATGTTAGAACCTGAAAGCGATCCAGAATGGTCGGATTCTTACTATAGTTCAGATGACGAGTATTTCGGTGCTAGTAAAAATAATGTCAATACAGCTAATTGCGATATTGTAGCTACTGATGATGTTTCAAAACAAAACCCAGATGTTGAGACTGAACAAAGAAAGAAAGAACCACCTGACGACTCAGTGTTTATTTTGCAAAGAGTTCAAGTAAGCAAAGACTTCGAACTCCAGAAACCGAGAAAGCCACCAGATATAAATGATTCACAGGTCAGGAACGTATCTTGGGATGATGTCACAGTCGACCAAGGTGCGTTGTGGAAAAGAAAAAAAACAAGAAGGGGCATGATGTTGAGCCTGGGGCAGATTTATATTGGACTTTGAGAATGTCATGAACACAGTACATCATGAAACTACTGGGTTCCCACTGGAAGAAATTTTGTTAGGCAGCAGAAGCAAAAGTTTAATTGAGGAAATACTAGAGTTTCCACCTTGTACAAGCTTGGAGTTGAGTCAAAAGAAAGAATTAGTCAGAAAAAGAGCAAAGCAAAAAGCTGAATGTAGATCTAAAAGACATGATAAAAATCTGAATGTTTCAAAATTTAAAATTGGAGATTATGTTCTTTTAAAAACCCACAAAAAATCTAGTGAACTGAACCATGAAATTTCCAAAATAGATGTAGTGATTTTTCTAAATAGTATTGTGTGTTTATTAATAAATAAGGAAATGGACTGCCATTCAATGCAAGCAGCAAAAAAATTGTTTTATAGTATATATAGATATTTGTATATGCTTTTGTAGTTAAGTGTTTGTGTTCTAAAATTTGATTTTATTTTACTGAGAAATTTAATAATAATGAGTAAGTTGCTATTTAAATTATGTTGTGATAGGAGGATGGACTGTGCCAAAGGCACTTACGTAAATGATAGGTAGACATTCTCGATACATTAGAAAGTATAGACCTCTATAACGTAAGTGAAAACGAGTTTGTGGTATAAACTTTTATGATGACACATTCATGCAAAGATTCAGAACCATTGTATAAATATAAAGTTCAGTGTTCCCATAAATTTGCACTTGGTGAAATTTACTGGAAACAGGGGCATGTGTAACAACAACAACGCTGTACTATTATACAAATAATTTTTTTTTCGGATTTTTCGATAAATTAGTGTAATCGCTGTTCTGATTTCATTTCTTTTTTTTTTTTTGTTTCATGCCATTATATTAAAGAAACTGTAAACAATTTTCAATATGAATATTAATGTTTACGTCAAATGTCAAACAATATTGTAACATGTTTAAAATTGTAATTGTGCGTCTGGTCAATGTGTTAGGATATGTAGAATGCAAAACCTCTGGTGAATACCCTGTCTGTTGGGGAGCGGTAAAAGGTGGATGGCAGGTCAGCGCGGGAAAATGCACACGGGCGCTGCACGGCATAATGGGCTTAGCAGTAGTTGTCGGAGTTGGGCATTGGTCTGAGCAACACGTTGTGGATCGAGGAGGCTCTCCTGGAGGATGTAGTTTCATTGTGCCTCGACGCCTATACAGCATGGCAAAATTCCATAGGCACTAAATGGAAAAGTATTGCGACGCTATGAAGAAGTAAAGTGCTGATACATCAAGAGCCATTGCTGTGGTTGTATGTGTGCCCTGTGCTTCGCCATCTCGCTGCCCGCCAACCGCCACATCAATACAAACAGGTTGAAACTTTTAGTACTGTATTCGTGAGGACCAGTGTTACTTTTCTTCCATACTGTTCAATAACAACTTAAATATTACCAGAACTATCCTATCATTTAATTATCCTCACAACTAACCTAGACAGGGTCCTTTCCAAATGTTGTGCAATCCGAGTGTCCCGACATGAAGAATTAAAATTTGTGTTAATAATAATTACCTGCAGACCTAGCTATGTTAGAATGATGTTTAATGAACCTTTTTGTTAATGAACCAATAGACGAATAACAAAGGTCTGACAAAGTTGGAAGATAATTTTCATATTGATTTAGTAATGAAGTTTAATTATTGCGAGACAGATATAATGGTATTTAAATGAGCAGGAAATAAGATAAAAAGGTCAGTAACTCATATCTTGGAAATCTTGAGCACACAATGATTTCAGTAATAAAATTTTTTGTATACAGTGATCATAACAGTTTCAGGGTCCCCCCCTTTTTTTTATTCATTTGAATTCTGAAGTGTTCTAAACTGATTTGACCAGCAAAGTGAAAGCCAAAATAGAAACCAAATTTTATCAGTGTTTTACCTTTACCAAAATTGACATTGTGTGTATTTTCGAAAGTGCTATTTCTAGGATAAACTATGCCCAATTTTAATCAGATCAATAGACAGTACGAAGTTTTGTAGTAAACATTATAGTGTAATGTTATGTATTTATTGTTTATCCATATTAGTACAGAAAGTGAAATTATCAGTCCAGTAGATTTTCCGGATCTAAAATTTACCATATTATGCAGTGTTATTACAGGTGGTTTTGCATGAACGTACATCAACTTGTACAGGGAAGAAACTCAGTTACTGCGTAATTAGGCTGGCGACCGTATAATTAACAAATTGGCAGCATCTTCTGTGTTGTTTCCTGTCCATCCTGACGTGTAGTTGCATTTCGGACTTGCTTGATGTATCATTGTTATTACCGAGTGGGTGTAAGTCTGATTTGCTTCCATTCAGGTACACGCGGTCAATTTCTATACAAAAATCCTTTCTCATAAGGTGAAGCCAGTCAACTTACTATAGTACAGGCTTTAAGGAGTATCATGTGCCCCGAAAGCTCAGCGTTACACAGTTCCTACGTTCTTTGGGTTTTCATTGTACCATTCTCCCATTATGTGATCCAAGGAACAGTTGGAAAGCAAGGGTGACAGACAGTCGCCTCGTCTTAAGTCGGTTTTCATAAGGAAGAGTTCAGAAATTTCACTTCTAAACTTTCGATTTTATGTTGCTTAGAGTATGTCCAATTAATGTATTTAGTTTAGAATGGAGTCCCAGATTCATTAACATTTTTTGGTGCTGAACTTCTATGGGGGCTGTCATATGCCTCCTTGAAATGTACAAATGTTATTGCCAAAGGTTTATTCCGTTTCATGTAATGTGCTATAATTGTTTTTAATCTAATGATGTGCTCTGCATAACTTCTCCATGGTCTGAAACCTCCCTGGTGTTCTCCTAACTCCAGTTCAAGCTGTTCCATGATAGTTCCATGTAGGACCTTGGATAAAATCTTGTATGTGAAGCCTAGGAGAGAGATTCCTCTGTAGTTGTCTGAACTGCTCTTATCGCACTTCTTGCATGGTGAGTGGATGATGGCTGTGATGCAATGTTTAGGAAATTGTTCAGTTATGCAAATTTTTGTCAGAGCCTTGAGTTAGAAGGTCTTGACTATAGCATTTGCATTTATCCCCATTTCAACAGACACCTGATCTTCTCCATAAGCCTTGTAATATTTTGCCGCTCCAATATTCTTTCTACTCCTTCGACAGTGGGGGAACTAATTTGTAAGGTTCGGTTTTAATTGGGATATTTATGTCGATTTGTAAGAGTTCTTTGGGTTCCTCACAATTCGAAAGTTTATTAAATGCTTTTCCCATGCTGACAGCATTTTCTTTGCTACTGTGTGCCTTTTTCCATCTTCATGTTTCAGTATTAGAGTCGGGGGCTCATAATGTTGTAGTTGTTTTCGAAAGATTTTGTAGTGTTTCCTGGAATTGGGTTAATGGTAGTTAACATCAGTAGAGCTTATTACGTCTTTATGGAATCCTCACTTAATTCTCCTAATGCCTTGTGTGAATTTTTTCCTTTCATTTTTGACGTTGATGGCAAATTTCTTCTGTTTTTCTATTTTCAAACTTTAACAATGCTTCGTGTTTTGTTCATGGAATTTGTCACAATCTGCAGTCCACCATCCATGTTGCCTTCTTGGGTTCAAGGGAGCTAGGTTCTCGGTTTGTTTCTCGAGACTTGATGCCAGATCTTCTAGATCGTTGGTTACTGTAATGATTTGTGTTATTTTTTCGTGTTTGTCATTCTTCAGTAACAGATGTGGGTCATACCTTTTTCTTTTATTAGTTTTTTTCATTCTCTCTCTTTAATGGTGCGAATTTGGTATTAATTTTAACCAAGGAGTGGTCAGTGCCAGTGTCTGCTCCTATCCATACTTTAATAGTGTAGGTTAATTTACGAAAATTTAGATCTGTAATGATACGATCTGGCTCCCGCTCCCCCTTCCTCCAGTCTCGGTGTGTCATAATTTAAGTTTATTTGGCTTCCTCTGTAAGTATGTTGTTTTAGATATAAGGTTGTATTTCTGCAGAATTCCACAAGTCTTGGACTATTCTTGTTTCTAAAGTTATGTGGACTCTATTTTCCAATTATATAGCTATTTTTCCTTTCTTTTACATCTGGGCGTTGAAGTCTCCCAATAAGATTTTTACATTCCATTTATTTATTCTGTTTACAACTTGTTCCAAAAGTTTCCAAAATGTTTGTACTACTTCCTTTCTTTTTGTCAGAATTATTTTTCTTTTATAGGAGCATGGGAATTTATAATTGTATAGGTTTTATTCATTGTTTTAAAAAGTCAGAGTTGCAATTTTTAGTTACATTGCTTGAAAATCAGTTACTGCATCTATCATTTTCATATCCACTATAATTACCGTTCCCAACCCTTTGTCTTGGTTTTCCATTACAAATTCTATATCCTTGTGATTCGAATGGGTAGTCTAACATGTTTCTCATTTCTTGGAGATCTAGGCAAAATTTTTTGCTTCATTTAATTCTTCTGTCAAATTTTTCAGTGTTTTGGTCTCATGTAGTGCGTTTATGTTGCGTGTTCCTACGCAATATATTTTCTTACGTTGAATCTTCTTTTTGTGTGTCTCTGTGCATTTGAGAGATTGCAGACGCTCTGATCCATTGCTGTTTCCTAGATGGCTACTCGCCGAATACGATATTGTCTTCACCTGCATTTTTGAGGTATACGGTGGTATTTTTTTCCTAAAACACTTTCCCATATTTGACTTTCAAGGCAATCTCCTACTTACAACTACATTGTTAGCCACAGAAGGTGTGTTTGATCCGCGAGAACTATTTTATTTGACTCAAGTCCGCCGGTAAGCCAGTTAGGAGCCCCCCCCCCCCTACCCCCCCGCCCCCCTCCATCAACCACCTGTGACATATCACGTAGGAGCATCACCTCTCCTTCCGCTACGACAGCGTAACAGGTTCGTGAGGAAACAAGATTAAACTTTTTTAAAGTATTGTCACTAACAGTAACACCGAAGTATGTATTAACTCAAAGAATAGCCCATACTCTAATTACATAAAATTTACCGCTAATTACTTTTTAAATGAGTTTGAAAAAACGTAAAGGGTGATGAAACAATACTCTTAACCCTTGAAAGATAACTTCTCAGTGGATACCCAGATGAATACCATCCCTTGTAATTTCAGCATATAAATCATCATCACCATAAAGGTGTCCCACTGAGAACGCCATTCTTAAACTGAGCACCTCTCTCAGTTTGTTAGGTTACGGGGCCTCCGATTTAAGTGAATGGCTTCTGCAGATATTGCGGTTACGGTTTGTCGTCGTCAACTGGCATATGTGAGTATTTTCATCAGCTAAAATGAAGCACATACGATATATCAAAGCATCCATCTTATGAAAGTGCTGTGAATGATATGCGGGGGCCGATGACTTCGTGTAATTTCCGGTAAGCGAAATGTGCCTTAAGTGTCAACAGTGCGGTGACTTGCTAGGAAATTTGAAGATACAGGACCCACAATGAACATCAAGTCACCTGGACGTCCACGTTCTCGTCGACCGGTAGAGATTGTCGCAGTCTTCAATGAGAGCTTCGATATTAAGCCATTGAAGTCGATTCTCTGCCATTCTCAACAGTCAGCCATTACGAGAAGCAGTTGGCATCAATTTTAACAAAAGTTCTGTGACTGCATCCTTTTTGAGCCAACTAACACAAGAGCTAAAGACAATGAACTTCAAATGGTTCAAATGGTTCCGATTACTATGGGACTTAATATCTGAGGTCATCAGTCCCCTAGAACTTAGAACTACTTAAACCTAACTAACCTAAAAACACCACATAGATCCATGCCCGAGGCAGGATTCGAACCTGCGACCGTAGCGGTCGCGTGGTTCCAGACTGAATCGCCTAGAACCGCTATTTTCTTACAAAAAAAAAAAAAAAAAAATCAGTGACGAGGTACACTTCCAGCGTAATAGTCATGTGAATAAACAAAATTGGAATATTTTGGGTGCAGAGAGTCCTCGCTTGACTTGTGAGAAGTGTCTTTATTCAGGACGAGCTACTTTTTGGTCCTGGTTATGGGCTGGAGGAGTAATGGGCTCATACTTTTTTGAAGACGAGTCTGGAACGGTGATAGTTGTCGCCCAATGATAACATAATTTTTAATGACCTTAACTGCAAGAATTGAATGGGGGACCTATGTGGTTTCAATGGGATGGGCCAACCTGCCATACAGCCGTTGAAACAGCAAGGTTGCTGAAGGTAAGATTCCCTGCTCGTCTTATATTGCTCACGGTGATCAGAACTGTGATTTGACGCCATTTAACATTTTTGTGGATGGTATGTCAGATCTTATGTTTATATGAATTATCCATGAACCATTCTTCAGCTCAAGGCAGAATTTAGACGTGTCGTAGGTCAATGCCAAGTGGAACTTTGCTCTAGAGACGTCGAAAATTTTGTGTACAGAGCGGATGTGTGAAGACGTAGCCGTGGATGACACTTGCTTGATATTTTGTTTCATGTTTATTCTCAGTCTTTGTGTTTCTTGTTGACATAATACGACTAGCAGTTTTCAGATATATTACTTCTTGCATTATTAAATTAAAATAGCGTTCTTTATGGAACATCCATTACATCGTGAAATAAATAGTGATACCAAAGCATTTGGCGCGGGTGTCACAATTAGCGCACGCAAAGATACTCAAATTTTAATACATCTTACATCATTCAAGTGTAGGGACACAGAGGGAACCGTCTCAATAATCATCTAGCACCGATTATGCCTGCCCCGCCCCCCCAACAACACAACACTGCACTGACAACCACCCTCGGCAAGACGACAGTGACTTCAACTGTTCACAACTTAACCTCCGTAACCAAAGAGGTTAATATCACTCTTGTGTTCGGGTAATGAATTACAAAAAATATCAAATTTACAGTCACTCCCAGTGTACGTGCATCTTTCATAATTTGCTTTGCTCCGGTCTACTGTGAGAAAACTTTTTCTTTGTAGTTTTAGTGATGATTTTTGTTTCCGAAAGCCGAGAAAGTACAACGTTTTAGACGAACAGGGTGTATTACATGAAGAGGGTACTGCAACAGCTAAGGACGGGAGCAAGGAACATCAGTAACACACCCGGCTAAACCCACCAGGCAATTCAGACATCGCTGAGCTCTGCCTTGATTGTAATCATCAAATGAAATAGACCAAAACCATTAACGTGGTACTGATGCTAAATGTAATGAAGGAATCTATGGGAATAAAGCCGGTGTAAAACCCAACAAACCGGAACGCAGGTTTCAATTTCAACAACTCTTGGGGTAGGGCCACCAATTTATTTAAGATCTCGCAGGCCACCTTATCCATAACGGCAGCGAATAATCGATAGAAATACGTTTTGCAGAACGAAAGTGTGGCTTTAGAAGGAAATGAGCAACAGAGGTCGAAGCTGACGCAGCGAGTCGAGCTCGGTTACTGAAAATAGCGCGCCACCAACACTATAATTATCATAGCATGGTAGAATCCAAAGCAGCAATTGCACATAACGATACAGCCGAAGAAGAGTGTTGAGCAGGTCGCTGAAATCTTATATATCAAAATGCAATCTACATCTCCAACAGAACCCTCGAAAGAACACCGTGAAAATTCTATCAGTATCCACCCGAACGCACACGATCGTGCGGTCTCTGCTTTTATTTTTTTACGACAAACTGAATCTCTTGCCTTGCTTCCAACCGACCTGCAACGATCGTGCAGGTTGTGCGCTACGCTTTTCTAATGTTTATGTTGCCATTCGGCGTCAACAGATTGCAGCACATGTTGTTTAAGTTGATCGGCGCCTGGTTAGTAGCTCACAATTAAGTTAAATTGATTTTTTTCGGCGATTTGCTGGATCTGGTTATTTGTAATAGTGTGTATAGCGTTGTTATATTGATAATTATTAGTAACTTCATATCTTTGCACAGTAATTGTGCGTTAAATTTGTACTAGCACGATTGTGCCGGTTAGGTGTTGACTGTGTAACTTCATCCTCCTGTGGGTGTTATTGACTGTGTGTGCGTTAAATTTGTACTAGCACAATTGTGCGGGTTAGGTGTTGACTGTGTAACTTCATCCTCCTGTGGGTGTTATTGACTGTGTCATTGGCCTCCCTATATTACTGCTTTTCATGCAGTTTTGAATGGGAAAGTTTTTATGCACATTCCCGTTATTGTATGCAGGTTTATCAGACAATCAAATCCGTTCTCTATTAGAGGTTTCGGATTTGAGTGGCATTTCGTCAGATGAAGACGACGAGTTTGTTCCTTCTCCTTCAAATATTCAGCAGGCAGACGACTCGTCTGACGATGATTTGAGTGCCGAAGAAGTTCCTGAAGAGCGCAGGAGTTCACACAGGGTCACTGCTTTTTCGGAGATCAAATTTTGTTCAGAAGTCTCACCCACCAAAATTTAATTACAGCGCTGTTGAGGTCAGTTACAAAGAGGTGCGATCTGAGTTACCTGTTTCATGCATCATTCCCATTTTCTTACTAAAATATCTCCTTTTTAATTCTAGAGTCCTTCACCAATTGGAACTCCCGCTGAATATTTCTGTGAATATTTCAGTGAAAAGCTTTTGAAGACGCAGCGAAATATACAAATATGTATAGTGTTGCAAAGACAGGGAAATCCCTAGGGACTACAGCTCATGAGCTGAAGGTGTTTTTTGGGATAAATTTAATGATAGGTTGCAAAAAGCATCCTAGGTTACACATGTACTGGAAGAAATCTATTTCTTTATCAGCTATTAGTGACACTATGTCTAGAGACCGGTTCCTTGCACTCAGGAATAATGTGCACTTTGTTGATACTACATAACCACCTGAAAAGGCTAAAACTAATAGACCGTGGAAAGTTCAGCCAGTTATCGACACAGTAAGAAGAAGATGTCACAGTTTGAATCGTAGCTTTAACTACTACAGTATTGATGAGCAAATGATCCCTTTTACTGGGCGTTGCAAACTGAAGCAATATGTTAAAGGAAAACCAAGGCCTGTAGGACTTAAAAACTTTATCATGACCTCAGCATCAGGTATAGTGTTGGAGTTTGATGTTTATCAGGGGGCTACTACACCTGTGGTTGATAAGTCATTAGGATTAGGCCCCTCTGTTATTTTACGACTAACACAGTCTCTCCCAAAAGGAAGTTTTGTTTATTTTGATAGGTACTTTACCACAATTCTTCTCTTAGCAAAGCTTAAAGAGAAAGGAACTGATGGTACTGGCACCATAATGGTAAACAGAATTAAGAATGTTAATTTGAAAGAGGGAAGAATGAAAAGAGGAGAGTGTCATTCATATGATATAGCAGATGAAGGTGTAGCAATTACTGAGTGGCAGGACAGTCAGAGGGTCGTGATAGCATCTAGTTGTTCTGGCATTGAGCCAAAATGTAAAGTTCAAAGGTGGTGTAAGCAGGAGAGTCACTATCTTGATGTAGATTGCCCTTTTGTAATTCAGCAGTACAATGCCAATATGGGTGGCGTAGACATTCATGACCATTAGGTAGAGTGTTACCGAACATGGTTCAGAACCAGAAATTGGACACTCAAGTGCTTGCTGCATTTCATATATCTTTCAGTGGTCAACTGCTTGTTTCTCTACAGAGAGTACTGTCGTGAAAACCAGACTGTCAAACAGAACATTATTGATTTGTTGAAATTTAGAATGTATCTAGCTGAGGCTCTTCTGTCATGTCCAGATAGAAAGAGGGGAGCTGAAGAGTTTGAAACACCGTTAGATGATACGTTAAGTACCTCCACAAAGGCAAAAGTTTACAAACCCCATCCAAAACCAGGTTTGGACAAGTGATATGATGGTATGACCACTGGCCGACAGTGGATGATATTTTGTCACCACGAACATGTCAGTATGAGCGCCGCAGTTCCAGAGCAAAGACAAAGTGCATAAAATGCAATCAGTACTTATGTCTTGCAAAAGGAAAGGATTGTTTCAAATTATTTCACGAAAAGTGAAGCAGTCTGAATCATGACATTGTGTTACAAAACAAATAAAACAAATTATTATTAATTTTTTGCCACAGAATATGATTTGCAATCTATGTAACATTTTTTATAATAACTAATAAATAAAAGTAATGAAAGAATAATTTTTTATTCATAACTGTTCCTCAGGTAACTTATAATATAAAACAAATAGCGGGAGGTCAGAGAACAATTTTGGTGAAATAAACCCTGACCCTCACGATTGTGCTAGTTGTTTTAGCGCTACATTTTTTATGGAAGAGTTTTTTTTCATTATTTTTCCCAGTGCCTACTATGCCCAAGTATACAGTGAATTCAACTTCATTGACCATTTTTTTAAAAAAGGTGTTCAGGGCGGAAAGGCTGCGAGTGATTTTCATTTTCTTTAATTGTTCCCCTCGAAAGGGAATAGAAGAAGGGTTGCAGATAAAACTGCTCTCAAACAAATTGTTTCACATTTGTAACCAAAATGTAACGAGAACCAGAGCGCATTCTAGGATGTATTCGTAGCTGGTTGCTAAGAGTGTTGCAGAAGGTCCCTGCTCAGTGAAGCTCGCCAGGGGCGGCCGTTCTCTGGGCAGCGTAGTGGGCAGCGACCACCGGCCGCCGGCCGCCAATGCATTATGTACCACCAGCGGCCGGCCAGATAAGGTCCGCCCGGACGCAACCCCCTCTCCCAGCCAATTGTGAACTACCAAGTAGCCACCATTGACGTCACGCAACTTAAAGGCGACCCGGTCCAGGCCCAGCCCAGCTAGCACCCCTACCTCCACGGTGACACGCCAGACAGATTCGTATTTTTCCTTATCTGCACATTCCGGTCCCAAATTTATAAAATGCTGTGAGCTGTTCCAGGTGTACACAGCAATGCAATGTAATCACTACTTTAAAAATTCTCTAGCGCTGCCGCTTTAATTGCAGTTCATTACCACTACAGCTGTGCTTGTCAAATAAATCTTTTGGATACTAAACTGGTCTTTGGGTGTTTTACATTAAACTAAATTTCTAAATTTCTTACGAGGCTGTTTCCTTCATCATGAGCTGCCAATTCATGCACCTATACGTTTTTTATATCATTACAATATTACAGGCTCAGTACTTACACTTGTAAATGGTCAGTGTTTATGAGAAACAACACATGCTTTATGCAGTTCTTAATAAGTGCTGCTCAGAAAAATGACATATGAAGCTTCCATTCAGACTAGGTAGATTTATAAGTCACCCATTTATACTCCAACAAAGTGTAAATATCTTACTTTCCATATCACGATGGAATTGCAGATCTAAAAATGTACTGTACGTAACAAAGACAGTATAACTGGAACTATAGGTTTAGCTTAATTCACAACTAGAAGTATAAGGTCTAAATATTGGTTCAATATTTCTTTCTCTTTATCTTTTCCTCCAAGGCAAACTTTAGTAATACCTACATGTATTACATGTTACTACCGCATGATTTCGAAGTACTGTGCTTCCTGTTTCATATGGTTCATATGGTACATTTAATGATACTGCGTAGCTACATTGCCCTTCAAGGATTTAAATCCTAAGCACATATATGTGTTATATCCCTACACGAATTCTAACTGCTAACTGCCATTACAACGGGTGTCGCTATCATATTCTTTAAACACAAAATAAAATCAATGTAATTAAATACGCGTAATGCGGCCATCCAGTTGTTGCCTCGAGTTGCCATAAGTACAAAAGTCTACCATTGAAACCTGGTTGGTAGGTACTCAGAGGGCGCACAAGATAAGATTACAACTGTGGATGGGGCCGTACACAATTACTGTGAGTTACACAATCAAACACACATCTTTATTTTTCTACGAACCACTCATTTACCCATTGTTTTAAAAAATAACAACTAGATTATACGGCTGAAGGCATCATTATAAAAACCTGAGATGCTTTCAAGACTGAAGGCCCAAAACCACACCAAAAACAAGTACGGCTGAAGGCCTGGCTTAGAAATCAGGAGAAATAAAAAATATAAGGTAATTTAAAAAAAACACGCAATTGAAAACAATTAGCCGCTGAAGGCCTACTCTACACGTCTGAAGGATATCTATAATTAAAAGACATTAATAAACATTTTTTCTAACCAAGGAATTTCATTTTAAACTTACAACAGAAAAGCCGAAAGCCTAATTAAAGAAATATTAACTTATTGCACGGCTGAAGGCCACAAACAAATTTGAAACAACTGCTGAAGACCTGAACAAGATGTCAGACAAACAATTACAATAAACCCCTTCCTTCTTATAAATAAATTACCTTTAAAGAATACACACGGCTGACGGCCTAATTAAAAGGGGTTCACGTAAATCCTCGGCTGAAGGCCACACATAACACCTCGAACAACTAACGCCTTAGTGTCTGGATCACAAACAATTTCAGATAGAACAAATTTTAAGAATAAATTTCATTAAATAAAATCGATGTTGAAAATTTTTATTTAACAAGGCTGAAGGTATTTGTGTAAAATTTAGAAAGAACTGGATTAATACACGGCCGAAGGGCTCACACAATACTTCAAACTAAAATGAAAATTATAATCTAAAACAAACTGATCAAGTGCTGCTCAGAAGTGTTCCAAGTGTCGGCCTGAGAAGGTAGCTCAAACGTAAGGTGAGGTGAGACAGGCAGCCAAGAGTTGCAGTTAAATAATCGGATGGCAACCCGAACTAGGGACGGCCCTAGGACCGACGAACAATTTAACCAATCGCCTTCCGTCTGACCATCGGCACAACGATGGAAAATGTCGGCCGAGGACGAGGATGCGAACAGCTCTACGTCTTCAGAAATTGGCGTCTAAAAACAGCCAAGGGAAAAATAACAACCCTAAGCAAAATATGAATCAAATAACTTCAAATGCTGTCGAACTATACTCCCTTCCGGACAGCATCAACACGACCAGGAAAGGCATACTGCAGGAAAACTACGCTAACGATCAGGGCAGGTAACTGTGTGTTAACGGCCACAGCACAGAAAATACAGCTGGTGAACTACACTGGCAAGTAACAGTCAATTTAATAATTAATCACAATATTAGAAGATGGCTACAAGATTTCGCTGACTCCAACACACATGTTGCTGCTAGCCCGAACGGCCCAGGGAGCAACAACCCTCAAATGAACGAAGAGGTGTCACAATAGTTGAGGTTTCATAACAGGTCTGCTGATCACTCAACTTCATCGTACAGGTTCGGTGGGCACCGAACTTTGTCGGTCTCGCAGCTAGAGCCTCACGATCCGACAGCGCGTGCATGCAACCAGCGGTCCCCACCTGGCCTAGCTCCGTGGAGACTTCCTCGCTGCTCCGTCCTAACCGACTAAATGGAAATGTCGTTTTGCTAGGGCCTCCCGTCGGGTAGACCGTTCGCCTGGTGCAGGTCTTTCGATTTGACGCCACTTCGGCGACCTGCGCGTCGATGGGGATGAAATGATGATGATTAGGACAACACAACACCCAGTCCCTGAGCGGAGAAAAATCTCCGACCCAGCCGGGAATCGAACCCGGGCTCTTAGGATTGACAGTCTGTCACGCTGACCACTCAGCTACCGGGGCGGACTCCTAACCGACTGACTCCACATACACCACCACCACCCGGAAATACTAGCGGTCACACCAAAGAGAGTACGACAGTACTAGTATCGATAAGCGCTGCTGCTGTCACTCAAAGAGGCAAGCCAGCAGCTTAGTTACGCCAGTAATTAAGGAAGAAACAAGACGCCACTCGATGTGAGAAAATGCCAAAGAACAAATAGCATGAACACTAGCCGCACATGGCTCAACCATATTATTCGATTTCTACTACTTTCTTTTCAGTATTACGACTGTAAATAACTATTATGTCATTTAAACTTACTTTTTTGCCTATTTGTAAACTTCCTCCATTAAGTTATTCCATTTTCTCTTGAAGTTTAAGTAAACTAGACCCAAATTATTCAGTAACGTTAGTTCAGGAATGCTCCATTAACATGTATTTCGTTTCTGCAATTCAAAGAGTTGAAAATTCATCCTTCGTTACACTATAAGCAGATTGCTGTTCCTAACTGGTTGTAGCTTTGTGTCATACTGATCTTGGATTAAAAGCATTGGATTAAAGAGCGTTTTATGATACGACTTCCGTACTGTTAAACCGTAGGCGCCTTAGGACATATTCATACAGAAAATAAGAAACTTTACTGTGTTAACTACTCCTCTGAAGGTAATATATTAATTTGAAATGAATTTTTTAATGCTACATTTTGTTGTACGCTTTGTGTAATATATATTGCATCATGCTGCTGACGATAAAAAATGACAAAAGTGAGAAAAATAAAGCTTAGTTTACGAGCATTTTACTTTACAAAGACAATGTTAGCCATTGTTTACTATGTGAGTCGAATCGTTCGATGTTCCCACAAAAATGATGTTTACTGACATAAAATTATTAACAGACATTCTAAACTCTAAGAACTGCGACATATACTTTATACAAGAAACGAACGAACTATAATCAGAGCACCACACATTTCTCAGGACAGGAAAACCAATGTCTCTGCTCCTAGATCTTCTTGTGTGCTATAGTAATCATTACTGGCATGTGCAAAGAGTATTTACGAATTCTTTCAGTGGGGACTGTGTTTTAATTGATATTGTCTTCCTCAGTTTTTCATTTGTTCTTGTTACGCCTACCATCATGCGGATCTTAACGAAAGTTCGTTGTAACTGTGAGTGAACGATGTATCAGCTTCTAATTGATCATAATTTATGACATGTGGTTGCAGAGATCTGTTTTTTTTTTTTTTTTTGTGTTTTACTTTTAACTGATTCTAATGGAAGTAGGATGGCAACTGTATATAGACTTCTAATCTGTCGTACAGTATTCTATAGTACTGTTTGGTAAGAAGTTAAGTAAGGTGGTCATAACCTCAGATATCTGAGGCGTCATCTCACTTTCCTTATTAACATACATTTTATGAATTTTCAATATGTCAATTAAAAAGCTAATCTCCCAGTACTGAGCGTCCTTTTCGTTCAGTTCTTTGGTTACAAAACTGACAGATGCACCTTCCACTAGGCCAGCATGGCACAGTGGTTTGCACAACTGCACAGACTGTCCCGGTACACCTCACTCCTCAATCCAAATTGTCATCCATGCCTCAGCTCACTTGGTATTCCTCCTAAACTGGAACAGCACTGCAGTGGTGGGACCGATGACGTCGCTGTTTAGCTCCCTCCCCAAAATCATCCACCCATTGCTGAGGCTTTCCAGCTGTGTTGGAATAGCACCTCAGCACTGTACGAAATGGAGATCCTGCCTGAAACCATGGGATAGGTGCTTTAATCCATTCAAACTATATGGTTAGAGAGCTCATCAAATCTCAAGCTTCTGTGATGCATATGTGGAGACTGAAGCGGTATATGATAATTTGTACCAAAGCCGGTATTCGAGTGCGGGTTTCCTGCTCACTAGGCAGATGTCCTAGCCACTACGCTACCATGGCAGAGGCTTTGCACACCTGTGTGGGCTGCCCTAGCATGCCTCCCTCCTGAGTCCAAATTCTCATTCTCGCACCAGACCACTAGGTAATCCCCCTAAACACTTCTCTCGGGTTCAATCGATCGGAGTATGACGCGTCAGGCAGGGAGAGACGCTAGGTGCCGTTCAGGGGGTAATGGTGTGGGGGTGCGGGGGGAGGGGGGCGACAGTCAAGGACGAACGGAAGGAAGAAATAAGCCATAGAGGCATCAGCACACTGTATGCGATCACATTCGGGAGTGTGTTCTGTATTAAGCCTTTACAAAGAGCGAAAAAAGTTACTCAAATGAAGAATAATAATCACAGATTAAATACTAACACTTCAGTTTATGATTCACGTAAAGGTCTTTGTGTTAAAACTAACTGCAGGTCCCCTGAAACAATACCTAGATGACAGTATCATTTCCGAGAGGAGTGCTCCCTTAACAGGTGTACTCCGCCTCAGTATAAGTACACATTGCTACATAACACACCCTGTAAAAAGTTACATAAGAATAAAAAATGAGTTCTGGCTTAAATAATGATCACGGTTACAACAAAGAAGAAATGAGGATGGTGAAGTGGTAAATTGTTTCATTCCGTTAATATTATTATTTCGCTTCAAAACTACAATTTATATTAGTCTGTGCCCATTGTTCTGATAACATGTTATTATGTTCAGGTCGGCCTGGGTGGCCGAGCGGTTCTACGCGCTACAGTCTGGAACCGCGCGACCGCTACGATCGCTGGTTCGAATCCTGCCTTGGGCATGGATGTGTGTGATGACCTTAGGTTAGTTAGGTTCAAGTAGTTCTAAGTTCTAGGCGACTGATGACCCCAGAAGTTAAGTCGAATAGTGCTCAGAGCCATTGGAACCATATGAACTGTATTCATTACGATAATAACATTAAGTTAACTAGTCTAGCAGTTGTGTCTAACTGCATTCGACTTGATCAGTGGCTGATGAGAGAGATGTACAGAGGAACAATAGAAAGAATGAAAGTCACCCAAAATGTCTGATGGATGAAATTTACTGGAAATATCCGTCTGTAAGCGTTTACTGTGTCTGCTAGTTACTGGAGTGTATTCAATCGAAACATTACAATATGCAGAACTGGCCAAAATTAATTACTGTACATATGATTTCGACGGTACAAGAAAGGCGCTTGTAGAACGAGTGACTAATTGCCAACGGGCTTCGTTCATATCGATGTTTGGCAAAGAGTTTAACGTGATTGGCAAACATGGTGTAATCAGTCTCACCTCTGTGTATTAATAGTTGTTTTGATCATTTAAACGATTAACTATAATTCCTAATTAAAAAACAAATATACCATGGGACTCTTATTTCACATAAAGTGCAGCTATTTCGAAAACCCTTTTCCGAAAATCCGTCTATTCCGAACGGAGTTCAGGAATTAAATCACGACGTTATAAAAACCGTACATTTATTATTATAATGATTAGCTTTTCAGAGCATTCACACAAGGTTGGCGCCGGTGGCGACACCTACAACGGGCTGACATGAGGAAAGTATCCAACCGATTCCTCATACACAAACAGCAGTTGACCGGCGTTGCCTGGTGAAACGTTGTTGTGGTGCCACGTGTAAGGGGCAGAAATGCGTACCATCACGTTTCCGACTTCGATTAAGGTCGGATTGTAGCCTATCGCGATTGCGGTTTATCGTATCGCGACATTCCTCCTCACGTTCGTCGAGATCCAATGACTGTTAGCAGAATATGGAATCGGTGGGTTCAAAGGTGTAATACGAAACGCCGTGCTGGATCCCAACGGCCTCGGACAACTAGCAGTTGAGATGACAGGCATCTTATCCGCGTGGCTGTAACGGATCGTGCAACCACGTCTCGATCCCTGAGTCAACAGATGGGGACGTTTGCAAGACAACAACCATCAGCATGAACAGTTCGACGACGTTTGTAGCAGCATGGGCTTTCAGCTCGGAGACCATGGCTGCGGTTACCCTGACACTGCAACACAGACAGGAGTGCCTGCGATGGTGTACTCAACGACAAACCTGGGTGCACGAATGGCAGAACTTAATAATTTCGGATGTATCCAGGTTCTGTTTACAGCATCATGATGGTCGCATCAATGTTTGGCGACATCGCGGTGAACGCACGTTGGAAGCGTGTATTCGTCATCGCCATACTGGCGTATCACCCGGCGTGATGGTATGGGGTGCCATTGGTTACACATCTCGGTCACCTCTTGTTCGCATTGACGGCACTTTGAATTGTGCACGTTTCATTTCGGATGTGTTACGACCCGTGATTTGACCCGTCATTCGATCCCTGTGAAACCCTACATTTCAGCACGTTAACGCACGACCGCATGTTGCTGGTCCTGTACGGGCCTTTGTGGATACAGAAAATGTTCGACTGCTGCCCTGGCCAGCACATTCTCCTGATCTATCACCAATTGAAAACACCTGGTCAAAGGTGGCCGAGCAACTGACTCGTCACAATACGCCAGTCACTACTCTTGACGAACTGTGGTATCCTGTTGAAGCTGCATGGGCAGCTGTACCTGTACACGCCATCCAAGCTCTGTTTGACTCAACGCCCAGGCGTATCAAGGCCGTTATTACGTCCAGAGGTGGTTGTTCTGGGTACTGATTTCTCAGGATGCACCCAAATTGCGTGAAAATATAATCACATGTCATCTCTAGCATAATATATTTGTCTAATTAATACCCGTTTATCATCCGCATTTCTTCTTGGTGTAGCACTTTTAGTGGTCAGTAGTGTACAAAGACGTGAACACAGAGCCTAAGCTTGATATAAACGCCTGAAACCGTAGTAGAATGAAAGATGGTTACTTACAGTGCAGTACAAGCCCCCTGTATTTATTCAGTTCTGTAGAATTATTTTTAATCTCACTGCCTACCACAAAAATAAACACTTTGCACACGTAAGAAGTAATACTAGTCATTGTACTCTGACGAAGAAGTCTGAATTGACGTGAGGATACAATGTACCGCCATCGTCGTATGGACGTATTATTTGGTGTTGACAAAGCATCCTGTTCGACTCAGCGCAAGGCGTGGTCAGGAGCATTATCCGAGTCTGTGTGTGATATGAATTCAGTTTGAGCGTTCCCATCCTCCTCGTTTTCCTCAGAGTCGATCTGTGCTGATGAACCGTGCACCATTCCTACTACGTCATCGTCTCTGTACTCCTGTCTCAAAAGCAGTCCACTCCTCAACACCACTTTCTTGTGAGACTTCGCAGCCAGGGATTCTCTTGTCTAGTGGAGGAAGGTCACTGCCTTTCACTGGCGTAGAAGTTGTTTCAACAAATTCCATCGTAGGCCAGAGATTTTTCCATGATTTTTGTAACGCATCTTTAGTGGTGTTAGCCCATGCTTCAGCCAACCAGTAAATCACGCTTTTTATTGTAATTTTCTTAAGATTTTGCACAATAGTGATATTATTTTCATCCTCTTCAAGTAAGATGCGAAGCACCATTTATCTGTATTTTTGTTTAATGGCCTGCAGCATGCCCTTGAACATAGACCGCTGAATTGATATTACATTCGGTGGCAGAAACACTACTTGAAGTCAGCACACCCAAGTTCCGTTTGTTCTGCTCGGGACAGAGCATTGTCTGTAAACAGCAGAGGACGATAAGGAAATCCATTTTCTCTGTTGAACGCAGTCACTTTAGTGACAAATTGGTGCTCGATACATTCCTTGAACGATTTGCGCTCCGTACAAACATTTTTATGATTCTTATAATACACAGGAAATGAGATGAAGTTACCGTTTTCGAACGCTCGAGGTTTCTCCTATTTTCCTATTGCCATCAGCCGAAGTTTGATCTATGTCGAGGTTTTGCTGTAAGCTGACACAATTGTGTTGTTTGTCTACCTTAAACCCTGGGTAGATGTTTCTTCTTACAAAGAAAGATTTTGGTAGATAAAGCCTTAAAATTTAGCCCGGTTCCATCTGCGATGAAAACTTGCTACTGTGAGCAGTTATGAGAAGTAGCAACGTATTTAAATTTCGTTAGGCAATAAGCAGCCGATTCGTTGTCAGCTGACAGCTTCTCCCCAGAAATCGTGATCAGTCGAATTCTGTCTTTTCTTTCGAAAATCCAAAAAACCACAACGAGCTGAGAATGATGGGTCACCATCCATAAGCTTGTTCAATTTAAGCCTCTGTTTTTTCACCAGACTATCATAAATGGGGATTCCTTTGTGTCTTTCTTGTGTGAACCACAAGAATATCGCCTCGTCAAGTTTTTCATATGAAGACATTCTAGTTTTTTACCGCTTTTCAAGAGTTATTTCACTTGAAGCAGAACCAAGCTATTGGACACGGGAGGGAGAGGAATAGATAGAGGGTCGGCACTGTGAGTCGTCGAAGGTCGCTGGCAGATGTCCCCGCACCTAAGTTCGGCCTTAACAAGCCAATACGTTGATATTATTCATGAAATCTCCCTATTCAGAATTCCTGCTAAACGGAACAGTGTTCTGTCCCAATCAGCTCAGAATAAAGGGGCTCTTCTGTAACCTCTTTCCATGAACATCACATGAGTAATTTACAGTGACGTTACTTTCATGGGAGGGACGCACTCAACAGCTATGTCACAGGTGAAACCTGTCACACTTGGGTGTAGGTGACAGATTTAGGAACATTTCCAATACAGGAGCAACGAGATTCAGTAATCGAGAATATGCACTGCAGTGTCGCAGCTTCTTTCGCTACTATACAGTAAAAAAGATGTATACCGTTGGCTTAATATTCAATACTAATGAAATAAATCTGCGCTTTGTTTTCATTTTATACCAACACTGTTATGCATGGCTTCTGTGCCATCATCACGTTCAGTAACAGCAGTCCAGCTATACAAATATAAAAACATTAAGTGATAACATAGAAAACAGATGGTCTGAATGTGGCAACGATTATTTCGAGGTGATCGTTTTGCCGTAAATGTTGGTTCGATAATAATGTCGGAGCATCTGTAAGTTAACTGGAGGATCATGACTGGGAGCTTCATGTACAGCTCCAGGTAGATGTTTCGATGGAGTAGAATCTGAAGTACGGTAAATGAAAGGAGACATGGAGGTTGGTGTAATAACTTACTTAGAGTATTGGAGGTAATGGAAATGGATCAGATTCTGCTTGTGATGGACATGCGATACAGCGCCATTAAATGTGCTGTACATAATAAGGTTGGGGTGAGTTCATCTAACATTTTTAAAAAAAAGAAACTTTAGTTGACAGTAATCTGGAACCTAACTTTACTAAAAGAGTATTATCAAATGCAGAGTAATACAAACCTAAAGCGTTTTAAAGGGCTTCATAGTTGAATTATAAATGTCTTCATGTCTTACTTAAGTAATTAACGACATCGTTTTCACTCTAAGAACACTTTTCACATTTAAAAATATTTATTATGTGATGAAAGTCTCAAGAAAAACTTGAAACGTCAGTGAGAGCAGTTGGAACTGTTTTTATTTCAGCAAATCTTGCATGATTGGTTTCAAATTACTTAAAATGCATCTGAGGTCATTCCCCATGTTCTGTCGACAGTGGTGTTTTTATAATGGCTAGTGTCGAAAAAAAGTCACGTCTCACAAATATATCTAACCGGGAAGTGTACGAGGTATTTTGTGGCTTCCTTTACCACTCCTGGACAAATATGAAGTAAAATGGCCCAAAAGTCTTACAGGTCCATTTGTTGAAACTGTTCTTTAGCAGTCGAATCACATATCAGTTCCGTTGTGTACTCTAGTATTTCAGAGTCTTCTATTTCATGAAGAACTGTGTGCGCATCGATCTGAACTGCCAGACTTCTGAAGACAAACGAGGAAAATGAAATCTGAATTCGTTTTGAATCGGCTCCGGGTGTTCACTGATGGTAGGTCTCCACTTGTAGGCATCGCACTGTAGCCCATTTAGAAGTTCACTGAATCGAGGAGACGACGAAAGGTGAATATTGGAAGCATGCAGTTGATGCTTACATAATTGTGTATTTTCCGGAAAGTCAGTTATGATGTCATTGGCATACAATATTGTGACGTTTCTACCTTGTAGTTTCGAAATTCAAATTATTGAGGGTTTCAAATAAGTGTGTGAGGTATAACATCCACGATATATATATTTTTTATTACGAGTGGAATATGATCGTGTGGATAATATTCATTCAATTATGCAATTATTTCTTAAAAAGGTGATAATTATTTAAAACAGAGACAATATTTGTCTCACATCCTTTGTTAATCTATGTCATTCTTTTCTTTTGTTTTGTACCCTTTTGTCGTCTTGTTCTGATGTACATCGCAAGACGCGAATTGATTTGAGGTCTGTTAAATGAAAAACATTTAATGTAAAATTATTGTACTTTTATGTTCATTTGCTGATAAAAACAAATAGAGCCAAATACGTTAAGACTATTGATCATTAATTATTGAAAATTCGCTTCATTTTTTAATTACAATTTTGTATTAATTGTTTTATTATAGCTGCAAGAAGCGCAGCCATTGTTAGTTGCGATTATATAGGAACTTCGTCTGTACTTCTAGTTGAAAATAGCATGGGTTTGTGTTAAACTAATTTGAAAAACAATTTAATAATTTTTCTTATTGGTAGCATCGATTTAAATGATTTATTGGGAAAAGTAAAATCTTAATTAAAAAAGAAATCCTCTATCTTTTGTTGGCCGCCATCTTAACATTTATTACAGCGGCAAATTTAAATTACTTGAAACTGCAAACTTTCAGTATTGCGATGTGTAAGAAATAAATATGCACCGGTGGTACTGAACTCTATTTATAAAAGAAAAAAATTAATCCAATCAGACTGCATTTTCCAAGAACAGTGCTGATGGTATTAATTGTTGAACAAGATTTCATTGCTGATGTATGTGGCCAAAATTAAACTACGCACGAATCACGGAGAAAAATATTTTTTGGTAGCATACGTCAGTGTTGTGCGCGGGTGGTATTCTGTGGTTCCTTTTCATGATCAATTTGCTAAGAATAATTAAATCCATCGAAGATAAAAAAATTATAAAAGTTCTGATGTACGATCTGTAATTTTGGTGATATGAACACAGCTTACAGTCAGCATTATTACACTGCGTCAGGTGGAATTCTTGTGCAATTTGAACAAAATAATTATCCGGGAGAATTTGTAGTTTGAATAATGCGTTATACATGTGTATAATATTGTCAGTATCATTTACAAAATCAAAAATCAAATCAATGCAAAAACGGCTAAAAAACAAAGAATTCAAACCGCAGAATACCATAGAGTATTGTATCATCCATATTCATTGCACTTGTCGATGTTGACGATACACAAAAACCGCCACAGAGGTATGCTAGGGAAAGTATAAATCTGTCATCAGGAAATGCATGACGAAGCTAAGCATTCCCTTGATACACAGTAAGTAGCTTTACAACCGATTTTTAACTCATACAGCATCCTAGGAATATTGCACTTCTAAAGCCACCGGACTTGTATATGAAAGATTATAAATTGGTGTTCAGCACTGAGACCGTCACAAAGAACAGGAAAAAACGGATATTCATAGAACTTGACCTAATTTTGTTAATTACACTGATAGCTACTTCCAGTGCGGTGTCCAGTTACTCACATACGGTTTTAGAAGGAAGGGATTGCCTGCGGACCACACAGTGAGAACGAAAAACATAATGGTGTTTTTTCTTATTGTCTATGGATCATACAATGAGAATCAAACACATAAGGGAATTTTTCTTTAGCAAGCCAGCATATAAAATAGCATGACTCGTGTTCCGTAAGTGCAAATTCTCATAACTCTGTTCCAAGACAAACAATTTCCAATAAAAAATTCATTCACAGCAGAAAGTACTTCCAAGTTAGAAAACAATCGGCAGTATACTGTAATATGACAACATCTCACTAATAGAATGAGGTTTTTATTTTTTTGCTATTAAGAAAGATATTTCATATGATGCTTCAGTAACATTCTCATTATCTTGCTGAAATATCCCAGTGGAATCCAGTTTCAGGTGATTCAAAGAATTTTGTTTTCCAACAAAAAAAAAATCCTTTGATTTATTTGTTAACTCCGGGTGAACTGTCGTTAGATGAAGCTGCAGACTCACAAATTGCAATGAGTCGTTACTCAGAACATTACGACTCGTAGCACACTGTTGCAGTTGGATTATGTCTTTTTCAATACAGGTGAATACATACTTAATATATACTTCGTAATGCAATCGTCTTTTACCAGACTTTTCATTCAGTGTACAAATCCAATAAAAACGCTTTTTACTTACCCTGAGAACAACAGGCGTACCACTGAGTTACGAAACGGAGTGGAGACTGAAGAATATTTTGTGTCAGTAATAACTATGTGACGCTTGAGGCAAACCTGGAGCAAACTGTACTCGCTACCAGTAATAATAGTACAAAATATTTCACTTGTCTCACCGCATGTTTCTGCTTTCTTCTGAACTGTCCTTCCCCCCCTCCCCTCCACCAGTATCATAGGCCCGGGGGTCGCCCCTCCTAGGTTGTGAACCACTGAGCTATTCTACTAACGCGTCATTTTCTTTCAAGCAGCTATGCTTGATAACTTGGAAACTAATTGTTAGTAGCTCTTTCCGACGCTTCTAGTTTGATCCGAGGATGATAAATAGCTGAACTGATTTTTCTGAGAATACCGAGTAAGACACAATGGACACCAACTAGTTAAAGTATCGTATAGTGTCTTACGGCGCTTCTTGCCGCAACCAATGCTAACTCGGACGCCATGTAATTGGTAGTCAAAGGATTACGGAAAGCCTGTCTGTTGTTTGTGTTCGAAGTGTTAGCTGTTCTTTATGACTTAAATATTTATTTTTTTCTGGAAGATTTTTCTAACAAAATATAAGTTTAACATGTATGCAGTGTCTGAACATTCGACAGAATAAACTGAATCGATAAAACCACAAATATTTTATGTAGCAAGTAAGTAAACCTAAAATACTGAAAACGTTTTAACTTTTATTAAAGAATCAATGACTGTACTTGAATTGTAAGTATGCCTATGAAAGAGGTAGAAAAGTTATTTAGTTTTCAAATAAATGCATGTTTCCTTTAAAAGACAAAGAGCTAACAAAAATATACGTTGCAAATATGAAACGAGACAAACGGTTTCCGGCTACTGCCCAACTCATTTTGAAGAGAAATATACATATCAAACAAATGCCCAAGTCGTCTCATTTCCAAGGCAACAAGAAATATTTGAGTTTCCTAGTATATATACAAATAAAAGATAAAATATTACGATCACTACTTTGAAGGCGGACTTTCGACATTTGCCGGATAGAGCTATTAATGAGGCAACAGAAGCATGTCATAAGTCAATACTTTAAGATTACATGTCATAAGTCAACAATTTACGATTACTCACTGTTCTTATCATACTGATATAGATAATTTATATTTGTATGTAGTAAATTTATTATCGTAACGCTATGGTGGTATGCCATTCTTTCAATTAGTGTCACTAAGTCCAAAAGAGCGGACATAATAATATGACAGAGAACAAGCTGATAATGTGCTACCTAAGAAATATATAAAGCAACTTAGTGTGTGACACAAAGGAAGAATAGTGCAGTTAGAAACTTAAATTGCAGATTTGGAAAAGAGTACGTTATTCAATTTCTTATGTCTTAAGTAGTGTAAAATGTAATGGAGGCGGTGGGAAAACATCAAAGTATTTACGACAAATGAGACTTAATCTGACTGTACACTTCTATTGTGCTAAGATGGATAGCTGCTTAGGAACGTTTGTGAAGTTAAGTCACCCAAGGAAACTTCACTGCGGTTGTTGATAAGTACCTTATTTACAAATAGTGACCATCTTCTTACGGTAACTAAATTTGGGGGAGAAATAAATTACCTGTGTCAGACTTAAAAAAGCTGCTCCTCAGTCGTTATTTTATCTGCAGAACAAATAATTTATGTATATCTAAACCCTTGAGCGCAGAGGTAAAGTTGCAAGACAAGTATATACCAAGCTTCCTTTATTAAAAGTTCAGAAAGAACACTGAAAAAATGGAACGCCAATCAAAACACTGTAGAAATTAAATGTCACTAAATTCTTTTCTCAGTCGTAATCAATCTTAGGCTGCTATCGAATTACTTGTGCTATTTACTTGTAACACACACTTCTTCACAAATTATCTCGTCTACATTGGTCTTGTTTTTGAGGCTGTGACTGTAGGCCTAAAATATAAACCAAAATACATAATTTCTGTGCGAATTTCAGTTAACCACAACACATTTAGAAGATCTACATTCAGTTTACGAGCAACAACACCTCACCGTTAGTGGACGAGGTTTCGAGTCATTTTTCAATTTTACCTGCATCGAAAAACAGATCCATGTTTGACCTAAAGCTTTCCTTGTTGCTGCCAGTGTACGCAGAAAGCACCCATTGATTACAGTTCTTTATGCAAAAATGAAGTTTGCATGAGCTCTTTCATCTTAGTCAAAGGCATTTTCTAAGGGCGTGAGAAATCAGATGACGCCCTTGACTGGAGAAAAAATGGCGAAAGGGAATTCAGTTTGTTTGAACAACGGCGAACATGCGAACATTTAACTGTCTGGTCGACACTTAAATGAAGTGTAGGGCAAATTGCTTGATGAACTTGAAATGGAACAAGAGGTCCCTTGGATCTAACCGCCCTCTGATCATTCCTCTCCTTACTGTCGTAGACCGCAAAGTGCGTACACCGTGCGAATGAGTCCCATTATTTCCTTAACCGCGGTGATGAGTCGCCGGAGGCGTGAACCGCTTCGATTCGGGTGTGAGACGGCCCGTTCGGCCCGTATCGCTTGTGGCTGGGGCCGCTAGACGCACACACGGACCACGGAACCGGCGGGCGGTCTGAAATTCCAGCACCGGTACAGCGGAAGCCACTCCGGCCGCCATTATCGACCTCTGGAACAAAACAGCGTCGCGAGCAGCGGACCTCACTCCAGGCCGCCCCACTTCAGCTCTCCCGCGTCCTGCACACCGCGCGGCAGGAAGAGAATAATAACGGTTATAGCCAAGTTGGCGGAATAGATGGTCTACGGCCGCTGCAGTAGCGGCAACAGCAAACCGCACCTCATTAGGCTGGAAGCACCGTTCTCCTTGTTATTCAGGAATCTCTTGCAAGATTCCTCAAAAGGTTTCTTTAGAGTTGTGTTTCCTCAGGTAAGCAAAAAATGCATTTTCTCCTTGTGTAATTTGTTGGCACATAAGTTTAATGCTGTTACCATGGAATTCGAAAACCAATAGAAACTAATTTTGTACGTAATGGAAAATCCCCTCCCGTCAGTTATCAAGGAACTGTGGATATACGAACGGGTGAAATCCTTATGAGGCATCGTACCAAATGATTTCTGCAGCAAGAAAGACAATACTTTTAAGCCTGCTGGCACATATAGTGACAGGTAATTGTTTACTTCCATCACTGCATTCTCGTGGCCCATCTTTCTATTAATCGTGTGGATACAGCATCATCGTCGGTATACATACGTCTGCGCGCCTGAGGTGGACGAATATTTGACAGAGGGCTCCGAACTCGACAGATGGCAGCCACGCAATGATGATATTTGCGCAATGTACAACTGCCACGATTCTTGGATATAACCTTAGAGACCTGGGCAGAGAATCTCCAATGTAAAACTAATTTTAAGATGATGACTGAACGGTATGTAGCCTAAGTATCATTTCCAAGACATCGAAGTGAGCCGAGTGCTATCCTGAAACTTGTGGAGTTGTACACTGCCGGATAAAAATTCCCATGTGACTGGTAATCATCATTGTAGGAATATATGATCACAAATTCAGACCAAATGAAACCTATTGGCTCTGTATAGAGTTACCAAACAGTCGCATCAGTAAACGGTGTGTAACGATCTGGTGGCAGCGCAGGAGTGTATTCTCGTAAGGATCAGAATGGCTTCCCGCGATAAACGGTCCCAGGGGTCTCGCGCTTTTTCTTGCAATTTTGCTGCTGTACTTGCCGGCTCTGTAGAACTATAGGTTCCCGCTTAGACATGTCCCACACGTGTTTCATTGGCGAGCGGTCTGGTGATCTTGCTGGATAGGGCACTTGTTCCACACCACGAACAACACGTTGCGTCAGATCTAGCTCATGTGGGCGCCCATCGTCCCACTGAAAAAGTGCATCATCTTTTCGTCAAAGAAATGGAAGAAGCACAGAGTTCACAGCGTGTGCAATATAACTGGCACTTACTTTACCCTGCTCCAACACCAGAATTGACCTCGAGGTGTAAGTGATGGGCGACCACACCATAATGTCAGGGATGGGACCTGCGTGTCGTGGGCTGATACACTCCTGAATAGGCAGCGCAGTAGGTCTACGCAGTACATGCGTACGTTCATTTCTCGCATTCAGAAAGAATCTACTCTCGTCACTGACGACCACAGAGCGCCATTCCACACTCCAGTTGACTCTTTCACGACACTAGAGTAGCCATGCTTGGTGATATCACGGTGTCAGTGGTAACATGGCTAGAGACACACTTGACTTTAGTCTCTCCGCAGGCAGACGGTTCTCAATGGTCTCTGGTGACACAAACGCAAAATGTTCGACATGTGCTCTGACTGCATCCCTGGATGACGTTTCGTCCTCCAGAGCACCTCACAAAAAGTGTCGATCTCAATGTCGTCCTACGCTACACATTTTCACTGACACAGAGATGATGTTGACTGAAATCATATTTTCTACCTAAGAGCTAATATGTGTTGTGATATTGTAATACTACGCTACTGCGCACGATACTTATTAAAGCCTGTACTATGGTAAGTTGAAGGGCTTCACCTTATAAGAAAGGATTTTGGTGTATATATTGACTGCGTGTACCTGAATGGAGGCAAAATCAGACTTCCACCCACTCAGTAACAACAATGATACGTCAAGCAAGTCCGAAGTGCAACTACACGTTAGGACGGACAAGAAACGACACAGAAGATGCTGCCGAATTGTTAATAATACGGTCGCCAGCCTAATTAGGCATTAACTGAGTTTCTTCCCTGTACAAGTTGATGTACGTTCATATAAAACAACACGTAATAACACTGCATAATATGGTGAATTTTAGAACCAGAAAATCTACTGAACTAATAATTTCACTTTCTGTACTAACATGGACAAGCCATAAATTCACAACAAAACACTATAATGTTTACTACAAACTTCGCACAGTCTATTGATCTGATTAAAATCGGGCATAGGTTACCCTAGATATAGCACTTTCGAAACACACATACAATGTCAATTTTGAAAAAGGTAAAACACAAATAAATTTTGGTTTTATATTGACTTTAACTTTTGCTGGTCAAATCAGTTCAGTACACTTCAGAATTTAAATGAATAGAAAAGAAAAAAAGGGGGGGGGGGAGAAGGGAACCCTGAAACTGTTCTGATCACTGTACTGAAATTTTGATTATGGAATCGTTAAGCACTCAAGATTTCCTATATATGAGTTACAACTCTTTTTGTCTTATTTCTTGCTCATTTAACTACCATTAATTTTGTCTCAAATTAATTAAACTTTATTACTAAACCAATTTCAACATTATCTTCCAACTTTGTCAGACCTATATAATTTGCCTATATATTCATTAACAACAAAGTTCTTTAAACATCATTCTAACATAGCTAGGTCTACAGGTAATAATTATTAACATAAACTTTAAATCTTCATCTCGGGACACTCGGATTGCACAACATGAGGAAAGGACCCTGTCTAGGTTAGTGATGAGGATCATTAAAAGATAGGACAGTTCTGGTAAAATTTAAGTTGTTATTGAATAGTATGGAACAAAAGTAACACTGGTCCACACGAATACAGTACTTAAAGTTTCAACCCGTTTGTACCGATGTGTCGGTTGGCAGGCGGAGAGATGGCGAGGCACAGAGCGCACATACAACCACAGCAATGGCTCTTGATGTATCGGCACTTTACTTCTTCATAGCGTCGCAATACTTTTCCATTTAGTGTCTATGGAATTTTGCCATGCTGTATAGGCGTCGGAACGGCATATCCGAGGCTTAATGAAACTACGTCTTCCAGGAGAGCCTCCTCGACCCAGAACGTGTTGCTCAGACCAATGCCCAAATCCGACTACCACTACTGCTGAGCCCGTTATGCCGTGCAGCGCCCGTGTGCATTTTCCCGCGCTCGCCTACCATCCACCTTTTACCGCTCCCCTAGAGACAGGGTATTCACCCGAGGTTTTGCATTCTACATATCCTAATACATTGCCTACGTATGGACCAGGCGCACAATTACAACTTTAACATCTTACAACAATTTCAAAATTTCTTACATTTCAATTTTGTTATAATATTGCTTGTAATTTGACATAAACATTAATATTTACATCGAAATTTGTTTACATTTTCTTTAACATAATGACATGAAAAGAAAAGAAATGAATTTAGAACATCGATTACACTAATTTATCGAAAATCGGAAGAAGAAATTATTATATGTACAATAGTACAGCGTTGTTGTTGTTACAATATGAACCATTTGTAAACCTGCATTAGCTGAAAACTTCATACGATTTTAGTCAACATGCATCTCTGTGTCTGTGACAAATCCTCAAATGGTCATGCATTTCACGCGACTACCTCTTGAGTGTGTAGTGTAAGACGCTGATATGACTATTAATCCATGAAACCGACATTGATATATCTGTTATACCGTTATACACTGAAGGGATAAAAGTCATGGAGATCGTATCGGACCTCCATTTTCCGCGAAAGATGCAGCAACTCAATGTGGTATGGACTGAGAAAGTCGTTGGAAGCTCCCTTCAGAAATATGGAGTCATGCTGTCTCTGTAACTGCGAAAGTATTGCTAGTGTAGGATTTTGTGCTTAATTCATCTCTCGACCTATTCTTTTTTTTTTTTTGTCTCATCAGTCTTCTGACTAGTTTTATGTGGCCCCTCCAACAATTCCTCTCCTGTGTCAACCTTTTTAATCTCAGAGTAGCACTTGCAATATATGTCCTCAATTAAATGCTCAATGTATTGCAATCTTTGTGCTCATCTACAGTTCGTAACCCTGCAGCTGTCTCTCATAACATGGAAGACATTCAATGATGTCTTAACAGATTTCCTATCGTCGTGTGCCTTCTTCTTGTCAATGTTTTCCATATGTTCCTTGGCTCGCCGATTCTATGGAGTGTTCCTTCGAATTTTGAAATTCTTCTGTACTACCACATCCCAAATGCTTCGATTCTCTTTCTTTCCGGTTTTCTCCCAGTCTCTGTTTCACTACCAGACACCGCTGTGTTCCAGACGCACCTTCTAAGGAATTTAGACTGTTCATTTCATTCAACATATCTTGTAATTCTTCTTCTCTTTAACTAAGGATAGCAATGTCATCAACGACCCTTATCATTGATATCCTTTCGCCCTGAATATTCAATCCTGAACCTTTAATTTATTTCCCTCATTGCTTCTTCGATGTGTACTGAACAGCAGTGGGTGAAGACAACAGCATCCCTTATACTCATTTTAATCCGAGCACTTTGTTCTTAGTCTTCCACTCATACTGTTTCCCTTCTGTGGTTGTACATATTGTATATACCCGTCTTTCTCTATACCATGCCGCTACGTTTCACAGAACTTCAAACACCTTCAATCATTTTACATTATCGAACGGTTTCTTCACGCCTCCAAATCCAAGGCACGTGTCTTGATTCTTCTTCAGTCTTGCTTGTGTTATCTACCGCTACGTCAGAACTGCCGCCCTGGTGCCTTTATATTTTCTAAAGCGAGCTTAATCGTCATCTAACATATCCCCTATTTTCATTTCCACTCTCCTGTCCGTTATTATTGCCAGCAGCTTGTATGTGTGAGCTGTTAAGCTGATAGTGCGGTAATTCTTGCACTTGTCGGCTCTTGCGGTCTTCGGAATTGTTTGGATGATGTTTTCCGAAAGTTTGATGGTATATCCCCAGTTTCATACCTTCTACACCTAAATATTCTTAGTCGTTTTGTTGCCCCTTCCCCCGCTGATTTTAGCAAATCCGATGGAGTATTATCCATCCTCTCTGCCTTATTTGATCTTATTATGTCGCCCAAACCTTTTCCGATTCCAATACTGCAGCCGCTAACTCTTCCCTGTCGACTCCTGTTTCTTCTCCTGTCACGTCATCAGACAAGTCTTCCCCCTTGTAAAGGACTTCTGTACACCCATCCCACCTATCTGCTCCCTCCTATGCACTTAACAGCAGAATATGCATTGCATTCTTAAAATGAAAGTCCTTGTGTTTAATTTCACCGAAGACTGTTTTTACTTTTCTGTACGCTGAGTCCATCCTTCCGACAATCATTTCAATTTCGATTTCTTCTCATTTTTCATGCAGCAATTTGCCTTAGTTTCCCAAGTCTCCCTATTTCTTATGTTCCTATGTGACTATGTTCTATATGGGTGAGGCTAAACACCTGGACCACCACGAAATATTATGTGTTATTACGAACACTTATGAATCGCATATAATACATTAGATTGTGCTTAAGAGTAACCCATATGACTTAGGAATAACGGCAGTTAGAGGTCAATCCGGGGACTGGAGAAAGAGTTGCAGCCTTTTCGTGATTGGCCTAAATCGCACCAGGCAAACGCCGTAACGGTTCCTTTGAAAGGGCTCGGATGATATCCTTCCCCATTTTGACCCAGTTGGAATTTGTGCTCAGTCTCTAATGGGACTTTAAACCTAATCTTCCTTCCTTCCTGTGACTTTGTCTTCCCACGGGGGAGGGGATATATAAGTAAAGTAACAGTGTCACCGCATGAGGTAGTTTTAGCGTGAATTTGCGAGAGTGGATTGCAGCCGTACCCGCACGTCAGTGGTGACATCGGCGCAAGGATTATGAGCAACTCTGGTCACAGACTTCGATCGAAACCAACGCACTGGTGCTAACCTAATGTGTGTCAATATATGACTTGAAGACGTGCCTTCCCAAAACCACCGAGTACGATTAGGTCGCAGTTACTATTATTAGGTGGCAGTCAAGTAATACCAATGAGCGTCACAGAGTTCATGAACGACGGTGTTGCTCTACCCGGGTGGCCACAACTCCAGTCTGTGGTTGGGTCACAGTTCGACCCTCTGAGTTGGCAAGGGGCTCAGAGGCAGCCAGCAGCTGGCCACATCAGACCTTCCAGCGGTACGGTCGACTCCTGATCGAGGGCATGGGGCTAGCAGCCCAGCTGCTGAAAAGGACATCCATCCTCCAGCATCCGCCTTCCGCCTTCCGCCTACGCGGGGAACGGGGCACCAGAGGCCGACGTGCGGCCGGCATCGAACGGTTCGCTGCTAGCTGGCACAGAGTGCGTCGCCGTGGCTGTCGCAACTGGGTCACGGGCCACGGGGTGCGTCGTCAGCAGGGCAGAGCGACCAAACCGCTGAGTGAGCGGAATTCGACGTGAGCGGGACGACGGACGCCTGTACCGCCTGTATCGCCTGAGGCAAAGCAAAATAAAGTGTTTACAGATTTCCGCAGCATCCTTCTACAGCATTAAGCTGGCCTATACCCCGCCTCACGCCTGGCGACTTCAATATGGAGCATCCCTGCATTATGGAGCTATAGTAAGAGACTTTGGTGAATGGATTGGCAGATGTGGCTCAATTGATAAGCCTGTAGGATTCACATACGAACTTTTTACTCTCGGTTATAATAGAAATTTATTTTCATTCCATCCAGATTTATGATGTTGAGCGTATAATGGGTCTAATCCAGTAACAACTTGAAACTCTAAGACTCCAAAGAAATGCGACAAAATTATAAATCAATGTGGATAAGATTCAGTGTTTGCTTGGAGCAGCTTGGAACTCACTTGGAGCTTATTTTGGTTCATTTAACTCTACATGTATTTCTCTGTCGATAATAAATATGTATTTTCGCATGTTTAGTATTATTGCATCCAACTCAATGTTGACAACAGCCTCGCGGTATTAGCCGAGCGGTCTGGAGCGCGGCAGACATGGACTGTGCGGATGGTCCCTGCGGAGGTTCGAGTCCTCCCTCGGGTATGGGTGTGTGTTTGTCCTTAGGATAACTTAGGTTAAGTAGTGTGTCAGCTTAGGGACTGATGACCTTAGCAGTTAAGTCCCATAAGATTTCAGACACATTTGAACATTTCTTTTTTTTTTCTGACAACTGAATAATGGCACACAATGTACACTCCTGGAAATGGAAAAAAGAACACATTGACACCGGTGTGTCAGACCCACCATACTTGCTCCGGACACTGCGAGAGGGCTGTACAAGCAATGATCACACGCACGGCACAGCGGACACACCAGGAACCGCGGTGTTGGCCGTCGAATGGTGCTAGCTGCGCAGCATTTGTGCACCGCCGCCGTCAGTGTCAGCCAGTTTGCCGTGGCATACGGAGCTCCATCGCAGTCTTTAACACTGGTAGCATGCCGCGACAGCGTGGACGTGAACTGTATGTGCAGATGACGGACTTTGAGCGAGGGCGTATAGTGGGCATGCGGGAGGCCGGGTGGACGTACCGCCGAATTGCTCAACACGTGGGGCGTGAGGTCTCCACAGTACATCGATGTTGTCGCCAGTGGTCGGCGGAAGGTGCACGTGCCCGTCGACCTGGGACCGGACCGCAGCGACGCACGGATGCACGCCAAGACCGTAGGATCCTACGCAGTGCCGTAGGGGACCGCACCGCCACTTCCCAGCAAATTAGGGGCACTGTTGCTCCTGGGGTATCGGCGAGGACCATTCGCAACCGTCTCCATGAAGCTGGGCTATGGTTCCGCACACCGTTAGGCCGTCTTCCGCTCACGCCCCAACATCGTGCAGCCCGCCTCCAGTGGTGTCGCGACAGGCGTGAATGGAGGGACGAATGGAGACGTGTCGTCTTCAGCGATGAGAGTCGCTTCTGCCTTGGTGCCAATGATGGTCGTATGCGTGTTTGGCGCCGTGCAGGCGAGCGCCACAATCAGGACTGCATACGACCGAGGCACACAGGGCCAACACCCGGCTTCATGGTGTGGGGAGCGATCTCCTACACTGGCCGTACACCACTGGTGATCGTCGAGGGGACACTGAATAGTGCACGGTACATCCAAACCGTCATCGAACCCATCGTTCTACCATTCCTAGACCGGCAAGGTAACTTGCTGTTCCAACAGGACAATGCACGTCCGCATGTATCTCGTGCCACCCAACGTGCTCTAGAAGGTGTAAGTCAACTACCCTGGCCAGCAAGATCTCCGGATCTGTCCCCCATTGAGCATGTTTGGGACTGGATGAAGCGTCGTCTCACGCGGTCTGCACGTCCAGCACGAAAGCTGGTCCAACTGAGGCGCCAGGTGGAAATGGCATGGCAAGCCGTTCCACAGGACTACATCCAGCATCTCTACGATCGTCTCCATGGGAGAATAGCAGCCTGCATTGCTGCGAAAGGTGGATATACACTGTACTAGTGCCGACATTGTGCATGCTCTGTTGCCTGTGTCTATGTGCCTGTGGTTCTGTCAGTGTGATCATGTGATGTATCTGACCCCAGGAATGTGTCAATAAAGTTTCCCCTTCCTGGGACAATGAATTCACGGTGTTCTTATTTCAATTTCCAGGAGTGTATTTCTCCCCAAACCCCCGGCATCGACAGGAGATGTGAGATGTATTTCACATTTCCAGATATATAACAGCGTTTTGACACCACTTCACACAAACTGTTTCTAATGAAATTGCTTGCCTATGGAGGTCTGTCTCAGTTAGCGACTGGATTCGTGATAACTGACCAAAAGTCATGAAGGAAAACACAAAAGAAATCCAGCTTTCCCCAAGGGAACATTGTAGGCTCTTTACTGTTCCCAATCTATATAAACACTTTAGGGGACAATATAACAGTCCTCGTAGATTACTAGCAGAAGATGCTGTTTTTTATCGTTTAACCATGTTATCAGAAGATCAAAACCAAATTGGAAATGTACTTAGACAAGATCCCTGTACGGTGCAAAAAGTGATAGTTGACGTTAAGCAATAAAAGTGTGAGGCCATCAACATGAATACTAAAAGAAATCCGTTAATTATAGATTACACGACAAATCGAACAAACATAAAGACTGTGAATTTAAATCCGGCAGTTGTGACCGAGCGGTTCTAGACGCTTAAGTCCGGAACCGCGGGACTGCTACGGTCGCAGGTTCCAATCCTGTCTCGGGCACGGATGTGTGTATGTCCTTGGGTTAGTTAGGTGTACGTAGCTCTAAGTTCTATGGGAGAGATGACCTCAGATGTTAAGTCCCAAAGTCCCATAGTGCTCAGAGCCATTTGAACCATTTCTTGTGAATTTAAGTATATGTCTAGGAACTACAACTACGAACAACTTAAACTGGAATGCTCAACAGAAGTCGTGAGAAAAATCGATGTCGGCATTTTATTGGCAGAACACATAGGAGCTGCAGCGTTTCTAATAAAGTGTCTGCCGAAATTTCGCTTGTCCGTGCTCTCCTGTGGTATGGTTGCTCGTTATAGTATCCTTACCAGAGAGGATTGACGGGAGACATCTAAAAAGAGTAAAGGAGGGTATCTCGCTTTATTTTATCACGAAATAATGGAGAGAATGTCTCCAATAAGATAACCGATTTGAGGTGGCAATCTTTTGCACAAAGGTGTTTTTGGATGGTGAGTTTCGCTGGCGGCAACCTATACATGGAGATATAATATGGGTAATTAGAGAAATAAAAGCTCGCATGGACATATTTAAGTGTTCGTTTTCACGCGCTCTGGTAGAGAATGGAACGGTAGACAGTTACTATAACTGTGGGCGTAAAGTAGCTACAGTCATAACAGAGGAGTATCTGTTGAGAGGCCAGTCAAACATGTGGTTCCTGACGAAGAGCGGCAGCCTTTCCAGTAGTTGCAGGGGCAGCAATATGGAACATTGACTGTTCTGTCGTTGTAACACCAATCAAAATGACCTTGATGCGCTGGAATAGCTGAAAGGAAAGGGAACCTACAGCCGTAATTTTTACCGAATGCTTGCAGTTCTACTGTATGATTAAATGATTATTGCATAATCTTATCGAAAATATTCCTCAGGTAAAATAGTTCCCCATCATGATGTCCAGGCGGGGAATATTCAAGTGCATGTCGCTATCAAAGAAACAAACCTGGCTTTCTGCGGGTCGGTGCCTGGAATGTTGGATCCCTTAATCGGGCACGTATTTTGGAAAATTTAAAAAGGGGAATGGGTAGGTTGAAGTTAGATACAGTGGGTAATAGTGAAGTTCTGTTGCAGGAAGAACAAGACTTCTGGTCAGGAGAATACAAGTTTATAAACCAAAGTCAAAGCGGGGTAAAGCAGGTGTTCAAAATGGTTCAAATGGCTCTGAGCACTATGGGACTTAACATCTGAGGTCATCAGTCCCGTAGAACTTAGAACTACTTAAACCTAACTAACCTAAGGACATCACACACACCCATGCCCGTGGCAGGATTCTTAACCTGCGACCGTAGCGGTCGCGTGGTTCGAGACAGTAGCGCCTAGAACCGCTCGGCCACCCAGCCCTGCTAACGCAGGAGTAGTTTTAATAATGAACAAGAAAATCTGAATGCGGATAAGCTACTATGAACAGCATAGAGACCCCATTATCGTCCCATAGGTAAACACTAAGTCCACCCCCAACGCAGTAGTACAAGTTTAAATGCATACTAGCTCCGCAGATGATGAACACGTGAGAGAAGTGTAAAATGAAAATAAGGCACACGATAATTTAACTGAGGTGAGAGACGGGAAGTTGAGATCAGGAAAAGGAATAGAAGGAGAAACAGCAGGGTAATATGGACTGGCGGAAATGTAGCAAAGAGGAAGCCGTTTAGCAGATGTTTTGTTCAGAGCATAATGTAAACACCGCTAAGACTTGGTTTAGTCATGAAACTGTATACATGGAAGAGAGCTGGACACAGTAGGAGATTTCAGGTATGAATACCAAGATCGCAGGTGGAAAACCATTCTTAAGGAAAGAAGGGAAAGCAGAAAGGTGCGAGGAGTTCATACGAGGTCTGTGCAGTGGAAATGGAGGCAATATTATAGAGAGGGAAGAGGACGTAGATGAAGATGAGAAGGTGATATAATACTTCGAGAAGAATTTGACAACGAACTGAAAGATCTAAGTCGAAACGGGCCCCCTGGTGCAGAAAACATTCCGTAAAAGCTACTGGCAGCCTTGGGAGAACCGGCCACGACAAGCTCCTCCATCTGGTATGCATGATGTATGAGGATTGCGAGATGGTTCAAATGGCTCTCAGCACTATGGGACTTAACTGCTGTGGTCATCAATCCCCTAGAGCTTAGAACCACTTAAACCTACCTAACCTAAGGACATCACACACATCCATGCCCGAGGCAGGATTCGAACCTGCGACCGTAGCAGCCGCGCGGCTACAGACTGCAGCACCTAGAACCGGCGAGTTGCCCTCAGACTTCAGGAAGAGTGTAACAGTCCCAGCTCCAAAGAAAGCAGGTGCAGGCAGGTGTGAATATTAGCGGACTATCAGTTTACAAAGTCATGGTTTTGATTCCCCGGAAATCTAGGAACACGAAAGAAAATACTGACCCTACGACGTTAGTTTAGAGAACGAAAACATTCTATAACTACGCTATATTCTTCTTATTATCTATGCGATTGCCCAATTTCAACTTTTGGTTATTTACAAGCATGTATCTTAAGCTGCCTGCTTCACTTCACGTTATAATATACCTTTGGTACATCTGTACAGAAATACATTTCACTTTGCGTATGTGGCACAAAAACAATTCACTAATGTAATTTGCTACGTCTGTTAACTGACACATGCTTGAATATAACTAAAGATTTTAATTCGCCACTCGCATAGTTGATAAAAGGAATACAGTCTACCTAGACCATTTTTTCGTTCTCAGATCACGCTGCGGCTGTGGATCCCAAAAAAAATTTGAAAATTTCATTTTACAGCATATCTACACTTAGAAAAAGCTATTGACAATGTTGGCTGGAATATTCTCTCTGAAATTCTGAAGGTAGCAGGGGTAAAATACAAGGAGCAAGAGGCCCTTTACAACATGTACAGAAACCAGACGGAAGTTATATGGATCAAGGGACACCAAAGAGAGGTAGTTATTTAGAAAGTAGTGAGACAGTGTCGTAGCTATTGACAATGTTGGCTGGAATATTCTCTCTGAAATTCTGAAGGTAGCAGGGGTAAAATACAAGGAGCAAGAGGCCCTTTACAACTTGTACAGAAACCAGACGGACGTTATATGGATCAAGGGACACCAAAGACAGGTAGTTATTTAGAAAGTAGTGAGACAGTGTCGTAGCCTATCGCCAAAGTTATTCAAATAATATGCCTACATTAAGCGAGCAATACAGTAAACCAAAGAAAAATATGGAGTGGGAATTAAAGTTTGGAAGAATAAAAACTTCGAGGTATCCCGATGACATTGGAGTTCTATGAGAGACAATAAAAGACCAGGAAGAGCTGCTGAACGGAATGGTCAACGTCTTATAAGAAGGATATAAGATGGATACCTGCAAAGACGAAATAATAGTAAAGGAATGTAGACGAAATCAATCAGACGATGCTGAGAGAGGTAGATTAGGAAACGTTTGTACTAAATATTGTAGATGAGTTTGGTATTTCTACAGCAAAATAACTTATGGCAGCTGAAGTAGAGTGGATATAAAACGCAGACTGGCAATGGTGAAGAAAGCTTATCTGAAGAAGAGAAATTTGTTAACATCGAATGGAGATTTATGTTAGAAAGTCTTTTTGATGTTGTTGGTCTGAATGGTAGCCTTGTATGGAAGTAAGTGAAACATAGACGATAATCAGTTTAGACAACAAGTGAAGAGAGTAATCTTAAATGTGACTCTACAGAGGAATGCTGAATATTGGGTGGGTGGATCACGTGAAAATGAGGAGGCACTGAACAGACTTTGGTAGACAAGTATTTTGTGGCACAGTTTGACTTACAGAAGGGATCGTTTGATAGGACACATTCTGAGTCGTCAGGGGATCAATTTAATATTAGAGGAAAGTGTTGGAGGTAAAAATCGCAGAGCGCGACAAAGAGATGAATACACTAAGCAGGTTTGAAAGGATCTTGCAGTATATTTTCGGATACGAAGAGTCTTGCAAAGGATAGAATAGCATGGAGAGCTGCAGCAAAGAAGTGTTCAGACTGAAGACCAGAACAACAATGGTGTTCGACGCACCCACTGCTGAGCACTGATGCTTGAATTTCAAAGTAATTATGTAAACGTAGACGTAAATATACTGGTAGATGTGCAGGTCTAGTAGCTACAAACGCCTATGCCTTGGAACTTTAAAACAGGGTAAAGAGAAGCCGTAGAAAAAATACAATTATTTTCACGGTCGCTAGGATGTTGAATACTGGTTGTATAGCACCTTACTGGATGCTAACAATGTCTTCACACTAAAAAGTAACACTTGTTCACTTTTCACAAAATACGTTCGTGAACGTGCTTTTGTGTTCTCAGTACACCGCTAATGGTTGGTTTTCTCCTCTGTGTCTTCCAGGCAATCGCGCAGGAGTAATTCGGTCCAGTGCAGGCAATGAAGGAGCTATCTAAACCTTCCGTGAGTTTACGCAAACCGAAATGTTACAAGTACTTTCCTGCTATATAATCTAAAATCATACCACGGTCGTGGTAGTACGCTCGGATGATCGTCCTCTTAACTTCCGAGCCTTGTACTGGTAATGGGTGTGGCAACTGATCTTGCTGGTTTTAATTCCGTAGCATGAAAAGAGGCGTGGTAGGCCGATATTTATACCACCTTGCACTACATTTTTAAAGTGACATAGGTCACGGCCCTTTGTATTCAGTTGTATTCGGATCTATTCGCAGAGCCCAGTGAGGACCAGAAACATGGAAGCTGTGTCAGGCAAAATAAGGGTAAATTCGGCAACTGACAAATAAAATGCCAAATAGCCGACCAAAATAGGGAAAGGTATTTTCGAACAGTCTTTGGTACTTCCTGTAGGCGGTGTCAACGGATTACTCCCGTCGTCGGAGTGAACTGCCCAATCCCCTGACGAGGTTATGGGAGGCTACAATATGAAGTCTTATGTTAAGTTGTTCAGGCAAGTGTTTCGCTCCACGAAAACTCCTCAGCTCGTATTCGGTCACACTTGCAGCTTCTTTGGACTATCGGATTTGGCCTCATTCTCCTCACTTAAGTCCCAGTGACTTCTCCCTCATTCCTCGAATGAAGAAATCGTCGAGTGACTGGCATTTCCAGAACAACGACGTAGTAGTTTTCGATATGTTACTTTTACTGGACGGCGGAAACGCGTATTGAAGGGAAGGTATGTAGAAAAGCGCGAATGCCTATAAGCTTGATTCTTTAGAGATGAATATTAAATCCTCATTGCTACCCCACGTACAACTGAGACCAAAATTTGTCGTCTGTGTGTTCCATGTTTCGTGTTTCAATAACACGATTTGTCGAAGCGTTTATTCATTCTGAGGTGAGCACTGTTGTTGTGGGAGACGTATCATGAATGTGATACACCTAACTCAGACATAAAGTGCAGTATAGCAGGCGAAGCACCTGTAACTGCGTAACAGGGCTCTTCCGACTTTATCAGAGCAGCTCTCTGTGTGCATGTGTGTACGTAAACGCGTGTGCGTGTGTTGGCGTGTCTGTGTTCCCAGAGCGCGTGCTGCGCCTGCATGTGGCTACCCTGCATTGCCTAATCGGATTGCGCCCGAGCCTCCTACGTGATCCCCATACGAACTCTGCGTGTCTTGGCCCCCTAGACGCACGCACACACACATCCGCATAGACACACACACACAGACACGGTTGTAATTCCAGGCGTCACGTCCTCCGTGCCGAGCGGGCGACCACTGTTTCTTCTGTCTCGCGCTGGGTTGCTTTGATGTCGTCCTGCTGCAATGAGCGAGGGAATTCGCCTGGTTCTGTCTGTGAGGGTGCACAGGCTGAAAGCCTCAGTTCTACGTGTTTTCACTGCTTCTCGAATTTTCTCTTGTAATGTGAGGCATTGTCTGCTCCACGTACGAAGTCTTGACGTTGCCTTCTACGGACGAAACCTTAACCAATGAACCCTAAACATGGGAAAAATAATGAAGGAATGATGTAAAATATAATGGAGTTATCAGAATAGAAGTCACGAGAATCCGACTATAGATTTCATGGAGTGCTCTAAAATAATACGAGAAACAAAAGCACTTATTTGGCTTACACGAAACACGGTATTTCAAGCCCTTCTCTCACTCTGACATCTTGTTGGCATGCGTCGATCGAAATATAAGTATCCATACTGTCGCCAACTGCTTATTACTACTGAAGAGCGAGCAGAACACTATTCCTTCTCTTGGAACTGCACTTTAAAGTTACGTATCTTAGAACAACACTTACACACTCAGACACCCAACCATGCACCCACCCACATACACCCCACCTAACCACCCATCCACAGACTCTCTCTCTCTCTCTCTCTCTCTCTCTCTCTCACACACACACACACACACACACACTCACACACACAAACAAAGAGAAAGAGGGAAAGAGAGAAATGTATATGCATCCACCTTAAGCTCAAATAGTGTCGACAGTGTTAACAACAAATGAGAGTTAGTCCTACTCCAGATCCCGCCAAATATATCGTGAAGTTTGTGAGCCATATAAGAGAAAGGTAATATTCCTGACGCGAATATTAAATTCCGTTATTCACATACAGTATGAAATCACCGTTTAGCAAAGACGTTACTAGTCTAAAGTTCAGTCTAATCATCACAAAGATCGGTTTTCCTTACTTCGAAGTAATACCGTCTTTTCCAGAGCGGGGAATAAGTGACCTATGATAAAGCACATATTCAAACCAATGTTCTGACAGGCGCTTTCCCACATAAATGAAGAAATTTAAGAAGTTATATCCACGGCATAGTAGTAATAGGAACCTCACACTAATCTGACTCGAATTCCGAAAATTTGATTTCAGAAACTGGGGTATAAATGCCTAGTTACGAAGTCCTAAAAGCAATGACACATACTCGCAAAATTGATATTAACGACATAAGGCTGTCACTGCTTCGGCTAATGGTTTTGGTTAATTGACTTGTCTAGTCATAGCCACATTTTCTTATTCAAGAAAATGACAATTATTTACTCCGTGATAGAATGGAACTTCACCTACCGAGGAAAGGAAAGTAAACTTCTCTTGTCTTATCCAGTCGAAACTATTTATTTAACTCATAGGTCACGTAACCAGCAATTTTGTCTTCAAAGGACCACATGGAATATTATAAGGTTAATCTGCTACAGGGAAAAGTTAAACAGTGATAATGACGGTAGAACTACGTAGCACAGAGGAGCTGCTCAATGCTCAAGGCGGAGAACACCGGATGTTTCATGTTTATTTCAAAACTAGCCCCAGTTCTTAAGAGTTGTTTCTGTTTTCAAGTCTGGTCTGCTTTCAGTAAAAAATGGGATGAAAGAAATATTGTTTTAGTTTTCAAAATATTTACCTTGCATTATTGTAGAGAGCCGATAACGCGTCAGATTTTAATTAAAAGAAAACTTGGCATTTTTCTTAGGATCAACAGAATGGCGATTACTGAATTTCTCGACCTTTAAATTGCCCCACATTCATAATGCACAATATAAATTCTTAATCTACACCACTCGCCTGGGAGCTTCCACTTATCAATGGCACTCACGGGCTCGACGGGACGTTAAGCGCTAATCTCCTCTTCCTCGTGGGCAGGTCATAACTTACACATTGTCAACAAGAAAGGCTACCAACACACTAAGCAGCTTGCATATATAATGTAGTTTCCTTCACTTTTACCACGAAGGTCCGTGGCAAGATAACGGCTGTTCTTGTTTTTCCACTAATAACTTGACACGTCCAGCGACTTGTGTATGTTGAAACTTACGTTCATTGCTTCACTGTTTTGTAATTACAACTATCAGCGTCTTGGCAGGTACTTGATAACAAAGAATCTCTTCAAATCGTTCAAACTAGGCGGCACGTCTGGTATTCTAAATTGGCTATAGTCCAGCTTGGCTTGTGCCAGGGATACTAACAAAACGACGTATCAGTGTTTTAAAATTAGTGACTCATGTCAAATGGAAGTAATTATAGCTTCTCCGAATTCCATTCATGTAGCGCAAGTCTTCCATTTCTTCAGTGCTCAGTTTCTACTATTGGTCCCAGACTGGAACAGACGTTCATGAGTCATCAATAAATTGTAGTGCTAAAGTCAATTCTTATTCGCAATTTTCGAATAAAATTTCGTAATATCCTATTATTTCATTCAGTCAGTTGAAAGGTATGTTTGCGAACCTACTTACAACCAACGCCTCCGAATTTATTTGTGAGTACTCTGAAAGGTCTTTAAATAAAACCAACGTCATTGACATAATACATATTTTATTATTCATATCTCCAAATTCGTAGCCATCTGCCGCTAGTGGGTTCCGAAAAGTAACGTGTAACACAGCATTGTGTAACGTAAGTATGTCAGTGCGTTAGAAACAGCTTTCTGTTGTTGAGTTTCGAAGTCGAAGAGTTCGTCCACACTTGGAGAACCTCTCTTGCAGCATGACAGTTTCTGACCATACACGGGCGCTGCGACATCTGCAACTATCCGACGCCTTGGATTCACTGTCATCAAACATCGTCCATACAGTTCGACTTCGCCCCATACCATTCTCGTCTCTTCCCGAAAGTTAATGAACGCCGCTGAGCACTTCGGTTTGATAGTGAAGAAGTGGTGCAACCACTAACAAAGTCAAACACTCGGCATTGACGCCATCACACTCTACTCCCTGGGTGGGAGAAATGTGTTCGTCACCAGGGTGGCTTTGTTGAAAAATAAATATGTACACATGAAGAGTAACTTCGAAGAAAGTTCCAGTTTTTTATTTAAAAATCTATAATTTTGTTACATAAGAAATCTGGGGCATTACATTTCAGGACGTCCTCATATCATGTCTCAAATATTTGCCATGAAATAAAATGTTGACGTAGTAGTTTCTGTAACGACTAGATTCAGACAAACGATACTCGCGTTCGAATGGGCTCGAGTTTTCCCGGTACGTCGCAGCACTCGATGTTGTATTGAACCTGCTTCAACTATCACTCGACACGTGACTCGCGTGGCGTGGGTGGAAGAGTTACCTGAGAAATTACTTACTATCCACAACAACAAGCTACAGCTTTGCTTAAAATCTGTGTCGTGTAGCACAGGAGGAAGTAGCATTTGACCTAACCATCGCTCAAACTTCTCTTGTCTCTGATAAATTTGTAAAAAGACTTCTGATAAAATAAGAATGCCTACACGAACATTTACGCTCATTAAAAATAAGCCGAAATATTTCCATTATTTAAAATAACACCGACTATGTATGATACAAGTACAGTTAGAGAGTGGAGAGTGTGTGATATACGACGTGGCTTGAAATAAGCATTTCGATCTCTGTTCACGTATTAGAGTAATAGGTAAACACTTTAATCACCTTGAAAATAAAGTGGTTACAATGAGATGAAATCAGTAAAATTATAGAATCTAATTAGTGCTATATTAACCACAAATATTCGCCATGAACTGACGTGAAACATATACTATGATTTAACTTTACTAACGGTTGTAAAGGATGAAATCATTTTGTGTTCCTACTCCACAAAGCAGAAGTTTGGAGGGCGACAAAGCACCCGCTTTTAAGCTGAAATCTTTTCTACACACAAAAAATCAGACGGAAGAAATAGAGAAATTACCGGATAACATACACAGTCCGAAACAGAAATATTAAACATACACTAATGGCCATTAAAATTGCTACACCACGAAGAAGACGTGCAACAGACGCGAAATTTAACGGAGAGGATGAGGAAGCTGTGATATGCAAATGATTAGCTTTTCAGAGCATTCACACAAGGTTGGCGCCGGTGGCGAGTTGACCGGCGTTGCCTGGTGAAACGTTGTTGTGATGCCTCGTGTAAGGAGGAGAAATGCGTACCATCACGTTTCCAACTTTGATAAAGGTCGGATTGTAGCCTATCGCAATTGCGGTTTACCGTATCGCGACACTGCTGCTCGCGTTGGTCGGATCCAATGACTGTTAGCAGCCACGTATCAATGCCTGAGTCAACAGATGGGGACGTTTGCAAGAGAACAACCATCTCCACGAACAGTTCAACGACGTTTGCAGCAGCATGGACTATCAGCTCGGAGACCATGGCTGCGGTTACCCTTCACGCTGCATCACAGACAGGAGCGCCTACGATGATGTACTCAATGTCGAACCTGGGTGCACGAATTACAAAACGTCATTTTCTCCGATGAATCCAGGTTTTGTTTACAGCATTATGATGGTCACATCTAAGTTTGGCGACATCGCGGTGAACGCACATTGCAAGCGTGTATTCGTCTTCGTCATACTGGCGTATCACCCGGCGTGATGGTATGGGGTGCCATTGGTTACACGTCTCGGTCACCTCTAGTTCGCATTGACGACACTTTGAGCAGTGGACGTTACTATCCAGATGTGTTACGACCCGTGGCCCTACCCTTCATTCGATCCCAGCGAAACCCTACATTTCAGCAGTATAATGGGCGACCGCATGTTGCAGGTCCTGTACGGGCCTCTCTGGATACAGGAAATCTTCAACTGCTGCCCTGGTCAGCACATTCTCCAGATCTCTCACCAACTGAAAACAACTGGTCAATGGTGGCCGAGCAACTGGCTTGTCACAATAAGCTAATCACTATTCTTGATGAACTGTGGTATCGTGTTGAAGCTGCATGGGCAGCTGTACCTATACACGCCATCAAAGCTCTGCTTGACTCAATGCGCAGGCTTATCAAGGCCGTTATTACGGCCAGAGGTGATTGTTCAGAGTACTGATTTCTCAGGATTAATGCATCCAAACTGCGTGAAAATGGAATCACATGTCAATTCTAGTATAATATATTTGCCCAGTGAATAACCGTTTATCATCTTCACTTCTTGCTGGTGTAGCAATTTTAATGGCCAGTAGTGTAATTCACACAGGAAGTATCGGAATACACGAATCTACACCACGACAGATCGTCTCAAGTGCCACTTGCCTTTACCAACCGCAGCAGCAAGAGAGTCTGGCATCGGACACTGCCGGTGTTCCGCTTTAAATAAGTGTGGAAGGGGAACAATAATGAAACTAACGGTCTCACATCTCTCTATCTTGACGTTAATCCACGACAAAAACGGCATTGCCGTTCCGCTGTAGATGTAGCTCCAACTCTCTGCTATTCTTCCTACATCAGGTTGGAAAATCTGCTGTGTCACACTGCATGTGCAATCATCTGCAAAATTTCTGATTCAGATCGGGGACATGATCATTCATTCTGGTTTCCGTCACAAGAGCAAGGTATTGTATGAGGAAAAGGAACACAATATATAAGGGTAGTCGATGTCTACAATAGTCCCTTTCCTTTCTAGGGGATTGATATCATCAGTGGAAGGCAGCTATTGTTAACGATCTCAGAAATTACTCTGCATCAAGAGTTATATGTTACATGAGATGGATCTGATTCATCCGTTTCACCATTGTGGTCTCAGAGGTTTTCTTTTCATTGGTAGAAAATTTCACCACTTCCCTCCTCTTACCATTAGATGCGAGCTGATGTGCTGAGTACTTCTTAAAGCATGACATAATTACATGTGTAAGGCCTATTCATGAATGGATAAATTCAATAAATAAAATTTTTCGTATACTGCTGCATTAAATTTAAATTTTACGCAAAGTATTTTACAAAAATATTTAATGCATCATTATTGTATATTTAAAATTAATTACGTTTTGTCCGATGCATAACACTATACTCTTGCAACCTGTACTGCTTAATTGCCAAATTAGATTAAATGCAGTTAGCGTACCCAATATATCTCTTCATATACGTAGGTTAATGGTAAGAAAGGGATACATAATATATGGAAGGTGATGCCCTAACTGCGTAATGCAGTGCATTTTTATCTGTCTGTCAATAAAACTGTTTAGAGTTACTACTCCACTGACATGTTTTTTTAACGCTGATGATGAAATACAAACTTTCTAATGACAGCTCTTCCCAAGACACGCCTAGTTATTACTGTAGGTACATCTACATCTACGCAGATACTCTGCAAATCACATTTAAATGCCTAGCAGAGGGTTCATCGAACCAACTTCACAATTCTCTATCATTCCAATCTCGTATAGCGCGCGGAAAGAATGAACACCTATATCTTTCCGTACGAGCTCTAATTTCCCTTATTTTATCGTGGTGATCGTTTATCCCTTTGTAGGTCGGGTCATAAAATATTTTCGTATTCGGAGGAGAATGTAGGTGATTGGAATTACGTGAGAAGATTCCGTCGCAATGAAAAGCGCCTTTCTTTCAATGATTTCCAGCCCAAATCCTGTATCATCTCTGTGACACTCCCATATTTCGCGGTAATATAAATGTGCTGCCATTCTTTGAACTTTTTCGATGTACTCCGTCAATCCTATCTGCTGAGGATCCCACACCGGGCAGCAGTATTCTAAAAGAGGGCGGACAAGCGTAGTGTAGGCAGTTTCCTTAGTAGTTCTGTTATATTTTCTAAGTGTCCTGCCAATAAAATGCAGTCTTTTGTTAACGTTCCACACAACATTTTCTATGTGTGCCTTCCAATTTAAGCTGTTCGTAATTGTAATACCTAGGTACTTAGTCGAATTTACGACTTTTAGATTAGACTGATTTATCGTGTAACCGGAGTTTTAGAACTCATATGGATGACCTCACACTTTTCGTTTTTTTGGGTCAACGTCCACTTTTCGCGCGATTCAGGTACTTTTTCCAAATCGTTTTGCTGTCTGTTTTGATCTTCTGATGACTTTATTAGTCGATAAACGACAGCGTCATCTGCAAAGAACCGAAGACGGCTGCTCAGATTGTCTCACAAATCAGCTATATAGATAAGGATCAGCGACGAGCCTATAACACTACTTTGGGGAACGCCAGAAATCACTTCTAATTTACTGCATGCCTGTCCGCCAATTACTACGAACTGTGACCTCTCTGACAGGAGATCACAAATCCACATAACTGAGACAATGTTCCATAAGCACGCAATTTCACTGCAAGCCGCTTGTGTGGCATGGTGTCAACAGTCTTCCGGAGATCCAGAAATACGGAATCGATCTGAAATCCCTTCTCAATAGCACTCAACATTTCATGTGAATAATAAGCTGGTTGTGTTTCACAGGAACAATGTTTTCTAAACCCATGTTCTTTGTTTCATTGTGTGTCAATAGACCGTTTTCTTCGAGGTAAATCATGATGTTCGAACACACTATATGTTCTAAAATCCTGCTGTATATCGACGTTCACGATATGGGCCTGTAATTTAGTGCATTACTCCTACTACTTTTCTAGAATATTGGTGTGGCCTGTGCAGTTTTCCAGTCTTTGGGTACGGATCTTTCGTCGAGCGAATAGTTGTGTATGATTGTTAAGTGTGGAGCTAATGCCTCAGGATACTCCGAAAGGAACCTAATTGGTATACAGTATGGATAAGAGGACATTTACTTCTACTTTACTCATGTTGGCAACTGTTCTCGATTCGAAGTCTGGAATATTTACTTCGCCTTCTTTTGTGAAGGCATTTCGGAAGGCTCTGTTTAGTAACTCTGCTTTGGCAGCACTGTCTTCTATGGTATCTCCATTGCTATCGCGCAGAGAGGGCATTGATTGTTTCCTGCCGCTAACATACTTCACATACGACCAGAATCACTTTGGATTGTCTGTCAGGTTTTGAGAGAAAGTTTCTTTGTGGTAACTGTTATAGGCATCTCGAATTGAAGTCCGCGGTAAATTTCGAGCTTCTGTAAAAGACCGAAAATCTTGGGGATTTTGCGTCTGTTTAATGTTGGAATGTTTGTTTCGTTGTTTCTGCAACTGTGTTCAAACCGGTTTTGTGTACCAAGGAGGATCAGCTCCGTCGTTTGAAAATTTATTTGGTATAAATCTCTCAATTGCTGCCGATACTATTTCTTTGAATTTAAGCCACATCTGATCTACACTTATGTTATTAAATTGGAATGAGTGGAGATTGTCTCTCAGGAAGGCGTCAAGTGAATTTCTATTTGCTTTCTTCAACAGGTATATTTTTCCGTTAATTTTTGAGGATATGGGGATTACAATATTCAGTCTCGCTACGACAACCCTGTGTTCACTAATCCCTGATTGGGCTATCATGCTCGTTATTAACTCAGGATTATTTGTTGCTAAGAGGTCAAGTGTGTTTGCACAACCGTTTACTATTAGCGTGGGCTCATGAACTAACTGTTCGAAATAATTTTCAGAGAATGCATTTAGCACAATTTCGGATGATGTTTAATGCGCATCTCCGGAATTAAGCCTGCAGTTTCGCCAACATATGGAGTGTAAATTAAAGTCACCACGAACTATTATCGTAGAGTCGGGTACGTGTTTGAAATCAAACTCATGTTTTCTTTGAACTTTGCAGCAACTCTGTCATCTGAATTGGAAGGTCGGTAAAAGGCTCCAATTACGATTTTATTCCGGTTGCCAACAATGACCTCTGCCCACACTAACTGAGAAAATATATACTTCAATTTCGCGATAAGTTAAACTACTTTTGACAGCAAGAAACACGCCACCGCCCACCGTGTTTAGCCTATCCTTTCGGAACACCGCAAGGATCTTCGCCAAAATTTCGGTTGAGCTTATATTTGGCTTTAGCCAGCTTTCAGTGCCTATAACGATTTGAGCATCAGTGCTTTCTATTAGCGCTTGGAGGTCAGGTACTTCCCGAACACAGCCACGACAATTTACAACTCTTATACCAATGGTGCTTAGTGCAGCAGCAATAATTTTTACAGTGTAGTTGAGTACTCAAATAACATTGTTAAGACTAGCATTTAAGATTAAAGAGATACAGCGTTATTCTACTTTATATATCAGTCTTCATGAATTTCTCTATAAAAGTGTGTTTTTCAGATTCCCCATATCACCAAGTCACCAAGGAACATCAAATTAATGTTGAATTCATAGTGCTGTTACTTTTAATTACCGCGTCAATGTAGCGGACTAAAAGTCTTCATCTCTAAGTTCTTCCGTTGAGTCGTCGCTGCCCATCCTCTGGCCTCGACATTCTACTTTCCTGCATATAAAATCGCATCTGTATTATGTCACAGTTACTTCTTTAGTGTGGTTTTTCTCGTTCTACAACATGAGTTTACTCATTCAGGGTACCGTGAACATGAAATAGAATGTTTCTTTCTACGTTCCCTGTCACTACGTGTTACCCTCTCTTCTTCATCTTCATGATGAACCTGATTTGCCTGTACCGTTCCTCCAAGGTGACAACGGCTATGTGCACAGGGCTACACGCAAACTTTCCTGATTTGATGAACACTCGTGCTGCGTATCGCATTTAAATCCCTCAGGACATGTCTGAGATTATTAGTAAGAGCAGGTGAGTCGCTGCAATCAACATTCCTGCAAGTTGGTGGCTACATAGTATCTAATAATCGGAGAGTGGCTGTATCAGAATATGGCATACCTTAATAAATATAATGATCACGCTTGCCGAAATTATTTCACTTTCCAGGACTGTGGCTGTGTTACACGTTATTACTCAGATGTCTTCTGGAGGTTGTCTAACATTTTATCCGGTGCATTCATCAGCAAAATCTGCTTCACTCCAGAGGCTTAAGTGATTCACTTAACTGGGCAGAGTGTTAAGATGTGTTTATCCATCCAGAACGTTATCAACAACTTTATGACTAAGGTAGCCCAGAATTTGTCACGGACAAGTAACGTACACTGCAATATTTGTATCATCAATAGCGAACTCATATTTTTATCATAAATACTGACGTATCAACGGTTCACAGAATTATGACGTGAACAGCACAATTATTATGGTATGTACATTGTTCTCGACTTTAAATTTGCTGCTTTCCGACAACAGAGTTGTAAGTCAATTCTTTGCCGAGTATGCTTTCAACGTAACTGCAGTCGTTCTTTGTGCTTTTCTGCGTCTAATTAATGCAACAAAAGACAGTGGGTACTCAGGAGCGTCGCGCTTACGTTTTGCTTTGTTCCAGTGATTCTTCTTACTGGAGGAAACTGCCCAGTTTTTCCTCTTTTTCAGAAAATACGCTGTTAGACCTGTATTTGCAACAGCAAAATAAGATTAAGCATTTTTACATTTCTTTAGTTTCATATTTTGTACATCCGAATGCCAAATTCTTTCAGGCACACTAAGTTTCATGTGCTCTGAAATTACCTGATCCCATTCACATTTTAAAGCGTAACCGTTTATACGATATTGGACGCCGTTTACTTTTCACCCTAAAGAACAATGCTTCAGCATTTGGTATCGGTGCATGGTAATTGTTTATTCTGCTCAGGTCACTATGTGTCTCGCATAGGGATAATCGAATCTGAGACGACAGATGCGACACGAATAGAGCCTTATTGACAGAAATTCTTCGCTTCATTCATAGTACGAAATAGAACAAAAACCCGCAACTTTGATACGGAAGACCCTCCTCTACTCAATGTTCAGTGTCCTTTGCACTGTATACGTACATGCAGACATGTATGTACTTGTAGAGACCAACTGATCGCCAGGTAAAAGGGTAGAATTATGCAACAGAACATGAAGCTTATTTCATTCCATGACGGGCTAACTTGAAATTGTTTTCGTAATTATACAAAGAGACATTCTCGCGTTCAAAGTTATTTCTTTTACAAATAACACGTTTCTCCTGGTTAAGGTTTCCTTAGATATCTGAAAGGCTATGAAAAGAATTCATATCACCTGATGATAGGTCGGTTAGTCAGAACGATGGTAACAACCATTAATCGTAAAACAGTGGAATATGATTCACTTGAGGTTGTCATAGGCGCCAGGTGAAGCGCAGCGAAGAGCCTCAGGTACATCGAATGAACCTGGAGAGCGAGCATGTGAGAGAACGGCTGCCAAAAACTCTTTGTTACCAAGTGTTAGATCGCTCCCAGCAACATATGCAGCTTATACAAAAATATTTGATGTTGCTTTCCCACAAATGTTTCACGTAAATCCATCATACACCACATTTGCACTCAGTGAAAAACCAGGTATCTTACTTCACTGTGCAGCCATAAACTGTGACCAAACAAGTCAGGAGAAGTAGGTTCCCGGGAACAGAGAAGACAGATGAAAAAATGTAAGAAAATCGTGGTCCTGACAACACTTAACAAAAATAAGTTCATATAAGGAAACAGGAAGGAAAATTTCACCGACTATTAACCAACTGATATTTACACACAGAGAAGAAAGAAGAAAAAATGTAAAAAAGTCATGGCCATGGTAACATAAAATTACACAATACCTAACAAAAGTAATTTCATGTAAGTAAACATGAGGAAAATTTCACCGACTATTAACCATTTAATACACTCCTGGAAATTGAAATAAGAACACTGTGAATTCATTGTCCCAGGAAGGGGAAACTTTATTGACACATTCCTGGGGTCAGATACATCACATGATCACACTGACAGAACCACAGGCACATAGACACAGGCAACAGAGCATGCACAATGTCGGCACTAGTACAGTGTATATCCACCTTTCGCAGCAATGCAGGCTGCTATTCTCCCATGGAGACGATCGTAGAGATGCTGGATGTAGTCCTGTGGAACGGCTTGCCATGCCATTTCCACCTGGCGCCTCAGTTGGACCAGCTTTCGTGCTGGACGTGCAGACCGCGTGAGACGACGCTTCATCCAGTCCCAAACATGCTCAATGGGGGACAGATCCGGAGACCTTGCTGGCCAGGGTAGTTGACTTACACCTTCTAGAGCACGTTGGGTGGCATGGGATACATGCGGACGTGCATTGTCCTGTTGGAACAGCAAGTTACCTTGCCGGTCTAGGAATGGTAGAACGATGGGTTCGATGACGGTTTGGATGTACCGTGCACTATTCAGTGTCCCCTCGACGATCACCAGTGGTGTACGGCCAGTGTAGGAGATCGCTCCGCACACCATGATGCCGGGTGTTGGCCCTGTGTGCCTCGGTCGTATGCAGTCCTGATTGTGGCGCTCACCTGCACGGCGCCAAACACGCATACGACCATCATTGGCACCAAGGCAGAAGCGACTCTCATCGCTGAAGACGACACGTCTCCATTCGTCCCTCCATTCACGCCTGTCGCGACACCACTGGAGGCGGGCTGCACGATGTTGGGCCGTGAGCGGAAGACGGCCTAACGGTGTGCGGGACCGTAGCCCAGCTTCATGGAGACGGTTGCGAATGGTCCTCGCCGATACTCCAGGAGCAACAGTGTCCCTAATTTGCTGGGAAGTGGCGGTGCGGTCCCCTACGGCACTGCGTAGGATCCTACGGTCTTGGCGTGCATCCGTGCGTCGCTGCGGTCCGGTCCCAGGTCGACGGGCACGTGCACCTTCCGCCGACCACTGGCGACAACATCGATGTACTGTGGAGACCTCACGCCCCACGTGTTGAGCAATTCGGTGGTACGTCCACTCGGCCTCCCGCATGCCCACTATACGCCCTCGCTCAAAGTCCGTCAACTGCACATACGGTTCACGTCCACGCTGTCGCGGCATGCTACCAGTGTTAAAGACTGCGATGGAGCTCCGTATGCCACGGCAAACTGGCTGACACTGACGGCGGCGGTGCACAAATGCTGCGCAGCTAGCGCCATTCGACGGCCAACACCGCGGTTCCTGGTGTGTCCGCTGTGCCGTGCGTGTGATCATTGCTTGTACAGCCCTCTCGCAGTGTCCGGAGCAAGTATGGTGGGTGTGACACACCGGTGTCAATGTGTTCTTTTTTCCATTTCCAGGAGTGTATATACACACATAGATTCATGCACCATCTCTTCAGCTCTTATCAGTTCAATACTTTAGACAAACTCATCACTTCAGTAAGCAAGCAAACATTTTATCCACACTGATTGACGTACTGACCCATCAGCTGACAACCTCAATAAATGCATCCGACAATTCAGCAAGAACTCATATCTGTCGATGAACACATTATTTTCTTGACTCATGATTTACACACTTACCTCGAAGAAGAGGTGAGGAACATTACCACCGAAGACATTAAGAATTCCTTCGTTACTTTAAAGCTATAAAGCGAATGAACACGCCCAAATTTCGTTCGGTGACAATAAAAGAAAGAAGAAACCATGAATGTGAAAGTCATTTAGGCTTACTTCAAAAGACTCAACACATATAAGGAAGCCATCTTTCTCGTTCCACGTCCTTCTAATAAATTTTCTCCCAGTCCGATCGTGTTATTAGTTCAGTAGCAGAGTTAAAGGAAATGTTGACGACATACTGTGCCCTTTTATGGTGTGTCAAAATAGTCTGTTTCAGATTTCAACATGCACACAAACTCCGACTCCTAATGCACTCATAAATGATCAGGTTGAATGCCACCTACAATAAATTAACAGTGATTACTTCCACTTAATAAATAATTACCTATCCTCAACCTTGTGAGGCTATTAATCAATAATCTCCTCTCTACGACAACTCTCTCAACAAAATATCTGACTCAGAATTTCTCCAACATCTCTCCCCTGTACAAACTGCGACACATTCAGCACTAGCTAAAAAAACTCCCACAAAAACCTGCATAGCATCTCTCTCAATAAAACTCCGCACACATAATCTGTCTTCAGATACTGACCAACTTAAATCATCGAACACAAGAAAAGACTTCTACCTACATCAGTCTCCATTTGCGGTGAAAACTGCTGAACACCATTAAAGTTAACAACAACTTTGACCCAGCATATGAAAGGATTGGATCAATCCATAAACGTCCCTTGATTGAGCTCTTAATCACTTTTCAATATTGCCACGGCTCAGTTCTGAAAACGATCTTTTAGTACCGCCACTACCTGGGACAAATTTTCTTGCTCATTCTGGAGGTTCAAAAGCTTGCGTACGTTATTGCAGGCATCTACTCTCTTCTCACAATAATAAACTAACAAAAAATACCCCTTACATCTAACACACGAATAGTAAAGGACAAATAGTTATCATTGAGCTATGTAGAACAAGGTGTCAAGAGTCTCTGCATCCAGAACGTAGTTTTGCTTCAGTTTCGCGTGTTTGAAATTGAGTTCACTAATCATATTAGAGAATGACTGTTCTTACCTTCGTTCATCAAAGTTCGTCTTCTCTCGACTAAAACATTTCCTCCTAGCATTATAATCCTCTCCGAAATTTGTCCTCGTACTAAAATCCTAAAAAAAAAACTAGACATCGTAGCAAGAATTGATACTGCCCAGAGCGTCAGTGCATTTCATTCACCACTTCACAAATCTCCTCAAGCGAGCTTACCTGAGTAATGTTCATAGCTGTCTAACCACAGATTAAATGTTGTGCATCATAGCTAAAGGTGAAATATACGCCTGACACAGCTTTCAACAACTCATCATCATTTTATCCTCTATGTACTCCACTACTGAAATAGTACATCACGAACTCAGGCGAATTTTGTCATCACTGTCCTTTTCGGCAAATTTCCTACTAGTTTCATCTGAAACTTCGATACCACAGCTAGTTCAGTAGGAACTCCTTTCCTTCGACCGTCCTAATATTCCCACTCCTCGCCATAGAAATTCCTAACTTGCCTAACGTTGTTATATGACAGTTTCGGTCAGTGTTCTCAAGCTCTGAATGTTAACTTAATATTGATTCTCTGCCATAAAACGTCTCCTGGTCTTCATTACTCCCACTCACTAGCTTCTTACTATTTTCTCGCACTGTTACTTCCGTAGGAGATATCTCTCCTTACCAAACTTCTGTCTTGCTGACCTTCTGCTGTGTTATCGGAACCTGCTCCGTCGGAGCCCAATATCCACTGCTCGTGCCTCCTGTCCAGCCAATATTTATGTGTCCCTTTACTCTGTTCCTCTGCATGCTGGATCATTTTCGCAATAGTCTTGAGCAATGTATCGAATTTGTCTTGTCCGTGAAGTGAATTTCTTGATGGCCCACTCAGCTGCAACAACTAAGCATCTTTAGATGGGGAAGAACAGAACTGATGGTTACCATCCACTTAGGACACTTCAGGTGACACCACCACAGCCATGACGTGAGCCTCTTTTGTGTTCTACTGATCTCGTTTTCCCTAATCAAGCCCACTTAACTTTTACATGTCATATAGAAGGAGTTGCCTGCATTGCTGCTGCTCCAGTTCCCTCTCAACTCTATGCTTCGTCCATATTTCTAAATCGATCCTTTTCTCTTTTCCTTTTCTCCTCCTCTGACCTTGGTCCACACTGAATTCTAATTTAATGCAGAAAGAAAATACAAAATTTTGTTAGAGCTGTTCTCATCCGCATCATGCAAACATTACTGCATCCCAACATACCGAACAGTCGACATCCTTCCAAATTATTGCACCGCTGGTACCACGTCAGTGTCAACATCAAAGTGGACAAAACTAACAAAAGCACAAAATGAAAGGAAATGCAAAAAGAGAATTTCATGTGTTAAATTATATACGAAGCCACATAAATTAAACTTCCTGACTTTATGGTAATTGAGAAAAGCGTCGAAGTGATACTAACCAGCGTCGCTCTTTGTTACGTATTACGCAATCACGCATCGAAAAAAATTCCCGTAAGTCGAAATCTCCATTATAATGTAAGAGCTGTGACTGCTTATCGGAATACGATGCTACAGTGCCTGTGTTATTCAGAAGTACCATGCAATATTGCTTAATACTGTTGAAGAACACAGCCACTGCAATATCGTTATTATAAGGCAATAACTGGCAAGCGACTTTGAATTAAAATATTTCCCCTGTGCAGGAATATACATAATGGATATACGAGTGCAGGTGATTGACGAGACATGGAAAATTGGGTCTGGCCGTGAAGCGCGCTCGGATATCCTAATGGAAAGGCGACCACTCGCGATAAGCGGGAAATCTGGGTACGAGTCCCGGCCCGGCACAGATCTCCTCAGTCGCCATTCCATTATATAGTTAATGGTTGCCCATATTCGCAACTGGGAATACATTTCATGTATCTGATAAGAATAAGCGAATTGATCTATTTCAAGGTTAATGAAAGATGCCAACTGAGCTGGACATGCCTTCTCGTAGTCACAACTATCCTCATCTGCTCGATCTCCTGAGAGACAGATAACTCCAATGGCGTCAGATGCATTAATGAAAACTGTGACGAAACAGGATAACGACATGAAAGGGCAGACCTGGAAGTTGGGCTTCAGTAATCTGCTGCAACAATCATTGACCCAAATTTGTTCCAATATATGTGTGATAAATAACACGAATATTCTGATAAAATGAAATCGAAAGTGATAGTACAATACTGGCCATTAAAATTGATACACCAAGAAGAAATGCAGATGATAAACGGGTATTCATTGGACAAATATATTACACTAGAACTGATATGTGATTACATTTTGCCCGCCGATGTGGCCGAGTGGTTCTAGGCGCTTCAGTCTGGAACCGCGTGATTGCTACGGTCGCTGGTTCGAATCCTGCCTCGGGCTTGGATGTGTGTGATGTCTTAGGTTAGTTAGGTTTAGGTAGTTCTAAGTTCTAGGGGACTGCTGATGTTAAGTCCCATAGTGCTCAGAGCCATTTGAACCCTTTTTTTAATTACATTTTCACGCAATTTGGCTGCACAGATCCTGAGAAATCAGTACCCAGAACAACTACCTCTGGTCGTAACAGCGGCCTTAATACGCCTGGGCATTGAGTCAAGCAGAGTTCTGATGGCGTGTATAGGTACAGCTGCCCATGCAGCTTCAACACGATACCACAGTTCATCAAGAATAGTGACTGGCGTATTGTGACGAGCCAGTTGCTGTTCCACCATTCACCAGACGTTTTCAGTTGGTGAGAGATCTGGAGAATGTGCTGACCAGGGCAGCAGTCGAGGATTTCCTGTATCCAGAAAGGCTCGTACAGGTCCTGCAAAGTGCGGTCGTACATTATCCTGCTGAAATGTAAGGTTTCGCATGGATCGAATGGAGGGTAGAGCCACGGGTCGTAACACATCTGAAATTTAACGTCCATTGTTCAACGTGCCGTCAGTACGAACAAGAGGTGACCGAGACGTGTAACCAATGGCGCCCGATACCATCACGCCGGGTGATACTCCAGTATGGCGATGACGAATACGCGCTTCCAATGTGCGTTCTCCGCGATGTCGCCAAACACAGATGCGACCATCATGATGTAAACAGAACCTGGATTCATCCGAAAAAATGACGTTTTGCCATTCGTGCACCCAGGTTCGTCGTTGATTACACCATCGCAGGAGCTCCTGTCTGTGATGCATCGTCAACGGTAACCGCAGCTGTGGTCTCCGAGCTGATAGTCCATGCTGCTGCAAACGTCGTCGAACTGTTCATGCAGATGTTTGTTGTCTTGCAAACGTCCCCATCTGTTGACTCATGGATGGAGACGTGGCTGTACGATCCGTTACAGCCATGCGGATAAGATACTTGTCATCCCGACTGCTAGTGATACGAGGCCGTTGAATCCATCACGGCGTTCCCTATTACCCTCCTGAACCCACCGATTCCATATTCTGCTTACAGTCATTGGATCTCGACCAACGCGACCAGTAATGTCGCGATACGATAAACTGCAATCGTGATAGATTACAATCCGACCTTTATCAAAGTCGGAAACGTGATGGTACGCGTTTCTCCTCCTTACACGAGGCATCAAATCAACGTTTCACCAGGCAACGCCGGTCAACTGCTGTTTGTTTATGAGAAATCGGTTGGAAACTTTCTTCATGTCAGCACGATGAACGTGTCGCCACCGACACCAACCTTGTGTGAGTGGTCTGAAAATCTAATCATTTGCATATCACAGCATGTTCTTCATGTCGGTTAAATTTCGCGTCTGTAGCACGTCATCTCCGTGGTGTAGCAATTTTAATGACCAGTAGTGTATATGGGGCAAATGCAACAAACAATTTATGGATACTGGAGTAATCTAAAGTAATAATTTATTGACTTGACAAAGACCTCAGGAAAGAGGAAAGAAGGAATAGGCTTCACTTTACAAAACAGGGATAGAAACGTCCGCGGTGCCCCCAACAATCATTACTTCGACATCTATAGAAGGCATAGGATACGACATGCAACTACAGTTACTAATTGTATCTTAAATGGGCCCTAGAAAGCCTAATCAGAAGCATCGACATCCCTGAATCTTCTTTAGTCAAAACCATATATCTACCGAAAGCCTGATAACTGCTATTTCTGGTCGCCTGTGCTGCAAATTCTCACCAGTATTTAAACTGCAGGGCAGAATAGTGTAGGCTGATAATAGTTTGGCTGCTGTACGCCGTCACCTCCCTCTTAAATAGCCATCAATTAGAGTAACAAAATCAGCCGGAGAGCAGTATGCTCTCGCCGCGGGGTAGAACACTTGTGCTCTCGCAGTTATCAGACAGGTCATCCCCCTCGTAGAGGATTTCAAGGCACTCTTCCCATCTATCCGCTGTTTACGTTTACTAGTGGAATTTCCATTGCACTGGTGTCAATCTTGCTATTAATTTCAGCGAAGCTGTTTTGGATCTTCTGACGATCATCTCTTAACGGCCCATCTGCGGGAAGAAGAGCGGAATTTACAAACGGAATATTGGAAACGTAATAAATAAGTAAATGATGTATTAAATTAAAATTAAGTACCATGAACGGTTGTATCGATTGTAGGTTACAACTGCAGAAAAAAATCTACAATTACGTTCCACAGTTATTTTAATGCATGGAATGTCACATTTCCATTTTTTAATCGAGCAAAGACGGACGCTCTTCTGCTAATACGATAGATTTATGCGGCGCACGCTATTATCATTTATATTTTGTAAAGGCGCAATCATGGTAGGCGCAGTCACATATTGTTACATACAGCAACTGATTTAATTGTAGTTTCACTGTAAATTTATTGTTTATGTGTGATAATTGAATATTGTGATATTACTTAACAATGGTTTCATTTAATGTTAAAAGTCATCTCAGCTATACTGCATCTATGACTTGGCGAAAGCATCTGTGTTAATTAAATGTACATAAATAGTATTTATTGTCAAGTGCGCCTAACAAAAGTAACGCATTTACAAACAATATTTATTTAAGAATATACTTAATTATTTCAATGAGTTGGCTCGCTCCCGAGCATTTAAAGATGCACGATGCCGTCAGAATTAATAATTAAAGAGAATTTAAAATATGTCTTTCAATGTCCTCACATTTTTCTTGTAGATATTTCGCCACGGCTGCTGTGCACCTCTTGTTTATTTCAGTTCTAAGTGATTTATTTTGCTGTACTGCTGGGTGTCACTGAACAGTTTTCTAACTCCTTCTCTCATCAGTCAATTGGAGCATTGCTTCAGTTATATAAAAGATTTAATCTGTGATACTTTCGTGGTACCTGTATTTCTCAAATTTCCACGACTTCCCATTTTAGAGACGGAGTACCCACATTCTTAGCGAACCTCAAACGTATCTCATCGTTCCTCAGTACCTATGTAAGCCACTTTCTGTGGCACCGATTCTTCCGAACGCTCCCCTTAGACTTCAGTCTGCTATTCATTAGTACTAAATGGTGGGCTGGGTCTACGTCTCCTCCTGGGTACGCCTCACAGTCCAGTATCTGATTTCACAATCTCCGTCTTACCATGTTGTTACCCGGTTAGAATCACCCCGTGTCTCCGGGCATTTTCTACGTACACCTACCCCTCTATTCTCCTGTAATCCTTTCTACTATTCCTTCGACTTCAACGCTTTCCATACTGAATCATCCATTTAACATCCATACATATTGTCTGTCTCATCTTCTGCTTGCAACACGTAACTGAACTGCTGTTGTCGGTGTTGGTTTGCTATAGATTCTGATGAGACAAACCATGCCACTGAACCATTCAGGGTAGTTCTCTCGTTGCCCTATTTTCCCGTTCCTAACGAATTCAGTTCGCATAGTAGCATTTTCTACTGCGGTTGGTATTTCCTTACATTCGTCTACAAATCCTTACTTTTCGATTTCACTTCATCAACTTCTTCTACATCGAGACTGAGCCTTTGGTTTTCTTCTTTATTTTCCAGCTTTCAGACTACGTTCACACTTCTGATATTTCATCCTTCGACTCACAGGATGTTACCTTTTCCTAGTGGCACCTCGCCCGCCCCCCCCCCCTCCCCCTCAGCAGTCCCATCCTGGAGATCCTAAGGGAGGACTGAGCCAGAATTTCTGGGGTACACATTAAGTATGTTCAGTTCTGAGATTTTCAATTCCTTTTGCGTCATCATGTCATTGAATATTGCCATTGGAGAGTTCTTCATGACCCTTTTTCAGTTACATGTCACACGTTCTGTGGATACATACTCTGTGTCCTGATGCCGTGATTCCCATCGCCTTCTGCATCCTTATGTCGATCACTGCTGATTCTTTCGGCTTTTATGCGAAGTTTCGCACCCCAGTGGTATGACAGCGTCGAGAAACTGTGTGTGCTTGGTTCAGATGGTTCAAATGGCTCTGAGCACTATGGGACTTAACTTCTGAGGTCATCAGTCGCCTAGAACTTAGAACTAATTAAACCTAACTAATCTAAGGACATGACACAGATCCATGCCCGAGGCAGGATACGAACCTGCGACCGTAGCGGTCGCTCGGTTCCAGACTGTAGCGCCTAGAACCGCACGGCCACTCGGGCCGGCAACTGTGTATGCTCCTCCAACCTCTTTGACGGTGACTTCTTATGCCGCAACTCTTCGGTCGCCGTTGCTTATGATTTTTATTCGTACTGAGTGTAATGGCTGGGTTCGAGCCGGAGAACGAGGACACTATCATTGCTAGTCAAAGATCCTATCCCTAGACTATAAGTCTCTTATTTTAGGTAGGAACTGTGTTATGTGTATACTCATTAGCCCGGAGTTAAAATATCTTCAATCATCAAAATGGGAACCGGCTGTCTATGGGTCGTTCTCCAACATAAAACCTTTCTTCAACGACAACCGTTGTGTAGGTGGGATTGTAGACGCCGGTGTTACATTTGTGGGAACCTGCTTCTCCAACTTGTGACTCTCCATATCTGTAAGTGTGTCATTTTGGCTGTTGTTGTATAAGAATCACGCTCAATAGACAATCGTTTTTCGTTCAACATTATTTCTAGTGGAGGAGGATATTTCCAGTGAAGTAGGACGTGACGGTGTATCGTTGGAAAACTGTTAGCTCTATCTTACCTAGAGTCAATTACAGTAATTTCTGATGTTTGTCTTTCCGATACTAAATCTTAACAAGTATTGGTATAATGCTTCTGTCTCTCCTATTCGGGTTCCGCTGGATAGGTCAGGAGTCCACTACACACAGCAGGCGGCTACACGGGTGGCAGGGGTTATGTGGCGTGGACTGGGCGGTTCTTTAGGTTAGAAGGCCTCGGGCAAGTACCGAAAGGGCAACAGCCTCAAAGGGTGCGGGGCAAAGTCAGGACATGCGGTGACCAAGCAGCAATCGGTCTTGTGATTGTAAACTGTCGAAGCTGCATTGGTAAAGTACCGGAACTTCAAGCGCTGATAGAAAGCACCGAAGCTGAAATCGTTATAGGTACCGAATGCTGGCTGAAGCCAGAGATAAATTCTGCCGAAATTTTTACAAAGGCACTGACGGTGTTTAGAAAGGATAGACTGCATGCAACCAGTGGTGGCTTGTGTGTCGCTATTAGTAGTATTATCTTGTAGTGAAATAGAAGTGGATAGTTCTTGTGAATTATTATGGGTGGAGGTTACACTCAACAACCGAGCTAAGTTAATAATTGGCTCCTTTTACCGACCTCCCGACCCAGCAGCATTAGTGACAAAACAACTGAGAGATAATGTGGAATACGTTTCACAAAATTTTCTCAGCGTGTTATATAGGTGCAGATTTCAATTGGCCAGATATAGACTGGGACACTCAGATGTTTAGGACGGGTGGTAGGGACAGAGTATCGAGTGACATTATACTGAGTGCACTATTCGAAAATTACCTCGAGCAATTAAACAGAGAATCGACTCGTGGAGATAACATCTTGGACCTACTGATAACAAACAGACCCGAAATTTTCGACTCTGTAAGCGCAGAACAGGGAATCAGTGATCATAAGGGCGTTGCAGCATTCCTGAATATGGAAGTAAATAGGAATATAATACAAAGGAAGGTTTATCTGTTTAGCAAGAGTAATAGAAGGCAGATTTCAGACTACCTAACAGACCAAAATGGAAATATCTGTTCCGACACTGACAATGTTGAGTGTTTATGGAAAAAGTTCAAGGCAATCGTAAAATGCGTTTTAGACAGGTACGTGCCGAATAAAACTGTGAGGGACGGGAAAAACCCACCGTGGTTCAACAACAAAGTTACGAAACTACTGCGAAAGCAAAGAGAGCTTCACTCTAAATTTAAACGCAGCCAAAACGTCTCAGACAAACAGAAGCTAAACGATGTCAAAGTTAGCGTAAGGACGGCTATGCCTGAAGCGTTCAGTGAATTCGAAAGTAAAATTCTATGTACCGACTTGACAGAAAATCCTAGGAAGTTCTGGTCTTACGTTAAATCAGTAAGTAGCTCGAAACAGCACATCCAGACTCCCCGGGATGATGATGGCATTGAAACAGAGGATGACACGTGTGAAGCTGAAATACTAAACACCTTTTTCCAAACCTGTTTCACAGAGGAAGACCGCATTGCAGTTCCTTCTCTAAATCCTCGCACAAACGAAAAAATTGCTGACAACGAAATAAGTGTCCAAGGAATAGAAAAGCAACTGGAATCACTCAACAGAGGAAAGTCCACTGGACCTGACGGGATACCAATTCGATACTACACAGAGTACGCGAAAGAGCTTGCCCCCCTTCTAACAGCCGTGTACCGCAAGACTCTAGAGGAACGGAAGGTTCCAAATGATTGGAAAAGAGCACAGATTGTCCCAATCTTCAAGAAGAGTCGTCGAGCAGATGCGCAAAACTATAGACCTATATCTCTGACGTCGATCTCTTGTAGAATTTTAGAACATGTTTTTGCTCGCGTATCATGTCGTTTCTGGAAACCCATTATCCACTCTGTAGGAATCAACGTGGATTCCGGAAACAGCGATCGTGTGGGACCCAGCTCGCTTTATTAGTTCATGAGACCCACAAAACATTAGATACAGGCTCCCAGGGATATGCCATTTTCCTTGACTTCCGGAAGGCGTTCGATACAGATTCGCAGTGTCGCCTACGGCTGGATTGAAGAGTTTTTAGCAAACAGAACACAGCATGTTGTTTTCAATGGAGAGACGTCTACAGACGTTAAAGTAACCTCTGGCGTGCCAGAGGGGAGTGTTATGGGACCATTGCTTTTCACAATATATATAAATGACCCAGTAGATAGTGTCGGAAGTTCCATGCGGCTTTTCGCGTATGATGCTGTAGCATACAGAGAAGTTGCAGCTTTAGAAAATTGCAGCGAAATGCAGGAAGATCTGCAGCGGATAGGCACTTGGTGCAAGGAGTGGCAACTGACCCTCAACATAGACAAATGTAATGTATTGCGAATACATAGAAAGAGGGATCCTTTATTTATGATTATATGATAGCGGAACAAACACTGGTAACAGTTACTTCTGTAAAATATCTGGGAGCATGCGTGCGGAACGATTTGAAGTGGAATGATCATATAAAATTATTTGTTGGTAAGGCGGGTACCAGGTTGAGATTCATTGGGAGAGTCCCTGGAAAATGTAGTCCATCAACAAAGGTGGTGTCTTACAAAACACTCGTTCGACCTGTACTTGAGTATTGCTCATCAGTGTGGAATCCGTACCAGGTCGGGTTGACGGAGGAGAGAGAGAAGATCCAAAGAAGAGTAGCGCGTTTCGTCACAGGGTTATTTGGTAAGCGTGATAACATTACAGAGATGTTTAGCAAACTCAAGTGGCGGACTTTGCAAGAGAGGCGCTCTGCATCGCGGTGTAGCATGCTATCCAGGTTTCGAGCGGATGCGTTTCTGGATGAGGTATCGAATATATTGCTTCCCCCTACTTATACCTTCCGAGGAGATCATGAATGTAAAATTAGAGAGATTCGAGCGCGCACGGAGGCTTTCTGTCAGTCGTTCTTCCCGCGAACCATACGCAACTGGAACAGGAAACGGAGGTAATGACAGTGGCACGTAAAGTGCCCTCCGCCACACACCGTTGGGTGGCTTGCGGGGTATAAATGTAGATGTAGATTCTAATTTTAAACATTACAATACTTTTCCGTGGTCATGACTCCCTCTCCAGTTGGATTACGAAATTTTTACATGGCTCACACTCGACAGACATATGTGTTGTCTTCAAAATAGACAACAAAAACGTATGCCACAAACAAATTAAACCATGTAAAAATATCGTGTTTTATCTGAAAACTTTGGCATGAACCTTGAAACGAGTATTATTATTTAATCTAAAAATAAGTGTTTCTAAACTGATAGCATCTAAACAGCCGCAACCTTTAACAAGCAGTCCATAATGGGCACTGGATCTTCTTAAACTATGCTGCCCACTCATCCACTTACTGGAATAAGACGAATTAATTCTGAAAAACTGGATGGACTTATGTTGAGATATCTGCATGGCTAATTTTTAATTCAGTGATCTCTTGACTTGTGAGATGAGCTGCATGGGACTAAATCATTGAGAAGCATATAAAACGAACAAATAGAAATCGTAGTAATTATGAAGCCAAAATATTATTAAGGATATAACTTCAATCGAGGTAATTGAATATTGCAAACGATCTTTAGTAAAAATAAAATTAAAAACTATTTACATGTGACTTCCCATATACCAAAATTCGTATACAGATACAGGGCTATTACAAATGATTGAAGCGATTTCATAAATCCACTGTAGCTCCATTCATTGACATATGGTCACGACACACTACAGATACGTAGAAAAACTCATAAAGTTTTGTTCGGCTGAAGCCGCACTTCAGGTTTCTGCCGCCAGAGCGCTCGAGAGCGCAGTGAGACAAAATGGCGACAGGAGCCGAGAAAGCGTATGTCGTGCTTAAAATCCACTCACAGCAGTCAGTCATAACAGTGCAACGACACTTCAGGACGAAGTTCAACAAAGATCCACCAACTGCTAACTCCATTCGGCGATGGTATGCGCAGTTTAAAGCTTCTGGATGCCTCTGTAAGGGGAAATCAACGGGTCGGCCTGCAGTGAGCGAAGAAACGATTGAACGCGTGCGGGCAATTTTCACGCGTAGCCCGCGGAAGTCGACGAATAAAGCAAGCAGGGAGCTAAACGTACCACAGCCGACGGTTTGGAAAATCTTACGGAAAAGGCTAAAGCAGAAGCCTCACCGTTTACAATTGCTACAAGCCCTGACACCCGATGACAAAGTCAAACGCTTTGAATTTTCGGCGCGGTTGCAACAGATCATGGAAAAGGATGCGTTCAGTGCGAAACTTGTTTTCAGTGATGAAGCAACATTTTTTCTTATTGGTGAAGAGAACAGAGAAAATGTGCGAATCTCGGCGGTAGAGAATCCTCACGCATTCGCGCAGCAAATTCGCAATTCATCAAAAGTTAACGTTTTTTCTGCAATCTCACGGTTTAAAGTTTACGGCCCCTTTTTCTTCTGCGAAAAAAATGTTACAGGACACGTGTATCTGGACATGCTGGAAAATTGGCTCATGCCACAACTGGAGACCGACAGCGCCGACTTCATCTTTAAACAGGATGGTGCTCCACCGCACTTCCATCATGATGTTCGGCATTTCTTAAACAGGAGATTGGAAAACCGATGGATCGGTCGTGGTGGAGATCATGATCAGCAATTCATGTCATGGCCTTCACGCTCTCCCGTCTTAACCCCATGCGATTTCTTTCTGTGGGGTTATGTGAAAGATTCAGTGTTTAAACCTCCTCTACCAAGAAACGTGCCAGAACTGCGAGCTCGCATCAACGATGCTTTCGAACTCATTGATGGGGACATGCTACATCGAGTGTGGGAGGAACTTGATTATCGGCTTCATGTCTGCCGAATTACTAAAGGGGCACATATCGAACATTTGTGAATGCCTAAAAAAGCTTTTTGAGTTTTTGTGTGTGTGTGTGCAAAGCATTGTGAAAATATCTCAAATAATAAAGTTATTGTAGAGCTGTGAAGTCGCTTCAATCATTTGTAATAACCCGGTATTTCGCACTATTCCTGGAAACATTACATTTATCAGTTTAGTACTTACATTAGAAACAGGATGAATTACGAATAGGCGACTGTCGAGAGCTACATCTAAAACAGCGCAAAAAGGATAAAACCAATCTTTCTATACACTACTGTGTAATCGATTTTAGAATAATTTCCCTTACTTGACCACTCAGTCGCCGTTTATTAGTTATTCTGGTGCAAGACTGTTGTCAAGTGCTTTAGAAATCAAAGCTCCATTTACAGTTCACTGCCGTTGGAGTAACATCAGAATGTAAACTATTCGCATTCCTGCCCTCGTTTCACAAATAATAAAAGAATAAACTCAATATAGTACTACGATTTGTGAATTGTTGGATAATTGCCACCTGCCGATTGAGCCCAAGGTGACAATTATTTTAACCTCCAAGCCGTTTACTGCAGCTGGGGATCAACACACGAGGCAATTGATGGAGTCACGCAAGGCGCCAGAGAATTATGTCAATTTTTAGAGTACGTTTTTCTCCCATCGACAACAGAGAAGCAGCTCCCTTCTTGCAACAGAGATCTGTGTCTGAGGTACTGGATTAGTGTCCAAGCAGCAGGTTTGGTAGGTCAGCAGTGTTATGGAGGCGAACGAACACGAGTGTAGCTTGGAAAGCTATGGAACGTTGTTTGCAGAAGCAAGTAATCACTGCTGTAAAGCCCCTTGTCTACATACCACGAAGCACGCACCGCTGTTTAGCGTGTGTTTTGGAGCGGGTTCTGTTTAGCATGTCTGTTTGCTAAAGCGAGAAGCAACGGGCTCTCCGCTTCAGCGACTACCAACGGAGGCGAACCGGCAGTTCCTGCGAGACGGGTGTAACAATAGCGTCACCAAGCAACACAGCTCCAACACAGGCCAAAAACAAGCTACTGCTGCCTTCCTCGTTCTATGAGCTCCTGAAAGTATCTTGCTACACGTAATTTGGGCATCTTCATTTCGCAATCTTTATTGTGTGCCATGCAAGACTATGACTACAGCCTATAACCCGCTGCTTCCACAGGCTGGCTCTATGTCTTTTATCAATGGCCCAGCGTATTGCATTATTACATTCTCAAGCGCTGTACCCCTTCCTCCATTCTTGCACCTTTAGCAACCAAGCTCTAAGTTCACTTTTCTTCAGTCCATTATCTGCATCGTTTCATGAAATATTATCTCTGAGTCTATACCTTTGGCTCTCCTTAAAGTAACTCATTGCTAAGAAACCATTTTAAATCTCATAAGTACTGTCAATGGTTCTTATTTACCGTATATGTCATGCTGTTGGACTACCATGTTATTATTAAATATAAACAAGTCTAATTTCGAGAATTCGCAAATGAGTTTCTTCAAAAATGTTCAAATGTGTGTGAAATCTTATGCGACTTAACTGCTAAGGTCATCAGCCCCTAAGCTTACACATTACTTAGCCTAAATTATCCTAAGGACAAACACACACACCCATGCCCGAGAGTGGATTCTAACCTCCGCCGGGACCTGCTGCACAGTCCACGACTGCAGTGCCTTAGACCGCTCGGCTAATCCTGCGCGGCAGTTCCTTCATTACCGTTTTCTAGGTGGCATGTAACCGTGCAACATTTGATATACCAGATGCTTGGGTGTTTAATGTCACATCCCAAGTATATATAGAGTGATATTTACTCGAACAGCTTATACAAATTGCCAGTATTACATATATCGGAATATTTTTCTAAATGTTGTATATCAGATTTTTCTACTAGATGATTTGCCACGTAATGGATTCGTATCTTGTTTAGATGTTGTAGAAATAACATTTATTGTCTATTTCCACTTCATGCTATATATTCTTGGACGAAACTTATCAGTTGAACCTAAGGCCTACATTAAGTTTCTTCTTACAGACTAAATACAGGAATTTTGTACATGTGTAGAAGATACTGGACAACAAGCAATTAAGAAAGTTTATTTAAAAATAGTTTGTCAGCCAGTTTAACTTCAGCAACAATTTCAGCAGCTTATGAAATAAAGACTACATAGATGTAGAGAATTTGACAGTTATAAAGAAGACATTGACGAAAACAGCAAGAGATCTTACAGGTACAAATAATTTAAAAGAAAACAAAACCTTAATTTAAACCAGCCATTAGTTCAAGAGGAAGTGATAGTTTCAAGCAAACAGAAATGCGATTACGATAAGAAGTGTTGAATTTAAACCAAATAGAAATAACTTCATGAGAATTCTAGACATAAAATTCAAAAATTTGGCAAGAGGAACAAGTGGCAATGTTATTGTTTGAACTGACAGAAATAACACTAAACTGTGCAAGTATTTCAAGCTTATTTCTTTAATAGTTTTTCAGTTAATAGAGGAATCAGAAGTAAACGTGCTTAATAATTAAATTTGCTTCTGTTTTTTCTTTGTACTTGAATAAAACACTCTCTCAAACATTTCGTAGCACTGTAATTTGTTTAAAACATCCAGTGGTCATCTTCAGACTAACGTCACATACTGCAAGACCCTTGTGAATTAGTCATCAAAACGTAGAAAGGATAACAAAATGGTCAGTCATTTAATCTGCATGACTTCTATGATATTTTTTCGAAAGAAAAATACCTGACGTAATGACAGTAAAAGTGCGCAAAGGCTTTCAGGGTATCAAGAATGAGATAAAATCACGTATTATGTCTGCATAGAAATGACCAACACTAAATGCAAAGCTATAAATAAAGAAACTCGTAAATTTATTTACAGTTTATTTGGAAAAGAATTTAATTCCTAAAAACCGGAATAATGATTCAGTTCTTCTGCTCCACGTGAAAGAAGGGAAAGAAAACATCAAAAACTACAGACATACCAGTTTCCTATTTGTAATGAACAAGATGCGTTAAATGGCAGGCAGCACAGATTTCGGTGGGTTACATTGCTGAGTATACAAAATACTGAGATATGACCTCTTCATTTTGCCTCAGCAGCATAAATAATATAAACAGTAATAAACAATTACGTTGCAGAAAAGTCCATTAATTAGAGAGACAAAGAGCTATTGCACCTTTTTTTTACTAGCTGAAATACGGTACATATCGCTAATTACAAATATATGCACTATTCTACGTACCTACACTGTTCGTCCAGACAGTTCCCATACCAGTGCAGACATTTTTTCCATCGCAGCACCAAATTCGCTAGACTGACTGTGGAAAAACCGTCGGAGTTCTGTCTTGGTTTCTTCTTTTCATGTCGATCGCTGACCCGCCAGGAACTTCTTCAGCGGAGCTAAAACATACATATCACTAGGGGCGAGGTCCGGACTGTATACGGTCCTGACTCTCCCAGTAAAACTGCCCGAGCTTGTCGGTTGTTCTAATTGCCACACATTTCCTTGTTTGGTCGTGGAGGATAACCATGCTGTCCACATCGAAAATCCCTCAGCGCTTCTTCCTACTGGGAGACCGTTGGCACGATAGTGTGGAACTATAACTGACAGCATGTATGATAGCATTTGTACCATGAAATCCTGCAAGAGCGGTTACAGTGCTCCCAGAAGACTTTCCTAACAAAATGGCACTGAAGAGAACTATTTTGTCAGAGCCGAACCTCGTTGTCTCCACAACATGCTCTGCTGTTTCCATTACGGCGTGAAATGCCATACCTATGTTTCGTCGACAGTAACAGTGCTGTCCCACAAATTGTAACACATCTCGGTACATCCTTGCGAATGATTCAGTGAAGCAATGATTCGCTCGCCTTCATCATGTCAGTTATGTCAGCCAACTGCTTCAGCACCCCGAGTACTTATACCATCCGGCTCCGTGACGACTCGTGAACGACGTCATAAACACTCCCGTACGAAATGCTGAGCTCCCAAGATATGTCCTTGACATTCACACGCCGGTCCGCTGTCGCCGTTGCATCCACGTAATAAATGTTATCGGCAGTCAGCGACGAACGCAGCCTCCTCGAACGCATATTATCATGTAGGTCTTCACGGCCTTTGAGAACTCATGTCACCACCTCACACATCTCAATCCGAGACGCTTCCCACCATACGGGGGCCACATTTCCCTGCGAATTTCAGTAGGGCTCCCACTCGCGGCCTCGCTCGGTGGACGTGTGACGCACAACCGCCATCTTGAACAGCTGGCAGCAGAGCCTTAACGTGCGCCTACCGGCGGATGAGGCCCGGCCCGGCCAAGGAAATCCACTGGGGCAACTGCATACGTCAACTTCACCTTGACAGCCGTAATATGGCTAAAAATTAAATAGGGTTAAAGACTTCCTGACTCGACCTTGCAGTCACACATAATTTTTTCTTAAATCTTGTATTCATTTAAAATTTGGCCCCAGAGTTACTGAGAGAACTGTTAACAATTATTTTCCGTAGTTGCAAACAGGCGTTATAATAATCTTCATATTAATGACATAGTGACCTTCAAGGAAATTTTTAAGATTCCGAAAACTTTTCACTCAGACATGCTTTCAAAAACAATAAGGAAGTTAATCTTAGATTGGTTCACAAATTTCAAAACACATCACTAAAGAGCAAAACGCAACTAGTTGATCGAAAACATAAAAAGGGAACTAAGAATGAATGCATTAGCCAACATAAAATTACCAGCTTGAGGTCAGTTCACGCGTCACGTTGTTACTTGATGCCCCTTGGACTCTAAAACACATCGAGGATACACATTAAAATCATAAACTGAAATAAATTGCAGACTGTGCACTGGTCTGGGACCTTGGTATAGTAATCTTACAGCAAGGACACTGTGCCTGTTTAACCTCTGAGTGCGTTAAAGTTGACACGACTGGAGGCACATTTCGTGACTTTTTCAACATCTTCCTTTTCAGAATAAAACACAAAGGAAAATTCTTGCAGACAACATCCACAACTAAGGCAGCAGCAATGCTAACTGGGCTGACCCAGAATACGCAATGGTGATCACGAACGCAGAGCGAGCAGTGAGTCTTCAGAATGGATACAGACATTTTTTTTACGGTAAATGATCGCCAGCCACAACACGGTGACCAGACCTCCGTCCTCGGAGAGTGACCACTGTTAGCACTCGGAAAAGTTAACAAGACAACACCTCACAGAGAGCCGCATGTGCGATTAAATTGGTTCCAAGAGCCACGAGGCTGCCCCCTCGTGGGACACCAAGGAAGCCGTAGCTAAAAAACAAGGAGTAGAGACGTTCAACAATCGGTATGAGCGCATAAACTGCTCAGTTGTCTCTAAAATAATAACCAAATACTTCTAAAAATTTAGATTTTTAATGATGCAAACGAGCAAGATTGCTTTAGAAGCACAACGAATATCCTGTTCGACATTGCATGTGTTATTTTTTAAATTATTTAAGTCAATGAAATTTGAGTACCAATGACAATAAATTTTATTTGAAGACGCAATTACACATCTGATCTACGAATTAAAATATAAATATGATTCCATCTGCAGTCAGAATTATATGAATTCCATATCTCATTAGAAACTTGTACCTCGTTTGCTCACTATATAGAGTTCGTAAACGTTTGTATATATTTCGAAGCTATTAGTTAGTATTCTGTAAGTCACAAATTGATTACTTTACTAAGAAACTTTATGTGTTGGCGGTGTTGAACACCGTTAACATGGGTTACTGAGTGCCATAAAAGCGTAAGTCTCTACATTACACGTCAACGTTAAGTTTCGCCAACAGTGTGTGCAGTGTTTACGTTGAAAACAATCGACGCTCAACATGTCTGTCACCCTGGACGGAACACTAGTCTTTTAGAATCATCTGTAAAACGCTGTTGTCGAACTTAAAACTCGTAAAAGCACCACGATGAAGCTAATCAGCACTTCATGCTGGTCTTCCGGCGCCCGGCTACGGGCTGCAACTGTATGTGCAGTATGTCCAATAGCAGAATACTGTGCACCTGGTTCAGCTCAACAGTATTCACACTTGTCGCATCGATGTTCAGTTTATCCAAACTATATGCCTATAACAATCAAAAGTAATGAGACCCCCATATTATGGGCTACTCACAGTAAGCCATATAGTTCTTTCCAATATGCAACGAAATATACACATCAAAAAAAGTTTTGCATGACTCCAGTTCCCAGAACTCCTGAAGATAGACATTGACTGAGAATACTGTATCCGGCTACTGCTGCAGTGGATGACCGCTAACTACGGATTATGGCTCGGAGGAACGCTGACACAAACGCAAATAATGCTTTTCGTGCAGCCACAGGACATCGTGTTAAGACTCAAACTGTGCGTTGTAGGCTACATGATGCGCAATTTCACTCCAGACGTGCATGGCGAGGTCCATCTTTGCAACCACGACACTACGGCCGCATGTACAGATGGGCCCAACAACATGCCGAATGGACCGCTCAGGATTGGCATCACATTCTATTCAACGATCAGTGTCGCGTATCCCTTCAACCAGACAATCGTCGCAGACGTGTTTGGAGGCAACCCGGTGAGGCTGAATGTCTTAGACGCACTGTCCAGCGAGTGCAGGTTCCCTTCTATTTTGGGGTGGCATTATGCGCAGCCGACCTACTCCGCTGGTGGTCATGGAAGGCACCGTAACGGCTGTACGATACGTGAGTGCCACCGTCCGACCGATAGTGCAACCATATCGGTAACATATTGGAGAGGTATTCGTCTTCATGGATGACAATTCGCGTCCCCGTCTTGCACATCTCGTGAATTATTTCCTTCACTATAACTACATCGCTCGACTAGAGTGTCCTGCATGTTCTCCATACATGAACTCTATCGAACATGATTGGGATGGATTCAAAAAGGCTGTTTATCGACGTCGTAACCCACCAAGCACTCTGAGGAATCGACGACGAATCGCTGTTAAAGAGTGTGACAATCTGGACCAACAGTGCCTTGATGAACTTGTGAATAGTATGCGGCGACGGATACAGGCATGCATCAGTGTAAGAGGATATGCGAATGGGTATTAGAGGTACCGGTGTAAACAGAAATCTGGACCACCCCACATGAGCAATAAAAATGGCGGAAATGATGTTTATGTTGATCCGTACTCCAATTTTCTTAATAGGTTCTGGAGCTCTCGGAACAGAGGTGATGTAACACTTTTTTGATGTGTGTAAGCAAGAGAGACAGACAGCGCTCTAGACATGTACCTGTATCCCTTAAGAGTCCAAGAATTTAGGAGGGGAGGGGGGCGCTCCTAACAAGCTACTCAGGATTTTCATAATATATTTTGATCACCAATACACTGTCCTCATTCTATAAGCCTCGCAAAATACGGTCTGCCTTAAACAGAATTAGAACGAACTGTGAGGTTTCAAAATGGTTCAAATGGCTCTGAGCACTATGGGACTCAACTGCTGAGGTCATTAGTCCCCTAGAACTTAGAACTAGTTAAACCTAAGGACATCACAAACATCCATGCCCGAGGCAGGATTCGAACCTGCGACCGTAGCGGTCTCGCGGATCCAGACTGCAGCGCCTTTAACCGCACGGCCACTTCGGCCGGCAACTGTGAGGTTTGTTGACTCATTGTATTGATGGGAGAAAATAGTTTCTCCCAAGTGCGATGGTGGAGCTGCTAGCTATAACATCAAACATATAGTTGTAAGTAGCCTTCAGTGGCGACCAACTCAGAATTGTTGCATTCTACCAAAAAGATGGTAGAATATAGCAGCAACAATGACATTAGGCTATATTCGTAAACTGAGCGAATGAATAACGCCTTGATCCACCTCTTGCCATAACGCAAGCAGCTTGGCATTGATTGATAGAGTTGTTGGATGCGCGCATGAGAGATATTGTGGCACAACTGGCGTTTTAGATCACCAAAATCCTGAGTTGGTTGGATGGTCCTGCCTATAACCCTCCAAATGTATCAATTTGGAATAGATGCTGCGACCAAGGTATAATTTGGCAAGCATTAAGATAACCAATAGAAAGTCTTTCCCTGGGTGGGCAGGCGTTACCTTGCTGAAATGTAAGACCAGGCTGCCTTCCCATGAAGGGCAACAAAACGCGGCGTAGCCTATCGTCGACGTATCGCAGAGCTGTAAGTGCGCCCTCGCCATCGTTCTTTGTTGTCGGACCATATGATGGGGGAACGTCAGATTGATATCCCAACACTCTCCAAGGCATCTCCAGACAGGTTCTCGATGGTCATCAGGGCTCAGTTTAAAACGGGACAAGACAATTCCATTACAGGCGAAGAGATTGCAAGCTGAAGACGTGTCTGAAGACGCCCTGGACAGCAGTTGGATACAAGCCTGACCGTTGACCGCCATATGGCCCGATAATCACGAGTGATCGTCTGGCATTTTTTTCGTATTACTATCCCTCTGGTTGTCATCCGTGACATCATTGGAGCACAGCGATACGTTTTTTATGGTAAGTATGGCAAGTCATCCTGGGTTTACATTTGAACAAGAAAGTGCTTGCCCATAATGGATTTCCACAATGCTCGGGAGTTTACAATGTTCACAGAAAAACCTGACTCTGGTATACGTGTATGTACAACCTTAACATGGTTCATATGCTAGTCTGGAACATAGCATCTTGTCTGTTAGGATAATTTGAATATGCGCTTAGGTAACCCGAAGTTATCCATCTGATAACAAATTCTTTAATGCTTGGTGCTCTACAGGTTTAAGATATTTATTACAGTACAGGTGCAGGTGAAATGTTTTTTTTCCCAAAACGGTTTTCGGGTTTGTAGGCCATTAGTGTTATAATACGTACCCATGTAGCAGTGACAAAAGCCTCGGTTTAAAAAAAAAATAATATAAAAAAAAAGTTGGGGCAAATAAAAATTTCTAGCGCATCACATGGTTTATAGATGTTATTTTAAAAATTAAATAAAAAGATTCAACCTTACATTTGTGGCTCATTTCTACATCAAACTAGTAATCTATGAGGTGCTAATATATTTCATTCATTTTATCTGATGCTCTACACCATCTGTTGAGTAAATGAACAAGAGCTGGTTAAGAGCTCCATCATTAAATTCACAGCTGTATTTTTTTCTTGTTTTGACAAAAGGGTTTCAGTTACATTCTCACTATTAGCGGGTCATCTGTATCAAAGAAGGACAATAATATGTGCAAAGCGTAACTGTACATAGTGGATCATAAAATAATTTCATCAAGTGGATATTCATCATACTAAGAGTGCAGCTTAGTCTTACGAATAATATTCTTAGTGCATGGATATTTAACTATAGATTAATCTGGATCACATTTCCTCATTAAAACCACAAGATAAGTGTAAGACAAAGAAATGCCTAGAAAATGGCCGTTTAGAATTTCTTAACATATCCATTTCTTAAGACATCGTCAGTTTCGTCACGAATGTTTCCAACTTCATGAGACTTCATCCACTTTCGCTACAAGGAAAATTCTGAAGACTAAGTTAAAAATGTACATCATGTCATGCACCGGATATAGATTTCTTAAGTTGAAACATAGTAACTAGGACACTAGTTGATTCATTTTCTTTCCAAGAACACCATGTTCGCCATTGACTGTGTTCTTTATCTTACTATTACCATTTCGACAATTTCGATCTTTGGGACGTTTTTAAGTGGTATTGCAGAGGATTTTGCTTCAGGATATGTAAAAAATTAAAAGCCTCCCCCATGTATCCATGTAATCATCAAGTAACAATATTTTAAATTTTGAGATACCCTGAAGTATCTTTCGTAGTACTACTTGATAGTGCCCCAAAGGCCGAAGTTACTACAGTAAAATAAATAATTTCTAAAGTCAATGGCAGACTTGATTCTGTCATCAATGCTCAATGACTTTACTGTGGACCCCAAACATGAGAAGTTACTCATGTATTTGATGTGATGTTGAAAATAAACGGAATCCATCTTCAGAGTATTTTACTAATCGCTGAAATGGTAATCTCGTTGAATGTCATATGTAGCGTAAATTGGGGACATATAATGGAAAACTATATAAAAATTGTAGTTCGGAAAACTTTAACAATGGGAGCTGTCCATCAAATTGAACGCGAAAATATTTTATTGACACCAACGTACGTAAGAAGAAATGATCTTCACAATGGAATAAGAGAAGTCAGAGTTCGTAGGGAAAGACTGATGTGTTTATATTTAACACGCTCTGTCCGAGAGGGGAACGATGGAAAAATAGTGTGGAGGTAGTGCGATGAACCCTCAGCCAGCCATATAGGTGTGAACTGCAGAGTAGTCGTGAAGAGGTCGTTGAGGCAATGCCTAGGATTTACCTTATATGGTTTCCATATTCCACTAGGCAGTTGGCCGACGACGAGCGGAGATGACCCTGGCACCACAATATGGTTGCCCAAAAAATCTGAAAATGCAGCCAATATAACTGTCAATAATAGCATTAAGATAACGAATGCTGTCTCCATCGCTGACGTCCAGTAATAACGCGAATTTTTAACGCCCTTTTTGCCTTTGTTCAGCAGTAGTCCCTCTCCAGGCACATTTTTTCCTTTTTTGGCCTCTAGCCTGTCGAGTAGTGGCAGGGGAGTCGGTGGCGTTGACACGGCCGCGTTAACACCATAATGCCGCCATCGGCGACTGTGAAGGGGTGCCGCAATATCGGAGTGGCGGCCGGTTATCTGTGACAGTGAATATTGATCGTAGCGGCGCGACGCGCCCGCCTATATAGGCAACCCGGTACGCCGGCTCCTCTCTCCCTAGCCAACTTGTAGCAGCACCAGTGGCGCTTTTCGAGCCACGCTACGGTCGCAATGTGTCCAACAGCGACACACTTAATGCACCAAAATAAGTTGTCTGACGTTTTAGTACAAAAACTGTGGCATGTTTTCAGCTGTCAATACAATATGTAGCACTTTTTTTTTATTTCTTAGGTCTAACGTGGTTACGAATAAAATAATTTTTAAATATATACCGCTTTTAGCAACGAGCCAATACAACTTCCCATTACGTAAACCACCGACTATAATAACAATCGTTTATCGGTTCATTCTTTCTTTTATCTCTCAGTTTTCGAAGATACAGGTAAAGAACGGAGATAGTGAGTTTCGAAGAAGACAAATTCGCCTACTCGTCCGCCATTTAGCGGTAAGTTAATGAGTGCAGACTATAATTAGCTATTACGTGTAAGCTTGGGGATACTGCATCACATGTAATATTAGCATTTAGTCGGAAGTATCGGTGTCCAGTCGCATAACTGCAAGGAAAGATATATAATAAAATAAAGGTAATAATTAAAATATATTCATTATCATCTGTGTAGGATTAATCCATATTCAGGTGTCTTTCCAAGACTCCAGTCCTCAACTACATAAATGATTTTTTGTTATATTCCTCGTCCTAAACCAAAGAAAGAAAGACTACATGGTCATAAATAGTAAAATATCATTAAGTTACAAAATTAAAAGAACCACATAATAACATGCAAAGAGACCAAGTATATTATAGAGACCTAAGAAACAGCTGTTAGCCTTGGTACGCAGACAGTGTTGATACCAACGAAATATTGTCTTGGTCATGATGACAGTACGAGTATAAACTTGTGAAACTGATCTGCGGTCTAATGTCTCTATGCTCATTATTTTAAACTACTGCTTTACATTTTGTTCTTTGAAATGAATTAATTAGATACGTTTATTACCTATTACAATTCGTCAAAATCTGACAATTGTTCAAAAAAGTCCATTACGCAGCGTATCTTTCCATTCTGAGGTTTTCTTCGAGTAGGACGTTTTTCCCCTACAAACCCGGCTGTAAAAAGGAAGGACATTCGTAATATACTGCAGAGACATTTCTGACGTTTCTCTCCTTATTCGAAGCAAGTCTTAACCAAATTTAACTAATAGAATTTGGCACTCTATAAAACGTGTTCGACGATACCAAAAGGAGCAAAATATTCCAAATTTACAGAAAAATAGGTGTTAGGTACAATGAAAGGTGGCTAGTACACAAAATAAACAAGAACCAAGGCAGCCCAATTACAAAGAAAGGCCAAGAACATAGTGACCGCGGTAGAAAAGGTATAAGGCAAGCAAGTGGCCTTTCGCCACAATTATTCGACTTGTAGAACAACTAACGCAGAAGAATGAAAGGTTCAGGAGTGAGATTAAAATTTTTGGTGACAGGATATTTATTATTGCCATTGTTAGACTCAGTGTAAGTGAGGAAGGACTGCAGAACCTATTAAACACAATGAAAATTGCAATGAGCGCACGCTAATGGACTGTGAGTGAAGTGATGGAAGGCAGTGCTAATGACAAATGTCAGAAATGAGGTTAAGGATTCTCCTACTTTGGAAGCACAAGACAGACGAAGGAACACCGAAGGAAAAATCAGATAAGCTTAGGCAGGGGGTGACTCATGACCAAATGAAGTCTACTAGTGCAAAAATTTACCTTGATCTACGTAAGAATTTTCTGAGAATGCACGTGTGGAGCACAGCATTTCATGGAGGTGAGTCATGGACTGTGAGCAAACCAGAAATTAAGAGAAGCGAAGAGTTTGAGATGTGCTGCGGTAGAAAGATGGTGGAAATAAGGTGGACTTACAAGATTAGTAAATGAGTAGGTTCTCCGCAGAATAGACGAAGGAAGGAACGTACGGAAAATATTAACAAGAAGAAGGAATAGGATAATAGGACATATGTTACAGCGTCGAGGACTCCGACGGTACCTGAGGGAGCTTTAGAGGATAAGTATGTGAAGACTTATTTTGGAATATATTCCATATTACTTGACGACGTAGAGTGCCACTGTTTCTAAGAGATGAAGATGTTGTCACTGAAGAAGGAATCGTGACAAGCAGCGTCAGTACACAAAGAAGTTTCATGACTAAAGAAATCAAAGTGTTTTGACCACATTTTTCTGGGGAATACAGGACGAGGAGACGGAAGTGGTCCGGTTCTTTTTACGGCCTGTCATCAAGTAAGCTTTCATAGCTTACCTGGACAATTCTGCTGGGAAAATTCTTGTGTTATCAGTCTAATTAATATTCAACATCCTTCTGCAGCAGTTTGATTTTCCGTTTTCCTATAGCCTACGACACACTTTCGTATGAGCTACTGACAACTTTAACAGTGAGTAATAAAGGATATTAGTCCCTCTAGACTTGTAAGTATGTACATCACAGCTCTTTTCGAACTATGATGAATTACTTATGAAGAATTTCATTAGCGAATATATCTATAGTGATGGCGCAGTTAAATGCCTAGCACGTTCAAGAGGTGTCTACGTGACGTCCATGGGTGAGCACCGCATGTTATTCTTAACGCTAGCTTTCGTGCATTCAATACTTTCTTTGTAAGTGGTAACCTACTTCAGAAAATGATTCTGTAAGATATTATTCACTGGAAATATAAAAATACGTGAGGAGGTTGATACGTTTGTTTCCGATACAAGCAGTTACAAAAAGAGCAAAAGGTGCTGAACTTAATTGTTTGAGAAGCTTAGTAATACGCTTCTTTCAGTTAAAATTTTCATCAATATGTAGTCTTACTGATTCCTGCTCAGGTATTACATAAATTGTTGGTATGACGCTATTGGTTTACAGAACTGAATATTAGCATGTTTTTTTCTTCTTCTTTTTTTTTTAGATTTATGGAGAGTCCAATTCCTGTTAAATGCTTAATATATCCGTGGAAAATATCATTTACAAACTTCTTTCTTACGTGACTTATTATAACACTAGTATTATCTGCAAAAAGTACCAGTTTTGCTTCCTGAGTGTTAAGTGCAAGGTCATTCACATCTACTAATATAAAGAATTGAAGTGGACTAAAAATTAAATCCTGCGGGATTCCATTTATGATTTTCTTCCACATTCAGTAAAATATTCTACCTTCCTGACATTAATCACGGCCTGTGGCTTTCTGTATGTCAAGTATCATTCCAACCAGTTGTGTGTAAAGCCATCAGTTCCTTAAAATTGAGTTTTTCTAAATGAGTATCTTGATCTACACCACCAAGTGTCTTGGAATGATCACAAAAAATGTCAGCAGGCAGCGTATTATTATTTAAGGCTAGTGCTGTTTGATGACTTTATGTATAAATAGCATTCTCAGTCAAATAACCTCTCTGGAATCCGAGCTCTGATACAGCATCATGCGTAGAAGAAGCTGCCAGGGACGTTCAGTAGGTAATGCCGGACTTATTTTTGTCAGAAGATATTCATTGTTAATGGTCATTATTTGATTATGGTATACATAAACATGCCTTGTCCATGTCCTGTTTTCCTACGTGGTCTCTATCACATTCTATGGCCTTACGCCAAAGTTGCGGAAGCGTATGTATTCCCTGCTGGTAAAACCTCTTGTCCTGTAGGCGTAGCCATGTTTTCACACCATTACTTACACTCTCGTCATCTTCAAAGTATGTTCCCCGTACATGATCAATTGTTGAGTTGTGATGTGGCGGTCGGCACGATTCAGCATGTCTGGAGCAGTGGCTGTGACAGGGCGACCCCAGCCTGGCTGATCATGGAGCTCTGTCTTTGCATTTCCTGAGGCTGTAACTTTGTTTACTCATTGCCCAACTGTACTCCTATCAACTCAGCATCGCCCTAAACTGCACAAAAACGTTTATGGAAGTTTAAACCGGTTTCTTTTTCTGTACACAAGAATTCAATAACAGCACGGTGAATGTAACATGAGTAGTATGTAGACGCCACTTGGAAGCTGTACTACGGCTCTGCCATCTGCCAGAACGGTTTGAAACTTCGCCGACGCACAGGACAAACATCAAATGTGAAGCACCTACAAGGACTTTTGACTATGTGTATTAATGGCTTTTTTTTAAGTGGGGCATTACTCATTGAACGACCATCGTATAATGCAGGTGAAAATAAAATTTAGGAGGACTAGAACGTATGCAAAAGTCGTGCAGAGCCAGAATCTTTGTGCGGTATGTATTGTAAAAACCATTCCACGTGTTTAACTGAGAATTAGAGGGCGCAGTGACAAGTGCTTACTTTTGCTTCGCTGTGATGTTTTTAAAATCAATGAGACACTGTTTTGGACGTATTAATAAGACGGGGTTTCAAAAAGTTACCATTCGTGGGCTTTACTGCAGTGTATGTGTAACTTGGTGCGACTCTCTTGCGAATGTATAAGCACCGATTTGTAGGCAAGATATCGCTGTGGTATTAATGTCCTTCCGACACTCCCGCCGTAAATTCGGAAAAATGAACTATGAGGACGTTACTGCTAAATGCGTCCAAACAGGACCAACGTACTGTTATTGTTTTCGTGGATGCCGAAGGAATTGCGTAGGTAGACATCCACTGAAGAATGAAGAACGCGTGTGGGACAGCACGTCTGTCGAAAATCACTCTTGTGCTACAAGATACGCTGCTTCACGATAACACAAGTCCACACATTGCAAATGTCGTACCGCAGTTGTTACGCCAACTCAAGTGGGAGATAAAGTTCTCATCTCCCCATACGATTATCACACCATAGATCCTTAAAAAAATGACTAAAAGGCTCGACGACTGCTGTTGGACGTTAATGTGCAGCAGGGTGTTACGGAATTATTCACACAACAGGGCACCGTGTGTTATCAAATGGATATCTTCAAGCTGATGCTCCGGTGTACGATTACCTCAATGCTCACGCCGATTTCCCCTGATTCGCATACTGCTACTGGACTGTACGGCCTTCGAACGGAAACAACACTCATAAATGAAGGATCATTGCAGAATGTGGTGTCACACAACGTGGCAATACAGAAAACAGACGCTAATAGCATAGGCACATAGGAAACATACACGACAAAGATCTGTAAGTCCGCGGTATTGGTGATAAGCTGAGAAAAAAGTCCCGAAACACATGTGCTACCAAACGCCACTGTTTCCTGCAAATGTACCCCGACATCAATATGGGATATGATCACCATGCACACGTACACAGGCCGCACAACAGGTTGGCATGCTCTCGATTAGGAGGTCAAGCAGCTGCTGGGTTATAGCCTCCCATTCTTGCACCAGTGCCTGTCGAGCTCCTGAAGTGTCGTGGGGGTTTGAAGACGGGCAGCAATGCGTCGACCGAGAGCATCCAAGTTGTGCTCAATGGGGTTTAGGTCTGGAGAACAGGCAGGCCACTCCATTCGCCTAATATCTTCTATTTAAATGTACTCCTCCATAATAGCAGCTCGGTGGGGCAGTGCGTTATCATGCATTAGGAGGAAGGTGGGACCCACTGCACCCCTGAAAAGGCGAACACACTGATGCAAAATGACGTCCCGATACACCTGACCTGTTACGGTTCCTCTGTCAAAGACATGCAGGGTTGTACGTTCACCAATTTTAATCCCACCATACACCATCAAACCACGACCTCCATTTCAAGGATATTAGGGGGTTGTTATCTAAAAATGGCTCTGAGCACTATGGGACTTAACATCTGAGGTCATCAGTCCCCTAGAACTTAGAACCACTTAAACCTAACTAACCTAAGAACATCACACACATCCATGCCCGAGGCAGGATTCGAACCTGCGACCGTAGTGGTCTCATGGTTCCAGACTGCAGCGCCTAGAACCGCTTGGCCACACCGGCCGGCAGTTGTTATCTGGTTCCTGGTTCACGCCAGATGAGAACCCAGCAAGAATCACTGATCAGACTATACCTGGACTCGTCCGTGAACATAACCTGGGTCCACAGTTCTAAAGACCATGTACTGTGTTCTTGACATCAGGCTTTACGGGCTCTCCTGTGACCAGAGGTCCGTGGAATGCACCTTGCAGGTCTCTGGGAGAATAAACCATGTCTGTTCAGTCGTCTGTAGACTGTGTGCATCGAGACAACTGTTCCAGTGGCTACAGTAAGGTCCCGAGTAAGGCTACCGTGGCCGTCTGCAGGCACTGATGATGAGATATCGGTCTTCTTGTGGTGTTGTACACTATGGAAATCCCGTACTCGACACGTATCCTGTCTGCTGGAATCGTAATCATAATCTTGAGATCACACTTTGTGGTACACAGAGGGCCCGTGCTACGACCCGCAGTGTTTGACCAGCCTCCATTCGCTCTAGTATTCTACCCCTCATAACGTCATCAATATGTGCTCTTTGCGCCATGTTCAACACACAGTCACCATTAGCACGTCTGAAAACGTCTGCACACTTCCTCGTTGCACCGTACTCTGACATACGCCAACACACTTCTGCATATGTGGACTGCTGCCAGCGCCACCGTGCAACGACCGCAGGTCAAATGCACCGCATGGTCATACCCCGAGGTGATTTAAACCCGCAAACCGCCCACCAGAGCGTTGTTTCACCCTGTATCAGTATTATCGTTAATTTATGAGCATGAGTTTATTTGATCACCCCTCGTAACGTGACTAAAAGTAACTGAACCTCATCAGCGATATACGTCCTCTGTACGTATGTCTTAAACTACTATATTATATGTGAGTCTTTCAAATGGGTTTTGCTTTAGTATCGTGCCGATATTAAATTGTTTACTTAGATTTATTTTCCAGTAATGAAAATTCGTCGAAAACAAATGTTAATTAGAAAGACTCTCGTTGGTAGATTTTCAAGCGTGGTGCGGGGACTTCCTCTCCGTAACGACCTGACTAAAATGTATAAACAAGTGAAATAAAAGGGAGGCAGCTCAATATGACATTGCCTTTTTTCCTGGGTTCTGGGGGAGGAGAGGGGGTGGTTTTAGGGGTGGAGTGGGAGGGGGGTTGACTGTGCCTACTATGACTTCATTTAAAGTTTCAAATTCTTCGTTTCAGATAAGCACCTACTGCCGACGTTGTTGACGAATTGAGGTTTATACTCTAATCTCTGTTTATTTCTACAAATTACGTACTCTGATATTCGCCACATTGACATGTAAGTTACTCCCTGAAACTCTGATATTAACACACGCTGTAACAACATGATCTCCCTCTTCCTTTAACTGTTTACTATTTATTCTGCGGGAAAGTTTACTTCTTACGTTATACCTTCAATTAATTTTCGGCATCCTTCCGTAGCACTGTTCCCCAAACCTTGAATTGTCTGTCTCTCCGGTTTACCAGAGGCTATGATCCAATGTCGTATACTCCTAAAGTGTATACGTACAGCCCCCGAAATTTCTTTCGCAAATCATGGCCTGTATGTGATACTTGCAAACTTCATTTTGCGAGAAACGCACCCCGAACGTATGTTAAACTACATCATATGACCTCCTTGCATCATCCATCACGCATTAAATTGTACGGTTACAAAAATCCTACTTAATCTATGAAGCGGTGTTCAGTTTTCATGTTAAATGTAACATCATTATCAACAATGCCCGCACTTTTGCGCAGTGTCTACATACCGAGTCGTTAATGAGTTTTTCTCAGAATCCTGTGATGGGGTGGGAATAGTCTCCCGGCTCCAAATGCCCATCTACGAGCTACTGGCTGAAAGATAATGAAAAAGAATGGAGTAGGAAACTGTTTAAAGCTGTTACGTACTTTTCAGTCGTTGGAATTCTGGAACTCAATGTCCAACAGCTGCAAGTTCCAGTTCTGGAAGCAAGACAGCCGAGTTTAGGAAGGGCGTTGGAAAACAGACTGCTTGTCAGGTTGTTGCAGAGTAATAACTTGATTTTCGGTCCTCCTAGAGTGATGACACTTAGCTTTAGGCTTTATCCTTCTGCTCAAGATTTTGTAGAATACAAAAACCTCATGTTACAACAGGAGAGATGATGAATCAAACGAGCCTTGCTACTGCTGGAAAGATGGCTGTACTTAAGCTAAATTCAAGAGGAGAGCTGTTATCACATCTTCCAGGCAATACTGCCATCAGTCTGTTTATTTTCGCACTGCAGAATGCGTAAGATGGCACATAGTTGGGTCTCCGAAGCAGCTTAGGAACAAATGTAGCTAGTTCTCTTTAGGAGCCGATTATGCAATCTTAAAGTTATGTTAATTTCAATGCAGACTTTTGGCTTTGTGATAATGTATGATCCTATCTTTCCGTGAACTCTCTACTTGTGATTAACAACATTACGCAGTCGCTGGCTGTGTCCGCGAAGTATTAACGTAATAGTACTATATCCTCCCTAACCACTTGTGCCAAAGTTATTCTTTGCGTTGTATTCCATTGGCCTATTATTAATGGTTCTTTTGTAGATATCAGTGGGTGACTTTCATATTCAAAGTCAATAAACCTATTTCTTATAGCGTCTGTTTGTCTCCATTTATAGGTAGAAGATTTCTTCTCCCATTAATGCAACTATGTGAGTGGTGTGGTACCTATTTGTCTCATACGTAACTGGGCTACACCTATTAACATTCATTTAAATAAGAAATTTTCTATTGGAGAATACTACCGTTATTTTCAGTTAATTTTCATGTTCATTTGGGGTGGTTCCTCATTCTTGGACAGCCAGACTTTGGTTCTGTGCATTCTAGAAGCATGCTCCGATCACAACAGACACACTATAGCACCCATCATTTTCATAGCTGTCCATGTCACAGAGCCTGAACCGTTCCGCAATGGTTTGAGGAGCATGATATTGGACTGATTTTGATGTCAAATTAATAACATCTTAACCCAGTAGAGCACATAAAGATCGCTGTCCGGTGTCTGCACTGAACACACATAACGCCGACCTGTGTGCATTGACATGTGGTACCATATACGTGACGAAATCTACCAAGGACTTGTCCAATCGTTGCCACGCAAAGTCGTAGCTATGTTGCGTCCCAGATGTGGACCAGCATGCTATTGAGGAAGTGGAGGTAATCTGTTGGCTCATTAGTGTAAACCAAAAAATAATTGTACGGTCTTCGGCTACAAAACGGATTGCTTCTCCATCTCCATCACAAGGAAGAAGTGATAAGGTACCAGCACCTACTCTCCGACTTTACTGCAACCCCACTCACACTCGAGTGCCTCAGGGTGGTCTGAGATGTCGGCGTTGTCCACTGCCTGCTCAGGCGTCTGTGAGCCAGCTGCGACCAAAACAGTCCCGAGCAGCAAGCCAGCAACAACAATAAATACAACGCGGTTTCTTATCGCCGAGAACCTATCACGCCCCACTTCAGGTGCTACTCTCATCGTCTGGTGGTGTTCTAGTCGGCGACAGAAGGCGCAGCCTGTGCGCGACTGTTTCCCTCCGCTTTGATGAAACTTACTAAAAAACATTCAACAGCCTAGACCGGATAAAATGTTTCTTTATCCGAGACATCTGGTTTCGACACACTTTGCCGTCATCTCTTAAAATTTCTTTTCAAAAAGTGTGCATTTTACATTGAAACCTCACGCCAAGTTGTCAAGTGGATAAAAACCAGCAAGGGTTTCAACTTAAAATGAACACGTTTCACAATAAAAAGATTTTTAAGACCTGAAGATGATGGCATAGGCTGTCGAAACCGGTTGAGTTAAAAACTTATTTAATGCGATCTTGGCTGTTGAATGTTTTTTAGCAAGTAAAACATATCACGTCTTCCGTACTCTCAAAATGAGAACATTCAATCGAAGAAACTTAACAGCCAAGATCGCATTCGCAAAACTTGTGGTTATACGTCCTTTTTGCATTATGACTGTATCACAAATGCCGTGAAGACATAAAAATGGATAATACGTAGCTCATTCAAATTCAAATGGTTCGAATGGCTCCGAGCACTATTTGACTTAACATCTGAGTTCATCAGTGCCCTAGACGTAGACCCACTTAAACCTAAATAACCTAAAGACATCACATACATCCATGCCCGAGGCAGGATTCGAACCTGCAACCGTAACAGCAGCGCAGTTGCGGGCTGAAGCGCCTAGAACCGCTCGGCCACAACTGCCAGCGTAGCTCATTCCACACAGGTTTGTTAACAATAGATAAAGGGTTGTCACAAATAAAAACAATACAGTTAAAAACAGAGCCTATAACAATGAATACTAGAATAGGAAAGTCTTAACTGCTGGAAACGGTTACCGGGAATAAATAGTACTGAATGCGAATTTCACTATTAAATGTTTCTTCAAAGAAAAAACAGATTCCCCATCGAGCCTTCGAGAAATATCAATTTCCAAGAAAAACACTTCGTAAAGTCTTAGCTGCTGTGCAGCAACATATTGACAGGATAGAGAGGCATATGTGGGGTAGTAAAAGGTTTTGCCTCTCTACTAAAGTCTGCCACATACAAAACGCTGTGCAAGAAGCGCAGTGGTCACAGTACCAGTACGTCAGATAGGTTTGTGTTTGGTATCATAGTAGATTATATTATCTTTGTGGTGTGTAAGAGAATTACAGTGTTAGTCCTTCAACTCAACACTGAGACAAGCAGTAAATGGAAAACATCTGGTGTTCATGCAGAAGACATACCTGTAGGTCCGTCAGTGCTATTTATAACCAAATACAGCAACAGATGAGAGAAGGGGATGCTGCAACAGCAGAGGTTACTACACCCTTTACAGATGAAGAGGCATCACATGAAGAAAATGATAGTGCCATGGCAGTGAGGGATGAAGCTATGTCACCAGTGGAGGAGTTTTAGGGAAACCGTGGTTTATCTTATCATCTATCACTTCCAAGAAAACAAAGGAAGTTTCCAGAGGGATATCTGGCTGATGCGTACAAGATATGGACAAAGCAACCCAGGGTTGATAAGACACCGCATCTGAAAATTACAGTAGCACTGGCACAGAAAGGAAATAAAGAGCAAGACTGTGCTACAAAACTTTCAGAACAGACTGAAACGATTCATTAGCAAACCAAATTTTACTGCAGGATATGAGAAATCTGGGATAATGTGATCATTTTATAGCAAAACGACAACAAAATGCAATAATACGTGACTCCCACATTGAGACTTTCGGCATTGAAAATAAAAAGAGAACTGATCATCATTCATGAAAGTTAAAAGCTTCCAACATGTGGGTAAGTAAATGTAAATGTAAGATTAGACTGTTTGTAACAAAATAACCCACAAAGTTAGCAAGTTATTGGTTTAAGTGGAGTGCGATATTCAGTAAACTGAAAAAAAAATGGCTCTGAGCATTATGGGACTTAACAGCTATGGTCATCAGTCCCCTAAAACTTAGAACTACTTAAACCTAACTAACCTAAGGACAGCACACAATACCCAATCGTCACGAGGCAGAAAAAATCCCTAACCCCGCCGGGAATCGAACCCGAGAATCCAGGCGCGGGAAACGAGAACGCTACCGCGCGACCACGAGCTGCGGATTTAGTAAACTGAGAAGAAACGTCTGTCACGACATTAAATAATGAACGCCGACCAATCAAGGTTTAATAAAGACTTACGCTCTGAACGGATTCTCGCAGCGGACGGAAGGAGGCATGCCTTTGGTACGATCGGATCCCTAGGGGCAACCACACACTGTCTGGGTTCGTAATGGATCGTACGCTGCTACCCTATTTTATGTCCATGTATCGTAGCCCACCGGGCATTTTATTACAAATATGAATATAAATCAACCGAATGTCAAAGCGTTTGCCAGCAAATCGGCAAATGTGAGGGATTTAAGAATCTTCCCAGAACAAGTGTTGTGGCCACGTACATATGAGAAAAGTAAACCCCTCCCTTTATTGACTTCTGGGCAGTCAATACAGATGACGAACTGTAGAATTATATAGTTCCTGAAGGCGTTGCATTTATCAAGAATTTGATTCCAGCGAATTTCACAGGCAGTGTGCAATCTCCCAACATTTCTTCTACTGTCCGTATAAAAAGTTTGTGAAATTTATCACAGGTATAGTTACGGTATCATCTGACAATGATTTTAACATATTGCACAAGGACTATTTCTTACGCTTTCAGTCGTTTGTGGTTTAGAGTTTACTGCGACAAGACTCTCCAACTGGATCAAATTTTCATTTTTTCAATGCGGCGCTACAGTCTGGAGCCGCGCGACCGCTACGGTCGCAGGTTCGAATCCTACCACGGGCATGGATGTTTGTGATGTCCTTAGGTTAGTTAGGTTTAAGTAGTTCTAAGTTCTAGGGGACTAATAACCACAGCAGTTGAGTCCCATAGTGCTCAGAGCCATTTAAATCATTTTTCAATGCGGCTACACGAAAGAGTTTCACGGTGTCCTCCAAACAGCCTACAAGTGCAGTTTAGAAGAATGTTTGATGGAAGAGTTTTCCCATGAGAATTACTACCAACCCGCTTTCAGGAAATGTACATAGTGTGAGAACCGCCTAAGCTGTTATTGCTGTCATGCATATTTTTTGCCTGCGACAGTGTTGTCAAGTAAGTAAACTCTGCTATACGAGAGTATATCGTAGAGAGTTTCATGTCATATTATTGACTATTTGTCTGAAATATTGACCTCATTTTGAACATGTCCTGGGATAAACGTACGGTACGTAGTTGCGTTGAATTTCGGGCCCCTTCTTGTCATTGCTTTCTGGCCAGAATTAATTATGTGATGTTTGTGTTGCACTTGTGTTCTCTATTCTACTGTGTAATTTTGAAATAAAGCGATTTTAGACAAAACTTTATTTGACGTTTTACTCTTTTTTCATGCATTAATTAACACCCACGAATTGTGTACAGTAGTTTTGAATCATCCTGTAGATATGAACAGATCTGGTACTGTGGGTATGAGATGTTCGATAGTTTCGCATTAGAAACGAAACAGTCCTAAAGCAGATGCAGGAAGCCACTGGCCATATCAGTGTGGAATTGAATGTGAGAGCGTTATTTTCCGGAATGCAATGTTGTCTTCGTCTTCATTACCTTCCAAAGAATGAGAGAGCGGTCAGTGAATACCGCACATGAGTTCTGGACCAATTGTATAACTAAAGATGGAATCAATGGAAATTATTATTTTCCATTAAGACGGTTAGATATAATTTCAATCTGAATAGTGCCAGAACTAAGGCAAGTTTCTTGATTATCCATGCTGTTCACCAAACACGGCACTATGTTAATTTCACCTGTTCCATCAATAAGAGAAATACTGCGTCTGAAACTCATTTTCAATCCAATGAAAGTGCTGTGACAATCACTGATGATTATTTCACGACTTTATAGAGCTGCTCATCGTGGTTCGAATGCACTGACATGTAGTAGAAAGCACTCTGATCTAAAAAGCGGCTGCAAAGAGTAGTAACTGCACTTTTGATTTAAAGGAAATAGGAAGAGTAATGGTGCCCTCGTTTTTGTAGTTTTTGTGGTAACGTAATTTTTACTTTCTATGATTTCAGAAGAGACTGAAAAATTATATCCTAAACAATTATGTTTAGACCCATATACAACCGTGTTTCAATGAGGTCACCATTTTTCTATATTTTATTCGTACTCTCTATAACGTTTCTCTCTAATTATAACTATGTTCCTGAAATGGTAAAATGAATAATAAAAGAAAAGTAGCTTTTGGTTGATTTACTTATTAGTATTTACAAATTTCCTTTTGATTTGCCATACACAGATTTTGTCGATTGTAAGGTTTAGGGAAGCGGCATTGTAAATGTTCTTACTGAGTGGTGGAAGCATTGAATACGATAAATAATTGTTTAGATCGATAGAACTGTGACTCTCGAAGCTGCTACATCTGCATCTCCTTTGTACTTCTGTTCTCTTCTTCTACCACTGTTCGGTTTTTAATGGTAAAAGTATTGCATAGGACTGGATTGGAATGACGCAACTCCTGGTCAGCTGTAAAGAGGCTCACCACCTAACTCAGGTGCCAGTATCCTAGCTTACGAATTGTACTTGCAACTGTGGCCTGATTTACACAACACCCGTTGATACCGGTAATTAGGAAATGTGGTAGACACTTAGGTTCACGAAACAAAAATTTCCTCATGCATATTTTTAAAGCGCCTATTTACTACTGATGCAGCGTAAAAGCGACGCCCTGTGTGGGGTGAATACTGGAACGACTAAAATAGTTGTCTTCATCTAACAGAACCCCCTCCCCCCCTCTTCACCCACCACTGACTTCATGAAGCACTCCCAATCACTTTGGATGGCCCCCGTTTGCTGCCGTTGTTGGTCCCGACGGAACTCCATAAATTCTCACTTTAACCTGATCAGTCTTCTGTATCGGTTCTTCTTCTATGTCATACCATTCTGGGGTAACTTTACTTGTTTATATCATCTGTTCTTACTATTACACATTCGGTCGAGTTAAATTTCATTCTATTTGTTTGAGTCAATCTCTTGCTTAGTGCTATTCATTCCTTTTTAACTATTAGCGGCGGCTGCACTCACATATCAGAAGTTTTTTTATGATAAGTACGTAAGCTACTTCCAATGACTTGTTTGCCTGTTAGGATAGGTATAACACGATGCACAGATGCGCCCCCAACCAGCTATTACAATATACGACGACGTGACACGCTTAAAGCATTGCTGCCGAGCAGTGCATGCGGACGGGCGGGACCAGGCGTTTGCATCTGTGCATCGTGCTACTGAAGTAACTATTCAGCATGCAGTGTGTACATTGTACAATAAATTTAATAACCTTTTACCATAGTAGACGTTCACTGATGTAACACAATGTGTTCCACCCGCTACACCACGACTTTAAGCGACGACTTCTTTTTATGATTTCTAAAGTAGCCAATGTTCTTCCTTGGGGTTCAAGCTATCTCCATTCCAGATTTCATGAAAGGTTGTTCAACGATTTCACAGACTCAGTTCCGAACAATTCTTTTATAGTTATGAAGTACGGTTTCAAAACGTTAAGGACTGTATAAGCACTCTATTCATTACGTTGAATCATGTTATCTAGAACATATCAGTTAATAAAAGCATTTTCAGAAATACGACAAAGATTAAATGTAAAAAGATTAATAGCTTTTCCAAGGAATAAAGTCATTTCCCTACTTCGCGTAATATTCAGCAAATCAAATAAATATCTGCCTAAAGCAGCTAATGTTCTACCTATCTATACCAAATATCATCAAAACCTGTTCCGCGGTTTGGTCGTGAAAAGATAACAAACACGCTTTTGCATTTATTTAACTTTATTATATTTTGTTTTCGTGAACTGATTTAGATGAAATAAAGACTGTACGTTGTCGAAACTATGCTCAAGCACCCAATGAAGGCCTCATGAAAGTCCGTAAAGTAGTTCCAGAGGTCAGTGTGCTCAAACAGACAGACAGCAACTGTGGGTTTAGATAAAGCTTAAATGGTGAGTTCTCTTTTTTCCGTGACCCAATTTTTGATAAAATGAAGACTCTAAGTTCCTCAAGATATACTTAACTTACATGGGACAGTCCCACGAATATTAGTCAGAGACTTTTGAAGACAAGTGTGAGCAAAGAGACAAACATGTAGTCAACATGGTTTCAGCTGAAAGTATAAAATACACTATTTTGATAAAAGATAGCTTATAAGTTGACACAAGATACTCCTAAAGTACCTGTGGAAACGCCCTGAAAATTCGTCTAGCAGTTTTGGACATTAGCGTGTTCAAACAAAGAGACAGAAACTACAGTTTTACAGTTGCATTATTATTGTAGATAACTGCACGTACAGTACATTCACTGTAAATTGTATTAATATACCTTCAAATAACGTGTGAAACATGATCGTTTCTCATCTGCAATTTCGAAAAACTTTCGTTTTTGCAAAGTTTTATCAATTAGTAAGAAAAACATCGGTTCTGATTAATATATTAAATAATTATTTTGAAGATCTATGCTTTCAAAGAAAAAGGTGAGCAAAGATATGGATGATTCAGAGCCTATCCTCTGAACAGTTTCCATCAAACTTCCTCTGAAGTTACTCACCTGCCAAAATGATGTATGCTTCTTTTCATCGAAGGGATGTACTTAATGAAGGGTACTAATAAACGAGGCTTTTAACATTTTACAATAAAATTACATTAGCCATTTCACGACGTCAAGTGCTTCTTGGATAGCTTTTATAGCAGCTACGTTATTTTGGTCCCTTCAGACAACTTGTGTGTATTGTATAGTAAACCGGGAATCTAGAAACGATGGAGAGGCTTCGTCTCCACCGTAGCCCTCAGTGGTTCACAACCCCACAAGAGGCCACAGCAGAACACCCACTTCATCACAAGCCACACCGAACCCACGGTTATTGTACGGTTCGGCCCCCAATGGAGACCCCCTTCCCCCTTTACGGGAACGTCTCATACCAGTGCAGTGTAACCTCAAATGTTTGCATAGTAGAGTAATTATGGTGTACCCTTATGTAGAGACAGTATTTGCGCAACAATCGCCAACATAGTGTAACTGAGGCGGAATAAGGGAAAGCAGCTCGCATTCGCAGACGTGTAGGGAAAATTGCCTTAAAAACCATCCACGGGGTGGTCCGCACAACGGACCTCGGAAGTAGTCCACCGGGCGGATTCGCGTCTGGGACTGGCACGTCTTCCCGCTCGGGAATCAGGTCGTTAAGACCGCGCGGCTAGCCGGTCGGGTATCAGACTCCTTTGGCTGACAAAAATCTGTCGGCAGATGTTAGTTTTGTACTGACAAGTTATTTCTGTATGCAGTAACCGTGCAAGAAACATACTATTTAAGAAGTCACATTTCTCCTCCCATTTCTGAAATTAATTTCACAAGTCATATGCATGGTTATTTGGAACATAAATTTGATGAAAAGTCAATATTAACGCTGAAACCAAAACTATTTGTTGAAATGTTGCTATCGTACCCTGTACTGGCACAATACTTTTAATACATAACAGGAAAATGGGAATTAATCGTAAACGGGGGCATTTCACACTCAAATATTTCCCGCTTAGTATGACTCGATGGATCAACGTAAAGAGCTAAGGGATTTAGTAGTCCTATGATCGAGCAATGTGTGATGAAAACAATGCACAATACAGCAGACATTTGCTGGACAATGTCGTAATGGAACTCATTTGCCATTGTGCTCCTGTGACCCGTTATGAAGCGTTAATGGCGTGCCTTTGTTGTGTAGATAACTAAAGATAAGTTCTGATGCAGTATTGCTCAGTGTTGATGCTGTTTGAAGGTTTGTAGAACGAAGGGCGAAAGAAATGTTGAAAGAGGTACACGTCGTTTTATTTCCTCTGTGAGGACCACCGAGCTCAGCGCCTCACTTTGTTGGGGAAATCGCCGTCAAGAATATCATTTTGCCTGACTCCACGAGATGCTGTGAAGTGGTTTACAATTAAATTAACACTTTCGCCCAATCGAATCAGCAAAAGTGAGGAAGAGCAAACACTTTAGAATTAACGTGAAACTGAATAGGTAACTATCTGAATGGTTGACACTTCATTCAACGTTTTAGATATCTGTGCCTGTTAGTAACTGATTATAAATACAGTATATTAGGTCATGTTCCTATAAAACAGATCTGAAGATGGTCATTGCTGAGGACTTACAAGTTTGGGATCATAGACCTGAAACAAAAGAAATTTAATCAATCTCTTTCTGCTACTTTGCTAACTCTGTTGTCGGAGAGTGGGGGTCATTTGCTATTTGGTCGGATTCGGTCGAAGGCTTCTGCACACTATTTGTGTGTGTGTGTGTGTGTGTGTGTGAATGTGTGTGTGTGTGTGTGTGTGTGTGAGTGTGTGTGTTTTCTTGCAGACCACTGGCTCGATTCAGCTGTAATTGCATCTGCAACTTATCTGGTGTACCCCTGTTTCGGGGATATTGTACACCATTATCACGCCTCTGACGATGATGATGGACAGACAGGAGTTAGAAGATGACAGCGAAAGGTTGGAGAAGAAGATGGACAGAGAGAGTGAAGAAGATTGTATGGTCACAGAGAGGGGGTAGGGGAGGAGGAGTAGAGTGTAGAGGGACCAGAGATGGCATTTTACATCACTGATACCGATAGACTATAGAATAAATAGGAGAGTAAATTCCCGCTGATGGTGATCTAAATATTTAGTAACAATGTCTGGAAAGAAGTATTGTGTGGATAAAAATCACATGCTCTAAGTATTGTGAAGGTGATACAGGAGAGAGGCAGAGAGAGGAAAAGAAAGATATAGACAGAGAGTGGAAGTGGGGGATTGGTAAGAAGGAGCATGCAGTAGTAGACAGACAGAAAGAAGAAGGTCGAGCAGACAGATTCAGGAAAGAGAATGGGCGATGTATACAGCAACAACAGAGGACAAGAAGAAGTTAGAGAGGAGAAGGAGATGGACAGGAGGGGATTAGAAGATGGAAAGAAAGAGGGATGAGGAGACGACAGAGATGAGGAGACGAAGACAGAAGTACGGCTAGGAGATGGTCAGAGACAGGGTGGAGGAGGAGATGTTCAGAGAGAGGGGGCTATATGAGATGGACTGAGACAGTGGGAGGAAAAGGTAGACAGGTGAAATGTACAGAGAGATTTGAGTAGGATGGTGAAAGTAGAAGATGGATTGAGAGTGGGGGAAGATAAGATGGATAGAGAGTGGGCAGAAGGAGTAGGACAGAGCGAGTGGGAGGAAGAGAGAGTGGAGGCGGGAGAAGACTGTCAAAAAGAGGAGGTTGTAGGTAATGGACACACAGAGGGGTGAGGAAGAGATGAATGGAGAGAGGGGGAGATGGTCAGATGTGAGTGGGAGAAGGACAGAGTGAGAGCGAGAGAGGGAGGTAGTAAGTAGATGGACAGAGAGGGGCGAAGAGGTGATAGAGGTGGGTAAAGGTGGAGATGATCTGAGAGAGGGGACAAAGAAATAGACAGGAAGAGGGGGAAAAGGGATGGATGGAAAGAAGTGGAGGAGGAAACGGACAGGAGGGCAGGAGGAGATGGACATAGTGAGGATGAGGTGGGCAGAAAGCCTCGGAAGTCATTGAGGGAGTGAGGCAGAGGAGACGAGGGTGGGGGGGGGGCCTCGAAGGTGGAAATGGACAGAAAGAGGGACAAAGTGGAGATGCGTGTAATATGTGTTACTTGTTTGTTTGTAGATTAAGCAACAGGCAAAAAGCTAGTATAATAAGTGAAATGTATATAATTCTGAGTTGTAAATGATTCTGTGTCCTTTGCAGCTGCCGTGAATCAGTTCACTAAACGGAAGTTACCATAGCTCAGTTTCAGGGGTAAATTGTGACTCAAAGAGTGAAGTACTTTACGTTCTTGGTTTAAGCAAAAGTAATGATCGTGCAAATCTGCTGATTCAGTTCCGTTAGTTTGTTCTTACCAACAGCTGGTTCCAACGCAATCCATGGAGACTTTTCATCCGGACTGCACCAGGCTCAGCATATTGTAATCAGATTGATTGCACTTTGAATCGCTTCAGATGGAGATCGTCCATTGGAAACATTAAAAGTGTTCACGATACCGACTGAGATTTTGACCACCAGCTTCTGTGTATTGAAGTGAGAACGAAACTTTCGAAATTTAGAGGGACACCTTAAAAAATTACTACAGAAGAAGTTATAAAGTAAAATTTTCGAGAATCGAGCACAAAGGAAAATAACTTTAACCTGATCAGTCCGATAATATGACATTTGCAGAGAAAGGGAACTCCCTGAAGGAGATATTAAACTGTTGACAACAGTACCCATGATCGCAGAAAGTGAAGAATAAAAACGACTGGGCTACTAAACAGGTCATACAAATCCATTGAAGACAGGTAAGTACCAATGATAAAATTACTGTAGGCAATAAAAAGTAGCGTTAATTATCCAGTTGATACAAAGAAGCAGCCGAAGACGCAAGAATAATTACATCAGTGAAATAAGCGACAGAATTAGGAAATGCCGAGTTTGCAGCGAAATCTGATGCCTTTTCCATTAAATAAACCAGCAAGACTCTTCAGACGTACTACAACAAATTGTATGTGTATAGCAATGGGAAAACTGACCTTGATGATATTCCAGCTCAGGAGGAGCCGAACGTCTTAAAAGAACAAGGAAAAGCTGTAGCTAAATTGTAAAAGAACAAAGCACCTTCACTTTGACTCAAACTGGTGAAATGATCGAATCATAGAAAGATCTATACCTGTAAATAACGCATGAACTATATAACATAATACGAAATGACGACTATGGATGGAAGGCTACACCATGTTGGTAATGATTCATTTTCGTAAGAAAGGACTTACATAGCTTTGTGAGAAATACAGAACTCTTTCGCTGACTTCACATGGCAGTAAATTTTTTTACAGGCACTCCTCCTAAGACTGTTCAAAAAAGTATGGGCGCAGAACCGAAGGTCTCGACAGAGGACTCAAAAACAATCAGACGAAAGGTTGTACCAGACGGCCACACCCTTGTGGTGGAAGAGTGAGGTAACTGCCGTCGTTGGATAAGCAGTAGCCAGCAACAAGTCGTACTCTGAGCTCACATATTTGTTTCATAGTTTCATTCTTAATTTCTTTGCGTTTTTTGAGTACTTGCATAGTTTAATTCATAGATTTCGGGTGTATTGTAGTATTTGAGAGTTGCAACATCGCATTTAAGTACAGGTATAGTGTAAATTCGCGTAGTCATCAGTCATCTGTTTGTTTTGAACGGCTTGTGAGATACAAGAGAGAAAAAATTGTTAGGGATGGACAGGGACTGAGCCTGTCGTGTACGAATTCAGGGGGAATTGGCCACCGTCCGGAAACAGCTGGAAGCTGTGTTGGCCGTGGTCGACAGGCTCCACGCTGTTGACCTGGGCCGCGGTGACATTGGGTCACCCGAGGCGAGCGCTTTGGCGCCTCTGGAACCTGTAGCATCGCCTGGGCTCTATGTAGCCACGGCGCCCTCGGATTCAGAGTCCCTGCCGGTCGACACCCGCCTGACGGTCACTAAAAAGTGGACAGACAGAAGTGTTCCTTAGTAGAACTAGTATTAGGAAATTCAAGGGAAACAGGTGTGAAGACTGTTCAACATTTCAAAGGTCAATGGGTAAAATATTAGGAGGTCCTTGCCAAACACAGACTACTGGTTCAGCAAGAGAAACTATCATCCTCAAAGTATTCTATGAGGATGTTGAAAGTACACCTACTTACACTAGGCTTTAAAAATCCTCACGAGAATAATAACTAATGAAGGAGGTATTATAAGGAAAGAGGATGGTGAGTATACAAGGACACAGATTGAGTTGCTAGATGTTCTCTTCAAGGCTTATTTCCCTCAAAGTACTCCGCACATAATGCAGACCAAGATTCAATCTCTGAGAGGCACTTGTTTATGAGTAATCAAAGCGGAAACTGGCAATCTATCAGAAAATTAGTTGATTTCCTATTATGCTTGTTATTGACAGCCTAGAAGCCTGAATCACTCCTAGTTCTCGGAAGACATTGACAGTTGTATTCGTTCAGAAGCGAAGGACAACTGGACACAGTACACAGGCCAATGGTTTGAGACCGATCGATGTGTTCTTGTTTTTAAAGACGGCGAAAGAACTGGCTGATGTGCACGTTAGGGAAAGAAGGATAACTTAGGTGATTCCACATATAAACTAACACGAATATCAAACTTGCAAATCACGTAAAACACCACTTCACCACGTGTTCGGAATGTCGGAAAAGCAATACATTCTCAGGAAATTCCTCTCTGCACCATCCTCAATATCTAGGGGGCTTTTAGCAAAATGACCTTCGAATTCAAGGTTGGAGCTGCAGAAGAACATGGCAGAGAGACCAGCACATGTAGGAAGATAAAAACCATTAAGAAATGGTTCAAATGGCTCTGAGCACTATGGGACTCAACTGCTGAGGTCATTAGTCCCCTAGAACTTAGAACTAGTTAAACCTAACTAACCTAAGGACATCACAAACATCCATGCCCAAGGCAGGATTCGAACCTGCGACCGTAGCGGTTATGCGGCTCCAGACTGCAGCGCCTTTAACCGCACGGCCACTTCGGCCGGCAAAACCATTAAGAGCAGAAGAAAGATATGAGCCACCAGAATGCACAAAAGACACCACCAGCGAGTGTCCAAAAAGAGAGTTTTGTGGCCTCTGAACTTAGTGGTGAATGGATTCATGAGCAGATTATTAATTGAGGCCACTTTTTCCCAGGATGTACATACGGCTCAGTCATAGCACTTCTACGTAAATTTGCTAGTAATCTTTGATACGTGGCACAATGGGCCTTGAACACTGTGCAAAACTGGTGCAGCAAACGGGATCTAAGGGTCAGCCCCCAAAACACTGTTGTAGTACCAGTTACAAGGTAGAATACTGGCAATTGAAGCTCCCCTATGAAGCTCTACCTGGAAAGGGATTAGCGAAGTATCTAGGAGTAATCTTGTATGCGAACGTACCAGGGAACCCTCACACAACGAATAAATGATCCAAGGTGAAATGTAAATATGTGGACACTAGAGGAGCCTGTGGAATAAACTGCGGTTCAAACACCAAGTTTATGTACTGGATAGACGCCACTGTGATGAGACCTATAATAATTTATGAGGTTACGATTGCTGCAACAAAGTAGAACGGAAGTTAGCTGCTGAAGAGCCTGGCAAGATTCAATGCAGAGACTGGCCTGCTTAGCCATAATGTTGGAATTAGCAGTACACCTGCTGCTGTAATGGAGATCGTGTTTCAATTCCTGCATTATACCTGTAAGGTACTATGGAGGCTGGATACCCTTAGGGTATCGTGAATTGCACGTCAATGTAGGGAACATGGTAAATATAGGAACGGTCGGGGAAATTCCGGCTGACTATAGCCTCGAGCTGCTTCAATAAACAGTTGGTAGTAGAGAACGTGGGGGAACGAACCACGCCACCGCGCACGAGACATAGTCTGGCTTTGCAACGAGCCGAAAACAGAGGAAGGCCCTGTGACTGAGATGCAAGTGGTACAGCCTATTCTACAGAGTATAATCTCATTAGAGGAGCTGGCCATGATGTTCCAGGTGGAGATATCTGCTATCATGGTGTTGGAGGAGGAAAATTTGCTTAGGCGCTATGAAGACGGTAGCATATACACTTATTCAGACAAGCCAAAAATGGTTCAAATGGCTCTGAGCACTATGGGACTGAACATCTGTGGTCATCGGTCCCCTGGAACTTAGAACTACTTAAACTTAATTAACCTAAGGACATCACACACATCCATGCCCGAGGCAGGATTCGAACCTGCGACCGTAGCAGTCGCGCGGTTCCGGACTGAGCGCCTAGAACCGCTAGACCACCGCGGCCGGCCTATTCAGACATGCCAAGAAATCTCTATCAGCCCCTGCAAAGAGATCAAAATAGTTGCAGAATGCCCCTAATCCCTTGTGAGAATAGGGGAAAACAGCACTGTAATCCGGCTGTAGGTCCCTGGTCACTCAAAAATCAGTGGCAGACAGACGCGATGAATCCATTTACTCGGCTTAAACCTGTCCCAACCATCACTAAAGTGATGGTTAAACCAAAACTACGAAACTGGATCAGAAGACAACGTGTAGAACACTGTACTATGATCCAAAAACAAATACATGGCAAGCTAATGATACCAAATCCATCTCAAATTCCGTCATCCTGGGCTTAAACGGGAGACAGTCTTAACTCATTAGAGGCCATGGGAATTATCAGAAATGGGAAAACGTCCTTATGTGTTGGCTGTGAGATGATGGTGATGAGAGCGCACCACACCTAATCTTCCAGAGCGAAGAGTAGGAGATCAAAAGACACAGAATATTCGGGTCATCAAGTCCTGAAGAAACTGGGTCTAATAAAGAAATAGTACAGGACAATCGACTACTCTTTAGCGTTACTGGATGGCTTTATTAGAACCACAGTGGGTCAAACCGCACGCTAAACCCTGCTTCGGTGTGGGCAATAGTGGGCTAGGACCGCAGTTGTTTTTATCTCCCTGCTGAAATCAAATTTAATAAACTCTTTTATTTACTGTATGTGACACTAAAATCAACTGCCAGTAACAATGAGATACAGATTATGTATTATTTTCTAATTTTAAAGGAAAATTTTACAGTTTGTAGTTTATTTGCTATAGTGATCATTTAACTGCTTGTCTGCAATGCAGTTCGTCAATATGGTTCATCTTAGATATTTTTTCAATAATGTTAGTTTTTCATTAAATGTACATACAAAATCGTAAGATGAACTAGCTCAGAGTGGAAATGGTAGTTCTAAGGATGAATGATAGGGGTTTTTTAGTATGGCCAGTGGCATATTTCTTTACATACTCCTTTTACAATTTCTAACGGCTTTTTGTGGCTGCAAAACAATATTCATTTACGTTCAAGACGAATTTCATCTGTTGTGTTAAATACGAAAGTCTCAAATCAAATGATTCAAATGGCTCTGGGCACTATGGGACTTAACATCTCATGTCATCAGTCCCCTAGAACTACTTAAACCTAACTAACCTAAGGACATCACACACATCCATGCCCGAGACAGGATTCGAACCTGTGACAGTAGCGGTCACGCGGTTCCAGATTGAAGGGCCTAGAACCGCTCGGCTACAGCGGCCGGCCGAAAGTCTCAAGCAGTTTGGAATTTATTACATTCATGAGCTCATTAAGCTATGTAAATGTAAGTTTTAAATATTTTCATTTTCCTATATTACACCGTAATGGACAATAGGCGTAAGGGGAATCATGTCACTATATCTGACTGGTGCGTTCAACCCACGTTTATCTAGACCATAGCAGAGTTTTAATGGTGCTGGTAACAATTTGGAAAGATGATGTATGTATATTAACGTCCTTGAAATCTGTGGTTATAAGTCAATTTGTAATTTTACTATGTCGTTTTGCGTTTATTTTTATAGCCTGTTACGAAATTTACGCATACGTATCTTGATGCCCGTATTAGCGGTGAATGTTTGTTACAGTTTAATGATGTTAATGTTTTTCATTACATTAGGCTTAATCAGCCACTTTGCCACCAAAAGTATACATCGAAAACACGCTCATCGAGAAATGCTATGCCTCGCTGTGTTTAATCTTAAATTTTACCTGACCAGAGTGTTTACATTAACTGTAAACAACCAACATATTCCTTTCTTAGTATGACGGTTGCGTGATACAAAGGCGGGTATATTTAACCTGTGACCCTTGGCTAACAAATGTTAGTCATAACATTGTAAGTCGAATATCTGATGTTATATACGCTGTGTTTCACACAGTGCTGATGATGCTCTAGTCTAACGGGGAAGACTTGTCAAAATAGGAACGTTATATGTGTCTTATCGCTGCTCCACAATTGTAAGAATTAGTAATGAATTTGATTTTCTCCCACTTTATTCTTAGTACTACAGAACTTCCAGCTATTCAACCGATAATATACTCATGTCTAAAACATAACGACAATAATAAATTTTGCATTACGTTTCACTTCCATCCCTCGAAGTAACGTATCTCGATGAAACATGGACCATACATACAACGAAGTACCACAGTATAGTACAGTACAGAATGTGACTGAAAGAAATACAAAATGAGATGAACAGAAATGAAACTTTTATTCAAAGACAATAATCACACTGGTGTCACTGCGGTTCATGATGGTCCCCTAGATATTACAAAAGGTGGGACGTAGTTCCTAACAGTGTGTGTGATCATTAATGACAGCAGTGCTTGCTATGAAACGTGCTCCTCTGCAGGTCAGGTGATTAGAGTTCTTGTGGTAGGGAGTTCCTTCGGTACTGCACTGTATGAATTTTTTATGTGTATGGTCCACGTTTCATAAAGCTACGTTACTTGGCAGTGACACATTATGGGAAAGGTCCTGTTACCCTTACGTTTGGCACAACGGTGTATTGTGAATCAAGTTATATTCACAGTACGATATGTATGTGTATCTGGGTCGTTATTTTTAATTATCATCGTATAAGGAACTATACAGGTACTTCTAATCTTCGTTTTATTTGTGAGTGTGTACGTGCATTTGTTGCCACGTTCGTCTCTCCTTTTCTTATATGCAATCCTATGCCTTCGTTTCCCATCTGGTCTCTCCATCTGCCCCCCCTCCCCCCCGCCCACCGTTTCTCGCTCTCTTCTCTCTCTCTTTGTGTGTGTCTGTGTGTGTGTGTGTGTGTGTGTGTGTGTGTGTGTGTGTGTGTTTCCGTATGTTTGTGGAGTAGGGGATGACTATCGGGCTGTAATAGGTAAGGGATAAGAAGACGAGGCAGAATACAGCTAATTACAAAGAAGTAGGCTTGGTATTGGGTTGCTGCTTTCTTGACAACTCAGTAATGAAGACCAACACTTGAAGCAGCGGCCAGTGGAGTGAAACTGATAACTCACTAGGTGGGACTGTATACGGGATTGTATACTGCGCCCAAAAACAAAGACGCTTTGACGGAATATTCTGCGCCCTGGAGGAAAGTGTGGAGAACACGAGTGACAGAACAAATAAGCAGGAGTACCCAAGGGATCAGATAGTCAATGGTAAGCCAGAAGAAAACCATTGACAGGTCAGTGAGTAGGAAATGAATTCCTGAGTCAGCGCTCTAGAGAGAGAGCAGTGCAGAGATAATGGAATCAGACTGGAAGAGAGAGACATTGTGTCTTTTGGAGATTTGTCAAGCTACTGTCGAATCAGTTTTCGGAAACTAAGACACATCCTTACATTCAGTCCGATGGATATCGTCCATTTGTGACATAATAGTAAGCTGACATCAGCTGTGTAGTATTAACTTCACAGACAAAAGACACCTAATATTGTGGTGCTACTACCACACTAACCATCACTATACCAGAAAGAAGAAGTGTGGAAGAAGGAAAGAGTTAATACACCTCTGACTTCACTTCAAAGTGCCACATGGCTGGTTTTCTTTTAGCCTGTCAAGCAACATATCTCAAATTATTACAAGCTCATCCCCTTCATCATTGTAGTCAATCTCTTACACTGCAGACTATGACCAACAGTGACAGTCCTTTTTATTGCCTTCTTTTCGCGTCTCATTTATTACGACGAGGGACTGAAGAGTTTAGAACCTACGAGCTGGTTGCGAATAGATAAAAGCTTTCTTAAAAGGAACCAGCGGGGTAGTAAACTTGTTAGTTCAGGGCCGAGCTCCAGCGTCAGGTAACCAACACAGTATTCGTGTGCCTCCCCAAACCCCCACCCAAAAAAATTCCACACACATCGGGTGGTACACGAGAGAAATTATCAGCCAAAGAAATGCACAGCATTGTTCGAATAATTCCTTCCGAAATGTGAAAAAAAATCTAGTCATGTGTTGTTTTCAGGCGGCAATGTCAGAACCACAGTTCATCAGAGGCCACTCATGGAATAACGTCAAGTTTACGTCTCTAAGACGGTCGTTACTATTGGATCATGGCATCATTTTCTGAAGAGCACGCTGTTTTTCATATGCGTATATGCAGCAGCTCTCTTATTTCTCAGCTTCAGAATACTATCATGGAGTGAGAGATGCCTCCTGGCATCCTCCTCACGCCACAGTACTATTTGTTAAAAATAACGAAATCCGAAGGAGCACGAGTTTGTTTAACTTTATTACTAAAATATTACTGGACGAAACAACAATGTCTGCTTCTATTGGCCAGCAAGCTTCCTTCTTTGATAGAAACTGTGAATTTACAGAGTTCACCGGCAGAAATGTTGCACGGTCAACAAATGTTTCCCCACTATCCAGAACAGTGACCTTGCCGCAGGGAGTACAGTGTAGCCTCCGGGATTATTAACAGGAAGTGTGTTTGTCAACGATGCTACTGTCGCGTATTTGGAAAAACAGTATGGTCTGAATGACTGGTTGCCAGGCTTGGTAGTATGTCAGATGGGCAACACAATGTACATTACCTTAAATATCAGTGCTGTGAAAGGCTGATACACGTTAACCAACTTCCACAACCAGAGGTATGCCTGTCACTGCAGGCTTGTCTATCCAGACGGACGTCGCGTGAGCTTTGACGGCCATAACCTCCAAAGCGTTGCCAGCACTTCAGCCAACGGAAACAAACGCTATTAGCATCAATAAGGAGATCACTATGGAGATAGACTTTTTTTTTATTTATTTATTTTTTTTTTTTGTCAACTGGTTTGATGCGGCCCGCCACGAATTCCTTTCCTGTGCTAACCTCTTCATCTCAGAGGAGCATTTGCAACCCACCTCCTCAATTATTTGCTTGACGTATTCCAATCTCTGTCTTCCTCTACAGCACCACATCTCAAATGCTTCGATTCTCTTCTGTTCCGGTTTTCCCACAGTCCATGTTTCTCTACCATACAATGCTGTACTCCAGACGTACATCCTCAGATATTCCTTCCTCAAATTAAGGCCGATATTTGATATTAGTAGACTTCTTTTTGCCAGAAATGCCTTTTTTGCCATAGCGAGTCTGCTTCTGATGTCCTCCTTGCTCCGTCCGTCATTGGTTATTTTACTGCCTAGGTAGCAGAATTCCTTAACTTCACTGACATCGTGACCATCAATCCTAATGTTAAGTTTCTCGCTGTTCTCATTTCTATTACTTCTCATTACCTTCGTCTTTCTCCGATTTACTCTCAAACCATACTGTGTACTCATTTGACTGTTCATTCCGTTCAGAAGATTATTTAATTCTTCTTCACTTTCACTCATGATAGCAATGTCATCAGCGAATCGTATCATTGATATCCATTCACCTTGTATTTTAATTCCACTCCTGAACCTTTCTTTTATTTCCATCATTGCTTCCTCGATGTATAGATTGAAGACTAGGGGCGAAAGGCTACAGCCTTGTCTTACACCCTTCTTAATACGAGAACTTCGTTCTTGATCGTCCACTCTTACTATTCCCTCCTGGTTGTACATGTTGTATATGACCCGTTTCTCCCTATAGCTTACACCAACTTTTTTCAGAATCTCGAACATCTTGCACCATTTTATATTGTCGAACGCTTTTTCCACGTCGACAAATCCTATGAAAGTATCTTGATTTTTCTTTAGGCTTGCTTCCATTATTAGCCGTAAAGTCAGAATTGCCTCTCTCGTCCCTTTAATTTTCCTAAAGCCAAACTGATCGTCACCTTGCCCATTCTCAATTTTCTTTTCCATTCTTCTATAGTCCAAAATCCACAACAGTGACAGATGAACAAGAGGTTCACGTCTCTTCCCTTGGGGAAGGGTGATTATTATATTCTTCGTTAGTATGGCTTTTATTGGATTCTCCGTTAGCATGGCTGACGTCTTCGACTTGGAATCGCATTGACTGGAAAAGAATTTTCTTCATTGATGAGTCCCACTTAGAATTCAGCCCCGATGAACAGCGAAGATGAGTCTGGAGAAGCCAAAGACAGTGGTGGGGTACCAACCAGACTTTTACCCATCATATGATCCTACATGCAGGAGTGATTGGCTGGGGCGCTATTTCATTTCACAGCAGGACCCATTTGATTGTTATCCGCGGCACCCTTAAAGAGTTACTTCGACGATATTCTACACCCCCTTTTGAAGCCCTTCATGGGAAGTCATCCTGGGCTCAAGTTCCAGCCAGACAATGCCCACCAGCACACCGCGAGAGCTTCTACCATTTGTCCTCATAATTTCCAAATCCTGAAATGGCCAGCAAGGTCGCCTGGTCAATTGGGAACTTTTTCTTGATCTTTATGGACTGGGCCCTCCAGTCACCTCGGAAATTTGAAGATATAACGTGCCCATGGGCAGAATTTGGCGCAATATATTCCAGGATCACATTTAGCAAGTCTGTCAAGCAATACCAAGCAGAATAACTGCTTGTACAAGCGTCAGAAGTGGAGCAATTCGTTACTGACTTGCTCAATTGGTGAACGTCTTTCTCTTGAATAAATCATTCAGTATTTCAGAACTTGTAACCATTTGTCTGTCGGTAGATGTACGTCACATCTACCGATATCCGTCCAATCGGATAACTGCTTAGCGTTGTGTCGGTCATCTTTTCCGTTTTTTCTTAGCGTGTTTCTCTTAAAGTATGTCTACTACACGAATGACAACTATAAACCTGTCCATCGAAACTAAAGGCTTATCTTGATGCCAAGGTGGGTAGTTGGTGCCGGTACATGAAGGTATCCCCGTACATGATGGTATCTTTCTCCCTCTCTCTCTCTCTCTCTCTCTCTCTCTCTCTCTCTCTCTCCCCCTAGCGCACACACTTTGAGTCAAGCCGAGATACCGATAACACAGCAACAAAGTGAGTTTATAGTTCTCCGTTTGGGCAGATGCAATTCACACATAACTAAGTAGCATAGTTATGACAAAGAGTACAGTACTGCAGCTTGTTAGAACCCTAGGCTGCTCATTGTTCTAAAATAAATCCCTCGATAACAAATTCTTAGAAGATATCGAATACTATTTTAGATCGAAATCGTTGATCTTCAAATTTTTGTTGAGAAATTCAGTTTTTCTTCACTTTTTGGCGTGCCATTTCACTATACATTTCATGAATTTTGAAAAAGTTTTAGTACGATTTACATAAGCAGATAGATCGATTCCAAAGAGATAATAATAAGAGTGGTTTTTCTTGCATTGTTTTTCACGCCTTTACTGCATGATGGTCGTTAGAATTCGTTTAAAGAAATGGGGGGTCGAACATATTGTTCTGAAATGAGATGGTTAATTATTGTTGTAAGATTACGGGGATAAGTCATTATTCATGGAGCTGTATTTGAAAGACATGTCAAAAACGACGGGTGCTGAAACAAACAGCTGGCTGACAGTAGTTCGGCGATGCTGAAATGGCAGTGTTATCACACAGTTCGAGATGGAGACCTGGATGAAATACTTTGAGGCCCTGAACAAACTTAGCCTACACGTTGGAAGACTGCAGCCACTGCAAATGGTAAGCACTCACATAAATATAAAACCACCACACAATATTATTACTACTCATGTTGCGAAATAATAAATCTCTACATTGTACATTTTTGACCATCTACTACGTTTACATGTAATAACCTGATACAATGTAAGATAGAGACAGTACAGACCATGCACTGCGCGACTGATCCACAACGTCGCTTGATATAACCAAAAATTTTGATTTACGTTTTTTGGCCGTTTTCACAGGTTCCATCTATGTGCCTCTCAGACAGCCGTTGGATTTATTGGAGAGAGCATGCTGAAAAAAGATGGGATGAAACAGTTGTCTGGGCGTTTGTAATATGACAAGTGGAAGGGACACTGGGAATTTGTCCAAGGTAAGTGAAAACCTAAGAAGAACGAAGATGATTTTACATGGATTGTTATCCACGGCTGCTACGGATACCTTGGCGCCCGTCATCTGTCTAGAGGTCCCCAGCGCCAGTGGAGCGCGCGCCGCCGGTGTCTGTACGCGTCGCCGTCGCCTCTGCGAGCGTCGGCTGCCGCAATGCGCCACGCCCCGGCGCCGAGGCTGAGCTGGCGGCAGTGCTAGTAGTGCTGGCGGCCGCACAGTGGCACCGCCGTCGCTGCTGACACCTTGCACAGCATGTGGCGCGCTGTAGCCGTCTTCACCTTATTGGTTCCCCGCTTCCCTCACCTGCGACCGAAATCGCGCTGCTGTGTACGGCACCATATTATTCCTGTTGCAAGCAAGCTCACTGCATAAAATTCAATCACTCGGACGCCACATTGCGATTCTTTACAGACTACCAGTACTTCGTCTGCAACAAAATTTATTTCCGTGTATATTTCGGTAGAAGGTGGATTTTAAAGAAAGATAATTTGGCAGTGCTGTAACCACATGTACGACAGAAATTTTAATTAAAAACGTGTTCGATTGTTGCTCAGTCTTGTTCGCCACAACAATATGTATTATACACTGTCTCTTAAACGATATTAATCTCACAAATGCAGATTTTTAACGTTGAACATAATAACTGTTTGTGTAGCATTTCAAGAACGTAAACGAACAGCAATGATCAGCTGTGAATGAATTGCATGTCGCAGTGGTGTGCTTACATTTAGACTGCGTGATTCTGTGATTAATGTGGTTGCAGGAGAACTACCTGTGATAAAAGAGCAGGGATAGGTTAGAAGCAAAGTGGTGAATCTAGTTTCATAGCACCTTGGCGGAAGGAGTGTAACTGAAGAAAAGCGAAGTCCTGCTGAAAGTGTGCTGGAAAGCATTATGCGACGTTTTGCGGTGGGAAGAAACAGAGTAAAGGTTTAAAGGCGAAATATATTTAAAAATCTAATAATGAAACCGACTGAATTTTCATTTATGTAATTGCAGTACTCCTAATACGAAGCTCTATACCGTATCATGCGATCTGAAATTAGAAAATGAGAAAGAAGTATACCTAGCTAGACCAGGCAACGAACTCCGGAACTCGAGTATTCTACCCCAAAACCCCTCCCCTTGTTTCGACTGGACAGCGCAGCTGATCGGTACTGAATGAAAATAGTTGTCGTACATCTGTTAATAGTCCATTTCCTATTGATGTTAGGCAGGGAACGAAATTTTGGCTGGGCTCTGAGCACTATGCGACTAGCCTTCTGAGGTCATCAGCCGCCTAGAACTTAGAACTAATTAAACCTAACTAACCTAAGGACATCACACACATCCATGCCCGAGGCAGGATTCGAACCTGCGACCGGAGCGGTCGCTCGGCTTCAGACTGCAGCGCCTAGAACCGCACGGCCACTCTGGCTGGCACGAAATTTTGTTATAGACATTTTTGTTTTGTTTTTATGCAGAGAATCACACTGTGGCATATGACAGGGGAGAATTTCCAAGTATCAATAACCTTTCTTCGTGGAACTTGATGGGTGTGTACAGGGGGAAAATAATGCAATACATATTTCTTCGATTGCGGCCAATTCCACTTTTATGGGGTAAATCGCATCCCGAAAAATTATTTGCCGTATTACGTTTTGGGGGAACATCATCGAAACGATGATATTTAAAAGATGTTTCTCATATAAAAGTTGATATGTAATTAACGCTCTTGAAAACCGTATTCTGTAATTTTGTAGCAATTTGATACTCAGCAAACCACGCCACCACCATTAATTAATTCTGAAAAATGAAAACTTTTGTTACAACATAAGTTAAGCTTTCGAGCTTCATCCGTCCATATGTAATAAATTTGTTTTCTGAAAAACAAGCTGTACGGAGTGTGCTGTCAGAGTATTTTCATTATACAAAATTAAAATATCTAAACATTCATTATTAATCAAATTATTTACTTTACTTATACCCTCAATATGTTTTACATTGTTCTTTTACGTTTGACATCAATTTTTTTGGTTGCTGCTTCACAAAGTGTATTTTGTTGATTGAAAATAATAAATATCTCAAACTTTACAATAGTGACAATCTCTAAATAAATGCATAAAACATAACGTTTTCTTTCGCCATGCGCATAAAAGGAACAAAATCTCTTCACCTAATATACACCACAGAGAAAATATAATATAAAATTCAACAGGATTTCAAATTGTCGCGGGTGACCCTGTAAACTCCCTTATTTGTATCAGGCATATCTCTGTACACTTGTCAGTCTTGGCGGCAGAACTGGTTAGGTACTGGTGACTGCGTTTTAATATATCGTTTTTCAAGTGGAAACTGAAATCAAAATCATTCACCAGAACTAGATCAGAAAATCTTCCCACAGAGTTCTTCCAACGAGAGTCGGGCAAGTTCGTTGTCTAAGTAATCCAGTTTCCAAGGCTGGAATATTGCAGAGGTGACGTGGACACGGCCCAGTACGCTGCAGTACGGAGCTGAATTATCTGCTCCTGTGACCTGATACAGCGCATCTCGTACGTGAGCAATACCGGCGCCTGGTCATACCATTAAGTGTGCATAACCATTTTTTTCATCCGTCTTACTACTAGTTCGAGGCAGCCTTTCCCGAATTCCTCGTCTGTGCCAACTTCTTCGTCTCAGAGGAGCACTTCCGCCTGAAGACGACATTTATTTGTTGGCTGTATTCCAGTGTTCGTTTTCACGTGCAGTTTATTCCTCTTTCACAGATACCTCAAGTACGATGGACGTCATTCCGTAACGTAACGTCGTAATTCATGTCCAGATATTCTGTCTGGATTTTCCATACGTCTGTCTCTTCACCAATTCTGTGTAGAGACATCTACTTTCTTATCTTGTTAATCCACCTAATTTTCTGTACCCTTCTGCAGCACTAAATCTTAAACGCGTCGGTCCTATTATCTTGTTCACGCAGTCCGTATTTCACTGTGACCGAATGCTACCCTGGCAACATACATGGACAGAACTGTCATCCTCAACCACAGACTATTGTTTTGATACACGTAGTCTTCTATTGGTCAGAAATACCCTCTTAACCCCAGATACTCTGCTTTTTACGTCCTCCTTGTTTCGTGCGCGTCCGTTATGTCTTACTTCACTTTTAAATTAGCAGAATTTCTTGATTTCGTGTACTTTGTGGTTGCCCATTTTGATACTAACGTCACCAATAACCTCATTTTTGTTACCCCTTATTACATTCTCCTTTCTTCAGTTTTCTTCCAATTCATATTCTAGGCTCATTCCATTCATTAGCTCTTTTAATTTTTCTTCCCGATCACTGACAATAACTATACCATCAGCGAATCTTAACATCGATATCCTTTCATCCCAAATTTTAATGTCACTCCTGAAATTTTCTCTCAGTTCCGTCACTGCTTCTTCGCTGAACAGACTGAACAGCACGGGCGAAAGACTGAATCCCTGCCTTACTGCATTTATAAAAACGAGCACTAAGTTCATAGTCTCCCATTCTTATTATTCCCCATTGATTCTCGAATGTATGGTGTATTAGTGTCCTTACCTGCATCTTAATGCTATTTTACTAATAATTTCTAACATATTACACCATTTTGCATTCCCGAATGCCTTACTTGGTCCACAGATTCTGTGAATGTGTCTTGATTTATTCTTAAGTCTAGTTTGTATTAGCAAGCGCAACGTCAGAACTGCCTATTTAGTGTCATTGATTTTCCAGTAACAAGATTGATCGTGTTGGAACAGCTTCTGATTTTATGTCCTTACTTCTGGATATTACTACTTTAAGCAATACGGATACATGAGACGTCAATCTTAGCGTGCGATAATTCACACATTTATCTGCCCCTCCTTTCTTCGGCATGATGTAGATATCTCTCCGTAATTGTGATGGTGTGTCGCCAGACTAACATATTCTGTAAACTTACTTGATTAGTAGTTTGGTTGACCCTTCCTCAGATGATTTTAAATACTATGAAGAAATATCAAGTATGTATTGTAACTAATTTGACTGAAAGTAGTCCAAAGGTCTGTTTGTTAAACACTAAACCGGTCACCCAACATCTTGCACATCGACCTCCATTTCCTCTTCTGTCACGCCATCGGACATATCCTTTCCCTCTTACAGGTCCAATTGAACTCTCTCCAAGATTCCTCTCCCTTCCTCCATGGGTCTGCCCCCTCCTGCGTTTATCAGTGGAGTTCCCATTACACCCTTTTTGCCAACATTGCTATTAATCGCAGCAAAAGTTAGTTTGACTTTTCTATATGCGGCACGTGTCCTACCGATGACCATGTCCTATTCGAATTCTTCTTATGATTCACTGTGGCTTCCTTACTGTTTCTGTTTACTTCATTTCCAGGTGACATATTTCTGTGTTCCAATCTTCCACTGAACATACCTGTAGTACCTTCTTTCGTCGATGAGCAGAAATATAGCATTTGTTACCCAGGGATTCTTTGTCTTCTCCTTCTTTGATCACTTGTTACTATGTTTCTCTGGCCAACTTCAGTGACTTGCCTTTTTGGCGATGTTCACTCCTCTGCAGCTTAACTGTGTATTGTAGTACTCATTAGTGCAATATCAACAGCCTTGATTTGAATTCCCTTAATCATTCCTCACCGCTTCCGTATTTCAGGGCCTACTGTATCTCTTCACCTTCTACTTGTTTTGCTGTCGACTCTAACGAGAATAACCCTGAGCTGTTCACTATAACTGACTCCCTGCCCTACCTTTCCATATAGAACGCTACTTCCGTTATACGACTCGCTGTTATTGATATTATACTATCTTCGTCTGCCCAGAAATCCTTACCCTCTTACTATTTCACTTCACTGACTCTCATTATATCTAGACTGAGACTTCGCATTCCCCTCATCATATATTCTGGCTTACCTGCTACGTTGAAACTACTTACATTCTTTGCTCTGACTTGTTGAATGCTATCTATTTGTCATTTATTCGATCTTTTCCTCAAGATACCGACCCATCCCGGACATCCAAATGAGGGACGAATAAGGAATATTTTGCCAGTGGAGAAATCATCATGACAATTTCAGAGTTGGAAGCCCCATGTCCTGTGGATACACATTATTTTTCTTTAATACTTTGGTTTTTATTGCCTTCTGCATCCTTACGTCGTTTATTATTGCCGCTTCTTGCTCCTCTTCCTGCCGATTTCCCATCCCAAGGGCAAGAAAGTGTCCAGAATCTCTGTCCGTTCCTCCGCCCTCTTTGATGGTTCCTTATATGAACTATCTTCATTCACTACCGCTGATTGATTTTCATTTTAAGCTCTGTCGGAGATCGGATGTGGGATTCAAGATGCTCAGATTACCTACGAAGGACGTTTCCCATAAACCAGTAGTGCACACAGCAAAAGTGCAAGCGAAGTTGCCGTCCAAGAGACCAAAAAAGCTAAGAGAAAGGCTGCTTGCTGAAAGCTCTCATGGGTTTCGAAAAGGAAATTCACCAAACTGCCATCAATCAGACATTTAGCATTGTGAAAGATATAGTGGATCCGTATGTCGAAGCATTAATGATGAATATCGCAAAGACATTCTGTAAGATGGGATGGTCATCTCTGTTCTTACAGCGGGGTTACTTGCATAGCCCTGTTGATTTGATCAAAGAAGTATTGTAGGAATAGCTAGTAAGACTTATTTCACTACTTCATTATTTTACACGAAGAATTTTACTAGCTGATAAATACACGGCCCGACAAAAACAGTAAAACACCTAGGAGGGGAGGAGAAAATGAATCGAAATTTCGAGATTTGACGGTGTATGTGATGTTATTGCATTTATTATAAAATCGAGTCATATTTGCAAAGAACTTCGCAATATGATCCCACATAGGTATGATGTTGCATTCCCAATACCGTGGATGAATTCCGTTTTAGGAAGGACGGTATAAAGCCGTTGATCCTCTACTGAGGAAAGGTGGCCCTCGACTGTTGTAATTGGTCCTCGATATTCTGGATGCTAGTACTGGAATAATGTTGACGTCCGAATCGGTCCCACACACGATCTATCGGAGACAGATCTGGGAATGCTCATGGCCACGGTAGTAGCTCAGCATCAACCAGTCAGTTCATTGAGATACGTTCCACGTATGATGATATTTAGTAGGATACTGCTGCGTGAGAGATAACACATCAGGACGCAGGATGTTCATGACGTAACGTTGCGCTGTCAATCACTGCGAACTGTGCCCCGAAGTCATACCCGATGACTCTTTACACCATGGCTCCATGAGTAATACCGCTTTGCCTCTCCGACAATGGTTACCCGGGGTAGTAAACACAATGCGACGTTATTCGTGAGCAGTCCAAGATTTCCGCGCTCTCGGCGTCAATCTGAACGAATCAATATGGGCGGCCGCTGTGGCCGAGCGGTTCTAGGCGCTTCTGTCTGGAACCGAGCAGCTGCTACGGTCGCAGGTTCGAAACGTGTCTCTGCCATGGATGAGTGGGATGTCCTTAAGTCAGTTAGGTTTAAGTAGTTCTCAGTCTAGGGAACTGATGAGCTCAGATGTTAAGTCTCATAGCGCTTAGAGCCATTTGAACCATTTTTGAATCAATATGGTTTGTGGCGTTAACGGCAGTCTGCGCTTTGGAGGGTGATCACCAACTTCGTCTGCTTCTAGTCTCGACTACTGAAGCAAGATTTCACAGAATATAGCATGGGGTCCGTTATTTGTTCTCGGATGGAAGGAGCAGATGCGTTGTGGTTCTTATGTTCCTGGCAAAAATATGGCAATCCTCGGTTGTGGTAGTCAGACGTGATTGACTGGAACCCTGACGAAGAGTTTGGATGCTCTCACCTTCCCATGCAGTCCTCATTGGTCCATCGTCACACTCGATTGCCCTACAAATCTAGACACAGTGCGACTCCATCTGCCAACCAAATGGTGACTCGTAATGAGGCTCCTCATGTTCAAACTCTGCCATGTGTTTATAATGCCGTTTGACAGGAGTGCGGGACGTATCCGTATCCTTCACAGTAATCACTCATCAGGAGCTGTTAACAACACTAAACGCGAAGGCACTAATGCATTCTGGAGGCAGTTCCACCTGTCGCAGAGAAATGTATGTGTACGAAGTTAAACTAGCTTCCGACCATTCCTTCTGGGTGTTTCGCAGTGTATTTTGACCAGAGTCGGAAAGCCAACTGCCGAAGTCCACAAAAACGCCCAGCGATCGGGTTCTGCCTCCGGAGCACTGGTTCCAGCGCCACGCAGGACATATCTCTTGCACTTTACGTGAAACACACGGCATTGTCGTATGACACAACGCAGTGGTGAGAAGTTGTACGTGTATATTTAGCCTTAAGAAAATTGTCGCAGCTGCTCTTCAGGTGTACTGGGAATGCTTTTCGACCCGTACCTCAGGGACTCATTTCGTCAGGTTCTGGTCCCCGAGAAACGCACCGCGCCAATTAGAATGTTAACACATGATACGTATGCGAAGAGGTCCCCGGTGGCCGCCTCGAGACGCAGCAGGGTACGACGCTATGGTGGCGGAGGCGACGGCGACGGCGCCGGCAGCGACTGGAGACAGCGGCGGTGGGCCCCGGGAGAAAGCGCCGACCAAACATCGACGCAGCAAGCAGCCAGCCAACCCTATCTCCGGCGGTGCTCATCCGGTGCGCCGCGGCGCCATCAAGGCAAATGGTGCGCAGCCAGCGCCCAACCCCCGGTCCCGGAGGCGGCGCGGCTGACACCTTCCGGAGCTGCAGGCTCCGGAGCTGTGGTGAGTCCACACACGCGTTTCACCCTACTCCACTGCTAAATCCTCTGGCTCTCGTGTGCGAAGAAGCTGCAGCAGCGGGCAGAACATGGTAAAGGATGGTATCGCGCACAGAAGAATCGTTTACATCGTGAAGAACGTGTACGCAGTGAAATGTGTCCTACGTACGAAGGCAATCTAAATGTCTTAGTTACCTTCTCGAAAAATGCAAGTGGAACTTTCTAATGGCGTTAGTTCTCCTTCAAATACTCACGGGAAAAAAAATCGCGAGACCAAATATATTTCACGCAGAGTAATGCCAGTGACTTACACTGCAAAATTACAAGTTAATGTTAGCGTGAGTCAAGCCACTGCAAAAGTGAAATGGGGACCATAAATTCCAGAGTAATCGTCAAAATGTTGAATACTAGCATGCAGTCTAGCATACATTGTGACGTACAGGTGTCGGATGTCAGTTTGTGGAATGAAGTTCAACGCCTGTAGCACTTAGTCAATACAGTGGCGGTTAATGCCGATTGTGGATAGCGTTGGAGTTGCAGTCCGATGATGTCATCTACATGCTCGACTGCAGACTGACTACGGAATCGGGCAGTTCAAGCAACATGTCGACAGTCTGCCACGCGGGATTAGCCGAGCGGTCTCAGGAGCTGTAGTCACGGACTGTGTAGCTGGTCCTAGCTGACGTTCGAGTCCTCCCTCGGGCATCGGAGTGTTTGTTTGTCCTTAGGATAATGTAAATTAAGCAGCGTGTAAGCTTCGGGACTGATGACCTTAGCAGTTAAGTCCCATAAGATTTCGCACACATTTGAACAATTTTTTGTTGACAGTCTGAAGAGCATGTCGGTTATAACACCGGTATGTGGGCGAGCGTTATCTTGATGGAAAACACCCATTGCAAGGCTGTTCATTATCGGCAGAACAATAGGTACAATCTGCGGATTAACGTACTAAATAGCGGTTACAGTCCGTGGGACAATCACGAGAGTGTTCCTGCTGCCATATGAAATCGGAAATTGGCTCAAATGGCATTGAGCACTATGGGACTTAACGTCTTAGGTCATCAGTCCCCTAGAACTCAGAACTACTTAAACCTAACTAACCTAGGGACATCACACACGTCCATCCCCGAGGCAGGATTCGATCCTGCGACCGTAGCAGTCCCGCGGTTCCGGACTGCAGCGCCTAGAACAGCACGGTCACCACAGCCGGCTATGCAATCGGAGCCTTACCATAACGGTAGGTGCAGTGAGTCTAGCACGCAGACAACCTAATTGCAGGCTCTCAGTTAGTCTCTTTCTATTCAAAAAACGGCCATCATTGGCACCGAGGCAGTGTCGATTTTCATTATGAAACACTCTGCCCCCATATGAGCTCTCGCTTGACGTCGCAAAAGTCGCAAATGGTGGTGGTTTGGGGTCGTTGGAATGCACCCTACATGACGTTTCGCTCGGAGCTGTCCTTGAAATACCCAATTTGCAAAAGCTCGTTGTGTCATTGTTATGCTGCTGTTGAAATTGCTGCTGCAGATGGACTACGATGCGCCAGATCCATACCTCTAACACGATGGTCTTTCATCTCGCTAGCTCCACTGGGCCGGCCTTGCGAATGTAGCAGCACCTATATGAGTCAGACAATTCGTACCGTTGAAGAGCATTATACCGAGCACAAGTGACATATTAAACAATGGGGGCTTGACAAGTCGGCCATAGCTGAACATTTCTTGGAATACGGACACTAAAAACAGTTTGAAAACAAGAGACTTGGCTTATGAGTCAACATACTGGGATTCCGTCATAAAAGAGCCGGAGGAGATCAGATTGAACAGCAACAATTTCAAGAGACCAGAGCTACACACTTAAAAGAGCTTGAGAGCGGGGGGGGGGGGGGGGGGAGGCGGAGGGCTTTGAATGTCGAAAGGAAGCAACGACGAATGCTTGATACTCGTAGGGATGTGGGAGCGGCAGTTTCAACCATAGCGCCGGCCCCTCGCGCAACCTTACGTCACTCGGCCCCGCGGCGGTCTGGAGCTGCCCAATCAGATTCCGCGCAGGCGACGTTACGACCCTCTGTGCCGCAGTCCTGGATATAAAAGCGGAAAACTGTGCCAATCCCTGAAGTCACCAGTGTTACGTCTGGCGACAACGGCGGAGATTGCAATCGATAGAATTTTATTCGAAATGACGCGTCTTGAAAACCGAAAAGATTTTATTCGTAGAAGACGCCAGGTACATCGAGCTGTGGAGATGAACCGAAGTTGTATGTTACAGACATAACTGTTAGATGCAGACTGACGCATCTACGGTGAGGACAGCAATACGAAGCAAAATTCTACCGGTAGACGCATCACTTTGACCTTAATGACGGTACAGAGAATCAATTGACAAACGAATAACTATGCACTTCAGATTTTTAAAAATACATTACGTCATATGAGCAGAGAGGTTCAAACGATACTATAAAATTCTTGGATAACTTACTGATGGCTTTTAAGCGCAATATATAGCAGACGTGAAGACATTGAAACCATTTCAAGTTAGTAAAATAAGAATTAAAGAAGAACTGTACAGACATTTGCATATATTACGTACCACAGTGACCAAAGGTGTCACAAATGATACAGTCAACAACATAACAAGATAAATACAGAATTACTGTTGGCCTATGAGCGCCAGCTTAGAAGGCCTAGAAACGAAGATAATTTTACCTAAGTAAATTGAAAAAAATGTTTCTTAATCTATAGCCACATATAAATTAATCATTTAAGATGACCTGGTGTAGCATGAAGAACTAACTGTTCACCCTAATGATTATATCTCTTTTGATGTTAGTACCTGTATTATACAGAGATTGGCAGACGTAATGCACGAGCATAAAAATTGCTATAATGAAGTTGTACACCAGGCAGCCGGATGAACATGGCATCTTGGAATATGAAGAACCCTAAAAATTTGAAACACATTATAACGGAAGAAGAGGTAGCTACGTAGGGGCTGTGGCATACTATAAATTACGTAGCTAATTTGTTGTTAAAGTATAGAAAAGCCATAACCTACTGGAGTGAAACTGGTTATTCAGTATCGTAAGCGGGTTATATGACTGGCGCATATACTCGTAGATCTCGAGCTCTTCGAGAACATCCAGTTAATCCACTGGGCTGGAAATGGAGGATATTCATTCTTGTATATATGGAAACCATGGAATGCCCTTCTATTAGCAAATGACAGCCATCGGCCGTATTATTTTTGTACGTCCGTTCACTGAATCCGGTAGCAAAATCTCTACAGATGTGGCCGATATAAACGCATATCACAAGGTCCACATATGATCCTATACACCCCAGACTTCCCGTGCTTGCTTCTCTCGCCATTCACGGAACTATACAATACCACCAGGACTTTTTTCGGGGTGTGTACCGATTGCTTTTTGAAGGCAATTTAACCTTCTGATATCCAAACCAACTTGCACGATTTTATCTATTTCCCTGTTCGTATTCTCACTGTTACGGTCTAACGTAGCTCGTCTGTTAAAAATTGAGAAAAAAAAATTAGGCACTTTTATGTGCAGCCAGGTGACGTGAGTCATCAATAATTACGATGTTAGAACTTGTTCCGGCCGGGGTGGCCGAGCGGTTCTGGGCGCTACAATCGGGAACCGCGCGACCGCTACGGTCGCAGGTTCGAATCCTGCCTCGGGCATGGATGTGTGTGATGTCCTTAGGTTATTTAGGTTTAAGTAGTTATAGGGGACTATTGACCTCAGAAGTTAAGTCCCATAGTGCTCAGAGCCATTTGAACCATTAGAACTTGTACGTTTTCGAAATATATCTAAGATAAGCCTAGACACTTCATTTGAAATTTTTTGATCAATAAAGTTAACTCTAACTCTGCTGTTAACTGGATTTTGTTGCGTATTTGGGTCAATAATGTTTATGTCCTGATGACTTCCATGATACGCACGCAGGTGAAAAAAGCCTTGGAATAGTAATAGTCTTGGGATAGTAATATACAAATATGCAGATTTAGGTAGAACCAATTAGGTGAGGTATCAAGGGCAGTGCATCGTCGGGGCTGTCATTGGTACTCTGGTGATTCATCCGAAAAGGTTTCTGACGTGACTATAGCCCGACTACGGGAATTAATACTTCGAACGCGGATAGATAGTAGTGAGCCTGATGCATGGGACATTCCATTTCGGAAATTGTTGGGGAATTCAGTAGTTCGAGATGCACCGTATCATGAGTGTGCCGAGAATACCAAATTTCGGGCATCACGTCTCACCAGGGACAACTGCTTTCACATAACGACCGAGAGAAGCCGCTTTCGTGGAGAGTTGTCTGTGCTAATAGGCAAGCTACACTACGGAAAATAACAGGATAAGTCTACGTGGGATGTACGACGAATATATCCTTTAGGACAAGACGGTGAATTTGGCGTCAGTGAGATATGAAAGCAGATGACTGTCGCAAGGACCTTTGCTTCCAGTGTGAAATCGCCTGCAGCGCCTCTCGTGGGCTCGTGACCATATCGGTTGGACCTTGGACGACTGGAAAAAGATGGCCTGGAAAGATGAATCACTTTTTAGCAACTGGTGATGCGGTTCGAATAGGGCGCAGACAAAGAAACAGGTTGTCAACAAGGTAATGTGCAATCTGGTGGGTGCGCCGTAATGTTGTGGGCTGTGTTTACATGGAATTGACTGTGTCCTCTTGTCCTACTGATCCAATCATTGACTCGAGTAGAACATTTACAGCCATTCTGGGAATCCACGTACCCAAACAACGATGGACCTTTTATGGATGAGAATGCACCATGTCACTGGACTACAATTGTTGGCGACTGGTTTAAAGAACATTCCGTACACTTCGAGCAAATAATTTGGTCAGCCAGATCGTCCGACATGAATCCCATTAAACATTTACGGGACATAATCCAGAGTTCAGTTCTGCACAAAATCCTGCAACGGCAGCACCTCAGATTTTACGAACGGCTGTCGAGGGAATATGGCTGAATATTTCTGCAGAGTGTCTCTAAAGACTTATTGAGTACACGTTACTTCGAGTTGTTGCAGTACCAAGGGCAAAAGGTCCGACACGATGTTAGGATGCGATATTGTCACCTCTGTGTCAACCAATGTTGTAATCAGACAAATTTCTTTGAGTTAACTTTACTCAAACCACTTAGCCACTTCCTCGTCACCGTCATTTAATCGAATCATGAATGACAACAGTAGTGGTAACCTGCTCTACAGGAAGTGATAAGCTTCAGAGAGACTGATACTTCACCTCGCTTCTAGTATTTTCACTGCTATTGACGATATCTTTCAGTAGAAACTGTATGCTTATCGTGTATCATGTTCTTGAAGGCCTTATCCTTGGTCCACTGAGGTATTTGTTCAATAAAATTGATGGTTAAATATTGCGTGCTTATCTTATCGACCGCCATACAAGAGACAGAAGACGCACATGCGAGTCAGGTCTCGCTATGACAGCACCTTCATCTAACAAGTGATAATGACATCAATTTCCCATCAAAGGAAAGAAGTTCACACACGAGAGAAAACTTTCAAGATGTCTTCCATCTTAAGAACTCCTGGAGGTTTCTACTTCTATCACACACATAAAAAAAAAAGGTTTTCCATCGCTCCGGTTCCCAGAACTCCTGAATATAGGCGTTGACTGTGGATATTGTATCACAGACACAGACCCTTTGACTGTTCAGAGATGACACTAAAACCTCCCAAAGATGTAAACAACAATGCATGAGCAGCACCTATTAGACGGAGGGGGTCCGACAGCCGAACAGTTCCAGTCATTCCAACAGGAAGGAGGTACACTACTCGTCTGTTGTTCAACCATGCCTAGACGGTCAATACCGCGGTTCGATAACGTCTGCATTGTTACTTTGCGCCAGGAAGGGCTCTCAACAAAGGAAGTGCCCACAGGCCTCGGAGTGAACCAAAGCGATGCTATTCCGACGTGGAGGGGCGTCTCGGAGTGAACCCAAGCGATGCTATTCCGACATGGAGGGTATACAGAGAGAGACAGGAACTGTCGATGACATGCCTCGATGAAGCAGCACAAGAGCTACGACTTCAGTGGATGACAGAAACCTACGGATTATGGCTCGGAGAAACCCTGACAGCAACGCCACCATGTAATACGACTCAAACTGTGCGCAGTAGGCTGCATGATGCGCAACTTCACTCCCGACGTCCATGTCGAGGTCCATCTTTGCAGCCACGACACCATTCAGCACGGTACAGATAGGTCCAACGACGTGCGGAATGAACCGCTCAGGATTAGCGTCACACAATCTTCACCGACGAGTGTAGCATGTGCCTTCCACCAGACGATCGTAGGAGACGCATTTAGAGGCAACCCGGTCAGGCTGAACACCTTAGACACACTGTCCAGCGAGTGCACCAAAGTCGAGGTTCCCTGTTGTTCTTGGGTGGCATTATTTGGGGCCGACCTACGACGCTGGTGGTCATGGAAGGTACCTTAACGGCTTTACGACACGTTAATGCCATCGTCCGACCGATAGTGCAACCATATCGGCAGCATAATGGCGATGCATTCGTCTGCATGGACGACAATTTGCGCCCCCATCGTGCATATCTTGTGAATGACTTCCTTCAGGATAACGATATCACTGTAGTAAAGTGGTCAGCATGTTCTCCATACATGAACCCTAGCGATCATGCCTTGGACAGTTTGAAAAGGGCTGTTTATGGACGACGTGACCAACCTACCACTGAGGGATCTATGCCGAATCGCCTTTGAGGAGCGGGACAATAAGGACCATCAATACCTTGATGAACTTGTGGATAGTATACCACGTCAAATACAGTCACGCATCAATGGGAGAGGACGTGCTACTGGGTATTAAAAGTACCGGTGTGTACAGAAATCTGGACTACCACCTCTGAAGGTCTCGCAGTATGGTGGTACGACATGCAATGTGTGGTTTTCATGAGCAATAAAAATGGCAGGAAAGATGTTTATGTTGATCTCTATTCCAATTTTCTGTAAAGTTTCCGAAACTCTCGGTACCGAGGTGATGCGAAACTATTTTTGATGTATGTATGTCTTTAACTGTTATTTCATCGCAAGCTACAAATGACACTCACCTCTTTCTTGTAAAAACGTTCCCTGTGTGCTGGCGTCGTATCAATACTACCACTGTGGCTTTATCGTTAGAGGGGAAACCTGATCGATACCTAGGCACCTTTGAAAAAACCCTTCCACTGTCTCAACCGCACCTCGCTTTTCGAACACCATACCCACGTAAAACTCTATACCACTCCATACCACAATTATACTGGCAAGATGTCGACAAATCTGGAGCAATCTTCGAGTAAAAGGAACTTCCCCATGGGGACCGCCAACAAAGAGGTGTTGAGCGAAGTACCTAGACTGTATTGGTTCAAATGGCTCTGAGCACTATGGGACTTAATATCTGAGGTCATCATCCCCTATAACTTCGAACTAATTAAACCTAACTAACCTAAGGACATCACAACCATCCATGCCCGAGGCAGCATTCGAACCTGCGATCGTAGCGGTCGCTCGGTTCCAGACTGTAGTGCCTAGAACCGATCGGCCACTTAGGCCGGGCTTCGTTGTAGAGCCCGAGTGTGTAGTTGAGTCAACAGTTTCCAACTGGTTCGGTGTAGCCACCCATGATTTCTCTCCAGTGTTACCCTCTTCATGTCAGATTACTTCTTCAACTAAGGTCCTTAATTATTTGTGGGAATTATTGGAATCTCTGTCTTCCTCTACAGCCTTTAAAGGTTCCTTTAAAATGGAAGTTATTTCCTGCTGTCTCTCCACACGTCCTATTTCTTGTCAGTGTTTCCTTATGATACTTTCTTCGCTGATTCTGCGATAACGTACTCTTTCCTTAGGTTATGTGCCCACCTAACTTTCATTGTTCTCCTGTAGCACTGAAACTTCGGTTCTCTTCTGTTCCAGGGTTCCCACAATCAGTGATGCGCTACCGTATAATGCTGTGTTGCAACGTGCATTCTCAAAACGTTTTTCGTCATATTGAGGCATATTAGACTTCTATTGGTCATTAATGCCATGTTTGCCTCTGATGATCGATTTGTTGTGCACCACTTGCTTAGTTCATCGTGGGTTATTTTGCTATCGGACAGCAGATTTTCTTAACGTCGTCTACTTCGAGATCCCATTTCTGCTGTTAAGTTTCTCCCTGTTCTTATTTCTGCTATTTCTCACTTCTTCCTTCTGTGTATTATTCTGGTCTGCACCTTGGATGCACGAGCTGTTAAGCTGATTGAGCGATAGTTCTCATACTTATCTCCTGTTGCCGTTTTAGCAACTGCGTGGTTGATGTTTTTGAAAGTCTTTTAGTGAGTCACCCATCTCACAGATTCTAAAAACTAGGGTAATTAGTCCTTATATTGCCACTTCCCCCAGTGATTTAAGAAACCCCAATGGAGTTCTGTGTTATTTGATCTCAAGTCTTCCATCACTCTTTAAACTCTGATAGATACTGAATCCAGTGTCTTTTCCCTCTCAGTTCAAATTTCTTCTTCTATCACCTCAGACAATTCCATCCTCTTCAATGTACGCATTCCACGTACTTTTAACGTTGCCTTCTTTACTTTTCATCCATCAACGGTTGTTTTCATTTTTCTAGGTGCTGAATCAGCACTTCAAGCAATCATTCCTTCAAATTTTTCTGCAGCTATTTCGTCTTCGCTTCCCTCCACTTTCTCTTAATTTCATAGGTAAGGGATTTCTCTTTCTGTATTCCCTCTATTCTTGAACTTTTCTGTACGTCCTTCTTTAGTCGATCAGTTAAAGTATTTCTCTTGATACCCAACGTCCCTTTGCAGTCACCTTCTTTGTACCTATGTTTGTCAGTCTAACACCTGTGACTGCTTCTTTAAGAAATATGCACTGCTTCACGACTGGAGATCCTACTGTGGTTTTTCTTATCGCAGTACCCAAATCGTTCCCGGACTTCTAACAATCTCAGCATTTCTTCCCTGTACACTGGCTGTCCCAGATATTTCCCTCAGCTTCAATTTACTCCTCATAATTATTGTGAAATGTGTCCATATCTGCTCCTGGGGACGTCTTACAGTGCAATATCTGTCAACGGAATCTCTTTCTGATCATGATGTTACCCAGCTGGAATGTTCTGGAGTTTCCGAGCCTTTTCCAAGTAAACCTTTTCCTTTTGTGATTCTTGAACTGTAACTGATTTAGATATGTAGCAAATTCAATTAATTTTTCTTTTCTCTCATTCCTACTACCAAACCATTCCTCTCTCTCGTATGTCCTTCATCTATTCCATGCCTTAAATCTCATTCCAGTCGTCCATGATTGTAGGGTTTCCTATTCTCTTTACATACAGAGTTAATCTTTGATATATATTTTCTGTCACTCTTCATCTTCTGCCTGCGATTTTGCCACGTATACATGAACTATTGTTGTCGGCACTCGTTTGCTGTCGAACCTCAAAAGAAGAAAGAGAGAGAAGTGGCGCTGTGGTTAGCTCACCGGACTCGCATTCGGGAGGATGACGGTTCAAACTAAAGCCATTCCAACCAGATTTAGGTTTTCTGTGATTTTCCTACATCGCTGGAGGCTAATGCCGGGCGGCCTATTTCCTCCTCCATCCTCGACACAGTCCGAGCTAGTGATCCGTTTATAATGATGTTGATGTCGACGGGATATTAGACTCGGTATTACCTCCTTTTTATTCAAGAAAATAAACGTGTCACTGAACTGTTCTCAATGATCTAAGTATGTGAGTCCCGATTTAAGACACTTCGCAAATTCTAGAATTACTGAGAACAATGACTGAAACTTAGTAATCAACGTAATTGTGTAGTTCTCAGCACCTCCCCACAAAGGAGTGTCTTCTGACGAACACGTGACACATCTGTCGCCAAATTCAGGCTGTTATCAAGGTTAGGGGCGGCGTTAGAGGACAATAAAGTGTTGTCTCCTGGTGTGAATTTTTTGTCCAATGTACTTACATATTAGTGGAAAACATGGAAAAGAGTTCTTTGAAAGCAGTAATTTGAACTAGAGATATGCAACAACGCTCCAGCAGCAACAAAGGTCAGGAAAGGCATAAGTTTGGTTTTGCATCCTAGTACCCATTACAGTGGCTGTGAAGTGTTTATGTAGATCCGCAAACTTTGTTCTATAAAAGTATTCTACTCGAAGTTCAACACAATGCGGTTTTCTTCACGCAAGAAAAGCCACAGCACGTGCCACGTGGTTCACGGTCTACAGGCACTGCGCTTGCTGCGGTCCCCTTTCCCTCCCTCCCCCCCCCCCCCCCCCCCCCCAAGGCCTTCCCACCCCGTCCCGTCTGCCATCTGAACCATCCACCGTCTGAGAGGGCGATCCTTTCGGCCGGTAATTTCCTTGCCCAGATTGAACGGCCGTCGGTACTCCGCCGCCAAGCAACGTAGTGGAAACATGGAGGAGGATATGGGAAGGGGGAAAATAGGGGGTTAGGCTGGCAAGTTTTCTGCGCGAGTACGCAACGGCAGCGTATTTCGGTTGAGAGCATACCGCTGGCTGTCATCTACAACAGATAGCGTCAAGATCTCCCAACTAATAAGAAATATTTTAAGTTACGTAATACGGGCACAAACTAGCGAACTAATCATGCAGGTATCAATTATTTTAAAACACACTTTAGTTACCTACATAACTTGCTAAGTTATCAGTGTTATCCAGCATTGACGTGAAGGGCCCGCAATATCATCTTATCATGACACGTAATTGTTGAACATGAGCGAATACTGCGTATCACATCTAAAAGATTCTACGTGTAAGAAAAGGCACTTCAGTCAATTTAGTCTATTTGAGACGGGTACAGAGCACCATATTTATGCTCACAGTGTGAATTTTATTTGATAGTGAAATCATTTGTGATTTATTTCTTCACGACTAGGACAAAAATGTTTAATTGTCAATAATTATCACAAAGGTGTTGAATTCACAATAACTTAATATAATGCTGTCCTGTGGCAGCATACTGATAAGGCAGCCTATGCAAACGCAAACCTGTTAATATGACATGGGGATCAGGGAAAGCAGATAAGAAATTGCATAAGTGCTGAGTGATAATAATGAAGTGATTTAGTAAATAATGGAACTGCTGCAGGCAATACGTAGAAATACGGAAGATACTCCCCGGCACCTGTTGTGGAGTTTGGAGGCAAATGTATTACGATTTACAAGATACGCGGAGCTCCAAGGTATTAAAGTGGTAATCCGGTATGAACTGTCCATACGTCTCACAAAGAAGCGACTCGATCTCACCATATTGTTGCTGTTGATGGCAAAAATTTTGCGACCTCAACCTGCAATAGCACCATTGCCCATCCCTCTAAATTGGTGTCATAATTTGAAGAGCTGCTGAGAAGTTCTACTAGGCGATTAGAAGGCCCAAGGAATCGGATGAATTCTCTTTCAACTATGTGACGACGTCGGTCAAGGAACATTTGCTTCACTGCGGTTCACGTTAAGAGACTTGCTGCATTCTGATTCTCGCGACCTACAACCTCGAAAGGAGCGTCTCTGAAAGCAAAGGTCCTCGTCCCTGTTTGACTAGGGTAACCAGTGAAATTCTTCCTAACAGTTCGCTCGGAAAAACTCGTCGCTTGTTCTTTCTCTCTCTTTCTTCAGCCAATAATGTGACTTCCCTTTAGTACTGCCGTGCTCGCAATCTCCCTGGAAAAATGTTTCATGGTAACCACTACAAGCTGCAGATTCTGCGGTGTCACACAGTTTTCGAAGACGGGGGCTGCTATTCACCCACCCGGTACTGATGTCTGGTATCCATCCCAAAAGTCGTTTCTAAGTTCGGCAGACAACAGATCATTCCTCTAGGGTACTTCCCGAGTAATGTTTTCGCAAGCGGTCGGTGTAGGACACAGCGCGTCTGGGACGGCTGTGACGGCACTTGACCATAGTGTGACCGCCACACACCATCATCCCTTCTCCGAAGAGAGTAGTGGGTTATCTGGCCGTCCCGGTGTCCGGGTCATTGCCCATGCCACCCAGATTGCCTCCGAACCATTTCCTTACTTTCCAATGGCATGCAAATTTATTTTTATAGTAATGCAAGTGACGATTGTTCAAAAATATAAGATTCATTAATTATACACATCGGGAGCGTGTCTATAACCTGAATATGGTGAATTAACATACGTTGCGGCCCGTACTGGGAAATAGTCCCGTAAAAAGAGTTCCATAAATTTCATTTCTGACCTGATCTGTTTTACAAAAGTCATTTCCTAATATATTATAAAATAGATATGAAGATGCTCATTGTAGACCGAAACTCGTAGTCTGATGACAAAAAGTTTGTGACCATAGACGTGAAGGTAAGGAAATTTATATTGAATTCGGGTCACTGCTCAATTCGCGATCATGTCGCAATCTGAGAAAAAGGAGTTCGAAATGTGTTTTTCCACCAGCCCCATGACAGATACACTGAATTTTTTTGATGATCAGACACTGAACGCTCTGAAATAAATGAAGAACCCATAGTAACAACGGCATGTGCTTGCAGAAGGCGATGAAGGCCACAGAATTGTCTATCGTCACAATTAACTGAACGAGGGTAAGCATTTACGAACCTTTGAGTGCAAGGTCGGAAAGTTGTGAGGGCACATGATAATCTGGAGTGAAATATGGACCGTCGGATTACAGATACAATCGGTTTCTTCAGCGTAACATACACCATCTCATTTTACTCAGGAAAGATTCCTTCTTCAGCAATCAAATTTTGCCTGACTTCCAGTGCTCATTCGGATGAGAAATACAAACAGATATGCTAGAAATAGCACTCCACAGAATTTATGTAACTATAATTTTCTCAAAGTACTAGTTCCATCAGTTGAAAATTTCCAAGTTAAAAACATATTTTAAAAAATACAATATTTAGCTCTTAAGTCAAAACGAGTTTCACATTTAAATTTCGCATAGTGACTACTGTAAATAAAAGAAGACTTTCGATAGTTCTAAAGTTTGCGTTCTCCAAATTTGACTCAGATCTATCTGCAGTCCAAGAAACGTTCTCCGTCTTTCCTTCAGTCGTTTAATGAGGATACTTTTTACTGTTATGGACGCAAAGGTTGAGGGGTTATAGCTGTCCTGTCCTGTTCTGTGCTTTGTTGTTTGACTGCTGACTATGTTGTTGTGGTCATCACTTTTATGTTTAAAATGACCTGTGGGAACCAGTTAAATTTCCTGACGCCTTCAGGTCATCTTAACCTTAAAGATGTCAATAATACATTCAACAACAAATATGAAAGGACCGGCCAGTTATAACAATGGTAAGCGTAAAAAATAGGAGCATTTGCCACGATTTTACTGTATTACATAGTTTATTGTTTGTAATTAATACAACGTTTAGAGGTTGTAAGTAATACATATTATAGAGGTTATAATTGTTTCAAACAGAAACTCAGTACATTTCACTAACATCCCTGTGTTAGAAATGACATGACCTATTGATACAGACTTGTGACTGATTTCATTTAGCAGCCACAGGGCGCATATAATGTACGAAATGGTAAAGTACAGAGTGATCCAAATAATAAAAAAAATCTAATTTCAGATTATTACTAACACACAAAAATCTTATATCTTACATATTTCATAAAAAAAGAAAAAACCACTGAAGATGCCACAACCGTGGTAAAACACGTTTTCGGATCGAACAGTGTCGCCTTGTTCGTCTCGCTTACTACTAATATTTCATTCATTCCTTCCTTCCTACTGCTGCTATCTCTTCTCACTGTCATTATCTCACTATTCTTGGTTGTCATTGTGTTCTTTCGAGACGGCGGACCCTCTTTCACTCTTTATGATGTTCAAATACGCGTATAACTAAGGATATGTAGGAAGCCATTATTCTAAGCAAACAGGAAGTTCGATGAGTTTATTTCTTATACCTCGTAAACTACTGTCTCCTCTAGAGGATAGGAATGAAAACCCTCGAGAAACGTCGTGGAAACGTAATAAATAAGAATTTTACAGGTAACTTTTAAAATTTACTTTATATCATAAACAGTTTTGCATTCCATGGAATAGTTCTAAACAGACGAAATGAGATGCTTCCATTAGCTGTTCACTACCGGGTGATGTGAAATTAAACGTGGGAATTGTTCGTGCTGGAAATAAACTCATACAGGGAATTTCAGTAACGTGATCTTAGTTAACAACAGGTCTGTTTGTTTTGTTTTTGTTCAAAACAGAAGCTGGTTTCATAGCAGTCTATTCCTGCTTAAGACTTAGTGTGGGCATTGCATGCTTTTATTGGATACAAATGAGAAGTGGTTTTCGTCACTTGGTATTCTGTAGTTCATGTGTACACCTCTTGATTTAAAGTAATTGTAAGTATATTGCTTTAATTAGACTTTATTTTCGTTTGTATACGCTTTCTGAGCTTCCTCGTATTAATGGTTTAATGGAAGACTCCCTGTCAGCATCTTTTGACAGAATTGGTATTTAACTCTTTTGCACCTTGTCACGGAATGAGTATGTAATTCTGCTTTGAATGCTACCGAGTTCTGCAACATGTCACACAGATTTGCGCAGTATGGATTTAGATGTGGATGAGTATACTTTGTACTCTTAGTGACTAGAGCAGTCTTCCTTCCGAAAGCTAACGATTAAACAGTGGTTACGCAAATGTGTGAACACTTTATTCAGAGTCACTATAAATAGTAAACTTTAGCAGAAATCAGCGTAATAGAATCCTTCTTTCCAAGGAAAATTTCGGAGATTTCCATTAAATACGATGAATTACGGAAAACAAATAAGGAAAACAAAATCACGTAGACTATGAACAATATACTTAGAATGTATTTAACTCGAGCGGCATATAGACAGATTCGTAATCGGTAACGAGTTGATATGAATTCACAGAGTAACATGCGCTGAAACCAGCTTCTGTTTTATACGGAACAAATATCGAATCATCTGTCCCACCCGATCGGTTCTAGACTCTACAATGTGGAACCGCGTGACCGCTACGGTCGCAGGTTCGAATCCTGCCACGGGCATGGTTGTGTGTGATGTCCTTAGGTTAGTTAGGTTTAAGTAGTTCTAACAAGGGAACCTCCCCATCGCACCCCCCTCAGATTTAGTTATGAGTTGGCACAGTGGATACGCCTTGAAAAACTGAACACAGATCAATCGAGAAAACAGGAAGAAGTTGTGTGGAACTATAAAAAAATAAGCAAAATATACAAACTGAGTAGTCCACGCGATCATAGGCAACATCAAAGATAATCTGAAACCAGGAGCGCCATGGTCCCGTCGTTAGAGTGAGCAGCTACGGAACGAGAGGTTCTTGGTTCAAGTCTCCCCTCGAGCGAAAATTTTTTCTATATTTTCGCAAAGTTATGATCTGTCCATTCGTTCATTGACGTCTCTGTTCACTGTAATAAGTTTAGTGTCTGTGTTTTGCGACCGCACCGCAAAACCGTTCGATTAGTAGACGAAAGGACGTGCCTCTCCAATGGGAACCGAAAACATTTGATCGCATGGTCATAGGTCAACCGATTCCTCCGCAGGAAATCACGTCTGATATATTCTATACGACACTGGTGACAGTATGTGCGTCACATGACAGGAATATGTTGTCGACCCACCTAACTTGTACACTTGGCGAATGGGTAAAAAGATTCTTCTACCTTGCCCGAGTTAGGTTTTCTTGTGGATGTGATAATCACTCCCAAAAAAGTGATGAAAACATAGGAGTTTGTCACATAAACTGCAACAAATGAATGCAACAGTTTCACAGTCGCTCAGTTTTCCCTGTGCTCTGTCAAAACATATGTTTTTAACGTTTTCAAATTTTTCCGTGTGTAGACCGTCAAATCCTGCATATGTCCAAGCAAATCTGAACATGTCCTGGAATTTTGGAGAGCGAAGTTGATTATGTGTGAGTGCCTGAACTTTGATAATCGTCTGAAAATAAAAAAAATTAAAATTTTTGCTTGAAGGAAGACTTTAACCAAGGACCTCTCCTTCCGCAGCTGCTCACGCGAACCACGGGACCACGGCGCTTATGAGGGCTGTATATGCTTTAAACTGCTTATCTTGCGCATGGACTACTTAGTTTGTATATTTTGATTACTTTTTCATAGTTCCACACAACTTCTTCCTGTTTTCTCGATTGATCTGTGTTCAGTTTTTCAAGGTCTATCCACCGTGGCAACTTATAATTAAGTCTGAGGGGGGTGCGATGCGGAGGTTCCCTTGTAAGTTCTAGGGGACTGATGACCTCAGAAGTTAAGTCCCATAGTGCTCAGAGCCATTAGAACCATTTGTCCCACCCGATATTTTGGAAATGGGTGATAATTAAGCAGAACACAAGCAATATATTTACAGTGCAATTCATTGAGTGCAATACAACGAGAAAGACATAATAGGGAAAAAAATGCCATGAAACCAGCTTACATGCCATCTCATGTCAGATAACTTACAGGATTTTTCATGTGCTAAAGCGCTGTTATATCCACTTGCTGATGGCTACAAGGTTGAAACTGGAATATTGACTTTCAAAAATAAATAATTTGAAGGGTTAAAGGCAAATACGATATCATTTACAAAATTTTGCATCAGTGGCATCCTTAGTTACGAGACGTAAATCTTATTTTTTGATTGATACATTAGTCTGCAAGGTAACCAAAACATTTGTAAATACACAACTTTTGACCAGACTACCAGGCCCTCCCGTGAATCATAAATGAAGAAAGTCAACATCTAACACTCGTGTTTGACAAAGCAAGAATTCGATTCTCATGTTACATTTCCTGTGTTCGAATTTCATTTCCATGCCCTTAGGAGCGCTACTGTCGTTCTCCGTTTCCTGAGCATAATACGGGCATTTCCTTTTTTATAATTTGGTGTTCTGTGTTGCTCGTACAGTAACGGCCGCTGCTCTATGAGCAGCGAGTCGTGTAGCCATGTAGCAAGTAGATACAGGCAGGTGTCACGCTCTGGCGGCTGGCGGCGGCACTAAAATGCAGGAGCGATGTCGCCCGCGGGACAGCGACAGTCAGCTGGGTTGTCCCCTGTGACCTATCCCCTCTCCCCCCATCCCTCAAGGCCATCCTATGTCCGCGACGCCGCGACGCCACTGTACGGCGGCCGCCAGCAAACACGGTGGCTATCCTCTGACATCACCTCCAGAACGTGACATTCGCCGGTGCTTTCATAAAAAACTCATGTTTATATTCGGAACTGCGCTACGTACTTACTTTTTTAGCGCACTACATAAACCAGACCTACATGTGCCTGGACTGTTGGAAGCCCTGTTGCACTCAAATAAGCGCACCGGGCAGAAATTATTAGCAACCCCCAGGAGCACAACAGTGACGTGTCGTGATATTGGCCTGGATTTGGGGAGGAAGAGAGTGCACATGTTATTTCAGGTACAGCGTATTCAACTTAAGTTACTAATTGATGACTGCATCACGTAGAGCCAATGGCCGATCCAGGATTATAGCTTGGAACGGGCTTGACCTAACAGAGGGTAGGCTTTATCAGAATAAACTCTAAAACACTGCAGAAACACCAAGAATTATTATTTTGATCATTTAGAGCATAGCGAGTCTCCTTGGATACCTTTTTTTCCTAATTCTTCAGTGACTTCGACCGGTTGTAGCCTGTTAGATATATCTGGGTGAATAATGTGGCAGCCACACCGTTTAACCTGTCTTCAGTTATTGCCATTCGAAGGTATGATGTTATTAGTTAATGCGAAGAGAAGCAGCGCTTCACACTACAAATGGATACTGGTAATATAGCGAGAATTTGAAAAGTAATTTTACATTTAGGAAAAATTCATTTGTTACTTGATAAGTCTTTGCTACTGTCCGGATCGGTTTGTTGTCTATCTCTCCAAAGCTCATTTACAATAGGTATTTCTCCGATAATGGGAGAGGAAGAGGGAAGTCGCTCCTGTAAACGCCTGCAGCCACCACTACCGAGTTAATGTTTTCTGTTTTTACGAGGACACTAGGTACAAGGGAACATATTGAGAACTTAAAGGCGCCCTGCTTTCGAAAACCGACTCCTCGGCTTTCCCAGTACAAAATCGATGAAAGGAAGCAATGCATTCAATCTGTAACAAAAGAAGGCATGACATTACCCTCGAGCTCGAAAGAACACAGCAGAAAAAAAAAGATCTGCATTAATTAAAAATTTTGTGCATGTCACATGACATCCGTTAAAGTTCGTTTGTTGATCGTTCCACTCAGTTTTTTTTTATTACAGAGGCCAACCAGCTCTCTGACCGAAGACACTGAGCTACCGCCCCGGCACATCCATCTGAGCTACCCAAGTACGACTCACGCCCCGTCCTCGCAGCTTTAATTCCACCAGTACCTCGTCTCCTACCTTCCAAACTTCACAGAAGCTCTCCTGCGAAATTTGCAGAAATAGCACTCCTGGAAGAAAGGACATTGCGGCGACATGGCTTAGCCATAGCCTGGGGGATGCTTCTAGAATGAAATTTTCACTCTACATCGGAGTCTGCGCTGATATGAAACTTCCTGGCAGACTAAAACTGTATGCCGGACCGAGACTCAAACTCGGGTCCCTAGTTCGAGTCTCGGTCCGGCACACAGTTTTAATCTCCCAGGAAGTTTCATATTATTCTTCTGCTCTGATTGTTAAAGTTTTGAGTGGAACGCGATCTACCAGACGCTGTACGGTTATTTAGCTGGAAAGTAAGTCATCGAAAGAATCGGCGTTTTATTTAAAAAGACAGAATATCGAACCTAATAGCTTCCGTCACAAGCATTTTCTATTTGTGTAGTAATATTTCGCAGCAATCAACGCAAAGACAATAGAAAAAGGAGAAGGCCATTAACTAACATTTTATTAGCGGTATCATAATATGTGTCGTTTCAGACCAGCAACCTGTATCTTTTAAATACTGAAGTCTGATGTTCCCTTGTCTGGCGGCTGAAGTTACAAATTAACATTTGAATTCTTTGAGGCATTATTCCTCGGAGGCTTTGCCAAAATCACTTAAAGGAAAGTCATCATAAGCAATGCAAAGTTACGTTAATATTAAAACTGAAACTGTATTTGAGAGACCACAACTCATACCTGCAATACGAATATTTATCTCACTTCACGAATAAACAAACCTTTAAAATTTTTGGAAAAAATCATCATGGATACAAGACTCCGTGTTATCAATACGACCGAACAGCAAACGAAAAAGTACAGAATGGACTTCTGAAGATTCGCCAAGATAGAAGAAGGTGCCAGTATGATGCGGGAGTTGAATAACATCCGAAAGGACTTATCCGACGGTTTCACTTGGATGTATGAATGTCCTGTGGGTTGCGCTCAAGTCCGTGGCGGTTATGTAGAACACCAAAATCATTAAAACTACTAACTTTCCTCCATACCTCATTAATCCAGTCATTAAACATTTTGTACTTTCGGAATAAGCGTGGGTGCGAGTAAACCAGAGCAGGAGGACCAGGCAGAATTGATGAGCCGTCTGAACGCACGAACACAAAAATCGCAGCAGTAGCAACAAAGAAAGGGAGGTGCCAAAGCATTTCCAAAAGAGAAAGGAGGATTGAGGTTGTAACAACAACAACGCTGTACTATTGTACATATAATAATTTTTTCTTCCGGTTTTCGATAAATTAGTATAGTCGATGTTCTGATTTCATTTCTTTTTTGTTTCTTGCCATTATGTTAAAGGAACTGTAAACAGTTTTCGATGTGAATATTAATGTTTATGTCAAATGTTTAAGCAATGTTATAACAGAATTGAAATGTAAGAAACGTTGAAATTATTGTAAGATGTCAAAGTTGTAATTGTGCGTCTGGTCCTTACGTAGGCAATGTATTAGGATACGTAGAATGCAAAACCTTTGGTGAATACCCTGTCTGTAGGGGAGCGGTAAAAGGTGGATGGCAGGCAAGCGCGGGAAAATGCACACGGGCGCGGCACGGCATAACGGGCTCAGCAGTAGTAGTCGGGGTTGGGCATCGGTCTGAGAAACACGCTCTGGATCGAGGAGGCTCTCCTGGAAGACGTAGTTTCATTGAGCCTCGGATATGCCGTTTCCGACGACTATACAGCATGGCAAAATTCCATAGGCACTAAATGGAAAAATATTGCGACGCTATGCAGAAGTAAAGTGCCGATACATCAAGATCCATAGCTGTGATTGTATATGTGCTCTGCGCCTCGCCATCTCGCCGCTCGCCAACCGCCACATCGATGCGAACAGGTTGAAACTTTTAGTACTGTATTCGTGTGGACTAGTGTTCCTTTTGTTCCTTACTGTTCAATAACAACTTAACTTTTACCAGAATTGTCCTATCATTAAATTACCCTCATCACTAACCTAGACAGGGTCCTTTCCACATGTTGTGCAATCCGAGTGTCGCGAGATGAAGATTTAAAGTTTATGTTAATAATAATTACCTGCAGACCTATCTATGTTAGAATGATGTTTAAAGAGCTTTGTTGTTAATGAAAATATAGGTAAATAATATAGGTCTGACAGAGTTGGAAGATTATGTTGAAATAGGTTTAGTAATGAAGGCTAATTAATTTGAGGCAAAAATAATGGTAGTTAAATGAGCTAGAAATAAGACAAAAATGGTAATAACTCATATATTGGAAATCCTGATTGCTTAACGATTTCGATAATCAAAAATTTCAGTACAGTGATCATAACAGTTCCAGGCCCCCCCCCCCTTTTTTCTATTCATTTAAATTTTGAAGTGTACTGAACTGATTTGACCAGCAAAGTTAAAGTCAATATAAAACCAAAATTTATTAGTGTATTACCTTTTTCAAAATTGACATTGTATGTGTGTTTCGAAAGTGCTATGCCCGATTTTAATCAGATCCATAGACTGTACGAAGTTTGTAGTAAACATTATAGTGTATTGTTGTGTATTTATGGCTTGTCCATATTAGTACAGAAAGTGAAATTATTAGTTCAGTAGATTTTCTGGTTCTAAATTTTACCATATTATGCAGTGTTATTACGTGTTGTTTTGCATGAACGTGCATCAACTTGTACTGGGAAGAAACTCAGTTAATGCCTAATTAGGCTGGCGACTGTATTATTAACAATTTGGTAGCATCTGCTGTGTCGTTTCTTGTCCGTCCTAACTTGTAGTTGCACTTCAGACTTGCTTGACATATCATTGTTGTTACTGAGTGGGTGGAAGTCTGATTTGGCCTCCATTCAGGTACACGCGGTCAACATATATACCAAAATCCTTTCTTATAAGGTGAAGCCTGTCAACTTATCATAGTACAGGCTTTAATAAGTATCGTGCGCAGTAGCGTAGTGTTACAAGTGACTTCCTGGTGACAGGACATCCAGTTATTGTCGGTCACATATTAATGTGAATACCGAACAGTGGATGTTCAGTGGCACGAATTGTAATAATATTCAGTAAAGTAAATAGCAGTGAACGTCAAGTACAGTGGAGAGGTGTAATTGGCATTCAGTATGGACAAGAACATAGAAACAGTAGATGAGCCGAGCGAAATGGAAATGCGGCTGGCAATGACATGAGTGTACGCAGCCAGATAACAGATGGCGTTAGCGGTAGACAAGTGGCGTACATACAATATCACGAACATATTAACGAACAGATTGAAATGTCGAGATTGCCTAGAACACAGCGGGGAATAAAACAAGAAGTACAGGGTGACTTTGTAGATGATAGTGGGAATGTGAATGAATCCACTGACATGTTCGATTCACCAAAGATAAAGAAAGAACCGAAAGATACTTTTGAAGTAGGACCAAAACACACCAATTCCATAGAACAAAACAGTGTGAAAATTTTAAGCATGAACGATTTATTTGAACAATTAACCAAACAAATTGTGGGCCAGAATGATCAGCTTCAAAAACAAGTCGGTAATCAGGTTAGTCAACTTAAAAGACACGTTGCTGAGCAGCTTAAAACTCAAAGTAATCAGTTCAAAACTCATAATGATCAGCTGAAAACACACGTTGACGAGCAGCTTAAAACACAAGTTGGTCAGATTAAAGCCCAGGTCGAAGAACAAGGAATTAAAGTTAGTAAACAAATAGAACAGGTAGAACTAAAAGTGGGTAATTTAAATTCTGTGGTAAATACTATGAAGTTTAAAATTAACACAATTAATAAAAATATGGACACTATGCAGGGGGAAATTGACAACATTAACAGTAGGTTTGATGTTGAAATTCTCAACATCCTAGAGAAAGTAGAGCCTCTAGTCGAAACAAAAGTAGACGAAAAAGTTTTCGGTCTTAAAACTGAGATCGTAAACGAATGTCAACATGGAATATCACAGTTGAAAAAGGCAGTATCAGACACTGAAAGAGATATAGGCGAAAAACTGACCGAATGTGTGCAAAAATGTGAACAAAATACTTCAAAAATTCATGGCAAAATTTTCGATCTTGAGAGTAAAATTAAAGATAGGCCTGGTGTTGTCTATAATGGTACACCACTTACGAAGCAATTGGAAGGTGAGGAACGCTTCGATCCCGCCAAGAAACATAACGGGTGGCATCCATTAGATTTCATCAAAAATTGCGAGAGGATATTTCCTGAACACTTGTCTGATCAGGAAATGATAAACGTAGTAATTAGCGCCTTAGCAGGTGATGCTAAGCGCTGGGGAATTAATTTGAATATCGAAAAAATGACGTTCGAAGAATTTAAGCAAAAATTTACGGAAGAATATTGGTCCGAACAAAAACAGGATCTTTTGTGGCGCGATTTTATCATGGCCAAACTTCATGATAACAGGGGCAGATATTCTTTGAATGATTTCTGCGAATATTGGTACCGGAAGTTGACGCATTTGAGAGGAAGAAGATCCGATTCAGAAATCGTATGGGAGCTATATAAAAAGCTTCCAGAAGGTTCAAAGAGATACGTGGGAAGCAATCATCGCAACTTCCAAGCATTTCTTGAAAGGGTCGAAGACGAAGACCACTGGCGCGAAAGTCGTGCCAATTATCAAAATTTTGGTAACTGAAACAACCGTAATCATGACGAGAGAAATGACGGCGATGGGTTTCGCGTCAATATGATACAAAGAGGTAGAGGCAGAGGAAGAGGAAGTTATTCAGGTCGCGGTAGAGGGTACTCCGCGCAAAATAATGACGACGCGGGAAACTGATTTCCGCGAACGTTGCGGGCCAAACGGAAGCGGACAGTATATACCGGCCCCGATTTAAGAAATGTTACCGGGCTAACAATAAAATTATGAGACAGGTTAGAGACAGGCGTGGAACGACACAACGTGTTGTTGTGAAACAAGTGTCAGGTGCGCACACAGATGACTCATCTTCGCCACGCAGAGCAATACTTGTCAACAGGCGAGTGGAGCTTGAGAGGGCAACGGCCCAGCCTAGCGGAACAGCTGTTACAGAGAGAAGCCGCTAGCAATGCGGCAGTATTAGGTACGAACATTGCCGTAAGAGCTGGTGAATACATTACGAGAGGTAATTCCATGGCGAAGGATATAATAGATGAAACTGCGGATACACAGAGAGGTGCGGTTAGCAGTGTTAGCAATGAAGTAAATGGCGAGAATGAATTAGCGGAAGTAAGAAATTGGCGTGTGCAGATCGACGATCTGTACAAGGGCCTCAAGCAATGTGAGTGGGAAGATTTTAAGAAGCAGTATGAGGCAAGGAGGTAGATTAGTGAAAAAGAAGATAGTAGGGACGTCGATAAGGTGACGTGGCCCGAATTTAAAGAGGAGAGAATAAATAGCGCCGCGCAAAGTACGCGTGCTGACGATAGGACAATGATTAAAGATAGGAAGGAATTGGAGGATGAAATCCTATGCATTGATGAGGAAGTAACTTCTGTTAACGATCCGCCAACAGTACAAGCTGCTACCTAAAGGCACCGTGGGGAAGAGGCAAGTGATTACCTAAAAGTAATTGAAGTCCACGAGAATTACACTAAATATGAAATAACAGTGGATGTGAGTAAGGCTGATAATGAGGACGTTTTGCCAAAAGAGGATATTGAATTAAAATTAAAGCCTGACGAAAATGCAGGGGAAGAACTTAGTGCCTGTCTCAGGAAAGCTTTTATGTTAGAACCTGAAAGCGATCCAGAATGGTCGGATTCTGACGATAGTTCAGATGACGAATATTTCGGTACTAGTGAAAATAATGGGGATACAGCTAATTGCGATATTGTACCTAATGATGACGAAGTTTCAAAACAAAATCCAGATGTTTAGACTGAACAAAGAAAGAAAGAGCCACCGGACGATTCAGTGTTTATTTTGCAGCGAGTTCAAGTAAGTAAAGACTTTGAACTCCAGAAACCGAGAAAGCCACCAGATATAAATGGTTCACAGGTCAGGAAAGTATCTTGGGATGATGTCACAGTCGACCAAGGTGCGTTGTGGAAAAAAAAAACAGGAAGGGGCATGATTTAGAGTCTGGGGTAGATTTATATCAGATTTTGAGAATGTCATGAACACTTTATATCATGAATCTACTTGGTTCCCACCGGAAGAAATTTTGTTAGGCAGCAGGAGTAAAAGTTTAATTGAAGAAAAACTAGAGTTACCACCTTGTACAAGTTTGGGGCTGAGTCAAAAGAAAGATTTAGTCAGAAAAAGGGCAAAGCCAAAAGCTGAATCTAGATGTAAAAGACATGAAAAAATAAATCTGAAAGTTTCAAAATTTAAAATTGGGGATTATGTTCTTTTAAAAACCCACGAAAAGTCTAGTGAACTGAAACATGAAATTTCCCAATTTAAATATATTTATAATGGACCGTATATAATACAGAACATTCCACACGATAATGCTTACTACCTGATCTACCCGAAATCCAAAAGACCTTTAGGTGTAAGAAATGTTGTGGACCTGAAACTGTATGTTCCTAGGAGTGAGTGACCTAAGTACTCTCAGAAAGCAATTTGCAGTAAATGTGCTGTATCTTATGCCGAAACTAATTTATTCTAAATTTAACTAATTTTTGTAAATATATGTGTGCCAATATCAGTGTGCTAATGTACTTATGTGAGTTTCAGATTGCCAAATGTACTGGAAAAGTAAAGATGTATGGAGAAAAAGGCTGAAAAGAAATAGCAAATGCTGCAAGCCAAATAAAAGATGGGACTGCCAAAAAAACCAAAGGACTGCCAAACACCAAAGAGGGCAGATAAATAGTTAAAGGAGAATTGTAAGTGTGATGCAGGAGATGTGATAAAATGATGTAAAATGGACTGCCCAAATCTGAATAATAGGCAGTAAATAGATGTAGTGATTTTTATAAATATTATTGTGGTTTTTTTTAGTAAGTAAGGAAATGGACTGCCATTCAATGCAAGCAGCAACAAATTGTGTTATAGTGTATATAAATATTTGGATTTGCTTTGTAGTTAAGTCTCTGTGTTCCAGATTTTCAAATTATTTCTTTGAGAAATTTAATAAAATTGAGTAATTTGTTATTTAAATCATGTTGTGATAGGGAGTTGGACTGTGCCAAAGGCACTTAAGCAAACGATAAGTAAATGTTCTTGATATATTAAAAAATTATAGACCTATATAATGTGAGTGAAAAGAAGTTTGTGGTATAAATTTTTTTGATGGGACAATCACACAAAGATTCACAACCACTGTATAAATATAAAAAATTAGTGTTCCCATCAAATTTGAACTTAGTGAAATTTACTGGAAACTGGGGCATGTGTAACAACAAAACGCTTTACTATTGTACATATAATAATTTTTTCTTCCGATTTTCGATAAATTAGTATAATCGATGTTCTGATTTCATTTCTTTTTTTTTTTCATGCCATTATGTTAAAGGAACGGTAAACAGTTTTCGATGTGAATATTAATGTTTATGTCAAATGTTTAAGCAATGTTATAACAGAATTGAAATGTAAGAAACGTTGAAACTATTGTAAGATGTCAAAGTTGTAATTGGGCGTCTGGTCCTTACGTAGGCAATGTATTAGGATACGTAGAATGCAAAACCTTTGGTGAATACCCTGTCTGTAGGGGAGCGGTAAAAGGTGGATGGCAGGCGAGCGCGGGAAAATGCACACGGGCGCGGTATGGCATAACGGGCTCAGCAGTAGTAGTCGGAGTTGGGCATCGGTCTGAGAAACACGCTCTGGATCGAGGAGGCTCACCTGGAAGACGTAGTTTCATTGAGCCTCGGATGTGCCGTTTCCGACGACTATACAGCTTTGCAAAATTCCATAGGCACTAAATGGAAAAATATTGCGACGCTATGAGGAAGTAAAGTGCCGATACATCTAGAGCCATAGCTGTGATTGTATGTGTGCTGTGCGCCTCGCCATCTCGCCGCCCGCCAACCGCCGCATCGATGCGAACAGGTTGAAACTTTTAGTACTGTATTCGTGTGGACCAGTGTTCCTTTTGTTCCTTACTGTTCAATAACAACTTAACTTTTACCAGAACTGTCCTATCATTTAATTATCCTCATCACTAACCTAGACAGGGTCCTTTCCACATGTTGTGCAATCCGAGTGTCCCGAGATGAAGATTTAAAGTTTATGTTAATAATAATTACCTGCAGACCTATCTATGTTAGAATGATGTTTAAAGAGCTTTGTTGTTAATGAAAATATAGGTAAATAATATAGGTCTGACAGAGTTGGAAGATTATGTTGAAATAGGTTTAGTAATGAAGCCTAATTAATTTGAGGCAAAAATAATGGTAGTTAAATGAGCTAGAAATAAGACAAAAATGGTAATAACTCATATATTGGAAATCTTGATTGCTTAACGATTTCGATAATCAAAAATTTCAGTACAGTGATCATAACAGTTTCAGGGTCCCCCCCCCCTTTTTTCTATTCATTTAAATTTTGAAGTGTACTGAACTGATTTGACCAGCAAAGTTAAAGTCAATATAAAACCAAAATTTATTAGTGTATTAACTTTTTCAAAATTGACATTGTATGTGTGATTCGAAAGTGCTATTTGTAGGGTAACCTATGCCCAATTTTAATCAGATTCATAGACAGTACGAAGTTTGTAGTAAACATTATAGTGTATTGTTGTGTATTTATGGCTTGTCCATATTAGTACAGAAAGTGAAATTATTAGTTCAGTAGATTTTCTGGTTCTAAAATTTACCTTATTATGCAGTGTTATTACGTGTTGTTTTGTATGAACGTGCATCAGCTTGTACTGGGAAGAAACTCAGTTAATGCCTAATCAGGCTGGCGACCGTATTATTAACAATTTGGTAGCATCTGCTTGTCCGTCCTAACGTGTAGTTGCACTTCAGACTTGCTTGACATATCATTGTTGTTACTGAGTGGGTGGAAGTCTGATTTGGCCTCCAATCAGGTACACGCGGTCAACATATATACCAAAATCCTTTCTTATAAGGTGTAGCCCGTCAACGTACCATAGTACAGGCATTAATAAGTATCGTGCGCAGTAGCGTAGGGTTAAAAGGTGTCTGACCGTCTGAAATCGTTGGTGCTGCAATACTAAAACAATGAGATTAATCATCATCACTCTTTCCATTGTTGAACCTGTCTGGTGTACGGTAGCGGGGGAGAGAGGATGTATTTTGGCAGAAATTTCACGAAACATTACTAATTGCAAGGAACAAAGCCTACTACTGCTTTTGTTGCATAAGCAACAACCATCTGTGATGTAGTTGGAGCTCAACAGACTATTGTATTTTACTAGGTAAGGGTATCTGACTTCGATCAGGGAGTTGATATGAGATTGTACTGTTGCTGGAATAAAAGAATAAACATTAAATAATAAGAGGTAAAAAATTATATGAAAACATATGCCAACTATTTACGGTACTTATTAAGTGAAATGTTTCATTTGGTAAGTTATACTGTTTACTTTTCCTCGTCCGCGCTTCTCGTAGGGTGATATTTTCATTGCTGTCTTGAGTTGGCAGTCTGTTATTGTAAGACTCCGTCGCAGTTCGTCAATCTTCAATCCGTTCGTTTCGTTGTTCTTCGGATTTTCTGCTTCTCACGGTGCTCATTGTTGTTCGTTGCGAACTTCGTGCTCTTCGTGCTTCGTATTCTTTGTGCTTCGTGCTCTCGTCTGTTTCGTTTTCGCGCTGTTCTTTGGTTTTTGCCGTTTTGCTTCAGAAATGGCAAAATCGCTTCCTCTTTTACGTTGGGGCATTGTCTAAATTATAAATCAAATCAACTTTTTTTAACAAATACACTACATACACTTTACGCACTTTTCACACTTTATTTTCGATTTACATTCAGGCACTGTATCACTTTGGCTGCTCACACTTCATTGTTTGGTTTTATTCATTCAGTGCACTACTTTCTCTGTTTCTCCCTTCGTCACTGATAAGAAACCGACATTCGAACTCAGGATGGGTCTTGCTTTGTATACCCCGACCAGTCGCGAACTCTAGAACATACAAACTTTCCACAACATTCGAGAGTATTCTGGAATGCTCCACGATAATCTGGGATGTTTCAGGATGTTCCCGAATCTTCTTCACGGATGGTGGATAGAGGGTTACAACAGCATTTTTAACTCTGTTGACCTTAAAAGGACTCATTTCAGACTTAGTATATTTATTTATTTACCTGCCAAATGGGCGGTATCTGTAGTTAACCTGCGTAGCGGTGAGACGTGATCCCAGGCTCGTGGCCTCGCCTTGTGAGACGTTTCACAATTAAAGTCGTTCCTCCTCGTTCTCCTTTCTTTATCATTCTCCTCAATTCGCCGCTTTCCTTGTACCTCTCCTCGCATTTCCTCCCAGATTCTGTGAAGAACCACATAACCCTCAATCCAATTAGTCAACATCCTTCCTTAGATTAATGTCGATGGTTTGTCTACCTCAAAGAACTCAATTTTGATGTTAAATCTACTATCAGTGTCGTTTCTGACACTCATCGCTTTCGTCTTTCTTCGGTCTACTCTCAATCCCTAATCTGTACTCGCTAAACTGCACATCCCATTCAGCCCGTCTTTCAATTCTTTGCAATTCTCGTTAACCTTCACTGAGGATTGAAATGTCATTCATGTATAATGATTGATGTTCTGTCATTTGAATTTTAATCCCATTCTTGCTTCTTCGACGTATAAATTGAACAGCAGCGGTTAATACTGCACCATAGTCTTATACCCCTTATATATTGAGCACTTCGCTCAGGTCGTCCATACGGAAAGTTCCCTCTTAGTTCTTGTACGTGTTGAATATTACTTTCCTATAGGTCACTAACATATTTCACAGAATTTCAAACATCTTACATAGTTTCACACTGTCGAATGATTTTTCCTGATACCGATCCTGTGACAGTGCCATGATTTTCGTTAAGTCTTTCTTGTATTACCAACAGCCACGTCAGATCTACCCCTCTGGTGCTTTTACCTTTCCTAAGGCTAAACTGGTCGTATTTCAACAGGTTCTCAGTTTTCTTTCCCATTCCGTGAATTATACCCATCAGGAAGTTGGATGGTTCAGCTCGGTGTACGATAGCACACGCAGTTATTTGTTGTTATTATCGTCGAAAGTGTATGGATGATAGCTCTCTGAATGTCTGATACTGCGTTTCCGGACTCATAGATTCGTTACACCAGTTTGAGGAGTCGCCTGGCCGATAATTTACGTTCCTGTATGGTTTTCTTTAGACGTAACTAAATTTTCAGTTATTTGCATGCAATCCTTGGAAAATTATTAATAACTTTTAATAACTGTATGGTGTTTTTTACAACTGACTGTCAAGTGAGTAATTATTTCCTGTAAAAGTATCTTTTGCGTATTCATGGTGTGTGTAGTGTATTAATTAATTTACATTTTTCTTTTAAGCTTAGTCTGCATATACATGTACAAACAATGAAGAGCCCAAGAAATTGGTACACCTGCTTAATAACGTGTAGGGACCACGCGACCCCTTGGAAGTGCCGCAACACGACGTGGCGTGGACTCGACTAATGTCTGAAGTAGTGCTGGAGGGAACTGACACCATGAATCCAGCAGGGCTGTCCATAAATTCGTAAGAGTACGTGGGTGTGGAGGCCTCTTCTAAACAGCACGTTGCAATGCATCCCAGATGTGCTCAGTAATGTTCATGCCTGGAGCGTTCGGTAGTCAGTGGAGGAGTATAAACGCAGAAGAGTGTTCGTGGACCCACTACGTAGCAGTTCAGGATGTGAGGGGTGTCGCACTGTCCTCCTGGAATTTCCCAAGTCCGTCGGAATCACAATGGACGCGAATGGATGCAGGTGATCAGGCAGAATGCTGACGTACGTGTCATCTGTCAGAGTCGTATCTAGACATATCAGGGTGCCACATCAACTGCACACGCCCCACATCATTACAAAGCCTCTGCCATCTTGAACAGTCCCCTGATTACATGCAGGGTCCATGGAAGCATGACGATGTCTCCGTACCCGTACAAGTCCATCCGCGATATATAGTTTGAAATGAGACTCGTTCGAGCAGGTAACATGTTTCCAGTCGTCAACAGCGCAATGTCGGTGTTGATGGGCCCAGGCGAAGCGTAAAGCTTATGGCCTGTAGTCATCAAGGGTACTCGAGTGGGCCATCGGCTCCGAAACCTCATATGGATGATATTTCATTGAATGGTTCACACGCTGACACTTATTAATAGACCAGCACTGATATCTGCAGCAGTTTGCGGAAGGGTGGCACGTCGGTCACGTTGAACAGTTTTCTTCCGTCATCGGTGGTCCCGTTCTTGCAAGAACTTTCTCCGGCCGCAGCGATGTTAGGGGTTTGATGCTTTACCGGTTTCCTGACGTTCATGGTACAGGCGTGAAATGGCCGTACGTGAAAATCCCCACTTCATCGCTACCTCGGAGATGCTGTGTCCCATCGCTCGTGCGCCAAATATAACACCACGTCCAAACTCACTTAGATCGTGACACCCTGCCATTGTAGTAGCAGTAACCGACCTAACAACTGCGCCAGACACTTCTTGTCTTAACTGCGCCAGACACTTCTTGTCTTATATAGCGTTGCCGACCGCAGCGCCGTATTCAACCTGCTTACATGTCTCTCTATTTGTATACGCCTGCCTGAGCCAGTTTCTTTGCCGCATCATTGTACGTTTATCAGGATATACTCTCGTATAAAACGTCATTACCTTCGTCTAAAACGATTACGGCTATCTGCAATCGATGTATCACTCTCGATAGACGCCACGCTTAATGCTTGCATCTTTGGTTGAGCGACTCCATACGGCTAGTCAGGTGTGCCGCTGTGTGTTGTTGTGTACCCAATACTTACTCCTTGATCCGCTTCAACCAAGCACAGTCAACCAAGTGAAAAATTATCGTTGCTGAGGTCCAATACGTACCTTCCATCGTTTCTATTCTGCAATTTAGCAGTTTAAACTACGGCAGCAACACATTTCTGCCACTTTTGTATTATTTACAAACGTTATTGGTAAAATATGGTGCGTAGGTGGTTTTCTGTTGGTTTCGTTGTCTTCCTGGAGTATCATTGTTGGCATAGGTTTTTTGAGTTCGAAGAAATTACCAAGAACATTCGAAATAAAAAGACAGTCCCTGTTGCAGTATTTACTAATAACACGTTCCTCACTCATAGCGCATCGTCTGAGTAAGTGCAGCATTTGGCAAATCAATTAATATATTAAGGTTTCGATTCGCGAACCTATTGAAACCATTAAGTGGTGATGTTTGGTTTGTGGGCCTCTCAACTCCTCGGTCATCAGCGCCCAAAAGAAGTCCCAATTTCCTCCACACTCCTATTATTTACGTAGTCCGATCTAGCCAGTGCCGCGAATGATGATGATAATGAAATTATGAGGACACTACAAACAACCTATCTTCGGGCAGAGAAAATTCTCAACCCAGGCGGGAACTGATCCCGGAACCCCGCGATCCAGTGGCAGCAAAGCTATCCACTAGACGACGAGCTGCGGGCACATTAACTGGAGGAATAAGCTAATGGTTAGAGGTTGCAGACATTCTTTAAAGAGGCAATGGAGGCCACATTAATTAGAATTAAAAAACAATATTAAAACCATGAGAAAGTGTTATTTTTAGGACTCTCCCGGCGATTTGTTGTCATCTCGTTGAATCGGGTGTACTGCCGGTGGTCCGCGTCTGTGTTGGGAAGACGCGGACCACCAGCAGTACACTCGATTCTACGAGATGACATGAGAAAGTGGTTGAAGCGAGAGCGCAGTCGTCGAATTGCAGATTAAATGCTCAAACAATAAAAAAGTGACTTTGCAGAACGGATAACCAGGAAGAACACGCGAAGCCGAGTATTCAGTATAAGAGAAGCAAATGAACTTACCAAGCACCAGTAGCAAATGGTGTAGATAGGCCGGTGTTCATAGGCCTTTGGGTCACATTGTGTAGCTGATTAAATGGTGAAGTCGGGGTCCAGTGAGCTAAAAGCGTAAGCTGATGGCAAGAGCCGAGTGGCAGCGCTGGTGGTGACATTTAAGATAGGTGTAAGCCGATAAAATTCAAAATTATAAAATACAGAACAACTAATAAGAAATCGAGAAGTTAAGAACTGAACCTATAAAAATATTTAATATTATGTAAGCTAGGAATGAAATCTACATCTGCATTTGCTTAGATACTCTGCAAATCACACTTAAGCGCCTGGCAAAGGGTTCTTCGAACCACCGTTACAATAATCCTCTACTATTCCAATCTCGAACAGCGAGCGGAAAAAACGAACACCTATATCTTCCCCTGCGAGCTCTTATTTCCATTACTTTATTATAATGATCGTTTCTCCCACAATAGGTCGGCATCAAAAAGTATTTTCGCACTCGGAAGAGGAAGTTGGTGACTGAGATTTCGTGAGAAGATTAAGCCGCAACGAAAAATGCCTAATCCTGTATCATGTCAGTAACACTCTCTTCCCAATTTCACGTTAAAAAAAAAGTGCTGCCCTTCTTCAAACTTTCTCGATGTAGTACGTTAATCCTATCTGGTAAAGATCGCAGACCGTGCAGCAGTATTCAAAAAGAGGACGGACAAGCGTAGTGTAAGCAGTCTCTTTGGAAAATCTATTACTGTTTTTAAGTGTTCTGCCAATAAAACGCAGTTTTTGGTTTGTCTTCCCCACAACAATTTCTGCGTGATCTTTCCAATTTATGTTGCTCGTAGCTATAATTCCTAGGTATTTCAATGATTTATCTTGTAACCGTAGTTTAACGGATTCCTTTTAGCATTCGTCTGGATGACTTCACTCTTTACTTTATGTAGGGGAAATGGCAATTTTCGCACCCTACAGTAATGTTTTCTAAACTGTTTTGCATTTTGTTTTGATCTTCTGATGACTAAACTACACGATAAACGACAGCATCATCTATAAACGAGCTAAGACAGATGCTTAGATTGTCTCCTAAATCATTTATGTAGATATGGAACAGCAGAGGGCCTATAACAGTCCCTTGGGGAACGCCAGAAATCACTTGTATTTTACTCCATGATTTTCCGTTGATTACCTCGAACTGTGACCTCTCTGACAGGAAATCGTGATTCCCATCACATATCTGAGCCGATAGTCCATAAGCACGCAATTCATGTAATATGAATTATAAAAGAATGATTTGTAAGATATAAAGGACAACAAAACGTCGGTTGAAATGGTCGTAAGCAAAAAATAATCTAATGCGCAAATGCTCAAGTTTATGAATAAAAAGGAATAAAGGAAGAGAAAATAATGAAAGATGGATGGGGAGGGAAAAAACGGGGCCAAGGAGGAGTCGGAGATAGGGAAGGGAAAATAGAGGGGGGATAAGGGAAGAGAGCTGGTTTGATCGCGTAAGTAGAGGCAGGCGGAAGACAATAGCAAAACCCTAAGATTTAAAATAAACTAAAAGAGGACAAACATAACACATAAACACAATGGGTGGGATCAAATGCGCAAGAGGCACGAAGAACGTACGTGGGATAAATCTGGAACTAAATCAAGAAAACATTGGTAAATTTGACATCATGGTGTCGTAATGGATTTTATTTTTGTTGTTAAGGCAATCATTAAGGCTATTGTGAGTCGATGTCCTAAGACACTTAGTCGATGTCCTAAGACACTTCGTTATGTCAAACTCCTCCCGTAGAGTCATGTATTTCCCGGTAGTGGTTGTGTGTATAATTTGAAGTGCACCATCCTTCAGTTGAATTGTTCGATTGTTTTAAAATGTCATCCAAATGACGGATTCTTTTTTACAGCACATCTTTATTTATTTTATTTATTTTCTTTTTATGTTTTTTAGGAGTAGTTCTCGAAATCCGATCCTGGTCACTCGACTTATTAACAGCAAATCCTCTCTCTGCCTCTTTCTCTTTTCTCCCCCTCCCCCCCCCTTATCAACACTTCTTTTCCTTCCCCATCCTAATTCAATAATTTTCAATTCCATTGTTCATATTGAAATCTGGTTTTGCAGGTTGAGGAAGGAGCAGAAATCAGTTACTGTTCCTTGCACAAAACACACAAACTTTATTTTCCTATGATCCACTTAATTACACATTGCTTTAAAAAGAGCAGAAAACGATACGGCTGGAGGCCTAGCTAACAAAACTTGCAGGACCTCCTGGGCTGAAGGCCCAAAACCACACCAAAAACCAGAACGGCTGATGGCCTGAACACAAGTTATAAAAATTGCTTTAAAGAATACACACGGCTGAAGGCCACACACAAGACATTGAACAATTCAGGGTTTAGGGCCTGGATAGCAAGAATTTCAGTAGAACAAACTTTCAAACTTTTATTTATTAAACATATCAATCCACAAACTTTAATTTAAGTCGGCTGGAGGCCTTATCATAAAATTAAAACAAACTAAATTAATAGACAACTGAAAGCCTCGCACATCACATCAGACTAAAGTGAAAATCACAATCTAAAACCAAACAGAACAGTGGTAATCAGAAGTGTTCCAAGGGTCGCCCTGAGGATGTAGCTCTAACGTAAGGTGAGGTGGGACAGGCAGCCAAGAGCAAGGTTAAACAACCGGACGATAACATCACCCAGGGATGGCTGAAGGACCGACCAACAACCTAATCAATTCCCTTCCGCCCAATCAGCGGTACGAGACAGAAAATATCAGCCGAGGACGAAGATAACAGCCACACTACATCTTGAAAATTGGGTTCTAAAAACGGCCAAGGCACAATAACCACTCTTAAGAAAAAAATATGAACAAACAACTAAAAGGTTGTCGAACTAACGCTGTGCCGGACAATACCAACACGGCGCGGAAAAATACAATGCCAGAAAACTACGCTAATGACGAGGGCACGTAACTCGGACGTTAACGGCCACAAGGCAGAAAATACCGATGATGGACTTCAGTGATCAGTAACAACCAATTTAATAGTTAAAGTCTACATAGGAAGATGGCTGCAAAATTTTGATGACCCCAACACATCATACGTTGCTGCTATCCCGAATAGCCCAGGAAGCTACAACCGACAATGAGATGTCACAGCAGTTAAGGTTTCATAAGAAGTTAACTGATCACTCATCTTCAGTGTCCAGGATCTGTGGGCAACGAACTTCGTAGCTCTAGCGGTGAGCGCCACAATCCGACAGCGTGTGCACGCCGCCAGCGGTGCCGGCCTAACGTCACGCGGCAGAGACTTCCTCACAGCTCTCAAAAATGGTTCAAATGGCTCTGAGCACTATGGGACTTAACTACTGTGGTCATCAGTCCCCTAGAACTTAGAACTACTTAAACCTAAGGACATCACACACATCCATGCCCGAGGCAGGATTCGAACCTGCGACCGTAGCAGTCGCGCGGTTCCGAACTGCGCGCCTAGAACCGCTAGACCACAGCGGCCGGGCTCACTGCTCTGTCCCAACCGAACGACTGCCATACACACCACCACACAGAAATATACTGGTCACACGAAAGATGGTAAAGCAGTACTAGTATCGATAAGCCCTGTTGCTACCACTGACAGAGGCAAGTCAGAAACTCGGTATGGTAGTAACTCAGGGAGAAGTAAGAAGCCACTCTATTGTGACAAACTGCCAAAGAACAAACTGCATCAACGCGAACCAGCCACAGCTCAACTTCCACCACTCAAACATCAGCCGGGGCGTGGGGGGGGGGGGGTAACTCAACAATCAACAATTCGGCTAACCATCTCGCTCACGTCACGGTTCATGGAAGGGCAAGTCAAATGCTACTTAATTTTTAGCAAGGTGTTATAAGTTGATAAATGCCCACCAACCAATGAATGATGAAAATAATGAAAAACTAGGCGCACCAGAGCTACTGGCAAACAGATCTTGAACTGCTTAGGACGTCCCACCCGTTTACACAAAATACCCTTCTTAATAACGTACTCATCCTACAGTTCCCCAGTCAATAGGCGTTGCTTAACGGGTGCCCAAGTAGGGTCCTGATCCTGATGCTGAGCAACATCATCAAATAAAAGAGGTATCTCACCTAACATGATACAACTAAGACTGCCTCCCACTGTTTCCCGGGTGCCCTCACAAGGTGTCGTTTCAGTGAACATCCGGCTGAGGACATCCGCAAGGACATTTACAGTGCCTTTTTCGTCTTCAAATTGAAATGCAGAAATGCTAACTGCCTACCTTGCTTACGGCCAGTTTTACGTCGCCTGGCTAACACCCAGCTCAATAGCTGAAATACCCGCTGCTCAAGGTAAAAGCGATACTTCTCCAGCGCCAACCAAACTGCCAACGCCTCGCACTCATAGACAGAATATTTGAGTTCGGCACTGGTTAACCAACAAGATGCGTACGCTAATGGCTGCCTTTGACCTTCGAACTCCTGGAGGACGACAGCCGAAATATCCACATTAGATGCGTCGGTTTGGACAATAAAGTTTCTATTTAATTCTGGTATTCCGAGAATGGGAGGGTTGGCTATAGCTGTCTTAATGAGCTGAAACGCGGCCTCTTAGGCAGGTCTCCATTCAAAATGCACTCCTCTCTGGCGCAGTTCATTTAAAGGAGCCGCCAACTGAGCAAAATTATGGAAAAAACGTCTAAAGTAACACGGCGTGCCTATGAACCTAGCAATTCCACGTTTATCAGTAGGCGCAGGCCGAGCTCTTAATGCCTTATATCGTTCCTGGTCGATGCGATGCTTATACTCTGACCTGATGCTAGGTGACCTAAGAAGGACACCTGCTGCCTAGGTTTAATAGTTAACCTGGCTCCCTGTAGCCTCAAAAAACCTTGCTGGATATGATCCAAATGGCCCTGAAACAAACGGCTATAAATAACTAAATCGTATAAATAATTATACACACAGACGAATGTCAAAAATGGATGAAATGTCTCTCAGCCCAATAGGACTTAATATCTGTGGTCATCAGTCCCCTGGACTTAGAACTACTTTAACCTACCTAACCTAAAGACATCACACACATCCATGCCTGAGACGGCATTAGGGCCTGCGACCATAGCGGCAGTGCGGTTCGGGACTGAAGTGCCTAGAACCGCTTGGCCACAGCGGCCGGTGACTAATTTCAAGTTCCCAATGATATTATCTAGCAAACGAATGAAAACGGCTGCACCAGTAACCAAACCGAAGAGAACCCTGTTAAATTCAAACAGATTCCAATGAGTACAAAACGTAGTAACATGTTTACATTCTTCAGCTAAGGGAATCTGGCAATAGGCTTGGTTGGAATCAAGAACAGTAAACCAATTAGCAGCGACAAACCAAGTAAAGGAGTTATGAAGATCAGGTAGAGGAACAGACACGAGAACAAACTTAGCGTTCAGGCGCCGATAGTCAACATCAGGCCTAAAATCCCGCATCTGATCCATAGGGACAAGGAATATGGGGGAAGCATTGGCAGATGTCGAAGGCTTAATAACCCCTTGCTCAAGCATTTCGGATATTTTAGCACTCAGTATCTTCACCTTAGGGGATGAGAGGCGTTACGGGGACTGCCTAACAGGAATATCGTCAGATAGACAGATATGGTAATTAAGAACATTGGTAACGCCCAACCTATCACAGAGAAGCTCAGGGAACCTCTGTAGCAAATCCTGTAACTGAGAGGCGTGATGTGGGGAGAGATGGGCGAGATCGCACTCATTAGGCACAGCCTCAACAGCCAGGATGCCGGCATTTGAACGCTCAGTACGTTTAGCACAGTCACAGATACCAAACTTCTCCACAGAAGCGAACATTAAGAAGAAGGTGTGCCCAGAATAATCCGAGACTAATCCAGTTTTATTGATGAAATCACACCCCAAAATTAAATCGATAGGCAGCATCTTGACCAAGGCTAATGACAAAGGCCAGGAGAAATCCTCAACCGATATACTCCCTCGGATCCAACCATGCAAAGGCAAAACCTGGCCGTTGGCCACCCGACATCTCTGCAATGGAGAAGGGACCGACCGATGTTTCGTAAGATGACCAAATTCAAGAAACAATTCTAAGCTCAGTAGTGAAAGGGAGCTACCACAATTCAAAAGAGCACAAATCGGTTCCCCAACTACTCGAGAACAAATACGAGGCAAGGGCACTGATGAGGGAGAGACAACACGGGTACACAAAGGTTTAAAGGCTCGATTTTGAGGTCGCTGCCCAGCCCGGCGTCATTTATTGGCCCCTCGGTGCACGAGGTTGAACGCAAGAGCACACCAAATGAGCCGTGCTACCGCACCTGAAGCAACGCAGGTGTTCCTTTTTAACGGCCTCAGCCGATGTAGGCAATTCGCAATTTCCCTTCGCAGTGCCTGTGTCCTGGCTCTTAACTTCACGACATACATCGTTCGGAAGCAGCAATGCAGATATCACTACAACAGCTGCACGGAGCCGTTCCCAGGTTAAGCACGATCACGAAAAACAAAGTGCGACTTCTCTGCCACTCGCATTCCCCTAAGAACCATAGACACCAACTCCCGTTCTGGCAAATTGATTAACAAGGCCAAGCAGACCGTCTGAACTCTGTCGACATGCTGATGTAACCCCTCTTTATCCTGCTGCATCTCCCAAATGTAACGACACTCGAGCTGTTTCCGAAATCCGCTGGTCGATCTCTGGTTGATGTCAAGCTCACTAAATTGCTGTAAGGAAAACCCTTCTGCCATGGTTTCCTCTTGATATAACAAGTCCTGGTCTTCAGTCCTCTTCCCATCCAACTCTAAACATGTAAGCTGAAACTGCAATGGATTAACCAAACACTCCAAATCGATGGTTAAATTTTTATGATGATCCTCCAAACCTAACAGGCCTAAATCTGCTATCCGATTGATTAAATGCACTAACTGTGCGCGCACCCAATCCAATTGACTGACACTATGTTGAGTGCATTCCGAAACACAACTGGTGACCCCAAGGCCCGTAACAGCCTTAAACAAAAGTTCAAAGGCTGTTTCTGTCTCACCCACCACCTCCGGCGAGACGTCAGCCAGGTGAAGAACGGTAGCATGCAAGTGGCCCGCTAAGTCCAGAACACTGCCCTCAATAGGCTGGCGCCTTACCGCCAACCCATAAACAAGGTGGTCTTTCTCCACAGGCTGATCCCCAGGCACTCCCTGGCCACCATTAAAATAAGTCACCTGAAACACTCTACAACCAAAACCATATGATGCAACACTAACAGAAATGAAATTCAAACTAACAGCAACTGGAATGGCAATATCACAATCGTAACCATGCTCTGCTATCAGTTGAAATCTGGTTTCGCGGGACGCAGTAGATCAGGTTATGGTTGGGGAGGGGACCGTAATCAGTTTCTGTTACTTGCACAAAATACACAAACTTTTACTTTCCTAAGAACCACTTAATTACACATTGCCTTAAAAGGATCAAACCAAAACAATACGACTGAAGGCCTAGTCTAGAAAACTTGCGATACCTCCTGGGCTGAAGGCCCAAACCACACTAAAAACAAGAACACCCGAAGGCCTGAACACAAGTTATAAGAATTGCTTTAAGGAATACACACGGCTGAAGGCCTTACTTAAAAAAAAAATATTTTATGTAAATACTTGGCTGAAAGTCACACACAAGACATGGACAACTTAGGGTTTAGGGCCTGGATAACAAGAACTTTAGATAGAGCAATTTTTTTTAAATTAGTTTTAAGCAAATCAGTTTTCAAAATTTTAATTTAAGGCGGCTGGAAGACTTATCTTAAAAAAATTTTATGCAAAAGCTGAGCTGAAAGCCATACACTGGACATTGAACAACTCAGAACTGAGAGCCTGGATAACAAGAATTTTAAGATAGAACAAACTTTGAAAATTTTAGTTATTAAACATATACATCTTCTATTTTCAATTTATGTCTGCTGAAGGCTTCATTTAAAAAAAAAAAAAAACTTTCACCTAAAAGCTCAGCTCAAGGCCACACACTAGACATTCAACAACTCAGGACTTAGGGCCTAGATAACGAGAATTTCAGATAGAACAAACTATCAAAATTTTAGTTATGAAACAAATCATGCTTTAGATTTTACTTTAAGTTGGCTGATGGCCTTATCTTAGAAGAAACTAAATTAATAGACAGCTGAAGGCCTCGCACAGTACATCACACTATAATGAAAATCACAATCTGGACCCATCAGAACAGTGGTGCTCAGAAGTGTTCCAAGGGTCGGTCTCAGGAGGTAACTCTAATGTAAGGTAGGGTGAGACAGGCAGCCAAGAGTAAGGTCAGGAAATCGGATGGCTACATGATCCAGGGACGGATGAAGGACCGACCATCAACCGAATCATTTCCCTTCTGCTGGAGCAATGGCATGAGACGGAAAATATTAGGAGAGGATGAAGATACCAGCAGCACTACGTCTTCAAAATTGGCGTCTAAAAACAACCAAGGCACAATAACCCTCTTAAGAAAAAAATATGAACAAACAACTAAAAGGCTGTCGAACTACATGCTGTGCCAGACAGCATCAACACGGCGAGGAAAAACACACTGCTTGGAAAACTACACTAACGAACAGGGGAAGTGACTGAGGCGTTAACAGCCACAAGGCAGAAAATACCGCTGATGCACTTCATTGATAAGTAAAAACAAATTTAATAGTTGAAGACCACTCAGGAAGATGGCTGCCAAATTTCGCCGACTCCAACACACCATACGTTGGTGCCAGATGGAACAACAAGGAAGCAACAACCGACAATAAACGAAGAGCTGTCACTGGAGTTGCGGTTTCATTTCAGGTCAACTGATCACTAAACTTCAGTGTCCAGGTTCGGTGGCCAACGAACTTCGTAGCTCTCGCAGCTAGCGCCTCACAATCCGACCACACGTGCATGCTGCGCAGACTTCCTCACTGCTCTGTCCCAACCGACCGACTGCCACACACACCACCACATGGAAATATAGCGGTCGCCAGAAAAATGGTACAATAGTAATAGTGTCGATAAGCGCTGCTGCTGCCACTGACAGAGGCAAGTCAGCAGCTTTTTATGGTAGTAAGTCAGGGAGAAATAAGACACCACTCGATTGTGAAAAACTGCCAAAGAACAAACGGCACCATGCGAGCTGGCCAGGGAAAAATTATATTAATTTTCCATTAATTTGAAAGTTTGTGTAATCGATTACTATATTGCTAATGACCGTTTTAAGGGTCTTCGTTTGTTATTTATACCTTACCAATCATTCCTCTCACTGTGACTCACATTTCATAGTACGTATTATTTTGCATTTCTCGTTCATGTAATAGGAACAGTTTTATAGGCTCACTACTTAACATCTCGAAATCATCTCAGTTATTGTTCTCTATTTTATTATTTCAATTGTATCAGTTCCGATAAGTCATTTAATATATTTTAAACCTGACTACCAACGCCGTCATACGGCTATTTTCATCATTTTCCGCTTTTACCTTATTGGACACCGTGTTCTTCACGCCTCAGTACATATTTAATCTACTACACTATTTCTTTTGGCACACAAGCCTTTGAGCGTCGGTCTATCTGCATCATTTGCTGCTGCTGCTCAGTGAGTTCATTTGCTTGCCTTTTCTTGGATACTCGGCTTCTCGTTTATTATGTGGTTTTCCGTTCCTGCATTCTCCGTTCCTGCATTCTCACTTTTATCTTCAGTCTGACGATTTCATTTTCGCTTCAACCATTTCTCCATGGTCTTAATATTGAATAGAGTGATTGCCTCCTTGGCTTTTAATGGTGACTACTGTAGCATCCACTGCCTTTAAAGCTATGTTAGCATCCTTACATCATTAGCTTGTTACGCTTCTAGACAGTTCAGGTAAGTTCACGGGTCAAAACTTTAATGTAATAATTCCTTTATCACGCTTTGCATTTAATCTGATGATGCACTAAGAGCGCGAACCTTGCCATTAATCAATAAATATTGTGACAAAGAGTGTTCAAATGGTTCAAATGGCTCTGAGCACTATGGGACTTAACTTCTGTGGTCATCAGTCCCCTAGAACTTAGAACTACTGAAACACACATCCATGCCCGAGGCAGGATTCGAACCTGCGACCGTAGCGGTCACGCGGTTCCAAACTGAAGCGCTTAGAACCGCACGGCCACACCGGCCGGCACAGAGAGTGTCTGTGCAATGTCGAAGCAGAATGAAGGAATTACTTAAAACTTTAATTTTGACTGTCAAGTTAGCTCCCGCTCGAAAATGATAGGGATCCACGTAGATTTTACGTTATGTATTTTTTAATAGCGAACAACTAGACTGTTTAACGATAATAAACCGAATATGATAGATGTACGACTACCTAAGACTCGAAAAAAGTGTCTTTATCTTAGAAGAGCCCAAGCATATTTCTCTCTTTACAACCGACTCCACGTGAACCCATAATACAACATATGTTCTCATCAGGCATGAGGTAGAAAACACACTACAACCGTAAACACGCAGTGGCAGCATTTATGTAGGTGTTAAGAAAGTAATAAAATATACCACACACATTTTACGTAAGTATTACAAATTTTAGAGAATGCATCAATGCAAATAAATATTTAAAACTTAGGATTTGGCACGTAGGACAACCGAAACTGAGAGGTGTGCTAATTAACCTAGCGAGATCCGCTTCACTCATATTGATATTTATTCAAACCACGAGCAGTTTCGAGATTTTGAAATCCCATCTTCAAGTGCGTGGAATTATAGTATTAAGTATTACAGGATATTATAATTTCCTACATCTGAAGATGGGATTTCAAAATTTCGAAACTAGTCGTCGTTTATATAAATATCAGAACAAATGAAGAGGATCTCTGTAGTTCAATTACTATAAAATTAATATACTTGTGTTGTTTGTTCATTAATTACAGAAGTGTTCGGTTCATATCGAATTAAATCATTAGCTCTCAAAGTAGTAAAAGCGGTTCCTTGTATTTGTCACTGATATGGGGATTAATAAAAAGTCTTGTAATAGATTGACCGAATAGGCAATAGCTTTTTCGGCTTAGTACCTTGGCTATATGCGTCAAACTATGAAAAATTACTTCTGTAAAAAGTTCCCAGTTCAGTAATCCTAACATTCATTATCAGTCGTTCAGAATAAAGAATTCTTCTTTCACAATATCGAGTGGAATTTTATTCATGGTACACAGTGACCCATGACCTCTCCCATGCGTTGAATGGAAAAATCTTGCTTTGACTATTTGCTGTACCGCAACTGCAATGGCAGTAATGGATCTGACCGAACGAGCTTGGCCTGAACATAAGAGGAAACAAAATCCTCCCTAAATTATGGAGATCGGTCACGTAATGCATTTATTTATTAATTACCTTGCTAAATGATTTAATATGTGACCTGTATACTATTCTCAACTGAGGTGGTGATTTTCTAGTGAATTAAAAATGGTAAATTGAGATAAGTAATTAGTATATAGTAACAAAAGAAGAGAATCTGAACCTTTCACAAGTATAAAAAGTGAACTTCCTTATCCTTCCTCGCACTGCTAGCGTTAAACATTACCTAGAAGCTGGTGGGCGGGTTAGGGAGTTGGTTTAGCAGCCTGTCTCTTCCCCAGTGACGAAGACACAAAAGGATGATGGGCAAGGAAACGAGGAATCTTATCGCCATGACTTAAAGTTATGTTACTTCCTAATAGGAGAATGAAGTTATCAGCAAGCAAGGGCAACTGCTGTGAATTGAACGGAGTACTGGGATAAGAAGACGCCAAAGTGGCTTCCTGTCCGGAAAACAAGTAACACTCATCAATGTCCATAATAATAACTTTCCTCTGAGCAAAGAGAATCAATTTGCGCAGGTACGAACACTTACTACGGAATAATGAAAATGTAAGCCCAGCCTTTGGCCACATTATCACGAGGCCTAGCACAGAGGACGCCGCCCATTTGAAAAAAGTTGCAATTTAAGAATCTTAATTCCAAGCTCGTATCACGAAAATAAGCAGAATAGAGAAAGGATTCAGGAGGCACAACTGTAAACTTGTGAGTGAGAATTGTTATCGTGTCTAAAGGGCAGAGGTCTGACACCAAACCCAATATGTCAAAGAAGTCCTTAGATCTACGATACAAACACCACAAGAAAACGAAATCTTCGAACGCGCTAAAAGAAGTATTTCCTAAACTCACTCACGATATTGTAACCAACGAAGCAGAAGTTCACAAAGGGCCATTATGCTTACGGATTCGGGACATCGAGATCGCTCCTCCAAGAACGAGCACCAACAGACTATGTAACGTCCCTTTAGAAAAATTCTGAATGATAGTGCTGGTAAACCTCTTACGTTATTTGCTTTTGAAACAGCTGGGCAAATCTCAACGTACGCAGACATATCTCTCTTTACTTATTCTGGTCAACACTAAATTGACAGACAATATTTTTTTAGCGCAACGCAATCTGACTCTCAATAATACCTAAAAAAGAATGTCCCAGACTAACAATAACCTATACCTTTCCTGAATCACTTACCTTACAAAAATCTTCGATACTCGAACTACTGCAATAAAGTGAGCGCCAGTACTCGGTACGGTCAGCTGAATAAAAGATTCTAACTACTGAAAGCACTAACTACTGACAGGCATAGGTAGTAAATGAAAGATTTTTATAGAGAACAAACAATGTATTTACCTTAATAGTGTTCAAATGTCACATAAACTTCCTTTTTCTAACGGACAAACGTCCAGATTATTCGCTCAAAACTTTGACATCTCTCTCTCCACATCCACCACTGCTGGCGGCTCACCTCCAACTTCACAACGCTACGCGCTGTTCACATCCAACTGTCCAACACTACAATAGCGAATATTCCAACAATCCCAACCAGCCACAGACTGCATACAGCACAGTCATTGGTTTTCATACAGAGCGCTACGTGGCGTTACCAACATAAAAACGTAAACAGCCGACTTACAACTAGAACTCACCCAAAATTCCTTGTCTCTGTAGGAGAGCTGGGACGGATAGGTAGCTAACAAAGGGGCCCTCCTACGCCGCCCAACCAGAGGGTTCCTGAGTTCCCAGGGAGGCTACAGCGTGACATTAAAAGAGAGTGAGAGGTTTCAGAGATGGTGCCACGGGTTGAAAGACCAAGAAGATGGACAACTTTGGCCACGACGTAACTTCGAATGTTGCCCCAAGTGCTCCCCCTAGAAGAACAACGATCAAGGCGGGAAAGGTAGAGCCACCATGGCTGGAGGGAGACTAATGAATTGACTGCGAAAATAAAGAACAATCATCTGCAGCCATTGTCTCTCACTGATCAGTGTAATTTACCTAGCCATATAGGCGTTCAACTGAAATTTTAAACTACTGGTTGAAAATGGTTTCATTACAAAAATAATAAAATACCGAAGGTGTGGCTAGTGAATGAATATGAAGTGCAAGTCTTTCAGCATGTCTATTTACTCAGTGGTACTACATTTTAAAGTGAAGTGATCGATACCAAACAGTACGGAAGGGTTCCTAATATGCATTAGGCTTGATTACGTCACAAACTGAATCCAGATGTTGCTTAACGAATGTAATTGAAAAGACTATAGTTGTTTCCATAATGCCCAAAATCTTTGCTGTCGCGGAGGGGTAAGTAGAATAAATCTGTAGCATGTGCTCTGCCGGACACTGATGAGCATACAATATCCCAGTGCAAGTCCGGTGTGTTAACGACAGAATAATAGAGGAGGCTGAGGAGGAGTAGCAGTTGGAGTGGCACGACTGGCGAGGACCTGGAGTGTGCTGCGGCACAGGAGGCGCTGGTCGGGCGTGAAGGCCGCTGGCGGTACCACGCCGCAGGTAATCATTTAATGGGTGGCTGCGGGGGTGGGAGTGAGGGAGGGGGCGGGCGGCGCCTGCGGCTCAGCGGCGGCGGCGGACGCCAAGCCGCGACAATGGCCGGTAATGGCCGGCGGCTAATTGCTCGCCGTACTGCCGCGCCTAGGCGTGGGCCTGTGGTGCTGGACACGGCCGCCTCGCTTCCCCCCACCCCCTACCCCCTTCCGCAGCGCTTCCATTCGCTTCCGCCGCCGACCGCCGCCCTGGACCACACGGCGCCGCCCCGAGGATTAGGCGCTACCTGCTGGAGCGAGCTCTCTGAACCGCGGCGGTTCATTTACCTGATCGGGATAGCGGCTAGCTCAATTTTGCATTAGCGCGTAAGTGCTCCACAACAACAGCGTGCTCTGTCCAAGACTCCAGGACTCTGATTTATCGCTTAACCCTAACTTAACTGTATGCAACCTCGTTTTCCCTTTCTATTTTATACACTCGTCATAAGCAATGGTGTGTCTGTGGAGCGCAGGCACAGACTGAGGACTGCGAAAACCGACCGATTCGAACTGATAACGGTATTTTATTAGGTTGGTCTCGGTTTCTTGAATACTTCTCACCGCTGTCGTATCCGTACCAGATAGGGTAGATAGAAGAGTTAGAGAAGATCCAAAGGACAGCAGCGCGCTTCGATACTGGATCATTTAGTAATCTCGAAAGCGTTACGGAGATGATAGATACAGTGGAAGAGTTTGCAAGAGAGACGCTCAGTACCTCGGTGCTAGCTTTTGTTGAAGTTTCGAGAACATACCTTCACCGAGGAGTCAACCAGGAAAATTGCCCCCTCCTACGTATATCCCGCGAAGAGACCATGAGGATAAAATTAGAGAGATTAGAGCCCAGACAGATTCATACCGACAGTATTTCTTTCCACGAACAATACGAGACTGGCACAGAAGGGAGAACCGATAGAGGTACTCAAGTTACCCTCCGCTACACACCGTCACGTGGCATGCGGAGTATGGACGTGGATGTAGATGAATATGTGTTTCTTGTCTATTATTGATAACAGGATGAAAATAGCAAAGTATCACTCATAGCAGTAGTGCTAAAATTTTTGGTTTTTAAATAGTTAGTTATTACAGAAAATGGGAAGATAGATCAGTGCTATTATAATAACAATACCTACAGAAATGAGCAACAAACACATCTCATAAGAATTGGTACATATTGCTGAGACAATAAGGTATCATACGACATAGCAGTGCCTGTGTTATTCGGAATTACAATGTAAAGTTCCTTTCGAAATGCAAGCGTGTCCGTCCCCAGCTCGCGGTAGTGCGGTAGCGTTCTCGCTTCCCACGCCCGTGTTCCCGCGTTCGATTTCCGGCGGGGTGAGGGATTTTCTCTGCCTCGTGATGACTGGGTGTTGTGTGATGACCTTAGGTTAGTTAGGTTTAAGTAGTTCTAAGTTCTAGGGGACTGATGACCATAGATGTTAAGTGCCATAGTGCTCAGAGCCATTTGAACTATTTTTTTGAACCAAGCATGTCCAAAGGAACAGGCACTGCGGTGCCTACAGCCGTTACGAAATACGTTCAATGTATTCGCAGTAGCGAATAAGGATGACCATCACCTGTAGAATGAAATGAAAACAATCAAAGCATGTGCCGGACAGGAACCGGAATCCGAATATTCCGCTTCTCGCGAAGGGTCAACTTACCACTTGGCTATCCGTGCACGACTCACGGCCAGATCCAAACATCCATACGCCGTCAACCATGTGTCGACAATCTGTACCTGCACATTCATTATGTATATTCCTCCATAGGCGAGACATTTTATTTGAAACTTTCTTGCCCAGTGTCGATGGATAAATACGTAATTCGGAATAACACAAGCACTGCAATATCGTAACGCAGTATGGCACGTACACGCGTGCGAGACTTGTCCTATCTGGTCTACTGGAAGTTTCTCGCTGTTAACATCGAACGTTAGTTGAATCACAAAATGGCACGATCCCTGGTATGGGAATATTTTACGAAATACGGTATCAGTTAAGTACAAAGTCCCATTTTATTTAAAATATTAAGAGTGGGAGGATCCACAAATAACTTGCGACATCATACAGCGAGAAAACTTGAGATTTAACAGTTCATTCGTAGTTTATAATAAAAGTACAAAGTAGTTGATCCGTTAACTGTGTCTACATAATACGCCTTTATCTGCTTATAGCTATCAAAAACGTACAAATTAACCTGGAAAAAGAAGTACTTCATCTTCAGTTTTCACTCTTTAGCATTGACTAATCGCAATCGTCAAATAGTGGTATAGTCATCAATTCCAGCCTATTTATACAAAATTAAAATCAAAAGGAGAATGTTGATTACTTTTTGTGGTATTCAACCACTTACCACTTTTCGAGAAAAGCACCGAAGAGTGGACGGAGTAAGCTTTCTTTTATTTGTTTAATTTTGTATATTAGTACGTTGTGTCTTGGAACTAAGGGAGACAAAAATATTTAGTCTTTGTTCGATTTCTAAGATTACTACAGGAATAACATGAATAGAAAACCGAAAATCTGTAATTTCAGAAACCGGTTTTTGTGAGCGATTTTAACACTCAGGTAAAATTGGTGTGGATAAAAACCGATGTAGGCGAAATTCGGTTGTTGGAGTGGTAACCACCAACCCTAGCACAGGACCCTCATCACCCTACAAAATTAATTATAGTCTGTCGATACACATACGCATATCTGAGATGATACACCTAAGATGGTGGTGGTTTTTGGGTGAAGGAGACCAGACAGCGAGGTAATCGGTCTCATCGGATTAGGAAAGGACGGGGAAGGAAGTCGGCCGTGCCCTTTGAAAGGAACCATCCCGGCATTTGCCTGGAGCGATTCAGGGAAATCACGGAAAACCTAAATCAGGATGGCCGGACGCGGGATTGAACTGTCGTCCTCCCGAATGCGAGTCCAGTGTCTAACCACTGCGCCACCTCGCTCATGACACACCTAAGAGCCTCCGCTTTTGTAGAATTCTAAATCCACGCCTCGAGGATATATACGAAGGGCTTTCAATAAGTAATGCAACCCACTTTTTCCCCAGCCATTTCATGCTGGTAAAAATGTGCAATTTTTTCTGGGACATCGTGGGATCTGTGTGGCTGGTCACGGCGGAGGTTCGAGTACTCCCTCGGGCATGGATGTGTGTGTGTGTTTGTCCTTAGGATAATTTAGGTTAAGTAGTGTGTAAGCTTAGGGACTGATGACCTTAGCAGTTAAGTCCCATAAGATTTCACACACACACACACACAACATCGTGGGATATTCGCCTTTTATTCCCCCCAGTAGGTAGCAGCGCTGTACTCAGCCTTCAAATCGGTTTCTGTAACAGATGTGTGTTCCAAACAGTAGGCTGACACAGTTTTTTTCAACGGAAAACCAGTGCATCGCACATATTCATATGCGCCTGCAGAATGTCTACGGAGACCTGGAAGTGAGCAAAAACACGGTGAATAGTTTCCCGAGGCGTAAGTCATTACGGCAACGTCGCGCAAGCCCGTCCAACGTCTCGCTTGCAGGCAAGCTGCACACAGCTGCAACTCTTGGAAAAATTTGGAAATTTGTGGTAAGTTCCTACGGGATCTAACCGCTGAGGTCACTGGTCCCTAGGCTTATACACTTCTTAATCTAACTTACGCTAAGGACGACACAGACACACACACACACATACATACACACACAGCCATGCCCGAGGGAGGACTCGAACCTCCGACGGGGTGAGCCACGCGAACCGTGGCAAGGAGACCAAGACGGCGCGGCTTCCCGCGCCACTCGACTCTTGCTATCCAGTATCGTGCAGACACACTCACTCGACGTGATCAACAGATCACGATCCAACATACCTCTGTTGCTGTCACACTAGTCCATCAGATGGGGTACTCAAAGGTGCGTGCCCTCTGCCTTCCACGCTGTCTAACAGATACTAGTAAAGAGCAACGGAGGACCATCTCGCTTGCACGTTACAGGGCTGTTCGTCATATATTTTGTCGAATTTCGTTACAAGTGATGAAACATGGGTTTATCACTTTCATCCTGAAACAAAACTTCAATCCATAGAGTGGCGTCACACCACCTCTCCTCCGAAGAAACAATTCAAAGTCGCACCCTCAGCGGTAAAATCATAATTAAGTCCTTCTGGGACTCGGAAGTGGTTATCCGTTTGATGTCCTGTCTCATAGTGCAACGAACAGCTCTAAAGTATACTGTGCTACCCTCAAGAAATTACAAAAATAACTTCTGCATATTTGTCGCCACAGAAATGGAGACGAGTTTTTCACTCTTCAGGACAACGCCAGGCCTTACACTAGTCTGGAATGCACCCGAGAGGAACTAGGGAAACTTCACTAGATTGTTCTTCTTCACCAACACTACATCTCAGATCTCGCACGCTCCGACTTCCATCTGTACGGCCCAGTGAAGGCTGCACTCCATGGGCGGCAGTACCTGGAAGATGGGGAGTTCATTGATACAGTAAGACGTTGGCTCCGACTTCGACCAGTAGAGTGGTACCACGCGGGCATACAGGACCTATCAGTTAGGTGGTGTAGGTCCGTCACATTGAACGAAGAATGAAAAATGAATGAAAAATGACATCTTCTAGCCAACAGAATTGGGAGTAATGTCGTATACTGAAATCTAGAATGAAACTAACCTGCTTTTAGAACGTCCATTGTACCTATGGCTTGAAGACGATGGTGGTCCATGGAGGCCCACCTAAACGTTTTGTGTTTGATGCAATTTTCACTTTCGGAACAACAACAAAAACTTTGAGTTATGGATGCCAATTATTTTTAGCATGAAACAACAACACAGATGAGATTCAGTGAAATAGCGTGCTGTATCAGTAATCCACCTCCATAATTGGCAAAACCTACAAAAAAATGGTTCAAATGGCTCTCAGCACTATGGGACTTAACTTTTGCGTTCATCAGTCACCTAGAACTTAGAACTACTTAAACCTAACTAATCTAAGGACATCACACACATCCATGCCCGAGGCCGCATTCGAACCTGCGACCGTAGCGGTCGCTCGGTTCCGGACTGCAGTGCCTAGAATCGTTCGGCCACTTTGGCTTGCGCAACACCTACAAAGCGCGATCTTGAAAAATCTGCTCGTCCGTATCTTGAAAGAGTCGGAATCCTGCAATAGATCGTCGCAACTATTACCCGGTCTCAGCTAAGGCTGCTTCTTTCCAATGGATTGTTACGTCACTCCCAAGCCCTACGCCGTAATTAAAAGTGTCTTATGATTGAAACAGAATTTCATTTCTCTTTTAGTTCTGCAAGTCATCAGTTTTATGGATTGTTTTGAGCTTCCAAATATCATTCGGAGCCCCTCATGAACTGGTGATTTTAATCGCACACAAAACTGATTTTATAATGAAGTGATTAAGCCGGGCTGAAATGAAGCTGGAAGAGCTACAAGAAAAAAATCTATAAAAATCGAGGACAGAAATCAAATAGAATGTTATTGTGACATATCAAACGATTCCGTTCGAGCAGGTGGTTACGAAACTGAAACTGGATTTGATATGGTTAAAGTATTATGAGTGTTACCGATGTACCTTCATCGATGTTCTAACTAAATAACAGTAATTACAAAACCTTTTATTTAGTACTTCTGATCACTAGAACGGAGGTATTTTGACTTCGTACTCCTACCGATATAGCTTAATTTCTTCAAAAACCTTTTCCAAAAGCGGTCTCCATATTACGAAGAGCTGTGCTCGTATACAGTATTTAAGTATTTGCACTTTTTTTGAAGGAAGTCTCTTGAAAAGTAGCTACTACATCACTGCTTATTACATCACGTGAGTAAAGCTGTGAATGATTGCAAAAAAATAAGAAAATAGGCACATACTGAATCTTGAGCTACTGTCGTGTCCTGGCATAAGAGAGAAGGGAAAGACGGGGTTACAAGTTAATCTGCATTTCCCGAGTTGTTTAGAGGAAATGTGGATTGACAAATTTCCAGTGAAGGCGGACGATTGCTTACATCAGAGCTAAATGCTGTTACAGGGCATCTACGAGAGGTGTGGATCTTGGGAGTCGAAGATGGTACTCGTAGCAGTAGACCCAGGGAACCCTAGGGTCTGAATAATATGCTTTTATTGCTTTCAGAACAAACTATTACACTGAACGCTAATTCTAAACATTAGAGTTAGGACTGCTGGAGCGAGTTTGTGCTACCACAGACGTTTCACAGTTGGTAACGGAACTGCAAGACTCCATCTGACGCCGACAGCAGCCGCGCCGGGATCTGGCGGCCCCAATGATGCAACCCCGCTGGCCACTCATGCTTCGGCTGTGGACTACGACGATTACACTCTGCCGCCACGATACCCGACGGCCGGTGGCATCCACTCAACCCACGTACACATGGAGAATCATCCCTACGACCCCATCGTTAATGTACAGTATACAGTAAAACACTGTGTAGTTGTTGTTGTATGAGCTGAACTCTAACACTTGCTGCATAATTTCCAATGAGCCTTCGTATTATTGGAGAAATCTTCTGTTTCTCGTGTTAACTTGTTCGCTAATCATTTCTGATCCTGTCCACCTTTCCTACAGTGACAGTTTCCGCTCTACTCTGTGGCTTACTTCTCCTTACCACTGCGTACGGTATCCTACACAGCAGATTTTGGGGGGCGAGAGCTCAGTGAAGTAGCAAATACTTGCTGCATTGTAAAATACAGCGTTGTTATAATTAAGCTTCCACTACTTGAGAGGGACCTCATGAAAAATATGTGAGTTTTAAACAATAAATTTTGTGGAAACATTTGTAGTGAGATGCGGAAGAGAATTAACGAATAAAAAATTGGAAAACAACAGATATTAATTTCCATATGAGAGGGCTGTCTTTGTTACTTACGTACCATTTTTACGTTCCATGTTACAAACGGTGCTCCCTGGGACAACCAACTGCCTTCACGACAGCTCAAATGGTTCAAACGGCTCTAAGCACAATAGGACTTAACATCTGAGGTCATCAGTCCCCTAGACTTAGAACTACTTAAACCTGACTGACCTAAGTACATCACATTGATCCATGCCCGAGGCAGGATTCGAAACTGCGTCCGTAGCCTAGAACCACTCGGCCACAGCACTAGAGATATCGCTTAACAAGTTATCCCAGAATTTTTCGGTAGGTGAACCATGGACTGTTCAACTGCCGAGAGATACAGATCGTGCATTGCTTGAGGATCGCACATTGCGTCTTGCGTTCTTATCCACAGCCACAGTAACTTCTTCAACAATTTGTGTGCCTCCCCCACGAGCAATTCCGAAATCGGCAGTTATTTCGAACTTCAGCATCATGTTCAACCCCAGTGCAGGAAGAGGACGTCTCCGTACTCCTTTATTGCATCGACACCCCCGAAGACCAGTAGCACTTTTGCTGTTGTATTGATAACACAACATTTTGAGTGAAGATACTCACCATGTCCTGGGTCATGTTTACTGACTGCAACTGTTGTGCGCTCTGATGCTTGTGTTTCAACCCTATGTCGCAGTACCAGTATGGGCGCCTAGTGGCAGGTCGTGGGACTAACAAGTCTAACAACGCAAATCCAGCAGCACACAGTTTGAACATCATTCCTATAAAGTTGAGTACCGACAGGATAAAAAGTTTTCCACCTACACTGGCCCAAGTAATGAAAGTTTACTTACAACCACACTGATCAAATATTGAGAGCAGCAGACCATGTGAGAAAATAGGTGTAGCCGGAGCTTACCCCAGACTGGAGACGATCGATACGAAGTTGGCGTCCCAGCGGTCTGCCAGAAAACTGTTGACGACACGAAAATTGTGGGTTTTTAAGCGACTGTGGAGGCGTACTAATTCTCCCTGTCTATAGTCGACCGACAATCCACTGGATCTTTTCAGACAGCCAATCTGAGGCGCACCTCTGCACTTCCCTAAGGTCAATCACCTTCAGGTCCTTCCCTTTCTGCTTCTCTGTATGTAAGGATGTCCCTAGCCTTTTACGCCCACAAAGTCGCTGTTTAGTAGCAACAGTTTTCAGATAAAAGTTAAACGTCCCTGCGCTTCCTATTGTGGCCAACAACAACAGCGTTTGACATCAGTTTCCTACGCCCTTCGAGTGTAGACTTTTCTCTCTGGTGTGGGTACCGTAGTTTCATCAGTTCCACACCGCTTCCTAGCTTACTCCAGCCTGTATGAATCCTCTGATGTTGTGATTCTCACGACCTAGTATCATTGTTGCTGCAGATACCATGACGTGCCCGGTTGCTACCACCGTCTACTGCGACACAGTACAACAGCGCCTAGACGGTGTAAGTAGTTACCGTTAATTTGCTAAAGTGAAACATCTACACTGCGACAGCTGTCCATAGCGTCTGCAATTCACCTCATCCATTAATGTTTACCTGTTGTAACCTAAACACTACCACTTTTAGCTCCTCTCTGATTTCCCACATTTGCGTGCCCTTACTGAAATCTAACTGACTTAACAATGTACAAGTTAATAATTCGTCGATACGTGAGCGTACGGGAAGCAAGCTGAAAAGTTAAAATGAAGTAAAAGAACGTGGGCACGGAAAGGGACGTATAATTTGGAGTAGTTTTACGTAGTTAGCTTTTTTACTTCCGGGCCAATGTTTGTTACGTTAAATATTAAGTTGCGACCAACAAATGATTTTAGTTGCAACAGTTGATTAGCTGTTGGTCGAGTGGTGCAGTTGATCTCTGATTTATGAAAAGAGCAGTGACTTAAATAGAATTACATCACGATCTTCGGGAACCTAACTCTCAGTATGCCGTGCTTCGCAAATAGAAGTATTAATTCATTGTATGTTAGAGGAGAACCTACTAATGTGTTGAACTACGTATAGAGAGGCATGAAAATTACAAGAAGTTTGGGTGATGCGTTTTGCAGAGAGGGAAGCCGAGAATACTTTACGAGCTTGTGAATGCGTCTCTGCCTATCTGTCCTAAAATACGTCGTCCAGTTATTGCCTACCTTTCTATGTAACTCAACGCAAGGGTAAGCGCAATAATGAGTCACTGTTTCCACTTCTGACTCTCCATAGAAAAAAGTGTATTCAGCGAAACCTATGACCGACTCATCTCAACAAAATGCTTGTCGTTTTTTCCTCATGGCACCCGTAATGAACATTACTGCCCTTATACTAACTAACTTTTAAGTGCGAACAAAAATTGTAAAGCGCATCTCCATGGAGACGATGCGAGGTTTCTATGAAGTGTCACTGGTGGTAAAAGATGAGATAGAATTAAGAATGTTGGTATAAGTAATGATCCAAACATATTCAACATAAATGAAAAGTAAAAAGTAATTAATATAATATGAAAAGAGTATAGCCGAAAATGGATTATGAAAGGCTGACAGTAAAACAAAAGAGTACGAACCAACAGGGAAACAATACATGGGAAGATCGACGAAAAGATCTAATCCATTAACAGGCACTAAATAACCTAAAGATCGGATTCATTAATAGGCACTAAGTAACATAACACTGGAAGCGAAAACAAAGAATGAGAGGAAGCAAAGATTAAAATTTCACTGAAGCAACCGTTGAGTTGTCCTGTAAATCGTGTGTTCTTGGCTAAGTGCAGTTGAACAGTTCACACAAAAACACAATAAATAAAATCCAAAAGGCAATAAAATAATTAAGTACACACGATAAAAATGCACAACTATCCTTACATGAAAATGCAACTCTGTCTGGAACAAACATCAGGATACCGTACTCACTGTCTCACGGCCCTGCCTTCATTATCCTATTCACCGAAATCCACGAATACATCGATCTAGTTTCAGAATAATTTCAGCCCATCCACACGGTGACAGTCCAACAGAAATTCACGTGAACTCAATACTCATAAGATTAGTTACTTAGAAAGAAGTCTAACAGCCCTTACTCGCGTCTTTTATCCACGCAGGTTTAATGTTACCTACGAGTTAGTGAACTAATTAGAATCGCGCATTCAAGTAAATAAGTTATTCACTCTCATTAATCTGAATCTCCTTTACGAAGTAGGTCTACTATCTGTGTGAGCAGAGTATCTACCAGCAAAGCTAATAATATGTGATTACTGATTCACCTAAGACTTCAGCTGTCTACTACAAAGCACTACCACTCTTGTTGTGTACGCTAAAAAAAATGGTTCAAATTGCTCTGAGCACTATGCGACTTAACTTCTGAGGTAATCAGTCGCCTAGAACTTAGAACTAATAAAACCTAACTAACCTAAGGACATCACACACATCCATGCCCGAGGCAGGATTCGAACCTGCGACCGGAGCGGTCGCTCGGTTCCAGACTGCAGCGCCCAGAACCGCTCGGCCATTTCGGCCGCCGTTTACGCTAAGGAAATATTCATTTAATTACTTTACAGGTGTAGTTCCACTAATCGTATTACTATGACGAAAATGCTTCATTTAGTTTCACCTTGCTACTTTAATGATTTACTTATTAGTCCGCTGTGTCCAAGTTAAAACAATGTACTCGTATTTAGAAACTATCATATTCTTTGTCATTTAATAACGAGTGCATTCATTACTGCCTTTTATAAGCTTCGGTAGCCACTCTTACTGAACTAAATATAGCCTAAAATAATTAACTGCTATAACTACTCCCTCAATAAGTGGACACATGGAAATAGTTACGTCTCACTTCAGTAGTTCAGAATAAACTCATTGCCCTACTGCCTGGCTGAAGGCCTTTGGCATTTGTATCCGTTTCGGAAAAGGGGAATAAGAAAAAATTCTTGGAATATGCACACTGTTGCATTAACTCTGAAGCAGTATTAATAGTCACTTCTTTCAAAGTTAACTAAGCAAGCTTTCAATCTGCATAACTAAGGAAAACGAAAGTACGTTTTGGGTGATTGTAGTCGTTAACGAAGAGAATATCAGTATAATTTATACTGTTCGAATCTGAAATAGTCATTTCTCTCACTCTGTGACAAACTGTTGTACTTGTTCTTGCTTTTTGTAGCTGTGGTCAACTAAATCAACGATCATATGTGGAGGGCACTCTTAACGATGGCTCTATGTGATAAACATCACGTGTTGTAAGAACGTTACCCTCTTAAAGTGCTATGACGAGCGTTCATACTCCCCTTGCTGTACGTGATACAGACAATGTATCGCAGGTTGGTAATGGGTATTTAGAGCAGAAAAACTCGACAGGGCAACCGTTATAATATTTGCTTCAGGTAGTAGATAAGCCACACTTCTGCTACAGCGTATATCACTGTACTTTTCACCAGCAAAAGTTAACTTCAGACACGAAGTAAAATAAATGTTCAATGTTCAGTCTTTTACTGAGATGGCAAAATATCGCATTTTGTTTGGTCGGACTATTAACTGCTCACCCTTATGACTTTGCAGTACGACCGCTGTCACTAGATATTGCTCTTTCTTCGTTGACGACGTGCTACAGACTATTTCTTCATTTTTTTAGTTCTCTGCCGTGCGAGAACTTTTCGAGCTTGCCACGTCACCAGAACTTCCCCGTGTCATAAATACATTACAATCGGTATTATAGCAGGTGAGGCTATACATATCTTCACATTATCATTTTATTTAATTTATCGCTAGTAAATATCTGTCGCTGGAGTGCAATTAGTAGGAGGAAGTGTCCTAAAACGATACAGTCTGGTAAAATGACGTACCTAATATATTTGTTACCCCCACAAGAGGCAGCACTTTATGGCACAATGTTATATTTTTGTATTGGCGACACCGTTATACCTGAATTATCGAGGCCGTTTCTTTGGTGCTTACGAGTTATGTGAAGGTTCTGTGCACATGGAGTTTTAGAAGCTACGACAATTACTTTTCTGTGCCGTACTATGCCTGGTTCATTTGATTTGCAATTGTTTTTATACGCCGAAGGTGAGTAAACACTTTCTTTGCTAACATTTTAAATATGTTTCTGTGTATGTAGGTCCGTCATTTTACCCACAGCCACCGTTTGAGCTTCCTGCCCTTCCACTCGTTTCTGTTTACGTTAATAGCAGGTACTTCATTATTATTATTATTATTATTTGAGGAGAAGTGGTACAAAAGTATAAGAAATACAGTAATCGTTAATCATGGGATTCAGAGAGCATGTAGAACACTATTCACGCCCATAACACCAAGCAAAAGGGTTGGCAGTATGGCTCAAAAACTTTCTAGAGTTTATGAAGGTTTAGATTGGTTCCAGCAAACGTTTGCAACAGAGCTAGGAACTGATCTAGTACAAGACATTAAAGGTGATCTGGGCCTCGAAACTCACTCCCAAACTGGACTACCGATCTTCTGTTCTGCTTGGCAGTTACTATGTCTATAATGGATCTTAAACTCCTAGGTCAGTACCATATGGTATTCGTAAGACTCACAATGCCCGTAGGATTCAAAGATGTAGAGAAGAATGACTGAGCGTGGAAACGGCACTGGTAAAGGTAGGGTTTCAGCAGGCCTGGAATAAACGAGACCTGTATCAGAGATTAGTTGAGCAGAAACTCAGATTGGATAAGGACGGAACTATAACATCATTGTATTATGTTTACTGGTAGCAGTTGAAGAGGCTCTTGCAAGAAATGGAGGAAGAGGAACGGGTACTACACTCCTGGAAATTGAAATAAGAACACCGTGAATTCATTGTCCCAGGAAGGGGAAACTTTATTGACACATTCCTGGGGTCAGATACATCACATGATCACACTGACAGAACCACAGGCACATAGACACAGGCAACAGAGCATGCACAATGTCGGCACTAGTACAGTGAATATCCTCCTTTCGCAGCAATGCAGGCTGCTGTGCTCCCATGGAGACGATCGTAGAGATGCTAGATGTAGTCCTGTGGAACGGCTTGCCATGCCATTTCCACCTGGCGCCTCAGTTGGACCAGCGTTCGTGCTGGACGTGCAGACCGCGTGAGACGACGCTTCATCCAGTCCCAAATATGCTCAATGGGGGACAGATCTGGAGATCTTGCTGGCCAGGGTAGTTGACTTACACCTTCTAGAGCACGTTGGGTGGCACGGGATACATGCGGACGTGCATTGTCCTGTTGGAACAGCAAGTTCCCTTGCCGGTCTAGGAATGGTAGAACGATGGGTTCGATGACGGTTTGGATGTACCGTGCACTATTCAGTGTCCCCTCGACGATCACCAGTGGTGTACGGCCAGTGTAGGAGATCGCTCCCCACACCATGATGCCGGGTGTTGGCCCTGTGTGCCTCGGTCGTATGCAGTCCTGATTGTGGCGCTCACCTGCACGGCGCCAAACATGCATACGACCATCATTGGCACCAAGGCAGAAGCGACTCTCATCGCTGAAGACGACACGTCTCCATTCGTCCCTCCATTCACGCCTATCGCGACACCACTGGAGGCGGGCTGCACGATGTTGGGGCGTGAGCGGAAGACGGCCTAACGGTGTGCGGGACCGTAGCCCAGCTTCATGGAGACGGTTGCGAATGGTCCTCGCCGATACCCCAGGAGCAACAGTGTCCCTAATTTGCTGGGAAGTGGCGGTGCGGTCCCCTACGGCACTGCGTAGGATCCTACGGTCTTGGCGTGCATCCGTGCGTCGCTGCGGTCCGGTCCCAGGTCGACGGGCACGTGCACCATCCGCCGACCACTGGCGACAACATCGATGTACTGTGGAGACCTCACGCCTCACGTGTTGAGCAATTCGGCGGTACGTCCACCCGGCCTCCCGCATGCCCACTATACGCCCTCGCTCAAAGTCCGTCAACTGCACATACGGTTCACGTCCACGCTGTCGCGGCATGCTACCAGTGTTAAAGACTGCGATGGAGCTCCGTATGCCACGGCAAACTGGCTGACACTGACGGCGGCGGTGCACAAATGCTGCGCAGCTAGCGCCATTCGACGGCCAACACCGCGGTTCCTGGTGTGTCCGCTGTGCCGTGCGCGTGATCATTGCTTGTACAGCCCTCTCGCAGTGTCCGGAGCAAGTATGGTGGGTCTGACACACCGATGTGTTCTTTTTTCCATTTCCAGGAGTGTAAATGGATTCTTCAAGCCTTAAGAGAAAGGGCCGAAGAAAAGAAGACCGCTTACCATAAATTCGTAAGCTCAAAAAGGCAGGGAGACAGAGATCACTACAATACAGTTAAGAGAGAAGTGAAAAGTATGATTACCTGAGGTAAAGAGGAGTCATGGTAGAAGAACTGGACAGATGTAGAACGTTTATTTGGATACAACGGGTCGTCAAGAGCCTGGCGATTAATACGTCAAGTGAAGGGACCTGCTAAAATTAGAGAGGAGGTAGTATGTCATTATAAATATCTTCTCACGTAAGACAGCGAAGTGTTCCAAGAGGAGCAGTATGAAATTGAGGTTTATGCTGTGGAAGTGGTGGCGGACAATGAAGTTCATCAGCCCCTTAAAAAATCAAAAAATTGAAAGGCAGCTGGTTCTGGAGGTATAATAATGGAATGATTAAAGTACGGAGGACCAAACTAATAGAATCATTAGTAAATATTCTTAAAAAATTCGGTCGAGGAGATGAAATTCCTCACGTACAGGGTGAACATTAATAAAACCGACAAACTGCAGGGAGAGGTTTGTGACTGGAAATGGAGAAAAAAATGAGCTATGAACATGTGTCCGAAAATGTGTGTGTGAATTCTTATGGGACGAAACTGCACAGGTCACCGGTCCCTAGACTTACACACTACTTAAACTAACTTACGTTAAAGGGAACACACACATCCTTCCCCGAGGGAGGACTCGAACCTCCGGCGTGAGGGGCCGCCCGATTTGTAACATGGCGCCTCTTACCCCGCGGCCACTCCGCGCACCGTCGGAAAATGCGTCGTTTCCACGGTAGATGGCGCTGACGAATGAGAGTTCCTCCGACCACATGCCATGTTTTTGTTGTATGTTGCAGGCTGTGGGACTGAACAGCGTACTGTAAGCAGCAGAATGGTCTGGGATTCATGCTGGGTACATGTCGAGATGGAGCTTGTGTACGACCAAGCAGATTGAAACAGTCGAGAGGCAGTACGGCTATACCAAAACAAGTACATTCACAGACACCAACCAAATCATATATATTTTGTTGTGACTTGTTAATCTTCCAAAGTGCCGCTGCGCAGTTACGCGCGTCCTCTACATGCGGCGCTGTCTGCCAGCCATGCAGCAGCAGCGCCACCTAAGCGGCCAGCCAGCCAGCGGCCGCTAGACTCGGACTCAGTCATGATTTGACTGTTAAAGTGACACACGTCTTACTCTGTTTACTTGATCTGTGACTTTCATGTATTGCGTCGTCCTTGAAATATATTTGTTCAACTTGACGTTATAACAATTGGCGACGAGGTAGTGAATTTTTCTTTCTCATCGTCGCCCCACATGTTTCCGTGGCTACTTTAGAGCAACTATTGCAAGGTCTCACAGAACAGCAAACGCTTCTCACAAAGGCGATTTGTGATTTCGTAGCGGCATCAAATGCGGGGAGTCTCTACCTCCTTTTCCTCCTTACGACGAGACGGCGGAGGACTGGTCTGATTACGAAAAACGTCATCGACAGAACTTCTTGGCATTTCATGTCACGGACGACCAAACATGTAAGTCTCTGTTCCTTTCATGGATTTCACCTGAAATGTATCGGTTGTTGTCGCAATTGGCTCCTTTGAAAGATCCTGCGTCTTTGTCCTTTGCTGAAATTTGCTCACTTCTGTCCGTCTATTTTCAAAAGCATACGCATGTGGTAGCCTCACGTATTGCCTTTTATCGTTGTCAAAAACAACCGAATCAATCCTATCGCGCTTGGGCTGCTGAATTTGACGGCCTCAGTCGAAAGTGTTACTGAAGTTCACAAACAATCCTACGCCGATTCCATGGTACGGGATGCTATTATCCGGTCGGCGCCCGAGAAAGAAGTTCGGCAGCGTGCCCTTCAGTTGGCAAATCTGACTCTACATGAAGTCCTATCAATCGCGCAGTCTTTTGAAATTTCTCGCGCCGCTGCAGCGCAAATAGAGGCCTAGGGTGACGTCGGGGAAATACAACCTCTGCGCTCTGTTGACGAAGCGTGTGGCGTGTCCCCGCCCGCCGACGTGGCCGCAGTACGCTCCCAAGCGCAGCCTCGGCCTAACCGTAAACAAACCTCTAAGAAACTGCAGCAAAACCCACGGCAACTTCCTTCATGTCAGCGGTGTTTCACGAGAGGATTGTCCACAACGTTGGGCCGCGTGTCACAAATGCAAAAAAAGGGTCATGTGTCATCCGTTTGCAAATCCGACCGCATACATAATGTTCATAAACATGGCGCTGATTCTGATTCTGTGTTGTCTGTCAATTGTGCTTCTTCCCTTTCAGGGAAGTTATTCCTCACTGTCCAAATACTTGGTCGAGATGTTCGCATGCAGGTCGATACTGGTTCTGCTGCCACTATCATCAATTCTCAGACGTGTCTTCAGTTGGGTTCTCCAATCCCGTCACATGTCACCTGTCATTAGGCAATTACGGACTTCCGATAAACAGAAGATTTCGCTCTTGGGGTAATTTGATGCTGAGGTATATTACAAATCTGTTGTTCGCACTGTTCCCATATTTGTGTTCGACCATAGTAACGCGGAGAATCTTTTTTCGATGCCTTTCGCGTTTTTGGGTTCTCCATAGATGACTCTGTCAATATCGTCTCTGATGCTATTCCCTATGCTCAACTGGATTCCTTGTCGACGATATTTTCGTCCCTTTTTTCTTCTGGGTTAGGCCGTGCAAACGACTTTGAAGCTCATACCACGCTCAAACGCACTTCTTGGCCTAAGTTTTTTCGGGCTCGGCCCATTCCTGTGGCCCTTCGTGATCAGGTCAAACTGGAGCTGGATCGTCTCACTGATTCAGGGGTCTTGCTTCATGCCACTTCCACTGAGTGGTCCTCTCCTGTCGTTGTCGTTGCTAAGCCAAATGGTGATATTCGTTTCTGTGGCGATTTCAAAGCCACTGTAAATGCTCAATGCCTTATCGACACTTACCCTATGCCTCGACCTGAAGAATTGCTCACTAAACTTGCTGGAGGCCAGTATTTTTCTAAACTTGACCTGTCAGAAGCTTATCATAAACTTTCTCTCTACGCTGCTTCCCGGTGGTTTCTGGTCCTTAACACGCCTTTCGGCCTCTATCAATACCAACGATTGCCATTGGGGGTTGCCAGCGCCCCTGCTCTCTTTCAGCTATTCTTAGAACAATTATTGCTCACTGTCCTTGGGTGTATAAATTACTTGGACGACATTGTCACTGGCTCCACCACTGAAGAACATCTTCAAAATCTCCGCACACTTTTTCATGTCTTACAGACTGCCGGTCTTAAGTGTAATCTTCAGAAATCAAAATTTTTTTCAGGCATCTATCACGTACTTGGGGTTTCAACTCTCTCTTGATGGTATTCGTACGCTTCAGAAAACTGTCGCTGCGATCGATGCCCTTCCTCGCCCTACATCTGTTAAGGAACTGCAGGCCTTCTTGGGGAAAATAGCATACTATCACAGGTTTTTACCGTCTCCTGCTTCGGTGGCTCAGCCGTTGCTTCGCCTGTTGCATAAAAACGTGCCTTTTCACTGGTCCGCGTCATGCGATGCGGATTTCCAGAAATTGAAGACTATATTGAAATAGACTACTGATCGACCTGGCCCACATCTTGTTCTTGCCACGCATCCTCTCAATGCGGGGTTTGGGGCAGTCCTTGCGCACCGTTTTTCTGACGGTTCTGAACATCCCATTGCTTATGCCTCCGAAACGCTCACGGATGCCCAACAAAAGTATTCTCAAATTGAAAAGGAAGCTTTGGCCATTATTTATGATATTCATAAGTTTGGTGTTTTTCTCTATGGATCCAAATTTCATCTTGTTACGGATCACAAACCACTTGTTTCCTTGTTTCATCCATCAAGGTCACTTCCCAACAAGGCTGCACACCGCCTCCAGCGTTGGGATCTTTACTTGTCTCGTTTCAATTATGAGATTTATTTCCGGCCGACGGCTCAACATGCGAATGCTGATGCACTGTCTCGGCTTCCCATGGATCCTGATCTGGCATTCGATAGTGACGAACTTTTGTGTTTCCACCTGGATGTTGCCAAACAGCGGGTTGTGGACGGGTTCCCCATCACCGGGGACAGGCTGGCGGCTGCTACGGATTCTGACTCTACCCTCTCCCGGGTTTTACGCTGTATTCAGAAGGGTTGGCCAAATCGTCCGTCCGCTAAGACTTCTGATCCGTTACGGAACTATTACGCTTTGGGTTACCGCCTCACGGCTAAGGTGGTATTATCCTCCCTTCCACCGAAAATGCTTCGCCGCGTGTTGTGGTACCCGCGTCTTTACGTGCTTCGGTCTTGCGCCTCCTTCACCAAGGGCACTGGAGTGTCTCTCGCACAAAATCTCTGGCGCGCCGTCATGTGTACTGGCCCGGCATCGACTCTGAAATCGCACGCATGGTCGCTGCCTGCAGCCCTTGTGCGTCACAAACCGCCGCCCCGAAGTCATCTTTGTCGCCGTGGCCTTCGCCTGAGAAGCCCTGGGAGCGTATTAATGCTGACTTTTTTACCTTTTTCGGTACTTATTGGCTTCTCGTTATTGACGCCTACTCTAACTTTCCTTTCATTGTCTGTTGCACGTCGCCTACGACCGCGGCAACCACCAATGTTCTAGGTCGCATTTTCTCTTTGGAAGGCCTTCCCTCTACTCTTGTTACTGATATCGGTCCGCAATTTATCTCTTCCGATTTTGCGGGTTTTTGTGCCCGTCACGGCGTCATGCATGTCATGGAAACTCCTGACTTCGTCGGCTGCTGATGATGCGCTTCTCTAATTTCTGGCTTCTTACGGTTTTACCCCCATGGGCGACCACAGCCCGGCTGCGCTCTTACACGGCCGACAGCCCCGCACGCTACTTCATCTTCTGCGGCCTTCCACCCCACGGCCGCGGGTGCCTTCGCTTGGCCGGTTCACTGCCGGCGACCTTGTATGCGCACGGGGATATGGCAGGCAGCCAAAATGGAGTCCTGGCCGCATCTTATGACACCGTGGCCAACGCCTGTATGAAATCCAGATGGACACGGGTGTTGCAGTGCGTCATTCGGACCAGCTTCGGCATCGTGTGCCGGCAACGCCTGTTCCGGATGCCGCTACACCACCTTCGGCTCTACCTGACGCTCGAGATCCTGGAATATCTCATTACTCACAACGCAGTCCTCTCAGCACCATATCGGTACCAGCACAAGAACTAACGCCAACAGGAGACTTACCCATGCAGGAAACAGATGACCATCATCTGTCGGAGCAACTCTACTCGCCTCCTTCTCCTACGGACGCGGACATATCGTCCATGTCTCCTGTTATAACAACCGGACTTGCCGCAACGGGCAGATTGGTGCACGGGGCCCCAGCAGATTCGACCCCCACGTCTGGTGTCATCTCAACCCGTTATCATCCGGGACACTTCCACCCGTACGGGATGCCTCCTCCTCGAGACTTAACGGCCAGTCAAACAACACCTATGGACGTTAGCAATCTACAGGCCACCTCCATCAAGACATGTGCAAAAACTTCAAAGGTGGGAGAAGTGTTGTGACTTGCCGATCTTTCAAAGTGCCGCCGCGCAATAACGCGCGTCCTCTACATGCGGCGCTGTCTGCCAGCCATGCAGCAGCAGCGCTACCTAAGCGGCCAGCCAGCCAGCGGCCGCAAGACTCGGCCTCAGTCATGATTTGACTGTTAAAGTGACACACGTCTTACCCCCTTTACTTAATCTGTGACTTCCATGCATTGCGTCGCCCTTGAAATATATTTGTTCAACTTGAAGTTATAACACATTTCAGCCCTCTTTGGGCGTTTGTGCGTCTATCTGAAAGGACCCATGATCTCACAAACTTCCAAAAAGGGCTTGAAATGTTGCTTCATGTGACTGCTTTCGGTACTTGTCTTGGTAAGCCGTGCAGCCTGTAGCCCATTTAATTTCCTTCTTGGTCATACACAAATACCATCTCAGCTTGTTCCTGACATGTATACGGGACCACTCTGCTGCTTAGAGCACGCTGGGTCCATCACATAGCCCCCCAACACAGGACCACACAGCACGTGGTCCGAGCAACTGAAATTCGTCAGCGCCATATACCACGGCAACGATGCAATTCCGGATGCTTGGTCATAGATTCTTTTTTCCTGCTTTTCAGTCAGGAATCGGTCGCTGCAGTTTGTCGGTTTTATTTACGCTCACTTTGTATAAGAAAGGGAGCAGGAGGTGTCCGTACAATTCCAAGGGATTAAGTGTATTGCCCTCGGGGAAAACGTAGTTCAGCAGTATAATAAAGAACAGACTGGAATAGGTGGCGCAAGTTGTACCGCAGGAACAGTCGGGTTTATTGCTAGGAGAAGCTGTTTTGGTAACACCTTTCGTGTGTGACACACATGTCAGAATATGAACGCAAGAAATTAAGATCTCTATTAGGTCTTTGTTGATTTAGAAACGGCCTATGATTCTGTGCCGAGGAGGTAACTTTGGACAGCATCGGAAAAGGCTGGAGCGTACACTGCAAACAGAATTGAGCAAACGTACTTACCACCAACGTTAGGCAGTTATGAAGGTTGGTTGTAAGATATCGGAAGGATTTGGAACACTTAAAGCAATAAGACCAGGATTTTATACGCCACCAACCTCATTTAAGTGGTACTTGGAAGTTGTTCTTGGTTACTGGAATAGAGAGTGCAGAAGTTTGGGTGTGACAATAAAACATCAAAGTTTACATTCATTACTGTCTGCGGATAAGGATGACACCACATATCAAATGAGAAAGTTAATGGACATTTATAAACAAAGGGGACTAACAGACAAAATGGATAAAACGGAGTATCTTGTTACTGGAAGTAAGCAAGATGGGGAATTGGATTTTGCACTTCGCCGGGTAAGAAATGTGGAAATAAGTCCGGAAAGTGTGACGTGGATATATCTCACAGGATGTCAAGCGAGGGTAGCTTTTAGATAACTAAATGATATTTTTTCGAGACTGCATATATCCAGGCGAAGTAAGAATGTAGTGCTACTTGAAGTAAGTGAGAGCATTCTGACATGTGGCTCAGCCTACTGGACACTGAACGAGAGGCAAAGGAGGAAAATTGAGGGTGTCGAAGTGGACGGGTTACGACAAAGTATGAGAGCGACCCGTTTGGATCTGAGGAAGGAATATTTAAGAATGGAGGTGGGTTCTGTGGAAACAGTGACAACAGGACTGATGCTCGAGCGCTGAGGTGATACGGACACGTCCGACAGATGGAAGAATAACGACGGCCGCAGTGGTTGTTCAAATGGTCTGTGCCAGGAAGAAGCAACGTGGAAGGGATCTATGACCACAGCCATGGAAAAGAAAGGTCTACCGGAAGAAGACTGGCAGGACAGAAAATTGAGGCATCTGACAACAAGCAACTGTTGACAAGTGGCATCGCCTCCTAAATTGAAATGGTTGATAACGCATTAACAACCTTGACTCCAGGCTGTCTGACGTTTGAATGGTCTAGAGGAACGAAATCGGCAATGTTGTTGATGATGATGGTTTTACTTGTCTGTACTGTCGTGACTTCCATGTTTACCTGTGAGACTGAATGTCTGAAGAACAAAGAATGTACCCAAAGTAAATTTTTTTCCTTGTGGTATGTCAGTTTAGGACACATCCGCTTTACAAGTGCACGCAACTTGAATTTTCCAAAAAAAATTTTCAAAGGTGCACAAGAAATAATGGGCTATAGTTTGTAATTGTGTTGATGATACATTTATGTAGTTACAACTGGAATTACGAATCTTCATCACCAACGCTGATGACGTCTACACAAGTAGAAAAATCTAAGTGGGAAAAGAGCAGACAGAAGAAATTACAATCGCTGGCGGCAGTGTCAGGGCACAGCACATAGCCTTCAAACCGTCATGCACACTAGCACAGACTCGCATTTACTAAAGCGCACTAAGGAACAAGAGCTCCGAAGTGCACTTTTACTTACAACACTTTAAATGACATTGTTGTTTTTACTTCAGGACGTGCAAGCATATAGATAGCTCGTTAGATTTCCTTATACGTCCACCATGAATATGATTCTCAACTATTTGTTGTAGGCAGTTTTCACAGGAAGTACACGGTGCAGTTTCTGACGATGATTATCACGCTTACTACTAACAAAAGTCTAATCACCTTAATCGATTGATGGACGAAAAAAGCGTGTCTAATGGCGACATTTAATATGCGTAAATAAGGTAATATCATTGTACCATAGTATTTTTTTGTGTTGGCAGAAGAGCCAACACCGTCTTACTAGAGGAGGCCGATATGCACACGTTTTACCTCACGCAGGCTGGCGTGAGGAGGGAAGAACTATACTGACGTGAGGTCTGGAACATGACAAGGAATTAGAATTCAGAAAGCAGACGTAATTAGATTGCTACTTAACTTTAATCCATTAATGACGAACGTCGCTCTTGACGGTACGTAATTCACAATATTATCAGTTCAGAATACATTCTTGAAGAATATGGCGCCTTGCTCGGTCGTAGAAAATGACGTAGCTGAAGGCTATGCTAAACTGTCGTCTCTGCAAATGAGAGCGTATGTAGTCAGTGAACCATCGCTAGCAAAGTCGGCTGTACAGCTGAGGAGTGCTAGGTAGTCTCTCTAGACTAGACCTGCCGTGTGGCGGCGCTCGGTCTGCAATCACTGATAGTGGCGACACGCGTGTCCGACGTATACTAACGGACCGCGGCCCATTTAAAGGCTACCACCTAGCAAGTGTAGTGTCTGGCGGTGACACCACATATTTCCCTACAACTAAGCGGAATTACAGATTTACGTACAGTGTGACTTGAGCATAAGACCATTAGTTGATCTCACTATCGGAAGACGTCACGCAATATGTGACAGATAGATAACGAATAGTGCTCCTGTACGCACTGACATAAGTTGATAATTGTAAAAATTTTAATGTGATAAGGTAATCTGAGGATTTGACTGGTAGCCCCAAAAATCGATCCGGACACAGAAGAAGAAATTCAGTATAATTTTTTTGCGGCCAGAGGTAAATTCTTTCCTAAACAACGCAAAATGAAGCAGTGCAATAGCAAGTAAAGCTATTCCGAATAGGAATGGTATCTTAACATCTAACATAAATTATAGTAGTACCAAGTATTTTCTGAAAATATTTGCCTGCTGCGTAACCTTATATTGAACCGATACTCGAATATTAAATGGCATAAAACAAGAAGGGAATATAAGTTTCCGAAATCTTATGCTAGAGAATAAGGCTAAATGTTAGGTAGTTAGACTGGGTAAGTAACAAAGCGGAGGAAACTGAATTAGGGGAAAAAAGGGAAATTTATGGCAAAACTTGGTGGAAAGAAAGAACTGGTTGACAGGATACATCTTGATGCAGCAAGTGCTAGTCCTTTTCTTGAAGGATGGAAATTTGGGATATAAACATTATAGGAGACCAAGACCTCATTGCAGCAAATAGGCTGAAGAAGATATAGGTTGCAGCGCTTATGCAGAGAGGAAGCGGCTTTCGGAGGACAGACTGCAGTAGAGATCAGTATGAGAACAGTCCTGGAACTGAGGGCTACAACAACAAAAATGGCAATGAGTGCAATACAAACAATAAACTAATGACAAATGCTCTTCACTGTAACTGACAGTGGCTCAGCGTAGGCGAATTACGCTTCTGTGAATATCTTTCATCACTTACAAATTACACTAGACTTAGAGAAAGCTTGAAATCTTTGCAGCTTCTATTACTCTATGAAAGATTTTTTATTATGAAACTCGTAAGATACACAGAGAGAAATAATGCTATATCCGCTTGTTTTACTGGAGTAATATCTCATACATGTAAATATTTTCGTAAATAACTAGCATTAATGAATTAGCTAAACAAATTAAATGTGTGAGCTTCATCATTCCACACTTATATTCTGTCGTGGTTTCGGATAAACTAATTGAGAGAGATCATTTTAACTGCATTTCGATCTTTGCATGAACTGTTTCTAAATTTTTATCTAAAATAATTCCGAAGGAAATCTGAACACGATTCACCCACCTGCTACAACAATGACAGCTTTTTCTAGATATAGAAGCTACGATATTATGACTTAATCTAGATCTTCCTGATTTCTAAATTATCCTTTTCGTTTGCACACGACGTTTTATTGTTACCTGCAGACGGAACTACAACGGAAAAGGGACACGAGTTTACACTACAACAGACCTCATGGGTTTTCTCCCCTGGAATAACTGTTAACGAACTACGCACCAGAATTTGCTGGTGTAGTTCCAGGACGCAGGGCTCTAGCACTGTCTGCCGGAACTAGCTTTCTCAATTTTAGTGGAGTGTTCGTGGGAGTGCAGGATGACAGCAAAGTTGCCCGCGTAACTGTAGCGAGACGATAAGGGCGATGGCTGGGGACCGTTTAGCTCTCGGGCTCCACACCAGCTTAACTTTCCTGCGGTTAATGGGCGTCAGACGGTCTCCCAGCACCCCGCTGCAGGGATGGTAGCGGGAGGACAGCGTGAAACTCGACAAAAATTAATTAACACCGTTTGGCTGGAGTTAAACTAGCACGAACAAGGAAGCTTTAGCTGCTATCTTATCTGTACTGTGTTGCAGCGTCGCCAAAGCCCTACACAATTCATAGCTCTACTAAGGGCGCACTTCCAGCCCTCGTCGTTTCCGCTTCACCAACATGCCCCGAGTTTTGTTTTTTCAATAACAGGACCCAAGTTTATATAACAGTGTGACATACGATCCGTGCTGAAATCATGAAGCTCTACTAATAAATAGGTAATGTCACTTTCGCAGGATACTCAAAAAGGTTAGCAAAGCAAGCAAGCGAATGTGCTAACTTACATCGTGAGTTTGTTGTACTGTTGGCCACATTCCCTAACAACGTTATGATGACGCAGAACAAACAGAGACTGTGTAAAGGAATCATGTGAAGAAATGTATTTATTTGGCTATACGGTGGCCATTTACAAATTTTTTTCTGTATTAATGGCTAAATATTTCTTTCTGAAAACTGCTCCACAGTATAGAGGCGAGTAGTTACGCAGAAACTTCTAAAACGTACATTTGAAATTAGTTTTCCTACATGACTTACGTTCCCATGCGTAAGTTGTCTAAGATTTTTATGCCTGCATATATCTTCCAATTCTCTGCCCAAGTTAGATTCACCAACAGGTAAAGCACATCTTCTTCCTTCTAGTGCGGTAGTTCTGAACATCTGCGTTACTCTCAGATTCAGGGGGAGTACTGATACCAAATTACATTAGTGAATGAATGTGCTGCCAGGATGAGTAGGTTAGTGCTGGGGATACCCACCAACATTGACCTTGAATATTATGTTACAACTAATGCCGTCATACTTTTTATCTTCAAGATTACCACCACTCATCCCTCTTCTTCCCTTCACTTCCACCCAAGTTTAGCTATTGTCAAGCTGCGTTACCTCAAAGTCATCATATAAAGTTACTCTCAGCCAATCGCCGGATCTCCACACTGCTCTCCAAGCAGCTTGCACTGGGCAAACAGGAATTATTCCAGAATTGTGCTCTCTTCTGAGAAGCCCATAATTAATTTGACCAGTTGTGTGGCGCCAAAACCGGGAATTGATAGCAAAGGTCGTAAAATTGGCAAATTAGCGGAAGAGGGAGTAAAACCGCCAGAAAACTGGCAGGTTACGCCATAAAATTGGCGAACCGGTAGGGTACATCAGTTTACTTAATTTTTTCGAAAAACCAGGAATTCCGTTTGCATTACTGACTTTCAAAAAATCGCATTCAGTGCTGTATAACGGTCACCATGGAATACTGAAACGAGTGCATAACATACTCTGCATAATTAACTAAAAATTGTTTACCTGTAAAATATAACTAATGAATTAGTAATACGTATGCATCAAACATTAGTTTTACTTTATATATTGTTCCACAAACCTCGAAAGTAAGAAATGAAATCCACTGCTGAGTTACGTCGCAGTCGCTTAGTATCACCAACAAATGTGTGCACTGGTAAAAGCGTAAGTTGTTCGTTCTTTGTACCCCAAGTTGCTTAGTGTCACCAACAGAGGGCTCCACTGGTAAGAAGGTCAGTTATTTATCCTCCTACCACAAGTTCCTTAGTGTCACTAATTTTGATACAACTAAAAGGGTTGAAATTCTGGTCTGTGGACCACACTTGCTTTAAGACAAAACAGAGCCTTATGTTAATTACTTTCTACACCTACGATACTCGTCAAATGTCACTGACCCATATACGGAGCGAGGTGGCACAGTGGTTAGCACACTGAACTCGCACTCGGGAGGACGACGTTTCAATCCCACGTCTGGCCATTCTGATTTAGGTTTTCCGTGATTTCCCTAAATACCTCCAAGCAAATGACGGGATGGTTTCTTTCAAAGGGCACGGGAGACTTCCTTCCCCATCCTTCCCTACTCTGATGAGACCGATTACCTTACTGTCTGGTCTCCTCTCTCAAACCAACCCAATCCTTCTCAATGAGCCATCCACCTGCTCCTATCAATATTTGATGGTAGCAGGCAGAGACTGTGTTGCTGCACCACAGCCTGATGCTCTCCCATCACCTCGATAGGATGCACACACAGAGAACAAGTGGGGGATATAACGCCATAGTGGAGGGAGAGAGAGAGAGAGAGAGAGAGAGAGAGAGAGAGGAATCTTGTTTTGGTGCTCTGCATGGTGTGGATTAAACTTGCCACCAGGCTGCTGAGACATTCACTACTGGTATTTGGTCATCTCGTGTATACAGCACTATTGTTCTGAATATTATGGGCCTTATCTTTTAATCAGAGCAATTGCATCTCCTTCTATGGCGGAGCGTTTTCTGACTGTACTGCTCCTGGCTGGGATTTAACGGTAGTAGAAGTATTTCTGTTGAACACTGTTGTAAGTGGTTTTCTTGTGGTGAAACCAGTTTGTACTCTCATTAGTGTCCGCGATTCTATTAACGTAAAGTAAAAGTCAATTAGGCACTGATGTTATAGAAAATCTTGATATTTGTTCTTTTATCAAGTTCAGTGTACTGTCAAGTCAACTTAAGTAGTCATATTCTTGGATCGCATTTCATGTTTTCATGTCTATTGAGTAGTTAAACTTCTTACTAGCTATAGTGCCCAGCGTTGCCTATATTATTTAATATTGCCACACAAAGTGACAGGTCCTGTGCCTTGTTGATAGTCAAAGCAAATGCAAGTCGAATGTGAAACTGAAATCGCTTGAGATCGAAGGGAATATTTCACTCACTGGATACCATCGGGAAGAGAGGATTGAAAAAGTCTCCCCCTTTGGCATACCCCCTAATGATGGTGGTCTGTGTTACATTTGGCAATAGGTTCTTCATGGCCAACCTTGTTCCACTGCATAGTGAAGGTGGGGTCGGTAGACACTGCGTAATAGTATGATAGGGGTGCCCTTTCTAGAAATTGGCTTGTGTTATGCTAATCCTGGCAGCTCAAGAGCAATTTAAAGTTGAGTTGGGTACTGCAGAGGTTGCTATGCATCCAGAACTGAAACAATGGACATAAAGGTGACAGAGTTCCTGGGAAGCACTTCCTGGATAAGTTTATTAAAATGACTGGATTTTAATAATAAAATAGCTCACAAACATGGATTAAAATATCTCGAAGTTTATATGTCATATATAATAACAAAAACCAGTCAGTAAATAAGAGTTTGCAATTGTGCTTTTGTGCATCCCACGATCTAGTGACTTATGATGGTACTATCACCAAGAAAAAAGCCCCTGTAATCTGTTCTCATGGTAGTAAATACAGTCAGTTGACCATGATATATTTCGATTTATAGGGAATGAACTTTCCATTACTTTTCCTCATTGTTTCATTTGAAGTAAATTAGGCAGGTAATTTGAAGTAAAATATGGTCAAGTACTTTTTGATATGATTAGTAACAACATTTCTCATGTACAGAAGTGGATGACACGTGTGTAACTCCTCTATGTTGCAGTCAACTGGGCCACAGGAGCTACACTTATGTGTGACTTGTAGGCACACACACCACTTCCTTGGAGCTGAACTTATTTGATGTTTGTTTTGACTGGGTGTCATTGCTAAATAGGAGATTATAACGAATTTTGTTACTTTTGAAACCTGTCTGTCCACTAATTGTGTTGTAAGCTGTTACTAAAGTGGGCCACTTTTTTCTTTTACTCATTTTAAAATTTCTTTGATAACTTTAATTTTATAGTTCAAGCTGCAAACCTGTGTTCAGGATTTTTAATATAATTTTTATATAATTTTAATTGATGATTGGTGCAGAGTGCTTTGTTTAAGTTGTATACTATTAACTGGAATTAAAATATTGTGCCAAATTTCTTTTGTAGAGGACTCTGGAAAGTAAATGGAATTATTACATTAATACTTTACTCTGTTGTAGACCCGTAACTGCTGCTCCTCTGCTCCTTGCTGTTGCTACTGTGGTAGATACCATTTGTGATATCAGTGGTAGCAAAGAGTGGTTGCACGATAAAAATGCATGGGAAAATTGGCATTCTTAAGAAATTTGGATATCTGATTTGTATCACTTGGTAATGGTTTTTTTGTTTTGCTTTGTTAAAGGTTAGTCTGCAAGCAAGCATGGCTACCTGGGAAGTGATAGGCATTTCCCATTTTAAAATGGGCTTGCACTCGGGCAAAAGGCTTGGTGCTTCTCAGGGATACAGCTTGAGTCAAAAGACTTCACGCACAATGTAAGACCGCCAAAAAAGTTTCTGGAAACTCTTGCCACATGTTGTTCTCGCCCACGAAGTTGCTGAGGTCCTTATGACGGTCATATTTTTGGCAGAAGAAGCTCATAATTGGAAGAGCTCTCCCTCAGGCATCAGACTAGGACGCGAATCTATCAGTTGCTGATGACATTCTGGAAGAGACTGTGTTGTTGCACCACAGTATGATAAACTCCACTGTGGCCAGTTACGAGGCATGCATAGGGGAAAAATGAAAATTTAACGCCACACAGCAGACACAGGAGAGAGTCTTGCTCTCTCGAGTTCCTGTTTTGGTATACTACGAGGTATGAAAGAGGACAGAGACACCAGAGGTTGCAGTGGATTGCTTGTCCCGGCTGGTTATCAAGGAGTGGTGCACCATGAGAAATGGTTATTGCCAATCCTTCGTAAAGCAGTAAGATTAGCCTGGAGGTATCATCCTTCAGATGTGGCCAGTAATGGCTCAATGAATCTGTCACTACCTTTCTTCCACGGACTGATGTAAGATTAGCTGTGGTGCACAATGTACCTTCAACTCAGGCACGCTTTATTTGTCTGTGACCATTAAGAGATGTGGGGCACAATCCTTGCACATAAGAAACACCTTCGGCTCGATGTTTACAATGTCGATGTCACCACGTCGTGGAATGTTAATAACAATGACATAATTAGTAAACTTCACATCACTGAGTTTGTAGAGTGATTCTCGCAAATGTGCTTGTGCTTACATTCTACGATGCAATAAGCCCTTAACATCCCACCACTGTTTCCATTTTCAGCCGGATTTTCACTTAAATACTGGGACATATTCCACAAAATGTGGGTATATGTTAGTCCCTTAAGCGAAGTGTCTGTCATAGCGTAATATCCTCCTGTCACGTAATTCTATTTATCAGTAGTGTCAATATGTATTCAGCTCTCATGATAGGAAATGACACAATGATCAACTCATGATACATACAATGACGATTAGTTTTTGTCATCTGTCTTACCCTGTGTGACATTGTAACACCTCCTTCCAGTGCTTAGTGTTCTCGGCGTGTAAGGTAGTGGAATGCTTGAAAATGACATTATATTTTACCATAACTTACGAGGTAGGACACATTGACATTATAGTGTATATTTAAAAACGATAAATTAATTATGTGATGGTATCTTCTGCAAAAATGGTGGTAACAAATACATGGCTACCCCACATCAAAGATCTAACAAACTGCAACACATATGCAACAAGTATCCATTATCCCTACGTCATCAGTGTATGTCTTACTATAAGATTACCCCTAACATAATCGTAAATAAACGTTGGTGAAAATTCCGTGTCACATCTTTAAAACAATTACCCCTACCAGCATAGGATGGGAATAGAATAACCGACCACTATATGTACAAGAGGAACTGGGAAATACAACGCATCTCTATCTGCAGAAGTAACAAACTGCCATTGTTTTTAAAGACATATGCAAGTCGATGCACTGCACTACTGTAGTCCGTGTTTCCTGTTCGCCTGGTTTGGTAGTTCCTCGCTTAATTTCATCTGTTCTCATTTTTTGAAACCTAAATGTATGTCAGACATAAACATTATAGGCGCACGTTTTAGAAAATGCTATTGTTTCAGGTAGTGTACATTTCACGGATAGTTCTCCAGAGCTGCGCTGATAGGTTAGTAACATATATGGCCGATATGAACATATGAAAACATTCCAATTTCTTTTCGTAAAAATCTGTAAGGTAACGTGGTGAAATGATGTTCAAAAGACATTCTAACATAGTTCGTGAAATTATGTTTAGTTATAGAGTCATACGTAAGCCATTTTCGTTGCTATCTATGCAATATGAAAACTAAAGATAATTGATAGTCTTGGCACGGATTACCTTTAACTATACTCCGTGGATTAGCTAGATGCAAGGTTTTAATCTACACTTCAAGTCAGTATGTGAAATAGACACTAAAAATGGGGTTTTTGCGTCTTTAGTGATCATGGAGCAAGTTAAAAAACGAGTTTTCTGACAAGGAACTATTTTTCTTGGTCTTAAAGGATGAACATTTTAAAACAATTACAGGAATAAGTGTTATCTACAGATTGCGAATATATAAGCACCTAAAATGCTCACAAAAATGTATTTTATTTAGCAATTATTTTTTCATGTACAGTAAAACTATGTATACAGAACAGCACACGTTTTCAACAGATACAAACTGCCTGACAGAAAAAATGAAACACCAAGCACGACATCGGGATACGAAATGAGAATACATTAATTGCAAACATACCGTAAAATGAGGGGAATTCGATCAAAAACTGCAGTTTTCTTTAAATTTCGTCAATTTACTGCTGTGATATCGGAATAAAAATTCAGTATGTTCATTCCACAACCTCGATAACAAGGTATTCAATTATTATGTTACTTTTAGTTTATAATTGCAGTTATTATTTTAAGTTAATTGTTCATCGCTTTCACCTCCTCAGTTGGTGAGAATCCGAATACCATTGTATTTTGTACGCAGGAACAGAATCAGACTTCCTGTGGAATGAACCGATCACTATTTTGATATTTAAAAATTATATTACTGCATTTGCAACAAAATTTTACAGTTTCTACACTGAACTAATTTTTACATGCACATTAAATTTGAGATTTTTGCTTTAAAAGCAATTCCATTCACGAAATTTAAAAAACAAATATTAATTTTTAGTTGTTGTATGTCCAAATCAATGTGAAACGTATTTAGTCAATGTCGTAATCACTATCAATTCGAAAATAAATGTACCTCGCTTTCTACTTTTTAAATAATTTGTGCCATTTTTACCTCAGCTGCATCGTCAATTTCTGGGAAGACATAATAAACATTATCATCAAGAACTTTGTTTCTCAGAAATAACATTTCACAGGTGTTAGTAGAGATGATTTCAAGTTTGGTAATAAAAAACCTGAACCTTTTCTTCCTAGGAAAGTTTAGTATGGTGAAATCACTGTCTTTAAATTCGTGCTAGTCTTTATCCTTCACCTTGTCTATTTATTCATTTTCATTTGACTCGTTCTGTTCTCGATCACGGTTAGATGTTTAGGATAGGAACTCTCTGCTTACAGCCCCATCTCTATCATTGTCACTGAAGTCACTGATAACTATTCATTTTCCTGGAGTTGACGCTAAACGCTTTGCTTAGCTCGCGGCTTTCCTTTCGTGTCATTAGAGCGAAAGTGTTTCAGTTGCATTTCGAAGGCCGCTGCCCAAGAAACTTTTGATGAGCCGGTGCCAAGTGCATTGTTATTGGTTGCTTCTGGAATCTATGAAATGACTTTATCGGTAATGAAAGCAAAAGTTCCTGCTTTTCTGAACCCAGATATTACAGTTGATTTGGACTTGATAGCTATATTTTCAAAGGTTTTTTCAACTACCTGATCGGATTAACCTCATTTTCCAGAATATGATATTATTACGGTGAATACCAGAACGAGCCAGATTTACAAAGAATTTCGCATTATGATTCCTTATATCAGTATGACGTGAACCCCCTCTGGCTTAAATCTACTTCACCTCCCCCCCCCCCCCCTAACAATGTTGAGTCTACCGATGACAATATTTCTAAATCGTCGCTCTCTTTTTATTGCAATTTCACATCAGCATATCTCTCTGACAAAACTTTTCTGTACGTAACGAAATTTAAATAAGCAACTCAGTGAGAAACTTACCCATCTAACAACTCCTTTCCGAAATTAATTGCATATATTGAAATAACCCTGGTTTTATTGGTAGAACGTGGCATATATGAGGAGCTTATTTACCAAAGACTATGTTATGAATAGCTAACTGGCAATTAATTAAAAAACTTTCGCATTTATAATCACAAATACGGAAATTCAGACTTTCTCATTTCTTTTAATTCAATACAAAGCTCACTTGGCAAAGCAATGTCTTTTCTGTGCCGCTTCGTTGATACACTTTCTCGAAACAGTTATGTCGTAAAATACTCTTTTGTTTGCTTTCAAGTAACTATTTGTAAGATCCGGAATTAAAATTGACTACCAGCTAATTTCGTTTTAAAATTCGATTATAGGCAATTATGGTCGCTAACTACTTCTTTAAAAGAGAATTGTTTTAATTTTAAACACAAGTAAAATTTATTTTGCTCTTTTCATACACTCGTGGCATAGCGTTCTGAGCAATTTGAACATTCCATTTCCATATGAACATACATTGTTTCCCTAATGGTACCCTAAAAAACCGTAACACAGAAAATAGGTCTTTTACTCGAGATCGTCGCATTATCCCAACAAATTAAAATGGCTAGACCGCTTCAGGGCCGATCTTTCTTAGTATCATACGAGTAGGCAACAACAATTATAGTAGCTCAAAAGCTCGCACATTTATCTATTTCAGTCCCGTTTGTTCTCTGACAAGGGGAGGCCGCGATGGAGGTGGCCAGAGACAGTTTCGTTAGGCCACACTACGCTGGAACTCAGCCACTAAGGTGAGTCTTCGAGAGAGTGAAACTTTTCAGGATGCAATACGCAGGGACGTCAAAACGTCTCCTGTAAGCCTAGAGGTCTCACTTGCCTTAGCAAAGTTTCTTGTCTCCTTGCTCGCGGAAGCTTTATTATTGATGGCAGACTAAAGGATGCTCTTTGAGCACGTCTTATTTCATTCTCTATTTATAGCTTAATACCTTCAGTAGTCAAACTGAGGTGGCTGCCCTCAGCCACGGCTTCCTCGTTGCTCAGCGCATCAAGTTATTCTTACTACAGAAGAGCGCAGAATATCATTTAGGGATATATCTTGTGTCATTTTACGAAACAGTTGGTATTTAAATTTTGTTTTTAGTTATTTTAAATATATGCCGTTATTATTAGAAAGGACGTACTTCGGTAAATTCTTGCAGAGTTATGTTATCGGATATTGAGAAAGAATGGTGAACCATTCTCGCGGTCCGAAAAAAAAAGAATGTATAAAACCTACACGGTATTGAAGCTATTTGAGCCGAACCCTTTTAGAACGCAATAAAATTTTACCTAAATTGCTTTTACAAAAATTAATAACAGATAATATTAAGTTATTTGCTGTTATCTGGGATATAATATTATCTAGGATGCTATTTAACGTATGTGAAGTAGTAGTTAATGTTTGGGACTCACAAGAGATGCCTGCTGTCTTGGAAACCTATCGGTAATCGAATGATCGACTTTTCCCCCTCAGATCCGTTATGGGTCAAATGATGTGTACTGGTAAACAGAAACATCCACTGATGATTATGTGGAGAGCTGGTGATTGTATACAAGATTTATTGCCGTATGTATGGCGCAATAGTTGGTACTTGGCACAAGTTTTTTCCTGTCACTAGCAATACAGAACAACTATTGAGGCAGTGTATCTAATAGATTTACATAGGTCCCTGTTATTTGAATATTAACAAATTTGTCCATTAACTTAAATGATATTGCCGTAGACGCGACGTTTTTGGAGCTCTTATTGCTCTAAAGACGCATGAGAAACAGGAAATAAGCATTCAATGTACACTACTGGCCATTAAAATTGCCACACCACGAAGATGACGTGTAACAGACGCGAAATTTAACCGACAGAAAGAAGATTCTGTGATATGCAAATGATTAGCTTTGTAGAGCATTCAGACAAGGTTGGTGCCGGTGGCGACACCAACAACGTGCTGACATGAGGAAAGTTTCCAACCGATATCTCATACACAAACAGCAGTTGACCGGCGTTGCCTGGTAAAACGTTGTTGTGATGCCTTGTGTAAGGTGGAGAAATGCGTACCATCACGTTTCCGATTTTGACAAAGGTCGGATTGTAGCCTATCGCGAATGCGGTTTATCGTATCGCGACATTGCTGCTCGCATTGGTCGAGATCCAATTACTGTTAGCAGAATGTGGCAGTGGTGTGTTCAGGAGGGTAACACGGAACGCCATACTGGATCCCAACGTCCTCGTATCACTAGCAGTCGAGATGACAGGCATCTTATCCGCATGGCTGTAATAGGTCGTGAGTCAACAGATGGGGACGTTTGCAAGACAACAACCACCTGCACGAACAGTTCGACGACGTTTGCAGCAGCATGGACTATCAGCTCCGAGACCATGGCTACGGTTACCCTTGATGCTGCATCACAGACAGGAACGCCTACGATGGTGTACTAAACGACGAATGGCAAAACGTCATTTTTTCGGATGAATCCAGGTTCTGTTTACAGCATCATGATGGTCGCATCTGTGTTTGGCGACATCGGGGTGAACGCACATTGGAAGCGTGTATTCGTCATCGTCATACTGGCGTATCACCCGGCGTGATGGTATGGGGTGCAATTGATTACACGTCTCGGTCACCTCTTGTTCGCATTGACGGCACTTTGAACACTGGAAGTTATATTTCAGATGTGTTACGACCCGTGGCTCTACCCTTCATTCGATCTCCGCGAAACCCTACTTTTCAGCAGGCTAATGCACGACCGCATGTTGCAGGTCCTGTACGCGCCTTTCTGGATACAGAAAATGTTCGACTGCTGCCCTAGCCAACACATTCTTCCAGATCTCTCACCAACTGAAAACGTCCGGTCAATGGTGGCCGAGCAACTGGCTCATCACTATACGCCAGTCATTACTCTTGATGGACTGTGGAATCGTGTTGAAGCAGCATGGGCAGCTGTACCTGTACACGCCATCCAAGCTCTGTTTGACTAAATGCCCAGGCGTATCAAGGCCGATATTACGGCCAGAGGTGGATGTTCTGGGTACTGATTTCTCAGGATCTATGCACCAAAATTGCGCGAAAATGTAGTCACATGTCAGTTCTAGTATAATATATTTGTCCAATGAATACCCGTTTATCATCTAAATTTCTTCCTGGTGTAGCAATTTTAATGGATATATTGTATATCTTGACGTGCAGCTCTTGAAACTTAATGGACGTCGCTGAAGAAGGTCTGAGTCACACTGCTTTTTGCTCCTCACATTCCTGTATTGTAGCTGGCTCTAAGCACTGTGCGACTTAACATCTGACGATATCAGTGCCCTAGACTTAGAACTATTTAAACCTGACTAACCTAAGGACATCACACACACCCATGCCCGAAGCAGGATTCGATCCTTTGACCATAGCAGCAGCGTGGAATATTGAAGCACTCCGCCACGATTAATTTCAAGCAGTGGCAGTGTGGCTGAGGTATCGAGCTGCCTCCCACATTTACGCTCGTGACGTCCAGCAATGCTAAGAGAGCACAGCGTGGTCGAGTGGTGGTGCAAGGCCACTGCTTCTGTCAGTGATGCTCCCGTACGCGGCGGCTAAGGAGGAAGCGGCCGAGGCGTGGCTCATGTCTCCACCGCTGCCCGGCTGGCGGCAAAGTATGACGCTGCGACCGTCATCCACTGTAGAAGCGCTGCGGCCAGCATTATATGTCTCAGGACTTGGATGGCTCCATCGCGGCAGCAGTGTTACATTTCGTGTCTCAGCACGGCTGCCCTTAGGCGGGGTCGTACTGCCCCAAGCGTCACAACCCCTTGGTAGTACTGTTGGGATACTAACACAAGATGATATCAGTACAAAAGCGGATAGGTGTTTATATGCTCACAGGATGCAATCGCTTATGCCTTGATATGCCTTGGATCACGTATACTGAATACTTCCGCGTTCAATTCATCTACGAAAAATAAGGCTCACATAATTTGATTGTTTCTGAAAAAGTAAGTGATTGGACAACCATGTACTTCCTGTATTCACCCACAGTTCAGTGCCCTTCCCGTTGTGATCCGCGATCAGGATATCCCATAACAGCAATCAAATACATGTTTAATCTGGGAGTGTACGATAGGAGTGTACTATGACATTAATAAACTGAGATGAGCACCATGGATTTGTGGACAGTTTGTAAGCACTTACTTGTTTATTTTCCGCGTGACTAATTGTCTACTTTTCTAGCATTTGAAATTGTGACTTTTAGGCGCATTACGTAACTTACCACTATTTCACTATACCTCACATTGACAAGATGATCACTTGGCAGCCGTACACAGTGGGAGTCGTACGGGAATTGTTCGAAAAATGTGTCATCTCAAGGTTAAATGGTATCTCTACACATCTGAGATTCTGGTTCTTTGAAAGAATTATCACTAATAACTATTATCACATTAGCAATTATGTGTGGTTGTTCTTGTTGTAGTTAACAATATGAGGATTTTTTTGACGCAGTTCTATAGACTAGATTCTCTTCTGAGACTACACTCAAAACTATATCCAGTATAAATATTCCTCTACTTCAAATAATCTTCTCTTACAAGTTTTTGCAATTATTGGTGCCCTGCATTGTACTCCCTCTTTATGTCTTCAATTAGTAGTTACATCTTTACGCAAACAGCAATACCCAAGTACGAATCTCTATATGCCATATGATAATCTTATTGCTTATATATTAGATTCAGAATTTGGTCTTTCTTTGCAGTATTTTCTGAATACTTACCTCCATTAGCAAAATAGCTATTCCTTGATCCCTCAGTTGGCGTCCTGTTAATCTACATCTAGTATTGCGACATAATGCACATTTCTCCCTCAATAAAATGCAATCTATCTTCGATAGTTACATGATCTAGCCACAGAATTTTCGACATCCTGCTGTAACGTAACATTTAAAAAGCTTCTGTAATCTTCTTGCCTTCATTATTATGCACGTTTCACTTACACGCAAGCGTACAATTCAGATAAATATTTTTGAAAGTGACTTCGTAGCACTTAAACTTACATCCTACGTTAATCAATTTCTCTTTTCCAGGAAAGCTTCTCTTGATGTAACTAGTCAAAGATCATTTCTTCTCCTTCAAGCGTAATTCCCGTTTCTAATTATTCTTTGATTTCCTCTGCTATTTGCTCTAAGTACACAGTGACCAACACGGGGGATACGATGTTCATTACTGCGTAGGTTGTCGATATGTGAGGTCGAAATTTCTGCTATGTTTCCTTTATCAGTTGCGCTACGAACATACTGATTAACATGAGAACAGTTAAAAACTCTGCCTTACTGACGCACAACGAGCTTATCATCTGATTGGCCAAGCTCCTTACAAGAATAAAATATAGACGATTGGAAAATAATCTGCAGGATCTGTTAGATAACGATCAGTCAGGCACCAGAGAGGTGATTCTGACGTAGCATTTAATAATAGAAACAACACAGACAAATGATTATTCGACCTGTGTAAAGTGTTCGACAATATATAATCGTGCAAAGTGTTCGAAATTCTCTAGAAAATAGTGGCAACCTTTAGGCAAGCGTGGGTAACATGCAGTACACACGACAGCAAAGAGGAAAAAAATGATAATAGGAAAACAAGAACTGCTTGGACTAGGATCTGTTCAATCTAGTACCATCTTTGTAGTCCTTGTATCTAAGAAGTAATGGCGTAAAGAAATGAAACATACACAATGTGATCAAAAGTATCCGAACATCCCCAAAACATACGTTTTTCATATTAGGAGCGTTTTGCTGCTACCTACTGCCAGGTACTCCATATCAGCGACATCAATAGTATTTAGACACAGTGAGAGAGCAGAATGTAGCGTTCCACGGAAATCACGCTCTTCGAACTGGGTCAGGTGATTCGGTGTCACAGGTGTTATACGTCTGTATGCGAGATTTCTACACTCCTAAACATCCGTAGGTCCACTGTTTCCGATGTGATAGTGACGTCGAAACCTGAAGGGACACGTACAGCACGAAACCGTGGAGGTCGACCTCGTCTATTGACTGACTTATATGGCTGACAGTTGAAGTGGGTTGTAATACAATAGGAGGATATCTGCCCAGACCATCACACAGGAATTCCAAACTACATCAGCATCCACTGCAAGTTCTATGACAGTTAAGCGGGAGGTGATAAAACTTGGATATCATGGTCGAACGGCTGGTCATAGGCCACACATCACGCCGGTAAATGCCAAACGAAGCCTCGCTTGGTGTATGGAGCGTCAACATGGGTCAGTGGAAAAACGTTACTGAGCCGTGTGCGGCTCGCGTTGATACCGTTCATAGCTTGGCATTTTGTAATAGCGATAGTGGCCTCTCGTTTTCTTAGTGTGTTTACTAGCGCCACTACGTTTGCTCACCTTGTGGTACAATCTTTGGAGCGGCCTAAAGTATTTCTGGGTCGTCATGTGTCCAGCGAGTTGAGTTGGGACGGAGCAGCAGTGAGCGCCGGACAGCCAGTACTCGTCCGACCGCTGGCGACACACACCCACTGTCCGACGGAAGGTTGTGGTCGCGAGAGTGCACGACCACGTCAAGGACCGGATTCAGCGAGTTTTAGTTGAATGGACCGTGATACTCAAATGGTTCAAATGGCTCTGAGCGCTATGGGACTTAACATCTGAAGTCATCAGTCCCTGGAACTTAGAACTACTTAAACCTAGCTAACCTAAGGACATCACACGCATCCATCCCCGAGGCAGGATTCGAACCTAGCGACCGTAGCGGTCGTGCGGTTCCAGACTGAAGCGGCTGGAACCGCTCGGCCCCACCGGCCGGCCCATGATATTCGAGGAGTGCAACTTTCACTTCTGTGTGTGTGTGTGTGTGTGTGTGTGTGTGTCCGCCCGTCGAAGTGACCTCATCGCAATAGGTTGGCAGTCGACAATTTATACTGGGATCTTCCCCGTGCTTGACTTGAGTGGGGAACACCGTTGGTTGGTCGTTCGGTCGGTCGTCGAAGCGGACGTCGTGCATTTGGTTTCCCGACCGCTTCTGGCTTCTCTGTGTTTGTGCCGACTCATTATTAGTCCGTGTTGTTCGTCTTTGTGAGTTGTTGGTGGATTTGTTTTCCCAGATCCGTGTGTATCTTGTGCTTTTGAATGAGCAGTTATTTTAATGCTGTCTGCGAATGGATCTGGAGAGAGGCGGGTTGTGAACGGACATCAGGTCGGTTGGGGGCGTAGCAGCGAGGAGGTCTGCAGCCTGAGGGCAGGTCGGGACTGCTGGTGGCGTCCAGGCACTGGGGATCGAGGGTCTGTAGCTGACGACTCAACCCAGGACGTTTGAAGTTGAGTGAACCGTGTCCAGTACTGAAACCTCCACTGTTTGAGATCTCACTGTTGTTTGAGTGTTGCTGCTCCCAGTGTCGGTGAGACCAACCGCAACAAGTGGAGTCTTTCAGGTTGGTGGAAGCTATTAGCTGCCTTCTACTCCTTTATGTTAGTTTGGATTTAGTATTATCCTTATTAGTGAAGTGCGACAAGCGGTATTTTCTTCCTTGCGGCCGCTAACGCCCCAGTTACCTGCCCTGGATGTTAGCGTACTTTTCCGGCAGTGCACCTTCCCCGTCGTGTTGATGCTGTCTGACAAGTTCGACAGCCCTTGAATTGTACTGTGCATATGTTATTGGAGTTCTTCCTTGGGTCTTGTGTTTCCTTCGGCCTTGGGTGTTTTTCTGAAGACGTAGTGCTGTCCGTCTCTGTGCCCTTCCCTAAAGATATTCCATTGTTGTACCGGTGATCGGACGTTAGCCGGATTGCTTAGTCGGTCGGTCGGCGCTTAAACTACCCCTAGTGTGAGGGGCCAACCTGCTACGTGAGTACAACTCTTGGCTGCCTGTCTCACCTCTTACACAGCTGTAGTCACCTTCCTCATGTCGATCCAGGGTGCGCTGTCTGTGGATCACTCCATATTATGTGGACAAGTTGGCATAATTGTTTAAAATTTACTCTGATGTTTGAACGTATTATTGCCTTCCCCACTTCTAATTCCTGCCTTCAGCCGTTAATTGTTTGTAACACTGCTTGTGGCATCCAGCCAACAAATTATTTTCAATTTTCTGTTAGTAAGGCCTGCAGCCGTCACTGTACCTAGTTACAGTTCGTTAAGATTGTTTTAAAAAGGGTTTTGGTATTTTAACATGCAGCAGCCTACCTTACTTGCAATTCAGGCCTTCGATCACTGTTATAAAAATTGCTTGTGGCCTTCAGCCCCCAATAATTTTGATTCTTTTCTTAATCGGGCCTTCAGCCGTTAGTTGTTTATAGCATTGCTTGTGAGCTTCAGCCGACAAATAATTTCCAATTCTGTTTTAGTGAGGCCTTCAGCCGTCACTATAGCTTGTTACAGATTATTAAGATTATTAGAAAGGGTTTTAGTATTTTTAAAGTGAAAGTGTCCACTTTATTTGTAATTCAGGCCTCCAGCCTTTGTGTATTCTGAAATTGCTTGTGGCCATCAGCCCACGAATAATTATCAAACTTTTTAATTGGGCCTTCAGCCACTGACTTTGTGTAACACTGCTTGTGGCCTTCAGCGACAATAACCTGCAATTTTTCTAATAAGGTTTTTAGCCTCCATTTTAGTATAATCTTTTAAAATTATTGTTGGAAGTTTCGGTTTTTAAAAATTAAGTGTATGTGTTCTCTGTGCAATCAACGGTAACTGATTGGGCCCGTTCACACCTTTTCTGCTTTCCCTAAGTTACACGTTTCAGTGGTAGCAGAGCGTGGTTTCGATCCACGGGCTTCTGGGTTATGGGACCAGCACGCTTCCATGCAGAGGGAACACATGCCCATAGGCAAGCCGACATCTCTGCACTGAAGTAGGTACCAAGCTAAGTGTCACAAGACAAGATCACCGACATCAAGAATTATTCGAAGCTGACCAACCTAAAGCAGCTACCAGAATTTAAAGGCACCAAAGGTTGGCCACCTACTAAAAAACTAGTATTAACCGTGACCGCACCCTGTCTAACTGACTGCCACTGGGATAAGTTCCTTCTAAAAAACCAATAGTGTCCTCAAAGCCCCTAATGGCGTTAAACAAAACTCAATAGCTGCTTCTGTCTCACCCACAACATCCAGCGTGACGTCAACAGGCTAAAGAACCATAGTACGCAAACGGGAAGCTAAGTCCAGAATACTATCTTCAATAGACTGATGCCTTATTGCCAGCTCATAAATGAGGTGGTCCTTCCTCAACAGGCCTATCCAGGGGCACTGACTGATCGTCATTAGAATTATTCACCTAAAACCACAAATAGCACGACAATACCATGTTACAATTAAAACCAACGGTAACTGTAATGGGAATATTACAATCCCAACCACACTCTGCTACCACTGACACGTTGGGAAGCAGGAAAAGTGTGGACGGGGCCTAATAGGTTACCGTTGGTTGCACAGAAAACACATACACTTAATTTTTTAATAAAAAAAAAACTCACAAAAATCATTCTTAAAAAGATTTTACTACACTGGCGGGTGAAAGCCTTATTAGAAGAACTGCAAGCTATTGTCACCTGAAGGCCACAAACAATGTTACACACAATCAACGGCTGCAGGCCTGGCTACGAAGGTTCGAAATTATTCATCGGCTGAAGGCCAGAAGCAATTTCAAAAATACAGAACGGCTTAAGGACTGAATTACCGATAAGAAAGACAATTAAACGTTAAAAATACCAAAAACGCTTTTAACAATCTTAATAACTGTAACAAGTTATATTGACGACTGAAGGCCTTATCAAGACGGAACTGAAACTATTTGTCGGCTGAAAGCAACATGCAATTTTAAAAACAATTAACGGCTGAAAGTCAGCAGCAATCACAGACAACGGCTGAAGGCCTGAATTACAAGTGAGGATGGCAGTTACACATTAACAAATACTAAGATATTTAGCTGTAGGCCTGATTATGAAGGTTGAAAATTATTCATGGGCTGAAGGCCACAATCAGTTTCAGAATACAAAGGGCAGAAGGCCTGGACTACAAATAAGGTGGACAATTACACCATAAAAATACTAAAACTCTTTCTAATAATCTTAATAAATTGTAAGAAGCTATAGTGACGGCTGAAGGCCTCACTACAACAGGATTGAAAGTTATTCGTAGGCTGAAGGCAGTGTTACAATCAATTAACGGCTGAAGGCCGGAATTACAAGTGGGGAAGGCAATAACATGTTAAAACATCAGGGTAAATTTTAAAGAATTATGACAATTTGTTCAAATAAGACGGAGTGATCCACAGACAGTGCTCCCTAAAGCGATCTGTGCCCATAACCCACAGATGCGTGGATCGAAACCACTGTCTGCTAGCAATGAGACATGGGACTTAGGGAAAGCAGGAATAGGTGTGGACATCGCCTAATCAGTTACCGTTGGTTTCACAGAAAATACATACACTTCATTTTTTTAAAAAAAACTCTCAACCACAATTTTTAAAGATTTTACTACACTGGTGGCTGAAAGCATTATTAGAAGAATTACAAGTTGTTGTCAACTGAAGGTCACAAGCAATGTTACACACAATCAACGGCTGAAGGCCTGATTATGTAGGACATCACTTGTCACTATAACTTGTTACAGTTATTATGATTGTTATAAGGGTTTTTGGTATTTTTAACGTGTAACTGTCCACCTTTTTTTGTAATTCAACCCTTCAGCTGTTGTGCATTTTTTGAAATTGCTTCAACCGACGAATAATTTTGAACCCTCTTAGCCAGGCCTTAGCACAGTCATAGACAATACTTTCATTCATTCTTCATTACTACATGGACATTCAGTTAGTAAACGGATGAATGGCCTTTCAGACCATGATGCACAAATTTTAACACTAAAAGACTTTTGTACTCAAGTAAATGTCACATATAATTACAAATTATGTAGGGAAGTTAATCCAACAGCAATAGACATTTTATAAACCTTGTCAAGGAACAAGAGTGGCAGGATGTTTATAATGCCTGTAACGTAGTTGATAAAACTAATGCTTTCCTCAAAATATTTCTCATGCTCTTTGAGAGTTCCTTTCCATTATAACGTTCTAAACGGGCTACTAGCAGTAATAGGCAACCTGGGTGGCTGACCAGTGGGATAAGGATATCATGTAGAACAACGTGGAAATTGTATCAAAATGTTAGAAGTAATCACAATGAAGCTACTGTAGGCCATTACGAACAGTATTGTAAGGTGTTTAAAAATGTTATTAGGAAGGCAAAGAGTATGTGGTATGATAATACAATAGCTGATTCACAGTACAAAATTAAAACCATATGGTCAGTTGTGAAGGAAGTGTCTGCTCAGCAACACAAGGTCGACGATACAAAGTCTGTTCGTAATAAAAATATTTCTGTTACTGATAAATCAGATACATTTACAGTATTTAACAACGATTTTCTGAGCATTGCTGGTGAATAAAATAAGAATTCTGTTTCTACATGGAATCACAGAACTTTCTTGGCAAAAGCCTTTCCGACCCTGATGTGTGAAATGCTACTCTGTGGTACAGACAAGGAGGACATTGAGTCAATAATTAAATCACTGAAGACTAAGGATTCTCATGGTTATGATGGAGTGCCTAACAGAATATTAAAGTACTGTGCTGCACACGGTAGCCCTGTATTTAGCCATATTTGTAATTTTTCCATTAGGAATGTTCACTTTCCTGAACGATTAAAGTATTCAGTAGTAAAGCCACTTTACAAATAGGGAGAAAGGGATAATGGAGACACTTTTAGATCTATTTCTATGCCATCAGTGTTTGCTGAAGTTATTGAAAAGGCTGTGTGTGTAAGGATAATTGATTATGGCTATCAAATGTACAGTTCGCCTTTAGAAGTGGATTAACAACTGAGAATGCTTTATTCTCTTTCATCTGTGCGGTACTGGATGGCTTAAATAATAGGTTTCGAACGGCAGGCATATTTTTTTGAGTTAACTAAGGCGTTTGATTGTGTTGATCATAAAATATTTCTCCAGAAGTTGGACCATTACGGAATACGTGGATTAGTTGACAATTGGTTTACCTCTTACCTTAGCATCAGACAACAAAAGGTCATCATTCAAAATGTTGAGAATGACTGTGGGTACAGTTAAGTGGGGTGGGGGTGGTGCCCCAGGGATGGGTTTTTGGGCCACTCGTGTTCCTTATTTATATAAATGATATGCCCTCTACTATTACGAGTAACTCTAAAATATATCTGTTTGCTGATGACACTATCTTGGTAGTAAAATATGTTGTGTGCAGTAGTTTCGAATAGTGCAGTTGATGACCTACGTTCATGGCTTGTAGAAAATAAACTAACGCTCAATCACAGTAAGACTCAGTTTTTACAGTTTCTAACACCCAATTCAACAAAACCGGACGTTTTAGTTTCACAGAATGGGCATATGATTCGTGAAAGTGAACAGTTCAAATTTCTAGGTGTTCAGATAAATAGTAAACTGTCGTGGAAAGGCCACCTTCAGGACCTTGTTGAAAGGCTTAATGCTGCTATTTTTACTATTCGAACGGTATCTGAAATGAGTGATCGTCCGACACGAAAATTAGTCTACTTTGCTTATTTTCATTCGCTTATGGCTTATGGTATGATATTTTGGGGTAACTATTTCTATTCTAAAAGGATATCTTTTGCTCAAAAACGGGCGGATCGGGCAGTAAGTGGTGCAAGCTCACGAACCTCTTGTCGACGCTTAGACACGAGTCTGGGTGTTTGACGTTGGCCTCTCAGTATATATATATATATATATATATATATATATATATATATATATATATATATACTGAGAGGCCATTTCTAGTTAACAATATTGGCTTATTCCCAAGAATAAGCAGCTTTTACTCAGTTAATACTCAGCAGAAATCAAACCTTAATTTGGATTGGACTCCCGTAACCCTTGCGCAGAAACTTGTGCAGCATACTGCTGCATCCATTTTCAGTAAGCTACCACAAGAATTAAAAAGTCTTAGCAGTAATCCACGCGCTTTCCAATTGAAACTGAAGAGTCTCCACATGGAACATCCCTTGTATTCTGCTGAGCAGTTACTTGAAAAACTAAGTTGATTCTTATATTGTTGACTGCATTTAATGAAACTTACGGACTGTCTTTTTTGGGTTCATAAACATTTCATTTTTATTTGTTATTACTTTTATGTTGTAATTTTATGTACTGACACGTTCTATGACCTTTGAGATTTGCTCCTCAATTTGGTTTTACAGAACTTGACGTGTAAATAAAATAAAGTAAACTATATGGATCGTGTACTGATATAGCTTGGGAATGTCCATTATAATTATCCGGGTGGTTTTGCCGTGGTCGGTTGATGAATTCTGTGTCAGTTCCCAACGTTTCGTCCCCGTCTGCGGAGGACATCTTCAAGGGGGTCTGTAGCTCGGTGGAAGGTCCAACACACCCACTGGCTCGCTACTGGCTGCCGCTAAATTCCGTGTCCGCGCGCTCCCGCGCCGAGGCGTGACGTCACGTGTTTTGAAAGCTTCAGTGCAGTTGGCCGCTGTCCGCTGCCGTCGATCGCCGTTGCCATCACCCAGTAGTGGACGGTTGGTACACATCTTCTTCAACACCGGCATCCATATACCGTTTAATATCACGTCCTCCTCCTTTCGATTGAAATTATTATTGTGTTTGGCGATTTCGATTGCCCCTCTGTGGAGCCTTTCGAAATATCCGCTTGTGGCCGCTAGTACTTGCCTCTCCGCGAAACGAATATGGTGGTTACCTAGCTGGAAAGCATCCTCCGCAACAGCTGATCGTTCCGTTTCTCCTCTTCTACAATTTGCCTCGTGCTCCTCCAAAGATTTTGAAACAGTTCTTTTGGTGGTACCCGCATAAACATCTCCACAGTTGCATGGGATTCTATACACTCCAGCTTTTTCCAGTTGTTTGCGAGCGTCCTTGGCAGGGTTAAGGTATTCCTGTACCTTCCTGGTGGGCTTGTAAATTACGGTAATATTCCGCATCGTCAGGATCCTCCCTACTCTTTCCGTTACATTTTTAACAAACGGCAGGAAAACCTTAGATTTTGCAGTAGCCTGTACGTCACTTTGATTTCTGTGTGGCTGTCTCAACGCACGTTGTATTTCGGCGGACGAATACCCGTTCTTCATCACTGCATTGTGGCGATGTTCCATCTCAGCGTCGAGCAACTCGGGTTCACAAATATTTCTAGCTCTGTCCGCTACGTCTTGATAACACCCCGCTTCTGTTGTGGGTGGTGGTTCGAGTCCCGGTGCAAATAACGGTCCGTGTGCGTGGGTTTTCGGTATACTGAGTGCCCCAAACTACCATTTTCGTTTCTAAAAACAAGCACATCGAGGTAATGTAATTTGGTGTCTACCTCCTTGTCTACCTCCTCCTCCATTGTAAACTGAATTGTCGAGTTTATGCTGTTCAGATGTTAGTGAAATCGGCTTAGTTCCTCCATGCCATGTCTCCACAGCACAAACATGTCATCCACGTATCGGAACCATACATTTGGTTTTTATGCTGGCAGTACCTAAGGCCTGTTCTTCGAATTTCTCCACAAAGAAGTTTGCAATTACGGGACTTAAGGGGCTACCCATAGCCACGTCATCCGTTTGTTCAAAACACTGTTCATTCCACTTGAAGTATGTGGTCGTCAAACAAACCAGTTCTGAAATATCGGCAGGAAAAATTCGATCCAGCTGTCCCAATACATCATTAAGTGGAACCAGGGTCAACAGCGATACCACATCGAAGCTGTCCAATATGTCCTCCAGCTGGACCACTATGCCATTCAATCTGCTGATGAAATGTGTCGCATTCTTTATATAAGAGCCCAAACGGCCCACATGTGGTTTTAACAGCGTAGTCAAAAACTTGGCTAACGAGTAGGTGGGCGAACCAATGCCACTTAGTGTCGGTCTTAACGGTATTTTTTCTTTATGAATTTTGGGCAATCCATAAAGCCTCGGTGGTAGCGCAACCGAATTGCAGAGACCTTCCTGTACACTCTCTTCAATGGAGGACTTTTTTATTAACCACGACACAGTTCTAAGAACGTTGTTAGTGGCGTCCTTATTCAGCTTCCTATATGCTTGCGGATCCAGTAGATCAGTAATTTTACTCTGATAGTCGGCCACATCCATAACCACCGTTGCGCTTCCTTTGTCAGTAGGGAGAATCAAAATACTATCGTCGTCATTCAGGAGTGTTAAAGCTCATCTCTCATCCACAGTTATATTACTTTTCGGCGGTTTTGCATTGGCTAATATTCTCACTGTTTCTATAAGGATTTCTTCAGCTGTTACAGAAGCCACACTTCGAATTCCTGCTTCTACACTGGCTATAATTTCTTCCGTGAGCACAAAACGTGGACTAACAGCAAAATTTCCACCCTTGGCAAGCACAGAAATCTCATCGTCAGATAACGAACGTTTGGATAAATTGATAACGGTCCGGGAAACGTCTAATTGCCGAATAGTCTGATTAGGTAGCAAATTATCAAACTTCTTCATCTATCTATTAGACGGTGTCAACGTACGCATCCCCATGGTATCATGCAGTAGTCTATTATTTTATCCCAGTCACCGCTGCACAGTTTATTACTGATAGTAATATGGAGAGACATTAACTTACACTTTGTGCTTGCCAAGTCCCGTCGGGTCTGCTGAATGCGCTCTCGTAGTAAGGCCCCCTCAGTCCGCTTGAAAATGCGTTGTGCCTTTCCCGAATAGAACAGACGCTTTATCTTCAGAAACTTCGGTATAACTCCGACGGCTCTGCAAGGAGACAGGAATGTGAGGGAACACAAACGCAGCACTATCTTCTTCTGGAGCCCTCCCAGGGATCGCTCTTCTCTTGACATCTCCTTCCCGTAGAGGGGTCTGATACTAAATGCCATGTCCTTCACAATTATCCGGGCTGTAGAAGAGGAGAAACGGAACGATCAGCTGTTGCGGAGCATGCCTTCCAGCCAGGTAACCACCATGTTCGTTTCGAGGAGACGCAAGTACTAGCGGCCACAAGCGGATATTACGAAAGGCTCTACAGGGAAGCAATCGAAATCGCCAAACACCCTAATAATTTCAGTCGAAAGGAGGAGGGCGCGAAATTAGACGGTATATGGATGCCGGTGTTGAAGAAAGTGTGTACCACCCGTCCATTACTGGGTGATGGCAACGGCGATCGACGGCAGGGGACAGCGGCCAACTGCACTGACGTTTTCAAAACACGTGACGTCACGCCTCGAAATTTACCGGCAGTCAGTAGCGAGCCAGTGGGTGTGTTGAACCTTCCATCGAGCTACAGACCCCCTTGAAGATGTCCTCCACAGAAAGAGATGAAACGTTGGGAATTGACACAGAATTCATCAACCGACCACGGCATAACAGCCCGGATAATTATAATGGACATGGCATTTCCGGCCGTGGAAGTCTACATTTTAGTAACCGCTTGGGAATGGTTCGAAGCACCTTCCGTACAGTGGACCACGGATTGTTCAACTGTCGTGACAGAGGACACGCACTTCCTGACGATCGGGAATTCCTCACAGCGTTGTCAGCCGCAGCAACAACGATTTCCTTAACCACCTCTTCCAGGAGAGACGCTCAGTTCTCCACTTCATCATACTCCTTACAGCAGATGTAGATAGAGGACCCTTCCTTAATCCTTCAGCCGGCGATATTCTCGAAGTGCAGCAACAGCATTACTGTTAGCTTTACGAATAATGCCCTGCTCCTGCTGTCCAAGCTCATGTCGATACGTCAAGTGCACTGCGAATGGTCACGTGTGTGAAACTATGAATCACGATGACTGATCAGGGCATCTGGTGGTTGTTGTTCTAAGTCGACGGTGACGCTGTGACGCATGGAAATCATGCACCCCATAATTGCGGCATTAATGCTACGAAGTCTGGTACTCGTAAGGTAATTAGTTTCCGTGTTATAACGTATTAAATAGGGAAAGTTTAATTGTAACCACCACATATTACAAGTGCGTACTGTTCCAAGGGTTTCCTTTCAGCACCACTCATAACATCGGTAGTAGGAACACAGATTTTCTTTACAGCACCTTTAGGTATACTTACTTTCACTCTCAATGGTCTTGTCAGATACGATCACCATAAAAAAGCACAATTTTCAATCTCCTCCAATCACGTAGTTCAATCTCCACACCGTCTGTTCCTTTGAATGCTTTAAGTGATTGCTGCAATGCACTACATTCTTAGAAGTACTTCAGGGTACCACTACGTGCACTACTGGCCATTCAAATTGCTACGCCAAGAAGAAATGCAGATGATGAACGGTTATTCATTGGACAAATATCTTATACTAGAACTGTCATGTGATTACATTTTCACGCAATTTGGGTGCATAGATCATGAGAAATCAGTACCCAGAACAACCACCTCTGGCCCTAACAACGGCCTTGATACGCCTGGACATTGAGTCAAACAGAGCTTGGATGGCGTGTACAGGTACAGCTGCCCATGCAGCTTCAATACGATACCACAGTTCATCAAGAGTAGTGACTGGCGTATTGACACGAGCCAGTTGCCCCGCCACCATTGACCAGACGTTTTCAATTGGTGAGAAATCTGGAGGATGTGCAGGTCAGGGCAGCAGTCGAGCATTCTCTGTATCCAGAAAGGCCATACAGGACCTGCAACATGCGGTCGTGCATTATCCTGTCGAAATGTATGGTTTTGCAAGGATCGAATGATGGGTAGAGCCACGCGTCGTAACACATCAATGTGAACAAGAGGTGACCGAGACGTGTAACCAATGGCACCCCATATCATTACGCCGGGTGATACGCCAGTATGGCGAAGACGAATACACGCTTGCAATGTGCGTTAACCGCGATGTCGCCAAACACGGATGCGACCATCATTATGTTGTAAACAGAACCTGGATTCATCCGAAAAAATTACGTTTTGCCATTCTTGCACCCACGTTCGTCGTGGAGTACACCATCGCAGACGCTCCTGTCTGTGATGCAGCGTCAAGGGCAAACGCAGCCATGCTCTCCAAGCTGACGGTCCATACTGCTGCAAATCTCGTCGAACTGTTCGTGCAGATGGTTGTTGTCTTGCCAGCGTCCCCTTCTGTTGACTCATGGATCGAGACGTGGCTGCACGATCCGTTACAGCCATGCGGATAAGATGCATGTCATCTCGACTTCTATTGTTACGAGGCCGTTGGGATCCAGCACGGCGTTCCGTATTACCCTCCTCAACCCATCGATTCCACTTTCTGCTAAGAGTCATTGGATCTTGACCAACGCGAGCAGCAATGTCGCGATACGATAAACCGCAATCGCGATAGGCTACAATCCGACCTTTATCAAAGTCGGAAACGTGATGGTACGCATTTCTCCTCCTTACACGAGGCATCTCAACAACGTTTCACCAGGCAACGCCGGTCAACTGCTGTTTGTGTATGAGAAATCGGATGGAAACTTTCCTCACGGAAGCACGTTGTAGGTGTCGCCACCGGCGCCAACCTTGTGTGAATGCTCTGAAAGGCTAATCATTTGCATATCACAGCATCTTCTTTCTGTCGTTAAATTTCGCGTCTGTAGCACGTCATCTTCGTGGTGTAGCAATTTTAATGGCCAGTAGTGTCACTACAAATGTTATCTGTATTGTTATGTTCTTTAATGATGTATTTTGTATCTTTCTTACGTTATAAATTTGTAATTGGCACCAGTTCATCAAATTAAGTAACTTGTAATTTACATTTCACTGCACACGCTTCTGTTGGTCATAGTATATGCACAATATGTGAAAAAAAAGAGGACTGTTAGTGCTGCCAAGTGTGTTGAAAATTCAGCAAGGGACTGATTAACAGCACTGCTGGTTCTATGGTCAACTCCAAAACCTTTGTGAGTGCACAAGTGGTGGTTTATGGACTTGCTATATTGTCCACAAGACTCTCCGATGGTGATTTTGCACATGCACAGTCGCAACAGATGGCTGCTGGCCGTCTCTACAAGGACTACAGTGGGTCTGCATCTTTGATGGCCCACCTATACCAATATTTCTACAAGGACTGCAGTGGGTCTGCACCTCAGGTGGCCCACCAATACCGTAATCACTAACAAGACTACAGTGATCTGCTCTGTGATGACCTACCTACCAATATTCTTCAAAACTTCGACTGACTCTGCGGTAGGTTTGCTCTGTTGTGGCCCATTACCTGTCTGCATGTCAAGAGTTAGCACTGCCTTTCCGTTGTAAGGACAACACTACTTCTTCAAGACTACATGGAAATCCGCTACTTCTGTATGCATTTTCTTTTACTGCTCAGACTTTGAGAAAAACACTGCAATTTTACTGTGATGAATGATCAGGACTGTCTTTATGGACTGTGAGAAAATTTTAGCTTTTGACTAACGTTGTATCAATAAGTGCGTGCATTAGATTTCTTTGTTATTGTAATTACGAAAAATTTTTTCAAATCTGTATTGGTCACTGCCCAAAACAATTTGTAAAATTTTTTATGGGGAGCATGGGGTCTATGTAAGTAGGCTGTTTAGGTATTTATATTGGTAACGCCACGTAGCGCTCTGTATGAAAATCACTGGCTGTACTGTGTGCAGACTGTGGCTAGTTTGCATTGTTGTTGGCTATTGTAGTGTTGGGCAGTTGGCTGTTAACAGCGCGTAGCGTTGCGCAGTTGGAGGTGAGCCGCCAGCAGTGGTGGATGTGGGGAAGTGAGATGGCGGATTTTTGAGAGCGAATGATCTGGACGTGTGTCCATCAGAAACAGTACATTTGTAAGACTGGATGTCATGAACTGCTATATATATTATGACTGTTGAACACTATTAAGTTTGAATCTTTTATTTAGCTGGAAGTAGTGGAGCTCGCCGTATTGCAGTAGTTCGAGTAAAGAAGATTTTTGTGAGGTAAGTGATTTGTGAAACGTATAGGTTAATGTTAGTCAGTGCCATTCTTTTGTAGGGATTATTGAAAGTCAGATTGCGTTGCGCTGAAAAATATTGTGTGTCAGCTTAAGCACAGTCATTTATAATTTTTCTAAGGGGACGTTTCAATACATCCTGTAAAGAGCTCTTCAGCCAGGGCTTCTACTTCAGGCGCCGTCCACCGCTTGACACGGCGCCCACCCCACGCTGGGGCCCATCCGGCAGAATTTGGGCACGGACGCGGGCGTCGGCAGCAGCTGATCTGCTCTGTATGCAAATCGTATGTGCCGCCAATCAGGGGCTGAGCCGCGATTACCCGCGCACCATCAGCGACCGCCGCCGAGTGGCCCCTGGCGCCACCGTCGCCCCCCATTCACAGGTGCGGCCGTATATAAAGTTGGCCTTTAGCGCTCGCAAAGGGAACTTTGTTTGTCCGCATTCACCGACAACGGCGCGCGCCGGCCGCTGTGAGCGTGACATTGCATACACCCGGAGGTCTGGGCGCCGCCCGAATATTACGCGGGTTGCATAACAAGCACTGGAGCTGTGTGTAACGTCGCTCGTAGCAGCACTCCACGTTCACCTGAATGAGTCACTATACTACAAACTGAACGTCTTTTCAATGGAGAGGTCTAAGAGTATGCTGATGACTTTATCGATTTCTAACGGCAACCTTATATTGCATAAAAACTTTGGCTTATGTCATCTCTCCATAATTAGCAACAGCATAAAATCCAAATAATCCATTAAAAATTATATGTCCTTTTAAGGTCACTGTTAGAACATTTCATTTTATTTTGAAGATAAAACCACTTGAGCCGTTAATACGTCATTTATAAGCACGACCGCTTTCGCCGTATTTTACCACCATGAGCACGTGCAAGTAAATCAAGTCATGTCCTGATCAGAAAAGAAAATGGAATGACCCAACGTTCATTCTTGTTTCTAGTCAGAAAGTGATTTAATCTTATTGGGCCTGATGATGCAGCTAAAATGCTGCTAAATCGGTTGTGCTTACGCGTAAAGTACTACAAATGATATATCCAGGATGTGGGTGCCCTGACTACAAAGTCTTCTGCTTTTATTTTTATGACCAGTTCTGAGATTTTCATTCTCACTGCCGAATATTTCGGTAATAATTACGTCATATATTCTTAATTATAACAAATACACATAGATTTAAGTGTCAGGAAGTCGTTTCTGAAAGGATTTGTATGGAGTGTACCCATGTATGGAAGTGAAACATGGACGATAAATAGTTTGGACAAGAAGAGAATAGAAGCTTTCGAAATGTGGTGCTACAGAAGAATGTTGAAGATTAGATGGGTAAGATGGGTAGATCACATAACTAATGAGGAGGTATTGAATCGGATTGGGGAGAAGACAAGTTTGTGGCACAACTTGACTAGACGAAGGGATCGGTTGGTAGGACATGTTTTGAGGCATCAAGGGATCACCAATTTAGTATTGGAGGGCAGCGTGGAGGGTAAAAATCGTAGAGGGAGACCAGGAGATGAATACACCAAACGGATTCAGAAGGATGTAGGTTGCCGTAGGTTCTGGGAGATGAAGAAGCTTGCACAGGATAGAGTAGCATGTAGAGCTGCATCAAACCAGTCTCAGGACTGAAGACCACAACAACAACAACAACAACATTGAAGCTGGCCTTGGTTCAGGGGGTTACGTTCTGACAGTAATAAAGCCGTATAACGTGGAATATATCTCTCTAGTTCAACGAAAGTTTGCAAATAGGAGGTCTGGGGTCATTTTTATCAAAAATCTTTTTTTTTTTTTAACAAATGATTACAGTGCAGCTGGTTACAGCAAAATCATACAATTCATTGAATGAATGCTAGTATTCTTATGGTCTTTTGCACAGTATTTGTTTTTATACTGAAAACTCTAGTATACAGGGTTTGTTATAACGCACATGGTGGTCAGTTGTACCATATTCATTTTGTGCAGGTAATATTACTGCTGTGACAGTTTCTTCTTGCCTCCATTATGAGATAGTTTAGTCACGTAACCCCTATCCTAATGGATAATTACTATCTATTTTAAATTGTAAGACTTTTAAAGGAACAGGTAATTTAAATTTTAATTGGACACTTATTTCTAAAGTAAAAGTAAATCATATAAATACGTAGTATGAAATTTGATTAAAAAATATATTATTCAACATTTTCAAGAGAAAAATGTAGAAAAATCTGCTTTTTAAAAACAAATAATTAAAAATCAGCTTGTTATACAAAATAAATTCTAATCGAATTAAGGCATTATTACAGTTTTCCTCCCTCAGTGGATCTAACGTGGATTTCACATGGTGTTTCCTTCATGCTACCTTTTGGAGATGAGCGCTCGACGTCAGATGAAAAAGCTGAAGACATACATCCCTTCGCTGTCTTTTCATTGTTAGTGCACGGTTCTCGCTATATAATACTGATCCTATTTTCTGGATTTGGTCAATCAGTAACTTTCATGGTGCGAAAACCGATGCTTCGTAATTCTTATCATTACATGGCAAAACGTGAGTTGCAAAAGACAGTGCCAGAATATGTCTCGTCGTCGTCGCTGCTTAAATGCCGTCTTTCGGCTTCCTGGGTGACATCTTCCTCCGGCGTTACAACCTCATCAACGAATCCGTAGCAGAATGAATGTAATCCACTCTCTCCACCAATATTTTTGTTTGATCTGGCGCGGTCTGTCTAGCACTCTCTAACTGTTTCTTACTGTTTGTTCCCTTAACTGCAAATTTCAGAGGTCCTCATTTATAGTATCTAGCCACCATTCCATAATGTCACTTTTATCAGTTTCATAACTCCTTGATCATAACTCTTAATCTTTTATCTTTATTCGATTCGTACTTAACAGCAAATAGTATTACTTAGTTATTACGCTGCCTTCCTTTTTAGTTGAAATCTTCTAATACTTATTTATTTATTGCTAATTTAGCTTGGCCAGATTAGGGCCTTAAAGCCCACTCTTACATGTGAGCAGAAGAAGATTCCAAAAAAGTTCACAGTGGTAACACTCATAGTAATATTAACAATGATAATGGTTATGTAACAACAGCTGAAACTTAATAATAAGAACAATAATGACAGTTATAACAATAATAATAACAGTACTGCATGGTAGGAATTATACAGTATAAACTATTTCAGTACATTTGAGCTTATGATTAGAGTTTTGAAGAGTAAAAGACATATAGATGAGGGAGAAGACAGAAATCACTGTGACAGTAGAAGATACCGAACAATAAAATAATAATCGAGAACCCTGCTGACAAGAGGTGGCGGGAAGATCTGAATACAGGATACATGGCTGTTGTGGTAGAAGACGGGCCATTAGCTGTCCTTTGAAACTTGAAAGGGATTTGGTTTATCTGATAGTTTGTGAAAGATAGAGAACTCTGCTGACCAGAGGGAGGGGGGGGGGAAGGACGGGTGGGGGGGGGAAGGGAATTTTCGAGACTAAGCTGGGGATAGCTATTGTGATAGAAGGTGGGCCATTAGCTGTCTTTTGAAGCTTAGAAGGTATTTTGTTTCTCTGATATTTTGTGAAAGATTGTTCGAGGGTCAGGTTCCTGATACGAAGAATGATTCAGAGATGCTGGTTCAGAGAGCATTTGACTGTATTGAGAACGGGCGTTTCTGCTGGTTGCTGTTCAGACAGTAGCGTAAAAGTTGGCGATTGAGAAGACGATAGAGCAAGCAAAGGGTACGATAGTCTCTACGCTTATTGGCACGCAGTCATGATAATTGTTTGTAGACACTATTGATATGGTCGAAATACGAATGGCACAAATGTATTATGCACAGGCATTCTTCGGCAGTTTCAAGCTGCGTGAGCTTTCTTATAAAAGTCCTTAGAGAACAGCATGACCATGGTCTAGTGTAGGGAGTGTAAGTGACTCTACAAGCTTCATTTTAAGCTGCAACAGAAACACTTTTTTTATTTCTGTAGTGCGTGAAGTCACGCTGACATCTTCTTAGAGACTGCGATTGTGTGTCTAGGTGACGGTCCAGAACTATTGCCAAGTCACTTTCAGAAGCAGGAAAGGTTATTTCTGTGCTGTTCATGATTAATGGTGGAAGAGATTCTCTGTACTGAGGGGTTTTGAGTGTTTTATGAGCGACTAAGGTTTCTAGTGTTTTAGATCTGTTAAATTTCACACCTAATTTCAGCGCCCAATTAGGCAAGGCATGTAAATCTGCATCTACATGCTGGAAGGCTCTGTACAAGTTTGTGGGGTTTTCACTGAACTACTGTTGATCATCTGCGTACAGGCAATATTTACTGTGAGAGAGACCAGTTGAGACGTTATTAACATACAATGAAAACAATGGGGACACCGTAATGATCCTTGAGGGGCTTCTGATACTACTTTTCTTCATTGTGACCATTTTAGCCCGATCATTACACATTGCTGGTGCGATATAATGTGTGAGTAGAATCATTCTACAGCACTTGAAGAAAAGTTTGGGCTTTTAAGTTTAACAAGTCAAAGTCCACAATGTAGAATGCCTTGCTGAAACCTAAAAAGCCGGCCGGTGTCGCCGAAACGTTCTAGGCGCTTTAGTCTGCAACCGCGCTACCGCTACGGTCGCAGGTCCGAATCCTGCCTCGGGCATGGATATGTGTGATGTTCCTAGGTTAGTTACGTTTAAGTACTTCTAAGTTCTAGGGGACTGATGACTTCAGATGTTAGGTCCCATAGTGCTCAGAGCCGTTTGACCCATTATTTTGAAATCTAAAAAGCGCATCGTAGTCGCCTGCTGTTGTCCACGGCTTGTTTTAATTCGTCAGTCACTTTTGTAAGAGTAGTCGTCGTTCTATGATTTTACCGAACCTCAGACTGATATTCATCTAAAAGGTTATGTGATGATACATAGTTGGTGAACCGTTCGTGAACTGCATTTTCTGAAGCCTTGGATAGTGCTGATAGAATGAAAAAGTGTCTGTAAAGGAGTGTTCTTTGACAGATTTCTTTGTTCGCAATCGTTTTAAGAGCTCCTGCTTCCAGTCTGATGGCAAGGTGCAAGAGGTTAGCGAATTGTTAAAAATGTCCGTAATAATGGGCAGCATTGGATCTACAAGGAAACTAATCATTTGCACTGTAGTATTATCGTGTGCTGGAACCGTAGAACGAATCTGCGCAGTTGACGTCCTGACGGTCTTAGGGCTTACAGTCTGCAGAGAAAATTTCTCGTATCTACTAACCACTGATGCATTAAGGGAGTCTATAGTTTGTGTCCTTGTGTGTTGGTCAAGTGCAGATGTCGGCGTTGCGAAATATTCATTTAGGCATTCAATAGGAAGTAGGAATTCAGCAGCACTTTTGTCAATATGTAAGACACATATATCTATTTTTAGCACTATCTTCTGACCATACATAAGAAAAGAAAATAATTGACACCCTTACGAAGAAACGAAACCTTTGCAAAACTTAAACTAGACTATATATTGTCATGAAAGGGTTGTAGTCATTATTTACCTATAGACCGCACCTGGGGTTGTCCAGCCGCCTGTTGAAAGTCTTTCTGTTTGAAGCCACTTCGTCGATAGGGCGTCCATGTCGATGAGATGTAAATATCAGGACAACACAAACACCCAGATCCTGAGTGAAGAAAATCTCCGACCTGTCCGGGAATCAAACGCAGGACCCGGTGAAATAGAGGGTGGGTGGCTAAGCACTTAGAGCACGAGGCTCAAAATGTCATTATGTAGGACTGTTGAAGATATTTAAATTTGTCCATGAGGAATGAGGGGCTAACTACCAATCAGCAATGCTATTTTTAACACCGTGTGAAGTTACAGAGAAGCAGATTCACATTAACAGAAAAAAATAAACATCATAGTCTTAGTCAGTCGCTAGTATCAGTAACCGGATAATCCAAAATTTCCTTACTTTTATTTTAATTCTCTTTTCATGATGGAAGCACATCCTCTTGGATTACATACCCCAGGTGGTAACCAATCCACTCCCGTTCATGGGACAAGTTGACCTGCTGATTCTGGGGATTCTACAACATCATGTCATAAGGAACATAAGACATTCTTGGCAACCATAAATATAAACTCTCTTCTTCAAGTTGGAAAACTGAAACAAACGCTAGACATACTAAGAGAAAAAAAATGTAATGATATCAGCTGTACAGGAGACCAGATTCACAGATGAATGTTGTTTTGAATCAGAAGACTTTAGAATATTCAAAGGAAAACCTAGCAAAAAGAGTCACAAAAAATGTGCCACATCTAGACACTGGCTTTATTGTCAACAAGAGAATTATCGATTCAGTCTTGGATTTCTCTTCAAGTTGTGGAAGAATACCAACACTGTTTTTCAAATCTATGAATAAAGCTTATAGGATAGTAAATTTCCATGCTCCCACAAATGAATCAAACAAAAAAGAATCAGAATCACTTGACAAAATTTGGCAAAAACATGAAGAAACTATTGACAAAGTTCCAAAACACCATTCCATACTTTTGATGGGCGATTTTAATGCACAAATTGGTACAGAAAAAAGTATAAACAAATTATTGGTGACTACGCTGCACACAAAAGAACAAATAAAAATGGTGACCGACTAATTGGTATTTGTAAGAACTGTGATGTTCTTTCAAAATCCACAGCCTTCAAGCATCTACCTTGAAAAGACAAAACTTGTAAACACCTTAACGCAACGTTTGGAGAATTACAGCTGGACCATATAGCTATTTCTAAAAAAAATCTACCAAGGAAATTTTCAATGCTTAAGTTTTCAGGAATGCCAACATTAACTCTGACCATCACTGGTGTGTGGTATAAACGATTATCATCCCAGATAGCCGAAAGAACCTTTCCAATATTTTAAGAAGAAACAGACCTCCAAAATTTGATATAAGTAAACTGAAAGATATCAACAACAAATTTACAGAAACTCTACACAGGAAACCAAATAAAACAGACTAGAACAGAATTAAAGAAGCCATGATACAGTGAGCCACTGAAACAATACTGACCAATAAAAAATATAAACACCTGCGGTGGAACGAAGATTATAATGAAGCAATTGAATTGCGAAGACAGACTTGGATAAAATGAAATACCAGGAAAATCTCCGAAAATCACGGAAACTTCTTGAAGGTTAGGAAAGATACATCAAAAGTATTGAGAACAACTAAGCGACTCTTCAAGAAAAACCAAGTCGATGAAATAGAAGCGAATTTTAGAAGACATCACACTTGGGAATTTTGAAAAACCTTTAAATCACAACTATCGAAGTTAAAACCTCCTACGTTACATATAAGAGGACTCGATGGAAAATTAAATTCCAATGACAAATCATCTGCTGCAGCTTTTGGACATTACTTTTCATTCCTACTGAATGCCGAAAATCCAAATGAAAAGCTTAATTTCTATCCTACTGTTCCTCCTGCAGATAGTCCCCCTCCAACATTAGTTGAAATCATGAAAACTATACAAGGCTTAAAAAATAACAAATCTGGAAGTGAGGATCGCATCTTGGCTGAAATGTGGAAATACGCAGATCATGATACAACATAACATCTTCATCATATCATAGTGAAGATTTGGGAAACTGAAACTCTACCTTCAGACTGGACTGTAGCAATTATTCACCCACTTCATAAAAAAGGCGATAGGAGTGAATAATTACCGAGTATTCACTTTGCTACCAACGAAGTACAAGGTCTTTTCCAGACTGTTGTTAAACAGAGCTGAATTAGTCTCGGATCAACATTTGGGGGAATATCAAGCTGGTTTCAGGTCATCAAGATCCTGTGGAGAGCAGATCTATAACCTGAAATCTGTTATAGCATACGCCAAATCAAGATCAATAACGTTTGTTGTGAGCTTTGTCGACTTCCATAAAGCGTATGACTTATTTGATCGAGAACCAATAAATAACATCCATGCCAAATTTGGTCTAGATAGGAAAACGATCAATCTTAAAACTCCAAATAACACAGTTTCAAAGGTCAAGTTCAGAGTCGAACTACAGAACCATTTGAAATTTGTACAGGTGTGAGACAAGGTAACCTGCGGTCTCCGTTGCTTTTCAACTGTGTCCTGGAAAAGATAGTCAGAGAGTGGAAAAGAACCGTGCCGCCAGGTTATGGGATTCAAATTGGACATAGAACAAAAGGCCTCAGTGGAAGCAGTTTGGCTTTTGCTCATGATCTGACACTCATTGCAAATAATATTGTCAAAGCTAAGGTTCAAGTGTCCAGCCTACAATCAATTGCTGCTAAGAACGGCCTAAAAATAGCATTTAACAAAACTGAATTCATCACAAATATCAAACACGTTCGTCCTCATATTGAAATAGGACAAGAGAAAATCAAGCAGTCGAAGAAATTTAAATATCTTGGAGAAATAATTACACCTCACAGTTAAGAAAATGCGGTTGTTGAAAGTAGGTGTTCTAAACTACAAGGTGCTTTTCATCTGTGCAAACACTTAAACAAAAGCAAAAACCTGTCTTTAAACCTAAAACTTTGTCATTATAACACCTAATGAGACCGTCAGCTTTGTATGCATCAGAATATTTAAACATGAAGAAGAAAGGTCCACTACGAAAACTTGAATTGAATGTCCGGGAAATTTCGAGGAAAATCCTTGGCCCTACCAAAGAAAACGGAGAATTCCGTCGGAGGCACAACTGTGAATTATACGAAAATACAGAAGACAGTGTTACCAGCATGAGGAAGCGGAGATTGTTTTTTGGTCATCTGGAAGGAATGAACCCGCACATTCATCAATTTCAAAAACAAAATCGTATTCAAAATGGCAAGCCAAGGTAAATAGGATTTACAGGAAGCTGAAATTTCATTTGCTGACATTGAGGATCTAGAAGTACTTAAAACCTTATTTCGCTTACTACGTCAATTCCACGTCCTGCCTGCAAATGGTCAAAACAGAGAGAAGAAGAAAAGTTAGCAAAAATGAAAATCTACTGGCAAAAGGGGAAAAAACAATCAAGGAAGAAACAAAAATCTTCGTCGTCCGTAGCAGGTCGAAACGATAGCAAAAAAAAAAAAAAATCGGCAAAAGGTGTTCGATATTTCAGACAAAACATATGTTATTCTATCAACTTCATGGTGGGCATCCACTACTATTTCTTCTTACGATACTTCGTCCAATAGCTGTACAACCAAGTTGAAGGTGAGTCATAGACTAAATTGGAATAATTTGACCCAACGATATACTGTGGATTAAACGCACATGCGTCAGCGATGGGATAGTTGGTACCTAAGTGACAGATGTACATAAAACATTATGGGTCTGAGAGATAGCTTCAGCAAGCGCCTAGTAAGCAAATCCACAGTGTTTACGAATATTTGCTTCATTATGAAAATGGTTGCCATGTGTTGCGATTCCAGTCAGTGAATACTCCGAATAATGTTTCCTCTTTGAGATCCGAAGCAAAATGTGTGGTTCCCATAATTTTTAGAACTGGAAACCCTCGTCTCGGGTAAGCAGGTTGTCTGTTAATTGTATCTCCACATTTCTGTTGACCGCTGAATCGCAGTACGATGAGCCTGTGGCTATAATTTGAAGGTTCCCGTAACCCATGGTATGGCCAGAGGAAATACATCGTTCAGTCACGGCTGTGCTTTGGGGCCGTAGGAGGCGGGTGTGTCACTGATGTACATTGCACCACTCTTGTACAGTTCCGTATTGCTTTTGCCGCACTGTCAATCTTTTCCATACATACCCTCCCTTCGTAGAACCAGATAATTTTTTCACGCATCTCAGTGTAGCGGCCGTCTTGGCCGTTTACTGGAGAGATAATGTACACTTTGTGCTCCTTCATTATTCTACAGACTTTTAAAGAAACACATCTCACTTACAGTAGAAAGGCCGTAGAAGTTATGCGTCGTTCCTCCTGCTTTTTCTTTGGTTGGTCTGGTGCCTTCGCTTGCACAGCTCTCTTAATCTGACGAGTTTTACAAATGTTTTCACTGATCCTCTGGATCCCTTCACCCTTCTGGCGATGAGTGAGAAAACTGCTGAAACCATGACTAAGAAAAAGGAAGAAAATTGCGTTATGTGGAAACTGCTCCTAGTTCCTGCAATATTTCACGCAAAAATTAAAGAGTTTCGATATAAGATATGGTTCGCAACTGTTAATAACACAGCGAAAGTATTCTATTAGATCAAAATAGTTTCGTACAAATGGAACAATACAGTACGTTGAAATTGAATGAAAAGTAGTTACTAAGCTATATTAATATCACAACGGACTATCCACACTATTCACCATGAAATTTTGTATTTTTCGGAAGTATTAAAGACTCTGTGTTTCGGAGTTGATTATTTCAGGGAACATTTACAGCAGCCGGCTCTCTTTCAGTGTGGAAATAGTGCTTATTGTTTCTGTGTAGAGGAAGAAAAAAAATGGCTTGTTGTTGCCTGCCTCCTCTTATCGTTTGCCCGTCACACTAGAAGAATTCTTAGCAGGCCCCTCATATTCAGTGCAGCGGATTATTAATTATCTAGCAACAATAAGGAGAATAAGAAACACCTGTTTATTAAAAATTGATCAGTGTAACCGTAAGCGGTTGTGTGTAAATTATTTCGTTAGCTAGACTGTGATCGATTAATTGGAGATAGTAGTTTAATAGAGTAGTAATTGAATCAGCGCCTGTCTATAGGCCTTCGCAAGACTTTATAAAGAGAAAATATTTGCAGCTAATGTTACATTGTCCTAAAAATCAAGTGTTTCTCAATTACTCCTCAAATAATAGAATTATTACTATGTTGTTTATCATTGAATGAAAATGCAGAATGTTCTGTAGGTCAGAGGTTGATAAATATGAGATTCAATTAAGTATACCATATAATTAATTCGATTACACGTTAATTCATTTGTAAAACGAAAATACATTAAATACCGAACACAGTCTAATGGTAACTACTTCAACAGTAACTCACTTACGAGTAATAGTGTTTACAGCTATTATGGATAAACTTTTTTATTTCGCTTCCAGTGCAGTGATCTACTGAGGCAAATCTGTTACATCGTCGTCGACTTCCAAATTGTCTTTCCCCGTGGATTCAATTAAATAGCCTAAACTAGGATCATTACATCGACGTAATCTCATACTCACCTTTCAAAACGGTCTCTGACAGCATGTCAAACAGCAGACTGTGTTAACAAAATTTATTAATCTATCTTGAACAATAAATGACTAGCTACGATCTATAGCAGTGCTTTCACGTGTAATAGAATCATTTTTCCTCTAAAAGCTACAAAGAACTGACATGAAAAATTTAACTGACGAGTCGCTAATGCTATATGGTAGCCATTGACAATACACTGATGGAGACGGTATCCGAAGTACATCTTAAATAGCGATAAATATTGCGTAGTCCTAGTGACACTATATATTGCCAACTTTTTCCGTCTTCCCTACAGTGGTGTGCGTACTGTAAGACCTTCGGTACACACACCATCAGATTATTTGACTTGTCGCTCTAGAGACGTAGGCAAGTGTCAGCAATATATCTCGTGGTATTATCGTGGCGTGTTTATCTTCTGCCGTTACGTCAGACGATAGAAATGCCACTTGCACGCTTAGAGTAGCAGATTGACGGTGACCAGCTTTAAACAGAACTTGATTAATTTTCACACACATTTATTAAAATAATAACGATCATAAACCTTACTTAACATGATTCTGGATGCTATTTACAATTGACAATCTGAAGTTCCTTTGGTCTTGGTACGTTAATCTTATTCTCACATATCTCTGATACTTGACAAAGTGTCTATACATTTTTCTTCATGGCTATGTACAGGAATATGATAATCTTATTAGGCGCAGACTGAAACTTGACTACAGACTAATGCAGACTAACGCAGACTAATGCAGACTGACTAATCGGAGGTCTGTACACTCGTTATAATGCCTTGAGCGTTCAGGTATCACTGCGCAAGTGTGATCCGCGAGGAGAAAAGGTTCTACGTTAGCAGCAATCTCATTGGCTGCGTTACATATTAATACGCGGATCGGCGGAAGCAGAATTTGGTCCGTCTATTAGCACCATCTCGTAGTGAGGAGACGGACGAGCGCTGCGCCTGCGATGTTGTGCTTAGCGGGGCGCGCTCTATTGGAAAAGTTGTGTACGTGCTGACTACGCGGAACTATGTACACAACACCCACTAAACTTAACTCACACACACACACACACACACACACACATACAATTAATTCTGAAAGCAAGTATTACAATACTCAGCTATGTTTTACAGTTAATCCAACTGTTAAAATAATTTTTATCCATGTTTCTCTGCGAAACCAAGCGTTTAACAACACACACATAGGGCACATATACACTGGCAGAAAAACATTCGCAACACGAAGAAGGACTTGTGCGACATAAGCGAAAGTTGGTGGACGTGTTTCTACATCTGAATGATGATGTCTGTTCACATTTCGCGTGTTTCGCATTAGGATGTCTCTAGTAGCGGCACTATGAGGATGCAAATCAGGTTTGCTTTAAATACAGGCTGTAACGGTTTTGAACGTTAGTTACCTTGGAAATTCGATGTGATGATTTGATATTAGTCACCAACGCCTTTAAGGCCACAAAGACGCCATTACCAACATCTCACTGAGTTTGAACGAGGTCGTGTATTAGGGCTACGAAGTGCTGAATGTTCCCTCTGCGATATTGCAGAAAGACTTGGCAGCTACTGCACAGGTTGCTGGTAGCGGTGGTCATTGGAAGGTACGACGGCAAGAAGACCGGGCTCCGGAACGGCCATATGGCACTACCGAACATGCAGACTACTGTATTCGGCGCCCGGCTTTGGCACATCGTACTCCATCTGCAGCAGCAATGCGAGTAGCAGCTGTAATCACAGTGCCACAGCGAACTGTTATAAATCGGTTACTTCAAGGACAGCTCCGACCCAAACGCCCTACAGCGTGAGTTGCACTGACGCTGAATCACCGCCGTTCGCGATTTTAAGGTGTTAAGTAAGAGCTAATTAGATGACAAGGTGAAGGTCCGTTCTGATGAAAGCTGGGTTCTGCCGGGGTGTCAGTGATGGCCGTGTGTCGGTAGGAAGGAAGCCAGCTGAGGGCCTGCAACTAGCCTTTCTGAGTGCTAGGCACACTGCGCCTACACCTGAAGTTACGTCTGGGGTGCGATTTCGTTTGATAGCAGGAGCATTCTCGTGGTTATCGCACACATCCTTACTGTACATTTGTACGTCAGTCTGGTGATTCGACCGACCTGTTGCGCTGCAGTTCATGAACGACTTTCCACGAATATTTTCCAACAGGATATCGCTCGCCGACGTACCGCTGTTGTAATCCAACGTGCTCTACAGAGTGTCGGCATGATGTCTTGACATTCTCGATCACCATATGTCTCCAGTTGAGCACATCTGGGACATCATCGCACGACATCTGCAGCATCATTCACGAACTGCATTAACCTTCCCTGTATTGACCGCTCAAGTGCAACACGCATGGAATACAATCCCGCAAACTGACATCCGGCACCGGTTCAACACTCTCCACACACATTTACACGTTTGCATTCAACATTCCGACGGGTAAGCCTGTTATTTATGTACCAGAATATTACATTTACAATCGCTTACCCTGCACTTACATTAACCTGTGATCTTGCAGTGTTAATCACTTACAGATGTTACCAAGACGAATGTAATTCCGAAATGTCATTGGTTTGAAATAATTGTACTTTAAGTTGCAATTTTGTTTCCGCCATTTTATACGCAGGGTGTACAAAATTGTAGACTGTTTGGAGGGGTTTGTAAGGAAATTCTTCTCTTATATGACAGACTTGTCACATGTGTACTGTTAACCCACAGGGGTTCCTTGAAGACTTTTGACGCTAGTGGTGTTCGGAGATGCTGTTGAAAATGCCATAAGATAATATTGTTTTAGAAAAGTTGCTGATAACGTCATCCGTTTAAATTTGTGCAGAACTGTCATCTACGTGCTAATGACAGTACTACAAATTCAGAATAACTAGATGTATTACGAATAATGTTTGCAGCTTCAGCCAAACGTGCCACTTGTTAAGGAGTGGCTATCGATGTCTCCTATACTGAACACCAGATCTCCCTTCACGGGCTACTTAGGTCTAAACTAAGTTGAGCCCATGTGTTGGAGCACCTCTCTCAATCCAACAACTGGGAAAAATTTGTCTAAAACTTCACTGACATCAACACAAAAACCGTGGTGGGGTCCCGTTATTATTAAGCTATAATCTTTATCTGACTGATAGCGGGAAATTTTCCAAAATTTCACGAAGAAAGATACGGTAATTCCCCGCACATAGTAGGGTAGAAAGTACTGCCAAATGAGTCGGTCATGAACAATAGTAGCCCCAAACATTTATGGTAGATCTCTGTTGATGGTGGAACACACAAGCTGCCTTAAGATTTTTCAACAACAAAGCTTGAATATTGTAGCTGTTGAATATAACTTCGCTTGTAAATGAAGCCTCGTTTGATAGTCAGGGATTTATACGATTCTGTTTAGGTGCAATTGACAGAGTTCCACGTGCTGGTGAAAGTCATTAGTTGACAGTTAATTTACCTTTGGATATCGTGCTAGTACTGCAATGGGTACGTGCCAGTCTTCTGTAGGACGTTCCGCACGATGAAGTTGTAAATACCTAGATCCTTGACTGTGGATCGTGTGCTGCTGTTAGTTTGCCCTCAGTTTTCTGTAATACAACTGTCTCAAAGTGAAAAGTTTGCATACTGAGAAGTGCACTATTTTCCCGTCTCTCTGGTCTAAGGGATCCTAGTTTCAGAAAGACGGCCAAAATGTCTTTGAAATGAGACGTGGTTTGATAATCTTCTTGGAGATCGTTGAACTTACAAGAGTCTTGCTTCTCGACTATTGCATCATATCTCCATATAAATGAGATTCTTGTCAATTTACTCAGAGTATAATCGGCCATCAAAACCTGTGAACATCTTTAGAGACTTACACTTAAACTTAATATAATGTAATTGTTTTCCCAGGAACCTGGACGCTGCCAGCAATAACGTAGACTTAGCCCTCCTAGCAATAAAACCTAATACTTTTGCACATCAGATTCCGTTGTCAGCTTACTGCATATCAAGCAGCAGAAACAACTTTAAAAATGGGCCTAAGCGAAGCACAGTGTCAGACCCATTGAAGATCTCTTGTAGGGAAACGATGTACCTGTGACATTTGTGTCACATAACCCAAGTATTTCTTTTCGTCTCCTGTAATAATTCTACCAGATCGTGTATGTAGGTCTTTCGCACTCTATAGACAAGATGTACTCTGAAATGTATTTCTCTACAACTCCATAGGCTTCAGATACAAATGCTGTTGTAATATACAGGAACGTCTGCCAAATACAGCAATCAAAACCAACCAATTTTCATCTAAGGTTACATGTACCTCTGTGGCTACCTCCAACAATCGTAACAGTTGTAGTACGGTTTCCAAATGCAAACAGGAACTTACTGTTGTCAAGGACTTTATCACCATGGAGGTTCTCATTCGAAAAACCCTCGACCCCTTACATCCGCCGTAACATCGTATCTCCATACTTCCTCCCGTTTCACCGAACTTTCTCTCTCTCTGTCTCTCTCTCTCTCTCTCTCTCTCTCTCACACACACGCACACACACACACACACACATACACACACACTTTCTGTTTCCGTCTACCTACCTACCCTCTCTCCCTCCCGCCTCTACTCTCTCACTCACTCTCTCTCTCTTTCTCTTTCTCTCTCTCTCTCTCTCTCTCTCTCTCTCTCTCTCTCTCTCTCAGTTCCTTCCTAGGTGTATGAGAGAATGTATTACACCGTGTGTATACGTTTATGCCTGTCCCTCTGTCCGCGGCAGTTACGAAATGCATAAGTTTTGAAGAAACTATTTTAAGATAGTATCACAAGCCAATGTGATGACAATAAAAGCTCGGTTGAGCATGAATTTTCATAAAATAACGCATAATCTAATGCTTGGTGTCTCCTCCTAACAAAGTAACGCATATTCTGCACGAATTAACTGCCTTTCGCCACTGTTGACTGTCCTCTGTGTTCATTAAAAATAGAAGTTCGTTCCCTTGCCGAGTATTCAGTTAGTTAATTATATATGTTTGTGATTTCCCAGTACTTTCCAGATTAACGCATTTGCTTAATTGTGGCAAAAATATCAGACAAAATATTCAGTCAGTTTGGTGTATATGTATCCAATTTCTACCGACGTAACATTCTTTTCTTCTTATTCCTCTACACCATTAGGACCTGGATTTTAATAACTATTCATAATTTTTCTGAGCTTTAATGTGAATTTTACAACAAATTATGCAAGAATCCAAGTAGTACAGTGCCGAAAATGTACTTTCATTTTGCATATGAAGTCATGTTTACACATATTTTAGTAATGCCATAAAAGGTCATATTTCCGCCAACATTCTCTTAAAAGGAATATATTGTTCGTATCTTTAAGGACACAAGAATAAAAACATGAAAATGTTTCTTACATGACAGTGTTCCAGATGATATTGTCACAAACAACCGCCACAATTACCGTAAAGATTTATTTATCGCTAGTGTAACACACAAGTAGCGGAACATAGTACTCTGTTCGCTGACGTAAGACATATTTCCGCGGGTTTCGAAATGCTCTCGAAGCCACCAAAGGCGGCTTTCCACGTAATGAACATAGCCATCGTGCTCACATTATTCTGTTTGAGTACAAAATCAGCCTGAGTCAACATGCCGAAATTTCAGTTCTCTAACAGCACGGAATTGAAAGGTTTTGTTCGTGATTCTGGAAAGAAGTTCTTCAGCATTAAGTATCATTCAGAAAAACTTTGTGCAGTTAAAGTTAGTGGAGAAAAACGCTTTAACGTGCAGTCAAAGGCAGCAGCTCTACGAAGAGAAGTACTAGAAATGGAAGTATACAAACGCTAATATTTGAAAAGGCAGGTCCATCTTCAAAGGTGCAATTATTTTCAAGCAACAGGGTGAGATGAAGATGTTTTGCAACATCACATCCGAGAAAATGAAGAAATATCGCTTCAGATAGTTCATTGAGGGTTGCACAACACATCCAGTTCCGGATGAATCAACACTTAGAAAGAACGGTTTATCCACGTGCTACAGGAAGGTGCTCAACGAAATACGAATTAGTATTGCTGACCAGAAGATCTGGGTGTATGATACCACAGATGAGGGTGGAAGTTAAACTGGAAATGTTGTTGATGGTGTTCTAAAAGTTTACGATCCTGGAGTAATGTTCCTCCTAGCGTGTCAAGCTCACGAAAGAGTAAAAAACTCGTCAGTTACCATTTCGTTTAATAAAGCTATGAGGCTACTGCAGCCGGGTGGTATGAAAAGAGACAACGTTTTGCAGCTAGTAACAGAAGGTGATCCATACGTGACTAAAGCAGCCAAGGGGTTCAGATTCTCTACCCCAGCATGGTTTACGTCACTTGCCTTGCACGTGTGTTATACAGAACTGCACAAGAGATGCTATCAAATTACGCTGATGTGGACAAAATAATTTCCTGAGACAAGAAAATCTATGTGAAAGGTGCGCTACAGGTGCAGAATTTCAAGGGGCAATCTCTATCACTGCCCTTCCCCCTCAGTCTTTTCTTAAACGATGGGGTTCTTGGTGTAATGCTGCTGAGTATTACTGCACCAAATGCACCAGGATATTGGCAACCTTTTGCAATCCTGATATTGATTAATCAAGTGCTTTCAAAACTGAGAATGAGGTCTTTATTGATACATTGTCTGGGAACTCGACATACGTCAACACCATTATTTTGAGTGTCATCAAAAGCATTGCAGTACTGGTAACTGCTGTTATTCAACTGGGTGACGCTCTGGATTTTGAGCAACAGGTGCCAAGTGGGTTTGGTTAAGCTCGTGGTCATGCTGCTAACAAAGTGAACGACAAATGGCAAACGGTTCTCCAGTGGATATTCTAGAACTGCAAATTTAATAACTGTCTCGGAACGTCACAACATCTGAAGACGATGAATCAAAGGTGGTCTGCAGTTACCTTGCACCTTCAAACTTCTTGAGACTTGGAGAGCAACTTTTCCAGGTATTAAATTATCCTCAGCGACAACTTTAGACCTCTAGAAAAGAAACGCATGAAAATCCACCTAGTAACCCAATGTAATTCTGCAGAAACTGAAGATTGACAGGATGTATTAACTAATTTAGAATACTTAAAGCTAGTGGTGTGCAACAGTAGAAACATGACTTTATTGTTTGGTTCCTGGTTTCACAGTACTTTGCTTTTGTTCCTGACATATACTAACATTTCAAAAATAATTGCTAGCTTGCTTGAAACAATGCAAAAGATAATTACTGAGATTTGTTCAGGAAGGGATATTGTGCTACATGATATAGAAAGTCAACAAGAATTTCTCTAAATAAAGCAGGGACAAGTGTAGGTAGGCTGTTTAGGTCTTTATGTTGGTAATGCCACGTAACGCTCTGTATGAAAATCACTGGCTGTGCTGCGTGCATCCTGTGGCTGGTTTGCATTGTTGGAATTTTCACTAATGTAGTGTTGAGCAGTTGATGTGAACAGCGCGTAGCGTTGGGCAGTTTGAGGTGACCCACCAGCAGTGGCGGATGTGGGGAGAGAGATGTCAGTGTTTTGAGAGCGGACTATCTGGACGTGTGTCCACCAGAAAAAGGAAATTTGTAAGACTGGATGTCACAAACAGATATATATACATCATGACTTTTGAATACTATTAAGGCAAGTAAATTATGTGTTCTCTATCAAAATTGTTCATTTGCTAACTATACCTATCAGTAGTTAGTGCCTTCAGTAGTTACAATCTTTTATTTAGCTGGCAGTATTGGCGCTCGCTGTATTGCAGTAGTTCGAGTAACGAAGATTTTTGTGAGGTATGTGATTCATGAAAGGTATATGTTATTGTTAGTCAGGGCCCTTCTTTTGTAGGGATTATTGAAAGTCAGACTGAGTTGCGCTAAAAATATTGTGTGTCATTTTAGTGATGATCAGGATAAGAAAAGGGAGAAATGTCTGATGACGTTCAGTTTTGCTCAGCAGTTTGAAAATCAAATAATGGAAGAGGTGTTCCAGCACAGTCATTTATTAATTTTTCTAAGGGGACGTTATATTATAAACCTTGTTCATTTCCTCTACTGCTTTCAGAGTGATTCCCTGCCACACTCCCCCACGTCATGAAGTGGTCCCTAATTATGTGAACAATGTGTTCGTTAAAACGAATCGTGACACCAATAAGCACATAAGGTATGCTACGTCTTAGAGTATTAACGGTGAAATTAGGGTCTTGTATAAAGAAACTAAACCCCACCCGAACAGGCCATGAAGGCCCAACGGTACCGACTGGACGCCGTGTCATCCTCAGCCTGCAGGAGTGAGTGGAGGAGCATGTGGTCAGCACACCGTTCTCGTATCCGTATGCCATTTTACGAGACCGGAGCTGCTACTTGTCGATCAAGTACCTCACCAAATTGCCACCCAATAGCTGAGAAGGCGTTGTATTAGAGAAAGGAAGTACTGAAGAGGGACTTATTCCTGTAGACTAGCATCTGAATTTAGCAAAGGCTATAAGTGTTAATTCATTTGATCTAATGTAAAGCCACATTCTCGAGATTGGCAATGAAAATAAAGAGGTTATCAATTATATATGACTGTCAAAACTGTACAAACTTTGCCACAAAATGTCGAGTCAGAACACCTTCAGTCCCCCAAATTTCCAGTTGTTATTTTAATTGAGCAACCAGCTTCAGCGCTACATTACTCCCTCTTCAAGCCCCCCGACGGATTTGTAGGAAGAATACCACCTTGGATCCAGTCAAAATGTTGTTGTTGTGGGCTTCAGTCCTGAGACTGGTTTGATGCAGCTCTCCATGCTACTCTATCTGTGCAAGCTTCTTCATCTCCCAGTACCTACTGCAACCTACATCCTTCTGATTCTGCTTAGTGTATTCATCTCTTGGTCTCCCTCTACGATTTTTACCCTCCACGCTGCCCTCCAATACTAAATTTATGATCCCTTGATGCCTCAGAACATGTCCTACCAACCGATCCCTTCTTCTGGTCAAGTTGTGCAACAAACTTCTCTTCCCCCCAAACCTATTCAATACTTCCTCATTAGTTATGTGATCTACCCATCTAATCTTCAGCATTCTTCTGTAGCACCACATTTCGAAAGCTTCTATTCTCTTCTTGTCCAAAGTATTTATCGTCCATGTTTGACTTCCATACATGGCTAAACTCCATACAAATACTTTCAGAAATGACTTCCTGACACTTAAATCTATACTTGATGTTAACAAATTTCTCTTCTTCAGAAACGCTTTCCTTGCCATTGCCAGTCTACATTTCATATCCTCTCTACTTCGACCATCATCAGTTATTTTGCTCCCCAAATAGCAAAACTCCTTTACTACTTTAAGTGTCTCATTTCCTAATCTAATTCCCTCAGCATCACCCGACTTAATTCGACTACATTCCATTATCTTCGTTTTCCTTTTGTTGATGTTCATGTTATATCCTCCTTTCAAGACACTGTCCATTCTAATCAACTGCTCTTCCAAGTCCTTTGTTGTCTCTGACAGAATTACAACCTCAAGCTTTTTATTTCTTCTCCATGGATTTTAATACCTATTCCGAATTTTTCTTTTGTTTCCTTTACTGCTTGCTCAATATACAGATTGAATAACATCGGGGAGAGGCTACAACACTGTCTTACTCCCTTCCCAACCACTGCTTCCCTTACATGTCCCTCGACTCTTATAACTGCCATCTGGTTTCTGTAAACAAATTGTTAATAGCCTTTCGCTCCCTGTATTTTACCCCTGCCACCTTTAGAATTTGAAAGAGAGTATTCCAGTCAACATTGTCAAAATAGGCGACAGCATTCAGTGACTGATAACCGTAGATATCTTCCTTACAGAGCGACCCCTTCAGTCATCGCTAGCCTCAAGATGGAGTAATGTACCACAGAAACGGTCTGCTCAAATGAAATAACATCTGGAGATTTAGACGGCCGAAGGTGTTTTGATTCGTCATTTTATATTGAAAGTCTGAGGTCACGAAATCATCAGCTCAAAGATGGACTTAGAGGTACTATGTAATACGTCTGTGCCAAATGGATTTTTGCCATCTCCTAAATATGACTGAATTTTACCCAACGTTTCCTAATAAGAAGGCTATTGCTTGTAAAGGTGGCGAAAGTTATGTATTAAATATAGGTTTCATCGTGTAATATAATAGAGAACACATCTGACGAACTAGAATCTGTGATAATTACTCATAGAACAGTGGCTACAGAGAGTGTTAACTTCCCAGTTCCTGTTAGAAACGTGGTGTCTTTGCAAATAAACAGCATTTTAAAAAAATTACATGGGGCTTTACAATAAAATGGAGGGGAGGTTTGCAGACTTCGAAGTCACTTAATAAAAAACTTATAGACAACGATGCCATAGTTGTCCGTGCTGTTAAAGGAAAAAAGGCAGTTGTCCTTTCTCAGGAGGAGTATGTGGAAAATGTGGAGGAGTTTATTACTGTTAATGGCAGTGTTGAGCGCAGGGATCAGACAAAAAAGTACTCAGGTGAATTCAGGAAGGTATTAAAAGGACTTTTCGGATGACAAGTGGAAGAAAGATCTTACAATGGTGAATCCTAAAGCACGAAGACACCGGACGACGATTAAGTTCCAAAGGCTTGATTAGTCCGTAAGGTCAGTCATTAATGCTCGGGGAGGCGCAAGTTACAAACTTTAAAAATTTGTTCCAGGTTTTCTAGAAGAACATTTTTACTTCAAGGAGTCAAGAATGGGAAAGCAACAGGGAACATATAAATAATGTTCTTAAGAAAACCAGCATAGAGACGCACATGGCTACCCCTGACGACAGCAGTATGAATACTATTACACATTCACATGAAATACGTGTTCCTGAAAACCTCAGCAGAATAAGCGGCAGCCCATCGAACAAAATCAAGGAGGTCGTTAATAATTTTACTTTGTTCCTGCGTTTAATTTTTCCCAATTTGATGACCAAGTTTATAGCCAAAAATAGTGTCTGACCGAGGATTTCCACCATAGATTACAGTTTAACGAATATTTTTGTCTCATTTCGAGAATGGGTGTTTTTAGAAGCACCTGAAGGAGGCCGCTAAGGATGTGTGCTGAAAGTGTTCTGTTGATGATATGTTTGTTATGTATGGAGGCAGCAAGAAAGTGCATGACAATTCACATGACAAACTAAATACATTCCATCGAAAAATCTCTTCTTGTCAGCATTATATCAAGGGAATATTCACATATTTAGAATTAAAGATCACCTTAAATGGCGACAAGGTACAGTTTGAAATCTATAGAAAAGAGTCTACTATTGTTTTATTTCTGTATTTAGCGTCAAACCACTGGTTTGAATATAAAACGCATGCCTTCTGATACCTCTTAAGCATATTTAATAATGTTAATAGTGCTTACCTCTCTTACACGCTGCAGAGAAATGTCGAATACCCACTGTCCTGGGAGGGATTGGAACTGACCTCTTACGAATTCTCCATTCCCATCCTCTCGATACAGTTAATGAATGTACGCATGTATGACAAAAATATTTTACTTGATTATGACTTTATTTAGCCAGATTAACGTGTGCCTATAACGTAGTATTTTCCATGATTTTTAAGCGTACAGATTCTCTTTGCTCTTAATGCTTCGATGTGTCTGTCCCTTTTCAGCTGTTACCTTCCACTTTTCCAGTTTAAACAGTTCACAAGTTACATACCTGTTCCATATCGCGCTTGTGTTATAGGTTGTCTGCCCCCTCAGCACTCACGGATAGGTTTTACTATTACATAGTTTTTCTGTTTGTAATCCTGTCGCGCAGCACGGGGAACGGTTTTTATGGAATTTCACGCTATATGTGATTTATCTTCCCTACTGTACTGCATTTTACGTGTTCCAAGATTCTCGTGACCTATGGTCACCGATAGTGATTTTCTGCTTTTTATTTTTCTGGATCTCCCTTTTACCCTTTTTACAAGGAAATATTATTTCCCTGACAACAATGGGTAAGGCTGACCTTAGGTGATTATCTGATTTTAATTGTAAGTACCTTAAAGTTCTCTCTTTTACTGTATTTTAATTTATTTTAAAAATCTTAGCTGCTTAGTGCCTTATCTGACATGTCAGACTTGAGGATCCACTCCTGTTGTCGTGTAAAACAATATATTCTTTATCACATTTTCCACCAGATGTTGTAAGTGTTAAGAAATTGGCATTGTGTACAATAAGAGATTGTTTATCTAACAACTGTGTGTCGTTCTTTCGTTTCACAGAAACAGATAGTCAGTTCATAGAAACCTGGAGGAGAATCTGATTTATGCCCACGGTTTAGGTGGATATTTAAATATCTCAAAACAGAAATCTGTTTCCAGATACACGCCTCTTTATAGTGTACCTTAAGTTATACTACTACTTAAAAAACTGGAACATTTTACAGAAAATGATTACTAAAAGTCACTTCGTTCAATGAGAGCTGTTTACCTGGTAGCTGCAGAACCAATAGATGATGTCTTATAAATCAGTATTATATTTATTTATTTAAATATACCAAGATGATTTATTGCACCAGTTTGTATGGAAAAGTAAAATGAAATTTTTTGTATTTATTTTAGTTAGTAGATAAAGTAAAAAGCCACAGAGAAAAGGGTAATTAGACATTCCAACATACATTGAAACACGTATGTAACGTAGCAGCGATGGCGAGGCATGATAAAATCTTTGACCAGAGAGCCATTTATCGTGGTTAGTCTGCGCTTGACCGCGCGAGTGTTACCAGCAGTCGGTCAATAATCGTCGTGCAGTACAGTCTGTTAGTAGTCGTCGTGCAGTCGGTTAGTAGTAGTCGTGCAGTACAGTTGCGAGCAGTCTGTTAGTGGGCAGTGTGTGAGCAGTGCAGTTGTGTGTGAGGAGTCGGCGGGCGTCGACATGGCATTCTGGTCAAGATTCAGGATGAGGTATATTATTTTTAAATGCGCTCAGCTAATAATGTAAATCAACTGTAACTAATTTGTGCATTAATCGCCCCAATAATAATTTTGATTTCAAAGCAATTTTTATAAAGAAAAACCATTTAATTGAACCAACGATTTCCTTCCATTTCCCTTAAAGAAAAGTTTCAGTTAAATTTCAAAAAAAATATATATTATTTCCAATGCATTTCCTCCAAGCCGTGGCCAACAATAACAGCAGAAATTTGACATGCTGTTATACTGAGGTAAGAAATTAATTCTGATTTTTTGCACAGGGCCAAAGACCGATATTTCGGTTTAATGGAGTTTACTTTGTCACTGAGATTTTATTATCAGTGAATTATTTTTCATTATTTTCGTGACAGCTTACACCTTGAGTCAGATTGCGATTCTCATTTTTTATTGTCATTAAATTTAATTGCTAGCGAGGTTACGCCGTGGCTCACATTTCTATTAAATATTGTCATTTCTTTTAAAAATTCTGTGGGGAGGTTACACTCACACACAACTGCACTGCTCACAGACTGCTCGCAACTTTACTGCACGACGACTATAGACCGACTGTTCGTAACACTCGCGCGGTGAGGCGCAGACTAACCACGATAAATGGCTCTCTGGTCAAAGATTTTATCATGCCTCGCCATCGCTGCTACGTTACATACGTGTTTCAACATGTTAATGAAATAATACATAATTGTATCATTAAACGTATTTTTCGTTTTTAATTCTATTTTCGGTTAATTGTGTTATCCTACTCAAATGTTAGTTATGGAGAAGTTTAACAAAGACATACAGATAAACGAAACAAAAAATTAAAAAAATTAAACGAACTGCAGATTTCTGTTGTGCCCACTGGAGAATATCTGTGGTTTGGTATGATTCAGTAAATCGAAAATAGTGATATTTATTCGGGACAATTGCTATAATTAGAAATAAAAATCAGCGAGGCATGAGGATTCCGTCGTAATAAGGACTGACGGCACACCATACATTACACAGCGAGTAAAACCAGTGAAACGAGGGAGATGCTGTTATAAAAGCGCGATACTACAAAGCAGATTCGTATTTATGGCCTACATCATCCCACAAAGTAGTGGTTTGTTCTGTGTTGACAGTATCTCAGATTTACTGACGTCAGCTCCAAATAAACACATCCCGCGTTCACCATTCGATTACTCAAAAAGATCAGAAACGAACAGCGAGAACGCTGTTGAGCGAGAACTGAGAACATTCAGAAGATAGGAATACGACCGGCTGGTGACCGCATAGTTAATAAATCAATAGGAGCTTGTAATCACACAGCGCCTACCAATAGCGGGACAATGCGTAGCTGAAACAACAAGCAAATTGCGTTCAGCAGCGGCACGCAGCAGCGTAATTGAGTTCATGCAGCTGCGGCCAACGTGTTACTGACCGGAATTCATTAGCGCCGAACAACAATTCGGAAACGGGATATGAATTATTTCGCACGATGTCCTTACTCGACGTGACATATTTCGTCATATCGTAGCAGCTCCCAAAATAACGAATACATTAATATAGACCATCGTTATTACGTGCGCAGAAAGTCATGACACGTAATTCTCTTAACAATGTGCATACACCAACAGATCTTATAATTAATTACTGTCTCGTCGCTGGAGGGCAGCAGGCCATCGTCAAGTGAAAATAATCCACTTACACAGTAAATATTCATAAGCAGCATTCGTGACGTAGGATAAGTGTAGTGACCTGTACATTTCATACTTAAGGTATTATTACTGAATAAAAGTACTTTGTAACTTTGGGCGTCAAATTTATGAGTTAGCTCTCCGTGGAAATGGTAGGCTATATATATTATTAACTGTACACATGAAATAAATATTTGAAATTGGTAATAAATTTGAATGACTGAACAATAAATCAATCTTGCTAAGAGCACATAGAAATATGCTTTTCCCACGCCGTAATTACTGTGTTTATTTTACTCGCGATGTCTCACACTAGAGATATTTCATGAAACCAAAGCTATTCAAATATTTCATTTCTATGTCGTCGTGCGACGTTCTCAAGATTATCACGATGTAGGTAACATCAGGAAAACAGCCTATGAAACACACTACAGAACTAAATATGAAGAAAAATTAAGCAGACTAAGTCACTCGATCTACGCTGTACATTTCTTTAAATCCAAGTGGACAATAGTCCATACCTTTTACAATTTGCGTTATGCATACTATTAGATTACAGAAATTGGGAAATTCGTTGACAAGTGTAAGAATGAAATATATAAAGTATTTGTGGATTATTGAGAAACTCAACTCATTCACGACTCGGTGACATAACATACACCAGCTGCTCACTTCAAAGACTTGTCTGGATATGTGTATCACAGAGCCAAGTATCGATTTACACACTTGTACGGCCTACGTCATTGACTTTCCTAACGACCGCCCCCTAACCACCCTCTTCGTCCACTTCTTGTTTTTACCCATGCGCTTTTTATTGCCCTAAATAACTTGTGTATTGTTCTACAAAAAAGGTTGATAAATAAATTGTTTGAAAAAAAGAAAACAAGGTCTCCACACTTGGTCTTTCAGCTTACAGTCATGTATATACTGTGAAAAGAGACGCTATAGCGGAGCGAGGCAAAGAACAAGCTCGACTTACATGGCATGACGTTCTGTGTAACATCAGAGTAACAGGGCCCAAATGAATAGGCGTTACCATCATCGACATACATCAGACCGATGTTGTTGTTCACAGAAAGAAAAGAAAATAAGTAAATGTATTTAATGTGAAATCATTAATCCAATCATTAACGTATGAAGTTAGCATATAACATTAAGAAGACTTTTCGACAAAACATCTTTTCGGCAAAGTCACCAAATTTGTCATCTCAGTTACTCTTGTTTACAGTTTCGCATTCATTGCAGATAATAGTCTTTCCAAACTAGCACTCCGGCTGCAGTTTTTTAAATTACTTTGAAAGCAGAAAACGGCCTTCCAGCAGAAAAAAATAGATAATTAAGGTTCAAAGTTATTATGCAAGCAACCATAACATTCGAACGTATTATTGTTGAGCGGAATTCGGAACCCTGTTGGGTGTCCCAATGTTCGTAATTGAGATTTTCGGCCTGAAAGTGCTTTAAACCAAAGACATTTTCCTCTCAAAAGAGTCATGTTCCTGTTCGTCATCTCCGAGTTGACACAGATGGAGACAGAGGGCACTGGCGTCAGTAATAGCGATTGTGGGCTCTTGAAAAGTATTATGTGCCACACTGATATTGTTACTGTCGAGATGAATAGAAGCACTGTTAATTAACAGCTGTTGTGAATTCAGTGAGGTCCATTTTTTATGAGGTGAAAGTGCATATACGAACTTTATTTAATGTGTGAAGTTTGTATTATAGTTTTGCGATCTAGCCTCTGTAAAGTTTATGCATTGTTCTAAAAGCAGTGCTGATATTCAAGACAATAAAAGAGGGTTAAAAGCTGTGAGCTCTCTGGGGAAGTTATCCTTGCGTTACTGAGCAACTGTTTCACCAGTTATCCAGTCCAGTTTACCAAATTTCCAACCAGACTAACATTAATTATAATCTTTTAATAGTCATCTTACGAGAACCAGTGATATATATATATATATATATATATATATATATATATATATATATATATATATATAAAGAGAATTTAAGTAAAAAGAAATAAATCAGTTTATATTTGGACATTTATTTAAATTGATCATTGAAATTTCAGCATATTAAACTTGATTCATAACTAAACTGGTGCCTTATTTAGGATTGTGAAAAATGTGAGTTTTTAAACTTACAGAATAAATCAAATATGGAGCCAAGATTTGGAGACTACATACAACACTGCATTCATAAAAAAAACACACGAAGTACATTGAAACATATGCAAGAGGAAATTAACCACAACCAACCGATTCTATTTTCACCCAAAGAAGTTACGTTCATAGTGAAATCCTGTCTGTCATGAAATTACCACACACTGGTATACTAAATTCAAACTAACTGTCTGTGAAATCTTCCCAAAAAGAATAGCTGTGGGCTACTTTGATGATTACACTACATGCTTCACGTGGTCCACTTGGTTTACACAAAGAGTGTAACTCCACAATAATGTTGATAGTTAAAATAAATTACATTGAAACACAAATTACAAAAGAAAAACCTCAAACTGGTTACTATCGTCTTACTATTAAACTGATGGGTCAAACAATTATATAAGCACATGGTACTGGTCTCACAAAGTACACCCCATGTGGGTTGAACATAAAGAAAAGTTTCTATATTGAAAAATGTTGTCAAGACGAGACGTTATAATCTCACACACATTCGCATTTAATATTGACGATCTTAGTTAGAGTTACAGATCATCAACGTGTGGTTCCATTTTGCTCACAAAGTAGTGATTAAGCAACTACTGGGAGATATTCTGAACTTCGCACTCGATTTACACTGCATTGCAACTTAAGATATTGTAGATCTAAACCTGAAACAAAGGTGATTAACTTTTCAGTAAGGCTTAGCAGAGACACACTTAGCCGGAGATCTTACCTCTTCAGACGCTCGCCGTTAACAGACTGGCTTGGACCCCAACCGAGGGTGCCTCACATATACAATCGGAAGAGACCAGAGAAGCAGCTTCCTATACCAACATGACAAGGGACGGACAGGACCATACCAAGAATAGAAATCTCTTTGCTTTTAGAAAGCGTAGCTACCCGTTCCGATGTTGGTCCCACTGTTCTCTAGCAGACAGGCTTGTCTGCTACCATCAAACACACATCTAGAAATACATTTGCTCATTCATCCTTTCACATAGAAGGGAAGGGAAATGACAGTATCTTATTATATACGCTGTATAAAAGAAAGCAGATGTAGGTTCTATACGAGACTGTGTGACATGAATTACATATAAACTGTGTTTTAAAGTGTAGTGGTGTGACAGATCGTTCTTGTTTATGTGTAAAAGCAACATGTTCCACTGCTCAGTCTCCTCCCAGATAGACTCAGAAACACCACAGTACAATTAGAAGTGGAATGTATGTCTTAAATGACAACAGATTTAAAAATTTAACATGAAAGGCATCCAACAAAAACCTTTCACCTTCTACTACACAATATAAAGAGAAGAAGCGTCCAGCTCCTGAGGGATGTAAATTGCATGTTACAACTAATTATAGTTAATTGTGATTTAAAATTTAAACCAATATCTAAATGAGATATTGGTTATTCATTTGGTAAGTTACATCTTTACAATTCATTCTTGCATGAAATATGTAAATACAAGTTACAGTGCGGAGAATTCAACAAAGATTTAAAACTCCAAGTCTTCAATGAATTCTGTAAGCTAGATGGGATAAGTCGGAAGAATTTTCTTGTACAACATGTTTCCGTTGGAGTATTCCAGAGATACCGAAAACGTTATAACAAGACTGAAGGTAGTAGTTGTCGCCAGATAACTGTAATGAACGGTAACCCAAATGAGAAAGGTGACTTGCTTCAGGTTGGGAGAAATACATGTATGAATATGTGTGATGTAGGTCCCAAGACTTTTTCCCCAGTCATTAATCTCCTGGCTACTTCGATGTGGCCAACCATGAATTTCTCTCCTGTGCCAACCTCTTTGTCTCAGAGTAGCACATGCCAACAATTCGCTCATTTATTTGCTGGATGCATTCCAATCTCTGTCTTCCTCTACAGTTTTTACCCTCTACGGCCCCCTCTAGTACTATTGAAGTAATTCCCTGATGTCCAAACGGATGTAATACCATCCTATCCCTTCTTCTTGTCAGTGCTTTTTTTTATGTTCCTTTCCTCACCGATTCTGTGGAGAAGCTACTCATTCCTAATCGTAACAGTCCTACTAAACTTTAATAATTATCTGTAGCACCTCCTATGAGAAACTTCCATTGTCTTTTTTTAGAGTTTTCTGACAACCCCAGGTCACCACCATGCAATGCTGAGCTCAAAACACACATTCTTATCAATTTATTCCTCAAATTAAGGCCTGTGTTTGATACATGAAAGCTTCTGTTGGTCAGGATTGTCCGTTTTGCAAGTGCTAGTCTGCTTTTTCTGTCCTCCTTACTCCGTCGGTCTTGGTTATTTTGCTGCCTAGATTGTAGAATTCCTTAACTTCATCTACTTCTTAATCACCTGTCCTGATGTTATGCTTCCATTTCTTCTACTTCTCATTACTTTTTTCTTCGTTCGATTTATTCTCAGTGCATCCGCTATACTCATCTGACTGTTCATTGCATTCAGCAGATCCAGTAATTATTTCTCAGGATAGCAATAGTATCAGCTAATCTTATCACTGATATCCTTTCATCTGGAATTGTAAAGTAACTCTTGAACCTTCCTTTTATTTCCGTCTCTGCGTTCTCGATATACAAGTTGAACAGTAGGAGCGAAAAACTACGTCCCTGTCTCACACCCCTTTTTTAATACGACCACTTCGTTTCTGGTCTTCGACTTTTATTGTTCTCTCTTGGCTCTTCTGTATAATGTATATTACCCGCCTTTCCCTACAGCCTACCTGCTGTTTTTCTCAAAATTAGGAAAATCTTGCAACATCTAACACTGTCGAGTGCTTTTTGCAGATCAACGAATCCTGTGAACGTGTCTTTATTTTCCTCTAAGCTTGCTTCTTCTACCAACCGCAACTTCAGAACTACGTCTCTGATGACTTTTACCTTTCGTAAAGCCAAACTGTTAATCGTCTAACACATACTTAAATTTCTTTTTCATTCTCTTGTGTATTAATCTTCTCAGCAACTTGGATGCATGAGTTGTTAAGCTGAATGTGTTGTAATTCTCGCACTTGTCAGCTTTTGCAACCTTCGGAATTGTGTGGATGATTTTTCTCAGAAATTGAGTCGGTATTTCGTCAGACTCATATATTCTACTGGCCAACGCGAATAGTTCATTCGTTGCCACTTCCCCCATTGATTTTAGGAATTCTGATGGAATGTAACATATCCCTTCAGTCTTTTGCGATGCTGAGTCGTCCAATGCTGTTTTAAAATCTGCTTCTAATACTGGATCCCCTATCTCTTCTACATCGATACTTGTTCCTTCTTCTACCATGTAGTTGGGCAAGTCCTCCCCTTCATAGATGCCTTCAGTGTGCTCTTTCCACCTCGCTCATGTGCACTTAACAGTCTAAATACAACTGTACTCTTAATGTTACAATCCTTGCTTTTAATTTCACGGCACGTTGTTTTGGCTTTTCTACACGTCGAATCATTATTCCGACAGTCATTTCTTTTTACATTTCTTCACGTTTCTCATGCAGCCATTTCACCTTAGCTTCCATGAACTTCGTATTTATTTCATTCCTAAGTTACTTGTTCTTCCGTATGCTTGAATTTCCCTGAACATTTTTATACTTCCTTCTTTCATCGATCACTTGAAGTACTTCTTTTGTTACCCACGGCTTCTTCGCAGTTTCCTTCTTTATACCTACGTTTTTCTTTCAAAGAGCTGTGAATGCTGCTTCACAGCAGTCCATTCCTATTCAGCTGAACTGCCTCTTGAGCTATTCCTTATCGTAGTATATATATCCTCAGAGAAGTTCCTTATCGTATTACATACATCCTCAGGGAAGTTGAAGCGTATTTCAACGTTCCGTAGTACCTCCATATCCCGTTTCTCTGCGCCTTAATTCTTCCTGACTATTGATTTTCAGCTTACTCTTAATCACTACTAAACTGTGATCTGAGTCTGTATCTGCTCCTGGTTGCGCCTTAAAATCCAGTATCCGATTCCGAAATCTCCAGTATCTCCGGGACAACCGGAGTGCATAGCTGTCTCTTGTGATTCTTGAATACAATATCCGCTAGTACTAGCTGAAATTTATTGCAGGCCTCAATAAGTCTTCTCGTCTCTCAGTCCTAGAAACCGGATCACAATCTCGCGTAAGCTTTTCTTCTACTCTTCCAATACAATCGCGTTCCAGTCCCTCATGATATTCTATTTCCAGACCTTTTACGTAATGAATACAAGGTGAAAATTACTGACACGAAACAGGGTGATTTAAGTTACACTGACAGCAGGAAAGCTACAGCACCATCAAAGTAAAATGATGACGAGAACATTGTGAAAAATCATATAAATTAGTTTCCAAAGGATGAAAGCCATTATTCAAGGACAAAATCTAATATCCATTTTCCAAGTCCAAAGTTGATTACTCACAGAACGTCCGTTGTGTTTAATGAAATATTTCAAACAACAAAGTTAGATGGAAACAGTTTAACATGGTCTTTCAGAAAAAAATTCCGGAACCGAAATTTCGTCGTACAGAGTTCATACATGTAAGACCTGCGACAAACTGAAATGTTAAATTTGAGGGCAAAGTCCATAGAGGATACCTGAAAAACCTGCAAAACCTTATTGCTCTTACTATTTCGCTACAACTGCACCTTTGAAAAGCATCAAGTCCGTCACACAATACGAATGCCACAATCCTTCCTGCTGAAAAACCAGGAAGTACGCGTATCTACTGTTTCTATGTATTTGCAGCGCGTGCTGTATCTCTCTACACTGACTCGTTTTGACATGTTTAACCATAGTCATTAGAGCTGTTGTAACTTTTTCATCAGCTTAAGTAAGACCGAGATATCCTGTATGTGTTTATGGCACGAAAATATCGCTAATAGCTGAGGTAATGAATCTGTTTCGCCTTTGATGTATTATCAGTCTAGGTTGGTATTACATGTGTTTAGTGATAACGGTGTAGGACAAAATAACAACAGAGAAATAATATGTTTCTACTTACTTCTAATTTCTCTTGTAGTTTTCGATGTCATTCAGCTTAATTTTCTTGTTAGAAGTCACAGCTATTTACAGTGCGACAGGGCTTTTGCTCTTGTTAGGAGTAATGAAGTTATTTTCTCCAGTGGATCCTGGAAATGTGATTAGATCAGACTAATATGGATAAGTTAAAAGATGTACACTTGGAACCAAATCATTTCCTCGTCATGTTTGTAGTTTTGTTTATCAGCTATTAATTCATTTCTATCGATATAAGCCTGTGTGGAAGCAACCGAATTAAAACGGTCCACAGAGTGTGCATTGTAATTTACTTTATTGACTGAATCATATAGCCTTTCTTTTTAAGCAAATAGTCTGCAATTCTTCGTATTTTCCCTCAACTTAAACCAGTCTTTTGTGTTTTAGTTGAGTGAGCTAGCCATTCATTCTTCTGAATGAAGCCCATTACTAGTTCTGTCATTAATTGTGCTATGTGGATTCTGTATGAGCGTGCTGAACCATTAACCCCACGTATTTGAAGCTGCTGGCAGTTTGCAGATGTTCTTGTTTTAGATATATTTTGTCCCTCGTGGATAGGAGTCCTCCTTTCCTGAAGACGATACGTATAGTCTCTTCTGCGTTTATCTGCAGTCCGTTGTGTTCAGCCCACGTTCCTAGAGCATTTGTTCCTTTCTGTAGTTAATTTGCATCGTGTAATCCCAACACCATGTCGTCTGCATATATACAGATCTTGAGGAACGGAGCCGAAATTCTTATTGCTAGGACCACGTCGTGTGTGGCTACGTTGAACGAAAGGGTACTAAGGGGGTCTCCTTGTAACACTCCATTTGTCTGTGTAATTTCTTGCGAGGTTGTTGCGCTGTCTGATATTATGATGGTGTTTTTGCTTAGGATGCTGTGTGTCAAGACGCTTAGTTCCTTGTTTTGTTCTACCATCTGTTCTAGTTTGGCTCATGTCATGGTCCTTTTGAAATTGTCAAACGCCTTTGTGAAATCGACGAATACTGTGTTGAATTTTCCTTTCGGGAGTCTTATTTTCTCCTCTATGTCGTTTATGAGGTTTTGGACTAAGTGTAGGGTGCTTCGACCTTTCCTAAATTCAAATTGTTCCTCTGGGATCTTGTTGTCGATTTCTTCTGTTAGTCTTATCTTCATTAGGTTCGTCAGTATTTTGAGGAGGTTGTTCTCTAGTGCGATTCCCCGGTACGAGTTAGAGGCATGTGGTTCTCCCTTCCCCTTATACAGCATTCTGAGTCTTGAGTTTCTCCACTTGTCCAGGATTCGTCCTGCGTGCGGACATAAGTTCATGAAGTCCGTGGTTGCTGAAATTAAAATTTCCGGGACTGCCTTGATGTGTTCGTCGAATATCCCGTCCGGTTCAAAATGGCTCTGAGCACTATGGGACTCAACATCTTAGGTCATAAGTCCCCTAGAACTTAGAACTACTTAAACCTAACTAACCTAAGGACATCACACACACCCATGCCCGAGGCAGGATTCGAACCTGCGACCGTAGCGGTCGCGCGGTTCCAGACTGAAGCGCCTAGAACCGCCGGCCTCTCTCTGCCTTTCTCTCGTTGGTTGAGGTGGTTGAGGTTTTAATTATATCTTCTAGCACTGATGCTGCAGCATCTAGGTCTATTTCCTGTATTTGGTTTTCTGAAACAGTAAGCTTTTCTCCATTTTCGCGTATTTTATTCTCGTCTATCTTACTGGAGGTTCTTCTCGTGTGCTTTGTTTTCTGTTGTGTGCATCTAGGTTCTTTCATTTTGAAGGTATTTGTTATGTGACATTGTTTCTTTATTGGTGTCCGCCGTCCGCTGTGGCCTAGTGGTTCTCGGCGTTTCGTTCTGGAACCGCGTGACCGCTACGGTCGCAGGTTCGAATCCTGCCTCGGGCATGGACGTGTGTGATGTCCTTAGGTTAGTTAGGTTTAAGCAGTTATAAGTTCTATCGGACTGATGACCTCACATGTTAAGTGCCATTGTGCTCAGAGCCATTTTAACGATTTTTGTTAGTGTCTCCGCGGCGAAATGTATCACCTTGTGGTCTGTTATTTCGAGAGCGTTACCTTTGTAAAGGATTATGTCTGTGGTGTTGCTACAATTGTGTGCAAAATATGTGTTGTTTTCTCTGTTGTTAACCAGCGATCTTCAGCGATCATCTGTAGTAGTTCATTACTATCTAGTCTGCAGTTTAGGTCTCCCACTATAACAATATTTTTCCCGGGGCAGTCTTTTCTAGGGCCATCATCACAATTGCTGTGACGTTCTCAATGGGGGTTCGATGTAGAGGCCTATGAAAGTCACTCTCTCAATCTCCATTATTATGGTGTCTTCTTGTTCACAGATGCTATTCCTATCGTTGAACTGTAAGAGCAGGATATTCTCTTTGTAGGTCTTCCTTTCGGTCGTTTTTTGTGCAGGAATAACTTATAGTGTCTGTCGTGAGTGTCTCTGTCAGAATGAATATGTCATGGCTTTCTAGGATCTCTCCTTCCGTCAAATATAAGGAACTTCTTAGTTCTTCTACGTTCCAAAGAGGTAGACTAAACTTCGTGTTCTGCGCCTCGGCCATGGGTGCGAAAAACCGGTGTCAGGCCATTTTTTTGGACCTGTGATTCTGAGAAGTTCGTTTAGTGATATGCCTACTTAGTAGAGTTTTAGTGTTCCTCTGGATTTTATTTCCTCACAGTCTATTATTTTCGTCCCCTTCAGTTTTCTGAGGTGTCGTATAACTTTTACCGCCTTGGAGTTTCTGTATAAGAGTCGTATGCAGATTTCAATTAGCAATATAATTTTCTAGTGGGCAATCGAAAAAAAAAGCCATACAAAATTCACCTGTTACAATTTTTAGACCTAGAACAGGTAAACGTTTAGAAACTTCGTGTTACATTTTACATAGGTAATTTAAACACACGAAATATAACACATACGTATCGAAACATGCTTGAATAAAACGGAATAGCTTTTTGGACAAGGTGGATGCAAAAAAAATCTCCTGACTGAATGTAGAGCATCGTGACAGTCCGGCCAGCATATCTGCAGCGAATGTACTCTAGAAAACAAACCGATTACTCACGATTTAGTATTGAATGTATTATACTCGCGATATACCGAAAGACTTTCGGAAAAATATCATCCACACAATTCCCAAGATTACAAGAGCCGACGGGTGAGAGTACAGTCGCACAATCAGCTTAGCGGCTCAAGCATCCAGATTGAGGAGGAAGTAAGACTGAAGATAAATTAAGACACGTTTATAGGAATTGTTGCCTGGAAAAAGCGTTTGACAGCTTCAGATGGCGCTAGGTGTTCGAAATTCTGAGAAATATTAGGGTAAGCTATTGTTAAAGACGAATAATACACAATAAGAGCCTATAGGAAACAAGAAGACTGCTACACCAAGGACGAAGTGCACGGATTCGAAATGTTGGTAATGCATGGTTTGTAGTCTTCCTCCACTGTTGTTCACTCTATACATCAAAGTAGCAATGGCGGAAATGAAAGAAAGTGAAAGATAATTACAGAATCTGATGATTGTAATAAACAGTTGAATGAGTACAGAATATGGACTGAGAGAATCGAAGAAAGACGAAAGTAAAGAGAAGTAGTAGAAATGAGAACAGTGAGAAAATTAACATTAGAATTGATCATGAAGCACATGATGTTAAGAAATTTTTCTACCTCTACACCAAAATAACACTTTAGGGATGTAGCAAGGAGTACATAAAAAGCACTGACAAGAAGGGCATTCCTGGTCAAGAGAAGTCTATAAGCACAAAACAAAGATGATAACTTGAGGAAGAAATTTCTGAGAATATAACGTAAGTTAGAGAACAGCATTGTATGGTGGTGAAACATGGTCCGTGGGAAAACCAGAACAAAAGAGAATAGAAGCATTTGGGATGTGGTGATACAGAAGAATATTGAATGGTAGGTGTGTTGATAAGGTGTGTAATGAGAATGTTCTCCGTAGAATCGGCGAGGGAAGGAATATGTGGAAAATACAGAAAAGAAGAAGAGTAGTATCATAGGACATCTTTTAAGACATCAGAGAATTTCTAGAGGGACCTGTAAAGGGTAAAACCTTATTCTGAGATGAAAAGACTAGACTGGCACAGAAGAGAGAGAAGAGTTAGTGGCGGTCCGCATCAAAGGAGTCAGAATATGGTAACTAAACAAGAAGAGAAAGGTGGGAAGTAGGGTGGCTACCTGCAAGTATCTGTATCGCCGGGGAAATGTGATGAATATCTTGGGTGTTCACTTGTAATTGTTAATTCTTTTGGTCCAAATGGCTCTGAGCACTATGGGACTTAACATCTATGGTCATCAGTCCCCAAGAACTTAGAACTACTTAAACCTAACTAACCTAAGGACATCACACAACACCCAGTCATCACGAGGCAGAGAAAATCTCTCACCCCGCCGGTTATCGAACCCGGGAACCCGGGCTGTTAATTCTTTTACACTTTCGGGAAGTTCCTGTCCATTATGTTCGTTACCCTGTGTGCATGTAATACTCTAACTTAAATACGTAAGTAAATTTAGGAGATGGTGTATGCTGCATAGCAAGGATTAACTTGAAATGAGTTAGAAAATGGACTTCAAGTATTACACTGGGGCACAAAGTCTCCAGAACAATCTCGATCTTTTTGAGGTGTGCTCTTTAATAAGTTTAAACTATGTACTAATTTCGTTGTTTACTCTTTTTCCACAGAATCTGTAATGGATTCCATTAGATAGAAGGCTAACTGGTTTCACGTGGGCCGTGAGAATGTATCCAGGCGACACATGGCACGCCGAGCGATGCATTGCTTCCTACGCCTGGCCGTCCACTGGTAAAGCCATCGCCGTGGACACATTCATTAGTCGCAGGCGTCGGCGCCGGGACGGAACCGAGGCCAAGCCTCGCGACAAATTGCTTGGCCGCCCGTCTGCCACCAAGTTGTCGACTCGCGAGTCCAATTTACAGGCCAGCGCCCGGGCGGACAAGAAAGGGGGATGTGCCAGCATTTGTGGGTGTCCCACATTGGTGTCCCACACCGTCAGTTGAAACAGATCGACTGAACGTGTGTGGCGCCCTACTGGTCTGTTTAGCAAACGATGACTGGTAGATCTTTAGATATGTATATGCCATTGACACTGATACGGCTGCGCTATGAAACCTCTTTAAATATTTAAGTCATCCTTCTACTATATGTTTCGTCACCTCTTCCGTTCTTTCTACTTTGCTGTCAGTTAACTGCTTTCAAACGCTCGACTTGGGCGTTTATATCACTGGATAATCATTGTTAGCATTACAATATCTAGAATTAGCTTTGTTGAGTCATTAATATCAAAACTGGATTTTCTATCAGTTCTGGCAACTACTTCTACTAGTGCTGCTTGGACTTTGTTGTCATGTATAATTAACTGATATTCATCGTCAGTCATCACAGTTTCGAAAAATACGCTGCTTGTCTATCGACATGGAAGACGGGCATTACTGCTGTGATTGAATACCAAGCGCTAGTTGACATATCAATGCACGGATAACCCATTTCATCATCACCAATTGGTTTTCTTGGAGAAGTCCCCTTATTTTAATTCCCCTTATTTTAATTTTATGTGGCTCGAAACGATTTCTTTTCGAATGAAGCAACAAGTTTACTATTACCACTTTGTTTGTATCAGATTATCTTTGTTTGCAAAATATAACTGTCTACATATGATGTGTTTCGATAGAGAAAGGAGCGTGTGACCACTGCCGACTGCGCCACAAGTTACCCCAAAATCGTATCACACAATACATATATGCCATCTAACGAACTTAATTCCACCTGGTAATGGGGGTGTAAAGTCTCTAAACGCGTTATCGATACAAATAAACAGTGACCGGTAACAGTAATATTTTTTGAGAATTCAGGCTTTCTCGGCGAATTTCGATGATACAATCTTTTCGGGTTAACAGCTAAGTCAATGCGTTGTTTTCCAGCACGTTTCAGCAAGTTGCTTACTTGCCATATTCTGCCGAAGCCTAAATACAGGAAGAGTGTAGATATAAGAAACATCAGTATAACAGCTATATATTGTCACAGCTGTGTTGGGAAAGAACCAGAGTTCCAAGCGTTAACAGTAAGCACCATTGCTTAAATCGTTATAGCCACTGAAAACTGGCTAAAGAAAAAAGCAAGTGCAGCAAAAAGTTTTGCGGAAGCCTACCACTGTTCAGAAAGGATAGGCTAAATACAGTTGTCAGTGGCGTGTTTGTTGTTGTCAGAAGAAGTTTACCTTGTAGCGAAATTGAAGTAGATACTTCCTGCGCGTAAGGAAAGAGGTCATTCTTAGTGACCGCAATAAAGTAATAATTGGATCCCTTTACCAGCCTCCCAACTCGTATGATAGAATTGATGGAATGTTCAAATCGAACTTGAGCCTAATTTCAGATACGTACACGTCGCATACAGCTAAAGTTGATGGTGAGTACACATTTCTCTCGGTATGTTGGCGAAAATACATATACAGATCCGGAGATACGCTTAAAGCACCATCCGAAATTGCGCTACACACATTCTCTGGAAATTATTTAGAGTAATTAATTCATGAGTCCATTCGAATTGTAAACGGTTGTGAAGCTTAACCTCATAACAACAAATAGTCCTGTGTTTATAACCAGCATCAAAACGCATACTTGGATTAGTGAACACAGAGTTGTCGTAACGAGACTGAGTGCTGTAATTCCCTAATATCCCCTAAACAAAAGAATAATATGTTGTTGTTGTTGTGGTCTTCAGTCCAGAGACTGGTTTGATGCAGCTCTCCATGCTACTCTATCCTTTGTAAGCTGCTTAATCTCCCAGTACGTACTGCAGCCTACATCCTTCTGAATATGCTTAGTGTTTTCATCTCTTGGTCTCCCTCTACGATTTTTACCCTCCACCCCGCCCTCCCATACTAAATTAGTGATCCCTTGATGCCTCAGAAGATGTCCTACCAACCGATCCCTTCTTCTAATCAAGCTGTGCCACTAACTCCTCCCAAATTCTATTCAAAACCTCCTCATTAGTTATTCAAAAAGCAGGCAAAAATTTGCTTGTCGCCTTCCTTAGGGACAATTTCCATGCCTACAATGTAATTTTAGTAAACTAGATGTGGCTCGACAAAGAAATAAAATCGACAGCAACTGAAACAGTTATATAAAAAAATTAACAAACGACGGAGCTAATGTCACGTGGTACCCATAGCAGGTCAGAAGACTGATGCAGAAACAACGACAAAAGCATGCCATATTTAATCGAACACAAAATCAAGATTGGCGATCTTTTACAGAAGCTGGAAATTTAATGCGAACTTCATTGCAAGATGCTTATAATAGTTTCCACAACAAAAGTTTGTCTCGAAACCTAGTAGAATATCCAAAGAGGGTTTGGTCGTATGTAAAGTATGCTAGCAGCATGAAAATCAATGCCTCGTCTGCGCGATAGCAGTGGAAATACGGTCGAGAACAGTCTTGCTAAAGCTGAGTTACTATAGACAGCCTTTCGAAATGCCCTCACCAAAGAGGACGAAATTAGTTTTCCAGGTTTAAAATCAAGAACAGCTGCCAACATGAGTAAGTTAGAGTTAGATATCCTCAGAGTAGTGAAGTAGCTTATATCACTTAGTAAAAGTTACTCTTCCAGTCCACACTCTACTCCATGTTCCTTTTAGAGTATGTTGATGAAATAGCTCCATACTTATCAGTCATATACGAACTCTCGCTCCACGAAAATTACATACGGAAAGGCTGGAAAGTTGCACATGCCACCAACTTTCCAGAAAGATAATAGGAATAATACAGTAAATTAAAGGCCCATATCATTAACGTCGACCTCCAGCAGGATTTTGGAACAAATATTTTGTTGGGACATTATTACTTATCTCGATGTGAACCGTCTATTGACACATAGTAGACACGAATTTTGAAAATATCGTTCTTGTGAAACACAACTGGCTCTTTACTCACTCAAAGTGTTAAGTGCTGTTGGGAAAGGATTTCAAATTTATTCTGTATTTCTAGAGTTTCAGAAGGCTTTTGTCACTTAATCGAATTACGCACTTATGGAATATCTTATCACTTACGCGACTGGATTCGTGATTTCAGGTCAGAGAGGTCACGGTTCGTAGTAACGGACAGTCATCGAGTAAACAGAGGTGATTTCTGGCGTTCCCCAGGGTAGTGTTATAGGCCCCCTCCTGTTTCATATCTAGATAAACGATTCAGGAGACAATCTGAGCATCTTAGCTTGTTTTCTCATGATGTTGTCGTTTATCGTCTAGTAGGTCGTCAGAAGATAAAAACCAATTGCGGAACGATTTATATTCTTAAATTCACTAGCTTTGCTGGGAACAGACTACTCCATCAGGATATAGTTGTCGCACTTACGGTACCATAATACTTACAATGTCTATATATTGGTCAGCACCATGTCGACCATCACCCCTGTGAAGCACCCTATGTTTTCAGGAACGCATCCATACTAAAACTAACACAGACACAGAAATTGCGAGTTAACACATGGATGTACTTAAGGTCTAAATGGGCACCTTGCGACCTGCACACTTGTGCTGGACTATCATTCGCTGAGCTCAATAACGATTCGTTGGGAAATAGCACGTTTCACTAGTCACCGTTCACACTCTCCTCAGCAAATGATAATCTGTGGGGTCGACGATCATTATGATGGCTTCATGTTTGTTAAGTAGTCTGGCCTCCTGAAGGCAAACCGCCTCGAGTGAACCTGGAAAAGGAATAGTGTTTCAAATGGAGTGCATTTAAAAAATGACTTTACAGTGACATGCTGACAACTTTATTATCCGGAACGTATGTTGCTACATGCCAAGGTCAGGGTTTCGCTTACCTACTGGATTGTCCAGTAATCGAGAATGTTTAATCCAGTGTCCCACAGCAGCGACCAGGAATGACGTACTTTGTGCAAGCTCCGTTACCGTCACATTTCCATTCTCCACACGAGCAAAATACCAAATTGACAGTGAGACATTGCGCATTAATAATGTCAGTCCAGTGAAAGCGATGTGGTGCAGGTGTACTGTTATTGGCTATTATAGAACGACTGATGTGCTTGCAGAGCTAACACGCAGCAACAGACAGACTGTTACCACGTAATATCAGTGACACCGTTAATTGTTACTGCTGTTTCAGTCCATTTGTTATTTTTATAAGATGGTAAGTTGGTATCATTAATTTGGATATCGATAAACTTTCTCCCCTGTTATTGAGGTACTACACTTGGTGACTGAAAAGATGGACTCTTTTGTGTTTGACAGGTATAACGAGATCAGGGCTAACCAGAGATGGTTGTAGAAGATCAAATTCAGCAAACGGAATATTGCGCCAAAGGTAAACCAAGTTAGTAGAATGGAGGTTGTCCGGATTGGTCACTGCCGAGGAGGGCCTATCTTTCCACTAGGTCTGAATCTGAGGCTGTTACTCTTGTAGTTAAACCATGTTTGGCAGACTGGTACTGGTTAGCTGATGATACGGATGTAGCTGTGTGGAGCTCCTCATGTCATGGTAAAAAGAACGTATCATTTTATCGTACAGAACGCTATTAGTGTTTCTTCCAGAATCAGTTTAGGAAGAGTAGCTTTTAATGCTGTTTTAATTATAATTTTGCGGAATTAGATACTGAAAGTAGTGGAAGTCATCGTAAGGTCATGTGTAATACGGATCTTTAGCTCGCTCTCGTGCTTCAATTTCAGAGCAATTTATCAACGTTTCAGTAAGTGAGAAATCAAATTATGTTGCCGCAACAATTTTCTTTTATTACATTGATATCTACAACTACATCTAAATCCACGCGGATACTCTACAAATCACACTTAAGGCCTGGCAGAGCGTTCATCGAACCTCCCTTACAGTAATTCTTCATTATTCTACTCCTGAACAGCACGCGGAGAAAACGAACCCCTATATCTTCCCGTGCGAGTTCAGATCTCCGTTCTTTTATTATGACCATCGTTTCTCGTTATGTAGGTCCGCGTCTACAAAGTATTTTCGCAGTCGGAGGAGAAAGGTGGAGATTGAATTTTCGTGAGAAGATCCCGCCTCAACGAGAAACGCCTTTCTTTTAATTATGTCCACCCCAAATCTTATACCGTATCCATTACATTCTTTCCCCTATTTCTCCATAATGCAAAATGTGCTGCTGTCCTTTGAACTTTCTCGGCGTGTTCCGTTAATCGTATCCGGTAAGGACCCCACACGGTGCAGCACTACTACAAAAGAGGACTGACTAGAGTAGTATAGGCAGTCACTTTAGTAGATCTGCTGCATCTTATAAGCATTCTGCCAATAAATCGCAGTCCTTGGTCCGCTTTCCCCACATAATTTTCTGTGTTATTTCCAATATAAGTTGTTCTTAATTGTAATTCATAGGAATTTATTTGAGTGTATGGTCTTTAGATTTGACTTAGTTATCGTGTAACTGAAGTGGTGCAGGAGTGATTTGCAGAAGAGAATGAGGTTTCTGTTCTCAACTGGCCTCCTCCTGCACAGGACCTAAGCCCTACGCATTGACAGCGACAATCTGACCGTTTGAGGCCAATGCCTCCAGTCCTCAACAAAAACCTGTGATGGCCATTGGAACGTCTTGATAGCTGGCTCTAAGGAGATGGCAGAGAGAGATTTATTACCCACATCAGAGACTCTCCTCCTTGTACACTACAAACAGTAATTGAAGTTGTAAGTCCCATAGGGTTCAGTCATTGAAGTTGAAGGCCTAAGTGAGAAAGATGTCACATGCAGCACCGTCAACTGACTTTATATCGATACTTGCTTCTGATATGAGTTTAGAACCATAAGTATCATTGTCAGGGTTTCCAAGAGGCTATCGCACGTAGGGGAAGTTACGTTGTTACATAAATGGAAAGACTTTCAGGAGCTGGTAAAAGGAAATTAAAGTGTTATAAAACAACTGCGTATTGTGAGATGGTGGTTTTCTGGTATCACATGGTAAAAACCATTCTAATCCGTTTGGTTTTTGTTGCAGATGCATCATGAACGATCGTAAATTATACATCCTGTGTCACTATGTATTTTCTTAAAGTTGTTCTGTCAAGTAGATGTGATACAAAGGAGAAAGAAAATCACTATCTAAGGCTGAAACTTTCGCACTACTACGCGATGTTGTCGTTGATGATAATCATTATGCGTTCAGAGAGTAAACTTCTTGTCGTTGATGATGATGATGATTATGAGTTTAGAGAATAAACATCAGTGGTCAACTGCCTTTTGTTGACCCCCAATACGAAATCTGTGTACCCCACCTGCGTCTGGAATAGATCCCATGACTAAGTGTGAGGAGGTTTTCTAATTGATTGCGTTACGTGAGGCGCAACGTGATTACCCGCCCAGTGGGTACATAGTGGAATGTCTTAAGACCTTCTATCAACAACATACAGGCTGACCGACTCTCCAGTCCTCCAGTTAATGCGCGAGCCCGACTCTATCAAGGTAAGGCTTGTCTCCCTGTGTCCAGAAATCAACCCCTTAACGCGCTAGGGTCACTGGGCAGGTCGTTACTAGATATTTTACGTGCGACAAGTCAACTTTTTACGTACAGTAGAGTCTCGATTATCCGATCTTCGGTTATACGACTTTCTGTGTTATCCAACCCTTTCACCGGGCCGGCCGTGCACCAGCCGACAACTGGTCAGTGACTAACGTATTGTTTGTTGAAACTCAGTTCATTGTCGCCGTAAGCTACTCCTCACTCCTCACTGCTAACTTAGGTCTGTAGTGGAGTGGACTTATTGCACTTTGTTTATTGTAAAAATTTGTGGTGATGGCTTCAAAACGGAAAAAGGTGTTCGTTTCAATGGAAGAAAAACTTAAAGCTTAAAAGAATAGACAGCGGTGAAACTTTATTAAAAGTGGCGCAAGATTATAGCGTCGGGAAAACGACAGTTGGAGACTGCAAAAGGAGCCGCAGTGAAATTGATAAGTGGTGTTCTGAGCGAGCAACCTCGGCTGTTTTGGAAGATCGGAAAACCATAAAAAAATTTGATTATGAAAAAGTAAGTGAAGCTTTGTTCCTATGGTTTACGCAACATAGAGATAAAGGTGTACCCACGTCGGGACCTATTTTGCAGGAAAAAGCCTTGAAGTTTCGTAACGAACCAAACGAAGGTGAACCTGATTTCATAGCAAATGTAGGCTGGCTCGATAGATAGAAGAAAAGATACGGAATTCGGCAACTTAATGTCTGTCGTGAAAAGCTTTCAGAAAATTTTGAGGCTGTTCAGTTGTTTAGGAATAAACTTCATAAGGTATTGGAAAAGGAAAACTTAACAGGCGATCAAATTATTAACTGCGACGAGACTGGTCTCAATTACAAAATGTTACCGGAAAAAACATTAGCGTCAAATACCGAAAAGGCATCGCCAGGCTACAAACGTAGCAAAGAAAGACAATTCTTGCATGCAGTAACGCCACAGCAAATTTGAAAATGAAACTGCGTATCATAGGTAAGCCAAAAAAACCCAGAGCATTTTTAGATACGTTTTTAATGTATCTAAAAATGCTTTACCGGTGAAATTTTAAACCAAAAAGATGCTACGATGAGCTCAGACATTTTTAAAGAATGGTTTTTTAACGAGTTAGTGACACTAACTGAAAGGTTTTAGAAAGCCAACAACTTGCCCCGCAAAGCACTGTTGCTTCTAGACAATGCCACTTGTCATCCTAATGAAGATGAACTTGAAGATCAAGATATGCCTCCAAATGTCACATCCTTATGTCAGCCAATGGACCCAGGGACCTTATAGACACTGAAGAGAAACTACCGCAGAAACTGTCTTTCCCCTTTAATTAATGCTCTGGACAAGCGAGAAGTCATGGTAGAGCTGTTGCACCGTATTAATTAGAAAGACGTAGCTTATGACTTGGCCCAATCTTGGGAGAGTGTTGGAGCAAATACAACTCCAAAATCCCGGAAAATTTTGTTACAGGAAAATCAAGAAAATTCTCCAGATTGTGAAAATCTGCAGCAGCAGACCGAACCAGAAAATACTACCCTGCTGCCATTTGTTACGAAAAGTTCCAGGATATGCTGACGCCACAGAAGATCACATAAATGAATGGATTGTCCAAGATGAAGAATTTGAAGTGACAGTTGAAGAAATGGTCAACATGGTAAACGAAAAAGAAGAAGAGGCGGATGTAGTGGAGGAAAGTGCACCCAAGATTTCTCACAACGAAGGACACAATGCCTTAGAAACTGCTCTAAAATATGTAGAGCAACTGGAGCAAACATCGTCTACCGAGGTTTTACTTCTTAAGAGATTACGTGATTAAGCGCAAAAAAAAAAAAAAAAAAAAAAAAACAACTGCAAACAGCAGGCAAACAAAAGACAATTACTAACATCTTCACACAATAAATATCTATTCAGTGTAATTTGATTTGTATTGTATTAAATGTTTAACTCATTTGGCCTACTTTAGTTTAAGTTTTGTGTTTTTTTAGTGTTCTTTTTCATGTTAACCGACCCTCCCGCATATCGGACTTTGCCGCAGCCTGTTTAGGTCGGATAATCGAGACTCTACTGTAACAGGAATATAAAATGAAATAAGAACTTACAATGAAAGGGACAGATCAAGCCTAAATGTCTTCAAAATATTGAAAACTTCCTGTACTGTCTGTATGTACTTCCGTTAACTAAGTGGTTTCTTTGCGTAATTTTGTGTCTGAAAATTTCGAAGTATTGTAGGGCGTTCAGTTTTCTTTTGCATACGCACGATCTCTAGGCCGTTTCTATTCTGTCAACAGTGTGTTCATTTTGGAGCCGACGTGCAGTTATTGCTGATTTATTAGGTTTTGTAGGTGCTAGTGTGCAACATGTTCATTATTGTTCAGTATGTTTAGATTGAGATACAATGAACATCTCACAATTGCATATTGGTTACCCAGACAGTGGTACCATCATTACGAAATTCTTATCCGAAATAAAAATAAACGAAATACAAGGAATCGACAGCGTTATATACATTTTTGGTATCACTGTCTCTGTGTGCCATGTGAAGTCATTACCGAGTTGATAAAAGAAGAAAGAGCAACGTACTGAACAGAGTCGAGATTTGTGTATTAGCGAGACTCATACTCTCCGCGTATTACAGACCGGCAGCTCATTATGTCAGCACTGCTGGTAAGATTCAAGTAAGTAACCATACCTTAGGCAGGAAAGTACGGGCTCTGTGCAGTACCTTTGCTTAAAAGTATTGTTAATATTGTCATCTTTCCGACAGGAGACCAATGCCACTGTTGTAGAATTATGGACCGGAAATACAGAGATCCATACCCATATAGCAGGATACTCGTCAAGAAATTTAACTGCATAAACAGACTGGACAATGTACTCAGGATCGTTAGGTGAGCAAATATATGCCAAACGGACGAACACAGGTGAGACAAGAGTATTGGCAATTGGAAACAGTAGTTTTTTGCAATCAGGGCAATTTTTAATATGCTCTCACTGGCGGATAAAGTAAAAATTGGTTGTGCGGTTTCAGATGGCAGGGGCAGTAGGCAGGAAATTGCCGATCGAGCGAAATCGGAAGCAACTGATGACGGAGCGAAACAGGCCATCAATTTTTCGCAGAAAATTGCCGTGTGAATTCATGAGAGAAAAATGCATTCAGCGCTTACCCAACGTCAGTCAGATTCAGCGCATCGGGCATTTCTGGGATCGCCTGTGCTGTGAAAGCGGGGGGGGGGGGGGGACGTTATGTGGGTGTGAGGGACAAAGGGAGGGGGAAGGGTGATGGCGTTAGGGTGGCACCACTGACAGGGTGAGGACGTCCGTCCACACATAAAATACAAACACGAGGCGAGGCACACGCAGCGTTATACATCCGGCTGCCTTCTATTCGGTTGATGGGAAACATAGTCCCACCAGAAGGTGGAAAGAACTTCATAGAGAGGTATATGGCTTATGTTGACTTCATGAGCTGATTAATCTCGTATTATACGTTTCGAATTCAAATTTGCGATTAAATGCCTTTAACTTTGCAGCTGACATGTTTAAGAGGGATTAATTTCATTATTTCTCTTCTCCTGTTGCTACCGGTATCTGCTTGTTTGCACCTTTAGACTATTCCGTCATCTCTGTTTAGTTCCTGTTTTTTTCCGAACTTAAGCCGTTAGTTGTCTTTTTCACTTAAATAGTTGGTTTACATAATGTTTCTTCGAAGTAACCTGATCAACAGTAACTTTAATTTCTATGATATGTGTTGAATTTCATAGTTCCTTATTAATTGTTTCAACACAGTTTATTATAATTTTAAGAGAATTTGCACTCTAGTTTCCATTTTTTAATCAATCAGTTCACTCAGTTACCTTTTACAAACATTATATGACGATTTCCTTAAATATGTACTACCATTTCGCTAAGGTTTTGTTATTTTACATAGCCACTATTTGAATGTGGTCTAATATTTCCTGTTCCCCGCCTATTCTTGTATTCTGGTCCTGGTAAAAACACGTATAATGTTATTTCATGGTATTATTTGTATACTTACATACAACAACTGTTGTCATTTAGTTTTCTTCAAAGATTATTATTCTCTAGGCAACCTTCTACACACTTCCTGAAACAAATGATTTTAACGGATCTACGTATTGAACGGTTACAGCCATTACTTTATCCTTTGTGGTGGTTTCAAATCTAGAGATATCACTGTCGTCTCCTACTGATAAAATTGTTTATTCCTAATATCTTCGATGGGTTGTCCGAATTCGTGCATTTCGAAGTAGAAAGAACAGACAATGTAACACGTCGTTGTCAAACGGAATTGAATAGTTTTGTTATCAAAGATATATTGAACTTTTTTGGGTGGGTTGCTGCCGAATGTACTGAAATCACTGTTTTCCTCTACCAATTTATCTTCTACAGCTCCCTCAAATACCATAAAGCTAGTCCCTGATGTTTTACAGGTGTCCAGTCATCCTGTCTCTTCTTCTCGTCAGTGTTTTCCAAGAGTTCCTTTCTTCGCCGATTATGCAGAGGACTTCCTCATTCCTGACCGTATCGGTCCACTGAATTTTCAACATTCGTCTATAGCCCAACATCTCAAACACGTCGGTTCTCTTGCGTTGCGGTTATTCCACAGTCCGTGTTTCGCTAACATATGATGCTGTGCTCAACGCCCTTTTTGCCAGTGATCGTCTGATTCTTGTATCTTCCTCGCTCTGCCAGTGAAGGTGCTATCCTGGGCCACGAGGTATACACGAAGAAAATGCATACCGACCTGTACTTGCATGCGAGTATCTGCCACCAGCCTTCGCAGAGGAATGGGGTGCTAAAAACACTGGTACACAGTGTGCGCACCATCTCTGACGCCGAGAGTCTGCCCCATGAGCTGGACAGCTCAAAACAGGATTCCGGAAAAACGGGTACTCGGAATGGCAGATCTGAAGTGCTCTCCGCCACACCTCTACAGTACAGCGTATGGAGTCGAAAGAAGTCACGGAGGAAGAGATAGCCACTGCCTATATACGGATACTGGCGCACTATCGGGGAAAATAGGAGGAATATTGAGGAAACACCGAGTAGGAACTGTCTTTTTCCCACCTAATAAAACACGATCATTATTGGGAAGTGTCAAAGACGATCTCGGTTTGCGGAAGGCCGGCATATACCAGATTCCGTGTCAGTATTGGATAGACAGTGCGCACCGTCAGAGAACGTTGCCGCGAACATCAGAGGCACACTCGACTTAGGTACCCCAAAGAAGTCGCCGGTCGCAGAGAACTGTTTGTCAGAAAATCACTAAATGGACTACCAACATACCATGGTCCTGGCACAGACATCTAAATACTAGGACAGCGTCGTTAGAGAGGTTGTCGAAATTCGTACCAGTGATGGACTCATCAAACGAGATTGCGGCTATAACCCGAGCAAGGTATGGGAACCGACACTGAGTCTAGTTAAAAAGACGATCAGCAAAGAGAACAAACGGGCGACCAGGGCGGATTACATCAACGTCGCCACAGACGCTGACGCCAGCGTCTGAGCAACTGCCGACGTGCGGTCGCGGGAGCAGACCGCGGAGAGAACGCCTTGCAGGGGGAGGGGATTTAAGACGGCTGCCCGCCCTCAGGAGCTCAGTTCGTCAGTTCACCTGACGATTGCGACATGTCTGTTCACCGAAATATTGTTCCCGGACCGGCAGTACACCCATGGACCGTTGGAGCATAGAAAAAAGGAAAACATTTCCTGATGTCCCCTGAGAAATCTGACCTTTTATGCACTCTGGGGAGCTATAAAATTCTGTTTGCACAGTATTTACTCCACTTAAAGACGCGTATAATCAGTAAAATCCAGTACAGGTGAGGAAAGTGACGTGTATTCGCCCATTCAATCACAGTCCTCAGCTTCTCATTAGTTTTACCAGTGTGAGTTGAATGAACATGTTCGTGATTTAGGTCACTCCACACTTGCAGAAGAAATGTTAGTCTCTAGATTGATAGGAAAATGTGTAGTGAGTGATAATGTAAAAGTGTCATATTAGCAAAAGAGGAAGATGTCCTTTTTCCATAATTCAGAGAGGAAGATAAGATTGTTCACTTCCATAATGTCTTAGCTCTTGTCCAGGAATTTTGAGTTACACTGAACAATCCACACTGTTCAAAACGCTGTCTGAAGAGTGTTCTGCCACATAACGGAAATGTTTACACACCGGTCAATACTGTGTATTGATGAGGGGAGTAAAATGACTTCAAGACTGTGATAATCCTACTAAAGTACCTCTCATTATGTGCAGATCACAGAATAGTTCATTAGTTGCTAGACCAGAGAGAGGGTTGGCAATGTATGCTTGCTTTCTTTGCATGTGGGGCAGGCGAGCACCAGACGGGTACTGCAACATGAAGGAGTGGCCCATATGTGAGACTCTGCAAGCCAGTATGCAAAATGTGTTAATAATCTAATTGTCAGACGTGAAAAAATAATTTTCCATCCACCCTCATTAACAGGGTTTGACTAAACAGTTTGTTAAAGCATTAGGTAGGGTCGGTGAATGATTCCAACGTAAAACCAATGCTCCTCCTGTTATTTCCTTGAGATCAAGGCAGGAGTGTGTATTGAAACTCATATATGAGCACTGTGTGTGGCAAAGAAATTGTTATAAAGATGACCAAGGAAAATGCTGCATGGGTGTCATTCATGGCGGTAATTGGAAACTTTCTTCGTAATAAAAAAGTTGCTAACCATCGTCGGAATTTTTTTATTTCCAAGAAAGTTTTAAAATCTCATGACTGTCAGCTTTTTATATCATGGGGCGTAATATCGGGTCAGACTCCGTTTCTTGTATAGTCATCCTTATAATTTCGTTGGTAACTTAGGAGTTATCATTGAAGAGCTAAGTGAATGGTTCCATCAGCACCTTAGGAGTGCTATCAAGGAAGCTGGAACAAACATATAATGGCAGACTATTGCTGGAAAACTAAACGAGATCTCTCGGAAGTACTGTACAAACGGAACAGTTTGAAACGAAAATTTCTACGCCAGTAGAATGTATTAGTCAGTGATAAGTCACTTTTATATAAAAGTTGCCTCCTCATGATGCAGTTAGTACCACTGATTAGATTTAGTCTATATTAACTTCTATTTAATTTAATTTATACTACCCTGTTCAGTTCAAGAAAATCAAAACAAATGGTTACCACCTAAGTTATTATTTAATGATAAGAATATGAAATGCTGCCATTTGGCGATTGCGAAAGAAAGGAAGCATTCAGAGAAAAATAGACTTCATATCTGAAGTCAACACCCATAAATTAGGCACCCTTAAATTTGGGCACCCTTAAATTGGGTAAACAGTGTAATGAAAATTGCTAATGAAAATTGCACAGTATTCCTATTTTTATTTTTTTATTGTATATGCCCTCATCTTTGTCGTTGACGAGGTATAATCTCTTTGCCTTCGTAATTAAGCAACTGTCATCTTAGTGTTCGAGCAGTGGGCCCCGAGCTCACCACCCCGCTGACTTAGTGGCCACCGATAGGCGCAGAATGACCATTAAGTACTCTAAGTCATGTGGCAAGAGGATGCTATGAGCATTTCTCGAAGTTGAAAGTGACTCTGACCAGGTGTGTGATTTTCTGTTCTACCAACTTACATTGTGCCCGAGAAGCGGGTCACTCGGATTTTGTGCAAGACGGTGTTGAAAATTTGCCTTTTGTTTGTGCCTACAGATTTCACAGGTAAAGTGGGATTTGTGAGTCATAGTCATCGGGGTATGTTGGAACGATTTGGTGGGCGCCCTAACGTGTAGAGTCTGAACTATTGTTCAGAGCTATCGCCTATGCCGTAGGGATTTTTAAATTATGTGTGTTATATTGTTTTAGATTTGAGTTAACTCCGATTTTATTTAAAGAGATACAATTTGGCCTACTTACATTGCTAAAATCGTTTGTGCCACAGTTAACGGTATGGGTTGTCTTTCTTCTATTAGCTGGGTAATTTACATTATTTTTGTTTGTTATGTGAAATTTATTTTGTATTCAGGGTTAATGTAAATTCAATTCAACTACTCTCTATTTTAGTTTAAACCATGTGGGCGTTGTTTTTTATTACATTTCATTTACCCATTCTTTGTGAAGAGGAAGTCAACGGCTCGGATGCTGGAAGAGAATGTTTTTTATAGCATTCCAACGGAAGAAGAGGCAGAAGGCATCTCTATGGGACAGGCAGAGCTCGGAGCCCGGGAAAGGCAATCTGCCTAGGAAATGGTAATCCAAAATATTACTCAGCAAGCTTGGAAGTAGTGAGGTGGCAGCCCCATCACCAAGCTTAACCTGCGCAGCGCTCGCTACGCGGCCAGGGGATTCTTTACCTACTGGCTCCCATCAACGATTTGCCTCGGATAATGGATTCGGAGGAAACGGACATAGTCTATGGAACAGGAATTCGCGAGATAGAAACTAGAAACACTGCTTCACATTTGAGACATGAAACGTTCGTAATCTTAATAAACCAGCTGCTGTAGTGACTTTGATATCCGAACTAAAAACATACAAGACAGATATTCTAGCTCTACAGGAAGTTAGGTGGCTTGGCGTAGGGATACACACGGAGAATAATTGTGTCATTTTTTATGGGGGGGATGAAAAACACCTAGAATTGGTACTGGATTTCTGTTAAGAACATCATTGTTAATCGGGTTAAAAAATTCCATCCCATTAATAAAAGAATGTCTTACATAACAAACACCAGTGGTACGTTATAATATTCATAAATGTCCATGCACCGACTGAAGATTCAACTGAGGATGAGAAAGATGAGTGCTATGAAGAATTAAAGAAAGTACTCGAAATATATTCCAACAATAAATATGACAATTATATTAGGGGACTTAAATGGGAAAATAGGTAGAGAGGATATGCTCATCCCCACAATAGGAAAACGTATCAAGCACTTGACCACAAACGAAAATAGATAATAACGATCAACTTTGCACTATCAAAGAAAAGAGAATTTGCTCGACGACATTCCCTCACAAAGATATACACAAAGGTACATGGTGCTCTCTAGATGGCAAAACAGTAAATCAGATTGACCATGTTACGACAGATCACCGTTTCACTTCATTTATGAGAGATGTCAGGACGTGCAGAGGGGCTGAAATTGGCTCAGATCATTTCCTAGTGGTAGCAAAGACGAAAATCAAGATGATTTGGAATCAACAACCAAAAGCCACACCAAAACCTTATTTAGACATCGAACGACTGAAGGAACTGTCTGTTAAAGAAGCCTATGTGATTGAAGTAAATAACCGATTCACAGAATTACAAGAAGCTGAGGAGGAAAACAGTGTCGAGAAGGCTTGGGAAAGAAAAAGGCTGTAGTAACAGATGCAGCAGAAAAAACACTGGGCATGAAAAAGAAAACGAAGAAACAGAAATGGTTGAACGAAAAGTGTCAGTGAGCAGTAGAAAGGTGGAAAGAAGCAAGGATGCTGTGGTTGCATAATAGGCGTTCAGTGCGGTTAGAAGAGAATCAGTAACAGTTCTACGAACAGAGAAAATGAAATATCAAACTGGAGTCCTAGAATCTATAGAAGTGGAAAGCAGGATGGAAACTCAAAGAAGTTGTTTCAGTATACAAAGGACAGTAAGAGAGGTTATCAAAGTGAAAACCTATTCATGAAAGATAAAAATCAAAATAACCTAACGCAGCTGGAAGGTATCCTAGAAAGGTGGAAAGAGTATTTCTCCGAAATATTAAATTGCACTGATGCGCACATAACATTCAATTACGCAATGTCTGAGAGTGAGAGCATTAATAATAACGAATGTAGAATAACAGAACACGAAGTGATCCACTCCATTCAAAAGCTCAAAAGCAACAAGGCAGCAGGCGAGGACCAGATATCAGCAGAGATGTTAAAAGAGAGCGGAAGCAAACTACACAAAGAAATTTATGACCATATCACAATGATCTGGAAAACTGAAACACTGCCTGAAGATTGGAAAACTGCAATAACTTGTCCCATACACAAGAAAGGAAACAGAATGGAATGTGGAAGTTACAGAGGAATCAGTTTGCTCAAAATAACGTACAAAATCCTGTCAATGACCATTCTGGAAAAACTTAAACCTTACGCAGAAAACATTATTGAATTTTACCAGGCTGGATTTCGAATAAACCGTTCCACAACTGATAATTTGTTTCCTATACCACAAGTCTTTGAGAAATATTGGGAATTTGACTAAACCGTCCACAGTCTCTTCATTGACTTCCAGCAAGCCTCCGACAGCATCCGCAGACGTGGCCTCTACAACACATTACCTAGTATACCCACTAAAATCATTAGGATGTTACAACTTTGCATGGATGGCTCCGAGGAAGCTGTGAAGTTCTGGGGATCCATATCCCCCACCTTCCAATTAAAACAGGCTTACGACAGGTAGACGCTCTTTCATGTGTCCTTTTCAACTTTCATGTGTCCTCTTCAACCTTACGTTAGAGAAAGTGGTTCGGGAGAGTAATTTACATCTATTCAATGGTCTCCGATTCGAACACAGTGAAGTAAAACTCAGGGCTTATGCAGATGATATAGTGTTGATGAGTGAAACTGAAGAAGAACTAAAATACATGTACTGATCTCTCAGACACAGTGTCAGCAAAATCGGGTTTCCTGTTAACCAAGCAACCCACTCAAAAATGAGGCTTTGTCAATCACCACAAAGGTGGAGATATACAACTCTACTATCTGCCACATAGTACTATACGGTTCAGAAAGCTCGACGCTTACAGAGAATGGAAGAGAGAAACTGAATGTTTTCGAAAGAAAAGTAATGAGAAAAATCTGGGGACCTGTGTTGGAGAATGGCGCATGGAGAATTCGAAAGGACAATGAAATTTATCAGTTAATGAAGCGACTCGCTATTATCCAGAAATTAAAAAATAGGAGACAGCAATGGGCTGGACATGGGGCCAGAATGGAAAATAAAAGATTCACCAAGAGAGCATTTGAAGGAACTCTCCAGGCAACGAGACCATTGGGCCGACCTCGTACAAAGTGGAAAGCTGACATAGAGAAGGACATGGCAGCACTAGGAATTTCCGCAGGGCGGAGAGAGGCCGCGAGAGACAGAAGGCGGTGGAAGCAGATCGTTGATGCAGTGCGCGGTCTACAGAGCCTTTGATCGCTGAGAACAAGAAGAAGATACTTTTTAGAACTAGCGTGAGCTATCAGAGTTGAAACTAAGCTATATACACGGTACATTCTCTGTTGCTGAGATCTGCATTCTAACAAATTCCGTATTTGGCTACTTGTTCCTAATCTCACGCTGTTTAATTAGGCAACCACTACGTGTACATGGATGTTCAAATAATGTTCCTAGAATTCACGTAAAAGTTATATTACACATTCCTTTCGTAGTTGATCATTGCCTACTGTGATCTGGTTTGTTTATAGGTGTTAACTGATCTTTACCCAAAAGAAGAACTCTAGTATCGTAGCACAAGAAAAAGGCAAATGTGTCAAGGGTTTAGTTAGGGATGTAAAAGTGAGGGCATACCTGGCCGCTTCAAAGACATTTAAATCAAAACATCTTGACATATTCTCAAGCTTCACTTGTTAATATTAGCACCCACATGATGTGACACACTATAAGACAAAATAAAACGGCGCCTCAAGAAGGAATTATCCGAAGGATACCCTCCTTAGGGAAATCGTACCGAAATCTGACCAGCTGGTTCGTTATGATGTTATATCCTGAGACGATTTGAACGCGCTACCCATAACGCTTCAAACGTTCTCAGTTGCGGAGAGACCCGGCGCCTTTGCAGGCCCAGGTGGGGATTTGGAAGTACGAAGATTTGGGAAGTACGGAGGCAAGCAGTAGAAACTCTTGCCGTTGGTGGAAGGGCATTATCTTGCTGAAATGCAAGCCCTGGACGGGTTGCCATGAAGACCCATTAAAAGGGGTCGTAGAATATCGTCGACATACCTCTGTGCTGTAAGGGTGCCGCGAATGCCACCGAAAGGGGTCTTCCTATGAAAAGAAATGGCACTCCAGATCACCACTCCTCGCTGTCGGGCTGTACGGCAGGCGACAGTCACTTTGGTACCCCACCGCTGGCTTTGTCGTTTCCAGACACGTCTTCGTTCGTCATCGGCGTTCAGTTCGAAGCGGAATTCATCACTGAAAATAATTCTGTTCCAGTCAGTGACCATTCAGGCGGAGAACGTGTATGGAGACGCTCTGGACAGCGGTGGGTTACGAACCTGACTGTCGCCCGCCATACGGTCCAACACCCAAGAGTTTCCCTCTCTTTTCATAGTAGGGCGCCTTTGGTTGTAATCGGCAAGGGCCTTACAGCACAGCAGCATGTCAATGTTCCTCTATGCCCCGTACTGTTGCCCCACATGGCAAGGTATACTGGGAAAATACGAATTTCAGCAAGATAATGCCCACCAATATGTGGCGAGGTAGGCAGGGTGCTTCAACCACCTCGGGATTTTGACGAACTAAAGACCTGCTGCGAAGAATATGAGACGATACCCTTCACGAACATATTTAATAACTCTATCAATCAGTTCCAACCCGAATAAAAGCTTTCATAAGCGCCAGACGGCGACCAACGAGTTATTGACTTACTCAGTTTCCTTTTGAATTTATCATGCAATATTTTTCTGAAATTTTAATCATTTGTTTGTCGCTATATGTACATCACGTCTATCGGCATCCGCCCGCTGGTTATTTCTTCATCTTGCGTCATTTTTTCTTTTCCCTTAAAGCGTATTTCAGTAGTGAACGATGTTAAAGGTATTTTGCAACACTGCACCTCCAGCGGTTCTGGGAGATAGAGCAAGTGTCATTGAGCGATTGCAACACACACGTCACTGTACACCTTGCCCAAATTTTGTTATCACAGTCTAGGAATTCGGCAGATGGTCTGCTAGTTCTGCGTTACAGAGGCTCAGAATCCAAAGCGTAAATAACAAATATGTATGGTGTTAATTATTGACTAAGCCATAGATCAAATTAATAAACGGAAATGGAAACCTTCATTCGGAAGTAATCTTTATTTTCTACCGGCAACGTTACAGCAGACGTGGAAAAATCCCACAGCATATCAAGTCTTATTATTTAATAGGAACAAATAATCCAGCTCGTCAGTTTAAAATGACTTTTATTCGCAATCACGTTGGAAAGAAGTCAAAAGGTTGCGTTACATCGCCATCTATACATATTGTGGACTGTGGACATCACGTAAGCATCACAAGGAATAACTAGCGAGCTACACTAACGTTTGAAATAAGAGGTGAATAAAACAGCCGGAGTAGCCAAACCTCGCCGCATGCAGGTCTGATGGAAAACCGCTGCTCGTCCCCTCCGCTGACCGTGGTGCGGCTTCATGCCTCATTTACGCCACGTTGGGGGCGCCGCGGATTCGTGAATAAGGCATCAGGTGCGGCCGCTACAGCGTAAACCGTAACCTGCGTTCGGAGCAGGGCGTATCCTGGTTTTAATAAACCAGGTGAGCGGGGTGGCAGCGGCCGGTGTTGCTCGGTGGCCTGCGTGGAGTAGCGTGCGGGTGTGGGGGCGGAGGGGGCGGCGGGTGGGGGGCGGAGCTGGCAGAGGGGTGCTTCGTGCCCGCGAAACAGCCCACACGGCTGGATACAGAGGGTCGAAAGCGAGCTTATACTGTGCTTCTTGATATAATTACTCTGATGTACATTTCGAAATTCTCGAAGCATTTAAGTATGGCGAAGATAAACACACTAACTGAGATCCTGCGTGTTATTCGACAAACTGATCCGAACTCATTCAGATTTGCACATGTCTAAAACAGTGGTGAGCTGCACATTGACCACATACTTACATAGAGAGAATTTCCTTTGTAGTGGTAGTTTTTCATTGTTGTACAGTAAAACAGCTGTGGCATGCATGTAGATTTGCAGCAAGTATTTCGCAGCTGCAATGAACTAGATATTATTTTCAGTTCTATGTTAATGTGTTCTCTTATTTTTGCTCTTCAAATTGTGCTTTTCTGTGTTATCGTGTGAAATATTGTGACAATAATGGCGTGTGAAAAACGTAACACTAGGCTACAAAGTAAACTGAGAAATAATAGTAACGACGAGCGTAGCTTATCTGCACCACTGTGTAATGAATTAACAGACATTCAAAGAGGTAATTTGGTGATGGTGCATAGGGAAATGGAGCGGGTTGCAAATAATGGTGTGCACAGTGAAACAATAACTGAACAGGGAAGCATTATCGATCGATCGGTCGGCAACAGCTCGCCTCAGGAATCCGAAATGACAGGAAACAATCTCGCAAATACTGTAGATTCAGGTTTTGGGTCCTCACCCTTTTCTCAAATAAGTCAAGACACATTTTCTGCTTGTCAAAATGTGAATGTTGCCGGTGCAAATGAACTGCCGAAAAGCATGGAGGAACAGATTCCAGACACTAATACATTATTATTGCAATTAATGCAACAAATGAAACAAAATCAGAGACAAACACAGCAACAGTTAGACACAGTGGAACAAAATCTCAAAAAGTTAGACACAGTGGAACAAAACCTTAAAAAGTTAGACTCATTGGAACAAAATCTTGAACAAACACGTGAAGATTTAACTACTGAGTTACATAACATTGAATCGAAATGTCAAAAAGTCTGTAATGACGTAAAAACTCAAATTTGTGAGCATTTTCAACCTATTTTTTCGCGGCATGAAAATGCATTACAGAATCACGAAGCAGCCATAAAAGAACTGCAAATTATTGTTCATGAAAATCATGAGTCCTTGCAGGCTAAAATGGACTCAGTTGCATCTACCGATTCGGTTACCCAACTTGCAAAAACTCAGGAAAACTTAAAGGACACAGTAGAAAGACACATGGAGGAAATTAGTACATTATCAGAGAAAGTAGTTGAACTTTCGGATCAGCTAAATAATTTATCTACGAAGGTAGATGATAATCTGAATGACACAAAACCAGTAGTCTTTAATGAGACAGAAGAGTGCGAACAAATTAGGAAACTGAAACAAAATCTGAATCAAATTAATACGCAACACCAAAGAGAAATCCGGGAAGTACAAGATCAGTTGGCACAAGTAATACAAAAGTTACAAATTTCAGAGGACACTCGCGCTCCAACACGGGAAGAGGGACGTAGAAATACGGAAAAGCCGCAAAATAATAACACAGGGCATTTCGGAAGTTATGAAAGAAATTGGCAATGTGCACCGAATTTTGAAATGGAACCGCCGAAACGACGTAACAATGACCGATATGCGACTCGCCGACATGATGATTTTGACTATAAGCTGTTCATTACTACACGTAAATTCAAAACGTTTAAGAATTCTGCCAACGACATTCATCCACAAGCATGGCTCCATCAATTCTCTCATTGTTTTCCTCCCAACTGGTCGTTAGAACACAGATTAGAATTTATGTGTGGCTACTTAGAGAATGAACCAGCTGTAAGAATGCGATCGGTCATTCACGATTGCCACAGTGAAGGAGAATTTTACCATGCCTTCCTCTCAGCATATTGGTCTCAAGCCACACAAGACCGAGTAAAACATGGCATCATAATGATGAAACATTTCGAACAATCTGAATTCTCCAGTCTTGTGAAATATTTTGAATACATGTTGCACAAGAATCAGTACCTGTCAAACCCATACAGCCCCTCAGAACTCATCCGCATTTGCTTAATTAAATTGCCGGAACATTTACGACATATTATTTTGGCAGGACGTTGCAAAGACGACATTGAAGCTTTTCAGGGACTGTTACAAGAACTGGAAATTGACACTGACATTCGGGGAACGCGGAAACAGGAGCACAACAATTACAGGTCACATCGGTCACAATTCCGTGATGAAAAAAATAATAACTGGACACGACAAGGCTATTCTCACAACACATATCGTGACCAAAACAGACACCACCCGTATGACAATCGTTGACAGAGTAGTAATAATTACAGGGAAAGATCAGCTCTCCGCGGTAGTGACTATCACAGAACCAATCAGAGAAACAGACAATTTGGGAACCAAAATAATTATTATCAAGGGAGACAGAATAACTTTAGACGCAACGGTCCAGCGCGCAGTTACGATTCAGGGAGAAATTCTCCACCACGTGACCGACAAGAAAGAAACTATGGCATCTACCAACATGACGACAGACGATATGATCGTAATGACAGACCTGAATTGCATCAGAACTGGCGGGATTCAAACAGAGCAGGGCCCTCTCGAGGAGGTGAATTTGTAGAAGTTAGGTCTCCAAATCCCAATAACTACGCGCACCAACAAAGAGACAATAGGCAATGACCCATACTGCTGTCAGCCACGAAACGTACGTGTGAAACTGACGACGCAGCTGCCGTAGCTAGTAATTACGTCAAAATGGAAGACATTAGGGACATCTTACTCCAGGAACACGACGTAAAACATAACAACATTGCATATCCTGTGATTCACATTACAGTAAATGATGAAAAATTTACGGCAGTACTTGACTCAAGCAGTCCCATTTCAGTAATTAGTGAAACAGCCTTTAGCAAATGCAACAAATCGAACGATTGTCCCACACTTCCGTTACGTAAGATTAAATTGCAAGGTGCAATCTTTGGAAAAAGTGTAGATGTACGCCAACAAACCAATTTAGAATTCTTTTGTCAAAGCCACAGCTTCTCTATGAACTTTCTTATTGTTCCATTATTGTCGACGGGAATTATATTGGGAGTAGACTTTTTGAATGAATACAAAGCAATCTGAAACTTTCACGATGCTGAAATAAGTTTAGAGAAGGAAGGTATGTCAATTGGTTTGAAATTTGAAGATTGGCTCTCAAACCATGACGAGGAAATTAATCAGCTTTACCTTCTGTTAGACAACAGTTCGGAATTTTCTACGGAACTAGACACTAACAATCGCTCTGCAAGTACTGACAGGGATGATATCGACGGCATATTTGAAATTATTGAGTTAATTCAGAATAAAATTCAAACAATTGAGAATTGTAATGACACTGACAGGCAGGACCTTTTTGAGATTTTACAAGCACATTCCACAGTTTTTACTCACAAAACAGGAACAATCAAGGGATTTCAATACCAATTTCGTGTTCGTGAGCATACTAAATTTTGTGTTAGACCATACGTAATTCCAGCACGTTATAGGGACCGTGTTAGAACAGAAATACAATCTATGCTTAATGAGGGCATTATTGAGCCTGCAGTAAGCTCATACAACAATCCATTACATGTTGTCGAGAAGAAAAATGGATCGATCAGGCTTGTCTTAGATTCGAGGCAAATCAATACTATCATCATTCCTGAAACAGACAGTCCGCAAACGTTGGAAGAACTTCTTCAAAATTTTAATGGTGTAAAAGTGTTGTCTTCCATTGATCTCAGATCCTGCTTTTATCAGATCGAACTCCATCCAGAATGTAGAAAATACACAGCTTTCCTTTGTTTCGGCGTTTGTTATGAGTTTCGGAAACTTCCTTTTGGTTTGAACATTTCTTCGGCAGCATTCATTCGCGGGCTAAATTCCATATTACCTGAGTTCTTAAAACGTGACATCACCTTATATGTGGACGATATCCTAATAGCAGAAGCTTCATGGGAACAACATAATCGCATCCTTAACAGTTTGTTACGTATTTTTGCAGAATCTGGAAATACAGTTAACTTGGAAAAGTCTGAATTCGGTAGGTCAAATGTGAAGTTTTTGGGACATATTATTTCTTCTGAAGGCATTCAGCCAGATCCTGAAAAGTTAGAAGCAATCAGAGCCATTCCAGTTCCATCCACAAAAAGACAAGTCCGCAGTTTTCTAGGTCTCGTTTTCTGAATATGCAAATTCTTGTTACACCAAAACTTTGTTCTCTCACTGGAAAAAATACTATTTGGAACTGGGACGAACAAGCACAGTTGGAATTCAATTCTTTGAAAGAATCGCTACTTAACGCGCCTATACTAGCTCATCCAGATCTGTCACAAGATTTCTGCCTTAGCACGGATTCTTCCAAAGTCGGACTTTTTGCCCATTTATTTCAAGAAGCCATAGAAAATGACATTACTGTTCAGAAAACCATTGCTTTTGCTAGCCGAGTGCTAACAAAATCTGAAAAAAATTATTCCGTTACTGAATTAAAAGCTTCAGCTATCGTTTGGGCATTTAACAAATTCCGTTTCTTTCTTTCTGGTAAGCACGTAAAAGTATACAGTGATCATCGTGCATTACAATCTCTTATGTCTTCAAAATTAAATCATGACAGGTTAAAACGTTGGGCATTGTTTCTGCAAGAGTTCCGCTTCACAATAGTCTACATTCCCGGCAAGGAGAACATTGTTGCGGACGCACTGTCACGCGCACCGGCTGGGCTTGAGAAAAGTAACACAGAAGGCAACCTCGAGAAAAATTTCAGTATTCTTTACATTCAGAAAGTCGCCTTTGAAAACTTCATCACCACATCTTTAAAGGACATAGCTCATGAACAAGATAAAGATCCGATTTGGAAAGACATCAAGAGCAAATGTTATGAAAAGGCACACACACAGATTCGGCATTATTATCTGGTTAGAAACAACATACTGTTCAAACGCTGCACTATTGATGACAAGCTATTGGTACTTTGCATTCCTGACGATTTTGTTAATAAGCTCATTTGGTACATTCATTTCAGCTACGCACATTTTGGTCCACGAAAATGTTATCATATTCTTCGAACGACTTGTTATTTTAACAATATGGAAAAAAGAATTCGATGAGTCTTGTCTATTTGTAAACTTTGTCAATAGGCGAAACCATCTACAGTCTCACATTGTGCTCCGTTGTTTCCTATTATTCCTTCTAAATTAAAAGAATTTGCTGCTGTTGATCTCTTGGGACCGCTTGTCAGAACATCTAATGGATTTTCGTACGTTCTAGTCGCTGTTGAACTTACTACAACATTTGTTTCCTTCACTCCGTTACGTAAAGCCACTGGACGGTCTGTATCCAACGCCTTTGTTAAAAATTTCTTACGGGAAGTTGGACACGTTAGTAAAGTCATTTCAGATAACGGACCGCAATTCAGATCTGCTGTTTGGTCACGCATGCTTCGAAATCATAAAATCAAACCTGTTTTTATTTCATTGTTCTCACCACATTGTAACCCCTCCGAACGGATTATGAAAGTAATCAATAAGCTTTGCAGATTTTATTGTCACAGAAAGCATTAGCATTGGGACAGATATTTACACTTATTTCGAAACGTGCTGAATGAAATGCCTCATGACTCCACTGCTTTACCACCTACTCTTGTACTAAAGAATGAAGAACCACCGAACAGAATCTGAGAGCTTGTACCTTTCCCGAATACATGTAAACTTCGACACAAAGACATAATTGACCTGGCTATTATAAATATAAAATCTGCAGCAGACAAAAGGAGAAACCTACACGGTAAAGCAAATGCAAAGAAATTATATATTGGTCAGAAAGTTCTCATTAAAGCTCATTCATTGTCACATAAGAAGAAACACTTGAGTCACAAATTCTTTCTAGTTTACAATGGACCATACAGAATCCGACGTATACCACATGATAATTGCGTTGAAGTTGAAACTCTGCGTACTAGGAAGAGTAAAGGTTTACACCACATTTCACATGTAAAACCATTTATTGAGAGATAATCTGCTTTTTAACTTGGTCTTTGCCATAAAACTTTTCACTTCACATTTCTAGTATGCTTTGTCAGACTTAAGAAACTGTTAACATGCAACAATGTTTGAAGTTAAATATTCAGTCTAGAACCTAGGGAACATTTTTAAACCGAAATTACGATTGCATTGTTATAGTGAACAGACAACACAGCGTTGTATTTGTACATTCTTGCTTGCTAGTTGCACGATTACGTAACAACTATCAGGCTCACATACTTAGAACATATACCGGCACTGATAATGAGATTTTCATGCAACATTTTGCTTTACTTGAAAAGACATTCTTCATTTGAAGTACTTTCTGTGGGATTCAAGATGACTTAGCACTTGGTTTCTTTGACAGCTATACAATTATATCACGACGCTACTAATGTGTGACACAATTTATATTGTTGCTTTTGTGCTGTATCTGCTTTATATCTGCACAGTTTTTCTGAATTCTTCTGGAAAGTAAACCATGTTTAATAGTGACTTTGTCATATAGCTACAATAAGACAGCCTTTTTTATTAGCACAACAATAAGTTACAGTGTAGTACTTTCTTGATCACGGTACTGTACATAATAACTACGATATCTATACGCAAAGCATTTCACTTTTCTTTATCATGAGGTAAGTACATTGGCTTTTGCAGAACTTAGCTTTCGGAGGACAATAACTACGACACTTCCACAGAGATTATCTTACAGCAAGACGCACATTTAGCGCTACAGGATACGTACTTGAGTGATTAATTTTGTACTTAAATCATTTGTTTTTAAAGATATTTGAAGTACAATGATACAAAGGTTTTCCGTGATACATTTCATTTCATTGTTGTAATCTGTAACACCTGATGGTATAATTACATTAATCCTCAGGGGGTACATGCTTACTTTGTGTACCATGTCTTTGGCAAGCACAAGGAGCCCTAGCTAATACGGTATTTGCTTATACAACTTTACACATCGGTACCATATTTCTCTAACACATAAATTACACAGCTATTTGATCAATTAACTGAGAGATAAACATTTTTTTTACTACATCAATGACAGTCGTTTACGTAATTACACCGTTGGATAACTTTACGAAATTGTATGTTGTTTGTACTTTGTGAACTGTTCATATTTTTTCAGAACCATAGTGATACTATGAGAGCTTTGAATGATGTATTTGGTATGGGATCATGATTTTTAAAGTGCGTTTGAGGCAGATGACACTTTTGACATGAGCAGAGAATTTTTTTAGGTTTTGAAATTATTGGAGGAAGCTACGACGATTTTGAGAGTTGGGTGAGGTGTTATGATGTTATTATTACGATGACTATGTCTATTATGCTGTTGCGGTATGTTTATGATCAGTAAGCTGATGCTATATGAGTTATTTGATTATGCTACGTATCTGTTATGATGAAATATTGAAGAAGTGTCGACGAATAAGGTAAGGAATAATGAGTAGTGGTTAGGGACTCTGGTTTGTGAATAAGGTTGTTGGAAACCAAGAATCGTACTTTAAGAGTTATGAAATGTGTGTAAAAGCGTGAATGTATCACAATGCCGGGGAAAATTTTTGGGACACTGTTATATTCATAAGATTTTGTATCTACACATTTGCAACGAAAATTCTCGACCTCTGTAGCGGAAACTGCTGTCGTAAATATTTCCGTAAGAACATTAAGTGACCACCTGCACGTAATGCGTTTTGGGCGCCCAGCTGAGAGGTAGACGTCTGACAAAAGAAAGCCATTAGGGAGGCCAAAGGGGAGGCCATTATCCTCGCTATTGACATTCCTTTGTAGAAAGCATCGCAAATACGACACTCTCAAACTTGAAAACATATGATTATACTGTGGAGCTCTTAATTTATGATATTTACTAAAATGCCTAATGAAACGATGAGAAACATTTCATGGCTATTGTCTTGCTTGTTGAGAGAAATGCCATATGGCTTGCTTTATGTATTTATTTACTAATTTTGTTTAATATCTAGTTTCTAGCTGCACTGCAGCATTGGTTAAAATAAAATTTTACGGATGTACTAATATAAATATTTTCTGTCTACAGATGGAGTAAATAATAATTTTTTTCACAAAAATGAGGGAGCACAAAGACATTTCCCTTCACAGGAACTGCATACATAATTTACTTTTCAACTACTTGGTAATTTTTTTTGTAGAATAACTTCTTGTGGTGCACCACTTTAATTACATAGACATTAAGATAAGAAAATATACATTTCCCTTATCTGCATTGTTGTCTTTAGTGTACTATTTTTTCTGTTTGAGCTTTGTCATGCTTAGGTATATGTTATAGCATTTACTGCTGCTGTTTGCCAGGCATAGTGTTACTGAATTTGAATTTGTGTTACTCTGCTAAGCCAGATTTATTTTTCTTGTTTGCTGCGCATTGCCTCATGTTAGTTGTAATGTGGATTGCTTGGTAATTTAGATTTACTGTAGCTTGCTTTGCTAATTTCCATTTTTTGCGTTAATTGTTTTGTGCTGCTGCATTGCCTCGTCCCTTAGTTTAGCATCTGAGCTCAGTAGATTTAAGTTAGCTTAAGACGGGGTAGACTATATAAGAAACTGACTATGGACAATAGGGAAAAAATGCATTGAGAAGTTATAAGAAACAGATTTGGCAAAAATGAGTATGGTGCACTGAGAAATATTTATTTTGAAAGAAATATGAATAGAATACAGAAAGCAGGTATAGATAGGACTTTTTGGGAATAATGATGAATGAAGGGAGATCTCCAAGAAGTAAAGAAAGTTTTGTTTGCAAAATACTGCAGTAATACATACCCTGTCCTTTGCTTTTGTATTATTATGCTATGTGTTTGTGTACCCTTGTGTATTAGTTTTCTTCCTGTCTCTGTGTACTGTTTCATAGAATTTTTTTTCTATTCTAATACTAAGCTACCTTCACTATGATGAGGAATACTGTTATCCTCAAATATAACTGGCATTAATAATATCTTATTTACTTTGTAAAGATGTTAGACATTATTAATTCTGTTTTGTTTTCATGCTCATGTGTGAAGTTGGTGTTTCGAAAGTTATTCTGATCTTTTATGTATGTACTCATGTCATAATTCCTGTAACACTGATGTATATGTTATTTCGATTTCTTTGTAAAGCCTGTACTACAAATGTTATCTGTATTGTTATGTTCTTTAATGACGTATTTTGTACCTTTGTTATTGTATTCTTATGTTATAAAATTGTAATTGACACCAGTTCATCAAATTAAGTAACTTGTAAGTTACATTTCACTGCACACGTTCCTGTTGGTCATAGTATATGGACAATATGTGAGAAGTAGGGACTGGTAGTGTTTGCACGTGTGTAAATAATTCAGCAAGGGACTGGATATCAGCATTGCTGGTTCTGAGGACAATTCCAAAATCTTTGTGAGTGCACAAGTGGTGGTTATGGACTTGCTACATTATCCGCAAGACTCTTCAATGGTGATTGTGTACCTGCACAGTTGCAACAGATAGCTGCTGGCCGTCTCTACAAGGACTGCAGTGGATCTGCATGTTTGATGGCTCATCGTTACCATTATTTCTACAAGGACTACAGGGGGTCTGCACCTCTGGTGGCCCACCAATACCATACTCTCTACCAGGACTACAGTGGATCTACTCTGTGATGACCTACCTACCAATATTCTTCAAAACTTCGACTGACTCTGTGGTGGGTTTGCTCTGTTGTGGACCATTACCTGTCTGCATGTCGAGAGTCAGCACTGTCTTTCCGTTGGAAGGACAACACTATTTCTTCAAGACTGCATGGAAATCCACTACTTCCGTGTGCATTTTCTTTTGCTGCTCATCCTTTGAGAAAAACACTGCAATTTTACTGTCATAAATGATCAGGACTGTCTTTATGGACTGTGAGAAAATTTTAGCCTTTGATCAACATTGTATCAATAAGTGTGTGCATTTGATATCTTTGTTATTGTAATTAAGAAAAATTTTATCAAATCATTATTGGCCACTGCCCAAAACAATTTGTAAAATTTTTTGTGGGGAGCATGGGGGCTATGTAAGTAGGCTGTTTATGTTTTCTTATTGGTAACGCCACTAGCGATCTGTGTGAGAATCACTGGCTGTGCTCTGTGTAGTCTGTGGCTGGTTTGCATTGTTGTCTGCTATTGTAGTGTTGGGCAGTGGCAGCTGGATGTGAACAGCGCGTAGCGTTGCGCAGTTGGAGGTGAGCCGCCAGTAGTGGTGGAAGTAGGGAGAGAGATGGCGGAGGTTTGAAATTTGTAAGACTGTCATGAACTGCTATATATATTATGACTATTAAGGTAAATACAGTGTTTGTTCTGTATTAAATTCTTTCATTTGCAAACTATGCCTATCAGTAGTTAGTTCCTTCCGTAGTTTGAATCTTTTATTTAGCTGGCAGTAGTGGCGCTCGCTGCATTGTAGTAGTTCGAGTAACCAAGATTTTTGTGAGGTAAGCGATTTGTGAAGTGCATAAGTTAATGTTAGTCAGGGCCATTCTTTTGTAGGGATTTCTGAAAGTCAGATTGCGTTGCGCTAAAAAATATTGTGTGTCAGTTTAAACACAGTTATGTATAATTAGTCAAAAGGGGACGTTTCACAGTACAAGTTATCGACGGATATCAAACGTCGAAAAACGTTGATAGTGCAGAAGGTATTTTATCTGCATTTTCAGTGTAAAAAATTCACCAAGCAACACAGATACTGACAGGAAGTTAATGAATGCGTGTGGCGTAGACTGGCCAAATGCGAGTTTGCCTGTTTTCAAATGATGCGAGGTGTCAAGCAAATCCACGACACAATGAGACATTGAACTTGCAGTATGTGGAAGGTATAGCTGAGACCAGATCTGCTGCAGAGAACACTCAGTTCCCGTGTGTGCATATAAATTTTAAAGTTGTTATTAGGCACTGACGGCAGACAATCAGATGTGGCTCATACCCTGTGTCAGAAGTGGCATCTGGGGCGTATAAGGAGTAGCTAGGCAGGGTGCTGCTAGTAATACATATCCACATCGAGCCGAGATGTAATGAAGGAGCACATACCCGGCAGTACCCTACTTGCTGACGACAAATTACTGCCTACAACATGTTGAGTGAGACATCTGATTATTGGCCCCGCGGCTGTAAGCAATATCGCTTCCCTGACTCCACGTTGTGTTACTGATTTGGGCTCTGGACTAGAGCCTTCACAACACTGCCGTTCATGATACTGTGTCGGTAAACGCTTAAGTGTGTGTCTTCTTTTCTAGAGCTCTGTGGTTGGCAGCACTAGCTGCCAGTGGGACGCGGTAGGCCTGTGCCTGCAGACTCACGTGTTGGCTACCTGCACGACACCACCTCTGGGTTATGACCTGCTCAATGGGCGCAGCCGACGAGGGGGCTGTGTCCGCATTCTTTGGCACGTTCGAGTGAGCAGATCAGCATTCCTGACACCACTGCAGAAGATAACCTGTAATGTAAATCATCGGTAGTAAATATACTGATGCCTTACCGCGTATGACAGCCATTAACACCAGCTCTGAAGCTCGGCCTCCGTGTAGTAGCCTCACACCATAGGTGCTCGAACTCCACGCCGATTAACATTCCTAACCCTATGGGTGACTGCTATCAAGCTAATTAAAATTCCTAATCCTATGGGTGAGTGCTACAGGTTTAAGGGTGGACCAGTGTAAGCGTATTTGTCCATCGCTGACATAGAAGACCGCAAACCTTCCTTCCTTCCCGTCTGGGCAAGCTGTGCAGTGACTAAAGTAAAGCTTACTGGGACACGGTAAATGCTTTCTACAATGAAGTCGATAATTCGATTGTAATACTGGCATTTTAATTTGATATCGCCCACAACTGACACAATTTACAAAAAAAAAAAAAAAAAAATGACATCTTCATCTACCCACACACCCCAGAGAATGGCACATTAACAATTTACAATTACGCGCCCCTATTACCGGCAGCTACGTTGATAAATACTCGGCACCTCGCAAGGATAACTACCAGATCAAGAATGTTAGGTAAGTTGTTATAAGTGGTTAAGCGTTGGTGAAAATCTCGCTGATGAGCACACAAAGAGCTCTAAACGCAGAACTCTGCACTGAACACGCGTTGGTGCAGTGCTGCGATACAGACCGTATATCTCCCTTAGAAGACGATGGCCAAGACCCCGTCTCCAAGTTCGTACCACTCGATGGCTGAATGCAATGTCCACTCTCTCTACAATTCTCCCGACTCACAAGCGTACGAGAACGCGGTGGAAGAATACTCAGTTTCGGCCAATGTCGAACGCCCTATCATCACCGAAATCCCTCCAAAGGCATTTCTCAGATCTACCCAATGATCGAGTAGGTCATCTCGCCCCTACGCAAACGAAATTCCCGTCTTCGCCACGTGTTGCCCAGAACAAGTGGCTCCGGATGCCGGGCTACCCCCAAAAGCGCTGTATTGCCCGCGTTTCCGGCGACCGCTACCTGCCGCCCACGGCGGCCCAGCGATCTACGGCCAGTTGCAGACTTTATATTGCACAATTCTCAACTTCCGACACTTTTCACCAACGCTTTAAGTTAGTGACTTAATCTTGCAAACAAGCAGGGAATACTGCTCGAGAGTGCCTCATATTTATCACAATTCAATAGAGTCATGATCTGTTGCCCTTGCAAGTCCCTTTATTATTAATACTAATATTGGTAAGCTAACGTGTAAGTGCCCATGTCCTGGCACCTTACACCAGGATGTTTATTTCAACATTTTCGTTGACCAAAGGACGCAAGTTATTCTACAACCTGAAGGTAGCATTGTTGTGGGTGTAACAGTGCTGTTGGTGCACTGATGTCTTCTGGGTTCACTGATGTCCCAAAATATCTGCTGTCAGCAAAAGGTTGATCCGCGCGGCTTCCCCCGTCGGAGGTTCAAGTCCTCCCTTGGGCATAGGTGTGTGTGTGTGTCGTCCTTAGCATAAGTTAGTTTATGTTAGATTAAGTAGTGTGTAAGCTTAGGGACCGATGACCTCAGCATGTTGGTCCCCATAAGACCTTGCCACAAATTTCCATATTTCTAAAAGGCTGAACGTATAATTCCTGGTTTGACAAAGACTCAAATGGTTCAAATGGCTCTAAGCACTATGGGACTTAACATCTGAGGTCATCAGTCCCCTAGACTTAGATCTACTTAAACTTAACTAACCTAAGCAGATCACATACATCCATGCCCAAGGCAGGATTACAACCTGCGACCGTAGCAGCAGCGCAGTTCCAGACTGAACCGCCTATAACCGCTCGGCCATAGCGGCGGGAGACAAAGATTCAACGACAGATATGATGTGTAGTTTCACACAGATAATGTGGGTGATTTAAGCAACTACGTGGTTCTAAGGGTGATCAGTATTCATCGAAAGAAGTCATATCATGAAAACAAATGATCATTGGAGACACCAAAGTAAAAGACAAATTTTAGTTACTAACAGAATGACAGGGGATTGACAAATAAAAATATTCTGCAGTGTCAAATCAATTTTTTGTCTCATTCATTTCTAGTGCCTGTATTACGTAAAAAGGATGTGCGCCTAAAGGGTACCCCTGAATTGGCGGTAAAGGGGGTACATGAAATGGAGCAACTATTAGAGGTGCCGATGTAGCTCGCGTACTTTGCTGAACAAAAAAGTTGATCACGCAGCAGACGTGATCAGACATTGATGTAGCATCTTACGTGTACCCATCATTGGCGAATATGTTAATTATTAGAGCTTCTTTTCTCTGTACCTGATCGAACGGCCACCAAAGTGCATTAGTGTTGTTACCAGCTCTGACAGGGTATAGAAGAGACGTGAACAGTTTTAAATTTTGAGTGAGCAAATTGAAGAACACAAAGATGCTGTGCGCTCGTGCGCGGCAGCCTCATCAGAACCTGGCAGAATTTGAAAGGCGCTTCAATTGTGATCTCCATTTGGTTGCTGCTCGAATATTGTAATATCCAGGTTTGTGAAAAATCCTGATGTAGTGGTGCAATGTTGACCTTCATGGAAACATGATGTCTGAAATTTTCGAAGTCAACCTTTCGGTACCCCACGACTGAGCACAAGAAGGGTCATGTCACAACCTATTCTCAAGCGGATCTGCCACGTCAGAACAATTATTGGACTCCCTGCCATAATCAGTGTTATTTGGGTCGGATGGGAAGCGTGTTACGGTAGTCCATGCAAATGCGGTGACCACTATTGTCGGGCGGCCTGGCGGTCACATCTGCGTAGTAAACAGTAGACTCAGATTCGAATCCTTGTACGGCATGAATTTTTAACATTATTACAGGAACTTTAATATGTAATTGATGTAATAACGTATTTATTTCTGATTGTACACTGAAGCCGGCCGGAGTGGCCGTGCGGTTCTAGGCGCTACAGTCTGGAGCCGAGCGACCACTACGGTCGCAGGTTCGAATCCTGCCTCGGGCATGGATGTGTGTAATGTCCTTACGTTAGTTAGGTTTAATTAGTTCTAACTTCTAGGCGACTGATGACCTCAGAAGTTAAGTCGCACAGTGCTCAGAGCCATTTGAACCATTTTTTTGTACACTGAAGAGCCAGGAATACTGGTATAGGTAGAGATATGTAAACAGATAATACGGAGCTGTGGTCGACAACGCCTATATGACGACAAAATGTTGGCGTAGCTGTTTGATCGGTTAATGCTGCTACAAAGGCAGGTTACCAAGATTTAAGTGAGTTTGATAACGGTGTTATAGTCGGCGAACAAGTGATGGTAAACAGCATCTCCCAGGTAGCGATTAAGTTAGGATTTTCGCATACGACCATTTCACGAGTGTAACGTCAATATAAGGAATCCGATAAAACATGAAATCTCCGACACCGTCGTGGCCGGATAAAGATCCTGCAACAACGAAACCAACGACGACTGAAGAGAATCGCTCAGCGTGATAGAACTGCAGTGCTTTTGCAAATTGCGGCAGACTTCCATGCCGGCAATCAGCAAGTGTCAGCATGCGAACCATTCAACGAAATGCTCGCGGGGGCCCTACACGATATAAGGCAGGTGTACCGGTTTCTTTGGCTCTTCAGTGTATATAATTGACTGTAATTATAATGAAAATATTGTAAATTGCTGGGTAATAGCAAAGGGAACTTCGTTTAAATGCATCGATAGCAACGATGAAATGGCAGTAGCTGCCCCGTTGTTTATCTTTGCGTATGGAGAGAGTCTGTCGCGTTGCGGACAGAGAGGAAGCAGAGCAGCTTGAGTCACGAAAGAGAGCGTAAGTGTTTGCTGGGCGCTCCTGCAGACGCGAGGTGAAGCTATCCTAGCGCCGGTGTAGGTGTACGTAATTCGTTAACCAGCGAGTATTGTGAGCACGGCAGCAGTGGACAGTCGGAGGAATCTGCAATTCTTACTGTTGCCTGTCCCATAATTATCCATGTTTCTGGAGACGACTCGAGGTTGTCAGCCACCAGCAGCAACAATGGCAGCTCAGCATTGTCGTCAGGTGCATTCTTCGTCGACCATACGGCTACAACACAAGTAAGATTGTTAAGTGACAGATATAGTATTTTAGAGGCTTTACCCAGTGACATTTCTTTCTCAAAGTATGACTACCTTGTGTAATAACCTGCATTGGTTAAAACTTGTAGGGCACCTGTGTTACCATTGTCCACCGAAGTTATTATCGAGCAGTGTCCCTTTCCTTTCCGTGCAATCGCTGAGTGTAGTAAGTTTATGAAAACTGTTCAGCTATTTAATGCCAGCGTTGTTTGTTTCGTAATGACCAGTTTCAGTCTAATTTTTCCTGCCGCAGTAACTTAATTCTTTTATCACCTGACAGAGGAGTAACTAGTTTGCAATTCTGAGTATTGACTTCATTCGCTTAAAGTAACGTAAAATATCACTGGCAAAACTAGTAACGAAAGGTGCAGACCATATTAATAGTGCACAGTTTCTTTTGTTCTGTAATTTGCTTAGGGAGTGACTTGGTACATATTTCATTTTTCTTATACTAAAAGTAAAATCAGTTGCTCATTTGTTTAAAGGGAATTCAGTTCGGTCTCCCAATAATCAAAAGTAGATTTCTTAGCTTTTTTCTAATGTTTGCATTACGTTACACTGAGTTTACTGAAAGTCATTTCTTTGCATAACGATGTTTAAGTTAAGCCTGTCATTTATTTAATCAGTAAATTAAGTTGCTTTACTTTAAAAATTCAGTATTTCAGAGAAAGTAACTGCGAACTCAGTGCCTTCTGATTCGTTTATTTTCTCGAGAACTGATGTGCTGTTAACAAGCAGACCAACCTTCTGCTGCCGCGCCATTGATTATTTGCTGATATTTCATTGCCATTACCTTCTTTAAGATTGTGAAGATTCATTGGGCTAGCGGGCTGGCGGCCGTTCAGTTATTCCCTGTTTAGCTAATCAGTGTTTTCTTTGTATTATCAGTAATCTTTGTAGAAAATACTACGTGGTACCCTTTTTGCCCCTGTGTGCTTCGTGAGCGATCGCTGAATATTCGACCCATTTCAATTTTTTAATCAGTACTTTGAGTAGGTTTTCAATAGATTCTTCCTTCAGAAGGGCATGTTGTACACTTTCCTCCTACTAAGGTGGTGCAAAATTTCACTAGGCATAAGCGATCACGGTCAGCTATGTCCCAACCCAGTAGGCCAATTTGTAAGGTTTACAACAAGTGCATATTAGGTGCCAATGTGAGTAGTGGCCCACTGCTGAGTAACCAATTGCAAATGTCCATTCCATCCTGTTCCCTTTGCGATATTCGTCCGAATACTGTGTGAGTTGGACCCGTTTTAACTAACAATAACAATTTCTGTCGGCTTGGAAACCGTTTTTTTTTTTTTTTTTTTTTTTTTTTTTTTTTTTTTTTTTTTTTTTTTTGCTATGACCGTAACTGCAGGTTCCAACCTTTATTGCATTACTGATCATAGGGCATATTGCATGATTTATAGCGATGCCCATGTTGGACAGTTTACTTTGATACACCAACAAACTTGGAAACAACATTCACAGTTTAGTGACTGGCACATCTGTTCACCAGAGATTCTTTCCGCCCTCCTGTCACGTCTGCTCGTCACCTCAATACTGCACTGATTCACTTCTATGAGTTAACCTACTTCAGTGTTGATAGATATCTCTGGTACCGATCCTACTACAGTGCTACAAATCGACTAAATAGTGTGCTGTATCAGGGGGTATCCAATATTTTCTTCGATGAGTTCATGTTGTCACTGCTACGCAAGACATACTCAGACTGATTCAGCTATACTCTTCACCTCAGACATTTTCAGAGCCATTTAACATATCGTAAATCTGTTTTTATCTGCATACAATATGAACTAAATAGTCTCTTCTCATGGGTTTAATAACTACAGAGACGTCGATGTCAACTTCGGTTTTTCGATTGCCGCTACAGTAATCTCTGATACTAGTATATTACTTGGAACAAAGACGAATTCAACGATGCTTCATAGTTAAAATCCGATTTTCAGTTTCGGACTAACTACAGTGTTTAGAACTAAGGGTTCATTAGTTTTAAAACTGAAACGGATTGCTGTGTTACGCGGAGGTTCGTGATTTCATACCCAAAAAAAGGACTCCTACACATTCTACAAGCACCTCTGAATATCTGTTATGCTCTAGTTTTCCTCCAAAATAATAACTCGATGACAGCTCTCTTCTTGGGATGCACCTCCGTTGGAGTCACATTTTGAAAGCTACTGATAGCGTCGCCACGTATTTGAACTTGAAGACACTACAGGGGCTGAAGCGAAAATATTTCACAATGTCCAATAAATTCCGCAGGTTTCCACCCGAAAACAGCCGAGAAAATGTTGCATTACCTCCTGAATGGCCCTCATACTTTGATTCCTATAGTTTTTAAAACACATTTATTTTTGCAAACCAAACGGCAGATGTTAATAGCAGAGGAAATGAAAGATACCCTTTTTCTGTGTCCCTTTTACACCGCTCTCACGCCGCTGCCATCCGTATCATGTGTCGCTTTACCAGCAGATTAACTAGTTCATTTGTATTTGTACGTGCGGTAGCAAGGTCCCGAGTTCGAGTCTCGGTCGGGCACACAGTTTTAATCTGCCAGGAAGTTTCATATCAGCGCACACTCCGTTGCAGAGTGAAAATCTCATTCTGGAAACATCCCCCAGGCTGTGGCTAAGCCATGTCTCCGCAATATCCTTTCTTTCAGGAGTGCTAGTTCTGCAAGGTTCGCAGGAGAACTTCGGTAAAGTTTGGAAGGTAGGAGATGAGGTACTGGCAGAAGTAAAGCTATGAATACCGGGCGTGAGTCGTTCTTCGGTAGCTCAGTTGGTATAGCACTTGCCCGCGAAAGGCAAAGGTCCCGAGTTTGAGTCTTGGTCGGGCACACAGTTTTAATCTGCCAGGAAGTTTCATATCAGCGCACACTCCGCTGCAGAGTGAAAATCTCATTCTGGAAACATCCCCCAGGCTGTGGCTAAGCCATGTCTCCGCTATATCCTTTCTTTCAGGAGTGCTAGTTCTGCAAGGTTCGCAGGAGAACTTCGGTAAAGTTTGGAAGGTAGGAGATGAGGTACTGGCAGAAGTAAAGCTATGAATACCGGGCGTGAGTCGTTCTTCGGTAGCTCAGTTGGTATAGCACTTGCCCGCGAAAGGCAAAGGTCCCGAGTTTGAGTCTTGGTCGGGCACACAGTTTTAATCTGCCAGGAAGTTTCATATCAGCGCACACTCCGCTGCAGAGTGAAAATCTCATTCTGGAAATATCCCCCAGGCTGTGGCTAAGCCATGTATCCGCAATATCCTTTTTTTCAGGAGTGCTAGTTCTGCGAGGTTCGCAGGAGAACTTCTGTAAAGTTTGGAAGGTAGGAGACGAGGTACTGGCAGAAGTAAAGCTGTGAGTACCGGGCGTGGGTCGTGCTTCGGTAGCTCAGTTGGTAGAGCACTTGCCCGCGAAAGGCAAAGGTCCCGAGTTCGAGTCTCAGTCGGGCACACAGTTTTAATCTGCCAGGAAGTTTCATCCTTAATCTTACTGGAACTCGTTTCTGAGTTTTAGCGGCTCATTGTAAAGTTAGTCCATTGATCGTGACCGGGCCAAATATCTCACGAAATGAACGTCAAACGAAAAAAATACAAAGAACGAAACTTGTCTAGCTGGAAGGGGAAACCAGATGGCGCTATAGTTGGCCCGCTAGATGGCGCTGCCATACGTCAAACGGATGTTAACTGCGTTTTTTTTAAAATAGGAACCCCCATTTATATTACGTGTTCGTGTAGCACGTAAAGAAATTTGAATGATTAAGTTCGAGCACTTTTTTCGCTTTTTGATTTTAGACGAACAGTTGGTAAAAAGTAGTTTTTCTTAAATTAAAATACACAACGTAGGTACGTTTGAACATTTTATTTCGGTTGTTCCTACGTGATACATGTACCTTTGTGAACTTATGATTTCTGAGAACACATGCTGTTACAGCGTGATTACCTGTAAATACCACATTAATGCAATAAATGCTCAAAATGATGTCCGTCAACCTCAATGCATTTGGAAATACGTGTAACGACATTCCTCTCAACAGCGAGTAGTTCGCCTTCCGTAATGTTCGCATATGGATTGACAATGCGCTGACGCATGCTGTCAGGCGTTGCCGGTGAGTCACGATAGCAAATATCCTTCAACGTTCCCCACAGAAATAAATCCGGGGACGTCAGATCCGGTGAACGTGCCGGCCATAGTATGGTGCTTGCGATGTCGAATCCACATGTCATGAAATATGCTATTCAGTACCGCTTCAACCGCACGCGAGAGCTATGTGCCGGACATCCCTCATGTTGGAAGTACATCGTCATTCTGTCATGCTGTGAAACATCTTGTAGTAACATCGGTAGAACATTACGTAGGAAATCAGCATACATTGCACCATTTAGATTGCCATCGATAAAATGGGGGCCAATTATCCTTCCTCCCATAATGCCGCACCATACATTAACCCGCCAACATCGCTGATGTTCCACTTGTCGCTGCCATTGTGGATATTCCGTTGCCAAATAGTGCATATTATACCGGTGTGCGTTACCAGTGTTATTTAATAACGCTTCGTCGATAAATAGAACGCGTACAAATAATATCTGTCATCGTCCAGTAATTTCTCTTGTGCCCAGTGGCAGAACTGTACACGACGTTCAAAGTCGTCACCATGCAATTCCTGGTGCATAGAAACATTGTACGTGTACAGGCGATGTTGATGTAGCATTCTAAACTCCGACGTTTTTGAGATTACCGATTCTCGCGCAATTTGTCTGCTACTGATGTGCAGATTAGCCGTGACAGCAGCTAAAACACCTACTAGGCATCATCATTTTTTGCAGGTCGTGGTTGACGTTTTACATTTGGCTGAAAACTTCCTGTTTCCTTAAATAACATAACTATCCGGCGAACGGTCCGGACACTTGGATGATGTAGTCCTGGATACCGTGCAGCATACATAGCACGCGGCCGTTGGACATTTTGATCACAATAGCCATACATCAACACGATATCGACCTTTTCCGCAATAGGTAAACGGTCCATTTTAACACGGGTAATGTATCAGGAAGCAAATACCGTCCGCAGTGGCGAAATGTTACGTGATACCACGTACTTATACGTTTGTGGATATTACAGCGCCATCTATCACAAAGCAAGAAAGGGGTACAACTAAAACATTCATATTTCTTTACGCACTACACGAATATGTTATAAAAGCGGGGGTTCCTTTTTTTAAAAATAAGGCAGTTGCTACCCGTTTGACCTATGCCAGCGCCGTCTAGCTGGCCAACCATAGCGCCATTCCACCTCCAAGCTAGACGAGTTTCGTTCTTTGTAGTTTTTTTCGTTTGATGCTTATGCCGTTAGATATTTGGCCCGGTCACTATCAATGGACCAATAGACCGCCCTATATGTATATATATATATATATATATATATATATACATATATATATATTATATTTTATATTTATATATATATATATATGCTATGTGATTAAAAGTATCCAGACAGCTGGTTGAAAATGACTTACAAGTTCATGGCACCCTCCATCGGCAACGCTGGAATTCAATATGGTGTTGGCCCACCCTTAATTAGCCTTGATGACAGCTTCCACTCTCGCAAGCATAAGTTCAATCAGGTGCTGGAAGGTTTCTTGGGAAATGGCAGCCCATTCTTCAAGGAGTGCTGCACTGAGGAGAGGTATCGATGTCGGTCGGTGAGGCCCTCGCACTAAGTCGACGTTCCTAAACACCCGAAAGGTGTTCTACAGATTTAAGTAAGGACTGTGCAGGCCAGTCCATTACAGGGATGTTACCATCGTGTAAGTACTCAGCCAAAGGCCGTGCATTGTGAACAAGTGCTCGATCGTGTTGAAAGATGCAGTCGCCATCCCTGAATTGCTCTTACATAGTGGAAAGCAAGAGGGTGCTTAAAACATGAATGTTAGCCTGTGCTGTGATAGTGCCACGCAAATCACAAGAGGTGCAAGCACCACAATGAAAAACACGAAGACACCATAACACGATCGCCACCGAATTTTACTGCTGGCACTACACACCCTAGCAGGTGACGTTTACCGAGCATTCGCCATACCCACAACCTGCCATCGGATCGCCACGTTGTGTACCGTTTTAGTCGCTCCACACAACGTTTTACCAGTGTTCAATCGTCCAGTGTTTACGTTCCTTACATCAAGCGAGGCGTCACTTGGCATTTACCGGCGTGATGTGTGGCTTACCGGCTGCCGCTCGACAATGAAACCAATGTTTTCTCACCTCTCGCTTGACCGTCGTAGTACTTGCAGTGGATCCTGATGCAGTTTGGAATTCCTGTGTGATGGTCTTTATATCTGCCTATTACACATTACGACCCTCTTCAACTGTCGGCCGTTTCTGTCAGTCACCAGACGAGGTCGGCCTGTACGCTTTTCTGCTGTACGCCTCTCTTCACGTTTCCACTTCACTGTCACATCGGAAACAATGGATCTAGTGATGCTTAGGAGGTGGAAATCTCGCGTACAGACATATGAGGAGTGACACCCACTCACCAGACCACGTTCGAAGTCCGTGAGTTCCGTGGAACACCCTATTCTGCTCTCTCACGTTGTCTAGTGACTAATGAGGTCGCTGATGCGGAGTACTTTGCAATAGGTGGCTGCACAATGCACCAAACATGAAAAACGTATTTTTTGGGGGTGTCCGGATACTTTTGATCACATAGTATATGAGTGTACAATGTGCCACCAAAATTCAGAAACGAGTCCATCCATGAAGGAGGTTCCCGTACTTACCCAAAGGGGGTGCTTTTGAAAATATAGTGACAGGACGTTTCGCCATCTAGAAATTTTTAGAGCTTTCCAGAACGTTAGAGAGTATTCTAGAACATTCCATAATATTCCGAAGTATTCGAGAGCATGCCACAACGTTTCAGAACGATCCGGAATGTTCCACGATGATCCGAAATGTTATGGAATGTTCGAGAATAGTCTGGAATATTCGGAATGATTCCAGAATATTCGGGGACATCCCGCAACATCCCGGATTATTGTGTAACATTCAAGAACACACTCGAAGGTTGTGGAATATTCTGGAACATTGTTGATCATTCGATGACATTTGATATGTTTTAGAATTCGCCACTGTTGGGAGTGTATAAAGCCTGTTCTGAAGCAAAACAGCGTAAACAAAAAGAACAGCGAAAAGAGACCAAGAGTACGAAGCACATTTAACTTCCCACTGGACGACAATGAGCACCGTGAGAAGTAGAGAAAACGAAGAACAACGAAATGAACGGACTGAAGAAACAATACTGCGACACAATCTTCTAATAAGGGACTGCGAACTCAAGTCAGGCATGAAAATATAGCTGTCCATTAAGAGCGGTACGGTCTAAGAAATGAAGCATTCCACTACGACCCTACGAAAGAATGTAACAAACACAAACACGAGCACGTCGCTAAATGGATAATGTCTGTCAATTTTGCATCGCGAAGAAATTCAGCAGAGGAACAGCTGGATTCTATTGTATAAAAGGAAAAATTCGAATATTACCGCTGGAAGCAACTCGACCGGAATTTTCGCATTACATGACCGGTGAAACCCCATTCTCTAAACACTTCCTTCAAAATATAAAAGCGTACAACGCCTGCTTTCAAAGGACTGCATTCGGTGTCACTTCGATCAACAATAAGAGATATCAAATGTATTAAGTTTTGCCCATCCAAGGACAAATCTTTCACAAAATGGGATCATTACTACCACTATCCAAAGAGGACCAAAATGTTCTGGATGTATACTTAACCGGAAATGAAGTAGCAGGATTTGATTAACTCTGCACAAATATCAGCAGATTGATACGAGTAGCAGTCAGAGATGTATAGGTGATCTCACACGAATGCAATCACTGATTGACATATTCAAAACAACATTAAGCCGAATGAATTCTGATGACTACAAAGTTATAATTCGAGGCGATAAAATACCCCAAGGACAACATGAACGTAGATGTAATGCGCCTTACATAGAAGTCGCCGTCGTAGTTGTCGACAGTGAAAACACAAGCCGTGATGTAATTGTTCAACGAAAAACAGGACGACTACAACGCACTGCAGAGACACATCGTTCACCAGATGCTTCCAGTATCCAGTAATATTTCTGCACCGAGAGGACGGATATCATCAATCTCATGTCAACCCCCTGAGCGAAACCTGGTTCCCCAGCTACTCATCAATAATATATTCCAACAACAACAGTAACTGTAACAGTTTGACGATAGACAGGCAGGTTTTCGAGTCCACGAATGTAGAAAGCTACTGGTTTGAAGATAAATATTTCGTCATTCCAAATTTAAAGTGCATTTTTGTCCACAAAGAAATTTTCTTGATAGATATTCGATAAGGAGCGGAAATAATAAGCGTCTGAAGGCTCTAGATAAAAAAAAAAAGGAAGTACAGCAGCTATTGCTTTCAAACCAAACTTATGAACAGGTTCCTACGCGAGATAAGCAGAGTGTTGCAGTTTCCTAGGTCACTTTTCGTGTCTTACGTCTGCAAGGTGCTTCAGTTAAAGAAACAGATGCCAACTGCTATGGACACTCTTCTGGGATGGTAGTTATTAACACAAACCTCATGTTTGTGCTCTTACATGCATAGCGTTACATTGTGAGGATTTAGCATATGCTTCGGTGTTTCCTTTATTTTTTTTATTTCTTAAGGGTTTTACGGTTCTAATTCAGTACAATCAAGCAATCAAGGTTTCCGTCTCTCAAGAACCGGTTTAGGTATCAAGTTGAAATTCGCGGTGTAATTAATTTAAACCTCTAAATCAATACAAGCAAAATATGCGACCATGTGTCCCACATATTTTGATGCTCGCAAACTCAAGCATCAGATAAATAGATGAAGGACTTCGAGCCATGTAAATCCTTGTGGTCAAGAGGTTAAGCTTGTGCGTGGATACCAGGAGATAGTGGGATTAATTGTCGGATGGAACACTAATTTTAGAAACTTCGTTTTAACCTAGCCCTTACCTGTCAACGTTGTGAGGAGTCCACGTTAAGCTGAACGCCCCTTTCGCCCTGATGATAAATGATGTAGATTAGGGACAGGTAAGTCGTCGATGTGATGTTGAAAATGAATACTTACATACGTTTTAAGGACAAATATATTTTATTATTTGAAGAACATTGGCTTTTAATTTCAAACAATGGCTATTGTTATTTGCTCATGTAGTAGCTGCATATTTATTATTATCAACAAGGAAGGAGTCATTTTTTTATCCAAGGAGACAGCATTTTGTTATGGAAACAGGAATAATAATGGCGCTGAAGCCACGCTGGAGAAGGCACTTACTGCGAGCGTAAGGAAGGGATCAAGGGCAGAAAAATGGATAGTAAACAAAAGACTGAAAAGAACTAATGGCAAAAATAAAAATAGTGTCGGCCGTTCGTGTTGCTTATTATGCTGTGACCGCACCCCCCGTCGTCACGCCGTCCGGACGTACATGGTTGGGTTTTAGCCGACCTCCGCCGGCCGGTGTGGCCGTGCGGTTTAGACGCTTCAGTCTGGAACTGCGTGACCGCTACGGTCGCAGGTTCGAATCCTGCCTCGGGCATGGATGTGTGTGATGTCCTTAGGTTAGTTAGGTTTAATTAGTTCTAAGTTCTAGGCGACTGATGACCTCAGAAGTTAAGTCGCATAGTGCTCAGAACCATTTGAACCATTTTTTAGCCGACCTCCCTTCCAAACGTTTTAGAACATCAGGTAAGTTCCTTTCTCTTATAATACTGCCGGATGACGGACTTCTGATACCACGCTATGTTGCCACAGTTCAAACCTATCATTATGGATAAAAGGACGTAAGGCGAGTGGTTAGGGCCCATGTAACATTTCTCATTTCCGTTTACTATCTTATTCACAAATCCCTCTGAAACAGATACGCTTTTGGCAATCGCAATTACATTTCATTACGACAGAGATTAGATCTCAATAACAGGACAACAAAAACAGGTACGCCTTGATTAATGAGAGTCTCAGCTAATCCAAACTACGAGATAGCTGTTAATTCAATTAAAAGGTAACAACCAGGGCTTCTTTAATAACAACTTCAGTTAAATGAAATCACCAAAAAATAAGAAGAAAAAAGAAAAAGAATACGGGGAGGCCTTCTTTAATAACAGCTTCAGTCAAGGAAAACTACCAAATAGAAAGCAGGCAGGCATTCAGTAACAGCTTCAATCAAGTAAAATACGCAAATAGAAAACATGTGGTCTTCAATGATAACAGCTTCAGCTAAGGGAAATTACCCAGAAAACAAACAGGTCTTTTTTAATAACAGATTCAGTTAAGTAAGACCAACAAAAGAAAATTGGCAGACCTTCACGAATAACTGCTTCGGTTAGGTAACCAAGAGTTTGAACTACCTCCTCATAAGGGGTGCACCAGAAGGCTGATACGCAAGGAGCACAAGACTACACCAAACAGAAAGGCCAAGAAAGGTTACGACAGGATCAGCCCTCAAGGCCCTTTCGTTAGGTGCTGACCGGCAAAAGAAATATTAGCACATCAAGGTTAATTACGTGATAGCAACAATAACTAGCAAAACAGTATACTTGTATCACTGCAAGATACCGCCTCTACAACGACGGTGAAACGCCCGAAAGAAAAATAGGTTGCCAAACCCAACATCTTTAGATATTGCAAATTTTGGGACCCAGGCACCAGTATAATTAGCAGAGTGCAATGTCATCTGCAGTGCCTGAAGGTAACTAGAATGCGGCATCCGGCCGTATTGCAAGAGAAACGTATTTATCTGGTGTTCAAAAAAATGGGTCAAATGGCTCTGAGCACTATGGGACTCAACTGCTGAGGTCATTAGTCCCCTAGAACTTAGAACTAGTTAAACCTAACTAACCTAAGGACATCACAAACATCCATGCCCGAGGCAGGATTCGAACCTGCGACCGTAGCGGTCTTGCGGTTCCAGACTGCAGCGCCTTTAACCGCACGGCCACTTCGGCCGGCTATCTGGTGTTCGAAGATGTTTGACAGAGAGGTAGGATGCAACCCACCCATCTAGGTACTGAGTGACGTTGGGGGTCCAGCCACAGGACTGGAGAAACACGTTAACGCTCCTGTTCAGGAAACACCATCGGCTCACACAGTTTAAGATATCTTGCTGATAAACAACATGGCCAGTATCGACTCAGGAAAAGCAAACAACAGTCACAACTGAAGCAATCAACTGGTGGTAAAATAGATCAGCTAACAAATCGCAATGATAGGTATCAACACGAAATCAATAGTTAAGACCTCAAAATCTGAAACTTAACTGAAGTTGACGAAGGCGAAGCTGAAGCTTGCCGGTTCCAAAGCGGGCCCATAATTCAGCACAGCTAAACTGGCTTCAACTCTTTCAACGCAGTTTCACGTCCCTGAGCTGGCTCGCCAGGCTACGCATAAAGACTGCACAGGAAGTCGACCACGGACTCAAATCGTCACACAAATATCCCATGCAGCCACTCCTGGACTCGGTGCCCAAGATGCGTGTGAAAGTGGTCGCCTTACTCGCCGGGCGGACCTCTCACAACAGCCTCCTCGCCCCGTTACCACTCCCCAACTCGCCACGCCACAACGTGCCCTGTCTGCATCAACAGTCTCACACTATTCAAATGGTTCAAATGGCTCTAAGCACTATGGGACATAACATCTGAGGTCATCAGTCCACTAGACTTAGAACTACTTAAACCTAACTAACCTAAGGACATCACACACATCCATGTTCGAGGCAGAATTCGAACCTGCGGCCGTAGCAGCAGCGCGGTTCCGGACTGAAGCGCCTAGAGCCGCTAGGCCACAGCGGCCGGCATTAATACTATTATTATCTACAAACACATTTGATATTGAACGGAATCCACAAAACGAGAGTGCTTCTCTCACTTGTCCCGTTCATTAGGTAAGCTTACATTATTACTCTGCATGTAATATGCTGCATGAGAAAAGATCGCCACACCCTTACCTGTGTTACTGTATCAGACGATAAGAAGTTTAAAAACTTAAAGATGAGATAGCGCTCTATATCTGGCCTATGTGTTTATGCTGCGCTGTAGTTATGAGTAGACTATAAACACCTACATCATCTCAGAATCAGAAGTGGTAAGCAAAACTTCCAGCAGAAATTTCACTATCCTGATATGTTGCCAATTCGTGCAGCTGACTGTCATGTGATTTAAAAAATCAAATCTAAAAGACGACTTGGGCAGACAGATGGTCAGCATCGATGTAGACGAAAAAGGAAATTAATGTATCGAGCAGATTATTGTCAACTTCCTGGGAGTACTGAGCAGTCTTCTTTACGAACCAGTCATGAACTAATGCTCTCTGTAGGTTGATGGTGTGTATGAATGCCTACGTATTCCCAAGCTCCAGGTTCGATTCACGTTATAGACACCGATTTTTGACATACAAAGAGATCCTCTTCACACCTGGCAAGGCAAGCTGGACAATGTAGGTTGCCTCATGGTTCTAAATCCACCTTAGACACGTCCCTTCGCTATCTACTTAGGAGAGTCGGTGAAGAGTGGCACATGTCATCTACATCTACATACCTGCATATATACTCTGTTAGCCACCAAGCACTGTGTGGCGGAAGGCACAATTCGCACCAAAGTCATATTTCCCCCCCCCCCTCTGTTCCACTCACGGATCGCGTCAGGGAAAAACGACTGTCAGAACGGCTCAGTACGAGCTCTAATTCCCCTTAACTTTGAATGGTGACCATTGCGTGATTTGAAATGCTCCACATCCTCGGCGAAGATCGGATGTCAGAATTTCGTTAGCGAACCCTTCCGTTTAGCGCATCGTCTATCTGTAAGTGTGTCCCACTTCAAACTTTCTATGACATTTGTAACTCTCTCGCGATGGCTAAATGTACCACTAACGAATCTTGCCGCTCTTCTTTGGACCTTCTCAATCTCTTGAATCAGACCCAACTGGCAAGGGTCCCATACAGACGAGCAATACTCTAAGATTGGACGAACTGAAGTATTGTAAACAGTTTCCTTTGTTAAAGGATTGCATTGCTTCAGGATTTTACCAACAAAGCGGAATCAAGAGTTCGCCTTATCCATTACTTGTGTAATCAGGTCGTTCCATTTGAGATCATTTCGAATAGTCACACTCAGATACTTGACGGATGTCCCCGCCTCCAAAGACGGGACATTTATTTTGTACTTGTACATTAATAGGGAATTTCGCTTTGTTATACGCAGTAGGTTACACTTACTAATTTTGAGAGATAACTGAAAGTCATTACAACACACATTCATTTTCAGCAAATCTTCATTGATTTGTTCACTGTTTTCCTGTATACTACAGCATCATCAGCAAACAGTCTAATGCCGCTGTCGATACCATCAACTAAATCGTTTATGTAAATCGTAAAAAGCAGCGGACCTATTGCGTTGCCCTGGGACACACCTGATGCTACGCGTGGGTCTGTTGAAGTCTCCCCATTCAGGACGACACACTGCTCTCTGTCTGTTAGAAAACTTTTATTCAACAGCATATGTCATCGGATAGACCGTAAGCGCCCACTTTTGGAGCAAGCGACAGTGCGGAACTAAATCGAACGCCTTTCGAAAGTCGAGGAATATGGCATCAAACTGGGAGCCGGTATCTAGAGCCTTTTGTGTATCATGCACAAAGAGGGCCAAGTGCGTCTCGCATCACCGATGTTACCTAAAACCGTGCCAGTTTCTGCAGATGAGCTTCTCAGAGTCTAGGAAGGTAATTATGTCTGAACACAAAATATGTTCGATGGTTCTACAACAAATCGATGTCAGCGAAATTGGCCGGTAATCATGCGCATACGATTTTCTATCCTTTTTATAGACTACTATGACTTAGGCCGTCATCCAGACCCGTGGAACTTTCCGCTGTTCCTATGATCTCCGGTAGATGATGCATAAGAATGGTGCTATATTTGTCGCAAAGTCAACATAAAATCTTACGGGGATAAGATCTGGGCCAGATGCCTTCTTGACGTCTAAGGATCTTAACTGTTTTACAATCCCAGATACACTAAACACTATGCCGTCCATACTTCGGTTTGTTCGATAGTTGAAACGGGGAATGGTGCTGCAGTCCACTACCGTAAACGAGTTTTTCAAAGCTAGGTTTAGAATTTCGACTTTCTGTTTATCATCATCTGTTACATTACTCGTACTGTCAGCAAGAAGCCGGCCGTTTTGGCCGAGCGGTCCTAGGCGCTTCAGTCCGGAACCGCGCTGTTGTTACGGTCTGAGGTTCGATTCCCGCCTCGGGCATAGATGTGTGTGATGTCATTTGGTTAGTAACGTTTAAGTAGTTCTAAGCCTAAGGAACTGTTGACCACAGGTGTTAAGTCCCACAGTGCTCAGAGCCAGTTTTTGTCAGTAAGAAGAGGTATTGTTTGATGCGTTCATATATTTTACGTACGACCAAAATTTTTGGGGGTTATATTCAGAATTTGCAGGTAAAATATTGCTCTCAAATTCGTTAAAAGAATCTCTCATTGACCCTTTGACAGCTGCTTTCATTTCGCATAATTTCTGCTTCTCAGTGGGGCAATGACTTCGTTTAAAACGACTCTGCAAAATTCTCTGCCTTCTCAGCAACTTCGTAATATGTTTGTGGAACCAAGGTGGAACCTTTCCCTCCCCTATATATTTGATGCGTACATATTTCTCTACCACGTGGTGGACAATTCCTCTACATTACGACCAAAGATGCTCAATAACTTTGTGTCATGCGATGAATGCTTGGATATGACTATGAAGATATTCATTAATGACTTATTTATTTGCTTTCCCAAACAAGAGAACTCTACGCTGTTTCATTGGTTTTTTGGGCAGGGGCGGTAGTTATACCAGATAGAAACTGTATCACGAGTTTCCTTTGTTGCATGATTTATTATTATTATTATTAATGATCGTAATGTATGATCAACGGTCACTTATATCTTATTATATCTGAACTTGAGATACTGAAAATCGAAATTCGAAATCAGATCTCGCTTTCGTCTTGGTCTAATGCCTTTGAGACGATGCAGTTCCAAAGCTTATTTGTTTCCCCAAAATGCTGAAGTCCTCATGGTCTCCCCGATGCGCGTTTGTCGGTTCAAATCGCGATCTGCCACAAAAGATTCGACAGCGTTTTTTCAACACAGGTGACAAATGGTAGTAATTTTTAACACCTCTCGTGCTTTCAACAGTAACGTTTGGTACCGGTTTCCACTACTACTCAGGCACAGAACTTCTCGTCGTATCATTTCACGTTCGAACATGCCACTCTTAGTTAGTGCCGAAAAGAATTAGTCAATGACTGTTCGTGTGTAGTCAACGACGACGGTAAGTCCACTGTTTGAGTTCCACTCAGCATAGAATCTTACGTCATGTTATTTCCATTCGAGACATGGGCATATCTCGCTACTCGTGAAGTAAAGAGATTTTTAATGTCTATTCGCGACTTTAAGTCAAGGACGATAAGTAATGGATTAGGGTACCGATAGTGAAATTATTTTCGTCTCATGATTTCGGTTTCAATATGCTTGCTTGCTTTTTGAAGAATTATGATTGTAACATATGATTGTGCTTAGTTAACAGGCCGATTAGGTGCTGGGTTCGGATCTCCTTCAAACACAAAACTTTATGCCTTGTCATTTCAATTTTATATCTGTGCAGACTTAGTTACTTCTGACTGACACCATATTTAAGATTTTTCGGAGTTAGTTAATAGGAAAATAGTTACTTAATTGTACAGCCAGAACCAACTGCATGTTCGTAACACAATTTCGAGTTGAAACTCGCTTTTGAAATGTCATTTATTGTAATGAATTCGAATTTACAAGCGTAATGTTTCTGTCACATCTAATAATGTGTTTTCTGATATTAGCATTATCATGATATTAACTTGCATCTGAAATGATAACCATACAGAGCAGTTATCACTTATGATCTCCTGAAGTAGCCGTTTTCTATAATCAAACGACTGAAGTGAAAAAGGAGCAGGGAACCTACAAGACACTTAGGTAATGTGAGTTGTACACAAATCTGGTTGTTCGGACACATTTTCCGCATAGTCGAATGTTAATGACATCGCACATTCACTGACTCATCTTGAAGAAGCGCTAACGTGTCATTTGCTACTTCTTTCTCTCTCTACGGAATTGTTTGGGTTCCTTTCTGACGAAATATCAATTGTTGTAGATATAATGCTGTTGATATAATGCTATATTTGCTTTGTTTATCACTGCGTTCGTTTTGCTTTGTGTAAATACCAACAGCACTGTAGTACTGTTGTCAGTTACTTGGCGCTCTGGGCAGTTCAATTCTGCTCCTCATGTTATGCTCACCATTGGATACCTCCAGTCCCGTTCACTGTTCCCATTAGGAGCCAATAGTGTGACGGAATGGTAGACAGTACGTGATGTGTCAAATGCCGTGAACATCATTGGCCTCTTACGGCCTCGCACTCAAGGGTTTCCTTGTTAGTGGCGTTGCAGTAACTTGAAGCGAAAAAGAAAATGAATGAGAAGAACAGAAACGAGTGGGGAACCAATCTACCGACAATATAGACCGAAAATAGGAAACTCCACTGACATGAGTGTCATTCATGCCCCTACGCCTGTGAAGCAGCATCGACGCTAATCCACTGTTCGCTTGAGGCTGTCGTAATGATATGTGGAATGTAGTCGGAGGACGGTGATAATAACAGTAATAGATGACTTGGAGTGACACGACCACATCTCACATCGTGGACGTTATATGCTCTGTAAAGTTGGATAGGCACCGAGCTGTGGCAGACTTGACGACACTGTACGTTGCTGATGCACACACAAGTGGTCTGAAGCAAACCGTCCAGTGCACAGTATTGAACATCGGTATCAGCAGCCAACGACATATACGTGTTTCGTGCTGACGAAAAGCTGTGCTTTTGTGGACACGGTATAATGGAGACCCGTCCGTGGACCGATAGAAACGTGTCGCCTGGGCAGAAGAATCACGTTTCTTGTTAGACCAAGTCCATGGTAGTGGCTGAATACGTTGTAATCCAAGCGACCAGCTGCCCAAAATATGCGTATCACCGTATATCTAGACCGTCTGGGACGGTAGTCACCTAAGCGTCCATGGAACTTGTGGTAGTAATCGACTGCAGCACTGTAGCTGCGGACTAGGTGATCATTGTTGCTGACCATCAGCATGTTTTCACGATTGATGTATTCCCTAACGGCGCTGATGTATCAGGATGACTGTCTGTGTCACAAGGCCAGATTGGTTGTACAGTGGTTTAAGGAGTATCATTTAAGGATCATGATAGTGAACACGTGTTGTTGTCTCATCGGAACTGCAACATACGAAATATTAGTTCACTTTACTACATAAATGGCAAAAAGATTCATTTAACGTGCTACACCCTTTTGCCACAGGAATGCTTGATGATTTACAAAAGTCACTGACTATTAAATTACCACGTGATGCACTAATTGACAAAGGGTGCTGCTGAAGTGTAATATTTAACATTTACAGAAGTACTTTTCCATGTGAGACGTGAATAATTCTTCAGTCCTACTCGATGATTTCCACTGCTTCAAGTGAGGTCACGAATAGTGGCAGAGCATTTCCATGCTCTGCTCTACATTGACCTCCGTGCGGGGGTGCTGTGGTGCCGGGAGAGAGGTGTTCTTCGGCCTCTCCCATTCGTCGTTGCGAATTGCAGCAAGACCTCGCTAGTATCTGTGGTGTCGATGTAGGTCCCAGACTTCCCTGTGATACCGGGATCTCTGGATGTGATGTAATATCGATAGCAAAGATACCACGGTGTAGGTGCAAGTTCGTAGGTTGGCACTCGACACCGACACAGACGACAGCGCCCTCTAGCCGGCGCTGTGCAGTTCTACGAGCGCCGCTCCGGATTCAGCCCATTTGATTCCGATTAGACAACCAAGCAATATTTTTTCTGTTTTATAGTGGGCGAGCTACTACAGATTTGGCCTGTGTAACTTTCGTTAGCGTTGATACCTGTACGGCTTCGCACTTACGTGCTCATCTCAGATAAAGTTACGTAAGCCTAATGTATTCCTACTCTTTCTTTAGTAGGTGATTTAAATTTAAACGCAGTACCGAAGCATTTCTCCTTTTTCTGCTTCTACTCGCTTCCTGCATTCGGCCTACTGTTCAGTTAACAGAAGCCGACCCACGCGCCGCCTTCCAGGCGGGATACAAAATGTGATACCACACATATCTTTGGAAATGAACCGAGAGCTTGTCGAAATTCGCCTTGCCACGTGCTGCTGTATTTCATTGCAAAAGTGGACCAAGACACTATCGAGCATATGGTCGTAATATTTGGTTGTCCTGCATTGCTGTTGTTGTGATCATCTTTCACTTCCATACGTGGCTATATTCCATACAAATACTTTCAGAAACGACTTCCTGACACATATTTTCTCGATGTTAACAAATTTCTCTACTTCAGAAACGCATTTCTTGCCATTGCCAGTCTACATTTTATATTCTCTCTACTTCGACCATCATCAGTTATTTTGCTACCCAAACAACAAACCTCATTTACTACATTAACTGTCTCATTACCTAATCTAAATCCCTCAGCATCACCCGACTTAATTCGACTACATTCCACTATCCTCGTTTTGCCTTTATAATGGTCATCTTATATCCTCCTTTCAAGACACTGTCCATTCTGTTCAACTGCTCTTCCAAGTCCTTTGCTGTCTCTGACAGAATAACAATGTCATCGGTGAACCTCAGAGTTTTTGTTTGTTCTCCATGGATTTTAATTCCCACTCCGAATTTTTCTTTTGTATCCTTTACTGCTTGCTCAATATACAGATTGAATAACATCAGGAATAGACTACAACCCTGTCTCACTCCCTTCCTAATCACTGCTTCCTTTTCATGTCCCTCGGCTCTTATAACTGCCATCTGGTTTCTGTACAAATTGAAAATAGTCTTCCGCTCCCTGTATTTTACCCCTACGACCTTCAGAATTTGAAAAAAAAAATTCAAATGGCTCTGAGCACTATGGGACTTAACTGGTGAGGTCATCAGCCCCCTAGAACTTAGAACTACTTAAACCTAACCTAAGGACATCACACACATCCATGCCCGAGGCAGGATTCGAATCTGCGACCGTAGCGTTCGCACGGTTCCAGACTGTAGCGCCTAGAACCGCTCGGCGAAACGGGCCGGCCAGAATTTGAAAGAGAGCATTCAAGTCAACATTGTCAAAAGCTTTCTTTAAGTCTACAAATGCTGGAAATTGGGGTTTGCCTTTCCTTCATCTATCTCCTAAGATAAGTCGTATGGCCTAACGCGTTTCAACATTTCTACGTAATCCAAACTGATCTTCCCCGAGGTCCACGACCTCTAGTTTTTCTATTTGTTTTTAAAGAATTCGCGCTATTATTTTGCAGCCGTGACTTATTAAACTCTTAGTTGGGTAATTTTCACAACTGTCAACACCCGCTTTCTTTGGGATTGGAATTATTATATTCTTCTTAAATTCTGGAGGTATTTCGCCTGTCTCATACATCTTGCTCACCACATGGTAGAGTTTTGTTAGGGCTGGCTCTCCCAAGGCTGTCAGTAGTTGTAATGGAATGATGTCTACTCCCGGGGACTTGTTACGATTTAGGTTTTTCAGTGCCCTGTCAAACTCTTCAGCCAATATCATATCTCGCATTTCATATTCATCTACACCCTCTTCCGTTTCCTAATATTATCCTTAAATACATCGCCCATGTATAGCCCCTTTATGTACTCCCTCCATAACCCTGCTTTCCCTTCTTTGCTTAGAACTGGGTTTCCATCTGAGCTTTTGATATGCATACAAGTGGTTCTCTTTTCTCAAAGGTCTCTTTAATTTTCTTTTAGGCATATATACATTATTATATTCTGGATGCAACTGATTCTTTTGCTGTGTGTGTCAGAGCGTGTGTGTTTGCGTATTTGAGGCAGGGACAGCGAGAGAGAGAGAGAGAGACAGAGAGAGAAAGAGAGAGAGAAGAGAGAGAGCGAGAGAGAGAGGAGAAAGACAAGAGATATATAGGTTAGTGCAGCCAAAACCATTTACGAAAGCTTAAGATTAATGCAAAAGACTATGGCGTGAAAGATATGTATATCACCATAAGTTACAGTGAGAAAATTTATTAGAATTATTCAGTCAGTAGCACGGTCCACATCATAATGAGAGGTTACAATTATTATCCTTGGAAGGTTTCCAGAACTTACTAAATAGGATCACAGATTATTGCGTTTATATCGATGTAAATTCTATTTAAGCCTTAGCACCATTATTACCTCATTCCTGGAAAACTCTGCCGTTCTCGTCACGCAATGTTATGGAATGGGAGAATGAGAGGTACCTGCGAATACGGCGAGCCGGCCGTGTCACAGCCAGGGACAGGCCGCCGTCGTCAGCAGAAGCATCAGCAGCAGCCGAGAAGCGCTGATGCAGAGGGTGCCGTGTTCAGGAGGCGGCGTCGGCGGCGTCGGCGGCGTCGGCAGCGGTGTCGGCGTCGGCGGCGTCGGGCAAGTTGGCAAAAGTTGGGTCCGGGCTCGCGGGGGGAAGTGGCACGCTTCCTGCCGCGCCGCCGACCGGATGCGCAGCGTAAACACGAAGCAATCTCCCGCCAGTCTTTGCGAACTTCATCGTTCAGCGGTCACCAAGTTTCGCCAGGAGTCGACGTAGATCCCCAGCACTGGTTTTATGCCGCGCCTTTAGCTGCGAGACTTCTGACTTACCGTCCCAGCGTGAACAACATCTCGCAAGAAGCGCTGCAGCCAAATACCTGCTGTGGACGCGGAATTCTCACTGAATGTATCAACGCGAGTCGTAGTCGCTGCCGGAATGTCTCCTTGGACGTCAGTGGAAGATTAGATGGTGTTCTCTGTAGCTAAGACTTATGCAACGGAAAAAATCGAAATATTCCGCACAGCAGGCTACGGCTTTTAAGGAAAATGCCTGGATGGTCCTATTAAAAGCCCACAGACGATATACTTCCCCATCCTTCTCTAATCCGGCAGGGCCAATGACCTCACTGTTTGGTTCCCTCCCTCAAACCAACCAACCAACAACTGGTAGGACATGTTCTTTGCCACGAAACGAATGTCAGTCGTAGCTCTGTGACGTACGGTGTGTCACTGAGTCCGTTATGAATTTGTTAGCTGTTATGGATTCATTGGAAGACTCCTAAGGAAATGCAGTTCGAAAACAAAGGAAGTGAGTTACAGTACAATTGGTCGCCCACTGCTTGAATACTGCTCACCGGTGTGGGATCTGTACCAGGTAGGGTTGATAGAAGAGGTAGAGAAGATCCAACGGAGAGAAGCGCGCTTCGTTACAGGATCATTTAGTAATCGCGATAGCGTTACTGAGATGATAGATAAACTCCAGTGGAGGACTCTGCAAGAGAGAAGCTCAGTAGCTCTGTACGGGCTTTTGTTGCAGTTTCGAGAACATACCTTCACCGAGCAGTCAAGCAGTATATTGCTCCCTACTACGTGTATGTCGCAAAGAGACCATGAGGATAAAATCGGAGGGATTACACCCCACACAGAGGTATACCGACAATCTTTCTTTCCATGAACAATAAGAGACTGGACTAGAAGGGATATCCAATAGAGGTACACAAGATACCCTTCGCCACACATCATCAGTTGGCTTGCGGAGTATGGATGTAAATGTTGATGAAGAACTACGTCCCTTTCTTCTAACAGCTGACGTTACCCAAATATGTGTTTAACACAGTTTGAAATTCAATAGAAATAAATGTTAACTCTCGTTCTTCAAAAGAGAATTTCTTCTGCAAACAGCGCTAAAGGAAGATTGAGATAGGTTCTGTCTAAAACATTTAAAGGACTTACCTGTGTTCAGAAAGAATAGATAAATACAATTGGTGGCTTCGTGTTTCTTGGTGTTAGGAATAGCTTATCTTGTAACATCGGAAGTAGGTAGTTCCTTCGATTTAGTATGGACAGAGGGCATAATTGATAACCTGAACAAATCAATAATTGGTTCTTTTTATTGCACTCCGACTCAGATTATGCAGTTGCTGAAAGGTTCAAAGAAAGTTTGAGTATCATCTCAAATGGGTATCCGACTCATACATTTGCAGCTGGTAATGACATCAATTTATCCTCCATATGTCAGCGAAATTACATGTTCCAGGCCGGTGACAGGTATCAAACATTTTCAGAAATTGTACTAAATTCTTTCTACGAGAATTATTTTGAGCAGTTAGTTCAGGAACTGACAAGAAATTTAAATGATTGCTAAAACATTCACTTAGCAATGAATAATCATGAACAAATAGGCGCATCTTGACCCATACAGGAATTAGTAACCATAATGTTGTTGTAGCGAGACTGAATACCTTCAAGTCTAAAACTACCAAAAATAAGTGCAAAATACATCCATTTAAAAGGTAGATAAAAATAATCTTGCCGCTTCCTGAGACGCAATCTCCATTCCTTCCGAACGAACTTTTTTAGAGTGCCCAGATGTGGCTTACATTCAAAGAAATAGCATCGGCAGCAATGGGGAGATTTACTGGATTTAAGGTAATAATAAACCGATCTGATCCTCCATGGGACACGAAACGTGCCAAAACACTGTAGAAGAATCAACGGAAAAAAGTGTCAAAAATTAAAGGAATGCAGGGTCCCCAAGATTAGCGGAATTTTATAGTTGCTTGAAATTTAGCACGTTTATCAATGCGAGATGCTTTCAATAGTTTCCACAACAAAACTCTGTCTCTAAATCTGGAGCAAAATCCAAAAGGATGCTGGTTGTATATAAAGCACAATAGTTGCAAGACACGATTAGTACCTTCACTGCTCGATGACGACGTAAATACTGCGAATGACATTGCCACTGTAGTGGAGTACTACGAGTAAATACGAAATTCCTTCAGCGGGGAAGAAGAATAAGTGCAGATTCAAGAATTCGAATCAAGAACTGCAGCAAACTAAGTATAATAAAAGGTATCCTCGGTGTGGCGAAGCAACTCAAATCAAGTAAGAAAGGCAAAACTTCCCGTCTAGATCGCACACAACTGAGGTTCATTTCGTAGTATGCTAATGTATTAGCTCCACATTTACAAATCCCCGAAATATGCTCACCAAAAGACTGGAAAGTTGCTTAGGCCACTGCAGCATTCAAAAAACAAATATAGAAATAATCCGCTGAGTTGCATACCCATATCACTGAAGTCGATTTGCAGTTGGATTCTGGAACATATACCGTGTTCGAACACTATAAATTCCCTGGAAGGAAAGGATCTATTGACCCATAGTCAGCATGGATGCAGCAAATATCGTTCTTGTGAAACACAACAAGCTCTTTCTTCTCATGAGGTATGGAGTGCTATTGACAGTGGATATAAATTGATTCCATTTTTTTAGATTCCCAGAAAGGCTTTTGATACCATTCATCACACGCCGCTTATAATCAAACTGCGTGCCTATGGAGTTTCGTCTCAGATGTGCTACTTGATTCGTGATTTTTAGACACAAACATGACTGTTCGTAATAACTAACAGAAAGCCATGAGGTAAAACAGAACTCCAATAGGCACGGAAGTGTCGTAAGCCATCTCCGTTCGTAATCCATAAAAGTAATTTAGGAGACAATTTCAGCAACCAGCTGAGATTGTTTACATATGATACCATGATTTGCAGCCTAGTAAATCGTTATTATATCAAAAGCAGTTGCATAATCATCTTAGAAAATTTCTGTGTGATGCGAAAAGAGGCAGATGACCATACATAATATAAAGAGTCAGGTCACCTACATGAGTACTAAAATTAATTCGTTGAATTTCGGTCACACAATAACTTAAATAAATCTAAGGGCAGTCAGTTCTACTAAATCACTGGGATAACAATTACGAAAACATAAACTGGCACTATCGCATAGATGACGTGGGTAAGACCAACGAAAGACTGAGTTTAGTTGGCAGATGCAACAAATTCACTAAAGGGATTGCCTACGCTGTGCGTCCGTCGTCTGATAAAGTGAAGATTGACAGAAGACATCGAAAAAGTTTAAAGAAGGGCAGCTCGTTTTGTTTTATCGCTAAATACGGGAGAGAGGGCCACAGATATGATAAGCGAGTAGTGATAGCAATCATTAAAACAAAGGAGAAATTTTTTCATGAAATTTCAATTTCCATATTTCTGCCCCGAATGAGAAAATGATTTGTTGACGCTCTTCTACGGATGTGAATATTGTCATCGTAATAAAATAAGGGAAACACAGCTCGCATGCGAAAGTTTAAGCTATCGGTTTCTCTGCGCGCCATTCAAGAATGGAACGGTAGAGAAATAGTTTGAAAATTGTTCAATAAACCCTCTGCTAACTTAGGAGCTCCATTATTGCGAGGCAGGCAAAGGTCAGGAGAGCGGTGTGCTGACCCCATGTGGGTCCACACAGCATCCCGTAATGAATTACTGGGGATGTCACGGCCGTCGGTCGACTATCACGCGGTCTTCAAGGCCCCATCTCGGAGATTCCCTTTTTATATACATAACTTGTTCGTAAATAAAGCACGTTTAAATAACACTGCAGAGAGACCAAGTGAATAACCGCAATTAAAATCACAGTCAAATTGCAAAAGACCCTTCTGTTAGTGGACTACATTTCCTGGGGATTTTTCCAACGGAGTCTAGCATCTGCCTCACCTGCGATTGGTTGTATGTAGTCATTCCACTTTAAATTGCTAGGTGTGCATATTCCCATGCATTTAATGGATGTCATAGCTTTCACTGACTATTCTGTTATCGAGCAGTCGTTGTAAGGTGTCAGGCAAATCCAACACCTTCCATGAAAACCCTGACATGATAAGCAAATCCAGTAGTATGTCACATAGATCCGAATGAATCGTGACATTAAATTAACCAAAGTAATACGAGTAACGAGTGAGCAAATGGAATACCACAGACTAACACAAGAATGCCTAAACGCATGTCATACCTCCCCACCGTGAGACAGACGCAGTTCCGAGGGGAGAAACGAGAAGCCGAGAGCAGATCCGTGTTATGCTGGAAGGCCGTACGATAAGGGACGGACACCCACGTCGTCAGATAGCCGCTAGGACCACCCCCCAGCCCATGTTAAAAGCTAGAGCCCTCCAGAAGAACAGTATAGATCTTACGATAACACTAAAAGGACCACACCAGCTGCAAGTTTTAGCGTGAGACTTTTTCGCGTCTCTGTTACGTTGTAAACTTTAAAAACATTGCCCCACCACGAAAAGTATAACGTTTCTCATTGGACAGACAGAATTTTCGTAGGCGGAGCTTAAGGCTAACATTGAGACCCTGATTGGTCAGATGCAAACACAGCCAGATAGTTTTTTTAAACGAAGTTCGGTAAATTGTAGTAAGGAGAAGTTAGGAGAGAGTTGCTTCCGAGACGGCGAGGTGAGTGGAGCTGTGCTGTCCGCCGCCCCCTGATGAACACCGACAAGGTAATGAACGCACGCGATGCCGCATAACAGCGCATAAAGCTTCACTCAGAGCTGCAGAAGTCTCATCTGTTACACCCCCTTTTTGCGTAATACTAGTGTCGATCGTCAATTAAAGCTCATGGTGTTCACATTTGCCACTTGAAGTAACAATCTGAAACGCGATGATTTTTCTGTTATATAGTTATTGAGAAGCCACATCAGCCACTGTAATTTACGACAAGTTAGATAAGTAATTAAAGATAATTGAGGGTCACTGTAGACCATTTTGATAGTTTTCTCTTTTGTGAAACTTAATTTAAACCTAGATTATAGATGTGATATGGCACAACTCACCCTTCGATCCATTGTAGAACTTGTAAACCCATTCAGGGAACATTCGTTCACATTTTTGTTGAACGCAGTTGGTTTTTACCATCCTGTATTAAAAAATTTCCTTTTATCAATAGTGCAATTTATAAACAATGTTATGTGAGTAGAATAATATTCCCAATGGTAAACTTAACTGCTTTTTCGACGTTATTTTACCAGATAACTGAAAATACGAAAGCCATGAACCCCTTCCACTAAATTTAGTTAGTATTAAGATTCTTTTACAGGGGGTGCAGTGGAGCTGACGCTGAAATCATTAAGTATTAGGTTATATCATCGCTAGTCTCACTTCTGAACTCTACATGTCATTCGTGGTCTGACGTCTCCTTACCAGTAACAGGTCCCAGGTTCAAACTAGTCAATTCCCTAAAAAACACGCTCAGAGCGTCGTTGCGCGAAAGTGATAGGGAGACACGATATAGAACAACAGACACCACGCAGAATGTTAGATCGTACTATAGTGGCTGTTTCTGGATTGATGGCCAACTATCAATGTCAGCAAGAAGCGTCGATCCGCTACTGGTGTATCTGCGTTTGGCTCCACGTTTCTTAAATTTTGATATCTCTGCGTAATAAAGCTGGGACGATATTCTTTGCGCTTCTAATTTTTTCATTATGCTACAGAGAAGAACTGGACGCCTTCTGGTAGGCGATTCTTATAGGCGGTTAAAAATTTACGAAGCAACGTAGATGACACTGAGACAAGTAATTTAAGACACATATAGTCGAAAATTTAGGGAAATACCGCAGAAGTGGATGAGAAATGTCGAACGTTAGACGTTACCAGATGACGTACTTCGCAGGACACGCAGCTGTCCAGCCAGTCGGTCTGTTACAGCTGACCATTCCAAATCCACTCAAGTATTCACGTCGTTGTGGCTCGGGAGCCACCTGTGTGACTGTGGCTTAAGGTTCGGGTCTTGAGTCTGACAGGCAATTTTTTTATTAAACAGTTATGTGTTTACATTGAGATAATATTTACTTCTTTATATACCCGTCTCGCGTCTCTGCTGATTCACTGCAAAGTACAGTACGACAAAGACCTCTCATATTGTATCACAAGTGAATGAGTATGAGCTTCGGAACTGCTTCGTTACTAGCAAATGATCTACGTTTTCTTTATAAAATAATGTCAGTCAACAAGAAACGGAAGTGACAAAGGGAAATAATCATAAAGCAATAATAGTTTTTAAGTGATGAAAATAGGAGCAGCTTTTACAGCGAGGATAATAATGTTTGTAACTTGTACTTTTATAACAGTTCGCATTTACAAACTTTGTTCGAAATCAGCATCGTTTGCTCGGATGAGGGTGATGCACGCTCAATCATGCCGTCATGTCCAGGCCCATCCACTGCACATTACGCTATATGGTGGCGTCACATGTTCAGCATTTCCGATCCATTTTTTGGGTTATTTCTCGACATTTTCGACGTCATGTGTCTTATACTAAATTAGGTGTCTCACCGTCGTCTACGTTGCTTCGAAGGTTTTCGAACGTTAGTAAGAATATCCCTGTACACTGACTTTTGGTTCACATGGACAAACAAAGCGAAATGGCTTTCACATTCTCCTTTCCTGTGCTATTCTGATAGATTCTTACGGACATTTTCGCTCTCCAGAAATATACATAACTTTTCTTTCATTTTTGTTGCCATAGTGGCAGATTTATGGAAGAACAATTGGATTTTCTGTTGTGGCTTTAATATAGTCTCTTTTATTTACACCACGATCAGCCGATTTAAGCTTTAGCCACCTTCAGTCTGGTACGCCCACATTCTTAAGAAAAATGGGCAACAGCAACGTCGGATACTCGTCAGCGAATTAAAATAATACGCACCTAACCACTCGTATAGGTCATTGCCCTACCCGCATAGATCTGACACCAGTCTGCACTAATCAGCTGTCCACATAAATAAATAATTACCACTGTACTACGGATCACACCTTTCGATATATGCGGGGGACATGGTGTGCCACTATTGTACATCTTTTGTCGGTGAGTTTACAGTTAATTAACAGTGGGGCATCATGTCTCTGAGACCACAGCGCATATCGATAGAGGTGATCCGCTGACCGGTGGTCGCTTTTTGTTGTATGTCTCTGCAGGCCTGGGTGACCGAGCGGTTCTAGGCGCTACAGTCTGGAACCGCAGGACCGCTACGGTCGCAGGTTCGAATCCGGCCTCGGGCATGGATGTGTGTGATGTCCTTAGGTTAGTTAGGTTTAAGTAGTTCTAAGTTCTAGGGGCTGATGACCTCAGCAGTTAAGTCCCATAGTGCTCAGAGCCATTGAACCATTTCGTATGTCTATGAACTGCTCTTTACTGTAAACTGGTCAGTGGTACGTTACGAGGGAGGAGTGAGGTGAATAGCCAATACTTTCGTGTCCACAGTGATCACTCAGTGTCTGACGCGGTTAGCGCCCCATTAATACCGTACCAGACCTGGGAAGACCACTAATAACTAACAACGGTATTGTACGCTGGTCACAGATCTACATGTCACAGGGAATTGCAGCTACAATCATTTACAAATCCGCCGATGTATGTGCACAAAATTGTTCTAACATCCGACTACGTTGTCTGGATTATGTTTGTCGGGCGGTATGTAGATCTGAAAACTAAAAAGTTGCGTTGTGGCTCCAGGTCCATATTAGACTACACGACTATCTATAAATTTAAAGAATATCATTATTGAGACATGTGCGGTTCGTGTTCATGCCATTTATTGTTTGTCATCCTCTTTTATGGTACTGCCGCCTCGTTTTCTTATTCCATTTACTGGCGTCACTAACTTCTGCCTTACTTGCCCATGAGTGGCAGCAGCAGCGCTTATCGAAAGTGCACTGTTGTACAATTTCTGGAGTGACCGACAGTATTTCCGGCCTTCGTGTGTCTGGAAGTCAGTTGGAGATGGGCCAGCAGTGCAGTCGCGGACGGAGCAATGGTTGGCAAGGACGGAGCGTCGCGGACGGAGTGAGGTGTGGTCAGCCAGTACTTGCCGACCGCTAGGGACACACATGCACTGTCCGACTGAAGGAGACTGGAGTGGAAACGACCGTTGGTTGGTCGTTCGGTCGGTCGTCCCATCAGCCGACGTCTGGTTGGTCCTTCGACTGTTTCCGTGTGTGGAAGTCGGTCGGTTGGCGCAGAGCAGCGAGAAGGTCCCCATCGCGGGGAGTCGGGCCGGAGTCGCTGTCGGCGTGCACGGGCGGTTGGAGTTGTGAGGCGCTTCTTGCGAGGGTTACGAGGTTTGTCGCCCACCGATCTTGGACTCTAAAGTTGAGTGCTCACTTAACCTACTATCAAGCCTCAACTGCTACCGCTTCTCTTCGTTTGATCCTGGTTGTTGCTTTCTGCGAGACTCCTGTGAGCAACAACAAGTATGTATTGAAGTCGGCTAAAATTTCAGCCGTTTTCTTGGATGTGGTTTAACTTAATTTTAGTCACTCCTTCATTAATGCAGTGCACCAGCGGTATCTTCTGCCTTGTGGCCGTTAACGTTCCGGTTACCTGCCCTGGCCTTTGACGTAGTTTTTGGGAGTATATTTTCCTCGTCGTGTTGTTGCTGTCCAGTACGGCGTGTAGTTTTACAGCTGAGATGTGTTGGTAGTTTTGGGCGTTTACTCTGACTTGGCTGGATTGGGTACCAGTATCCAGAACATTGTGCTATTGATGTCTTGTTGTCGTTTTGCTCGTTGGGTGGAGCAGAACTGATTTTGTGGGTTGGTTTGTTGGCTTGCCTTGGATGGGTTGCTTTCCGATTAAGAGGTTGTCGGTCTGGCTGCCTATCTCACCTAAACGTGCATTAGTGACTTCCCAGGCCGCCTTTGGAACTTTCTGAGCACCGCTCTTTGTATTTTATATAGTGATTTTCTTTTAGTCTTAAGTACCGGAACTTCAAGCGCTGATAGAAAGCACCGAAGCTGAAATCGTTATAGGTACAGAAAGCTGGCTTAAGCCAGAGATAAATTCTGCCGAAATTTTTACAAAGGTACAGACGGTGTTTAGAAAGGATAGATTGCATGCAACCGGTGGTGGAGTGTTCATCGCTGTTAGTAGTAGTTTATCCTGTAGTGAAGTAGAAGTGGATAGTTCCTGTGAATTATTATGGGTGGAGGTTACACTAAACAACCGAACTAGGTTAATAATTGGCTCCTTTTACCGACCTCCCGACTCAGCAGCATTAGTGGCAGAACAACTGAGAGAAAATTTGGAATACATTTCACATAAATTTTCTCAGCATGTTATAGTCTTAGGTGGAGATTTCAATTTACCAGATATAGACTGGGACACTCAGATGTTTAGGACGGGTGGTAGGGACAGAGCATCGAGTGACATTATACTGAGTGCACTATCCGAAAATTACCTCGAGCAATTAAACAGAGAACCGACTCGTGGAGATAACATATTGGACCTAATGATAACAAACAGACCCGAACTTTTCGAATCTGTATGTACAGAGCAGGGAATCAGTGATCATAAGGCCGTTGCAGCATCCCTGAATATGGAAGTTAATAGGAATATAAAAAAAGGGAGGAAGGTTTATCTGTTTAGCAAGAGTAATAGAAGGCAGATTTCAGACTACCTAACAGATCAAAACGAAAATTTCTGTTCCGACACTGACAATGTTGAGTGTTTATGGAAAAAGTTCAAGGCAATCGTAAAATGCGTTTTAGACAGGTACGTGCCGAGTAAAACTGTGAGGGACGGGAAAAACCCACCGTGGTACAACAACAAAGTTAGGAAACTACTGCGAAAGCAAAGAGAGCTCCACTCCAAGTTTAAACGCAGCCAAAACCTCTCAGACAAACAGAAGCTAAACGATGTCAAAGTTAGCGTAAGGAGGGCTATGCGTGAAGCGTTCATTGAATTCGAAAGTAAAATTCTATGTACCGAATTGACAGAAAATCCTAGGAAGTTCTGGTCTTACGTTAAATCAGTAAGTGGCTCGAAACAGCATATCCAGACACTACGGGATGATGATGGCATTGAAACAGAGGATGACTCGCGTAAAGCTGAAATACTAAACACCTTTTTCCAAAGCTGTTTCACAGAGGAAGACCGCACTGCAGTTCCTTCTCTAAATCCTCGCACAAACGAAAAAATGGCTGACATCGAAATAAGTGTCCAAGGAATAGAAAAGCAACTGGAATCACTCAATAGAGGAAAGTCCACTGGACCTGACGGGATACCAATTCGATTCTACACAGAGTACGCGAAAGAACTAGCCCCCCTTCTAACAGCCGTGTACCGCAAGTCTCTAGAGGAACGGAGGGTTCCAAATGATTGGAAAAGAGCACAGATAGTCCCAGTCTTCAAGAAGGGTCGTCGAGCAGATGCGCAAAACTATAGACCTATATCTCTTACGTCGATCTCTTGTAGAATTTTAGAACATGTTTTTTGCTCGCGTATCATGTCATTTCTGGAAACCCAGAATCTACTATGTAGGAATCAACATGGATTCCGGAAACAGCGATCGTGTGAGACCCAACTCGCCTTATTTGTTCATGAGATCCAGAAAATATTAGATACAGGCTCCCAGGTAGATGCTATTTTTCTTGACTTCCGGAAGGCGTTCGATACAGTTCCGCACTGTCGCCTGATAAACAAAGTAAGAGCCTACGGAATATCAGACCAGCTGTGTGGCTGGATTGAAGAGTTTTTAGCAAACAGAACACAGCATGTTGTTATCAATGGAGAGACGTCTACAGACGTTAAAGTAACCTCTGGCGTGCCACAGGGGAGTGTTATGGGACCATTGCTTTTCACAATATATATAAATGACTTAGTAGATAGTGTCGGAAGTTCCATGCGGCTTTTCGCGGATGATGCTGTAGTATACAGAGAAGTTGCTGCATTAGAAAATTGTAGCGAAATACAGGAAGATCTGCAGCGGATAGGCACTTGGTGCAGGGAGTGGCAACTGACCCTTAACATAGACAAATGTAATGTATTGCGAATACATAGAAAGAAGGATCCTTTATTGTATGATTATATGATAGCGGAACAAACACTGGTAGCAGTTACTTCTGTAAAATATCTGGGAGTATGCGTACGGAACGATTTGAAGTGGAATGATCATATAAAACTAATTGTTGGTAAGGCGGGTACCAGGTTGAGATTCATTGGGAGAGTGCTTAGAAAATGTAGTCCATCAACAAAGGAGGTGGCTTACAAAACACTCGTTCGACCTATACTTGAGTATTGCTCATCAGTGTGGGATCCGTACCAGGTCGGGTTGACGGAGGAGATAGAGAAGATCCAAAGAAGAGCGGCGCGTTTCGTCACTGGGTTATTTGGTAACCGTGATAGCGTTACGGAGATGTTTAATAAACTCAAGTGGCAGACTCTGCAAGAGAGGCGCTCTGCATCGCGGTGTAGCTTGCTCGCCAGGTTTCGAGAGGGTGCGTTTCTGGATGAGGTATCGAATATATTGCTTCCCCCTACTTATACTTCCCGAGGAGATCACGAATGTAAAATTAGAGAGATTAGAGCGCGCACGGAGGCTTTCAGACAGTCGTTCTTCCCGCGAACCATACGCGACTGGAACAGGAAAGGGAGGTAATGACAGTGGCACGTAAAGTGCCCTCCGCCACACACCGTTGGGTGGCTTGCGGAGTATCAATGTAGATGTAGATGTAGAAGCTGTGCGGCCTTCAGACGAATTTTAGCTTATTACAATTGTAAGCTTTTTTTCTCTTTAGGCCTTAAGCCGTGAAATTGTTTTCTCCATCGTGTGTGGCTTTCAGTCGAGTTTTAAACTCTCTTAAACTGAAAATTCAAAATCTTGCTCTTCCTCTTAAGTCATAACATTGTTATTTTATTTGGGTATGTTTTAAGCTAAGGCACTTAGCCTTTTCAAATTTAAAGCTCTTCTTCCTAGGCCTTAAGCCATAAAATTGTTTTGACGAAGTGTGTGGCTTTCAGCCGAGTTTTAATCTTTCTTAATTAAAAATTTCAAAATTTGTCTTGCCCTTAAGTCATCAGATTTTTATTATTTAGTATGTGGCTTTCAGCCGATTAAAATCAAATCAATGGAGCTTTTTTTGTTTAAACCTTGAGAATTTTTAATTCTTGCTTTCCACAAATATAACTTCATCCTCTATGTCCTGCTTCTCCGGGGATTTCAATCATTTTCACCAAAATGGAAGACAAAATAAGAAGTTTATTGTGGAATGCTGGGTAGATTAGAACGTCTCCTCATTCTTGCGTGAGCACTTTATGTATTCCCATCATCCTCATAGGTACTGCCAAGCAGATATTACATGTGTGTCATTGGTGTCAATGAATGCAAAACTAGGATATCTATAAACGATATATACAACTATTTGCTTACCAGTCACATGCCAGCATTTAGATCAAGAGCTTGGTGGAAACGATCCATTTCTTTAAAGTTAGCGATTCTGTGATGACCACACAGAAGACATCATTCACCCTAAGTCTGTCTCGGTATGTATATTCCAGGTCATACGAAGATACGGGCGCGTCACCTTCAGTAGGACCATAGCTACTACAGCACTGTAGTGCTGAAACTAATTTTCGGACTGACGACAATTTTACTTACTGTCGTGTTGTGCGAATCTAAGTAAATTTACTAACCATATCGATATCCCTATCACAACTATAAACACATTATTAAAGTGACGTTCTTACGGAAGATTTGCACACCGAGATCTCCGTACAAATTTAATTATTTAGTTTCTCCATCATGGGATCAAGAATCTCGATAATTTTTGCCTGTCATCTGTATACCGACACTGGCAAGCTATTGGTCCCGAGAATTCCAAGACCATATAAAAATCTCTAAAGTAGTTCCTGGGACTAGTCCAGACATACAAAAGAAAGTCAGCAGGGGGCTACAGTTTATATACATGGTGATTCAAAAGTAACTGTACACATTTCATGGGCGTAATGTGTGAACCAAAATAAGAGTAAAATGTTAAATAAAGTTCTGTCTAGAACTGCTTTATTTCCGAGCTACAATGCGTAATGTCATTTGTGGTAGGCACTACATCATTGGCCAGTATAGCCATTTTGCGTGTAGTGTTCGCCTACATCGTCGACGGTGCGACTGCACATTTCAGTCGAGATGCAATACGGTATCTCGAAGTTACTTATATCGATGATTGGACAGGTCCTGCAAACCAGTTACCTGGCCTGCCAAATCTCTGTATATTAATCCTTGGGCTTCTCCTTTGGAGCCGTCTCAAGGAGCTCATGTATGGTGTTGCAATTGAGAATTTAGCACAATTACAGCAGCGAACTGAAAACAGCTGTGCAAGTGCGCAATATGAGATGAATCGAGCCTGCAACATTCCGAGAGAAGTAAGAAGTCAAGCACATCTCAGTCTTCGTCTGCAAGGGCTTCTTTTGGAGGATATTCTGGGGTAAATGTGAAGTCCGTAGTATAGTTGCTTTCTGAGATGAATTCTGTGTCGTTTGCGTTACACTTGTGATCCGAAATAAAACAATTTGAGACAAAACTGTATTAACTGAGTCAGGCAGTAGTAGCCGACCAAGAACGACGCAGCTACAAGGAAGTAACCGCTTTTGTGACATTTGCGAGCTCCTAACCATGAGCAAATTTTATTATATCATCTGCGTGCTTTAATAGTTTTGTTTCTTGAGTTTCTGCGTGTAAATTTAATATCTAATAGCCACTGTTCTCACGTTTCCGTTTACGTCGGAAAGTAAACCGATTTAGTGACACAGTGAAAGTTCCTAATCAGGGGCGAATTATTTTCACCTGAGTGCTTCGTTAGATAGGTTTTTGAATATCTGCGTATTATTTGACGCAGTTCCTGCGTTACCGTCAGGGTATACAGTAGAGTTGCGCAGCACGTGCCGATAGTCCGTTTATCTGCATAGTTTAGTTTTCCACGGTATTTTGTATGGACAGGGACTGCGATTGTTGTGTGCGGATGCGAGCCGAGTTGGTGACACTTCGCTCTCAGCTTCAGGCTGTGATGGCTTCGGTCACGCAGCTTGAGGCTGCAGTAGATGGGCACCACTGTTGTGGCCTGGTCGTGGTGATCCAATGTACGTCCAGCACGTCCGAGTCCTTCAATCGGTCCTCACCGGTGGCCAGCCCAGTTTCTGCTCGCACTGTGGTTGATCCCTTACCTGTGGTTAAGTGGTAGGTCGCCCCAGGGCGAAGCAGGCGGCGAAGGACTTCCCACACGGCCGCACGTACGGCCTCCCAGGTTTGTCTCACAAACAGGTTCCAGGTGCTGTCTGTGGCTGACACCGTCGCTGAGCCAGATGCTGTCGCCTGTCTTGTTTCAGAGGAAACCATTCAGCCTGCAAGACCTGGGCCATCACAGATTACTGGTAGTTGAGAGCTCCAACGTTAGGAGCGTTATGGGGCCCCTTAGGGACTTGGCTGACAAGAAGGGAGTCATTCCAAATGTACAAAGGGTCCTCACGGATGCCATGAAGAGCCTAAGGTCCAGTCAACTGCAGATGATTGGTCACGTCGGTAACAATGATGTGTGTCACTTTGCATCAAAGAGATTCTCTCTGGCTTCGAGCAGCTAACAGAAATGATAAAGACTACCAGTCTTGCTTGCAAGATGTAAGCAGAGCTGATCATTTGCAGCATAGTCGACAGGACCTATTGTAGACCGCTGGTACAGAACCGGCTGGAGGGTCTCAGTCAGAGGCTCTGATGGTTCTGCGATCATGTAGGCTGCAGATTCCTTGATTTACGCTCAAAGGGTGTTGGGTTTCGGGCTCCGCTGAATAGGTCAGGTGTCCACTTTACGCAGGAGGCGGCTACACGGGTAGCAGGGGCTGTGTGGCATGGACTGGGCGGTTTTTTAGGTTAGAGGGTATCTGGACAACACAAGAAGGGCTTTGGTCATAAAGGGTGCAGGACGAGCACAGGAACAACGTAGATACAGGAACCACTGGTATGACAGATGTTAATGGTCGTAGCTGTGTTGGGAAAGTACCAGAGCTCCAAGCGATAACAGAAAGCACTGATGCTCAAATCGTTATAGGTACTGAAAGCTGGCTAAAGCCGGATATAAGCTCAGCCGAAATTTTTGCGGAGTACCTAATGGTGTTCCGAAAGGATACGCTAAACACGATTGTCGGTGGCATGTTAGTTGCTGTTGGAAGTAGTTTAACTTGTCGTGAAATTGGAGTTGATACTTCCTGTGAGTTTGAACGGGCAGAGGTCATTGTCGGCAGCCGGAATAAAATAATAATAAGATCCTTTTACCGACCTTCCAATTCAAATGATACAGTTGCTGAAAGGCTCAAAAAAAACCTGAGTTTGATTTCAAACACGTAACCGACTCATAGGATAGTGGTTGGTGGTGAATTTAATTTACCCTCGATAACTTGCCGAAAATAAATGTTTAATTGCCGGCCGTGGTGGTCTAGTGGTTCTAGGCGCTCAGTCCGGAGCCGCGCCTCTGCTACGGTCGCAGGTTCGAATCCTGCCTCGGGCATGGGTGTGTGTGATGTCCTTAGGTTAGTTAGGTTTAAGTAGTTCTAAGTTCTAGGGGACTGATGACCATAGGTGTTAAGTCTGACCATAGGTGTTAAGTCCCATAGTGCTCAGAGCCATTTGAACCAAATGTTTAATTCCGGAGGTACGCATAAAATATCATCCAAAATTGTGCTAAACACATTCTCTGATAATTATTTTAAGCAGTTAGTTCATGAGCCCACGCGAATAGTAAACGGTTGTGAAAACACACTTGACCTCTTTGCAACAAATAATCCTGATTTAATAACGAGCATCAAAACCGATACAGGGATTAGTGATCACAGGTTTGTCGTAGGGAGCAGATAAAAATTCACTTGAAGCCTTCCTCAGAGACAATCTCCATTCATTCCCAATTAATAATATAAATGTATACCAGATGTGGCCTGAATTCAAAGAAGTAGTATCGGTAGCAATTGAGAGATTTGTAGCAAATAAATCAACTAACGACGGAACTGACCCTCCTTGGTACACAAAACGGGTTAGAACTCTGTGGCAGAAACAACGGCACAAACATGCCAGATGCAAACAAACGCAAAATCCCCGAGATTGGTGACCTTTTACAGAAGCTCGAAATTCATCGGGGATTTCAATGCGAGATGCTTATAACAGTTTCCACAACGAAACTTCGTCTCCAAACCTGGCAGATAATCCTAAGAAATTCTGGTCGTATGTGAAGTACGTTAGCGGCAAGAAACAATCATTGCCTTCTCTATGCGACAGCAATGGAGATACTGTCGACGACAGTGCTGCCAAAGCAGAGTTACTAAACAAAGCGTTCCGAAATGCCTTCACAAAAGAAGACGTAGTAAATATTCCAGAATTCGAATCGAAAACAGCTGCCAACATGAGTAACGTAGAAGTAAATATCTTCGGAGTAGTGAAGCAACTCAAAACACTTAATAAAAATAAGTCTGATCCTGACTGTATACCAATTATGTTCCCATCGGAGTATGCTGATGCATTGGCTCCTTACTTAACAACTACCACCGTTCGCTCGATGAAAGGTCCGTACCTAAAGACTAGAAAGTTGCACAGGTCACACCAATATTCAAGAAAGGCAGCAGCATAAATCCACTAAATTACAGCCCATATCATTAACGTCGATATGCAGCAGGATTTTGGAACACATATTGTGTTCAAACATTATGAATTACCTCGAATGAAACTGACTATTGACACACAGTCAACATAGGTTTAGAAAACATCGTTCCTGTGGAATACATCTAGCTCTTTATTCACATGAAGTGTTGATTGCTATTGACAAGGAATTTCAGATCGATTCCGTATTTCTGGATTTCCGGAAGGCTTTTGACACTGTAGCACACTAGCGGCTTGTAGTGAAATTCGTGCTTATGGAATATCGTGTCTGTTATGTGACTTGATTTGTGATTTCCTGTCAGAGAGATCATAGTTCGTAGTAATTGACGGAAAGTCGTCGAGTAAAGCAGAAATGATTTCTGGCGTTCCCCAAGGTAGTGTTGTAGACCCTTTGCTATTCCTTATCTATATAAACGATTTGGGAGGCAATCTGAGCAACCTTCTTCGGTTGTTTGCAGATGACGCGTCGTTCATTGACTAATTAAGTCATCAGAAAATCAAAACAAATTGTAAAACGATTTAGAAAAGATAAGTAAATGGTGTGAAAATCGGCACTTGACTCTAAATAACGAAAAGTATGCGGTCATTTATATGAGTGCTAAAAGGAATTCGTTAAACTTCGGTTACACGATAAATCGGTCTAATCCAAAAGCCTTCTATTCAACTAAATACCTAGGTTTTACAGTTACGAACAACTTAGATTGGAAGGAACACATAGAAAATGTTGAGGGGAAGGCTAACCAAGGACTGCGTCTTATTTGGCGGAGACTTAGAAAATATAACAAATCTACTAAGGAGACTGGCTAAACTACGCTTGTCCGTCCTCTTTTAGAACACTGCTGCGTGGTGTGGGATCGTTACCAGATAGGACTGGCGGGGTACATCGAAAAAGTTCAAAGAAGGGCAATACGTTTTGTATCATCACGAAATATGGGAAAGAGTGTCACAAAAATGATACAGGATATGGGCTGGACATCATTACAGGAAAGGCGTTTTTCGTTGCGATGCTACCTTCTGACGAAATTTATTTCAACTACTTTCTCCTCCGAAAGCTAAAATATTTTTGTTGACACCGGCCTACATAGGATGAAACGATCACCACTATAAAATAAGGGAAATGGGAGGTCTTACAGAAAGATGTAGGTGTTCGTTCTTTCCACGCACTATACGAGGTTGGAATAATACGGAATTGTGAAGGTGGTTTGATGAACCCTCTGCCAGGCACTTAAATGTGATTTGCAGAGTATCCATTTAGATGTAGACGTTGATGTAAAAGTTTTACTCCTTTGTTATGCATATGCTACACCCACGACGTGTGTACAGCTATTTTTGGATCAGACTGTGTATTGAGAAAGATGATCTGATAAAATATTTTTTTATTTACTTACTAAAACATGACTACAACATACACTTTACGCTAACATGCTGTGATACTTTTATATCATACTTTTGACGGATGATGGATGGAATGTAGGTTGTAAGGCGAGAAAATTAGAATTACAGTTGAACCATTCTCGGATTTTTTAGTTTTATTAAACTGTGAACCATTGTTTCTTGTCAAGTTTTATGTTTACAGGTCAACGGAAACCAACCTATAGCTTTTGATGAGTGAGTTTATGAGTATGAAAATATGTAACATAAATGGTCAATCTTTTGATTGCACTCTCTTAGATGCCTCAATTTTTTATACTGCCGGGAGAGTACACCTTAGTATGTGCCTTAAATTTCAACTTGATGTGTCTACGCCTTCCTAAGAAAGAGGGATCCAACAAACGAAAAACAGACAGTCGAACAATAAATGACAAAAAACAGTATTTTTTTCTGTGTGATGTAATTACAAAAAGTTCTTTAAGACTTTTTGCTTTAGTTGTACTGCGGAATCTTGCTCGGATCGAATCCTGCCTAGGGCATGGATGTGTGTGTTGTCTTTAGGTTAGTTAGGTTTAAGTAGTTCTAAGTTCTAGGGGACTGATGACCACAGATGTTAAGTCCCATAGTGCTCAGAGCGATTTGAACCATTTTGAATCTTGCTCCTTAGGATATATCCTGTTTGTAGGTCAAGGGGATGTACACTGTGGATTTTCACGAGTGACTTTGCGAGTATCAAAACGTGTGACACAAATGGCCGAAGTTTTCATTACTTTTGCTTAGAGGCTTTAGTTTTTTACACCGCTGAAAATCCGTAAACCGTAGTATACGATATAAATTTCAGCTTGACACGTCTATCCGTTCCTGAGAAAAAGGATTTTTAAGAGTCGTACAGGCAGACAGATGTACAGGCAGACGTGATGTTATACGGGTTCCGTTTCTTCCAACTGATGAACGGAACCCTAAAAAGAAGAGTGAAACCCTCCATATACGCACTAGCATGGTGAACATCACAAGGAGTTCTATGTCATCTGTGCGTTGGTTAGTTGTTCCAGTCGAGGAGATCGCAGAATGCTGGGCTGCAATGTTGTCCATACGTCTGAGTAATCATCCTCAGCCATTTATGATTGCTCACTAATACAGACCCATCAGGAGATAGGGGTCCACAAAAAATAAAAATAGAAGAACCCGAAAAATAGCAGGTTACGCGCAGAATGATAGAAGTTCTGTGCCAATAGTCATGGGAAAAGAACCTTGCGACGTTCTGGGCTGGTAGTAAAAGCAGTGGCGGACTTGATCACTATCTGCAAGAGGTTATGCAATAGTAGGTTACGATAGGTGCGGGTATCATGCAGTGTCTTAGCCATCCACAGATCCATTGGCAGATGAGAAGTGTTTCTGTCGTGGCCTTAAGTGATGGCACTTCCTGGTTATTAATGAAATGAGGAGTATATATTGCCGGCTACGAAGTTTTTCTTGACGGAAACCTTTCGTAAGAAGTTGTAGATTCACTTTTGGCATGAGATTCGGATGAAATTCCTACCTTTCGGTAATACTATCCATCATGCAGAGCTTGGAGTTTCATCCGAATACGGTGCGGCAAATGAACCGAGAACATTTTATGCACCATATATTGTTACCTAGAAGTCGACTGCTATATTGTTCGAAAAGTTTTACTTGTAGGTTCACTGTATTGCAGAAACTGCTAACAGTATCCAGCGTATATGTGTCTCTGAGAACCAACGTACGTTCCACAGGAATTTTGAAAGAAACCCACTGCGCGGAAAGCTACGGCGATGCGAATTTTTTGCCGACATTGAATTTTAATGAACCAGTAATTCAAGCCTGCCACGACATGGCGCTAGGCCGAAACAAAAGGGGTACAGCACAAGTGGAAGGAACGAGTGCACGCACCGGAAACCGTGACTCGAATGCGCGGACGTAAATCGTGTATGCAGGACAGAACGCAGCACCCAATTTGTTTTACGACCTGCGATAAATTTCTGTTGCGTATGGGCGAGAAAATGAAAACAAGTCGGGAGTTTCGCATGTTCTTTGACATGAATATGGTCCTCAGCTCTGCTGGAACAGACCAGTAGAGAAGAACGCAAATAATACAAGGGAGAAGGGCGAAACCGTTTGGCGCGGTAACAGCTGACAAGCATTTAGTGGCAGCGTTACCTTTCGTGCTGACAACAATTTAGGGCACATACTGTGTTAGCTACAATTTATGTAATTAGTGAGTACTTTTGATCAGAAGGCTCTCTGTCAGTTACCGATTATAGAAAACTTGACAAGTAGGCTTCTACGTAAGTAACGTGCACACTACTGGTGAAGGTGACCTGACAGAGGAAGTCACTGGCAAAATAAGGACTGAACAGCATTTGTATCAAGATTTCTGTTAACAGTCCTCCGGATAAGAAACTTTACCAATTAGCTAGACAGGACCTTGACATATTAAGACAAAACTACTACATTAGATAAGGCAATTTAAGAACTGTTACAGATAATCTATAAAAAGTCTTCAAAGGTTCTTAAGCCTTAAGTACAAAAATCAAGAATGCTATAAATAAGAGTGCTCACAATAAATGTAACACGATAGAGAAACAGTCTTCAAAACAGGCTGCTAATTAACCTCTCAGGACTGTGTTTGTCTAAAATACGACAAATAATTCTGGTTTACCTAAAAGGGAGTTCATTAACAGGAAAGAAAATAAATTTAAGCTTCTTGATATGAGACCAGCGCGCATCGAGCAATCTGGTCCGGTCGAATTATCCTGCATGTACTTAGGACAGACCCGATACACTACTCACCACACTCCTCCTTTTCCAAGCAGCCAGTGGGTACTCTCCCCAAGGCACAAACATACAGTGATAACCTGATGAACGGAGAAGTAATTTTTAGTAAAACAAACAAATGCTGAAGTCATCGGATTATACGCTGGCAGCGTAGACAAAACAGTTGTGATTATTCATTGAAAGATAATAAGGCAACTAGCCAAGGCAATACATGTTCACCCACTTACAACTGATGGTAAAGAAGTTCAACGGCTATTCGGGATCCAGCTTGAAATCACGCCACGGGGTGGAAACGGTGATGTCGCACGGGACAGAAAACATATGTGGAAGTAAGACGAGAACGGCTGGTTAATGAACCTCTCCTACGCTATTAAACACAAGCTTGGCTCGGAAGTATAGCGCGCCAAAATACATGCAACAAGATTGGCCTCCGTAAGACGCATGAGCTTGCAGGAACCAAATAACTAACGAAAGCGACTTGGCGATTTAGTGCACAACTTACCGGGCCAAATAAATTTTGGTCATGAATAATGACACACTCAACATAAAAAATTACAGAACTCCAGTAACTTAAAACACACAATCAAATTGTAGCATATTTTCATACGAACGACACGCTTCTCAAATCGTCTGGACAGACACAGAAACAGGGAAAAACAGCAACAACAGGAGGCTGAACGGAGTCCGATGTAGAAACAGCAAGACATAAACACATGCAGGAGGTGAACCAGTCAGAATTATCTCGCTTACAGCGGTGATCGAGATCAGCGTGGTCTCGGCACCGAAGCAACAAACTGAAGCGCCGACCATCCTAACCCGCTGTGCCGTGAGAAACAGTGGAAAGACTTAAGCAGCCAGCAGATAATGTGCATGACGACGACCCACCACTCGCCTCCGAATCTGGTCGGCCAAAGGAGTAATGTGTCCACTCGCGTTTCCGGTGAACGTCCCTCGTGTCAGGGCGATACTGAACTACACAAGCCTGGAAGTCACACGGGCGCGGGTGGTAGAACAAACTGCCGACCCGTTACCCCGCAGAGCTTCGCTGTCCGTGCTGTTACACCCACTCCTCTCCCGGGAAACGGCCCCAACTCCCTCGCGGCTAACGTGCCACGCCCTCTTCATGTCAAAGATCGTGTTCCAAGTGACGTGGCGCGCAACGGTTCACTTGGTAACCTGTATTCTGTGTGCTCTCAAACGTTAAGTGAGTTATAATTAGTAACCATCGTAATTAAGTATTTTTTACTGTCAGAAACTTCTCAGGAATGAAATCTTGACTCAAGACGGTCGTAACATACTATATGATCAAAATCAACCGGACACGTCTATGCAGGGCCGATTCTAACAATGGGTGTCACGGGAGGCTGACCTGGCAGTATTATACCGTACAGAAGCAATAACAGAAGAATGGGTCGGTGAGGAGACACCGGTGACTTCAAGCGAGGTATACTCATTAGAAGTCGATGTCACCTAAGTAACAGGCCCATCGGACCTTTAAACAACTCTAAATTCATACTTAGAAAACACCTGGAGATACGGGGAGATTTCAGTTACATTACATCATGGTCACTCAGAGACTGCGAAATCAGATAGTGGATAGTATGGCATACCCAGGGGCAGACCAGACACAGACCACAGGTTGGTAACGATGAAGAGTGGCAGAAGCTTGTGGGACTAGTCAGGAAGAATCAATTCGCAAGGAAGCGAGATGCGAAAGTACTAAGCAATAAGAGATACGCTTCAAGTTCTCTGAGGCTATAGATACCGCGATAATGAAGAGCTCAGCAGGCAGTTCACCTGAAGAAGAATGGACATCTCTATAAAAGGCAATCACAGGCACTGGAGACAAAAGAGTAGCTACAACGAAAGTAGCTGTTACGGAAACATGGGGAATAAGATAAAGAAATCGGTTGATCGACGAAAGAAAGATGTACAAAAATATTCAGTGAAATTCTGGAATACGAAATACAAGTCACTTAAGGATGAAGGAAATAGAAGTGCAGTGAAGCTAAGGAGATTTTCAACATAAAAAGTGCGAGGAAATCTAATAACAAATGGTTGTTGGAAGAACTTATTCAGCTTAAATAACAGTCAAAATAACATTCGATGAAATGTAATGAAAAAGAGGTAGCATTTATAGTGTCTTGGGAATTCAACTGCTAAATGCAGAGGAGAAAGCGGATACGTGGAAAGAGTACATTGAGAGCACCTGTGATTGAGAGGCCTTATCTGATGACGTGCTATAAGAAGAAACTAAAAAAAAAGAAAAAAAGAACGATTATTCACGTTGGTCTGCAGAATCTAAGAGACTGACGACTTTCTCAAAAAAAATCATCCACACTATTCACAAGATTGCTGGACAAATGCCGACGAATGCGAAAATTATAGCACGATTAAGTCCGCTAAAATGTTTCAAACGTTAAGAGACGATAGAAAACGGTAAAGTCTCAATTTGAGGTAATTCATCCTAGTGTGAAAAAGATTGTGTCGAAAGTATAAGCTAAAACAGTTATGATACCTCTGCCAGTGCCAATCATGGTTGTTGCTAAGATTTCAGGGTAGGCAGTCCCGACAGGCATTTGCGTGTAGAGGTTTGGGATAATAGCTCAACAGACACAATACACATAGCGAACTACGTACTGACATGAGCATTTATGTTCTAGTGCACAATCTCTGTACTCTATTAGAATGCACTCTGTGTTTACAAGTTGAAGCACTGACGTTGTTCAGAATTAAACAAATGGTATATTAGCCAGTGAGGGAACTTGCATACATGACTTTCGTGTGTGAGCAAGCAAATGGAAGCAGCAAGAAGCGGAAACGTTATACGGGACAAATATATTAAGTTAAGACAGTAGTAACAAATTTCAGAATACCACGGACGTTTATTGAGATTACCTCTTTCGGTAAATTATTTTGAATGTATGCAATAATGACATTTTATGGAATGATATTATGTCTATGGCATGCCGACATTCTAGGCCATCCAAGTTCTTTGGATTTCTGTTTATTACGCAGCAATAATCATTGTACACATGGACGTAATTCTCTGAAGTGTAGTGCATAAGATGGTAACGTTTGCCAGAAATGGCGTTTTGAATAAATGTTCTGCTAAAGCGACCGTACCATTTTGAAATTTCTTACTTCTAGACCAGCCTCAAAGAGGCATAATTCCAAGCATAGAAGACTAAGTGAAAATATGTAGGACAGTGGGAATTTTAAAAATTCAAAATAGTGCCTGCAGTAAATTAAAAATTTCACAATAATAGAAATGATAAGAATCGAAGTTGGCGGAAACAGTGAGTTACGCTTTGAACACACTCCCCCACCTACCTCTCCACCCAATCAAACTTCAAGATGCTGACTGACCCAGTTGTGCAAGAGAGAAATTAAAAAAAAATCGAGTTGGTAGAACTAACCCACTTGTATTTGGTGACTTCCACCCTCCCCTTCTCCAACACCTCCACTCCTCTACCCTGCAATCACGTCACAGTACTTTACACTATATTGTAGCGGCACCACAGTTTAATATAGGGAAGTTAGATTTGGTGCCACATTTTGGAGCGCACAAGTTACAGCCTGGTGCAGGCTGGATTGCAGTAGGTTACGCTGACCAGCGGTTGCAAAGTGTAATGGACGCCACAGGGGCCATCGAACAGCTGAAAACAGCAAAAGCAGCGGTTCGCATGTCGTAAGCTATAGCCAGAAGGGGCCCTCTGGCACAATTGGGGTGTGGGGCATACGTGACTCGAAACAGAGCCACGAAGCTGAGTATATATAGGTGTTGTTTTCTAAGGAGATTCATTGAAGTATAGCAGCTCTCCTGGACGGCGGGGCGTGTTGAACAACCAGCTACATGGGGCAACAGATGGGACGACAGTGTCCTATTCCACGGCGGTTCTAGGTTCGACCCTCTGAGGCCTTCGCGGCGTCCGCAGCCAGTCAGGGCGGGCCACTCTGCAGGTCGCTACCGCGGGCAGTGATCTCATCTCCCGACACACGCTGGAGACTTACAAGGTGAGTGCCGCAGGTTCAGACGCCGGAACTAGAGCGGTCGCTGCCGCCGAATTGGGTTGCGCAGGTCGCTGGGGCAGTGGCCGCAGCGGTGCGGGGCCTGTGATGCAGACGGAGGTGAATGGAGCTCAGTAAAGGAAACGAATAAATGAAACTTCCTGGCAGATTAAAACTGTGTGCCGGACTGAGAATCGAACTCCGGACCTTTGCCTTTCGCGGGCAAGTGCTCTAATAACGGATTTACCCAAGCACGACTCAAGCCCCGTCCTCAAAGATTTATTTCTGCAAGTATCTCGTCTCCTACCTTCCAAACTTTACAGAAGCTCTCCTGCGATCCCTGCAGAATTAGCACTTCTGAGAGAAAGGATATTGCGGAGATATGGCTTAGCCACAGAATGGGGGATGTTTCCAGAATGAGATTATCACTCTTCAGGGGAGTGTGCGGTGATATGAAACTTCCTGGCTGATTAAAACTGTGTGGCGGACCGTGACTCGAACTCGGGACCTTTGCCTTTCACGGGCAAGTGCTCTACCTACTAAGCTACCCAAGCACGACTCACGCCCAGTCCTCACAGCTTCTAGAAACGAATAAATCATTAGAGAACTCGGACGAGTTTTAATACGGCAACTCCAGGCATCCGTCCACTACATTTGGTGTCTTCACGTCACATACGGCGTCGGATGCCACAACAATAATAAATGAAACATCCAATCACAGTGTACCCCAGAGCATCCTTCTTGGCTGAGCTCAGAAACAGTTTATGCATTGACTCGCCAGTCGCATGTCTAAATTTCATTGGAAACTATACAGGGTGGTGGAAAGTTGTGTCATGTAATTTAAGCTCGGATAAAGACGGTACTCCCACTGGCGCCCCTCTGATGCGACACAAGCTAAGTAGCGTCTAACAGTGTTTTGCCGAACTCTTTCAAAGATTCCTGGCATGGCCCTGATTTGATTTTTGGCATGTTGAATGCGATCCATTAATTCCTTTTCGTTTCTATGTGGTTCGCGTCCGGGTGGATGAAGTAGAACCTTGATGAATGCCCACAGGAAGTGGGTGGAAATCCTATGGAGTGAGATGTCGTGATCGTGGGGGCCATGCCCTACGAGCACATCTGCCAATTAACCGGCCACCGAAGATTTCATTTAAATATCCACGCACAGCACAACTATCATAAGCGGCCGTCTCATCATGCTACAACCACATGCGTAGCGGTATGTCTAGGGGAACGTCTTCCAGCAAGCCGGGTAGAGTTTCTTGCAAAAAGTGAAACTAATTTTCCCTAATAAGTCGAGGAGGTAGACGGCGCAGTCCAGTCCCATGGTCAGCCACAATGGTGGGCCAACTGTTGAGCGAAAATCGTTCCTGGTGTCCGTGGATGTATGTGACGTGAGGATTTCCCCTTTCCCAGTAATGAACGTTTCGAGAGTTGTAAAGGCCATCCCGACGGGAGGTGCACTCGTCGGTAAGCAACACAACGGCGGGGAATCCGGGATCGCATGCTGCACATCGCAGAAACCACCGGAAAAACCCTAGGCTGTGTGTATATTCCGCCACAGGATTTAGGTCTTGGACAGAGTGGAAACTGCATGGATGCTGGCCGTCATCCCTCATAACATACCAGACTAACTGATGAGTGACCCCCATGTCATGTCCAACCGCTCGAGTACTTACCGTAGGTGCTTCCTCGAAGAGCTCAAGAACAGTCTTCCAGCATCACCATGATATCCCGCTGACGAGCCTGATTCGTCACGTCGCCAGTGAATTGCTGTAAATGTTTGCGGGTGTGGGTGGCATCTTGTTAGGTACTGTTCCTCATACAACCGTCTAGCTTCATGCCCATTACCGTCGGCTAGTAAATAAACAAAAACCATACCTCGTTCTTCAAACGAATACTGTGCCGCCATGTTTACTGTATGACTAAATCGCTTGTGACGTGTCTGTGCTCCGGTGCGAAACTTTCGTTTGAGTGCCTCTAACGTGAAGTGGAGACAAACAGCAAGACCTATTCGACACGTGTGCGTATCACGTTGGGGCAGTGGCGGGACGAGGGACGTTTGTATGTGTGAACCGACAAACATACAGATGCCAGTCAACCGACGAACAGCAAAAGGGCAATCCTACGGTGAATCGGAGAGCGTGGCGCAAAGTTTCCGTAGTTTAAAGATTGTGCGTTACCAACATGCACAACATTAAGAATTTAGGTTCCTACTGGTATCAGCTATCCAGGGTTAAAATTTCATGACACAATTTTTCTCCGCCATGTTTGATCTTCGCCATAGAATATGAAAACGAATATTAAAAACAGTTTACATGAAAGGTAAAAATGATTCATTCTGCTGTTGTTTGTCATCGCCAACGGACAACCACGCGTGGTATATGGCAAAACGAACTTTCGACCTCTCGAGTTAAGTATTTTCCACAATTGTTCCTCTGTCCAATACACCAACACATGGAGAACAGTAATCAAAGTTTACAAAAGTTTTTTGACCAAGGAAGGAAACGTTCGCTTCGTCGTTAATATCAAAATCACAATCACAATGTCTCACAGATATGAAGACAAGACACTATGGTGATTGCAGGGTCTGCCAAAGTAACACAACTAGGGTGTGCCTAGACAAATACACTCGTATGGAAGAAATATTTTGGGTCCGATGAAGCTGTCCTGAATAGCACCCACATAGGAATAGAAAAGTCTATCCTGGATACAGTCTGATTGCCCCAAGGGAAACAACCACGATGGACTCCCAGAGCATACTAAGACGATAGGGCTATTCGCACCAGCCCAGACGCTAGGAGAGGCTCTCGAAGCCAGAAGAACTGACCTGTGCAGCTCAGGCGCCGATCTTTACAGCGCACAGGGGCGGATTACTCGTGGCACTATTTTCTGGTCACGGGTGTGGCGGACACGAGTAGGTCTCAGGGAAATGGTTGCCTCTGCCACCGCCAGTAACGCCGCGCGGTGTCCTTCCGTTACTCCGACCGGGCGAGTTCGTGACGTTGAGACGTGCAAGGACGAAACAGGGTGTACGCGTGCCCGAGCTGCCCGAGGGGTTGTCGATCCCATTTTCGGAGATCTCTGGTATAGCATCAACGTTCAAAATGTCTGCAAGTCAAAAATTGAGGATGCCCACGTTAAGTGTCACTATATTACTTTCCACACACATATCGCGCAAATTGGTAGCTAAAACGTGATACTAAATTTCTTCAATACTATTTCCGTGATTGAAAAGGAAAATAACGTACTAAACACAGAATTCTGGCATAAAAGGATCATGCGAATTTGTCCAACCCGAAAATACATGTTGGCTAAAATACTAGGAAAAGAAACGGAAGTACAGGCGATATAAATTACTATAACAATGTAATTGACTTTTAACCGGGGGCGTTTTTCAATTTTAGTAATAAAATTGTGACTAACTTCATTTTATGACTACTTGTACCAGGTTACTTTTTTAATATGTATTTGGTTATACGTTGTAATCTCCTCCTCCTCCCTGTTTGTGCCAGTGTCATCCCCCGCCCCCCCCCCCTAACCCACCAATTGTTCGACATCCTCCTCTTCCCCCTCTCTCTTCCCTTACCTCCTCCCCCCTCTCTCTTTCCTTACCTGCTCCCCCCTCTCTCTCTTTCCACCTTCTCCTAACCCCCCTCCCCCTTCCTTTCACCATCTGCTGCTGCCCCTCTCTCTGTCAGTCTCCCCTTTTTCCGTTTTCTATATCCTTTTCCTCCCACCCCACTGTCCGACTCCTCTTCCACGCCGGCCAGGGTGGACGAGCGGTTCTAGGCGCTACAGTCTGGAACCGCGCGACCGTTACGGTCGCAGGTTCGAATCCTGCCTCGGGCATGGATGTGTGTGATGCCCTTAGGTTAGTTAGGTTTAAGTAGTTCTAAGTTCTAGGGGACTGATGACCTCAGATGTTAAGTCCCATAGTGCTCAGAGCCATTTTGAACCTCTCCCACACTCTCTTCGATTTTCAGCTTTGTTTGTTGATATTGCAGATGCAGATTATGTAGTACTATTGTAATCATAAGCAGAAAAGATATGAACACAACCTCTTTGTTTTCTGTGAAAATGGTCTGCGAGGAAGGAAACAAAATACGATATTGCGTAACAAGAAAGAATCTGTATGAGAGAAACAGGCTGACTAATACATTTAAATCACACTATCGTTGTCAAAACTGGCTGCGCGAAAGTATATAAAATCGCACATTTTCATTGGACAGCACGGTAAAGGATTTTCTTTCTAGCTGTCGGTTACAACAGGAAACCTGCCCATTATTGTTAATATAGCCAACGTTTCTTTGATTGTTGGAGAATCATGTAAAAGTATGAAATAAGTCCGTTAAGAAATTTTCAAGATTCTTGCTAACAACTTTTCTCTATTGTGCATCTTACATATATTTATATATCATACACAGAAGTGAAAAATAAACAATTGTACACACTATTAGAGGTTTCCAATTCACTCAGTATTTATTGTGGCAGTAGTGCATACGGAGTACATGAAATGAATGCATTTACGGGTCGAAAGCACAAGCGATTCTGAGGTACCGGATACCGATCCATGCTGAACCACCCATATTAGTACGTGGTGTAATCTCTACAAGCCCTTGTGTTCTTGAATGCAGTCGATCGTATAGGAGGTGAATACTGTTATGGGATACGTTATTCCATGCTTGCTGGTCCTGTTCACGTAGTTCTGTAAGAGTTGTTGGTTGAAGAGTCGCACGAGTCACTTCTCACACCACCATATCCCACATGTGCCCAGTTGGAGACAAAGCTGGAGATCATGCTGGCCAGGGAAGTTGTTGCACGTCTTTCAGAGAGTGTTAAGTTTCACGAGCAACGTGTGAGCGACCATTATCCTGTTACTACAACACATCTACATCTACATTTGCATCCATACACCGCAAGCCACCTGACGGTGTGTGGCGGAGGGTACCCTGAGTACCTCTGTCGGTTCTCCCTTCTATTCCAGTCTCGTATCGTTCGTGGAAAGAAGGATTGTCGGTATGCTTCTGTGTGGGCTCTAATCTCTCTGATTTTATCCTCATGGTCTCTTCGCGAGATACACGTAGGAGGGAGCAATATACTGCTTGACTCTTCGGTGAAGGTATCTTCTCGAAACTTTAACAAAAGCCCGTACCGAGCTACTGAGCGTCTCTCCTGCAGAGTCTTCCACTGAAGTTTATCTATCATCTCCGTAACGCTTTCGCGATTACTAAATGATCCCGTAACGAAGCGCGCTGCTCTCCGTTGGATCTTCTCTATCTTTTCTATGAACCCTATCTGGTACGGATCCCACACTGCTGAGCAGTATTCAAGCAGTGGGCGAACAAGCGTACTGTAACCTAGTTCCTTTGCTTTAGGATTGCATTTCCTTAGGATTCTTCCAATGAATCTCAGTCTGGTATCTGCCTTACCGACGATCAACTTTATATGATCATTCCATTTTAAATCACTCCTAATGCGTACTCCCAGATAATTTATGGAATTAACTGCTTCCAGTTGCTGACCTGCTATTTTGTAGCTAAATGATAAAAGATCTATCTTTCTATGTATTCGCAGCAAATTACACTTGTCTACATTGAGATTCAATTGCCATTCCCTGCACCATGCCGCAATTCGCTGCAGATCCTCCCGCATATCAGTACAATTTTCCATTGTTACAACCTCTCGACACACCACAGCAAAAAGCCTCAGTGAACTTCCGATGTTGTGAATAGCAACGGACCTATGACACTCCCCTGTGGCACACCTGAAATCACTCTTACTTCGGAAGACCTCTCTCCATTGAGAATGACATGCTGCGTTCTGCTATCTAGGAACTCTTCAGTCCAATCACACAATTGGTCTGATAATCCATATGCTCTTACTTTGTTCATTAAACGACTGTGGGGAACTGTATCAGCTTCCTGTAACAAGAATGACAATGAAATGGATCTAACAATAACCTGCACGTACGGAGATCTGGTTAGCGTCCATTCCAGAAACATCAAAAGTGAATCAGAGCTTAGCTTATTGCACCCCAGACCATAAGGTATGGGTGGGGCCAGTGTATCTCGGACGAACGCTCTCCAGGACAAAGAGCTCAACAGATCTACGTCGTAAGTGCAAACGACCATATCGAACGTGCAGGCAGAATCTGCGACTGCTGCCCTTACAATACGACGATCCTGGGGGGCGTCTATGCTGTGTGGACGTCCCATACCTTTTCTACGGGTGTGAGAATGTTCACTTGAGCGATGATTCCAGCGTCCTTGCACAACTGACGCAAGACGTCCAGCTTGTGTACCTGTTCTCTGAAAGGACCATCCCGCTCCTCCGCTGGTCACAATTTGACCCCTTCCAAACTCTGTCATTTGGCAATAGGATGCGAGAGTGCGTCTCTATAGCATGGCTGCCTGATTGCTTCACACGTTTGTACCACACTGATCCTTCTGGCTGTGAGCACTTCCTATTACATGGTGGAGACATACGGCGTTCTGGTAACTATACCGATACGCTATCTGTTGGCGGACGACGCTGAAAGCACTATCAGTACATCCACTAGATCCCAGGTGGCAAATGCCGTCATCGAATCAAAATCGATGTCCTCTTTTCGGATGTACTAATCGTTTTATCGGCAGCGTATATTAAAGAAATATTTCTCCAAATGTTTATTTGAATACTGTGTAGAAATTTAAAGCAACATGTCAATACCTTCTGGAGATTTTTAACATGTCACTATTATATAATCTATATATAATTGCATTTTATGTTTATGAAAAATATTTAACCTATGTATTTCGAAACGTTTGTTCGACTAACGTGTGCAGACGTGAGGTAAATTGGTGAAGAACTTTTGACAGTTTGGTAACAAAATTTACCTTTTATTCATTACATATATATTTATATATTACATATATTTAAATATATATAGCCCATTGTCCTTCTGAATGTTCATTACAGTATCGTGGGAATGTACATCGGTAAAGAACTTTTAGAGATTGTTGGTAAGAAGGCATCCCTCCAAATGTAACATATTTATTACGTAATACGTATATTTAATAAATAGATATTTGAAAGCACAAACTTATTCTAATGCAACGTTGTGCCAAAATTCCAAGTCAATTGACCGAATACATTTCGACTTTTGCGAACACAAGCATACGGAAGCTGAATTTTTATATGTAAAGATTGGAACAGTAATATAGATTATATTACAGAATTGTAACAGGGAACGCGAAATATGAATTTAGAACGACTTTTAATTCACGTTGTTTTACATAATGGAGGAAAGTAAAAATAACTTTCACTGTTAAAAATACTGAAGAAAAGTTTTGAAAATCTTTGTGAATGTGGAATGTCTGGAGCCAAGGTTCCATAGACAAGTAACACTGAGGCAACTTGTCTGTAGAAATTCTGTAATAGTTTTAATTTGGGTTACGCATTTTTAGTTATTTCATCTTGTCTATTTGTATAAAATTCTGTTAGATGGTGGCAAGGAATGACCTTATTGTTTATAACTCAGTCTATGAATTCTACCAGAAAACTAAATAAATACTCTGTTAAATGGTTTTTAAATTTAGGAGACACTTAATTTGAAGCACCCTCCCACTTACTTAACTATCATCATTGTGAATACGAATACAAAGAAGCATTGCGTATGTTATAAAGATATGCAATACAAAGTTCCTTCGGACACGCATTCATGCTGCGACTACAGCCGTCAAAAAATACAGGAAAAATATATGAACCACAACAGGCTGTATATTGGAATTACGACAGTGAAAATGTATGCCAAATCAGGAGTCGAAGACGTATTTCTCTCTTTACACGACCGGTTGTCATAATAACTTTGGCCTTCGGAGCACAAATCACGCCTAGACCCAAATCTCCATATGTCGTCTTCCATGTGTCACTATGCGCACGTTACATGTACTTCTGTCCAGGAAGATCATATTTATTGGGAGTCGATGGCCTGGTATTGGCTGATAATTACGCTATAGCAGTGCCTATGTAATCGGAAAATACAGTTCAATGTTTCTTCGGACAAGCTTGGATGCATCAGCATCAAGATAATTAGTAAATTTTATATCTGATTTACATACCATAGTAAATTCTGTCTGACACTCTATGTAACGCAGCTGGGGTATGTCAGCTTAATGTGAGATGTGACCTACTGGATATGTCAGGTAGTGCCGGATATCAGTTACCGGCTGGATGCAGGGGATGGGGGATGTCAGCTTATGATGACTCAATAAAGTTCTCAGCTCAAGTAGCTGACATCCTTCTGTATACGACATCTCCCTTCAAGCAGTTTCCTTCGCTAGCTAATATCTCCAGTAGCTGACGTTTCCTAATAGCTGACATCCCCCAGTTACATTACAACGCGAAAGAGAAGGAGAGTGAATTTACTATGATACACAAATTAGAGATGACTTTACTGATTATTATGGTACTGACGATCAGGCAGATGTGGAATATTTTGATGTGTGAAGACATGTGATATGAAGTTTAATGACACGAATTTTATCTCTTTCTCTGACTTTGTACTACTACTGTGGTATGACAACAGCAAGCGACGTCAGCGACTGGGAGATATCACGTATTTGGGTGATGGCAATTACTGGTGAAGCAATGCAGTTTTAAGATCCAATAGTTTATAGTTTACCCAGCAGCAGACATTGCTGAGTAATTGGCACCCACCGTGGCTGACACCTTCCATAGCAGCTGACGCCTCCGCCAGTAGCTGCAGCCATCGCAGACACACACTGTCATCTTCTATTGATAACGTACTATCGATAAGACTGAATTTGCTGATTAATCGCTTTTGGTTGTTGGAACAACTTTCCGCTTGTTGGAACAGGTCTTAACTTGCTTCATTGACATCTTGATTACACTTTCTGTCGTTTGACCATGCACATCGATGCACACGTCTGTACCTTTACGCGTGAGATACTCCATAAGTTTCAGTAACTGACATCCACTGCAGTATAAGAACAAGTCTCAGTTAGCTTTTACTTGTTTGAACAGGCCACAAATATTTATAAAAAGTTTCAACTTGCTTGATGACGTCATAATTACACTTTCTGGTGTCTGTTCATGGACGTTGATACAAACATGTCGTGTTTCAAAAGAGAATGTTTACCTGCAACTGAATATGAAATGCTGTGTTTGTCTCCCAAACCAACACCACTGTTCAGCTAAATGCATTATGTAGGAGACATCGTCATCTGTAGTGGACATACATTCACACACCAGTCTTTAAAAAACACAGTTGTACAGCTCAGCACCTGATATGCGAAACATCCTCAATTCTAGAAGTTAGCTCATCCTAATATGTCCCACCTTAAGTGAAATTAGCATCCTTTTGTGACTGGTCTTTAGATATTAAGCAGCGCTCAGACAAATGCAGTTTTATTGGATTTATCTATGCTGGAACATGAGATCGAACTATATTTTTCCATCGTAGTGGAGGCCTGAAAGGGTAGTTGTTCACTATCAGAGGGGTTGAAAACGTTTTGTGGTTTCCAAAGTGTTGGAGTGCTTTGCAAAGGGTAAATACTTTGTAGCTACTTTCTTAGACGAGAAACGTGTTAATGACAGTGGACGATGCAGCTAAAATTAAACTCCCTCTGAGCTTCGGAGGCTTTAACAATTGTTAATCCAAAAGCAGCTAACGCTTCGTATTCAGAACAGCAAGGGAGTATGAGGGCTATCGATAAAACTCGCCTATTTAAAATCTGCTCCTTTAAGGAGGACGAGTGCTGTTCTTTCCATGCAGACACTTTGCTGTTTTCATTGATGTGCACCATCCCTTTCCTCAAGTGCTGTGAGTCAGAACCCTATTCTAGCTCCAGTAATAACTTTTTCGTCGTAATAGATTCACTGTCAGCGAACGGTTTTCAAATATTAATAGTGTAGTTAATACAAACGTTTGAATTTAGTTACCTGTGAAAGGCAAATCATTATTGTTAAAATCGTGTCATTCTTGCTTTGTATTAGCAAACTCGGTTATAGCATCCATACATGTGTTTAACTCTTCCTTCTATTTTAGTTCTCTGCCTTATTCTAACCATGACTGTATGCTTTCTCTAGTGTCTCCACTGGAGAGGCAAAAGAATACAACATACTGCATCTAAATCTGTAAAAATTGTTTCCAGTTCTTACAAGTAACAGAATAATTACATTTAAATATCTTGAACACTATTTAATATCCAACAGCTTAGGAATACTGTACAAATTCAGAGAAAATTTAAAATCTATCCGAAGGGGAGATGAAATATTACAACCTCCTTTTGTGATTCTAAAATGTTGTCATTGTTTACTTCGCCATTTCTCAACAAAAGCACTCGACTATACATTAGATCAGAAGCAGTGTAGGGCGTATCTGTGATTTACAAGTAATTTTATGTATTTAGATGAATTTAATGCATGTTACAAGGGCTGAATTTAGGTATTATTCTTTTCTTCTTTGTACGGTTATTTTGTCATTAGTCTTCTGACTGGTTTGATTAGTCCCACCACAAATTTCTCTCCTGTAGCAACCTCTTCATCTCAGAGTAGCACTTGCTACCTTATCCTCAATTACATGCTGGATATATTCCAATCCCTGTCGTTCTTTACAGTTTTTGCGCTCTACCGCTCCCACTAGTACCATGGAAGTCATTCCCTCATGACTTAACAGACGTCATATCATCCAGTCCCTTCTCCTTGTCAGTGTTTTTCACATACACTTTTCCTCCCCGAATCTGCGAAGAACCTCCTCATTACTGACTGTTATCAGTCCACCTAATTTTCAACATTCGTCTGTAACACCACATCTCAAATGCTTTGGTTCTCTTTTGCTCCGGTTTCCCACTGTCCATGTTTCACCAACACACATTGCTGTGCTCCAAACGTAAATTCTCAGAAATATCTTCCTCAAATTAAGGCCTAAGTTTGATACTAGTAGACTTCTCTTGGCCATGAATGCCCTTCTTGCCAGTGCTAGTATGGTTTTTATGTCCTTTTTGCTCCATCTGTCATTGGCTATTTTTGTGTCCAGGTAGTAGAATTCCTTAACTGCATCTACTTCATTAACAATTATATTGTTTATACTTCAGTCCATAAATAGTAACAGAAAACTAAATAATCTGCTTATTAAAAGGTTTTAAATTTAGGAGACACTGATGTCACAAAAGCTCCCGTTTCCTTAACTGTCATCAATGTGAATATGAAAACAGAGTAGCAGTGCCTCACCATCAACCCTCATACTAAGTTTCTCGCTGTTCTCAATTCAACTACTTTTCATTACTTCCATCTTTCATTGATTTACTCTCAGTCGATATTCTGTAGTCATTAGACTGTTCATTCCATTCAGCAGATCTTGTAACTGTTCTTCACATTCACTGAAGACAGTGTAAGGTGGCTGAATAAATTAAGGTCAGATTCGCACCTAACTTAATTTGATAAAGAAGCAAATTTGCCTATCAGTATGTAATTCAAAAAGGGATAACACTCAATCGACAGTAACTACTAATATGAGTATTCCTGTTAACTGTACAGCTAGAGTAATGAAGCAGAAAGGCTTTGGCTGAATGGCATCGCCAGCAAAGTGGTAAGTACAAATTTTACAGTGAAAGTACACCGAAATGTGAAAGGTGCCGGGTATTGCACATATAATTTTCATGTTTATGGGCCAGGGTAAACAAATTCCATAAAATGGGTTGGCTGGTACAGAGTTTCTAACACAGGATAAGGTTAAGTTAGGTTAATTATGTGGGAAAAGTGGTAAGAATAGTTAATAGCAGAAGAGAAACAAAAGATTATGGTTTTGGAACTGATCAGGAGTTCAATGGGAAAGTAGGGAAAGATAATGTTGTTAAAAGTGGATGGTAATTTACTGTGACATAGTGAATGGCAAAGAAAATGTTATCTCAAAACAGGAGCCTGTACATGGGATGCAGCAACGGAGTCATAAGTGAGAGTGTGAAACGGCAGGTGTATAGTGACAGCAATGAATTTGTTGAAGGACAGTATTCAGTTGAGGAATATCGCATTTGTGATGGATGAATTTGAGTGGCTGGTAAAATACACAAAACAAAGTACTTCTTGATGCAACCATAGCATCAAATATTGGTGGATGGTAAGGACAGGGAAAATATTGTGTTCTGTTGAAACTACCACCATTATGAGTATGAGCAAATGAAATGAGACCCTGGATAATTCCAGTGGCTGATGAGCATGCTTGTGGCAGATTTACAAGGGCTTAATGTTTCGTTTTTCTAGGTGGTACAGTGTAATATGGAAGGAACCAGCAGGAGCATTCTGAGGAGCTCTGCGAAATCCTCCATATGCTGTAAGAGTGTAATTTAAAGCTGCAACTGGAAAAGTACATTCTTATGGAAGGAAGTGATGCATGTTTGAGCGTAAGATGAAACAGGCAACGAGAGGCGTTTTAGATTGGAATTCAGAGGGATGAGGGCAGAGGCAAGGCTGCGCTACAGGGGGTACCACGGAAAAAGTCAATGTCCGACCAGGTGACTCAGACGGGCAGAGAGAGTATAACGGCCCATCTGAGCCAGTGACGCATTTTCGATCATGTGTCCAGCAAGTGGTACACATGTGAGAGAGTCAATTTACACATTTAAGCGTCTGGAATGGGCACAAAACATCCGATTGGCGGAAACGCGCTAGGAAGGAGAAAAGAGCCAACGTTTCGACGCAGTTTAATGGTAGAGACCTAGCGATTGGTAGAGAGAGTTTCCACAAAATAAGAGGAACGGTCCTATTGGTCGAAAAAACCCAGGTGGGGAGACAGTTCGGCTATGAGTAAGACAAGACGGAAATTTTTGGGAACTCTTTTCTGAACTGGTGTCAAGTGGAGAATGGAGCAAATAACGCTCTGTACGCCGCAGAGGAGTAATATGTGTGAACACTGCGTTCACAGCGGCTGATATCCAACTAGAGATTAGCTATGGTATCCAACTGTGGAGAAACAAACCAGCCAATTCATTTATTTTTCTTGTGAGAACTAAGAGGGCATTATAATATACATGCTGCTCCAACCATGCGCGTGTATATCACCACAGTCTAATACTAAGGATGAGTACATGTTCTCTCACATAACAAGAAACATAGGGAACGTGTCTGCTGGAAAATTCAGCAAAGGTGTAATTAGTTACATAGGATATTCAGCGGAAGAGAGCACCCTAGCAGACGACATCTCAGCAGCTTAAGGTAAATACCGCGTGCAGAGGCGTAAACCTGTTGGTTCACCAGCTTGCGTCCACTGTAAACTCTAGTGACCTTGGGTAATCTTTTGCTCAATTTTTCACATAACTAACCATCCACCATTGACTTGATTGTCATCCTAAAACTAGTACCGAACTTTAAACCGGAATCGAACGATTTTCGTAGTACAGACCAACATCGTAACGTAGGTGTAGGAAGAATTTTCTAAAGAAACTGTTAGTTAAACTTTAATATTGTCGTGTTTAGGATAGTTTAACCATCTGAGACTTAATGTTTAATATTGTTGTGTTTAGGAATATTTCACATTTTGATGTTGACGTGATGTGATATCATTACAACTGTTTTTTGCTGTCACATTGAAAACTGTGTAAAAGTGTGTACCTTTGTGCTAATATGGCGACATTAAACACTTCATTTTAAATTACTCAGTTATCTTTAATCCCGGACTTAATATACCACAAATACTGAAAAATGGCTCTGAGCACTATGGGACTTAACATCTAAGGTCATCAGTCCCCTAGAACTTAGAACTACTTAAACCTAACTAAGGACATCACACACATCCATGCCCAAGGCAGGGTTCGAACCTGCGACGTAGCGGTCGCGCGGTTCCTGACTGAAGCGCCTAGAACCGCTCGGCCACACAGGCCGGCACAAATATTGCACATTATAACATTATCGTCATCAGCGAATCATGTCAATGATATTCTTTCCCATCGAATTTTGATTCCACTCCTGAACCTTTTTTTTATTTCCATCGTTGCATTTTCGATGTTCACATTAAATAGTAGGTGCGAGAGATTAAGTACCTACCTCACAACATTTTTAATCCAAGCACTTTGTTCTTCGTTGCTCTATTGTTGTTCCTTCTCTGTTCCTACATTCCTATATCCCTATATTTCTCAGCATTTCGAACTTCTTGTATCATTTTCCACTGTCGATGGCCTTTTCCAGGTTGGCAAATCCTATGACTGTGTCCCGATTTTTGTTTAGTCTTCCTTTCATTATCAACTGCAACGTCAGAATCGCCTCTCTGGCGTTTTTACCTTTCCTGAAGCCAAACTAATTGTAGTCTAACACATGTTCAATTCTCTTTTCTATTGTTCTTTATAGTATTATTGTAAGAAACTTTGGTGCATGAGCTGTTAAGCTGATTGTACCGTAATTCTCAATTTTGTCAGCTGTTGTAGTCTTCGGGATTGTGAGAATCAAATTTTTCCCAAAGTCAAATGGTGTGTCGCCAGACTCATACATCCTGCAAAGGTGAATAGTCATCTTGGTGCCACCTTCCTCAATGATTTTAGAAATTCTGATGATATTTTGTCTACCCCCTCTGTTTACTCTGATTTTAAGTCCTCCAAAGCCCTCTTGATTTCTGATTCTAATACTGGATCCCCTATCTCTTCGAAATCGATCCCTGTTTCTTCTTGTATGACATTAGACAGATCTTCCCCCTCTTAGAGGCCTTCACTGTACTTTTCCACCTATCCGCTCTCTCCTCTGCATTCAACAGTGGAATTCCCGATGCACTCTGAATGTTTTCGCTCTGGTTTTTAATTTCACCGAACGTTATTTTGACTTTCCTATATGCTGAGTTGGGTCTTCTGATAATTTTTTTATTCGATATCTCCGCATTTTTCATGCACATATTTCATCTTAAATTCCCTGCACTTCCTATTTATTTCATTCCCTAGAGACTTGTATTTCTGTATTCCTGAATTTCCCTCAACGTTTTTGTACTTACTTCTTTCATCCATCAACTCAAGTATATCTTCTGCTACTCATGATTTCTTCGCAGTTACCTTCTCAGTATCTATGTTGTACTTTCCAACTTATATAATTGCCTTTTTTAGAGATGTCAATTCCTCATCAACTTAACTGCATACTGAGCTATTCCTCATTGCCTGTTATAACCTTAGATAACTTCAAGCCTACCCCATCATTCCTTAGTACTTCTATGCATATTGATTCTTCCTGACTTATCTCTTAAACTTCAGCCTATTCTTCGTCGATACTCTATTGTGATCTGAGTCTATCTGTGCTCCTCATCTCACTTAGGAATCCAGTATCTGCTTTACCTTGATATAATATAGCTGAAATCTTCCCATATCACCCGGCTTTTACCAAGTAGACCTCCGTCTCTTGTGGTTCTTGAACAGAGTATTCAGTATTGCTAGCAGAAATTCATTACAGAACTCAATTACTCTTTCTCCTCCCTCATTCCTTGTCCCAAGCCGATAATCTCCTAATAGTTTTCCTTCTGCTCCTTCTCCTATAAAATCATTCCAGTCCCCTTTATGTTCTGTATTACCATTTCAGTATAGTCATATTCTTTCTCTGTCTCTTCATCTTTAGCGAGCAACGTCGGCATGTATACCTGAACTATGGTTGTTGGTGTTGGTTTGTCGTTGATTCTATTAGGAACAATACTATCACTGAACTGTTTGCTCTAACATACTCTCAGACCAGCTTTCCTATTCATAACGAATCCCGCATCCATTATACCATTACCTACTGCTGTTGATATTACCCTATTCTCATCCAATCAGAAATCCTTCTCTTATTTCCATTTCAGTTTACTGACCCCTACTATATCTAGATTGAGCCTTTACGTTTAGCTTTTCAGATTTTCTAGCTTCCCTATCACGTTCAAACTTCTGACATTCCACACCCCAGCTCCTAGAACTTTATCCCTTCGTTGGTTAGTCAGTCTTTTTCTCATGCTCACTTCCTCCATGGCAGTCCCTTCCTGGAGATCCGAATGGGGTCTACTCCGGAATCTTTTGCCAATGGAGATATCATTATGATACCTTTTCAATAGCCGGCCGGGGTGGCCGAGCGGTTCTAGGCGCTACGGTCGCAGGTTCGATTCCTGCCTCGGGCTAGGATGTGTGTGACGTCCTTAGGTTAGTTAGGTTTAATTAGTTCTAAGTTTTAGGGGACTGATGACCACAGAAGTTAAGCCCCATAGTGCTCAGAGCCATTTGCACCATTTGAACTTTTTCAATTACAGGCCACATGTTATATGAATACACGTTATGTGTCCTTAATGCAATTGTTATCAGTCCCTTCTGCATCTCATGCTGTTGGTCATTGCCTATTTTTCCATCTTTAGGGGCAGTTTCCCACCGCAAGAGCAAGAGAGTGCCGTGAACCTCTATCCACTATTCTGCCCTCTTTGACAAGGCTGTTGGCAGAACGAGGGTGACTTCCCATAGCGGACTTTTAGTGACCTACAATTCATATAAAACTGCCAATAAGAGAGTAGCGTGTATTTTAATAATTGATACACACAATTTACATGAGGAATGATCCATGGCAGCTTTAATGTCGGCAGCATGGGACTCCACTGGAGGACTAACTACTTGGGTTGCCGATACTGGTCTAATGGTATGTCGCGAGCCCTGGGTCTTTTGTCGAGGTGTGTTTTGTTGGTTTGATGGTGCCTAGTAGGGTCAGTTAGCTGGAGGACATGTGGTTTGCAAGTTGGTGACTCGCTTAACGAATGGTAGCTGAGAGTTCCTGGATCAGCATCGCACTTCGCGTGCATCTTTGTCGGCAGGTTCCCGGCCTACTCTGCAAACTTAAATTTCACGGCACCTCGAAGGTAGCCTATATGTGATGGAGGTGGTAACACCCCAGCTTGGAATCCTTCGCATTTGAATGGAGTGAAGTGTTGTTTTGTTATTTTTTTTATATTTGGTACTACAAGATCATGTCGGTGTTAATACGGAATATCACCTGTTACATTAACGTGCCTCCAACTGCTTGTGTACATGATCATTGATCAGTGTAAATAATCGCGGTTTGTTATTTCTGGTCATGTTCCGTCCGAATGTATAAGTATTCTCTGTTGTAAGTTGAATCGATGAAATTAAATTTGTAACATAATCTGTATCAGAGGCAAAGCATCCTTGGTAGGTGAGTATGCCTAAATCATTGCAGCATAAGGTGCTGATATTTTGTCTTCTAGTTTACAAGCAGTTTTGAGGGGTGTTAAGCTTGTAACTTGTATGTGTAGTTGTTTTCGCTATAAGTTGAGGTTTTCTACATCTTAGGCATTCTCGTCTGTAGTCTTATTTGTGCAGATTACTGTTCCCTTCAGCTGTTTGTTTGCGGGGTAGCTTTGGCAGTGGACGATGCATTCGTTTTCCCTGGGCCCGGAGCAGAGACATGTTTGCTTTGTGCTGTGGCGGTACATCAGTCTTCGGACGACGTCTGGGTTCGCTGGCAATCCGGTGCCTCTTCTAGCCGCATCGCAGTGGGCCAAGTTAAGTAAAGTTGATCGTTTTATGCGTACCACGGTGGAGTGTTGTCAATTTATCAGGAACCATTACTCAGTAGTATTTGCTGAATTCAGTAAACTTACGAGGTTTGAAGCGTGTTCTGCAAACCTGAAGTCCCTTCTTGCTATACCTGCTCATTAACTACTCGTTTAAAACTTTCACCCTTATTAGCTACTTCTGGAAACAGTAAGTTTTAAGGCCTTTTACTTATCAATAAGAACTGTTTCTTTTCCTTTGATTCAGTCATTAGATAACTCCATTCATTATGAAACTTCCCTGCTTCTCCATTATTGGCTGTGACAGCAATTTGCTGTATTTCTCAACTTATCTTGTATTTTGAGAAATTGTTTTTTATTTAAGAGTCATTATCAATGATTCTGCTGGTGTGTAGCCGGCCACTGTGGCCGAGCGGTTCTAGGCGCTTCAGTCCGGAACCGCGCTGCTGCTACGGTCGGAGGTTCGAATCCTGCCTCGGGCTTGGATGTGTGTGACGCCATTAGGTTAGTTAGGTTTAAGTAGTTCTAAGTCTAGGGGGCTGATAACCTCAGATGTTAAGCTTAGAGCCATTTGAACCATTTGAGCTGGTGTGCACCAGTTTGGACTCACATTTAAACTGTATGCCTTTTCAGATTTGCCTGTATTTTGGAAGATCGTGTATTTTATTTCTTAAGGGATTTTTATTAAGTTTTATACCTTTTAAGCCCCCCATGAACCATGGACCTTGCCGTTGGTGGGGAGGCTTGTGTGCCTCAACGATATAGATAGCCGAACCGTAGGTCCAACCACAACAGAGGGGTGTCTGTTGAGAGGCCAGACAAACGTGTGGTTCCTGATGAGGGGCAGCAGGCTTTTCAGTAGTAGCAGGGGCAACAGTCTGGATGATTGACTGATCTGGCCTTGTAACACTAACCAAAACAGCCTTGCTGTGCTGGTACTTCGAACGGCTGAAAGCAGGGGGAAACTACAGCCGTAATTTTTCCCGAGGGCATGCAGCCTTACTGTATGATTAAATGATGATGGCATTCTCTTGGGTAAAATATTCCGGAGGTAAAATAGTCCCCCATTCGGATCCTCGGGTGGGGACTACTCAAGAGACGTCGTTATCAGGAGAAAGAAAACTGGCGTCCTACGGATCGGAGCGTGGAATGCCACATCCCTTAATCGGGCAGGTAGGTTAGAAAATTTAAAAAGGGAAATGAATAGAATAAAGTCAGATATAGTGGGAATTACTGAAATTCGGAGGTGGAAGGAACAAGACTTTTGGTCAGCTGAATATAGGGTTATAAACACAAAATCAAATAGGGGTAATGCAGGAGTAGGTTTAATAATGAATAAAAAAATAGGAGTGCAGGTAAGCTACTACAAACAGCATAGTGAACGCGTTATTGTGGCCAAGCTAGACACGAATTCCACGCCTACTACATTAGTACAAGTTTACATGCCAACTAGCTCTGCAGATGATGAAGAAATTGATGAAATGTATGATGAGATAAAAGAAATTATTCAGGTAGTGAAGGGAGACGAAAATTTAATAGTCATGGGTCACTGGAATTTTACAGAAGGAAAAGGAAGAGAAGGATTCGTAGTAGGTGATTATGGATTGGGGCTAAGAAATGCAAGAGGAAGCCGCCTGGTAGAATTCTGCACAGAGCATAACTTAATCATAGCTAACACTTGGTTCAAGAATCATGAAAGAAGGTTGTACACATGGAAGAACCCTGGAGATACTAGAGGGTTTCAGATAGATTATATAACGGTAAGACAGAGATTTAGGAACCAGATTTTAAATTGGAAGACATTTCCGGGTGCAGATGTGGACTCTGACCACAATCTATTGGTTATGAACTGTAGATTAAAACTGAAGAAACTGCAAACAAGTTGGAATTTAAGGAGATGGGACCTGGATAAACTGAAAGAACCAGAGCTTGCACAGAGTTTCAGGGAGAGCATAAGGGAACAATTGACCGGAACGGGGGAAAGAAATACAGTAAAAGAAGATTGGGTAGCTTCGAGGAAAGAAATAGTGATGGCAGCAGAAGATCAAGTAGGTAAAAAGACGTGGGCTAGTAGAAATCCTTGGGTAACAGAGGAGATACTGAATTAAATTGATGAAAGGAGAAAATACAAAAATGCAGTAAGTGAAGCAGGCAAAAAGGAATACAGACGTCTCAAAAATGAGATTGACAGGAAGTGCAAAATGGCTAAGCAGGGATGGCTAGAGGACAAATGTAAGGATGTAGAGGCTTATCTCACAAGGGGTAAGATAGATACTGCCTACAGGACAGTTAAAGAGACCTTTGGAGAAAAGAGAACCACTTGTCTGAATATCAAGATCTCCGATGGAAACCCAGTTCTAAGCAAAGAAGGGAAAGCAGAAAGGCTGAAGGAGTATTTAGAGGGTCTATACAGGGGCGATGTTCTTGAGAACAGTATTATGGAAATGGAAGAGGAGGTAGATGAAGATGAAATGGGAGATATTGCGTGAAGAGTTCGACAGAGCACTAAAAGACCGAAGTCGTAACAAGGCCCCGGGAGTAGACAACATTCCATTAGAACTACTGACGGCCTTGGGAGAGCCAGTCCTGACAAAACTCTACCATCTGGTGAGCGAGATGTATGAAACAGGCGAAGTACCCTCAGACTTCAAAAAGAATATAATAATTCCAATCCCAAGGAAAGCAGGTGTTGACAGATGTGAAAATTACCGAACAATCAGTTTAATAAGCCACAGCTGCAAAGTACTAACACGAATTCTTTACAGACGAATGGAAAAAACTAGTAGAAGCCGACCTCGGGGAAGATCAGTTTGGATTCCGTAGAAATACTGGAACACGTGAGGCAATACTGACCCTACGACTAATCTTAGAAGAAAGATTAAGGGAACCCACGTTTCTAGCATTTGTAGACTTGGAGAAAGCTTTTGACAATGTTGACTGGAATACTCTCTTTCAAATTCTGAAGGTGGCACGGGTAAAATACAGGGAGCAAAAGGCTATTTACAATTTGTACAGAAAGCAGATGGCAGTTATAAGAGTTGAGGGGCATGAAAGCGAAGCAGTGTTTGGGAAGGGAGTGAGACAGGTTTGTAGTCTCTCCCCGATGCTGTTCAATCTGTATATTGAGCAAGCAATAAAGGAAACAAAAGAAAAGTTCGGAGTAGGTATTAAAATCCATGGAGAAGAAGTAAATACTTTGACGTTCTCCGATGACATTGTAATACTGTCAGAGACAGCAAAGGACTGGCAATGGCAAGGAAAGCGTTTCTGAAGAAGAGAAGTTTGTTAACATCGAGTATAGATTTAAGTATCAGGAAATCGTTTGTGAAAGTATTTGTATGGAGTGTAGCTATGTATGGAAGTGGAACATGGACGATAAATAGTTTAGACAAGAAGAGAATAGAAGCTTTCGAAATGTGGTGCTACAGAAGAATGCTGAAGTTTAAATGGGTAGATCACATAACTAATGAGGAGGTATTGAAGAGAATTGGGGAGAGGGGAGTTAGTGGCACAACTTGACCAGAAGAAGGGATCGGTTGGTAGGACATGTTCTGAGGCAACAAGGGATCACCAGTTTAGTACTGGAGGGCAGCGTGGAGGGTAAAAATCTTAGAGGGAGACCAAGAGATGAATACACTAAGCAGATTCAGAAGGATGTGGGTTGAAGTAGGTACTGGGAGATGAGGAAGCTTGCACAGGACAGAGTACCATGGAGAGCTGCAGCAAACCAGTCTCAGGGCTGAAGACCACAACAACAACAACAAACTTTTTAATGGCTTTGCAACAGCAACACTTAGAAGCGTGACTAATTATCCGTTCTGCACTTGTGCAACATGTTACCCATGCTTGGAAATTGTTAGTACTTTTAGTGGCTCTCATTTTAATTCATTTTACTTGTAAAATTTGTTGTTGTACCCGCTTGAAACCACTCCTACTTGATGTGTCTTCTTTCTTGTATTTGGGAACTGTATACTCCGGGTTCCAAGTCCTGCTCTTAGTGGTATAAATTGTTAAAGTTTGTTATTAACAAATAGAACATGTTCAAGTTCTTTAAATGATTATGAGCATTGTTATTCATTTAACAAGGTCTTTTGAATTGTGATTGTAACATTATTGCTAAGTAATAAAGTGTATTTCTTGAAGTATCAAATGACAAAATATGTGAGTCCGCCTATGTGTTTTCCTTAACCAGTCCTAGTTTTTGGGTATCAGTCGTACGTAAACTGAAGGTGAGGAAGGAATAAAGGAATGAAAAGGGTAGGGACAACTGCTGTCAACTGCACTGGGACATTACGCGAAACAGGCGCTGACGAGTTAAAATGTTTGCTGATAGAGCTAATATGGAGGAAATGGGCAGTTGCTGCGGATAGGTAACTCTCGATGGGAGTGTGAATAAGCCTTGAGGCGAGTCGAAGTAGTCCGTGCAGTTCCGATAATACTGTGTTCCGGAACGCCAAGTGATTAACTCACCGGCCTAGTAAACAGGAGATCCCAGGTTTGAATCCCGGACCGGTACACAGTTTCACTCATCACCGTCGATTTCGTGTAATATCCCAATGCGGCTGACTGCAGTGATCTCCCCCCTTTCTATTACTTTCTTCCCCTTTCCACCTTCAATTTGCCAATAATGCGTAACTGCTGCGGATTCTGCGGACATGTCCGGAAGAACAGACACCACACATTCATAGGTATCAATTAGTGCCAGAGCATAGTTAAGCTGTATCTGGCAGAGGGAGGGTAGGATATGTCTACTCTTTGATGTCATTTGTTGTTTCTTCTGATTTTTGTGGAAATATATTTCTTCTTTTCTAGCTATTGCACTTATAGGTTGTCATTGTCTTCAGGTGGCCGTTACTTATCATGGATTCCAGGATGTGTCCCGGAATTTAGCATCTGGAAAAGCAACTCTTACAATACGAAGTGAAAGCCCGTCAACCTCCAACCGAAGGTAGCATCCCGGAATTGACAGCTAGGTTGCGTGCGGCGTTGGACAGGCGAATGTCATAGGGGAGGCAAGTAGCCGTCTTCATATCATCTCAGCCGCGCTGGTTGAGGTGCAGCGAAATCTTTCCTATCTGGAAGAGAGCCAACCCGCAACCGAACAGGTCCTTAGGTTTCAAGCGCATCAGGCTCATTTAGGGAATCGCTTCTTCGACTTCAGCCATGTAGAACCAACCATCATGAGAGCCTGACGGTTAAGCGGTTTAGTGACTGGGTATGTAACTTGCAGGATATGGTGGTGGCATCCCTGGGCTTAGAGCGCGATGTTGTGGTTTCAGAGCCGGAAATTTCACACTGTAATCAACTCATTGATGAAAAGCGCTCCAAGTCCCAGAGTCTTGGTAGTTTGTCCTCCAGTCAACTTTGCTAATCTACCCAATCCAATTATCGGTCTTCCGACCGCTATTTCAGAATTATTTGTTGATTGTTTATACCATGTGCAACAAACCTTGTGGCTGCTTGTTCGATTTAAGTCTCATGTGGGTCCTGTGCTTGCTTAACCCTTTAGTTGAGGAACATTGGGTAATCTGGTTTCGGAAACTTTCAGATTCCGTGCGGCAGCTCTGGGCTCTTATTATAGTCAGGAAGTTGGCAGCGCATATGTGCAATGAACTTAAGCGGAACTATTATCGGGTGGTTTAAGTACCGTCGGAGACGCTGAGCCAATTCATAGAGCAAATATGCATGGCCGCGTTAGCCCTTGAACTATCCGTTATCAGGTCTGATACGATTTCTGACATCTTAGAGGGTATACGCCCTGAGAATCGATCAAGTTTGATTTGCAAGAACTAGTGGATTCTAGCGAGGCCCTCACTTTTGCTGATGAGCAGTGTAGGGTAGATGTACGTTCGGCACTGGTGCCTTCAGGTTCCGGGGCTGAAAAATCCTCTCCAAAATCTGATTCACTCGGGCACAAGCATTGTTTCATTATCGTGTACATGACTAGCTCATACACGAGTAACAGTCCGTGCGGACCCTAATGCCTAAAAGCTGACGCCGCGGGGCAAGGGGGCAGTTCTTATGTGTCGGAGTAGGTCAACCCCGTGTTGTGCCCGTATCAATGCTGCGACAAGATAGTGCCTCTCTCGTGTTTCTGCCTGTGACAGACAGGAACCTCCGCGTGCAGTATTGTGTCTCCCATCCTGGGAGATGTGGTCTGGCCAAAGGGCATGAGTGGCCTCTGGTTAAAAGGGGCGGAGGGTGCAGTAGCTCGTTGCTTTTCAATTTCTCCTAACCAGTTTCTCTCCTGGTTATAAAGGACGTAACACTTGATATCTTGCTTGGTTGTGATTTTACTCGAAGAATCTGAATGGTTCGAAAATCAGGTAGCCGATCAGCTCAACTGCATGTTTGAGCAGGAATATTTCACTGATGGAGATCAAACCCATCGCTCCAATGATCCCTTTTGTAGTGTTCCGAACGCAGTGCTCTAATTATTTGCTGACTTTAAAATTAAGCAGGACCAGGATTCGTTGTGGGCGCTTCGATTAGGAGGCAATTGTTGTCTACGGCGGCGGTGCCAAGATTTTCTTTAAAGAAAGATATATTGCATAAATAAGAGGGCGAACCTGGGCAAGTCCTAATTTGCTTGCCTCTTTAGTCTGTCACATCTTTCATTACTTCCACACTTTACTGATGGGTGGGCATTTAGGCCTATGCAAGACCAAGGCAAAGATACAAGCTCATCACATCGGGCCGTCACTGTACAGGGATACCCTGCGTCTGGTTGGTGAATGCAACACTTGTAGAAGGGCGAAACCCAATAACAACCCGCCTAGAGGATTACAGTATTACAATCCGAGTGCTAACAGTACCATATGGTAAAAATCTTTTTGGATTTTGTAGGAACCCTTCCATTACTAAGGAAAGAAGCTGGTATATCTTTGTGGTTGTCGACGCATTTTCGTGATTAACTTGGCTCGTTCGTATCACAGGGTTTACTGCTGCTGTTACTGCTGGACACCTGACGAACATCTTCTCTTTGTTTGGCCCTCCTAAGGCTCTGCTGAGCAATAAGGTTCCAGGGCTTGTTTCTAAGCACTGCCGTTAAATACATCACTACCAAGGATTTTTGCCAAAACAGTGAACCATAATCTTAAGTCAGACTTCATTTTACACGATAATAAGACCCAAGTAAATGGGGAACTACTCTTCCTTGGCTCAACCATGCGTGAATTCCACTCAACACAAGGTATCAAAAGCTGCTCCTGATGCTCTTATGTTGTCGTATCCCCTAACTTCTTCACTGTCTAACTTTTGCAGTATTACAGATCTTCTACCTGCATCTATCACTCTTCATACCCTTAAGGAAAATTGGCACTAGGCTAGGAGCTGTGTCGAATTGGATCTTCGTTGAGAAGCAAAGCGCTATGACCAGAGTAGATGTCCCTTTCGTGGAAAGGTAGGGGATTAGAGCTTTGTCGGAAACTGGGGCGAGCTTATGGTGGAAGTGGACTTCATAACTTAACCCCACGCTTTACTGATGCATGCCCAACCGTTAAAGTTTTTGCCCGATTAACTTATTCCTCAAGGATTTAGCTGCCGGCAAGACCCTCAGAATCCACCTCAGTCAACTTAAGCTGGTTGGTCAACCTGTCGCCATTTCTCAGGAGGATGGGAATAATTAGTTTAAGTAGGGGAGGCTGCTCCGTGGCGTCTTTAATATTTGCGGCATGGCACTCTATAGGCGCAAATGACTACTTCTGTTGCTGATCGTTTGTTATGAGTTAGGGTCTTTGGTCGGAGTGTGAGTTATCGATTTAGTGGGGCCTGGTAGGGTCATTTGGCTGGAGGGCACGTGGCTGGCAAATTGTAGATTTTTGGGGTTAGGTTGTTGTGGGGGAGGAGACCAGACAGGGAGGTCATCGGTCTCATCGGATTAGCGAAGGACGGGGAAGGAAGTCGGCCGTGCCCTTTCAAAGGCACCATCCCGCATTTTCCTGGAGCGATTTAGGGAAATCACGGAAAACCTATATCAGGATATCCGAACGCTGGATTGAACCGTCGTCCTTCTGAATGCGAGTCCAATGTGCTGACCACTGCGCCACCTCGCTCGGTTTTTGCTTTTTGGGGACTCCAGCTGTCCGGTACGGACTTCAAGAAGCCGTGAGTTGTTAAAGTGGCCCGAGGCAAGCCTCGCTGGCTCGCTTAATGATCGGTAGGGCGAGATCCGGAAAGAGCAGCAGATATCACGTACAATCTGGTCAGCAAGTACCCACCCTACCCGGAAACTAAAATTTAATGGCACCTGGAAGATTACCTATACGGATTAGAAGCAATGACACCTTGGCTTCGAATCCTGGAACTCACGGCACCTTCTCATCAGGGTGGAGTTAAGTGTTGTTTTCATATTTTTTCGGTACATGATACTGCAAGGCCTCTTCTGTGTTATGTGGAATTGGACCTGTTATATTAATGCGTCGCTAACTGACTGTGTACATGATCATCAGTCATTGTCACTTATCACAGTTCGTTGTTTCAGACTATGTTCCACGCACGTGTATGAGTATTCTATGTTATGAACTGAATCGACTAAATTAAGTTTATGACATAATCTGTGCCGGAAGCAAAGCACCCTTTGTAGATGAGTATGCCTTAATCATTTCGCCAGCAGAAGTTGATATTTTGTCTTTTAATTTACAAGTACTTTTAAAGTGTGTTGACCTTGTAACCTGTATCTGTAGTTGCTTTCACGATAAGTTGAGATTTCCTAGATCTTGGGCATTCTCGTCTGCTGCCTTATTTGTGCAGATTACTGTTCCCTTCAGACATGTGTTGACAGGTTAGCTTTGGTAGCAGACGACGCGTTCCTGTTCCCTGGGCGCAGAGCAGAGACTTGTTTGCTTTGTGCTGCAGTGGCACTTCCTTCGTCGCGTAATGTCTGGGTTGGCTGGCAGTCTGGTACCTATTCCAACCGCGTCGTGATGGGTCACGTTATTAAAGTTGATCGTTTGATACGTGCCAAAGCAGAGTGTCGGCTATGTATTGGGAATTCACTAAGCTCATGATATTTATAGCATGTCTGCAAACCCGAAGATACTCTTCGCTATACCATCTCTTTATCTACTCGTTAAAACCTCTCACCATTGTTTGCGATTTCTGGATAAAGTTAACATTTAAGGCCCTTTACTTATCAATATGAACTGTTGAACCTTTCCTTTGATCCACAGTCCTTAACTCATCGTGATACTTTGCTACTTTTTCCTTGTTGGCTGTGATAGCCGTGTGCTGTAGTTCTCGTCTTATATTGTATTTTGGAGAAGTGTATTGTCAATGTTCCTCCAAAGAGTGTACCAGTTGGGAGTGACGCTTAAATTCCATGTCCTCCCAATATATCTTGTATTTTCGACAATAGTATATTTATTTAAGAGTCGTTGTCAATGTTTCTGCTGATGTGTACCAGTTGACAGACACACTAATATTGTATGCCTTCCCGGATTTGCCTCTTTTTGGGGGGATGTGTATTTTATTGCTTAACGGCTTTCCAACAGCCACAATCAGTGGCGTGATTTATTATCTTCTCTGTATTTGGGATGGGTGGTATCCATTTGTGTAACTTGTGCAACGTGTTCCCCATGCTTGGTAACTGTTAGTACATTTAGTGGCTATCATTTTAATTCATTTTACTGATAAAGTGGTTTGTTGAACCCTCTTCCAGCCACAATTGGTTGGCGTGACTTCTGTCTTGTATTTGGGAGCGGTATACCAGTGACTTCAAGCCCTGATTTAAAGGTAAAAATTGTTGAAGCGTGTTGTTAACGAATCGTGTCTGTTCAGGTTTTTAAACGATTGTGAGCGTTGTCATTCTTTTAACAAGTATTTTTCAATTGTGATTATAATACTGCTGAGAATCAATAAAGTGTATTCCATGAAACAACTAAAGACGAAATATGAGGGTCAACCTTCGATATATTTTTATTTAAAATTACCCCAACCATAGTTGTGAAGAATCAGAAAAATATATAATTGCGACGTCCTTTATGACGCCAATGTAGGGTACAGCAATTGAACTTTGCTTGATGACAACTGCTGCTTAACAAATAGGTTTTTATCAGTTATGGTTGTATCTAACCCGCATATATTCTAATACACAATATAAACATTACAGACATGGAAATAATCATGGAAATTCTTAATTTTAGGGTACATTGTATGTACAGTGCGCAACAGATTATCAATAGTTCAACTTGTATTGCTGCAAAGCTCTATTTTTCGAGATCTGTAATTATACTTGTGTACGATCATCATGCATTTTGATAACTAATGTTACTTTGCAAGTATAGACTCTGACACATTACAATTTTATCTCTGTTGATGTTACATCTCTGTCACCATCTTTCGTCGTGTGTCAACAAAGGTAATGTTCTCCTTGTCGATTAGTGTCCACATCATACATTGTAAAAGAAACACCTTCCACCCGACACTGGCCTTAGATTATGTTGTGTGTGGTGTTTATACATCACGTGATTTTATCAGACCTTTTCATATTTTATCAGTTGATTACCGGAAATATATTTTCAGAAGACCTTGGCACAATAGCTCCGTTTGCTAAATACTGCAGCAGTTCGTATTTTGCTTAACCTCAAATATGCCAAGTTCAAATGCAACGTCAGGCATTGATTATATTTTCAAGTGATACATTACCTTCTTTCGCTCGATAATTAGTGGTGAAGAACTTGTGAAGATATTAGATGATGACAGTACGTATTATAACGCAGAATGTCAGCACTTTTTACAAATTAGGTACTGTTATGTCACTCAAGATGTGAGGCTATTTAAATTGATGGCGAATTATACCTCATACCTGGAATAGGCCTAAATAGCTACATTCTTACAGTGATTTAGTATGTCTGTCTGTGTCTTAGCCTAGTATTTTAGCTAACGCGTATTTTCTTCCTGGCCAGGAGTGGAAAATATATTGAGGTACTTGCCATACAGAGACTACACTTGTTAGCTTTGATTACATACTTTTCATATAGTTTAATACTGAATTAGCGCTGTAACGTTTGACAAGCCTCATACAGTAGATGTGGGAAATAATTAAATTGAGGATTCTTTGCCAGCCGGGGTGGTCGAGCGGTTCTAGGTAGTACAGTCGGGAACCGCGCGACCACTACGGTCGCAGGTTCGAATCCTGCCTCAGGCATGGGTGTGTGTGATGTCCTTAGGTTAGTTAGGTTTAAGTAGTTCTACTTTCTAGGGGACCGATGACCTCAGACGTTATGTCCCATAGTGCTCAGAGCCATTTTTTTGAGCGTTCTTTGCGTCTTACACCAAGCACGGTACGCAGAAATATGTATGAATGTTGGTACCTGTTGTTGATGACAAGCAATAGGAACATAAAGCAGCAGTTGATTTTATTTCGTATCCTGAAATTTTCCAAAATACTAATTGGAGTAACAGTCGTTTTCAGCTAGTACATACACTACTGGCCATTAAAATTGCTACACCAAGAAGAAATGCATATGATAAACGGGTATTCATTGGACAAATATATTATACTAGAACTGACATGTGATTACATTGTCACACAGTTTGGGTGCATAGACCCTGAGAAATCAGTATGCAGAACAACCACCTCTAGCCGTCATAATGGCCACAATCTGCTTGGGTGGCGTGTACAGGTACAACTGCCCATCCAGCTTCAGCACGATACCATAGTTCATCAAGAGTGACGAGCTAGTTGCTCTGCCACCATTGACCAGACGTTTTCAGTTGGTGAGAGATTTGGAGAATGTGCTGGCCGGGGCAGCAGTCGAACATTTTCTGTATCCAGGAAGGGCCGTACAGGACCTGCAACATGCGGTCGTGCATAATCCTGCTGAAATGTAGGGTATCAAGCGATCGAATGAAGGGTAGAGCCACGGGGCGTAACACATCTGAAATGTAGCATCCACTGTCAAAGTGCCGTCAATGCGAACAGAGGTGACCGAGACGTGTAACCAATGGCACCCCATACCATCACGCCTGGTGATACGCCAGTATGACGATGACCAATATACGCTTCCAATGTGTGTTCACCGCGATGTCGACAAACACGGATGCGACCATCATGATGCTGTAAACAGGACCAGTATACTTCCGAAAAAATAACGTTTTGCAATTCGTGCACCCAGGCTCGTCGTTGAGTACACCATCGCAGGAGGTCCTGTCTGTGATGCAGCGTCAGCGTAACCACAGCCATGGTCTCCGAGCTGATAGTCCATGCTGCTGCAAAAGCGAGCAGCAATGTCGCGATTCGATAAACCACAATTGTGGTAGGCTACAATCCGACCTATAGCAAAGTCTGAAACGTGATGATACGCATTTCTCCTCCTTACACGAGGCATCACAACAACGTTTCACCAGGCAACGCCAGTCAACTGCCGTTTGTGTATGAGAAATCGGTTGGAAACTCTCCTCATGTCAGAACATTGTAGGTGTCGCCACCGGCGCCAGCCTTGTGTGAATGCTCTGAAAAACTAATCATTTCCATATCACAGCATCTTCTTCCTGTCGGTTAAATTTCGCGTCTGTTGCACGTCATCTTTGTGGTGTAGCAATTTTAATGGCCAGTAGGGTCATTCCAATTCAGCGTTTACACTGAACAGGCTAATGCTAGTATTTTCGTTGTGAATGTAAGATAGTTTAGAATGAAAGTTACAGACACAGTTAGGATAACATTTGAAATATCTGAACCTGGGAGCTGCCCACACAGTACTATTTTTTCATTTTATAATTTATTTCCATTTTTTATGGTTTTATTCCCAATGTTTTATTTCCTTCCTTAATTTTCATATATGTTAACGAATATAGATGCTCTGTTTAGACTGTTTACTTATTCATGCCGAAGGGATATGTTAATATTCCTCCTACATATTCCAAGTGAAATGATTCTCAAGGAGATGTAAGAGAAGTAAAAGATTTTACATTTTTTGTGCATGCATTAATTGTAGGTTTGCCCAACATTATGATGCAGAATCGCAGAACACCTTTAAATTGCTTAGAACAAACCCTTAAGAGACTGACATAATCTGGCCATGTCACAAGTTACAGCAAATTTCACAGCTTTAACACGGCTGCGTCATTGAAATATGTAGAAAGTAAAGTATATAAAATTATAAGTGACTCTCGAGTGGTCAGGAGCTAACAGTAGGTCTGTGTATTCATGCCAGCCGCCAATAGAAGACCAATTCCTTCGAGAAAATGAATAGGTACAGTGATAACGAGGAATCAGCGTGTGCCCTAGTGGTTATGTTTTGTTGAGTGGCATTCTTTTAATAAAAAAAGCAGCATATGTTGTTCATGATGATGACTATACGCTATCGTGTCTGTACCAACATAAAACTTACAACATTCCTCTAACGAGCGACACGTGCAATGTATTTCCATCTTTCTTAGTTAGTGTGTAGCAAAATTATGAACACTAAGTAATTGTAGTGCAAGAAAGTTATCATTGACTAGTTAATTTTTTATGAAGTAATTAGGCGCTCAACTACACTAATTAATTCATATTATGAACACTCGGTCATTTATTTCATTGTTTGCAGATTTAGTGCTAATGATAGGCTCAGTGACTTGATAAAACAACCGTTTGGCAGATTTAAGGACATTTTCGCATTGCCAGCCGCTGATTTTGAATTTTTATTCATTTGAATCGGGTCATTTATAGCAAAACGAAATATATTCATGAGAGACAGTATTTCCATTCGTGAGAGATTAGCTGTAGTACGATGTTTTGCTATCGCGAACAGTTATGCTTATATGACTTATTTACAAAGAGGTGACAGAAGTCATGGGAGGCTTCCCTAGTATCGCGTTGGACCTCTTTCTGCGGCCGGCCGGTGTGGCTGTGCGGTTCTAGGCGCTTCAGTCTGGAACCGCGTGACCGCTACGGTCGCAGGTTCGAATCCTGCCTCGGGCATGGATGTGTGTGATGTCCTTAGATTAGTTAGGTTTAAGTAGTTCTAAGTTCTAGGGGACTGATAACCACAGATGTTATGTCCCGTAGTGCTCAGAGCCATTTGAACCTCGTTCTGCCCGGCGTAGTGTTGATACTCGACGTGGCATGGACTCAACAAACCGTCGGAAGTCAATTGCAAAAGTATTGAGCTATGTTGCCTCTAAGCCGGTCATAATTGCGGAAGTGTTGGTGGTGCAGGGTTTTGTGCTACAACCGGCCGCGGTGGCCGAGCGATTCTAGTTCTTCAGTCCGGAACCAGGTGGCTGCTACGGTAGCATGGTTCGAATCCTGCCTCGGGCAAGGATGTGTGTGATGTCCTTAGGTTAGTTAGGTTTGCTCAGTTCTAAGTCTATGGGACTGATGACCTCAGATGTTACGTCCCATAGTGCTTAGAGACATTTAAACCATTTTTCGTGCTTCAACTGACGTCTGCATTACATCCAATAAATTTTTGATGAGTGGTCAAATTATTCGCTCGAACTATCCAGAATGATCTTCGTACCAATCGTGAAAAAATTGGGCCCGGTGACTTGGCGTATTATCATCCATAAAAATTCCATCGCTTTTTGGAAACGTTAAGTCCATGAATGGTTCCAAATGGTCTCCAAGTAGCCCAACAGTAACATTCTCAGTCAATTATCGGTTCAGTTATACCAGATGACCCAGTCTGTTCCATATAAACACAGGTCACATCTTTATGGAGCCACTACCAGCTTGCACAGTGCCTCTTTGATAAATTGGGGCCACGGCTTCCTGGGGTCCGCGCCGCACTCTAAATCTACCATCAGCCCTTACAAACTGAAATCTGGACTCATCTGTGCAGCCCAGTGATTTCCAGTCGTCTAAGGTCTAACCAATATTATCGCGACCCCAGGACAGACGCTGCGGGCAACCTTGCACTGTTAGGAAAGGCACAAGCATCGGTCGTCTACTGCCATAGCCCATAACGCCAAATTTCGGGGCACTGCCCTGACGGATAGGTTCGTCGCACGTCACAAAGATTTATGAAGTTATTTCATTCAGTGTGCCTTGTCAGTTAGATCTGATAACTCTACTATAACGCCCCGGCCCTTGGTTGTTAAGTAAAGGCTGTCGGTCACTGCGCTGTCCATGGTGAGAGGAAAGCCTAAACTTTGTTATTGTCGGCACATTCTTGAAATTGTGGATCTGGGAATATTGAATTCCCTAAGGATTTCCAGAGTGAAATGTCCCATGCGTCTAGCTCCAACCACCAACCACCACACAGCATTTTCTAAGCCTGTTAATTCACGTCGTGCGGTCGTAATCACGTCAGCCACTTTTTCGTATGAATCACCTGTATACAAATTACATCCCACCAATGGACTGCCCTTTCTAGCTTGAGTACGAGATACTGCCGACATCGTACATGTGCAAATGGACATCCCATGAATTTTGTGACTTCAGTATTAAGCTCTGAAAGCAACCCGTCTCCAGATGAGTAGATGAAGCGTGTCAGGCCATAATACAAGAGCTCCAACAAGACGTAAAGGTTAGCGATGCTTTAAATCAACACATTTCGAAACATAATATCATCACTGTATCCTGTATACTATTATGCTAATCGCAATAAATTCAAAAAGTAACTCCCATATTCTTTTAATTAACGTTAAAGTGTGAAGATATTCAGCTGCATTGCAGCATGATACTTCAATTCGGTTGTCTTTGGTACCATACTGCAATGTAGTTGTAGCTAGAGGATTATGTCCAGACTACACATCTGAAGAAAAAGAATTTTCAGATCTATCAAGTGATTACCCAACTGGTTTCACACACTGACCATATGGAAAAGTGTTTGTAAGAGATCCAGGTTGTTGATAGTTGTGAAAATACGACAAGTTGCGTTTCTTAAATTAAAAATAAGTTGTTGATTTTGTGCATTGGTATTTGGCGAGTGTCTAACTCTTTCAATTTCAAATGCAGTAGATCATAAAGTAAAATGCTTTCATCTGTTGCTGTTTTCACCTTATTAGCAACTTGTCTCAAAAAAATTCAAGCTTCGTCCATACGCTTCTCAAAGTTTTCCGTCTCCTCGGCTTTCCTTTCTCTGCCTGTTGGAGATCCACTTTCATCGATTACGACTGCAGTAGCTGCAGTGTCTTGACCTTTCATCGTAGCACTCAGTGTTTACTTCAGAGGATTCTACTGGGTTAGGTGTTGCATAGTCAGCAGTTGATGGATCATTCTGCTTGTTTTCTCGCCCCTGAAAAAAATGCAAAATACGCTAGTGCAAAAAAAATCGCAACACCAAGAGAAATTTGTGTGACATTAAGGAAAGTTGGTAGGCGTGTTTCTACATCTGCAAGGTGATGTGTATTCGTATTTCTCGCCAGTCGGATAAGAATGGCGCTAATATTATCACCTTGTGGAAACAAATCAGGTTTGCTTTAAATACATGCTCTAACGATCGAGAGCGTTAGTTATCTTAGACATGGGACGGGGTGAGTAGAAGTTAGTCAAGAATGCCTTTAAAGCGACGAAGACACCGTGATGGCCGTATATTGGTTAATAGAGGGCCAGTTGAGGGCCTGCAAACAACCTGTCTGCGGCTTGACACACTGGACCTAAAACCTGGAGTTATGATCTTGGGTGCGATTTCGTACGACCGCAGAAGCATTCTGGTGCTTATCCCAATCACCCTGACTGCAAATCTGTTCGACTGTCTGATGATGCGACCTGTTGTGATGCCATTCACGGACAGTATTCCAGGGGGTGATTTCCAACAGGATAACCCTCGTCCAATTACCACCGCTGTAGGCCATGTTCTGCAGAGTCTCTACATGTTGCCTTGGCCTGCTGGATTACCAGATCTGTCTCCAGTAGAGCAGATGGGACATAATCAGACAACTCCAGCGTCATCCACAAATAGCATTAACCGTCCATTTACTCATAGTATGAAGGCTTTCACGACCGGATGACATATCTTCTGGTAAACCTTGCGGGATGTAAGGTCGTGGTCCATGAAACTCTTCAGCTCCTAACGTTTCGTCCAGTGCTTATCTTCAGAGGGGTGTTTCTCCTCCGGTGAGTCTTGCCGACTGTCGGCAAGACTCACCGGAGGAGAAACACCCCTCTGAAGATGTCCAGCGAAGCACTGGACGAAACGTTAGGAGCTGAAGAGTTTCATGGACCACGACCTTACATCCCGCAAGGTTTACCAGAAGATACGTCCATTTACTGATCGACCAAATGCAAGAGGTTTGGAACTCCGTCCCACAAATAGACATGCAGCACCTGAAAAACAGAATTCATGTACGTTTTCATGTTTGCATTAAACATTCTGTCAGTTACATCGATTATTTAAGTACCAGAATTTCACATTTTCAGCGGGCTATCTCACACTTACAGTAACCTGTGATCTCGTAATGTTACTCACTTTAACATATTACGTAGACAAATGAATTTTCAAAAGTTCATCGCTCTACAGTCATTATTTTTCAGTGTTCCGATTTTTTCCGTCAGTGTATGTAGCCAGCCTTTTTGAAACGTTCTGTCAATTTCAGATGTACCCTTAAGAAATCGTTACTTTCAAATTCCCTACATGACAGGCGTACAGAATAACAACCATGTATTTTTTTTTTTCAGATGCCTACAAATTAGGTTGAGTGGCGGGACACGGCGAAACATTAGAAAAATATTTGGAACTTTCCAAACTGCTAGGGGGTTATCACCGGCCAACACATCGTTATACATAGCGCTATGAATACATGTGCCGAAATTTTAACTACAAAGTGTGTTACTTCTAGTCTAGTGGATGCCCACTGTCGTTTCACATTTGCGGACATTGGATGCAAATATAGGAAGAGTGATGAAGCAAGTTTCTAAAATTCATCTCTATTTTTTAAACTGCAGAGGGGTCAACTGAAACAACCACATGGCAGGAAGCTGTCTTCATATTATGAAATATTATCATATGTCTTCGCTGGTTTCACATCTTTAGCGTCGAGTTGCCTCATGATAACGCCATTCCCTAGTATTTAATAAAAAGGAAATGCGCAAAGAGGTTTTGGGTACCTCTTATTTCGTGCGCGACGTCTTGTTGAGAATTTTGTTGGTATAATAACATCCTTTTTCGAGATTTCAGAACAGCAGTTGTTTTAGACATCGAGAAAGTGAGCAACTCCATCATGCGTCCTTTTGCGTAACTTTATGAGGAGAAACCCATCTTCGCAAATATTTATATCTCTCCAGATACGTTTGACACGGAAGTAGATGGTGTAACAATTCCTGGACCCTGATGGAATGATCAAAGAGCAATGACATACTTCTTACCTTTAATGAAGTTGACGAGAAAACCAAGAGAAAGGGGAGCAACGGTTATTTGCGACTCCTTCCCTGAGTATTTCACAACAAGTGGAAGTTACCTTGGGAAGACAATAATTGTTAATAAGCAAGTAATTATTGTGGCAGGAAGTTTAAGTACGCTGACCGTCTAGGCGAATTTTCTTTACTAGCATGTCCTATTTCCATTCATTCATACAGATTTTCTCGTTATAGGACAGAACTGAGAGGTAGACTTCAGTAAAACTTTAAATGACAAGTGCTTAGTAAGAGAAAAGAAAGTTTTAAAACATTAAACAAAATTGATTACCGTATCGTTCCATTGGACCATCCCATAATTATTAGGCACTATCAAAAACTTAAATGATTTCAAAAAAGGCTTACACAAACTGACACGAAGGAGTGCTCGAGACGTACTGGGCCTTATCATCCGTCCAAGACAAATGCCTATGATGTCGGAACCGTTTACCGGCAATTCACGGGAAAGCCTGAGCCTCTTCGAGACATTACGAGCCATCCCCAATATTAAGGAGAATTTGTGTTCTCACGGCGAGAGGCTCGTCAAACCACAGGCCGTGGGAAACCACATGCTTGACGCTGGGCCGTAAGTGTTGCGTCAGCACCGTGAATTGTACGTTTCTGAGTTTTCTTTCTTTTCAAATTCACTCAGTTTTAGTTTATCAACACGACTTCGTACATTCTCTAACAATACTTCTATCACTTTTACTAACTAATGCTATAACTGTCTTCATCAAACCAGTCCGCTATGTGCCCTGATTGAAAGGGTATGGGACTGAGACCTGCTGAGACGTTTAATTCGTTGCCTTCATGAGTCAGTCCTTTTCAGAGAAGATGTTAAGAACAGTCTCTCGCAAATTCCTTTCTCAGGCACCAGTTTTAATAATATAATTAGCTGGTAAATTGAAGTCTGTGCCTACAACTAAAGCATAGTTACGAAACTTACTCGAAGTGTGGTGTAGCCGTTCGTGATATGTATTGCAATAGATGTTCCCCAGCGACACATTACTGCATCATTCTTAGTTGTTCCACGTCAAAAGTTGCATCTAAAGGGCTATGTAGAATAAACTGCAGAATAGGTCCTGGGAGGCCTGTCTATGGTTCAAACGGCTCTGAGCACTATGGGACTTAACTTCTGAGATCATCAGTCCCCTAGAACTATGAACTACTTAAACCTAACTAACCTAAGGACATCAGACACATCCATGCCCGAGGCAGGATTCGAACCTGCGACCGTAGCGGTCGCGCGGTCTGTCTATTGCACGTCTTCTGTAAACGTTACGATAGTCCACTAATTAGGTTTTCCATTCCTCTCACATTCTTATCTGACAAATAAACGCCGGCCGGGGTGGCCGAGCGGTTCTAGGCGCTACAGTCTGCAACCACGCGACCGCTACGGTCGCAGGTTCGAATCCTGCCTCGGGCATGGCTGTGTGTGATGTCCTTAGGTTAGTTAGGTTTAAGTAGTTCTAAGTTCTAGGGGACTGATGACCTCAGAAGTTAAGTCCCATAGTGCTCAGATCCATTTGAATCGTTTTTACGAATAAACAGTGACCTCGGATGATAATAACATTTCCTACTTGTATGCTGAATGATATATTCCATGCCTCTTAACTTAAAGACAATATGCCACCTCCATTTTATTTGAATAATGAGAAAACACATTTCACACTTATACTGCTGATCCACACCCAATAAAGTCGAGCTAGCGATGTCTAATCACAGTTCTGAATCTTCTTCTCACGAGTAATAAATTTTTTCATGTCATTGTAGTTAGTGTGCGAGACATTTTCAGTACTGAAATGTACACTAAAGAGGACGACTTACAAGCAACATACACGGCTTCCGTCAGTCTGCGACTGAGATCCAGGCCTTATAACTAATGACTCCCTTGCGTGCGTAAACTGTACTTCCCCAGCGCTTGGCTGTTGAATTGGGTTCTTTTGGGGGAGGAGAATAGACGGCGAGGTCATCGGTCTCATCGGATTACGGAAGGACAGGGAAGGAAGTCGGCCGTGACCTATCAAAGAAACCGTCCCGGCATTTGCCTAGAGCGATTTAGGGAAATCACGGATAACCTGAATCAGGATGGCTGGAAGCGGGATTGAACCGTCGTCCTCCCGAATCCGAGTGCTTGGCTGTTACCGCCACATTACCGCTATCCACCATACTATAGTATTAACGTAATCACACAACCGAAATTGTTAGAAAGGTGAAGTTGTATGACTCTACATTCTAGCAAGATGAGATTAATATTTCAAAATGTTGAATATTAATTATTGAGATTTAACTTTATCCAATTTGCTCCATTTTCGTCACGGGCTTTTTTTAAAATACGTTTCAGCACAGTCTCAGTTTCGAATCGACAGACACACTCCCACCCTCCTTGCCCCAATGTCTGCTGCAGCACGTTGTCCATCTATCCCCCTTTGGGATGTGTTTCTATATCATTCTATGTGTCCGAGCGCTAAAATAGAACTTCGACAGTGAAGTGGCATATATGGCATAGAAATATTCTCCAAGTTGTCTCTGATGTGCTATGCTAACTTTGCTTTAAACGTAAACAGTCTAAGAAGTCACCCAATTACAAAGTTTCACCCACTTTTGATGCTTAACCTCACCCACATTACTTGAGATCTGAATCGGTAATAACCTCTCTAAATGTTAATGAGCATTTGCAGGAGCAAACACACCGCCATCATTTGCATCTAGCCTACTCTTACGACATATCATTAAATCTAACGAGTGTTTTGCTGCCAAATGCTTCTGAATTAAGCCAGTTTTCAAAAATGTATGGATTTTTTATGTTTAAGGAAAGAGAAGAATTTGGGGACCGTACCATGGACGCTCCTCCTGTTTTCTATGGCAATAATGTTTCTGGTCTTGCCGAAAGTTCTCCTGCTTCAACACGAATCCTATGTAAGGATAGCTCTAGGCTAAACAATAGTTCCAAAAACATTTGCATATTCACGTACTTCGCTTGATGAATAGCACGACCGACCAGTTGTTTTGGTATTTAGCGGGGGGGAGGAAGAAGGTGAGGAGGATGAGATAGAGATACAAATCCCCACTCTAAATCAAGGACTCTACATTTAAAAAAACGAACAAACACGAAAAATGGTCTGAATCTGTGTTTTAGGCCATCCAAGGATTCAAACCAGAGGAGCTTTACCTGTTATCTGTTCTGGGTAAGACGCTACAAATTGTGAAACGTGCTTCTATCCCGGGTGTGAAACCAGCACTCTCCACAAATACGTCTACAGGGGTAAAATAACCTTGGGTCCCAGTTCATAGGCCTTTTGAGCCACTACACTCAGCGAGCTATTCCAGTGCGGTGAGTAGTTGTCGGCAGTGTCTACTACACTTGTTCTCCGACAGGCATACCGAGTGCGCGCCGACCTTCTTTCCCGACGTGTCTGCTGCATCCTTGAGGTGCTCCATTAACCGCTAAACATTGGAACTCTCAGTAGATTAAGATATTCACCAACTGTGATTGTCTGGCCTTTGAAGGGAATTCTGTCTCTGGGCCAACAGACGAGTGATTGTAATCACAAAAACAGTCAGTGTCCACTTACTGTGAGTCAGAGGCACAGAGGAAAACTAATAACCTAGATTATCTATACAAAATCTCTACTCTACGACTGGTAGTGTGATACAGTCAATACAGTCGAGAGTATATCACCGAGACTTCAGTTACAAGGATTCACGATTGTCCGGATTGTCAACCGCAAGCAAATATCTTTGCCGCACACGCATTTCCCGCTGTACCACCCGCCCGCGGCACGCGCGATCTCTGCCTCGCGCTTACTTTATTGTTTGAGTTACACTCCTTGCGTTGCATTATTGTTTGAGTTAGATAGTGGTCAATCACTACGCCGGTACTAAGTTAGCAGACCAGTATGGCCTCCGTAAAACTGACATTTCTAAGAAGCTTTATGCTGATGCCTGAAAAAAAAAAAAACGATGAACTCGGTAACCTTTATGTCAACCTCTGCTCTGTGAAAAGGCTTTATAGTTAAATAAAATAATAGGTAACGATGAATAGTTTGTGTCAAATAACCGATGACTATACAGATTTAAATCTCGTCGTGGAATTGAATTTGAATTTTGTGATAAGTTTCTATGGGACCAAACTGCTGAGGTCATCGGTCCCTAAACTTACGCACTACTTAATCTCACTTAAGCTAAGGATTCGTTATGAATAGGAAGGTAGGGCAGAGGGTGTGTTACTGTGAACAGTTCAGTGACCGGGTTGTTCAAGTGGCTCTGAGCACTATGGGACTTAACAGCTATGGTCATCAGTCCCCTAGAACTTAGATCTACTTAAACCTAACTAACCTAAGGACATCATACGACACCCAGTCATCACGAGGCAGAGAAAATCCCTGACCCCACCGGGAATCGAACCCGGGAACCCGGGCGCGGGAAGCGAGAACGCCACCGCACGACCACGAGCTGCGGACCCGGGTTGTTCTAATCAGAATCGACAGCAGACCAACACCGACAACCATAGTTCAGGTACACATGCCGACGTCGCAAGCTGAAGATGAACAGATAGAGAAAGTGTATGAGGATATTGAAAGGATAATGCAGTATGTAAAGGGGGACGAAAATTTAATAGTCATGGGTGACTGGAATGCAGTTGTAGGGGAAGGAGTAGAAGAAAAGGTTACAGGAGAATATGGGCTTGGGACAAGGAACGAAAGAGGAGAAAGACTAATTGAGTTCTGTAACAAGTTTCAGCTAGTAATAGCGAATACCCTGTTCAAGAATCACAAGAGGAGGAGGTATACCTGGAAAAGGCCAGGAGATGCGGGAAGATTTCAATTAGATTACATCATGGTCAGACAGAGATGCCGAAATCAGATACTGGATTGTAAGGCGTACCAAGGAGCAGATATAGACTCAGATCACAATTTAGTAGTAATGAAGAGTAGGCTGAAGTTAAGGCATTGGTCAGGAAGAATCATTACGCAAAGAAGTGGGATACGGAAGTACTAAGGAATGACGAGATACGTTTGAAGTTCTCTAACGCTATAGATACAGCAATAAGGAATAGCGCAGTAGGCAGTACAGTTGAAGAGGAATGGACATCTCTAAAAAGGGCCATCACAGAAGTTGGAAAGGAAAACATGGGTACAAAGAAGGTACTGCGAAGAAACCATGGGTAACACAAGAAATAATTCAGTTGATTAATGAAAAGAGGAATTACAAACATGTTCCGGGAAAATCAGGTATACAGAAATACAAGTCGCTTAGGAATGAAATACATAGGAAGTGCAGGGAAGCTAAGACGAAATGGCTGCAGGAAAAATGTGAAGACATCAAAATAGATATGAGTGTCGGAAGGACAGACTCAGCATACAGGAAAGGCAAAACAACCTTTGCTGACATCAAAAGCAACGGTGGTAACATTAAGAGTGCAACGGGATTTCCGCTGTTAAATTGCAGAGGAGAGAGCAGATAGGTGGAAAGAATACATTGAAAGCCTCTATCAGGGTGAAGATTTGTCTGATGTGATAGAAGAAGAAACAGGAGTCGATTTAGAAGAGATAGGGGATCCAGTATTAGAATCGGTATTTAAAAGAGCTTTGGAGGACTTACGGTCAAATAAGGCTGAAGGGATAGATAACATTCCATCACAATTTCTAAAATCATTGGGGGAAGTGGCAACAAAACTACTATACACGTTGGTATGTAGAATATATGAGTCTGGCGATATACAATCTGACTTTCGGAAAAGCATCATCCACCCAATTCCGAAGACGGCAAGAGCTGACAAGTGCGAGAATTATCGCACAATCAGCTTAACAGCTCATGAATCGAAGCTGCTTACAAGAATAATATACAGAAGAATGGAAAAGAAAATTGAGAATGCTCTAGGTGACGATCAGTTTGGCTTTAGGAAAAGTAAAGGGACGAGAGAGGCAATTCTGACGTTATGGCTAATAATGGATGCAAGGTTAAAGAAAAATCAAGACACTTCCATAGGATTTTTCGACCTGGAAAAAGCGTTCGACAATATAAAATGGTGCAAGCTGTTCGAGATTGAGAAAAACGTAGGGGTAAGCTATAGGGGGTGACGGGTCATATACAATATGTACAACAACCAAGAGGGAATAATAAGTGTGGACGATCAAGAAAGAAGTGCTCGTATTAAGAAGGGTGTAAGACAAGGCTGTAGCCTTTCGCCCCTACTCTTCAATCTGTACATCGAGGAAGCAATGATGGAAATAAAAGAAAGGTTCAGGAGTGGAATTAAAACACAAGGTGAAAGGATATCAATGATACGATTCGCTGATGACATTGCTATCCTGAGTGAAAGTGAAGAACAATTAAATGATCTGCTGAACGGAATGAACAGTCTGATGAGTACACAGTATGGTTTGAGAATAAATCGGAGAAAGACGAAGGTAATGAGAAGTAGTAGAAATGAGAACAGCGAGAAACTTAACATCAGGATTGATGGTCACGAAGTTAAGGAATTCTGCTACCTAGGCAGTAAAATAACCAATGACGGACGGACCAAGGAGGACATCAAAAGCAGACTCGCTATGGCAAAAAAGGCATTTCTGGCCAAGAGAAGTCTACTAATATCAAATACCGGCCTTAATGTGAGGAAGAAATTTCTGAGGATGTACGTCTGGAGTACAGCAATGTATGGTAGTGAAACATGGACTGTGGGAAAACCGAAACAGAAGAGAATCGAAGCATTTGAGATGTGGTGCTATAGACGAATGTTGAAAATTAGGTGGACTGATAAGGTAAGGAATGAGGAGGTTCTACGCAGAATCGGAGAGGAAAGGAATATGTGGAAAACACTGATAAGGAGAAGGGACAGGATGATAGGACATCTGCTAAGACATGAGGGAATGACTTCCATGGTACTAGAGGGAGCTGTAGAGAGCAAAAACTGTAGAGGACGTAGGTTGCAAGTGCTACTCTGTGATGAAGATGTTAGCACAGGAAAGGAATTCGTGGCGGGCCGCATCAAACCAGTCAGTAGACTGATGACCAAAAAAAAAAAAGCTTACTTACGCTAAGGAGAACGCGCACACCCATGCCCGAGGGAGGAGTCGAACCTCCGACGGGACGAGTGGCGTGGACCGGGACAAGTCGCCCGAGACCGCGCGGTTACCCCGCGCAGCTCTCGTCGTGGAAATCACGATTCGCAAATATAAGGTGACAAAATGTCAGCTGATGTAGGTGTTGCAAATTTTTTTTTTTAAGGTGGGTTTAAAACTAACATCACTCGGACATTGTTTACGAAGCTGTTGAAAGCGGATGTAATTTGGAATCACTACCGTACAAATCTGTAGCTACTCGGCGAAGTAGTTTAGTTACAGCATATAAAACTAGTGAAGTCTTAAACAGATGCCTTTAGAACCTTCTTGAATTTACACTACAATGTATTCGTATTACAGACTGTTAGACACAGAAAAAGTTAGCTTTCGTAAAAAAATTTATTGAATTTAAGTTAAGCAGTTAAGCCAAGCTTCTTTCTCTCTCTCTCTCTTTTTTTAACTTTCATATCAGAGATATATTACAATATCAGCATTATTAACAAAGTTTTGCATATGTGTCTCAATCAGCGCTGCTGTAGAATACAGATAATTGAATTTGTTGTTATCATATTTGAATCCCAAGCATTTCTAGTTGTATATCCTTTTATCTTACACAAATAATACTAGAAACGCTTACTGATTCTGAACTGTGCATGATTCGTAATATGGCCAAATGTCTGTTTCATTTTCAAATTAAAAAGTTACAGTGTAGTAGTTTTATATGGCTGCCACAAAAAATGTCTCTACGAGAAACTGGTGAAACCACACTTAGTCATTGTTAATAAGAATCTACAGCTGCTATAAATGTCATAAAGGTAATCACTTTCCTGAATACTCAGTCGTCTTTCTAATTTTTCAAATAACGTTATTATTACATTAATGTCCAACTGGCATATTTCCCCTAATGTAGAAACATCAAGCTGGATCTACTTCCACAGGTGTGCTAATATATTTTTGACGAAAGGTGCATAATGGTTGCACTTCCTCAGGTTTACATATGAACTGCACAACTTTGACAGTACTGCCGACAACTATCCTCCCAGTACCTACAACAGTTGTCCAAATCTCCTGTTATGGACGCCATCACATGCTGTTTATAGTGCCATGACGAGTTATTGTACGTCACATTGGAAAAATGACAGTGCAGCATTTGCAGAAGACCTAGGCAGACAGCAAGTACAGGGTGTTAACATGCCAGTTACAGCAATGGGACTGTGTGCACGTTGCGAGATAGGAGACGTCAGGAACCGAAACCCTGCCAGCAAATCGGTAAGTCCAAGTTCTCCACCAGCGGAGTGCAGAAATGTTGCCAACAAGGTGGTTGGATGTGGTACTCTGGCGCAACAAGTCAGAAACCATCCTGTAAAAAATAATCGTCAGTTTCAGCAAAGATATTCACAGCCTGGTAGATCAGCTTCAACTAGGAAGTTACGCCAGGCACGGCAAGCAGCCGTCATTAGCCAAGTGTGCCACTACCATCAACGAGGGGTCAACAAACAGCCACCACAGGGCCAATCAGCCGCCACTGCTGCAGCATCTCCTGGCACCAAGTTCTCATTCTACGACTTGGTGCCACTCCACTGGTTGGCCACTTCCAGGTTAACTCCAGCAGCAGCTCACCACCTGCCAAGTGGAGAAGATCGTGACCGGGTCACTATAGCTGCCCTCCCTTCTACACATGTACCGGATTTTCCACGGGGAGGTTAACATCCTCAGTAAGTGTCCCGGGAATCTTACATGGGCTAACACTATTTACAGCCGACCACAGAACACAGAAATCGGTCGCATACTGCTTGCTGGTCTGCGTGTTGCAGCATTCTACACTATGACCTTGCTGCTGGGTGCCAGCTGACAACATGCCCATTGCGCCACGTACTGAAAGTGATTTGGTCACCACACCGTGGCGTATGAATGTAGCTGCATGAGTTATAGTGGAGTGGATGACTTTTAATATTGTTTTAGTAAGCAACAATTGGCCTTCTCCTGGCTACCACTCTGCAGCACCACCCAGTCCTGCGCAGAAATGGTCTATCACCCCAGGGTCAACATAGCAACTTTACTCTCAACTGCTGTGTGGGTCGTAAGTGTAACCATTTTCTGCTGACTTAGTTTCATAACGTTTAACAAGGGGAACTAAAATAACAGGTGAAAAACGACAAATTGTATTTTAAAATAAATATCCACGCAACAAAACAGTTTCATTTAGCAAAATAGTAAATAAAATAATGTAAAAACTTAAATTCTTGTAAAATCACTGTCGACTGGACACAATTATACGAGGAGTGTTCAGTAAGTAATGTAACACATCTATTTTCGGAAAGCTGGTTAGTTTTAATCTGGATTCCAATACACCATATTATTCCCCAACCTTAGGCTGCAGAACCCTTTTTTCAACATAATACCCACTGAATTCGACGACGCTACGCCATCTTACTGAGACGGCCTGTATGCCCACATGATACCACTCTACTACCGACGTTGAAGCCATCGTGTTGCAGCATCAATAACCTTCCCATTAACCAGTTGTGCAGTGAGGTGTTTCACTGTGTCCGTCGATCATCTATAGCGGTGAGCGTCCGCACGTTCCAACATTGCTGCAGTCACAGCTGTATTCGGCCGACCGGCATCCGGGAGATCGGACAGGTTTACGCGATCTTCTTGCGATAACGACTCACCGCACGTTTCTTCACTGCCATGTCTCCCTAGACATTCTTCAAGTGTCTATGAATATCTGTGTTGCTCTTCACTTGGAACGCACCCCTGTTTAGAAGCCACATTGAAGCCTACGTGTAGTGCACTCACCTGTCCGGACGTCATGAAACTATAGAACCTGAAGCAGAAATATTTCACGATATCCCACAAGATATAGGCCTTTCGGGGGACGAAAAATTTTGGTTCCCGTTCGGGTAACTACAGACAGTATTTAAACGTAGTACTTTTTCCTATAGAGTACCTCTGCTCCTTGTTACACAGATAGGACTCCAACAGTGCGGTAGAACGTCAGTGACGATTTAGTGTTTTAATCGATGTGCTGAATTTCAGCGTGGACTGTTCACAAAAGGCGAAAGCACAGATACGTCCGTACCGGGGAGATTTGCTCGGTTTGCAGAACGCGCATCTCCAACGTCCGCCGTCGTGCAAAGTAGGGCACGGCGCGCCACTTGAGCGCAGCTGCTGGGAGCAGACAGGGCCGCCAACATTAGCTGCGGTGACGCCGTCGACTGTGGGCGCGCTGCGTGCCCGCGCGCTACGGTGGGGTGGCCATTGTGTTCTGGCGGACAATGGGCCCCGCCGCTCCACGCCGCGCGGGGCTTTATTCACCGGCGTCGGTGCGCTGCCCGCCGCAGATAGGCGACGACTGCAAAAACAAACGAGCCCGCCGCCAAGTCCTCGCAGCGTGTTTCCCGCCGCAGCGCGCTGGATGTCATCTGAAACGAGCAGCCAGCCGCGCAAAAGGCGGCACAACAGCTGCACCGCGACAACCGCTGCCAAACAAATTCTGCCGCAACTACTCGTTCACGTCGTCAGCGCACTAGCTGTTATCTACCGTCCCCTAAATAGCTCTTCGCCGATAGGAGAGCAACACTGTGGAGATAGGTGCCTGAAAACGTGTAGATATCCTCTCTAGCGCGGTAAGTTACGAAACGACAGCGATACCGACTCAACAAGTGGTGGTAGCGCACGATATCATCAGGATCCTCCTCTTCGTGTCCCATTTTTGCCTTTAACTTGCAGTTACGGTTCCATGTCCCACATGCCTCCAGTATCGATAACCTATGGTTTGTAATTCTTCATTTTTAATGGTAATTCTCAAGGATTCTTAGTTTGCAGTTTTTTTTACCCAACTTCTCCAATTTGCTTCTAACTTTACTTCTTCTGGTTCTTCTTCACTCTCTCTTTTTGAAAAGTCATTGCTTTTCCTCAGTCTTCTATTGTAACATTTTTTTGTGATTTGTATTTCATTATCTTTGCTGCTAATCTTTCAGTATACATTTTTACTGTCCTAAGTTCTGGTTTTCATATGATTTTTTGTTTCCATACATTTACTACTGATATTTCATAATCCATGATTATTATTTTCTTCTGAATTTTCTTCTTTTTCTTCTTTTACCTATATTTTATGGTTCTTTGGCGATTTTATGCTCCCTTTATCTTCTTCTGTCTTCCAGGATCTCGTTATCCCATGGTTTGTAGCTTTTTATTCTTCTGGTGCTCTCTCAGGATCCATTTCTGGAAGATATGCCCTCAACTTTCCCACATTTTTCCTAATTTCTCTTTTCCACTCCATGCGTATACTTCTTTTCTGTTATCAAGTTTTCTGATATCAACTATTCTGATCCTCTCTTTCTACATCACTTGGGAAGAAGTGTCATTACCGTACTCTGCTTCATGTTTACCCTATATGATTCATTTCAACATGATTTTGCATCTGGAGCAACAGTTTTATAAAACTTCAGACACTTTGGCCTCAGACTTCATTTAGCAGATATATGTTGATTCTTCTGCTACTGTAAGATTATTGACATTATTCATTTCATTTTGTGTATGTTTCTCTCAATAGTGTGCTCTATGACATTCAAGATATTTGAAGTGTTTTACTTCTTAACCTGTAGTTTAGTAATAGATACAGACTGGAATATAAAAGTAATGGTTTTAGTTTTCACAAATTATTTTTCATTTTATGCTTTACCATATTTAATTAAATTTATAAATAGTTAGCTGTCCTAGAAATCAATGTAAGACTTTCAGTATATACAGGTACTTCTTATACCGACAGATCATCATTAAAACCTCAGGGTTTACTATAATATAGCTTTGTTGATGAAGATGCTGAACTGCAGACACTATAAGAACATCCTCCTCTCACTCTCGTATTTTTCTTTTAGTAGGGATCTATCTGTCAGTTTTCCACGAAAAATTTCAAGAAAATGATGTGTTGCCCTCCGTGCTCTAAATTGTTGCTCTATGATAAAATGTGTACCTTTTGCGATTCATTGTTTTGCTCTAAAAACATTATTGAAGGGATTATAGGAACGTACAAATGTTAAATGTGTTTCTTACTTTAATTCTCACTGATTTCCAATGTGTGGCCAATATGTAAAAATAACATCAGTAACAGGACTCATAAGGTAAGGAACGAACGTTTTCTCTGCAGAATTGGAGAGAACAAAATTATATGGTGAATACCGACAAAAAGAAGGGATGTAAAGATAGTACATGTATTAAGACTCCAAGGAATAACTTCTATGCTTCTAAAGGAAGCTATAGCAGGTAGAAACTGTACAGGAAAAAAAGAGGCTGGAATACATATAGCAAATAACTGAGCACATAGGATGCAAGTGCTACGCTGAGATCAAAAAGTTGGTTCAGCAGAGCAATTTGTGGTGGGCTGCATCAAACCAATGAGAATACTGATGACTTGAAACGAAATTACATACCCCTTTGTAAATCATATTTGTTCTGTAAGACATCAGGTATGTGATCCATCATTTTTAGAATGATACATTTAAAAACGAACTGTTTTCTGTTTCAGACAACTTACATTAAAATCTTACTTGAATACACCTATGCTGATAGGATTATGGGGAAATAGTGTAAAGAATTTTAATTCAAAAATGTTCCCCTGATCCTCATTCTGAGTAATCAGACTCTGAAAATCTGAGGTCAAGAGTTTCATTGGGTCTCTTTCATTGAAAACGTAGTCAGATATTCTATAAATACTGTAATCATATGTGACCATCATATAATTACAATAATTAAATCACAGCTTTTTCTTCCTATTTCATAAATTAAGAGTGTACAAAATGTTCTTATAGCCACATTACCACATTTAAATACTTCCCATGTGTAAAATAATTCAGGTTGTTCCAGAATGAGAATTTCATTCTGCAGCGGAGTGTGCGCTGATATGATACTTCCTGGCAGATTAAACCTGTGTGCCGGTCCGGCGTTTCGAACTTCATTCGAAGACAGTTCTCAATTTTCTTTCGTAGTACAGAACAGTAATTTATGAATCATTTACTAAATATTACATGAAAAGCAGGGAAACAATAACCAACAATGCTAGTAGAATGACTTGTAACGGAGAAACCAATTAATGATTTGTAATATGACATGTTCGTAAATTCTGAACGTAAATATTAGATGAAGATCTGAAATGTCTCATTAAAAGTCTGTAGGTTAAAAACACAGCTTTACATAAATCGATGATTCATGGAGTATTGGAAAACTTCTACTGTAAGCAGTTGTGGGATAGGATAGTATTGCAGTGACCACATTAAAAGGCTGGTGAGTCTGTTTCCATGACCACCACAAAGAACTTATAAGCGCAAAGACATTTAAACATGCACTACCCACAATTTTTACAGATTTACAGATACTGAAATTCGTAAAATACAACTGCTATCAGAGTTTCCATGCAACTAGCGATCAAAAGTCTATGGCTAGCCGCCTAAGAGGTCGAAAATGTTAAGGAGACAAGAAGTACATGACTGAAATGTAAAGGAAGTGTTAATACTGGAAGATATTGGAACATAAATGAACGAGATGGTGATGCTAATGTCAGTACGTAATTTTTAGACTATTAGAATAGATGACTAACAGAAATGGATAAAAGCAGATGGAAAAGGGATAGCACTGGATAAAGATTTGACCAAATGTACGTGCAGATATGTGAATAATGTCATGCTAAAAATGGGAAACCCATACTGTAAGTAGCAAAATAAATTTCATATTTACATAACAGCATAACACACAGTTGCTGTTTTCAATTATGGAAGTGCTATACTACACATAACAAAACGGATTATACTAAAAGATTACTAAACAATGGCTTTGGAGTAGATTAATGTTCAGGGATGAATTTCACTGCCTGGTCAAAAGTATCTGAACACCCTAATTAAATGAGGAATTAATCAATACTTCTCACGAAAACTGAACATGATATTGTAGAAGGATGCATGGGGTATAGCTTGGTTGGTAGAGACCCAATAACAGCGGAATTAGTGGGTAATGAGAGCTCAGTGACATCAAAGGTGGACTAGATATGCACCGTCTGCTGAGTAACAAATCCATCAAAAATATCTCAACCGAACAGTTCTGCATAAGCTTCACATTCTTCTAGTTAACGCACAGCAACGCTTGATATCGCTTAAAGAGCAATGCTACAGGAGAGTGCGTATCTGGAAACTAGTGATTTCAAGACATGAGTCACGCTATGCTCCGTGGCAGTCACCATTATAAGTGTGAGTAGTGGGAAATGACTAGTTTTTAACGACTTTTACCTTAAGTAGGAGGTTACCAAACTGGTGTCAGTTGGCACTCGATGTTGTGAGGGGCTGTTAGGTTGCATCTAAGGCAATACCCATCCTGTCCCCTTCCCTCCCCTTAAGCCAGCAGCAGTTTGCTCTCAGCCAGTGGCAGTACTTGAAGACGTCAAAGTCAAATGCAATGTAGCTCTTGTCCAATATTCATGGGACCCCATAGTTTTTGAGAAATTTTCTATCAGCCAACAGGAATTTTTCTAGTTAGGTGCTCTACAGAGAGAGGACAATAATTAATTTGGCCCATTTTGTGGCACGGAATCAAGAAATGGTTAGAAAATCTATAAAATAGGCAAATTGGCAGGGTATGCTCGGCAGATTACAATATGGCCCTATCTGGATTGTGCTCAAAGGAATTCACAATACTCTTCCAAATATCTGAACTGTATGCAAATTTACGATCTATTTCCTTACTGACTTAAAAAAAAAATTGTTTTTGGGTTGGCTCAACAAATGGTTACACTGGTAAAAACATAAATTGTTGATTCGTTCTAACTCGAGTTCCTCACCGTCATCAACAGATTTCAGAGTTTAATCCATGGACCACGCTTGCTTTAAAAGATAACAGAGTCTAAAATTAATTATTATCTACATCTTTCACACATCTCAAATGTCACAATTTTCTTTCCAGGTCTAAAATGTATGCGCAAAGAGCGTGCAATATTTAATTAAGTATCATAACGTTAACTTTCACATACATACGTAGGCGCCTCATTGGTGCGTAAAACACGATTGTCAACTCTAAAGTAAGTACTCCAATGTTATAAGCGTCCCTAAACAATTTCAAATAACGTGTAACATAAGAAGTTAGACTTAAATAATCAGTGTCACAAAACTACCCGACGGCCGGCGTGGCCGAGCGGTTCTAGGTGCTACAGTTTGGAACCGTGCAACCGCTCCTGTCGCAGGTTCGAATCCTGCCTCGGGCATGGATGTGTATCATGACCTTATGTTAGTTAGGTTTAAGTAGTTCTACGTTCTAGGGGACTGATGACCTCAGAAGTTAAGTCCCATAGTGCTCAGAGGCATTTGAACCATTTTTTAAAAATAACGTGAAAATTCTTACAGTTGTAGAAAACCGTTTTCTCTACCCTAAGCCGACAAGTCGAGAAGCAAAGTGACAACCTGGAGGTATTTCATTAGGCCTGCTCTTCTTGTAAGTCACAACACACACTCAGATTACATAATTCGACATTAAAGTTGATCGTACCCACCATCTTAGCGGGGATGAAGCTTATGCTACATGGCATACACAAGAATTATTTAACGGATTATACTGATTCACAATTTCTGCTATTATGGCAAGTAGTTCTGACCTACCAGAAGTTATATACAGTGACAACTTCTGGATGCTTTATAAACAAACATATTGTATGTAGGATTTCTGAAAGGTTTATGGGTTACATTTCCTATAATCAACTATTAAATAAGACAACCGTCTATCAAAAATATGTTTTGTGAAAACACACAAACAACGAAAGCAAAAACGCACAGTGTAATGGGATGGAAGGAACGAAGAGGATGTTCTTTGTTATGAAGGAAGATGTTTTTCGTCAGTTTTATTGTAGGAAGGACTAAGGTGTTTCATTATGACTCATCGCTTAGAAGTACAAAACAGCAAGCTTTGTTCTACACGGTCATGTGACGACCAAAGATAATAGCAGAGAGAGATCTGACATCTCCAAAGACGATGACAGAATCTATATCTAGAACATAAATGTATTTTTCGTTTATTCTAAGGTTTCACACACTTCACAACCTAATTAAATGATTCGAAATCTAAATTGCCTCTATTATTTATTAGAAACCCCACAGTTCCCTTTTTCACACTATTGATAAATACTTTGAATACAATACTAAGAAGTGTTACACTCGTGTGTCGTAGCTAACTCTATTTTAAGAATAGTGATTTCTTGGTCACATTAAACACAGTACAATTTATATGTCGTAACTATCAGTAAATTCCGATTTTTTTTTTTTTTTGGTCATCAGTCTACTGATTGGTTTGATGCGGCCCGCCACGAATTCCTTTCCTGTGCTAACCTCTTCATCTCAGAGTAGCACTTGCAACCTACGTCCTCAATTATTTGCTTGACGTATTCCAATCTCTGTCTCCCTCATGTCTTAGCAGATGTCCTATCATCCTGTCCCTTCTCCTTATCAGTGTTCTCCACTTATTCCTTTCGTCTCCGATTCTGCGTAGAACCTCCTCATTCCTTACCTTATCAGTCCACCTAATTTTCAACACTCGTCTATAGCACCACATCTCAAATGCTTCGATTCTTTTCTGTTCCGGTTTTCCCACAGTCCATGTTTCACTACCATACAATGCTGTACTCCAGACGTACATCCTCAGAAATTTCTTCCTCAAATTAAGGCCGGTATTTGATATATGTAGACTTCTCTTGGCCAGAAATGCCTTTTTTGCCATAGCGAGTCTGCTTTTCATGTCCTCCTTGCTCCGTCCGTATTTGGTTATTTTACTGCATAGGTAGCAGAAATCCTTACCTTCATTGACTTCGTGACCATCAATCCTGATGTTAAGTTACTCGCTGTTCTCATTTCTACTACTTCTTATTACCTACGTCTTTCTCCGATTTACTCTCAAACCATACTGTGTACTCATTAGACTGTTCATTCCGTTCAGGAGATCATTTAATTCTTTTTCACTTTCACTCAGGATAGCAATGTCATCAGCGAATCGTATCATTGATATCCTTTCACCTTGTGTTTTAATTCCACTCCTGAACCTTTCTTTTATTTCCATCATTGCTACCTCGATGTACAGATTGAAGAGTAGGGGCGAAAGGCTACAGCTTGGTTGTTGTACATTTTGTATATGACCCGTCACTCCCTATAGCTTACCCCTACTTTTTTCAGAATCTCGAACACCTTGCACCATTTTATATTGTCGAACGCTATTTCCAGTCGACAAATCCTATGGAAGTGTCTTGATTTTTCTTTAGCCTTGCATCCATTATTAGCCGTAACGTGAGAGTTGCCTCTCTCGTCCCTTTACTTTTCCTAAAGCCAAACTGATCGTCACCAAGCGGATTCTCAATTTTCTTTTCCATTCTTCTGTATATTATTCTTGTAAGCAGCTTCGATTCATGAGCTGTTAAGCTGATTGTGCGATAATTCTCGCACTTGTCAGCTCTTGCCGTCTTCGGAATTGGGTGGATGATGCTTTTCCGAAAGTCAGATGGTATATCGCCAGACTCATATATTCTACATACCAACGTGAATAGTAGTTTTGTTGCCACTTCCCCCAATGATTTTAGAAATTGTGATGGAATGTTATCTATCCCTTCAGCCTTATTTGACCGTAAGTCCTCCAAAGCTCTTTTAAATACCGATTCTAATACTGGATCCCCTATCTCTTCTAAATCGACTCCTGTTTCTTCTTCTATCACATCAGACAAATCTTCACCCTCATTGAAGCTTTCAATGTTTTCTTTCCACCTATCTGCTCTCTCTTCTGCAATTTAACAGCGGAAATCCCGTTGCACTCTTAATGTTACCACCGTTGCTTTTAATGTCAGCAAAGGTTGTTTTGCCTTTCCTGTATGCTGAGTCTGTCCTTCCGACAATCATATCTTTTTCGATGTCTTCACATTTTTCCTGCAGCCATTTCGTTTTAGCTTCTCTGCACTTGCTATTTATTTCATTCCTCAGCGACTTGTATTTCTGTATTCCTGATTTTCCCGGAACATGTTTGTACTTCCTCCTTTCATCAATCAACTGAGGTATATCTTCTGTTACCTATGGTTTCTATGCAGCTACCTTCTTTGTACCCATGTTTTCCTTCCCTACTTCTGTGATGGCCCTTTTTAGAGATGTCCATTGCTCTTCAACTGTACTGCCTACTGCACTATTCCTTATTGCTGTATCTATAGCGTTAGAGAACTTCAAACGTATCTCGTCATTCCTTAGTACTTCCGTATCCCACTTCTTTGCGTATTGATTCTTCCTGACTTATGTCTTGAACTTCAGCCTACTCTTCATTACTACTATATTATGATCTGAGTCTATATATGCTCCTTGGTACGCCTTACAATCCAGTATCTGATTTCGGCATCTCTGTCTGACCATGATGTAATCTAATTGAAATCTTCCCGCATCTCCCGGCCTTTTCCAAGTATACCTCCTCCTCTTGTGATTCTTGAACAGGGTATTCGCTATTACTAGCTGAAACTTGTTACAGAACTCAATTATTCTTTCTCCTCTTTCATTCCTTGTCCCAAGCCCATATTCACCTGTAACCTTTTCTTCTACTCCTTCCCCTACAAATGCATTCCAGTCACCCATGACTATTAGATTTTCGTCCCCCTTTACATACAGCATTACTCTTTCAATATCCTCATACACTCTCTCTATCTGTTCATCTTCAGCTTGCGACGTCGGCATGTATACCTGAACTATGGTTGTCGGTGTTGGTCTGCTGTCGATTCAGATTAGAACAACCCGGTTACTGAACTGTTAACAGTAACACACCCTCAGCCTTACCTTCCTATTCATAACGAAACCTACACCTGTTATACCATTTTCTGCTGCTGTTGATATTACCCGATACTCTTCTGACCAGAAATCCTGGTCTTCCTTCCACTTCACTTCACTGACCCCTACCATATCTAGATTGAGCCTTTGCATTTCCCTTTTCAGATTTCCTACTTTCCCTACCACGTTCAAGCTTCTTACATTCCACGCCCCGACTCGTAGAACGTTATCCTTTCGTTGATTATTCAATCTTTTTCTGATGGTGACCTCCCCTTTGGCAGTCCCCTCCCGGAGATCCGAATGGGGGACTATTCCGGAATCTTTTGCCAATGGAGAGAACATCATGACACTTCTTCAAATACAGGCCACATGTCCTGTGGATACACGTTACGTGCCTTTACTGCAGTGGTTTCCATTGCCTTCTGCATCCTCATGTCATTGATCATTGCTGATTCTTCCGACTTTAGGGGCAATTTCTCACCCCTAGGAGAAGAGAGTGCCCTGAACCTCCATCCACTCTTCCGCCCTCTTTGACAAGGCCGTTGGCAGAATGAGGCCGACTTCTTATGCCGGAAGTCTTCGGCCGCCAATGCTGATTATTTATCAAAATTTTGGCAGCGACGGGGATCTAACCCGGGACCGAAGACTTTTCGATTATGAATCAAAGACGCTACCCCTGGACCACGGGTATATCTATTACAATAAATATGCTCTAGCTGTAGTTAAATATGGGTTCTGACATTCAGCACATGACAAAAATGAAATTGCACATTTTTCGCAAATAGCGATATTTTTGCTTGTAAATAGAAGCAGTCTCATATGTTTTGCGAATGAAATTTTTCATAGGTGAACACTTTTGATAGCGCCCTCAGACACTTCCTGTTGAGATGATGTAGCATTTTCTGCTTGCGAGTTAACAGTCTTTAAAGTTTCCTGAAAATTTGGAGAAGGTTAGTATCAGCTGTAACCGTTGCTGTAATTAACACGTCTTTGATCTGACACACTGTATTTACAAAACCTTCATCTTTCACAAGAATCATAATGAAATACCTGAGAAATCATAGATCATCTTAACTCTTGTATCGTTCGAATGTTTCCTACGTGATTTTGAGATCGAGTAGCATCGTAATCCCTCATTATTATTCCTATAGGGTTGAAGCCATTTTACCTCTACCAGATCGGGGGGCTGTTATGTCTTCCGAATTATTGCGAAGAACTGCTACACATACTGCAAATGTTCATTTACAATCAGTGGTAACTCCCAATGCAAGGGACCACACACAGTAGATTTAGTGTATGGAGTATATTCATCCTCCCATGTAGGCAGTGGGCAGTGGTGGCTATTTTAGAAACAATACACTTACTTCCAAACTGGAATTGAACTATAATTTCGAAGCGTGTGGACGGGATTTATATGGCGTATGTCGAACACCTACTGATGTAATTCCTGATGAGTAACGTAGATGAACGCAGGTTCTTTGAATTTACGCAATAGTGTTTAACGATAATTATACCGTACTTTTCCTACCAGCGTAATACATTCCTAGTGCTATTATAGGGCTTTCCACGGGAAGATTTATATTGATGCCACTCGTTAGGAGGTCATCAACAACCTATCATCTAATGTAGTTTTTTTAACGGTAATAGTATTCAGTAAACCGCTTCTTTCGTAGATGGATGACATTCCCTGAATATTCCTGCTAAATGAATCTGAGGTCACCATATTCTTCTTCTTTAGCTCCCTCCAGATGTTTACTCGCAGGTTTTTTGCAGTAGTTAAGGGTACTGATGTGGAGGATTTTTGATCTATTTATGTGCAAAAATTAAATATATTTACGTACAGCTCTAATACCAATCCTTATTGAAACACTAACCGACGATTTCCAATAGGTCTTCCAGCATTTCGCTATTGCTTTCTTATGGACAACTGCCTCATCTGTGAACGCCCTACATATAAACAAATACCTTGCAAGCTGTTGTAGAGAGCGCAGTGGACCATACATTGTAACAGTATTACACTCCTGGAAATTGAAATAAGAACACCGTGAATTCATTGTCCCAGGAAGGGGAAACTTTATTGACACATTCCTGGGGTCAGATACATCACATGATCACACTGACAGAACCACAGGCACATAGACACAGGTAACAGAGCATGCACAATGTCGGCACTAGTACAGTGTATATCCACCTTTCGCAGCAATGCAGGCTGCTATTCTCCCATGGAGTCGATCGTAGAGATGCTGGATGTAGTCCTGTGGAACGGCTTGCCATGCCATTTCCACCTGGCGCCTCAGTTGGACCAGCGTTCGTGCTGGACGTGCAGACCGCGTGAGACGACGCTTCATCCACTCCCAAACATGCTCAATGGGGGACAGATCCGGAGATCTTGCTGGCCAGGGTAGTTGACTTACACCTTCTAGAGCACGTTGGGTGGCACGGGATACATGCGGACGTGCATTGTCCTGTTGGAACAGCAAGTTCCCTTGCCGGTCTAGGAATGGTAGAACGATGGGTTCGATGACGGTTTGGATGTACCGTGCACTATTCAGTGTCCCCTCGACGATCACCAGTGCTGTACGGCCAGTGTAGGAGATCGCTCCCCACACCATGATGCCGGGTGTTGGCCCTGTGTGCCTCGGTCGTATGCAGTCCTGATTGGGCGCTCACCTGCACGGCGCCAAACACGCATACGTCCATCATTGGCACCAAGGCAGAAGCGACTCTCATCGCTGAAGACGACACGTCTCCATTCGTCCCTCCATTCACGCCTGTCGCGACACCATTGGAGGCGGGCTGCACGATGTTGGGGCGTGAGCGGAAGACGGCCTAACGGTGTGCGGGACCGTAGCCCAGCTTCATGGAGACGGTAGCGAATGGTCCTCGCCGATACCCCAGGAGCAACAGTGTCCCTAATTTGCTAAGAAGTGGCGGTGCGGTCCCCTACGGCACTGCGTAGGATCCTACGGTCTTGGCGTGAATCCGTGCGTCGCTGCGGTCCGGTCCCAGGTCGACGGGCACGTGCACCTTCCGCCGACCACTGGCGACAACATCGATGTACTGTGGAGACCTCACGCCCCAGGTGTTGAGCAATTCGGCGGTACGTCCACCCGGCCTCCCGCATGCCCACTATACGCCCTCGCTCAAAGTCCATCAACTGCACATACGGTTCACGTCCACGCTGTCGCGGCATGCTACCAGTGTTAAAGACTGCGATGGAGCTCCGTATGCCACGGCAAACTGGCAGACACTGACGGCGGCGGTGCACAAATGCTGCGCAGCTAGCGCCATTCGACGGCCAACACCGCGGTTCCTGGTGTGCCGTGCGTGTGATCATTGCTTGTACAGCCCTCTCGCAGTGTCCGGAGTAAGTATGGTGGGTCTGACACACCGGTGTCAATGTGTTCTTTTTCCATTTCCAGGAGTGTATATTATATGCAATAATACACACTTTGCATGATGCAGTACGTGTTGCAGTGGGTAAACTAAGTCAAAGGCATGTCAGAGTTGAACGCATTTGTCAATATTGTAGAGTCTGTAGTGGGACGAAAAGTTCACGGTGATGATGTTCAGTTACATAACATATTAAGTGCATGCTTCAAAAATGTTATACATGCTGGTTTAATATCCCATTATGTTAGAATACAGTACAAGGGAAATTCAAAGAACGATTATTTGCAATTGTGTTGCATAGCAAATAAAGTCGATGTGGGATGAGGAAGAACGACAATGTTTTAAAGCACAATAAGTATTGGTGATGGTAACGGCTATTGGCCCCTAGTAGACGCCGCTGTAGCGTGTTGGTTGCTGGATGAAGCTGCATTCAGTTCACAGTGCTCTTTATTATTTTATTTTGCTACTGCCCAGTAAGTATGGTGGTGACTTGGTCAAGGTAATCCATTGCCTCGAGCGTTGTTGACGACCAGGACTGCTGACGAAGTCCAGTGTGCAGTGTCTGCCAGACATGGTCTTCGTGACATGACATCCTCCACCAGTGGTGCTTCTCTCTGCTCAGCAGCATCTGCAAGGCGTTCACGTGCTGTGGCAGCGCGCTCCTCGCCCTGCCTCCCCACACTGAAGGAATGCAGCAGATCAGTGACATAGCAGGCTGTGATCCACTGTCTCCTTGTTGGTGGTTGGCAAGCTGCTACCCTGGGCTGACAATGGCATATAATAGTGGCGGCTCCAGGACTAAACAACTTCAGTGAGGGAGTCCCGGCAGATATATGAACTGAAATAGTGGGTCAGCGTCCCATATAGTGTTCAATCGACTCAGTTCCCATTTTGGTATATCTGTGATGCTGCTAGAAGTCGTTTTAGTACAAGTATAATCTTTTCATATGAATGCATCTGGCCTGTGCTACACCTTTCAGCATGTACATTAACCCTGCCCACAACTTATTTCCCATAACACACATTACCAGGTAGGGGAAGAATCTCATGCCCATCCTAAAAATATTTTGAAAAAAGCGTAGTTAGTTAATTGTTGTTGACGTATATCAGCAGAAACTTTTTGAACGTATACAGATGTCTCAGTAGTGTCCCGAACATATCTTTTAGGACACCCCAAGCAACATCAGTCTACCTTCAATAAACTGTACTGCCAAAGGGGTGGGTCCCATTATGCCCATTTAAAATATATCATAACGCCTTTTTTGTTAATTGTTGTGACTTTGACTCACAAGATACATTATAAAGAGATGCAGATGTTTAAGCAAGGTGTGGGGCGGCGGGTGGAAAATTAAGCTATTATTATTTCTATTATTTTGTTGCCATTCTCAACACAGGCTCTCTAACTACAACGTTGGCAACCAGAAAGTGATTACAAAAAACGTGATACTTCAATTAAAGTTCACTGTGCCCACTCTGATGGAGAACTAGAGTTATTGATTATTGAAGTTCATTACTCTGAGTATGTAGGATGATGTCTGGGATTCATAGAAAATGCAGTGTACGATAACAATTTACACTATATTCTGCAAATCATAAAGCGTTAATTCCAGACAAATAATTACCCATATCAGCTAATGTACTATCACAGCTGTTCAGAGTCTATTGCGCGGATCATATTATCCCTAGATAACGGAACTGTTCAATAACCGTTATCGATGTTAATGTTCAAGGTGAATGCTCGCCAAAATTTGATGTGAACACTCATCAAACGCCACCCTAGTAATGGTAGAAAGTCTGTCCTGCGACGACATGTGAAAATACGACATACGCAAACTGACAATAAATCACTGAAATCGTTCCACAACTAAATCTTTACGTCAATGCGAACTCATTGTTACTCGCATACCGAGTTACATAATACGGCATCCAAGGCTGTTCCTTGCAACTGCCCAAACGCGACGTGGCTTCCGACTCGGAGTGGGCCCTGATACGAAGCTATAAGTGAACTGGGGCCTTACTATAGCACACACACTCTTATTTCTATAACCGCGGTGTGGACCACCGAACTCGCAGCCGACAACATTTGCCTTCTTGACCAGCCGCTCGTGCTAGTAAAGCACCACTTCAAGTTACTAAATAATTAATTGCTTCATTCGCTGAAGGCCAATGAAGCTCTCGATGTCATTGTGTTATCAGCACACATGTAAGTATCTATAGTAATATTTTAATGTGGCTAGGTTAAATGTTTTTGGTGAGAGAATTATTTTAGTTGTACTGCACGCAATTGATGAGCACTGACCTTGCCCTTTACAGAGATGCTACAGCTATACTTTTATAGCTACATTTTTGAAACTTCTCACTTGTTTGTTATTATAGTGTACCTCCATTCTACCTAAATCTAAACATACTGGCTTTATCTAATCTCTTACTTAATCTTTGTTGCTCCGAATGTTTTAGGACACAAAAACAGGAAATCATGATTATCAACCAAAATATTACTTTGTGGGAGCCAGCATGCTGTTTCTATTAAATTACAACGAAAAAGGTATCCGAATATAAATTTTGAAGTTTCTAGAACCTTCGTGTTAAGCTGATGATTTTTAGGTAAAAATCCAAGTTTTTAAAACTGTTGAATTTACTAAACTGAAACTTAACACATTATCATTTTAGCATCATTCCTGACATGCTATCAACTTGTCAGATTATTTACTATGTTTTTAAGGTATTGCGCAACATACGTGATGTCATAGTCAGTTACAGCAGACTAGGCTGGCACACAATGGAAAGTGTATGAATTCTACATGGCGTGAATAGGCTGCTTCCCTACAAAGGTCCTGAACCTGAAAATGTTGAATATTACATTCTCTGGGAGAGTGACATATATTACTAAGACAAAATTTTTGGATTATGTTTGACTAAAAAGTTTGAAATGTTTATGGAATCTGGTAGAAGAATTCAGTAAAGACAAAAAATATAGTTTTCATAATTTCGCAGTATCAAGTAACTGATTGTATTACAATATTTTCATAATGTGTGCACAAAGTAGCAGGTTCTGTCCGTCGTTCAGTGTTCTGCTTCTTGTAAATGATAACAAAGGCTGTGTGTAGAGCAGTAAGTGATGCTGTGGAACTTACTATGACAATAATTAACGTTATTCTCTTTTGGTACTGATCCTCCTTGTATTGCTCTACATGCTGCCTTAGCATCAGCACAAGGATCTGCCCTTCCAGCCAGTTAATGAGTTTACCTGTGGAGTACATTAAGTCTGATTCAGGATACTTAAATTCGCGTCTGGCAGTATTTCCACAGGCTTCTCTGGCAAGTACAACTGAGGCTGGAAATTCTCAGTTTTGTCAATGCTGTTTCAGGTAGTCGGAAATTAGGATTAACTATTTCGCATGGCGTCCAATTTATCAAGAATCTATGTCTACACGATCATAATCAGTGATTCAAAGCGTGAGGATACAGAAGGCAGTTAAAGGCACAAAATATGTGTCCCGAAACAACAGTGTTACGTGGATATTTGCCACCCAGTGCGAACCCTAAATTTCCCATATCATATTGTTACGACTGAGCAAAAAGTCGTAGAGACTTCTGACAATGGGTGGCAGTATGTGGCTAAAGCTTATCAAAAGAAAGTAGGGACGTTATCATTTATTTTTCCTCGATGTTGTGTGGTTTCCCTATTTATATTGGTCTTCTGACTGGTTTGATGTGGCACGTCTCGAATTCCTCTGCCGTGACAACCTTTTCATTTCGGAGTAGCAGTTACAACATACGTCCTCAGCTACTGACTGGACGTATTCCAGTCTCTGTCTTTCTCTGTACTTTTTATCCGCTACAGCTCCCTCTGGTACCATGGAGGTCATTCCCTGATCTCGTAACAGTCGTCTTACCATACCTTATCAATCCACTTAAAGTTCAACATTCTACTGTAGCAGCACATGTCCAACGATACGATTCTCTTCTGTTCTGTTTACTCACAGCCCATGATTCATTCACATATAATGCTGAGCTCCAAACGTATACTATCAGAAATTTCTTCCTAATATTAAGGCCAATGTTTGATGTTATTAGATTTCTCTTAGCCAGGAATTCCCTATTTGCCCGTGCTAGTCTGCTTTTGATATTCTCCTTGCTCCATCCGTTCTTGGTTACCGACTGAGGTGGCGCACTGGCGAGCACACCGGACTCGCACTCGCGAGGACGACGGTTCAATCCCGCATCCGGCCATCCCGATTTAGTTTTTCCGTGATTTCCCTAAATCGCTCCAGGCAAATACCCTGATGGTTCCTTTGAAAAGGGCACTGCCAACTTCCTTCCTCTTCCTTCCCTAATCCGATGAGACCGATGGCCTACCTGTCTGGTCTCCTCCCCCAAAGAACCCAACCCTTTTCTTGGTTATTTTGCTGCCTCGGTAGTACAGTTTCTTGACTCGATCTGCGTCTTGGCCATCAATACTGCTGTTAAGTTTCTTGTTATTCTCAGTTCTGCTACTTCTCATTATTTTCGTCTTTCTCAACCCATATTTTTTACTCATTACACCGTTCATTCCATTCAGTATGTGGTGTCACCGCCAGACACCACACTTGCTAGGTGGTAGATTAAATCGGCCGCGGTCCATTTAGTATATGTCGGACCCGCGTGTCGCCACTGTGTAATCGCAGACCTAGCGCCACCACAAGGCAGGTCTCGTGATACGAACAAAGACTCGCCCCAGTTGTACGGACGACCTAGCTAGCGACTAGAGACAGAATAGCCTTCAGCTAAGTTACTGACTACGAACTAGCAAGGCGCCATTAGCCTTACAGTGATTGTAATTAAAGTCTCCTGTGTATAGTCAAGAGCGATGTACCACAATGATTGATTAAAGATAAGTATTAATCCAGCTACGTACTTTTCTTCATAGCATTAATTACGTAGCCTGTTCCAGTACTTCACGCCCGTCTGCGTTAGTCTAGCGTGCATTTTCAGCCATCTCGATCTACAAGGTGTTGGCCCAGCTGCCGACACATCACAGTAGATCATGTAATTCTTGTTCACTTTCACAGAGGGTGTCAATGCCATCAGTGAACTGCATCATTGATATCCTTGCACCTTCATTTTAATTGCACGTCTGAACCGTTCTTTTATTTTCATCATTCCTTCGTCGACTTACTGATCCAACAGCAGAGACAAAAGATTACATCCAACTCTCACACTGTTTTTAATGCAAGTACTTCGTTCTTTGTCGTCCACTCTTATTATTCCGTCTTTGCTTTTGTACATATTCTATACTATCAGTCTCTCCCTATAGCTTACCCATAATTTTCTCAGAATTTCGAACATCTTGCACTATTTAACATGGGCTAGGGCTTTTTCGAAGTCGACAAATCCTGTGAACGTGTCTTGATTTTCTTTAGTCTTGTTTCCAATATCAACTGCTACATCAGAATTGCCTTTCTGATGCAGTTATCTTTCCTAAAGCAGAACGTATCGTCATCTGACATGCTCTCAATTTCCTCTTCCATTCTTCTGTATATTATTCTCGTCAAAAGTTATTAAGCTGATTGTCCGATAATTCCCGTACTAGTCTGCTACTGCAGTCTTCAGAACTGTGTGGGTGTTATCATTCCGAATGCCAGACGGTATATCGCCAGACTCACATATTCTACACACCAACGTGAACAGTCCTTTTCTTCCCACATCCCCCCATGATTTTCGAAATTCTGATGGACTACTATCTATCCCCATATACCTTACTTGATCTTGCGTTCTCCGAAGCTCTTTTCTCTCATCTAAATCGACTCCAGTTTCTTCTCCTAACACATCAGACAAATTTTCTATCCCTGAGAGGCTTTCAATATACTCTTTTCACCTATCCGCCCTCTCACCTACAGTTAACAGTGAAATCTCCGTCGCACATTTATTGTTACCACAATTGCTCTTAATTTCACGGAAGGTTGTTTTGACTTTCCTATATGTTGAACCTATCCTCCCCACCATCATTTCTTTTTTGATTTATTCACGTTTTCCATGAAGCCATTTCGCCTTAGCTTTCCTACACTTCCATTTACTTCATTATTCAGCATTTTTATGTCTTTATTCCTGAATTTATCTGAACAATTTTGTGCTTCCTTCTGTCATCGACCAACCGATGTATTTTCTTCTTTTACCTACGCTTTCTTCGCAGTTACCTTCTTCATACTTACAGTTTTCTCTCCAACGTTTGTGAATATCCTTTTCAGAGACGTAGATTCCTCTTCAGCTGTACTACCTATTGAGCTACTCGTTATTGCAGCGTCTACAGCCTTAGAGAACTTCAAGCATATCCCTTAGTACCTACGTATCCCATTTCTTTGCTTGTTGGTTCTTCTTGATAACTCTCTTAAATAGAGCCTACACTTCACCAATCATAAATTTTATTTTAAACCTATATCTGGTCTTGGGTACGTGTTGAAATCCAGTGTCTCATTTTGGAATTTTTGCCCGCCCATGTTGTAATCTAACTGTAAGCGCCCCGTGTCTCTTGGCCTATAGTACAAATACCTCCTCCTCTTAAGTTTCTTGAACCGAGAATTCGATATTACTAACTGAAATTGGTTGCGTAACTCAATTAGCCTTTAATCTTTCATTCCTAGTATTAAGCCCACATTCTTCCGTAAGTCTTTCTTTTATTCCTTCCGTAACAACCGAGTTCCTATCCCCCACGAATATTACTTTTTCATTTCCTTTTACTTACTGAACAACCCGCTCAGTATCCTCATATACTTTCTTATCTGTTCATCTCTGGCTTGTGTCGACCCAGAGTATACCTGAACTGTCGTCTTCGGTGTTAGTTTGCTGTCGATTCTGATGAGAACAACCCATCCGCTGAATTGTTTAGATTTCGATTAACCTGCCCTACTTTCCTATTCATAACGATTCCCACTCCTGTCAAACAATTTTCTGCTGTTGTTGACATTATCCCAAGATTTATGTATTCAGAAATCATTGTCGTCTTTCCATTTCACTTCACTGACCCCCACTACATCTAGATGGAGCTTTCGCTTTTCCCTTTCCAGGTTTCCTGGCCTCTCTACAATGTTCACGCACCTGAAATTCCACACCCAGATTCGTAGAACGTAATCCTTTCGTTGACTAATCAGTTGTTTCTCGTGGTCACCTCCCCCTTCTCAGTCCTCTTCTGGAGTTAAGTATGGGTGTTATTCCGGTTCCTGTCGATACACTTTACGTGTATTAATGCAGCGGTTTGCATTGCGTTCATCATCCTCATGCTGTTGATCATTGCTGATTCTCCCACCTAAATCTCTGTCTCCTCGTCCTCCCTCTTCTACAAGGCCATTGACAGAATGAGGGTGACTTCCTATTCCGGATGTCTTTAGCAGCCAATCCTGATTATTACTGAAAATTTATGTGGTGGAGGGGCTCGAACCTGGGAACGGGAACATTTTGATTAGTAATGAAAGACGCTACACCTACGCCACGGGTGCAGATCCCTTATGCTGAAATATCGTTTTGAAGAATTTCAATGACTTAATTGTGTGAACTGTCCATAACAGGAAAATATTTCATATATTTAAGACAGTTTCAAAAAATTACACCTATGCATTGATACACTTACAAAACAAAAATTTGTGACACACAATTTCTGACCATGTAGGGAATGGGTTTCCATGGCAATAAAGTAAGCTCTTCTGGTCGACGATTGGTGAGTACTTTTACGTGTATTAAGTCTATATTAATTCCCTGTCACTGAGAGCTCAGTTGGCATTTCCACTGCCCATTACCATCGATTATGTTTATGGACAGTCACGCTCCGTTTGTAGGTTTATAATTAGAGTGAATTTGGTTCAACCATTCCTTGTTCGGTTCATGAGAATTCCACCATTCACATGAGCTTAACCTTCGGTACAAACTTTTCAACTTTTCGTATCTTCGGCATGAAATCGAGTAGTCATGCCAGGAAACCCACACCTACAATGATGGTACTAGGAGCAGAGGAAATTATTACTAAAAGAGATGGGATATGAGCTAAAATTTAATTAATGTTTGTTTTAGTAATCATAATGTAATTAAGATTACTTTGCACTATGAAACAATAGTGCCATTCACGTCACCTAGAGCACAAGGACTAGGGCAGTGGATGTGTCAGGCAGAAGCCGCCAGCTTCGCATAGTAGCAGCAGCAGGAGGAAAGTAATCGATTTTGTAACATTTTATGATTTCTGACCAGGAGCGAATTATATAGTCTTATCTGCGTGCTTCAGAAGTTTAGTTCTTCAATTTGTGCTCATTACTTTAATATTTGTTAGACACAGCTCTCGCTTCATCGTTTGTGTGCGAAGTAACCGATTTTTGAGACATTTTAAAGGTTCCTACCAGGAGTGAATTCCTTATTCTCACGTGAGTGCTTTGATACAGTTTTGACTATCTGCATGTTAAGTTAATTTACTAACCACATTTATTGTGTTTTTGTCGGTGTTTACAGTAGAGTTCCTCATTATCTGTCAAAAATGGGTCAAATGGTTCTGAGCACTATGGGACTTAACATCAATGGTCATCAGTCCCCTAGAACTTAGAACTACTTAAACCTAACGAACCTAAGGACATCACACAACACCCAGTCATCACGAGGCAGAGAAAATCCCTGACCCCGCCCGGAATCGAACCCGGGAACCCGGGCATGGGAAGCGAGAACGCTACCGCACGACCACGAGCTGCGGACCAGTATCTGTCAACAGTTGTTTGTTTGTGTAGTGTGTTTTGCATCAATATGGGTAGGGGCTGCGATTTCTATGGCTAATGGCTATGAGCACTATGGGACTTAACATCCGTGGTCATCAGTCCCCTAGAACTTAGAACTACTTAAACCTAACTAACCTAAGGACATCACACAACACCCAGTCATCACGAGGCAGAGAAAATCCCTGACCCCGCCGGGAATCGAACCCGGGACCCCGGGCGTGGGAAGCGAGAACGCTACCGCACGACCACGAGCTGCGGACTGCGATTTCTATGTGTAGATGCTAGCTGAGATGGGGACATTTGGCTCTTAATTCCTGGCTGTGTTGGCTTCGGTCGCACAGCCTGAGGCCGCAATGGATGGGCCTCACTGTTGTGGACATGTTGTGGGAAGCCAACAAACGCCCAGCACTATCCACGAGTCTGCCGAACGGTCTGCACAGGCGGCCAACCCAGTTACCGCTCGCATTCAGGTTGACCCCTCACCTGCGGTCGACTTAGAAATCGCCTCCTGGCAGGTAGCTGAACGTTAAGGCCTCGCCAGTTATTCTGACAAATAGGTTCGTGGTGCTGGTGCTATCTGTGTCTCATAGTGTCTATCAGCTAGATACAGTTGCTTTCCCTGTTTTAGTGGAAGCCTCTCAGCCTGGAAGTTGCAGATAGTCATAGAGGATGGCATTATTGGTAGTTGGGAGCTCCAACGTTACGTGCGTTATGAGTCCGATTTAAGACATGGCTGCCAAGGATGGGATGAAAGCCAGTGTGCACTCCATGTCCGTACTGGGTGGAGTCACTCCAGATGAGGAACGGGTCCTTCTGGATTCCATTGAAAATAGAGGGTGCTGACTACTGGAGGTGGTGGTTCACGTCGGTAGCAATGATGTGTGTCGCTTTGGATCAAAAGAGATTCTCTCTGGTTCCAGGTAGCTGTGGCTGCCACCTGTACTTGCACAACGAAAGCCATGCTCGCCATTTGCAGCGAAGTCGTCAGGACCGATTGCGGACCCCTGCTGCAGAGCCGAGCAGTGGGTCTGAATCAGAGGCTCCAGCAGTTTCTCGGCTGCATAGGCTGCACATTCCTCGACTTGCGCCATGGGGTGGTGGGATTTCAGGTTTAAATAAACTGGTCAGGCGTCCATTACATGCAGGAGGCGGCTACATGCTTAGCGGGGAGCAGTGTGGCGTTGACTGCGCAGCTCATTCGGTTAAGAGGTCTTGGGGAAACACAAAATGAGCTTCAGTCTCAAAGGGTGGAGGTCGAACGCAGGATGAACGTAGATCTAGGATACATCAGTGTATCAAACGTAAATTGTCGTAGTTGTGTTGGGAAAGTACTCGAGCTGCAACGGTCAAAAGAGAGCAATGATGTTAAAATCGTTACAGGCGCTGAGAGCTGACTAAAGCTGGTGATAAGTTCAGCCGAAATTTTTGCGTAGGATTTAACGGTGTTCATAAAGGATAAGCTAAATACAGTTGGCGGTGGCGAGTTTGTTGCTGTTAGATGTAGTTTATTTTGTAACTAAATTCAAGTACATATTTCCTGTGAATATGGACAGAGCTTATTCATGGCTACCGGAACAAAACATTTTATTTTATTCTTTTATCGAACTCGCAACTCAGTTGATTAAGCTGCTGAAACGTTACAAAAACTTGAACCTAAAATGAAACAAATGTCTGACTTACACAATTTTAGTTCATGGTACTTCATTTTAACCTCGACATGTTGGCGAAAATACATTTATAAATCCGTAGGTACGCATAAAACACCATCCGAAAATGTGCTGAAGGCATTCTCTGAAAATTACTTCAGAAACACACCCGATCGTGAAGTGTTGGGACAACACACTTGACCCTTTGGTAACATACAATACTGAGCTAATAACGAACATCAAAACGGATACAGGCATTAGAGAACACAGGATTGTCTTTGCGATATTGAATAGCGTAACTCCCAAATTCACAAAAAATAAAAGTTAAATGTATCTATTCAATAAAGCAGATAAAAATTTGCTTTATGGCTTCCTGAGAGACAGTCTCCTCACCTTCCAAATTAACAACGTAAGCGCAGAGCACATGTGGCTTAATTCAGAGAAATAGTATCTGAATCACGTCAATACCCTGGAAATAAACAAAAGACGGAGCTGATCCCCCGTGGTGCATAGAAAAGGTCAGAACGTTATTTGGGAAACAACGGAAAAGTTTGTCAAATACAAACGAACGCATAATCCCGAAGACTGGCGATATTTTGCAGAAGCTCCAAATTTAGCTCGGATTTCATTGCGAAATGCGTATAATAATTTCCACTACGATACTTCGTCCCGAAATCTCGCACAAAATTCAAATTGGTTCTGGTTCTAGGTAAAGTATGCAAGCGGCAAGTCACAATCAGTGTCTTTTCTGCGCGATAATAATGGAAATACTATCGATGACAGAGCTGCTAAGGCAAAGTTACTGACCGCGGCCTTCCAAAGTTCCTTCACCAAAGAGGACGAAGTAAATATTTCAGAATTCGAGTCAGGGACAGCTGCTGACATGTGTGACGTAGAAACAGATATCCTTGGGGTAATGAAGCAAATTAAATCACTCAATAAAAACAAGTCCACCGCTCGTGGTCTCGCGGTAGCGTTCTCGCTTCCCGAGCACGGGGTCCCACGTTCGATTCCCGACGGTGTCAGGGATTTTCATCTGCCCCGAGATGACTGGGTGTTGTTGTGCCGTCTTAATCATCATCATTCATCCCCATTACGTTCGGGGGAAGGCAACGGCAAACCACTTCCACTAGGACTTTGCCTAGTACGACACGAAAGCTGTACAGGTCACACCAATATTCTATAAAGGCAACAGAACCAATCTACTAAATTACAGGCCCATATCATTAACGTAGATATATAATAGGATTTTGAAACATATAATGTGTTCGAAGATTATGAGTTACCTTGATGGGAACAATCTGTTGACACACAGTCAACACGGATTTAAGAAAGATCGTTCTTGTGAAACAAAACTTGCTCTTTACTTATATGAAGTGTTGAATGGTACAGACAAGGGATTTCAAGTTCATTCTATATTTCTAGATTGTCAGAAAGCTTTTAGCACCGTACCTCACAAGCGGGTTGTAATCAAATTGCAACAGGACTGACGATTTGCTGCCAGAGAGGTCACTGCTCTAAGTAACTGTCAGAAAGTCATGGAGGAAATATCTGGCGTTCCCCAGGGTGCGTCATACACCCTACGCTATTCCTTGTCTACATAAATGATTTAGGAGATAAGCTGAGCAGTCGTATTAGATTGTTTGCAGATAATGCTGTCGTTTATGGTCTAGTAAGGTTATCATTAGATCAAAACCAACTGCAAAACGATTTAGATCAGATGTCTACATGGTAAGAAAATTGGCAATTGGCTCTAAATTTAAAAAAAAGTAAATGTGAACAGATCCACATGACTGCTAAAAGGAATCAGTCAAACTTCAGTTACACCACAAATTAATCAAATATAAAGGCTGTAAATTCATAAAAATAGCTAGAAATTTTAATAACGGGAACTTGTGTTGGAAAGAACACACAAAAAATGTAGGTGAGGTGAAACAAAGACTGCTTTTGGCGGCAGAACACTTACAAGATGCAACAGACCTAATTAAGGGAGCTCCTACACTACGCTTGTCCGTCCTCTTCTGGAGTACTGCTGCACGATATGGGATCCTTACCAGATAAGATTAACGGAGAACATCGAGATAGTTTAAGTGACAGTGCGATTTGTATTTCCAAAAACTAGGGGAGAGAATGACACGAACATGTTACAGGATTTGGGGAAGACATCATTAAAACAAAGGCGTGTTTCGTACCGATGGGATCTTCTCACGAAATATCAGTGGCCAAATTTTTCCTCCGAATGTGAAAATGCGTTACTGATGCCGACCTACAAATGGAGCAATGATCATCATAATAAAATAAGGGAAATCAGAGCTCACACGAAAGATATAGGTGTTCATTTTCTTCGTGCGCTGTTCGAGATTGGCATAATAGAGAATTACTGTGAAGGTGGTTCGATAAACCCTTTGGCAGACATCTAAGTGTAACTTGCAGAGTAGTCACGTAGATATAGAAGTTCTCACGGACATCACTTGAACACGAGAAGGAGCGTCACAACTTCACTACATTTTGGATTCGATAGCGTCTAACGTCCTGGGTAAAGTGTCAAACACAGAACTTGGAATTCAGTACAGCTGAATCATTCGCATCAGAATTAAAAAAGCTGAGTCTATACGCAATGAAAGAAATCGTTCCATTGTTTGTAACATATGTATGCCTTATATAAGGAATCTGTTTGGGCCACTCACACACACATCAGCGATACTGCTTGCAATCGATCGCTTCTCTCGTCCGTGTCACACACGAGCGTCTTGAAGATTTGCCATTTAAAATGAAGTCTTGCGCTTAGGAGGGGTGGCATGGTCTCCGTAAATTGACTAATATACGCAAAAACTAAAAATAGCCAGAATGAAATCTTAAACTTGTTTTGGAATGGTTTTACAGACATCTGTAGGCTGTCTTTCTATTACGTCAAGTGAGTTGTGTACATCTTTCTAGCATACGGAGTATATTTCGCAAATAAGAAAAAAAGACACACCAAGAAGGAATTAAAGGAACGGGACGGAAATCGGTAAACGTGATGTACATGTACATAAAAGCAATTGCTTACAACTTCAGATCAACTGATGCAAGAGAAAGAGTTTCACAAATTGAGCAAGTCAACAACGCGTTGGTCCACCTCTGGCCCTTACGCAAGCAGTTATTCGACATGACAATGATTGACAGAGTTGTCGGATATACTCCTATGGGATATCGTGCCAAATTCTGTCCGAATGATGCGCTTTAAGTACCATTCTGATAATTTTATTCGAATCTTTTTTTTATCTTAGTCTGCATTTTAGTCTGAAACTTTCCTAGTACCGTTTGAACTAAACTGAATTCATAATTAACATCAACTAAGTGAAAATGCGCTGAAAAATTTCTCTTTTTTAGACAAAAATTTCATCCATAAGTGTATATTAATGTGATCTAATTTCGATTTCATTGAAGTGGGAAGTGTTTTCATAGTACAACGAAAAATTTAAGAGGAGCTTGTACATATATTTATCTGAATACAACATTTATTTATACCTTTTTAATTTCCTAGCAATATCTGTTAGTGTCTTTGTGTTCTCTCTTATAGAGAGGACATGTGATTGTAGGGTATAAGACCTCACTTTGTAAACAATGGAGTCAACCTGAAATACGATAATCACCTCAAACATATTAAGGATCAGCGTGAAGTTTAGAAGTTCACGGAAGTCGTAACGTACCATTTACTGACTGTAAAATGCGTGCGAATAATCAAAAAGCAAAATAATATGTAACTTTCTGCACTATTTCAAGTGGGTTCAGAATAAAACATCTTTCTTAAACTGAAATTATGTTCTGCGTGTTTATTGCAATGCAGACTCTTTAACATATTCGTGAATCTTAATTTTTTACTTTAGTTCGATTGCCATATTAGCTACATTTATTGAGCTGAACGAAGACATTGTTATTGTTAAATTACTGTTTCGTCAGTTTAAACTTAGAGAAGCTTCTGTCACAACTGGCATTGCTTTTGGCAGCTATGAGGAATATTCCCACTGGGCTCATAAACAGAATTTAATAAACACAGTACACCAGAATCAATAAGTGGTTCCTTACGGTCTGTTGTAGCTACGAAAGCTTAAAGTCTTCTCTGTCAATATCTTGAAGAGGTTGATCAAGGTTGTATTCCTCATCATCGACACCCATTATTGTTGCAGACCTTGAGAAGGCCTATTTTTCGACCAAATTCTGGAGCTGCTGCAACCTTTTTCGTATTATGGCAGTTATTTTATCTAATGAAGAAAACAGTTTTCATGTTAAATCGCATTCTTGCGACAATCCGGCATCTCTACTTCCATCACCACAAATGAGCCTCCTCATAACTCAACTCTGAAGTTCAACAGAAACGCAAAGTTCTACTCACTAGCTTTAAACGTAACTTACAGCCTCGTCTACAAATTCCTCTCGTTTATCTCCCAATATCACCTGTAAGATGGTTATTTTATGCACACATTGATATACGTTAAACTCTTCCGTTAGCAAATGATTCTGCGTATTATTTACTTCACGCTATACCGATTGGCAGAGATCCAAGATACGTAGACACACGACCGACGAAGTTCCTGCGTCCGTCCGTGTGTTCAAGCTTTCTTCTGCTGCTGTTAGCTGCTCCAGCATTGTAAAATTTCCCTTTAATGATTTCGTCTCATGTTTACTGCAAAGCCTCTGGCGCCTCAAAGTGTGTCTTTAAACTCTTGCCTGTAACACCAAACAGAAATTCCAATCGCTGAGTGGACATAATAACGGAAGCATAACTGTGCCGAAGGAAGTTACTGAAATCACCTGCACTGAAGCAGCATGCATGCAAACTAGTTTAAGTGAGTCGTTTGACCACAGCGTAAATTTGTGTATGTAAGTAAAGGGAATATATGACGTCCCCCAAATTATTTCTAGTGTAAGTTCAGGTCAGTTAATTCATTTTAAGTTTCGGAATGTAGTATGTTAGGGTTTCTTACTGGAACATTCTAGCAAGTACGTCATGAATATTAAGTCATTAGCAGACAAGCTAGGTGATGATATTCGAAAAGTACGAAATACCTTGGATAATTCGTTGCAGATGTGTCAATGACAATGTAACTACTGGTTGTATGATGCGCTACGGTCGCAGGTTCGAATCCCGCCTCGGGCATGGATGTGTGTGGTGTCCTTAGGATAGTTAGGTTTAAGTAGTTCTAAATTCTATGGGACTGATGACCTCAGAAGTTAAGTCCCACAGTGCTCAGAGCCTTTTGAACCATTTTTTGTCTGTATGGTGGGTATCAGCAAACTGAAGTAGTGACACATTTGAAGAAGAAAGCATCCGCTTAAATTTCGAACTGACAGTACTACTGCATAGAATATTTATGTCACCAGCTATAATTATGTGCTAATAATTCGATTCGAGACTTGGGAGAGCCATTTCCTAGCAGACAAACCCACCTACTTTAGGTTCGTAGACGACACATACCAGATACTTTCTGTTAAGAGATTTGACCACTATGAACATTATTCGTTGTGTGTAGCACGGGAGGTGATAAATCGAAGCGTATGTTTGCCTCTTCTCCACATCCTTTCAGTTACATCTGTCGTGTTTTCGAAACATGTAGCCGCCTGAATTTACCGAACCTGTGGGAATACTTGGTCTGAGCCAGTCCCCCGACAGATTTATTACATAGATGTCTACGTCTTGAAATTATGACAGAACTCGTCGAGATGAGACTGCACAGATGATACATTTGTGTGTAAATTCTGGAGCTTGGTATGTTCAGAAGAAAAGTTCGTGAGGGCGCAGCTGCTAGACTTCATCGACTGAGGATCAGCGCTCGCATAGAAATAATTAACATCGAAGCACACTGAGGCAGCAGCTGCGGTGCCTGAAAGTTAAAGCGGCAGATACCTGTAGGGAGGAGAAAGACGTTGTGGCCGAGGCCAGAGGGCCCTGCAGCGGTCGTTAAACAGCCGACCGGTGACAGCAAACGAAACTTCCTAAACGGAACCACTATTATATACGTACAACAGTATTCGAAGCAACGTAAAATGAAAACAGAGGGTACTGTAAATGACACAGATTAGTAGTAACAACAACCATATGATAATAAATTGCTAAATAAAAGTGGAAATAAGACTAAGTTCGTACAGTAATAGAAAAAGTAAATAAGGAACAATAAAGAACATGAATTGGTAATGAAGTAAAACAAAACAGTTAACACATTAGTTAAGTTACGGTTAACTAAAATCTACAATTACAATGCAGACACACAGAGTTGCAGCAGCTAGAGTTGACATTTCCTTTGCTCCTAAAGCACAGGCTTCTGAGTTCATTTGCGCTGCTGACTGATTCTTTACAGTTTCGCTCTTTACCATTATTCTCCAAGCATTATTCCATAAGTTTTGCAGACCAAATCTCGGAAGTGCATTGTTCAAAAAATTTAACATTCCAGAGGCGAGTTTCTCTCGTACTGTCAGACCTGACTTCACGAGTTCCCTCTCTGAATATTTCTGATATTTTACTGTCAGACACTTGGTCTAGGTTTTGTAGCTCCAGACGTCCTGCGTCCCGTATATGACTTCTGCCGTTGTCATTCTCAGCCAGCTGCAGACCTACCTAACTAGACTGTATTTTCTTTGCTTTTCTTTGGCATCCTAAGCTGTATAAGATTATTGAATATCTGATGTTCAAGTTCGTCAGACCTCTCGACCAGCTTCTGGCATGACGACAAATACTGCGGCCCATGGTATAATACTTTGCTCAATAATCCCATCCCTTAGCTGCCTGCTGATTAATGAACTCCAGCAGTTTGGACTTTAGTGCCTCGGTACTCTGTATGATTTGGGGTACGCCAGTGACTTGTAGGTATCAAGTGCGATGTAATATGCGTCGCAGGCAATGGCATCCTCGCGAAAAGCAAATCTTTAAACTGCGGCAGTAGCTCCTTCTTAACATTCCCGTTGATATGCTTCACTTTTCTTTTTGGTGTAGCTGCAGCGTTGTCTGGTGATTCCCTGTTGTCTACACCCCTCTGGGCCCACTCTTCCTTCTCACAATCGCATCACAGTCGTCACTTACGTGTGTCACAGCTTCTGCACATTGACTGAACAGAACCACTCCGAAACAAAAATCTATATTCACTGACTCCAATGGCCTGAAATCACTATTCCTCGCTGTACGGAGTCTATACCGTGGTAAGTTCCTCTGTTTCTTCATCACAAATCCCTACTGGTAACCGAGGCATGCACCCATGTGTCCCATTACATCCTGCAATTTTTCTCTCCTCTTACTCCTTCCACAGCAAAGTCCAATTCTGCATACACTTCAAAATAAGGTCTAATTTTACTAGGAAAGCCCGTAGGCGGGCCTCAGGTTCGCTATGACGTTTAACAGCAGTTTTTCCCTGTCCACTACTCTCGAAACTTCTGCTATAGTAATTATATTGACCTCTAACTTTACTTCCATTGTATCGTGCCTGACGACACTGCCTCCGCGAGTTCTGTCTGCCCACACCCATAACACCTTATATTAGTTGAAAATACCAACTCATTTCATTTCTAACATGGACGACATATCAATATCCTCACATCCTTCTGCCAACCTAACAGCTGTGAGCAAATCAATCAGAACTCCTATTTGCACTTGGCAGTCCTCAAAGTAGCCTCCTTAAAAATATGTCGTGTGCATTTTGCTCAGCATCCAGCAATATCACTCTGATCACTGTAACGTCCTGTCCCAACCCACAGGTACAACCAGTAATGTTTCTTACTCTGTCAGCAAATAAATCGACATTATCTCCAGGCCTCTTCACCACCATACCTAACGCTAGTGGGAGCGCCTGCCACTGCACCGGTTTCTATACCTTGATACCAACCCCTCCTGAACCTCCTCAAATGCCTCTCCTCCATTAAGAGCATCCATATGGCTCATATAAGACTTCTCTCCTCTCGTTAACCTTGACTTTATCACTCTTAAAATCTCCACTTCAATCTTCGACCTCCAACGAATGCTTGCACGAATTAGACGGTTTATCAGAAAAAGGAGCAGCTAGATCCATGACTGACAACTCTGCATTTCCAGTTCCACTCGTAGATCATGCGACCGCAGATCATCTGCTGTTAACTGTGATATCTTTTCCAACAATATACAGATTGCCTGCGATTTGACACTCACTGTGTCCCTAACTCTACCACATCGTAACTTTTCTCCTTACTCGTTTTGGAACATCAGTAAATTATAAAACAACATAACGAAACACACTTAATCCCTACATCAACCCTCTAATCACATTAACTCTAACAATCACTAACCACGATCTCTTAACACTTGCATCTAAAACATACAATGATTCTGAAAACCAAGCAAATTACACAGCATACGTCTGACAGTCACTAACGAATCCTGTTTTCCATCACCTCTAAGGCCTGATACATCCACAGATTCCTTACTCTTACCAGAAATAACTTTCCACATATCACTGTAGTGTAGGTTCCATTGCCTGACAAATATTCTCTCCACAATAAACAATCGAGTCTCTTGAATCACAATGCTGTAGGCTGCAGATTTGGACGTTGTGCTGAAAAGATAACACCAACAAATCTGAAAACCCTTCTTCAGGTCACTGACCTCTAGCTGCTCCTTGTAGATGCCGCCTTGGAGTATTGGTAGCTGGGTGTGGGTCTGGTGGCGCCAGAGAAACTGTCTGCTAATACTCAATGCTCTTTATTATTTCGTCTTGCCACGGCCCACTACAGGATATCGGTGACTTGATGGAGGAAATCTACTGCCTTGGGTGCTGTTGGTGCCCAGGATTCTGACGGAGTGTCTGTTAGTGGGGACCATCATGATACTACCTCATCCGCCAGCGGCTCTTCTCCAAGCTCTGCGGCCCCTACAAGGCTCTTCTGCTGTGGCGGAACGCCATTCGTCCAACCTCCGCACCCACCTAGTCGGAAGGTGCTTGAGAGCTGATGTAATGTCCTGTGATCAATAGCCTCATGCTAGAAGCCAGCGAGATGCTATCCCGAGGCAGCGTTGGCCTCCTGAAGCAGTGTTCCAGGACAGATTAGAACCGTAGAACTTGATCAGCATCTCATATGCTGACCAGGTGACACAACTCCTTTGGTGGTAGACCTGTAGTGCTGACAGAAGTAGTTTTAGTGTCACTGACTTGGGTACATACCGTTTTCTGATTTCTACTCCGCTTTTTGGCAAATACATTAAACACTTCTGCAGCTACCTTTGTGGACAGGTTTGTGACACATCGTCGCTTCAGCACTGCTGTGTTAACTTTTTCAATACAGGCTGGTCTGCCTCGCAAAATTGTGGTGGCTGTTACATTTTGCAAAGCACAACGGCACTCGCCTCTGGCTGGTGCTGCTGCAATCACCTTTTCACCTGACGCACTTGTAATTAAATACTTTTTCTGTGCTACAGTATTAGCAGTGCTTTTTATGTGACAAAGCATTGTTTAACAACATAATGTAAAAGCTGAAACTAAATGAAAAGAAATAAATCGAATTTGTTATGATTATTATGTTTCCCTGAGATTGGATGTAACCAAACAGACCTTAACATCATACTCTTTAGTCAGGAACATATGTGTAAGGGTATGTTCCACTCCATAAGATGAGTACTCCAACCCAAATCCCTAATGTACCCAAAGCATCATGTATAGTATTAGGTACTGCCATGTGTCACACTGACACCAGACCATTTAGCATATGATGACTTTGCTAAAGGTTACAGATGTAACGATGCTTATGTATTTTTATACCTGGAGATTGTAAAAGAGACTAGCTTAATTCTGTTCTACACAATAATTATTTTCCTTAGACCTACTAAAAACAGTGCCTTTAGTAGTCAGTCATAATTGGGCAATAACCTTATTGACCATATTCTATTGAAAAAGATGTTTCTCCTGTTCTATTAATTTAACACTTCCATATCACTAGGGTTTTATACATTTATATAGCCCTTTGCAGCACTTCATTCTACTGTTATGTTCCTCCATGGAGGAAATCGTACTTGCATTCTAACTTTTCAAACACATATAATTTATTACATTCTTTATGGAGCACGGACTTAAAATGCATCCTCACTTTTTTCTCCATCAAAATCGCTAGCTTTGAAACAATATTTTTATTGAATAATTGTGCTTTATATTCGTTGAATTTACCAAATGTGGAATCTTGCCCACAGCAACTATGAAATCTTCCGGCTCAGGACCCACACACAGGTAATGTTGCATTCACACAGACAACGTTGTATCATATTTTTCACAGTGTCACCGAACATATTTTTCACGTTTCTCTTACTCGGCGTACACGGTCAGTAGCAAGACCTGTTACAACATATAACTCCTGGATGCTTGGCACTCGTCACCCAACCTTGTAGTCCAAGTGCTGTTATGCCAAACATATGCTCTAGGATGGCTGCTGCTGCTGCTACTGCCTTGTTGGTGCTGACATTGCTGCTGATGCACAAAAATAGGGCTTTTATTTGGTCTGGCTTTTATTCAATGCCTAATTGGTTCTCGATGTATGATAGTCTTATCACTCAAATGCTTCTTCTCTATTTGAATGAACTGAACCACTCTATGGTGGCCTTGATAACAGATGATGATACAGAACTGTGAATGTATGGACTTGAATTGCTTATCAATTCTATGACTTTTTAACCACATGGGCGACAGTTATCATAACGATATTATCCACCAAACAGACTTTTAACAAACTGAAGTCAGGATACCACATATAACACATTTAGGCCTCTACTAAACAGTTCTTTATCATCATCTACTAACAAGTGTTTTGTGATGTGAGATTGGTACAACATACTTATTGCCTTTCAAGTCAGTAGTTATGCAACTCACGCTGAAGAGATTAAACAACAGACGTTTTTACCAATGGAGCCATCTGTTGGTGACAGTAAGCAACTTATGACAAGAAGAACTCTTTATCAGTGCAGCCACACCTTGGTGAAAGTAAGCAACAGTTGATATCATTTCGCATTTTCACGGCTTATTGTGTTATTCAATGTAAAACTTATGTTGGAGAGGTACGTATTACCAATTCTTTAGTTATATTTTATAAGCAAACCCATAAGTCATAGCAAATGATGCAATGCTTCAAACGAAATTTACTAATGTGGTTGGTAAATCAGACCACAAACGAGCTTTTGGCAGTGAGTAATCAAAAAACAGTTTGACATTTTCATGCAGTTCAGATACTTTAACATATTTTTATGATCATTCTGGATACTTTTCAGCACAGCTCACCAATTTCCAGACAGTTGTACGGGCTTTCGGCTAATTTGCCATTCACACATCCTATCCCACAAATTTACGGGAATAGTGCCACACAATGGTTCAAATTTATTACCGCCTTCTCACTACAGACCACAGAACTCGAATGATTCCTAGCGGCTGACAGCAATTTACTGGAGAGCAGCGGCGCCCCATGGCTAATGGCTGAGAGTATGAGAACATGATCACGTTGGCACAGTTTTGTAATTCAGTTGGCTGAGATAGATGTCAAGAGGGGGGAGGAGGGTGCGTTTGTAAGATAGTGAGAGAAGAAGAAATGCAGATGAAAAACGGGTATTCATTGGACAAATATATTATACAAGAACTGACATGTGATTACATTTACACGCAATTTGGGTGCATAGATCCTGAGAAATCAGTACCCAGAACAACCACCTCTTGCCATAACAACGGCCTTGATACGCCTGTGCACTGAGTCCAACAGAGCTCGGATGGCGTGCACAGGTACAGCTTCCCATGCAGCTTCAACAGGATACCACAGTTCATCAAGAGTAGTGAGAGGCGTATGGTGACGAGCCAGTAGCTCGGCCACCATTGACAAGACGTTTTCAATTGGTGAGAGATCTGGAGAATGTGCTGGTCAAGGCGGCAGTCGAGCATTTTCTGTATCCACAAAGGCCCGTACAGGACCTGCAACATGCGGTCGTGCATTATCTTGCTGAAATGTAGGGTTTCGCAGGGATCGAATGAAGGATAGAGCCACGGGTCGTAACACATCTGAAATGTAACGTCCACTGTTCAAAGTTCCGTCAATGCGAACAAGAGGTTACCGAGACGTCTAACCAATGGCACCCCATACAATCACGTCAGGTGGCACGCCAGTACGGTGATGACGAATACATGATTCCAATGTGCGTCCACCGCAATGTCGCCAAACACGATTGCGACCATCATGATGTTGTAAACAGAACCTGGACTCATCCGAAGAAACAACGTTTTGGCATTCGTGCACCCAGGTTCGTCGTTGCGTACACCATCACAGGCGCTGCTGTCTATGATGCAGCGTCAAAGGTAACCGCAGCCATGGTCTCCGAGCTGATAGTCCATGCTGCTGCAAACGTCGTCGAACTGTTCGGGCAGATGGTTATTGTCTTGCAAACGTCCCCATCTGTTGACTCAAGGGTCGAGACGTGGCTGCACGATCCGTTACAGACATGCGGATAAGATGCCTGTCATCTCGACTGCTAGTGATACGAGGCCATTTGTGTATTTCAGAGGAACTGCTGTTGCTGTATTGTGGTGTCTTTGGTGGTTAGGATGTGGTACCCCTTCTATGCTTAAAGTATCACTTTGTGCAAAAGGATAGCTACACATTTTGCTGTACTGTATACCGCGCATCGTCGAGGAACGTTCAGAGAAGATGACTTCATAAGCCTGACAATGCTATAAAGAAGGATCTGTGAGAAAATGGCTTGTGTGAGATAATAGTGGCCTGTATAGAGTTCTGGCCTGATCACAGTGGAACACATTCGGTATGAACTAAAACATCGATATCGCTCCAAACCCAAATGTACAGCGTCACAACCTTTTCTGTTTTCAGCTCTTGATGAAAAGTGGTCTGCCATTCCTCCACAGCCATTCAGACACATCAATGAATGTGCCCCTAGTGGAAAAGCCATTATGAAGAATGGCGGACACACAACATGTAAATGCCTGTCAGTAGGTGATCAGATATAGTGCAGTACCTATTCATATGCGTGAGTATGCCTTGTGTCATCTTGTGGGGATGCAGTTCTTCTTATTTGCCTGTTTGCTAAGAAAACTGGGTAAGGAATTCTGCCTTATGCAAGAGTTTTGTTTTACTCGGACATGTTTCAACAATTTTCAGTGGGTTACCTCATTGCCTTGCTGTAATATTGTTACTGCATGTTAACGTTTAGAGAAAAATATTTGACACAAAATATTTACATTTGTGAATGGAATGATTTTTGTCAAGCATCATACATGGTTCTGATATAGTTCACAGTTGAGATATGTATAACCGAGCTGATGCATTGTATGTTGTTTATTACAATGTATATTAAGTTCTGGTGTTATAGCTCATTTGAGAGAAAGTGGATGTTTGCATTAGTTTACATACCTTACATGAAGCTACTGAATGTTGTTGATAACCGTACGTCTGCTACACAGTCTAGAACGTCTCATCTGCAAACAGCAAAACGTAAGTTATATCTTGGTTTACTACATATTTAGGAACGAGAATGAGTATGTATAACGTTAGTTTACATGTTACTTACGGTTCTCACGTTGCGATGTTCGCCCCCTTTGTTTGCAAGTTAATGGGTATACAACACACTGCCTGTATTTGTCAGTGTTAGTGGTATTTCTTCCATGTCTTTTGTATCGTGTTGATGGTTCTGTACGCTATGTATATCTCTTGTATCTGTAGTGTACTGATCATTCCGTGTGTGACTTTGTTGTTGTAAGTCGTTATGTGCCATTTGCTGCTGATTTGTTGTATGTTGTGTTGTGTATGTATGTCTCATGATTATGTGTTGCCTGTTTGTTCAAAATGGTTCAAATGGCTCTGATCACTATGGGACTTAACTGCTAAGGTCATCAATCCCGTAGAATTTAGAACTACTTAAACCTAACTTACCTAAGGACATCAGACACATCTATGCCCGAGGCCGGATTCGAACCTGCGACCGTAGCGGTCGCGCGGTTCCAGACTGAAGCACCTAGAACCGCTCCGCCACTCCGGCCGGCTGCCTATTTGTATTTTGTGCTTTATTTTATTTTCTTTTATCTTCTCTCTATGTATCATATCCATCCACTTGAGTAATATGCTTTTTTGTATTTTGTTTATGTGGGTCCAACATCTAGGAATTTCTGAACAAAGTACACAGAACGTTTCAGAGCACTGAAAAAGAGTAGCTCACACTAAACATTCGTAGTTCGTTTGATAGCACAGAATCACCACGTTGTAATGGACTTAAACGTTCATAAAGCTAGTAACAGCCTATACCAAAAATTAATAATAAAAGAAAACTATCACATGAAAAAATCAGTACCCGAAGCAAAAAATACACCAAATGAAATAACATCAATCTATGGTTAAACTCTCTTTGCCACAACTGAAGAACTATTTAAGTAATAGTCACATCAAAACTTCATATGGTATATCTTCAGAACTAAATATCCCTCTCCTGTATACTGTGCAACATCCACTCTTGATGCCTTTCTACAACAACCTCCCTCTCTCTCCCTCCCTCCCCCTCCCTCGCAGCCCTGAAGCCCTGAACACACACACACACACACACACACACACACATACACCCACACACACACACACACACACACAAAAGCGCGCGCGTGCAAACTCAAAAACATAAAACCCAACAGCACTTTAAATCTCCGCGCCTCATCAAGACAAACCTGCCACAAAACAAATTAATACCAAACTGCCACAACAATACGTTATAGTGGCGAAAACACTGTGCAAGTTCGAAAAATCGAAGAAAACCTCTGTGAAACGACGGAAGTGGTAGAAATCAGCGTGTTACCACACCACAAACAGAGGAGCCAAACACCACAAAATGAAAGCCGTAAGTACCACGCAAAATAACGCGATACATAATAATTATCGCTCGTAAATGCATAGTAAAAAAAAATTACGTTTCGCTGTTTGCAGATGATAAGCTGTGGACTGTGTAGGAGACTTACAGTTACCAACATAAGTGTTCAATAGCTTCATGTAAGGTATGTGAACTAATGCACAGAACCACCTTTTTTCAAATAAGTTATAAAACCAGAACTTCAGACATACTGTAATAAACCATGTAAAATGCATCAGCCCTGTAAAACATATCTCACCTGTAAACTGTATAGGAACCGTGTATAATATGTGGCAACAATCACTTCATACAGAAATGTAAATATTTTGTATCATACGTTTTCTCTGAACGTTAACGTGCAGTAACAATATTACAGAGAGGGAAAAAGTAGCCCACTGAAGATAGCCTAAAATGTGCTGAAATGTGTCTGGGTAAAACAAAACTTCTTGCATAAGGCGGAATTCCTCATCTAGTGTCTCGTGTCTCGTGCAACACAACAGCTATAAAGATTACATTGAGTGAAAATGAAATTATACTTTTCACGGTACAAGAAGCTGAGTGTTGTCAGGAGAGCCAATTTTCTAGTCCAGATATTAAAGACATTACCCTGAAAGGTTAATCATAGTTTGAACTGACTTGGCATACAACCGAGTCCTTCATATGGAATTATAAACGTGTGGAACTGAAGAGATATTATTTAAATTGTGTTTACATATGGAACTATAATCAGAAAATCGGCTTGAACCTCATGGCGCGGGGTTCTTCCAGGTGTATGGCGTCGAGGCCTTGTATCCGTTCAATCAACTTAAGCAGTGACCAAGAAAAGCCTCTTTATGACATGTTAACAACCTCGCCACTAATGGTTATGTGGTATATTCCTAGATTCCTCATTTATCAATGTTTCTGAAACTTTGAAGGTGGCTGGGAGAGCGGAAAGAGTAGATGCTCGCTGGATACTTAACGAACTTTTTCAAATGTACACCAGGTCAGATTTTCAGTATTTCCATGAAGCTTCCTCTGGGTGATAGACACTGTTGTGACGACTCATATTAACCTTCCATGTTTACGTTTAATAATCTCTGTCACTTCTGTTTCGTATGGGCCTCTCACACTTGAGCAGTACTCTGAAATAGATCTCACGAGAAGCCTGTTTTGTAGTGTGACTACATTTTAGTAGAGTGACTCCATTTTCGTAGTATCATGCCACTAAACAGATGTCTGCCAACTGCGTGACGTATGTGGTCATTTCAGGTCATATACCCGCAAACCATTGCACCCAGATATTAATATTTATTGACTCTTTCTAATCGTGACATACTAACGGTAGTCATAAGATACTATGCGTTCACGGTTTTATGTTTCTGATTATTTAATATGAGTTACTTGCTTTTCTATCAGTTCTATCAAGAAAGACTGAATATGTGTACAACTTTCATCAGATAATACTTCATTAAACTAAATTGATCAACTGATTCATGTACAGAATTAATAGAAACACTTCTGAACCATTTTATGGAGAATGTCTGAATTAACTATCGCCTCTGTCGACCGTTAAGAGTACCGACGTCATTAAAATAAAGATTCGTCACACATTTCCTTGGGGCACTCCTGAAGATTCTTGTTCATCTGTATACACTGAAGAGCCGATGAAATTGGTACTCATGCCTAATAACGTGTAGGGTCGCCGCGAGCACGCAGAAGTACGGCAACACGACGTGGCATGGACTCGACTGATGTCTGAAGTAGTGCTGAAGGGAATAGACACAGTTAATCCTGCAGGGGTTTCCATATATCCGTAAGCGTACGCGCTTACTTACGTGTCCTTAATCAGAGTTGTAACTAGACATATCAGGGGTCGCATATCATTCCAAACGTCCACGCCCACAGCATTACAATGCCTCCACCAGCTTGAACAGCATCCCGCTGACGTGAAGGGTCCATGGATTAATTAGGTTGTCTCCATACCCGTGCACGTCCATCCGCTCCACACAATTTCAAACGAGACTCGTCCAACCAGGCAACATGTTTCCATTCATGAACAGCCCAATGTCAGTGTTTGCAGGCCAGGTGAGGCGTAAAGCATTGTGTCGTGCAGTCATCAAGGGACCATACTGATGAGGTTTCTTTGAATGGTTCGCAGATATACACTTGTTGATGGCCCAGCACTTAAATCTGTAGCAATTTGTGGAAGGGTTGCACTTCTGTCACGTTGAACGATTCTCTTCAGTCGTCGTTGGTCCCGTTCTTGCAGGACATTTTTCCGTCCGGAGCGAGGTCGGAGATTCGATGTTTTAATGGATCCCTGATCTTCACGGTTCACTTGTGAATTGGTCGTGCAGGAAAATCCCCCCCTTCATCGCTACCTTGGAGATGCTGTGTCCCATCGCTCGTGCACCGGCTATAACACCACGTGCAAACTCACTTAAATCTTGATAACCTGCCGTTGTAACAGCAGTAACAGATCTAACAACTTCGCCAGACACTTGTCTTATTTAGGCGTTTGCCGACCGTAGCGCCGCATTCTGCCTGTTTACATATCTCTGTATTTGAATATGCATGGCTATAGCTGTTTCTTTGGCGATTCAGAGTATGGCTCTCCGATAAATGGGTAAGCTCCATCCTGCCATTAATGAAGTCCTCAGCTCAGTTAAATAATTCGCTTCTGGTTCGTACGATCGTATTTCCATTAGCACAGATTGTCGTGGTACTTCCTCATTTTACCTTCATCCATACGATTGCAGTGATCCACTGCTCGAAATACACTTCTGGAAATTGAAATAAGAACACCGTGAATTCATTGTCCCAGGAAGGGGAAACTTTATTGACACATTCCTGGGGTCAGATATATCACATGATCACACTGACAGAACCACAGGCACATAGACACAGGCAACAGAGTATGCACAATGTCGGCACTAGTACAGAGTATATCCACCTTTCGCAGCAATGCAGGCTGCTATTCTCCCATGGAGACGGTCGTAGAGATGCTGGATGTAGTCCTGTGCAACGGCTTGCCATGCCATTTCCACCTGGCGCCTCAGTTGGACCAGCGTTCGTGCTGGACGTGCAGACCGCGTGAGACGACGCTTCATCCAGTCCCAAACAAGTTCAATGGGGGACAGATCCGGAGATCTTGCTGGCCAGGGTAGTTGACTTACACCTTCTAGAGCACGTTGGGTGGCACGGGATACATGCGGACGTGCATTGTCCTGTTGGAAAAGCAAGTTCCCTTGCCGGTCTAGGAATGGTAGAACGATGGGTTCGATGACGGTTTGAATGTACCGTGCACTATTCAGTGTCCCCTCGACGATCACCAGTGGTGTACGGCCAGTGTAGGAGATCGCTCCCCACACCATGATGCCGGGTGTTGGCCCTGTGTGCCTCGGTCGTATGCAGTCCCGATTGTGGCGCTCACCTGCACGGCGCCAAACACGCATACGACCATCATTGGCACCAAGGCAGAAGCGACTCTCATCGCTGAAGACGACACGTCTCCATTCGTCCCTCCATTCACGCCTGTCGCGACACCACTGGAGGCGGGCTGCACGATGTTGGGGCGTGAGCGGAAGACGGCCTAACGGTGTGCGGGACCGTAGCCCAGCTTCATGGAGACGGTTGCGAATGGTCCTCGCCGATACCCCAGGAGCAACAGTGTCCCTAATTTGCTGGGAAGTGGCGGTGCGGTCCCCTACGGCACTGCGTAGGATCCTACGGTCTTGCCGTGCATCCGTGCTTCGCTGCGGTCCGGTCCCAGGTCGACGGGCACGTGCACCTTCCGCCGACCACTGGCGACAACATCGATGTACTGTGGAGACCTCACGCCCCACGTGTTGAGCAATTCGGCGGTACGTCCACTAGCCCTCGCTGAAAGTCCGTCAACTGCACATACGGTTCACGTCCACGCTGTCGCGGCATGCTACCAGTGTTAAAGACTGCGATGGAGCTCCGTATGCCACGGCAAACTGGCTGACACTGACGGCGGCGGTGCACAAATGCTGCGCAGCTAGCGCCATTCGACGGCCAACACCGCGGTTCCTGGTGTGTCCGCTGTGCCGTGCGTGTGATCATTGCTTGTACAGCCCTCTCGCAGTGTCCGGAGCAAGTATGGCGGGTCTGACACTCCGGTGTCAATGTGTTCTTTTTTCCGTTTCCAGGAGTGTATGTCATGCGAGGCATGTGGCAACTGGGTTTTAGTATGACCCATGTTTTCGGAATCCATATTGGTCAATATGGAAGAAGTCAACCAATTCGAAGTACATTATTACGTTTTGGGTGACAAGAATAATAGAGTGTATATCAGAGCCCCGATCTGCGAAGCTGGCCTGAGTGATACGTGCTATATTTTTTACTTAGTGGCCCTGGCTGTTGGCCCCAATCCTGAGAAAAAGTTGTGGGAATATTTGAAATGATTCATGTCTCATGGTGCTGACAGGTGGACTGCTGTTCGTCTACTTTATTCACCACCATGAACACATCACGAAGTGCTTTAGGGATTCATCTCTGGAGAAGGTTAGTTTCACAAGCGAAAAATTAATGCATTACATTAGGGAGAAATGGATCGCCTTTTCTTCCGTGAATGAAGGTATTAACAAGCTACACCTCCAAGAAGTCGAAATGTATTTTCCGTACTCAAAATCTCGACACGCATTTACTATACAACAGCGCTCTCACAGTGACTATCTGCATCAGGACTCCCTCTGACATCGTCTCTTCCTATGAAGTTCCCGTGGATCTCGCAATGTTCGTAGTGAGTCTAGAGGTATATGCAAGGGAATTAATCAGAAGTCTCAGGACCGGAGTCGCCATTGAAGAACATACTTCCAATCATGGTAGAATTAAGGTGTTTCTAACCACAGAATTAGATATGGTTCAACTGGCTCCAAGCACTATGGGACTTAACATCTGAGGTCATCTGCCCCACAGACTTAGAACTACTTAAACCTAACTCACCTAGGGACATCACATACATCCATGCACGAGGCAGCATTCGAACCTGCGACCGTAGCCGCTGCGCGGTTCCGGATTGAAGCTCCTAGAACCGCTCGGCCACATCGGCCGGCACTGAATTAAATATTGCAGCTGAACACTGTTGGACTTGACGATTACTGACCTTTCGTCAGCATATCATAACCCAATTAATACGCAGACTACACGATTTCTGTGGTAAAATCAGGAACACATTCAAGAATGAGTAACCATATTCAATCACATCACGGATGAGCCATCTCAGTTAGGTTGAACTTAACATCTGAGTTGCACTATAAGTAATTTCATCCTATCCATCCTTCGTTTCTTATCACTTATTATACGTAACCGAGCAAGGAATTACTTGTTCTGGCCCGTAGAACGTCAGGTATCTTCCCTGGAGGCAATATCCTCCTGTTTGCGCCCGGATACGGAAATGGGGACGATTACAATATGGTTGAAACATGCAGTAGCTCTTCGTCTCCTTGGAAATAATAAGTACTGATATTTCCCCTTGGTTTCAGTTATTCGCTGTGCTATTGGCAATGTTAATTTGTTGATGTGCAAACCCATTTTCTTGCTCATATAAGATGTTGCTGTTACAACAACTGGAAAGTCTGCTCGTCTACAGGAGCCACATGTCAGTCTGGCCTGTGCATAGATACCCCTGTAAAGTGGTTTCAGTTACAGTACAGCCACCTGTAGAGTATTAGCTATTGGGCCACGCCTCCGCTACAAGGTTAAAGTAGAGGAACTTTGGTGGTGGGATGGTGGAACATAACGGAGTGGTACCACTGTAAGGTCTAGTGGTTAATGCTCTCCGAAGTTTTTATTCCTACAGTATAATTCAAACTCAATAGCGTGATAGTACAGCCAACCGGTTGCAGGTAACTATTTAGTACATTAACTAGGTTTCGACGCCTCTAAGGATGTCTTCAGCAGAATGAAAATTTAACAGCCATAAAGATACTTTGCGACAAGGCAGTAGTCAAAGATTACAGAATACACACCGAAGTCAAAAACTGAAGATTAAAAACGTTCCAGTCATTGGTATGTACACCTTTCAAGATGTACATACTTGTGGGCTCTGTTATTTCTCTGTTGAACTTGCGCTGAAAGACAGCCATATTCAGAACTGTAAAATTCCATCTCCTATTTCTTGGTTTTTCTCACCTGTTGAGCAATATCAGTGTATTACACGCAGGACAGTTATTCAAAATAAGTTTGAAGAAATAATTGATTTGTAAGAAAATGTTCAACCCCAAAGCGTTTACAGACTACATAAGATGAAAAGCTTTTCTCGAAACGCATAGGGTGTTTCACTACTTATGATTTATAAATAAAGTTCAGATGCTCTCTAACGTAACTCGCTGACTGAGAGTTCCCATGATGGGTTGCTACAGGAAACAATATGGATCTCTGTTAGAAAACTATCTACGATAAAAAGCCAAACACATACAAAATTCAGCCATCAGCATACATAAACTGCCAATAATTAAAACCGTTTTCAAAAATTTTGCGGAAAAGCACAGGAAGGCTATAATTGGTGGAAAATTCAAACGCACTCCTCTTCAGAAATATACTCATTGACATTCAGTTTATCTCCATTTGTTATCTAGCAATAAACACTGTCTATATAACAAGAAATAAAATTAATGGACGCGAAAGTAGTATCTACTTAATAATACAAAGCTAGAGATCTGGGAATTTTTACATGCGGTTGATTATTAGGCTGCCGATCAAATAGTGATATTTTATTGAAAGCAATCTAATGTAATTACATTTAAAACTGCTGAAGATACTGCCGAAGGTATATTGTGCTGCACTACTCATTTCTCTCGAGCCCATAATACTGTCGGATAAACGCTGCAATGAGTCGTGTAATTTATCTTTCCGAAATTTATCTATAACACATTAAATAATGAAGGATGATAATCTGCGGTACTGCTTGTTAAATTGTCCCCCAGGGTGTGTCAGATACTTAGTGTTGCGATTCACGCGGCTGGTTAATGAAATGAATCCCGAGAGTGCTATTATTAACGTTGCCTCCATAACAGAGCATAATCTGCCAGCTTAAGACAAAAGTGATACATTACTGTTGGTTATTGTTAGCATGCAGAGATGAAAAGTATAGCCCATGGTTGCAAGAGGCTCTTGATGATAATAAACTAGATGCAAATACTTTGAATACAGAAATATGTTGACATTATTACAAACCCTCTTACTGTAGTCTACTTATTCCACCAAGTTTGAACAACTTGATACGCCTGGTAAACATTTCAAGGACAAGGAAATTTATAAGCAGGAAACAGTGACAGTACTTCCTGACTAATGAAACTTATGTTCCAGACTGGAGCTTGACTCGTGAAAATTGGCTTTCCGCGGTATTACTCTTACCAGTGCAGTACCCAGAAAACGAATATAGAGGGTACTTCTCCAGGATCGAGTTCAGTGTGACAAGAAATTTATAAACAGCCCACGATCGGTTGAAGAATGAATAATTCATTCTATTCACTGTGGGAACTAGATTTTAGCCGCAGTAAAGGGGACGCGGCTTCACTGGTGATTTTTGAAGGAAAAGTGAAATTGGATGCACTATTTTGGAAATTTAAAATAAAAGAAGCCCTGCTGGAACACATTCGTGCTAATCCGATTCTACAAGAAGAATGACACAGTTTAATAAAACCCGAGTTATTAAAGATAATGTTATTTTAGAAGAACTGTAAAGCTAAAACTTATAATGACCTTAGTTAACTGCTCGACACAGTACCTGGAAGAACTTGTCTTCTTACATTATGTCAGCTGTGAAGATGGGAACATGATTCAGAGTTCTGTAATCAGGACGCATTGAAGCGAAACCAATTACCCCGATTGATGGGATTTCTGGAGACTATTACGTAAGCATGAGCCCTCTACTGCGTGTGCACAAGTTAATGTTGTCAGACCCCTGTTGAGTCCCATTCAGTTAATTGCCGCAGCTTGCGAATAATGGAGACGCTTATCCTACTGACTATCATAGCAGTAATTCTAAATGTAGATCATATTTTTCGATATTACTGCAACGTATAAAACTGCATTTATATGAGGCGACAAAACAGATAGTATATACTAGATAGTATAATTTTAATTCATATTTACTGAACAGGGTGGAAATGCAAAGTCTAAAACAATGCTCAATGAATTAACATTACCAGGTTGAAGACATCTGTTATCGTCTTGATTCATTGAACTGGTACTGCGCAAATCAACATGCAAAAATTGCCTGTGCAGTGCGTGTGTCCTCACCTCTGTTACAAACACGGTTCATGTGACCCTGCCCATTTTACGCAGGCCTTCTTATGTACCTATAAAATATCTCTCCACCCCCACCCCTCGCCAAAAAAGGAATCCATTAAACCATTGTACCAAAATAGTTATTTACTGGCGCTGCCAACTTTTCCCTTCGCTTCGGCTTGGACCATAAATCTCTTTTCTCTCAGATCCGATTCAGTACATATATATTTATTGATTACTCATTCTGCCCACCCATTGTATGGCGTTATTCTGCAAGACCCCATTTCTCCTCTACTCGCCACATTTGTGCTCGTCGTCATCCACGTTCCCCTCCAGATACGGTTACACTTGAGAGAATATTTTTAGAACAAACTACCTACTATTTAAATTTATATTCGATGTTGACATATATATCGCTTCTTTCAGAAACGATTTGCTTACTAGTGTCATTCTACAGTTTTCCATTCTCTTCGCTTGCGTAAATGTCAGTTATTTTGCTACCAAAATGCCAAAACATGTTTACTGGTTTCCATGTCCCACTTTGTAACATAATTCCCAACGTCACGTACCTTGCTTACACTAAAGTGCATTTGCTTATGTCTGTATGATGTTCGTTTTATAGCTATTTTGATCACACTCTATATTCCGTTTATCACATAACAGCGTTGACAGTAACATCGAAGAAATGAGACGTATATAATGCTTATCACTGAGTTTTAGTGCCAATAATAAATGTCTCTCATATGTCCTTTACTGCATGCACAGGTGTTAGCGACAGTCTTATCATGCCCCTTCCTCAGCAACTACCCCATTAAAGGTTCTGTTCTTCTTAAGTATACAACTCGTTTCAAAATAAGCGGTAACATTTGGTACTTGTAACTTTCCCCATAACTTCAAACCATTAATTTTGTTAGATCTGAAATGGCCTATGTACATGATTCAAACTTTTGAGACAGATATAAATTGTATTTACGTCAAATGTACAACAACATAGTGAAATTTAAAAATTATTTTTTCAACACTTAATTTCCCTCATGTAAGGTTATTTAATATTGAGCCATCCAAAGTTAAGATTACAAATTCCTTTTACGAAATATGATGAATTTTTAAACACATTTGCATCTTCTGTAACTCAATAACTCAGGAAAAATCAACTATTTCGTTTCCACTTCTCGTTTTGGATGCTCCGTTCATTTTCTCGAGGAGTTTATTTCATGTGTTAGCATGGAAGTTTCTATCGATAGCAACAAGAATCCCACAATGGGATATTCCTGTGCTACTCCAGCCGAGATGACTGGCGTTCTCTCGTCATCTGGAAGCTCACTTGCCTGAATTCTGGAAGATAAATAATTCACACAGTGTTGAGATCTTAAAGTAACTCACAGATAAGTTGACACTATGGTACTGAATAATGAAAACGAGCTTTATTTTCACTTGATTAACACCAGTAAGCATGTTCTTAACATAGGAGAAATAAAAATCCTACGATTGTGTGGTGTTGCACTAGGTAAATAACAAAGTATTCGTATTTATTCTTTCAATCTAATTTATTCTGACAAGATATAGTTTCCTCCCATTTTAGATTGCAAGGGAAGAAAGAAGCTTTCCTCAGACGAAAAAATTTGCAAATGGAGTTTTACCCTTAGTTTAAGCTATCTGCAGTGTCCCTTTGGCACCGCCCTCAGAGACTCAACATTTATTTGCTGGGTACGGGTTTGTGACCCCGGAGTTCCTGAGCGTGGGACTGGTAATCAACGCCCCCAGTCCCATGTCACCATAAGCTCTGGGTATGCTTCAGCGACCACCATGCGGCGTGACGCTGGAACGTTGTGTGTCTCAAGGAACGGGGATCTTGGCTTGACCGCCTGGAAAATGAAGACGGAATAAACGTTTCTAAAAAACCTGAATCTCAAGGTGTACTCCGCGCTCATGGGATTCATGGCTGTTGAGGTGACCACTGGGGAATCTGCCGCACATCAGTTATATGAGTCTTACTCAGGCACGTGGGGCTCTGTCTGAATGGACCCTTACTTCCCTAGCTACTCGTGGGACCGAAATGGATCCTTCAAAATTTTCTTTATCCCTTCCCAGTAGAAAGAGTAGGTCGCTGAACGCTACCAACACCCAGTCCAACAAGAGGGCACGTGTAGCCACTTTTTTGTCCTTACTTTGAAGAGCAGCAAACTATACTATTACAGTATGTCAAGGCAGATATGCGATGGCTAAGTGTACGACCTTGTTACCCAAATCAAACGCAATGTTTTAAATGCAAGCACCTTGGGCACACACTACTCTTGGCTATAAAGGAGAAGACACAACTATGGGAAATGTGGTAAAGCCGTCCATGCCGGAGATGGATGCTCCCCTGAATTGTGTCAACTGCTCTAGGGATCACCATGTGTGGAGCAGAACTGCTGAATTTTCGCTGGGGAACTGAGATCCAGGAGATCAAAACGAAAAAGCGCATCCTATATGGATAAGCCAAGAAACTATACAAGTCCATGCAGCCGTCCATGTTCACTGCCTCCGTTTCTTCCGTTCTGAAAAAGCCAGTCCTGAAAATTGATGCCGCTACACACACAAGGAGATAGATGGTGCCAGTACTAGTACCTGAGTTTGCCAATGCACTTTTGTTGTTCCAGTTCGTTTGAAGTCTGCCTCTAAAACCCAGAACTTCAGAAAAGGCAATCGTTGGAACTTCCTTCCCCTCCACAGGCAAAGTGTGGTGCACCACTTCCAATGTTGTGGCTCCACAACCGCCTCAGACCAAAAAATCGAAGTCGAAGGTGGAGAATCCCCCACTGAGGAAGACAGGAGGTACTCAGTCCAATGATGTTGATGTAATACTTTTTTTTTAAAGACCACTTACGTTAGTAGACCTCAGTGTGTGCTCTCTTGGTAGCCTGGAGAATATCGAGGCGGTATTCCAGTTCCCGCTAGGCGGTTCGTAACATGTGTTCTGTCACAGTACCCACAACAGCTAGTATCCTAGCCTTCAGTTCGTCGACGTCAGCAACTGGTGTGACAAAGACTTTGTCATTGATATAGCCCCAGAAAAGAATGTCAAGGGGCTTAATGTCTGGAGACAGGAGTAATGTCCGGATTGGTGGCTCGGAAGGAACGGCCCAACCAGACATTACGCCCCTTGACTTCTTTTTCTGGGTCACACCAGTTGCTGACGTCGACGAAGATAAGGCTAGGATACAAGCTGCTGTGGGTATGTGACAGAACACCTGTTACAAAACACCTGGCGGAAGCTGGAATACTGCCTCGACATTCTGAGAGCTACCGAGGGAGCACAGGTTGAGGTTCACTAACGTAAGTGGTCTTAAAATAACTAGTAACACTAACCTCTGTAACGGCATCAAACATAACTTATTACGTTAAACGGCTACTCTGTAATAAATTTTTATAATCAGGGCAAAACTTCGTGCTCACCCTGTGCAGTGGAACATTAATGGATTCAGGAGAGATGTGGAGAAACTGAAACTCCTAACACAGCGCCGCCCCCTTTGCGTGTGTTTCTAGGAAACACATTTTAAATCAGCTGTTTCTCCTGTACTATGGGGCTATATGCTATATTGCAAGGCTGTCCTGACTGTGGAAAGGGCCTACGGAGGATTTGCCATTTTTGACAATAATGCACACCAATCCTTTGCTCTCCTCCTGGATACTGACCTGCAGGCAGTTGCAGCTGAAATTCATGCACGTCCGAGGCTTACAGTTTGCTCTCTCTGCATGCATCTGTAGACTCTGAAGCTCTCGCAGGTCTTATGGAACAACTCCCCCGACTATTTCTCCTCTGGAAAGACTTCAATATCCATCGTGTCTTGTGGGGCTCCACCTCTTCTTGCCCTCGAGTCAAGTTTTGGAGAGCCGTCTGACATCTCACGAGAAAATCCGAAGAAATTCTGATCGTATGTAAAGTACACAAGCAGCAAGACGCAGTCAATACCTTCACTGCGCAGTGCCGATGGTACAGTTACCGACGACTGTGCCGCTAAAGCGGAGTTATTGAACGCAGTTTTCCGAAATTCCTTCACCAGGGAAGAACGAATGGAATATTCCAGAATTTGAAACACGATCAGCTGCTAGCATGAGTTTCTTAGAAGTAGATACCTTAGGGGTTGCGGAGCAACTCAAATCGCTTGAAACGGGCAAGTCTTCAGGTCCAGATTGTATACCGATTAGGTTCCTTTCAGATTACGCTGATACAATAGCTCCCTACTTAGCAATCATATACAACCGCTCGCTCACCGATAGTTCTGTAGCTATAGATTGGAAAATTGCGCAGGTCGTACTAGTGTTTAAGTAGGGCAGTACGAAGTAATGGCCGCTATTGACAGGGGATCTCAAGTTGATTCCGTATTTCTGGATTTCCGGAAAGCTTTTGACACCGTTCCTCACAAGCGACTTCTAATCAAGCTGCGGGCCTATGGGATATCGTCTCAGTTGCGCGACTGGATTCGTGATATCCTGTCAGGAAGGTCGCAGTTCGTAGTAATAGACGGCAAATCATCGAGTAAAACTAAAGTGATATCAGGTGTTCCCCAGGGAAGCGTCGTGGGACCTCTCCTGTTCCGGATCTATATAAATGATCTGGGTGACAATCTGAGCAGTTCTCTTAGGTTGTTCGCAGATGATGCTGTAATTTACGGTCTAAGAAGGTCATCCGAAGACCAGCAAAGCGATTTAGAAAAGATTGCCGTATGGTGTGGCAGGTTGCAGTTGACGCTAAATAACGAAAAGTGTGAGGTTATCCACATGAGTTCCAAAAGAAATCCGTTGGAATTCGATTACTCGATAAATAGTACAATTCTCAAGGCTGTCAATTCAACTAAGTACATGAGTGTCAAAATCACGAACAACTTCAGTTGGAAAGACCACATACATAATATTGTGGGGAAGGCGAGCCAAAGGTTGCGTTTCATTGGCAAGAGACTTAGGAGCTGCAACAAGTCCACTAAAGAGACAGCTTACACTACACTCGTTCGTCCTGTGTTAGAATACTGGTGCGTGGTGTGGGATCCTCACCAGGTGGGATTGACGGAGGACATCGAAAGGGTGCAAAAAAGGGCAGCTCGTTTTGTATGAGAGAGTGTGGCAGATATGATACGCGAGTTGGGATGGAAGTCATTAAAGCAGGGACGTTTATCGTCGCGGCGAGATCTATTTACGAAATTTCAGTCACCAACTTTCTCTTCAGAATGGGAAAATATTTTGTTGAGCCCAACCTACATAGGTAGGAATGATCATAAATATAAAATAAGAGAAATCAGAGCTCGAACAGAAAGGTTTAGGTGTTCGTTTCTCCCGCGCGCTGTTCGGAAGTGGAATGGTAGAGAGATAGTATGATTGTGGTTCGATAAACCCTCTGCCAAGCACATAAATGTGAATTGCTGAGTAGTCATGTTGATGTAGATGTAGAGCTGGGCATCCTAAACACCGGTACTCCACTTACTTTTGTGCTGCCACTGGGTCACCTCTCGCCCTTGCCGGCACTGTTCACTTGGAGGTCATTGACGACATTCATTCCAGTGAGGTCTTCCCAATCCACATTCATCCACTGAATGGTGGGTTGTTGGAACAGAAGCCACCAACATGGATGACTGGCAGGGCTAGCTGGGCGCTGTTCAGCAAGTTTGCTGTGTTTGAACACCGTGAAAGCATCCAGGAATAAGTGTACCACACAAAGCGAGTGGTGCATCGTGCCACTGACCTATCTATACCTCAGCCTTTCGGTCCTCTTAGGAAACGACCTATACTTTGGTGGACAGACGACTGCTGCTCAGCCGTCCGGGCCATGTGTACTGCTCTTTGACGATTTAAATGCCGACAGCAGATAAACCGCAGTCTTTCAAGTCGCGAGAGCCAAGGCTAGACGCGTCATTAAGGAGAGCAGAACCGGTCATGGCTAGCGTTCCTGGACTGCATCAATCGTTGCACTTGTTCTACAAAAGTATGGGAAGCCATCAGGAGGACTTCCGGTAAACACAGCGGTTTAGCAATAGCAGCAGTGCTGAAACAACGCCCAGACACTGGCAGAACATTTTGCAAAAGCTAAAGCCGATGGATGGCAGGATCCGGTATATCGTCGCTACTATACCCGTGGTCTAGGGGTAGCGTCTTTGATTCATAATCAAGACGTCTTCGGTCCCGGGTTCGGGTGTGTTACTGTGAACAATTCAGTGACCGGGTTATTCTAATCAGAATCGACAGCAGACCAACACCGACAACGATAGTTCAGGTATACATGCCGACGTCGCAAGCTGAAGATGAACAGATAGAGAAAGTATATGAGGATATTGAAAGGGTAATGCAGTATGTATAGGGGGACGAAAATCTAATAGTCATGGGCGAATGGAATGCAGTTGTAGTCGAAAGACTAGAAGAAAATGTTACAGGTGAATATGGGCTTAGGACAAGGAATGAAAGAGGAGAAAGACTAATTGAGTTCTGTAACAAGTTTCTGATAGTAATAGCGAATACCCTGTTCAAGAATCACAAGAGGTTGCGGTATACTTGGAAAAGGCCGGGAGATACGGGAAGATTTCAATTAGATTACATCATGGTCAGACAGAGATTCCGAAATCAGATACTGGATTGTAAGGCATACCCAGGAGCAGATATAGACTCAGATCACAATTTAGTAGTGATGAAGAGTAGGCTGAAGTTCAAGACATTAGTCAGGAAAAATCAAAATGTAAAGAATTGGGATACGGAAGTACTAAGGAATGACGAGATACGTTTGAAGTTCTCTAACGCTATAGATACAGCAATAAGGAATAGCGCAGTAGGCAGTACAGTTGAAGAGGAATGGACATCTCTAAGAAGGGCCATCACAGAAGTTGGGAAGGAAAACACAGGTACAAAGAACGTAGCTGAGATGAAACCATGGGTAACAGAAGAAATACTTCAGTTAATTGATGAAAGGAGAATGTACAAACATGTTCTGGGAAAATCAGGAATACAGAAATACAAGTCGCTGAGGAATGAAATAAATAGGAAGGGCAGGGAAGGTAAGACAAAATGGCTGCAGGAAAAATGTGAAGAAATCGGAAAAGGTATGATTGTCGGAAGGGCTGACTCAGCATACAGGAAAATCAAAACAACCTTTGGTGACATTAAAAGCAACGTAGGTAACATTAAGACTGCAACGGGAATTCCACTGTTAAATACAGAGGAGATGGCAGATAGGTGGAAAGAATACATTGAAAGCCTCTATGAGGGTGAAGATTTGTCTGATGTCATAGAAGAAGAAACTGGAGTCGATTTAGAAGAGATAGGGGATCCAGTATTAGAACCGGAATTTAAAAGAGCTTTGGAGGACTTACGGTCAAATAAGGCAGAAGGGATAGGTAACGTTCCATCAGAATTTCTAAATTAATTGGGGGAAGTGGCAACAAACCGACTATTCACGTTGGTGTGTAGAATATATGAGTCTGGCGATACATCATCTGACTTTCGGAAAAGCATCATCCACACAATTCCGAAGACAGCAAGAGCTGACAACTGCGAGAATTATTGCAAAATGGTTCAAATTGCTCTCAGCACTATGGGACTTAACATCTGAGGTCATCAGTCCCCTAGAACTTAGAACTAGTTAAACCTAACTAACCTAAGGACAACACAAACATCCATGCCCGAGGCAGGATTCGAAGCTGCGACCGTAGCGGCCGCGCGGTTCCACACTGAAGCGCTTAGAACCACTTGGCCATACCGTCCGGCAGAATTATCGCACAATCAGCTCAACAGCTCATGCATCGAAGCTGCTTACAAGAATGATTTACAGAAGAATGGAAAATAAAAGTAAGAATGCGCTAGGTGACGATCAGTTTGGCTTTAGGAAAAGTAAAGGGACGAGAGAGGCAATTCTGACGTTACGGCTAATAATGGAAGCAAGACTAAAGAAAAATAAAGACACTTTCATAGGATTTGTCGACTGCAAAAAGCGATCGACAATATAAAATGGTTCGAGATTCTGAAAAAAGTAGGGGTAAGCTATAGGGAGTGACGGGTCATATACAATATGTACAACAACCAAGAGGGAATAATAAGAGTGGACGATCAAGAACCGAGTGCTCGTATTAAGAAGGGTTTAAGACAAGGCTGTAGCCTTTCGCCCCTACTCTTCAATCTGTACATCGAGGTAGCAATGATGGAAATAAAGGAAAGGTTCAGGAGGGGAATTAAAATACAAGGTGAAAGGAAATCAATGATACGATTCGCTGATGACATTGCTATCCTGAGTGAAAGTGAAGAAGAATTAAATGATCTGCCTAACGGAATGAACAGTCTCATGAGTACACAGTATGGTTTGAGAGTAAATCGGAGAAAGACGAAGGTAATGAGAAGTAGTAGAAATGAGAACAGCGAGAAACTTAACATCAGGATTGATGTTCACGAAGTTAAGGAATTCTGCTACCTAGGCAGTACAATAACCAATGACGGATGGACCAAGGAGGACATCAAAAGCAGACTCGCTATGGCAAAAAAGGCATTTCTGGCCAAGAGAAATGTACTAATATCAAATACCGGCCTTAATTTGAGGAAGAAATTTCTGAGGATGTACGTCTGGAGTACAGCATTGTATGGTAGTGAAACATGGACTGTGGGAAAACCGGAACAGAAGAGAATCGAAGCGTTTGAGACGTGGTGCTATAGACGAATGTTGAAAATTAGGTGGTCTGATAAGGTAAGGAATGAGGAGGTTCTACGCAGAATCGGAGAGGAAAGGAATATGTGGGAAGTACTGGTAAGGAGAAGGGACAGGATGATAGGACATCTGCTAAGACATGAGGGAATGACTTCCATGGTACTAGAGGGAGCTGTAGAGGGCAAAAACTGTAGAACTGTAGAGGAAGACAGAGATTGGAATACGTCAAGCATATAATTGAGGAAGTAGGTTGCAAGTGCTACTCTGAGATGAAGAGGTTAGCACAGGAAAGGAATTCGTGGCGGCCGCATCAGACCAGTCAGTAGACAAAAAAAAAAAAAAAAAAAAAAAAAAAAAAAAAAAAAAAAAAAAAAAAAAAACAGCTGTAGAGAGGGGTAAGCTGGATTTCAGATCAAACTAATCTGAGGCTTGCAACTCTCCTCTCTCCATGTGGAAGATCGAAATGGGATGGGAGCTCGAACTGGTAATGTCTGAGACTCGTGATACTGCACTTGGTCACGACCAAACCCAGTACTGCATGCTTCGTCAACAGCCAGAGTCTTCGAAGAAAACCCTCTATATATATTATACGGCAGACAGGCAACTTCCACAACTCGTGGATGAAACGGTTCTGTTACCTCTCCTGAAACTGGTAAAGCTGCGTAGGAAAGACCCTCGAGCAAATGGTGAGCTGTCTTTTGGTCTGGTTGTTAGATAATAGACGACTCCTTAGCCTCTTCAGTGTGGATTCTGGAGATTTCGGCCTATCACCGACAACCTGACTCTGCTAGAGGCGGCTATTCAGCAGACTTTCCTACACAACCATCACTGTATCGGTATCTTTGACGTCAGTAAGGCCTACAATACTACCTGGAGACACCGTATTCTAGCACAACCACATCAATGGGGCCACCTTCCCACCTTCATAAAGTCTTTCCAGTCTCAACGGTCTTTCCGGATAAGAGTTAATGCCTCACAGTTAGACTGTTTTGGGAAGGAGACAGGTGTCGCTCTTGGAAGTGTTTTAACTGTTACATTATTTGCCCTAGCCTGAAACAGTATCACGTCTACGGTAAGGAATCCTGTACAGTGCTTCTTATTTGTGGATGATTTTGCTGTTTTGGGTTCCTTCTCCAGCAAGGCAACAACATGCCATCAGCTGCAATGTACATTGGAGGTAGGAGGAGCGTACCGGAAACACATCTTTGTGGTCGTTTTAATCGTTCTCATCGTATTTTTAATTTGCCTGTACTGCTTATTGGGGGTAGTATTCTACACTTTAGAGCGTCAGTGCCTTTTCTGCGCCTCATTTTTAGCTAGAAATTGTCTTGGTGGCCACGCCTGAGATACCTGAAAACCAGAACCCTGAAGGCACTTAATCTACAAAATCGCCTAAGCCACAGATCTTAGGGAGCGGGGAGAGCACGTCTCCTCTAACTTTATAAGGCTTTCGTGGTGTCACGGCTGTGGGTGCACGGTGTATGGATCAGCGAGATCCTGTTTGAAGATCATTGACAGTGTCCGCCATGAGGGGAATCAGCTTGCCACAGGTGCTTATAGGACCAGTCGCGTACCCAGCCTCGGTACTGAGGCCGAGGAACTGCCACCTACCATCCAGCGGCAGGTCCTCACGGTGTGCATCAGGCATGTAAGATCCTTGAAGTTCCGATTTCACGTGCACACCATAGTGTTGCTCGTCGGCCTATGGAACGTCTTTTCATCAACCGTCCACGATCCACAATGCCGTTTGGGATCGGGGTGCAGTGTGTGCTGAAGTCAGTGGATGTGGAGGAAGTATAATCCCAAATCAATGGTTTTTACCGTATACCACCCTGGTTACAGCAGAGGCGCAGCGTCATTTAAATTCAGTGCGATACAGGAGAAATTGCACTCCTGCTTCAATTTTTAATTCGATATTTACAAGCATTTTATAAGACCACCGCAATGACGTAACATTCTTTAGAGATGGGTCTAAGTAGGTGGACTCTATTGGTAGCTCTGTCGTTTTCGAGAATCGGGTCCTCAAGTCCGACTGCCTCAAGAATTTACTATCTTCGACAGAGAATTATATGTAGTCTTGCGGACACTGTAGAAGTTGAGACGTTCTTCTGGTGCTAAATTTCTTGTCTGTTTCGATTCTGTGAGAGCCCTTTACTCTCTCTAACGTTTCTACCCAGCAGGTAGAGTCATCCAGAATATCCAGGATATCCTCCAACTACAGCGACTGGGGAAGTAGGTGTTCTTCTGCTGGGAACCTGGCCACATGGGAGCTGCAGGCGACGAAAGAGCGAATCGCGGAGCCAAGGAGGCGTCTTGTCATCCTCAGGTATTTCAGTGTGCCATCCCCCTGTATGCTATCACCTCGTTGATGAATCATGCGAAAAGACTACTGGCTGGAAGTGACTGACAACAAGCGCCGCTTGGTAAAACCCACAACTCGGCTGTGCCGTACTTACTCCCAGCCATGTCGATGGAACGAGGTCCTTCTTACTCGTTCAGGCCAGAGCCACAGCCCTATGATACCTGGATCCTTACTTCGACGAGGACCCTACAATGTGTGGTTGGTGCTTGTGGTGCGGACATCACTGTAAACCATATTTTACTGGACTGCGTTTTATTTGCCGACCAGTGCTCTGTGGCGGATTTTCGACGTATCTGCCTTGTATTTTAAGCAAAGTTCAAACGAATGTGGTCGAAGTTTGAAAGTTTTTGATTTATGCAACATTTTTGACTTGATTTTCGCTAGATGTTTTTAACGTGGCCACAGAGTGATTGGCTCATCTTAGGTTTTTGTAAGTGGTCAACCAATCACATTTTTCTGTCCTTTTCTTTCAGCTTTCTATGTTTTATTTTCTCCGTGTTTTCATTTCATGTATACCTGCTTTCTCTTCTAATTGGTTTTAGTGCATATGAGATAGATTGACTGTGTGGTCTTTCTGAGTGCATGACTATACAACAATTTTAGTTTATCTCCACATTCATTTGTTTTGATAAGTACAAGGTCGCTTATGACCTCGACTTTGCCGTCAGTTTGATGCAAAAACATAGGGACACACACACACACACACACACACAAACATACACACACACACACACACACACACACACACACACACACACACATAACCTTTGGTGCCAACTGAGTGCCTATGAAGTAAATCACAGGGAAGATATTTATATCTTTAACTGAAGTAACAAATTCAGTTGACTGTATAAAAATATGATGATTACTTTTTATTGTTATGCTAAACATCGACTTTTATTATGGAAAGCTTTCGTGATCCGTCAAACAAATGCTCCATGGACGTTCAAAACGTAGCCATCTTTCTCATAAAATGGGAAAAGGAGATGCTAGTGTTTGGCAGGAACATATATCTGCATGCAGAAATTTGCTCAAGTTGGTGGAAGGACATAAAAATTAAATTTTTTTATGTAACTGAATTTTTTTTCATCAGTGTGCATAATCCCAAAAGAAATAAATTTTATATGAGACACTGGAAACTTCTTACATCCCAGAGAATTATACACAGGCCAACGATAAAAAACTTTTTTCCTGAAAATACCTTATTCCTAGGCTTTTTAGAGTGGTTAAAACCAAATATGATACTTAAAAACTGTACCACCCACCACTTCTTCACATTTTACAGTTAAATTTATTACATTAAGCGATTTTTTATAGAATTTAACAGCTTATATATAGATAAAATAATTTAAAAAGGAGGTGTAATGAATATGGATGTCGTTGATAGCACTGCTGAAAAACATTTGCTGGCAAAAGAAGGTCAATTCTTTTTTTGTGTTAACAGATGGTGTTTTGCTTACTGTCAGCCTAACCACACTTTGTTGCACAAGTGCTCAGTACAATGTTTAATCGTGGTTGTAAAAACTCTGCTGACAGTTTTTTTTTATATTTGTGATTAATGAACACCAAAGAAACATTACAGAATTGGTGAAATAGGTATATGTGCCATACTTTGGATCTAAACTTGGTGATCAAGGTAATTCTTGGGCGCTGCATAAAGTAGGTTACATGTGTGTTGAAGATCTGAGAAAATGGTCCAAAAAGGAGGAAAAAGCCTTTAGATTTGCTGTTCCTACAATATGGAGGGCGCGAAGATCATTCTGATGATTTCCACTTTTGCATTGTTGATATAACTTGTCATAATTCGGAAAACAAGAGGCAATAAGCTACCCTAACCTACCATCCACCATCCGACCAGTAGGGCATCATGTAGATTTTCTGGTTCCTGAACCAGCAGATGATTTAAAATCAATTCCAACAGAAGTACTCTGTGATGTACAGTCTGATTTACATGAACCAGATGATGAATTTCATTGTAATACAGAACGTTTGGATCCCAAATTGCTTACTCAGACCGAGCTTAACGATTTGGTTAGGAATCTGGGCTTAACGAAAGAAGCAGATGAATTTCTTGGCTCTAGATTAAAAGAAAAGAACTTATTGGCAGTTGGAACCAGCATATACTTGTATAGAAAGAGAGAGAGCAATTTTCCAAGTTTTTTCAACAAGAACGCGATTTAGTGTACTGCTCAGACATTCCCAGTCTGGTGAATGAGTTTGGTATCGAATACAAAAGGGAAGGAATCCAAAAAGGTTGGATGATATGTGGCAATTTAAGAGTAAAATCCATGCTCCTTGGTCAGTAAGGTGGCTTTACCAAATATCCATTTTTCTTGTGTGAATGGGACAGTAGGGTTAGGGATCAACACTGGTGCAAAAAGAACTGGCTTGTGAGGCAGTCTTTGACCTAGTGAGAAGAACATTCTACGCAAGAACCTTGTAGATCCAAAACACATACTCCTACCACCTCTAAGTATAAATTTAGGCCTAATGAAACAGTTTGTAAAGGCTTTGACTAAAGATGGACAATGTTTTACGTATCTCTTCCAAGGGTTTCCACACGTTACAGAAGCAAAACTAAAAGAAGGCGTCTTTGTCGGACCTGACATTAGAAAGTTGATGTTTTATGTTAACTTTGAATCCACAGTGACCTTAAATGAGAAAGAAGCATGTGTATCATTCAGGCAAGTCGTTACAAAATTATTGGACATGAAAAAGACCAAGAACATGTTTCTATTATAGCTACAATGTTAAAGAAGTTTAAAATTTTAGGAGCCTGAAAGTTCACTTTTTGAACAGTCACCTTGAATACTTCCCAGACAGTATGGGAGATGTTAGTGAGGAGCAAGGAGAGCATTTTTACCAGGACATTAAAGTGATGGAAAAATGCTGCAAAGGCTGTTGGAACACCAACATGATGAGGGACTACTGTTCACTTCACCGAGGAGTTCAGCAAGTGACTCATCGTAGAGAAAGCTACACAAGAAACTACAAAGAAGAAAGAGAAAGAAATGCAAACCAATTCCACCTGACAAGTGAAACATCTATTATCATATAGCATTGTTTTAAGTAGCTTACTGTAAATACAAAGCATGCTTTTGTTGTAACGAAGCATTTCATTAATTTCCCCATTTACCTTATAGCATAGGAATTTAAACTACATGCTACAAATCAAATTGCTCGAGAACTATGCGTTATACTAGAAAACTGAGGCTAGATTTGGATTCAGCTCATAAAAAGTCTATAAATATCAGCTATCAAAGTAAAAAAAGATTTAAAAAATAATTTCGTTGGCCTGTGTTATTATCATTCTATTACTGACATTTCTGTCACATATACCTACACAATATTATTTTGTTAATTATTACTTTGGGGCAATCATATAACAAGTGCTTAAAACACAGTGTAGTGATGGACATGTTCTCTTTTGCATAGCATCTTCAGTGGCCTGGAGTAAGTAAATAGTTCTGTTTACACTATTCAGTTTACATTTAGGACGTTGTACATATAGGTTATAAACAGTTTTTCGCTACTTTTTGCTCTTCTCTATGTGGAGTTCGATGGTAAGTCCAAGATATTTTGATGTATTGGCTAACTGGATGTGATGGTCATAAATGGTAAAGTAGAAGTCATGGAGGCGGAAGGTGCTGGTGGTTCATTCTTCAATTATTGGCACGGGTTTTGGATCCTTTTGATTTTGTGGATCCTTTTGTTATACCAAAATATAAACTAACTGAGTTAGGAAAATCTCTGGGAGTTCCAGAGTGTAGGGGAGAGAGCGAAGAAGCAATGCCATCAGCGTACTGAAAGAGGAGGTCTAGCAAAAGTGGTTTAGGCATATTGGCAGTGTAAAGGAAATAAAGGAGAGGAGAGAGGATGCAGTCTTGGGGCACACCTGCTATGGAATGGAAAGTATAGGAATTAGTACTGTTAATTGTAACAGAGGGTGGGTGATTAGATAGAGAGGGTTAAATAATGTGGACATAAATAACTTGAAGTGTGTAAGTCTGGAGTTTGAAATGGGGTCCGGAATACCATACGTCATAGGAGTCTTTCACGTCGGAGGTGACAAAAATAGTGGATTTACCGTTGCTGAGCTGGAGCAACAGGAAACGAATGAGACATAGAAGGTGGTCATCAGAGGAGAAGTTGAGAGGAAAGAAGAATTGGTGAATGGGAATTAATTAGTATTGGTTCAGGTGTTCATGGATTCATCAGGGAGGATGAATAGGCGGAACTCTCTTTACTAAAATTCTCCCAATAAACAGAAGTTGACTTTCCTTACAAGAAGCCTTACATGCTCATTGCATTTCATACTGCTCTGCAACGTTAAGCCTAGGTATTTAATCCACGTGACTGTGTCATGCACCACACTACCAGTACCACACTGGAATGTTATAGGTCTGTTCATCCACTCATCCACTGATCTTACATTTCTCTACATTTAGAGATAGCTGCCATTCGTCACACCAACCACAACTTTCGTATAAGTCGTCTTGTGTCTCAACGACGGCAGCTTCCCATAAACGTATTCCGCACACTTGTACCTTCATTTACAGTCGGCAGTGTGGAACTTTGTCAAATGACTTACTTAAATCTACGAATATGGGAACTGCCTGTTGCCTTACATCCATGGTCCGCAGGATCTTATGTGAGAAAAGGTAAAGCTGAGTTTCCCACGAACTTCCTCTTAAAATCGTGCTGATTTGTGGACAAAAGACTTCCCTCTCAAGGAAATTTAGGATATTCAAACTGAGAAAATGTTCAAGTGATGTGCAGGAAGATTATGTTAGAGATATTGGTCTGTAACTTCGCGGGTCAGTTTGTTAGCCTTCATATGTACACGAGTCAGGTTCGCTACTTTACAGTCGCTTGGGACTTCGCACCGGAAGAGATATTCACAATAAGTATGGGGCCAATGCAGTACAGTAGTCTTCCTATGTCCGCATTAGGATTCCATCAGGACCTGGCGACTTCTTTCCTTTCAGCGCTTTCAGTTGTTCTCATCGCCAGGGATATTTATTATTATGTCTTCCAACTGGAGTCTGTGCAATGGGCAAAAGACGGTATGTTTGTTTGGTTTCTTGCGTGAACGATTTCTTGAGTATAAAATTGAAAACTTCGGCTTTACTTTAGCTGTCTACTACTGTCGCACTTTGGTGACAGCTTAACGAGTGACTGGATAGAGGCTGAGTCCTGGGGGCTTCCTTTTTTAAATCTCCCACAGTACTTACCAGAGAATTTGCAATTTTTTCGTCACAGAGACCAGTTCCGAACTAGGGGCAGCGGATGTGCGTGCGACCGTGAGCAGCTGGGTGGTCGCTGTCAGCGGTAGAATGGTTCGCAGCATCGACTCGGACTCGACTCGAGTGGGCGTGATGAGCTGCGTGGGGCCCGCGTTTGGTGACGTTGGCCGTTAAGGTTTGGTACCAGTCCTATTGACGCGGCGTTTCTCCGACGCCATGCTTTATTGTAAGCGATCTTGAACCTGTGAGTTCCCTAGGCGTCGTAATTTATTTCATTAGTACATTCAAGTTGTTTCCCTCTCGTTTGAAAATTCAATTTGTACAAACTAATGTACCGAAAGTCTCGTGTTTTGAAAAGTTTGCTTCATTAGCTGCCGTGACCTTTGGATTGTGGACTTAGTACTGTCCGCCGGCTCTGTGGGCGTGGAGCTGGTCAAGTACGGTAAACGGGCTGAATTAGGAGAAGCTGATACATTTGGTGCACAAGTCTGTTTCCAGTCCCGGTGTCTCACCTGATGGAGCTGGGCAGAATGAAGGGGCTGCTATACCTTAGATGTGATTCGTAAAGGTAATTTTTCGTCACATGCTCAGCATTAAATGTTACAGGGCAGAAATATTTAAAATTTTATAAATGGTTGGTGACTTCTTTGGTGGAGAACTGTTGACTTTTGCGGAGGTGGTGGTTGCTAAAGGAGTCTTTCCCGGACCCAACACCCAATCACGGGATGTTGTGAAATGGGCTTGTGGTGCCGGAACTTCGATACTCGCTTAGTTTGTCCTGGTATTACAGCTTTGTGACACTCGCAGTAGACAGAACACCAAACCTGTTGACCACACCGTTCTCTTGTGGACCGCAAGCTTGTGCGCATAGGCTATCCATATCGTCCTTGCTGAGCCTGCCACTCCCTGTATCAACTCATGCCACAGAGAAGTAAGTTACGTAACCTTCTTACGGATCCTTCCACAGTAATTACAGTAACTTTGTTTTATTTTCCTTTTTTGAAAGAGATATTATCCTCTTTCGTATTTTAATTAAGAACAGTTAAAGAATTTCGCTCTGTTGGGTTAATATTTTGTACTTCCGTCGACGGTCGTTGCCCAAGTTTTTAAATTTCCTGAAATATTATTATCTGACACAGGGCAGGTTTAAATTTTTGGAGTGTAATGATTGGCCGTTTCTTAATTTATTAATTTTTTTCAAGATTTTATTATCTGGCAGTGGCCATGTTTTCTTAATTAAAAGGGCTCCTAGGTGCACAAGCAGTTTTTTAGTAGGAAGCCTTTTACCACTTACCCATTCATCACAGAACCAGAATTTTCTCGGAAGGACAATTACTTAATTGTCCTTATTGCCCATCAGGTCCTTGGTTTCATAGCAATCAGGATCCTATTTGCAGCTATGATAAGATTCTAGAGTTCAGTTGGCCCTCTTTATCAGAACAATTACCCCGTCTGTTGGCACTGACAGTTCTCTCTTTTTCTTCCTAAACGTGTAAAATCAGAATCAGAGTAAATCCCGTTATTTATTCTTCATGTTTTATTTATATGCCCTATGGGCTTCTTCTTAAGTTTATGAAAAAATTTTTGGATTTCATCTATTGTAAATTTATTAGGCAGCAATAAACGTTGGGTGTATACAGAAAGTTTGCCTATTGTAAATTGGATATTTGCACTTTATAATCAGTTATAATGAGTGTTTTACAAATGGTGAATGATATCTACCCGCACCCCGGTCCACTACTTCCACGCAATTCATCCTGAGCACTTGGGAGTCTCTTAGGAAGCCTTTCACCACTTACCTATTCTTCACAGGACCAGAATTTTCTCGGAATCACGGCAAAATCCATTGTTAAGATATGACGGTAGTAGTTGCCATAAGCTTCGCGCATCTACCTTTTTACAGAAGCACGAATTTCTGTTAACTTTCACCTGCACGTTGTGAGCTCTCTTTTGAGCCGCACCAAACCTGTAGTTTTCTCACAACACTGCACAAACAGGCCTTACGACACCAACAACAACTGCAGACGTTGTACACACACACTCGCTAAAAAGCGAAACACTGCGACCATTTATGATACAATTACGTAGTGCTACCTCTAGATATAGCTGTTCATTCTTTCAGCACGCAATACGAGATTGGAATAATAGAGAATTATGAGGGTGGTTCGATGAACCTTCAGCCAGGCACATAAATATGATTTGCAGAGTAACCTTGTAGATATAGATGTAAATATTCCAAAGTCTATGACAAAATCTATCTTATACAATACCACTGTCCACGTATACCACACCCGAAACTGCGGAAAACATCCAAAACTAATTAAAATAATACAACTCACTCTAACCAACATAACCAACACCAAATAAAAAGTGAAGTTTAGAGGAGAAATTTCGGAACCATTCCTCACAAAAACAGGCTTAAGACAAGGTGATTGCCTATCACCATTACTGTTCAACTGTGCACTGGAATACATAGTGAGAGAATGGTACAAGGACAATCCAAAGATGATAAGATTGGGAAGTGCAAAAGACGATATTAGCTTAAACTGCTTGGGATTCGCTGATGATCCTGCTCTCCTAGCCAACACCGTTCAAGAAGCCAGGCAACAAGCGAAATCACTACAAGAAATAGCAGAGAAAGTAGGCCTTAGAATATCATTTGAGAAAACGTAGATTATGCTAACTGATCCACCACTTGCAAACAAAATTACAATAGGAGAACAGGAAATCAAAATTGTTGATAAATTTAAATATTTAAGCGAAATAGTAACATACAATCTAAATGAGAAGCCATCATTGCAGAACAGAATAAAAAAACTGAACTACGCAAATTACATTACCAAAACTACATACAACAAAAAAGCCTATCTATAGATGCAAAATTAAAACACTATAAAACAGTTACACAACCAGAAGTAGGGTATGCAGCTGAAACTTTCTTCAAAACAACTAATACAGCAGAAATTGACAGAATACTAAAAATAGAAAAAAGCATAATTAGGACAAGTATAAATAAACAGTATAAAATAAATGGACATTGGAGAATAGCATCAAATGAAACAATATATAAGAAAATAGAACCAGTCATGAGCACGATCAGGAAGAAACACATCTCATTCGTTGGACATCAGATTAGAACTCCAGAAAACAGAATTAGTAAAAAAAAAATACAAAAATTGTTTAATAGCAAGAGCGACATTAAATGGATCACAGAAATTACGGTACATATAAAAGAACTCCAAATTACGGTAGAGGACCTAAAAAAACAAGACAGAGAATACCAGAATACTGCAAGACCCACAGACCAGACTAAAAATGAAACTCAATAAAAGGAGTACAGGAAGAGTGGTCTCAGATGAAGAAAGAAAGAAAATATCTGAAAGAATGAAGAAATATTGGGCAGACAGAAGAGCAAAACAGCTTTCATATAAGAACAGATTATAATAATTATATTACCTATATATCATATTAAGTTATTGTTGAGCTAAATTGTATCCCTGTGTAACAACTTGTTTACTACTTTGTATTTTGACTAGAGTGGTCCAATGAAGGCCATAAAGTAAATAATAATAATGAAATAATAATAATTATAATAATAACCACCGTCCCAGACATGATAAGGACCTATTAGCTTTAAGCCAGTTTTCAGCAAAGTTCTTGAAACCACTCTTACTCACCGAAGCCATCAGCCCCTGGCATAAACGCCCAATGTGGCTTTTGTCCACCCTGTTCCATCCACGACAAAGTTCCTTACCTTAACCACCTTACCATCTAACAACCAAATAAGAAGAAATCCGCCATATTTTCCTCCATTCATATCCAAAAAGCCATTGAATGGGTCAGACATCATGGATTGCTGCTCAAACTACAAATCTATGAACTCCCTGGTAACTATGTCCAAGTTATATCACCACTCCTTAACTACCCTTACAATCAGCCACAACTGCTCCGCATGTTTCACCTTATGGTAGGATGGTAGGTGCGCCTCAAGACTATTTCCTTCCCGCCACAGTTACAAGCTTTACACTCCATACATCGCCAAACCACCTGCCCCTGACTACATCCTGCAATATGCTGACGACAGGGATTACATAGCTGCCACAACTTCACTTGAATCACGTGACCGAGTGGTGTAAAACGTGGAAACTTAAAGTAAATTCAGAGAAACGCCAGGCCACCAGTTTGGGTGCATCACATTGCGTCTAGATGAAACATCAATTAGCGTTTGCGTCGTCCAGACTTCCATCTCACCGTCTACAACCAAACCATTTCACTAAATCACAAAGAGAAACTATGTAAGGCTAATTTAATGCCATATTGACCAATAATCGAAAGCGACTGTTTCAAGAATATGAAAAAGATTTCAGAAACGGTTATCAGTCACAAAATTTGTTTACTTATTAAATTATTTAACGAAGCTGCATGTCCAGAGGTACAAAACCTTATATTCAGGCTACTTTGACAATACAATATGAAACTAACGAAATACAGATCGGTATTAAACTTCTTCTTTACAGCCCCCGTGTGTTCTGTGGTCATGCGAAGGAAAAAACTGGAAATATAACATGAAAGGATATCCATTTCGTTTGTTGGTCCATTTCTCATATAAAAAAAATTAAATAATCACTCATTTTGATCATATGATATGGCTGTCTTCGCGTGGTGTGTTGTTGCCAGCAGTAGTATGGATTCTTAGATCTTGTTGACTACTGTTCAGAAACTTCCAAGCAATATTTAAAGCATGTTATCACAATATTCTTCACCGTGTAGAAGAAAAAAGATGGCTGTTAAAACAACGCCAGATTCGATTTAACTAAGGATGAGTCGATACTGGTGTTATCTGTCACTTGCAATACCTTCTGCACGTCTTGTTGGTCACCAAAATACAAGAGAGACAGTGACAAACTGATACGAATTATGATATAATAAAATGTAAGGTCTTAGAAAAATCATGTTAGTGGAACACAGTTTCATATATCATCTCAATCTTATATATTCTATATTATGACAATTATGAAGTTTCTGAACGAATGTGAGGTTTTCCAGTCTATAATTTCGTTCAGGATATCGCATTCCGCTTTTGAATGAGGATGGATATTTCCACTTCCATTATGTCCAAGATATCCATTTTCAAGGTCATCTCTGAAGTATGCCGTATTTTAACGTCATTGTTTGTTGAAACATTGTGACCTGTTTCATCTGTGTGTTTCGCTATAGTTGTCACTAGCTTTATCAAGACTGGAACCGTCAGTATGTTCATTAGAAGAAGTTTCAAATTTCTGCCGGTTTGGCCAATGAACTACTTGTTGCAATAGCTTCATGTCACTTTATAAATGACTGATATTCTTAGTTTCTCAAATGGCTGGCCCTGAGGTGTCAGGCACTACTTTCTTCCTGAACTTTTTAGTGGAGGCAAAAGCGATTCTGATGTTTGTATTTAAATGATCTTTAAATATAGCACTATAATGTACTTCAGTTTTTGTATGTTGTTGTGGGTCGTGGTATTCTCAGTTTGTATGCCTTAGTTTTTTGTTATGCTTTATGGAAACGCATCAGTGACATGTTCACGCTCGCCACTGTTATGTGCCAAGGATTTGACTATTTTCGTTTCTGTCTCATAGCCTGCAGCTCTTGGTCGGAATTTCTGTGTTCTACATAAGTAAACTCTGAATGCAGCTTATTTATTTGATTAGGCTGACTGTAGAACTAGGAAGAGTCAGTGCATGTAATTTTCGGTTTTCCAAGTACATTGATGTTTTGGTTCAGGTTTCTATTTTCTCTAGTCATGTCCAAAAATTTATTTTGTTATTTTTCTTGCGTTCCGTGTCGAAGTAGATGCTTTTAGATAAACCAATGAATGGCATTATACCCGGTGTCTTCAGGTGTATTTTCCCTGGTGCTTCGACAGATGCCTGTAATTTCGTTTTAATAATGTATAACTGGTATAAGGCCGAACCAGTACTGGTCATCGAGTCTCATATGGACGCCCAAGGCCGACTGAAAGCGTTGGTTTGATTCTCGTTAAGAATAAAATTGTTATTAAACCAGAATTTTACGTGCACATTGGATTGTGTAGTCCAAAATTTGCATAGTGCGATGTTCGTTTTATCTACCGGCTATTCCCGTGTTCTACTGTCCCTGTCAATGCATATCGATGAAACGAATATAGTACCAGACTAATATGAGAATGCCCAATCGCATGGGCACATAAAACTCTGCTATGAATTCATTCTGCTCATAATGGGAAAAATCTATCGCACGAACTGTTTTGAAGTATGTGAAGTATTTAGTTCAACTGACTCCAGTTACACATAACCAAAATTATGTTGCAAAATGCTGCCGAAATGGCAGATAAAATTCATCTGACAACCCAAGGGAGGGACACCCTGTAAATCATGAGCATGTAATGTACGTATTTGAAGTTGTTCAAAATTTTCTGGGTGATATTTTCATTATTGATTTGAAGTTTATTTTGAAGATGATTAATGAAAATATCCGCATATATCCCACTGAATGGACTTTTATTGCCATGCCTGCACCCTGTTTATATGTTTTACCATAGAATATGAAACAGTTAAGGGAGAAAATCAGATCCAGTAACACTAATAGTTGAATTATATCGGCTTTGGATATTGTCTGGAATTTTAATATATCGTATTTTATGTTGTCGATGTACTTTTCCCCCCGTGAACCAAGGACCTTGCCGTTGGTGGGGAGGCTTGCGTGCCTCAACGACACAGATAGCCGAACCGTAGGTGCAACCACAACGGAGGGGTATCTGTTGAGAGGCCTGACAAACGTGTGGTTCCTGAAGAGGGGCGGCAGCCTTTTCAGTAGTTGCAGGGGCAACAGTCTCCATGATTGACTAATCTGGCATCGCAACACTACACCAAAACGGCCTTGCTGTGCTGGTACTGCGAACTGCTGAAAGCAAGGGGAAACTACAGCCGTAATTTTTCCCAAGGGCATGCAGCTTTACTGTATGATTAAATGATGATAACACCCTCTTGGGTAAAATGTTCCGGAGGTAAAATAGACCCCCATTCGGATCTCCGAGCGGGGACTACTCAGGAGGATCTCATTATCAGGAAAAAGGAAACTGGCGTTCTACGGATCGGAACGTGGACTGTCAGATTCCTTAATCGGGCCAGTAGGTTAGAAAATTTAAAAAGGGAAATGGATAGGTTGAAGTTACACTCCTGGAAATTGAAATAAGAACACCGTGAATTCATTGTCCCAGGAAGGGGAAACTTTATTGACACATTCCTGGGGTCAGATACATCACATGATCACACTGACAGAACCACAGGCACATAGACACAGGCAACAGAGCATGCACAATGTCGGCACTAGTACACTGTATATCCACCTTTCGCAGCAATGCAGGCTGCTATTTTCCCATGGAGACGATCGTAGAGATGCTGGATGTAGTCCTGTGGAACGGCTTGCCATGCCATTTCCACCTGGCGCCTCAGTTGGACCAGCGTTCGTGCTGGACGTGCAGACCGCGTGAGACGACGCTTCATCCAGTCCCAAACATGCTCAATGGGGGACAGATCCGGAGATCTTGCTGGCCAGGGTAGTTGACTTACACCTTCTAGAGCACATTGGGTGGCACGGGATACATGCGGACGTGCATTGTCCTGTTGGAACAGCAAGTTCCCTTGCCGGTCTAGGAATGGTAGAACGATGGGTACGATGACGGTTTGGATGTACCGTGCACTATTCAGTGTCCCCTCGACGATCACCAGTGGTGTACGCCAGTGTAGGAGATCGCTCCCCACACCATGATGCCGGGTGTTGGCCCTGTGTGCCTCGGTCGTATGCAGTCCTGATTGTGGCGCTCACCTGCACGGCGCCAAACACGCATACGACCATCATTGGCACCAAGGCAGAAGCGACTCTCATCGCTGAAGACGACACGTCTCCATTCGTCCCTCCATTCACGTCTGTCGCGACACCAATGGAGGCGGGCTGCACGATGTTGGGGCGTGAGCGGAAGACGGCCTAACGGTGTGCGGGACCGTAGCCCAGCTTCATGGAGACGGTTGCGAATGGTCCTCGCCGATACCCCAGGAGCAACAGTGTCCCTAATTTGCTGGGAAGTGGCGGTGCGGTCCCCTACGGCACTGCGTAGGATTCTACGGTCTTGGCGTGCATCCGTGCGTCGCTGCGGTCCGGTCCCAGGTCGACGGGCACGTGCACCTTCCGCCGACCACTGGCGACAACATCGATGTACTGTGGAGACCTCACGCCCCACGTGTTGAGCAATTCGGCGGTACGTCCACCCGGCCTCCCGCATGCCCACTATACGCCCTCGCTCAAAGTCCGTCAACTGCACATACGGTTCACGTCCACGCTGTCGCGGCATGCTACCAGTGTTAAAGACTGCGATGGAGCTCCGTATGCCACGGCAAACTGGCTGACACTGACGGCGGCGGTGCACAAATGCTGCGCAGCTAGCGCCATTCGACGGCCAACACCGCGGTTCCTGGTGTGTCCGCTGTGCCGTGCGTGTGATCATTGCTTGTACAGCCCTCTCGCAGTGTCCGGAGCAAGTATGGTGGGTCTGACACACCGGTGTCAATGTGTTCATTTTTCCATTTCCAGGAGTGTAGATATAGTGGGAATTAGTGAAGTTAGGTGGCAGGAGGAACAAGACATTTGGTCAGTTGAATACAGGGTTATAAGTACAAAATCAAGTAGGCGTAATGCAGGAGTACGTTTAATAATGGATAAAAAAATAGGAGTGCGGGTAAGCTACTACAAACAGCATAGTGAACGAATTATTGTGGCCAAGATAAACACGAAGCCCAATCCTACAACAGTAGTACAAGTTTATATGCCAACTACCTCTGCAGATGATGAAGAATTTGATGAAATGTATGATGAGATAAAAGAACTTATTCAGGTAGTGAAGGGAGACGAAAATTTAATAGTCATGGTGACTGGAATTCAACAGTAGGAAAAGGAAGAGAAGGAAACGTAGTAGGTGAATATGCATTAGGACAAAGAAATAAAAGAGGATGCCACATGGTAGAATTTTGCACAGAGCATAACTTAATCATAGCTAACACTTGGTTCAAGAATCATGAAAGAAGATTTTATACATGGAAGAACCCTGCGGATACTAGAAGGTTTCAGATAGATTGTATAATGGTAAGACAGAGATTTAGGAACCAGGTTTTAAATTGTAAGACATTTCCAGGGGCAGATGTGGACTCTGACCACAATCTATTGGTTATGATCTGTAGATTAAAACTGCAGAAACTGCAAAAAGGTAGGATTTTAATGAGATGGGACATGGGTCAACTGAAAGAGCCAGAGGTTGTACAGAGTTTCAGGGAGAGCATAAGGGAACAATTGACAGGAATGGGGGAACGAAATACAGTAGAAGAAGAATGGATAGCTTTGAGGGATGAAATAGTGAAGGCAGCAGAGGACCAAGTAGGTAAAAAGACGAGGGCTAGAACAAGTCCTTGGGTAACAGAAGAGATACTGCATTTAATTGATGAAAGGAGAAAATACAAAAATGCAGTTAATGAAGCAGGCAAAAAGGAGCACAAACGTCTCAAAAATGAGATCGACAGGAAGTGCAAAATGGTTAAGCAGAGATGGCTAGAGGACAATGCATGGATTTAGAGGCTCATCTCGCGAGGAGACTTTAGGAGAAAAGAGAACCACTTGCAAAAATATCAAGAGCTCAGATGGAAACCTAGTTCTAAGTAAAGATGGGAAAGCAGAAAGGTGGAAGGTGTGTGTAGAGGGTCTATGCAGGGGCGATATTCTTGAGGACAATACTATGGAAATGGAAGATGATGTAGATGAAGATGCAATGGGAGATATGATACTGCGGGAAGAGTTTGACAGAGCACTGAAAGACCTAAGTCGAAACAAGGACCCAGGAGTAGACAACATTCCTTTAGAACTACTGACAGCCTTGGGAGAGCCAGTCCTGACAAAAATCTACAATCTGGTGGGCAAGATGTATGAGACAGGCGAAATACACTATCAGTTTAATAAGCAACAGCTGCAAAATACTAACGCGAATTCCTTACAGACGAATGGTAAAACTAGTAGAAGACGAACTTGGGGAAGATCAGTTTGGATTCCGTAGAAATGTTGGAACACGTGAGGCAATACTGCCCCTAACTTGTTTTAGAGGAAAGATTAAGGAAAGGCAAATATACGTTTCTAGCCTTTGTAGACTTAGAGAAGACTTTTGACAATGTTGAGTATAATACTCTCTTTGAAATTCTGAAGTTAGCAGGGGTAAAATACAGCGAGCGAAAGGCTACTTACAATTTGTACAGAAAGCAGATGGCAGTTATAAGAGTCGAGGGACGTGAAAGGGAAGCAGTGGTTGGGAAGGGAGTGAGACATAGTTGTAGCCTCTCCCCGATGCTACTCAATCTGTATATTGAGCAAGCGGTAACGGAAAGAAAGGAAAAGTTCGGAGGATGATTTAAAATCCATGGAGAAGAAATAAAAACTTTGAGGTGCGCCTATGACATTGTGATTCTGTCAGACACAGCAAAGGACTTGAAAGAGCAGTTGAACGGAATGTACAGTGTCTTGAAAGGAGAATATAAGGTGAACATCAACTAAAACAAAACGAGGATAATGGAATGCAGTCGAATTAAGTCGAATGACGCTGAGGGAATTAGATTATGAAATGAGACACGTAAAGTAGTAAAGAAGTTTTGCTATTTGGGGAGAAAAATAACTGATATTGGTCGAAGTAGAGAGTATATAAAATGTAGACTGGCAATGGCAACGAAAGCATTTCTGAAGAAGAGAAATTTGTTAACTTCGAGTATAGATTTAAGTGTCAGGAAGTCGTTTCTGAAAGTATTTGTATAGAGTGTGGCCATGTATGTAACTGAAACATGGACTATAAATAGTTTAGACAAGAAGAGTATAGAAGCTTTCGAAATGTGGTGCTACAGAAGAATGCTGCACATTAGATGGGTAGATCACATAACTAATGCGGACGTATTGAATAGAAATGGGGAGAAGAGTAGTTCGTGGCACAACTTGACTAGAAGAACGGATCGGATGGTAGGAGATGTTCTGAGGCATCAAGGGATCACCAATTTAGTAATGGAGGGCAGCTTGGTGGGTAAAAATCGGAGAGGGAGACCAAGAGATGAATAGAGTAAGCCGATTCAGAAGGATGTATGTTGCAGTAGGTACTGGGAGATGAAGAAGCTTGCACAGGATAGAGTAGCATGGAGAGCTGCATCAAGCCAGTCTCAGGACTGAAGACCACAACAACAAAATGTACTTTTATAAGTATGCTGTTGTATAAATTAATATAGGGGAATGAACCAGATATTCTCTGGAATATGGAGTTCCTTGATATTCTGAATTCTTAGTATCTTTTCCCCATTGAATAAGAGATGTAATATTTACACTTGTTTTGTTAACTTTAATGAAGCTTTTCAGTGACCTCGCAGCCTGGATCGTTCTTAGCAATTACAGTGGGCGTGGTGGAGCCGTTAGTCTTATGTATGCCTAATATCGTGAGTGTCTCTGCCATACGCTGCGATACACGAGCTGATCCAAGCCATTCTAAAGAACCTGAACAACCCACAGGTATCCTTATAAAATACCTTCTTATACTCCCCACAAGCCACCACTACCTACTAGGGCAACAGCAAGAAACTACCAAACCACGAAAACTGTGGTACTGGTCCCAATGTCAGCCTTAGACAGCCCACAGTCAACGATATCCTATACCTGCCACACGTCTTCCCCTTGCAACATCCTGCAATCCAGACCCAAAATTCCCCAAATGTAAGTCTGTTACCCTCAACCTTTAAAAATACATTCCAAACCTCCTTATAAAATAGATCATCCTGATGAAAGCATTAGTCCTGTTGAGGTCTCACAGTATCAGCATCAATAATCATCTCCTCTACAGAATCTCTCCCAGCTCCTATGGTTCCATAGACTTCTTACCGCCCCTCATAATCACATCCCAAAGACCAGCAACCCAAATCTCCTGCCGTCCAGCTACACTCAGAGCCGTGATGCCAGAGTTCGACTGCTGGATCATAGATAAAACAGCGGAATCTGAATTTAACCCCCACCCAGCAATCGAAAAGACATAACAAATGATCTTGTCAAACTTAACTGTACTCCCAGTCTGATATAGAAATCAAAAAGACCTCTATATCAAAAAAGACCTCGCCAGACTCACTGTGTAATCGCACAATCTGCATTCGTAATAGAGCATCTCCTTGAAGAGTGAACCTTATACCGCTGCCTCAACAGGGCTCAACCTTCCGAATTCAGTCTTTAGTGGCATCATTTGCCAAGGGTGTCTAAGGTATAATATCACCTCACAGCTGACTGCAAAAGTCCACCCTCCTGTTCACACTATAAAGCATCTGATTTTTTTAAATAATACTCAAACCATACTTCCTCTCCACCTACAAAACCCACGTCGAATCCCATCCCAAACTTGTCTGTCACAATCCATCCCATCAATAATCGTATTCACCCCCAAATTTACTTCTACCCATCTCCCACTGCCGAAGCTATTATAAAATTCGTTACCATCATACTCCAAAACAAGTTATCATTTCAACGACCACAGATCTATGCTGCAACATTATATAACCTGGTATGACAATACAGCGCTCTAAATGTGACGTGTAAAATTTATATCAGTGAAAGGCTGTAATCTCATACAGAATGTTACCTAGCATCCTCGTTTTGACTATCCGGTAGCTACTGTCTGTTGACTCGAAATCTTATTAACGATTGGTATTGTGTTGCAGTAAAACAGGAAATTCGTAATCTAAATATAATACCGCAAAAGTTCGCATCGGTTCACCTATTCTCCAAGCGGAACTCAACGATCTGTTCCCAGACTTAATTATTGATTTCAACATGAGATGTAACTCTCTATGATATATGCTACTCATAAATTAGCCCTTTAAAATTTGAGATATTGTAAGATTAGATATCGTATGCAGCTATTGATGCCATTTTAAAATTACGTAGACGTAAATAAAGCATCACTGATCCCTAACAACACCAAACAATAGTTCTTCTTAACTGACAAGTCGCTCCCTTACTGTGCAATGACAGACCTGACCCACTCTGCAGTATGGGCCACTATGCCGCAAGCCAGCACCCAGCATTATGCCAGAAGTAATGATGCAACTTCCAGAAACCATCTGAAGGTGAACGTGAACAGGTTCGAAAACCGGTTCGTGGAATAAAACATAATTATTCAAAGAAGTGACTGGCTGCTGTTTTATGTAACTTATTTACATTAAATTAATAGTCACGGGGTCTAAAACATCGGTAATGGATAAGCTTAAAATCCATTCAAATTCTCATATATTAAATTCCTTGAAACGTACATTGTACCCTGGAGATGGCTTCGAAGACAAATATTTGCTAAACATAAATGTCCTCATAAAACAACTTCCGAAATGAATTATCTGTCTTGGACATATAGCACAAATGTTAAAGATCGCAGCAAATTCAGATGCCTATTACCTCGTTTCTTGTGTACAGACATGAAGAAATAACATCACAAAAGTAAGTCTCCACATTATGACCGCCAATAAAACAATAGAGCAGTTATGCTGCCCATCACAAAGCAGGTGACGTCATCTACAGCTAACATTAACTATGATTGCCAAAGAGATTTCATGAAGACATTTGTTCAACTAAAGAACAGCCCACAACGCATACCCCAAAAATTATAACCAATTCTCATCATCCACGCCCCTTACAGGGTCTATAAGCAGCAGCATGTATTAACGAGTTGTTAACAATGTGCTTGGAAATTGAATACATTTAGAAATATGAAAAACTGTTGATAATTAAAACGTGCAAATAATGACATAAATATCCTTGAGGAGTATGTAATTTGACCCCATAATCACCCACTAAAATTTCTGCTAATTTTCTGAACTTAATATTAAATGAACGAAAAAACACACACAACACATGCTAAAAGATTACAAAATAGAACATGCTGAATAGTGTGAAGATTAATTTGTGTTCCAGCACTACAAAGTCGATGTTTAAACATGATGGACAAGTTCGTGACATCGGCATGGTACGAAATTTTTTGTGTGATTTTCCAGCAAATGAAATCTCATTTCTAATAATAGAATGGTACGGCCTGAACTGTCTGCAAAAATAAGAGCTGTTGTACACACACACACACACAGTGTTACATTTGTGGACAATTATTGAGTAAAATACTTAATTTTTACTATGGTTTATTTATTATTATGGACACCTAGGTTACATAGTCTTTAGTCATTCCAAACTAAAAGTATTGTCAAGTATGTAAGGGACAGTAAAACTAAAACATTAGACATGGAAGAAAGTAAGTGTATTGTTTATTATTTCAAAAGACGCTGCCATAGCATTTAATACATTTATCTCACTGTGAGTCTAGGCGGTAAATGCGTTCATGGAAAAAAGGCGTGCACCTCATCATCCGAAGCAAAACGACGGCGAAGAATATCTTTCTCCAGAGCTCCAAAAATACGGAAATTAATCGCGGAGAGGTCGGGACTGTATATAAGATGTGTAAGGAATTCGAAACGAAATTTCTGCAGCATAATGGAACCAACTGTGGGGACAAGTGAGCAGGTCTTATTTGCTTCTACAAGTGGTGTACATCTGGATACAATAGTGGTTCCGCAGTCAACCGCAAACACTTTTCAAAAATGGTTCAAATGACTCTGAGCACTATGGGACTTAACTTCTAAGGTCATCAGTCCCCTAGAACTTAGAACTACTTAAACCTAACTAACCTAAGGACATCACACACATCCATGCCCGAGGCAGGATTCGAACCTGCGACCGTAGCGGTCACGCGGTTCCAGACTGTACAAACACTTATCCATGAGGAAATTGTCCATTTGGTCTACAGTTGGAAAAATGTATTAAGACTTAAGGCGAGGGATTTTGAAATAATAAACCATTCCCTCACTTTTTTCCCATGTGTGTCATTTTCATCTGAGTATCCCTGATAGTAGGTTAACATTTGTCCATCGTACTTAGATTATAGAACATAGATTCGTTAATTTGTCTGTAGATTGAATATGTTATATTTATTCACTTAGACTACTAGATACAGGTGACTACTGAAAATATGTTTATATTTAAGCAGTGATTTCAGTTAGTGAATTAAGTTCAATAGTCACAATTCCGTTTATACTTTCATGTCTTTTTGCGCCAAAACCTGGCTGTGGCACCACGTGCGTTCTTGGTTGTTAAAATACTTAACAAAATTTAAAGAACTATAATGTTTACGAGGAATAGTTAATTTTTTCTCCACTAGCTGCGTTATTTCAAATTTCCATCAAGATATGAGCGTTATTGCAGTCATTGCGCAAGAACATAATGTGGTATCCCCGAGGGGAGCAAAGTGAGAGCCAAGTGATGAAATTCTGTACCCATTCGCTGTAATGAACAGCAGTCCATTTTGTATGGCGTCATAAAACAGAAGTTACTGCAATAAAATGCGATTTATGGTCTAAATTACATTTGGGAAGACCAAACAGTCCGTATTCTGCAGTCTCTCTGGCTCACACGTATCTCATGCATATCTGATGAGATATGAAGCTACTTATAGCGGTCGGGTCAATTGTCAGAAACGCGGAGCACTAGGACCGTTTTCATAAATGTGGTATACCGCAACGATTTCTTCTAGTCCGAGAGACTTCTTGTATTAGCTGGTCTCCGTTTAAAATATTCAAGTTCAGTGTGTTGGTGAGTGACTGCATCACTTCATCACAGATGAAGTTGAGAGAGCAGATCATGTGAAGCAAAAGTCAATCAGAGCATACTATGACCTTGACTTTTTCTCTTATCCAGCGTATTTTCTATCGTAATGGCAATGAGTCACCAGTAGATATAATAAGTTATTTTAAAACTTGGCACTGAATGTCGAAAGATGGTTTTACTAGACGATTATGGCGCGATCTTTCTACAGTATGACGAAATACTACAGCAGAAGAGCAATAATAATCGTCAACAGGAAGCAGCAGCTGAACCAGAAAGCCTAAATCTTCGAAGTGGAATTAACAGATTTGTGCAGAACAACAAAGGGCTCATGGAATTTTTTTAATATGGAGATATTTATTTGTTCTGATAGGGGTATGTAGTGATATGCTTGTGTTCCGTTTTTTACAGACATTAGGAAACACTGAAAATGTTGCAAGGGATCAGAAAAGTAACTCGTGCCGTTACGTCGATTTAGGAAATTATGTCGTATATTTATTTTATTTAATTACATTCAAAAACTTGTTGGGACGTGAATTAATTTTTGTTTTAATACAGCTTCATCTAGTACTTAATATTTCAGGTAAACTGAAAACATACACTGTAAACAGTGAAACGACTAGCCAACTAGTGCATGTTGGTCAGTATGGTTTAAGAACAGTCCCATAAAATACATATTCTTTGACGTAGTAAAGGTGAGTTTTGAATAAAATATGATAATACTGCTCGTTCGTGATGAAAGTTTTTAAGCAGTTTCTAGTCCAGCTGCGGTTTCAACATCGCCGACACAATTCTTGACAACGTTGGTTTGATGTTTACGCCTAACTGCGAGAGGCGCTAAGATCGTCACCAAGTAATTTTAACATAGTTTCCCCTAACTGTGACTGCCAGGCGCTCCTGGTAACAGATACAGGTGTCAAAAATTTTTCACGTTTTAGCAGAGACTTGATGAGACGACTGTCTGGTAGGACTAAGAGCCAAAAAGGGAATATTTTAAAATGTGTCAATCTGCAGCATTAATATTATAATATTACTAGCAGAAAAATATCTGTAAGTTATTTGTTATCTGTTCTTCCATGAAGCTTCCGTGCTAGAAATTTTCAATCTTCAGTTAATGTCTATGGACCCATGCATGGTAACAGTTAAGCTCCGCATAATGCCACTAAACTACAGTCATTAACTTCCCTATTTGTATACCTAAATACTACCGAACTATGAAATATTGCTTACCTACATTTTGCTAAATGCACCGAAAGAAAAAAAAATCGCAATACAAAGTAGGAATTGTGTGGCAAAAATGAAAGTTGGTAGGCATGTTTCAACATCTGAAAGAGGATGACTGTTCAAGTATCCCACCAGTTGCGAGTGGCGCTAATATATAGGACGCGGTAAGTTGATGTTAGTGAATAATGCATTTAAGGCTTCATAGACCCCATTATCAGCACCTTATATTGTTTGGACGAGGACGTCAATGGGGCTGCAAGAAGCGGGATGTTCGTTCTCTCTCTAGAGCGTCGTACTGCATCCACAGCAACAATTTGATCAGAAACTGGCACCACAGTGACATAACGAACTGTTACAAACTGGTTACTTCAAGAAGAGCTATGAGCCAGATACCCTGAGCTTGCATTCCATTGATTCCAGATCATCACTGTCTGCCACGTCAGTGGTGTCAAGTGAGAGCTCTTTTTCGTGGTGAGGGGTGGCAGGACGGAAGTATGTTGTGTTTTCTGATAACTTCCGGATCTGCCTCGGTGCCAGTGATAGCCGTGTTCTGATTATAAAGACCCAAGACGCTTAGAAAGACACTTGTCGAGGGCCTGCAACCAACCGGTCTGTGTGATTAACGCGCTGGACAAACACCTGGAGTTATGGTCTGAAATCTGCTTTCGAATGACAACAGAAGCAGTCTCTAAGTTGTTATAAGCCATCTGACTGCATAACTGTACGTTGGTATGGTGATTCGACCTGTTGAGTTGTCATTCATGGACGACATTCCTGGGGATGTACAACAGGATAACGCTTGCCCACATATTGATGTTTTAACACAACATGCCCTAGAGGCGGTCGATTTGTTGCCTTGTCCAGCTCGATCACCAGATCTGTCTCCCGCAGTGTACATATAGGACATCATCGAACGACATTTCCAGCGTCTTCCACAACCAAAATCAACCATCACTGGACCGACCGAAAGAGTGCAACAGGCGTGGGACTCCAGGTGACGTCTGGCACCTGGAAAGCACAATGAGCGCACGTTTGCATGCTTGCATACAATATTCTGGTGGTTACAACGGTTGTTAATGCACCAACATTGCACATTTGCAATGGCTGGTCTCCCACTTACATTAACCTGTGATCTTACAAGTAATACTCACTTAAATATGTTACCTAGTCAAATATGAGGTTTAGAACTTTAATAGTGGCAACTATTTATCAACAGCTCGTACAAAATTGATACGTGTTTCAAAGTTTTACTCATCTTCAAAGTACTCACCACCATTGTTTATAACCCGTTGCCAGGTATGTGGAAGTTGTAGGATACTCTTAGCAGCGCCAATTGTATCGACAGTTCGAGCGGCACTGTCTATTACCCTACGAATTTCTAGCAGATCTGAAGCGAATGCCATGAAGTTTTTCCTTCAGTTCAGTTGAACACAAGATGGCGTAAGCCAGGGGCGTGCAGTAGGTGGTATAGCACTCAGCAGCCCCATCAGTCAAACAAACCAGTAACAGCTTGCACTGTACGTGCTTGAGCTTTGTCCTGCAAAATGATGGTCAGGTCCTGCAAAAAGTGTCATCACTTCCGCCTCTAAGCTGGTCGTAGGTTGTGTTCCAAAAATCCAAAGCATAACGGGTTATACACAACGCTGGTGACTTCTTTGAAATTCAGTAAATCTATTTTGTACGAGCTGTAAATAAATAGACGCCACTATTAAAATTCGAAACCTCGTATATTTCCCGAAATTTCATTTCTCTGCATTATGTACTTTTTGGTGTTGACATTTTTTTCCATCAGTTCGCATGTTAGCTCTGATGATAACGTCTTTGTGTACATAATCTGTATAACTTCCTCGGTCGTCATTTTTTACTCAATCAGCAACGAACTGGACTTTCGTCACACGCATATTTATTCCTAAGATGTCTCTGGCATTAATATTTAAAAACTTTACCTCTTTAATTTTGAAAGGCAATCACCTGAGATTATAATGAAATCTTTACTAACATTTCTCTAACGACAATATCTAGATGAATACAGGCAGGCCTTTTCGAAAGGTAGTCACTAAAACTTTAACTTGAAACAATTTCTCGTTTATTGGTTGAATGAAAATAAGTACAATCTCTCTTCGTGGTATCTATATAAGATTCACAGTTGCTCCTAATTAGGGAAAACTGTTGCGGCGATCAGTAACTTTCAGTGATCTGATATTTTACTGGTCTATTTTTAACTTGTAGAATTCTCAAGTATCCACGTGATCCACGACTCACTCACGGAGCAGCTGACATCAGGAGAATGACCTGAAGGTAGCAACGAGTCAGTTTACCGAAACACTGTGGAGAACATATGATGTTTCTGTCTCCAAGTTTCCTATCATACCAATACTAATTAGGCATGTCAGAACTTCAAACCGAACTGGATTTCATTATGTCATTTAGCAGTTGATTTACATTTGAATCTTATTCCCTGTACAGAGAAATCGGAGAAAAACTTTTCACGTACGCCATTGCATTTGTCTCTACATTCAAAGACGATTGTCCTCAGTTAAATCATTATAATGAACTATGGTATGATTATATATTTATGTATGTATTTGTGTGTGTTTGTGATGGCGCGTTAGCACGAGTGTTTGTATGTGTGTATGGGTATTTTAAATATGCCTCAAGTTTTGCTCCTGTTTCAGTCAAAGACATCAAATAGCTACCGGACCATTCGCTACACAATGATTTCAAAAATACTGTGGAAACACAGCTAACTAACTGTATTTTAAGAGATGGTATGTGTAACATTGATTATAAACGAATTTCTCAATAATAGCTCTTTTACGCCGTCATAAATAACTACCAGTAATTATGGCTATTCCATATATGGAGATAATATTTGTATTTCAGTAAACCTCAGATGATGTGACGCGCAATGGTTCCACAATGTATACCGACACAAGAAAAGATAATTTCTTAGAAGTAGTACGCCTATGTGTCACGCCTTGAAAAGTCTAAATAACTTTGATAGCAAAAATTGCTCCAACGAACTGGCGAAATGAAGTTTTTTGTTTGCCCACATTAAAATGAATAAGATGAAAACTGCAGTAAACTGTTACACTATCACTATGTCATCTACAGACGGGTCATTCACATTGTATCGCGTGTCACAGAGTAGTCTCTGCAATATAGTTACATGTACGGTCTACAGCATCATCAAACCATGTGTGCACGACCGGTTGAATGGCTAAACGGAGTTGTTTCCTTTTACGAAGACAAAACGTTAGAGTAGGCGGAAAGTTATTGGATCAAAGCAGCAATATCTCAAATTGATGATGTAGTAGTAGAGAATACCCATTCATATTTTCGTACCTGGGTACTTTATAATAGTAGAAAAGTAATGCGTTACATACGAACTATCTGTGAAAAATCGGGTTCTTAAGAAACTATTGACTCGCCAGCGGCAGTAAGAACTGTAAAATTCACTTAGAGACCTGCAAATTCAAAAATGAAATAATGAATTAAGTTTTGTATTTGTTTGTTTTCATACGAGTGCATGGTATTTCCCTTTCTTTGATACATCCATTGCAGAACTTTAAATCCAATATCTGTCTTGTTTACTAACCACATTTTTTCCCTTCTTTTCTTGGTGTATACAAATGGCATAATATTGTTGAATCATTTGCAAACCTTGTCGGTTACTGCTGAATCTAATACAATAAATGATTTTCTGTTGAACTATAATAAAATACTTTATGGAGTAAAAATAATATATTAGCTGTTATTGTTGGAGAAGTGTCAAAAGTGAAGCATTCTTTGATTAGAAACCTAGATTTTGTATTACTAGGAGCATGAAGAATGCAAGGGCATAATCTTTTATTAGCCGTCGATCAGCCCATCTGTTGTGGGGGCTCAGTGGGCTAAACGGGCCACGTCAACGTTATTGACCGACTGAAAATGATTAGCGTACGTAAACGCAGACTCAGTTGTATGTACATGATCTATGGCGCGCTTTACGCCAATTACCAGTGACGTCGCTTGATGTCTAAAATTAGGATTTATTGGAGCGCGGAGGGATCGCCAATTACTGACACTCTCTGTTCTCGAATGAATTATCATAAAACAATGGTATACCGTGTCACATCGTTCGACCAAAGCACCTGTGTCCTTTACTGGTCGCACAGTTGAGCAGAAACGTAAAGTTAACTCAACCTGACACTGCTGTTCTGTTAGTTGCCATATGTGTACTTGAAAAACAAGTCAAATGAAAACAAAAATACAAACCTAGTAACTGTTTCCAGTATAACTTTAGTTGCGTGCTACAGTCCGATGTACGTAAGTGACGCACAAATGAAGGATAATAATCCCTTCATTGCTTTCAGTAATACGTCACACATATTCACACTGAAACCTGTTAATTTTATAAATATATCCTATACAGCAGTTCAGATCACTTATATACAATATGGTTCGTTGTACATTTGTTTCTCACGTATGCTGTTTGTCACGTCGGGATGCGGATTTTTCACAAATTGTTTGAATGTTAGTTACGTGCACAATTAGTTCAATGCTTCTTGTTTCAGCTTGTGCATGCTCTGTTTTGCTGCGGCGGATGTTAACGTGGTGCTCATACAGACACACACATAAACACACACACACACACACACTCACACACACAGTTCTACTATACCAGTAACTCCTACGGTTTTCGTCCTTGTAGTAGAGCGCTAAGCTGAGAAAGATTCATAAGGAAAAGACGAAGTTATGTTTTCTTTTTATCCTGAAGGAGAACGAAATAATGGTCCTAATGAAATACCATTGTACTGAGAACTTTGTCCTGAAAATCGTAACAGAATTCAAACTATTTGGCGATGCAGACGGAGGCCAAAATCGGTTATAAGTATGTTATGATACTCAACAGGCAGTGCAGATTTAATAAAATCTGTTGCTATTTCCCCATTAGAAGAAATTGTTATCTATCATGAAATCGCGACTTTGGTGTGTTGAAAACATAACTGCGAATGTGTGACCGAGTGCTTACTACATCTCAGTAAGTGTCACTTACCACCGCAACCAGCCCCCATGTTTCCTTTAAATGTAAAACAGCAAAAATAAAGGATAAATAGTGGATTTTGAAGCATGGTGGATCCCTTTATTTCAGCTGTAACAACGGGGGGTACTTACTAGAAAACAGAAAAAACTATCGTTTGCTTCCTAGCACGTTCTGTGCTATGAATTCCGCTCAGAAAACAGTATGTAAGTAGTTGCCAAGTTCTATGTTGGAGGATACGAAGCCTATTCCTTTGTATTACGGAAAGCCAGAATTTTTTTTTATGAAAGAATACTGGGCTTCCTTGACCTGAAGCATATGATGGTAAAGTTACCATAAACGACAAGGCGAAAAAACCGTTTTTGGAACTGACGAAATGTAATACAGATCCACTGTAGCAAGCGCTTTTTAATCAGTTGAAGACGTGGCCGAGCACATAAGTGGGTGAAGATGGCTGATAAGCGATTGGAACAAGTGGCATTTGTAACACTTTTATGTAAACCTGACATTATCACCTTTGATGACAAGTTTAGTATTAAATTTTGTGTCACATTAGGGCAATTTTGCGAGTACTTAAAGCTCCGAAGGAAACATTAAACATATTCAGTGGCTTAGATTCGAAGGCGTTGAGAAACAATAAGTCCTTGGCTATCGTTTAAATGGACCTTATAACAAGAGTATGTGCGGTAATAAATAATTTCCCTGTGTAGTAGTACACTCAGAATAGACTATTTTTACTTTATATTGCATTTACTGTAATCTAAACACTGTGATTCATTACTTATAATTTCTTACTTTCAAGTGATTTATGTACGTCCCCTAACGTTCTCGCTTACAATCATTGCTATAAGACCGGAATTCCAAGTGACAGAAATGAGTGTAGCAGCTAGAAATACTTTTCATATTAGGTCATATTAGCCGTACACTTTTCGAAATATGAATTGTTTCACACGGCAGAAATAAATTCCTCATCACAGATTTGTGTCATACCCTCTTAACGCTTGTTATTCAGAATACATTCACGTTATCATCACAATGCGTAACTCCAAGGTGATACGTAATGCTTCCTAGTAGTGTAAATACTGATTTTCCGATTTAGTGCATTTCAAGCAAATCACTGTGGTAATAATTTATAATCAAAAGGTCCTTACTTTTCTTGATCGCTGTATGCCTCTAAGACAGATTAATTACAACGAATGGACGAAATTAACACAGGAAATTCGGAAGTATCCTTGAAATCCATTTACAATGAGACTGAAGTTATAGCGTATAACATGTCGAAAGGCAAATAGTACAAATCAACAAGACCGTCAAGATGACCAGTTTACTTAGGAATGTTGATGAAAAAGTGAGAGAATAATAAAAGGAAACGAAAGAGTAAATCTCCAGGAGCGCTTTCGTTAAACGATACAGGCTTATTAAGACTTGATTTCCGATGTCATTCTACCAGTCTGTATCATATGTGTTTGCTACTATAATTAACACATGAGCTTCAGAAGTAAAATCTATCAGTCGAAGGGTGTATAGTGGAAATTACTTTGAGAGAAAGACAAACAACAAATTGAAAGTATCAGCTGTAAAAGCTAAAATAAAATTAACATACATATTTTGGCGATTCTGAAAGCCTAAAGTTCAATAATAAGTACAATTCGAACGCATCGCTGCTAACTGCAACGTACTCTCTGTATTATACTCGCCACCACAGTCCTTAGTCTTTATGCTTGTGAAACACTTGCGATAATAAAACAATGTTCGTCGTAAGAGTATTTTACCTTTTTCCAAATATGTAAGCTGGTGTTTGTTGCTGCGTAAGAGAAACTTAAGCCATGCGACAACTGGAGCTACAGCACAGTAGAGGAAATTGTCTCTGTGATAGATAGGTTGCGAGATAGAGGCGTTGCACGAAATTCGTCGGAGCCGAATTAATGTGTCTAGTTAGAGCCATCGACGTTTGATGGAGCAGTACGGAGACGGTACAATGCATGTCCTCACAACAGTACGTCAGGGTATGCGCTCATCAACATTGCGACATACGTGTATGTCTGTGCCGTGTGTGTTCCCTTACACTATCGCCGTACGTCGATGATATCGACAGTACAGATCGACCAGTTACGGTCAGACTGCGAAACAGTGCGGTGTTTGTGCCCTACAGACGCTTCCATGTATCGCATGCAAGCCCGCGCCTGTTAAAAAGTCAGTATGGCGCAGAAGGCGATAGTTAACTGGACGACTTTGACTAGGGGCGTGTCAACATGTAACTTTCCTCCAGCTATATTTTGCTTATTTATCATTGAAACAGTTTTCGCTACGTCGGTCGCACAAAGATACGGGCAAAGCTGAGCATAAGACCATTAATATGTTTATCGTTAATGAACAAAGTTTAAAGAACATTGACGGACTATTTAACTTCCGTTAACCTCCTTTGATTTCGTTAATCATCAAATACGTGCCTGATACTTGTGACAAAAGTGATGCCGGCAGAGGTGGCCGAGCGGTTCTAGGCGCTTCAGTCTGGAACCGCGCGACCGCTACGGTCGCAGGTTCGAATAATGCTTCGGGCATGGATGTGTGTGATGTCTTTAGGTTAGTTAGGTTTAAGTAGTTCTAAGTTCTATGGGACTGATGACCTCAGATGTTCAGTCCCATAGTGCTCAGAGCCATTAGAACCATTTGAACAAAAGTGATACCGCACAGCCCGCGGATATCACACTGTGACAAATTTGGGTCATGTAGGCGTGTGTCTACGCCTGGGTGCGCACGATTAATGCAAACGGTGCTGTGTGAGCGAGAATAGTTACGTGTTATCTATATATTGTTTGTTTAGAGTTCGCGTTAAGTACTACATTTTTTCAGAGGATTGATTTGGGCATTAGATCATGGTAGCCGATTCTAGCTCTACAACTGATGAAAATTGGTGGCCACATTTAAGTGTTTACGTTAATTTTTTATCCAGGTCAGAACAACAAATATTTTTCCTTTGCAGACTGTTTTTGCCTAAAAAAATTAGGGGTTACTCTTCGATCCTTATTGATTATTGATTAACGTTGCTCATCTCTGAATAAGGAATGCATAGCAAAGAGAACATGAGTAAGTCGAAATCTAACGGTTTTGTCTAAAACTAAGACATGTCGCTCTTTTATTACGAGTATTAATGCTCGACCCGTTGGGATCGTAACCAGGTCGTTTTAAAGTAAGTCGTCGAAGCAGTTAAGAGATGTGCTGTTGAGACTGGCTGCCCTTCGGTTTGATCCACGCACTAGTATTGTAGAAAAACTCAAAATGACTCCATAACGAACGGAAGACCTTCGTTTTGGGGACAGCTGTTGAGGAGGTTTAGAAAACGGGCAATTTGGGCAGACTGCATAATGATCCAACTGCCACCAACATCCTGCTTAAGGATTGCAAAGACATGAAAACAGAAGTCAGGGGTCGTACGTAAACATATTGACAATCGTTTTCTACTCGTACCATGTGTGAGTGAAACGGGAAAGAGCATGTCTTGTGGTAGTACTACAGTCCGATCAGAATTATTAGACAGGTGACACTTCACGGGTTGGAGCTACTTCCTATAATCAGAGTTCTCAAAGTCACTCCCAAATTGTTCGTAAATATCAGACTACCACGACAATTGGCCATTTCACTTCCGATTCCATGTCCAGCATTCTTCCTCGATGTATTTGGATCCTCAATCATTTTATTACGCATTTCATAACACATGATAACCACAGCAGACTCGCGCGCTCGTGCACACACACACACACACGCCTAACGACGCTAATTAAATACGCAATTTACTTACACAGCACTATCAAAACAATACCGGATACTTCTGCACAAGACGCGATTTAGCGTCATTCAAACACTCACAGAGATCGGATTACGTCAGATGAGCTTGTCACGACATTGCGGGAAGCTGAGTTTCCAAAGGCTGCAGTTCATCTTTTGACTGGGTCACAACTTTCATAAATATTACTACTTAATTTATTGAGATACTAAAAGGTTTCAGATAGATTACATAATGGTAAGACAGAGATTTAGGAGCCAGGTTTTAAATTGTAAGACATTTCCAGGGGCAGATGTGGACTCTGACCACAATCTATTAGTTACGAATTGTAGATTGAAACTGAAGAAACAGCAAAAAGGTGAGAATTTAAGGAGATGGGACCTGGACAAACTGAAAGAACCAGAGGTTGTACAGAGTTTCAGGGAGAGTATAAGGGAACAACTGACAGGAATGGGGGAAAGAAATACAGTAGAAGAAGAATGGGTAGCTTTGAGGAATGAAATAGTCAACGCAGCAGAGAATCAAGTAGGTAAAAAGACGAGGGCTAGTAGAAATCCTTGAGTAACAGAAGAGATACTGCATTTAATTGATGAAAGGAGAAAATACAAAAATGCAGTAAGTGAAGCAGGCAAAAAGGAATACAAACGGCTCAAATATGAGGTCGACAGGAAGTGCAGAATGGCTAAGCAGGGATGGCTAGAGGACAAATGTAAGGATGTAGAGGATTATCTCACGAGGGGTGAGATGGACACTTCCTACAGAAAAATTAAAGAGACCTTTGGAGAAAAGAGAACCACTTGCATGAATATCAAGAGCTCAGATGGAAACCCAGTTCTAAGCAAAGAAGGGAAAGCAGAAAGGTGGAAGGCGTATATGGAGGGTCTATACAGGGGCGATGTTCTTGAGGACAATACTATGGAAATGAAAGCGGATGTAGATGAAAACGAAATGGGAGATACGATACTGCGTGAAGAGTTTGACAGAGCACTGAAAGACCTGAGTCGAAACAAGGCCCCGGGAGTAGACAACATTCCATTAGAACTACTAACAGCCTTGTTAGAGTCAGTCCTGACAAAACTCTACCATCTAGTGAGCAAGATGTATGAGACAGGCGAAATACCCTCAGACATCAAGAGGAATATAATAATTCCAATCCCAAAGAAAGCAGGGGTTGACAGATGTGAAAATTACCGAACTATCAGTTTAATAAGTCATAGCTGCAAAATACTAAAGCGAATTCTTTACAGACGAATGGAAAAAATGGTAGAAGCCGACCGCGGGGAAGATCAGTTTGAATTCCATAGAAATGTTGGAACACGTGAGGCAATACTGACCCTACGACTTATCTTAGAAGAAAGATTATGGAATGGCAAACCTACGTTTCTAGCATTTGTAGACTTAGATAAAGCTTTTGACAATGTTGACTGGAAAACTCTCTTTCAAATTCTGAAGGTGGCAGGGGTAAAATACAGGGAGCGAAAGGCTATTTACAATTTGTACAGAAACCAGACCGCAGTTATAATAGTCGAGGGACATGAGAGGGAAGCAGTGGTTGGGAAGGGAGTGAGACAGAGTTGTAGCCTCTCCCCGACGTTATGCAATCTGTATATTGAGCACGCAGTAAAGGAAACAAAAGAAAAGTTCGGAGTAGGTATTAAAATCCATGGAGAAGAAATAAAAACTTTGAGGTTCGCCGATGAAATTGTAATTCCCTCAGAAACAGCAAAGGACTTGGAAGAGCAGTTGAACGGAATGGACAGTGTCTTGAAAGGAGGGTATAAGATGAACATCAACAAAAGCAAAACAAGGATAATGGAATGTAGTCAAATTAAGTCGAGTGATGCTGATGGAATGGGATTATGAAATGAGACACCTAACGTAGTAAAGGAGTTTTGCTATTTGGGGAGCAAAATAACTGATGATGGTCGAAGTTCAAATGGTTCGAATGGCTCTGAGCACTATGGGACTTAACATCTGTGGTCATCAGTCCCTGAGAACTTAGAAGTACTTAAACCTAACTAACCTAAGGACATCACACACATCCATGCCCGAGGCAGGATTCGAACCTGCGCCGGTAGCAGTCGCGCATTTCCGGACTGCGCGCCTAGAACCGCTAGACCACCGCGGCCGGCGATGGTCGAAGTAGAGAGTATATAAAATGTAGACTGGCAATGGGAAGGAAAATGTTTCTGAAGAAGAGAAATTTGTTAACATCGAGCATTGATTTAAGTGTTAGAAAGTCGTTTCTGAAAGTGTTTGTATGGAGTGGAGCCATGTATGGAAGTGAGTCGTGGACGATAAATAGTTTAGAGAAGAAGAGAATAGAAGCTTTCAAAATGTGGTGCTACAGAAGAATGCTGAAGATTCGATGGGTAGATCACTTAACTAATGAGGAGATACTGAATAGAATTGGGGAGGAGTTTGTGGCACAACTTGACTAGAAGAAGGGATCGGTGGGTAGCACATGCTCTGTGGCATCAAGGGATCACCAATTTAGTACTGGTTGGCAGCGTGGATGGTAAAAATAGTAGAGGGAGACCAAAAGATGAATACACTAAGCAGATTCAGAAGGATGTAGGCTGCAGTAGGTACTGGGAGATGAAGAAGCTTGTACAGGATAGAGTAGCATGGAGAGCTGCATCAAACCAGTCTCTGGACTGAAGACCGCAACAACAACAACAACAACAATTTATTAAGGACCGTGGCGTACTTCAAAGATTAGCTAATTAAGCCCGCATGTAGAGGGTCGTTGGTTAAAACTTGACCAAATCTAACCTTTTTTTTTTTAATTTCTAAGTCTAGGCAAAACAGTCAACTGATTTAATTGCGTCATTTTTCAGCATCATACTTATTTTTTATTTGCACTTAATTTTCTTTATACCATTCTTTTTTAGTTTGGGACCTGCCTGTGTCGCCTGTAATCTGCAGCCAAGAGCAACCCAAGACTGCTCATCACTTGGTAATGTGGCAGCTCGTGTGTCTAGTGTGAGGTCAGTTTCAGATAATTAATGAAAGCAAGAAATTGTAGTTTGTCTATGGCACCGAAACCGATTTTGTTCTGTCTTGGATTTGCTCATAAAGATTAGCTTTAATCGTCGTGAACAAAGCGATCGTGATTTTATTTCTGTCTTAGTTTTCTGACCGCGATTTTCTCCGATATACTGCACATCACAAGGCAGTGATTAGCTTCGGACATTAATTTAAATTCACGGCTATAAAACACGTCATAAGCCGCAGTCCAGTCATTGGTGAATTAAAATCAGAGATCGAGAGAGCATCTCGCGTATCCGACATACCTCGAGGAGGCAACTTCTAGCATTGCTCCGCTTACACAGTAACATCATTACTGAAGGGAGCCGACGTATTTCTTTACGTGCGTGCCCGCGCGCCCGTCCGCGCGTCGCCAGTGTGTGTGTGTGTGTGTGTGTCTGACTGCTACAACACAGCAGTAGCTGGCAGCCGATATGGCAACACTGTAGCGGCTAATGATAGACTTGAATTTTCAAGTAATTTTAATCGGACTAAAGGTACCCTATGCCTTGAATTACGTCGTGTGCATGTAGATGGATGTAAAGAACACATCTCGTAACAATGACTGGACCCAGATACTTCCTACTGAAAGATAATGTTTAGTTCCAGTCTCATAATGAAGTTTGCCATTGCTGGTCGCATGTTCACATTGCATAATCACTCCACTACAGTTCACGGTAGCCTCAATAGTTCCTGTAAATAATACATTCGGATCTCCGAAAGGGGACTGCCAAGGGAGGGGATTAAATAACGAAAGAAAAGATAACGTTCAACAAATGGGGGCGTGGAATATCAAAAGCTTTAACGTTGTAGGGAAGGTAGAACACCCGAAAAGGGAAACACAAAGGCTCAATCTAGATGTAATAGTGGCCAGTGAAGTGAAATGGAATGAAGACAAGGATTTCTGGTCAGATGAGTATAGGATTATGCCAACAGCAGCAAAAAAAGGTATAACGAGGGTAGGATGAATAGGAACGCAGGGCAGAGACTATATTACATCCAACAGTTCAGTGATAGGTTTGTTCTTATCAGGATGGACAGCAAACCGACACCGACAAGGATAGTTAAGGTGCATGCCGACATCGCAAGCTGTAGATGAAGAGACAGAGAGGTATATGAGGATATTCAGAGGGTAAAACAGTACGTATATGGAGATGAAAATCTAATAGCCATGGGGGTCTGGAATGCAGTTGTAGGGGAAAGGGTAGAAGAAGCAGTTACACGATTATATGGGCTTGGAGAAAGGAATGAGAAAGGAGAAAGACAAACTGAGTTCTGTAATAAATTTTAGTTAGTAGAAGCGAATACTCTGTTCAGGAACCACAGGAGGAGGGGGTGTACTTGGAAAACGCCAGGTGATACGGAAAGATTTCACTTAGATTACATCATGGTCAAACAGTGATTCCGAAATCAGATACTGGATTCTAAGGCGTACCCAGGAGCAGATATAGACTCAGATCTGAAATAAGTAGTGTTGAAGAGTAGTCTTCAGTTTAAGAGAATATCCAGGAAGAATAGGTATGCAAAGATGTGCGATACGAAAGTACTAAGGAATGCCGGGATATGCTTGAAGTTCTCTAAGGTTCTAGATACAGCAGTAAGGAATAGCTCAGTAGGCTGTACGGTTGAAGAGGAATGGACATCTCTAAAAAGGGTTATCACAGAAGTTGGAAATAAAAACATAGGTATAAAGAAGGTAACTGCGAATAAACCATGGGTAGCAAGAGAAATACTTCAGTTGATCGATGAAAGGAGGAAGTACAAAAATGTTCCGAGAAACTCAGGAATACAGAAACACAAGTGGCTTAGGGATGAAATAATTAAGACAGGTAGGGAAACTAAGATGAAATGGCTGCATGAAAAATCTGAAGAAATTGAAAATGGAATGACTGTGGGAAAGACAGATTCAGCATACAGGAAAACCAAAACAACCGTCCGTGACAAAAGTAAAGGTGGTAACTCCAAGAGTGCAAGGGGAATTCCACTGTAAAATTCTGCCTAAAGAGCGAATAGACAGGAGGAATACATTGAAAGCCTCTATGAGGGGGAGCATTTGTCTGATATGATACAACAAGAAATAGGATTTGATGTAGATGAGATGGGTTATGGTACTAGATTTAGAAATTAAAGGAGCTTTGGAGGACTTAATATCAAATAAGGAAGAAGGGATAGATAACATTCAATTATAATTTCTGAAATCATCCGGGGGAGGTGGTAACTAACGACTATTCACGTTGGTGTGTAGAACGTATGAGTATGGTGATGTAATATCTGACTTACGGAAAAATATCATCCACACAACTCAAAAGATAGCAAAAGCTGACAGTTGCGAGAATTGTCGCACGAGCAGCTTAACAGCTCATGCATCCAAGTCGTTGACAGAAATAATATACAGAAGAATGGAAAAGAATATTGAGTATGTGTTAGGTGACGATCAGTTTGTCTTTAGAAAAGGTAAAGACAGGAGAGACGCAATGCTTACGTTTCAGTTGATAATGGAAGCAAGACTAAAGCAAAGAATCGTTCATAGGATTAGTCGACCTGGGAAAAGCTTTCCACAATGTAAAGTGGTGCAAGATGTTTGACATTCTGACAAAAATATGGATAAGGTACAGGGAGACACGAGTAACATACAATACGTAAAAGATCCAAGAGGAAATAGTAAGAGTGGACGACCAAGAAAGAATCGCTCGAATTAAAAAGTGTGTAAGACGATGATGTATTCTTTCGCCCCTACCGTTCAATCTGTACTTCGAGGAAGCAATGATGGAAATAAAAAAAAAGTTTGAGGAGTGGAATTAAAATTCAAGGTAAAAGGATATTAATGATACGATGCGCTAATGGAAGTAGATGATCTGCTGAATGGAATGAACAATCAAAGGAGCGCAGAATATGGCTTGAAAATAAATCGAAGGAAGACGAAAGTGATGAGAAGAAGGGGGAATGAGAACGGCGAGAAACTTAAATATCAGGAATGGTTGTCACAAAATAGATGATGTGAAGGAATTCTGTCACATAGGCAGTGAAGTAACCAGTGACGGGCAGAGGAAGAAGGACATCAAAAGCTGACTAGTATTGGCAAAAAGGGCATTCTTGGCCAAGAGAGATCTTAATATGAGGAAGAAATTTCTGAGAATGTAAGTCTGGAATACAGCATTGTATGGTAGTGAAACATGAACGGTGGGAAAACCGGAACAGAAGATAATCGAAGCATTTGAGATGTGGCGCTACAGACGGATGTTGAAAATTAGATGGACTGATAGTGTAAGGAATGAATAAGCTGTGCGCAGAATCAGAGAGGAAAGAAACATGTGGAAAATCCTGATTCGAAGTAGGAACAGGGCGATCTGTTAAGATATTAGGGAATGACTTCCATGGTACTAGAGGTAACCGTAGCGGGAGAAACAGCAGACAAAGACAGAGATTGGAATACATTCCGCAAATAATTGAGGATGTAGATTGAAAGCGCTACTGTGAGATGAAGAGGCTGGTACAGGAGATGAATTGGTGGTGGGCCGCATCAAACCAGTCAGAAGACAGTTAACCCAAAAAAAGAAAAACGAAACGAGTTAACTCGAAATTATTTTATATCAACACTTAGACATGAGAAAACGTGCTTGTCGACGGATTCAACAGAAAACGATTCTGGAGCAAAGGCAACAACACACTGATCGGTAAAAAAAAATCTCTGTATGTGTTTGAAGGAGGCACTTTAAATTTGGTTTAGAATATCTTTATTGGTGATGAATAATGATTTTATTGTTAAGACCGTGAAGTCAAACGTCAACGGCTCAGTGTGTTTTTTGAACCGAATTTTACGACACGACAATACTACGTTGCGTATAGCAAAATCGAAACTGCATTCTCTCAAGTCAGCACCATGGCTTCCACCCCATGAAGCGTTGACCTAGTACCTTGTCATATCTTATTGTTTAAAAATTTAAAGATGAAATATATGGTATCGCTTTTCATCGTCTTATGGGGCAATAATACAGAAACCTGATTTGAGAAGTACTTCAGGAAGAGTGGCTCCATTGCATCCAGCGGCTATACTCAGAAGCGCAGCACTTGCAGCGTTTGAGAAATGGCAGTGACAGTCAGATACAGTAGGCAGCTGCAGAAACACAACGCTCTGGCGGTCCAGTGCAGGCTTCACGCTTGGAACATATACCTTTCTCTACAGAAACGTTCCAGCCACCATTATTTACTCGTCTGGTGTAATCATACAGCGTGATGGGAGCTGATAGTGGCTATTTGTGGAGAAAGTAGACAAAATTTTATCCAATCCTCTAAAAACCGCACACAGTGTCATATGTTCACGGTGATAGTTGTTTAAGTGATCGTTATTTAAACCCACGTATTTTACATGTGCCCCTACAAAGCGATTGAATAGGAGAGAAAATCCATGTTTATGTGTCTCGTCACAAGAAATCCGTAAAATCAGTTACGTAACCAGCATCAATGTGTATCTTCTTAAAAAGTGGGGGAAAATAGCAACGAAACCCGTAGAAATGTTGGTGAAATTGGTAAAATGGCAATGAAATGCGCATCTTTTAAAAAATTCAGAAAAAACTAGCCACCAAACCGTAAATAGCGTCAGAACAATCACAAAAACAGGCCGTTACTGCTGTATGCTGTACTACGCTGGAAATTTGCAGTATTACCTGGGTTTACCGATGAACCTGCTGCTGCTTTCGAGACATTCACTATACGAATGCAAGTCTCAGGGTGCTGGTGGGACACTAAGGGCGGTGGGGCGATGGTGGGGGCGTGGCCAATGGGAGTGCAGTGGTTGCAGTGTAGGCAGTAGTGGAAGAGATGCTATTTTTTGGTTCATAATTTAACATCATCAAAATGATTGTTATCATATTATTCTAAAAGCATTGAACACCGGTAATTATCATGGCAGTTATTGACTATTAATTGCTTTTATGTCGACGGCAGCAGAATTTTGGAACGTATATTTAGTTCGGATTTTATGAAGGACACAATGTCCGATTTCCCTGTCACTTCAATCAATCTTTTTGAGAAATGAATACCGGACAGTAGCATTAATGCTTTGTTCTACCTAGGGACTACTGACAACACAGTAATTCCATCTCAGATTTCTTATATGAGCCAACAGCCCTATTCCTATGAGGCATGAATTAAATTGGAATTCCTGATTTATTTCTCTTTTGTGTACTTACATACGGTAACCTCTTGCTCTGAACTTCTCTGACCAGTTTCACGGAAGAAAACCAATTGTTAACAGTTACACTCCTCTTGCTGTTTACAGTTGACTGCACTAATCGAAGAGCTGACTGTGTAGGAAGACTAAGTTTTCTTTCTCCATTGCTCAGTCTAGAACCGTGAGAACACTTACTAGTATATATGTAGGCATTGTATAAGAGCGATGTGTCAACATCGATGAGATGTATTTTTTATTCCATACCTTGGCTGGCTTTTTGGGTAAGTACACCTGGAAGCCACATCTTCCACGAAATGGTACGAGTATTTGTCTACGCAAGTTTATTCTCTAAGGGAGTACAGTTTTTGACAGTTATTGGTGAATCATGAAACATTTCCATCATTGGTGTTTATCCGTCTTCCTTCTACCATTTGTCTCATTTCACTGTCATCAACTCGCAAACAGAGTAACACGGCTTGGAATCGCTTTACTGACATTGCGGCTCTAAACATAGGTCTTCTAATATAATCAGTTTTGAAGAGTGACAGAACACCTTCCTGTCCAGATTATAGATGGAAGTTAGCGTACAAATGCCATAGGAGCTTTTATTCATACGGATGAGCAGATCTGTAGTTACTTTTCTGGTGTACTTAAATCCTGTTTCATGATGTAGATTGAACCTGCTCCATTTCTTCCCACCTGTATAATATATTGCAGAAAAGCTGGGACTTGTAACTTAACAAACTGTCTAAAAGAAAAAGCAGTTAGCTGCATGTAGTTCTACCGACCAGAAGTATAAGTACAGATTTTGGAAATACCTAATAGGCTGGGAATACGTGTCTCACAGACGCTGTTGTATTTGAGAAAACAACAATTACTTCATATATAACCGTCACCGTCAACAATCACACACACCGCAAGATTGATAAAGAAATTGTGCAAAGCAACAGAGACATTTCTGCCAATAGTGCAGACGGAGTTGCCAATGTAAAAAAATAGTTATGTATGGGTATTATTGACATACATACTTCCTTTTAAAGGTAATACGTATCACTGCTGGGTATTCCATTTGGTGTCTGTTCTTTCGGACAGATCCGAAACATCAGACACCACTCATTCATATAACTAATTCGCCTCAACGGGCGATGAATCAGCCACTTTCAGTGCGGGTGCACCGTTTCATTCGGCCTCCTCCGGGAATCTCAAAATAGCGGGCATGGTGGACGTAGACGGGTACTAAAGATAGGTGGCGCTAGGTGTGAATGTGAGTCGGAGTAGGGTCTTGCCGAGTTACTACGCGCAATTGCGATAGAGTATGTCCGGGTGCTGCAGTGGTTAACGCAAGTGCACGGTAAGCAGAAGATTCTGGATTCGAATAGCAGTGTGGGAATCATTTTCACTCGTCGCCGCTGATTTGGGATTAACGTCCCCATGCATCTGTCATCAACAGTTCCTTTCCTTTCCTTCCATCCCCCCCCCCCCATCCCCAACAAGCTTCAGTTTATATAGCAATAAGTAAAACTGTTTCCATGGTGAAACATTCTAACGCTAACAGGAACTTTTCACGCCCAGAATTTCTCGTGAGTGGGTATGAGGCTGTCCTAGTGTGCAAGATTTCTTGCCTGCAGCGGACCTGCAGTAATCTTTGTGATATTTACAACATAAGATAACCTGCAAAGAGCCACATGTTTTCTTGAAATTAATTTATTATTCCGTTACTAGTTTCGGATATTAGTCCATCGTCACATGGTAGCGTTGATTTCTTTGCAAGTTTCACTCTTGTGTCTTGCTTAAAAGCTATTCTATACAGGACAGAGGTTTGATTTTCTTTTGCACTCCTTTACATATTATTACGCTGATTAGTTTGGAATGTAAACGAAAATCAGTCTTATGTCCTGTAGTCGTAATATGTGAAAGAGGGCGTCTCAGGAAGACACAAGTGTAAAACTTGCAAAGAAGTCAGCGCTACCATCTGTCACTAGGCCCAGACATGAAATTAGTAATGGTATAATAAAATAATGTCAAGAAAACATGTGGCTAATTGCAATATTTCCTACAGTGTAATTAATGAAAACATTTGCGGTGTTCTACAACGAAAACTGATGAAATAACTGTGTGAATTTGCCTGGAGATGGCACAAGTACATGGAAATAATGCACTATTCTTATTAATGTACAGCAAGAATTTGAACATAAGTAAAGAGGAAGTTTGTTGTGTAAGTATTTGTTACTTTGCTGTACTTGGGGTTCCCAGTTTACTGATGAGAAAGAATGTTTATCTTACGCATGAAGTGAGTCTATTCTGCTTACTTTGTCTGAGAGCATTAGCAAAGGGAATTCCATAGTGCGAATCTTTCAAGAAGCAAATTCTCAGATAATTATAAGAGTTGATGTCTACGAGAAACTGTTTTATCTCGTGAAAGAACAAGATGTTCGCCACACAAAATTATTTTAATATATGAGGGAGCGTTGTTATTGAGTGTCAGCGTCCTGCTAACGTTTAATTCCATTATATGACAGAATACGATATCATTCCAAATAGATCAACAAATGATTTGATCCTTAATTGCTTCTGTGCACTGCAAACGAATTGGAGTTGCGCAGTAATCGGACATTAGACAACTGGAAGTTCGTTGATTTACTGGTATACTTCGATTTGTGTGTATGACAGTGGACTGATATCGAAAAATAAAAATTCATAGCATCGCCAACAATTCGAATGACTAATTTAGTAAGTTTTTATGATAAATGATGTTGGTCATGCATTTCCTCCGAAAAGGAAATAGACAATTTCACATTATTAATTACAGACGACTACTCAGGCTAAAGGTGACATGCTCATTTTTTTTAGGATTATCAGTGTATTAACACTGTTCACAGGATTCGACCAGAGTTTTAGACACTAGTGCCGTTATTACTGATTACTGGTTAATTAAGAGGCATGACCTTGGAGACAGGTGCAGGTTATCAGTTACCTAAGGGTTACTTTGCCTCTTACCGGAGGTCTTAGTTTCAAACAACTGTCGCCACGCTTCGGCTATCGCCCGAGAGCCAAACACCTTGTAAACATACACTTACTTTTTAAATTTTAGAGAAATGCTTTAAGGTGTAGATCATAGTGTACGTGCGATTACACCATCCGTTACTCTAAGTGTATGTTTTGTGCCATCTCTCGTCCATGTTGTAGCGATCACGCGGATCTGTTACCTAGTTATTGGGATTTACAGACCCTAACAATTAAGACTTTTAATTAGACATTACATGGCCGGATCTAAAATTTACATCCCTTGGTATTACCTTTATTTGTGGGCTTTTCACTTAAATGCGGTGTTAAGCAATGTCTAAATTTCATAATCTACTTTCACTGTCTCATATATAAACTAATACCCATAGCTTCTAGACAGATGTATTCATTGGTATGAACGCTTTTCTACATGTGCGAAACTGAGATCGTTCTGTAGAGCTGTTACTGTGAGCTAACAGTTCGCACAAGGGCCGAATAGTATTTAATAAAATTTGGTGGACTATTGAACATCACTTTATGATTTGACAGGTTGAACGGTTATTAAAGAGAGCAGGTTTCTACCCCTGGCTTCGGCGTTTCTCATTTTTTATTGCATTTGTCGATCTATGTACAAAATAACTTCACCTGCACTGTATGACAATTTTTAGTGTTCTACTTCATCAATATCCTTTAAACTGACTTTTTTCATAGCCTTTAGTTCATGGAGATACTTCTTAATTTCTCCATTACTCAAGTCGATGTATCACACAATGACAGGTGACTCATTTATGTTTTCATTCAGAGCGGGATGCATTCTTCTTACAGTAATCTTAGACTAGAACAAAGAACATCTGTAACCTCTTAGATATCCGTATTCTATGTTTCAACTTTATTCCTTTGAGGATCCCGTAGTATTTGTATCTTTTGAAGCTGTAATATGTTAATTATTAAGTGTGGAGATATCATCAAGTGTGCACTACTGTAATTGTGCCAAGACACAGTGCATTTATATTAATTAAATTAAGACAGACTATTATGACAACTAAATGTGTTCTACATTTGGTAGGCTCATATATGACGAAACTGTGTGTTTCATCCATTGATCTGTGTAAGTACTTTGGTAAGTCAAATGGCTTCTTTTATTCCTTTATTTTCCGTGATGCTCGTATTTATTCTACATTCGTCATTTTGTACCTTACAGTTTCTCATGTGAGGATGACTGTAAGAATCAGAATCGGTAGAGAATAAACATACAATTATACTGCTAGTGGCACAAATATGTTTTTCTAAAGATCCATGGAGCTGTGAATGTGATGTGGAGAGGACATACGGGCTTAGCATATTGTGCAGGTACTTAGCAAGATAGTACTTCGTGTCATCATGTGTTGCTAACAAACTATATGGATCATTTAAAGGAGGAAGCCCTGGAATCATCCCCATTAAGACATGAAACAAAGATTAGCACAGGCAACGAGCACATCCCTGGGTAAAAGAAGATTACTAGTGTCAGATGTAAGCAATAGTTTGAGGAAGATATTTGTGAGAATGTACGTTGGGAGCACATCGCTTGATGGTAGGAAATCGCAGTCCTTGGGAACACCGGAAAAGAAGAGAATCGAAGCGTTTGAGCTATTGTGCTCTCGAAGAATGCCGATAATTATGTGGGCTGATACGATAAGGAGTGATGAGGTTTACCACAGAATCGGCTCTGTAACGAACGTATAGAAGACATTCATAAGAAGAAGAGAAGGTATGACGGACATGTGAAAGGAATTCAGGGAATAATTACTGATACTAGATGGAGCTGAAGAGTATAAAACGTATAGGAAAAGGTCTGTCTGTTCTGTATGGTGATTTTACCTAGCTGAAGCTGTTATTATTGAGGGACTGCCTCTTCCCTTTTAATTAAATTAAGAGCTATTTAATAATTTGGGTCAGCTGAAGCTCTTACTAATCAAGGCCTACCCCTTTTTATTGCCCTATTATTGAGATCTGGTGTCTTACTCAGTTTGTGTTGCAGTCAACTGAAAAACCGTATTTATGTGAGAAAGGTAGTAACAGGAAATGACACATGATGGTACATGGGCCAGAGATGCTCTAAAGCCATAACGGCCGTTGGGCGCAGCATCCCACTTGCCCGAACCAGAGGAAGCTCGTCTGCCTGGACTTCTCTCTGAACACTCGCACAAAGAAGACATCACATCACTCTCTAAGATGACGAACATTTTGTAGATCCCTTGTTGTACACCTGTCTTGTTCGAACCATTCTGTATAGACTCCTATGCCACCCACAAAGAATGTCGTGAGACACACTGACGTCACGGAACTTTTTGTGTATGGAGCATGCTGATCTGCTCTTACTAAATTTACCTACCAAGATACTATTGCTGGTGGGGGAACACTGTGTACAACTTTCTACACATGGACATATTACGAGAATTTCAGAGGAAATATATTTTTGTACAAATCGGAAAAAAATACAGCAGACGTGTTCCACTGAAAGTGGTCTTCAGATCATCAGATTCGGAAACTACTGCCCAAACCGACGGCGGATGGAGCGTGCCGCGAGCGGAGGGTATTTAAATCTGCCGCCGCCGCGACCGAACCCAGTTCCCTCTGAGCAGCCATAGTGTACGGATCTCCGTGCCGGCATGTTCACAGGAGCTCAGTCCGTCAGTTCACCTGATGATGGCGACATGTATGATCGCCGAAATATTGTGCACGTTGGACACTAAAGACCGCCAGTACACCCGTGGATATTTTGATTATCAAATACGCCGGGAGAAACTCAAGAATCACGTAATACTGTTACTGTTTGTTAGCAGGAGGTGAAAATAACGCTTCAGTTGTAAGGTTCTTTTGATTTAGAAAACGACCAGTTTCGGGCTCTTACATGTCCATCACTAGGTGGTATACTAAGAAGAGACCGGAGCTAATATTTCATTTACAGGCAGTAGCATAAATAAAAAAAGCAAAAAAGATGTTCGATTTAACAGTTTTAGAAATCAGCGGTCGGATTATTTGCTGTAAAACCTTATTCACTGGCAAAGTGACACCAGACAATACTACGAATGACTGCCTTGGTAAAGAAACATGCAATGAACTCTAGGACACTTACACTTTGCGCTGTAAGCCCAAGCGCCACGGTACATGAAGACAAGACGCGGTGTACCACCAGGGAGTGCACAGCACTGAGTAGCGTAGATGAAAGGGGAGGAAAACTGCTAAACCAGAGTCGCAAAAGTACTGCCATCTGTTGACGGGAAGAAGAAAGAAGGACCGTTAGCCTGGTCGTTCACAATTTTAATTAGTGATTTACATTCCAAATGAAAAAAAAACCCTCTCACAGGAAGTTACATGATAAACATTAAAAGTACATTGTGAGTGGTATAGAGACATAGTGAACAGGGGCAGTGCAGAACTGTAGTAAATCTTACCTGAAGCTGGCGACATAAAATTTGCATAATTTACAATGTATAAATCGTAAAACACAATGGAAATTTTTCCCCCTTACCACGAATGGCAGGCAAGTTCTTAATTTAGTAGGGATGTTTATGTCGACATGGAACAACGCACTACGGTCATGAGTTTAAAGGACGTACACATGTGGCATTCACACTAAAAAGCATATCGCTACTGAAGAAAACAGCAAGCAGCAAAACCTTACAGTGCACACTGTTAAAAATTGCTATGTCAATTAATAGCTAGCAGCAATAGCACTAAAGAGACACATTACAAATACGATAAATTTAAAGCCTTGTAACCAAATTTCGACGACAAAGCCAGGTTACTTTCAATAAGACTAGGGACAACACAGGTAAATTTTAAATTTGTGTGGACACAGATAAAGATGCACAACAATGCGCCTTAGTCCAAGCGGCAGCAATCAATATGTCCTCGGCCCCAGGTTCGATATCCGCCACCGCTTCAACTTTGATTAATAATCAGCAGTGGCGGCCGAAGACTTCCGGCATAGGAAGTCACCCTCATTTTGTCAACGAACTTGTCCAAGAGACGGAAGAGCTGAAACTTGGTCAGGGCACTCTCTTGCCATGGGGTTGGAAACTACTCCTAAAGACGGAAGATTCAGAAACGATCGAAGGCATGAGGATGGAGAAGGCAATGGAAACCACTGCCTTAAAGACACAGAACCAGCATTCAGAGGACATGTGTCCTGTAATTGGAAAGTGTCTTGTCGATTTCTCCATTGGCAAATGATTCCGGAACCATCCCCCATGCACATCTCTGGGAATGGATTGCCAAGGGGAAGGCGACCATGAGAAAAAAATGAATAACCAACGAAAAGATAACTTTCCATGAATCAAGGAGTGGAATGCCAAAAGCGTCAACATCGTAGGAAGCTAGTAAAAATGAAAAGACAAATGTTATGGTTCAGTCCACATATAGTGGTGGTGAGTGAGGTGAAATGGAAAGAAGACAAGGATTTCTGGTCGTATGAGTACAGGGTAACGTTAACAGCGGCAAATAATGGTACAACTGGAGTAGGATTCGTTACGAATACGAAGGTACGACAGAGAGTGTGTTACTGTGAACACTCCAGAGATGGGGTTATGTTATCAGCATCGATAGAAAACTGATACCGACAACGATAGTTCAGGTATACGCGCGGAAGTCGCAAGCTGACGATGAAGAGTCAGAGAAAGTATATGAGGATATTGAAAGGGTAACACTGTGCGCAAAGAGAGTTGAAAATCTAATAGTCATGGGGAACTGGAATGTAGTTGCAGGGTAAAGAGTAGAAGAAAAGATTACAGACAGATATGGGCTTGGGACAAGGAAAGAGATCGGAGAAAGACTCATTCAGCTCCGTAATAAATTGCAGCTATTAATAATTAATACTGTGTCCAAGAAACACAAGTTGAAGAGGTATGCTTAAAAATGACCGGGTGACATGGCAAAATTCCAGCTACATTACTGCATGGGCAGACAGAGATTCCGAAACTAGATGCTGAATTTTAAGACGAATCCAGGAACATATATAGACACAGAACACAATGTAGCAGTGACGAAGAGTAGGCGGAAGTTTAAGTGATTAGGTAGGAAGAATTATTACCCAAAGAAGTGGGATACGGATGCACTAAGGAATAGCGAGATTGATTAAGGTTCTCTAAGGCAACAGGTGCAGCAATAAGAAATACCTCTGTAGGCGGAACAGTTGAACTGGAATGGACATCTCCGAAAAGGGCTATCACAGAAGTCGGAAACAAAAACATAGGAACAAAGAAGGCAGCTGCGAAATAACCATCGGTACCAGATGAAGTACTTCAGTTGATGTATGAAAGAAGAAAATGCTGTCAGCTTGAAATGTTGGTTTAGTGTTCCTCAAAAAGAACTTTGTCTTCCCTCCAGCGACTAACATTTGAGCTATTTGGCGAGTGTAATCCGACTGCTGAAATGAAATTTACCCGCCATGCAAAGTGACTCTATGATCTATTTAATTAATTAGCGTATCAGTTTGATATCAATGACATGCCGCCTGGCGGGTGGAACCGATGGCTAGTGATATCGGATATGATTCGGCGGTAGGAAGGTTAATGGAAAATGGATAGGTTAAAGTTACATATAGTGGGAATTAGTGAAGTTCGGTGGCAGGAGGAACACGACTTTTGGTCAGGTGAATACAGGGTTATAAGTACAAAATCAAATAGGCGTAATGCAGGAGTAGGTTTAATCATGAATAAAAAAATAGGAGTGCGGGTAAGCTACTACTAACGGCATAGTGAACACATTATTGTGGCTAAGATAGACACAAAGCCCACACCTACTACACTAGTACAAGTTTATAAGCCAACTAGCTCTGCAGATGATGAAGAAATTGATGAAATGTATGATGGGATAAAAGAAATTATTCAGGTAGTGAAGGGAGACGAAAATTTAATAGTCATGGGTGACTGGAATTCTACAGCAGGAAAAGGAAGAGAAGGAAACGTAGTAGGTGAATATGCATTAGGACTAAGAAATGAAAGAAGAAGCCGCCTGGTAGAATTTTGCACAGAGCGTAACTTAATCATAGCTCACACTTGGTTCAACAATCATGAAAGAAAGTTGTATACATGGAAGAACCCTGGGGATACTAGAAGGTTTCAGATAGATTGTATAATAGTAAGACAGAGATTTAGGAACCAGGTATTAAATTGTAAGACATTTCCAGGGCCCGATGTGGACTCTGACAACAATCTATTGGTTATGAACTGTAGATTAAAACTGAAGAAACTGCAGAAAAGGTGGGAATTTAAGGAGATGGGACCTGGACAAACTGATTAAACCAGAGATTGTACAGAGTTTAAATGAGATCGACAGGAAGTGCAAAATGGATAAGCAGGGATAGTTACACGACAAATGAATGGAAGTAGAGGCTTATCTTACTAGGGGTAAGATAGATACTGTCAACAGGAAAATTAAAGAGACCTTTGGAGAAAGTAGAACCACTGGCATGAATATCAAGAGCTGTGATGGAAACCCAGTGCTAAGCAAAGAAGGGAAAGCAGAAAGGTGGAAGGAGTATATAGAGGGTCTATACAAGGGCGACGTACTTGAGGACAGTATTTTGGAAATGGAAGAGAATCTAGATGAAGACGAAATGTGAAATACAATGTTGCGTGAAGAGTTTGACAGAGCACTGAAAGACCTGAGTCGAAACAACGCCCCAGGAGTAGACAAAAATCCATTAGAACTACTGACGGCCTTGTGAGTGCCAGTCCTGACAAAACTCTACCATCTGGTGGGCAAGATGTATGAAACAGGCGAAATACCCTCAGACTTCAAGAAGAATATAATAATTCCAATCCCAAAAAAATTAGGTGTTGACAGATGTGGAAATTACCGAACTATCAGTTTAATAAGCAACAGCTGCAAAATACTAACGCGAATTCCTTACATACGAATGGAAAAACTAGTAGAAGACGACCTTGGGGAAGATCAGTTTGAATTCCGTAGAAATATTGGAACACGCGAGGCAATACTGACCTTACGACTTATCTTAGAAGAAAGATTTAGAAAAGGCAAACCTATGTTTCTAGCATTTGTAGACTTAGAGAAAGCATTTGACAATGTTGACTGGAATACTCTCTTTCAAATTCTAAAGGTGGCAGGGATAAAATACAGGGAGCGAAATGCTATTTACAATTTGTACAGAAACCAGATGGTAGTTATAAGAGTCGAGGGACATGAGGGGGAAGCAGCGGTTGGGAAGGGCGTGAGACAGGGTTGTAGCCTCTCCCCGATGTTATTCAATCTGTATATTGAACAAGAAGTCAAGGAAACAAAACAAAAAATCGGAGTAGGTACTAAAATCCATGGAGAAGAAATAAAAACTTTGAGGTTCGCCGATGACATTGTAATTCTGTCAGAGACAGCAAAGGACTTGGAAGAGCAGTTGAACGGAATGTACAGTGTCTTCAAAGGAGGATATAAGATGAATATCAACAAAAGCAAAACGAGGATAATGGAATGTAGTCGAATTAAGTCGGATGAGGCTGAGGGAATTAGATTATGAAATGAGACACTTAAAGTAGTAAAGGAGTTTTGCTATTTGGGGAGAAAAATAACTGATGATGGTCGAAGTAGAGAGTATATAAAATGTAGACTGGCAATGGCAACGAAAGCGTTTCTGAAGAAGAGAAATTTGTTAACATCGAGTATAGATTTAAGTGTCAGGAAGTCGTTTCTGAAAGTATTTGTGTGGAGTGTAGCCATGTATGGAAATGAGACATGGACGATAAATAGTTTGGACAAGAAGAGAATAGAAGCTTCCGAAATGTGGTGCTACAGAAGAATGCTGAAGATTAGATGGGTAGATCACATAACTAATGAGGAGGTATTGAATGGAATTGGGGAGAAGAGGAGTTTTGTGGCACAACTTGAGAAGAAGATGGGACCGGTTCGTAGGACATGTTCTGAGGCATCAAGGGCTCACAAATTTAACGTTGGAGGGCAGCGTGGGGGGTAAAAATCGTAGAGGGAGACCAAGAGATTAATTCACTAAGCAGATTTAGAAGGATGTAGGTTGCAGTAAGTTCTGGGAGATGAAGGAGCTTGCACAGGATAGAGTAGCATGGACAGCTACATGAAACCGGTCTCAGGACTGAAGACCACAACGACAACAAGGAAGGTTAACAGGCTGTGTTTCATTGTGGCGAATTTATATCTCAAACCTACATCGGGAGACACGACCATCATAATAAAATCAGAATATTACCGAATATATAAAGTGATACACATAAATATTGTATTTAAATCTTGTTTGTGCTATGACCGTAACAGACGTCGTATGTGGCGAAGGATTTGGTTACTTTAAGCGACAGTTCGAAAGTGTGGAGTCATCCTGTGACAAATTTAAATTTTAGCACTCCATTGTGAGCTAAAAGTATGCACATATTATACTCCTGTGATGCTGGACATAACAGGTATTAAGATGATTAGAACAGATTTTTTTACCTGATGAGAGAATACTTCGAATAAATACAACCTATGCCATACTGTTACAGGACTTCCATAACACATAACGGTACGTTAGTTATGTAAAAACGTGTGTATGTTCCAGTTTATTCTGTCTTCTAAAATGTATAAAAGGGAGGGATCTACATTTCGTGTGAATAATTCGAGATGTATAATCAACAACATTGCTGTCTCGGATTGAGTAAAGTAAATCTTTTAAGCTGGGGTGTCTATGTCGGGAATTTTTGAGAACTACTGTATACATCCAAGCTGCTGTTGTTTGACTCCTAGTGTGCTGCGGCAGGAGTTGTCATGAGGAGTCGGCGTCCGGAAGTGGCGTGATTTGCTCATACTGGGGGGGGGGGGGGGGGGGGGGTGAGGACTGCTCCGACCAGTCTGCTCTTGCCCTCGGCAGTGACGCTAGCGAAGTGACCAGAGTGCTGGGAGAGTGTCGACAGAAACGGATAAGTGTGTTGGGTCAGAATGTTCACAATGACGGTTGTTTGTACTGGACGATTACTCCGCCCATGTAAATTGGTCAGTTGACTGCTTGGTGACAGTTTCTGAGCGTTCGGCACGATGGGCGTGCGAAAGCCAGGGGATGGGCGTGCAGCTGCCGGCGTAGCCGATACGTGTGTGAGTCTCTCCTCACCGGCGCTTACGAGAAAAGCGTTGTCCCTGCCGATGGCGCGGCCGCGGCCCCCGACCTGATATATTTGGTGGAAACATCGCTGTGAAGGAGGGTGCTTGTGTTCTCTAACGTCAACTTCAGATATATTTATCACTACGGTCTATTTGTGGCTGAAATTTCATGTTTGATGTGCGTAATGTTTACTCAAACGTGATACCCAAACGTTACAAATACATTTTCCTGCGAAGAAGGGTCATTGTCAAGTGGAGAAGAGTGTTTCAAGCGTTTATTGGCCTCTCATACAGTCATAAACAATTAATTTGTCGAGTTGGATTATTTGACTTTATTTCTGATATCGAAAATGCATCGGCTCTCCCTTCGCCCACAGCGTTATACGAATACAATATTTTGAGGCGAGATGAAAACCTCGGTGTGCATGTTTGGAGACGTTGGTTCACACCCAGAAACGGGAATAAAGTTCTTGAGAGAGACAGAGACAAGAAGCGAGTCTGGAATTTCCTGATCAACAGAATGCCACAAAATGGTTCAAATGGCTCTGAGCACTATGGGACTTGACATCTGTGGTCATCAGTCCCCTAGAACTTAGAACTACTTAAACCTAACCTAAGGACATCACACACATCCATGGAGGCAGGATTCGAACCTGCGAACGTAGCGGTCACGCGGTTCCAGACTGAAGCGCCCAGAACCGCACGGCCACACAGGCCGGCACAGAATGCCACATCTTGATGCTTTGTCTGGGGCTGCAAGATCAAATGATGCCGACATCCGGACCGTGGTTGTCACTATATAGTATCATGATCAGTAATTAGTGCCTTGTCCGGTTTCTTACCTACGTGACAGTGTCCGAATATAAGGTATACGCGTGGGAGAGCCCCAATGGCGGCTACTGTACTGCACTTCATTCCATTCGGCAGTGCTTGCGGTTCTTTCGTCATGGGAAGCTGAGGGGGGAGGAGCCGACGTGAGCTATATCCAAGTAGGGGGGGAGGGGGTGGGTCTGACTCTTGTAAACTGGTTATGTGAAAAAAATACATAAGTATATAGTTTACGTTGATTTGATTTTCGTGCCATGAGATCCTTCCTCTCCAACACCCGGGGAGCCTTTCTTCTTGCGAATTTTTTCTGGGAGGGGTGGGGAGGAAACGGGCGAGTGGTGGATGTGGGGACATCCTCTGATAATGGCACTGTGCATTAGCTGAGTCGATCCCTGCGTGTCGGTTTGAGCATAGACACAAAAATTTTTTCAAACATGGCAACACCTCGAATCTGCATAAGTTTAATTACGTAATTACAACATGTATGAGCCGTGCTGCAACTCGCGTTGGTGCTGTTGCTGGGTTGGCATCATTTAGTTAGTGTAGTTACGTTTGTCGTCTTCTTCTTGTGTTCATTGGCGCCACTCCGTTTGCAAGCGTTGTCTGTCCGTTAGTGGCAGCAGCGGCGGTTATCGATGTCTAGTAACATTGCTACTATCTTTGGGGGGACGTTGTGGTGTTTACGTGCCGGGTGAGTCGGCAGATCGGTTTGGAACATACGAGCAGCCAGGTCCGTGTAGCGCGATAACACGCCGGGACCACTGGCGGCACACATGCACTGCCGGATGGAAGGGCTGTTGTCGCGGGAGATACAACCTCGGTTGTCAACTGGACCCAGGAAGTTTAAGTTGAGTGAACCTTAATTCAAGTAGTGGAACCTCGACTATTGTGAGATTCGCCATTTGCTTGCATGTTGCTGCTCACAGTGTGCCGGCCGGTCGCTACGGTCGCAGGTTCGAATCCTGCCTCGGGCATGGATGTGTGTGATGTCCTTACGTTAGTTGGGTTTAAGTAGTTCTAAGTTCTAGGGGACTGATGACCGCAGATGTTAAGTCCCATAGTGAGCGGAGCCATTTGAGCCATTTGAGGTCACAGTGTCACCAAGACGAAGAGGGTGAGTGGGGAAGGCGAACCTACCTAGCCTTCCTCCACGTCTTGTTATTAATTGTTGCATTCTGTATGTTATTATTTGTGAAGATCAACCAGTGGTATTTTTCTTGCCTAGTGGCCACTAATACCCCAGTTACCTGCCCTGGAGCTTAGTGTATGTTACGGCAGTGTACTTTTCCTCGCCTTGCCGCTGCTGTCCTGTAAGGCATGTACTTCAAATGCTTCCTTGCATTTGAGGGCCGGGAGGTGTTTCTTTTCCCCTACTCTGGTAGTAGCGGTTCCTAACTGCTTCTGGATGCTCTAAACAGCGGAGTCTGAAGACGTAGTGCTGCCCGCCGGTTCCCGCTTGGGTGTGTTATTCCATCATTGCATTGGTCATCACACGTTAGGTAGATTTGGCAAATGTTTATTGGTCTTGCGTTTAAACTGCCACTAGCCGGGGTTACTATATCGTGAAGTGATTGCAGCTCTTGGTTGCCAGCCTCATCGCTTACAACGTTTTAAGGGGCTTTTCCAGGTCGATCCATAGAGCAACGTCTGCGCCCCCCCCCCCCCCCCCCACCCCACTCTCCTTCCCCCTTGGTTTGTTCAGGTTTTCTGATTGTTTTTTTTTTTAATATTTTAATAAGAGTAATTTCATGTATGAAGATGTTTAACTGGTTCTTAAAAGATTGCTATTCAGGCCTTCAGCCATGAAACACTTTTTAAATTGTTACTATTGGGGCCTTCAGCCGCGAAATTGTTTGAATTTCTTGTCATAAGGGCATTCAGCAGTGAGTCTTACTTGTCTTAAAATTTTAATTAGGCAATTGTATTCTAGCTGTGAGATTTTGATGATTGTTCTACAAAAAATTTTAATAACTGTAATTGCAAGTTGAAGAAGTTAACTCGTTATTAAAAGACTGCTATTCAGGCCTTTAGCTGTGAAACAGTTTAATGTTATTGCTATTGGGCGTTCAGCTGAGAAATAGTTTGAATTTGTTAAGGCCTTCAGCCGTGGAACAATTATTAATTTATTGTCACCTTTTATTTGTAGTTGTTTCCAAATAAAGTGTATGTGACTGAAAAATAAACTAACCAACAGTAAATGATTATGGCCCCATTCACAATCGCAATTCAATCCTGCCTTCCTAGGTACCAGGTCTCAATGTAGTTTCTGGATGTGAGGTTTTCCCACCAAATGAAGAGGTTCATCCGCTGAAATCACGAGATCCTTCATCTCTGGCACAGACTGAGTTCTTTTTCTGCATATTTCCATATGGGGAAGGGGAGGGGGAGTGAGAGATGTGAATGGAGGACTGGAGGATTTCCCAGACAGGTAGAGGTAAATAATTTATTGATTTGATTAATTAGACGGACTGAGTCCTTTTCCAGCCAGTTTCCGGATGGAGGAGGAGAGGGGGAGTGACAGATGTGGAGGGAGGGCTGGGGGGCTTACCAGAGATGGAAAGGTAAATAATTTATTGATTTAATTAAGTAGTCATTAATTTGGTACCAAAAGCTTGCTTTTATCGGCTAGGGGAAGGGTGTTGTTTGGGGGGGGGGGGGGGGGTGGAGTGGTTGAAGGTGAGGGGAAGTAGTGGGGGATGGATTATCCCCAGGGGGATCACAATTATCAGTGCAATAGGTTAAAGGGGGATTAAAAATTAGGCAGCCACACAGGGTGGAGTTACAGAACCATTTTGAATAAATTTGGTGCAGTGCAGAGTAGGATGAAACCAGCTTTGCGCTGCTACTACTGTACACGGTTGATTCCGATAATGGCCGCATAAATGACACCATACCCCAAACCATGTGAAAATACAAGAAATTCAGGAAAATTTCATATGCTCCGTGATGATTTCAGGATCGAGGTGTCACAAATATATTTTTTGGCCTATAATATCAGGTTTTGCAGCTGACATGAGTTTCGGGATTAGTAAATTAATTCGCGATTTGACAGAGCGTTTCTCACCGACAGAGCTCAGATGGTAAATATTTTCGTAATTCTTGAGTCTGGAGATGGTCGAAACTCGTTGCAGAAATGACGGCGGCAAACAGATCTGGCTGGAAACTGTACTATTAGCGGACGCTTTGGGCCAGAGGAACCAGAGGAACCCTTTTACACCAGTTTGGACAGTGGCACCCTGATCACACATAGCGTCAGCGCATGTTGGGGGTAGTTCCCTTATGACTGCTGGCCGAGTGGATGACCGACAGACTTCGTGGAGACTATCTAGCATTGAGACTATATATGACCCATGTGCTTCTGCTTTTGTGATCTGCGTTTCTTCACTGTATCGCTGTACGCAGGATGTGAAAGTAGAGATTTTCTGTGGTATGTGAAATGTGTTTACTACAGTGACATGTCATAGTGACATGGCATGGTTATACAGTCGTTTGTGGTGATGTAGCCAGGCTGGACATCGGTTTCATAGAAAAAAGTTCAAGCTGTCCTTGACAGTAACACAGCAGTGTAACTGACTAAGTTTCTTTGGTAATAGTTTCCACATTTCATGATCTCAAGACCACTCTTGCGTGGTTTAACCGCCAGCGTAATGTCATTGCTGCACTTTTTTTTCTTTTTGAACTGTACAAAACTAGTTTTTGGCTGAAATTCTCTTAATATGTCCATATGTAGTCAGTGGAGGACAGCGTTTTAACACCAGCAGCAGTATTTTGGTGGATAAATTCGGTAAGAACCAATCAGAATGCGCCTTTCGCAGGATGTTCCATGACGTCAGAGAGTCCCAACACATTCCTTGTGGGCAGCATAGGAGTCTCTATAGACTGATTCACGAAAGACAAATGCAGGGCAAGGCATCAACAGAATGTTTAATAGCCTCAGAGAGTCATATGATGCCTTCTTTTTTCGAGTGCTCAGAGATAAGTCCAGGCAGAGCAGCGTCCTCTAGTTGGGACGGGTGAGATGCTAGCCCCCAGCGGCCATTTTTGCTTGAGAGCACTTCCGACCAGAAGTTGTAGCAAATCTAAAATACAAAGAAGTTTCCAGTCGTCCTTTAGACATCCGATCTGCTGTGTACCTGTGTGTGTATTCTCTTTTTTCGCAACCTATTGTGGGTTTCGAAAATGTGATGAACTTTTAGATAAATAATAGCTCTGTGCTTAGACACGGGTGTAAATCTCTCATTATAGAAGTGAGCTTTGAAAAATGAGGAAAATAAAACATAAGTACCTTAACATACCTGACTACAGCAGGAAATATAAATTAATCTCACTCAGCATTTCATAAATCAGATGAACACCACAGTAGCAGGTATGCGTGTGGTCCGATTTTTTTAAAGCTAATTGCAGCTCACGTTTTTTAACACTCAATAATTTATGCCTGCATCAGTTTAGGGGGATATTTCAGTCACCGTTTTAGAGTGAGTCTTCTGCCCGCCAATTCAGAAGCGGAGCACAGAAATTTCTGTATGTCGACATACTATGTAGAGTTACTATTTATTTTGAGTCCACCTGCCAGTAGCTTCTAGTGGTATTGTGAACTTTTTCCAGGAGGATAACACCTGTTGCATGACGTCGTAAGCCACGCGAGGTAGCCGAGTGGTCTAGGGGACGCCTTGTCACGGTCCACACTGCTTCCCCCGTCGGAGGTTCGAATCCTCCCTCGGGTATTGGTGCTTGTGTCGTTCTTAGCGTAAGAATAAGTACTGTGTAAGCTTAGGGACCGATGACCACAGCAGTTTTGTCCCATAAGACCTTACCACAAATTATAATTTCCTATGACGTCGTAAATTTTGAGTTGTACTGCGATTTTAGGCACTCATTGTATAGCAATATATTTTATTTGCGGCTATCTTCGTTTTAGTTTCCCAACAAAAATAAATAAAGTTTACTAAACTAACTTTACTGTTCTGCATCTCAGCACTGACGGTTTCCTTCCATTACTACTGTAAGGGTGGTGGTGGTGGGAGTGGATGGTTTCATTCGAGAGGAGGGAGGGTTTGGGATGTTAGGTTAGTAGAGGTACTACAATTGCACTGTTTCCCACCAAAATTTGAATTTCCTACCGTACCATCAGTGCGTCGTTTGCACATCTATGGTCGCCATCTTTGATACGCCATCTTGGATGACTTTGGAAACATTGCATACTGTCCCACAAACCACTTATCCCCACTACTAGGGCATACAAATGACGGCAGAAACTATTGTTACAGGTTTGTTTGACGCGTGGGAGTGTGTCAAGGTGGCTCTGGAAAGACCAAAGTGACTCAGATTTGAAAATAGACGCTAATTATCCTGCAAAAGCCTGGTTACTGTCTCAACAAATGATCTGAAATGAGGAGTCCAGAAACTTACCACAACCATCTACACGTTGCTCTGGTAGGGAGTTCAAAGTCAAAGTTAATAACAGCTCGCACAAAGACTTCTAAACAATCATTACTCCTGCGCTCCGTACGAGTTGACTGGGAAGAAGATCCACTGATTGATCTTTCAAGGTGAATGTCTTTTATTCCAGGAGTAAAATTGGAAGTAAGGAGGGAGAGGTTCAGGTGGAAGGGAAACTGTGAGGGAGGGCCAAGAGTAGTGCTTAGGTAGCATTGTCGGTAGAGCACAGTTTTAATTTGCAAGGGTGTTTCATTTCGTAGTGGTTTGCATAGATGTATACGTCACGACATCATGCCTTACAGGGTGCTGATATCGCCACAGGTACTATGGATTTCGTAACATCCTGTAGGTAACGTAATTTACCCGGTAGCGTCTGTAGTCTGTGCAAGTGATCCTGCCGCGAGCCGGCGACTTCGAATCGAGATGAGCTGGACGTGGCCTGCAGCGGCGCGGGCACCCCGGCTGGTACACAGAAGCAGTCGGCGGCAGGGGGCGCTTACGGCTCCTGTTTGCCCTTCCGTCACCGAGCAAACAGCCCCGAGTTAATTCCGCAGAGTGTCCCCGCCTGCATCGGAACGGCTAGTGTCCTCCTCAGCCCTCATAGCCACCAGCAATTGCGAGCGAGCCCCTCTAAACTCGGTGAAATCCGCAGTCACGCTAAAAGGACGTGTGAGGTACGGCACTTTGTGTAGTGATCGATAAAATGCTTTCGTGCCGCTTTCTGCAGCGTGCGCAATCTATTCTAGTGGTTACACCTTATCCTGAGAGATACAAAAAACCGTAACGTAAGGCTATAAGAAGCATATGTGGACATTGTGACACTCGTAAATTACAAAAATAGGACCAGAGAAAGATATCAATGTTTCGAGTGAAGCTTTGCGAACGAATATGATGACATAATCTGTGATTGCCAGGGTTAGAGGCTTATTAGAATTCTACGGACATCATGAAATGATCCTTTCGAACTCATGGTTTAATATTATAGCTGGAAACCAACAGTACTAGATACCAGATAGATTATATTCTACCGAATCAAATATACAGATATCCAGCAAAGTGTAACCGTTCATACCACGATTCTGACATTGCTAGTAATCACGCAATAGTTACAGATAAGCGCAGTTTAAGATTTAAAAAGAAACAAAGTGCAACAGGTCCTAACTGAAGAATAAGAAGACTACAGAATGACTTCTTGTACTTTAGGTTCACCGTAAAACGAATATTTTTTACAAGAAAAATGCTTAAGATCTGAAGACGACAGCGATCATGGCTGTTGAATGGCTTTTAACAATTAAAATAGATCGCCCTTGGTACTCGCAAAATGAGAACATTTAAAGAATGAAGATAGAGCTGAGATACTTTGATTTGAGGCGGATAAGATACATCAGGAAACAATAAGCTAGGGGGAAGTAATACGTATCACTAATGAGCATAGAATGTACTAGAGAAGATGATACCAAGGCTATCGTAGATGAATCTCATAAACGAACAAAATAGGTTGATCGACACAGAAAAGCCGGCCGGTGTGGCCTAGCGGTTCTAGGCGCTTCAGTGTGGAACCGCACGACCGCTACGGTCGAAGGTTCGAATCCGGCCTCCGGCATGGATGGCTGTGATGTCCTTAGGCTAGTTAGGTTTAAGTAGTTCTAAGTTCTAGGGGACTGATGACCTCAGATGTCCCATAGTGCTCAGAGCCACTTGACACAGAAAAATAAAAAGCGGATTGCAGGATGTTACAAATTAGTTGTACAGAAGCCAGGTTTAGTTCTGAATGGGAAAAGTTTGATACGCCACGGAATGCTGTATATTTTAAATTTTTTTCCCACCTAATACTGTTGGTTCCCGACGTTCCTGCAAAGCGGCATGTGTGAAAGATTTATTTCAACAGTCATCATGTAGTCGAATAAGTTTCAGAGCGTGTGTAATGCTGTTAAAGATTTCATTAATCCAAATCGGCTTCTACAATTCACAGACAATTCAGGACTAAATATCACAAGCCAACACCTCAAACACAAGCTGTTATTAACTGGTAGAATCGTTAAAGACAGCTGGCTGACACTGAGCCAGCGTCAGCTGCGGTACACAACCAGTTCCAGTGAAATATTTGTAGCAGTTATCAGAGGTTTGTTTTTGAGGATTTGGTCTGCGATATCTAGTCCTGAATTGTCTTTGAACTGCAGTAGCAGTAAACAACAATGCGCACGCTCTGCAACATTACATGATGCCGTGATGACTGTTGTAATAATTAATTTGCGTGTCCCATAGAACGAGAAAGTCGGGAACTAACGGTGATAGGCGGGAATAAAACTTGAAGGTGCAGTGTGTACAGTGATATATCAAACACTTGTGTGATTTACCCTTTTCACTGTTAAAGGTTACACTTGTGTATCTCCCTGTAACAATCATGTGCAACATAGAAAATGTAAGTTGATGAGGGAAGTAAGTAGATAGGGACAAGAATGTCAAACTAATAGCAGGTTATTTAATGATAAAGTAACATTGTTTGCACGGGCTCTTCCTCCCATATTGTTACACTTGAGTTTGAGCGTATAGTGCGAGAGGATTCACTGGCGTCTCCTTATTTCCACTCACAATAATTAGACAGAACACAGTATTTGTATAAATGTTTATTCTAATAATCTTTACAATGTACACAGGCAGGGCGCCAATTGCAGCTCCTGGTTTAGCTGTAAGACGTACAGGCTTGTTTATTACGGGGTCTCCAACCTACCTACTTGGCCGTTACAACGGCGCTAATCTTACCTGCTCGCACAAAGGACATCGGAGATCTACTTCTGCAAATAGATCACAAGGTCGCTCGACAGGGAGCGGATTAATCTGGACAGTCTTGCCTGCCCAGTTTGGAAGCTGCCGCTAGGTGGCAGTTGGAGTGAATTGCAGAGTCCAAACATACCCCCTCTCTAAAATGTGTCTTCTCGTTTTACAACTAACCATATATTTAACAAACAACACATCCAAGGGAAATAAAACAATAAAATAACTAACTCCAATACCATTCCACATAAAACATGAATACACTGACATTTGGGATGCCCACACCACCAAAACGCCACTGTCACTTGCATGTAAATCACTTTTGGTCCTAACATGTAGGACGCAATGCAATAAAGTATAAACATCATACTGCATATAGACATGAAAATCATTATTGATAGCAGAAAACATCAACAACTTCTAATGCTGATCTTAAGAATTAAGAGGTTATTCCAGTAAATGGCAATTTGGCAGTGGGCCTGTATCATGTACCACTACACAGATCTGGGGGGACACTTACGCCATTCACCGCTTAGGCAGGGGACGCAATTTCGCTACAGGCCTCTTAATCTGCCCATTAGCAGTTCTCGCCATCACCAAATGCACACACTTATCAGGACAGCAGGTCAATGACACCCAGCCTCGAAACAAGTTATCCTCCTCGACCAGCACGTGATCGCCGATATGGGGATGCCATGCTGCTTTCAATGTCCATTTCCTGCGTTTCTGCAGATCATATATGCTTTCTGTGAACCACCTCCTCCAAAAGGACTGATTGAACTGCTGTACAAGTTGCCATCTGTGCAACCTGTTGGCGGGGACCTCAAGAACAGAGGCCTCATTTTGACCACAAAGGGACTGTCCGATTAGGAAATGGGTGGGAGTGAGAGCGGCAGGAGAGTGTAGGTCATCAGAGAGAAGACACAACGGCCTTGAGTTCAAGCATGCTTCTATCTGAATTAGCACAGTAGCCAGTCCTTCAAATGTCAGTACCGAATTGCCAATGACGCGTTTGACATGTGACTTCATACATTTGATTCCCGCTTCCCAGAGTCCACCGAAGTGAGGGGCTTGAAGTAGAGTGAACCTCCAACTGATTGCCCTGAGGTCCAAAAATTCACCACAACTGCAACAGTGGCATTATTAGAGTAAAAAAGTTTAAGTTTATTGTGTGAAACTACAAATGTGGTGCCATTGTCACTGTACATGTGAGAAGGGTTCCCTGTTCTTGCGATGAATCTCCTGAGGGCAACCAAAGATGAACTTCTTACCAAATCACTAATTAATTCTAAGTGGAATGCCTTGGTTGCAATGCAAATGAATAAAGCAATATAAACCTTAATGGTAACCTTACTCCACCTTCCATCATGCTTTACAGCAATAGGGCCTGCATAATCCAATCCACAGTGTTTGAATTGACATGATTGGTTTACTCTAGCTGCAGATAGCTGACCCATGAGTTGAACTGCTGTCTTGGACTTAAACCTAAATCTTTTTAACACTTCCTGAGAACTCCTTTGATTGTGTTACGCTGTTGGGGATCCAAAACCTCCCGCCCAACATAACCAACAAAAGTATTGAGTTAGCATGCAAAAGATTTTCCTGTTCCTTTGTTATGAGAATTTTTGTCAGATGATGCTTAGGCGGTACGATAATAGGATAGCGCTCATCATTATGGTACATCAGCATTCGTTAATCTCCCTCCCACTCGTAAAATACCTTCGGCGTCAACAAACAGGTGCAATTCAATTAATTTGCTATTACGTGGAATTGGGGAACAGGACATCAAAAAGCGATCTCAATTACCAGATTCATTACGTTGAGCTGCACCAAAGGACCTTTTGATAGCGTTTTGGCATTCCTGTGGAGTGAGTTGTCCAGTTATCCAGTATGATTGCTGAAGTCTAGTATTATTAGCGATCCTCAGTCCATATTCCTAAACTCTGTAAGTTTTCTTGAATTATGAATATTTACACTGCAGTTCATCATCACGTTTAATGACTGATGTCAAGGAAACTTGTATACATCTTCTGCTGTGCGCATCTTCTACACTAAGTGAAGCACAGGTGTTGCAGTTGAGGTCGCGAGTGGATGGCCATGATGGGCCAGACCACCACTGAACAAATGAACTCAAAGCAGCTGGATTATTACCACATGATAAGTGCTTAGCAGGATTATCCTCTGATGTGAAGATGTCTCTAGTTGGCAAGTGAACTCAGTTCCTCAATTTCAGAGACTCTGATGACATTAAAAGTTTTCTAATGTCCAGGACTACGTTGCACCAACAGAGAACTCTTGTGGGGGCCATCCACAAATGAATGTCGCCAGCATGTATGATGCCTAAGGCACTGGCTTCCTTGTCAATGAGTCGGGCAAGAAGCAGAGCACCACATAATTCCAATCGTGGAAGAGACTTGTTTTACAGGGGCAAATCGAGATTTGGTTGCAGCCAATGAGATTGACACATCGTTATTGGGAAGAACACATCTGATATACACACACAATATGTCAACTGTGAAGAATCGCAAAAACCATTAATTTCTAATATAACATACTGGGAGCAATGAATGATTTCCCTTCTAAACAAAACACCATTTAAGGAAGGCAGTTGTACGCAAATGGGATTCCATTACTCAGCCAGGTTGGATGGACGAATTTCATGGCAATCAAGGCTTAGGTGTCACAAGCGCTGCTAAAAATTTTTCTATCTTATGACTGTCGGGTGTACAAGACCCAGTGGGTCATACATCGGTGCTATTTTAGATAGGATATTGAGCTTGGAAATTTTTGAGAGTCGATGACTCTTCAGCTGCACATGGCACTTGAATGCGTCAGAGCCAGTGTGCGAAAATGTACGTAACGTTTTTATGGCTTGTTCACCAGTAAGATAACAAGGCAAAGACGTTTCTGTGTCCTGCACAGTAATTTTTTCCATGACCTTGTGACTATTGGAACACAATTATTTCAGTGGAAGCCACCTAGAAGCAAGTAGTTGAGTCAACTGGATTCGAAGTTCCTGAGCTTCAGCTTCCGTAGCTAATCCATCTAAGAAGTCGTCCACATAAAAGCTAGACATCAACGCTTTCGATGCCATTGGAAACCTGTTTTGATGCTCCAAAGCCAACAGTTGAAGATATTTGGTAGCAAGAAAGACAGCAGGAGCGGTTCCATAAGTGAGTTTACACAGTCTATATTCTTGCATCGCTTCAAATGGTGCGTTCCACCACAGAATTCTCTGGAAGTTCCTATCATGAGGATGGAGAGACACTTGGTGATATATTTTTGCTCTGTCACCTGCCAGAACCACATTGAAAGAGCGGAATTTTATGATGATGGAAAGTAAATTTGACTGGACAGTGAGACCAACCATTAAAATACCACTGAGAGATACTCGATTAGAAGTGGCAGCAGGACCAACCATTAAAATACCACTGAGAGATACTCGATTAGAAGTGGCAGCAGAGCCATTAAACATTACCCTCAACTTAGCAGTGTAGCTGCATTCCTCGAAATTAGCATGATGTGGAATGTAAGACCTTGGACCAAAAATATCTTGAGAAATAGAGACCTCCATGTGTCCCAGTTTAACATGTTCATTCATGAATGCATCATATTCCTTCTGCAGACTCTGTTGCCTTTTAAATCTCTTCTCAAGATGTGCCAGTGTCCAAGAGGCCTGTTGACGTGATTCATCTATGGGTTTATAGTCCAGTTTCATTGGTAGTCGAACCTCAAATCTCCCTTCCTCATCTCGTGCCATGTGGTGCTGAAAGTGTGCCTCACATACTTTATCCTCTTACTCACCGTTTTCGTAGACAGTTCCTCTGGCTCTCAAAACCTTTACAGTTCGGCATCTAAATTGTCACGTCTAACAAAGCACGAGGTCACTGTAGAACGAGGAATGTCGCATGCAGCTGAAGGCATCCTACCAGAAAAACTGCTGGCAAATTTAGTTTCGATCAGTGAGAGATCACGGTTTTACGAGCCTTTCCTTACATACAACATCAAAGAAACCCTCAGCACGATGAATTAAATCTACTGAGGCATACTTGTTGAATTCTGGAACAGCGAGCAGAAGATTAAATGGGACAATCCCAGACCTTGTGTCTATATAGTTCGCTGGTAGGTCACTGGTGACATTGTCCACAAAAGCACAAGAGGTTCTAACATGAACGTCGTTGAACCTAGACGACAGTTCAACATTACAGGTGTAAGACACTGAGGCTGCAAAGGCCTTTCACAGGAAACGAATGTTTACCTCGCCTCAGTTTTAATTTCTCTGCCATTCCCTTAAATATAAAGGATAGCTGACTCACACTATCTGGTGGAACCCTGCCAAACGGCTGTCTTCCCATGCTGTCCTTAACATTGACATCAGCTGTTGGCAACAAAACATTACAATGGAAGTTTACTTTCCCTTCGTACTTTCATTGGCCATGAACGTCCTCTGGATTCACTATTCAGCCCATTCCTTGGATCAGCAGGCTTGTAGAGCAGTATATTGTGCCTTCCCTTACACATCTTACAAGGAGAAATATTGCATTCAGTCGAGAAATGACCAGAGCTAATGTACAAGAAACCAAGTTTATTTTTTGTCACACGTGCAGGTCGTTCATCGATATTTAGTTCAAATGGCTCTGAGTACTATGGGACTTAACATCTATGGTCATCAGTCCCCTAGAACTTAGAACTACTTAAACCTAACTAACCTAAGGACATCACACAACACCCAGCCATCACGAGGCAGAGAAAATCCTTGACCCCGCCGGGAGTCGAACTTGGGAACCCGGTCGTGGGAAGCGAGAACGCTACCGCACGACCATGAGTTGCGGACCGATATTTAGTGCTTGAATCCCCTTGCATCTGGCGATAGCACGAGGTTCACTACAAAAATACTCCAAATATATCAGAACTTTCTAGACCATTCACTGAGGATGATGTCATTACTGCCCTCAAGGATATGAAACTGGGCAAAGCCCCAGGTTATGACAACATACATCCAGAATTTCTAACCTACGCTGGAAAGAACGTAGTCAAATGGCTGGCAAATTGCTTTTCGAACATTTTGACTACACACCATCTCCGTAGAGAATTAAAAAAGGCAAGAATAATAGCTTTGCTGAAACCAGGGAATCCAGCAGACCAACCGCTAAGCTACAGACCAATAGCACTTCTTAGCTGTACATACAAACTTCTCGAACGACTTGTCCATAATCGAATTAGCGGCATTATTATGGAGAACTTACCTATTAGAACAGGCAGGCTTCAGATCTGGCCGTAGTTACTGTGACCAAGTTCTGGCATTAACATCCTACATAGAGGCTGGCTTTCAACAGAAATTGAAAACAAGTGCTGTATTTCTAGACTTAACATCTGCATATGATACTGTTTGGAGAGATGGAATAATTTACAAACACTTAAGAGTGATTCCTTGCCAGATTTTAACATCCTTAATACATAATATGCTGAGTAACAGAACCTTCCAGGTCACCCTAAACGGAAAGACAAGCAAAACAAAACTTATTAACAATGGGCTTCCGCAAGGCTTCGTATTGGCCCCTCTTCTGTTTAACCTCTATATAGCAGATCTCCCAAACACAAAGTCAAATAAATTTTGCTATGTGGATGACATAGCACTGGCTACCAGAGACAAGTATCTCTTCAATACAGAGGAAGTCCTTAATAATGACGTTGAAATACTCAAGCCAAACCCTAACAAAACTGAAGTATCTACATTCCATCTTAATAACAAAATGGCAAATGAAATAATTAACATAAAACTCGGAAACACCAACCTCAAACATAATAAGTTCCCAAAGTACTTAGGTATAACATTGGATCGCACTCTTTCTTACCGAAAACATCTGGAGAACACCACTGCAAAAATTGGAACATGGAATAACATCATTCAAAAACTTAGCGGTACTACTTGAGGAGCTAACGCAAAAACATTACGCACCTCATCTATCGCCTTAGTGTTCTCTGTGGCTGAGTACTGCGCTCCAGTCTGGATTAATAGCTGTCGCACCAAACTTATTGACAGGCAATTAAATAACACAATGGAGATGATTTCTGGAACTGTTAAATCAACGCCCACGTACTGGTTACCGGTGCTATGTAATATCCTGCCCCCGGATCTGCGTAGAAAAGCGGCCCTACTGCACGAATTCAGAAAGATTGAGACAAAACCAGAACTACCAATTAAAGAAGACTTCTCACAACTGCAACACACTCGATTGAAATCAAGAAAGCCACCCATACGCACAGCTGAGCAGCTTCAAACTAATAACTATGACCACATGAAACATTGGAGACCAGATTGGAACCAAAAGACAAATGACCAACTACAGACCTGGTTTGAGAGCTGTAACTGCAACATCTCTGGAATGGAACTAACACGGAAAACACGGGCCGCATTAAATCGAATACGTACTGAACATGGCAGGTGTGTTGATTCACTACACAAATGGGGAAGAGCGATGTCACCAGAATGCGACTGCGGTGCCCCTAGACAGACGATCCAACACATCCATGGTGAATGCTCCTTGCGAGCATATGCAGGGAACTGGTCCGACTTCCTGGAGGCATCCCCATCGGCGTTAGAATGGATCTCAAACCGCGATATAACCTTTTAACTGACCAATATAAACATAAATTATATTCATGATTGTTATAAGATTTTAATGTCTAACACTTGATGTATTAATGTTGCATGTATAGCCATACGCTAAATAAATAAAACTACAAAAATTCCAAGACTACACAGTATCAGCATTTCAGCATCAGCCAGATGATCCCCCCTCACATGTCTCGTTTGATTGGAGTCATTGCCATTTCCTTGCGAATCCCTTAGGGTGGTATCCATGACCTGATCAACTCACAGGCCTGGCATTTTGTTTGCAAAAAAATCTATCAATTGATGTAATGTGGTGAATGTCGATCCAGACATCTTTGCCTCCCACTCATGACGATCCGTTGGTCGCATACTGGACAGAATCTCTTCCGCAAGAATAGCTTCACGAAGTGGAACATCAGGTTTCAGAGCTTCTAAGGCTTGCAAATTGCTACATACGTGATTAATTAGTTCCCTATAATCCTCGCTGCGCCATGGCCGACCGTAGTTAATGTCAACAAAACCTTAGCATGTCTGGCTGCTATTATTTTTGGGTTATTATATCTCTGCATAGTATATAAGTCCACAGGCTATCGATAGGTTTACTGCTGTGGCATGTATATTTTTCAGCGGGTCTGTAGCTTCACCTCACAAAGACGAATTAAGATGAAGTTTTTGAATGTCATCAATTGAATTATAATGCATAATGAGACTCAAAAGTTTTTCCCTGTATGATGACCACTTAAGATAATCGCCTTCAAAATATGGCAAGCGAATAACGATTACTTTCAAAGATCTGACACTACCTGACGGATTCAAGCCCAAAGGCTGCGAAAGCTGGATGTACCTCTTCATTGAACACACTTGATAGTGGAGTCAACGAAGTCCCACGAATCCTGTCTTTACTATGATCTACTGATTCTCTTCTTCTGTTTCCAGCAATGTCCGAGTTAATCAACTTAATTTTCATTCCAGCATTTCGATACTGACCCCGTCCTCAGACTGCACAAAGCTCGCTAAGTGCGCGAGAGCAGCCTTTGCTACACGTCTCTGCTTGACTAATTTCGTTTTTTTCAGAGGGCTCCATTTTAGGACGGGGAAGATGATAGCAGGAAGCCAACAGATCCACTTACCAGGTTCCAGCGGCAATACGAGGCAGTACGGACTTGAACAGCAGCGGCGCCACGGGCACTGGCAGCTGGCGTGGCAGGCGTTGCAGTATCCGACGGCAAGAAGTTTCGGCGGCAGCAGGAGGTGACGTCATAGATGCTGCTGCGACCGACTCGTTCCTGCGCTTCTCACGTTTGAGTTTCGAGACAGATTAAACGTTCATAAATATGTCCCTGTTCACCGGTGTTAAGGCTGTTATTGTCGAAACCCTGGACAGGCCTTGGGAAACCCCATAGTGGTCACCAATGAAACTGATAACGTACGCAGCTCACACGTGGTTTTTTTAAACTTCATAAATACCGGAAAATAAATCCGCGTGAAAGTAAATTCAGAGTAGTCACTGTATCCGACGTGAAGGACCAAAAAATGTACGCACGGACTGTTCCTCCCATTATGGTACATTTGAATTTGAATGTATAGGCCGAACGTAGTGACCGAGCGGTTCTAGGCGCTACAGTCTGGAACCGCGCGACCGCTACGGTCGCAGATTCGAATCCTGCCTCGGGCATGGATGTATGTGATGTCCTTAGGTTAGTTAGGTTTAAGTAGTTCTATGTTCTAGGGTACTGATGGCCTTAGTAGTTAAGTCCCATAGTGCTCAGAGCACTTTTTGAGTGTATAGTGAGAGAGGAATACTGTCCTCCCCATATTTCCACTCACAATAATTTAGACGGAACGCGATATGTGGTATAAATGTTTATTGTAAATAACCTTTACAATGTGCACAGGCGGCGCGTCAACTGCGGCTCCTGGCTGAGACACACTGGCGATGGTTCAAAATGGTTCAAATGGCTCTGAGCACTCTGCGATTTAACTTCTGAGGTAATCAGTCGCCTAGTACTTAAAACTAATTAAACCTATCTAACCTAAGGACATCACACGCATCCATACCCGAGGCAGGATTCGAACCTGCGACCGGAGCGCACACTGACGACCGTCCGCTACGGGGTCTCGAACCTACCTGCTCGGCCGTTACAACGGCACTGATCTGACAAGCGCGCGCAAAAGACCTGGGAGATCCACTTCTGCACGTAGGTTACGGGGTCTCAAGACAGAGAGCAGATTGTACAGAACAGCCTGACCTGCCCAGTTTGGGAGCTGCCGCCAGATGGCAGCTGTGGTGAGTTGCAGAGTCCAGTCAAACACTTAATTTGAATGTCAGAAAGACAGAACATAAGTGGAGAGATTATGTTCAAAATCTAGATAATGGATAAGATACCACAAATGATTCTGGTTACGTAATAAAAATGGAGGGAGTAAAAAATGAATTTAGAATACTATAATTTACCGGGTCAGAATTGAAAAATACTTTTAACTGCTGAATTTAGGATGGGAAAAGGGACCAGGCAGGTACAGTGGTACTACTTATGCTCTTAGACAGATAAAATGAGACGAACAGGTTGATGTATACCACATTCATTTATTTAGAAAAACTTTTTAATAGTGTGGTATGGAAGATACTGTTTAGAAAACAATCTGATTGAAACAGACTGAAGATATAAAAGATTGGCTCTCGATCTATTCATATATCAGCGACAAAGAGGCCAGGATAAGGAACATAATTGCCCTCTTTCTCCATATTTATCAAAATTAAATGTAGGAAGTGCAATGCAAACAGTGACATGCAGCATCAAAGGGATCAAAATTTATGATAGTCATATAGCCTGTCCACAATTTGCTGGTAATATGATAATCTAATTAGATTCTTAAGAGGGTATGGACTAAAGGAAACTCCGTCAACATATGAATCGCTCTTTTTTAAAATGATGTAAGCTAAGTAAACCAACTTAGATATTAAGAAGGAAGAAAAAATCTCAGAAGTAAGAAACTGGGAAATAAGAAAGTCTGTCTATACGAACTGATAGTATCAGTTACTATCAGTTCGCTTAAGCAGACCTTCTTATTTCCTAGTTTCTTTCTTCTGAGACTTGCTACTTGCTACATGCTACATGAATACCAATATGTACAATTTTATCGACATTTAAAATGTGAAAACATCCTACTTTTTTTAAAAAAAATTTATTTCATAGGCAAAAGACGAAGAACAAAATGTTGATATTTGGCCACATTAGTTAATTAAATGTTACAAAAATGACTCTTAGCCATAGAATACAAACATCATACCTTTCACCTTCTAAAGGAAACACACAGAAAAATTGGAAAAGGTTCACAGAGCTCAACTCTTCCACTTGTGATAAACTGTTCTTCGCCAGCCCTTGTGGCAGAGCGGTTCTAGGCGTTTAGGTCCGGAACCGCGCGACTGATACGGTAGCGGGTTCCAATCCTGCCTCGGGCATGGATGTGTGTGATGTCCTTAGGTTAGTAGGTTTAAGTAGTTCTAAGTCTAGGGGACTGATAACCTCAGATGCTAAGTCTCATAGTGCTCAGAGTCATTTGAACAATTTTGCACTGTTCCTCAGTCAACGTCATGTGCTTTACTGCTGTGAGTAATTCAGTTCAAAGATTCTTCATAGATTTGCATATGGTCATTTGCAATATATTGCTGCTTCTTTTCTAAGTCCTGAATTTTGAACACTTTAATTGGCACTCATCTTGTTGGGTACGCAGGGTTTGTTAGTGGTGGAAGAAGTTCACGGGAATGTATCATGATGGAAGTCTGACTTCTTAATCTGTTGATGCACGTCAAACCTTTGATGAACCCAACTCTAATATTCGATACATAAAGCGAAAGAAACAGCAGAATGCTGAGTCATGTCTGTAAAATCTTGGATTGATCTTTATTCCTTCAGAAACTGTCACCACTTATAATATTTTGTTCACCAGCCTTTAACATAAAGAATGTTAATTGTGCTAACTTCTGTAAGTATAAATTTTTCTAGGTTTTACACTACTTCGTAGTTTGTACAGTGTTATTTGATGAACCATGGATATCCTGTCATTCTGTGGAAGCTTCTTTGAAATGACACAGTCAAAATAGTGACTTCCGTCCTTTTAAAAAGTACCTATTTGTCTTTTAAGGATTGTATCTCACACCTTGGATACCCACAGACTGAAAATAAACACACACACAATAAAAATGAAGTTGACAAACAAATAGAATGCAAAAATAAGGGCAAACATTGCGATAGGAAATAAAATGATAATGTAAGTAAATGAAGCACAAGTGCGATTAAAATAAGTACATTATCTGATGATAACCGAAGCATGATGGGTATTGAACGAAGAATAGCAATGACCAATGAAGTATATAGGTATGGGAGCAATTTATTAGCAAACAACCATAACTTCAAGTAATTCATCAAGACACTTATATGCAACGTTTTAAGTTACGCTTGTGAAGTAGAAATTATAAGCAGTTATGTGCAGAATAGTGTCAAAAATAGATTGCAAAATATTTAATAAACATATACTAGAAGAAATCAAATGCTAAACGACATTGGTATACTTGTTACAGAGAAGAAAAGCTAAATTAATTCATCCTTAATTAGACGTAACAGTTCATAAAAATAATTGACAAGGAAAAATCCAGGTGAAAAAGGCAGGACCTGGTCATTTATGCTACAAAGCATTATCACTTCAATGATCTCCAGGAGCGGTAGCCAAATGGTGCATATGCCCAGGAGCAGAGAAGGAAGGCTACATAAACAAAGCTTTGCATTTAGCGTCTGATGTAATAATGATGACATCCATCAACGGAATTTCATTAACATTTTTGTTTTTACGTACTTAGGCTGCTGTCATACTCATTTTCCTATCAACCATGTTTGTTGTTCATTTTACTTGCAATCGATTTTGGATCATTTTATGGCCTTATCTTCAGGTACAAAAGTCAAAATTTTGTGTCATTTATACTTGAGGAAGAGATTACAAAACTCTTTGAAGTCGGCAGCATAGAAACTACAAACACAGTTGTGTGGTATGATACTAAAATATTACAATTGTGAAAGTTATGTTATATTGAATTTGTTCCCGATTACAAAATAACTACATGAAAATAAAACATCATTTATCAACTTTAGTGACTTTTATTTTACAATATGTATCTGCTCGACGCATTTCTCCAGCATAATCATGAGGTGCCTAACTGAAACCAACGCAGCTAAAATCACGTTTCCGAGCACCATTGGGAACATAGGTTCAAGGTCACAACCAGAAAAAAAATTGTTCACGCTTTACATGACACTGTAATTAACAGTTCATGTACAAGTAACAGTCACCATACGAGGACAGCACTCCGCCGAATAGGTTAGTACCGATAATTATTAGAGTATAAACGTGACTGAAGCTGGTGAAGCGTAATTATATTTTAGTATGAGAACAACTTGTGTGCAGCAGATCAAACTGAAGTCTCAATTATTCATTGTTTTGAAAGCGACGGGAGAAAGAGGAGAAAGTTCACAAAATCAATGTTAAATTTGCTTTCTTTCATATGAGATACTAGTAATAGTAAGAATATTTGTTTGTATCATGTATTAGGGTGTGTCCTATTTGTGTTATTCAAGAGATATAATTTCAAGCATGTTACGTTAACTGTTCTCGCTTCTATAAAAGGTAATCTAATTAAATTGTGATCACAGGAGATGCTTTGCAGGTGCTCTTCTTAAAGCAGTGATGTTTGTTTTTCTTTACTTTCATACGTTTTCGTCGTAACCTTTACTATAACTGCCACTAACAGTTGATAAACGTTGCTGATCCGTTCTTCACGTGCACATTCATATTAATTAACTTATTTAGTGTGTTGAACTCTCTGTGTCCAACTTTCAGTTTCTGAAACAATATCAAGGTTTTTTGTTTTTATTTTTTGACGTTGGATCATTTTTTCACAAAATAACTAATTCAAAAGCGAAAATTAATATTTTTGTTCCATGGGACATAGTCACCTCAGTGTAACAGAATGATAACATGAGTACTGTATTTCAGTGCCTTGTTATGATTTCAAATGGTTACTATTATGTAAATAAATTGACTGGAATGTATTTTAAGAACTGTTAGTAATTTATTATGTACCTTTTTGGGTAAAATATTCCGGAGGTAAAATAGTCCCCCATTCGGATCTCCGGGCGGGGACTACTCAAGAGGATGTCGTTATCAGGAGAAAGAAAACTGGAGTTCTACGGATCGGAGCGTGGAATGTCAGATCCCTTAATCGGGCAGGTAGGTTAGAAAATTTAAAAAGGGAAATGGATAGGTTGAAGTTAGATATAGTGGGAATTAGTGAAGTTCGGTGGCAGGAGGAACAAGACTTCTGGTCAGGTGACTACAGGGTTATAAACACAAAATCAAATAGGGGTAATGCGGGAGTAGGTTTAATAATGAATAGGAAAATAGGAATGCGGGTAAGCTACTACAAACAGCATAGTGAACGCATTATTGTGGCCAAGATAGATACGAAGCCCACACCTACTACAGTAGTACAAGTTTATATGCCAACTAGCTCTGCAGATGACGAAGAAATTGAAGAAATGTATGATGAAATAAAAGAAATTATTCAGATTGTGAAGGGAGACGAAAGTTTAATAGTCATGGGTGACTGGAATTCGAGTCTAGGAAAAGGGAGAGAAGGAAACATTGTAGGTGAATATGTATTGGGGGACTGAAATGAAAGAGGAAGCCGCCTGGTAGAATTTTGCACAGAGCACAACATAATAATACTTGGTTTAAGAATCATGAAAGAAGGTTGTATACATGGAAGAACCGTGGAGATACTAAAAGGTATCAGGTAGATTATATAATGGTAAGACAGAGATTTAGGAACCAGGTTTTAAATTGTAAGACATTTCCAGGGGCAGATGTGGACTCTGACCACAATCTATTGGTTATGACCTGTAGATTAAAACTGAAGAAACTGCAAAAAGGTGGGAATTTAAGGAGATGGGACCTGGATAAACTAAAAGAACCAGAGGTTGTACAGAGATTCAGGGAGAGCATAAGGGAGCAATTGACAGGAATGGGGGAAATAAATACAGTAGAAGAAGAATGGGTAGCTTTGAGGAATGAAATAGTGAAGGCAGCAGAGGACCAAGTAGGTAAAAAGACGAGGGCTAGTAGAAATCCTTGGGTAACAGAAGAAATATTGAATTTAATTGATGAAAGGAGAAAATATAAAAATGCAGTAAGTGAAACAGGGAAAAAGGAATACAAACGTCTCAAAAATGAGATTGACAGGAAGTGCAAAATGGCTAAGCAGGGATGGCTAGAGGACAAATGTTAGGATGTAGAGGCCTATCTCACTAGGGGTAAGATAGATACCGCCTACAGGAAAATTAAAGAGACCTTTGGAGATAAGAGAACGACTTGTACGAATATCAAGAGCTCAGATGGAAACCCAGGGCGATGTACTTGAGGACAATATTATGGAAATGGAAGAGGATGTAGATGAAGATGAAATGGGAGATATGATACTGCGTGAAGAGTTTGACAGAGCACTGAAAGACCTGAGTCGAAACAAGGCCCCCAGAGTAGACAATATTCCATTGGAACTACTGACGGCCGTGGGAGAGCCAGTTCTGACAAAACTCTACCATCTGGTGAGCAAGATGTATGAAACAAGCGAAATACCCTCAGACTTCAAGAAGAATATAATAATTCCAATCCCAAAGAAAGCAGGTGTTGACAGATGTGAAAATTACCGAACTATCAGCTTAATAAGTCACAGCTGCAAAATACTAACACGAATTCTTTACAGACGAATGGAAAAACTAGTAGAAGCCAACCTTGGGGAAGATCAGTTTGGATTCCGTAGAAACACTGGAACACGTGAGGCAATACTGACCTTACGCCTTATCTTAGAAGAAAGATTAAGTAAAGGCAAACCTACGTTTCTAGCATTTGTAGACTTAGAGAAAGCTTTTGACGATGTTGACTGGAATACTCTCTTTCAAATTCTAGAGGTGGCAGGGGTAAAATACAGGGAGCGAAAGGCTAATTACAATTTGTACAGAAACCAGATGGCAGTTATAAGAGTCGAGGGACATGAAAGGGGAGCTGTGGTTGGGAAGGGAGTAAGACAGGGTTGTAGCCTCTCCCCGATGTTGTTCAATCTGTATATTGAGCAAGCAGTAAAGGAAACAAAAGAAAAATTCGGAGTAGGTATTAAAATTCATGGAGAAGAAATAAAAACTTTGAGGTTCGCCGATGACATTGTAATTCTGTCAGAGACAACATAGGACTTGGAAGAGCAGTTGAATGGAATGGACAGTGTCTTGAAAGGAGGATATAAGATGAACATCAACAAAAGCAAAACAAGGATAATGGAATGTAGTCTTTTTCAGGGTCTTGTATAATGACATGTTCACCTCCATTTTCGACAGCTCTTTCTCGAAAAATTTTATACTCCTTATCAACTAACATATTGTCGTCGTCATTACTACAACGAACCTCTAAAATCTGCGTAACACTTCTATCAGTTAAGGATAATACTTTCTCTTTGGAGCAAATGAAGTAAAAAACCGTTTGAATTATACAAGTACAAAACTTTTCCGCTTGTATAAGTCAAAAGGTTGTTGTTGTTTTTGTTGTGGTCTTCAGTCCTGAGACTGGTTTGATGCAGCTCTCCATGCTACTCTATCCTGTGCAAGCTTTTTCATCTCCCAGTACCTACTGCAACCTACATCCTTCTGAATCTGCTTAGTGTATTCATCTCTTGGTCTCCCTCTACGATTTTTACCCTCCACGCTGCCCTCCAATACTAAATTGGTGATCCCTTGATGCCTCAGAACATGTCCTACGAACCAGTCCCTTCTTCTTCTCAAGTTGTGCCACAAAACTCCTCTTCTCCCCAATTCCATTCAATACCTCCTCATTAGTTATGTGATCTACCCATCTAATCTTCAGCATCCTTCTGTAGCACCACATTTCGAAAGCTTCTATTCTCTTCTTGTCCAAACTATTTATCGTCCATGTTTCACTTCCATACATGGCTACACTCCATACGAATACTTTCAGAAATGACTTCCTGACACTTAAATCAATACTGGATGTTAACAAATTTCTCTTCTTCAGAAACGCTTTCCTTGCCATTGCCAGCCTACATTTTATATCCTCTCTACTTCGACCATCATCAGTTATTTTGCTCCCCAAATAGCAAAACACGAATTCTTTACAGACGAATGGAAACACTAGTAGAAGCCAACCTCGGGGAAGATCAGTTTGGATTCCGTAGAAACACTGGAACACGTGAGGCAATACTGACCTCACGACTTATCTTAGCAGAAAGATTAAGGAAAGGCAAACCTACGTTTCTAGCATTTGTAGACTTAGAGAAAGCTTTTGACAATGTTGACTGGAATACTCTCTTTCAAATTCTAAAGGTGGCAGGGGTAAAATACAGGGAGCGAAAGGCTATTTACAATTTGTACAGAACCCAGATGGCAGTTATAAGAGTCGAGGGACATGAAAGGGAAGCAGTGGTTGGGAAGGGAGTAAGACAGGGTTGTAGCCTCTCCCCGATGTTGTTCAATCTGTATATTGAGCAAGCAGTGAAGGAAACAAAAGAAAAATTCGGAGTAGGTATTAAAATTCATGGAGAAGAAATAAAAACTTTGAGGTTCGCCGATGACATTGTAATTCTGTCAGAGACAGCAAAGGACTTGGAAGAGCAGTTGAATGGAGTGGACAGTGTCTTGAAAGGAGGATATAAGATGAACATCAACAAAAGCAAAACAAGGATAATGGAATGTAGTCTAATTAAGTCGGATGATGCTGAGGGAATTAGATTAGGAAATGAGGCACACTTGGCGTATTTTTTGATTTAACTAAGGCATTTGACTGTGTTGATCTCACAATTTTGCTCCAGAAGTTGAACCATTACGGGAGTGGCTCACAATTGGTTCACCTCATACTTTAGCAACAGGCAGCAAAAGGTTATTATTCACAATGTTGATAACGGCTGTGATGTGAGATCTGAGTGCGGTACTGTCAAGTGGGGGATGCCCCAGGGATCAGTGTTGGGGCTGCTCCTGTTCCTTATTTATATAAATGATATGCCCTCTAGTATTATGGGTAACTCTAAAATATTTCTGTTTGCTGATGACACTTGCTTGGTAGTAAAGAATTTTGTGTGCAACATTTACTCGGTTTCTAATAGTGCAGTACATGACCTCAGTTCATGGCTTGTAGAAAATAAACTAACGTTACATCACAGTAAGACCCAGTTTTTACAGTTTCCAACATACAATTCAACAAAACCTGACGTCTTAATCTCACAGAAAAGGTATATGATTAGTGAAACTGAACAGTTCAAATTTATAGGTGTTCAGATAGAGAGTAAGTTGTCGTGGAAAGCCCACGTTCAGGATCTTGTTCAAAGACTTAATACTGCCATTTTTACTATTCGAGCGGTATCAAAAGTGAGTGATACTTCGACACAGAAATTAGTCTACTTTGCTTATTTTCATTCACTTATGTAGTGTGTTATTATGTTTTGGGGTAACTCTTCCCATTCTAGAAGGCTATTTGGCTCAGAAACGGGCGGTTCGTGCAATAAGTGGTGTGAGTTTACGAATCTTTTGTCGACCTTTGTTCAAGAATCTGAGTATTTTGACAGTGGCCTCTCAATATGTATATTCCTTATTGTCGTTTCTTGTTACCAATATTAGTGTATTCCCAAGAATAAGCAGCTTTCACTCGGTTAATACTCGGCAGAAATCAAACCTCCATTTGAATCGGACATCCTTAACTCTAGTGCGAAAAGGTGTGCAGTATCCTGCTGCATCGGTTTTCAATAAGCTGCCACTCGCATTCAAAAATCTTAGCAGTAATCCACGCGCTTTCTAATCGAAACTGAAGAGTTTCCTCATGGGTCACTCCTTCAATTCTGTCGAGGAGTTCCTTGAAAAATTAAACTGATTCTTATTGTATTGCTGATAGCGTTTACGTAAACTTATGGACAGACTTTTTTTCAGGTTCATGAACATTTAAACATTTATTTTTATGTCTTATTATTTTTACGTTTTAAGTTCATGTGCTGATACGTTCCAGGACCTTGGAGGTTTTCTCCTCAATTTGGTCCTACGGAACTTGACGTGTAAATAAATAAAATAAATAAAAGAGTCAACAGGTCACCAATTAAATTTACGAAATTCTATCCTTATTACGGACACTTGCATGTACAGAAAAGAGAAAAACATTTTTAATACCCTGACGTATTAACTCTGGGTAAAGATCACACCTTTTCAGAATGTTGATTTGTGTAATTGACCCAATGAAATAAATGGGACCTCACATCTGAAATAATCAGTCCCACCAACCAAATACACAAAAACTCTATTTTAAAACATAATTTATCAGTTGCTTTTTCTGTGAAGTAGATGCTAGAACTAGTAACAAAATGCAGTACTATGGCCCCTTGCGTAATAATTATAAATCATCACAGTAACTAGTGTTTGTGTGAAAAGACAAATGGGATCTAAAAACATATAAATTACTGACATTAGGCATTCATGTTTATTACCTTGAGTCTAAGGGTCTTATGTTAAGCCTTCAGTGCTCGACATCCATCGTACTCTTTAACGATAACAACAATATTGCACCGATGCAACTCGAACTACAATTCAAATGGCAAAAGAAAGTGATTTACTGTTCAATCTTTCTTGTAAAAATCGGGCTGGGCTCTGTCTTTCCCACGGTATCTGTCGAAGACGCTTATAACACTCCAACCATACTTTGCTTCCAGATCATATTACTGCGATGGATTCCAAGAGTTTCCAGAATTTGTGTGCTTAGAGAAAATTTTAGGGAACATGGAATGGGAATAAAATATTCATTTCACTGGAAAACAGGTAAACAGGAGCTAAATTAGAATATAACCCCATCGACATAGAGATCATTCGTGACGGTGGAATATAAGACCTAATTACAGAGAGAGACGACTAACTAACATCTAAAGCCCTCGAGCAGGAACAGTAAAACTGAAAGATTGAGGAATTTAAGAAGACATTAAGAAGGATGTAAAAAGAATGAAGTGGCGAAGAAGAAAGACACCCTGCAATCTGGAATCGGACACGTTTATATTTTTCAGACCAGTAAAAATGGCAAGAAAGTCTTATAGACATTTAAAAGCCCTCAACGTTAACAGTACTGGTAAGGCAGACTATGGCTAGGGAATTCTTTCTCTGGATGTTTGTGACGGAACAAGTGCACAAAAGTAGTGTGGCTCATGATCATACATGTGGCTGGATTACGGCGAATGTGGGTTTGATCGCACAAGTGTAGCTTGCGAATATATAGCAGAAAATAATCTACAAGATATAGTCTGCGCTGCCAGCAAAGGAAATCCGTAACTTCTTAACATCGATGTAAATCCCGATGCGTTTTTCTTTCTCGTCAGTGCATTCATGAACTGCCTATAGTAACGTGCATATGAAAAGTTAAGTACATAACAGGTAAAAGATATAGGAGGGCGTGAAAACATTTGAAAGATTAATTAACGTTGAGAAAACTGAAAGTCCAACCCATGTAGTTCAAGATTGGGGGCAAGGAACCACCACACATTATCTGCTAGCAAAACGTGGCTTGCGCGGACACTTCAGCATTTCAGAGAGAATAGTAATTCGTTAACGTTAGTCTAGCATAATATTGGTTTTAATGCTACCTAGTAGCTATGAGGCTAACTTCCGGAGTGCCTACAGTGGCCCGGTTGTGTCCTTTCTCATTATGCCGACTTCTGGAAATGGTGGTACAGTTTTTAGGGTGCATATTTCCACGGCAGGAAGCCCCGTGTTCTGCAGCAACCTGGTAAAATTTCTAATGAGACAGCACGTGCGCATGCGAGACAAAGCCCTGTGAGTCTGTGCAGTGCGAAACCATGTTTCACGTGTAGCGCTGCTAGTACGTAATTAATCAACGGCTGCAAAAGCGGGCCGTGTGCCGGTATTCGTCCGAACATCTCCCTCGCTCTGCTGCAGTCCGTCTCGCCTTCAGACTCTCTAAATATTTTCTCTTACTGAACACTGACGATTTCGTGCTGCAGTGACCAGTCTCTCTGGAGATACGAAAACGGAAGCTAGAGTGCACCGAATTTTGTACTGTAGCAAACAGTTACGATAAACTGAGTTCAGTTTTCAAATTTCGTTTTCGCTGTACTAGCCGTCCGACGTATTCCCGTGACCATTTTATCACCCTGAGCGGTACACCAGCCTTATATCTATCGGTCATCTCCCACGTAAGTCATCGAATTAATGCACGTATCCACAAATGTGCTCCATAGTGAAAGATCTATGAGACGCTCACTAATAGGCGAACATCTCAAATATGCTATCAAAAGAATCTGGGCACCTATTAGAGGAGATAAATATAAGAGGTATCCACATTCGCCATAATGACAGCTTAAACTCTGTTTGGGATATGTTCAGCTACTTGTCTGAAAGTCTGCAGAGGAATGGCATCCCATTCTTCCTTAAAAGTCAAAACTACAGTATATAATATAAACTAGGGTCTGGAGCGAAGTAGACGCCCTAACACACCCTATAGTATTCCAATGGGTTCAGTCTGTTTCCAGTCTGATTCAACATTATTATTGTCCACAAAGCATTGCCTCACAGGTGATCTATTAATGATTGGGTGCACTGTAATCCTGATACAATCAGCCATAATCTCTGAACTGTTCATTTACTATACGCAGTAAACAATGCTATGAAACATCTTAATATATTTCCGTATTTAGCATTTCATTTTCTGAAGTCCATGAAAGAGACAACCCGTCACCACTAAAATCACCCCCTCCCCACCCTCCACACGTACTTGTTGGCACCACATGCAGTGACAGGTATGGTTCATGTGCTGTACTTGGTGCTCAGTGCTGTAACACGTTTTCGCACCCTTTCGTGTTTAGTGTTTCCTGAAAGCGGGGTAAAGGGACCACACCATAACCACGAAAAATATCCTAGTACAGTAACACCACATCCTCTGTATTTCACTGATTTTACTTTTCTAATGGCATTGTACATGATGACAGGTAATGCTCTCCAGGTATTCTGCAATCCCAAAGCCCACCACCAAATTGCCATAAGTTACAGCGCTATTCACCACCCCAAGTCACGTGTACCCAGTCGTCCACTGTCCACACGTCACTTAGAGTTAGCTACAGAAATATGACGCTTATGAGGAAATGTTCGCCCATTTACTCGCTAAGTAATGCGATTATGCAAGATGGGCTGCTCGTAGCAATTTACAAGCGTGTTATCAACAGTCGATTTGAGCAGCTCTGGAAGTACTGAAAATTCTTTGATGGATATGTTACTCAGGCGACATGTTCTAAGTTTCCGCGTTACTGCTTCTCTGCTGAGAACAAAATAGTCCCCGCCTCCATTTACACCGGCGGGTCCGCCTCTCTTGACAACAGGTGCTCAATTCCGCGTTAGATAGCGGTATCTGGAACTTTTGATCCATAATGTATGCACGCATTCTCTCTTGATGACACAGCAAATTGGCAAACATACTCGAACTCCATTCTGGCATAGGTCATCGTGGATAGTCGCGTCCCATAGAACACCTATAAAACCCTTTAAAAACTATTGTCGTTAATTGAATAACTTCTCATTACCTTCTTTAGAGCAAAGGTTCAAAAGAACGCTGAATGTCAGAAGCGAAAGTATTGTCCGGCCAACATCCACCCTACGTCTGTACTCCAAAGGCCAATTCCTGGCAAATGGGGAGCGTATTTTCTGTACCACTGTCATTTCCCCACTTCCCTGATGCAGTAGCAAATGGTGTGTGGAGGAACGGTTCTTGGAGTGTCTCTCTGTGAACTGTTATCTCTCCAACTCTCCCTTCATGGGGGAATATTACATCAGTTGACCTTTCTGGGAAATTCTACTTTCAGAATTTTTGTGTGAACCACACCATAAAGCACAACGCTTCTCTAGTGGCGTTCACCACTCCAGTTGAGCTTACAGAACGAACATTTAACGAAATGTGCTCGTCTTATTTTGAACTATTCTAATACTCCCAGATACCATATGGATTCGACTACTTTCATTGACTGTTCTAAATTAGCGTAGTCAAAAAACAACGGGTCTTTCCATCGATTTATACGCAGTGCGTTACATTTATTTATACTGAAGATCAACTGCTAGTCATTTCAGTTATCGTCGATGCTTTTTAGGTCTGTCAACAATTCGCAAAAGTTTTCTATCTTTGTGACCTCTGTATATGCAACAGCACGTCCTTGAGCGGTTTCCAACATTCACTCAGGGAAACATTCGAGGTTACTTTCAGGCATAAATTTCCCTCTCAAGTACGAATGTAATGCTACTTTCTGTTAGTTACGATCTCTTAAAGAACAATAAATAAAAAGAAAAAACAATAGCACAAAGAAACACAAGCTAAAGAACACGTAAATAGCAAACAAACAAACACACAAGAACCGTAAATGTAACACTGGTCTGATTATTCACATGCTCGAGTTTCTCCAACAGGCTAAAGTACAGAATTGCGAACACTCTCTGAAAACGAAGGAACCCTCCGGTAACCTCTGCCATTGGCTCTAGTGGGCGAACATAGCTATCCGGGTTTCGCACGAACTTTCTTTCCAGAATATAAGTTGCTTCCAACAGAAGCGATTTTAGTTCTGCTGGAGGGTCAGAACATGTGATTTTAGAACTCGTGCCAAAGTTATACAACAGACTGACTTAGCGATGTGGCCTTATAGTTGTGTGTGTTTATCCCACAACTTTCTTGAAGATGGGGTGATACGTGCATATGTTTAATCATTTGAAATGCTTCGTCCCTCCTGCAACGTATGATACCCTGCAGTTCTTTCCCATATTCCATGCATAATTACTGAGATGAAGTCGTCCTCATTAAATCGTAATCTTCCTTCCTTCGCGTTGCCTTTCATCTGACTTTTTTTATCCCTTCACTAATTTGGGACTATGTCATTTTGGCGTCCGTGGAAAGGATGGCAGGACGATCCGCGGTAAGATCTCCTTGGTGTCCCAGACTGACAAGCAAAGTTAAGGACTTAGTTAAAAGACGATTTTACAAGCGGTGACATTCAGCAATGAGTGGCACTTCGTAAGAATCTAAATTTAGATGTCTGTTATGCAGCCTCTCCATAACTAGATCTCTGTAAGAGGAGCAGCTTAAAAGTTATGAGCACTTGTTCATCTTGGACACTATAAAACACATCTTACCTACTGCAAGGACTTTGCTTTCCCTATTTTGGGAGGAGGTAGTAAGGAACCAACCAAGGGAAAATATCTCGTAAATATGGGGGTCTAAAATGAGTATCGTAGGAGTACAGCTTCACTACTATGAAACGCAAGTCTTCTACTGAATAAGTGCTGTGACCTAGTAAGGTATAAATTTTACAGCCCACGTTTACTAGACATTTTTTCTTATTTTGTTGTAAGGAACCTGTCTCTAAGCTTTGGTGGTTTTTTGGGGCACACCACTGATAATGGCTTGACGGACCGTGTCTGTAGCTCTTTAAGCCTGTTGACTGACGACGCAGGCGTGAATAGGAAGGTAATATCTTTATTAATGTGCCACGACACACACAGAGACTTTCAGACTATCTGCGGCCCCGTTGTAGATTGGCAGCTGATTCTAAACATAATTAAATGTTAAGCAGTGTTTGTAAATAAATGAGAAAGTCTGATAATGATTTACTATGAGGCAGGCCTCACTAGAAACAGTCACTACCTTCAAGTAACAAGGACTTTTCTGTAAAGTGGGATTATAACGAACAGTGAGAAAGATAGATTCCATTATTCTTTTACAACTTGTACTGCAAAAATAAATGGTAAATTAATTTGACATCCTGGGTTGGGAACTAGAATTTGAAATGAAGTTTTTGGCTTGACAGATCACAACTTTGAGTCCGAGTGCGAAACAATTCAAAACAATTCCTTCTTTGACGTAACTTAAATAAAATTTATTTGCATTATATTTTTTATTAAACTGTCATGTACTGTAGGTTTTTAATGTGACTGTTAAGGTCTCTCTTCCGTATCCAGTTCTAAGAACTTCACTGATATATAATGTTTCACTTCTCTGTTTTTAAGTGTTCTGTAGTTTTATTGAGTTTATGGTGTAACTGATGTAGCTTGTTCCATGATGGAGAACTAACTATAATCGATAAACTACTATGTCGAGTGTATAGCTTGATCTTATTTCATCAGTTACTGTTGTCACCAATAGCTTTCCACTTATATTGCCTTCATTTTTGTATCTAAAATACACTCCTTTTTGCTATGGTGTCAAAACTTTTGCAGAATTGTAGATTGTGTTCTCTTCATTCGTCTCTTTCAGTTCAGTTCTTATAGAAGTTCATCTGAAGATATCACAGTTTGCATGTAAATCAGCAACTAAAATCAAGTTATTTTTGTCATTTGTTAGTTTAATCAATCATTTCTTGATCCTTACCTACATCTACATCCATAAGCTGCAACCCATTGTGAATTGCATGGAAAAGGGTACGCCCCATTATACCACATATTCGTGATTCTTCGCATTCCATTCACGTATGGAGCGTGAGAAAAGTAACTGTTTAAGAGCCCATGGGAGTGCGGTAATTAATGTGATCCTGCCCTCACTGTCCCCATGCCCAGTAGCAGTGAAGTACGCCTATATTATTGTTATATCAACTGGTTTGACTGTTGTTTTTACCTTTAGCTTGGCTTCGGTGTGATATGTGTAAGTTTTAGAACAGTCTTTCCTTACTATTACTGCCCCTCCGTTTTGGACTCTGTTTTATTCTTCGCCATATGTTATCGTGCACTATGTTGTATGAAGATACTACTGACGAAGGTAACCACGCAGATGCTATAATACAATAATATCAAAATCTATGAGTGATTCAACCACCATAGAGTTCACGAGGTTATTTGTACACGGACTCTTTAATTGTCATTTGTTTTTTGTTAGTCAGCTAGTGGTATATGTATGTAAATGAAAAAAATGTGTCAATATTTTAATTCGTAAACCAACCTGAGTTGAAACTGTTTCATTAAAAGCCTCGAATGCAAGGACTGAATTGAGAAATTTACACTCTAACCTAATTCTAGTCATAGGAGTGAAACTTTACCTCTCTTAGAGATTAAAACCAATTTGTTTGATTATGTATAATCTAGTTTCACCAACATCATTGACCACATTTTTTCTCTCTCTCTTAGTTTATTCACCTGAAACTAAAGGTTTTCTTATCTCACAGTGAAGGAAGAGCATCTCATGTATGTCGAATTATCAATATCTGTTTCTCAAAGGGCAGTCATAATAACAGGTGTTTTATTTATGTAGCTTTCTTCTTTCCAAGGAGCCTCTTAAGTCATGAACAGTATTTTCAGCATTCACTATGCAAGACTCTACGAGCTGATTGCACACTAAAACCACGAGAGGGGCTAGGTAATGCGTTCTCAGTTATTGTGTGGTTCCTACTCCCAACTCCTATTCATCACGTGGTAGCAATGAAACATTTTATCATCTTTCATTTTCCGAAACGTGTACACATTTTCGATCTCTAATCCTCGTAATCTACTTATATCTTCGTTACCAACGTGATAACTATTAGAAAAATTTTCCAGATTTAAGAAACACATGGGGACGTATCATCACCTAATATGAGCGTCGTTTTCACCGACTTCGTTCTTGCTGGAACAACCTTTCGGTGAAACAGTGTTGAAACAGTGTACGTCTATTACTAGTCAGTACACATTGCTCTATACTCACAGCAGGGAAGCAGTGTGGGCTACATTCGCTTCATGATCAAACAGCTGGCTAAACGTAAGATTGGAACTCGTGCTCCGAAGCTAAAAAATTTTACGTCATATTGTTTTTCTGGAACCATAATTTTCATCTTAAACTGAAGCTTTGTTTCATACGTATATCTAACGTGCCTGGTGACTCAGTGGTATGACACTAAGTTTGCTTTGCGTTCAGTTCTCCTCACAGTCATCAAAGTTCAGTATGGATGTTGTTTCACTGATCGCTGAAGGTAAATGTTTGAACGAATTTTGATAAGGACAACGTAGGTTTCGTTACCAACAGTTACTCAACCCCAGCTTGTGCTCTGTCTGTGAAGTGCTCATCACCGAGAAGACGTGAAAACCTAAACTCCCTTCTTTTTTAGTCAGCATTAATTTAAAGCCTCTGTACTCCTTTCGATACTACCGAATGTACAAATTAACATACCAGCATCATAAACTGAACTGTTTCCATCGAATAAGATTTTTCGTTTTCTTCAGTGTGACGGTAAACAATACTTACAGAGCGTGGACGTCACCAACATAATCATGTGTGTGTGTGTGTGTGTGTGTGTGTGTGTGTGTGTGTGTGTGTGTGTGTGTGTGCGTGTGTGTGTGTTGTGTGTGTTCCCAACTTCATGATTGATTTTTCCATTTTCTCTTAAGTATGTACCCTCTGCGAAACCCACTGGACCATCTACTTCGCAAACATCAATCGTTCATTCCACATGAAGTTACAAATTTTGAACATGTTCTAAGATTTTGTCATTAGGACTTTAAACGTTGAATGTTAGCCGTATTTCTTTATTTCTCTTCCTGGTCGTCCTTGTCAACCACAAGACTGATCAAAGAAATCACAATTTTTAGGACTATACGCTTGTTTCATCCTTGTTACTGTGGTTCGATTCAGCATTGCTTCCTCTTTTTTTATCGTTCCACTTATTGTACGAGAAATTCTGTGTACATCTTTTTTTATTTTTCCTTTCACAATAAAGTTCTGGGAAATCTGAGAATGTGTAAACGTGCAAGCACGGAAAGTAATTTGGCACAACTTGTTAATGGATGTGTAAATGATAACGTAAGTGCAGCGGGTTGGGTACGGACCACTAAATGCCGAGGGTTCTATTTTATGCAGCGAAATTTCTGAGTAATTTTCCATTGCTTTGTTCCGTTTCCACAGAGGGTGCTGTACTCTACCGTCTAGTTCCGAAACTATTATCTGTCCATCGGGAAACAATAACCTCGTGACAAGGGTGTCGCTACTTACGTCATTGTTGAAACCTAGGGACAGAGGTTGTAACGCCGGAAATGCATATTCTCCTATTTCCATCTATTGTACTATAAATTTTTTCCCTGTTTTTTACCTGAAGATATGACATTTCTGTGTCTTTATAGATTGTAATCGTTTTACAATATGTATATACACATATTTATGCATTTTGTCGGTGTATAATTGGTTTGTTTTATAAATATTATTTGTATTTTTACCCTGGATTTTGCCTAGGGAAAACTGTGCTATCGAACGATTACATCGCTATGTAGTGTGGAGAATCAAAGTGTTTAGGATCCTGGGTAGTGTTAACTCTGCAGCGAGGAGCGCGGGCAGGGCACAGTCTGGCTGGAGTAGGACAATGGTGAGGTGTGTTGAGTGACGATCCCGCGAGTTGCCGCGCTTTCGGGGTTTGGCAGCAAGTAATTGCGCTCGACTTGCCATGATTGTTTCTGAAACGGTGTCGCGGACGGGAAACATGAGCTGGCACACATCAAGAGTCCGTTTCGCCTGGTGACCGTGTCGAGAAGAAGGCGCGCTAACATCCAGCTTCTGCAACAGCTAGGGCCGACAATGAGTGACTGTCGCCACCTCCTCGGTCGACGAGTTCAAACCTTCAATCAACCAACAGGGAAGACTGAAAGCACGTAAAGTTTAGAATTGTAAGGGAGACCTCAGATTTTCAAACTGTTCCATTTGCATCACTAAAATACAGCAACTTAGCATGAACCTTTTTTGCTCATTGTCCCAATTGCATTATCAAGCAGGGTCCCTTCATTTTCCGAAATGAACTCGAGTGTCGTTGAAATTAAAACGCCAGCATTAAAGCTATATCATTCCATTTCACAGCTTTAATTTCAAAGTTCAGTGAAAGTATTTATAGTTGGCTACAATATTTAGATTACACAAGTGCAAATTAAGAGTACGAGTTTTGTTACCGTATTTTAGCTTACCTGTGACTGCAGCTCAGCTTGGTACATACTAAATTTTACTATTGTTAATTGTTCAGAATCATTTAATTCAAGTTCAATGTTAAATCTCTTGTTTCTAAATGGCGTAGTTTCAAGTAGCTTTTGAGATGATTGTTGAGGTAGCCCAAGACTAACCATAATTTATTTAATTTCGTAGTGCTTCAGAAGTAAAGTTCACTATTAATTTCAGTCACTAAATTAACTTTCAATTTTCCAGTTTTATTAAGTCTTTTGCTAAATTAAGTCAGAATGTAGCGAAATGTATTACTTATGACTAACATTCAGTTTTCACACAAAACGTGTCAACCTTCAGTTGCCACGCTGTTAGTGCTAATTATATGTACGTTAACCTTTCTTCTTCAGTTATTATAGTAGATGTCCATAGGACTGGCGAATGTAATTTTCCCCAGATCTCAAATATCTAAATAACGCCAGCTAATTGTTAACATAACCACCGCACATTTACCTTCTTTATTAACTTTACCCTTTTTCGAAATTAATTTCCACCAATTTCATTTGCATTTTTCCTTTCATTTAGATGTAACCCTTTCCCCCCTCTTTACCGACAGGTTAACTTCGGTGACGATTGCTTTTCCCAAATTTCCATTAGGTACACGCAGTTTAGTTTTTCACTGTCATTAAGGTCGACAGGTGAGAGGGAGGTAACAAGGTTTTATCCTCGATTCCTGAATGGAATCAGGTACAAAAAAAGGATTGTCGTACCATAAATAAGTTCACTGCACATCAGTAAATTACTAAATGATTTAACAAATGAAATGCAAAACAAAGGAGGGCCGAGAGAAAGAACGTTGAGTGTACCACCGATGAGTTCATAGCAGCCACCAGAAGTAGCTTCCCCCAAGCGCTCTCCATCTGGTTATTGGCCCCAGTCACCGACGTATGTTGACGGGTGCTGCAGGATCCATGCGGATGCAGTCTCACCGATTTTTCCGTCTTCATACGAGGCAGTAAACGCCACAATAACCCTTTTCTCTGTGTATCATAATACAAAATTGTAACACAGCGCGTCAGTGTATCATGTCACAAGAGTAGCTCAACAGGACTGTTATAATACTCTTTCTGATTGAATTCGCAGTGTTCATTTAAAATGTGTTCTTTAAAACGGTTCTTGGTTCCAAAGATCTCAGGCTCCCCCAATTATCGATCAATCTCTCTTCGGGTGTTGTACGAGTATGTAGCTCTTTCCTGTCCTGTTCTATGTTTGTTTTTTATGGTTTTTTGTACAATGTGTATACTAGAAACGTTGAATTTGTAAATACGTATGCCCTTCAAAACGTGTTTCAAACGAAAAAACCGTCTGATCTGTATAGTACTGTTTAGGTAGTACTCAGTCGCTGCAGTTCATTTTGTGTACACCTGAATCCTGGAATTTTTCAAATGGTTCAAATGGCTCTGAGCACTATGGGACTTAACTTCTAAGGTCCTCAGTCCCCTAGAACTTAGAACTACTTAAACCTAACTAACCTAAGGACATCACACACATCCATGCCTGATGCAAGATTGGAACCTGCGACCGTAGCGGTCTCGCGGTTCCAGACTGTAGCGACTAGAACCGCTCGGCCACCCCGGCTGGAAGGAATTTTTCACGTTCAGGTACAAATTTATACTGGATACGTGATCTCGGAATACTGTTTGTTTGAAACCCTACTGTATCGTTTGTATCATTAAAAATTCCTATTTTCTTTGTCATGTTATACCTTTATGTCTTAAGCAATATACTCAGTTTCTGTTTTCTGGCCCTTATTCGTGAGTCCATTACCTAGATGTTATTTATGTCGCTTTTTAATTTTTTTACAAGTATTTATTATACGTTTGGCTTATAACACCCTGCTAAAGAAATCTCTTTCAGTACACCGATTTCTTCATTTATTTCAGTTTGTTGTAATGTAATGCGTACTATACGGTGGACCGTAGGTTGAAGAAAAGCTCTTTTATACTGTTTAAGATGACGTGACGTAATTTAAAAATAAAATCGAGGTACAAGAAATGGTTGTTGTGCTATCAGTAAGTTAACAGCACTTGAGTAACTTTAGAGGTTCTTTCCATAAGTCACGGTAACTACGCCACGTCATGCGAGCATATGGCATTATCGTAATCGCAGTAAATACATCCGAAATTCCGGGGTAAACAGTACCGAAATCAACCAATAGATTTCGAGCGCATATGAGGATCCCTCGGTACCAGCGTTTGAAACATACACTGTGATCTTGACCGTGCTACTAGGTGAAAGCAGACGGGAACATCGGGCATACGTGAAAACTGCCTCTCTTACTGGCACAAATGCTACTCCGTGTCACTCGGAACTACGAGCAGCTATTGGTTACAGGGTATTGGCTATGAAGAGTTGAGTGGAGGCTTACCGACGTAGACACACAGCAACGACAGACTCGGCGATAAATGAGCAACTCCCTTTTGCCCCCACTCCCCTGTCCGCGGCTGTCACTAGACAGTGTTTAACAGAGGACTAGCACTGGACTGTGCGGGAAGTAATGACACGTACTGCTATGTTGAGGAGCCGGCCGGAGTGGCCGTGCGGTTCTAGGCGCTTCAGTCTGGAGCCGAGCGACCGCTACGGTCGCAGGTTCGAATCCTGCCTCGGGCATGGATGTGTGCGTTGTCCTTAGGTTAGTTAGGTTTAATAAGTTCTAAGTTCTAGGCGACTGATGACCTCAGCAGTTAAGTCGCACAGTCCTCAGAGCCATTTTTGCTATGTTGAGGGCAACAGCGTTGCGCATTTTACCGCAGGCCTTGAAGGTGTTCAAAATGGGTACCCAATTAGTTAACAGAGGTGCAGAGGAGGGGGCAATACGAGACCAGACGCATCACCTGAAGCGATCTGAGATGGAAGGGAATGACATGCTCAGTTTGCACTATTGTGTGTGATAATGGAAATGTCGTGTGGCTAGGGCCTCCCGTCGGGTAGACCGTTCGCCTGGTGCAGGTCTTTCGATTTGACGCCACTTCGGCGACCTTGCGTCGAGGGGGATGAAATGATGATGATTAGGACAACACAACACCCAGTCCCTGAGCGGAGAAAAATCTCCGACCCAGCCGGGAATCGAACCCGGGCCCTTAGGATTGACAGTCCGTCACGCTGACCACTCAGCTACCGGGGCGGACATTGTGTGTGATTGAACCATGGTTAGTGCGTCGGAACGAAACTGAAGACACAGTCAGCAGAATGACGTTCTTCAGGCACACCACGACGACATCAGGTGCAACAGAATTCATTATCCTCGAAGGTCACGCTTCTTCTGCCGAATGACAGTATGACAGTCACGATATTCGGAGCTCAATTTGGGACGTACACTTCGGCGAAAACGTTCGGCACCTCTGGATAATTCTTTCATATTCCATGTCAACGCTAGTACCCACAGTGCAGACGTCATCAAGAGTTTCATAGAGCCGAGGTGGTGGGATATACCCCCACACCACACCCCGCAGACCATCAGTCTACGCGACTTGGGCCTCATTCCAAAACTGAAGAAATGCGCTTTGCAAACAGGGTGGATATCCTTACGGAAATTCGGCGGCAGGTGGCACACACTGATGACAATGCCAATGGCATTCACTGCCTTCCCCATCGTCTACAACGGTCTGTGGAGGGAGTCGGAGACTATTTTGTAGGAGAGATGCGGATTTTGATTCGTATTTGTTATATTTTAACTCGTCCATCTCTTTTACTAAACCACATTCTATGTTGGCACTGAGTTACACACGGCCTTACCGGTTGCCAACATACAGTCATCGCATTATTGTGTGATACACCACATTTGCCACAACTTATGGAATGATCCCGTACAATGTAACGTACAGAAGAACAGCGTGAGAACATTGTGCCACCGATGAGTTCATCGCAACCACCAGAGGTCGGTTCCTTCAGGAGCGCTATATCTCGTTGACTCCCCCAGTCGTCGATATACCGTTGACGAGTGCAGAAGGCTCCATGCGGAAGCAGTCTGGCCGAAATTCCATTTTCGCAGAAGACAGTAGTTGTCATAATAATCCTGAAGGTATTTTTATTTAGTCGTCACAACTACAATAAAATGCGTTTTTTCCTCACCAGAAGCGTTTCGCTTTAATGAAGTGAAGCATCATCAGTGGTCTTTAATTAAAGATATATATACTGTTTTATTTGTTTTTAAGATCGAAAAACATTTCTCTAACAATTTTTAGGTATTTATTTACGGTGATTTCTGCTTGGTTTTTCGCCTACACTGGGAAATGCCGTCTGCTAGTAGGTCTTTGGTGTCTTTCTTCTTTAGTCAGTGGTACTTATAGTTTTTTTTTTTTCGTTGCTCTGCAGAACTAGGCATTTCTTACGTTTTACACAGCACACTTTTCGTACAGCTCTGCAGGGCAACAAAACATTATGCTACAAGTATCAGAGTGTAATAAAGAAAAGGACAACAAAAACGTGCAAGCAGACGGTATTTCCTGATGTAGGCGAGAAATCAAGCAGAAATCACCGTAAGTAAAAACCAATAAATTGATAAAGAACTATTTTTCGATCTTAAAAACAAATAAAATCGAAAATAAGTTTAATTACCAGTCACTGATGACGCTTTATCTCAATAAAGCCAAACACGTGTGATGAGGAAAACACAAATTACCTTAAATTTGTAACGACGGAACGAAAACACGCTGAAGAATTGCAAGGCAACTGCGGACCATATGACCACACAGATGAAACAATAATCATGGTTTCCCTGCATCATCATATAAAATTATAACACAAGGCGTAAAAGTGTGATATCACTAGTGTAGCTCCTCAGAAGTGCTATAATACTCATTGTGATTAAACTTATAACGGGCATTTAAAATTTGTTCTTGAGAACATTTTTTGCTTCTGAGGATTCCAATTTCTTCTAGCACACTGAGCAGTCTTCCTTTAGTTTGTGTATGTAGTACTGTAATGTTCTGTTCTATGTTTGTTTTGAGTGTTTCCCATATCGTGTGTATGATAAACTATTTTGTTTTGGAAGTATGTAAGCCCTTAAAAACATGTTTTAACAACCGATAGGTTTTAGCTACGTAGTATTGATCTCAGTCGTCGTATTTCATTTAGTACACACGTGAAATGAGGACTTCCTCACAATCAGGCCCAAATTTATGTCGAATGCGTCACATCAAAGTACTGTTTGTTTCTAACCCTACAGTAAAACCTATTTTTCAAAACATTGCTCTTTTCTTTGTTATATTGGCATGTTATATCCCATAGCTATAGATATTTTTTTTTTTTTGTTTGGCCCATATTCGTGACTGATTTACCTATATGTGATTCAGGTCCCTTCTTGATTTTCAGTAAGAATACCGAGTTCTTTACTCGTTTCACTTGGCTGCAATGTTTTGCGTACTACAAGATGAACCATAGGGATGAAAAAGAGCTCTTTTATATTGTTTGTGATGACATAAATGAGAGTTTATTTTCACGTCGGTAGATGTATCAAAATATCCACATGCATATTAAGTGAGCAACATGAGTTGTGGTTTGAGATTGAAGATAAGTTACAGTGAAGTTCGACAAGAATGGTACAGAAAAAAGAACAAGAATGAATCCGTCATGGTGCCACGGAATATCCATAGCTATTCATTTGGCCAGGGAATGAAGTTCTCTTCCTGAGTGACTCCAGATTCCTGAAAACTGAGGCACCACAATTATTTCTACGGTGATGACTTTCACCAGGTAGCACAAGTATGTACATAAGAACTATGTTAAGAAATATTAGAGCAGAATACGATGAAATAAAAGGTTCAACCCAATTCTCGCGTCAAAAGTGCATGGCTGATACAGGACTAAAGGGATATCTCAATATCTTACAATTCCCGTCCCTAGACTTTCTATGTTATGGACATGGACCTGTGACCTACGTTGACTAGCAGAGAGTGGACGTTGCTAAAATCAAAGAAAATGAATGAACAGTTTTGGAATTTCTCCTCTGAACTGTATGTTCCGCAATAGCGTGTAACAAAATATAGCTATGGTACAAGGGTGGAAGCATTTCAGTCACTCGCAATGATCCTATATTTAAAAGCTACGATCTTGTGGGACACGTATCGTGTTAAAAATAAAATGAATATTTAATGAAACGAGTAGTTTAGAAACGCACTGTCAAAACTAGGACCCGATACGCTATGTTAATCGTAGGTAGGTGTGTAGATATGCATTAAATAGATCTACAGAATTAACCATTATCCGTAACGTTATGACTGATATCACTTTTTGTTCAAAACATTCGCCAACATGCTGGCAGTAAAGAGTTTGATCTGTAGCTGTTAGTGAGGAACGTGAAGAATGTATTTTGCTAGGTAACTTTGTTAAAACAATTTGATCAAGTGCTCTCAGTTGTCATGACCATATCAAAATACCCTTTTTCAAGTTCTCATATTTATATGTTATACTTAAAGTATCCAGGTAATTGCATCGAGATCCTTAGATCAAAGTGGACATACCTTACACTTGTGAGTTCAACATAGCAGCGTAGCTATGGACCACATTAGGGCAGTAACACTGAAACTTTAGTAACACTACTATATCACGGTAATAATGCGATGGACTGGTGTTTGAAAAGAATGATGCTGAAATTTACACCAAATCTTCATTTAGAAAGGCTTTCCTGAATTACTGAAGAGTACCGCAGCAGCTCATTTAAAATACCATGCTTAAGTTTCTTTCAACGTTCACGCGGAAGCGAGACAATGTTCCGTCTCTTATGTTGATCTTGTCCTTAATCGTAAATGTCAGAGTTTCTCGTTTTTACGCAGGAAGCCAAGGTTTAACGATTGTTCCATGTACGTAATTAGTACGGGGTAAGCATAGATACAGAAGAAGGAGATGCAGCCTCACTCAAAGAAGGTGATGTTGCAGCCAAGAGAGGTAAACCGCTGGTCAAGTTATGAAGCTCTCTATGAAGCTGTCTACGATTTTTAGCAGATAACTCCATACATGAGTTCTTGTTACCAAATAAAGATTTGGAAAGGTGGACAGGATGTGAAGTCTGACCGACCCATCTTTTCTAAAGAGTGAATGGGATATTTCGCTACATTTTGAGCTTGTAAGTGCGACGGATCTACTCAAGAAGGTCTGAAATTACGTTAATGTTGTTCATTACTCTTTCTGTGTTTAGAACACAACCGTACGCTTGCAATTTTGTAGAAAATACTTAGCGAATGTATGTATGAGAGTTAGTCACTACCTAAGATGGTGGATGAAGTCAATAAATGTGACAAATCTTAGCTACAGAATGGCGTTTCTGTTCGTAATCGTGCTAGAGAGAGCCAAGCTTTCAGGTGTAAAATGAAAACACTTAAACGCATAAAAATAAATTTTTGGAACTAATTTAGAATTTACAAACGGTGTAATCATAAATAATTCTGGTGCTATTAAAAAGTGGCGATTCACTTAAGCCTCCATGTGTTACAGTAAAACATTTCTTAAATGGTTTCACAAAAATAAGTGTTTGCATGAATGACAAAGGGCTTCATTCCCTACAAATTATTATTAAAAAAATTGTGCATATGTGTTCCAGTAATGAATAAATTAAGCTTGGTGTGGCATTCCTGGCTGTGGCTGCTAGTATTTTATCTTGCTGGAAGCTCGCCTTACTGCAGCTTGATACACGAGAAGTAGCATGTGGTACAAAAGTGGAGTGAGGTACAAACAGCAAATGGTACAGTATGTACCATTCCCGTGGGAGAGTCTGCCAATTGTAGTGAACTTGCTTCTGATTGGTCGACACGTTCTGGTGGTAGGTGCCAGAACGCGTAGTTTCTCTTAATAATTATTTATAAAATTTTCATTGCGTTTAATTCAGTTTTCAGTACGACAATCTCTCATGGTCAGCCTACGAGTGTTCCGTTTTTGTTTATTAAATTTCACTAGCTTTGAGAAACATAAGAGTAATGATATTACAACAGAAGTATTTCGGACACCTTCGGGTCGCTTTGGCACTTGTCACTCTGTTTGGGGTGTTCCTCAGAGCCTGACGTGTATCTCTGTTTCGGACGGACATGTCGTACTCTATATCGAAAGTTGTGAGAAAAGTTACCGTACGACTAGAAAGCTATGTCAAATGTTGTAGAAGACCGTGTAAAAATGATTATTTAAAATACAAACAAACTGGATACAGTTATGGGAGGTGTCGCCTACCATCATTGTCAGTACTACAGGTCTCGCCCTCTATAGTAACAGAAACTAACCTCAGCAAATGGCATCCCATGAAAAGCACAACCACAGGCTGAAGTTCGAGATGACAGCATAGCCGCCTCCGACGAAGAAGACCCAACGACCGACGAGCTGTCTTCTGTGCTGGGGACACAACTTTAAAAGACGACAGGTTGACGGAAAGAACGATTAGTTACTATTATTCAATCTTTACATTTCTCTCCAGCTTCCAGATCTGACTCCACACACGACAACGTGTAATTTTACAATGGCTGCACCATGGGGAGGTGGGACTCTAGGTTACAGTGTAGCAAAGAATCTGGGTGTTATGCTAGCCGTATTCCAGGCTATGATGTGCAATCACAGCTACCTGGCAGGCTGTACTGCACTAGATAACCAGAGGCTCCACAGTGTGGGCTAGCAGCCCACAATGTGTTACCTAATTGTATATCAACACCACAGACAACCAAACTAAGCCAGTCACCAGCACGCGTAGTGGAGTACATTTGCAGACACTACTTCTTATCTGCCAGTTACGTCTCTGCCGAGGCATGTTGTAACAACAACATCTGTACATATAATAATATTTTTCTTCTGATTTTCGATAAATTAGGGTAAGCAATATTTTGATTTCATTTTCTTTTCTTTTCATGTCATTATGTTAAAGAAACTGTAAGCAACTTTAGATGTGAATATTAATATTTATGTCAAATTTTAAGAAATGCTATAACAGAATTGAAGTGTAACACATGTTGAATCTATTGCAACATGTTTAAAATTGTAATTGTGTGCCTGGTCCATACGTAGGCAATATATTAGGATATGTGGAATGTGAAACCTTTGGTGAACACCCTATCTGTAGGGGAGACTTAAAAGGTGGAAGGCAGGCGAGCGCGGGAAAATGCACACGGGCGCGGCACGGCATAACGGGCTCAGCAATGCAGTCGGAGTTGGGCATCGGTCTGAGGAAAACGTTCCGGATCGAGGAGGCTATCCTGGAAAAAGTGGTTTCATTGAGCCTCGGATGTGCCGTTTCCGACGACAATGCAGCATGGCTATATTTTATAGGCACTGAATTGAAAAGGATTGAGACGCTAAGAAGAAGCAAAGTGCCGATACAGCAAGAGCCATAGCTGTAATTGTATGTGTGCTGTGTGCTTCGCCATCTCGCCGCCCGCCAACCGCCGCATCGACACGAACAGGTTGAATCTTTAGAATTGTATTCGTGTGGACCAGTGTTAATTTTGTTCCTGACTGTTCAATAACAACTTAACTTTTACCAGAATTGTCCTATCAATTAATTATCCTTATCACTAACCTAGACAGGGTCCTTTCCACATGTTGTGCAATCCGAGTGCCCCGAGATGAAGATTTATAGTTTACGTTAATAAGAATTTCCTGCAGACCTTTTTATGCTAGAATGAATTTTAAGGAGCTTTATTGTTAGTGAAAATATAAACAAAGAACAAAGGTCTGACAAAGTTGGAAGTTAATTTTGGAACTGGTTTAGTAATGAAACTTAATTAATTTGAGACAAAAATAGTGGTAGTTAAATGAGGAAGTAATAAGACAAAAAGAGCAGTAACTCATATTTTGTTAATCTTGAGTGATTAATGTTTCCAATAGTTAATAGTTGCAACACATTGATCATAACAGTTTCAGGGACCCCTCCCCTCCACTCTTTTCTTTTCTATTCATTTAAATTCTGGAGTTTACTGAACTGATTTGACCTGCAAAGTTAAAGTCAATATAAAACCTAAATTTATCAGTGTTTTACCCTTATTAAAATTGACATTGTTTGTGAGTTTCAAAAGTGCTATTTCTAGGGTAACCTATGCCCAATTTCAGTCAGATCAATAGACAAAACGCAGTTTGTAGTAATCATTATAGTGTAATGATGTGTATTTATAGCTTGTCCAAATTAGTACAGAAAGGGAAAATATTAGTTAAGGAGATTTTTCTGGTTCTAAAATTTACCATATAATGCAGTATTACCACGTGTTGTTATGCTTGTACGTACATCCACTTGTACAAGGAAAAAACTCACTTAATGCCTAATTAGTCTGGCGACCGTATTATTAACAATTGGTAGCATCTGCTGTGTATGTTTCTTGCCCGTCCTAACGTGTAGTTGCACTTTAGACTTGCTTGACGTATCATTGTTTTTACTGAGTGGGCTGATTTTGCATCCATTCAGGTACACGCGGTCAACATATTTACTAAAATCCTTTCTTATAAGGTGAAGCCCGTCAAATTATCATAGTACAGGCTTTAAAGAGTTAACGTACGCCCGAGAGCAGAGACGTTACAAGTGGCGACCATGACAGGACATCCAGTTGTTGTCGGTCACAAATTAAAGTAAATACCGAACAGTGGATGTTCAGTGGCTCGAATTGTAATAACATTCAGTAAAGTAAATAGCAGTGAACGTCAAGTACAGTGGAGAGGTGTAATTGGCATTCAGTATGGACAGGAGCGTAGACACGGTAGATGTGCCGAGCGTAATGGAAAATGCGGATGGCAGTAGCAGGAGTTTACGCAGCCAAATAACAGATGGCGTTAGCGGAAGACAATTGGCGTACATACAATATCATGAACATGTTAACGAACAGATTGAAATGTCGAGATCGTCTCGAACACAGCTAGGGATAAAACAGGAAGTAGAGGGTGACTTTGTAGATGATAGTGGGTATGTGAATGAATCCACTGATACGTTTGATTCACCACAGATAAAGAAAGAACCGAAAGAAAAATCTGAGGTAGGATCAGAACACACCGAGTCAGTAGAACAAAACAGTGTGAAGATTTTAAGCATGAACGATTTATGTGAACAATTAACCAAACAAATTGCAGGACAGAGCGAGCAGCTCAAAACACAGAATGATCAGCTTAAAAAACACGTTGACGAGCAGCTCAAAACACAAAGTAATCAGCTCAGAACACACGTTGACGAGCAGCTTAAAACACAAGTTGGTCAAATTAAAGCACAGGTCGAAGATCAAGGAATTAAAATTAGTAAACAAATAGAACAGGTAGAACAAAAAGTGGGTAATTTAAGTTCTGTGGTAAATACAATGAAATTTGAAATTGACACCATTAACAAAAATATGGATACTATGCAGGGGGAAATTGACAACATTAACAGTAGGTTTGATGTTGAAATTCTCAACATCCAAGAGAAAGTAGAGCCTCTGGTTGAAACAAAAGTAGACGAAAAAGTTTTCGGTCTTAAAACTGAAATCGTAAACGAATGTCAACACGGAATCTCACAATTGAAAAAGGCAGTTTCAGACACTGAAAGATATTTAGGTGAGAAAGTTACCGGATGTGTACAAAAATGTGAACGAAATACTTCGAAAATTCAAGGCAAAAATTTCGAATTCGGGAGTAAAATCAAAGATAGGCCTGGTGTTGTCTGTAATGGCACACCACTTACGAAGCTGTTGGAAGGTGAGGAACGCTTCGATCCCGCCAAGAAACATAACGGATGGCATCCGTTAGATTTCATCAAAAATTGCGAGAGTATGTTTCCTGAACACTTGTCTGGTCAGGAAAAGATAAACGTAGTAATTAGCGCCTTAGCAAGTGACGCTAAGCGCTGGGGAATTAATTTGAATACCGAACGAATGACGTTCGAAGAATTTAAGCAAAGGTTTACAGAAGAATATTGGTCCGAACAAAAAAAGGATCATTCATGGCACGAGTTTATCATGGCCAAGCTTCATGATAACAGGGGCAGGAATTCTTTGAAAGATTTCTGCGAATATTGGCACCGGAAATTGACACATTTAAGAGGTAGAAGATCAGATTCAGAAATTATCTGGGAGCTATATAAAAAGCTTCCAGAAGATTCAAAGAGATATGTAGGAAGCAATCATCGCAGCCTCCAAGCGTTTCTCGAAAGGGTCGAAGACGAAGACCACTAGCGCGAAAGTCGTGCCAATTATCAAAATTTTGGTAACCGAAATAACCGTAATAATGACGAGAGAAATGACGGCGAAAGGTTTCGCGTCAATATGATACAGAGAGGTAGAGGTAGAGGCAGAGGAAGAGGAAGTAATCCAGGTCGCGGTAGAGGATACACCGCGCAAAATAATAACGACGTGGGAAACTGATTTCCGTGAACGTTGCGGGCCAAACGGAAGCGGACAATATATACTGGCCCCGAGTTAAGAAAAGTTACCGAATTGACAGTAATGTTATGAGACAGGTTAGAGACAGGCGTGGAACGACGCAACGTGTTGTTGCGAAACAAGCGTCAGGTGCGAGCCAGAATGAGTCATCTCGGCCGCGCAGAGTGCTACTTGTTAACAGGCGAGTGGAGCATCAGAGGGCAAGGGCCCAGCCTAGCAGAACAGCTGTTCAGAGAGAAGCTGCTAGCAATACGGCAGCATTAAGTACGAACATAGCCGTAAGAGCTGATGAATATATTACGAGTGACAATTTCGTTGCGAAGGATATAATAGATGTAACTGTGAATACACAGAGAGGTGCGGATAGCAGTGATTGCAATGAAGTAAAAGGCGAGAATGGATTAGCGGAAGAAAGTAATTGGCGTGTGCAGATCGACGATCTGTACAAGGGCCTAAAGCAATGTGAGTGGGAGGATTTTAAGAAGGAGTATGAAGCAAGGAAGTTAATTAGTGAAAAAGGAGGTAGTAGGGACGTCGATAAGGTGACGTGGCCCAAATTTGAAGAGGAGAGAGTAAATAGCGGCGTGCAGAGTACGCGTGCTGCCGATAGGACGTAGGTTAATGATAGGCAGGAATTGGAGGATGAAATCCTTAGCATTGACGAGGGAGTAACTTCTGTTAATGATCCGCCAACAGTACAAGCTGCTACCGAAAGGCACCGAGGGGAAGAGGCAGATAATTACGTAAACGTGATTGAAGTCCACGAGGATTACACTAAATATGAATTAACAGTGGATGTGAGTAAAGCTGATAATGAGGTCGTTTTGCCAAAAGAGGAAATTGAATTAAAATCAAAGCCTGACGAAAATACAGAGGAAGAACTTAGTGCCTGTCTCAGAAAAGCTTTTATGTTAGAACCTGAAAGCGATCCAGAATGGTCGGATTCGGACGATAGTTCAAATGACGAATATTTCGGTACTGGTGAAAATAATGGGGATGCAGGTAATTGCGATATTGTATCTAATGATGACGAAGTTTCATAACAAAACCCAGATGTTGAGACCGAACAAAGAAAGAAAGAGCCACCTGATGACTTAAGGTCTATTTTACAAAGAGTTCAAGTAAATAATGACTTTGAACTCCCGGAACCAAAGAAACCGCCAGATATAGGTGAGGTGAATGTTAAAAGCATATCTTGGGACGATGTTATCGTCGACCCGGATTTGCTTAGGGAAGACCCAAGTAATGAAAAACATTCGACGGTTAAACAAACTATAATACCAGTTGAAATTTATGATGTGAAATTGCAAGTACTTCTTGATGGATCTCAGATAAGCGCAATCTCCCAGTGCTTTTTCGAACACATTTGTGATAATCCTGGACTAGTAATTATGTCAGTAACGGGTGTAAAACTGTTGGTGCTACGGGCAAGACTAGCAAGCCGGTAAAGAACCAGATTTTGGTGGAATTTAGTATAACAGGACAAAAATTTGAACACGATTTTTTGGTTGTGCCAGACTTGAGTACTGAAATTATTCTGGGAATAGATTGGTTAGATAAAGAAAAGGTTATTATTGATTGTGGCCAGGAAGTGATCAAAATTAATAATGCATCTAGGAATTTGGAATTAAAATTTGAGGAAAATGGGAAGGTGTTCGATTCAGAAATTGATTCTTTGTTGTTGGAGATCGACCAAGGGAATGATGGTTTGACAAACAAGTATGGGGTGTACCATGTCCAGAGGTTAATAAATGAGAGTGACAAGCAGGGGCAAGTTTTTAATAGTCCTCATTTGAATAATCCACTTAAGAAAAATAGTGCTTTTGTGTGGACCGAAGGGTGCATGAGAGATTTTGAAAATTTAAAAAGGGAACTTTTGAATGACAATATTTTGCATCACCCCATCCTGTCAAAACCTTTCCATATGAGTACTGACAGCAGTGCTTATGGAACTGGTATAGAAGTTTTCCAAGAAATCTGTGGGGGCAAAGTAATCGAACACAGGACGATCGCATTTGCAAGTAGGACTCTAACAAAATACGAGAGAAACTTCACTATATCGGAAAAGGAAGCTTTAGCCATTATATGGGGGTTAAAGAAGTTCAGAAATTATTTGTGGGGCCATAAGCTCATTATACATACTGACCAAAATGCTTTAACTTTTCTTAAGGATTGTCGTTTACTTAATGGCAGGCTAACTCGTTGGGCTTTGTACCTGCTACAATTTGATTACGATATTTGCTATGTTAAGGGTACTGAGAATTATGTGGCAGATGCGTTATCTCGATTGCCTAATAGTATGAGTGAAGTCCCCAATGAAAATGGTGAAGAGGGTACTTTTCAGATAAGGTATATGAAAGAGGTTTCAGGATAAAGGAAAATTGAACAAATATGTAAAAATATGAGATACCATCAGAATGAGGATCCCACATGGAAATCTGTAAAGGTTAATTTTGACAGTGTGCAGTATCCTCAAATTAAGAAGCATTACAAAATCTTTAAAGGCATTTTATATAGGAGGAAAGATTTAGCCACTGAGGAATGGAGAGTATGTTGGCCACACCAGTTTGATACCGAGGTCATAGACTATTTTCATTTAGCATTGGGGCATAGTGGTCCAAAGAAGTGTTTGGATAAATTGAATAATGTAGTAGTGCTTACTGGTAGTGTCAGTAAGAAGGTAAAGGAACGGGTTAAGTCGTGTGATGTCTGTCAAGAGGCCAAAGTAGGGAACAAAACTAGTAGGGGTCCAATGCAAAGTACATTACCTGAAGACACCCTAGACTTATTATCGGTAGACTTATATGGTCCCCTCCCAAAGACTTCGGGAAATTGTGCATATATTTTAGTAATTTTGGAAGTAATCTCAAAGTTTGTGAAATTATACCCCTTGAAAAGAGCAACAGCAAAAGCCGTATTTAATAGGATGGTCGAATACTTCAGAACCATCGGGAAACCCAAGGCAGTACTATCTGACAATGGATCCCAGTTCATATCCAAAATTTGGAAAGAAGGAATGGAGCAAAATGGTGTGGAGGTTAAATATATATCAGCTTATCATCCTGCTAGCAACCCGGTTGAAAGGTACATGCGAGAAATCGGAAGATTGTGTAGAACGTACTGCAGTCGTAGCCATAGGGCCTGGGGCAAGTTTATATCGGACTTTGAGACTGTCATGAACACCTTACATCATGAATCTACTGGGTTCCCACCAGAAGAAATTTTGTTAGGTAGCAGGAGTAAAAGTTTAATTGAGGAAAAACTAGAGTTTCCACCTTGTACAAGTTTGGGGTTGAGTCAAAAGAAAGAATTAGTCAGAAAAAGGGCAAAGCAAAAAGCTGAATCTAGATCAAAAAGACACGATAAAAATCTGAAAGTTTCAAAATTTAAAATTGGGGATTATGTTCTTTTAAAAACCCACGAAAAGTCTAGTGAACTGAACCATGAAATTTCCAAATTTAAATATATTTGTAATGGACCGTATATAATACAGAACAATCCACACGATAATGCTTACTACCTGATCTACCCAAAATACAAAAGACCTGTAGGTGTAAGAAATGTTGTGGACCTGAAACTGTATGTTCCTAGAAATGAGTGACATAAGGATACTCAGAAAGGAATTTGGAGCAAATGTGCTGTACCCTATGTTGAAACTATTTTATTCAAAATGTAACTAATCTCTGTAAATATATGTATACAAATATCAGTATGCTAATGTAGTTATGTGAGTTTCAGATTACCAAATGCACTAGAAATGTAAGAATGTATGGAGAAAAGGACTGAAAAGGAAAGGGTAAATGCCGAAAACCAAAGTGGACAGTATATGAGTCATAATATGAAAGACTGCCAAACACTAATGAGGGCAGATAAATTGTAGGAGTGATACAGGAGATGTGACAATATGAGGTGAAAAGGACTGCCCAAATCTGAATAATAGGCAGCAAATATTTGTAGTAAATTTTCTGAATATTATTGTGTGTCTTTTGTTTAGTAAGTAAGGAAATGGACTGCCATTCAATGCAAGCAGCAATAAATTGTCTTATAATGTATATAGATACGGATATTTACATTTGCTTTTGTAGTTAAATGTTTGTGTTCAAGATTTTGAAATTATTTCTTTGAGAAATTTAGTAAAGATGAGTAATTTGCTATTTAAATAATGTTGTGATAGGAGAGTGGACTGTGCCAAAGGCACTTAAGTAAATGATAAGTAAATGTTCTTGATATGTTAAAAAAAGTGTAGATCTATATAATGTGAGTGAAAGGAAGCTTATGGTATAAAAAAAAATTTTTTTGGATGGGAAATTCACATAAAGATTCAGAACCACTGTATAAATGTAAAATTTAGTGTTCCCATCAAATTTATACTTCGTTAAATTTACTGGACACAGGGCCATGTGTAACAACAACAACTGTACATATAATAATTTTTTTCTTCTGATTTTCGATAAATTATGGTAAGCAATATTTTGATTTCATTTTCTTTTCTTTTCACGTCATTATGTTAAAGAAACTGTAAGCAACTTTAGATGTGAATATTAATATTTATGTCAAATTTTAAGAAATGCTATAACAGAATTGAAGTGTAACACATGTTGAATCTATTGTAATATGTTTAAAATTGTAATTGTGCGCCTGGTCCATACGTAGGCAATATATTAGGATATGTGGAATGTGAAATCTTTGGTGAATACCCTATCTGTAGGGGAGAGGTAAAAGGTGGATGGCAGGCGAGCGCGGGAGATGCACACGGGCGCGGCACGGCATAACGGGCTCAGAAATACAGTCGGAGTTGGGCATCGGTCTGAGGAAAACGTTCCGGATCGAGGAGGCTATCCTGGAAAAAGTGGTTTCATTGAGCCTCGGATGTGCCGTTTCCGACGACAATGCAGCATGGCTATATTTTATAGGCACTGAATTGAAAAGGATTGCGACGCTAAGAAGAAGCAAAGTGCCGATGCAGCAAGAGCCATAGCTGTGATTGTATGTGTGCTGTGTGCCTCGCCATCTCGCCGCCCGCCAACCGCCGCATCGACACGAACAGGTTAAATCTTTAGAATTGTATTCGTGTGGACCAGTGTTAATTTTGTTCCTGACCGTTCAATAACAACTTAACTTTTACCAGAATTGTCCTATCAATTAATTATCCCTATCACTAACCTAGACAGGGTCCTTTCCACATGTTGTGCAATCCGAGTGCCCCGAAATGAAGATTTATAGTTTATGTTAATAAGAATTTCCTGCAGACCTTTTTATGCTAGAATGAATTTTAAGGAGCTTTATTGTTAGTGAAAATATAAACAAAGAACAAAGGTCTGACAAAGTTGGAAGTAATAAGACAAAAAGAGTAGTAACTCATATTTTGTTAATCTTGAGTGATTAATGTTTCCAATAGTTAATAGTTGCAACACATTGATCATAACAGTTTCAGGGACCCCCCCCCCCCCTCCACGCTTTCCTTTTCTATTCATTTAAATTCTGGAGTGTACTGAATTGATTTGACCTGCAAAGTTAAAGTCAATATAAAACCTAAATTTATCAGTGTTTTACCCTTATTAAAATTGACATTGTTTGTGAGTTTCAAAAGTGCTATTTCTAGGGTAACCTATGCCCGATTTCAGTCAGATCAATAGACAAAACTCAGTTTGTAGTAATCATTATAGTGTAATGTTGTGTATTTATAGCTTGTCCAAATTAGTACAGAAAGGGAAAATATTAGTTAAGGAGATTTTTCTGGTTCTAAAATTTACCATATAATGCAGTATTACTACGTGTTGTTATGCTTGTACGTACATCCACGTGTACAAGGAAAGAACTCACTTAATGCCTAATTAGTCTGGCGACCGTAATATTAACCGTTGGTAGCATCTGCTGTGTATGTTTCTTGCCCGTCCTAACGTGTAGTTGCACTTTAGACTTGCTTGACGTATCATTGTTTTTACTGAGTGGGCGTAAGTCTGATTTTGCATCCATTCAGGTACACGCGGTCAACATATTTACTAAAATCCTTTCCTATAAGGTGAAGCCCGTCAACTTATCATAGTACAGGCTTTAAAGAGTTAACGTACGCCCGAGAGCGTGGACGTTACAATGTACTCTCGATGATACCCGGCGTCGAGATAGTCGGTTGAGTCTGCTGAATCAATTGGATCTACACCTCACAGCGTCGTGAGTTCCAGTCGCAGCTGCAATCTAGGGTCTGCTCTTCGTGGAGCCGAAACAGTCCTGCCGCTCCACCCACAGCTTCGACCCAGAGCTCCACCACATACCACCACAACGAGCAGCCAGTAGTCTAAGCTCGAGCGCTCGTCTCTACCAACATCCTCCCATCTCAAGCTCCGAACTCCTGCGGTGGTTTAATTTTGACCTTGAGAAGCAACCACTAGCTGTCATTAGTGATACACGCAGGACTGGACTTAAACTAATTCCAAATCAATGTAATTAGTGACAGACTTCTGACAGAATTTCCAGTGTTGTCGATTGCTACCAACAAACTAACAAACTTACAGATTCACGGTTTACATACTAAATCCCAGTCTAGAAGATCAGGATTTTTGAGTCAACGGATATTTCGTGCCCCAAGCACACTGTTTTGTGAATTACGTCAATTTCCACGCTTGTGTGATAAGGTGTTTATTTTTTTATACGACCTGGGGAACTTGTTTATGAGTGTGGACTCAGTCCGGTCACGATAATTAACAGGGACGACGTCATTTGGGTTAACAATTTGTCCCAACAGACAATAGCGACGAAGAATTTTTAAATTCCAGTTTTTATATGTTACCACCGTAGTCAGTGAAACTGGTAATTAAGGAAGGCAAGATTGTGTTACGATTGTGGACGGGGCCTGAATCAATTACTATGGGTTTGCTTTGCAATTTCACTCTTTTATTTTAATAAATAATTTTTGAAAACAAGCCAATGAGGCCGCAATCAGACTTAAGGCAAATAACCACAATCACGGCTGAAGGCCTTCAACGCGGAAAAGGGCAGTTATTTAAAATTTAACATATACATAAAATTCAGACAGCCATTAATTTTGAGGGCAAGCCAATGTGGTCGCAATCAGAATTTTAGGGCAAGTAACCCCAATCATGACTGAAGGCCTTTAACGCCAGAATGGCGACTATAAAATATTTAACAAATATGCTGTGAAAAGGCGAATGGCATAGCAAAAGTTAATTTAAAACAACAAACAACAGATCACCAAAAAGGTGAGACTAATGATGGGCCGGCCGGAGTGGCCGTGCGGTTGTAGGCACTACAGTCTAGAACCGAGCGACCGCTACGATCGCAGGTTTGAACCCTGCCTCGGGCATGGATGTGTGTGATGTCCTTAGGTCAGTTAGGTTTAAGTAGTTCTAAGTTCTAGGCGACTGATAACACTATAAGATAAGTCGCATAGAGCTAAGAGCAATTTGAACCATTTGAACTTATGATGGTAACTTAATAACACAAAAATAAAACAAAAGACAAGGGCCACTGACAGACGGTGCTCCAGGAATCGACCTCCGAGTAGGTCACACCAAATACACTTTCGCGAGCAAAGAGAAAGGCAGCCAAGAGTTGCCTTCAGATCACAAGATGATAACTCGGACTAGTGGCAACCTAACGAGCGACTAATGATAATCTTGGTGAGGCTAATTGACATCCAACAAAACTAATGCAAGATGTAAAGTTACGTCAAAGCCAGAACCGGTGGTCTGGACTCCGCCCGCAGAATACTGTGCTTAGAGCGCCCAGAACAAGAAGGAATGACTACCACTAAGGTAGAAGAGCGCCACTCAACCTACACTCAAGAAGCTCTCAAACTTATACGCCTCACCGGTCAGCGGCGGAGAGGCGAGGAAATGTACACTGCCGTTACATACACTAACCCCAAGGGCAGATAACTGGTGCATTAGCAGCCACAAGGCACAAAAATACCGCTGGTTGAACCTAACAATGTAAGAAGCTGAAAATAGTAAATAGTAATTAGAGGCTCAGGAAGGCTAATCAGATCCACCTTCCCCAGGCACTCCACTCGCTGCTTTTCGCCTCGGCGACACTACGAGCGGGAACACGCACCCAGGTGACTAGAGAATCGCGAAATTTCACAATGGTAGAGGTTTCTATACGCGAATTGCAATGCATTCAGCTTAAACATCTAGGATCCGGTTTCGACGTGGTCGTGCACCGTCTTGACCTCTACCCTTCGATCCGGCAGTCCATACAGGCCACCAGCGGTACCGTAGTGTCGTCGCTCTGCGCCGACCTCGCTGCTCCTGCGTCCGCAACCGACCTCCACACTCACACCCACATCACACGGAAAGAACGAAGTCGCCCAAAGATAGGGCAGCTGAACTACATATCTATAAGCGCCGCTGCTGCCACTAACGGACGGGCAACGTTTACGAAACCGAGTGGTGCCAGTGAACACGAGATGAAGACAAGCAAACTCAATCGTGCCAACTAAACGATACGGTCTGGCAGAAACCTGCACACGGCACCAACGCGACCCGCAGCACAGCTCAGTCAGTTCGGGCAAAGACAAAAAAATGTTCAAATGTGTTTGAATTCTTATAGGACTTAACTGTTAAGGTCATCAGTCCCTAAGCTTACACAATACTTAACCTAAATAATCCTAAGGATAAACACACACCCATGCCCGAGGGAGGACTCGAATCTCCGCCGGGACCAGTCACCCAGTCCGTGACTGCAGCGCTTGGCTAATCCCACGCGGCGGGCAAAGACATTTTCAGAACTTTTATGCACCTTGGTTGCACAATTTACATTTACAGAGGAACTATGCTAGTCATGTTTTTTTCATTCCAGTGTTGCAAACGCAGAAGCTGGAAACTGAAGCAGGTACTGCTTTCCTCACAGCAACTTCGGAAAGAATAGATCAATCTTCTGAAAACGTTGCCTCATGTGAGCGCTACCCCATTCCAGATTTGGAAACAATGACTCCATGATTTCAAGAAATCCATGAATAGTTGGAGCAATGTACAGATTGCATCAGAAGGGTGGGAGAGCACTTCGTAACCTCAATATTTCGAGGTGACATTCAACAGGTTTTTCTCTTAACCTATTATTGGGCTAATTCATGTCAGATTTTTCTAAGAATTAACCCTTGTGTAGGCCATTCTGCCCAATCATACATATTTAGTTGAAGGCCCATCTAAATACCTATTATCCTTCGCGGTATATTCCCAGCACTCATGAGCACAATTAACATTCCAAGACATCTTCCACAACGTTAAGGGCCTCTCTGCCAGTGCTTCCTTCTTCTAGACAAACTCGAATCCCCAAGCGCTTCAGCCGCCACTGGACCTATGTAATCCCTCTTGGCACACCATTACCTGCACTGTGGTGATACCATACTAGTTGCTTAAAGCACTATTTCCACTTTGGCACTATGTAGGGAAACCAGCCCTTGTACGATGGACTATGTGAGGATGAAGTTTTCCATTTTCAGCACCATTTACATCTATCTGTTGTCATGATATATTTCCGGTCCCTGTTACAAATTTTCTTCCTGAGCCAGTGCACCCATAAGCTCCGTGGTGTAACGCCTCCTGGAAATATTTAGTGCAAAATATATGTGAATTATGTCCAAATGTCGCAAGAAACACAGACACGGGACATAGCACTTTGATTGGATATACAAGTCGCATGTATGATTCGACCAAACCAAAGTGTATTTAAAGACTATGTTGATCATCCTGCTTTCTTTCTCATAGCTGCGCGAGTTGTAATGTCTGGAGCCGCGTGGGATTAGCCGAGCGGTCTAGGGCGCTGCAGTCATGGACTGTACGGCTGGTCCGGCGGAGGTTCGAGTCCTCCCTCGGGCATGGGTGTGTGTGTTTGTCCTTAGGATAATTTAGGTAGGCTTAGGGACTGATGACCTTAACAGTTACGTCCCATTACGTTTGAACATTTGTAACGTGTGGATGCTCTCATTTCCCTCGGTGCATACTGCTGGAAACTATGTACTTTTTATCTTTAAAATATAACTTATGTTTGTTAATGTGATACGAGATTTTATTTATGTGAAAATTAACAACCTCTCTCTGAGTATTTGTATAATTAATTTCAGACAGAAATTTGGATTGTTGGCAGCCATTTCTGCTTGGATTACTAATTCTTTTAAATACGGCCGCAGCGGCCAGTTCATTCACACGAAAACTATGTAATTGCTCATGACGAGTTGTTACGCAGGTACTGTGAGATAAACAATAGAACGTTAGTAATTCATATCACAGTGTTTAATACTGTTTATCTTATAACTACACGGGCTTAAACTGCTGGAAATTCGTGTATAAAAGCCCGCAATTGCAAATAACTTGAAATTATACCACGCAGATCATTTCATATTATTACGTTAGTAAAACATTTTTAGACTTACAGTTGACTCCTCCAGACTATTCAATAGAGGCTTTGCTCCACTCCCCGCTGACTCACCTAACTACTTGCTACGTCTTAGTGAGCAGGTACCCTTCAGGTTTTTGATTACAAATGCGACGTGCTTGATAGCAACGTCATTCCTGTCTGAAAACGACGTTCAGGCCACATCGGCAATGCGGTCACTATCTTACGGGACTCGGCCATTCAGGTCGTACAGCGAGTAACGTCAGTTGTAGCACGTCAGACCCTCATAGCCTATCAGAACTGCATAGAATCCACGTGTTGGACACTTCCCAGTTTTGACACCAATGTATTTTTCAGTGGTAAGTAGTGACGGTGTTATATTTTCACCTCATTAAACTGCATTTCAGGTACAGGCTGTACCCAAAACACTGAGGGTGAGTAGAAAGATCGTTCGACTACGGTACCCAGCCCTTCCACCACAGCCGTAACTATTTCTCCTTCTCCGTGAAGCGATTTCCGCAGGCTGCAGGTAAGGCTCTCACACGATATGAAACTATGGATACGCGAGCCAGTGACTGGCCTTCGTCTGATTTATTATGCACCATATTGCATGGTTAAGTGCTTTTCTCGTGTCGATCCGTTGTTGTTCCAACCGGAATAGTCACATGACTCAGTGTACTTGCACTGTTTTCGGGAAGACTGATCTACAGGACACAACAGGCAGTCCGACAGTCCACTCGCAGCGACACTCCTAAGTAGTCGTGGACCAAGAGTAGGACTTCAGATGCTCCCCCATAGACATTTAAACGAAAACACGCATCCACTCCAAGACAGGCCTCCGTTACCAAATTCTGCGTCGAGATTTTGCCTCCTACAATGGGACCATCCATGTTCACATACGGAAGGCTCTTCGCAAAGTCTGGCAAAGCATTGCATGGACAGGGACACAAAAGCCGAGAGCACCCACACCTAAGGACATGGTCTAAGAAGACCCCGAGGCGGCTCGTTCCTGTGACCAGTACCTAGATCGAAATCACCTCGTGGGGAAAAGATTCAGGATTTTCGTCCAGCACCGAGGTGGCCCCATCATCTTTATACCGAGTGGAAGGGGCGGGGGGAGGGGAGGTGAAGGAAAGCTGTATCCCAGGCCTTCGCTTGCAACTACAAGGCAACACAGCCGTTCAGGACTGCATCAACCGGTGGATTGTATACCAACACCACTGCGAAGCAAAATACTCCTGCCTGTTTCGGAGTTAACTTCCAGTAAGAACTACAAGAAATTTGAGGCGCCAGGCTTGCTACCAGCAGTGCACGTGAAGACAGTATCTGGCGTTACCTTTGCAGGCAGTACTCCGCAACCGCCGCTGATGTGTCCGATAGGGCAAGTACTTAAGATGCCGCCTGGCCATTAGCGAGTCAGTTTAGTTCCCTGAGGATGCAGGATCCACACTTCGTAACGTCCTGAGTACCAGTCACACCTCCAATCGAGTATCTACAGCGTAAGCTGTTCCAACAGCAGCAAAAATAAAAGAGATTCAACGCAGCAGCACAGCAACGAGCATCCACCTGCCTGCAACCGGAGCCCTACCCTCACTAGGACTCTGAACTTCTGGGATGGAATATGTTTGTGATAGCACCACTAACTGTCACCAGTAGTAGACGTCCAACTGAACTTAGGAAAATCCAGTACTGTCGATTTCCGCCAACAAACTCCTAACCTTGGAGACTTACCATTGATACTCTAAATCCAGATAAGTAACATTATCATTTGCAATTTATCACACTTACTGAATTTTCATCCCTGAGAACACTGGTTTGCGAGTTCTTTTACTTTCTGTGTTTGTTTGATCGGTCCGGGAAACTCGTCTCTGGTCAGCAGAGGGTTGATGCTCCCTTGTCGTTTGGCCCATATAGCGAATGAATTTTACAACGTTCTTGCACATCACTTTTTCTCGAAACTCTGGAGAACGTATTCCTCCTACGGGGAGGAACTAAAGACTAACTGACAGCGGAATATAACTTCCTAAAATCATTTATAATAAATATTTGTCATTGACTGATGTTTCAAACTTTCAGTCGTATGACGTTTACACTGTGCAAAAGTCACCTAGAAGAGGGTGAACGGTTGTCAGCCGAAAGGTCGTGGCATGATGTCGGCGTCATCATGCTGCAAGCCCGAAATTTCATGGGATATTCATTAATCCGTGGAAACTACAAGAACATTTGGCTATTTTCAGTATTAGAACATGAACTGAATTGAACTTGTGACATAAACTGTCGGATAATTTCTTTTCGAGTTTCTCTTTCTTCATCTTCTAGTTCCTTCACGTATTAGGCTGTAAAGTTCGTCACCACTATCAAGTCTTACAGGTGGTGTTGGAGTGTGCATATTTTTGTTGATCATCGCAAAGAACTTCTTCTCCTTGGATAATATACATATGGTGTAATGGCAATACGAGTGCTGTTCGTTCTATTTTAGAGGATTATTCCTTTTTGTTCCGTACCCCTCTACTCTTTACTCCAAATATCTTTTCTATTACTCTGTAACAAAATTTGTGTGTCAGCTGCTTGTAGTCATTTTCCTTTTTTGTCGCTAGACTCTACAATTCACTTCTCCACGGAAGACTAAAATTTCCTAAATTTTACTTACATTCACACTTAATTTTACTGCTTTATTTCCATCGTATATTTTCACTTTGCTTTTGAAAGAACAAGTCATTCACTAATGTGTCTGCTTATTCAAGTCTCATCATAAGACTGAACCGTTTCTTTGCCTTCTAGTACTATCGCACAAACAATGTGTTCAGAACGATAATTTTAGTCTTTCTCGAGTGTTGTAATTGATTTCCCTACTCAATTCACAGTTTACATGTAAACGAGAAATTGAATGTTAGCTTTAGTAAAAATTCATAAAACGCTTTCTTGTTATTAAAAGTAACGTTGTCTGTGAATTGTAAGACTTTAGCATCTTCTAACCTTAGGCGAGAAGGAGGGATATAATGAAAGTTGTGGCAAGGATTTTTTCCCATTACAACGGTCGCCAGATGACGTAGATGCGGCGCCCTGGGCTCTGTCGCTCTGCGGCGCTACGATATTAATCTATATTCGCCCGCGTCCTAATACAATGTTATTGCCTCCGCTAGGCTGCGCATGGAATGTGAAATAATGTAATTTTAAGTGCCACCTGGTGTGCTCTAGGCACATAAAATGACCTCCGTGATATCATTGCACCTATATATATAGCAATCTGTGCAACACAGTCCCTGTGAAGTATTGCGTCAAACAACACCATACTGACGGAGACAGAATGTAGCACCTACGTTAGTCACTTCGTAACCTTTAATTCGGAAGTGTTGTGATAAAATTATTGATTATTTACGCATTAGGTAGCTGTATTTCTGATAGTTGATTTACAATTGTAAACTGCAAAAGCATTTCACAGAATTAAGGACAGTTACTAAATAAACTGAGAAACTCGTTTGTAATGTGAGAACCCTACCGTTAAAATTCAAATGATTTTACAGCACTTATACAGTAAAGAAACAATAAAAAGATCGTTTCTACGAAATGTAAAACATGTGAAATTTGTGAGTGTAGTGTGCCCACATACGAGTTACAGAGAGGAAACATTTGGTGTAAAGGTAAAGAAATGTAGGTGTCACAATTTAAAAAGTTATGGCAACGGGAAAATGGTGCTTCAGACAAAAGCAACTAACGGCAAACAAGAAAATGACTAAGACCTCATCAGTTCAAAAAAACTCCCTGAACCCCTCTGTTCCTGATTCATGTTCCATTCACTAGGATGTAGAGTAACAACTGCTTCACTTACATTTTCTACACGACATTTTGCTTCTTGTACCCATTAGTCACGAACTGCGGAACAATGCAAGTGGGTCACCTACTTCACTAGAGTATAGGAACATATATGATCTGTGAGGCGTGATTCCAGAGCAATAAATCGCGAACGTGAGGTGTAACTGCCCTGTTAAATTGTTAAAAGCTTAGTCAGTCGGCGTCGTAATTTTGAAATAAGATTTTGTATGAATCTCAGGTAATAAATATTTCGCGTGAAGCACCGTTGCGACACAGGCAAAAGTCAACTGTGGAAACTATGTTACTAAATATTGAAAGTAACGCTATTAAGGAATACACAAGACTGGCTACATCAAATAAGAGGTCAGGAACATTCGCGAGTGAGTGGTTCAAAATAAGAACTAATACCGTAAGGGAAATGGCTCATAAGTGTAGTTACGTCAGTACACATACAGTTATATGCGAATGTACAATAGCGACAGAGGCACGTACATTCGAAGTATTACCATTACCGCCGGCCGCGGTGGTCTAGCGGTTGTAGGCGCTCAGTCCGGAACCGCGCGATTGCTACGGTCGCAGGTTCGAATCCTGCCTCGGGCTTGGATGTGTGTGATGTACTTAGGTTAGTTATGTTTAAGTAGTTCTAAGTTCTAGGGGACTGATGACCACAGATGTTAAGTCCCATAGTGCTCAGAGCCATTTGAGCCATATTACCATTACCCCTGGCCTTGGGTAAAAAGAATTGTGGTTAAACTGGATTTATTCACCTGAGAAAGAAAATAATCGGACTTCGTAATTATATGAAGAGGAAGACTGCAGGTTCTGAACTTCGCGGTAAATATGACTTAAATATTGAAATTGACATTGGCAGTCACGAAGGGAAGCAGATGAACACATTCACGTACCTCTGTTGTTGAGTAGCACCGTTGTGAAGATGGTCGCCTCCATCTAAATTCTCCATACGAAATTAAAATAATAATAATCTTCCAGAGTTACAGGAACTGGGATCCATGGTATCGTAAATGAGAGAATTGTATTGTTTCAGAAGCTGGTTTCATTATTTAGCATTGCCGAGCACTTCGTTTATACGCCTAATCAGCAGGACGTGAAACAACGAAAGGTAACTATTGCTAAAGCTAATAAACGGAAACCGTAAATCTTCTTTTGTTCGTCAGTGCTAAATACTTTTCAAATTGATCTTTGATATGAGAGTCGAATAATTATCTATACATCTATCAATAAGAAAAAATTATTATGTTCCTTTATAGAGGACATCGTTTCGACAGTGACTGTGGCACCGAATACGTGGAAAATACGAATCTATGATCTGTTTCTATCAGCCTATTGGTTCATACTAGAAGAAAAAGAGAAACAGAACAAATAGGGTATAATCTTTGCAGTGATAGGCGAATATTCAGTAACGTATGCAGGAGACATACTGGGGTGGGTGATGTAGTTAAATCGCCAACTATCAAAACCAGTTTCTATTTTTGGGAAATAATGCTTGGTTTCAGAGAAAATGTTTGGTTTGTTCTGTAAGTAATGTCCTAATATCCTCAGTTTCGTACCATACTATGAAGTTTCACATTGATTGAATTCTTTAGGTCGGACAAAGAACAAAAGTAGAGTCTTGAAGGAAAGAGAATTCCCATTAAAAGTTTATTCTTCTTGGTCTTCCGCTTCCGTCATTTGTCCATTTCTGAGTGTCTGCTAGTAATCTGTATTTTCAACCTATTGCACCTCAGTTACATTATGTCGGCCATTGCTGGGCAAACACGGTTTCGACATATGCGTACACCATAATTGCTGCGACACGCAAACATTTGACATGTGGAGTGACACTCGTCTGGTACGAGATGTTCCCTGTTCAATACACAACTTGTATTTACTGAATATACGTCTACTATTATATCTGCAGAAATAGGCTCTTTATGCCGACTCACAATCACCCGAGTCAAGTCAAGAGAGAAACACATCATTATTATCAGCTGTCTGGGAATCATATACGATCTATGGGTTGACACACAGAATGATCTCGTGGTGAATACTGGGAAAAAGAACGGTGTTATTCTTAGCCACTGTGAGTAACCCTAAAAACACAAACCGGGTTCCTTGTTTGGTAAGCCACCAGTCAGTAGCTTACAGCACTGGGAGTAAACACTCCTAGCCGATTTCAAAGGGCATAGCACTAAATAAGGAGGAATATGGAAAACCAGTTAATCAGTGAACGAACTGAACATATTATATGTGATGTGACCCGTAAATATGCTCCAAAAGTATTGTTAAATTCAACTTGCGAAAATTTGAGCGTAAAAAGATTTTCGCAGTACCTTTTAAACCGTATCGAATACACAGAAAGAATACCACTTTTCTGAGCTGAAACATCCAAAGTAATCAGTAAGATATGCAATGTACCTGTTATATTGCATGAAATTTATTGTTGGTTTATTAGGAAACTGTCAAAGCAAAAGGCTTTTTGTAGCCACGAGTCTTATCTATTGTATCTGTATGTGAAATTTTTTGCAGCTTCCTGTTCTACTACAATGTGTTACATTTTCTAATTGTAGCTCTACATCAGTTAGTTATGAACGGGTACCTACAATTTAACATTGCGGTTTTTGGAAAGCAGTGTTTCATACATTACTATTCTGTAATTGCACCGTTCAGCTTTCGGTTACATTTGAAACAGTCGCATAAGCATGGATTAACTATTCTCTGGCCTCTGTACCTGTATGTAATTCCAACTCGTAAATCAATTTCCACGCAAATATGTCCCGATTAGTGTAATTACTTCTCTCTTCTTAAATTCAAGCCCGTCTAAAAACTGCTGTACCGATATAGATATAAAATAAACGTAGACAGCATTAAGAATAGAACGTTTCACTAATCGTAACAACATTCAATCAAGTTTCTGTACCAACAGCCCTTTTAGTGAACTTCACACCTGAAACTGACTGCCAGAGTATAATTTTGAGCTACTCTACTAAATGAACAATCTGGCAAGATCCACTTCCATAACACAGCTTTACTCAGCCATTAGCCTCCCTTCCTCCTTTTAAGGGCTCTTCCAGGTATCTTCTGAGATAAAGCATAGTGTGCGACTCTACTGAGCAGCTAAAATTAGAGTGAAAACATCAAATGAAATGCGTTTGATGGCGCTTTGGTGCGGAATTACGTACTGTAACATCTAATTCCAATCGGTATCAAGAGTTTCCACAAATAGTTTTTAAATTTTATCTATTCACCTACATTATCTTTATCAACTTCAACTTCTGAAAGCTATGCCTTGTCGCCTGCCCCTACCCTTCTCTTCTTTGTACCATCGTATTCTTTTTTTATAGTTTATGACACCCTCGAGCTTCCAAACGAACTACAATTAACTTTCTAGGAATTCCCTAGCTTTATCTTTCTTGAACGTCTTCCTTCCGATATATTTTGCACAATTATTTTTACGTGAGTAATATCAGTATTGTTAATTATTAAACTTGAAGGTGGAAGGAGAAGAAAGGAAAGGAAAGGGAAGGAATTACTGATGTCAGCTACAACAGGTCTGTACACACAATCGGAGGCGACAAGTGCTGGACCAGGATTCGTAACCGATATTTCCTGTTCACTTTTCTTCTTATCCTCATAGGACCATTTCCTTGTTGTTGTTGTTTTTTCATCTCTCCTGGAGAGGAAAGGGAATTACAAAAGAAATCTACTTGCACCGTCACCTGTGTCCTAAAGAGAACTTTCTGTACCTGGGGCTGTGAACATGCGCACAGTGTCGATCATTAAGGCACGTCTAATAACATAGTTCCGATTCCTCATCAGGTCCAAAAAGGGTAGCGGACCATATGGACTCATATCCAATTCACAGAGTTTCCTTTACAGGATAAAAGTCTCTGGAAGTGATCTCAGCAGGCTTCTGTCGGATTAGGAAAGTCAAGATACACTGAGCGAGCATCCAGACGTCAGACGCCGGACCACATGAGAATCGGTGGGCGTCAGTATCGCCCACACCACAGTGAACACGTGGGGTGTGTCAGTGAGGTGGATGCGGTGCAAACGAAACTGGATGACCTGTTTGCCGTCGACGGTGATACACGAAGCGTACTGGCCGCTGGTGTCGGGAAAGTCTGCTTCCTCCACATGGTGTAATATGATCTCGGGGAACTTGCATTCAAAGGGATTGAGACGACGACCCATTAGTCATGCATCGTGTTAAGTCTTTGTCCGAAGTATTCCTGGAAGTGGTAATAATTGGAGGATGTGACTTAATTCCGGAAATAAATTCTGAAAGTGATAAAATGGGGGTAGAATGTCTGATAACATGACTGAGGCTGACATGGAGACGGGCTCATATTCATCTAAAAGCAGTATGGCGAGGCTGGTCAGGCAATGGAGCCGGATTTTGAGTTTGGAGTTAACAAAAAGTGTCGGAGCTCTATATGGCACGTGGAATAAGCCTACACCACCACATTCCAACCGGAGAGAAAGATCGGGGCATATTGATGTTTGACTAAAATCTCTGTACAGAGATCCTATCGCCATCAACAGGCGACGGAATAAGGCTATCGGAAGTGCGAACATTTGTGCCACCTCGGGGATATGAGATGCGTGGTAGACATTCACGTATCGCAGACGCTGTACAATGTCAAGGGATATAAGCTGGTGATCAACGAGGCCAGCCCTCATCATTTGAAGGAGACTTCTGCGGTTTGCTGCCTCGAACGACGAAGATCATTCGTAAAATCATTGTCCAGGCAGCGGACGGCGGCGACCCCACTCAGAGGAGCGACACATCTCTCAGGTATGACCTCTCCAGTCAGCTGAACCTGCTGTTTGAAAACGTTAAGACAACTGCCGGATGTCTCACCATATGTCGCCACCCATGTCAGTGGCGCACAAACATAGTTTTCGCTGCATAAGTACAGGACGAGTTCGTCAGCACAGGCCGCACAACAGAAGCGGTGTGCATGCAATGACAGGCACACCAACATGGCGAAGTCCTCGAAGTGGGACCTCTAACACTAAAGGATTCACTAGTGTGGAAAGTGGGCAACCCTACCGGACGCAACGCGCGATCGCTAGAGGTGCCGTAATGGGTTCGTTGTAGAGTATTCTTAAGGTCATGCTGCTCAAGATGCACATTACTGATGTTAGTATATGAGACGGAAAACCTTCTACTGGAGGAACATCATTAAGAAGGTCAACAGATAGATTACCTGACTGAAGTCAAGCGATGCGAGCTCACCAGGCAGATGTCGCAACATGGTGAGAGCATTCACGTTCCTGAGATGGTAAAGACCCATATGAATATTGTTATCACCGCCCAGGGACGTTGTGTATAGTGGTCACATCTCCAGACGTAATACCAACTGAACGGTGGAAATTTTCATTTCACTGTTGAGTAGAGCGATGGACCAGTAATCACCGATCCGTGATCACCCATGCGGTTTAGGGACCAGGATAATGACTCCATCAGGGAAGGTGACAATATTGATTTTGGGGACAATTGTTCACAACAGATGGACGTCCAAGTAGTACCAACAGATAGTTAAAACACTTGTAAAATTAGAAGGGCCCACCATCAGATCCTGAAGACTTATTGTTTGCACCCGCATTGATAGGATGTATGAGTTCATCCGTGGTCACGTTTTCTTGAAGTTCTAAAGCCACGTTTCCTGGTACGGTAAATGCCACTACCTCTAAACTAAGGATGGGTTATGAGGGACGGCAGTGTACTGCTGGGTAAAATGAGAATGGAAATCGTGACCAATGGCACATTGCTCAGCATATCGTCGTCCTTTGGCATCAGTAAATGGGAACTCGACGACGTCGCCGGCATTCCGTGAGAAGGTGGCACATTAACGGTGTTTCGTGTGTCATACGGTCGTTGATGCGAGACCTAAAAATTGTCGTTTCGAAGTGTCATCGTATGAATGATCTGCCCTTTACACGATGCACTATCGCCTGACGGACGGGAGAGTATGCTGTCGAAGTGCACTCAAGTAGAATCACGTAATAAAAGTCCATGATTCTCGCTTGTCAATCCTTGATGTCTTTGATATGTCTCACCAATGCCCACGTAGAGGTTCTGTGCAGGAGAACCAGCAGGATTCGATGGATGTTTGGGTGGGACAATGTCGATGATAGAGAACCCACGCACCCTCAGCAACCTGTTGGCAGTAGGGGCCAGTCAGGAAGGCAATGTTTAATTTCCACAGGTGACGACTGTGCCACATCAGGTGGCCGGTGATCTGTGTGAATGGAAGGCCGCCTAGAGAGAGACGCCGTTGGGACAACATATAATGCTGTCATAAGTCTCAATGAGACTGCTCTGATAACCAGCCATGGTTAATAATGGAAATACAATTTTATATGTATGTGTCTGTGTGTGTGTGTGTGTGTGTGAGTATGTGTGAAAGTGTTGCTAAAGAACTGAATGTCAAGTCAATGACAGCATAACACGTACTGTAAAATTAGGAAGCCATCGTTCGACTTCCGTGATATTCTGGCGTGCTGTGTGTGGCGGAACCGGTTTATAGTATTTTGTGACTTTAATTACTTATAAATTCTATTTCAGGTAGGTCAAACAAATGTAAAACCAGTTACCGATTGTCAGCGTAGCAACTCGTTTGATCTCAAAAATGATTATCCCGGCTAATATTTGTCACTATGCTAAAGAAATCTCCACTTGACGTGGTGCAGAAATGTTGTCTGTAAGGTCGTGTGAGTGGCACTAAATTGCATGTCATTTATCAGATTTCACACAACTGTTACTTAAGATGGAAGCACTTTGCTCTAGCAAAGGGAACATTTAGTCACAAAATACCACCCGCGCACAACACTGACGTATGCCTCCTATTAAATTATTTCATGTAAATCGTCCGAAATAATTACGCTTCATACATCAGCATATAAGAAATTGATATTACGTAATGTGCTGTAAGCACTATTTTTAAAGATTCAAGATCATTTGAATTCTGTTTTTTAAAGTAGATTCAGGACCACCGGTGCACATTTATTTCCATTCATTTATATCTAACAACATTTATGTTTGTTAAACTTCTCGATACAAAACTGCCGCGGAGATAATTTTGCTAAGATGGCGGCAGACAGAGAATAGTGAATTTGTCTATTGTTATTTTCCATTTCTTTCATATCAAGGTAGTATATAAAACTCTTTGAGCCTTTTGTCTCTATTCCTTAGCATTTAAAAGCATTTTCATTGATAAATACCGTCATATTTTTTATACCAGTAAACTCCGCTGTAAGTTACTAGCGCTAACGGCTGCGCTCCTAATTGCGGAGCTGAAAATTAATACTTAAAAACATTAATTAGATTGGATTACAATTGAAAAAAAGAAAGAAATATATACAAATCCACTTCTATACAATAGCGAATCTATTTTTTAAATAATTATTAACAGTATACAGTTACAGGTTTTTCTCTTTACAGACCCCTCACGTCTCACATCCGAACAGTTCATTGGTTAGCACGGGATGAACAACTGAACCACAATTACCACAGATAACACACACACACACACACACACACACACACACACACACATATATATATATATATATATATATATATATATATATATATATATATATATATATATATATTGTCTATGAATTTGGTTCTGTGATTATAGTTTTAATTCATACAAAAATTAAATTAGTACAGAAATAATGAAATAATTATCATGATTCTTACACGATACAGTCTTTGAAGTTTGTACACTTAGTTCATTTTTACATCTCAGTGGCTAGAACATAGTGTCGTGAGTATTACATTGCCCCTTGGGCTGAGAAAAAAAATAGTTCGTACATTGTATTTTTATTATCAGACCACCGTATCCGTGTAGGTTCATTGTCCTCATGATGCAAATATTCAGATACAATATTGTTTAATACATGACACCAACAGTGTTTAGTTGAGCATTTAAATGGTTTCAGTAGCTGTACAGTCTCGGGAAAAGCGGCGGATACTTCCCGGATTAACTTAAACTCCCCTCCCCCCTCCATTTGGGTTCTCTGGACTCGGAAAACCGGGAATAAAACCGTCCAAGGGGCTTCAAGAAAATACAGCTACCTACTGTTAATTATCAGGCTTGACATGAAGACAACATGTAATATGTTGAAAATGCTAATTTTATACTTCGGTTAATTGCATCTGAGGTACAAAATGTCTTTTAAGGTGGTGTGTCATCAAGGTTAAAACGTCAAATAACAATTCGCCGATGACGTCGTGGAACCGCCCCGTGTAGAGACGCTGGATCGCAGGCTCGTAGAGGCTGCTACTGGATCACCCCCGGCAGCGTGGATGGAGTGTCGGTTTCCGTCGGCTGCATCCTGATTGGATCTTCTGCTGTCTGGCAGTAGTACTGTAGCAGGTCTTTTCTTTCTCTCTTTCCACGTCCCTCTCTTACAAGATGGGTACATGAAATATCGAAACATGGGTATCAGTGACAAGGTAATAATTACATTCATCCTGTGGAAGAAGTTTTTTTTTAGTCTCAATTTCACTTTCCTTTACACGGATGTAAATAGTTTGTTTTTGGAGAACGTGCTGTATCTTTACACTGTTCATTTAAATCTGTTGATTCATAATTAGTATGCACAGTATGCACATATGCGACACTGCACCATTATTCATACAGGTGTCCATCGTGCGCTCTGTATATTTCCCCCGGTATGTAAACATTTCCGCTGCGGCGCTGCGTAGCCAACGTTGCATTATATTGTTGCTGCGCGGCCGGCTGTACAGTCTGTCACATAATATTCGGCACACGAAGACGACTTACAACACTTCAATGTGAGATCTTCAGTTCTACGTTTTCATAAATGTTGTTAACACGTTTTCAAGGTCCACGTCATTGCTCCTAACATTAACACTCTGTGGTTCATGTGTTCTATGATCACAGTTCTAATCACTGTTTATCCTTTTTTTACAAAAAAAAAGCACTGTATTTCAAGCGGCCACTAGACCTTTTTTGTTCCTGTGAAACACGCTTCACTGTCCTGATTGCTGCCAGTACTACTCAACCCACTCGATAGAAAATCTTATGTGCAAACTACACTTTACTAGCTAATGAGGTCTTATAAATTGGCACATCAGTTCGTATTACTACATTAAAAAATCATAGATGTCTCATGAAATATGAGACAATATGAGTTTAAAATATGTGACATTGTTATGACCGTGAGATCATTATTACACTGTGTAGATATCAGTAAGTTTCACTTTTCATGTCATATATTTACTAGTGTTTCTTTGTAGTCATTCATACATATTTTCATTAGGAATATTACCATATTATGGAACAGATGTCCATGTTCGGTTCACCTAACACAGAGATGCTCATAAGAGCATACGGAAAATATAACCAAGTAAAGAAAACTATGTACACAAATCGGTACATAATTGGAACACGTTTCACTAATAGTGAAAGTGGTTTCTGAGAGACACGCAACTCACACACAATTGACATCTGTTACGCCTGTGCGTCTACATGGGCCAGGTTCATGGAAATGTTTTTTGCAACTTTACTCTAATACATGAAAAAATTTTTATATTGAGCATCACTCTATCCTACGTAGAAAATATAAATTTTTTTACATTTAATAATATAGTATTTGACAAAGAAGTTTTGTCAAGTTAATTACTTTTTCAGAGTAAGAATGCTTATCAGTAAGATTCTTCCTTTTTGACATAATGTTTCATGAATATTATAATGTAATAACTGGCATGAGAGCTTACAGACTAATACACACATAACATCCATAACATCACGATATTTCTTATGCTAAGAATTTTACTATATGTTTCCATAATTACTCAGTGCAGCATTTTTCGGATTTCTTTCATTACTTCGTTTTTCTTTGTCCACGGGACCGAGTATGAAGCTCTGCGATAGGTCTTATGTGGATAGACCTTCATATCATAAAGATAATCTTTTATGATACCTGGTCGTTCACTGAATACTTCATGGTATCTGGATAATAAGCGTCAATGATAGTTGCCTCTTTCACCTTTTCCTCGATTGTTGCAGCTGTGTCAGTCATAATATTGGGTGCATCATTACTTAGGTTATTGTGGCACTTTCGTGTGTACTCATATTCTGTCACTAACAATTTATGTTTGCTGACAGATTCACTTGTCTTATCAGCGGAAGTTTCACACCGAACTCCCGATTCAGCTTCAATGTTATTGGTTGGTGTTGGTACTTAAGTATACATGTTCCATGTCCCGTGAAAACCCAAGACCCAGTAACACCGGTACTGACAAGTTTTCCATTAATAGGAACGTGCATAAAAAGCTATCATTTCCAGAGGAAACTTCAACCTGTGTCTGGTGCTTTATAATCTGTGCCTTTTTTCCCTCAGCGCCCCTTTAACCTTACAATTTGTAACAGGCAAAATCGGCAGTCTTTTTATTTGCGTTACCTTCTTGAAGAATTGTGTATTCATTACTGATACACTTTCACCTGTGTCGAGGAGAATAATAGTTGCTACAACATTGATGGTTCCAGCTATACTTGCTTGAAGTTTCTCTTTTTCTTGCCTATCAGGGACAGCAGATTCTTGATAGAGTTCATCTTCGATCCTCTTACCACCCTGATAGCAAATCATATTTATTTTCTATTTTATTGACCTACCGCCCTCATTCTTGGTCTCGGTCACCTGTTGAAAGCCTACAGGGACCGAGATTAGTTTGTTGGCTTCTGTTTATTTTGCTTTGGTTCCGAAGGTACCTCCACTATTTTCACGTTTTGTGAGACTACAGTGGGAGGTGGCCTACTTGGGCCCCGCCATTGTGGATACTGATTAATTGTCATGGGTACAGCTGGTGTATAATTTATTGGCTGACCTGGGTTCATAGAATTTTGTTGCGGCTGTGAATGACACGGGCTTGGTTGTCGCTAATACTCATTGTCACCTCCATGTTTTTAGGTTTATCCTTGTACAGACTGTCTGATCTGTCGTCATTTCGTCTTTTACGATTACTATTGTTGTTATTATTATTATTAGCATTTTCATTATTATACTGCCTCTGATTATCATTCGCATGCTGGTAGTCATTGGACTTCAGGTAATTATTGTAATTATTGAAATAGTCAGAATTTTGGTAGTAGGAATTTCTACTATTATTATATTTCCCATTATTACAAGTCTTTTTTTATTTTTCTTGGGACTACCTTCGCCTCTATATCCACTGTTTCCGTTTCCATTCCAGGAAGTTTTTCCATTAGGACTGTTGGTACTACGTGTCGTGTCAGAATTCTTCCTGGCGTCATCTTGAACTAAATCTAGGGAATCGAGCACAGATAAAAATTTCTTCAATTCGGTATCTACGACATTGAACAATTTTTTTCTAATATGTATCGGCAATCTAGCCTTCAATATACGTAACAAGTCCCGTGTGGTTACTGGCTCATCCCAGTACCGTGTCGTATTAATATATTTTTCGAAGTATTTTCTCAAAGAACCTGTCTTCGGTTTATATATTTCTGTATTATAGACAATCTTCCGCAGTCGATCTTGAGTCGACGCTGACCAGAACTGATCGAGAAACGTCTTCTCAAACTCATTGAAAGTCTTGGAGGTTTCTGCTGCATTTAACGCCCAGAGCGATGCATCACCAGAAGTGTGAGAAACCACAAACTGTATTTTCTGTTCCTCCGTCCAGGACTTTGGAAGAATACTTTTGAAGTTCTGAAAAAAAACTACTGGATGAATATTTTTCTTATTCTCTTCGTTAAATATTGGAACTGCGATGCTTAATCAAGCTTTCTTCATGCATCAAGGCACTTAAGTCCCCCGAGCTATTGCCCTTAGCAGACGGTGTACTAACTCTATTACAAGTACACTCTGCTCCATAGTTCGAGTTCCTTGGTGAAACATGATGCCTGAGAATTATGGGTTGATTACTAAAACCTAGTCTAGCTTGTGATGCATTAAAGTTCGTTGGCAGATTTTCACTGATGTTTTTCCTGTTAGTACCAGTGTTCTCATTACTGTGTGTTGACATTGTTTCAAAATTTTGATTTTCAAACTTCAATACCTTGGCTACTTCTGTTCGGACTTGTTTTGGAATTTCTGTGGGAATGTCATCCTGCATTGATTCCAAAGTAGTAGCAAAGCTTTGAACTGGTTTTCTAATTTATGGACTTCAGTTTGAAGACTATTGGCTTGAACTGGTATGGTTGTTAATGGTTCGATAGTAGTTTTTATAGCACTGATCTCTTTGTTAAAATGAGTAGAGATAGCTTTATCGCGATCGACCAATACCTGATTTATTCTGTGAACAATCTCCTTATCTCTCTCTACGAAAATACTGCTTATCCGTTCCATAATTTCTTTTCACGCTCCTGATCCCTGAGCTTGCGTTGCTTTTCACGCTCTTGCTCCCTTCACTCCAGCTTGATAGTGAACCTTTCAAAGAGTGACGATAGCATATCGTGTAGAGACACAGCTTGAGTATTGCTATCTTCTGCCCCTTGCCCAGCTGAAATATCGTAATTAATTTAAAACAGTTTGACTGCAGGATTGTCTGCTTGTTTTGACAACTCCACAGTTTCACTTTCGCTTGAGACATCAGTCTATGTAATGTCATAATTAATTATTAGATTTTCTAGTAACTGTGCAGACCTGTGCATAGATTAATCTACTTGAGGATCTGATGCCATTTCTGCATCAGCCTGCTTAACTGGTTTTATCTGCTTCTTTGGCCTAACCATTTTATTACTAATCTGGAACAATGTATAGAGATATCACTGACAATGATTGACACATAATAGTCATATATCTAACACATATACACAGATAACAAACAATAGTAAAATGGTTCAAATGTGTAAACAAAATTTTACCACATAACTATACTTGAAAATATTTCACTCTCAGCCGTATACAAAAGTACTATTGTTTAAAACTACCGTTACTGTTACTAGTTTCTTGAAGAACTGAAGCAAGGCATGTTAACTGTGTTTGTGTGTGTGCATATGCAGCGCGAACATGAACAACCGATTCTACCTCTTCACAGCAGTCGGTGACAGCACAGCTTAACCGTTCTTAGATGTCTCTCTCTCCACAGTTGACATACACACGTACAGCAAGGTCATTGATGAAATAAAGAACAACACAAACATTAATATTTTGTCATGGTACACTGTATCTGTAAGAAATCAAAATACTCAATAATTCAATAAATAAATGTGCACTGGTGGCCACACGTTGGGCGCCAGTGTGGCGGAACCGGTTTATTGCATTTTGTGACTTTAATTACTTATAAATTCTATTTCAGGTAGATAAAAAATGTATAACAAGTTATCTATTGTCAGCATAACAATTCGTTTGATCTCAAAAATGATTATCCCGTCTAATATTTGTCACTACGCTAAAGAAATCTCCACTTGACGTGGAGTACTAATGTTTGTAAAGTCGTGTGTGTGGCACTAAATTGCATATCATTTATCAGATTTTACACAACTGTTACTTAAGATGGAAGCAGTTTTCTCTAGCAAAGGGAACATTTAGTCACAAAATACTACCCGCGCACAACACTGACGTATGTCTCCTATTAAAATATTTCATGTAAATCGTCCAAAATAATTAGGCTTCATACATCAGCAAATGAGATATTGATATTACGCGATGTGCTGTTAGTACTATTTTTAAAGATTCAAGATGAGTTGAATTCTGTTTCTAGAGTAGATTCAGGACCACCGGTGTACATTTATTTCCGTTCATTTATATCTAACAACATTTATGTTTGTTAAAATTCTCGATTCAAAACTGCCGCGGACATACTTTTGCTAAGATAGCGGCAGACAAATGAGAGTCAACTTGTCTATTGTTATTTTCCATTCCTATCGTATCAAGGTAATATATTTAGATAAAACTCTTTAAGCCTCTTATCTCTTTCATTAGCCTTAAAATCATTTACAATGATAAATACCGTCATTTTTTTTATATCAGCTAGTTACTATCGCTAACGGCTGCGCTCTCAATTGCGGAGCTGACAATTAATACTTAAAAACATTATAATTAGATAGGATTAAAACTGAAATAAATTCAAATCCACATCTAGACAATAGCGACTCTATTTTTCAAATAATAATTAACAATATATAGTTACAGGTTTTCTCTTTACAGGCCTCACACGTGTCACGTCCGAATAGTTCATCGGCTAGCACAGAAAGAACAACTGAACCACAATTATCACAGATAACAATAAAAATTATAATTGTCGTTGTCTATGAATTTAGTTCTCTGATAATAGTTTTAATTCATACAAAAATTAAATTATAACAGAACTAAATTTTACACGATACAGTCTTTTTATACGTAGTATCGAGAATATTTGTTGAAGTTTATACACTTAGTTCATTTTAACGTCTCGTGGCTAGAACATAGTGTCGTGGATTTTACACGTGTACTTCAAGAACTGTGGTGGCGTCTGTATGGCATTAGCTGCACCAGCATTAACTTCCATGGGCCTGAGTACGGACCAATCATGCTGGGTTTTGTTACATGAAGTCAGTTTAATTGCCTTTTGGGCATTAAGAGTAGTAAATTAGACCCTACTCCTTAAAGAAAAGATTCTAGAGAGTCGGCTGACATCATGTCTGTAATATTTGTAAGAGCTGTTCAGGAATTTCGATCTCTTGGATAGAGGGTAAGATCTCACGTAGTTTGTGTAATTTCCAAGGATCATAACAGATTTGGGCAGTAGGACTGTGATTCTTGATTGATTGACTGACTGATTTTTAGAGTGAAGCTAAAGCAGCTTAGGTCTGACCCGCCACTGCCCGCACCGAAACTAGATTTAATGTGCGGTATCGCTCCCTGCATACCTAGTAAAGCCAACCGCTGCCCTTAAATAGGGCAAGGAGTCCCTCTACCAGCTTTTTGTTAGACACAATTTCTTCAGGTCTAGTTTCCCGAATTCTGTATTTTTTACACTCCAATGGAATGCATTTGAAGATTAGATGTGATGCAGTTTCTTCACCCTCCTCACAGATAGTACATTTAGGGTCCTCTTCCGTTATACCCATTGTGTGTAGGTGTTTTTTGAAATTCCCATGGCCGGTCATCAGTCCAGTCATGAGTTTGATCTCTTTCCGGTTCAATCCCAGGATTACAGAGCTTCTTTAAAAACATGGTTTGGTCATCATTATGTTTTTGTTTATGGACAAAATCCTATGTGCTGTTTCCTAAGCCAGTTCCGTAGTTTTAATTTGATCATAGCGTTGGTGATTGTCAGGGAAGGTTCCGGTTCAATAAATGGAGTTGTAGCCCCCTTCCTAGCCAATCTGTCGGCTTGTTCATTGCCACAGATTCCTAAGTGGCCAGGGACCCACACTACGTTTACCCTATTGCTTCCCCATAGCTCCACCTGAGCCCTGTGGCAATCTGCAGCAATCTTAGATCTTGTTGCAGGAGCTGCCAATGATTTCAGGGCTGCCTGGCAGTCTGAATAGATGTAGATGCTACGGTTATTGTAGCACCTACGCATATGCTCCGCCACACATGCCCTGACTGCAGTAATTTCAGCTCGAAATACAGATACCAGTTTTCCTAGAGAGGTGATGCTGTCCAGTCTTGGCTGAACCCAATGCACCTGTGCCCCAACGCATTGTCTGTTTTCGACCCATCGGTGCACCAAACGATGACCCCCATACGGTGTCGAACCGCCTTTTCCCACTGCTCTCTACTTCCAATTATAATGTTGTAAGGCTTGTCGAAGCAGACGGGAGTAATTATAAAATAGGCAGCCAGTTCCCCAGTTATTCCTATAATTACTTCACTCACTATGTTAGTGTGTGATTCTGGATATCCGAATGAGACCCAGTTTTTGCCAATTTTAAGTCTACGTGCCCCAGCTGCTGTCTTGATCTTGACCCAAAGTTGAAGTGGAGGCATATCCAGCATCGCTTCCATTCCAGAGGTTGGTGTGCTGCTAATTCCACCCGTTAAGGCTAAGCAGGCCAATCTCTGCACCTTAGCAACTACCTTAGTAGCAACCCGCTGTTCTACGCTCTTCCACCACACTACAGCCCCGTAGGAAATCCTAGGTCTAACTACTGTGCTGTATATCGAGTACATATCCCTGGGGCTTAGGCCCCAGTTTTGGCCACCAGCCCTCCTAACACTCACTAGTGTACTTTTTACCTTGGAGAAAGTGCTCTTAATGTGAGGGGTTCTACTTAGCTTCCCATCCAAGTTTGCCCCTAGATATTTCACTATAACCTTCACAGGTGGAGGATCACCGAAGAGCTTTAGATTCCAACTTAAGTGTTGCATATGTCTCTTCGTAAATGGCACCACAACAGTCTTCTCACGATTAACTCTCAGATCCTGCATAATGTAACATTTTTGCACAATGTCCGATCCTCCTTGTGCCATTTTCCTAACTGTGTCAGTGAATTTGCTAAGTATCACTACGGCGAGGTCATCTGTGTATCCTTGTCAGAAGCGTTATCTGGAATTAAGTTCCTCATTTAGTTCGTTCACCACTAGATTCCACAATAGAGGAGACAAAACTCCTCCTAGTGGGCAGCCTCTACCGGTGTTAATTACCATCCTTTCGTTCATCATTGTAGCCTGTACCTTCCTTCCTCTAAGTATTGCCCTGGTCCACCTACATATAGTGGTCCCCAGGTCTTGCAACTCTGCTGCCCTTACCATGAAATCAAAGGTCGTGTTACTGAACCCCCCTTCGATTTCCAGGAAGATGAAGAGAGCTATTTCTTGGAAGTGAAGAGCTTTTTCCACCTTCCCAACGAGTTGATGGAGAACTGTCTCACGTGATTAACCTGGTTGGTATGTATGTTGGTTCGAGTGTAGAGGGACCCTACTTAGCCTCATCTCCCCAACATATACATTAACCAGTTTTTCCAATGAAGGAGGACAGACTGACTGTCTCATATCCTTGGCCTTGATATGATTAGTCCTCCCTGGCCTTGGAATCAAGACAACCTTCACTGCCCTTCAAGCATTTGGAATGATTTCTACTGCTAGGCTGACCCTGAATAGCCTGCATATGACTTATGAGGTTTCCCCTTGCCTGTTGCAGGAGAGCTGGAAAAATTCCATCTGGGTCAGGTGACTTGAACAGTTGGAAAGCTCCCACCACCCACTGGACTTTATTGAAGTTCACAAACTCCTTGACCGATTCCCAGTCTTCTATTCGAGTGCCTGAGAACCGTTGTCACTCTGGGGACACATACTGGTCGGTGTTGTCTGGCAGAGCATATTGAGGAAAGTTAATCTTGAGGAGCAATTCCAGCGTCTCATGTGCTGTCTTTGTATGCTCCCCATCCTCCTTCCTCACCGTACCTCCTGGACTGGTTGGTACTCTAGTGAGAATCTTGTGAGCACTGACTTGTGTAGTCGTGCCCTCCACTTCCTCACAGAATGCCTTCCAAGGGGCCTCCTTTGTTTGTCTGATTGCAAGATTGTAATTGACAAGGGCCTCACGATAATTAGCCCATTGTCCTTTACGTCTCGAGATATTATGCAGCCTCCATACCAGTTTTCTTAGCATTTCCAGTTTGTTATTCCACCTAGGAACACCCTTATTTGTGCACTTCCTGGTGATTGTGCAGTTGTCCTGATATGAGGTCACTATGGCATCTAGTGAGATATCCAGCTTTGTGTTAGTACCCTGAACCATAATTACGACCGAGCGAGGTGGCGCAGTGGTTAGCACACTGGACTCGCATTCGGGAGGATGACGGTTCAATCCCGTCTCCGGCCATCCTGATTTAGGTTTTCCGTGATTTCCCTAAATCTTTTCAGGCAAATGCTGGGATGGTTCCCTTGAAAGGGCACGGCCGATTTCTTTCCCCTTCCTTCCCTCACCCGAGCTTGCGCTCCGTCTCTAATGACCTCGTTGTCGACGGGACGTTAAACACTAATCTCCTCCTCCTCCATAATTACGGTCTTACTGCTGTTTACACTCGTCGAGAATAGGTGGCATGCGTCACAGCCTCTGCTACTTCCTCAAATTCTACTGGATTCCCTATCGATGTTTTAATTTCCAATAAGCCTAAGTCAAGGTCCCTGCTATATGTCTCCCAGTCTGTTTTCCTGCGATTTCTGTAGGTCATGGTCTGTCTGATTCCCATTTAAACCTTGAATTTGATGTACATGTAGTCAGATGAGGACGGCTCCAACACCACATGCCATTCCAGAATGTAAATGCTTCTGTAAAGTTTCGAGGGTAGGAGACGAGATACTGGCAGAAGTAAAGCTGTGAGGACCGGGCGTGAGTCGTGCTACGGTAGCTGAGATGGTAGAGCACTTGTCCGCGAAAGGCAAAGGTCCCGAGTTCGAGTCTCGGTCGGGCACACAGTTTTAATCTGCCAGGAAGTTTCACCACATGCCATTGTTTGACGGAGCTACCCATCGTCATGGAACCAAAGGTTATGTCAATTACTTCTTCCCTTCTGCTATTCCTGAATGTAGGTTCATTGCCCCTATTCAGGATCTACAAGTTGTTAGCTAAAAGAAATTTAAGAAGGTACTCTCCTCTACTTTTGGTGTCCATGCTGCCCCACACTAGGTTGTAGACATTGGCGTCGCATCATCTTTCCGATGGCAAGTCTCTACCAGTCTCCTCACCTCCAAAGGAGGACGAGAGCTGTCTTTGTAAGGAAGGTATGCTGAGGCCAAAATAATTTCCCCCTTGATACCTTCCTCACATTGCTGCATTTTAAAGGTCACTAATTCCCTAGAACAGAAATCCATCATTGGCATGAAAGAAATGCCATTTCTTACACTGATGCATTTTCTGGAATTTCTTAGATTCCTAGCATAGATCAGCTTACTTCCAGTGCCACCTAGGCACAATACAACCCTTTTGTATAAATAGCGTTCTTGTATCAGGACCACATCCTCTTCTTGTCTCCCCAGGCAGCGACTCAGTGCACCAGAGGCCCCGTTACTGTGCTGCAGATTAGTCTGCAGCACCTCCAGGCTCCTTCCCACTGCCATCTTTAAGGTCTTCGAGAATCCTAACAGTGACCTGCGAGAACCCTAAAAATAGTTTCAGGTCCTGCTCCCTCATCGCCTTCAGGGACTTCTCTCCGACCTCCACCACCAGTGTTTGTCCTTCCTGAGCAACCTTCTGCTTAATCACTCTCCAGTCTTCTATCGAGACTTTTGGGTTCTGGGCCCCTATTTTCCCAGACAGAGTCTTAGGAGAGACTTCCTTAACGATCTTAGGTTCCCATAATGATATCTTTGCTGTCTTAAGAAGCTCCGCTGCCGTCTTAACCAGCAGCTTTTCATCTTTCCACGAAAATATCATGGGCACCTAGTCCTTGAGCCATTCCACCGTGTGCTGCCCCTAAAAAACGTGGGCACCACGATCTAGACAGACCCTCCTGAAGTTTGGTCTTGGGCGAGCGTACCCTCCCCTCCCCCCCTCCCCAATCTTTTCAAAGAGGGCCATTTGTACTAGTTCCTCCTGCTGCAAGGTGATGGCCACGAGTGGATAACGTTCTTTGATAACTGCCATCCTAAAAACCGAGACTGCAGTACAAAAGGTCTGTTCCCTATTTCAGGACTCGCTTATCCAGGGAGGGGGGAGACTTTGATTCCTCCCTCTCTTGCTTACTACCTGTCTTTGACGATGTGAGGATCTGCGTATCTCCTTCAACCTGAGATAGTCTCTTCCTGTGGGTCTTAGGTTGTAGTCCTTTTAATTCCCTCCACTTTTCTTTCGGAAGCCATTCTTTTCCTTTCTTTTTCCTCTGTTCCCTGAGTAGCTTCATCCTCTGGGCCCCAGACAAGGCTTTGACCTTAATCTGGTCTAGCTTCTCGGTTACAGTTCCCATTTCTAGCACTGGTCTAGACCCTGATTCAGTAGTGGGAATGCCTTCTATCGGTTCTGACCCCGATGTTTGGGTGTCTGAGGTCTCAATTTGCCCCTGAGTTTGTTTTTCTTTATTTTCTTTAATGATGTCCACATTGGTCCCACGAGATTTGGGGATCTCGAAAGTCCACACCCAAGAATACCCCATGTGGTGTAAGTCTAATTACTCAAGGAGGTCGCCCGATATCCTTGAGGCTCCTTTTGCGGCACATCTTCCCATGTGACACGCACCCCTCGGAATGGATGGCATCACACATTGGGATGGGTCAGGGAATTGGGTTGGACGAGGAGTTGGTAGGGAAGACGGATGTTGTGAGACACTCTTAGTCTGATCCATTGGCTGAGACCTTTCCGGCAGTAGGTCCTCTACCTTCGGCATAGCCCTCAGCTTCCTGTGGATACACATGCCCATCCACCTACATGGACACTGCTTCGTCAAGGTCGAGTCCTCCAGAGAGGCTGTGACTCTTTCTGGAGAACAGATGACAGTTCTAACTGAGAAATGACAGTTTCCAATATACCAAATGATTCCCAGTACATCAAGTATATCTATATTGGAAGTGCATGGGACAGAACTCTACAAGTATGAAATTAATTAGCTTAAACTTTTTAACTGGAAACTCTATTTATGAAAACCTATAGACAGTAATGTGGCGGAAAGCAGTTTTTAATTCTAATTATAGTGTCGCCCATATTTTCTGGTCTACTTTTAAAGACGAACACAACTGGGCAAATTAATTTTCATGTGTGCTGATATCAGTTAATCTAAAGTACATATGACTGTCTGTAAATGAAGTTGAATATCAACAACACTCACAATGTCTTCTTCATGAAACAATTACACACAGAGACTAACATCTGCATCGTAGAAATGGGCCCTGACTAAAATAAAGAAAGTCTACTGAATTTATATGAAATTTAGGTAATGGATATTTTTCCTAATTTCGTCTCAAAATGTACATTTAGACACTTCAACTCCTTCTTACCACTGGAACGAAGGTCTCGGGCCTACGCTCTCCATACTGCAAGAATTAGAAGTGCCGAGCTACATGTTTAAAATAATTCACTTCACAGCAAACCGCCTTACCTTACCTATCTTACATTCGTAAATTCAACTTTGGGCTCTTCCTGAAAGTACGATTCACTATCCACTCAGCAGTGCAGGTTTTGCCAAATCCATCGTTCACTTAATAGGGGCGATAAGATTCATGAAATAGCAATAAATTAGTAGCTTCCATTACGTTCAGTGCTTTTGAGGACAAGAAAACAACTTCAACTAACGGAAACTATAATCCATCCTTCGCAATGTCATATACATTAAAAATTACTATTGCACACAATCTTTAATTACATAAGATTCACTCTTTGCCTTTCTCAATGAAAGACTTTGTCTAACAGTGGAAGGAGGCAGCTAATTAGAATACTAAACACATGACTCGTAATTCATTCTAGATACGAACAAGTAGATATTGTTATATCTTCTGGTAAACCTTCCGGGATGTAAGGTCGTGGTCCATGAAACTCTTCAGCTCCTAACGTTTCGTCCAGAGCTGCGCTGGACATCTACAGAGGGGTGTTTCTCCTCCAGTGAATCTGGTCGACTGACGGGTCGGACTTTTTTTTTTTTTTTCTTTCTTGTACTTCAATTCCCCATCGGGGCAGGCTGGCAGCAGCGTATGCGCTGCTCTTCAGCCGAAATCGAAATACATTGAACAAAACAATAGAGGACATATAAAAACAGAAACGGAGAGAATAAGGTGAACATAGATATAAAAAAGGGGGAACATCATGTAAGGCAATAGACAAAAAACGGGGTGACTGTAAAATGGAGATAAAAAACAGTTTAAAAGTAGCACACACAAAAAGCCACACACTGCGACGATTAAAAGAACACAAGGCACAGTACGACAGGAGCATAAAGGTAGCAACGGACGGCATAGCACATAACGTAACACTGACGGCGAACCTCAAGGCAGTACACAATTAAAATCAGACCTCTTGAAGCACACGAGAAACAGCACTAAACACAACACTGATGTGGCACACTGATGATGATCAATACAGAGGATCTGCCAGGTGCTAGTAGATGAGGGAGACCTGAAGAAGGGAGGGAGTGGAAGAGATGGGGGAGGGGAGCGGGGGGCGCGTGGAAGAGGGCCAGGTAGGGAGGGATGTGGGAAGGAGAGAGGCAAGTATGGGGTGCAGGGTCTCAGGGGAAGGGGGGATGGAGGAAAATCCGCTCTGGGTGAAGGAGGAAAGTGGAAAAGGGGGCCCTGGGGAGGGGGGGGAACAAGGCCAGGTTATAGTTGGAAGGAAGGGTAGATGTCACGGCGAAGTTCGTCATCCGGGAGGGGGAGGCGTTGGAAATTGCCGTGATGAAGGAGTTGGAAGGTGTGGAGGTGGAGAGAGGGAGGGATACAACGATAGAGGCGCGGCAACGGGCGTGGCGTGGAGAGGAAGGAGGAAACCAGAGGGTGGGGGGGATCAAGCCTGCGAACAATGTAAAGGATGCGGAGATGTTGGAGGAACAGGAGGAGGTGGGGGAAGGGGATCAGTTCATACAGGAGCCGTGTGGGGGAAGGAAGGCAGATACGGAAGGCAAGGCGGAGCGCATGGCGTTCAAGGATTTGGAGGGCCTTGTAAAAGCGGGTGGGGGTGGAGATCCAGGTGACGCTGGCATAACGGGATAGGACGGATGAGGAATTTGTAGGTGTGGAGGATGGTAGACAGATGCAATCCCCATGTCCGGCCGGACAGAAGTTTCAGCAGGCGGAGGCGGAAATGGGCTTTCTGCTGGATGGTCAGGAGATGGGGGGTCCAGGTGAGGTGTTGGTCAAGGGTGAGGCCAAGGTATTTCAGGGTGAGGGTGAGTTGGATAGGAAGACCATAAGGGGTGAGGTAGAAATCATGGAGGCGAAAGGAGCGAGTGGTGCGGCCTATGATGATTGCCTGGGTTTTGGAGGGGTTGAGATGGAGGAACCCTGGTTACACCAAGTGGTGAACTGGTTAAGTTGGGTTTGGAGGGTACGTTGAGACCGTTGAAGGGTAGGATAGAGAGCCAGGAAGGCGGTGCCATCAGCATATTGGAGAAGGTGGACAGGTGGGGGTGGCTTGGGCATATCAGCCGTATACAAGAGATAAAGGAGAGGGGAGAGTACAGAACCCTGGGGGACGCCAGCCGTGGGATAAAAGATACGAGAGTTGGTGTTGTGGAGGGTGACATAGGAAGGACGGTGCGAGAGGAAGGAAGCGACCAGACGGACAAAATTGATAGGCAGAGCGTAGGTTTGGAGTTTAAAGAGGAGACCGGGATGCCATACACGGTCATAGGCATTTTGGAGGTCAAGGGAAACAAAAATGGCAGAGCGACGGGAGTTGAGCTGGAGGGACAGAAGGTGAACAAGGTTGAGGAGTTGGTCGTCAGCAGAGAAGGAGGGTCGGAAGCCACACTGGGTAAGGGGGAGGAGGTGGTGTTTAGCAGGGTGCTGATGGATACGGTGGGAGAGGATGGGTTCAAAGACCTTACTGAAGACGGAGGTGAGGCAGATGGGATGATAGGAAGAGGCGGCAGAAGGGGGTTTGTTGGGTTTGAGGAATACGAGGACGCGGGAGGTCTTCCACAGGTCAGGGTAGAAGCCAGTAGAGAGGACGACATAATAGAGATGGGCGAGGACAGTCAGGAAGGAATAGGGGCTTTCACGAAGGTGACGGTAGGTGACACAGTCGTGACCAGGGGCGGTGTTGCGTTTGGACCGGAGGATAAGTTTAATGTCTTGTGGTGTGATGGGAGTGTTTACGTCGGAGGGGGGCAACTGTCCCAAGTACTGGAGACTAGGAGCAAGTGGAGCGACCGAGGTATCGGCACGTTCCATGACTGTGGGCAAAAGAGAATAATCAAAGTGGGGATCATCAGGGATGGAGAAGACCTCGGAAAGGTGGGAAGCGAAGTGGTTGGTCTTACTGAGGTTGTCAGGAAGGAGGCGTTCGTTATGGAGAAGGGGGTAGTGGGGAGCGGAAAGGGAACCAGTAAGACGATGGAAGGCAGACCAGTACTTGGAGGAGTTGATAGGGAGGGTGGCGTTGAGTCACGTGCAAGTCTGACGCCAGTCGCGGCGTTTCGTTGCTGTAATAAGGTTCCGTACGTGTCGCTGTATTTGCCGGTGGCGTTGGAGTGTATCCCTGTCACGAGTGGGCAGGAAGGAGCGATAGAGGCGGCGGGAATCACAGAGGAGGAGGACAGCCCGCGGAGGGAGAGTGGGACGGTGTGGTTGGATGGTTTTAGTAGGAACATGGGCCTCCACGGTGTCAGTAATTACCTTCTGAAGGAAGGACGAGGCGTGGATGATGTCGTCAGGATGGCGATAAGTAAGAGGGTGGCTTTCGACCTGGGTGGAGATGGAGTCCCAGTAGGCATCCCAGTAGGCACGGCGATAGTCATGGACGACCTTGGGAGGGGGTGCAAGGTGCGGAGCCGGAGGGGGGCGGTGTGCAGACGTTATGGTGAGAAGAACAGGGAGGTGATCGCTACCTGTGGGGTCAAGGACGGCGACAGCAATACGCCCAAGGAGGTTGGCGGAGGCAATGACAACATCGGGGGACGTGTTACTTTCGGGTCGGGTGTGCTGGGGAAGGGGAACAAAGTCACCTTGGATTGTGGAGAGGAACTGATGCCACCACCGAAGGGCAGTAGGAGTGCGGCTATGGATGTTGAGGTTGGCGGCAATCACATAGGTGGAGAAGGTGCGGTCATTGTGTGAGATGAAGTCATAAGGAAGAGGAGCAGTGGAGCGGACATAGATGGTGGCACAGGTAATGGTGAGGGAGGGTAAGAAGACGCTAAGGATAAGGTGTTCAGTGGGGTCATTGAGGAGAGGTTGTAGCCGGACAGGGATATGCGCGACTCTACCCTGTGCTCGAGGACCAGGAGCGTCAGTGCGGTGGAGGAGATAGGGGGAGGTGCGGATAGAATGGTGGGGCTGGAGAAAGGTTTCCTTCAAGAGGAAAGTGTCGATGGGTGTGAATGAGGAGGTATTTGTTGGAGCGGAAGGAGCGAATGTTCTCGAAGAGGATGGGAGACTTGTGCCGCGCCATGACGAGAAGGGGGGGGGGGAAGAGAGGGAAGGGAAGAGACTTAAACTAGGGTGTCAAGGCGGGTGAAGGTGAAGTGGGCTTGGTTGTGGGAGTAAGTGGCGAAGGTGTTCAGGTGGAAAACAGAGCGAGCAGAAAGGGATATTTGTTGGAAGGTGTGAGGGCACTGAAAAGGGTGAATGTTTTGGAGTACAACGGTAATGAACCGGATGATGTCCTCGGCCGTGGGGGGTGGACAGAGGGAATGGTTGGGATGGACAGGGGATCGACATGGCAAACTGGGACTGTAAGTTCAGGGGTGGCTGGAGGAGGTTTAGCTTTACATTTGTGGGAGTATGTGGGATGGGGGCCATTACAGGTATTACAGGAAGGAGGAGCAGCGAGGTTGGGGCAGTTCTTAAGAAAGTGGGGGGCCTTGCAATGGGGAGAGGTGGGGGGGGGGGTTTGCAGTTGGGAGTCCAGTGGTCATTGTACATCAGGCACCGCCGGCAACGGTAGGATTGGGGAGGAGATTTGGAGGATTCAACAGGGTGGCAACGGTGGTACATCAGGGCAGCCTGGGTGAGGAGATGGTCTATGGATGGGGCGGATTCTGAGAAGACCCGCATGAGGTAGGTGGGACCAGAGGCATTGTGGATACGGCGGGCAGAGCGGATTTCCAAGTCCGGGTGGGAGTTCAGTTCTACCAACAATTCATCCTCTGTGATCACCGGGCTGAGCTTGGTGATCACAGCGGTGTAGGTGGAGGGGGGGGGGCGACAGGGAGGCTGGGGCTGACGAGGAGTGGAAGCTCAAAGGAAGGGTGTCAGAGAGGCGTGGGGGCCAAACATAACACGTGGGAGTTTTCGCAGGAGGTCTGTGTGAAAGGATGGGGACGGGGTGAGGGTATACAGCAGGGGAGGAGATAGGGGGATGGGTAAGTGGGGGAAGGGAAGGGGAGGTGTTAGGAGGGAGCCCAGGAGAGGCACTCCAGGAAGTGACTGTGGGAGAGGGGGAGGGGGAGGTGTAGATGACGGTGGAGGTGGGAGTACTCATTGCAGACGAACGGCGACGGACAGACGGACGTGCAGCAGACAGCGGCGGCGTCGGCGTCGGCGATGGTCGGCGGCGAACAGACGGACGAACAGCAGGCGGCGGCGGCGGCAGCGGCGGCGGCGGCGGCGGCAGCGGTCACGACGACGGCGATGGACAGCGAGCAGGCAGGCGGGCGGACGGACGGACGGACGGACGGACGAACGAACAGCGACAGCAGCAAGCGGCGGGCACACAGACAGACAGACAAACACAATCTTCGAAGACTGAGATTCCACCCTGAGAGTAGCCCAGGCTTTGCAATCTGACGCTTTCGAAGGAGGGGATCCAACCCTCTAGATTAGGGTCGTCCGTCTGAGAGCGACTTATATATCGTAGAAAGTGGGCGTGAACAGAGTTACACGTGATATGCAGAGATAATCTTTGTCAGGGATAAAACTTAACTATCGATCGTAATCTCGTCACGGATAAAACTGTCTAGCAATTCTGTAGTTCTACTGTCCAAATATCACTAAGTTTCGTAGAGGAGAAACACCCCCCCCCCCCCCCCCCCCCCCGAAGATGTCCATCGCAGCTCTGGACGAAACGTTAGGAGCTGAAGAGTTTCATGGACCACGACCAAGTAGGTTTACCAGAAGATACGTCATCCAGTTGTGAAAGCTTTCGTACTAGATATTGTGAGACACAATGAAATGTTCACAGTATAGCATTTCGCCATTAGTGCTTATAACCAAAATGGATGTTACCTTCTTCCAAAGCATTCGTCTCTGAATGGAAGCCTGTCAGATCACCCTTATCCTCAGTCACATTAGGAAGCATCTCAGTTCTTTGTGTGGTATGTCTGTCATCCAAGCTCGTCACTGTGCCACGGCACAAATCCTCTCTCTCCATCTCAGGCCAATGACTACTTCCGACTCTTTAGCTCACCCGAGGTCTGCTCAACAATACTACAACCTTTGGTAGACAAAGAATACGCATCAATCATGTGTTCAGCCCTGCAGCGGTGCTCAAAATCGTAAACATCCCAGACAAACCGTCAGACATACCAGACAAACTATCATTTCCCACGATATTAACCTTTTAAAACCAGTTCTCCTTTCAAGTGCTACAAGTCGAGAAATTAACAAGCAAACTCTGTAATTTACAGATAGATTTAAAGTTTGGAAAGTGCATTAACTGTCTTTTGTCAACCAATGAAGGTGTTGTTTGAGATGGAGTCCACTTTGCTTTTCAAACAATTCAACTTTCTTCTCACTAAAACTTAATACAATGATGTGGACCCGTCGTCATTTTAAAACGAACAGCAAAAAATTATTTCTCTAATTTTTGAAGATTTTTGACCAGGGATTTACAGTAAAGTCATCAGTAATAATTATATTTCCTGTATTGTACGTGGACTATGTTGGTCTGACATTTCCTGCAGTATCAATTTGATCTTCGGCGTGGTGGAATCCCAAGTATAATTACGTTATTAAGAGCATTACATTCTGCAAGCAAAACGATAGTGTGGGATATGGTACGTCCATTGTTAGCTACTGTTAGCAAAATAGTAATTCTCTCAGTTAGAAACAGAATGACGTTTTGTGGAGTTCTGATTAGTGTGGGTAGGCGTAGTGTTTACTGCATAGGCGGGTCGACATGTACTTGGTCAAGTGGCGCCGAAAGCGAAGTTGGATCGCTAAAGGACGGCTGAGCCTTTGCCAAAGACAGGTAGGGCAGCTGGAGAGGTTTGTTATTTTCCAAGAAAAAAATCCATCGTCCTGCGAGATGAGGAGGACGGCATTCGGCTTTTAATTAGTGAGCACTGTTCACTTTCCACACGTATTGGGTGGCGTGACAGGCCATGGCTTCACCAGTAATTACTATCTACAGGAATAACGAACGACGACAGATATAAATTCTTGTTAGGACAATACATCAATGGGCAGTGTGCTCTAAAATAAGAGGAGACAGTGACATCCTACTGGCTGTTGCTTTCAGTAACAGTCAACCACAAGTGACCAATCGAGACTGTTGTACCAGGTCTCCAATACTGTTCATTTAACATTCTGGCTTATGAAAAGAACAACACCACTGAATTTGTCCATTAAGGGGTTTGGGCTGAAGTCCCATAGTCCCCCTGATTCCGCCACTTGCAACTTTTCATCAATTACCTGCTATGAAATCTGTTTTACATTTCAAGAATTCGTATGGTTCTTGCCTCCAGTTCTGTAGGAAGTTTGCTTCTGGCTCTCAGAAAGTGTGGATGTGTTTTGCACTGCACAATGTGTTACTTCCTAGATAAGAACATTCGCTACGTCTTTCTCAGTTAACAGATTCAGTATTAATATGTAGATGTGGTGAATAGCACCGAAACTAGTACTTGAGTTTCAACAATCCAACGGCCAATGAAAATGGACAGTGGCCATAATGGCGAGAGAAGCGGTCTTTCATCTAGCTGCACATAATGACAACAAACTGGGGCAGCATAGCTGTCAGCCGTCATAGAAGCTCTAATTGAAGCTGCAAGGATGGAACATGGCGACGCAATAGATGCTGAAAAGACCTATGATGCCCGGACTGTTGAAGCCGACACGACAAAGAAAACACCAAGCAAAAGAGAAGTATCTGAGACCACAAACAAACTATTGACAGTGGGAGTCTGAAGAGAAGTTACAGAGTGAGGATACAATTTTGGAAAGACAAAACACTTAAAAGTTGAAACCAGTACAGCGACAGCAGCCAACAGCACTGTTTGGTCAAATGTGATGGAGGAAGAGAAAAATCGAAGCCTCCGTTAAGAATCATTAGGTTCACAGAGATTGTATCATTCACTGAATAGGCGTTATTGTATTAATAGAGGAAACTTTCAGATAAAGTAATATCCCCGATAAAAGTTATCACTGGAGGAATACTTTCAAAAGCAATATTCTGCAACAATGTCAGGTCTTAAATTAAATAAAAAACACGTATTATAACCTGTGATGAGCAACTAATTCCTTAACACGTTTGTTATTGTTGGACAAGACAACGAAAGCAAATTGTCCTCCAAACAAGTTATCGATCTGAATTTTGCTAAGACTGTCTCAGGTTTGTCTTTAAAAAAATCGAACTGGCATGTATAAAACAACATCAAACGTCTGATTACTTTAAAAATGAATTAATGTGTTAAATATTTGATATTAGGCAAATAATTAAGAGTAACTTTAGAAAATGCTTGAAATTATGCTTAAAAGTAATTGGTATTCGCTAGGTGCTCTCATTATGAAACAATAAATTCTGCGTAATTTGCACTTCATTTTGCACAAAAACTCGTTTTTAACGCATCTCCACTCTTATGCTATAATACCTCCTGAACAGTGACTTGTACAGTGACATAATTTGGCGGGTCCATTCAGTGATACATGCAGCTACTGTCCGCAAAACGTCCTGTTAGTAGAGTTGGTAGCAGATATGTCATAAATTAAATCGTTATGTGTGATGTTGAGGTTTTACTGCAGGAACAGTGAAAATCCAGTAAGCCAAACTTTTACTTTCATCATTTTGCGGGGTGAAGAGAGAGGGGGGACGGAGTGGGGTGGGGGCGGCTCACGAGAAGAAGTTTTGTAAAAGTTTGAAGTTATACGTAAAGTTTTTAGGAAATCACTAAGTGCTCTCATTCTAAAATACTAGGAGCATAAAGTCTGGGTATTTGGAGCTGTCACTACGCTGCCTCAAGCAAACAACAGTGTCTGACTGCTATACCTTTCTTATCGTGTTCAACTTTTAACATAGGATCGTACTTCTTAACGAGGAGATTGTGCAATCACTTAAAATTTTTTAAATTCGCTGTACTGTTACGCGAAATAACAAAAAATGGCAGTGGCAGTGGAGGGTACATAAGGTGTGTCGGGGAGACGCGGAAACAATGCATTCGTTGCAGTAATGCGGGAATGGAGCGATTTGCCTGGTGTCCAAAACATCATGCTCAATGGTTTTCGGGGATGGGATGGAATCATTTCCGAGAGGCTTAGTTTGTAAACCGTTGGCTTGCATGTGTGGTACAAGTATACTGTGCTTCGCAGAATGGCGCTATTCAAAACCAGCGCCAGGGCAACTGTGTTGAGTGACGGACGATAGATCATGTGGGTGAACGAAGCCTGCAGAAAAGTGCACGGCCTAATGGACGTGCAGCTGTTGTGAAAGTTACCGCCCGGATGTAAAAATCGGCTACCAGTTAGACGTGCTGTTCATGGGCCCCGAAAGCTGGAAAGTGCACCAGTACCGCAACTGGACATCCACTGATTGGGAACATGTTACCCTTCCAGCTCCATCAGCGTGAAACGTCTGAAAGCAAGCACGCTACAACAGTCGTAGGAAGACTGCAGTACAGAGAAGGCGTGCGTTCTGGTCTGGGGAATATCTCTGTGGCGTTCTTAGATCATCTCGGCGTTATGGAAGGCACAATGGACCAATACGAATTTGCATGTATCATAAAGGTGCATGGCTATCCACACATGCAGTTTGTTTGTCCTCGGCTCAATTACATCTACCAGCAGGACAATGCAGCATGTCACACTGCTCGCAGTGTATACGCGTGGTTCTACGAGAACCAGAATGCGTTACCGCACTCCCCTGGCCATCAAATTCCTTGGATTTTACGCAATCGAGAACCTATTGGATCACTTCGATCGGGTTGTTCGCGCCTTCGATCCTCAACCGACACACCCAGCGCAGCTGACTCCGGCCCTGTAGTCGGCATGACACCAGATCTCCGTCGGTGCCTTCCACGAACCCGTCAGCTCGCTTGCTGCGCGCCTCACAGAGGACAGCGTTGCACAAGGTGGTTATTCAGGTTTTGTGCTGGTGACACTACAGTCACTGTACAATGTATTAGAGACAAGCTTCTCCTGCAGCATTTGGCGTTAAACAGTTATTTAAATTCTTGCAACGTTATTCTTTTCATGAGGCAGTAGCTAAGAAAACGAATAATGAAGGCCAGGTGAGCTCAGCTACGTAAATAAGATATTTCTAGTGTATTAATAAAAGGAGAACCATTTATCCAGTTCTCTCAGAGGTTTATGTAAGGCGCATCAGAAAGACAAAGTATCTTAGGGTCCTCCATGCGGAATTTTCTACATCTACATCAACATTTATACTCCGCAAGCCACCCAAAGGTGTGTGGCGGAGAGCACTTCACGTGCCGCTGTCATTACCTCCTTTCTTGTTCCAGTCGCGTATGGATCGCGGGAAGAACGACTGCCGGAAAGCCTCCGTGCGCGCTCGAATTTCTCTAATTTTACATTCGTGATCTCCTCGGGAGGTATAAGCAGGGGGATACAATATGTTTGTTACCTCATCCAGAAACGCACCCTCTCCAAACCTGTACAGCAAGCTACACCGCGATGCACAGGACCTCTCTTGCAGGGTCTGCCATTTGAGTTTGCTAAACATCTCCGTAACGCTATCACGCTTACCAAATAACCCTGTGACGAAACGCGCCGTTTTTCTCTCCATATCCTCTATCAACGCGACCTGGTACGGATCCCAAACTGATGAGCAATACTCAAGTATAGGTCGAACGAGTGTTTTGTAAGCCACATCCTTTTTGATGAACATCATTTTCTAAGGACTCTCCCAATGAATCTCAACCTGGCACACGCCTTACCAATAATAATTTTATATGATCATCCCACTTCAGATTGTTCCGTACGAATGCTCCCAGATATTTAAAAGAAGTCACTGCTACCAGTGTTTGTTCCGCTATCATATAATCATACAATAAAGGATCCTTCTTTCTATGTATTCGCAGTACATTACAGTTGCCTATGTCAAGGGTCAGTTGCCATTCCCTGCATCAAGTGCCTATCCGCTGCAGATGTTCCTGCATTTCACTGCAATTTTCTAATGCTGCCACTTCTTTGTATACTAAAGCATCATCCACGAAAAGCCAAATGGAACTTCCGACACTATCTACTAGGTCATTTATATATATATTGTGAAAAGCAATGATTCCCGGCAGGGTCAGGCATTTTCTCTGCCTCGTGATGACTGGGTGTTGTGTGATGTCCTTAGGTTACTTACGTTTAAGTAGTTCTAAGTTCTAGGGGACTGATGACCATAGATGTTACGTCCCATAGTGCTCAGACCCATTTGAACCAATTTTTTTGAAAAGCAATGGTCCCATAACACTCCCCTATGGCAGGCCAGAGGTTACTTTAACGTCTGTAGACGTCTTTCCATTGATAAAAACATGCTGCGTTCTGTTTGCTAAAAACTCTTCAATACAGCCACACAGCTTGCCTGATATTCCGTAGGCTCTTACTTTGTTTATCAGGCGTCAGTGCGGAACCACATCGAAAGCCCTCCGGATGTTAAGGAAAATGGCATCTACCTGGGAGCCCGTATCTAATATTTTCTGGGTCTCATGAACAAATAAAGCGAGTTGGGTCTCACACGATCGCTGTTTCCGGAATCCACGTAGATTCCTACAGAGTAGATTCTGGGTTTCCAGAAATGACAAGATACGCGAGTAAAAACCATGTTCTAAAATTCTACAACAGATCGATGTCAGAGGTATGGGCCTATAGTTTTGCGCATCTGTTTGGCGACCCTTCTTGAAAACTGGATCTATCTAAGCTCTTTTCCAATCATTTGGAACCTTCCATTCCTCTAGAGACTTGCGGTACACGGCTGTTAGAAGGGAGGCAAGTTCTTTCGCGTACTCTGTGTACCTGGATTCTGGGTAACATATGCGTGTTAAGCCTCTTTCTACCTTTTTGTTATATACTCCCTTCCTTTTGCCACACCACAGAAGTCACTACCAATAACTTTTCTTCTTAAATCGATCAGCAGCTGTCGTAATAAATTATGTACCAGGTACTCATAGCTTAAATGTTCTTTCATATACTCGTTCGAATAATCATCATGGTACAGTTTAAATCCATTACACTATTCAGTACATACAACTGCGAATCAACGTTTTCAAGTTTACATACACTGTGTTTAGAGCGTAAACAATCTTTTGTGTGCTGATTACACATCAAATATGTGACAAACTTAGGCTTACAATCTGTCATAAACTGTACTGCATTCCTTAGTAAACAGTAATACTTTATCAATAGCTGTCTGACATTTATCTAATGTTTTACATATTGTACAACGCCATATAGCTGCTTCAATTGTCAACTCAAGAACAACTCTAATTCTGTTAGCATCTGTTCATTATTAAGGAAAATACCACCTTAAATGGTTTTACTCGTGTATAGGTACCTTACGCGATGCTAATTCATCTAATTCCTCTACTCGTCTATTAATCACCGGTTTAATTCGTTTAAATGTATATAGTTGGATTGCTTTTGTTCGTTTAACTGATTTTGGCGTCTATGCAACTCAGCTATATGCTAATATAGAATAAATTTTGTAGCAATGTTGGTAGTTGCCGTCGTTTTACAGCCATAGTCCCCTGCTTCGACTGTCTTAACATAATCTGGAACCATGACACTGACTATTTACCCATGCATCGCTCAGGTCCTACGTGTTTCTTCACGGTGATACAGCACGAAATTATAAAGTTCTAGTACTGGTAGAAACAAATATTTCACATTTGCTACTGAAGTTATCTGTTTGCTTAGGAACTACAGTGTGACTATCTTACTTTTATCAGTTACTTAACAGCTGTTTACCATATATATCCTCGCTTTCTGAACATTGTTTTTCAGTTGACTCTTTTCCGTTTTTAAATCATTTTTTGTTTGAACAGTTAGAGTTTTCAACACCTTTCTATACACACAAAATTTATGTTGTAAATCAGCTTTAAAGTCGTTGTAATTAGCGCCTAATTTATCTAAATCAGATTCAGTTTTCTATTATCCTTGTCTAATTTTTCTATATCTGATTATAGTTCACCATGTTTCGTTCTCACTTCTGCCCTCATTTCTCAGTAACTCAGCTTAATACAATTGAAAAAATCTCTGTCTGCACCCAATGCGCAACTATTTCTCACCCCAAATCACTACCAATGCTTGTGGACCCCTCCTTGTTTCCCAAATATGCTTCGTTGCTATCAACTTCATTGCATTTGCTTCCTTCGCCTTCAGATGTGTCAGACAAATAAGCGAAATCATTTATTTACTTTCTTTCTCTTCCATATTTAACACCGATAAATATTAAATAAATGTCTTTAAACTTATATATACATCAACTACGACTTCATAGAGCACCCGCCGAGTAGGTCACTCTTTGGCAGGATCGTGTCCGGTGAACGCTGACACCCGCGATGTTGAAACTGTAACTGAGCCCCATCAGTGGGGCAGCAGCCAATGAGGCGTCGATTGACCTCCCGTTCTTGTGTTTCTCAGAGAAGCTGCCATATGCCACTGCCATCTTCAGTGTGTTACAGTACTACGCCTAATATGTAGGAGAATAGAGCCCATCCGTTGTTGTTCTGGGCCCACACCAATAATCCTTTCGTACTGCCGCAACAGCATATTAAGGAATCAAATGAGCTTACAGCACGCAGTGAAAACACAGCTCTCTCATCGGCTGTTTTCGCCTCGAAGTTAGCACAATTGAGCCCTAGGCATCGGTTTGGACATCCAAAATTACTAAGCTCCACATCAGGTACAGCGATAGGTGAGTTGAATCACACCGACATGTATAGATGAGTTGAGCAGCAGCCCTAGTGCAGTCTGAAGCCGACGCAACACAGCTGATAACACAACTCGCCCAATACAACTCCTAATATAAGTTTAATGTCAGAAACATCCTCGCAGAAAGGTCGGCACAGCGGCCTTTCTCGTATGAAGTAGGATTAGTTGGAAAGTTGAGAGTTCCATTCCTGACTCAGGTGAAACGCTCACCATACCGCCGCCTAATATACAAAGTCCATTCAGTGTATTGTAGGTTAGTATCTCTATTTATTGGATTAAATGTGTACTTGACTGTGTGTTAAGAAAGGATCTCCCCTACGTCATGGTTTAATTGGAACAATCTATATCAGTTCCAAAGAATAAATGCCCTTCTCTTGATTTCACGTCATGTTCTTCAAATTAATCTCCACATCAACAAGAAGAACTTTTGCATATGTTGTAATTTAGTCATTTCATATTTTAAAATTTCGAAAATTATTCATTGGGTTTGATGAATTCCTCTATCAGATTCCACCAAAGTTTTACATTTTTCAGTTAAACTTCACTAAAAATTTTAAGTAATGCTACTAATGTCACTTTCCACAATGGACGTCATATTCAGTATTTTCAGGTACAGGGTCCTACTTATCGATTAGTATCTCTTTAAAACATATATTTCAACTAAATAACAGCATCAGTCAACCAAATTCGCGTTTTATGAAGTTTTTTCTTGTGGTCGTAATGTATTACCACCTCAGCTGTACACATTATAGAAAGTGCGTAGAAAATACTAAGAGCATTCTAAAAGACATTTTCTGGCACTAGACTCTACTTACACATGAGTTCCTTGACTTCCTCTGGGAAGGGTCTGTTGTTAATATGAGTTAACAACCAATTACGAATTTTTTTATTGTTCAGTGGTAGGCCTAAAGTTCCCCCTCTCGCACCTCCCTTGGGAAAGTAGGATGTGGAAAATGCGTCGGTATTGCTCGGGTTAATAAATTTCACGCACTTCCTGTGGATCACCAAATTAATTACTACACTTCAGCATCATCACTCAAATGTACTCATGAAATAAAAGTGCTACCTTGGAACAAACTGATACCTATAATCTGAGAGTAAGTATCAAAAGCACTGCCTCTCATCACCAATGGCTATCTTCTAAATAATTCAGCCTCAGTTAATGACAATTTTCATCAGTATGGTCCAAAACAATAAAAATCATTGGTTTAGTCTCCTTTGAAAGCCAACCAAGAGTTAAGTTTGAATCATTAAATCCGGACTCTCTTTATGTTTAGAACCAGTGTTATGTTGTTACCATGCACGCCACTTCGCCTAAGTAAGTCTTTCCCCAGCGAGTTCAGATACTCCTTGGAAGCAAGGCGCGTTAATAAAGTATTTAGGAAAGGAACTAATATTTGGTTGATCTCTCTCTCTCAGCTTAATCCTGTCGCTCAGCAACATTCATCCACTTTTTCATAAACTTAGTACTTAGTTATAGAGTGTCAGAAAAGGTGCATGGACATTTTGTACAGGTGGCACATCTCAGCTTCATTCTCTGTTTGCAGATAAAATTTCATTTGTGAAAGTTGATACGAATTTGATGAGCCGCCGAGAAGATGGAAGGGTTTACCTCAAGGATCAATATTTTCACCCATTCTCTTTAACACATTAATAATAAAAATACAAGGTATTTTAATCCCATATACTAAGATACTTCAATAATCCAACTACAAGGGCATTTATGCTATTTGTGAGCCCTTACTTTCATGGATGGATAGGACATTTACGGATTTGGCAACACATTAAGACAAAATGGTATGGACATATCACCGAGCAAATCGGCCGCCTGTATTTACACAAGACACAGACAAAAAGAGACGCAAAAAGTAATGCCCGTCACTAGTCAGACCCATAAGATTATAATGGTAACACGTCTGGGCTCTAATAAGCTGGGCTCCACATACTAGCGCATATGAAGAAGACGTGAGACAATGATCAGTGCAATGTGGCCAATAACTGGCATGAACTGGGGAGCAGATCGAAATGCATATCTGAACATATTTCGACCACTTGTATGCCCATACTCACAGTGCGCTTGCCTTTGTTTTGTGTCCGTATCAGACACCAGATTAGAAAAGCTAAATAACTGCCGATATAAAACTATTAGAATTTGCATTGGAGCTCTGACATCTACACCAACTAACACACCTCAGATTCAAGTGCACGAATCTCCATTACGCTTGAGAAGGAAATACATTAGTCACAAATTCTTTGTGGAACGCGAGTAATTTTCTCATCACAAACTGATGGAAAACTTACACTACCTCACACTTGCGGCTGTTCGCAATCGTATACAGGACGATTAAGGACTATGTAAGAAAATCTATGTCCTAAAAATGCTTATATGTTATGAGTATCTAACAATTCGACCTTAGAACCATATGTTTTTTTGGTCTGGCACCTACTACTAATTTCGACATACGAGAAGTTGTGTATGGTTTGCATAATAGGAACATTATCTACACAGATGGGTCCAAGAATGAAAAAGACACAGACAGTGCAAAACAAAGGGACCCAAAATCCCATAAAGGTATCATAAAAACCTTAAAATTATTTTGTTCTGACACAGGAAATTATTGTATGTTGAGTTAAGAGCGCAATGATAATATTTAGCTATAGTAGAAGGTCGTAACTTCAGAAAGATCTATGGAAATCGAAATATTGTCAGCGTTACCTAAAATTCTGAAATTCTCTGTAACATTTAATCTGGTGCCAACGACCAGTACTCACTGCCAAAAGTCTACCAACGGCATAATACAGATACTGTTTAGAACTTACGCAACGCTGAAGTTGTTACTGTTGGCTAAGGATATAAATATTTGGCAATTTGTTGTGCTTTGTTCATGGGAGGCAAATGTAATTTATCTGGACTCCACATGTGAGCAACCTGAGTAATTTTCGTTTTTCAAATATGGCACCAGCAAAAACTCTTACGAGTATTAGAAAGTTTATTTGGTAGAATATTATGGGAAACAATCAAAATTTAGTAGGAACCAGGTATGACTGAAAACTGTAACGATTACAGAGAGAGAGCATTCAATTTTCCCAGAAATTATCGAAAACTTCCACCTTACACTGTTTTCAGAACCAGCAGCAACTATCGTATTGTGTGTTAAAAGTATGGAAATAAGGTGTGACGGAAAAATATAACAATTAGAGAGAAGGACAGTCAATTTGCCCAAAGGTATCGGAAAGTTCGACGTTACACGGTTTTCAGTGGAGTCAGTAACTTTCTTGCTGTAAGCGATAAACATTAATTTTACTGTGACATTTTGATTGACACTCATACAGCTGTGTAGAAAAGCAGTGAAAGAATTGGCTTGCATCTACGCCCATTATTCCTAACATGTACTGCTGCACTAAATTGCAAGGCTTTTACAGTACGCCACACCATTGTCTTGAAAACAGCGCTAAATTCCGTAGGCTGATAAAAGATGACTGACTAGAGACGAGATTTTCACTTAATAATGGAAAATAAAATTCATAATATAACAGATAATGTAAGTATATCGGTATTATATTAAATTCAATTTGTTCATTCCAGAGAGCCAAAACTCTTAGCATTACTGTGTATTACTGTGTGTTGCTGCAGCAGGCCAGCTACAGGTTCCGAGCACTATTTCGTGAGGCGAGGACCAGCTTGGAGCTGAAAGCCTAATACGAGTAGATGTAGACGGAAGCGATGGAAAGCGGACAGAGTTGCTTCTCCGGAGGAAGTGGTAATCTAATTGCTGTGACCCAGTTGACGCGGCTGCAAAGGGCATTTCTGTCGTGGAAGGCAATTACAAGATACGACTTGCGAGATATGCAGATTTCGACACGATGTCGCATCTGGAGTTACGAGCCAAGAAATAAGGGCTAATGTATGTGCATCGCTTAAGCATAATACATCGCGTCGGAGCTCTAGATTGTTCTGCAAATAAGTCACTACTGCAAACTGTTCCCCCGTCTGAGCCAGACACGTAATTAACTTCAGATTACATCAAAATAGCTATACGTTCAAGAGGTCCACAACTTCCTGTGCGCTACTTTGAGTGCATGTATCTGTTTTTTGGCGGCATGCCTTTTTATAAGGATCTGTATTAGTAGGGTAAATGAAGTCATCCCCTTTGTGAAAATTATTATTATGTGTGCATATGTGACATGCGTCCTACGAAAGCATCCTTCTGACAAACATTACTCCCTACAAAGGAATTGCATGATAAGTGAATGAACAACCAAAAGACACATTTATAATAATATGTAGCGTAGAGCTAGAAGGAGTGCAACCATGATATTCATATGGACATTATGTTGTTTAGTTATCTGACTATCTGAACCCTTGTTTCTTTGATAAAAAAATATATACTGAGAACCCACTTTGAGAAAACATTAATTAATTTTGTTGCCTACATATTAAATATACATATTAAACCATAATCAGAGTATTTTTTTAAATCTATTGTTAAATGTGAGTACCGTTGGATGAAAATATATGCATGTTGGCATTATAGATCTGGAAATGCAACTCATATCAGCTTATGATGACGCTTATGAGCAGTGTTTCAAGTCTATAACTTGTCGCCACAACCGTAATGAGTATCTTTGGATGCTCTCATGGAGCGAGCGAAACAGCATAAATAAACCAAAACATACACGACATGTGGCGGTTTATGTATACTTTAATTACCAAGGAATTATGTCTTTCTCAAGGCGGAACCTACAAAATACTTTTACATCCATTCGAGGTATTTCACAGCGATAAATTCCCTCATTTGACAAGCTAAAGAGTTAGCAACATTGAAAGTTGAACGTTAATATCCCTTTGCAAAGCTAGCCAGTGATTCTACTTTGGTGTGCATACACTAACACAGAGTCTGAGATATTATTTTCGTGAGTTGCAGCGAGCGAACATTGTCGGAAAGTGTCGGCAGTGGTCGGACGCAGCCTGCGGTGGAGAGAAACCGCTCGACATGAGAGGTCGCAGCCTGCCGTGATGGTGCTACTAGCACCGGAGGAGACTTTATTACTAATTTAGGATTTTTGGTAATTTTTTGATTTTGTTGCGCATAGTTGTTACTTGCTTGCGCACTGAAGGGATTTTGTCAAAGTTGTTTATGCATAAATGCGTATCTTTTTTTGTGGCCAGACATGTTTATTGAGTATAGACATTGTGGAATAAGTATAAAGTCTGTGTGAAGTTAGTCAGTGTTTAAATAATATAGAAAATTATAGTCTTCATTGGTTCCTTTCATTTCTTTAGACCGTTTAAAGCTACTTGACCGACCCCCCCTCCCCACCCCTCCCCTTTCTATGAAATTAATGTGGCAGTAATTTTTCCAGTTATTATGACCATGGATTGCACTCTGAATTGCTGGTGGTATTGCCGTTGACATACTTTTAACACGTTGCTTATTACCCAGATACAGAGAAAAGACGAGGGAAGCTATCCGTTAGGTATAGGAGACTTGCAAAAGAGTTGTTACGACTTGTTAAAGAATATTTTAAAACTCGCTGTTAGATACTTGAGAAATGATTTCTTTGTGATTTGTAGGACAAGTAATTTCCGGTTTTATTTGTTCCCAGTCACAACTCTTCTGTGGTCCGGGATTCAACGTCCGGCAATTCCTCATTCTTTCAACAGAACAAATAATAAGAACAAATAATAATTACAGATTTGTAAGAGTTACAAAAAAAAAATTTGAAACAGTTTCATCTGTCGACCTGTCTGACAGCGTTTAGTTTCATTGGACGATTTCACAATTACGGATGCTTCGTCTTGCTACTGCATTTGCAAAATTCTATACGATAGTACTTGGTCAGTAGTTATTGCACAGCATTTTTATTAGTTGCACGCTGATTCGCTTTAATTAAAAAAATTCAGCAACTTTTGTAATTCGGAATTAATATTGTAACAGTGATTTTTACAGTTTTCTGTAAGATAATTGTTTTGTGGTAAGGTCTTACGGGACCAAACTGCTCAGGTCATCGGTGCCTAAGCTTACACTCTGCCTAATCTAACTTAACGCTATGGACGACACACACACCCATGCTCGAAGGAGGACTCGAAAATCCGACGGAGGGAGCCGCGCGGGCCGTGACAAGACGCCCCAGACCGCGCGGCTACCTTGCGTGACAGTCGTTTTGTATTTTGTATTTTTTCTTTATTGCTATAACAATGAAAAATAGAACACAGTCAGGAATGGACAAAGGTGGAGATAGCTTCAAATGAAGTGTCGGAAAATTTGAGACAGTGTAGAAAATTCTTGGGAGCATTATGAAGTCAGGGAACTTTAGAACAATACTGTAGACAATCAGAGTGCATCCTATTATTTGCCGGTCATGCGTGACGGACAGCAAGGAACTACCTGCAATTCAGGATATCAAATTAGCGTAACACTATCTGATTTTATCATCAGAAATTCAGAAATTTCTTCTACTTATACAGAGTAAAATAATTTTATTTTCCCTCTTTCAATAATAATGTTACACAATTAATACTAGCTTAACTTGATGAGATGAGAAATTCCAATAATTAATGGTCTACAAAGTCCAATAATGAAATTACAGAATTTAATAATGAGATTAAAAAGTTTAACGACGAACTTCGTGGCGAGATCAAAGATTGTAGTAGAAAACAGGAACAAAATCTCAAGCTGCGGGAAGAGAACGTCAGATTGTTTCGTGACGAGATAGATGACAAAATCAACGAATCTAGAAGCAAGCAAATACGAGAGAAACTTTGACATAAATGAAGCACCACTCACAAGTCACTAAATATGATGATCATTAAATTGTATTGGGCCTACAAAATGAATAAGCAAGCGTAATAAAGATTACTATGAATTAAATTATTTTGTAAAGGAGATTGGAATGAATTTGGTCAAAGAAAAGGGGGCTTTTAATAGCTTACCTGTGATCGTAGGCATAAATGGTAAAAGAAAAGACTAATTAAGAAACAATTGTTCTGATTCAAAGTGGTCAATTAGATTATTTTTCGATTTAAATGAACTCTTGTAAATATTAGCATGTAAATCAAGTTGTAAACACAGTGTGATGTTATGAAGTGAGAATTTCATAGAATACTACATTCACGCAGACGCTCACCACAGTGCAAGTGAAGTTTTAAAGTTCGACGATTTTCAGTGACAGTATTCTACTGCAACATATGCGTGAAAAATTCATTGATGTGTGCAGTGTGTAATAATCAGTGTCATTCCACAAATGCAGTTGCAGCAGAAGCTACCACTTACCTGTGAATCCGTAACTGGATGGTGGACAGGAAGTGATGTGAGGCACTTTCGGAGGCAGAAGCTCCCTCCAGCAATCTAAAAAGCACAAAGCTACGATCCGACGGACAAAAGCGACGCACGGCACCTCAAACGCGAAATCAACGCTCTGCAAGTAAGCTCCGGTCACGTGCGCACGCAGACTGAATTTCAAGACTGCTCTCAACACTGGAGGCGGACAGTCCCCATGTGACGAAATAATGTAAACGTTCAACCGCCAATAGCAGTTGCTGTGCGCTACATTCTGTAGCAAAAACATTGACACCCAGTACTGAAAACATTTTTGTATGTATGATAAACCTTCTGAGAGACTCTAAGATATAGAAGTTGGAATAATTAGTATAATGACTGATTATACACAGAGATAAGTCACGAGGGCACCTCTGAACACTGTTGAAATGAAACTCTGACGAGAGGTCACGATACGAATGAAAATAAGCACACGAAAATACATCAAAGGATCGGATCCTGCCTATATCCCATCCCACATGTACATAAAATTAGTTTTGTAAGCTATTCTAATATAAGATATTTTATCTGTTTCATACGTGAAATAATTCGTAGAGCCACTCTCGAGCCCTGAAAGTGAAAGATACGGACTTCCTTGTCGAAGCCATTACCAGTGGCCGCTCTACAATCCAAGTGTATCATAAATAGTGTATGTGCGGCGAAAATAAATGTATAATTAAGTGCGATAACGAACAAAGCAGTCGACTGACAAGACGATGACAATATAATTAATACACTCAAAACAGAAAGTTGTGTACCAGTTGTGATAGTCAAATTACTTTTGCAACGATGAAAATTGAAGTGTGACTTTTCTTTCCTTATAAATTTTGTAAATATTTGTACTTATAGCCCTAATTTTAAGAACCATCAAGAAAGACTGATCCATACAAAGGCTGATAGAAACACAGAACAAATTCACAATGCTCCACCATCAGTAATTACAAACTGAAGCGTTAATTCTTTTAGTATGGAATGAATGTGAAGCGAAAACGTTTAATGACCGTATGTTACACCCGAAAATTACAAATATTCCAATGGGCATGAGGATGAAAGTGATTCCTTCGGTATTCCTTCCCTCTTCATGGGAGACAGTGTAATATTAGTAAATTTCGCCTAACAAACATTAATATACGCTCAATAGTACACGCCTGATGGCCTAAAGTTATCGAACAATTGTAAAGTGATAGAAATGAACCATCACATTGCAGCGACAGAGTCTATTGCTCTTTATCTTTGCCGTTCCTGCGCGGTGCCTGTAAATCTCTACGCACGGTCCGTGTATCGATTCATGATATAAAAAAGAATTCTGTAGTTTCAAGGCAAATGAGGCATTAGGCGCCTCACCTTTTACTGTTTGTATTCCATGAAAGGCGGACGCGGACTTGCTGCGTTCCGCAACGGTATTTTATGTTTCATTCGAAAATATTGAGTGAAGATGCTAATTGTTATTTTTTCCAATCAGAAAACATGTAGTTTCTTGTAACTGATTACGAACAGACAGCATCAAGAGGACATTTTGACTGTTATGTATAAAGTATTTAACCACAATGGTCATCTATTGTAATTTATTATGAAAAGGTATGTAGCATTAAAAAAAGTGTAATAAAGATAAGTATGCTTATTTTAGTAAATTAACCTTGATGATTTCCATCTCCTCATTTACTCCATTTATAATTATTTTGTGTTAGTTCATCACCAGAAATTACGATCACGCTGATGGGCCGAACGCAGCATGAGGCAGAAGGAGTATTATCGTTTTCCTATTATTTCTGAACCATTTTTTTTTAATTCTGTAGTGATGAATTTCTTTTAAAGTCTATTAATCTTCTGGTTCCTTAGTGTTGTTCGGGGTATGACCACATCGCGAATATAAAAATGCACAGAAATGATAATGTTTCTCTTATTCAGATATTTAATGCTCAACATATGTTATTATAATAGTGTAATCAATCCCTGATTCTGTTGCCAAGTGGCCCACCAAAATATTCGCTTTTCCGACATTTAAAAGAAAAAAAAGAAAATAACAATTCTTTTTTTTTTTTTTTTTTTTTTGCCTCCAAGAGCAACGCTACAATATCAATCATACCTGCTACGTACATTGAAAACTCCAGAAAACACGAAATTTTAAATGTATAGAATACTAGTGCTTGTAGATGACACATTTTCTTTTCGCCTATTTGGAGATAAGAGTACACATGTGGATGTATCTTTCTAGTAACGAGCATGGACAGTTTTACAAAAAAAATTTATTTACTGCTGAATTGTGTGTGGTGTGTATGATATGAATTTTGTAGCTCTGCAAAGTTGTGAAATGAATTTGTCTGAATGAAAAATTTTATTTTTCTCCTTATTACTCTTTGCTCTTACTATACTTTGTTTTTTGTGTGCGACATTATCGGAATTGAATTTTTCTCTTTTGCAGAGGTAATAAAAAAACACGCACACACAGTTATATCCATTTCTTCATAGAAATTTCTCTTAACAGTGTTTTAGGATCAGAGTGTAACGTACAAAGAGAGCGAGTTAAACTCTAATAATGCAGATGTTACACTGGTCTGCTGCGGGGAACTACACATTCCAGAAGTACTTAACTGGGTTAAAAACGCGTGTTTCGACAACTTTTTGTTTTCAGCTTGTAGTATTTTTACGCTTTGATGCAAACTGATTAGCTACATTTTTATGGATGTTGCAAATTATTGCGTAAAATAAGCTACTTCAATACAGTAGTGTCTCCCTATTTAAACAAGTTTATTTCAGACTTTCTCTTATGTTTATGCTGTAGCAGTGATGCAGTGCCGACTCTGTCATATTAAGTTAATGATCCTAAGATTATGATTTTTTTCTCTTGTCATTAAACAATACTGAAGCTCAAGAGATGTTATTTACTTAAATTTCGGGTAGTAAATTTTCCGGCGTAACGACAAGCACCGACACGAAGTTCAAGAACGTAACCTCAGAGAAGGCTGTGAGACGACGTCATCCATTAGTACGCTAACTAGGAACGCACCACGACACGAGCGTCCTCTATCCGAAGAGAATATAAGCTCCGCTCCTGCCAGCCTCGGTCTGTCAGTAGAATACGGACACTAGCAGACCCGTACTAGCAGACCTGGGCTAGAAACCGGGCACTAAAAGAGGGGCACTAAAAGAGCCGTGATTTGTGATCCATATAAACTTGTGAATTACTGGTTTGGACATTGTGTTTAGCGATGAACATTTATTATTTCCAATCGCCATTTGCTTGCGACCCGAAGTTAAGTATTGTCAACCTAATTTATTGTAATAAAAGCCATTAATGTTATTTGCTTGAATTGTTGAATCGCTAACCGAGATAGCAGCATCCTTTAGGCACCCTGTAAGAGACGAGTGGGCAGGATACCACAATTAACCATTTCTTTCAGCTAGTACTGAACAGTTCGGAGATAAATTTTTTACGTGTTGCATCTTAGAGTAAGTTATGTCTTTATTAAATGTTTTATAGGATGTGTCTTATACATGTTGTATTTATTTTACTTTTGTGATTAACAATATATGGCCTTGCCATTCTGACTCCTTAACATCATCACTGCATTCGATTATGACACCATACAATTCTGGCTCCACACAGAGACAAGTTGACATTGAACATCTCACAATATTGACCATGTGACGCTACTTAGAATTTTCTATTCCATGATCATCATGTAAACATTACAAAGAATTTAAAAAATGAAATAATTATGTTGTAAAAATGGAGAAATACTTGTGATAGTAACAGACCCATTCCTCAATGAGCGAATGAGTAATGAGTTATGAGAATTAAACTGAATATGCAGTCACAAGCAATGACATTCTGTTTCTTAAACAAATCTATCAAAGACACTGGATTATATGAAGTTTATATTCTGAATGTTCGCCTTTAATTTCACTCTTTATGTGAATGTACCTTCGCACAATGCTAGTTTTCCATTGTATGATAATTTAAATCATATGTAATTACTGTGTATATATCAACTCTGAGATCAACAATTAACTGTAACATTTTTTAAAATATATCACAATTAATGTCTTTGGACAAAACTGTATGTCTTTCAGTGATGATATATTTCACACAATTTGCATAATTTGCATGATCTGGATCAAAATATGCACTTTATGGTGCGCAGTGTACTGTAGCATTAGAAAATGAAATTATATAAATCATGTTTGCCACAATTTGTTTGCCTAAACTTCATATTTCCAACTTTCTTCATGATTCTTGTCACACTTATGTAATTATTTGTGGTCATACATATATCAAAACATTTACTGAACTTATATTTCTATCCACATGATGTTGACTTTTATTTTCAATTTATATATCTTACTATGATTCATTTATTCACTACGATTCGTTTCTGTTATTCTGTCATATATGAGACTTATGATCGTCTGTGTCAGTTATGAAAAGCTGTTTTCTCAAAGAGATACAACGTCAATCTTTTATGACTTTCATAAATTCTTTGGTACTCAACAGGGTATTCTTTCCTGTGCCTTATAATACTGTTACTGATTCTGTACAGTATCTTTATCTGAAAATGAATAGGAGTGACACACTAAAGCATTTCGGTGTGGGTGTCATTCAACATAATGTATGGAACTAGTCCCTGAGCCTGCATAGATCTCAAACTTGTGTGTCGTCAAATGAATATGTTAACATTTATTTACTATTAAAACAGTCTTGATCACGATTTATTTATCTAGGTGACCGGTTTCGACTACTACTGTGGTAATCTTCAAACCATTGAGTAGGAACCTCTTTGTGTTGGAGATTCTCCAACAGAAAGAGGTTCCTACTCAATGGTGTGAAGATGACCACAGTAGTGGTCGAAACCAGTCACCTTGATAAATAAATCGTGATCAAGACTGTTTTAATAGTAAATAGTTGTAAGACATTGATCACTGCCTTTCCCGTAATGTATTCAAAAGTGATGAATATGTTAACATTTTGATGTGGTTATCAATGGACATAATGTGTGGATTGAGTACCTGTGTCTGCTTACAAATCAAACTTGTGTACCGTCAAAGGAATATGTTAACATTTTGGCATGATTGTCAGTGGACATAGTGTAAGTTGCCTCTTAGTCTGCTGCTCCTAAAACATGTGTTTCTTTACTAAATTTTCGATTGCCAGATTATTTTTACTCTCTTTAAGTTGTGTAAATAAGCGTTTGTTATCTTTTCAAATGAACTACCACCGATTCCATGAAGATATGACTGATTATCTGCAAAGTGATACGTGAATATTTATTGTTTCTCTCTTTGCAGTGTTTGCAGTTGTATGTAATATTTGTATCTACACAACAGAAAAACATTTCTTACACCCTTGGAAAACTATTAATAACATTTCTAAGCTGTCAAATGAGGTTCGTTTATGTATTCTACCACATTTGAAAGACATTCAATGCTTTTTTTTCTGAATTTGGCTATACAAGAATTTTGCATCTGCTCCTTGCCAACATGTTAGGCAAGAATCACCCCACAAAACTCTTAAAAGTGAGGATGGGGGTTATGAAAGTTGTACGTTAATATTTCTTTACGAAGTTGGCGAATGATTCTACTGTGATGTGCGTACACAAATTCTGACACACATATTATTATCGCAAGTAGTAGCAAGCGAACAGTTATTGAGTCGGAAGTGATCGGACGCAGCCTATGGTGGAGAGAAGCTTCGCGACACGGGAGATCGCTGTATGCCGTGATCGTACCAGAAGTGCCAGAGGAGATGGCTCAAATTTTGCATTTTGTTCTTGCATCCACTGCATAAGGAAAGGAACGGATAAATTAAGTTGTAAAACAGAGTTTATTGTATATTGCATTCTGGTTAAAATGGCTCTAAGCACTATTGGACCTAATATCTAAGGTCATCAGTCCCCTAGACTCAGAATTACGCTGCTGGCCACCGTAAATGCAACACCAAGAAAGACAAGAGGTAGCACAACAAAATTTATTTTGTAGATAACATGTCGACCAAGTATCAAATGATTACGTTTACAGACGTCTGTGACATGTGGTTCCTGCCAGAATCAGTAGCCAGAGTAGCCGCCATTGTTGGAGATCACCGCTGCCACACGTCTCAGCATTGAGTCAAAGAGACGTTCGATGTGTTCCTGGGGTACAGCAGCTCAAGCAGCTTCCACACGTTCCCAAAGATCATCTGGTGTGGCAGCTGGGGATGTAATCTGGATCACTCGTTGAGCAACCATGGACCACATGTTTTCTATCGGCGAAAGATCTGGAGAGCAAGCCGGCCAGGGAAGCAATTCAATCTGGTTATTGACGAAGAACCTTTGGACAATGTGTGCCACGTGTGGTCGCGCATTATCCTGTTGAAATATGGCTGTGGCCGAGCCCTGAAGGTAAGGAAGGACAACTGGCTCCAGCACCTCGGATATGTAACGCCGGCTATTTAAAGTACCGGCAATGCGTACTAGAGGCGTGCGAGAGTAATATCCAATACCGCCCCATACCATAATACCCGGTGCAAGACCAGTGTGGCGGTGCATAATGCAGCTGTCCAGCATCCTCTCTCCACGGTGTCTCCACACTCGAATCCGACCATCGTGGTGCTGCAGACAGAAGCGTGCCTCGTCAGTGAAGACAACGTCATTTCATTCTGCCGTCCACATCTGTCTGTCATCACACCATTGGCGACGGAGATGTCTGTGGTTCCACGTCAATGGTAGACGAAGCAATGGACGTCTTGCGGACAGACCACTCTGCTGTAAACGGCGTCGAATTGTACGCGCAGACACTGGATGATGCGTTACAGACGCAATGTGCTGTGCTATGGTTCGGCATGCCACTGAGCGATCCGTCACTGCCATGCGGACAATTTGCCTATCAGCACGTGCAGTGGTGCAACGAGGTGAATGCGATCGACCACATCGGTCCGTCGTACCCTCCTGCATCCAACGGTCACATATCCGCATTACAGTCGTTTGGTTTCGTCCAACACGACTAGAGATTTCTCTGTATGATAATCCACAATCTCGGTAAGCCACTATCCTTCCTCTGTCGAACTCGGATACTTGATCAAACGATGTTCGCTGTTGTCTACGAGGCATAACTGATCGTCTTGTGAAACAACCACAAGGTAAACACACGTGCCGAACGTACACTCGTCGAAATAGCCAAGCCTTAAATGGTGCTATGAGGTGGCGCCACAGGCGCGCGTGATGTGCGTCTGCGCTGAAATTCTAATCAGTTGCATATCTCATCGCTGCAAACCCATGGTGTAAATTTCACTTGATTCGGATGCTTCCTTCAGGGTGTTGCATTTACGGTGGCCAGCAGTGTACTTAAACTCAACTAACCTAAGGACACCACACATATTGATGCCCGAGACAGGATTCGAATTTGCGACCGCAGCAGCAACGCGGTTCCAGACTCAAGCGCCTAGAACTGCTCAGTCACAGCGGCCGGCCGCCAGAGGACACTTCGTGACTAATTGAGGAATTTTTGTAATTATTGCACGTAGTTGTTTCTTGCTAGTGCACTGGATAGATTTTGTCAGTCTTTTGTAGACGTACATTTAGAGCAATATTCCTATCTTTGTTGTGGCCACAGACATCTTTATTGAATATAGATATTGTGGAATAATTAATAATTGTGAAAAGTTTTCCAGAATTTAAATAATCTATTTTGCGAATATAGCAAATTAAAGTCTTTAGTGGTTTTTCTCAGTATTTTAGACCGTTTAAAGCTAACTGACCAAGTCTTACCGGAAAATTCAATCTCCCTGTACATTAAAAACAGGGTAGTACACGCTACAACTATTAAGATCATGCACTACACCCTGTATTGATCGCAGTATTGCTGTTGAAATATTTTCAGCATGTTGCTGATCACATAGTTGAAGCCTCAAGACGAAGTAAGTCTTCCATTGCGTACAGGAGCATTAGAGAACATCTATCAGGAGGTGTTAGAGAATACTTTAAACTTCGCAGTTAGACAATTGAGAAGTGACATCTTTATGGTTTGTAGGAACAGTTATTAATTTCTGTTTTTATTTGTTCTCAATAAGAATTCTCTTATTGTCAAAGACGCAACGTCACACAGGTCCGTACGTCTTTCAGCAGAACAAACAATAATTACCAATATATGCTACTTTTTTTTTTTTAAAAAAAAAGGAGTTCGGTACGGTTTCAGGTTGTATAATTACGGGTTTTATGTGACATCAATAGTTCCTTCCGTTTCCTTTCCTTTATCGATCCTCCGTCTTCAGTTTACACAATTAGAATTTCACTATCCAAGCAATACCTTTAGTCGCTATAGGTGCATACGCCTACAACCATTCAGGAAAATGATAGAGGGGTACGATATCCAAAGATACAGTGTACAAAGCTTTCCCCGTGGACAAGCAGCGTCATGTTTGAAATAAATTTCGAGATTTCAGAGATATTCTTCGCCTTCTTCGTCAGGTGGTGACAGACTTCTCGAAGAGGTACGTGTCACTGAATAATTAGATTGCGGTGTGAGAATCTGGGGAAAACTTCAAATTTCCGTACAGAAATTGAGTCAAGTTGCCGCTAAATACGGAGTGAAGGTATCGACAAATAAAGCAAAAGAGATGGCATTTCAAGTACTGGAATCCATGAGAGCCGAAATTGTTATAGCTGGACATATAATGGAACAAATACGAGAGTTTAGAAATTTTGAGTTTACTTTTAAATTTTCGAAGTCAGATGACGTAGAGATAAAATTGTCCGTATCCAGACATTTCTGAGGAACTATACAACTTACATTGAAACATAACGCACGGAAAGGAACACTGATAAAACCGTGCAAGGTAGTAGTAATACTCTTGCTGCTGTACGGTAGCGAATGTTGGACCCTAACATCTGACCAATTACGAAGAATCATATCATCAGAGATGAAGTTCCTCCGATTTTTTCTATCATAAAATAAATACCGATATTGAACTGAATGTAGGACCCGTTACAAATATAACTACAAAATACCAACTGAAGTAGAAAAACCATATCCATCGTGTGTGTATTAATAGAATAAATAAAGCGGCAATTCAACATACCCTAACCGGCAAAAAGAAGGTTCCACGTTCGTTGAAGAGATAGCGTGAACAGTAGTGAGGGGAAATAGTGCAGTGCGCCAAACCGTCTTCAGCTTGAAAAAAGCACATCACTTATTTGTATCGCCTCAACATTTTATCGACTTTTATGCGCTAGATGAATGAAAAGATAAAATTGTTTATACAGTTTTCTTAAATATTTTGGTTGGAATGTTGTAGATATGTGACATCTGATGGTCGAGAATAGCGGTGTCCTGTCAAGTCAGCGAAACTGCAACGCCCAGGCGATTGCTGAATCGCGGCGTGCAGCAAAGATAACAACTGCGGTGCAGCTGGCCATTATCAACGTTTGCGGGCGACTGCAAAGAAGAAACATTTATTGTTAAAGAGAGGATTAGCGTAACATGTTTGTTCACAGAGAATGGTTCTTGGCATGTTGTTTTAGAATTTCAGCAATAGTATTCGATGACTATTCGAGTATCATTCGAGTAGTGAGCCTCGAGAGAAATTATCTCAAACATGTGATGAGTTCAGCTCACACGTACGATACATGAACTAGTCTGCAACGGGGATAGAACTCAAATGTGTTCAAAGCAGTCCTAAGTCGATTAGAAAGGTATTTTGAGAAGACTATCGACTTGTGCTGGAAATGATTATTTCGCCTATTTTGGTAGAGTGTAGACTCATCAGGTGCAGGAAAATCTCCGTTTTATTGAAGTGTGAGATTAACTTCTCCTAGATGTGATTCATGGTGCGTTGTGCTGCCTAATAGTCATTCACTGGTAGGCGAGCCGTATTTCAATATTTATGTAAGATTATCCATTGAATGTTGTATGTGAAGAGAAGTGTTAACGCGAAGTCGTTTAGTTATTTTGTGGTGCCGGATTAAAGCATGCACTAAGGTATGGTAGCGTTGCATCACGTTTTTGTGGGTGTAAAGGTGTACGCAAGCACTGAGGGATAGTGAATTACAAACATTCGGTTAGAATTTAATATGTGACTTCGGTGTGAACATCGCAATATAGAAAATTCAGGAAATCTCGTTGGATGCACTGAATGTGTAGTCTATATTAAAGATAACGGTTGACGTATGCAATAGTTATTTATTGAGAATGTGATAACATTCCCCTTTGGCCCGAAGCGACATATCAAGAATCATTTAAAATAGGACAAGCTAATTCTTTCCAAAAAGAGATCATCGAGTGCTGTTTCTTCAATTACAAATACACTACTGACCGTTAAAATTGCTACACCAAGAAGACGGCGTGCTAGAGACGCCAAACTTCACCGACGGAAAAAAGATTCCGTGATATGCAAATGATTCGCTTTTCAGACCATTCACACAAGATTGGCGCCGGTGGTGACACCTACAACGTGCTGACATGAGGAAAGTTTCCAACCGATTTCTCATACACAAACAGCAGTTGACCGGCATTGCCTGGTGAAACGTTGTTGTGATGCCTTGTGTAAGGAGAAGAAATGCGTACCGCTACGTTTCCAACTTTGATAAAGGTCGGATTGCAGCCTATCGCGATTGCGGTTTATTGTATCACGACATTGATGCTCACGTTGGTCGACATCCAATTACTGTTAGCAGAATATGGAATCGGTGGGTTCGGGAGGGTAATACAGAACGCCGTGCTGGATCCCAACGGCCTCGTATCACTAGCAGTCGAGATGACAGGCAGCTTATCCGCATGGCTGTAACGGATCGTGCAGCCAAGTCTCGATCCCTGAGTCAACAGATGGGAACGTTCGCAAGACAACAACCATCTGCACGAACAGTTCGAGGAAGTTTGCAGCAGCATGGACTATCAGCTAAGAGACCGTGGCTGTGGTTACCCTTGACGCTACATTACAGACAGGAGCGCCTGCGATGGTGTACTCAATGACGAACCTGGGTGCACGAATGGAAAACGTAATTTTTTCGGATGAATCCAGGTTCTGTTTACAGCATCATGATGGTCACATCCGTGTTTGGCGATGTCACCGTGAACGCACGTTGGAAGCGTCATCGAAATACTGGCGTACCACCCGGCGTGATGGTATGGGGTACCATTGGTTACACGTCTCGATCACCTCTTGTTCGCACTGACTGCACTTTGAACAGTGGACGTTACATTTCAGATGTCCTACGACCCGTGACTCCACCCTTCATTCGATCCCAGCGAAACGCTGAATTTCGGCAGGATAATGCACGACCGCATATTGCAGGTCCGGTACGGGCCTTTCTGGATACAGAAAATGTTCGACTTCTGCCCTGGCCAACACATTCTCCAGATCTCTCACCATTTGAAAACGCCTGGTCAATGGTGGTCGAGCAACTGGCTCGTCACAATACGCCAGTCACAACTCTTGATGAACAGTAGTATCGTGTTAAAGCTGCATGGGCAGCCGTACCTGCACACGCCATCCTAGCTCTGTTTGACTCAATACCCAGGCGTATCAAGGCCGTTATTACGGCCAGAGGTGGTTGTTCTGGGTTCTCATTTTTCAGGATCTATGCACCCAAACTGCGTGAAAATATAATCACAAGTCAGTTCTAGCATAATATATTTGTCCAATGAATACCCGTTTATCATCTGCATTTCTTCTTGGTGTAGCAATTTTAATGGCCAGTAGTGTATTAGTGGGTCGCAGAAGTTAAATTACACTTCCGCTTGGTAGGCTTTTGCATAGATAAGCAGTAGATTATTTAACTGCAGGAAATAAAGAAAATGATTTAAAAAGTCAGTACCCGACTTGCCTTTTATCCCCAAAATCATTACAAGAAAAATAAACAAAGGTTAATTTTATAAATATGTTGTATGGTTTGTATTAAACAATTACACTAGCTCCTCTCCTCACGTTCGGTCTGTGGAATCGGTTCGTCAGTATTTGATGTGGGTTACGAAATATATCCAGCAGTAACGTTAGGTGACTCACCCTGTATAATACGAGCGACGTCTGAAAGTACTTTCTCCTGCGGTTGGTATCTGGGCTGGAAGAGTGTTTTGAAAGTATTTATACATTCTGAAACGAAACACATTATGGATTCATTAAGAGGAACACTTTCTCGGAACCTCATGCTCTCTGGCACTAGTGATTCATTCTCTTATTCGGTTTTTTCGAAGTATTCTCATTCCAGTTAGCTACATTGAAGCTTCGAGGAAGGAAAGTTTCATCCATTCGCTCATGTTGAAAACACTACACCAATATACACAGATTTTATAGTAAAAAAGTACAGACACGTCATACACACTTATCTTTTATTTGGAATCTGATTTATATAGAAATTCAAATAAAAATGCGATTCTTCGCCCCCATCAAGTGTTATAAACTCATACATACGAGACGTAATACAAAGTTAAGGTTCAGTGACCAGTGTTTAACCGACTGTAGGCCTGAATGAAGTTTCACGCTTGCAGTGTTGTCTACTGACTCCTTAGAAATGTAATGCAGTATTGCTTGATTCAGTAGTCCGTGAGGGCAGACCGTAATGGTTGAGACATTCGTAGGTGCCACCAGTTTTAAAATGTGCTGTGTGATTAGAATTTTGCAGAAACATGATCCTCAGCAGCTGAAATCCATCGTGAGTTACTTTTCGTATATGAACTTGAAACAGTGAATGACGAACAAATACGAAAACGGTATAGAAGATTACAAAATTGCTGCACGAATGTTTACGACGAACAAAGAAATGGCAGGCGTAGTATTCAGGTTGACGTCATCGTTGACTAAGTGAACCAAAGAATTCGAACTGATCTGCGTTTGAATATTAAGAGTCTGACTAAAAATTCCAAAATGTTACTCAAACCCCAATTTACAGCATAGTCATGAACAGCGTTGGCATCACAAACAGTGTGCAAGATCGGTTCCAATATCTCTCAGTGATCAGCACAAGGTGCAAAGAGAATGGAGAACACTACAGCTCACGGAGCGCTGTAGACAAGGTGGTTCAAAATGGCTCTGAGCACTATGGGACTAAACTGCTGAGGTCATCAGTCCCCTAGAACTTACAAATACTTAAATCTAACTAAATTAAGGACATCACACCCATCCACGCCCGAGGCAGGACTCGAACCTGCGACCGTAGCTGTCGCGCGGTTCCAGACTGAAGTGCCTAGAACCGCTCGGACACTCCGAGCGGCAGACAAAGTGGAAATGATTTCTTTTCCCATAATGTTACGGGTGACGAGACACGAATATCGTATACCAATGGAGAATCGAAACAAAAGTCAATGCAGTGGTGCCACTCACCCAAACCATAAAAGTTTCAGCAAACTCTGTTCAGGAATCGAAAAATGACGGCTACCGTTTTTTGGGTGAAAAGGGCGTCTCTTTGATTGACTTCTTGTGCCATGGGTCAATAATTACAGCTGACGTACACCGTGAAACGCTAACAAGGCTGAGAGTGCAATCTGACATCGAAACCGCGGGAAACTCGCGTCCGATATTATACTCCTTCACGACAACGCACAGCCTCACATTGCTGCCAAAACGAAGATGAAGATTAAAGATTTTCGTCGCGTGCCTTCCGATCACCCTCTATTCGGTCTCAACCTTCCACCACGCACTATTTCCTCGTCTTACCTCTGGAAAACTGGGTGGGTGGACTGCAATTTCAAAACGGTAATGAACTGGGGACTAGCGTTACCGACTGATTCAGTTCCCAGGCGGCAGACTTCTATGCAGACTAGGCGCTCAGTCCGGAACCGCGGGACTGCTACGGTCGCAGGTTCGAATCCTGCCTCGGGCATGGATGTGTGTGATGTCCTTAGGTTAGTTAGGTTTAAGTAGTTCTAAGTTCTAGGCGACTGATGACCTCAGAAGTTAAGTCGCATAGTGCTCAGAGCCATTTGAACCATTTTGAACTTCTATGCAGAGGGGTTAATGAAGCCGGTGCAGCGATTTAGTATAACCCGTACATCAATTAAGGCCTACTCAATCTCCAGTCGAATGCGTGCAGTATGATCTTAATGTAACACATTACATTCTAGGAAGTCTGGTGCCATTCTTCGAAATCTGGTCCTACATGTGAGTCGCTTCCGCCTCGTTGAAGGGTTCGATTGTTCGTGGAAAGCCACTTGTGAGACACTGTAAGTGTCCCTGTATTTCTAGCAAACGTGCCTGATATTCTGACTAAATTATGACATAGCTGCAACCACTTTACATGCGCTGATGTTACATAGCAACATGGGTTCTCAAAAATCACAGCTGTCTTGAATTCACAATCAGACAACAGTCCTATGCTAACACACTGACTTTGATTTGAATTTAAGTTGAAGAGCATTTCTAAAACCGATATGTACTCTTCTTCAAACGTTTTTGTAAGAGGATACTCGACAACATCATCAGAAATAAAACGAAATAAGCCGGCCGCGGTGGTCTAGCGGTTCTAGGCGCTCAGTCCGGAACCGCGCGACTGCTACGGTCGCAGGTTCGAATCCTGCCTCGGGCATGGATGTGTGTGATGTCCTTAGGTTAGTTAGGTTTAAGTAGTTCTAAGTTCTAGGGGACTGATGACCACAGATGTTAAGTCCCATTGTGCTCAGAGCCATCTGATTAAAACGAAATAAACCATTTATATATAGCACATTAAAAAGATATAAATGCAAGAAGACTGATGATACTTACAGGATGTGGACTGTTTACGTGGAGCTGGGGAAGTTAACCCGAAAGCTGCACATTGCTAGCTGAAATCATGGATAATTGGTGGTATGTATATTAAATTAGCAATGAAGTCTGTGTGACTTCGTGAAAGCAATAAAATGTTGGTGATGTACTGCACTTACGGCCTTGCCACAATGATAACACCGGTTCCCGTCAGATCACCGAATTTAACATACGCCGTCCTGGGCTAGCACTTCAATGGGTGACCATCCAGTCTGCTGAGCGCTGCTGGCAAGCGGGATGCACTCATCCTTTGTGAGGCACACTGAGGAACTATTTGATTGAGAAGTAGCGGCTCTGGTCTCGTAAACTGACATACGGGCGGGAGAGCCGTGTGCTGACCACATGCCGCTTCCATATCTGTACCAAGTGACGCCTGTGGCTGAGGATAACACGGCGGCCGGTCGGTAGCGTTGGGCCTTCCAAGGCTTGTTCAAACGGAGGTCAGTCTAGTTTTATGTATAGCACTTAATAGCGGGGAACGTAATGCCAGTACCTTTTCTAGGATAGAAGATCTATATTTTGCATTTATGTGTAACACTTGGCACTTACTGGAATTAAGGAAAACGAGGAAGGGAGGAACCACCAATATAACTTTCTTTTCACACAACCTGTTTATTCAACTATATACGAACTGATTTTTATAGATAATGGAAGCACTTAACCTTAAAATTTACTGTAACAAAATGAACAAATTTGGAAGATATTTTTGACCTTAAACCTTAAGATGATTAAGCTTTTAAACTTTGTAAACGATTTCTGAAGTGCTGTATCTCAAATCAGCAAACAATATAACAATGGTTACAAGACAGCCGGACCTGCATCCCGCCCGTTATCGGGTGAAATAGCGGTATTTACCACCGCGCTGGACTCCGTCAATCTTATTAAATGCCCTTCTGCAACACATGAAAACTATATAAGCACCATTGATGACAAGAGTGCTTCAATTACTCAAAACAGATGACTTATCTTTAAATTTGAAAACTGTATGTCGAAAGGTTTGGGCTTAAGATGCGCAACTGTGCTTAAATATTAAATAGATTAGCAAACAATACGACAGTGATAAGGCTTCTTTCTAGGCAACCAACCTCTTAATTTCAATCGACAGCCGACGTGCGACTGGATCGCAACGCATCTCTTCTGACAATTTTTTTTGTTGACTAAAGCCCTATTGACACTCGACTGTTAACATTTGCAAAGTTAAACTGATTGTCAGTTATTAAGACGGCCGGCTGGTGTGGCCGTGCGGTTCTAGGGGCTTCAGTCTGGAACCGCGTGACCGCTACGGTCGCAGGTTCGAATCCTGCCTCGGGCATCGATGTGTGTGATGTCCTTAGATTAGTTAGGTTTAACTAGTTCTAAGTTCTAGGGTACTGATGACTACAGATGTTAAGTCCCATAGGGCTCAGAGCCATTTGAACCAGTAATTAAGACAGTTCTGCAGGAACGTCTTGAAACATTACTAGTGAACACGTATTAAAAGAGGACTCACTCGCCGGAACCACAAGACCCAGCAAAAATACAATAATAACGACCTGGTCTTTCAACCACAGAAACAAATAGCTTAGTACAAAAGGTTGTTCAGATTATAACTAATGACTGAGAAATACAATTACAATCAAAGAATTGAACCGGTTAACAGCTAAATCAAACCCCAAGATACATCTTCGGTTTGACGGCAACCTGCGCCTTAGTAAAATTGTACCGGCTGTATTTAGAACCAAGAGCTGATTAATTAGAACATTAATGATCGGATACAAATCGGAAAGAGAAGGCAATGTAATAGCGGGACAAATTTTCAAACAACAGCTAGTGTCTTAGTAGATGAGATATGGTGTCAGCACTACGAGCCGGAATCCAAAAGACAATCCACGGAGTGACGACAAGCGAATTCTATGTCAAAGAAGAAGTTCGACAGTCTCCTGGGATAGTCATGGTGTGGTTCTTTGGAATGTCCTGGAGCCTAGAGAAGCTGTTAGTTAATCACGCTACAAGACGACGCTGTCTAAGCTGAATGCCCGAATTTCCAGCGTAAGGCCAGAGAAGAAGACAAACTTTCACCTGCAACATGATAACGTTAGACCTCACACCAGTTATGCTACACGCAACTCATTGCAAAATTCGACTGTACTGTCTTACCACATTCACCTTGCAGTCCTGATTTAGTGCCTCCAGGCTTCCATCTCTTTCGGCCTCTGAAAGATGGACTACGTGGTTAGTATTTTCAAGACTCGAATGCTGTTGTCAAAGCTGTAAGGAAGTGGTTAACCTCAGCTGCTTCCGATTTTTACAAGCGTGGTATGCAGGCTCTAGTTCATATTTGGCAAAAGTGCATCGCATATGGCGGTCATTATGTGACGAAATGACAGTCTGTAGCTGAAATATGGCTCTATTTAGCTGTGCTGTTGTGATTCATGTATCTCCTGCAGTTGTCATGAATAAAAATGGGAGGCGTTACTTTCGGAACGACCATCGTATTTGACAAGTGCCTTAGCCAAAAACCTGGATTGTATAACAATAACACAAAAATTGTTATTGCATCATTAAAAATTCAAATTACTACACCATCATTCAAAAATATCCCATTGCTCTGTTTGCTCAATTAAAAATGTAAGCACCTCTACCCCATTGCAGCAGTGTCGGCAGTCGTTTCTGCACGGTACAAATGGACTACATTTAGGACAAGTCAGATCCAAACTTAGGGTGACTATCGTGGACACTGTAATTTAAGAGTGGTGGGGAAATTTAGTGATGTTTTGAACTACCTTCCATTTTAAATCTTGAATAAGTGATCTGACAATCATGCAGGCTGTCTGCCACGTAAGTGCACTCTCGAGTTAATGTGCACTACAGATACTGGCTAGCCTATGCGACTCAGACTGGCCAGGCTAGGTCGAGAAAATACCGTTTGTTCTAGAACCAGCATAGGAGGAGAAAGGTGCCCTTGGGAGACACTGAAAAATGTCCCCCGATCAGACATTTTGGATTTTCGACCAATAGAATAGTAGTTCTTCTTGTTTCTTTTTAAATTCCCGCCAATTTACTATTAGGACAAGCACTTCCGGTGCAATGCCATAGGAATTCGAGAAAATCATGTAGCACAATTGAGCTGTTTTGAATGTCTTTGACAAATTTGGAATTTTACGATGTTTTGTACACAGGGAAATTGGGCCCATGTCAAAGCAGTGGCAACTATTCGTGACTTCAGTGAGGACATCATAGGGAGAGTGGGAGCGTGGGATATATGGTAGCAATGCGAAGTGGACCATAACTGTCACAGTTATACTACTTTTATCTATTAATTTTATTAAAATGTCCCTCCATGTGAACATGAAACCACTTAACTTTGCTTAAGTATGATCGTACTAGTATTATAATCATTCTGTATTGCTACAAGAGACGCACAGGCTTTCTACTTCCGTACAATATGATTTGTCTTACGACGTTGCTTAGAGATCCACAGAATGTGCTGGCGGTGCAGTCGTTGTTCAGTGTGGTGTAGCAGGTAACAGTGACTTCAGTTCAGTCCTGTATTTTCGTTGATAACTATTAGGTTTTAAAATTTTATTTTCTTGGTTGCTTGGGCATTGAGAACAATAGTCGCAAAGACATTTGCATTGTACAAGTCTTCGTCTATAAGATGGGAATCAGTACACGAAGTATCCATTAATTATGTAGGATTCAATGCCAACATTAATTATTCTGTTTCTTTCAGAAATCCTTCAGCAAAAACCATTTGCACTTGCAACAGTTAAAACGTTTGTCTCTAAGGTGCATCGAGTCAAACACTTTTGCGACAAAAGTGGCCGTAAAGCAGTTTAAAAAGGGTGTTACAAAATTACAGTTTACGAGTAGCACTTAAAGATTCAAGGCAAGGGTTAAGTCTGAAAGTGACATTCACCACCGGGGTGCTACGGACGACGGGATCGGACCCTAAGCTTCTGTAATATTAGCCACCGGCTGAACAAGGAAAACGTCATCAGTAGCACTATTTCATTCCACATAAACGTCCATCTCATGAGGACACTCCCACCTACTGCTTACACCGTTTCCTTTTGTCATACACCACGTACCGTGTTTTTTAAAAAAATACTCTATCCATTCTACATGGACGTACCAACGCGCACCATGCAACGTATGTCCCCGTGACCTTTTTCTGCTCTTCAGCCATCCAGTAGCGTACCTGCTGCGGCCAGGCTACTCTTGTATATATGCAGCGGATAAAAGTACACGTATAGGGCGGCGTGTTCTAAAGCCCACAGCACGAAGTAATTAGATGTTATTTTTGTACAGCACTGAATTACTATTTACTGCACTGTGGCACGACTGTCACCGGTAGCTGATACAAATGGCGGTAGTGGACGGTGATTCCTGCCCCACAAAGCAGCTGTCTGCGACGGCAATTTTCGTCTAAACGAGGGAGTCACAGTACACCATGACTAGGGTAGCGTGTTAATGACCTAGTGCCGGCCCACTTGTCAGTCTCGTACAGCGAGTGTCCTCTGCTTCGTCCAGAATCCGGTCGACACCAGATACCTTCATTACGCCCGTTTAGGAATCCTGTGCTCGACTGTCATTACGTCAGCCAGTATAAGGTCTCTTAACACAGTCGTCACGTTATATCTTGAATTAGTTCCATGTACAAGGTGGCAGGAGTGACCTCTCGCCAACAGAGCGTTTACAATCATTCAGACGCTTCTGGGCGTATTCTCTGCTGCAAGAAAATCATTAATTCTTGGAGAAAACTCTATAGTTCCGGGAGCAGGTTAGCTTTTGTATCTAATTCTTATCTTTCGATAGCCCTTACCCGTAATTCTTATGAGTAGAATCTCCAAATAAAGATTCCGGAGACGCAACGCAATGGATGATAACTAGAAATCTTAGAGGACTGCTGACTAATAACCACACTCAAAAGTAAGAAAACAGCTTTCTTAGGTCATCTGATACGAAATGGAAAGTATCCCCTTCTTCAACTGATAGTCGAGGGGAAGATTAAAGACAGGGCAGGAGTTGGTAGAAGGAGGTTGTCATGGCTCACAGTGAAAAGGAATAAGAGATGCGGGGGACTTGATCCGTACTGGAAAAGACAGATTAGACTAGGCAAATGTGATGGCAAACATTCGTTATTGGATGTGCAGCAACAGAAGCTGAAATAGACTGCAAGAAAGCGCTTTTGTGCAGGATTACTTTTGTATTTCCAGATGCGTTTCCCTTTTTCTTAATAAAATGGCATCGTAACTGGTTTTCGTCGAATGTTACATGAGTTTTCTTCTTCACCTATTTGTTTTTTAGATTAAAACGGTTCACGTAAATATTTTAATATAAAATGAAGAGATACTTGAGGTAACTCCTTAAATTACGTGGAATGTGTAGACTAACTGTAATTTTGTAACGTAACATCACTTCAATTGTTAGTTTTGATGTCCAGTGTGTCATTGGTCTGTGCATGTAAAGCCAGTTTTAGAAATTTTTATGTTTAACATGTTTTCATTCTGTTTTAGGTGCATGTGTGTGTGTCTGTCTGTCTGTCTAAGGTAATTTAGTTTTTAAGTCGTAAAATTTGGAGGCAAATAGGATTTTTGTTCAGTTCTTGGGATGCTTGTCTATCACATGTAATCAGTCTCGACAGTGAGTTGTTTTTCAAACTATTGCGGTTATATAGTATTAGTTTTTGCCTATTTTAATTGTTATATGTAGAAAGTCTATCTGGTTGTTACGATCATTTGACTAACGTAATAGAAAATCTAGCATAGCTTTCAAATTTACCATAAACCTACAACAGCTGACGTAGTATGTACCATCACTCACAGTCACAGAAAGAAGTAGCAGTCTGATGCATAAGCTACAGAGTCAACACAGCAGCATTCAGCACAGAAAGCTATCACAATGAACTAGGCGTCATCACACAAATAGCAACAAAAGATAGCGACAATTGTAGGGTAACCAAGTTACAAAATAAAAGAAAAGAATTAGAAAAGAGTACAATCAACAAAAAATACACACACAGCTACAAACAACAAAACTACACAACTCCATACAAAAAAGCAAATCAACGACAAAAGAACAACGAAATAAAGGACATGTAGCAGCAAGGGAAAATATTTACAACGCTTCACGATGACATATAAGCATAAACTAAATACATAAAATTACGTACATTTCCAAAAGAAAATGCATAAAAAAAGCTTTCGAAGCAGACAGATCAGTCCAAAAGTACATCCCAGAAATAACAAAATGATCCCGACGTCTGCCAGAAAGCAGGATTGTACCACTCACTACGCAACAAACGTGTTGGAAGTTATGTAGGACAAGGCGGCAGCATATTCTACAACGAATACAGAGAATATGTTACAACGTTGCAAATTGTTACGAGACTTAAAATTTTATTCGAACTCTATCATACTCCACATACAGACATATATTGGTAACACGACTGTACTATAGAAATCTAAGTTCAATTTCTTTAATACTTTTCGAGATATAAAGTTTTACTTAAACATATAATAACTTTTCTAGTGTTAAGAAACTGAACTTTGGATGTAATGTTTTCATTTATAGTATCAGTTTAAACTATAATTAAAACGATTGAGTCCAAAGAAGTTGTTTTTCTAGAATTTTCTTTGAATTCATCACAGTGGTTTCTGGTGTAATAGTAACCTCTTTTAAAATCGTTATTTATTACGCTTTCTTGTATGAATGTTGAGGAGAGACTGAGAGATTGTATGGAGGACATTCGTTAAGCGTGGACGTATTGTATTATTAAAAACTATGCAAAAATTATGCGCGTCAATTTGTTGTACAATTATGAATCGTGTGACATATGTCCTGCTAGGCATGCTACTGCATAAAAGCAGCCGGAAGAAACGGTAGCTGTTATATCAGTTAATATTCATTTCCAGAAATAATTCTTAATTTACTTTATTTATTACTAACTCGTCAGCCAACAAGAGTTCAAAATTTCCTGCGCTTTGGGTAGTGCTTTGTGCTATAGTACTGTATCTCCAGGAGTCGCTCATGGAGTTATATATGTGGAACTGCTGCGCGCAGAATTTTCTTAAACTGAAGGAAATATTGGTTTCTATCGGTTCGTTTTTCAGAATTGTGAATATTGTAGCCGAAGTTCGGATAATTTGAGAGAATTTATTGGGAAGCTGAAACTTGGAAGTTGTTTGCGTGTGGATTTTCATGTTATATTTAAACTCAGCGTGGCGTGTTTCGTGAACAACTCGGAATGTATGGGCCAGCACGTCTTTCTAAGAACTTCACTGAACGACTTTATGTTGTATCTCCAGGATAGTTATGGGTCAGTGATTATATAGGACGTGAAAATTATTGGTTTTGGACTGGAAAACTTCTGGCTGTCTTCGTGAGAAGAACTTGTAGAAAATACCATTATCAACTTGCACCAATAATACTTCGGCAGTAAACACACTCTTTATAGCCATTTACAACTTTTTTGAGGCAACTGGGCTAGCTATAAGAACTTTAAAAAAAATTTGTTTTATTACGTTTTGGATCCCAGACGCCCTATATTTTTACGAACTTTCAGATCTGTTTCCATGCTTGATTTAGGCGGCCTTTGTTTTGTAGGTAATTAGTCAATTTTTCTTCAACTACGATTTTCTCCGCTGAACCAGAACCTAACAGAGCAAAGTGAAGAGGCCACACTTGAAGCAGCAAACTGAGATAGGTGGACAGTAATGTTGTATAGGGAAGAGAACTTGTAACCCACCCTGCTGCAATACCAGAGGCTGAGGTACGAGGTAAACACCTCAACTATTGCAGTGCATTTAAGAGAAATGAATCACAGGTCAACAAGGAGAAAGAAAGACATGAAATTAGTATAACTAATGTAAGATACCCGTCGACCCTCCAAGAAAGGCATCATAAGTAGAAAATAAAAAAGAAATGAAATTATTGATAAATTACCATTGGAATATGACAAGCACACAATATTTACACATGCACGAAAAGTTATCATCAGCTGCACTACAAACCGAGAAAAAAACTAAGTGATTTAAGGTTCTGTTAAGGAATTACAGTGGCCCTCCACAAGAAATGGTGACACTGTAACTATTTTCCACGTGGAGGAATCTGCATGATCCTCGTGTGACCATTTCAAGTTTTACTGTCAGTGTAAAAACATAACTTCTTCCCCGAGGCTTCGCCTGCGTATATCTACGTAACGTTTACTTCACATATAAATATATTTCACTATCGTTTAACAAAGGTCACACATAGTTATTTACGGACCAATTTCATTAGTATCTGTAACGAATTTTGCCCTGCAGCTTCATCTCAACCTGAAAAATCCTTTAATTCTGTCTAGAAAGAAGTATACTAACAATCTGGCCAGTGGTTCTTCAAAAGAAATGGTTTAAATCTTTGTTTGGAACTCTCTTGTTCGAGTTGTGAGGATAAGGAAGAATTTCTGACATCTGAAGAAATGTGAAAAGAATAGCCTTTTTGAGATGAACATAAGATATTTCTATGAGCATAGAGTCATCGGTTAAGGCCCTAGAGCTGCAAAAACTTGGTCTGATCTTATGAATCTCTCATGCCTCGTACCAAAGTTTCAAAATACACAGATTCTCTAGGGAAACAGTAAACGTAAATGCCGAAGAATCAATGAAATCTGCAGCAGTGTAAGAAGTTCAAGAAAATGATGACAACGATATTTACATAACATTTCACGAATAATAGTAGGAAAGAGCCATCAGTCTAAAAGTTCTTGTGCAGTTGCCATAAGTATTGATAATGGGAAGGTGCTTGATGCCGAAGAAATATGAAAATATTGCCGATGATGCGCAAAATTAAGTCACAGTAATGAACAGAAACAACTGCACGAAAAAGACTATTAAAAACGTATGGAAGATACAGTAGAGAAACGGAATATGCCTCAGCTATAAAGATTTTTAGGCGCTCTCAAGAAGAACCTGGGATTCACTACACTAAATTCATTGGTGTTGGTGAATCCAGTTCATTGAAATCAATAACTGACAGCAAGCATTGATGACCTAGCAAAGCAAAAGTTGGAGTATGTCTCTCATGGGCAGAAACGAATTGGTACCCGGGTGCGTTAACAGCCTGTTATGTGAATACTGGGGCCCAAGCAGTGGAAGGAATACAGACAAAAAACTGGAAGGAATGAGAAAAGTAGTATTAACAACGTTTCCCCACAAGTCAAGTGATGAGAAGCCACTACACCACTCGTGTTCAATTGACAGGTGTAAAAACCGCAAAGATGAGACATCAAGAACTGATTATGACCATAGAAACACCTTCTCTGAAGCTGTTCGAACAGTAATACATCCACTATGTAGATCTAACACATCCAAATCTTATAAAGGGATGCCTCTCAGCGAACACTCAATATGAATATTAGATCTGAACAATGTCGTGTGGATCAGTGCCCCCAAAAACGTACTTTTGGGCTTGAAAACACAGAATATTGGAATCATTAATGCTGTGACCATCTTCGTCGATGGAAATGCAGCCAACGTAGATATTCCGAAGCAGTTTCGAATTACGACTATCCGTAATGCAGAAGCAATCCTACAAGAAATGGATAGATTCCGAGTCTCAGAGGCCGAATTTGTAGTAACAAATACAACAGGGGCGAAATATCCCTCAGACAAAAAAAGGGACTGCACATGGTCGATCTTTAACAGCACAAATATTACAAAGATGGAGAGTTTTACTCTGTCTCTTCACTCAATTGTTTTCCTTTACTTCAAATTTCAAGTGCGACTTCTGAAAGAACGTTTTTCTACAAATGTTTCTCTTCATATCAGAAACTAATTAAGCTAAAACTCTGAAATTTTAACTTCTTATTTACAGCGGTATTATGTTTATGTTGATTTAAAGTAGTATAGACAGTGTTCGCAGTTTAATCATAAGAAATATTTTTCTACAAATTAAATAATATTTTTAAGGCATTCGCTAAATGATGCATGTCTTGACTCCCTGTAACGTTTGATTCACGACTGTAGAGTAGTGACATTTTTATGTTGATTGGTTCCTAAGAAAGAGCGATATAAGTATATTACATCTAAAATTATCAACATAGTAAACTGATACTCCTCTTAAACTAAATTTGATCTTCTAACAAATTTCTGTAACAACAGCGATAGTTGTCGATGTAGTCCATATTTAATTGTTGAATGTAGACTTTATTTGCGTTGTATCTCACTAAGTTCCACTTCATTACCGAAATCTTTACTGAAATTAATTTTTCTGAGTGCACATTGTTTATTAACAAACATGACAATCCTTACCTTGGCTTTACTGTGGCTCTGGTTGATGTGGTATTCTTGTAATATTTCTTGTTGATGATGATATTTTACCCGTTTTTATGGGTTTTCGTCTGGTTTGGTTGACGTCTGTGTCATTCCCAGTTTGCTGCAGGAGGTGTTTACTCCCGCACACAAGTAAGGCGAACAAATGGTTGGTCTGTGGTGTATTTGGTGGTCCAAGCCTCTCAAGTTGCGAGAATGTTCTGCCTTCTCGTAGACCTGACGCGCTGTGTGTCTGAATCCCTACCGCAGCAGCAGGATGCCACTGTCCTGGTGTAGCAGTTCAGAACTATAGCTTCTTGTAATGCGGACGGTGAGCTTCTGGGCTCGTTAGAGCACCCTCTGTAGCGTTTTGATGCGGGTGCCGACCGCTTTGCCCCAAGCCACTGCTGTGTACTCTAATACTGCTCTGATCAGTGTTAGGTAGAGTGTGGTGCCGTGGCGAGGCGAGGAGACAGCGAGGATGATGGGTTCGATAGAGGTAAAGGACGCGATGTTGCCCTATTGCTCTGCTCTTGAATTCTTCTGTGTGCGGCAGCCATATCAATCTTTGGTCCTGCGTAACACTGAGGTAGCGGCCGGTATTTCTCCATGGGATGGAGTTTCTCATGATGCTGACCTGTGGAGGCAGCGTCTTCAATGTGAATTCCACTAACTGCCTCTTGGCACCATTATATTTCAGCCGCCATTTGCTTGGCCTCGCGTCCACAACATTGCAGCCGAGTTGAAGGAGTCTTCTCATTTCTGCCGTGGTCTTACTGCATGCAAGCAGCACGGTGCCAACTCATGAAGTGTCAGCAGTGTAGAGGGAGTACAACAATGGGCAGAGGACCGACCACTGCGGTGCTTCCGCTCGCATTGGCGCTGCTTCGATGTTCCATCACCAGTGGAGATATGGAAATTCCTGATGAGTTAGGAGCGTATCGATGCCCCGTATGACGTCGGTACCCCGTGAACAACAACCTGGTACACGAGGCCGACGTGTACATGGAGACAAAGACTCTTGAGAAATCGAGCAGCTCCGCTACAAGCTACTCTCGCGTCTCAATAGCGCACTTGGCTTCATTTACCAGCCTCACCAGCTGATGGATGGTGCTATGTCTGCTCTTAAACCATACTCTCTGTCCGGGGACGCAGCAGCATTTTGATGTAGAGGGGCTCGAACTTTTTCCAGAGAGAAGTAAGCAGGCTGATGGATCTGTAGCTGGCGACCAGGCGAGAACCCAGTTGGTCTTCATTACCGCCACCTCTACAGCGTATTTCCAAGCAAAAGGATAGGCTCTAGACCGTAGGATGTTTTTGAATATGCTCGCCAGGGTCCGATGGACCCCCACCGAAGTAGGGGTTTTCGGCGCCTTCAGCTCCCACCGCCTTCTTGATGTCCAGCAATAGCAACTCTTCTTCAGTAATAGGGGTAGTTACATTATCTTCTTCTGTTGCTTCCAGGTAAGCGGGCAGTTCTTCTTCCACTCACGGTCGTGCTCCAGGTCGACGACGTCATCCATATCTGTGAAGTTTTCCGTGAAAGTGAGTGATAGTAGAGTGACCTCGTCTGGGCTAAAGACGACCTTCTGGCTGAACTAAAGCGGCTGGTGCGTTACCGTCGGCGGAGAAACTCTTCACAACTCTCCAACCACTGCCATGGGTTGAGCGCGACCATTAAACAAGACCAATCTCGATATCTGTGGGCCTCGATATCCACATTGATGATCCGCCTCATATGGATTAAGCGGCATCTGATGTCCTGCAAGCGTCTGATCTGCCTTTTTGGGGAAATCTTATTCTGCTCTCTGATCACCTTCACCAATTGAGGCGGAAGTTTAAGTGAGTGATCCTGCTGCTGATGTGGCTGTTTCAGCAGCTGATAGTAATTGGTGATTCAGGAATTCCAGTGATGCGTCACCCACCATGGATCAGGACCCAGCGATTCTTTCTGCAGGTTGATAACTTCGTTTTGGAAGCTCTCTGTTCACTTTCCTGTAACTGTGGCGGCAAACTCCTAGCATTTGGATCTCATGACGAGTATGATCGGCCAGGGAGAGGTACTAACAGCCACTCCCGTGGCCTCCATAGTGGCTATGGGGGTCACATGTACCACACGATGCTGCAGTGATCTCTTAATGTAAAATGCGGTGCCCTCTCCGGCTGTCAGCCTGTCATGGTAAAACAGGACTAGTTTACTGCCCAATCTTGAGATGACTTTCTCATACAAGATAGATGTCGACTCCCTCGTCCTGAAGAAACTGACGAAACTCAACCTGCTGGGATGGATGGATGGATGGATGGATGGATGGATGGATGGAGAGGGTTGTATGGGCGCATGACGACATGGTCTTCAGCGCCCGCTCAGTAACAGATTGAGACCGGTGTCAAGACTCAGAACAATAAGATAAAACAGAAGGTAAAACACAGGTAACAAGCGTTGGAAAATATGTGCCTACCCACACCGAAGCGAGGGACGAAGCATGCCGCCAGCAGTAAAACATGAACCACACATGGAGAAATATAGCAGATGGAAGCGGCTGGCTGACCGCAAGGAAAAAAGGGAGGAGCCAGCCACTCTACAATATACTAAAACCTCCAGCCTAAAAGTTTAGGCCAGAGTCCAGACACGTCACAAAACTTCTAAACCCTAGACACCCCCGTCTCATCATTAACTAAAACATAGGGCTGATCTCCATCAACTTGTGCTTCTGCCCTTACATCACGGTATAAAATGCAGTCTGTTAAAATGTGGCGGACGGAGATGTGCACACCAAAAGCATCACAAAACGGGGGATCGTCTCGCCGTAATAGAAAGCTTGTGAGAGGACAGTACCCAGTCCGAAGGCGCGTGAGGGTCACCTCTTCCCGCCCGAGGAACCGGCAGGAGGAACGGTACGGCCGAGTTGTTAACTTCACCGACCGCAGTTTATTGGCCGTCACCGCCAGCCATTGTTCCTCCCACAACTCCATGCACCTCATGTGGAGTGCGGAAATGACAGACTGCAAGGGAGTAGGACACTGGACCACCCTCCTGCTCTCAGCAGCGGGAGAGGATGTTTACTGTAAAGCGGCAAACTCTGAGGTCATGGATGCGATGATTATCCATGATGATTCGTTGTGGCAACGGCGCGACATGGTGGGCCACCAAGACTGTTGTCACCACGGCAAGGCAGTTGCTGCATGAGCTCGTTCAGTGATCGTAGAAGTGACCCGACTTCTGCAGCGTCTTGTCCCGTTGCTGGGCGCCTATTATGGCGACTTCTGCGACTGGGGCAGCACTTTGCAAGTCACCAGCGACAGCTGGATGATGTGCGACACTTTCAGCGGGCCGCGTTGTGGTTGGGGGTGTGAGAAACCTTGTGTGCTGTCCGCGCCCTAGTGGTGCTGCTTCTGGAGAGGCTGGTACTCTAGTTTCGTCGACTGATTCTTGGCAGCTGTGCTGTTCTGGTGAGCTCGTTCTTTTATTTTTGCCTGTTGTTGTCAGGGACGGTGGATGACTCCTTCTTGACGGCATCCTCGAAACTGGTGTGTTGTATCACCTTTCTTGACAGTGCTGCCCTTCCTCTCCGACTGTTGTTGCGGTTTTTGAACAACTTGCAGACTCTGTAGCACGTCATGCGCAGCTCGCTACGGTACTGTGGCACGTCTCCTCTCTTCTGGGCACATACCTTTCTCTTGTGCGCGTCCGTGAACTTTACGCAGCGGCGTGACGTAAAGCAGCACTATTCGACATTACCTAGGCCCTTGTATGAGTAACACTGAGCCCGCCTCCCCTTTGCTCGGAATGGCTCAGAAGTCATTCCTAGCCGGGTGACGTGCTGCAACAGTAAGATCTTTCGGTTTTAAATGTTATCGACCAGGACGACACAGAACAAGTACATGTTCCGGCGCGCCCTGGGAGAGCTCGTCAAACTTGTCGATTGGACACGGCAGCGTAGAATCTCTAGTTCTTCTTTAAGGTAGTTGGGTTCCATTTTCATTTGAATACTGCGAATCTCCACCTTCAGGATGGTCCGCATTATTGGTGTAGCAGTGAATCGCCTCGTTTCTTATCAGGTATATCAATTTTCGGTATTCATCGATGTTGCTGAGTTGGACCTAGAGATGGTTGTCTCTGGCAGTGGTAACTGTTGCTGACTCGGTATCTTCGAGCTTCTGGATGAAGTCTTTGTATGTAACCCCCCTCCACCGACACATCGGATAATGACCTTCTCCCCTCTGACGGTTCAGCGTCACTCACTCCAGCGTTGTCACACGATTTCGGGACACCACTGAATGTCTGTAGCGGTTGCACCGTCTCGAGCACTTTGTCACTGGCAGTGTGCCTCCGGCTGAGGACGACGAATGACTTATGATCCTTGTCCATCACTCATGGTCCTTTTCCAGATTTGCGGCGGGTGTAGCAGTTTCTTTCTGCGCCTTCTTGTTTGACCACAACTGGATACAGCCGGCCTGAGGTGAGGGGTCAGGCTCATCAGAAACAGCTCGATGTTTCTGTGGTAGCTGCGAGGATTCCCGTTAAGTACGCCAACGCTGCTGCTGCTTCCTGGAACGATACTTCTGGCTTCGCGACAACTCGTGACTCATTCATGGTTTGCGTGGCTGCGGTGGTGCAGGCGTTCCTCTCTGCTTTCTTGTATCGTCACGCCTGGTGCATTGCAGGCGTTTCCGCTAGCGCGGCGGCCGCCGGTTGCGTCTTCCAGGCGCTTACGATGAGTCTTGTGTCTCCCTTTTGGTGACAGTGATGGCTACCGGTGGCCATGCGATCCGTGGCAGCATTGTACACATCAAGTGAGTGCGTACGATATCGCTGGTCGCGTGCATGTGCAGGTGAGTCTATGTCTTTTTCGGAACTGCGATCTTCCTGCAAAGTAGTGTGATCGCAGGTCAGCCGTAGGTGGTACGCAGGATGGCACCGCCGACGGAGTACGCTCTGTCGGACGACGATCTTCTACAGCCGAGGTTGTGGCTGCATAACGCTTTTCCTGACCTGTGGTAGCATCCTTCTGTTGGTCCGCAGTAGAAGGCTGCATCATTGTAGGTGATGGGTAAGATAGGACCGCCGACAGAGCGTGCATGCTCTGCCGGCGACGATTACACCGCACCTCTCCTCTGACCGACTCGCTAATGACTTAATTTTTCTATACCCTCAAGCCTGTCCGAGTTATAAAAGGACCACCATTCCTGCTCAAATCTTCTTCAAACTCTACCAACAAAGAGTGGCTTTCAGAGCGCTAGCCATGCCTATGCGCTTTTACTCAGAGCTCTTAAAACTTCCTCGAAGATAAAAAGCGTACTCTTAAAAATTTTAAAACGTGTAAGTGAGGATGACGTAATGCTATTACACGCAGTATCTGTAAATAAACGCATATTCTGATTATTATAAAACAAGAATTCATAAGATAAATTTTGGAATTCAAAAACAACTAATTGGTCGTCATTAGGACATTAAAATTGACAAAATTTCTGAGATATATACTAAACTTCCTCCCCATGAACCATGGACCTTGCCGTTGGTGGGGAGGCTTGCGTGCCTCACCGATACAGATAGCCGTACCGTAGGTGCAACCACAACGGAGGGGTATCTGTTGAGAGGCCAGACAAACGCGTGGTTCCTGAAGGGGGGCACCAGCCTTTTCAGTAGTTGCAGGGATAACAGTCTGGATGATTGATTGATCTGGCGTTGTAACACTAACCAAAATGGCCTTACTGTGCTGGTACTGCGAACGGTTGAAAGCAAGGGGAAACTACAGCCGTAACTTTTCCCGAGGGCATGCAGCTGTACTGTATGGTTAATGATGATGGCGTCCTCTAGGGTAAAATATTCCGGAGGTAAATTAGTCCCCCATTCGGATCTCCGGGCGGGGACTACTCAAGAGGATGTCGTTATCGGAAGAAAGAAAAATGGCGTTCTACGGATCGGAGAGTGGAGTGTCAGATTCCTTAATCGGGCAGGTAGGTTAGAAAATTTAAAAAGGGAAATGGATAGGTTAAAGTTAGATATAGTGGGAATTAGTGAAGTTCGGTGGCAGGAGGAACAAGACTTTTGGTCAGACGAATACAGGGTTATAAATACAAAGTCAAACAGGGGTAATGCAGGAGTAGGTAAAATGAATAAAAAAATAGAAATGTGGGTAAGCTACTACAAACCCCATAGTGAACGCATTATTGTGGCCAAGACAGACTCGAAGCCCACGCCTACTACAGTAATACAAATTTATATGCCAACTAGCTCCGCAGATGACGAAGAAATTGAGGAAATGTATGATGAAATAAAAGAAATTATTCAGATAGTGAAGGGAGACGATAATTTAATAGTCATGGGTGACTGGAATTCGGTAGTAGGAAAAGGGAGAGAAGGAAACGTTGTAGGTAAATATGGAATGGGGGTAAGAAATGAAAGAGGAAGCCGCCTGGTAGAATTTTGCACAGAGCACAACTTAATCATAGCTAACAGATTGTTCAAGAATCATGAAAGGGGGTTGTATACATGGAAGAAGCCTGGAGATACTGACAGGTTTCAGATAGATTATATAATGATAAGACAGAGACTTAGGAACCAGGTTTTAAATTGTAAGACATTTCCAGGAGCAGATGTGGACTGTGACCACAATCCATTCATTATAAACTGTAGATTAAAACTGAAGAAACTACAAAAAGGTGGGAATTTAAGGAGATGGGACATGGATAAACTGACTAAACCAGAGGTTGTACAGAGTTTCAGGGAGAGCATAAGGGAACAATTGACAGGAATGAAGGAAAGAAATACAGTAGAAGATGAATGGGTAGCACTGAGGGATGAAGTAGTGGAGGCAGAAGAGGATCAAGTAGGTAAAAAGACGAGGTCTAGTACAAATCCTTGGGTAACAGAAGAAATATTGAATTTAATTGCTGAAAGGAAAAAATATAAAAACGCAGGAAATTAAGTAGGCAAAAAGGAATACAAACGTCGCAAAAATGAGATCGACAGGAAGTGCAAAATGGCTAAGCAGGCATGGCTAGAGGATGAATGTAAGGATGTAGAGGCTTATCTCACTAGGGGTAAGACTGATACTGCCTACAGGATAATTAAAGAGACCTTTGGAGAAAAGAGAACCACTTGTATGAATATCAAGAGCTCAGATGCAAACCCAGTTCTAAACAAAGAAGGGAAAGCAGAAAGGTGGAGGGAGTATATAGAGGGTCTATACAAGGGCGATGTACTTGAGGACAATGTTATGGATATGGAAGAAGACGTAGATGACGATTAAATGGGAGATATGATACTGCGTGAAGAGTCTGACAGAGCACTGAAAGACCTGAGTCGAAACAGGGCCCAGGAAGTAGATAACATTCCATTAGAACTACTGATAGCCTTGGGAGAACCAGTCCTGACAAAACTCTACTATATGGTGAGCAAGATGTATGAGAGAGGCGAAATACCCTCAGACGTCAAGAAGAATATAATAATTCCAATCTCAAAGAAAGAAGGTGTTTACAGATGTGAAAATTACCAACGTATCAGTTTAATAATTCACGGCTGCAAAATACTAACGCGAATACTTTACAGACGAATGGAGAAACTAGTAGAAGCCGACCTCGGGGAAGATCAGTTCGGATTTCGCAGAAATATTGGAACACGTGAGGCATTACTGACCCTGCGACTTATCTTGGAAGCTAGATTAAGGAAAGGCAAACCTACGTTTCTAGCATTCGTAGACTTAGAGAAAGCTTTTGACAATGGTGACTGGAATACTCTCTTTCAGATTCTGAAGGTGGCAGGGGTAAAATACAGGGAACGAAAGTGTATTTAGAATTTGTACAGAAACCAAATGGCAATTATAAGAGATGAGGGGCATGAAAGGGGAGCAGTGGTTGGGATGGGAGTGACACAGGGTTGTAGCCTCTCCCCGATGTTATTCAGTCTGTATATTGAGCAAGCAGTGAAGAAAACAAAAGAAAAATTCGGAGCAGGTATTAAAATCCATGGAGTAGAAATAAAAACCTTGAGGTTCGCCGATGACATTGTAATTCTGTCAGAGACAGCAAAGGACTAGGAAGAGCAGTTGAACGGGATGGATAGCGTCTTGAAAGGAGGATATAAGATGAACATCAACAAAAGCAAAACGAGTATAATGAAATGTAGTCGAATTAAGTGGGGAGATGCTGAGGGTATTAGATTAGGAAGTGAGACACTTAAAGTAGTAAAGGAGTTTTGCTATTTGGGGAGCAAAATAACTGATGATGTTCGAAGTAGAGAGGATATAAAATGTAGACTGGCAATGGCAAGGAAAGCGTTTCTGAAGAAGAGAAATTTGTTAACATCGAGTATAGATTTAAGTGTCAGGAATTCGTTTCTGAAAGTATTTGTATGCAGTGTAGCCATGTATGGAAGTGAAACATGGACGATAAATATTTTTGACAAGAAGAGAATAGAAGCTATCGAAATGTGGTGCTACAGAAGAATGCTAAAGATTAGATGGGTAGATCACACAACTAATGAGGAGGTATTGAACAGAATTGGGGAGAAGAGGAGTTTTTGGCACAACTTGACTAGAAGAAGGGATCGATTGGTAGGACATGTTCTGAGGCATCAAGGGATCACCAGTTTAGCATTGTAGGCAGCGTGGAGGGTAAAAATCGTAGAGGTAGACCAAGAGTTGAATACACGAAGCAGATTCAGAAGGATGAAGGTTGCAGGAGGTACTGGGAGATGAAGAAACTTGCACAGGATAGAGTAACATGGGGAGTTGCATCAAACCAGTCTCAGGACTGAAGACCACAACAACAACATACTACACTTACTGAACAAAACAGCTCTGAGTAAGATAATACATCACTTACGTTATGCGTAAAATATTAAATGTGGAAACTAGCATATTCCCACTGGGATTTTTGATATGTTAGCAGTTATAAGCGATATATGGAGCGCTTCATCGTCGTTATTATTTCTTGACATATTGTCGTGTGTTTAGTTCACTTTCTCTTAATTTGTTGAGTAAGATGTTAACCATCTCTTCAAGAAATTGTTGTTAGTTATCTATGCAATTTCTGTCTCTGTGAGTTTCACAATTGGCAATTCGTGGACGTGAAACTGTTCTTTTACGTATAATCTGATAATAATACTTCAACATTTGGGCTGCTGTCTGAAGATATTTATCAAAGTTTGCATTCCACATGCTACTTGGTAAATAATGAAGCTGCATTTGCGGGACGGGCTTTTGAATTTCCATCACTGTTACACGACTTCCACGAGTTTTGTCAATCTCTTTCGCAGCCAAGCTCCGCCATACTTCCGTTCTCAACTCTTAATCTCACGAGGGCTGGAAACATGATTTGTCGGTGCTGTTCGTACTTGGCAACCGTTAGCTGCAGACTATTCATTACAGAAAGAGAAGTAAATGAGCAGAGTGGTACAAACGACCCTACAACATATTACTAGACGCATTTATTTTTACTATGCTTTTATTTCGAAGAATGGCTTTAGCATCGTATTGCCTACGGATGTGTTGACTGCAGTAAATGACTTGAATTGTTTTGTAGCTCCTTTCCTTTGTACCCATAAAGCTAGGACATCAAAGCTGACAATATTGTTGCATCTGCGATTCTTTTACGATGCCTATCGACCTAAGTAAAATTTAAAAAAAATGTTCTGTATGTGTGTGGGTGTATGGATGGGTGTGAGAGAGAGAGAGAGAGAGACAGAGAGAAAGTGTGTGTGTGTGTGTGTGTGTGTGTGTGTTTGTGTGTGTGTGTGAAAGAGAGAGAGAGAGAGAGAGAGAGAGAGAGAGACAGAGAGAGAGAGAGAGAGAGATGGAGAGAGAGAGAGACAGACAGATAGAGAGACTCTGTGTTGGAGAGGGAATGAGACCCAGACAGAGACGGAAAGGAGAGAAAGAGAGGGTGGGGATGATATAAATGAAACTTCTTACTCACTGCTAAACTTATAATTCGTCTTTGGGCCTCTCTGAGCATACTGTACCTCAGACATGTTTTTTCACACCACTAAAATTTGAACCTTAAGAGCAATGATGTGTAATACTGATACCTTGTGCTTTTCAGTATCCTGTAGTGTGATTAGGTTGATGCATGAGGTCGTAGCGTTTTTGCTTTGCATCTTACTATTCCCGCTACTAAGGCTTTATTCATCGGTTGTAATTTTTTATTTGGGTGGGGTGACAGTCGAGGAGGTGGCAGAAACATTTGTGCCGTGTATGAGGAAAATGCCGTTGGACGTAGCATGAAAAGGAAATACTTTTCTCTTCTTAAAGAGGATCGTATTCACATTAGTGAGTCTTCACGTTCAGGATGATCTTCGGGCTTTGATGAACTTCGTTTAAACGCAATAATCCACCATTTTTCACGTAATTGTACAGGATAATTGGCAAAAGCGATGAACTGTTATCATTCCATCATCGTGCGACATTTACCTCCACTGGGTAAGGTTCTAGAATCGGATTTGTGGATACTGCAAGCTCTAAGTCAAACATCACGAAAACCAGCAGGTGGCAATATGTGGATCTCTGTTTACTCATTTTCTGTGAGAAATCCCTACCGTTCTTGTCCTGTGTCACTCTTAATGAGAGAAAAGGTGTCTTTATGCTAACAGAATGAAACTAAAGCAACGATTGAGCCCAAACAAAGCAGGAACTCCTCGTACAAAGACATGCGCTCATCCACAAAAGATGATGTTATTCTACTTGTGGAAAAGCGGTAGTGTGGTGCACTCCGAATTGTTTCCCCGGGGTGTAACCATCACTGCTCACTTTTATTGTCAATATCTGAGACGACTTGCAGACGCAATCCAAGAACAGTGACCAGGAAGACCGCATGACTAATGCTAATCCGCGGTAACGACCTCGCGCACTCTGCTAAACTGCCAGAAAGGACTATGAAAGAGTTGGATTGGGAAGTCATTCCATCTAACGACCTTTAAGGAACTTCCTTTCCTTCTAAGCATGGCATGACGGGTTCTTCACCTCAAAGCCACATGATTGGTACATTCGCAGAATAGAAAAGTTACCCCAACGTTGGTAAACTGTCCGGCACCGAACCTGACGCACTTTTCTCGGTCACACTGAGACAACTCCCCAGACACAAACCATTTGTAATGTCACAAGTATTTCAGTTCTTACCGTTCGTAGAAAAATTTCGGAAAACGAAAGGAACTTCTCCTCAAGTGGTGATCCCAGCGAGATCAAGAAGAAATAATAGGATAGGATTCTCAAGCTTGTTGTAATCAGTAGTACAAATAAAAGGTAGTGGACATGGGCAACGAAACTGCTGCTGCCCCAAGTGATGGTCCGTGTGAAATTACCATAACTTTTTACAGATAAAGTCGATATTTGGTTTTGCAACAGGAAATCTGTATCATCGCCATAACAATTGGAAATACGAATAATAATTGTTCGTTAGTGCAAATAGAGCAATTATTAGTACAAAACATCTAAGATATGATTACCTGCTCTTAGTCAAATAAATATTGGTTAGCCAAAGAAAGACTCTTAACAGTGTCTTGAAAGTGAAGTGCACCTGTTAAAGAGATTAGTGAGACAAAAGGAGTTAGGTGAGCCAAAACCAACTCAGCTGTGTCTAAAATGGTTTGATTAACAGAAAAAGACGCGAGGAGAAAAAATCCTCAAAAATTCATCGGAAAACTAGCTTCTGTCGTATTCAAATAATATTTATTTATGAAGAAGATGTGGATAAAAAATCTCTCATGGGAGACTGAATGAAGGAAATGGGATCAGCTGATAAAATTCGGTCCGTTCCTACACCGAAATTACCGTTACTTGCAAGAATTGCGTTGCAGTTAAATGAATTACGTGCGCCAATTGATGAATTGAAAAATCAGCTGAGACAAAATATAGACAGTAACTATTTAGGAGTAGGAGCAGAAGCTAATGGAGATATTACAGAAACGAGGAAGTACTACTGGTACTACGACTAATACTACTACTACTATTATAATTTTCGTACTGGTGCAGACTGTGACTGGAAAAATGTTTTCAACGTTACAGATTGTAGAACAGGGAATGGAGAAGCGATAGTGGCCAAGTGTTCTGTAACAGATATTAATATACCCTGCCAATGTCGCTTGTTTGTCAAAGATTACAACTCACGGCAGTAGTCTTTGGTAGGCAGTCGACAACACGTCAGCATCTCTCTTCTACCTTCCAAATTTCTGGAAAGTGATAGCAAATCTTTGTTCTATGTCTACTTCTGCGTATGATCATATAACCAGAAGGTCGTTGGCCTCCTCACGTAGATTAACCTGAACTACATCAACCCCACCTAACTAGACTGCATCCTGTTCCACGCACAGAAGAGGATAAATCTACCCTTCGTTTTTAAAGGTAGATCTCTTAACAGCTAATTATCAGACACGGAAGAACATCAATAAAAATTGCAATGTTTAATTTCATGCCATTTCGTTTAGGGAACGAACCAAAATCTTTTCCAGGGCTTATTAATAAAATGATAGTGAAATGATTAGATGACCATCAACAGCCAAATTCATTAAGAACGAGATCGCGAACTACGATTATGGTTCTGGATCAACTGTAGACTATTTCAGAACAAATGAAAACTTATAAAGGTCAACATGACCACTTCGGCTATTCAAACACGCTTCTAGGATCTGCCCAAATTATCGTATGATCTGGTGTCTACTCTCCCTTGTGCTCGACATATATTCCGGAATTCCCGTACGGGGTGAGTCGGTTTTCTCTCGTTGTTGCCTCGTGTGCTGTGAAGTACTGCAGTGTCTGAGACACTGCATTGACGATCAACAACCGCATTCAATTAAGAAAGAACTCTCAAGCTGCGATTGTGTCTCCACATCAGCTGTGGAATATTTCAGAACAAATGAAGCATGCTCAGATAGCGAAGTGGTTAAGATGACCACTTCTGATAAGTGAAAATTAGGGTTCGAATGCAATTCTGCCATAGATTTGGCTCTGAGCACTATGGGACTCAACTGCTGAGGTCATTAGTCCCCTAGAATTTAGAACTAGTTAAACCTAACTAACCTAAGGGCATCACAAACATCCATGCCCGAGGCAGGATTCGAACCTGCGACCGTAGCGGTCTTGCGGTTCCAGACTGCAGCGCCTTTAACCGCACGGCCACTTCGGCCGGCTGCCATAGATATTCCTTTGTTCTGAAGTGGTCTGCAGCTGATCTGCAACTACAATCACAATCTGGAAAATCACTCTTCATTAGATTTTCGTTTTGCCAAACATAAGAACATTGTTCAAAAGCAACAGATACAATATCTAACAGTTCTCATCGAATGTCTTCATGAGTGTTGTCTGAGGATTAATCTTGGAATGGCTACGTTTGACACTCAGAAAATAATAGTTATGGGAAATATCATTTCACTGGAAGGTAAAATACTGAAACTGGTGTGGGTCACCCCACTGCAAAATCACTTCGTCCTGAAACAAAATATTAACAGCATTGATCCAAAACATACTGCACAAAACCAAACTAACCTAAACGATTAACTGAAGGTCAGTAAGAAGACTACCAAAAGGAGTATACGTATGGCATTTTTGGCTGACATTCGCCGTCTGGGAAACTCAGTAGCCTGGCTCAAACCTTTTTTCTGTTTGTTGGGTATTTCGGTAACTTGTGCGTCGATGGCGATAAAATGATGAAAACGGACATGCCAATTTGCAAGCGGAGCCTAGGTGAAAATTAAATGCATTTAAAAGACTTAACGTATTAAGCAGTTTGTGAGCTTATGAACCTTATTTAAAGCGCTAACCAATAACAAACCAGACGAAACCAAGAACGAACGGCATATAAAAGATAACCCCATTTATAACGGCAGACCTAAGAACTAGAAGACTTATTAATGAACCACCTGACATAAAGTGGATGTCCAAATATATCAATACACGAAAAATACATACCCTGTAGTCGGTTGTCGTGAGAGTAAAGCACTGGAGGCGGCCAGCTGAGTATTAAACTGGTGGGAATCGCCGTGCGGCCAGAGGCGCTAGTGTGCAATGGAAGGTCACAACACGTGACAAGCGCGGTGTGATTTCGAACTCCAGATATCGAGGAGCGCCTCAAAAGGGGTATATTGCGTCTGGGAACTAAAACATCACTTGACTATCATCAGGATAACTCACTGTATTAGTGGAACTGCTCTATAAACAAACAGTGTGAAAAGAAGATACCAGAAATGAAAATAAAATCGTGGTAGCCAAGGAATTGCGTTTCACTCATTAAACAATCGAAATTACTCGGAAGCGGCAGTCTCTTAGGTCCATCTAGTTGTTTAAATAAAGTATACAATGAGAGTGTGTTCGTTCTGTGAACAGCCTCAACCATCTCAAGGATGCTGAGAATCAGACCTTTCTCCTGACAGTGCGTAATACATACGTAAACTGATGTCCAACTTTGTAACTGTAAGCACCGTTTCGCGGAGGTTTCTTCTTTAGGGTGACTTCGAGGTGGACAAATTGAGATGCTCCCGGAAATGTGCATTAAGTGATATAATTGACTTGTTTCACTGGTTGTTCTATTTTAATGCTGCACTGTGATTGGCTGAAGATAGGGAGGAGTGAGGATGGGGAGAGAGTTACTACTTCTCCATTAACGCAATTAGCTTAACTACACCATCTTGAACAAATTTGATTGCTTCTTCCATTTTAAATCCTGAGCTATGATTGGCTGAAGATAAGGAGGAGGAGAGGGGAGGGAGGTCGGAAAAAGTGGTGTGGCTTCCCACTGGTAAAGATATTTATGTCACTTATAACAGTGGAGACGTAAATGAGGCACTGATAAGGTTTATCATGTCACAAGGTCACTGACCTCTGTGCGTCAGAATGCCAACGCAAAAAAAGTGGGTCGGATTCGTCGTAGCACCACTACATTAATAAAATCACTGAAAAAAAAGGAAACCGAAATGTTTTGTAACCACAAGAATTGTAGTAGCTGATTATCTATCTATGATTGGGGTTTGGTAGATGATGCAGTATCTATCGCACAAGAGAAAGGTGAAGAATCTCGAGAACTCAAGTCACACTGCTGAACTTCATTGAAATGTTAGCAATTTGCTGCTCCTGGAGGATTGAAACTGCCGTCTGATGATACAGCTGCAACCATTCGTCCACACGTACCGAAACGAATTATGTACACAATTTTGAGGATTGGCACATCATCGTTCATTCAAGATAAGATCATCAGTAAAACTTTTGTGATATGAAATCTACTTCGTGGATATATATTATGACTTCATCGGTATGATATCTGGATAGTTCTTTAACGTAAAGGACGTAAATGAGGTAACTCTATAACGCCCAAAGTGACGAAAATAGCTAATAGATAACTTATGAAACAAGGTGAATTAAATACAAGTAAAAACAGCCTCCACAGAAAATGACTTTTGTTAAATAATTACATGTAAGCAACTGCAGTCTTCCCAAAAACTTCTAGGTTTATCGTCCACTTCGTCACACATTAAAGCAGTATTGTCGTATTTGAGATGATTTTCTACTTCATTGCCCTCAGATTCTATTTGACTGACGTGGTCTTTGAATTCCTTGATTGAGAAATTCTGTGTGTAGAGCATTATGTCTGCCTTTTGAATAATAACTTATATCGAGTGTAGAATTTTACTTTTCTATTCACCTTGAAACACTCGAAGCCACCGAATTCCAATTGGAATTCGTATAAAACGAAACACTCATGCTTAATCTTTAGTGCTTGAATCATCTTTACGAACTGGGTAAATATATCGTTCAATTGATCTCCTGTTTCCTCTTCCACGTGCTTTTGGAATTCAGAGCTACGGGTCATGCACTCACAGATATTTACGACAGTTCACGGTCCTGCATATTTAGTAAGATTCTCGCAATAGACCGAAGTCGAAAATTCGCCTACTCTACCACAATCATCACATGTCCGTTGCATTTCATATCACTTTAGAATGTTACGCCCAGATATCTTAATTATGTAACTGTGTCAGGCAGGTCACTACCAGCTGTGTATCCGTACATTACGGGTATGATTTTCCTACACATCTACACCAACTTACAATTTGTTACAGCGTCTATGCTGAAACGTCTGTCAATTTAGGTTTTTCAACCACTCTTTTACATTCTAATGTGAATATAGCCAGTGACCACTTGTATCATCCTCCTTCGTATACATTCAATTAGCTTCATTTGTACTATTTGGTTTGGGTTGCAGTCAACTTACCAGCTGTTCCAGATGTGAACGAGCAACTGGTTTCCCAGCTGCCTGTTTTTTGAACTCACTAATTTCTCCCACTATTCTTCCAGTTAACTACAGCCTGCCAGAGCCAGAGCTCAGAGTTTCAATTGGAAACACCCTACATCATCTGTCCGTAAAAAAAGTTCAAACTCTACCATAGCGTGGTGAGGCCCTGATTTTGAGTGTTCAAGATCCGATTCACTGTGGATTTTTGAGGAGCGGAGTACCGACAACCTATACCACTCTGGCAGAGTAAACGTGTGCTGCTTCTTAAAGCCAACTTTCACATCCAACGGCACAAGGGACGGCGAAAAAAATCCGAAAAGCATGTTAGGAGATTCTCCACGTGACCCTTCCGACAATAGCCGCGATGATTTACTTCGCCTGCTACGTTCTCTCTCACTTAACGTAATATGGGTAGTTGAATACCTCCTATTTCTAATATTTTATGGAGCTAAGACGGTTTCTTCTGGATATTATAAAGCATTGTATTATAACTTCGGCCGGATTAGAAATTAGTTAACGTTCTTCAGTTAGCTTCTTTCGTTAATACGAATGACCATATTAATCTGTGCGCCGACACCTCATACGAACATTTCTCTGAATTTATTTTAGCATATTCATAACGGGAAAGGAATTCCTCTCTGTTCCTATATACAGAAGGATTGCTTAGTCTGCCTACTTTAAAAGGGACGGCTTCATGTAAATAATCTTCGTAGTGCGAGAATCGCTTTATTTAAAAGGGACGTGGAGTTGTCTGGGGTGAAAGGGAAGGGGAGGAACTATTGATGCTTCATCCGGAATCAGCGGCAAAGTGCGTAAATGTGTGCCGTACCGGGATTCCCAAGCTGGGATCCCCTGCTTACAAGGCAGTTGCGTTGACCACTGAGCCAGAGGGACACAGAGTTTATTTCAATTGCGTGGAGTATCTCGGGATGCTTCCCAGCAGACCCACATTCCAACTTAGTGCCACCTGTTCCAAGTCCGTACCCATATCCTCGGTGCACCTAATTTTCGATGCTCACGGCAGATCGAACGTAATTGTGCATCTTCACTGAAAGTGGTGTATATATTGCCCACCGAAGCGAATCATTCATAAGAGTGAGTGGTGTCTGTTATTTTGGACATGTCCGTAAGATGAGACATCGCGCGTTTTTACAAGGAATTGCTTTACTTGTTTCAGAAAACAAAGATTCGTTGCATCGCTGAATTCGGCCAGCCATACATGCTATTCTGAGTGCTCTATCGAGTAATATTCGAGCATATAACTTTAATGTTTGATTCTATCAAAATTTAGATTAATATTCTAGCTGAGAAAAAGAGATGTGTCATTTTCCAAAGTTACTCCACTTGAACGTTGCGCTCATATCTCATCCGAAACGTTCGTGTTCTGAGAAAGCGTCACAGATTCTTTTAACTGAGACAAAGTTCAAGTAAAGATGTTGGTCGGATATAAATTCTTGGGTGTAATATTTCGACCCAATGTCAATTGCGTAAAATTATTTCGTTGAACTGTTCAAAGTAAGTCACTTTAATGATCTGTTTTTTATCTTTCTAACCTCTCACAATCCTGATTTAGTCACTTGATCTCAAAGAGACGAAACCTTCACTATCAGCTCTTACTTGCTTAATATTGCCAGGGCAACTTACTCACTAATAACTATCATAGTAGCGTGCAAAATAAAAATGCTTTTTAAATTACAGTGTTATTGAGGACTCAGTAAAATTGAGAAAATTTCTTTGTACCACACTGGTAAAAACGCTACAGTACATACTCACCAAACATTTAAATTAACACTTTTTATTTTAACACGTTAATACTGTTAGACATCCCATGGAATGACAACTGCGCAGAATGAAATGTGACGTCATAACGACAGTAGATTTGTGTAATTAAATACTTAGTCTGGGACTCAGTCATATACAGCAGCAACAGCTTGTTGGGGCCGCTCAGATGCCTCTCATGTGGGACAGCAGGTGTCTAGCATTGTTGACAGCACAAAGATAGGGGCAGAGCGTGACATCACTCGAATGCCGCGGTTAGCGACGTCTCCAGCTGTGACCGTGATGACAGTGTGGCATGGCGGCTGACAATACCGTGAAGGTGGCCGCGACCTCCCCCCCCCCGGTGACCAGGAAGCTCCCTGCTCTGGCAGCAGCTGACAATACCTCCCTCCAGCTAGTGATGCGCTCTCTCCTCTGGCAGCAGCTGTCTTTGTCTCAAGGCAGGCTGCCCTTTCTCGTGGTTCAACAGCGGACCTCGTACTCCATTCCAGAGTGTCACTTCGGGTGTCACAGGCTTGTGGCGCTGGCTGTGATACTATGGCGAGAATATTTTATTGCACGAAAGGCTGAGTACTTATACGTTCAAGACTACGTTCGTTGGACTTAAGACATTGCAGGGGCGACTATTGGAAGGCGTGGCAGATGGATTGTGTGTCAGGAGGCAGTCCCCCAGGTCGCCACTCGGCGGTTCCTCAGGGAAGAGGATGTGGTTGTTACCTGTGTACGCCGGTGGACGCAGTAAAAGAAGAGCGAGTTTTAAGCATTTATTTCTGCAAATACATCTCTCCTTCAGCGATGCTAAAGCGGTCTTCTGCCGCTGCTTGTCTCGGTGGGCCGCGAGCGCCCGGCAGCTACTCTGGAAGAGGATGTCGCGTCTCCACCCTCCGCACTCGAATAAGGTGGCGCGTGCGTATGTGGCTTACATTCGTCTGCCTAGGAGATCCTCGATCACCTCCCGCAGGTGTGCCTCATCTTCTGCTCTCTGAACCGCGATGACGACTGTCGTGTGGTCGAGAAGTGCTCCGACCCTGACCTGCAGTGCAGGTAGGCATCGTAGCTCCGCTGAAGAGTCACGAACGCTGGTTTCCTGGACCAAGTCGACACTGAAAACCGCCAGGCCTTCTCATCTGCGTTGGAAGCTGTCAGCAGCGCCGAACTCGTGACTGACGCTTACGGGGACGAAGACATCACTCCGGCGGCTGTTGGCGGTGTTGAGTCGGAGCAGGAAATCTACAAGAGACTTATAACCAGCGTTAATGCCGCGTCAGGTTACACGCGTCCTGTACACCATCGTTCCTTCTGGCCAACTCTCTTCTGAGCTTAAATGATGGACTATTTATAGTGCGATATATCGGCTGGTGGTCACCCAACGTCACTTGTAATGACCGCTACGCCTTTCCTAATACGAATGTGTCTGCGATTAATATCGCATATTACTTGCTTAACACATTTATTATACTAACAGACTGGTCCCTAACAATATTCCGTATGCCTTTTTGCGTTAGTGACGCGGCTTCTTACTTCACGTAACAAGGTGACGTGATACTTCTCGTTCGTATTGTTGTACTAAGCATCTGCTGATGCTAGCTACCCAGTTCGCACAAAGCGCTGATGTCATGCTTTCCGCCTAACCTGCTAACGTGATGAAACACTGTCCTTTCGTATCGCGCTTGTTGACACTCCCAGGAGGAAAACAAAGAGAACGAGGTCTCGCCATTATGAAATTCTGCGGTCAGCTGTCTCATACATGTTTGGTACGTGGCAACATGTACGATAAACACTTCCTTAGTGGCAAATGAGGAAAGGCTTCCATACTTCCGCTAGCATATTGCAGCGTCGGCTGTTGCTATACAGTGCCCATCTGGCTCTGCTTCACAGTGCCTGTCAGCCATCATTTGTTTCGCAATGTATAAAACTCTTACCTGTCTGTAGCTACCTCTGTTGCCTTAACTTCCAATCTGACACACTTTTTTTCCTGAATACAGTCGATACGATACACTACCGTTCTTTGTATCAAGATCAAGTTTCTCTCATAGACCAAACTAGACTACCTTTTACACTAGAGTTCCTGGCGACTGTTCCTTCTCACCCTGTTTCGTCACTCAAGATTTAGTCTAACATTTGGTTTCCTTAACCCTATCACTTAATCATATACATTTATACAGAATGCCTTTCCCTGCCCCGTAACTCAAACTCCATGGAACTTGTTTAATTACTAGATTTCTTGCACAATAACTTCTCTCTATTCCAGGCATACACGCTAAAATAAATCAATTATCCTTAATACTACCCCCCCCCCACCCCCTCCCCCCGGTGTGTTCATTTTCCTTCGGCTACTTTTCTGAGCGAGGTATCCAATTCACTGGAAACTGAATGACGCCTGGGTTGAAACTTAGCCCTTTGCATCAACTTGCATGTACCGAAACAAGGATTACGCTCAGCAGGACAAGTGGTGGTTGCTATGACAATAATCAATGCCGCTTCTTTCTGGTACTTATTTCCTGATGTTAATTTACATGATACAATAAGGTTTCCAGGGAAACTTGTCTGTCCTATGCGAAGTATTCAGAAGCGTTATCCCTGAAATCGCTGCGGGCAGATGTAAAGTAGGCCCCATTTTCTCGCACGTTATTCCATTAATAACAATCCACTTCCGTTTCATTCTAACCTCTTTGCTGATGTTCCCCCTGCTCACAATAACTAGTCACTACTACAAACTTGTCCACCACTGAGCTTCGACCTGCTCAAAGTACAATTCCAGCTTCATCTTTATTTCTTTCTCTAGCATTCTTCCGTCCCATTAGCATTTTTGTAACTTTGTTTCCTTCATTTCTACATATCTTGTGTCCTCCATTTCTACATATATTCCCATACCTTCTGCAATTAATAATAGTCGCTCCGTTTTTACTTTTATATATTTCTTCAGTATCCCTCACTTGATAGGATCTGCATGAATCATGTAGCACTTGTAACGTGCTTGTTTCCCTGGCACTATTATAGAAATGGAAATCCAAGACTTCTACTTCGATTTGTAGGTCCCTGATATTCTGATTTATTGCCTCTTCTGCAGCTGTGCCATACCACATTATACCTCCAGTCACTTGACTTAGTTGTTGTGAGTTGCTCAACACGTCCTTCTCTGAACTTGAAGTCAGCGTAGTGTGCAAGTCACTCCAGGCTTTGTTCCACTTAACCGAGTGGTTAATCTCTACTACGTGTCGTACGCCCTTCGGATGTCTTACTCATCAGCAGTGGCAAATATTGTTTTGGTAGAGCCATCTCCAGCGTCGATCCAACCCTTCTTCCTTCGCAGATGTGGAATAACCTCGAGTACCTGCGCCATCTCATTACTTAATTTCTCCTATGCTCCATGTATTCTCTCACATACCCCGCCACTTCCTTTGAGTATCCAGTGCCTTCCCGTTCCCTGGCGGTAACTGTTGAGAGCTTCTCACAATCTTCTCAACCAGTTACGAATCTCCCATGTATTGAATGCCACTTGTACCACCCAGCGATGTCTGGTGACCACTACGTCTCCCTGCTTGGGGAACAGTGCTTCCCCTTCCAAATGTTGGTTCCTTCAAACGTCCACCCCCAGTAAGATCTGTAGTACCGCTATAAACGCATCTTCTCGCCTTCTCTGCACCTCACCTATAGACAGGTATACCTATTACTTTCCTTCCCATTAAATTCGTTGCTACGCCGTAACCAAATTAAATATTAAATATCTCCTAGGCCTTAATCCATATGGGTTCCTCGTTACCGTTTCATTCACAACCCGTTGTTTACCTTCGATACCTTTCACCACACTATCCATATCTGGTCTGCATCTCGTATCCATGAAATAATTTCTAGACTCCCTTGAAAAGGGTTCAACTGCCCAACAAGCTCAGGTTTCGTTCTCGTCGGCAATTGAATTTTGACATTTACTTACGACATAGTCTCTGCCACTTGATATGGCCAGTAGCACTTTGTAAGAAACTTCTTTGTCTTGCCCTTCGGCATATGCGAAATTGATAGCATCACCCCCTGATCAATCTTATGCCGTAGCGTTCTTGCCGTACAGCCCACTGCTTCTTCCTGTTTCTCCAGTGCTTGTATATTTGTCCTCTGTATTCTATTTCAAATTTCCCTACTCACTCGGTCAAACATTTCAACATGCTCTCTAGTCTTCTCTTTCTTCCTTTCCAATACGTTGAACAGTGATGGCAATTTACGACCATATACTACTTCAAACACAGATAATCATTTATTCGTACGCTGTTTTGAGTTGTAGGCGGAGATGACGTACTTCAAATAGACGTCCCAGTAGGTGTGATGTGAGTCAACGTAGTATCCAAGCATTATCTGGTTGTCAATTGTTCCATTGGCTTCTGGATGGAGAAGACTGGTTTTAGCTTCTTCACATTCAATAACTTACACAAATAATTGAATACATTTGCCACTAAGTTCGTTTCCTGGTCTGTTCATATTGTTTCAGGCACTCCAAATTTCAGTGTCCAATTATTCACAAGTGGCCGTGCAACTGTTACTACCTGCTGATTTGGCATCGCGACCATTTCTACGTACCTTGAAAAATGATCTATGATTGTATATTCTTATTATCGGCAAGTGTTTTATTGAATAGAAGTGAAACATCAATCCCCAGATATTCGAATGGTGCTAAGCTTCAGGTAACGTCTGTGTGCACTGCCTGCAATTCCGCACATACTGGTTTATTTCTGCCTGCATGTTCCTCCACGAATCCTTTTCTGCTACTCTTCTGATGGTAGAACTGCATCCTTCATCAAGTGCTAATATGCCATCGTGAGGTTCATGTAAAGCTATATTCCTTAGCTTCGCGGATACCACGACTTGTGGTCCCAACTCGGTTTCTCTGTATAGCAACCCATCCCGTATAGAGAAATGTGCTTATTTGAAACATTGCTTTCTTTCGTCATCCGATTTTTGCGTAGTTTGCCATTCATTACGCTCATTACCTCCCACACGTAATACTGCTACTTTTCTACTCAAGCCATTAGCATATCTGTGCTTCTTTCCAGGTTTATGAGTGGCTTCGGAAACAGAGTCACTTAGTCTTACCGCCCATCGCGTCAACCTATTACGAGATCCTTTTAACTACAGCAACCATTTCAATGTCACACTATATGTCATTACTTGAACTGTTTTCCGTACAGATAATATTTTAAAGATGTGATTCTATGAATTAGGCTTGACATACATCTCTCCACTGTGGAATAATTTTTTCTGCAAAATTTAGTTTATTTAATGCGTAAGTTACTGTATGTGTTACGCCTTCTACCTCTTGTTACAAGACAAAGCCAAGTACCTGGTTTGATGCATCCCATGATGAAACACCAATATCGGATTCGATGTTAAAACCTCTTTTAACTCCTCAAAGTCATGCTATCACTCTTCTGACCACATAAATTTCGTACCCCTTAGTAACAACTGGGTCAACAGTTTCGCAATACCTGCAAATCCTTTTACGAACTGGCTGTATTGGTTCGCAGCTCCTAACAACGACTGCAACTCTTTTACGGATTTTGGTACAGAGAATTCACGTACAGATCTCATTAACCTTGGGTGTGCTTTAACCCCATCTTTACTTAAGATACAACGTAGGTAAGCTACCTCTTCCATCAGAAAATTACAAATTTCTGTACTCAGTGTACTCTTAACCTTTGGAATCCTTTTCCTAATCGCTGCATATGCTGTTCCATATCACTCCCATAGATGATTATGTCACCGAGAAACACTGAGCATAGTCATCGTTTTAAACCTGTTAGTACTCCATCTCTGAAGAGTTGTTGATTCATTCTTTAATCCTAATGACATTCTTCTGATTTGGTATTGTCCCCAGGTTGCCGCAAACGATATTTTGTGTCGATCCTGTGGTGCAGCATCTGGTGATAGCTTCACTTCAAACACATTGGTGAAATAAATTAAATAAATTCACATTGCCCTACATGACACAAGGTTTCTGTGATGTTTGGTGAAGGGTAGGCAGCCGTTATGGTTTTGGCATTTAGATGTCTGTTACCACAACAAAATCTAATCTTTCGTGTTCCATCCGTTGGTTTTTTTTTTGGCACAACTACAATTCCTGACTCCCCCCCCCCCCCCAATGCACTATAACTTTCTTCAATTGCTCCATCTTCCAGTTTTTGATCAGCAAATAAGTTCAAAATTGGCTGCCAGTACCTAGGTATTCTGTATGATTTGAGGATAGACTGGTGTTCCTTTTCTCACTGGTATGCGGTGCTGCGTGACATGCGTAGGTGCTATTGGCTCTTTTGGAAATTATAAATCCTTCAATTCCAGAAGTAATTTTTCCATCAGTTCCCTATTGCTGCCATCTAGATGCTTCACTTTTCCTTGCAATGGAGCTCCATCGGTGCCCAGCGATTCTCCATAGCTGGGACACCTCATTTCCCATTCTTCTTTCTCAATGGTATCCATTAATGGGTGACTTGAACACAGACCTGCTAAGAGACACTCCCTCCGCAATAAACCTAAGAAGACTGTTTAGTTGCAATAGCATGAACATTCTTCCATTACAACCTACACACCATACGGCGCACAGTCATACTCTTATAGACGTAATCGCAACGAAACAGACTGACAAAGTAAGAGATGTTGGTGAAACATCGGCCCCTGGCCTCTCAGCACATGATGTAATATTCCTGGCCTACTCTGTGCAGCCCCCAAGGGTCAAATCGCGTTACATAACTTGTTGGAACATGAAACGTATTGACCTTGACGCTCTAACAGCCGATTGCTCAGAAATCTCATGGTATCAAATAATCAGAAAACCCACAATCGACGGCAAAATTAATGAACTTGGTGATAAACTCACTGCCCTCTATGACAAACATGCACCTGTGCGCACAATCCGTGTAAGAAAATCTCCTGCTCCATGGCTGACAGCTGAATTACGTCAAATGATGACTAATAGGGATGCTGCCCACAGGCGTTTCAAGGCAGATCCGAAACCCGAGCGTTTCGAAGAATATAGAAAGCTACGGAACAGAGTGAAACAATGCATTCGCAATGCTAAAATCAGGCACGCTCGCTCCCTTGTATGCAGCGATCTGACGCCCACGACTCTATGGAAGTATCTCCGTAGCTTGGGGGTGGGAAGGGCAAAATCGGAAACTACTTTTCATGTGTCAGCTAACGAATTAAATGAATTCTTCTCTGCACCTCAGAATACCATCACAGCGGATAATTACCTTCCACAAGAATCCCCAAACAGGATAACTAACAACGATACCTTCCATCTAAAACATGTAACAACAAATACGGCAAGAACAGCAACAATGAGAATCTCTTCTGATACAATAGGCAACGACAGTATCGGTATAACCATGATTAAGAATGTTGCCGATATCTTAGTACCTGTCTTAACTGACATATTTAATTTTTCCCTCGTGAACGGAATATATCCCACTGCATGGAAAAGAAGCCTAATTCGACCCATCCCTAAGATCGAAAACTCGCAACTGCCTAGTGATTACCGACCAATTAGCATACTGCCTGCTGTTTCCAAAGCACTTGAATATATTGTTCATGACCAAATCACTGAACACTTGCATGAATTCTGCCTATATGACAAATTTCAATCCGATTTCCGTAAACATCACAGCACAAACACTGCTCTAATTAAAGTAACTGATGACCAGAAATATGCCATCGACAATCGAAAGGCAACAATATTGACGATACTGGACTTCAGCAAAGCTTTTGACACTGTTAACTTTGACATATTGCTCAGAAAAATGCAACAGCTTAATTTCTCTGATAGTGCAATGAGATGGTTTGAAAGCTACTTAAAAGACAGACAGCAATGTGTTGTCTGCGTAAATGAAAAATCTTCCTGGAAACATGTTTTCTCGGGAGTGCCACAAGGACCAGTCTTAGGACCACTTTTATTTTCTTTATATGTCAACGATATTTCGTCGGTTCTGTCCTCCTGTAAATATCATTTCTATGCCGACGACCTCCAGCTCTACCTAAGCGTCAGACCAGAAGATGTAAACACTGCAATCGCTCAGATGAATGATGATCTGTCTTCAGTAGTGACATGGGCGAAAAACCTTGGGCTTAAACTAAATGCAAAAAAGACGCAAGTAATCTTAATAGCCCATAAGAAATTAATAAGTTCAGATTTCCGCGAACGGCTACTTCCTATTCTGCTCGACGGTACTCCAATACCATATCAGAAAACAGTGAAGAACTTGGGTGTAACTTTGGATGAGCATCACAACTGGGCGGAGAATACAGTCGCAGTGTGCCGAAAGACGTTTGCTTGTCTCTATGCTCTCAAAAAGTTTCGGAACATATTTCCACAGGACTCGTGCCAGCTCGTGCAAGCACTATTGTGATGTGATTCAACAAGGCATGAGTAGTGAAAACAAAAGACGGCTAGAGCTAACCATGAATGCCTGTGTGCGTTACACCTGCAACATTCGCCGATATGATCATGTTAGTGCTTCATACTCCGAGCTAGGGTGGCTGCGGCCGGAGAAATTGCGTGACTACCACACTCCTTGTCTACTCCACCGACTCATCGTCGCGCAAGCACCCCAGCACCTTGCTTCAGAGATTAAAAACCTGTCATGTCATCATAATCGGAACACTAGGTCCCTCTTATTTGGTATCCTAACTGTGCCCACTCACAAAACAAAAACTTTTGCAAACTCCTTCTCAGTTGCCGCTGTCCGCCTCTGGAACAAACTGCCCCTTACCTTGCGCAAAATTCGATCTCCTGCTGCTTTTAAGAAGAAGTTGAAGCATTTCCTACTATCATCCTCACAAAGTTCTCCACAAAATTAATGTACAAGGACAATCCCCTCATCTGTCAAATAGCAAAGCTAGCGTCTCCTATCTTGCTCCTGAGATGCCTTCCTCTTCATATATCTCTATTAGCCACGCAATCTTCTTTTCCTTTATATTTCCTTAATTATGTTTCATCATGTCTCTATTCTTCTCCTCCCTTCACCAAGAGTCTCCCTCATACTCCCTGCTGCCAGCACTCCTATCTAAAATCTGTCTCTTCAATAATGTCTAGTTATAACAGTACTTGTGACCTAAGAATATAAACTCTATATGTATGTATTTTTCCAGGTGTACCTTTCAAATTGTTTATTTCACTTTTTGTACTAGATGTAGTTTAACATGCCTACTAAAACATATAATGTAAAATAAGTAGAATGCCTGGTTAGATGTAAGAGAGGGCCTGATGGCCCTAATCTTGCCAGGTTAAATAAGTAAATAAATAAATATTAGCGATTAACAACTTCTTTGTTAATCCTATTGTAACACCATTATCGACTGTGAGTAATTGGTACAGCTTAACTTTATTATGACGTGTTTATTCTGTATTAGTTTAGCTCTTTGAATTCTTAGAGGGAAATGGAAATTTGTGACGTATATTTGTCTAGCTTAACAGTGTGCTTAAATAATGAAAATTTATTAAATAAATCTGTTCGTGGAAACAAAATTGTATGCAGAAAACTGGTTCATACTTAAAGATATTGTATTGTGAAATAGAAAAGACGTAGGGAACCCCCTCCGTTACAGAAGGGCTTGGCGCGCGAGAAAACGTGGAACTGATGGTCAATTTGGGCGACAAGAGAAAGAGCACGTTAGGCAATCAGTGGCCAGCAGTCGCATAGTCATCACTGCAGGTGCCAAGTGAGGCGGTATAAAATCAAATCTATGATGAGATGGCCTCGGATGTGGTTCCGGCTGTAAAATGATGTTCTCGCATTTGGAAAGGCTCTAAAGATGATGTATACGTCACCAAGAAGAATTAAATAGAGCTTAAAACCGCCGAAAGGAGACCTAATAGGCACGACGTGCTTGCCACCTCTATTGCGCCACTGCTTCACCTACTTCGTAAAATAGATATTTATGCCAGTATGAACCAGTGTGCTTGTGGGCGCTTTTGCAATAATAATTCAAGTGTTGCAAAAATCTGTGTTTGATCTTTGAAGCTGTTCTCTTCATGACATCAAATAGGTTCCTATCCCAAAAGTACTGAAGACCGAGTATCCTGTTTATGAATAAATGCAAATTTGTTTCTATTTAAATTAGTCGAAGTTTCAGTTTTAAGATGTATAAAAGTTGCTAGTTACATCGTTTGTTTAATAGATAGAGAGAGAGGAATATTATTTTTAACTTGTTAAAAAGCTTTATTTTCCTTTGAATTGCTACTAATTTGGTTGTGCAAAAGTTTAGTGCTAAAAGGTATAGATGTTGATAATTAAAACTACTAGCTTCCCAAGTAATGAAAAAGGCGCATAATGCTAAACCTCTCTGAAACTTTACCTTGAATTTATTTCCGAAACTAATAAAGAATATTGCTTGTGAAAATTGTTATAAAGCATTGAGGGCCTAATAATCTTAAGTGGGGTTGTATTTCAGCATTAACGTGATGCACATTGTTGCTGAAATGTGTGCATAGTTGCATATAAACGATGAGACAGTTTAAGGGAACCTACTCTAATCTTTGCTAGTATGAAACGATTAATTTCAATTCTGTTTTTGGTATTGAAAAAAGAAACTATACTACAGTAAAATGAATATGAAATGTGATAGTATAGTGATATTATATTGCATTTGTGATGTGTATGTTTTAGTCAAACTTGAACTCTTGACAGGTGCCACATAATCTCGTGAGATCTTTGAGAACATTCTGTGCTGAATTAATTAATGGTTGTGGTAGTAATTATAGTTAACAGGAGTGAAGCCTCTTTTAAATTTCTGCGATTGCCAACCTATGCTATTAATAACTACTGCTATCCACTTTGCATTTCGCTTAGTAGTTGTGTGTGTTCGTTGCACTTTAGTAAGACAGAATTTATGAAAGCCCCTTTGACAAGAGTATATTTAAATCCACTGAAAATGATGTTTTCACATTATTATGCCTGATTAGGGTGGCGACCGTTTATTACTTCATTTGTGGAAACTTTAATGCTTTCATTTCTTAGAAAATTAAAGTCTTTCTGCTTTCTACTAATTGCCATAGTACGAAATTCAGATTCGATACCCTCTGTCCATTAGGGACCTCCCAGAGGTTAACGCTATACGGTAGGTTTATGTCATACTTCGCACTTAACATTCCGCGGTAGCGTTATACTATGCCCTCTGTGCTAAAATTATCTACAGAAACCACTACTTTATTTTCACCCTTTATTTCCTGTACATGTACAGTACCTCCTTTAACTAAGCAACCAGTCTGATCTAGTACTTCATTGTCCTCTAACGGTTTCGCCAACACAAAATTCCTAATCCCAAGCTAGACTCAACACTGACCCTAAGCGAGTTCCTAGTACCCTTAGCTATACAATAGTGTGTGTACAATCATGCAAATCAAATCTTAGCGTATTCATTCGTGGTTCAACCAGTTATCTTACTTGATGGACTCGCTTTGCGACATCACTACATTGGGAATGTGTTCACCTGACTAAAACGTTTACCCGACAAGCTCCACCCAATTTTGCTAAAGATCGATTATCGCAGAATGCTGATACACAATGCTGATATAAGGAATCTAATTCTAGAATTACGTGTTAGCCCTCACTTACATATGGCACTATATCTACACGTTGTTTAAACTGAACTGTATCCAGGCAAAAGTTTATGTTTACTTATATAACGGTGTGACATCTGTATCCCTCTCTCCACGCAATACGTACCATTGTGGGCCCCATTGCTTACATTTCACCTAATTATTACTGGCTACCTACGAATTAAAATTGCAATTACGAACAATTTAAATTGTAATGGGAATCAACACACAGAAAACGTTGTGGGGAAGGCAAACCAAAGACTGCATTTTATTGGCAGAACACTTAGAACACGTAACAAATGCACTAAATAGACTCCCTACACTACGCTTGTCCGTCCTCATCTGGAGTACTACTGCACGGTCTGGGATCCTTATCTGACAGAATTAACAGAGTGGAACGAGAAAGTTCAAAGAAGAGCAGCACGTTTCGTATTATCGCGAAATAGCGGAGAGAATGTCACGGACATGATGCATGATTTGGGATGGCACCATTAAAACAAAGGCGTTTTTCGTTGCAGCGGAATCTTCTAACGAAATTTCAATCGCCAACTTTCTTGTCCGAATGGGGAAATATTATATTGACGCCGACCTATAGAGGGAGAAGCGATCATCGCAATAAATTAACTGTAATCAGAGCCCGCACGGGACGATAAAGGTGTTCGTTTTTCTGGCGCGCTGTTCGAGAGTGGAGTAATAAAGAAATATTATCGAAGTGGTTCATGAACCCTGTGCCAGGCACTTATGTGTGATTTGCTGAGTATTCATGTAGCTGTAGCAGTATATGCGCCACTGTGTCCAATAATATCGAAAAACTCTTTTTCTAACTATTTTTCCTATCGCACACTTAACCTCTGCATACGATTCCGTAGCATCCAGTCCTACTGGATATGACCGTAGGGTGGACCCCGGATTCCCGTTGGTTTTTAACACCTTGTTCTTCCCCGGTCCTCTACCTCTAAAACTATTACTTCCTCTTACTTTATTCACATCACTCTGAGGTTCTCGACGCTACCTCCTTTCGTCCACACCGGAAACCTTTTACACTAGCTGCAGGCACTGCCCGTTTACCCTACATTCCAGTCGGCAAACGATCCCCTCGCACTCTGTAGCTAGCTTCACTGCTGTGCACAAATCCATCAGACCCCCTGTCCCTACACGTCTTGACATTTCCACAAGCAAACATCTTAAAAAGGAATCGAGTGCCTTCTGCTCAGCTTCTTGGAAAATAATTTCATTGGCTGCAGCATGCTGTCGTAATTTATAGGTGAGACAACTAATTTTCCTTACTCTGTCCGAAAATTGTGCCACAGCTTCGGTATTTCTCTTAGTTATTACCCCTAATTCTTGCCTGTGGTGTTAGGCACTATTTAGTTTCTACATTTACGTCTACATCGATGTTCTGAAAAATAGATTTAAGTGCCTGGCAGAGGGTTCATCAATTCTTCTTCACAATTCTCTATTATTCCAATCTCGTCTAGCACCCGGAATGAACGAAAACCTATATCTTTCCGCACGAGCTCTGATTTATTTTATTTTATTATGGTGATCGTGTCTCCATATGTAGGAGGTGTCAACAAAATATATTCACATTCGGAAGAGAAAGTTGGTGATTGGAATTTCGTGAGAAGGTTCCGCCGCAACGTAAAACGCCTTTGTTTTAATAAAGTTGACACGAAATCCTGTATCACTGCAGTGACTCTCCCATATTCCGCGGTAATACAAAACGTATTGTCCTTCTTTGAACGTTTTCGATGTACTCCGACAATCCTATATGGTAAGGATCATACACAGCGCAGAAGTATTCTAAAAGAGGTCAGACAAGTGTAGTGTAGGCGGTCTCCTTCGTAGATCTGTTTATCTCTGTGTCCTGCGAATAAAACGCAGTCTTTAGGTAGCCTTCCCTACAACATTTTGTGTGTGTTGCTTCCAGTTTAAGTAGTTCGTAAGTGTAATTCCTAGGTATTTAGCTTAATTTACAGCGTTTAAATGCGAATGATTTATCGTGTAAGCAAATTTTAACGCATTCCTTTTAGCACACTTGTTGAAAACGTCACAACTTTCGTTTTTTGTGGTCAATTGGCAATTTTCGCACCATACAGACATCTTTCCTAAATCGTTTTTCAATTAGTTTTGATCTTCTGTTGACTTTACTAGTCAATAAATGACAGCGTCATCTGCAAACAACCTAAGACGACTCAGATTGTCCACCAAATGGGTTATATAGATAAGAAAAAGGAAAGGGCCCATAACACTGCCTTTGTGATCGCTAGAAATCACTTCAGTTTTACTCGATGATTCTCCATCAATTGCGGCAAACCATGAGCTGTCTGACAGGAAATCGCAAATCCATTCACATAACTGAGATGAAATTCCTTAAGCATTCAATTTCATTACAAACCACTTGTGTGGTACAGTGTCAAAAACCTTGCGGAAAGACACACAACACCCAGTTATCTAGAAGCAGAGAAAATCCCTGAAACCGAGACCCCGTGCGCGGGAAGCGAAGACGCTACCGCGAGACCACGATCTGCGGACAAACATATCGTAAAATGGTATCAACGTCAAACTAAACATATACAGGGTGTTACAAAAAGGTACGGCCTAACTTTTAGGAAACATTCCTCACACACAAAGAAAGAAAATATGTTATGTGGACATGTGTCCGGAAACGCTTACTTTCCATGTTAGAGCTCATTTTATTACTTCTCTCCATACCACATTAATCATGGAATGGAAACACACAGCAACAGAACGTACCAGCGTGACTTCAAACACTTTGTTACAGGAAATGTTCAAAATGTCCTCCGTTATCGAGGATACATGCATCTACCCTCCGTCGCATGGAATCCCTGATGCGCTGATGCAGCGCTGGTGAATGGCGTATTGTATCACAGCCGTCCAAAATACGAGCACGAAGTGTCTACATTTGGTACCGGGGTTGCGTAGACAAGAGATTTCTAATGCCCCCATAAATGAAAGTCAAGAGGGCTGAGGTTAGCAGTGCGTGGAGGCCATGGAATTGGTCCGCCTCTACCAATCCATCGGTCACCGAATCTATTGTTGAGAAGCGTACGAACACTTCGCTTAAATGTGCAGGAGCTCCATCGTGCATGAACCACATGTTGTGTCGTACTCGCAAAGGCACATGTTCTAGCAGCACAGGTAGAGTATCCCGTATGAAATCATGATCACGTGCTCCATTGAGCGTAGGTGGGTGAAACTAAAATGAGCTCTAACATGGAAATTAAGCGTTTCCGGACACATGACCACATAACATCTTTTCTTTATTTGTGTGTGAGGAATGTTTCCTGAATGTTTGGTCGTACCTTTTTGTAACACCCTGTATAGGTACATAGTAAGTGCTGGTGATGATCAGAATGCGTCAGGTATTTATGCAAGGAAACTGAGACTAGCAGAGGGCACTACAACTAGGTTACGTGATTAACCTCTATCGCAAATGTAATTGTTAAAATGCGGTATGTGTAATCATTAATTAAAATTACTTCACATGGTAAACCGAACGTCTGACAATGAAACATGTACTGACGTACTCTACGGAGAACTTGATCCACACTTAAAATCTACATAAAAATTGCAAATATGAATAATGTGAAGCTCGAAGTCTGACAAGGTAAAACATACAGCTGTGTAAAAGCTAGTATAAAAATTATGAGATTAAAAACATACATAAAACAAAATTACCGTAAACGTAAGTGTAAGATGACAAGAATATTAACTGAAAAATAAAAACTCGATGGTCGCTAATACGGAGTGTGGTCTCAGTGGTGACACGTCGTGGCTTCTCTGTATGACGTTCGTTTTTTCCTGCGGCGGAACTTGTAAAGGAAGGCCCAGTCTCCGACCACACGTCAGTCCGAGGGGGCACCCGACGCTGCTCAAACTAGTCTGATTCTGAATACATCAAAATAAGCTTTTAGGCTAACCTCGTCCTGCTCATTCAGCAGTAATTCCGGTTGCCGTGTTCTGTGCACATAAATCTCCATTTCCTGGTTTTGGTTCAGTAACTGTCCCTATGCAACACATTCATATTATTCTCAATGATTCCTACCGCATGTTCTTCTCTGACTAATTGTGTACCGAAAGCGCTCTTATTTTCGTTATACGTATGGCCGCTTAAACGAGTCTTGAAATTCGTTCCTGTCTGACGGATATAAATCCTGTCATAGTCTTGGCAGTTCATCTTAGAGACACCCGATTCCTAATATTTGTGGCTGTTGTTGCAAACTTTGTGGTGTATCCTACAAACAGTTATGGATTCGAATGTTTGGGGGAAGAGACCAAACAGCGAGGTCATCGGTCTCATCGGATTAGGGAAGGAAGTCGGCCGTGCCTTTTCGAAGGAACCATCCCAGCATTTGCCTGGAGCGATTTAAGGGAATCACGGAAAACCTAAATCAGGATGGCCGGACTCGGGATTGAACCGTCGTCCTCCCGAATGTGAGTCCAGTGTGCTACAACCAGTTACACTTTTCGTTAGAAATCCAATTTTTATTCTCTTTTTTCTGAAAGACTGCGTAATTCTTTCGGAAAATGCACCATTGTATGACATAGCAACATACTCCTTGGCCTCTGATTCTGTTGTCTCCTTCTTGTTACATATTTTTTATTTTATTTTATTATAAAGTTTCATTACATCACGATCCTTATATCCGTTTGCCTTGGCTAGTTGTCTAATCACACTTAATTCTTCCACCTCGTCATTACGGGTGGGTGGCAGTTTTATCATCCTGTTGATCATAGCTCTGAAGTATGCCTATTTATGCTTCTTAGGGTGATAGGATTTCGCATTTACAATCGTGTCAGTGGCGTTCGTCTTCCTAAATACGTTTTCTTATGCCTTCCATCCGTTTGATTTAACCTAAGGTCCCAAAAATTCATACTTCCTTCTTCTTCCAGTTCCACAGTGAACTTAACTTTTTCGAGCATCGCACTTATTATTTCTGCTACCTCAGGTATTTCGCTTTCGCCACCTTTGTACATAGTGTGACGTAATCTACCTAACGTCTGTAATAGACCATTATTTCGAAGATGTCAGGATTTTGTTCAAAAAACTTATTTTCTATCTCATTAACAAATACCTCAGCTAAAGTACCAGACAAACTGTTGCCGTTTTCGAGTCCGTCCATCTGATAAAATATCTTATCGTTAAACTTGAAATAATTAAAGGACACCACAAGTTCTAAAATTTCCAGATGTTCTTCAATTTCACCCTAAATAACCTACTTACACGTTACCAAGTTCTTCCTATTAATCTCTAATGTTTCGTTTACTGGGACGTTGGTACACAGGTTAATAATGTCAAAAGAAGCCAATGTAGCTCCGGCTGGGATTGGTACATCCTTAATCTCATACGCAAATTCATAACTATTCTTGACATTGAATGATTTTGTTATAAGTATATGCTACTCCTAGTTTCTTGTTGCATTTCCGGTTCAGTTTGTAATTCAAGCTCAAATAGTTGTAGGTACAGAGAGCTGGCTAAAGCCGTAAATACGTTCAGCCGAAATTTTTTAAAACGGTCAAACAGTGTTCAGAAAGGATAGACTAAATACAGCTGGTGGTGGAGTATTTATTGCTGTCAGAGGTAGTTAGCCTTGTAGCGAAATTGAAGTAGGTAGTTCGTGTGAAATAGTACGGTTAGAGGCTATACCTGACATCGGACTAAACTATTAATTGGATGGTTTTACTGACACCCCCACTCAGAAGATATAGTTGCTGAACTGTTCAAAGAAAACTTGACTCATCTCAAATAAGTACCCCGCTCATACAATTATAGTCGGTAGTGACTTCAATCTACCATCGATATGCTGGAAAAATTATACGTTTAAAGCCGGCGGAAGGCTTAAAACGTCGTCCGAAATTGTACTGAATGCTTTCTCAGAAAATTGTTTTGAAAAATTAGTTCATGAGCCCACTCCAAGCGTAAATGGTTGCAACAGCATACTAGACCTTTTAGCAACAAATAATCCTGGACAAATAGTGAGTATTGTCACGAATACAGGGATTAGCAACCACAAGGCAGTCGCTGCTAGCCTGAATACCGTAACACCTACAACCATCAAAAAGAAACGCAAAGTATATCTATTTAAAAAAGATTATAAAAATGCTCTTAACGAAGAGACAGTCTTCACTCCTTCCGATCTGATCATGTAACTGTAGAAAAGTTGTGGAATGTTTTCAAAGAGATAGTATCGACAGCAATCGAGAGACATATACTACATAAATTAATAAGTGATGGTACTGATCTCCCATGGTAAACAAAACGGGTCAGATCATTGTTGCAGAAACAACGAAAAGAAGCATGCTAAATTTTAAAAAAACGCTAAATCCCCAAGATTGGCAAAGTTTTACAGAAGTTCGAAATATGACGCGCACATCAATGCGAGACACTTTTCATAATTTCCACAACGAAATTCTGTCTCGAAATCTGGCAGAAAACCGAAAGAGATTCTGGTCATACATAAAGCACACCAGTGGCAAGACGCAATCAATACCTTCACTGCGCAATAACAACGATGAAGTCACTGGTGACAGTGTCACTAAAGCAGAGTTATAAAACACGGTTCTCCGAAACTCCTTCACCAAATAAGACAAACTAAATATTTCTGAATTCAATCAAGAACAACTGCGAAGATGAGAAACATAGAAGTAGATATCCTCGAAGACTGGAAAATTGCTCAAGTCACACAAATACCCAAAAAGGGAAGTAGGAGTAATCAGCTGAATTACAGGCCTTATATCACCAACATCGATTTGCAGTAGGTTTCTTAAACATATACTGTATTCGAACACTATGAAGTTCATTTGAAGAAAACAATTTATTGTCACATAGTCAGCACGGTTTCAGAATATACTCATGAAGTAATAAGTGCTATCGACTGGGGATATCAAATTCATTCCATATTTTTAGATATCCAGAAGGCTTTCGACGCCGTCCCTCACAAGCGTCTTCTAACAAAACTGCGTGCCTACGGTGTATCGCCTCATTTGTGCGACTGGATTCGTGATTTCCTGTCAGAAAGGTCACAGTTCGTAGTAATAGACGGAAAGTCATCAAGTAAAACAGAAGTAATATCTGGCGTTCCCCAAGGAAGTGTTATAGGCCCTCTATTGTTCCTGATCAACGACATAGGAGACAATATGAGTATCTGTCGAAGATTGTTTGCAGTTGATGCTGTCATTTACTGTCTTGTAAAGTCATCAGATGATCAAAACGACTTGCAAAATGATTTAGATAAGGTATATGTATGGTGCGAAAAGTGACAATTGACCCTGAATAAAGAAAAGTGTGAAATTATTCACATGAGTACTAAAAAGAATCAGCTAAATTTCGATTACACGATAAGTCAAACAATTCTGAAGGCTGTAAATTCAACTAAATACCTAGGGACTACAATTATAAATAACCTAAATTGGAACGATCACATAGATAATATTGTGGATCACTTGCCAGCATATACTCCATGTGACATGAAATAAATAGAAAATGACATTTTGTTACAGACGTCATACGCAAAGTACGTAATTAAATTATTCGCGTTTCATGCCTACCTGACATAAGTGGATAGTACAGGCTGTGCTTCTCACTAAAATGTGGAACACTACATCCTACCTCCCCTTTGTTAAAGCCATAAAGTTCTTATTTTGTATTTTTATGTATTTTGTCGAATGAGAGATGTTTTGGATAGCATGAAATTCAATTTCGACGATGCGGTACGAACAGAATACAAACATGGCTTGAAGGGAAAGAATTTTTCGCTGAGCGGATGAGAAAACTCGCAAAATTGTTGTGCAAGTGGATAGAAGTTTGTGCGGACTACGTGAAAAAATACACGAAAACTGTTAATTTAACAAACTATTTTTCCTGCAGAGCTATTTCGTTGCTCATGGAATGAATGTCTTATTTATGACCTGAATTAATTCTGTTGCAACTCGTGCATAACGTAGTCATTGCATTGGAGAAATGCACAGTTCTATATTGTTTTATATTTAAGGCACGTAGACCATACTTATATCACACTGAAATCTTACCCTACGTGGACCAAGTCGTGAGCGTATTTTCTACGGTTAATCATACTAGGGATGGTACACATTTTTCGAGAACTTTTTTTCCAAATCAAACCAAATCTGGACATACATGTTTGAAAGTGTATTACTAGGATGACAGTAGCATTGTCTTCTCAATATAAACTCACAGAAAATCACGCGACTAAATGATTGCTATTTAAAGAAATGTAACTCGTATTTATCTCACCCTTTAGCTGATGACCACAGTTATAGTACATTTGAAGGCAAGTTATTTGATTGTTGACTATGCTGACATTGAGAAAGTTTCAGAGAAAGTTGTACCTGGAGGTAAAACTTTTATACTTTTGGGAAAATGCATTTGAAACTTTTGATACGATCTGTTCAACCTCCATTTAAATCCACCAGGTCCATCACAGATAATCGTTGCATTTTTTTTTTTTTTTTTTTTTTTTGTAGCGTTACCGTTGGAAGCCCTGTTTTGCATTTTGGCCTCTTTTTGTCAATTGTACGGCACATTTCTCAGCCTCCAGTACCTTCAGCTGGTCAACTGACTAAAGCGCGTTCTTTGTGTACATCTCTGGTTTGTACCCAGACATGCCGGCCAATGTGGACGAGCGGTTCTAGGCGCTTCAGTCAGCGATGGAATCCTGCTTTGGCCATGGATGTGTATGATGTCTTTAGGTTAGTTAGGTTTAAGTAGTTCTAAGTTCTAGGCGACCTCAGATGTTAAGTCCCAGTGCTCAGAGCCATCTGAACCATTTTTTGTACCCAGACACAGTTACTGAAACTTTCGTTGTGATATTGACTTCAGCTACGGATGCATTTAGCAAACATGTTATTGCTAGGTGAGTCTCTTATTCCGCATGCATACAGAAACATACACACACACACACACACACATACACACACACACACATACACACACACAAGCACACATTACATACATTCACTCCTCTCCCAGCAGCAAGACCACACAAGTTCTGACGAAACATTCAAAATTGGCTCCACAACAAACACAAAACCAACGATGAATAAGTGAGCAGCGATTTTACCATGATATCTCCCACTGAAAATGGAGTCAGAAGCGTCTGCTCAGATCGCGTTTCGCCACATCTTGTGTAAGTGCATGTGAGGTGAACTGGTGATCGAAATTTGTGTGAAAAACTGTATGCAAACAGTGCACTGAATAGCTATTAATCGAATCAGCAACCTGACACGCAATAGGACGAAAAAATGTAAGTATAGAAACGCACATAACCTCTACCCACGGAACAGTTCTTCATAAATATGCATTAATTTTGTTCAGGGCTAGTTTTGCAGATGACATGCTGTCAATAAAAGATGAAAAAGAGCACAAAAACGGGTGTATAACAATGCAGTTCATCTAGAGATGTAGTTTTAAGTTGAGCGTTTAAAATAAACAAAGCAAGTTGCACATATTGTTCTTCTTAGGCCTAAAACAGTTGCATTATTATGAAATCTGATATTTAACTTTTCAAAAATAAATAATTTGACCCCCAGAAGACGACACATATGCGTCGAAACATTTCTGGGTAAGTACAAAAATAAACGAATCGTGTTTGCGTATGTCGGATTTCAAAACAATCAAAATGTATAACATTTGTTTTTGACATCGTTAGGGACTGTCTGTGTCTGCATGCATAATCAGTTACAGAATTAAAACATGACTCGGGTCCATATGGACAGAGAGAATAACAGTGGTTCTCGTTTGTAGCAATCCGGCGAAACAGTGTAGCCAATACGTTAGTATACACCCAACCTACAAAAGCTATACATGTGCTTGTTCAGGAACAACGGAGATAAAAGTTTATAAAATTCAAAAAAGTTATTTTTAGATGGATTCTCACTCCCTGCTTGCCATAAAATGAAAAACTGGGTAGGGTCAGTAAATAAATAATTACAATTGTGCCATTATTTTGAAACCTTACGAATTTCTGCATTCAGCGACAGTTAGTGAATGTAGCGTTTTAGTGTGCCATTAGAAATGCGCTTCCATGAACCAAATTGCCGACACAAAAACTTCTCGCTTTCAAGTGCTGTGCGACAAGCATACAAGAGTAGTTTTTTGAGAGAACTGCAACGAACAAGTGTCCACTTGGACAAGGTGTTTCTCCAGGAAAGAACTCATCAGGAATGGGTTGATTACTCTCGGCCCGCGGGCGCGGGATGTCGCGCCCCTTTTTGGCATTCGCAGTGCGCTCCCTGCTCTGGGGAGGGCAGTCGCCGCCTCTAAAGGAATCTGCGCCCCAGTTAACGAGGTCCACCAGTGCCGTTTTCAGCGGAGTAGGACCCAGTTCGTTAAAACTTGCGAGCCCGCCGCGGGAAAGGAAAGGGTGATTGCACGTCTGGCAGAAGGAACGTGAGTTGCTCGACTGCATAAAAGTGCGGCCACACCATGGCACAAAGCGAAGTTTCAGTGTTGCGTTGCGACCGAAAATGCTACAATAACAGAAGGCAAGTTGCCGCAAGAAGTACGTGTCACACGCTTTTCCATTTCTTAACTAACTAGCGAAAAGGGCCTTCGCATTTCAACAATTACACTGTCCAGAATGTGGAGGATGTACATGTTCCTAATCACCGAAGCTATTATCCCCAGGCAAACCTTAACTACACATTCTTTAGAAAGAAGAACTCAGATAAACAGGAAAACATATGCCTAATTCATTGATCCAGGCCATCGCTTTTATAATATCACACTCTTCTAAGTGTAGAGGATGTGCAAATTCTTAATGAAATATGCTATTATCCCCACCCAAGCCGTAATTACTGTGATTTGTGCCTAACATTACAGAACAAAGACCCAATTTTTGTAAATTTAGAAGGGCTTTCCGATTCTTCAACACTAAAATTAGGGGAAGCTAAGTCGAATCATTTCGTCATTCAAGACATCTCGGAATGATCGGTTTTGTACTCCCCATTTTCTATGCTTCCTGAAACGGAAGGATGAACTAAGTTTGCCAGACCCTTTCAGTACTCCTACCATCAGACTGAACGAAGGATAACAGAGGGAAATGATGATGGATTTAATTACGTATCTTCTCAGCATGCTTAACCAATTTCGTGATCTGAACTGGTGTACGTTATCAGAATGCGTACTGTCAAAAGGGAGGAAGGAGGGTAGTTCTTTACAATCACAAGAAAATGTTTGAGACAGATACAAATTTCATTAGTCTTTTGGACTTTCGTTAACAACATACAGCCGGGGTGGCGGCCGAGCGGTACTAGGCGCTACAGTCTGGAACCGCCCGACCGCTACGGTCGCAGGTTTGAATCCTGCCCCGGGCATGGATTTGTGCGATGTCCTTAGGTTAGTTAGGTTTAAGTTGTACTAAGTTCCAGGGGACTGATGAGCTCAGAAGTTACGTCCCATAGTGCTCAGAGCCATTTGAACAACATACATTTTAAATATTTACTGATGGGTCCAGCACCGAAAAATATCTTTCAGCACTGTCTTAGCAGTGCCATTGCATTTTCAGTAATGTGTACTACCAACATGATCGCCGCTATAAAGAAAAAAACCACGAATTCGTTAACAGTTGTTGACTTTTATTAATACCATATTTTTTAAAGGGTTATTGGCGTGTATTCGGAGTAGAAGAGCCTAAAATATTGAATGTGGCATGCACTGTGAAAAGTCGTGTCAACCATTATAAACAAAAGTTTTGAATTGAGTTTCAATGAAATGCGGTAGCGTTCTCGCTTCCCGCGCCCGGGTTCCCGGGTTCGATTCCCGGCGGGGTCAGGGACTTTCTCTGCCTCGTGATGACTGGGTGTTGTGTGATGTCCTTAGGTTAGTTAAGTTTAATTAGTTCTAAGTTCTAGGGGACTGATGACCATAGCTGTTAAGTCCCATAGTGCTCAGAGCCATTTGAACGAAGTCTCAATGAAAGATGCAAAACAACTACAAAATATGACAGAAGATTTCATTATAAACAGTAAATATTTTTTTTCTAAACTTTAAAATATGAAATACCCCCCGCCCCCCCCCCCCCCCCTTTCCTACCGTTGGTACTGATTGTGTTAATCGATCTACTGTTCCAAATTTATGAAACAATTTTTTCATGAAAGGGGCAGTATGTGTTCCCCTGTAGCCTTCCTAAAGGGAACAAAAGTAACAAATTTCGACTTCAGTTTTACTGCAACATAAATGATATACCTCAGTAAGTTTGCAGGATCAGTTCGAAAAAAAAAATAAATAAAAAAGAACCAAAACCAAATGCCGCGAATTCAAGTAATTTTTTTGGAAGAGAGGCCATATTGGAACAGTGTTAGACACTGTAGGCGATTCCACCTTCTAACAGGTTTTCTTCAACATGTTACTGAAATAAAGCGCCTCCCACAATTCATTAAAACACTTGTTTGCTCCAAATTGAAGCGAAGATAACAGATGTGCCTTTATATCAAATCACGTGTAGTAACTAACAACTACAGAATATAGCTCAGATCTCAGTATTTGAACAACGTATCATTCTTTACTAAATTAATATTATGAGAAGGAAAGTATCTGCTCACCATATGGCGGAGATGCTGAGTCGCAGATAGGCACAACAAAAAGACTCTCACAATTAAAGCTTTGGGCCAAATTAAAGCTTTGGGCCATTGGCCTTAGTCAACAATGGACACATATACGCGCGCGCACACACCCACCCACCCACCACCCACCCAACCACACACACACACACACACCACACACACACACACACACATACACACACACACACACACTCAAACGCAAACTCACATATATGACTGCAGTGTCAGGCAACTGAAACCTCACTGTGAAACCATTGCCTGAGACTGCAGTCTGGGTGCGTGAGTTGCGTTTGCTTGTGTGTGTGTGTGTGTGTGTGTGTGTGTGTGTGTGTTCGTGTGTCTGTGTGTGTGTGTGTGTGTGTGTGTGTGTGTGTGTGAGAGTGTGTGTGTGTGTGTGTGTGTTTATTATTGACGAAGGCCTATCGCAGAAAGCTTTAATTGTGCCTATCTGCGACTCAGCATCTCCGCTATATGGTGAGCAGCTACTTTGCTTCTCATAATATTGTTACGTTCCATCCTGGATTTTCCACTGTTTCATTTACAAAAAAATATTTGTGTGAGGCCACCTTGTCTTCCTCACACCACTTTTCCAGTATATCTTTCAATACAATATCGTCTCTATTTTTTCGTATGTAATTTTCTCTTGTGAGGAACCCACGTGATTTTCAAATGTAACATTTTTCAGTTAAGGGAAGATCGCCTTCCCGTTTCTTTTAATGCAGCGTGGCAAACTGTTTGGTACAGTACAATGCGTCTACCATAACTTTTCTACTCCTGGAATACATTTAGCTGTAATCTGATACTTTTTTTTAGTAGAACGCCTAACGAGCTAATCTTCCGAGAGTCAGCTTAGCAGACATCAAAAATAGTGTATCAGGATGATGGGTTTTACTGTAACCGTTCTACCAAACAAGAGAAATCTTATTTCTGTGAAAGCCATAACAATGGCCAGCGCCTCCAGTCACTAACGAGATAATTTGGTTCAAATCGGGAGAAAATATAACTTATAAATAATGTAGTCGTCCGTGACTATGGATCGTTATTTTGAACTTCATAGAACATACCCGCTCCAAGTCCTGTTCTTGAGATGTCCATCATGACACAAATTGTCTTACATATCAATCCGCTAGAATTGGTGCATTTCCTCAGGCATCTTTAATATCTTAAAATTCACTCTGCACTTCCGCATCTCAGGTGTACTGTTCCAAGTTAAACAGCATAATCGGGATGTGACAAATACTGGACTCAAAAATGCATATACAGGTTTATTAGTCCAACAAAGGCATTAAGCTGATCCTAAGTGTTGGCAACCGAATGCTCCTGCACCACTATTGTACAGCTCTGGCTGAATTCCATTAGCCGAAATAATATGTTCCTGGTCTTTTATGCTGCATTTCCTAAATTGAGATTTATCTAAATTCACTGTCACAGCAGCTTACTCCAAATAATGTAACAACTGATTCAACAAGTGATTGGTGTTTGCCCAGCACTTTTCTGCAGCCAAATATCGTCCACATAGGAATGCATTTTGCGGCGATATGTAGTGATAAAATTCCTCGAAAAACCCGCCGCTTCGAGTGCTTTAAAATACATGAGCTTTCGGCCAGTACTACCGAGTCGTTTTCACGGGTGTCTTTTTTTTTCTGCTACTGGCCTTGTATAGCCTCGCTGACATTAGTGGATTCACTGCTGCCAGCTCCACTACCTTGTACCTTGTAAGGCAGTGCTTTCCTTGCACTGCCGCTTCATCGTTCGATGGGCGCAAGTCCGAAGACATGAGTAGCTGTAGGGCGCGGTGTGTATTGGGGGTGTCGTCACAAATTTTATCTCTATCGCTTCTTTACTTCTGCTATCCCAGAAATTACTAGTCCGTGTAAAAAATGATGTTCTTTGGGATAAAATACGATGTCTGTTTTCTAGAGTATGCTCCGTTAACGAAACTGTCCACACCCACACAGTATTTTATATACTCCTAGCGTCTAAGGCATACATCGTCTATCACAGACCTCATGAGTTGTCAAAATTTTGATGGGGCCTTGAAGACGGAATAGATTTGAAGGCTCCTTACAATCCGGCTAATCTTTCCTGTTACTTAGTGACAGAACGGCAAAAACGCCAGCTGCTCCTAGTTCTGCTCGGAGTCCTCCTGTTTCCGTGTTTCCAGAAAGATGGCTTGCTAAATCTAGCAATTGTTGTAGCTGATTTTCCTTAAATGCTTTTCCTAAGTGGCTCAGTTCCTTAAGCAGGTTTGAAGCTTCTGCGGCGACTTACGTTCCATCAACCAAAGTCCCTTAGCACGCTGGTGCGACGGAATGGTGATACGTGTCAGCGTGCAGATATCGGTCTGTGTAGGTGGGCTTCCGGTAAACACTGTGGCTGAGACACCCAAGTGCCCTGCGACTGACGGGGACGCCAAGAAAAGGCAAGGCACCACCAATCTCATCTCTTTCGTGAACCTGTTATGGATATTGTTGAATTTGTGCAAAAAATTTCCCTCTTTTTCACGTCCTTTAGACCAAACAACGAACACGTCGGCGTAACAATAAAAACTTATCAGCCGTGTCCAGGGCATTCTCTAGAAAACGGACGCATATTGCATTCGAAATGGTTCGAATGGCTCTAAGCACCATGGGACATAAAATCTGAGGTCATCAGTCCAATTGATTTAGAACTACTTAAGCCTAACTAACCTAAGGACATCTCATGCATCCATGCGCGAGGCAGGATTCGAATTAGCGACCGTAGCAGCAGCGCGGTTCCGGACTGAAGCGCCTAGTACCGCCCTGCCACTCCGGCCTGCTATTGCATTCGAAAGGACAATAGTTCTTACAAGGACTAGTAATTCCTATGGTGGCGTGATTAGAGAAGAGATTGCGATAAAAATTGGTGATAACACCACCAGTAAATAAGGCGGCCTACAGTTAATAACGGCGGGCGCGCAACGAAGACATTACCCTACCAGTGACGTCACAGAAGGGCATCGCGCTACATATGGACAGTAGCAGGAACCAAAAGACAGTCATCTCTTGAAAATGGCCAATGTATAATCGGCCGAAACGTCGTGGATTTTAAACCTCTTGACGGCGATGGAAGCTCGAGAGAATTTTATCAAATGTCGTTAACATTTAACATAATTCTAGTTCTTATGTCATCTGGTAGTATGATACTCAGTCCTCGAATGAAAGCAGCAGAACACACACTAAAGCTATTATGGTTGGAATTGTTAGAGGTACATAGCACAAAAGTACTGCGACACTTCAGACAGTAAATGTATGGAAGACACCATCTGCACACCATAAAAATTTTCTGATCGAACAATCTTAGGTAATATTATAGCTTTTATTTGCCTCGAGATCAGAACTAGTCCTACACCGTCATATTTCTTTGCCAGCACCAGGAGGAGACAGTTATAAGAGCTAACCACTCACTCTATGATTCCACGTTTTAGCATTCTTTGTACCCCCCTCTTTCCGTCTCTCTCTCTCTCTCTCTCTCTCTCTCTCTCTCTCTCTCTCTCTCTCTCTCTCTCTCACACTCTGCGCGCGCGCGCGCGCGCGTGTGTGTGTGTGTGTGTGTGTGTGTGTGTGACATTTTTGGGTATGTGTAAGTTTTACCGGAATTTGTGCCAGGGCAAGCTTTTAATATCCCATGTCTGAACAAGTTATTGAGTCCTAAAGTGAACTACATTTGGACAGAAGAGTGTCACAAAACCTTTAATGTACTTAAGGAAACTTTGAAAGAGGAAATGATTTTCACCATACTGATTTTAGTAAACCGTTCTGTTTGGGGACATTCGAATGGGGGTGGCCGAACGATTCTAGGCGCTACAGTCTGGAACCGCATAACCGCTACAGTCACAGTTCGAATCCTGCCTCGGGCATTGATGTGTGTGATGTCCTTAGGATAGTAAGATTTAAGTAGTTCTAAGTTCTAGGGGATTGATGTCGTCAGATGTTAATTCCCATAGTGCTCAGAGCCATTTGATTCGAGTGGGTACGGTATTGGAGTGGAATTGTTTCAAAATTTTGGGGATGAGGAGACTGAAGATCATAGGACCATAGCTTTGCAAGTAGGACTTTGACCAGGTATGAGAGAAATTACACTGTGACTAAGTGTGAAGCATTGGCAATAGTTTGCGGATTTGAAAAGTTCCGGGATTACCTATGGGGGAATAAAAGTATCATATATACTGATCACAGAGCCTTTATATTTTTCAAAAAGTTTCGGCTGGTACATATATGGTTAACAAGATGGACTTTGATCTTACAAAAGTTTCCTTTAGAGATGAAGTGTAGTAAAGGTACACAGAACAAAGTGCAGAAGCTTTATCCAGGTTACCGTTGAGTGAAGGTATGATGTTGATGAAGAGCATGTAAACTTGTTTTATACACTCCTGGAAATTGAAATAAGAACACCGTGAATTCATTGTCCCAGGAAGGGAAACTTTATTGACACATTCCTGGGGTCAGATACATCATATGATCACACTGACAGAACCACAGGCACATAGACACAGGCAACAGAGCATGCACAATGTCGGCACTAGTACAGTGTATATCCACCTTTCGCAGCAATGCAGGCTGCTATTCTCCCATGGAGACGATCGTAGAGATGCTGGATGTAGTCCTGTGGAACGGTTTGCCATGCCATTTCCACCTGGCGCCTCAGTTGGACCAGCGTTCGTGCTGGACGTGCAGACCGCGTGAGACGACGCTTCATCCAGTCCCAAACATGCTCAATGGGGGACAGATCCGGAGATCTTGCTGGCCAGGGTAGTTGACTAACACCTTCTAGAGCACGTTGGGTGGCACGGGATACATGCGGACGTGCATTGTCCTGTTGGATCAGCAAGTTCCCTTGCCGGTCTAGGAATGGTAGAACGATGGGTTCGATGACGGTTTGGATGTACCGTGCACTATTCAGTGTCCCCTCGACGATCACCAGTGGTGTACGGCCAGTGTAGGAGATCGCTCCCCACACCATGATGCCGGGTTTTGGCCCTGTGTGCCTCGGTCGTATGCAGTCCTGATTGTGGCGCTCACCTGCACGGCGCCAAACACGCATACGACCATCATTGGCACCAAGGCAGAAGCGACTGTCATCGCTGAAGACGACACGTCTCCATTCGTCCCTCCATTCACGCCTGTCGCGACACCACTGGAGGCGGGCTGCACGATGTTGGGGCGTGAGCGGAAGACGGCCTAACGGTGTGCGGGACCGTAGCCCAGCTTCATGGAGACGGTTTCGAATGGTCCTCGCCGATACCCCAGGAGCAACAGTGTCCCTAATTTGCTGGGAAGTGGCGGTGCGGTCCCCTACGGCACTGCGTAGGATTCTACGGTCTTGGCGTGCATCCGTGCGTCGCTGTGGTCCGGTCCCAGGTCGACGGGCACGTGCACCTTCCGCCGACCACTGGCGACAACATCGATGTACTGTGGAGACCTCACGCCCCACGTGTTGAGCAATTCGGCGGTACGTCCACCCGGCCTCCCGCATGCCCACTATACGCCCTCGCTCAAAGTCCGTCAACTGCACATACGGTTCACGTCCACGCTGTCGCGGCATGCTACCAGTGTTAAAGACTGCGATGGAGCTCCGTATGCCACGGCAAACTGGCTGACACTGACGGTGGCGGTGCACAAATGCTGCGCAGCTAGCGCCATTCGACGGCCAACACCGCGGTTCCTGGTGTGTCCACTGTGCCGTGCGTGTGATCATTGCTTGTACAGCCCGCTCGCAGTGTCCGGAGCAAGTATGGTGGGTCTGACACACCGGTGTCAATGTGTTCTTTTTTCCATTTCCAGGAGTGTATAAAAGGTGTTCAAGTAGAGAAGAAAATTGAAGGTATTTGCAAAAGCATGAGAAGGTATCAGAATCAGGATGAAGTGTGGAAAATGGTGAAGCACGAACTGGTAAGGAAAGATAGTAACGATAAGTTGCCAAAGTATTACAACATTCAATATGGAGTGTTGTTTAAACGAACTGATGAAAATTCAGAAGACTTGAAAGTATATTGGCCCTGTGGATATATAGGTGAGATAATAGAGTATATTCATCTGAGTTTTGGACATGTAGGTGCTAAGAAATGTGTACAGAAATTGAGGGAATGTGTGTCTTTTGGCAACATGGTAAAGAGAGTGAATAGCCATATTAAGACATGTGACAAATGTCAAAGAGCCTAAGTTACTAACCAAACATGTAGGCTCTCTATGCAAAATATTAAACTGAATGATGTAATGGAACTGTTATCTGTGGATCTTTATGGTAAGTTACCAAAAACCAAAGGAGGTTTTGCATACATTTTTGTAGTGATGGAGGTGCATTCTAAATTTATAAAACATTATCCGCTATGTAGAGCTACTGGAAAAGCCGATTTGAGTAACCTGGAAGCTGATTACTTTGTGAAGTGTGGGAAACCTAAGGCCATATTATCCGACAATGGGTCACAGTTTGCATGTAAGAAGTGGAAAGAAGGCCTTACCAATCAAGGAATTACAGTAATTAACACATCAACGTATCATCTGCAAGGGAATCCAGTAGAATGTTATATGAGGGAGATTGGCAGATGCTGCTGTACTTATTGTAGCAATAACCACAGTTCATGGGGAGACATAATTGGAGACATTGAGGATGTAATGAATACTGTTGCTCATGAGGTAACGGGGTTTATTCCTCAGGAGATTATGAAAGGTGAGAGACAAAAAAGTAGGGTGGAGAAAATGTTACCTTTCCCTGCTAAGGAGGATTTGAGTTGGGGTGAAAAGAAGAAAAGGGTAAGAGAACTGGTAGAGAAGAAACAGCAGGAAAGTGAAAAGGACATGGTGATAAGGGGAAGGGTATTGATATAAGGATAGGAGGTTGGGTTTTGGTCAAGACATACGAGAAATCAAAAGGGATGTAGCGAGATTTCTAAATTTTTTTATGTATACAAAGGACCATTTGAGGTGGCTGGTATACCCCACCCGAATGCATTCTATCTGATTTATCCCAAGTCCAAGAAGAATTTTACCCTTAAGAATGTGGTTGATTTAAAACCATATAAGGCAAGAACAACACACTAATACATTTGCCCACTTGCTGTTTTCAGAGGAAATAAATTTCAGTGTAAACAGTGTACATATTTGATTATCAACTGTAAATAAGAAGTATTTTCACAATAATTTCTTGTATACCATTATATAAATTTCTTTTTGAAACCAGATAGTTTTTTTTAACATGTTTGATGATATGAAGAGTCAAGTAGTTATCAGATTCAAGCAATCGATGTGAGTCGTTATAGTAGACTGTGGCTTTACTTATAAATTCTTCCAAAGACACTCCAGATTGTGTGATGATGAGTAGTATATACAACTGTCGAGAACCTAGCAAGATTAGTCTGTAGCAGCATCGTATAGGTTTACTCTAATTATTTGTTGATCCTAGAGTTTTGTTTGTGCTGTAAGTAACACCTGTCTTCGTTTTAGTCTTTACTATATGAAATATTCATTTGTTAATTTGATTTACTTGCTTTATGTCAGCATCCTCAAAGAATTGTGTAAGATACTGTGTCATTGTTGCTGTGTGGTTAAAGGTGCTTCAGTCTGGAACTGAGTGACCGGTACGGTCGCAGGTTCGAGTCTTGCCTCGGGTATGGATGTGTGTGATGTTCTTAGGTTAGTTAGGTTTAAGTAGTTCTAAGTTCTAGGGAACTTATGACCACAGATATTGAGTCCCATAGTGCTCAGAGCCATTTGAACCATTTTGTGTCATTGTTGTTAAGTTCATTTGTACTGTTATATAATGTATGCAATTATTCACATTAAATAATCTGAATAGAAGTTTGAATACTTTAGGTCAATATATATTACCCATGACATGACCTAGCTTTATCATGTTGGCTGTCCCACATGAGTCAATGACATTTTATCTTGATAGGTTCCTGGGAATATCTCATGATAAAATGGGGAGCATATGTGAAGGCATTGCTAATTAAGCATATAATACTTTTTCTTGATTTTCTTTAGATTTCTGTTCTTTTTCTTTGGTTCATATGGGCATTTCTAATAGTGATTATTTAACATTCTACTGTGGTTTTTAAATGTAAAGATGTAATAGTGATTACTTCGTTTGCCAATGGATAAATATGTTTCTTGCTTTGTACCTGTGGTAAAGTTTGTCAAGTTCTCTTTTGGAATATTATTAATTGTGAAAAATGCAGTCAATAACATTTATAAATATTTACGTAATTTACCATAACGATATAACATCTATTGACAGGGGGCAGCGATAGTGATGTCGATAGTCGAAAGATTGTTGTGTAGTAGAGGGGATGGTGGATGGTTTGTCTGTGAAGCGTGCGCGGAAAACAGTACTGTGTTTTATGAAAAGCATGCGTAATTGTATGGACAGTGATACCGAACTATCAGATTGTTAATTCTCTTTTATCAATGCGGTATGTAATGCCATCGCCAGCGAACTTTAAGAGCAAATAAACCGGACTATGAAAGTGCCGCTAACAATACCTTGTTGTGGCCGACACGAAAAGTGCTTTTATGCGAATGAACTTTGCTGGTATTGGTTTTGGGTGGTGGAACTGTTGTCTATCACATTCTATCAAGCCGTGAAAGTGAAGAGTTTAATTAACAGTGCAATATAAATGACTTTAAGTGACGTTGTCGAAGTTTGAAATGCGAGAACAGAGTGGACATTGTTTACGGTATGCTTCACACACAAGAACAAATCTATGAACTGTATATTTGTGGCTAAGACTATATGAATGTGACGAACTGTGTAATTATGGACGATAGCGTCACGGACAGTGCCTAAAGTGTAAAAACGAACGATGTCTACGGAATGTACTTTGAAAGAGAGGATATGTCAACGACGGTCGTATAGTGGCGTCTTGTGGTTTGTTAATCACCACGGGGTTAATGATACAGCTGGGCCGGAACTTTATTTGCGTTACGCCGGAGAAGATTAACCAGCGGAACTGCCTGTATCCTGCTCTCATCATCGTAACCCGCCGACATCGTGCTGCCCAACGCAACGCTTCGTATGCAACAAAAAGTTAAGAGATTTTGCCCAACGCTTTCCCCTAACCTAGAAATCTTCTTTCTCTATTAAAAGTATAAGAATTACAGACTTTATTAAGATCAATTCCTTGTTTAGTTTATGTTTGCTTTCTGCTAACGAAAATAAAATTACAATCATTGAATTAAAAGTTTCCTGGTAGTCATTGTTGAAACACCAGTACGTATAAACTTCTTCCTCTCATTAGAACTAATTCTCCTTGTATGTCTAAGTTATTGTAGTTATTTTATGTAGTTTTATGTATTGTTATGAGAATAGATATATGACAGTGACTAATAAGAGTATTTTGTCGCGAAATATGGCGTCGCGCGAAAATTGCGGCAACCGCCATAATTGCTTGCGTTCTGACCAATAACGTAAAAGCTGCTATTCCCGTATTGGTGTATTTCCTGACGTGAGCGTGAATTATAAATGTCAGATGTCATATCACGTAGGGACTGTTTACCCAGTAATAAAAGTTTTTGATATTGTGTTGCTACTAGTCGTAGCATTAAGAGACACTGGTTATACTCAAAAGTGGGTAGATGTATGGTGAACCCCCCAGTGTTCATGCAATTATTAACAGTATTGTGTGTGATTCACGAAATTTTGTCACTTTTTCTAATTCCTCTCAGATATTGTCTTAGATGTCTCTCAAGTCCCAGAAAATATATACACAATTTAGTCGGTTCAGGTTAATTTCAGAGCAGTTTCTCGTGAATATTAGAGTTTTCAGTTCATAAACAAAGTGGGATCGTGACCAATTGAGAAGTGTAACAAAGAGGGTGGTTTGGATGGAATTTTTGATGACTTCACAGTTCAGATTTTGATAATTATTTTTCCTGTGGGATGAGGTCATCACAGTTTCTATGAAGCTCAGTTCGCGATATCTCGTCAGTGAAAATTTTAAGGCAACTCAGTTCCGAAACACAATTTACGCTTCACCTCCACCCACATCCAACATTGCTTACGGCCAATTTTAAATGTCTGTAACTAATACCATGTTCACATTCAGTATCAGCTCAAAGAGTTAATTCTAGTCTAGCGCAATACCTTTACATACAAATGCCAGCCGTGTCTGCGTCTTTACTTGTACGCTTTTACGGAACACTGCTCTCCTAAACCTGCTTCTTTGTATCGGCAAAACTGGCCAGGTCTCTGTCTTCTCACATCTGCAAAAGGTGCTCTCACTTTTAATCGAAAATGTACTCTCTCTGTCAAGAACATAAGCCAGTGAACCCTACAGAGGTGAACACTACTGAATTCCTATTGGAACTTCTGCTTCTACATTTTTGCTTCCAATAGCGACACCGTTATATCCTGAATACTAACAAAATTTACATTGCACACCGTCTCTGCTTCCACTTTTTCTCAGTTACTAAGCCTTCTGACACTGGCCAGTGAGACTGTAGCTGAGACTGTCTATTTTCAGGCAGGTTGCTCCACTGATCAGCGGAACATAAGGCCACGTGTGACAGAAGTGCAATACTGTTGTTGTTTTCTCAAGCCCGTATTGATAGTCATTGCCATAATTCGGTCTACCCCAGTTTTCTCTGGTCAGGCTCTCCTAATGATGATTCACTGGCCGCTTACATTTATTGTTGGTATTGTGATTACAGTCGCTGTAGGTGTGGTTAGCACCCCGTATTGAAACAATCACGACCTTGCATTCTCCCATTCCTGTCGCATCTCTATTGTGCGATGGTGCTTCATAGTGATTTTGATATTGCTTTCAATTTCACACCATGTCTCCCCCTGTGTCATACTCCAACACTTGTAATAGGCTTTTGCGTTTCCCAGCTAAAATGACGTGCCCATGATGTTCTGACATCTTTGATGCGTAGATTCTGATCAGTTCCTCAAGGCTCAAAGGGCTGTATAGAAATTGATTCTTATGAACCATCTGGCCAAAGAACTTTGCTGGGCTTGAAAATCCCGATTGGTTGTAGTCACTGTTACACTGCATTTCGATCAAGATTGAGTGCACCAACAATAACTCCAGACGAAACACTCGATACATAGCATATTCACGTATAATGGTTCTTATTGTAAGGCTTGTTTGTCCCCTAAATAACTGCTCATTTACTCTGTGAAATGGCCTAAGATCCATGAGGGAGATTATGGACAGTGAAAAACTGTGCCCTAAGGTGAATGACTCTGGATAATTTTTGAATGGTCTAGAAGTATCACACCGAAAAAAGCGTTTGTAAGGCAATCCTTCCATCTTCTGTCCTGGAGAAAGTTCTTGGACATTTATACCACTGTTCATACCACATACTAATCCGTAACCTTCTGATCCACAGTCCCACTCATCTTCACGTATGGAGTCACACTGTTATGCCGTGTTCCTCTGATGGTAACTATTACAAGCTGACTTTCTCTTTCCTTGAGGTGCACGCTCGTGTAACTCACATGTAAGGCCTCAGTGATGCCAATTAATTTCATGCTGGCCTTGCAGGAGCTTCAGTAGAAACCTGACCTCATCACATTCGACCACTGGAATAGGCACAGTGCCATCACTACTTGTCTCACCAATCACTAGATGCTTTACATTCTCACGTTATTTATGTACCTTGGCCTTCAGGTTTATATTTTCTTCGACATTATTTAGCCTTAATTTCTCTAATTTATCCTCTATTCGCTGGATTAAATGCTCCATGTTCCGTAATCTGACACTTATCTTTTATTTTATGTTCTCTCGTACTCCTTAATATCTTAATTTTTTTTGCCACTCCTACTGTTTCAGTTACGTTGTCGACCTTCTAAGAACTTTGATCCTGTTCCGTTTTAAATACTTTCCAGAGCTGAAAGCGAAGGGCCTGGAACCACTCTTCAAACCTGTCACAATCTTCATGTACTTTTTGAGTAAATTTCCCACTTTGATTCTGCTTCGTTGCTTATTTTCTTCAAATTAATTTCTTGTTTTGTTTCTAGATTTTTTACACGTAGAAATGTAGACTTTTAAAACAATCTGTGAACAATTAATGGCTCAGAAATCAACTGTTTGATTTTATTTTGCACGAAGTTGTATTTGAGCAGACCCTAAATTTGTACTTGCAGAACTAGCTACATCAGTTGAAAAGTTAATAAAATTTTGTGGAACTTCTTGTGCACTGCCAAGATCCACCATGAAACAATTGCTACTAGGGTTTAAACGTAAGTTACGCACATTATGTTAAATGGCTCGAGAAATATATAGAAAGAACACAGGTAGCGATTTCCAACAAAAAAGAGGAGAGATTTAATGCAGCATCAAAAGATAAAAAATGGATCTAACGGAGCTGTATCATCACCATCACCGAGAAGATCGAATTCGCAACCAACATCGGGCTAGGTGACGCCGAGAGGGATTCAAAATTTATTGTGATACTAACAGATTTTAGTGTTTCTTGAACTATAAATTTTACCTTCGCCTCCTATTCTACTTCTACTTTTTTGCTTGGATCAAGATACCATTGCATGAAAGGCTTTCACAAAACGGTGACGAAGTGATTTTCAATACAGAACGTTTTCTAAACAGACAAAATGCAGACATATACAATGTAGGGCTCAGTAAAGTCACTTGTCTTTGGGATAAATGTGAAGGGCGAAGATACACACTAGGAATAGCGCCGTCAGCAATTTTCATTTCAGATTTACCTATACTTTACTTGTAATGGAATTATTACACATTTTGCCAAACCCACATCTCTAAGGCTTCCTGGTCTTGTGGTCAGTGGTAGTCCAAGAATGAGGGGTCACAGGTCCCATTTTATGTGTGATGTGATATTACCTTGTAAATAACAAATAAAAGACATGTGTAATATTTCTTCAATATTATTCAGCGTACGAAAAATAATATGAATGCAGTGGGGTGAAAAGTCAGTATTTTCCGCCTCAAACTAGGCAAAAAAGGGCTCCGGCCTCTTGAAAATAGGGGCGTCTACTTGCTACCCGGATCGACATCGCGCCAAGGTTCTCATCAGGATGACTGCAATTGCTTCTTTTATTTTAGCTGCTTCTATACGTCATTCCTATGGCGTCAGACTAGCACTAAATTGCTTCTTTCATTTAAGTTCCTTCTATGCGTTATTCCCATGGCATCAGGCAAGCCATACGTTAGAATTACAATGTGGTGTAGGAATAAAATTAACTTTAGTATACCTTCATGTTATGCTGATGTCCTGTTATACAGATCATTCAGAGATTTAATAGGGTTGCAGTGGGGATTGGAGCCCGAGAAACTTACACCTATGAAAATAATTAGGCAAATGCTAAAATTAAGAACTATCAATATATCATTGTAATGGAAAATCGAATGGGTCCATTTGACTAGTGAATAACGGAACTCATACTGGACTTAGTGTAGACGGAGCACTGAGAGAGTTCAAAAATTGGCTCTAAGCACTATGGGACTTAACATCTGTGGTCATCAGTCCCCTATACTTAGAACTACTTAAACCTAACTAACCTAAGGACACCACACACATCCATGCCAGAGGCATGATTCGAACTTGCGACCGTAGCAGGCGCGCGGTTCCAGACTGAAGCGCCTAGAACCGCTCGGCCACAGCGGCCGGCACTGAGAGAGTTACCGAAGTGTCTTTGGCGATGTTTTAGTTAATTTGTAGTAACTGAAACGTCTGCTTTTAAGTAAAGCTGATTGGCATAACCAATTTAAGTGCTTGAAAAAGCTTTCAATAACCTGTCAAAATGAAGATGAACAGCGTCCTCATATCAAGATTTGCAGGCTTGTGAGTCTATGCATGCTGTCCCCCACAAAACTAATGACAATGCAAGTAAGAGAGGGTTCTGATTTAGACTACATGATAGCAAAGCCGTGGATAATTTCTAAAAGCAAAATCAAAGACGAGAACTTGAGCCACACGAAGAGAGATGATAAAGGAAATACAAGTTTTATGATTGATATCTAAATTTGTAAGTAAATAATTTCAAGCAACTTTATGTGGTAGTGGAAAGTGTGTGTTGAGTTACATCAGGACCAACATCAATCACGTAGAATTTTAAGTTATAGAATACAAAGCAGTTTGCTTCTGAACAATCTATTTGGAATAGATAGAATGATTTCAATTGTTCCTTGACTTACGAAAAGATTTCTTGCAGGGTGATAATTAAAACATTACTACGTCCCATCCTATGATACGATCTTCAAGACATATTAAACAGGTCTTTTAAACCATTTTGTAATATATCTCTTATTTTTACGGCAATTGATGAAATTTTAAAATGTTAAAATGTGTGTGAAATCTTACGGGACTTAACTGCTTCGATTCCCGGCGGGGTCAGGAATTTTCTCTGCCTCGTGATAACTGGGTGTTGTGTGATGTCGTTAGGTTAGTTAGGTTTAAGTAGATCTAAGTTCTAGGGGACTGATGACCATAGATGTTAAGTCCCATAGTGCTCAGAGCCATCTGAATCATTTTTGAACGTAACTGCGAAGGTCATCAGTCCCTAAGCTTACACACTACCTAACCTAAATTATCCTAAGGACAAACAGACACACCCATGCCCGAGGGAGGACTCGAACCTCCGCCCGGAACCAGCCGCACAGTCCATGACTGCAGCGCCTTATACCGCTCGGCTAATCCCGCCACACAGCCCACGACTGCAGCGCCTTATACCGCTCGGCTAATCCCGCGCGGCGGAATTTTATTATTAGAGAATCAGTCTTGTAAACAATAAAATTATTAATACAGCGGAAAAACAGCCAAAGTGGCAAATTCCACTTTTATTTACTTGATGATTGGTTTTGGGTCGGGATCCGTTTCCAAATTATGCTACAGGACAAGAAACCAATATCTACCCTTCGACCAAAATTTGCCTCCCTTGGTATCCTTCTCTCCTTCCCATCTCCTCTTTCCCTATTCCCCTCTTCCTACCCAGCTCCCCAACAACTCCTTTCCTAATACACTGGTAGTGACAGTTTGTACCCGATTTGACTGCTGAGTTCTGTTCTCGGTTTTTTTATCCATCTGCATGCAGTCCACAACTAGTGCATTCCCCTGCACCCCCCCTCCCCCCCTCCTACCTTTGCGTTTTGTCGCAACCTCCACTGTAACGCAGCACTTTGTTACGAGATGACACTCGTTGCAGTAAGACAATCAACCGTCTAGTACGGTGGCTGCAGGTTGGCTATGCTGACTCTGCCTGCCGTGAGAATTGCATAGCGTGACATTCAGTCGATACGAAGATTCATATCCTCTACGAATCTAATTAATCCATATTTGTTATAATCCGATTTCTTTTCAAATTTGGTACACAGCCTTTTGTTATTAATGGAATGATGCTGTCAAAATTTCACATTTTTGTTTATTATAGTTTTGGAAATCTAGAGAATTACCTAGCACCCCAAAACCTACGCTTGTTGTTTAAAACCAAGTTAGGAACAATAACAGATTGACTTTCCTTATCATTAGAAGCCATTCCGAAGTTGTCAGTACATAAAAATTATTTAGTTAGAAATGACTCTTTAAAACTTTAGTCACTACGCATAACGTAATATAAAATTCTGTCAAAACCATTAATTGATTATATTTTGTTGTGTGAGTGCGTGAGAGTGATTGAGAGAGTGTGCGTGGGACTTATGTTAAAACTTAATAGCTCATTTTTCGTAAAACCTAGTACAAACGGACCGTGGGAAAGTTATGTTGCAAACCACGATTCAGGTGACGTATGTCGGTGTGTGCTTGCTTTTGTATAAAAGCAGCCAGAATGAAAGTTAGAGGCGGAATAAGTTTATTTACCTATGAAAAGAATATTTCGCACTTCGTTTATGTTGATCAAACAAAATACAAGAATTTTAAGTTTTGCTGACATTAATTACTATCAAATAAGTGATTGGATAAGGCAAGATTTGCCGCGAGAATGATCTGGAAGGAATGTTCTGATTAATCGTTGAGATCAACTGTCAATCAGAATTAAGCTGTTACCACGTGAAAAGAGAAGTGGGCATATACGAGAGTACCTCAAGAGGAATCGTGTGCTAGCCGGTCTACGGATAACACGATGTCAGATCGCTTCTTAAAAATACTCTGTAAGATGAGGAGAGATTGAGCTAATTTCAGTTGGGACATATCGTGATTGAAGCGACTGGAGTTATGGACTTTTTAATAAAAGTTTGGTGTTTCTAAATTAAATAGTTTCAGAGATCTGAGCGTGTTAACTTTCTGGCAATAGTAATAACCCCACGTGGCGTGTTTTATACTCTGTACGGAATATTTTGGTGAGAACCTCTTACGAAGAAGACCACTGAAACGACCGAATGTTTAACTCGCAAATAGTTGTGGGTCTGTGACTGGTAGAATGTGAAAATTAGTCGAGTCGAACTTACTAAAATTCTGCTGCTTTTAGAGTGAATAGTTGTTATACAGACAGTGAATCTTGAATGATAACGTTTTACCATATTAATTAAGTACTTGATAGCCATTTCGTGTGTTTCAGTATGAATAAAATGCAGAGTTGATCTAATTTTAAACGCTTTTTTGCAAGTAGCCGGAAGTTCCCGAACGTCCGATTTTTAATCATCAACTTTCAGGAGGTGACTTTCAACTAGCCTACTACTATAGCCTGTAAAGCAAATTCTTCCTTATTGACGTTAGCCCATGGTTCTTTCATTAACTCGTCTCTGATGTCAGAGCCGTTATTATAATTAAGGACATTGATTAACTCGTGAAGTTTCCCTCCCTCCTCATAACCAGCCATCCGAGGAAGGCCTAAAATGACTGGCTCTCATTTGACCGCCCGTCACTTACCTTCACTTCATACACCTGTTGTGGGTACACAGGAGTTGCCGGTAGTATTGGGACTATTCCAATCTACATTAGTCATTTGTCACGTTCCCCATCTATATTTGGTCGGTGGCTCCATAGGCGTACCGTTATTCTGTCGACCATCGCCACAACATTGGTGGTTTGGTGATTGCCGCTCCCCCATACTTTCTTTTCCTATTGAATGCTACTACATTTACTCTTTGCAATTTATTTTGTCCTTGCACTCGGTTATTGTTCGGTGCGAAAGCACCTTAAGGACGATTATATACGCCGGCCGCGGTGGCCGAGCGGTTCTAGGCGCTTCAGTCTGGAACCGCGCGACTGCTACGGTCGCAGATTCGAATCCTGCCTCGGGCATGGATGTGTGTGACGTCCTTAGGTTAGTTAGGTTTAAGTGGTTCAAAGTTCTAGGGGACTGATGACATTAGATGTTAAGTCCCATAGTGCTCAGAGCCATTTTTGACGATTATAATTTGAATTCCAGTTTGGATTATCCATTGTGCGCTACCATTTTTAAAGTTCTGGTTATAGTTATTAAAATTCTTACTATTATTTGATCTATTTTGATTCCATTGATTCTTATTACCGTTATTACTATTATAATTACTGTTGTTGTTGTGCCATTGTCTGGCATCCTCCATTAACATATCGATCGAGTCAATTACTGATAAATACTGTTCTACGCCAAAGTCCGGTGCATGAATAAGCTTTTCCCTTATATTGAACGGCAGCCTGCCCTTCAGTATACGCATTACTTCACGACTTGATATGGGTTCCGTCCAGTATATATATATAACGTTCAAAGTATTTTATTTACGTATTTTTCTTAGGGTTGTAAAATTCGGGTTGGTAAACTTCCTTCCGCAAACGTTCTTGACGACTCAAGGACCAATATTTCGCCAAAAAAAAACTTTCAAACTCTGAACACGTACTACATGTTTCACTAATTTCCGCGGCCCATAATGCAGCTTCTCCTGTGATCTTAGACACGATAAATTGTATCATATCAAATTCAGTCCAGTTGAGCGGAAATATTCCCTTAAACGAGTTTATGAACACTTTCGGATTGATATTGTTTTTCTCACTAGAGAATGTGGGAATTTGCGTACTCTTAAAGATGCTGTGTTCCACCTTTCCAGAAGAAACACAGCGTCGTTGGACATACGGATCATCTTCTACTTCCCAATGTGAATTTACTTTCCACGGATCACTAGCAAAGGTGTTGGACTGTATACACGGACGCTTAGTCTCGTAGTTGGATTTTATTTGACTACCAACCCATTCATTTTCTGGTTTTGCGTCACTATTAAATCGTTGCTCGGATATTTGAGCAAACCGTTCATGGTAATCATGCACAACTATATTTTTAAGTTAATGAAATTCATTATTAAAATTATTTGTCAAATTTTGTAACCTTTTACTCTCACTAATTACATTGTTATCGATCCTCTTAACCGTATTATTTTCAATTTTATTCAGATGCTCTATCATATTACTATAATTATCTGTCAAGGAATTAACTCTTATCGATACCACATCACACTTTTCAAATAAATTACCAAAATTTTCTTGCAATTTATCTATGCAATCAGTAATTTTAATTTCCTATTTTTCTTGTTTAGTTAATCTAGACTCGACATCTTCGAATTTATTATCTACTTTTACCTTTTGATCGCCAAATCTAGCTTCAACATTCTCTATCCGGTTGTCTACTTTAATCTGCTGTTCAGTTAATTCAGAAAATTTACTACTGAAAAATGCTTGCTGTTCTGAAAATTTAATAGCTTGCTGTTCGACTCCTTTAGAAATTTTACTATTCAAGGTCGCTTGCAGTACTGCTTGCTGTTCGGATAAATCATAAAATTTACTATTGAAGGACGCTTGCTGTCTTGAATATTTAATGTCTAATTTAACTTGTACTTCAGCAAATATTTCACCCAACATATTCAATTTTGATAACATTACACTATGTCTACACTTCCAGAGCTGTTCGGTGCGACATTCATTCTACATTCGCAATCTATTTCCTCTCTAACATCAGAATTATTATGTGGTAATTCTACGACTTTGTCTTCTGTTCCAAACCCCGATTCACTCAGAATCGCTTCTTTATCTGGTTCAGTAAACGTTTCACCTCTTACGTTGACAAAATTTCGGATACATTCTAGTGTCCGATACCACCCGTCGGCTTTGACCAATGGCGTCATACGAGAGGCAAAGATGCTGCAATGGACAATCTATGAATGTAACGGATCGTACTTGTAAACAAACGAATGTAGCTTGACATAAAATAAAACATTTAACGCGACTATTATTTACGCATGAATTTCATTTAAACGAATTGAAGATGACTGAAATAAATAAGAAAAATGGCTCTGAGCACTATGGGACTCAACATCTGTGGTCATAAGTCCCCTAGAACTTAGAACAACTTAAACCTAACTAACCTAAGGACATCACACACATCCATGCCCGACGCAGGATTCGAACCGGCGACCGTAGCGGTCACGCGGTTCGAGACTGGAGCGCCTGTAACCGCACTACCACACCGGCAGGCAAATAAATAAGAACACGTGAGCCATTACGAGTGCATATATTATGTTTTCCCCACGTACTGCAAAAACGATCTAAATAATGAACCGTCGAATAGCTGGAATCGGTAAGTAGAAGCAACCTATGTAGGAGGTCATTTCTAGTTACCGATTCAAATATTACTATTTGGTGCGCTAAAATCTTATAACATATCAGAAACGCGCTTAAAAATGATCTTGTTAGTGAACTACAGATAAGGCCGGCCGAAGTGGCCGTGCGGTTAAAGGCGCTGCAGTCTGGAACCGCAAGACCGCTACGGTCGCAGGTTCGAATCCTGCCTCGGGCATGGATGTTTGTGATGTCCTTAGGTTAGTTAGGTTTAACTAGTTCTAAGTTCTAGGGGACTAATGACCTCAGCAGTTGAGTCCCATAGTGCTCAGAGCCATTTGAACCATTTTTTGAACTATAGATATACGACTAGTCTTCCACAAAACGAAAATCATTACACACATTGCTGCACAAGCAAAGAAATAAAACGCAAAAATGACCAAACTTTGCAACCGATAACTATACTACACTAAAGTCACACCAGCTCCAGTAGCTCCAAGTAACACTCAGAAAATCTATACACCAGGAGTGACAGTAAAAATAAGAGAAGTGTAGCAGAAACATCGAAATGGAGAACATAAAAATGGCTACATAAAAAGAAACTTACTGCATATGAACTTCCAAAGAAGTCAAAGATTGAGGCTGACAAGAACTAAATAAGGACATAACAGGAAATAATATTGTTAGAACGTCAAACTGTAACTGAAGAAGCAAAATCCAGAATAACTAATGAAAAAATAATAAGAAACACCAACTGTCAGCACGAATGCGGTACCACCCAAATCAATTATTCCCTACCACCCGCACTCAATCAGACGTGAATTTTAAAATAATAAAAAGAATGAAACCACGAGTCAAGCACATAAACGATACGGCGAAGACACAGCAATACCCCTCGGCCCTCCATTGTAACCAGAAAATATTAAAACGACAGAAAAACCTCCCTCCAGAGAAACCAAAAAAGTAACACTCACACAATACAGTAACATAAAAAAACGCAACGCAAAAGAAGAAAAAGATGTCAGACCCACCAACACATAACTAACAAAACGAGACTTGTACATTTTGCTGACTACTTTCATAAATGCAAGAAATAAATAATAACCTTTAGGAATACTCTTCCTCCAACGGTATTCATCTAAATGGCCTCACAACACATATCCTTCGCTCTCCCTGCCCGACAACAGATTTTACAGCCCCCCAGTACCCCTCTATAGTATTAGTACACGACCCCGTATTATAAAATTTAAACTGAATATTGTGATTCACGAAAAAATTATGATAACCCCTTGTACGAAGCAAATCCATCCGACATGACTACAGAACCTTCTTCCACATATTCTTCTAATTAAAGATGTCAAGACTTCCTTTGTCCGATTTGGTACAACCCTAAATACAACATCAGTACAATCAACTTCAGAAACTACTACTCCAAAAACCCAAAGCCCAACTACCTTGCGCTCCCTTTCAAACTTTCTCTTTCCAAAATGTGACTCATCTACTTCAACTACAACCCCCGGCTCCTCCCAATGACCCCCTATACTTCATAAATTCCCCGTAGACTTCTCTACAAAACGAGAACCAGTCGAATACTGTGCCACACAAAACGCCTGCTTCGTGCATGACAAATTTGCAAGAATATTAATAGCAAAAATAGTAGGTTAGCTTGACAATTACTTCATGACAATTACGTCTAAATTCAGCCTCGATCTTTCGAACTACGTCCCTCTGCGTATGGATCTTTATATGTTAATTTTTCTGCACATCCGTATGTATTCGTCGGAAGTTCGTGATAAGGCAACCTTCGTCAAAACCATATAATTTCCACAGACACTGCACTTGCAAAATTCAGCAATGACGCCCAATGATTGCTAAAATTTTATAGTTGATTTACGGACACTCATTTACTGGAGCAGGATTGTCGCAGTAAAAACAACTAACTCATTCATAACGAACAGCGTGAGAAATCCAGATCTTATAAACCACGACTACTTTCATTAACAAAAGATGCCTAAAACAAATTACGAGGTGAGAACAAAACAGTCTACATCGAATTTTTCATATACGCGCATAACGAGGAAATCCAGAGAAATCATTTAACGTTCATCCACAGAAATCTGCGACACAAACAAAATAACATCAAACATTACGTCATTGGTCAAAGCCGACGGGTGGTATCGGACACTAGAATTGACCCAATATTTCTATTACCTTCTTCCTGTTCCGACAAATCACTAATCTCCTGCCCTGATTCGGGTATTCTCTTATCTATATCACTACGCAGTCTCAAGTTTCTTTTAGGCATCATGATAACTACAGAGCACAAGCACAGTGAAGCATTGTAATTATCAGTCTTCTCGTACGTTGTTGGCTCGTTGCTATGGAGTCGTTGAACCTGTATGAAGCGAGATCCACAGATACTCTTTGATCAAGTGTGAGTGAACCTACGCCGTAATGTAAAAAAAAAATGTTCAAAAGTTCTCTTTTCAGTTATTGAAGTAGGTATTTTGATATTCAGATTAAACTGTCCCTGCTGAACAGTCGTTGGTTAACTATCATTGATTAAATCACTTATTAATGAAGTCCACGCTTGATATTTCACTTGGAACGAACAGTTTATTGTTCCTTGGCCACTACATACTTTATGACTTTCGCACCACACTCACACGCAGTTGGTTGGTAAAGTCAGTTCTATTAAAATTAAGTTTCTTGACAATTACGACAACTTGACTCTTCAGCGTAATTGTATTATCTTCGTGAAGCCGTGTAATTGTGTCCCACTCGAGACTAAATGAGTGCAGTCCTTTGATATAATATCCACTCTTCTTCTAGTTTCAACTATTTTAAAGTCAAGTCCAATATTTACTAGTTTCGTCAATAAAGTTCAATTAACCCGTTATGCACATTTAAACACGTCTATCAGTTCCTGTCTCTGCTTAGAAAATCAGTCACGAAGTCCGTGAATCACGTCACGCAAGAAACACTTCTGAACGCAAAACAATCTCGTCACGTTCCGTACTCTCAATAACTAAGAAAAGAATTGTTCTAGCACATCTTTACACGATGAGAGCCAGCAAGCGACTTCTTCTGTGAAAGAGTATTGTAGGCGCATTGTATTTCTTCGTTGCGCTTACAACTCTCTTCCACATAAAAGTTATCTCTAACATCAGCTTGGACTTAGCTTTCAAGATATTAATTGCAATTATCACTTGGATATTTGTCCATTAATTAAATCTGAGGTTTCTTCCTCCTCTTTTCATAACAAAACTCACAGTGATGTATAATGCTGCTTTCAACAAAACTCCTTGGTGTTAGCTTATCGGCAAAGATGTCGTATTTGCCAAGATAACTCTTCCCTACTTTATATTATGATATTGTGCCTTAATTTACTTTAAGAGTGTCGTTGGGGTGTTATAGTGATCAAACAGATACGTGTACTTTTAGTGGCGTAGGACATAATGTTTGATGGTTTGTTAAAGACAGCTTTGCTGTTTAATGTCTGTTTTTACATATGAAACGTTAAAAACTGTTTTAAATTCACGTAGTTCTCTAACGTTTGTCGAGGTAAAGATTTACGCTTGCAAAGTGATGAAAACTTTTTGATGTCCTACTATTTTTTTTTCTTTTCAGACTAATGTTGTGGTTCACATTTGATGATTCTTACGCGCCACCAAGGTATATACCCTTGTCACATGCGACGTATGTCTTGTTGTTCTTTAATGTTCGGTGATGCTAAATATTTTACCACTTTTGGTAAAACATGTAAGGTATTACTTTCATTGTTGAATTGTTACTGTATTAATTACTGTGTTTCTGATGATAGGAGAATGCTGAAATATATAAAACAGGTACTTCCTATATCCAGACAGGGCGCCCTACTTCCCGAGGTTTCCTTACTGCAGAGGGAGGAAGAAGTGCAGTGACAGTCAACTGTTTGCTCTCTAACTGCTCATCTGCACTTTGTTACATGTATCGTGACATGTTTCTTATATTTCACGAAATACAGTTTTAATATCTGGTACATAATCTTGAAATGGTACGTTCTATTTCTTTGACGTGCGCTTAGGAAATTGGCTACAGCTACATCGTACGAGATGGTTAGTTTGGTTTTCTGCCCTGTAGGATGATTGCAGAATGCGTCGCAAACCGATACATGTTATCTAATAAATAAAAGGGAAATTTGCTACCTTGTGTTTTTTTTTCGTTGTGTTGATAACACAAGTTGTTCACCCTGCAATTATTCCTGCGCGCTAATAAGGTCGTAAATAACGACACTACTGGCCATTAAAATGGCTACACCACGAAGATGACGTGCTATAGGCGCGGTGGCGTTGGTGGCGTTGGTGCCGGTGGCGACGCCTACAACGTGCTGACATGAGGAAAGTTTCCAACCGATTTCTCATACACAAACAGCAGTTGACCGGCGTTGCCTGGCGAAACGTTGTTGTGATGACTCGTCTAAAGAGGAGAAATTCGTACCATCACGTTTTCGACTTTGATTAAAGTTGGATTGTAGCCTATCGCGATTGCGGTTTATCGTATCGCGACATTGCTGCTCGCGTTGGTCGAAATGCAATGACTGTTAGCAGAGTATGGAATCGGTGGGTTCAGGAGGGTAACACGGAACGCCGCGCTGGATCCCAACGGCCTCGTATCACTAGCAGTCGAGATGACTGGCATCTTATCCGCATGGCTGTAACGGATCATGCTGCCACGTCTCGATCCCTGAGTCAACAGATGGGGACGTTTGCACGACAACAACCATCTGCACGAAGAGTTCGATAACGTTTGCAACTGCATCGATTATCAGCTTGGAGACAATGGCTGCGGTTACCCTTGACGCTGCATCACAGACAGGAGGGCCTGCGTTGGTGTACTCAACGACGAACCTGGGTACACAAATGGCCAAACTTCATTTTTTCGGATGGATGCAGGTTCTGTTTACAGCATCATGATGGTCACATCGGTGTTTGGCGACATCACGGTGAACGCACATTGGAAGCGCGTATTCGTCATCGCCATACTGGGGTATCACCTGGCGTGATGGTATGGGGTGCCACTGGTTACACCTCTCGGTCACCTCTTGTTCGCATTGACGGCACTTTGAATAGTGGACGTTACATTTCGGATGTGTTGCGACCCGTGGCTCTACCCTTCATTCGATCCCTGTGAAACCCTACATTTCAGCAGGATAATGCACGACCGCATGTTGTAGGTGCTGTCCGGGCCTTTGTGGATACAGAAAATGCTCTATTTCTGCCTTGGCCAGCACATTCTCTAGATCTCTGACCAATTGAAACGTCTGGCCAATGGTGGCCGAGCAACTGGCTCGTCACAACACGCCAGTCACTACTCTTGATGAACTGTGGTATCGTGTTGAAGCTGCATGGGCAGCTGTACCAGTACACGCCAACGAAACTCTGTTCGACTCAATGCCCAGGCGTATCAAGGCCGTTATTACGGCCAGAGGTGGTTGTTCTGGGTACTGAATTCTCAGGGTCTATGCACCCAAATTGTGTGAAAATGTAGTCACATGTCAGTTCTAGTATAATATATTTGTCCAATGAATACCCGTTTATCATCTTCAGTTCATCTTGGTGTAGCAATTTTAATGCCCAGTAGTGTATGTTGTTGGGTCAGCAACAGATGTACTGTTCCTTCTAGTTACAAATATTCACTCGTACAGTTACGATTGCCCCATAGGAAGAACTCTTTATACCGCTGCACCCTCTATCAGGCGGAACCGGTGCTGCACGCCCTCCCCACGCTGCTGACATACGTCAGAAGCGCAGAGCACTTTCGCCGACGCCCGCCCCAGGCTCAGAAAGACTCGTCTCCTCGCTACTTGCTCTGCCGCGGCAGAACGCTGCCTATCGCCGCCCTACGAGGCGGTTAAGTAAATCGATGGCTGTCTCCGCGCGAGGGATGCTCCACGGCCCGGGCACGCGTGATCCAATCCCAGTTACATCGACCGAACAGAAAATCCCATCTCGCAAATCACTTTCCGATTGGCGATGGTGCCGGCGGCGTCGGCGGTGGTGGTGGGTGGCCGTTGGTGGGTGCGGAGGATTGCGAAGTGCGAATTTCTTCAGCTACTCCAGAGCCGGGACAATAGTCTAGATTATTCCGAAGGAGAGGGAGGGTGCTGCTAGATTCCGCAGCAGCGGAAGTTTAAGTAGAACACCAGAGAAAAACGAAAGCACAAGAGGTTTATTTACTTTAGTCAAGACCTTACGTGTCCTTTCGATTGAGGTATTCATACTATATTGATCCACTGAAAGTGCACTGTGTACTTTAACAATTTCTTAAAAGCACTCTACAAAATGGTACGCTCAGTACGAATACATTTACGGTATGAATAATATTTAAGATATCCTTTACAAGGCAAATGTCAAACAACCTAGGTCAGTGAGTGATATTACGGTAGACAAGAATCGCGGCCCGGTGGAACAAGAAGAGGATCTCAGTGACAAAATTTTTACTGAGTTGTGGTGTTGTCGTTTAGTCCTGTTGGTGTTTATACGGAACACACTGCTGTTGTCGTTGCAGGTTTAAGTGTAAAACAGAGGCAGAATATTATTCTGTTCGAGTAGCCGCCGAAGTTTGTCTTGGTCATGTGTACCATTCGCGTCATGGCGTGAGGTAGTTAGTGTGAGTCGTAAGTCTAGTTCTGGAGTTTGCGATATTGAGCAGTTAGGAGAAAAAAAGTTCTACGTCCTATCTTCTGTATATACAGGTAATATCTAACTATACTCGTGTAAACTTTGTTTACACTGCAGCTGACGCTTCCCGGAAGTTAAGATTGGTAATACACAATATTGTATCTGTTTTCTACTCTTTCATGTGTGCTGAAAAGTTTGAGGCTGTGGTACTGTGATCACCAGATCAGTGAATGAAGACTGACTGCTCCTCTCTCAGGCTTCACTTTTGTGATACTCCCTTTTTGTGGTGGTTTCCGTTGACTTCCAAAACGTCCAAGCATTAACAAAATAAAACATATGATACGTAGTCACCCACTGTACTGAAGTCTTAATAAATAACTGTCTGTAGCAGCATCTGGGATGTGAATGTGGAAACAAAAATTGGTACCACCTTTAGTACATTTTCCTTAAACTCGTTTTTAACTATCCTGATCTAGAGACCGCAATAACTTCAAAAGAATATGACATTTCATTTCGCTTTTGCCTCGCCGTTATCAACAGTTTCAGAATGTTTTTTCATTGCCCTGTCTGATAATGAACGACTCCGGAACACTGGGTTCGAAGTTTGCTTTGCGTTAAGAAGAGTTATTGACACGGGCATTTGTGTTTATTCCAAAGACAGTTTCTGTTTTCATTGGCTCTCCCTGCTGCTGTCATTTTATTTGCTTGAATAAGGACTTAGATTGACACCATAGTTTTCAGTATGTATATTGTCTCATATACAATTCTTACAATAAAAAGATTTTAAGTGTCTTTGTGATTCTCTGTGTATAAGACAACACTGCTAACAATTCACGTTACTAAAATGACAATGTCCTTTGTTCATTAACGTGTAGCAGTTACTCAGTTTTCTAGCGCTGGTTGTCCGTTCCTTTCATACTGTGCTTTCACGATTTCTCTTCTGAGGGTTCTCCGTCCAGCATTGCACATTATGTATGAAAATTCGTTCCGACGTACTAACTCAGTTGTTTCAATTCTCTACCGCATGACGCAATGACTGTGTCACCATTCAGTACAGTACTTCGTTCGCGGAGCATTTGTGCACTCAGTACTCCACTGCATGTTGACTACAAAACATCTTATAGAAATTCATTCCTGGACTTGTCCTCTCGTATATTCTGGACGTCAGAATCAGTTTCCAGTATCCGAGGGATGAGAGCTTTGTCGAGCCTGGAGCACTTCGTTCCTGGTCTACACATGATCCTGTCCTCTCGTATATTCTGGACGCCAGAACCCGTTGCCAGTATCCAAGGGATGAGAGATTTGTCGAGCCTGTAGATGATGCCATGGTGTGTCAGGCATCATTCTAAGTGAGCTGTGGTCGAAACCTACTGGGTGGGTTGATAGATTAGTGTCTTCTTTCCCCTACCTGAAATGCCAGAACGTACAATAATTTCGGAGAAATTCTTGGAGCTCGTGGTAACGAGGAGGCGGCTGGCAGCACCCACGGACGTAGAGAGCAGTCGCAGGTCCTGTGGGGTGAGGGCAATGACTTACATGTGTTGCGTATGTCATGTCGGGAGTGAGTCATCCCCCGTAGTATACAGACTTACTTTTTCGATACGAAAAACTTCCGGTTATCTATTCGAGTGCTGCAATCTTTTCAGTCACTAAGTCCCAGAGGGCTTGTATGAGACTGTTGACCCAAAAACTACTTGGAGGTGATGTTTAACGAATGAGGTGAATTTTGTATCGCTAAGAGGAGCCAATAAATACCGAAACAAAAGACACCACATGTACAAAATTAAGGCTAGGAGCGGCATTGATCTCTTCAGTGCAGACGCACACTAGGCTCCAACTCTTACGGGAATCGGCGAAATGCAGCGAGTAATTGTGTTACTGGGCAAGGGGCACTACATTCGCATTGTATAGAAATATTGGGAACTTGATTCAGACGGCAGGTGCGCTTGGATACTCCGTGCATTTGCGGTGTTCAGTCTGTCCGGATATCTCAGCCGTCAGATCATCTGCCTAGTAAGCAGGAGACCTGGGTTCGAATACTGGTCTGGTTCAAAATGGCTCTGAGCACCATGGGACTTAACTTCTGAGGTCATCAGTCCCCTAGAACTAAGAACTACTTAAACCTAACTAACCTAAGGACATCACACACATCCATGCCCGAGGCAGGATTCGAACCTGCGACCGTAGCGGTCGCGCGGTTCCAGACTGTAGCGCCTAGAACCGCTCTGCCACTCAGGCCAGCAATACTGGTCTGGAATAAACTTTTAACTTTACCCATTGATTTAAATCAATTCCCACTCGCAGCCAATGCCTGTAATTCCTTTATGTCGTATATTGTAATTTATTATAACTCGAGGTAAGTAAGAACCAATCTCTCTCTCGGGTGTCCGAACAGGTCTCGGAAGGTCCATGGGTACCGACCAACCGCCGTGTCATGCTGAGGCGAAAGAATCTACTGGATTGGGATCTGGAGCGCCATGTGGTCAGCACACAGCCCTCCCAGTCAGCACAGAGCTCTCCCAGCTACCGTCTGTTTTCGTGACCGGAGCCGCTACTTCTCAATCAAGTACCTCCTCAAGGGGTCTCACAAGGGCTGCTTCCACCCAGCTTGCCAACAGCGCTCAGCAGACCCGAACGGTTACAGTTGCAAGTGCTAGCCGACCCAGACACTGCTTAATTACTAATATTTGTTAATCAAGTCATTAATATCAGTCAGCGATGACGATCTTCAGAGCTAAAAATAAGCATAGAAATCGTACAAATATTATCAAAATACAAAAAAGTCAGAAATTATCATCAGCAGATATGACAACCTTTGTGTACCTGAGTAGATTCAGTGTGCTACGCATATCTATGATACACTTACAGGTGGTACAGTAATAATTATTAACATTGTAAGCTTCGTCATGAAGTTACAGTTTTGAGTGCCATGAACAACATTGTCACAGGCAAGTGTTTCCTCCTTACAATTGGTTTTTCATCTGCAGCTCATTGAAGAGCTGGTACGGGTAACAGAAGAACTGTTTGTGTCCAACGACAATTGTTTCTTCCCATCTCATGTCACATAATACGTAGTGAACCGGTTTGTGCGCCCCCCGGTATGCTGGTGGTTTGTGTGAGCACAATATGTGTATTGTGCTTTACAAGAGAGCTCCAACTCTTTTATTTATTAAAAGTTGTACTGTACAGTGGTGCTATATGTATTTTCTTACGTACTCAGTATCTTGTTTTTAAGTTAGCCTCCTTCCTCGTTAAATTTTACTTAAGTCTGGTTGATGAACATGTGATAGCTGACAAATAGCACTGTTTAAATCCGATGACAGTCACTCATTTCAAAGTATCTAATTGTGAACACGTTGTGGGTTCCTATTTAGCGTGTAGATTGCGTGTGCTCCGTGAGAGCACGTGGAGGAGGGTATTTGTTGTTATTCATTAATGATCCACAAACATTTTGTTTGAATGATGGATTATACTGCACAGCGAAACAACACTGAAGAGCTAAACAAAATGGTACATCTGCTTAATATCGTCCAGGACCCACGCGAGCACGCAGGAGTGCCATAACACGACATGGCATCGAGTCAGACTAATGTCTGAAGAAGGGCTGGAGCGAATTGACACCATTAATCCAGTAGGTCTGTCCATAAATCCGTAAGAGTACGAAGAGATTGAGATCTCTTCTGAACAGCACGTTGCAAGGCATCCGAGATATGCTTAATTACGTTCATGTATGGTTAGTTTGCATCCACTCAATATGGAAAGGCGACATATTTGTTAAGAATGGTTTTTGATTCACAACTTGTGTACTGAGAAAATGTTTGTGCCTCAAGTTGCTTTTCTGGCTGTTTTCTTAGGTCTGAGAATGGTCATCATTGGTAGAAATTAATAACACAAATGATTACGTTTTCTGATCCGTGACTGGATTTATAACGAATGAGATATTTCTTGGATCAGTAGCACCACTTACCGTGATTCTGTCGCAACTCGTAAATTGTTATTGATTCCGTAGAAACTAGAAATGCGGTGTTTTCGTTTGTCTTTAGACCGACTGACTTTGAAATGAATTTTCGTTTTGACTTCGATAAGGGTATCTATGGAAGTTGGTAGGATCCATTTTAAGGTATTAATCGTCAGTACACCCGCAACTCTTTGAAAATCCCGCTGTGTCGGAACATCACTCGGCTTTGACGGGAGGTGTAGAAATTCTCCAATCAGGATACCTGGCTCTGTCTCCACCGCAACCGTTATTGTAGCTCTACTTGCCGCAATGGATACACGAAAGTACACGTGCAGTGGTACAGTGGTTAAAGGAAGAAAGCTTTGGTGTCCGCTAGCCTAGCAAGCTGTACGGGACCCGTTCACCTAGCTGCAGGAAACAACAGGTTGCATTATCAATCCAACGTTACGACAGAATACTTAGAAACACAATGTGATCACAAGTATCCGGACACCACAAAAAACATACGTTTTTCATATTAGGTGCATTGTGCTGCCTCCTATTGCCAGGTACTGCATATCAGTGACCTCAGTAGTAATTTGACATCGCGAGAGAGCAAAATGGAGCACTCCGCCGAACTCACGGACTTCGAACGTGGTCAGGTGATTGTCTCTGGTGTCAAGTACTATGACGGTTAGGCCGGAGGTGAGAAATCTTGGATTCCATGGTCGAGCGGCTGCTCATAAGCCACGCATCACGCCGGTAAATGCCAAACGACGCCTCGTTTGGCGTAACGAGTGTAACCATTGGACGATTGAACAGTGGGAAAACGTGTGTGGAGAGACGAATCACGGTACATAATGTGGCGATCCAATGGCAGGGAGTGGGTATGGCGAATGACCGGTGAACGTTATCTGCCAGCGTATGTAGTTCCAACAGTAAAATTTGGAGGCGGCTGTGCTTTGGTGTGGACGTTTTTTTTTTATGGACGGGGCTTGCACCCCTTGTTGTTTTGCGTGGCAATCTCACAGCACAGGCCTTCGCTCATGTTTTAAGCACCTTCTTGCTTCCCACTGTTGAAGAGCAACACGGAATGGCGACTGCACCTCTCATCACGATCGAGCACCCGTTAATAATGAATGCATGGCCCTGTGGCGGAGTGGTTAGACGACAATAACATCCCTTTAAGGAACTGGCCTGCACAGAGTCCGGACCTGAATCCTACAGAACACCTCTGGGATGTTTTGGAACGTCGACTTCGTGCCAAGCCTCACCGACCGACATCGATACCTCTCCTCAATGCAGCACTCCGTGAAGAATTGGCTGCCGTGCCCCAAGAAACCTTCCAGCACCTGATTGAACGTATGCCTGTGAGAGTGGAAGCTGTCATCAAGGCTAAGGGGGGGGGGGGGCGAACACCATATTGATTTCCAGCATTACCGATGGAGAGTGGCACGAACTTCTAAGTCATTTTCAGCAAGGTGTCCGGATACTTTTGATCACATAGTGTATACGTTCGTGTAGGTAGTTTTACTGCAGATCGTCTATCATAACGGTGGGGGCGGCAAAATAAACAATTCAAAAGCGACTGAGGAAAAATTAAGGATTCTGGAATATACCAGTCACGGAACAGCGCCCAAGTAAAAAAGGGAAAGAGTTCCTTTGCGTTCGTGAGGCAGTTTCAAATTAATCAGTACCTGTCTCACAATGCTAATTCTATGAATATTGACTTAACACTCATTCGAGAACCTCGAGCATGTTACGACATATTTGTAAAGAATGAGATTTTCACTCTGCAGCGGAGTGTGCGCTGATATGAAACTTCCTGGCAGATTAAAACTGGGTACTGGACCGAGACTCAAACTCGGGACCTTTGCCTTTCATGGGCAAGTGCGCTACCAACCTTTTTTTTAGCTAAATAATGTAGGTTTGACAAACATTTTGGATAATTGGTGGAATAACAAAAAGTGCTGGAAGGGGAACCGAAACCGAGACCTCTGGCGTAGGAGTCCGAGAGCAGACAACTTTTTTTTGTTTTTTAGCCGAAATGTGAAAAGAAAGAAAAATTGTTAGCGGCGAACACATGGCTACAGGTTTAGAATGCACAACGTTCACCTCTTTGTTTTTTTTTTGTTTTTTTTGTAAATATATACCACGACACAGACAAAAATTTTAATAAAGCAAAAAAAGAGAAATAATATTGGCACTATGGAGGAAGGCAGTGTATTCCGTCAGAAAACGAAAATATTGTCGTTTCTTCCCAAACACTTATTGAAGGCAATCAATTAAAATAAAACAAAAGAAGTTATTTCGACAAAAAAAGGATGAAATCAGAAAAACGTATAGGAAGGAACGGGACGTCAATTTCAACGTTCCCTCACGTTCTTTCTTCCACCACTTGCACATCGTGGAACATCTGAATCCATAGAAGTGTCCACAAAAATAAAAAAGATAGAAAATAAAAAAGGGGGCATGGCAACTCATCCAATGCCTTGGGGATGGAAAACAAAACACAACATATTAGAAAAAAAATTCACCATAACAGGGCATCCGGAGCCACGTCCAATGTGCGATGGCCATATACTGGGAAAAGACACACGGATCTGCGTTATACCCACTCACCATCACGTAGTGGACATAATGGCCAACAAGCCACATGACGGTACTTATTCTTCGATCGAAGAAAGAAGGTTGAGTCGGGAAGCACGAGAATCTCCCCAGAGATAGGCGCCTCCGACGTCCTGAGGAGAAAAGCCAGTTGTCGGCGAAGCCATGTCAAAAGGTCATGACCGCAGGAAATCAACCGATGAGATAATGTATCAATGGCATGGCAACGATTGCAGCGTTCCGTTACAATGAGGCCAATAAGAAAAAGTCGCACGTTGGTGGGTACAATATCATGCACAACTTGGTACCATGAGGACGCCACTTCCATCGGGAAAATCGGGAGGCTGATGTTAGACCAAACAATCTTCCAGTTCGTTTCTGGCGACAGGGCTTCCACAGAGGGAAGGCTATAAGGAACTGGCCAGCGACTTAACAGCATTTTTAGGGAGAGATTCGCTTGGGAAGGGATATTTACTGCTGAATAACGGACCTCAAGAAAAAATTCCCCGACGTGCCGTAATTTAAAACTAATCCTACCAATATCTACTGGAGGTGTTAAACTCGCCGGTCGGATACAGTCAGCTCTCAGCGGATACAGTGAGCTGTAAATGACTGTAGGGAAGGGGGGGGGGGCCTTGACACGTTAACACTGTGCGACGGATGAATAAGGCAGACACCTTTACACGAATGTTAGGGAGGCCCAAACCTCCGTGCAAACGGGGCCGCCCCGCCGCGAAATACATAGTGGCGGCAGTTAAACCTGCCAGTTAAACTTTGCAACTTGCGGGACACCATCGCAGGAAGTGGAAAGATTTGTGCAATAAAATAAGCCTTACGTAAAACGTACGTTTCCATGGCCCGAACCTTATGAAGAAGTGAGAAGGAGCGACGTTCGTGTTCAACGACTGTACCCTGAAACTTATCCGTGATAGACTTCTAGTTTATCGTAACCATCTTTAGCGGACAGCTGTCAATTATAACACCCAACGATCGATATCAGGTGACTTTCGAAGCCCATGGAATTTCAACTGCGTCAAATCCTCGCAAATTGAGTAAACGACATTTCTGGTCATTAACCAGCGCTCCCGTGAGACGACAAAAGGCATCCAAAACTTCCTTCAGCGGTGGTATATCATCATGGGTACGGAGAAGAACCATAACGTCATCAGCAAATGCACGAACGGTAAACCTTTCTCCCAGCAGCGACCAGCCACTCAAACGAGCAGCTATAGTTCGCAATAATGATTCCAGAAACAGCACGTAGAGTGACATTGATAATGGACTCCCTTGAAGGACGCCCTATCACACCGCGATGGGGGAAGTAAGACGGCCATTTACGTCAATGGACGCCCGAATACCAGTGATTAGAGAGCTAAACAGCCGTCGTGCAGCATTGTTAAAACCAACAGTCGTCAATACTCGCATAAGGAATCCATGACTGACACGGTCGAACGCTTGGTGAAAATCAATGAAAAGCAAAGCGCTTGGTACGGCGATGGTGGAAGCAATAGAAATTAAGTCTCGACATTCAGCAACGGGGTCAGGAGAGTACGACCCGGAAGACAACTTTGATGACTCGCGATGATGTTAGTCAACGATATCGATAGTCGGCTATTGATCGCTCGCGCCACTATTTTATAATCATAGTTGAAGAGGGTTATTGGGTGGATCTGATCCACACGCAAACGTCCCGGTTTTTTGGGAAACAGGACTATTTTAGCAACCTTAAAGCTGGGAGGGAGAAGGCTTCCCTCGAACACTTCATTCACCGTGGAAGTTATCGTATCTCCTATTAAGGGCCAAAATCGAATATAAAATTCTTTGGGAAGTCCATCGGGGCCAGGTGATTTGTGGGAGGGAGAACGAGACACAATATAAAGTATATCATCGCGATGGAATACAGAAGAAAACTCTTCCAGGAGAGCTGGTGTAACAACACGATCAAGGAGGGAGATAATATCAACAGACTGTGGACCGTCTAAATCCACTTCAGCATAAAGCCCGGAATAGTAATCGTAAAGTTAACGCATGATGTCAGATAGGGAGGACCACACACGCCCATCTAGCGAACGAATGGTAGAAAGACACGTCCATTGAGATCGCTTGTGAAGCCGGAGAAGATGATAGAGGTCAACTCATCCTGTACGATTGAACGAGGGTGGGAACGCAGTCGGACCCCATCCACTTGCCTACGTTTGAGTTGGAGAAGTTTTTCCTTCACACGGTGGACGTCGACGACCCTCAAGGGGGCATCACGAGCATTATCGTAAAGCTCGCGAAGGACTGCATTATAAAATTCCCTAGTGCGCCTTATTTCAGCCGCCTTTTCAGCGCTAAAATGCTTGAGTGTATTTCGAATCCGGGGTTTAGCAAAGGTAACCCACCATTCGAGAAGTGAGGAATAACGCGTCTGCGACTGCGTTATCCGCTGCCATACGTCTGCGATGATGCCTTCCAGAGAGGGGTCCGTGAGATGCAGAGTGTTTAGCTTCCATAAAGGGCGCGAGAGATGGACCCGCTGCGGGACGTGGTTGAAAGTCATGGAAACAGCACAGTGATCAGTGAAACTGACAGGAATTACATCAATCGAGAGAAGCTGACTGCGTATGGGGCAGATAAATAACAGCGGTCCACTCGGCTACTTTAAGTAGCTGTAAAAAACGTAAACCGCATCAGTGTAGGATATCTGCAAACCCAAGCATCCTGGAGATGCAAGGACGTCACCATATCATTAAGTTCACGACAAAAAGTATAACTCGGGGTCTGATCAACACGGCGTAAGACGCTGTTAAAATCGCCCCCTAACAAAATCTTACGCGGGTTCCGTCGGAGTAAATAGACAAATTGTTCCTTATAGAACCGCTCGCGATCAGATGAACGACCAGATCCAGACGGAGCCTACAGGAAAATTAAGGTGACGTCAAAAAAGTACAGCCTATACCGCGACCATTATCTAGCGTTTCGAAGTCCGTCAGCCGGATTCCATGTCGATAAAGCAAAGCCATACCCTTAGAATTTTCAGGGGCGACATTGGAAAACATAGAATATCCAGGAAGACACTTCAAATAATACCTCATGTAAACACACGATATCAGCTTGGGAATCGTAAATAAACTGGCGTAACGCAGCAAGCCGTAATTGGGAACGTATCCTATTAACATTGAGGGTTAGAAATGAATACGCCTGCATCTGTTAACATATTTAAGGTCAATAAAACAACATTAAGGAAAAAGCACTATCACGTCCGTCTCTCCCCAACGTCCGGAGGTGGGGAAATGATGGTATAATGCTAGTCCTGCCCACCTGACGCCGAGGAATCCTCGCTTTTCTTTTTACGACGCGCCGTGGCACGGGCAGGTTGTAAATGCTGTTTCACGCCACTCCGTGAAAATATACACTCTTGATGTGGAGGGATTGGGGGCACGTCAAGCTCCGATTTGATAGAGGAGCCATCGTCACCGCAGTTATCGGAAATCGGGGAAGACCACTCAGAACGACCAACAGCAACATCAGGTACAGAAGAGACAGGTAATGCAGTGCCGGTGTCTGGTGGCATCTCCTGAACATCAGGAAGAGAACCCGTAGAATCCTGCTGCTCAATCGTATAAGCGAGGAGGATTGGTGGTATTGCACTAGAACACTGAAAAGACTGGCCAGCAGGCGTCGTCTCTGCGGGAACAACGGAACCCTCAGGAACCGTCACGTCGACGGGTGAAGTGGGGGACGCAGATTGAACGCACATTTCAACATCAACAGAAGCAGCTACATCCTCTCTGGTAATACTGGAATCACCATTAACATCAGTAGACAACTCATTACCGCCAGGAGGTGCACCCTCTGTCAACGCCGTGTCAGAAGAACGAGACTGGAGTCGGGCGTCCTTGAAATCTGTACCGTCCGCAATCCGCCGGCCTTTGACTTGCGCTGCAGGAGCCGTCGTCCCCTCATGGACAGAGGCCGCACTGCTATGCGTCGGTAACGGTGGGAATTTGCGAGGAGTAGGGGGTAATGCTGCCCCTACATCGCTTAAAGCTGGAGACTGACAGACAGCTGACTGCAAAGTTACTATGTCTGCTAATGTTAAAGGAAGACGTTTTTAATAAGACGTCAGAACAGTACCACGGCGTGGGCAATCAGATCTGATAAGACCGCTTTCGTTACAGAGAGAACAAATTCCTTCTTGCCCTGTATACGTAACATGAATTCAGCAAGAACAAACAGTTAAGTGGGAAGGGATATTCTTTTTAACGCACATGTCCACAGTCCGGATACCATTATAACACTGGAAGCGATGTTGTGCTGAGCAGCGTTCCCATCGAATATGCCGTATGATTCCAAACGGAAGCAACACTGTTTTAAGAAATGAATTGTCCACTTCACGAGGAAGGTTATAAATTCTAACCGGAGTATACTCCAGTGACGCATTTTCAAGGAGGACTTGACTAACAGAACTATCGTGATGTGTAATCAACACTTTAGAACCAACCCGAAAGTGAAGTCTTTCTACCTGAACGGGATCATAAAACTTCACAAAGAATGCATACAAATCAGAATCAAAGTAAGTAGTACCCACCTGATCAGGTGTAACACGGATAACATCAGCCAACCAATGGTGAATTTCTAAGGAGCCAGGTTGAACACGACGCGTACTCTTGTCAAAACTGAAATGAACAGTAGATCGACGAGGAACAGATTTAGAAGACTCGACAGACACCATGGTGCGGGCAGAAAACACCGCCGCCAAGAGAAAAACGACAACAAACTCCGCCACGCAACTACAATGTGACTCCGGCCGATACACCAACAAGACTGAGTAGCATCGACACAAGCGGTGCTGCGGCACAGGCGGAAGGTAACGAGAAACTGCTCGTTCGACGCGTAAGGCGACACTCATTCCATTCCGCTACATATTTTCTTTTTTCTTTTTTATTAATCTCATTTTGTTTGTTGTATCCGCTCTGAGCGGACGTCACAAGACACTCGTTTCAGTTCATCGTTGATCCATTAAGTCAATTTTTTTTTATTACAGAGGGCAGCTAACCCTCTGACCCAATACGCTGATTTACCGTGCCGGCAAACCAACTGAGCTACCCAACCACGACACACGCCCCGTCCTCAGAGCTTTACTTCTGCCAGTACATCGTCTCCAACCTTCCAAACTTTACAGAAGCTCTCCTGCGAATCTTGCAGAAATAGCACTCCTGAAAGAAAGGCTATTGCGGAGACATGGCTTAGCCGCAGCCTGGGGGGTGTTTCCAGAATGAGATTTTCACTCTGCAGCGGAGTGTGCGCTGATATGAAACTTCTTGGCAGATTAAAACTGTGTGCCGGACCGAGACTCGAACTCGGGACCTTCGCCTTTCACGGGAAAGTGCTCTACCAACTGAGCTACCCAAGCACGACTCACGCCCCGTCCTCACAGCTTTACTTCTGCCAGTTCTGCAAGGTTCACCAGAGAGCTTCTGTAAAGTCTGGAAGGTAGGAGGCGAAGTATTGACAGAAGTAAAGCTGTGAGGACAGGGCGTGAGTCGTGCTTGAGTAACTCAGTTGGTAGAGCACATGTCCACGAAAGGCAAAGGTCCCGAGTTCGAGTCTCGGTCCGGCACAAAGTTTTAATCTGCCAGGAAGTTTCGCGTATGTAAATTTGACCATCAGTTTCTTCAGTCCATAAATATTTTGAAAGAGACAAAGACTTACTAGTTGACAAGTATGTGAAAATGCGTGTTAAGACTCCGTTAAGCGGTATACAGGCCTTATAAATTGAGAGCAAACAATGAATGAAATAGGAAAAAAATGTGGGTTAGTGGATATCAAAAACGACATTTCGGTGGTAAGGAGCGTAATAAGAGAGCTTAGTGCGAAAGAAACGCTTCGTCTCAAAAATGGTTCAAATGGCTCTGAGCAGTATGGGACTTAACTTCTGAGGTCATCAGTCCCGTAGAACTTAGAACTACTTAAACCTAACTAACCTAAGGACATCACACACATCCATGCCCGAGGCAGGATTGGAACCTGCGACCGTAGCGGGCGCGCGGCTCCAGACTGTAGCGCCTAGAACCGCTCGGCCAATCCGGCCGACAGCTTCGTCTCTCAGTAACGTATTTTTAGATTAATATGATACGAAAAACGAGATTCATGTTTGCTAAAATGCATTTGACGTTTTTAGACTAGACTAATTTGCTCACTGCAAATGAATTCAACTGCCGTCCGGAGTGGCCGAGCGATTCTAGGCGCTACAGTCTGGAATCGTGCGACCGCTACGATCGCAGTTTCGAATCCTGCCTCGGACATGGATGTGTGTGATGTCCTTAGGTTACTTAGGTTTAAATAGTTCTAAGTTCTAGGGGATGATGACCTCAGCAGTTAGGTGTCATAGTGCTCAGAGCCATTTGAACCATTTGAATTCAGCAAACACACAATACACATCCTGAAAAAAGTAATTTATACTGGTGAAAGTGGGGTCATACTTGGCTGAAGCACACTGAGGGTGCAGAAGGTAGACTTCAAAGTCTTTAAGTGCGAAAGATCTCTACTTTCAGAGATGGTTCTGCTTAGTACAGAAAACATCTACTAGAGTTGATCTGATGATGTCTCGAACTGAGAATAAACAGTACTAGTAGGAAGAAAGTAAAATTGCACATCGAAATAATTAAATGAGCCCAAAATATGCCGAAAAGGTAAAATAGCAGAAATAAAATCCAAATTTATCTGTCCTACATTGACCTCAAATAAATGTTTTGGGCCTCGTTACGTGATACTGTGGTAAAAAAGGCCTTCTATGAACTTCTAAAACCTCTACGCAGCACTGCCATGGAAGTGAACAGGATAACCAGCCACGCAGCTCAGGACCACGGTACGACGGGCAGGCGAACCACATTCCTTCAGCTTGCTGAGCAGTAGTTGGTTTGGATAGGAGTGGAACAGCCCACCCGTTCTGCTGACATTTCACGGCAGCTTGCCTGCGTGGCTAACAGACAAGCACGGAGAGTTAACAAGCGGAATGTGTACACCTCTGGCTGGAGCTAACGCCTGGGCCGCCGTAAATAGGGGCGCTTCAATGCCTGAAGAGCGGCCTCAGTGCGAGAGCAGGGGTTTCTGGGTGTGCAGCAAGGAACGAGTAAGTGTCACCGGCGAAGAAGAATGTCGCAAGAGGCAGCTCGGAGGGCAGCGAGAAGGTGCCGACGTATAGGCTTTGCTGACAGCTGCCAGAATTGTTCTCTTGGCGCCGGTACTCACTTCAGTGAGGAAGCATTGTGGACAAGTGGATTTGTCAATATTATGGCTCGAAACGATTCTAAGAATTGGTTCGGTACTGAAATCTCCCGTTCTTCCGCTCGGTGGTTAGTCACTGAAGTCTCCACCTGTTGTACGGTTTTGGGATACACGTCTAACATGTAAACTGTGTCTGGGGAAGATGCTTTTGCAGCTACTGGCAAGTGGGGAGGGAGTATTGTGGTTGTTGCTATTTAGACACGTGCTTTATGAGTTGTGCGCAAGTAAACGCCCACTCACGCGTTCCAGTTATGACGACATGGTATTAGTTTCTTTTTTTCTTATTTTACTTAAACTCTTCTTTTTTTTAAAGCAAATATAAATGTCTGAATACGAAATCGGTTATTTGTGATGAAGAAAAGACTCATGTACATAAATCACAAAGACGTAATGTATTATGTTAGAAGTAATCACTTTGATAACCAAGCTATATTCGCATTTTGTCTGAAATATCTCACTTGTCTCTCCCTTATTCATCCTTTCCTCCTGTTAGCCGCTAACTGTTTAGATATATATTAATGTAAGTTTCTTTAAATGAGAATAATCATTCATTTGGTTTCCAAAATTGTGTCATCTTTTATTTTGTACCACTTATGTCGTTGGTATTTTATTGACAGGTTTTACAGTGGCAATGCTGGTGGGTCATATTGTATGAACAGAATTACAGAATTAACTGGCTTGAGCGATATCTGCTTAGCCACCATTGTGACAATCTCACCGAGATAACTACGAATTGTAGTAATTATTTAGAACCCGCTTGTCATTGACCCACTTCGATTGTCCAGTGCAAATAATGATGGCTAACTTACCATTGGTCTTCTCCTATATTTCTAACTTTCATAGTTGCGAAAGTAAGAAACCGAGGCTGTTATTCCTGAAGAATGATATCTCGTGTCTTACAGGAGTTTAATCTGTACACCTTTCATCGGCTCAACTTTCCCTCTGTAAAATGGAGAGTTAAACTGGTGATCGTGATGGGGCTATTAAAATAGATTACTATTATGGGGTATGTGTAATTTTATTCCAAAGTATGTATGCATCAGGACTGTTTGTTCCTTTTTCATGTAAGCCAACAAAATGGAAGTGTGATGTCGAAGAACCAATCTATGATTATCTGGAAAATTGAAAAACTTATGTAAAAATGAAAGGAAGCATGGAAATCTGTTAAATAAAATGAACACGTATGAAAGAGTAAGGAATGGGGAATTGGTAAATTATTACAAAGAATCATTGTTAACGATTACAAGGCAAGAAAAAACCCGGTATAGGCATCCGGATACAAATACAGAGACATGTAAACATGCCGAATATGGCGCTGAAATAGGCAACGCCTATATAAGACAGCAAGGTTCTGCAGCAGTAGTTAGATCGGTTACTGGTGGTACAATGGAGGGTTATCAAGATTTAAGGGAGTTCGAACGTCGTATTATAATCAGCGCATGAGTGATGGAACATTGCATCTCCGAGTTCGCTATGAACTGAGGATATTCCCGTACGACCATTTCATGAGAGTGCCGTGAATATCAGGAATTCGAGAAACATTAAATCTCCGACAACGCTGAGGCTGGAAAAGGATCCTGCAAGAACGGGACGAAAGACGACCAAAGAAAATCGTTTAACGTGACAGAAGATCTACCCTTCCGCAAATTGCGCCAGATTTCAATGCTCGTCCATTAACAAGTGTCAGCGTGCGAATCATTCAACGAAACATCATCGATATGGGCTTTCGGAGCCGAAGGTCCACTTGTGTACCCATGTTGACTGAACGACACAAACCTTTACACCTCGCCTGCGCCCATAAACACCGACATTGGATTGTTGATATCAGGGAACATGTTGCCTGGTCGGACGAGTCTCGTTTCAAATTTAATATAATTCCTTTTTATTTAGAACACAATTACATGCAACGTGTTGCAACAGAAGTAGCTCTACATCATATTTTTCACAAGATTTCGCCTTTTTCATCTGGTCCTTTTTTTTTCCTTTTACGTATTTCAGAAACTACATCATTCAAGTAAGCTTGTAGTTAAATTGACGGTGTAAGATTGATTCCACAATGCGTGCCAGCAGTCTATTTCTTTTATCAGTCCCCTGGGCCAACATCACCTAAAATACCATTTCCACGTGACGTTATGTGCGGGAATACAAAACTAATGCATGTATAATGCTAGCAGAATGAGATCCACTCTCAGTGGAATGTGGGCTGATACGAAACTTCCTGATAGATTAAACTGTCTGCGGGACCGAGACTCGAATTCGGAACCTTTTCCTTTCACAGGCAAGTGCTCTACCAGCTGAGCTACCCCCGCACGACTCACATTTCTTTGTCACAGCTTCACTTCTGCGATTATCTCGTCTCCTACTTTCCAAACTTAACAGAAGAGCTTTCGCAAACTTTGCAGAACTAACACTCCCTTAAGAAAGGATATTACGGAGGCATGGTTATCCTCAGCCTGGGGGAAATTTCCAGAATGAGATTTTCACCCTGCAGCGGAGTGTGCGCTGATATAAAACTTCCTGGCAGGTTAAAACTCTGTGCCGGACCGAGACTCGAGCTCAGGACCTTTGCCTTTCGCGGTTAAGTGCTCTACCAAGATGATAAGCCATGTCTCCGCAGTAGCCTGTCTTACGGGAGTGCTAGTTCTGCAAGGTTGGCAGAAGGGGTTCTATTTAGTTTGGAAGAATTGAAGATGTGAGGACGGGTTCTGAGTCGTTCTTGTGTTCAGTCACTGTTACACGGTTTGAGGAGCCGGCTCACAGGGATAACAATAAGGAGGAATGCTTTCATCTGCCACGCCTATGCAGATGACGTGGTGTCCTTGGTTCTATCGGAGGATGAAGTGTAAGAGGCAATGACTTGGATTAACGAGAAGGGGACTGTTGCGGGCAGCCGTGTGAACTTGACGAAATCTAGTGCTATGTCCGTCGATAGAGGTCTTCCAGCAGAGAGTCTGGCTCCATTGCCATTAGTGGACAAGCTCAAGGGTTTGGGGATCACCTTCACGCGTGATATACAGCGCACGATCTCCTTTAACTGTAAACGCCTGCTTCAACCTATCCGCGCGAACGTTCGTGGCATCCTCCTGAGAGCATCAGACATGTTACAAAGGGTGGATTTTATTAACACTCACCTAGTCTCGCGACCACCCCGCTTAGCACAGATTTTACCGATGCCAGAGGCAATGGCATACAGACTTGAGACGGCGTTCGGCTACTTTGTAAGCGCGGGTCTCATCTCGAAAGTCCGCTACGACACGCTGACACTTCCTCCTCGACATGGCGGCCTCGACCTTGTCAACGACCAAGCAAGAGCAACTGCCCTTTTCGTAATTACGATGGTTAAGTCGTGGAACCGCCACCGATCCGGATTTTCGGAAAGCCTGATTGACGAACTGACCCCTCCCTCTCGAGTGGCACCTGTTGCAGTAGCTCGCATTTCTTCCTCACTTTCACCTGTCAGGACCTTTTTCAACGAATACAGTTATGTCCATGGGGACTTGCCTAGTACCAGAAACCCTTCCGCACGTGATGTTTACCGCCTAGTGATGAGAAATCATACTAGGAATGATGTCGATCGTATGGCCCGTGGTTTGGCGTTTTGTGCACCGTATCCTCCTCGACACTAGCGCTCGTGCGACCTAGTATCTGGTCGTTAATGGAAAATACATGACACAACTTCGTCTACATGACATAAAACAGACAGATTCGCGGCTGTGTCCTCGTTGTCGCACGCTTGGTACGGACGAACATCGACTGATGTGTGGATCTTCTGCAGAGCTCTGGCAGCTGATTCAGAAGATGCTTGCCTTTCTTCTACGTACGGCTCCCCATGACATTCCACCGCAATCTCCTCTGTTCCCAGATGAGACATGCTTCCCACGTACGAAGACTAACGCTGTGATTTGGATAAAAGGCCTCTTGATCTCTTATTTGTTCCACGAAGGTGATAAGAGTGTTCTTGAGTTTTGGACGTTCCTGCAACATCGCCTTACTTTTGTCGTGCACCATCCGCGATACTGTCAGTACTATGCCAAATTTTTGGGTATTGCCTTCTTTGACCTCCCCTGCAGCTGGGCTGTTCCAGGTAGGAGAAGGCGATTTCAGTGAGGTTGTGTAATACCAGGACTCGATCCAATTTATCGGCAAATGCAATATTCTTCGTGAAGATGTGCCAGGAACATGCCTGACTGCCTTGGGCTTCAGTGTGCGTCCACCCACAAGTTGTCGGGACGCGGATAGCATTTTGTCTGTTCTGCCAGGAGGGCGTTTACTTTAAATTCCATAAATAACTTTTTATTTTGTTTGTTATTAATAGCAATTACACATAATTTTTTCTCGCCTGGAGGGCGTCCTATGTGATCTCAACAAATATACAAATATAAATTATTAAATAAATTAGTATGATACATGTTCTGAAAACAAAACCCTGATATCGAAAAACTATCCTTATTTACATTTTCAAGAATATTTTTTTTTTATGCAGAAGGGCCTCATTTATTTTAGAACACCAGAGATTTTTATTTTCTCTGTAAAAAAGTCGGATAGAAAAAAATAAAAAACAAAGGAAAAAGGGGCCCAGTTTCAATTCCCGGCTGGGTCGGGGATTTTCTCCGCTCAGAGACTGGGTGTTGTGTTGTCCTCATTATCATTTCATCATCTTCAGTGGAAGGCAACGGGAAACCACCACTGGAATCACTTCCCTAGACGCTCAAGCGGTGGCCCTTTCCGACGTGTCTTCCTCCATGACAAGACCTGCCGTAAGGCAGAACACAAAGTTAAAAAAAAAAAACATAAGCTATAAATGGAGGACCAGTATTCAGGTATGGCTGTGCGTCATTCTACTTCACCCATCACTTGTATCTCACACATCTTGTGATGTCCTTTATTATAATCACGCTCCTTCAATTTTTCTTCAATTAGATTTTTAAATATTACTAAGAGTCTACGGTATTATTTCGAGCAATAGCGTAAGCTACATTCACGCAGAATGTGGATAAAAAGGGTGCTACGCTATTGTGCATTTGTGGGCGTGACCACACCAGTCGTGCGTCGCGGTTAGTTGACACAACCCTAAGTACCTACGAAAGCGTGACTCACGTGATCGCCGAAATCTAAACTTCAACGAGCGTCTCATAGAAGGAAGCATAGTGGTAAGTAGCGTATTTGCTGGTACATTGACGAACAGAATTAATCAGGTGAGGGACACTGAAAAAAAGATGTTGCTGGATTTGAAAGTGAAATCTAAATACGGTAACAGGACCACATAATTCAGTTGACATGGATTTGAGTAATAGGTAACCAGATGATTTTCATAACTTAATGTTTCCGTTCCAAAAAAATTGAGGACTGAATCCCGAGCGCTAAATTCATATAATCTGAATTACTGTAGACTTTTTCGGGCTAATTAACGTTATAAGGGGGCTAAGAAAATCCTCTTCGAAAAATAAATTACCAGTATAAAAATCATAAGTGGGCCCTAGTCTATGTATCTCTCTGCTTTCAATAGCGTTCCGCCGTTCCGGGAGCGGACAGCCACCAAGGGATACCAAATGACAAAACAAAGAGTAACGAATTGTCTGCGTTTCATACAGCAATGAACACAAATGCATCTGTCTATAGTGAGCAGTGTGGTATACGTGAAATAGGTTAACGAAGACATATGTGACAAAATTCTAAGTGCAACTCGAAGTGGTCTTACGTTCGGTCACTCTGATGGACACATCGGTGACGTAACTGTAGAACATGCAGGACTTGAACTGTGGACGATACGTGTATTTGAACTCCCTTTCGAGGTGCCTTAAGAGGTAGTGGTATCTGCATTCCGTGCATATGGAAAGGTGATTAGTCACACAGCTGAAAAGTGGGTTCAGTTCACTACATACCCAGTTCTCAATGGAGTAAGACATATCCGCATAGAGCTAACCAAACATGTACCGCCCTGCTTACATACTGATGGCTGGCGTGCAGTTATTATTTATGATGGCCAGCGGAAGACATGCTCTGGATGTGGCAAAGAAGGATACCTCCGTTCCAGCTGTCTGCAACGCAGAATCACACCGTTACCGCCTGGGGACCTGCCGGCCTCGACCGCTCCGACGACGCTACCGCTGATGTTTGTCTCCATAACGACCCTCGACCAGGGGGTGATTACCACTGGCTCCTACTACTGCCACATCGTCGATTCCGGTACTGTCTCAGGCTGTAGCAGGAGGACCGGCGCCTTTGCCTCCTCCTCCTCCTCCTCCTCACAACAAGTGCATTGGTGAGCAAGCCCTGGGACAGGGGACAGCCCTTGACTCCATGGTTGTGCCTACCGATGCTTTTTTGCCTGACCATCCGGATCCCTAGGCGTCTTCGGACACGTGCGCAAGGAAAGGTCGCCGAAGAGACGTCGGAAACGGCGGATCGCCCCGTCTGACACCTGCAGGATGCAGTGTGAAGACGATGAGGACCATACCTATCAAGATGTTGCCTCGATGGACGATTCCGTGGTGGAAGCACCAGTCTGCACCCCGTCGGAGGTACAACCACCTTTGCATGCACCAGACGCTGTACCTATGGTCATTGAACAGCAGCTGAGCCAGCAGCACTCTTCCACCACCGACGTGACGTCGCCTCCGGCCTCCAAAGGTACCCCACCGGACGCACACCATCAGACGATGTAGACGACGACACACCCACCATTGAGACAGCAGCGAATGCTGCTGCTCCAACCCACTACTGCTAATCGACACGGTTGCCGGATGGGGATGTGCAGCCTCCTCGGACTACATTTCTGTTCGCTGTTGCTCTTCGTAGCTCTATGAGCGTCTCAGTAGTCCCAATTCCCCGAAAAGCTTACTGGATTGGCTCGATCAATGTCAACACTATTGGCACTCCTGTCAAACAGCAATTGTTCCGTGAAATGCTGAGGGCGTCGGAGCTCGATATAGCCCTTTTGCAGGAAGTTCGCCTGACGACTTTTCCTAATATATATGGCTATGTGTCCTACCTCACGCCTTGTGCTGACGGAGGCAGTTTACAGCTGTTCTTGTAAAGAACGGCATTGAGGTAGACGACGTGATTTGCCTACTTTCGACTAGGGCTCTTGCCGTTACTTTCCACGGTGTCTGGGTCATCAATATCTCTGCTCCCTCGGGCACGGACAAGCGAAGGGAACAGTGGCGACTCTATTCAGAACAGGTTGCTCCATTGTTTGTAGGCCGCTACGACCGTATTATTCTTGGCGGAGACTGCAATTGTGTCTTATCCCAGAAGGACCAACATCCATATTTCACCACATGCTAGGAACTCAAGCTGCTCGTGCATGAACTGAACATCACTGATACTTGGGACCACGTGCATGTGATCGGCCTGGATATCCGTACGTCACCAGCCATTCAGCAAGTCGTCTTGATCGTGTCTACGTTTCCCAGGGAATCGTCACTGGCACGCTGGACGCTGAGTGATGGCCTACCGCCTTTTCGGACCATATCACTTACATTTGCACTGTTCCGCTCGAGAGACAGAAGGTGTGGCGCGGTCGAAACCTGTGGAAGCTGAATGTTGCCCATCTCAAGGATCCGGAATGCAAGCAGGTCATAGAAACGACGTGGAACAACTGTGTGAGACGCCTTCCAGCGTATCCTTACACACTCTGGTGGTGGCTCGACTGCTCCAAGCCTGCTTTACGTCGTTCGATGATGAATTACGGTCGCGACAAAATGCTGTGGCAACGACATACCTTGGAATACTGTTTCACAATTCTGCGGGAACTCTGAAACCGTGTCACCCCTGTTCAACAACAGGTTGAAATTCAACGTATTAAGGCGAAGATAATTTCTCTTATGCGTCACTGCCTTGAAGGCACAATAGCACTTGCAAGACCCGTCCATGCATCATATTATCCGAGAGAAGCTGCGGTGTCGGAGAAAGCTTGTTAACGCCCTCGACGTGCCAGATGGTCGTCGATTGACGTCCCAGAATGACATCGTAAAAGCCTTTGTGGATTACTACAACCAGTTCTATGCAGCAGAGGACCAGAACATAGCGGTAACAACAGATGTCCTCCGTTCCTTGAGGGTACCCTGGATGAGGCTGCTGCAGAGATTCTCACACCGACAATTACGTCTGATGTCGTCGCCAATGCTTTTCATAAGAGTGCGACGAATAAAGCCCCGGGTCCAGATGGGTTCCCGCTGGAGTTTTACCGCACATTTCACGAGATCATGGGCTCACGCTGGACTGCGATGTATGAAGAACTGATGAACCCTGACCTTCCCCTCCCATCCGAATTCGTAGAAGGTTTGTTATCCCGGTCCCCAACCCTTCGGGAGGTCGGGGAGTTGGGCATTATCGGCCGTTGACCATGTTAAATTGTGACTTCAAGATTTATACCCGGATTCTTGCCGCCCGCCTTCGGTGCGTCATTCCTGAAGTCATCTCTCTGGATCAAACGTGCTGTGGTGGTGACAATAACATTCTGACGCCACTCAGCGATTACCGTGACGTCATAGCACTGGCCACGAGCTGCCGCCGACGTGGTGCCTTAGTGACAGTGGGCTTCGACCACGCCTTGCATAGAGTCAGTCGTGTATTTCTAGAAAACGTACTCAGACGGATGGCCTTTCCCCACACGTTTATACACATTGTCTTGCGGCTCCTCCGTGGTGCCACGTCGCGAGTGCTGGTCAGTGGCCGTGTGCCGGGCCCTATTAATGGCATGGGGTCCTTCCGTCAAGGATGTCCGCTGTCGATGCCGCTTTTCGCCATCGCCCCTGAGCCACTGTTACACGGTTATAGGGACCGGATCACAGGGATAACAATGAGGGGGAATGCTGTCATCTGCCGCGCCTATGCAGATGACGTGGTGTTCTTGGTTCTAACGGAGGATGAAGTGCGAGAGGCACTGGCATGGATCAACCTGTACGGGACTGCTGCGGGCAGCCGTGTGAACCTGACGAAATCTAGAGCTATGTCCGTCGGTAGAGGTCTTCCAGCAGAAAGTTTGGCTCCATTGCCATTAGTGGACAAGCTCAAGGGTTTGGGGATCACCTTCACGCGTGATATACAGCACACGATCTCATTTTACTATAAACGCCTCCTTCAAGCTATCTGTGCGAACGTTCGTGGCAATCTCCTGAGAGCATTGGACATGTTACAAAGGGTGGATTTTGTTAACACTCATCTAGTCTCGCGACTGCCCCATTTAGCACAGATTTTACCGATGCCAAAGGCAATGGCACACAGACTTCAAGTGGCGTTTGGATACTTTGTAAGCGCGGGTCTTATCTTCAACGTCCGCTACGACACGCTGACACTTATTCCTCGAGATGGTGGCCTCGGCCTTGTCAACGTCCAAGTGAGAGCAGCCGCTCTTTATGTAAGTACGATGGTTAAGTCGTGGACCCGCCGCAGAACCGGATTATCGGGAAACCTGATTGACGAACTAACCCCTCCCTCTCAAGTGGCACCTGTTGCAGTAGCCCAAATGTCTTCCTTGCTTTCACATGTCAGGACCTTTTTCATCGAATACATTTATGTCCATGCAGACTTACCTAGTACCAGAAACCCTACCGCACGTGATTTTTACCGCATAACGATGAGATATCATTCTAGGAATGTTGTGGAAAGCCAACATCCAACGATCGACATGGCCCGTGGTTTGGCGTTCTATGCATCATATCCTCCTCGACACGAGCGCTCGTGCGACCTGCAGTCTGGTCGTTAATGGAAAATACATGACAAAACTTCGTCTACATGCCATAAGAACGACAGATTCGCCACTGTGTCCTCGTTGTCACACGCTGGATTCGGACGAACATCAACTGATGTGTGGATCTTCTGCAGAGGTGTGGCAGCTGATTCAGAAGATGCTTGCCTTTCTTCTACATACGACTCCCCATGCCTTTACTGCGCAATCTCTTCTGTTCCCAGATCAGACATACTTCCCACGTACGAAAACCTACGCTGTGATCTGGATAAAAGGCCTCTTAGTCTCTTATTTGTTCCACGAAGGTGATAAGAGTGTTCTTCATTTTTGGACGTTCCTGCAAGATCGCTTTACTTTTCTCGTGCACCATCCGCGACACCGTCAGTACTATGCCAACTTTTTAGGTAGTGCCTTCTTCGATCTCCCCTGCAACTGGGGTGTTCCAGGTATGAGAAGGTGATTCCAGTGAGATTTTGTAATACCAGGACCCGATTTGGCGGGAAGCAGATGCCATTTTGTCTGTTCTACCAGGAGGTTGTTTTCTTTAAATTCTATCATTCGCTTTTTATTTTGTTTGTTATTGATGGTACTTACACATAATTGTTTTTCAACTGGAGGGCGTGCTATGTGATCTCAACAAATATATGAAAATAAATAAAAAAATTTTGGTAGATCACTTTCCCGCGAAAGGCAAAGGTCCCAGGTTCGACTCTCGACCAGGCACACAGTTTTAATCTGCCAGAAACTTTCATAATGTTAGCTATTTGCATTTGCCTTCACGATTTCGGATTCTTGAAATCAATTGCCACGTGATGTCATCATACCACTTTTAGTAAGTAATGTAGTAGCGTTTACAATCATTAAACAATCTGGTGTGTCAGATAGCGTCAGCCAATCTAATACTTTGTATTTATTAAACGAAACAGCCCGGTGGTAAATAAAACCATTCTTTCACCCTAAAAAAAATGGTTCAAATGGCTCTGAGCACTATGGGACTTAAATGCTGTGGTCATCAGTCCCCTAGAACTTAGGACTACTTAAACCTAACTAACCTAAGGACTTCACACACATCCATGCCCGAGGCAGGATTCGAACCTGCGACCGTAGCGGTCGCGCGGTTCCAGACTGTAGCGCCTAGAACCGCTCGGTCACTCCAGCCTTTCACCCTAAAATTTTGAACTCAAATTAATTATTTCGTGGTTAAGATTCTCATTCTTTAACTTTTTCACATTCACCTTTGTATAAATGCCAATAAAACTGGCAGTCTTCCTTTCATTCAGGCATCTTTGAGTGTCGATTAATGTATTTCTTAATTCAGTTGTCAATACTTTAGTCTTCTCCACACGTTTTACTTTTTTAAAAACAGAGTCTAGTTCAAGTGCAGAAACAAGAAGTAAATTTCACTTATCTGACTACTGAAAAAATCCTGAAATTATTTTTCGTGGCCTGTCTAGAGTGTCAAAAGGTTGTTTTAATCGAATCCAGAGATTTAAGAGTTCTCTCAACGGCGACACACATCTTGGTTTTTAGAGAGATGGAAGAGTCTGATTACTGATATCAACCTACAGGCAGAATTCTTTCAACTTCTCTGCCCTTACCGTGAGTATTTAAAAATAATTAAATATTTCCATGACGATTATTTCAGTGTTGACAGCTGAGGCCCCAGCAGCACTTGATATAGTATTGTGGAGAATATGGCCAGAGTACCAAATTCCTTCTACATTTTTCCTACTTCTTCTTTAATTTGGTGAAACACATTCCGCTGGCCGCGTTGACGAACACATCCGAAGATGGTATTGGTATTGCCTCCACAAAATCGATTAATTTGCCCTGTGGAATTTGTTGTTTTCTTAATTTATGTTGCCAAAACTTTGCGATTGTCTCCGATGTTTCGTTATTCAGCGAATCACAGTCAACAGCTTCTGTTGGATTCTGTCAATATCAGTAAAATATTAAACAAATAAAGAAATGTCTTTTCAGCCTTTTTTCGATGCGTGGGTGCCTATGCCGTAACATGAAACTTTTTGCAATTGTTTTATGCATTCGGACACCGAGTGTAGCGCGAGAATATTTTTAACAATCACTGTACCTTTGGTCCTGGCTGTAGACTGCTTTTCGGACACTTTCGAGTCTGGAAGCTTTACGGTACTTAGTTTTACTTTACAGTCAATACAACTGAAGGATTGACAATGCTTGACACCTTTACAAGCTGTTGATAACTCTGCAGCAGCAACGAGCAATCCTTCCTGGGTTTACTCTTCAGTCAAGAACGTAGAAGCGGGCTTTGATGTCATTACCTCCGCGAATCTATTTCTATGATTCGTCGTAGAAATGTGATGCTTCACATACGGCTTGCCGCCTTAAGTTACTGAAATGAAACACCTACAACACTCAGACACTGTTTTCGTACCACTTTTCTTGAGTGAAGACCACTGTAATCGTCTAAAAAGTAACACTTTCTATTTCCATCCGTAGGCACTGTCGCAAGCTATGATTTGTTTACTAGACCATAAACAGTCGTCAGCTGCACTTTAGTCATCGAAGTACACGTCACTACATACTTCACACCGTAGTAACACTTGAAACATTACTAACTGGCACTCGTTGTCCGTATTACGTTTAGAAAGAATCGTCTTTAAGATCACTATTCAAATAGGACCTGCCCGATTCTTCGGTGTGGCGCTGTTTATATATTCATCATTTGGATTTGCAGCTCCCTGTGTTTATCATGTTTGCAGTTAAAATTGTTGAATGGAAGGTAAGCCAGGAAAATACCGTTTCTTTCCAAGCTCCCAAACATGATGCTTAAATAGTTCCAGCCTCCTATCTACTGGAGAAATCTGGTATTTTCTCGGATGATTGTGCTAGATCTAAAAGTTGCTTGCATATTCCATAAACGATACTCAACATGCAACGCCATCTGTGAGATGACCTTGTCAACATGACCGTCTTTACATATATAACAGTGAAGCTGCATTTGCATTTGCGCTAGCTTGAGCCAATTTCGTAACAGTATTTTTTTCAAAATTGGGACAAAATTGGGTATTATCGGGATATTGGAACAAGGACATCCTAAACGGTGACGGTCGCTACTTATCTGGATAAAAGGCAGCACTTGGTGTGGGTCACGTCACACTCAGCACGCAGAACGCTAGCCACCATGCATTAATAAAATGACACCTGACGGAAGCCCAATCGGTTACCATCCTTGCAATCTCAGACTGTACATTGGACATAACACGTTCCCAATACATGATATATTATACATACTTAGACCACCAAAATGGGGGCCATGTGATGGCAGTTTGTATGTAGCCTGTTTATGTGTTTGTATGTTGGCAGCTCTCTGTGGCGCTCTGTATTTATAACTCTGACAGCGCTGTGCACACTCTGTAAGACACTCTGTGGCTGGTCTGTCTAACAGTTGGAGGTGAACAGCCCGCATTGATGGAAGGTGGGAGTGAGTGGTTATCACTTGATTAAGGTAAAATCTGCTAAATACATTGTTTTCTCTGCAACAAAATCTTTCCTTTGCGAACCACATGCCTATTAGTAGTTAGAGCATTCAGTAGTTAGAATTTCTTATTTAGCTGGCGGTACTGGCGTTTGTATCGCTGTAGTTCGTGCCATGAAGATTTTCTGTAAGGTAAGTGACTTATGATATGTATGGGTTATTGTTAGGATTTTTTCTAATGCAGCGCCATTCTTTTGTATTAATTATTTGAAGTCAGGTTATCATTTTTGAGCAGTTAGACAGCGTTGCGCTAGGACATTGTAGGTCAGTTTTAAGATGATAAGAATAAATAAAGAGAAAGTAGGCTAACTACGTTCAATTTCAATTAGCAGTTTTAGATGGTTCATTTCCATTAAGCAATTTCACTCTGCAGCTATAGAAGGTTCAGTTGCATTTTACAATTTAAGTAAAAATATAGAAGTTTCACCTTCTCAGTTGTTTCAGTGCAAGTAAGTAAAATTTACTGAATTAAGAAATTTCAAGTTATTAATATATCCGACTACCAAAAGTATGTTCAAATGTGTGTGGTTCCTAAGGGACCAGACTCCTGAAGTCATCGGTCCCTAGACTTACACTCTACTTACACTAACTAATGTTAACAAGAGCACACACTCCCATGCCCGTGGGAGGACTCGAACCTCCCGGGAGAAGCCGCGCAATCTGTGACATGGCGCCTCAAACCACATGGCCACTCCGCGCGGCAAAAGTATTAAAGGAGTTCATTCGCACCGAGACGTTATGAAATGTTTTCGGAAAAATCCATGAAACTACTCAGAAGCTAGATTTCGTTGTTTGCTCAGTTACGTGCCACTGAATACATTCAAGTTATGATTGAAGTAAGGTAAAATTAAAGTGAACAACTACTGTTTACAACTATAAAATAAACAACACCGTTTCTCTGACTCTGGCATTGTGCTCTTATGTTAACATTAATGCTACATTATAAGTAACTATGATACATTGGTGGATGGTTGCTTTTATTCAGTAGGTATGCACTTGTTGTGGTGAGTAAAGATGGGTATACGACCACCGTAATCTTAGAATAATTTTGTAAAAGGGAATCGGAGTCAGTTGACATGACCACATGAACAATTAGATGCAGTTTGATCGGGAGTCTGGAACATTCGGAGACGACGAAGGAATCGACCTTCACAAGGAATGGTATTTGACTAATGGGCAAGTAAACAGAACTGTAATAATTTTTTTGAAATATTTATGTGAGAAAGCAAGTGCTGTCCCATCGAAGAAGAAGATTAATGGTGCCTGTATTAAATAAAGAATAAACCCTAGTACCCTCAGAGATCTGCTGAAGTAGTGGCAAACGTCTGTAGAAACTGAAATTTAGCTATGCTGACAAAGAGAATAAGTATCTCTACTCTAGCCTGAAGCATGGTTTGTAAACTACCAAACATTGTTTATTCACACTCAGTTAAACTCTTCCGGTCTGTTGACCACACTGATAACATATAAAATTGTCCGACATTTCGGCCATTACTCCAAGAGGCCTTCCTCAGGACTTCACAATGCTTATATATTGACAATGCGGTCAACAGTCCGGAAGAATTTTATTATCTGTTAATGTTAGTAAATAATGATATGATGCCTGGTATACTATGTACAAGCCGCTACAAAAATTTTAAAGACAGTGCACAATTTTAAATAGCACATGGTATTGGAACTATATCTTATTTCCATGAAATTTCATGAATGTGTTTATAAATATTTGTAGTTAGTAAGCAAGTAGTGTCACACTAGAATAGTTGTTAAGATAAATGTGAAGACATGAAAGACCAAATTTATGGCTTTTAAATGCCAACTGAGAATACGTTAAGCAAGACTACTTTCATAGTAGTATTTCCTACTTGTTTCCATGGACAAAGAAGCACACGAGAAGCTGTATAAAAGTCTATGTACATGTCTGAAATATACTGATTTTGTATCAATTTTTACTTTCGGTAAGCTTCGTGGTTAGAATTTTGATCACTTTGTCTGCTTTGGTGTGAGTAATGTCTGCACAAGTTGGTGCATCTCACGAGTTATTTCGCGTGCTAGCTATTTGTTGCAGTCACTTTTCAATCAGTGAATGAGGGATACGGCCTTTCTAACGGATTCAAGACACGTAATATTACTGATCTGGTCAATCATATGATCTCCCCACGGTAGAGGGAGGTGGGGGAGGGGTAATAAAGTTGTAAATATAAAAAAATTATACGTAATATAAAAGCATAAAATGAATTCTTAATTAAAAAATAACTGAACTATTCATAGGTGAGGACTACATGCACACAGTGATCTGTAAGTAAGGTAAGGAGATAGTAATAAACTTCTTTGAGCCAGTGTAAATCGATGCTTGTGATATAAACTTCATTGAGCCAGTCTAAGTAGTTGCTTGTCATATGTGAATCTAGATTTATTTGTGATGAACAAAACGTGAAACAGTGGTAACAGGGAATAACGGTGTCCCCGCTGAATGAACTACGTGAAAACGAAAGTACGTTTCATTTAACAATACTGAAATGTTGTGGAGGCCAACAGGAATTCAAGGCACAAGAGGAGACTTCGCCTAGTGAAAAGTGTCAAATGCTGTGAAATCGCTGGTGACAGACCCAATACAGTGTTCAGAAAATCAATGCTATATGGGTAAGCACTAGTCAGTATGGCAGTGTGGCGCAATTCAAACTGTAGCTAGCCCAGTGCGAAGGTATAAAAATGAATCGTTGTCAGTATTCTGGTTATGAAACTGCCGCTATTACCGTCAATAGCTAAATAAAACGTGTTTTAAAAGTGACAAGTCAATGAACAGAGATAGTGTATGCTGTTCCTCTGATTAGTTATTTCTAGCCTGCTAGTAAACCGATAAGGACGTTTTGAAAAACTGTCTACGGTATTCCGTAAACGAATTGTAATAAAGGAAAAACTGTTATAGCCATGCAACAACATTTTGGCCTCTTGTCATACTCTTGAGAATTTCTTGTAATTATATGCTGATACAAGTAACAATGATACTTACCAACTATATTTTCTTGTCACACACAAGCCCTGTGCGGAACTACTCTAATGTGCTTATACGTATTTTTTCATGTAATCCACCAATGAGGGCGTCGTCATGATGTGCTTGAACCCCTCTTCTGAACGGTCTCGAGGTATCCTGTCCATTACTTCCGAAAAACCTTCCTGGATGATTCTGGCTTCCGATGGCGGGTACTGAGACATCATGGCATCATGTCTGCAGACCTACTCGCAACTGGTCCATCTGTAATGCACACGTAATCGCCACTACACAATTTAAGTTCCCATTTAAAATTCATTTGAATGTTGTAACTAATCAGTTTTATCCTAACTCTTCAAATAAAGGCTAAAGCAGTAACCAAATAATTTGTGTTTTTGTCTGATGTGCTGAATAATCAAAAGAATTAAACGTGGTGAACAAATATTACGTGTGATAAATGAGTAACTTGATGCAAATTTTGAAAATTTAAAGCTTATTAAGCCAATGGACAATGCAACAGCCTGTTCTGCTTTACTGTGTTGTAGTGCGCCAGTGGCTACTGTCGTAACCGTCAAAATAAATGAGGGCGTCAGATTCCGCTTAGCACTCGCACAACATATGCATGTCCAAATTTACTACTTACTACTAGTTTTGCGAATTGTTGTTCCCTTAGTTCAAATTACGTTTCATAGGGAGAGCTCAATTTCAGACACGACTGTTTTCGTATATAAAGTCGTGTTGCGTCAGCTCTGGCTGCAGGCGGCTTCGTGTCCCGAAGCATTACAGTGTATGACTCCCATCTGCAAATGGCACTTGGCTTCAAATGGCCGTTGCGTGTACTTGCACCACTCAAGTTATAAAGCATCTGGTAGAGCAACACGGCGGTCGACCGTTTCCTAGAATATACGAATTCCGAAATTGCTGCTACGAATGCATCCACGGTCTATATACACGTCTACATATACATCTACGCGCCGCCAGCCACACACAATGGACTCTAAACAAATTTGTGATGCTGCCGTAGCTGCCAGTCAGCCAGCCCTATCTGGAACCTTCTGTAATTGAAGTAGGCATAAAAACAACAGAGTACTGAAGCTAGCCACAGTTACACTAATCTTTCCATTACATGTTAGTATAGCATCAGCGTCTGCAGTATAAGGATCACATCGAAATGACGACCATTAATGCTAACTTGAAGTGATAATTAAAAATGCTTATGTATCTTGGAAGGGATGACCAGTATGTTACATGAGATGCTTTATCACAATGAGCACAGAAATTAATTCAGAAATTAACCGCATCTAAAATCTAATAGGTCAAATTTATTCTTGCAAGACATCTGAAGCATCAGTTTCGTTCGTAGTTGTTCGTGTAACATAATTTATTTGCTTTCAAAGTAAATAACATGTAGTAGTACAGAACGATCACTACAACTGAAATGAAAATACGTGGGTCAGTAACATTAATGTGATCACCAGCTACATTCGACGTCAGACAGCAGGTGGCCACACTAGCAGTGGAGGGTGTGCAAAGCGTGTCGGAGGGACGCGGCAAACAGTGCTGTCGTTGTCATGATGCGGAAACGGAGCGGTTTATCTGGCATCCTAGGGTACATGATTATTGGGTTTCGGCCAAGAGTGGGAACTTTCCCGAAACAGCTACGTTCGCGTGCCTCCATGGTTAAAGTATACCATGGATGGGAAATGGTGCTGTCCAAAAGCCGGAGCCGAAGCAGCAGTGTGTGCGACGAGCCATATGTGGCAGGCGTGGAAGACGGCAGAGAGATGCTCCCAGATGAACCAAGGAGGTACCAACAGTGTCTCCTGAACGTCTGTTCAGTGAACGTCGCTGCAAGCACCTGATTCCTGCGCCCGAGCTGACTGCTGTCGAAGGCTGGAATTTACACGCCAACACCGCAACTGCATCGCGTTTTACGCATCATCAGACATATGGCCGTTGCCGTGTACAGCGTGAAAAGCCTGAACGCGGCCCCATGCTACAATAGTTGGAAGGGTCCAGGCCTTTGGGCATTTCCTGAGTGACCTCGGTATTCTGGAAATCACAACGGATAAATATAAATGTGCATTTATACTTGGGGACCATGTCCACCCCTACATGTAGTTTGCTTTTACTCGGCACGATGCTATTTATCAGCAGGACAACGAAACGTATCACACAGCTCTCAGCTCACGTGCATGGTTAGAACAGTATCACGATGAGTTTACTGTATTCCCCTGACCATAAGAGTCCCTGCATTTAAACTCCGTCGTGAATGTTTCGGACTAATTCTATAGGGCTGTTAGCTCTACGGAGCCTCTATCGAGAAACCTTGAGCTCCTGGCCATAGAGTCGGCATGGCTCAGCATCCCACTCGATACCTTGCAGATCTCACGGACTCTCTTCCTACAAGTCACGCAGTAGTTCGCACTGCAAAAGGTGATGAGTCGGTACGGCTCCACGTGCCTACTGGTACTTTCTTGAAACTCACTCTCTTCCTGCACGTCTTGCAGTTGTCTGGCTTTTGACAGGAGTCCATATTAACGTGACTGGGTACTGTAGAACTGTAATTCAATACAATAAGCATTGCTTCTAACGAACTCGAAGAAAACTTACTCCAGTCACGAGCATTCGTTAAGTCAGTTACGCAGCCGATATTCAAAAAAATCTTTCGAACTAGTGCTCAGACTAGCTGTAAATAATGAGCTATTATGTATGGGATATTCTGATGTTCTTCTGTTTGACTACATCACTCTGCCGTACGTTCATACTCTGACAGCAAGTGGTTAATGGTCGTGTGTCTTAATGAAGTAGGAATGCAGTGCGTGTTCAGGGACAAACATAACTTTGAACAGTAAGTTCACCGGGGCTATAGCGAGGAGAGTGGAAGCAGTGGTGGGATGACGTCATCGTGCCTCATCCCTCTCCCTCTGGGAACTGTCCAGCCATAGAAATTGTAAGCTAACACACACAGATCTCCCACATGGAGCCCCGAATTTTATCGCCAGCAAGCACCTTTTCCTGCGTATAGAGTGGGTTGGACATGACGTCAATCTTCTATAACACTATTACTCAAATGAAGAAATAAATGTTTTTAAGCTGGTAAATATTTTAAGTCATTGTTATTGAAGTGGTGTGTGTAGTGTCCCTGTTTGTATGTCTGTGATGGACAACATCAATTTCCAGAGCTGTGTTGACTACTCCTACCGCGTACCTAATTTCGTACACGTAGACAAGTTACTCTCGTTGTGTACAAGCAGCTCCCGACTCTGGCGGTCGCCTGTAAAATTCTTGTAATGTAAGAAAACGAAAACTTCTACATGATCTTCTCGAAATGGTGTACAGCCCTTCGCATTTGATCTTTAGACGATTGTGTGCGAGTGAAATGAGTTCGTTTTAGCACAGAAAACTTTCTCTATGCTTTTGACCGTGTTATTGAAGCAGCAAACGTCGACCACCAAATGTTCGATGTCCTAAACAAGCTTTTCGTACATCGCAACTCATCACAGAATCTTGTGACCAAAAATAAATACGAGAAATTACCCACTGAAATGCACCAGACTGTATTATGGCTGTTACTAAACTCCTCATTAACTTTACATATCGCTTGTGAATCTCAAAAAACAGAAAGTATACAATATCGCGGCTAACAACGACTGTTTCATTGTACACACCTCATACACGTCCTCTCGTTGTCCTGTCTCGAAACCAATTCCCGTCGCATATCGATTTTCTTACATTTCTTCGCTCACTATGGAGCAACACTAAATCAAGGAATAAATATTACGCTCGCGCAGGTGAAATGCGCGATATTTATTAACTTTGGATCATTAACATTAGGAAGGATGTTATGGATTTCAGCTAATCGATTCACAACACCATACCGCCAGCATGGGCTCCCGGGAACTGGCTAGAAGAAATCAGCCGATGCAATCACTACTCTCAACTGCTACGATTCACGACTCCCAACCGCCAGAATCGGCCCCGCAGTGGGAGTCCAGTATGGGCCTCGCGGTGGGAATAGGCTAGAAGAAATCCTCTGATCGGTTCACGATTCCCAACCGCTAGTATGGGTCAAGTTCAGCTGATCGATTCACGACTCCTAACCGCCAGCGTGGGCCAAAGTCAGCCGATCGATTAACGACCCCTAATCGCCAAGTCGCGGTCGGAGTAGGACAACGTCTGTATGTGACTGTGTACATCCCTTGAAGATTTCTGCAGGTGGTGAAGGTGAGGAGAGCCAGCAGAACCCACACAGTTTTAGCACCATTCGCAGAAACCTGACGAAGCTATGCCGCAGAATCCACACAGCCTGGGTAGCATTATCAGAATCCACAAGGCCTTGTCAGCAATGGCAGAACCATCAAGGCAATTCACCAACACTCACGCAGAAGCGTACGCGTGCTCACACACACACACACACATACACACACCTAGCAAGCAATATCACACCCAAATATTTTACTGGTATGCATCCCTGAGTCAGCCATCTGTCCTGTACCCCATCTGGCCAAGGGAAGGATGCAGTGGACACTAATTATGTATCAAAAGGTTTTTTGCTGACCTAAAATGACTGTATTATCTACCAAAGTACATAAAGTATTGACACCACGGGTGTATCTTATAGGTGAAATGCATTTGAGCCCTGAAGTACAAATGTGCACCCTCAACATCTGACATGTTAAATCCATATAGAAATAGTCTGAAAGTATTGCCAAAATACGTAAAAATGTCGACACTACCTGTGTGACTTACACTCGCCATAAAACATGCCTGTAGACTCTCAAATTAAGTGCCTCAATGCCACACTGCCCGTACATGCAGTCGAGCCGACAACTGAAGGTCATATGTGTGTTTCAGACTCATCATTGTCTTGTTAGTCAACTGTTTTCTTTTTCTTAGTAACAGAGACAGCCTAACTAAACGCAAATACTGTAGTCATCGTTTTATAACCGAGAAAATTAGAATATTTTAATTTTTATCGTTATTTGAGCCAGCTGAAACGATCTGTCCTAAATCTCAAGACAGATTCTTCTAGAAATGTTCAGTTTATGGTGCACTTGCTGTATCATTAGGCATATCTTCAGTGTTGTTGCAACTGCTTCATTCTGAGTACATTCACTTTCCTCCTCCATTCCATGAAGATCCATGGATATTAAGGCAGTTCATGATATTCAGCATCTGTTCTGTTCTTTCACGTTGCGTAATCTCATCAACGCACCTCCTACTAGGTTTCTGTCTCCATCTTCCCTGGCTAACCCACCATCGAATCCTCTGGCTGCACATCCCATGCGCTTCTGTCCTTGCTTCTTTCCAGTAATCGGTACACGCTTTCCACTCCAGCGTGTTCCCCTAACAGTTACTCTGGTTTCCGGCCTCTCCTGAAAATCAACAACACATTCCTGTCCATGATTTACAGACAAAAACTTGCTTTTCTTCTCAATAGAAGTTCATGTCTAACTGACGCAAGTCTCTGCTTGTAATATACTCTAACGGAAAGAATTACGTTTCGGACACTTTGGTAGATTCCTTTTGAATAGTGTATTACCTTCACCTAAAACATGTCAACCATTATGTTGTTGTCTTTCATTTTCCATTCAGTCCTTGTTTTCAGCTGCCATAAATACGAAACCTATTTCGCTTGGTTTATGTCTCCATTGTTACATTTTTTGCATGTTATTTATACATTAGTGCTGTTTTACTATTGCTGATTTTCAATCCTATCTTCATACTAACTTCATTAAGTTCCTTAAGGTGGTACTATGATCCTTCGACTGGGAAAAGAAAGAAGAAAAATGCATTAGTGGTATTTACCTTCTACATTTTAGTATGTTTCCAGTACAATGACATGAATATTTCAAAGTGTCACTAACGGTTTCAACCTGCCAACGCTTCTATTCAGAGTCTCAAGAGACATTGACTGCATTGTAGTTTCAGTAATCAATCATAAGACTCTTTTGATGCAGCTGTCGATGTTACTCTATCCTGTACAAGTCTCTCCATCTCCTAATAATCACTGCAAAACTACATCCTTTACAATCTACATATTCTATTCGTCTGTTGGTCTCCCTCTACAATTTTTACACCCCAACCCTTGCAATGCTTCAATTCAAATACTAAATTTTTGATCACTTGATGTCCCACAACATGTCCTGTCAACTAGTCTCTTCTTTTAGTGAAGCTGTTCTCCGAATTTCTTTTCTCCACAATTCCACTCAGTATGCGTCATTAGTTGCATCATCTTTCCATCTAACCTTCAGTATTATTCTGTGGTGCCACATTTAAAAAATTTCGATTTTCTTCTTGTCCGTACTGTTAATGTCCATGTTTCATCTCTATGTAAGACTACAGTCCTGACAAGTACCTTCAGAAAAGATTTCCATTTAGTTCACTGTGTATCATCAGCAAAACTTAGCGTTATTGTTTCTTCTCCCTGAACTTTAATTTCTTTTCCAAATTTTTCTTTGGTTTCCTTCACAACTTGCTCAATTTATAGGTTAATTGACAAAGCTGTCTCGCTTCCTTTTCGGCCAGAGATACCCATTGATGCCCCTAAGCTATTATCACTGCAGCCTGGTTTTTGTACAAATTATAAACAGCCCTTTGTTCTTTTTGTATTTCATACCTGCTATCTGTTGAATTTCAAAGAGTGTATTCCAGTTAAAACTCTCTACAGATTTCTCTTAGTCTACAAATGCTATAAAGATAGGTTTCTTCTAAAAGAAGTTGAAGGGTAAGTATTGCTTCGCAGGTTCCTACAATTTATCTGACATCCAAAATTTTCTTCCCTGAGATTGGTTTCTAACAGTTTCTCCATTATTCTGTAATTACTTCCTGTAAGTAATTTGTGTACATGGCATATTAAAGCGATATGTCGGTAATATTCACGCCTGTCAGCAACTGTTTTCTTCTGGAACCGTGAGGGTATTTCACCTGCTTCATGCTTCTCACACTCCATTTAGAATAGTTTTGTCACGGCTGGCTCTCCCTTGGGTGTCAGTAGTTCTGAGAGAATGTCGTCTACACCAGAGGCCTAGATCTTCCTGTGCTCGTCGAAGTCCTCTCTGAGTATCATGTCTCTCATCTCACCTTCATCCAAGTCCTCTTCCATACCCAGAATATTTTGTTAAAAACATTTCCCTGGTATAACCCCTCTACTCCTTCAACCTTCCAGCTTTCACTTCTTTGCTCTGTGATAATTATCCATCTGACCTCTTGATATTCATACCACTACTTATTTTTTCTACAACGTCCTTTTGAATTTTAAATAGATGGTATCGACCTTTCCCTGCTGATATACCCTTCTATATAATTAGATTTGTCCTCTAGCCATGTCTGCTTTGAAGCTTCGCACATCCTGCCAATCTCATTTTTTAGATTTTCGTATTGCCTTTCTCCTGCTTCATTTGCGAATTTATAATTTTTTTTCCTCTCAAAGATTAAACAAAATCATTGTATATTCTACAAAATTTACCAAATAATTACACTGTCTTACAAAAGAAGTGAAACGCCCAGAACGCATGAGTGGATCTCAATGTAACTTGAGGTGTTGTATTTACACACCGCCACATCTCGTCACATAAAACACTGATCTGAGTAATGAAAGAAGCCGAGAGCCATTTATTTGCCATCGTATTATATTTAACTACGCGTTGTAATGATGTATTTTGACGATTTACAAAGATAAATGAATACAGCGCCACTGACGCACCTAAGAGACTATAGATTAATTCAGCGCACACGTAAAAACATTGATATCACTCTCTTTTAATTTCCTGTATAATACGGACGCACCATTACATAGTCGTCATTGTAAGATTTGTAATTTGTTTACACCTATTGGTAAATACTGGTATTTTGTTGCGTGTGAGACTGGTATGTGTGAAAAACACATAGAGGTTAATGAATGGACATTTCTATGTGATTTATAAACTTTTATGGACATAACAAACCACACAGGCTCTGTCTTTCTTATTGACGTAAGTGTTAACACGTTATATGTGTTTCTAATTATAGTGTCAGTTACTCTAAATTTGTGTTTGCTTCAGTTGTTGGACAACCTTGATCATTTACTTTCTATGCGCCAAGATTTTTTCACAGAGCCAACAGTGTCCGACTTGTCATTGTGTTGACATCACGGTCGAGGCCGACATTATCATACTACTTTTATTTCACCCCTTGTAATATTCTTCAAACTCTGTTGTAAACTGGTCCTTAGGTACATTTTCAATGCGAGTGACATCCGGGTATTTCTTAGCAATCTTCACTTCTCAAATCATACATTGTTCGCACAAAGCCTCACTATTCCATGACTGTAGGCTGCACTATCTAAACGGGAAAGGGAGCCACGCAAGTGTATGTTGCTTCCCGTTCTCAGTCTGATAATAATAATAATAATAATGATAATAATAATAATATTTCCTTACATCAGATGTGGTGCCCGAACATGGACGTCAAACAAAATCGTAGCTAATCCTCTTGTTTTTAATTTTCTGGAAAGGACGGACGTGGATCATATTGTGGTGACTACCAACACAAAGATAAAATACAGCTGGAGGACGTAATTTAAGTTGAGAGTCGTTTCAAGACAACGCAAAGTGAGGTGAATCCTTTGTGTTGGCGAAAACCCCGCTTCCGTAATGCATTTTCTGACATTCAGATGCTGTGCGCATTTAACATGCATCTTTCCCGGCAAACCCCGCTCCATTTCGTAAATTTATTCAGATTAGTTATCTCAAAGACGTTTCTTTGCAAATTTTTAAATTTGGTTAAAGTGCAAAATTTTTATTGTTTTACTGCAATTGTCTGTAAATGTTCTCTTGTTGTCATTCTTGTCATTCAAATCCAAGATGGTGGAAAAACAGCGTTGGTGACGGACAGAAACGTTATCTTCAATTGTTTACGTTTAGTGGTATCCATATTGTTTCTTTCGTGTTGTGCTATTCTATTTTCATTGCCGCCCGTGACAATAGACTGTTTTAATAACTCAGAGGTAAACACCCCGTGTGAGCCGTACAGTAGTGTATCTAAAAGTGTTACCAGTGGTTCTATCGCGAAATCTTTGGTTGAAAACACGGCAGAAGACAAGCGAGTGGATAATTCCTCAGGTGAACTTTGCGAGAAAAACGCGGGTAAATACCAGCTCCGCTTGCGTGTAATTTCTAATCGCGCGGAATCCCGGAAAGGCATGTTAAATACTGAGGACGAGGAGCCTGAGCTGAGATTCGGACAAACATCGCAGATGAGTCAATTGGATAAACTTGACATGTGTATTGAAATGTGGCAGAGAGATAGATGTGAACGGGAAGAGGAAAAACAGAGAGAAAAACGAGAACGTCATGAGAAGGAAAGGCAACGTTAAGAGAAAGAGAGGGAGCCGGGCGAGAAACAAGCATTGTTATTCTCCAATTTAAAAACAGACATGGAAACTAAACTTGACTCAGTGAATAATAATTCAAAGACCGAATTAAAAGCGGATATTGGTAAACTCGTATCACAGATGGTAACAGTAACGGCAGAAATCGACTCAGTCAAAGGTAATATGAAAACAAATTTGGTGCAGTAGAAAGGAAGACAGACTCTGTAAAGGACAAACTAAAAGAAGGCCTCTAACATGAAGTAGATGCGGTTAAAACCGACTTACGTGCAGAAATAGATAGCAACATTTGCACAGTAGCAGACCAAATTGTGAAGTTAGAAAATGGTATGAAATCAATCGCCGACCAATTGCAGCTCTAAGTAACCGCGTGCCACTCTGAGGCAGCGAAGACTCTGAAAAAAGTACGTTGATGTGTCTCGAAAGATCAACGAGCTTGAAGATAATATCAAGTAAAAAGGCGGTAAAATGACAGAACTGTCAGAAGAAATGTTTAAATTGAATATTGAAAGCAAAATAAAGCATGGCTTAGATACGTACACCACAGAACTGAATGAGAGATACGAAGATTGGGTGGAGACGAAAGAGAGAGAAATTTCCGACAAGGTAACGAACGAGCTCAAAGACGCCGTAAAATCAGCCACATTGGAAGTCTTAGTTGCTCCCGGAACTTCGAGAGACACAGTCTGCAGCGCGTTAGGGCAGATTCGACATGTCTTCATGACCAATTTACCAGAGTGGAATCGCAGACGTGACGGCCAAATTGAGACAACGCAACACCGCTTATATTATCCCCAAAACAATGACGCACAGTGCGAATTCCAAAGCGAATTCAAAATGGTTCAAATGTCTCTGAGCACCATGGGACTTAACTTCTGAGGTCTTAAGTCCCTTAGAACTTAGAACTACTTAAACCTAACTAACCTAAGGACATCATACACATCCATGCCCGAGGCAGGATTCGAACGTGCCACCGTAAGGGTCGCGCGGTTCCTTACTGTAGCGCCTAGAACCGCTCGGCCACTCCGGCCGGCCCAAAGTGAACTACCAACCGTCAACAACTTGCCGGAATATTTCGACCGTCAGCAACAAGCTTCCGCACGATCAGTACCGTAGCAGGACTAGCAACCTTTACAACCGGAACAAGTCGCTCAAGTATCGCTCTCAAATGTATTGAAATAAGAGAGCATGTTGAAGCATGGAGTCTTTCAAACATTCATACCAGAGAAAAGAAACAATCACCCTGTCGTGTTTTAAAAGGATTTTCTGGCCTATTCGCAGAAAGTTGGTCAGACCGCCAACGCATACAGTCTGTTATCGGATTCATTCAAGGAGAAAATGAGTTATGGGGAACATGGATACTCGATAGATGTCGTACCATGCCGAATTGGAACAGCTATTTTTGCCTAAGTTTTGGAGCTCAGGAGTACAGCAGAGACTGCGGAAAGAAGTATACAATTCCGAAACTTTTCACGCCACATTTGGGAGTCTAAGGAGGTATTTCGAGAAGTAGTTGAAGAATATTCGCTATTGGAGTACCCCAATCATCACTAAAGATGTAATAATGATTTTCAAGTCTAAATTGCCTATATCGATAAGGAAAAAGTTGGTAAACGTTCCTGATGACGACCAGGAGATGTTCTTATCCATGTTGGACAGTTTAGACCTCATCCATGAAGACGCCCGTGTTCAGAACAACCACAATTACGGTTATCAAACGCCAAGCGCACCGGCCGCCGACATCCACGGCAGCGCGAGCGGGAACAGTCAGGGTAGCCAACAGGAAAACGCGATCTGTGAGCCAAGTGACGGAAGGAATAATGGCAACTATAGGCATGGAAACCAGCGGAACAGACGTAACAATAATTGCAGATACAACACTATTTATAATGACAATCAGAGAAACTATGGCTATGGCTACAAACGAAATAGATACGGCAACGGTTACCAACGTAACAACTACGGTGGGAACCACTACGGAAAACAAAACGATAGAGGCCACCAAAATCGGTCACGAAATCATAACAATTTTCAGCGGCAGAACCAATTCATGCAATACCAACAAAATGCGCCACCACAGCAGGCAACGAATGCAAATAATCTGCAGCTGTTTAAACAAAATCAAAAGTCGCGTGGAACATGTAATCCGCCCATATTCTACACCCAAGTCAGTCCACCGCCGAACTTTAATTTTACCAACCAACCGGAATTCATACCCACGGGAACATGGTACCCAAGCTCTACAGTGACGATAGCTGAAGACAACAGCACGAGCGCTACGTCAAACGGTAGTAGCTTATCCCAAAGGAAAGCGGAAAACTAGAAGCAGCTAGTCCAAGCCTCTGTGCGTTGACGGCGGAATGCGTTTGTAACCACGTTCGAGCAGACAGTCAACAACCTATACCCACCGGTCAACCGGTTACACGCCAGCAGAACTAATGTCGAATCAAACGGAACGCAACGAGTGGATCGATTCTATACCTAAAATTCAGAGTGATGAAAATGAAACTCGATGAAAAACTCAGACGGGTCATGATATCACTTACTGTTCATGCGAACACCAGGAAGAGAGCACACGATAAGAAGGTCGGGAAAGTGGTAGACTACAAACTTAATGTAAAAGTATTAGTGAGGACGCATTACAAACCTTCATTACTGTACCATCTAAATAAAAAGACCACTGAAAGACAAGAAGAAGAATGAATCCACGAGTCAAGACACTGCCGCACAGACAAGAGGAAAGTGAAAAGAAAATTACTAAAGAAAGTCGCCGACCAGATGCACAGGAGAAATTATCGGATTAGTTTTACGTTAGTTATTAAGAAGATGAAGAAGTTATACACGACTGATGGCCATGGATGCCAATTTATATTGAGGTTTTATTTCAATACAAAGGAAGGACGTAGCCGGTGAGCCGACTTCCGACATTCTACATGATGAATTTTGTTAGATGTAAGACGAAGATAATTTGATCCGAGGAACGGACGGCGCGACACGATGGAGTGAGAACAATTGTTCGTAACCACCGCACGTAACGTCAGATATAGACGCGCGAATGATGAAAGTAATTCCAACGGCAAATGAGATAATGAACCACGTGGACTGTGCGGTAAGAAGAAAAACAAGGCAACGTACTACGTGACCCTGACGGCAAACTCGCACGGAATTTATCAGTCATTTGTCCCTTGACGCTCCTGGCTTAAATATTTACGGTTCGCCGCGCGAAGGGAATACTACACAACGCAGGAATTCGGGATATTGACAACACGCCTATTCAAAATGAAAGTTTCCATATTTAAAGATATGATCGAGCTACTAGAATATTGGAGAGTTAAAAGAACGAAGACCAAAATGTTTTTCTATTAATCAAGAAGTGTGCAACCAGTATATGGGAGTTATACATGAGTCTACGAATTTAAATCTGTACTGTTCTACTATTAGAAGTCAAATGTAAATATCACCACCCACAAGGAGGCAACGTGATATAGACATCGTAAACAAAAAGTAAAGAGATAGAAAATAGTATTAGAGGTAAATCTAGAAGTAATTTGGTTACATTGATACCTCTGATGTGGCAGAAGTGTCACCGAAATTTTTTTGTCTTCAAGATTTCGAGGAACTTTAACATTTTCTTCTCACTATGTATGTATGTATATATCCATGAATTCGTACCTATCCTATTCCCATCCTAAGTGACCATCAGTAGTTGAATGGAGGACATGTAAACGGAATACGAACACACACTGGATGCAAAGGATTCTCACACTTCGTGCCTCCGCGCATCTTCCAAATTTCTTTTAACCCTTTCGATAACTTTCGCTCCGCGATCGAGTATTTTGTGATAGGATTTTACCGTGAATAGTCAGTTATCGGTCATTTGTCATCTTTGTCAATTTTGTCTACTGGAACACATGAAATTGAAAATCCGAATGCCTTGAGAGTTCCAGTTGGATAAAATCGCGTTCTCGCTGTTGCATGTAGGCAGTTCATCTGTTGGCACACAATTCTCTGTGATGCACAATCAATGGAAGTGAATGGTTTAAAAATCATAAACAAGAAAGTAACGGAAATCTGAAAAAAAACCTATTAATTTTAAAGAGTATCTTTGAGACGGAATTCCAAATTAAAATTACTCTGAAAGTGAAACTGAACGTCTATACCGAAACCAAAGGAACTGACTAGTAAATAAACTGTCCATACTAGTGATTAAGCCAACATTGAGACTAGTAGCAATTTTTCTTCGTAAACTGAAACGAACAGAATATGGACATGTGCACCGTTCATGTGAATCAACGAGTGACAAAATTATAAACTTGTGTTTTACTCATGTGAATCGGAAGTGACTACGTTCAAGTGTATAATCAACGATTAACACAAAACATTACGCGTTAGGCAGTCATAATTATAACCAGTGCTACGAATTTGCATTGCAGCGTGCATATTGAAAATTTTTAATGTCTTTACCTGCAGGCGAGTCTCCCAGTTTGCAGACAACGAACTACAGCAACGATCCAAGAACCACAAAGTGAAGTTCGCCCTGTAGTGAGCTTCGCAGATCCGTCGAACACACTCACGGTGCAGTCACGTAATGAGTTATCAACGGAAAGGCAATAATTCAAAGGCACCTTACCTAAACCGCGCGTACCGACAACAACCACCAAGCCTGTACTGAGTGCGAACGGACAGGCAAGTCACGGTAATATTGGCATGCGTCGCCTCTGACAATGCTAGCTGATTGACGTTAACGGCCGCATGCCCAGCGGCAATTCAAAATATGTACATGGAAATATCCCCTAATATAGAGACCAGTATAGAAATAAATGCGTCCAAACTAGGGACTTACGTGAAGTACCGAGTGTACACTAAACAGGAAAAGTGGTATAGTCATTTCGGAGCGAAAATAAGATATTACTGAACAGTGTATAAATGAAGCGAGCGAGTACTCACGCTAGCTTTGTAGATCTGATGTTCACATCCTTATCCTTTACCCTATTAGTGATGTAAGCTTAGTGTTAAGCAGAACCTAACTCAGGTTTTCTTTATTGTTTCATGACAAAAAACAAGCACCAAGACGAACACACGTCACGGACATTTATCTACATGAACGAGCATTTAACATAATGAGACTCCAGCTTCAGAAAGTCTTTCTCTTGCCCACCAAACCATGTCCAGGTGCGGCGAGACAAAACCACAAACTACCATCGACAACCCACAGAGAAGAACGTCAAAGTGTTTTGTGTTCGTGTGCAACATGAACGTTTATTATTGTAAATTTAAGCGATAAGCAAATGCCGTGCAATTCACACATTAAAAAAGCTATACAAAAGAGACAAACCCCAGAACTAAATAAAACCTCGTTCAAATGTACAGAAAATGATTAGTGTATAATACATGTACCTTTGATTGTCATGTTAGATTATAAGTTTCTCTCTTTTCAGCAGGACTGAATTTATCAAATTTAAGAATATGAAAATTAGGTCAACCTGTTGTACTATTATACTGGGTGATCAAAAAGACAGTATAAATTTGAAAACTGAATAAATCACGGAATAATGTAGATAGAGAGGTACAAATTGACACACATGCTTGGAATGACATGGGGTTTTATTAGAACCGAAAAAAGAAAAAAATACAAAAGTACAAAAAATGTCTGACAGATGGCGCTTCATCTGATCAGAATAGCAATAATTAGCATAACAAAGTAAGACAAAGCAAAGGTGATGTTCTCTACAGGAAATGCTCAATATGTCCACCATCATTTCTCAACAATAGCTCTAGTCGAGGAATAACGTCGTGAACAGCACTCTAAAGAATGTCCGGAGTTATGGTGAGGCATTGGCGTCGGATGCTGCCTTTCAGCATTCCTAGAGATGTTGGTCGATCACCATACACTTGTGAGTTCAGGTAACCCCAAAACCAATAATCGCACGGACTGAGGTCTGGGGACCTGGGAGGCCAAGCATGACGAAAGTGGCGGCTGAGCACACGATCATCACCAAACGACGCGCGCAAGAGATCTTTCACGCGTCTAGCAATATTTTTGGTTCTAATAATACCCCATGTCATTCCAAGCATGTGTGTCAATTTTTACCTCTCTATCTACATTATTCCGTGATTTATTTTCAAATTTATACTGACTTTTTGATCACCCGGTATTTCAAGGAATGAAGGTCACGGCCGATCCATAGACAGACGAACACAAATGACCGTGGCACCGACCACAGTAGACGGAAGCATAACAGTGCGAAAACAATAGCCTTTAAGTTCAAGGCGTAAGCACTTCTATGCACTTATCTGATAAATATTATGGATGTTATGATGTATATGTTATGTTAATTTAAAAGTGTGATTTTGACGATTTATGTGAGTGCATGTACTGTGTGCAACTACAGCATCACTGGATTTACGTGTGGATCACGAGAATGCAGTAGGAGCTCCCGTTCTCCACACGGGAGGCGATGAGGTGTTGTATTTTCACACCACCACATCTCGTCACATGAAACACTGATTTGAGTAACGAAAGAGGCCAAGAGCCATTAATTAGCCAATGTGTAATATTTATCTACGCATTGTAATGATGTATTTTGACGATTAACAAAGAGAAATGAATATAGCGCCACTGACGCGCCTAAGCGACTATAGACTAATTCAGCGCGCATGTAAAAACATTTGAATATTACAAATACCAAGCGTGCAACCTGTCGTCCGCTACCTGACGATATCATTCTCTTTTCATCTCCTGTATAATACGGACGCACCATTACATAGGCGTCATTATAAGATTTGTAATTTGTTTAAAGGTATTGGTAAATACTGTTATATTGTTGGGTGTGAGACTGGTATGTGTGAAAAACACAGAGTGGTTAATTAATGGACATTTTTACGTGATTTATAAACTTTTAGGGACATAAAAAACCACTCAGGCTCTGTCTTTCTTATTGACGTAAGTGTTAACACGTTATATGTGATTCTAATTATAGTGTAAATTCCTCTAAATTTGTGTTTGCTTTAGTTGTTGGACAACCTTAATCATTTACTTTCAATGTGCCAAGGTTTTTTCACAGAGCCAACGGTGTCCGACGTGCTATTGTCTTGACAGAACAATCGAGGCCGACGTTAACATACTACTTTTGTTTTCCCTCTTGTAACATTCTTCAAACTCTGTTGTAAACTGGCCCATAGGTACATTTTCAGTGCGAGTGACGTCCAGAAATTTCTTAGCAAACTTCACTTCTCAAATCGTACATGCGTAGTTCGTACAAAGCCTCCCTGTTCCACAGTGGTACGTTACGCAACATTACAGCAGGTATACTCGTTGTAAACGCTCCGGTCGACCATGTCTGACCACGAAAACCAAGGGTTGCCTTATTGTTCCAGAAGCATATAATAACACTTTGACGTTTACGCCTCATATTCTAGAATAAGTAATGAACTGCCTGCAATACGAGAAGCATGACCTTATAATGAATGGGAGTAGCACTATTAACAATGAAACGTGGCTATGCACTCTTATCGGGGGCGGGGGGGGGGGGGGGGGGAGGGCATGTGGCGTACCCGCACTCCAACCGCGTGCTGATATTGCCGACGCCGTAGAGCTGCTACTGCCACAGCTCTCGCAGTGGAGTTGAGACACGATGCACGATGACGTAGGTCCCCGTTGGTGAACGGGAGACAGAAATGCGATTTCGTACGATGCATGCTTCTTCTGATTTATGATTGAATGATTCATTGCCGGATATAATGTAGTTGTTAAATCTTATCCGCATCGTACACACCACCAATTGCGAGGAAACATTGTAATTTTCAGTCTTCTCGTACGTTGTTGGCTCGTTCCTATGGAGTTATTGAACCTGTATGAAGCAATTTCCACAGACACTCTTTGTTCACGTCTGAGTGAACCTACGCCGTAATGTTAAAAAAATGTTCAAAAGTTCTCTTTTCAATGAATGAAGTAGGTATTTTGATATTCAGTTTAAATTGTCCCTGCTGGACAGTCTGGTTAACTATCATTGATTACATCACTTAATAATGTATTCCACGCTTGATATTTCACTTGGAACGATCAGTCTATTGTTCTTTGGCCACTAAATACTTTATGACTTTCGCACCAAACGCACACGCAGTTCGTTGATAAAGTCAGTTCTATTAAAATTAAGTATCTTGACAATTACGACAACTTGACTCTTCAGCGTAATTGCATTATCTTCGAGAAGTCGTGTAATTGTGTCCTACTCGATACTAATGGAGTGTAATCCTTTAATAAACTATCCTCTCTTCTCTTTGTTCCAACCGTTTGAAAATCAAGTCCAGTATTCACTAGTTTCGTCAATAAAGTTCAATTAACCCGTTATGCACGGTTAAACGCGTCTATCAGTTCCTGTCTCTGCTTAGAAAATCTGTTTCTGAAGTTCGTGAATCACGTCATGCACGAAACACTTCTTAACGCAAAACAATCTCGTCGCGTTCCGTACTCTCAATAACTAAGAGAAGAATTGTTCTCGCCATTCTTTACAGGACGAGAGCTAGCAAGTGACTTCTTCTGTGAAAGAGTATTGTAAGGGCACTGAATTTCTTCGTTGGGCTTACAGCTCTCTTCCACATAAAAGTTATCTCTGACTAACATCACTTTGGACTTAGCTTTCAAGATATTAATTGCAGTTATCACTTGGATATTTGTCCATTAAGTAAATCTGAGGTTTCTTCCTCCTCTTTTCATAACAAAAACTCTCAGTGATGTATAATGATGTTGTTATCAAAACTTCTTGGTGTTAGCTTATCGGCCAAGATAATTCTTCCCTAATTCATATTATGATATTCTGTCTTATTTGACTTTACGGGGGTCGTTGGGGTGTTATAGACACCATTCTTACAATGTTTTGGAGAGGGGCGGTGGTGTTACTACAGGTGTCAAAGTGTTGGGAGCCATCAGGTACATCTTCAGACCACAGATATTACTATGTGAGGGAACTTTGAAGGCACAATGATTCGTCATCGACATCCTGCTTCCTCTAGTGTTACCTCTTATGATGACAGTTTTCAACAGGACAACACTCATCCACATACGGCACATGTGTCTACGAAATGTCAGTACGATGTTGAGGCAATGCTCATGGAAACAGCAGTATTCGTAAAGTACTATTAAAATATTAATTAAAATTGAGCCTTGATCAAATACAAAGCATTTCCATTGCACTTAATTTTTTTTAAATGGCTCTGAGCACTATGGGACTCAACTGCTGTGGTCACCAGTCCCCTAGAACTTAGAACTACTTAAACCTAACTAACCTAAGGACATCACAAACATCCATGCCCAAGGCAAGATTCGAACCTGCGACTGTAGCAGTCGCACGGCTCCGGACTGCGCGCCTAGAACCGCGAGACCACCGCGGCCGGCAAAATTTTTTTTTAGTAATGGTGCAGATAGCCCTAGTAGAGGGTACAACGACTTCATGAAAGGTTATGTAACTGCTGGTGACTTGTATATGTATGAAGTTACGTTGACATCCAGTGGTCTTCTGCGTATTTCACTCATTTTGTAAGGCAATGTAACTACCTAGCTGATGTTATAGAATAGACAGTCATTCTGTGAGAGGAAAAAAATATATAAAAACGCACCAAATGAAACAGGCAAAAGGCAAATATACGTCTAAAATACGAGACTGATAAGAAGTGGAAAATGGCTAAAGAAAATTGGCTGGAGGAGAAAAGCAAGCAGATAGAATGTTATGGCTCTCGGGGAAAGGTAGATACAGTCCACAGGAAAATTGAAAAGGACTTCGGAGGAAAGAGAATTAATGTACGAACATAAAGAGGTCAGATGGACGATTACTTCCTAACTGAATCAGTGAACGCATCCAGACCAGAAGGTTGCAACGTGATTCTGATAAGTGGGCTCGTATTCCCTAGAACTTTGTAAATTTGATTTTAATTTGTAGTCACTGAGACAATATCACATACCCTGTTAATTTTCATTTCATTTCCTTCTACTCCTCTGGGTGCTTCAACTATTTGCTGGACAGTATGTATAGCTATTCATGGAAAATAATGAAATCATACCTTCAGGAACATTGTCACCTACACGAAGTCTAGGGATCTATATTAATGATATTCTCTTTGTTAAGTCAATTACATCTGTCGTTTCAGTCACGTCTGCTATCACGATTTCCTTGTTTAATGCGAAATTAATTTCACATTTGATATTATTATTATTGTTATTGTTATTCGTTTGTTTGAATAACGGATGTCGAGAATGAAGTTGATACCTGTGTGATATCTCTACTTACCGGTCCATTGTAAGATACCGTAATTCTCACAACTGATTAAATTAAATAAACCAGTAGAAAAAAATGAAACGTAAATTCATTCCATTTAGTTGGTATCTTATTGTTAAAATCAGAGAAGACAATTTCTTGCGAAAAGTCGTAATACTTTTAGTGTTACGATAATCTTGATGCAGTATTTCAGTTCCATCCCTTATCGAAAAACTCGTGCGAATATCAACTGGAAGTACCACATTTAATACTTCTTCAAGAGCCAGCTCAGAATAAATACACCACATTGTGTTATGCCCCAAAGTATGTAGTATTCTGCCACTGAAAACACGTCAAGGAGAAATAGAATCCGTGCTGATATCAAATGCATTCAGCCTTTGGTGTCATTCATGGATCAACTTGCTGTTGGTTTGACCTCATATGTTAGTTGAACAGTCTGTACTTTGTAAAGAATTAAGTGCAGAAATCACTGATACAAACACAAGTTGCTGATGTTTGTCACAACATTCGTGCTACACGTTGGGTCTGTAGATAACTGTTGATTTATTTCCAGTGATGGTAGTTTGCGTTTCATAAGCGTAATAAGGCTTTTGGAACGAGAAACCGTATATGAAGAACAGTACTACGTGTTGGTATAATATCTTATACTTTCTCTCCTTTGTATGACTTCTTAAGCTCATTCTTTTTCGTGCTGATTACCATTTCGAGCAATGGGTGCGATCAACCGCTATTTCACCTTTCCTTCGTAACTTTAATCGAGTATGACGAAAGTCAACTTTTGTTTATTTCCTCCACATCAGTGCATGAACATAATTTTTACCATTCTCTGAATTGGTACGAGCGGTAAAATGAATTACAACTTGGTATTATTCATTAATCCGAAAGACCAGAGTGAAAACAGGACAATAAGAGACCTGAAAAGTAACAAAATGTAACAGATTTGGCTCTGCACAAGCATACAATAACAAAGTAAGAGATATTGTCTAGGGAAGGCACACCGAAGATAGAGGGAAGAAAGTTTAGGGTTTATGTCTTTCCGACACTGAGGTCGTTAGCGACGGAATAATGACAGAAAAAAACGAAGTTCTACGAAAATATTGAAATCTTCAGACTTGTCCACACAGTCAGTGTACTTCCTCGCTCGTTGTGGTGCATGGTATCTCTCTAAAGAGAAAGCTTAATGTGTTTCAGCGATAAAGCTATAAAAGATCTGCGCAACACGGATGTCAGCCGATCAGATTACTGTTTGATTTCTGTGTTAAAGGATAAACGATGCCAAGGCCCAAGAAGTGATCTCACAGATTTGCACGTTGCCCGACATCTGCATTCGAAATCTGTAAACGGAGTGACTGCGTGGTTCGATCCACACCTACCAGATAGCGCCTGCATACACCCCGCCTGTTGCTTCAGTGTGGAAGGGCTGGTTCCACCGGTTGGTGCTGCCATCACCGACGGCCTGTAATACTACGTAGTACAAAGTAGCCGCCGCGCTCTGAGCACAATTTTTGAACGGGATGTTAGTATGTCCATTCACTGTCTTACTAGATCATAGATATTCCACGATATCTCAGAACTGTTTATACAAGTCATTATGAGACATTCAATGTGTTATTTATAATGGCGTGAAAGTAGACGATACAATATGACTCGTCAGAATCTTCAACTTAGACACAATGGTTCCTTTCCTTCTATGATATAATATCTGAGTTGAACAATGTCTTTCCTGAGAGAACTTAAGCTCTTTGTGTGTTCAAACTGACGTATTTTCACTTAGCAGCCTTAAATAAATGTAGTTTCTGTCTAGTATCTGACTTTCGAAAAATACTGATGCAGATACCCGACTGAGGCCTGTCCTTTTTTTCTGTTTTAGACAGTTCATATAAACAAAACTGACAGAAAGTGAGAGATTCTGGGCATTTAGGCCCTCATCGCGCAAGCGTTCTTCTGTTTTCGTTGATTACTTATTCTAGACAGTTTCTATTGTTTGCAGCAGCAAAAGGGACACCTAAATAGCACGTAGTTTGTATTAATAGCGACTTAAGTAAGTCTTGAAGTTCTGTTTCTTGTTGTTGCTCAGTATCGGCCCCAGAATACCAAGTAGCACAACTGCACATCCTTTTCTAACACTACAATATTTTACTCTGATTTAAAATCTAGTCGTTATCAACGTATCCCTGGATTATGATACTTTGTGTGGAAGTATTTTTGAAACCTAATGTTATTTGGCCTCGCAATTCTGTACACTGGCACGGACGCTGCCTTGTGACCCCTCGGCCGGTTTGATTTTAGTATTTGTCTTCTGAATTTCTTCTCCATAGGAGATTAATACCATAAACGCCTCTTGAAGCTTTAGCGCATCATGTTATAAGAAAGTATCGAAACGAAAGCATCAGAATGGATAGCAGCTCATCTGACATACTCAGGTCCAAAGAGGTCTTTGGATTATTATAGAGGAGAACTCTGGTTGTTATACAGTTTCTTCCTCTTCTGCAGGGAGCGCTCGACCATTATTATATCTCTCTTCATGCTTTTTTGTGGTTCCGTACGTTACTCGATAAATATGGAACGCTTATATGGCCATTTTGTTCTTCAACTGTATGCCCAACTGTTAAAAACCCCTTTTTCTCAGAAATGAGGTACGAATCAAGTTAAAATTAATATCAGGTACAAACGTTTACAGTCCATTGGCGGTGGAAAAAAAAGGACGCTTTTAATTCAGTGCCGTTAGATACGACCGTTTGTGTAAATCGCAAACTTGGTCATCGAAACCTAGAGGGTACTTCCCCTTGACGTAGAGTCATGAAATTAGGAAAGAAGCGAGTATTTACAGTACAACCAAAGGATAAAAAAGGAAAATTCTTAATTTGTGATCATATCATACCAAAAAAAAAAAATTGTCATTTTCATCTGGCAGTCTGTCTGTCTGTCCCTTGGTTAAGACTCCTTTACCTCATGAACGGGTAGATGCATCAAGTTGAAATTTATGTCACATACTAAGATCTGTAGTCCCTTGGCGACGTGATAATAATGTTCTAAGACAATGTAACCAAAAGATACGGCCGGTTATCTCATATATTTTGATACACGGAAACTACCACATCAAAAGCTATAGTGTACATCCGCTTGACTTAGAATCATGAATTTTTTGGAAGAAGAAAGATTCCACAGTACAAGTAAACATAAAATTAGAAATTTCTTATTTTAATTACATCACACGAAAAAAAAAAATTCAATCTTCAAACACTCTCGAAAGTCATGGAATTCATCGGAGCGATACACTCTCAGCATCAATGTCGATAACATATTAAATCGTCGAGATTCTCGATTCCTGGAACTGATGAACTGTCTGTATACATAATTAAATTGGTACGGAGCCAACATCTCGAGTCTTGCTCGCACTTGGCCAATTCTTTCTTCTTATTTGACATTACAATAGCATTATGGTTACATAAACCAACTGTCTTAAAATTAGGTATAATATTACTGTCTTCAAATTATGAATATGAGCATGATATGGCTTGGTTTATGAGGTAGTGCACTAAAGTCGCGTACAGATTATTTTCGCAAAATTCTATATTTTTCACACAGTCTGAAGTTCTTTGTTCAGCATGAACATGAGAAAGAGAAAGATTTTAAGGCCGTTACAATCCTTTTCTTAGTTTTGTATGTTAATCTCAATGGCTGGTGAGTACGGAACCATATAGTATGATCCAGGTCGCGAAAGTTTTGTTTGGTCAATGTTTAAGTCTGCAGTAAATGGTGATGGTACCTCTGTTAACTTTGTGTATTGTGTGGAATGCAGTGAACTTACCGTACACGCTATAGGGTCGTCTGACACTTCTCATATTTCACTCCATTCGTATGTGTCTAAGAAAAAAATGGCGTTTGCTGACCAAAAACTCTTTCCCATATCTGCTCAGGACAACATTACTGACAAATGTGTGGACATGTCGGCACGATACTTGAAATTATCTGAAGCTATTGGAGGTGAAGGGTTTTTGTATCTGGTTCAGACATTGTTTGACACTGCAGCGACTTGTGCAATACAGTCAGCAGAAGCTACTGTGCCTAACCGCACAATTGTTTCACGAGACTTAAGTGAAAAACCGAAAAGCCTTACAAAAGAAATTACTCCTGAGGTATTTTATTACGTAAACAGAAGTGAATGACGACCACAAATACGAGGACATGTAGGGCAAGGAGAAATCAATATCTGATATGTACAGTTTCTTATTTTTTTAATTGCGGCCTCAGATAACGCGTCTGTTTGCGACCCTGTATCTAGACTAGCCTAAAACAGGCTAAGATATTAGAAAGGAATTGTTGAGAATATTTATCTCCCTAATCACTAACGATAATAGTCTCAAAGATGTACGTTTTCGACTGATCAAGGTGCCAACAGTATCGCGGCTCTTCCTGAATATCCTACACCAGTTTTTTCCTATCGTATACTATCACAAGAAAAATTTCATTGTACCCAGTGCTATGGATCGCCCTTTATAATTTGTTGAAGTGTTCTCAACTGATATGCATGAATATAGTAGTTCAAAGTTTTTAATTGATCCAAGTGACAGACCTGCGTTAAGAATTTGAGGTTTTTGTTGTATCTCAAGCTGAAAACTGAAAGAGCTGTTGGCGTTCAGATCTACACTGTCCTTGCTCTCTTGATCCACAGATATGAAGTCCGCTGTCATGTCGCTGTACTGATATTTGTTGTACTGGAAGTAGTTCTGCGTATTTAACAGCACTGGTTTCATTGTTCGCTCATTTCTACGAAGTCTTCGTACGTGATTTGGTGTTTCATGCGTCTCTCTTCCCCCGAGCACTAAAGAGTGTCGCAGAACTGCGGGAAACTACAGTGGGAATGGCCAAATGAAAGAGGATGTGTACCGTGCACAGTCTTTGTGTATGAACTGCGCTAGTCCATGGTCAACAAAGAGACAAGATGCTTGTTACAACCTCAATAGCATTTTAATTTTTTTCTGAGTGTTCCGGATGGTCTCCTGTTCCAACGTCCTCATATCAGAGTAGCACTTGGACCCGAAATCCATAATTATTGGTTTATATATTCCTGTCTCTGTAGTCAGCTACAGTTTTTACTGTGCATGTTAATCCCTGTTGTGTTAAAACACTTCCTATCATCTTGTTCCTCCATCATACCATGTGTCTCCATGTCTCCTCGTCGACCATGCGGAGGACATCCTTACTCGTCACCTCATCAGGCAACCAAATTTTCAACACCCTTTCCATAGCACTACATCTCAAATGCTTCATTTCTCATCTTTTGTAGCATATTCAGACTTAATGATTCACTTAGCTGCAACAGTTTGCTCCGAACGTTCCGGTACATTAGAAAATATCTTCCTGAAATTGGACCAATATCGGATACTAGCAGACATCTTTTGGCTAGAAATGTCATCTATGCATCTGTAACGTGTTTATTGTGACCACTTTGCTCTTCTCGCCATAAGTTATTTTGCTACCAAGGTAGCAGAAATCTTTCATCTCGTCTCATTCGTGGTTCCAGTTGTAATGTTAAGTTATCCCTAGAAATATCAGTTTATTTCTATAACGCGAATTACCATGGGACAGGGGATGGTGTTTACATTACGCCCACCCTAACGAAATTAGTACACTCTTAGCAGCATCAACGAACTTTCAATAAGGTCTACTACCAGAGCAGCGGTGGAGGGGTAGTTTACGCCCACAGAAAAAAAATTAAAAATAAAGATTCCGCTAACTATTGTTGATATTTACTCACAATATATTTTTTGCTAGAGAGTGTTCTGAAAGTAAGGTGCTGAACCTGACAACACTGACTGTGACAGTCAATTAGAAAAGTGACAATTACTTTTAAGGTTAAAAGTTTTGGGCCAAATTTAACTTATAAATTTAAAACGTATGTGGAATCTAGTAGAAGAATTTATTAAAAATAAGAAATATTCTTTTCAGAATTTGAAATTATTAAGTAACTGATTAGATTACAGTAATCTCAAACGGTAAGCATGAAGTAGCCCCATTCCCCCCCAAAATCGCTATTACGAGGTACATTTCTACTAATTCTCATTACTTTGACATTCTTCGGATTACCCTTAATGCATAGTGTGTGCCGATTTGGCTTTTCAGTTAGAAGTCCTGCAGTTGTTCCTCACTTTTGCTTGTCCCACCATTACACACCGTAAGGTGACTTGCAGTCTGTGACTGTAAATTTAGACAGTAATGTTGTGCGAAGATTTAATGATTCATATCTTCCACCCTGAATATTAATTACAATATCTACATTTTTTTTAAATTTCTGTGATTGTTTCTTGGTTGTATTCATCCAACAGAAGTGGGGAAGGGCTACACCCTTGTGTTATACCCAGTTCTAGCTGTCAGACAACTTCTGTCTTCACTTGCTATTTTCATTCCTTCAAAATGCACACCATCTTCCACCATCTTACTTTGTCGAACTTTTTTGTAGGTCGACATGTACTGAGTGGCTGTAATCAAAATGCAGCTACTCGACGAGGTCAAACGAGGGCTGTAATTATCGTATGGAAGCGAAAGTTGGTAGATTGCTAATGCGTTAATGCGGAATCGATTTAAGCTGGAAAAACCTAGATTCCATTTTGGCCACTAGGTGCAAAACTTGGGCTATACGCTGTATAACGGTGTGACATCCACGCTGTCGTTTGGCAAGCCATAACGTGACTGAACATTATGGCTACCTAGAAGAAAGACCGTGGACTGTTAGAGAAACTGTTTTTGTGACACACAGCAATTACAGCGCTGCATTGAGAGACTGAAAGATTTGAGTGGAGACCCAGTGCCTTTGAATGCTTTAAAGGTGATGACAATGAGCTTACGTAGTGAGCTTGGTGGGACACCTGGACAGGTAGTGCGTCCTACCTCGTTTGAAGTCATTGGTGAGGTTTCTGTTGCTGTAACTGAGCATCCAGCACGTGTCCCGAGCAGAGCTAGAGCTGGTGCAGTGTTCCAAGAATTGCCCATCCCATCGTTAGCAATAAGGAAAGTTTTGCGATTTGTATTACATTGTCACCCGTACAAGATCTAGATGGTACATCAACTGATACCTCATGATCCGCAGCGAACGTTTGAATTTGCACTTCTGTTTCTACCACGGACTGAAGTTAACGACTTGTGGCCAGACAGCATTCTGTTCGGTATTTTACACAACAGGGTGCAGTGAATACACAGAACGGCCTATTTTGCAGTACTGTTAAACCACGTGGTGTGCACGAAGAGACATTGCACTCGCAGTATATGATTGGGTGATGAGGATTGACACGCAACTTTATTGCCTGTCTGTTCTTCTTTGAAGGAAGTGCACTTAGGAGACACGTACCGTGACGACTGCACGTTATCGAGACCTCATTGTGCAGCATGTGATTCGTTCTTTGGAGGAGTGCTACTGTAGGAAACCACTGTTTCCATGCAAGATGGGGCAACACCTCATGTTCCTCGCCCAGCGAAAGATCTGCGTAATGTAACCCTTCTCGAACGTATCATCTCCAGAAGTTTTCCTGATGCATGCCGTGCAAGAGCACCTGATCTGAATCCATGTGTCTTTTGTCTCTGCGGCTATCTAAAAGAACGCTTTTACTAGTGCACGTTCGGTCTCTACCCCATCTGAAAGCCAGTATACAGGAATACATTGCTCAGATTCCACCGTAACTGATGTCAGCAATAGTTGCCCACGTCGTTTCACGGATGCAGGTTTTGGTCGACGTCTGCAGCAACCTTTGTAGGCACCGGTTAATATCTGTAATAAAATGAACATTATGCTTTTCTCACCTCACTCATCTTCGCACGTTTCATTCCTAATCCATTACATTCGGAAACATTTCTATAAGTCTCTCTCACATTCGCAGCGTCACATTCACACCTGGCGGTCACAACTGGATCTAATTTTTCCCTTCATATTTTTGTTAACGCATTGACATATTTACTAAGTTTCGTTGCATAGGATAATTACAGCCCACTTTGTGCCTCTATGAATAGCTGCACTATAATTACAACCACCCGGAACTATGAACACGACTTGATTTCAGCTTCCATTATCATGAGCAACATCAGAACTGTGTCTCTGGTGCCTTTATCTTTCCAAATGCCAAACTCATAGACAAGTAACAGATCCCCAGTTTTCTTTTCCATTTTTCCTATTCTTTCCAGAAACTTGGGTACAGGAACTGTTAATCTGATAGTGCAACAGTTCACGCTCCTATCTGCCCTTGACTTTTTCCGAAAGTCTGATTGTATGTGTATAGACTCATAGGTTCTACAAACAAATCAGAGCAGTTGTTTTGTTGGCCCTTGCGCTAACGATTTCAGAAATTCAGAAAGAATGTATCTATGTATTCTGCCTTATTTACTTGTATGTCGTGTAATTGCAACGGACTTATAAGTAAGTCAGGCACATCTAAAGAGCTACCAGCCTTGTTCATTCACGCTTATCGTCTGCGATGGAATAGGAAAAGAAAGAGGGTGTGGATACTACTCCCCAACATTATTTACCTCCAACACCCTCTTAACATTGGTAAACACAGGAAAGATTGCATGCAAGAACAGAATTTCTGCTAATAAATTTTTGCATCAAACAGCTGTTTTAACTAGCGATCGAAGAAAAATATGCTTAGATTGTCATACTACATCGATTTTCGGGTCACTACCGCTATAAAATACATCTCAGGTCCCAGTATCTGGTACATATATAGTCAACTCAGTGCTACCAAATGTTACGTAATTTATTAACTAGAAAAAACTTGTTACATGGCTGGAAGGATTTCGACGAATGGTATTAGCGCTCCCGTAATCACTGAAAAGAAGAAGCGACAGAGTAGTAGGACGTCATGGTGCTGTAGAAGGTATAATCCGTAGACGAAGACAGAGACTGAAATACATGCAGCAAATGACTGAGGACCTAGGTTGCAAATGCTGCTCACAGATGAAGAGGTTGGCACAGGTGAGCAACTGGTGGCGGGCCGCATCAAACCAGTCACAAAAAGAACCTCAGTACTTCACATTATTATCGCGAAGAATGGATGAGGGCATAGGTATATAATAAGAAATCACTCTTTCATTGAGGTAGTATTTGCGGATGGTACGTAATAGCCGGGTCAGGCTGTCTGTGGTGGAGGGAACAAGGTCAAAGGGGGATCGAACGTCCTTTGTGTTGTGAACTTTCTTTTTATTTTAATAGAACACATTAAGCTAAATTTACTAAACATCTACAGGAAATACACCTCTAGTGGTATTGGCTACAAAGAAACAGAATAATTTACAATCGCAAAGCTGTCCGAGACTAATTAGTAAGAAACAGATCAAATAAAATAAGAAAAACCATAGCAATACAACCAAAGAGCTAAAAATACTTTCTCAAAAAAATATCTTTAAGATTTACAGTCCAAAACAGAAGTATACCTCGCAGATAAGCACCATGCAAACAAAAATGTCTCTACCATCGGCTTGCGAAGGTTCACAATGCACGCCAGAGAAACAGCCAGAGAAAATTTACATCACTCGCAAATATAGCGTCCTGAACGGTACAAATAGTCAGTGAGAACCTTCATGAAATTAATAGACCTTAAATCTTTCAGTTCTCCCAGTTCGAACATCAACAGTGAACACAAGGGGTAACATTAATAACGATTCAGTTGGCCAACCACAGTAGCATAAAGGCATTTAAGTAAATCAATCTAGTAATTACAAACCCGGCAAATTAGCCGATTGACACTTCAACTATTCCCATGAGGTGGAAACAGTAAAAAAATGAAAAGAATAGCTGTAGTAGACGAACAGTGATTTAGACACAAACAAATACATATATGTGCTGCACAAAACTGTCTTCGAAAGGCGTAGTGGGCTCGGAAAGATTGAGTGGCGCAGGACCACCTGCGAACGACGAGTTGTTTAGTCGAGTGCGGACTTGGCTCCGTTTTCGGGCGCTGCCTTGCTCTATCATCAGATTCCATTCGGCCCAGGCATCTACCATGGGCAGAACGCCACCAAACGACCATAAAAATTACAGCAAAAAAAAAAAAAAAAAAAAAAGTTGATGATTTTTGAATGAGTTAATGAGTGGAACAAATGAAACTTGTAAGTCGAAAAATATCTAAATACAATTTCTAATACAGTTAACGAGAAGGAAGTTGTAATCACAACCGCAAATTGTACCAAAATCGCACCACGTGGGCGAGGAGTTAACAAGTAACCGCGATTCGGGGCGTAATACTAGACCCAAAACTAAGGCGTTTCGTTGGCTAACGAACCACTGACTAACAGCAGACATAAGACAACCTTTTGAAGAGCATTGTAGCCTCATATGAGATAGATGCGACAAACACAAAATAAAGTCCTCGCTGAGAGAGACTTAATAATTAAGATTTAGAAGCTCCATGCTCACAAACGATAAAAAAACGCAGTTAAACTTGGCAGTATAACCACCGAAAAAGACCGTAGATAAAACTGTGCACTAAATTAGTAGCACATGCATGACATGGCACTTGAAATGAACCCACTTAACATATAATGGCGTGCGCCACGAATCAGACACCTCATAGCAGTCAACTCGGAGGTTGAAAACGAACTTCGGAAATAATACTCATATTGGAGCATTAAATAAAGAAATGAATTCAGTCATTTCATAGGAGCGCACACGAAGCTTCCCTGCCTAGAGACAGACGCAGGATCAATTACTAAACGTCTAATATGGAACCGGACTTGAACCTTGTGCAAACAACCAGAAAGCTACGACAGTGAACAGTCACAGTACTAGTACTCGAAATGGCAACTGTACGAGGACTATTCGGAAAGTGGGGAACGATCGGTCGTGAAATGGAAACCACTGCAGAAGTCCAACGAGGCTTTTCACAGACGTTTTGGGCAGTGTCTCTAGTATGCCCTCGATTGCACCAAGACGCTCGTTCCAGTTATGAGCACACTCTGAGCGAGAAAAGGTGCCTAGAACAACAATGTCTCCAGCCAAGTAGGAGGGCCCGCTGAGAGGCTTCGCCTTAATGAATGCAGCCCACATAACACAACTGCCACGCACTTCCTTCTTCATGGCAACTCTCAGCCGCTCTCTGCAGGGATGGTGAAGACACTCCTGCGTCCTTTGCGATGGGAAGTGTTCGATCACCCACAACACAGCCCTAACTGGTTCGTCCTGAGTATCATCTCTGTTCACATGAAACGCTGGATACGAAGACAACATTTGGGCGCAGGCTAGCGTAGACAATTATCGGAAAGCACAGGTGGCTGCCTTGTACGACGATGGTGTTGGAAATTTGGTATAACACTCCGAATTGGACATTTGTCGGACTAAGTAGAGAAGTACCTGGAAGGTGTAGCAAAATATGCCAAAAAAATAGTTTTGGTTTTCACAATGGTTTGTATTTCGCGACCGATTGTTCCTTACTTTCCAAAGAACCCTCATAGCTAGGGTTCCAGCCGACCCTCGGCTCACTTGCATCCGATAAACCGTACGTCTTGAACACAGCGGCTGTCCGCCGTCTGCATCGAGGTCCGGTCGTTCGCTGAAGCACAAAATACTCCCCTTCTCTAGGACGCGCTTCACACGTCCAAAGGTATACAGCCGGCCTCAAGCGGGGTAGTGACGAATCGCAATCCAGGATTCCGCCTGAGTGTCTCTTCCTGGTACCGCTGCTACTCGCAGAGCCAATGACATTAACTGCCGATCTTGCACGCCATCAACTGCCGGCATGCTACACGCCTAGCCGCCAGGTTCCAGCTGAGCCGCCACACAGTAGCGAACTGTCTCACTTTCCCGTTCTCACATCTCCCCCCCCCCCCCTCTCCGATCGCCAAACGAACAACATCCTCCTAAGACAAACACGCTCTACCATAGACCGTGGTGCGACCTGTCGATCGCTCAACGGTTCAGTTTGAAACTACTGTCACTCCCCGTTAAGTCTCTGTACTTTACTTCATTGTGACAGGCTACATATCAGTAATAACTATCCGATCGAAACCACGCGGACGCTGTATTGGACATTAATATGTTTTGCGTGTTACATATGTCCTGAGTTACAACCGCTTTCCTTCGTTGAACATCTTCAGGTTGCCGACTGTGTGAGTACTTCTAAGTAACTGTTGGTGTGTTACATTTTCATCACTTAAAGGATCAGTGATCACACAAAGCTAATGAAAACTGGAAAATAGCGACGGATGGAGATAAACCATCAGTAGCAGTATTGTCAACTGGTTCCGTGCTATGTAACACAAAGAAGAGTGAAAAATGAATAATAGAATTGGTGATCAGGATTTCCTCACTAATCGCAGCTGCGGCCCTTGTACAGAAATCAAACCCAAAGAAATTGTGGTTGTGTATAAAACACTACCCTTGTTCACAGTACGAGCAGCCTTTAGCGGCTCGCTATCTCACAACTATTCATGACGTCGACTTTCCGGCTTAGATCTTTTTAATATGTGACTTGTAAGTACTGCATCTTTTCCAATCAGTACAAACTTTAATTTTATTAATGTACTATATACCTAATATGTATTAGAACAGTTAGTCTAATTCAGAAGACGATACTGATAGTAGCGTCGAAACCAGATCAATTTTGACTTAATATTTATGACCGAGGGCTTATTTCTTCCAATATTTTGTGTGTGTGTGTTTGTGTGTGTGTGTGTGTGTGTGTGTGTGTGTGTGTGTGTGTGTGTGTGATAAGTAAAGTATGACTTCATAATAAGAATATAGACAAAGTACCAGCAATCTCACAACATTTCATGCTACACTATCTGTCCATTAACAATCTGACGTTCAGATTGCTTATAACTGTCTAAACATTTTACGTTTAGCACAAGAAAATTCACTCTACCTACCTGCATCAATACACAGCTACCGATAGAGGTGGCGCCGTTGTTAGCACACTGGACTGACACTGGGGAGGACGACAGTTCATTTGCATCCGGCCACCGCATGTAGGTTTCCCGTGCTTGCCCTACATCGCTCCAGCCGAAATGCGTGAGGGTTTCCTTGAAAGGACACAAGTGATTTCATTCTCCAGCCTAGCAATGGTTTGACATTGTGCTCTGTCTTTAATAACCTCGATGTCGGCGGAACGTTAAGCCCTAATCTTCCTTCGTTTTACTACACAGCCCTACCCTCTAAAATGAGGTATAGCTGAACAGTGTAAATAGTTGTATAAATATGATTGTAACTTTATATTCGAATCGGATTAACGTAAATGGGATTGTGCCTATGTGTGTAGAACAAGGTCATCCGTTATCGGCAAGGGCAGCAATGAGGGTCAGCCAGGTAACAGGTAAGACACTCATTTCTCAAGTACTTACACAGTTTGGTGACGAATGGGTAAATAGTAATTCAAGTGTGGTTATTGATGGTGACAGTTTACGGTCTGTAAGGAGTTATAGCAGATCTGTATTGGTGATAGAACGGTTTTCAAGCATACTCCAGTAATTAAAGGGTACCACAGTGACATTCCTGGGTTATTTAAGCAAACAGGTAGATTTATAGCCGTTTTATTGCATACAGGGGAAGATTAGGAAACATGTTGCTTCCTCGCTCATGTGTCTCGCGAAATGACCACGGCGATAAAAAAAGACAGGAATTAGAGAGGACCCGATGATTTAACGGCTGTCTTTCTTCGCACGCATCATTCAAAACGGAACAGGAAGGATGGAAATGATAATGGTATAAGAAGTACCCGCGACTACACACCGTATGGTAGGTTGTGCAGGACTGGTTTAGATGTAGTCAAATATTGAACGACCGACGCCTATTTTGCGTAATCAACAACTTCGTAATTGAACAGAACGCAAATGAAAAGATGTTCTCATCACGGGTGAATCCTCTGGAGTTTGCAACACTAAGTTTGAAGCGCATTCGTTTGGAGGAAAATGTAATTGGTGTCCTGTGTATTCACAGGAAAATAAGAAGTTCTGTTTCCTGTCGTCTTGCCGTGGGTCGTATTAAGTTTTCTGGGGGTGGGGGTTGGGGACGTAGCTGAATTTCACATGTTTCGTTGTGAGCAGAGGAATATCGTTAATACTGAAAACACCAAACGTGATACAACGACATACGTGACATTTCTGAGATTCATGAGCCATTCGAATCAAGCTTTGTGGAGGAAAAGTTACAAAAAAGTGCAGACATCTACGAAAGAGAATGTTTGGTAACCAGCAGGGCAGCTATTGGAACACATCAGCTTTCAGTATTATTAAACTAAACCTGTCGGCAACCTCATCTCGAAGTGCTCTGTTATTCTTTCATTAAGCTTATCTTTATGACCCTGTTTTGTAAACGAATGTGTAACAACAAACGTTGTATATGGAAGTACAGATACAGTAAATCAAATTCAAATAGGACGATAACATTTTGAAAACACCGCTATTGTGTCATATAATATGTGTTGAACAGGAATGAAAGTCCACGTGAAATGTTTATGACACAAGTAATAAAGGTCAGCGCAACTTGTAAGAAATTAATATCTAGGGAATTAAGATATAAGTGGTACGAAGTTGTTGAAAAGCAAAGTGAATTAAACGTATCAGAATTCTGTAATGTTATCAAAACGGTAACCTCAGAAATATAACGTACCACACAGAACTGCTGTGTAAAAGTTAATTCAGACAAAAAATTCAGCACCATGAATACCTGTGGCCAACAGTCCTGCACCCGAAATACACTGAGCACTCCAAAAAGTGCTTCAAATAATCCGTGAGGATGACACTGACGTGAACTGATAAAATGGAGAGGTCCTCAGCTTTCTAAGGTATCGGTGTATTAGCCTAAGAGAGATATAATCTTCTCTCCACGAAACTTTACATTCACAATGAAGTTGAGGTTTGTGGCACATCAGCTGCACACACTTCACGACACCTACACCTTTTTCAACGACTGGTTTGAGAAAAGCGTATGGTAACTCCGTTTCAACGAGATGTACCCCAAAGGCTAACACTTTCTCGTAAACGTGAAAGTATCGTGAACTACGATTACCTCAGCAACAGTTACGGTACGTGCTAATTTCGTGACCATTTCTCCCATTTTACTCAAGCGTAAAGTATAATTAATAAGTTGTACACAATCCGCAAATAATTGTTGAGAAACGACTACGTGTATATGATGTCGTCCGGCAGACAATGATATATACAAGCTTTCGTATTCACATCTCAAAAGAAACAAATTTCCCGCTACGAGAAACTTCCTCCATACCCCAGCACTTTCATATCTCTTATACCAGAAAATATCGTTTTACTCTCCAGTAAATCAACTTCGATTGAGCCCAGCAATTCTAGACCTCACCGCCACCGCAGAAAATGCTTCATTAAAATTATAAATGGAATTTCATTATGCAACAGTTTGCTATTTAGAGAACGTTAAGAGACTCATCACATCAAACGGCACATGATATTTCGTGAAATACGATGTACTAATAATTATTTCTTCCTTCATAGCAATAAAATCTTATTCAAAAGTATTCTTCTCACACACCAGCAAAAAAATATTGACTAGGACCGAAGCAATTTCAGTCCAGTTACATCTACTTACGAAAATAAATGTTCGTCTCCAGCTGAACAGATTTTTAGATGTATTGTTTTAGCGTCTAATATCTCATTATATATCGAAATTTGCAAGGGATTGTGTCATAGAGCAGTTTAATTACTTTCTATACAGTAGCAATGAACTAACTTATACAATATCTGCCAAAGAGAGGAGCAATTTTGGTGTCTGCAGCACTCATAAAAAGCTCGTCAAAGACAAAGTTTCATACACCCTGAAATTGGATGGCTGTCTGATGCCACTGTAGGTAAAAAACTAATTTTGATCGCGACTCAGACCTCGCAAAACAAAAAAAAGAAGATGAATATTGCGCCTGTGACTAGAATAAGCGTTCAACGTGTCCACACACCACGTCGGCTATTATTCAGTATATCATCACAGTCTTGAAAAAGGAATTATGTCGACCGTAGCTAGACTGCACTAGTGTCTTTCTGTGCACTCATTCCTTCTCAGCTGTCCACACTGGTCGTTAGTTTGAAATAAGAAAAGAGAAAGTCGCATTCATTGTTATAAGTTTCACTGATTTGTGTCTGGATAAATAAGACAATATAAGTTTTGTTTATTGTATTTTTTCATGATTGGAGATATTCCACGTAATGTTATAAATTAGATGTAAATTACGTTCTAGTTTGCAAATTCTCCTTACAAAATAAGCAATTTAAATTATCTTCCGTATCATCTGAGGAACTGATTTCTGAAATTGAACTGTTTTCTGAGTAACGTTGTGACCTATATTTCTGTCACAAATGAGTTAGAGTCGGAATAGCGTTATATATGACTTCTCGTATCTGCGGTTATATTGCTTCAGCCTCATGTTCTTCTTGGCAGACAGGTCTCTGTTGCGGCAAACAACGTTGTAAGTATAGGTACCTCGTACCACCCACCCAATGTTGCAGTAACGAACGGACTGCAGAAGTGCCTGAAAAAAGGATAAAGATGTCGTTAACATTTGTGAGTGAAGACACAATAAATGGAAGGCACTGAGGGATAGTGAATTACCTTGTGTATCAAGGAGAAAAAGTCCTGTTCCTTCAAAATTGCCACCTGATGAGGTGAATGCAAAAGCGCTGAAACCACTACTCGCAGTTAAAAAACTGTTTTAATAATTTACGCAGCTCGAAAAGTTGTTGAGTAAAGTTTTAGCAGAGTTATGATGTGGCAGTGTAACACAATGCATCTAGAATGATTAAATACATCAAGATGCGGTTTTCTCCGAATTGCAGCCAACAGTATGACGGATGTCTTGACGTTCGCACGTTATTTTTATCGGTTATTGTCGCCGAATTAGTTAACGACTCTTTTTTTCTAATGGAACTATACACTTATTTTCTTCTGTGCATTTGGAAGAAGTATCTTAGTGAGCTTCCCCCGACATAACGTGGGACTTGATATAATTGTATAAACATAGCTACGGCACACACAGCGTACCGCCGCCAGGAGAAGAGGTTCAAGAAACTAAATGTAGGCAAACACGTAACTCAGGTATGGTTTTTGTGTTAACCGTGCGCTTCAATTCCATCGGTCTGTGTGCTTCTGTTATAGCCATCAAATAAATTGCTCTTAAAATTGTTGGGACAATCACAGTATATACGACAATCTAAAAAGTGAATATCGTTTACGGCGAATGTTGCCAAACTATTACAGGGACAGTGCGCGTGTGAGTTGAATCCAGATCGTGTCGAACCCTCACGATCTGCCTTTTCAAATAGTGTAAAAAAGTTCTAGAAACCGGAAAAGCGGAGAATAAATTGCGATAAGGCAAAAGAAGAGCAGCTGATGAAAGAACTCCCGTAATATATAACGCAAATGTCACTAAGAGGCTTCCTGGAAGTGCGAAAGGGGCCAACCAAAGGAGCGAAAACTACTTTGCACCACATGTCATCCTCTCCTCATGTCGATGCATATACAGATTCGTGAAAATGACTTCCAAACTTAATTTCAGTTCTCCAGATGTTATCTAGGAAAAATGGACAGTGACGCAACACATCTATGCAAACTTCCGTTTAAGGAAAAAGCGTCGTTTACAAACAATAAGCAAGTCAATCTTCGCAAGATGCACTAATCATCAATACAAAATCGAAGCTAACGCACAGAAGTGGATAGAAACAAGACTCTTGGTCAATCCACCTATGGTGTGTGTTTTGAAGACCCGCGTCATTGGTCCCTTTTTCATTGATGGGATCCTAAATACACTACAGTATCTCGAGCTCCCAAGATATCCTCCTGCCGCGTCGCGGGAAGATATCCCAGTGGACGTAAGGTGACAGTGTGCTACCAACATGATTGATATCCCATTCACATATGTAGGCGTCAGATCTTCTTAAGAGAATATTTGAAGAGCACTGGAACGATAATTGAGGAAACACAAAATGGTCTGCACAATTACCAGACAAACAACTATACTTTTGTCTATGGTGAAAATTAAAACATTTGGTCTATTAGGAAACACCGACGACTCCTGAAGGCACGAATGTCTTATAACACGGGCCTGTGACGCCCTTAACTCCAAATAAAATTCAACATGTAATACTCCTTCTCCAGAATCACTTTTTAGATTGTAGCGATGTTCAAGGTCAACATTTTGAACATTTGCTATGACCACCGTGATAGTAAGTACATGAACCGTTAACTTAGTTAAGTGTCTGCTTACGTTTGGTATAACAGGGCAGACGTTTGAGGAGCCTCTTCTCATGAAGGCGGGATGGTGGTTTGCAGAGCTTGAAGGGTGGCTACACTGAGTCACAATTCCAAAGATTGCGCCAAAGAGTATTATTCAGCCGCCTCCACTGGCAGTGCTTGCTGAGAAGTCTTAGTGGAGAGTGCTTGTCGTGAAGTCGTCGTAGAGAGTGCTTATTGAGAAGTGGGCAGTAGGAGTTCCGATGTAGCCGTGACTAGTTGTGAGCATGTTGTATGCAGTTGTTCTGATGGGCTAGGCAGCCGATGCTGTTCGATTGCGTATGTTGTAATGATCAGAGTGTATGTTTCGTCAATATATACGAAGGTAATATTTTTTTTTATTTTTATTTCAAATGTCTTAAACAATAATGCCTCTTGGTCACAGGTTCAGTCAACAAAGCATCTGGCTTGTGTTCATGTATTTGAGTGTAATTCTGGTTTCTATGTGCAAGTATAATATTTCAGTTTTATTTAATTAATTCAGTGTAAATGGTATTTAAAATATCTTGTCTTTTTGAGGATGAACCGAGCCAGATGTGTACGTTGAATCACACTTCCACACACAGAAAAGTTACACTTGTGCTTTGTTGTTCGTAGTTTTTCTTTCGTAGCTTTTATAGTTGCTGGGGACTTAATTAATTAATTGTGTTAACGGATATTTTCTTTCATTCTTGTTGTTATTCTATGCAGTCAGATTGCGTACTAATACTAGTCAGGGCCAACCGGTTACGAGACTGCGTAACCGGACAGTCAGCTACTAAAAATTAAAATTATTTGCATTTTTATTTAATTAAGCTCCCATGCACGTGGCAACCGCTGCTTCTGATCGTCCCTTGGAATCTTCTGATAGTAAAAATAGCAGACAATAGTATTGTTGTAGTAATTTGTAGTAATAGAATATTGCATGTGTAGATTAGGTAATTGAACATTTGTAGTTGTCTTGTCTTTGTTTTTATGGTATTTTTGCAGAATTTAATTTTTGATGTCTTGTATACGCGTTTGACAATTTTGTGCAATTATGAAGATTTCAATTGTTCGTTAATCGTGTTTGAGGGAAGCATTTCACGTGAATGGTATTGTTGGTGATAAAGTGTCATATTGTGTGTAATTTTAGTATAGTGACAAGTTTTGTATGTTTTGTAAATGATTACGCGACCGATGAAAAAGGCAAAAATGATGGACAGTCAGAATGACGAAATTGTTAACATGGCGAACTCGCCAACACAGGAGAACAGTATGAAGAATAATGAAGTAGAAAATAATTTAATAAGCAGGGAGAATAGTCCGGAACCAGCTCAAAACTTTTCACAATCAAAAAATTTTCAGAATACGAGATTAACGACAGAATATTCTGGAATAGTATCGAACACAGATAGCTTTACAGCTATGACGAAGGAAGCTGGTTTTGCGGGAAATGTTAGCGGCGAAAAGAATTTCGAACCAGTTAATATGGAGCAGTTGATGGGTGCTATATTAAATTTAGGATCACGGATGGGAACAATGGAAACACAATAAAGCACCGACAAATCGCATTTCTGAAATAGTTCCTTTTCCACCTACACGGAAACTGCGGCATTCTGAAGTTGTCAACCTGGCTCTACAAAATATTGCATCTGCGGCTGCTAGAAGAGAGAAATCAGCTAAACGTCCTGGTCGTTTAAAAACCTTGTCAGTTGGTCAAAAGGTGTTAATTAAGTCTCACCGTTTGTCTCACAAAGGAAAGGGCTTGTGTCACAAATTTTTTTTTGCTTTTAACGGTCCATATAGGATTCGCAAAGTTATTCATGATAACACTGTCGAAGTAGAAACTCTTAAATCTCGGCGCTCTAAGGGAATACATCACATATCGAACGTTAAAATTTTTGTGGAATGACATACTTTCGAAAAACCAACAGTTATACGTAAACATGCAGAGAATACAAGGATACCGCGCCGTGTTCCGGCGGCGGCACATACTCAAAGCAACAGTCAAGTCTGCGCGACGCACAAGGCAGTCGTTGACCGTAAACTATTACTTCCTACGTCACGCGTACCTACAGCTGATCGAGTGCTCAGTGCGAATGCACTGACAGCCGTAAACAAATACACAGTTTAATTTCTCTGATTAAATTCAGTATAAAGCTATAGTGACTTGATAAATTATGTTATTAACGTTCAGTATTTTTCAGGATACGGTTGTATAAAATATTTAAGAACTTAAGGTAAATTCTGTGTGTGTCCGACGTTAAGAGGACTTGCTATCGAGAAATTTTCAGGAAGAATGTCATTTCGAAGATGAAAGTAATAAACTAAAAAGGTAACTATTAATTGAGTTTATTGTTCAGGTAACATATTTCCACTTGGTACGTACTTTAGACGTAATTTGCTACTCGCGATTACGTGATTCATACTTCGTGTTAACTGATATTGTCAATGATTGATTAATGAACAGGGTTGTTACTTGTGTATATTATGCATCGCTTGGCTGCTATGCTTTTTCACTGATGTCACGTTTTTTTTATTATGTGCCTGCTGTGCTTATTTATTTAAATTATAATTGTCACCTGATTAATTGTGCTGATGTGGTTATGTATGTAGGTTACACTTCGTGATTTATCTGCTTGCGCCTTCATGTTTACTTATTAAGAGTACATATGAACATTTATTTGCTTATGCTGATATGATGCTAATGACCTGTTTATTATGTAAGATACATATTTGCTGCTTTGCGTATGGATTGCATATTTATACATTTCTGTGTGTTGTCATAACTACTCTTTAATTTGGTATATAGAAATGCTGATATACTGTGTACGAACATGGAGTTTAGGTCACACTATGGTATTAATTATAGATTGTTCGCTTGGCACAGCCTCGTTGTAGGAATTGTGCTGCATCCACTTGTTGATACTCTGTTCTCCACTGGTATATTTACTCGCTATTGCATGTTTTGCTTACGCTCAGTGCCTTGTATTTTTAAGATAAGAAAATGAACTGCTATAATTCGACGAACGACATTAGTATAAGAAACTTCATAGAAGTCACATGAGCTGGAGGTCTAATGGAAGCTGTATAAATTTATGCTAATAGGAAGGAAGCTAACGACATGACATACCAACACTAGGTTTAGACCATTGACAGTTATTACACTGCATTCTTCGTGAGAAATTGAAATAGTAAGTGTCACTTGACACAAGAAATACTCCACATGTTTGCTTCTGTTTTGCCATGATTCTTAAAGTGGTGTACACACTATGAATTATTACTATCATTCACACTCTGTACTCGTACTTACTGAAAGTTATTCGAACTGAAGGCTATTAGAGGTCATGTATGCATTTCTTTTATTTTATGATGGACAAGGTAACCAAAATGTATTTTATAATTCATAATGAGTAGAAGATTTGGCTCAGGTGGACTACACAGAGGTTGTGTGTGGACATTGTGTCTTCGGATTGCATGGGATGATAAATTGAAGTTTGCACTAGGATTTTGTCTGTACTTGTTCGTGGAGACTGACTAGAGGAAAGAGTTGTTATGGAAGTAAAATGATATTGGTAATAAGGTTTATATGTATTGATGTATTAAAGAGGTATTATTGAGGTATTGAGATTGTGTGAAGTTGATGATTATTGGAGTTTTGGTGGACCAGAGGTAAGGTAAATGATGATAAGGTTTATATGTATCGACGTAAGATGTATTATTGAAGTATTAAGATAATGTGATGATAATGATTATTGGAGTTTTGGTGGATAAGAGGTGAAGTAAGTGAGGAGCATTTTTGTTTGTTTGTTGGTCTATGTGGAACATGGAGGATGAAGATAGCAGACTAGAACACTCAAGTGGAAAGAAGATTGTCTACACACACACTTTATTAAATCAATAAGCAGTATATACTTTTTTGGAGAGAGGAAGTAATTGCATATCTTGGTACACTGACAGTTGTTCAGCAACCGTACATTTGATTTGGCTTGGCAAACTTTGGTCTTGACATGATTATGACGTTGACTAACTATTATTGACTGTTATACATTGCTGCCACTACTACTTGATACACATGTCGAACATCAAATCTTTGACAGATGTGCATTTACACAGTTAACACTATTCAATTACACAGTAGCACTTAATGTAGATGAAAGATGAGTGAGTGTGTTTTCCTTTCCTAATCCCAAATAATTGGTACCGACCTATCTCCTAAATATTATTTTACTTGTTTGTTGTGGCTTGCACTGACACCCATAAGTATTATAGGCTTACTGATATTTGTGCATTTGTAATATTTGATATGACAATTATCTGATATCATTTGCATGTTTATTAAAATTTGTATGTTTAGTGTAAGAGCATTGAGAATAATTTTGTAAAAGCAATTGTGTGTGCATTCAAACTGTTGTTCATGCCTGCACCTGTTCATCATTAATGGGTGCCACTTAGAAATGTTTAATTTGTGCTAATGAACTCTGATGAACTGTCTAATTAGTGATAGTGAATATTATGGACTGTTACCTGCACCTGTTCAACATTGCTGGGTGCCACTGATGGAACTCCTTCTACTGAAATGATGTCACTTGTTGGTGTCTACACCTGTTCAACATTACTGGGTGCCACTGATGGAACTGCTTCTACTGAAATAATGTCACTTGTTGCTGTCTGCACCTGCTCAACATTGCTGGGTGCCACTGTTGGAACTGCTCAATCAGTGATGAGATGTCACTTGTTGCTGTCTGCACCTGTCAACATTACTGGGTGTCACTAATGGAACTGCTTCTACTGAAATGATGTCACTTGTTGCTGTCTGCACCTGTTTAACATTGCTGGGTGCCACTGATGGAACTGCTTCTTCTTAAATAATGTCACTTGTTGGTGTCTGCACCTGTTCAACATTACTGGGTGCCACTGATGGAACTGCTTCTACTGAAATAATGTGACTCGTTGCTGTCTGCACCTGTTTAACATTGCTGGTTGCCACTGATGGAACTGCTTCTACTGAAATAATGTCACTTGTTGGTGTCTGCGTCTGCTCAACATTGCTAGGTGGCACTGATGGACTGCTTCTACTGAAATGATGTCACTTGTTGGTGTCTGCATCTGTTCAACATTCCTGGGTGCCACTGTTGAAGCTGTTTAAATACTGCTGATGAAATGTTATGAGACTGCTATTTGCACGTGTTATTCATTGCTGGGTGCTACTGTTGGAACTGTCAACTACTCTGAGGACTCCTACTTGTTTATTGAACTATTGAAAGGATTTTATGTGAATATTTGTGTAAACTGATTTTTTGTGTGTTTACTGATTATGAAATGTCATGAGGCTCTTACCTGCACCTGTTCGTCATTTCTGGTGCCATTGATTGCATAATACTTAAGTAAACTATTATGTAAAATCACATTTATGCAAGCATTTGTATTCTTTACTGTATTTTATATATTAGGTTATTGAAGGGTCAGTGCAAAGCCAAAATTTATTTAGTTATGTGATATTTACTTATTACTATTACTTTTTAATTTTTGTCTGTATTTTTTGGACGAATTTGGTGGTATTTTCACCACCAATGCTGGCAAAAATACCATCAAATTCTAGCCCGTGGAGGAGGGGCATATGAAAGGTGGCTACACTGAGTCACAGCGCCAGAGATTGCGCCAAAGGGTATTATTCAGCCGCCTCCACTGACAGTGCTTGCTGAGAAGTCGTAGTGGAGAGTGCTTGTCGTGAAGTTGTTGTGGAGAGTGCTTATTGAGAAGTGGGCAGCAGGAGTTCCGATGTAGCCGTGACTAGTTGTGAGCATGTTGTATGCAGTTGTTCTGGTGGGCTAGGCAGCCGATGCTGTTCGATTGCGGATGTTGTAATGATCAGAGTGTATGTTTCGTCAATATATATGAAGGTAATAATTGTTTTTTTTTTATTTCAAATGTCTTAAACAATAATGCCTCTTGGTCACAGGTTCAGTCAACAAAGCATCTGGCTTGAGTTCATATATTAGAGTGTAATTCTGGTTTCTATGTGCAAGTATAGTATTTCAGTTTTATTTAATTAATTCAGCGTAAATGGTATTTAAAATATCTTGTCTTTTTGAGGAAGAACCGAGCCAGATGTGTACGTTGAATCACACTTCCACACACAGAACAATTACACTTGTGCTTTGTTGTTCGTAGCTTTTGTTTCGTAGCTTTTATAGTTGCTGGGGACTTAATTAATTAATTGTGTTAACGGAAATTTCCTTTCATTCTTGTTGTTATTCTATGCAGTCAGATTGCGTACTAATACTAGTCAGGGCCAAATGGTTACGAGACTGCGTAACCGGACAGTCAGCTACTAAAAATTAAAATTATTTGCATTTTTATTTAATTAAGCCCCCATGCAAGCTCTTATCTTCATACTACACTCCTGGAAATGGAAAAAAGAACACATTGACACCGGTGTGTCAGACCCACCATACTTGCTCCGGACACTGCCAGAGGGCTGTACAAGCAATGATCACACGCACGGCACAGCGGACACACCAGGAACCGCGGTGTTGGCCGTCGAATGGCGCTAGCTGCGCAGCATTTGTGCACCGCCGCCGTCTGTGTCAGCCAGTTTGCCGTGGCATACGGAGCTCCATCGCAGTCTTTAACACTGGTAGCATGCCGCGACAGCGTGGACGTGAACCGTATGTGCAGTTGACGGACTTTGAGCGAGGGTGTATAGTGGGCATGCGGGAGGCCGGGTGGACGTACGGCCGAATTGCTCAACACGTGGGGCGTGAGGTCTCCACAGTACATCGATGTTGTCGCCAGTGGTCGGCGGAAGGTGCACGTGCCCGTCGACCTGGGACCGGACCGCAGCGACGCACGGATGCACGCCAAGACCGTAGGATCCTACGCAGTGCCGTAGGGGACCGCACCGCCACTTCCCAGCAAATTAGGGACACTTTTGCTCCTGGGGTATCGGCGAGGACCATTCGCAACCGTCTCCATGAAGCTGGGCTACGGTCCCGCACACCGTTAGGCCGTCTTCCGCTCACGCCCCAACATCGTGCAGCCCGCCTCCAGTGGTGTCGCGACAGGCGTGAATGGAGGGACGAATGGAGACGTGTCGTCTTCAGCGATGAGAGTCGCTTCTGCCTTGGTGCCAATGATGGTCGTATGCGTGTTTGGCGCCGTGCAGGTGAGCGCCACAATCAGGACTGCATACGACCGAGGTACACAGGGCCAACACCCGGCATCATGGTGTGGGGAGCGATCTCCTACACTGGCCGTACACCACTGGTGATCGTCGAGGGGACACTGAATAGTGCACGGTACATCCAAACCGTCATCGAACCCATCGTTCTACCATTCCTAGACCGGCAAGGGAACTTGCTGTTCCAACAGGACAATGCACGTCCGCATGTATCCCGTGCCACCCAACGTGCTCTAGAAGGTGTAAGTCAACTACCCTGGCCAGCAAGATCTCCGGATCTGTCCCCCATTGAGCATGTTTGGGACTGGATGAAGCGTCGTCTCACGCGGTCTGCACGTCCAGCACGAACGCTGATCCAACTGAGGCGCCAGTTGGAAATGGCATGGCAAGCCGTTCCACAGGACTACATCCAGCATCTCTACGATCGTCTCCATGGGAGAATAGCAGCCTGGATTGCTGCGAAAGGTGGATATACACTGTACTAGTGCCGACATTGTGCATGCTCTGTTGCCTGTGTCTATGTGCCTGTGGTTCTGTCAGTGTGATCATGTGATGTATCTGACCCCAGGAATGTGTCAATAAAGTTTCCCCTTCCTGGGACAATGAATTCACGGTGTTCTTATTTCAATTTCCAGGAGTGTATTTCATTAAGTCCCATACGTATCACGCCGCAGAAGTTCACTTAGAAGTATCCTTAAAAGCCCCGCAATAAAGTGTATAGTTCCATTATAAAAATGTTGGTATCGTAATTCTGCCACTATAAACGATAAAAGTTACTTGTGCACGTCTTAAAATTCGTCGTATTGTCCGCTATAGCTTGGCGACAACCGCACTTCGACGTATTCGGGTGGCCTGTCTTAAGTGCGTCAACCGGTATACACTTGCTGAGAAACGAGTGATACGCGTCGATCATCACTATGCGCCTTTCATAATCAACTTTCGACTTCCGAGCACTCAGAAGTCTAAAAGCATCTATGACCTAACGGTAGACGGGAACTGAATTTTGCATTTCATTTTAAACTTTCGCGAAATGCGCCATAACTACATGTTTTGGCTTCACTGATCAACAATTTGGAAGGGCTTCTACTGGCAGTACCAATTCTGAATCAGTAACCAGCTTTTCCAGCGATACTGATAATGAGACCTAACAGTAGCACAAGTTCAACCCATGTTGACTTATTCGACCGCAATTGATAGAACGGGTTTTGGCAGACAGCTACGAATCACAGCGCTAACTAGCTTCTATTGTTCGATATTACATCATGTTTCGAGAAATATCCCCAACATCAGGTCAAAAAAGAAAAAAAAGGAAATGAAATACGCGAGGCGTTCAGTAAGTAAGAGCAATGCAACACATTTTTATCTCAGCCCATTTTGGTTGAAAAAATGAGGAATATTTTCCGCCTCAGCCCCTGCAATTTTTTTAAATTCTGATAGGTGGTGGCGCTCTACGTAGGCTTCAAAACGGCGTCTTTAATGCAGGTGCGTTCTAAGCAGAGAGTTGTAATTGAGTTTCTTTCGGTTGAAAATCAGAGGATTGTAGAATTGCTGCGGAGACATGGTAGCGAACACATCACATTGAGACATTTGACGAGGCGTCTGTCATCATCGCAACAAGATCTCACAAACTTATCTGTCCTGTGCATCGGCTGACTACGCACAGCCGTGGCTCCTGCAGTGTTGGAACATGCACAGACTGTAACGTTACGCCTATGGAGGCGAGCTAATCGGCCGCCTGCAACTGCCACGAGGTCAGATGAATTTGTTGTACGTCTGATCGCTTGCGGGCCCAGCTCTCAGGGCGTGCAGCGGTAGTTCCGGCTAAGTGACCGGTACGAGCGAGTCCGGTTACAAAGACTAGCATCGTCGGCTGAGATACGAAAAATCCCGAAGATGGGAATTTGAACGGCTGTTACCCGCACTGCCTTTTGTTCAGGAGATACTCTTTGAAATGTCTGAGTCTCAGAGAATCTTAAAGATGGTCAAGCTACGGCTCAGATATGAAAATAACTCAGAAAATTTCACGCGCAAATCTAAATACATCCGCGATCTCGGAAAAATGAGGTACATCCAGTGACACTACAATATTTCAAAATCTTTAAAATTATAGGATTTAATATTTCTCAGTGAACGAACATTTACACAATGAACTTCTGTTAATCGCTTCATTCATTTCAACAAACGATATCTCAGATGATAGCATTGCACTGTAGCTATCAGCCCTGAAAGCTACGTATATTTATCTATTACATTTAATGATTTACGAAGTCTTTTATATCTGTTTCATTATGCAAATGTTTCTCAGAAAATCGTGTTCTCCACATTTACATAGCAAATCAACACACCATCAGTAACTCACAATTTGCAGTACTTGTGTTTTTATTTAACGAACAGTTTACTATTTTGCCAGTAACTTTATTTAAATGTTGATTGCAAGTTGTACTAAAAAACTGTGCTAATTTAAAGTTGATAAATCGCATATGTTAGCGGACTTCACAGTTCGAAAGAGAACCGAAATACGGTTCTGTAAAGAACCCATAAAAACTGTTAAATATTGGTTAACGGCAAGTAGTTGTCTTTATCGTGAACACAATGGCCCAGGAATATGGCTTATTTATTTATGAACCTACTACTACTTACATTTATTGTAAATTATCTGACTGTAAACAAATGTTTATGATACTTCTTTAATTTAAATATTCTTGTAATACATACTTTTGGCCTTGCAAGTGATCAGTTTGAGCCAAATCATGTCCGTAGATCTTAAGGACGAAAAATTTTTGGTGCGGACAGCCTTCAGCCAATGGAGAAACTGACTGTAGTGGAATACTACGGGGGTAAGTGGAGATGGAATTTTTTCGAGTAAAGAGCTCAAAGGAGCAAACAGGGCAATTGGTGTCGAGTACTTGAAGAAGGCAGGCCTCCCTGAGGTGACTTGCATGATTCAATTGTGTTTGGCAGTGAACGGCCGCTACAATACCTAAATCTCTGATGGGACTTTATAATTAGAGAGGTGTGAATGAGTCCCAGAGTAGTAATCTAATTGTTTCCACTTGTAGTATGAAACTGGAAATAGACATGTATGCTTATTTGAGAATCACCATGTTTACTTCTGGACTGTTATGAGGTGGTGTATATTCCGTGTACAGTGATTACGAAATGGACTTCCTTTTCGCGTATCTTTGATGACTGTTTACATCGGGGATCTTGCTGCCATTCTCGTAACGCTTTCACTTAACTTTATTGCATTTTTACAACACAAAAAAGGCAAAACTATGTTTTAATCTTCCAGGAAGTTTCATATCAGCGCACACTCCGCTGCAGAGTGGAAATCTCACTCTGGAAACGTCCCCCAGGCTGTGGCTAAGCCATGTCTCAGCAATACCCTTTCTTTCAGGAGTGCTACTTCTGCAAGGTTCGCAGGAGAGCTTCTGTAAAGTTTGGAAGGTAGGAGGCGAGGTACTGGCGGACGTGAAGCTGTGAGGATGGGGCGCGTGTCGTGCGTGGGTGGCTCAGTTGGTAGAGCACTTGCCCGCGAAAGGCAAAGGTCCTGATTTCGAGTCTCGGTCCTGCACACAATTTTAATCTACCACGAAGTTTCATGGTTCTATCACTTCGAACGGGAAACCAAACTGCAATCCATACATTGGCGCCGAACAACCTCTCCTCCGAGGAAAAAGTTCGAAGCCGCACTCTCTGCCTGTAAAGTGACCGTGATGTTCTTCTGGGACTCCGAAGCGATTATCCTGTATGATACCCGCCCTCATGGCGCAACAATCTGCTGTCGGCACTGCATAACAAATGACATCCTGAGAAAGGAGCAATTCGGCTTCAGCAATCAGCACTCCACAGCACAACAACTCTTACGGGTCGTTGAACATATAACACATGGCTTCAACACAAACAAAGCAACAGGGGCGGTGTTCCTGGACATCGAAAAGGCTTTCGACCGTCTATGGCACAACGGCCTCATTCGCAAACTCAGCGATGCGGGATTTCCCGACGGGCTGGTGCGTCTAATACACTCATACCTCACACACAGGAGTTTCAACACTGACGTGCGGGGAAAATAATCAACACGACACGGTATACACGCGGGAATACCCCAGGGAAGCATCCTAGGGTCCCTACTGTTTAACCTCTACATAAACGATCTCCCAACGACACACAAAACGATTAGATTGCAAACTACGCGGATGACACAGCCATCCTCGCGCAACATTGGAAGCCATCAAACATTACGTCACTCTTACAGATTGCACTCAGAGTGGCTGAGACTTGGTTGGAGAAATGGCATGTCAGAGTAAACGTCGACAAGTGCGAAGCCGTTCTGTTCACTAGAAGACTGAAGCAACTGCGCAAACACCGATACTGCAGACCGATAACTCTACATGCACGCCCAATGCGTTTCCGTGAGAAAGTAAAATACCTCGGTGTCTGGCTGGACCGGAAATTACTCTGGGGGGACGACATACAACATATGACCAACCGAGCAAGTGCGAGGCTCAAACAGCTCTCCCCTATGCTCAACAGACGTAGCACACTGAACAGAAGGGTGTCGAGGTTCATGTACACCACACTTATTCGACCCCTGATGACGTACGCAGCTCCTGTCTGGGGATACGCTGCGCCTACACGCCTGCGCAGTCTGCAGCTCGTACAAAACAAAGTACTCAAAATCATAAGCAATGCTCCACGATACACACGCATCGCGGATCTTCACCGGGAATACCGACTTGAGACTCTCACGGAGGTATACCACAAACTCACCAGAAGACTATACAGAAACTCCAGACATTAGCAGAACCCGTTTATTCTGAATCTGGGGAACTACGACCACAACCATAGATAGAAACATAAAAGACCAAAAGACATACTTGTAAGGACCTAACATCTATGGCCAAGCACACGCAAACACAACGGGACAGGAGATCTGTTAATCAGACGCCATTACTGGATATCCAGCTGGAACACACTGCCAAATAACAGGCATCAAGCAGGGAAGCCGTACCGTACACTACATGCAGACAAACTCCACACACCCTCCACACAGTGAGATGATCTATGGCCGATCTCCCACTGCTATATAACGATCTTGATTGTTCCAGGAATGCAGCGGTTGCAGCAACTGGGATAAATCACCCATTCCACTGTCGCAGAGGTTTTTTTTTCCCACGGCACGAGCCTTGGCACTTTTTTCCACCTGCTCTTCAAATTGTTACCCTCATTCGCATTTCGTCCACTATCTATCACCTGATGGACCGTGTTAATGCGTAGTCTTACCCAGACGCCCGGATAACATCAGAGCCCAGCATCCTGTGATCCACTTACTACATAACTAACATGTTGACGGAGGTGATAGTAAAACTTTTGGTCTGGTCACCACGTTGGTGTGGGCGTGGAGGGACCCCATCTCTATTTTACTGTCAACTGTATTGTGCCACCCTCAGGAAATTCAAGAGACTGCTTCAGCTTATTCGTCGCCAGTAACATGGAAACGAACTTCCCCTTACCTATGATAACGCAAGGACTCACCAAAGTATGCGCACCGGAGAGGAGCTCATAGAATTTCATGCGACTGTCCTTCTTCATCCACCCTACAACCCAGATCTCTCTGACTTACATCTGTTTGGCCCAATGAAGGACGTACTCCGCGTGAAGCAGTACGTTGTTGATACGGAAGTTACTGATGCAACAAGACGTTGGCTCTGACGTTGCCCAGTATTATGCAGACTTATAGGCTCTCGCAGTTACGTAACGTAAGGCGTTCTCCTTGAACACACATTATGTTGACAAATAGGGATTTGTAGAAAAAAGACTTGCCGGCTTTCAGAGAAAAATATGTTGCGCTATTTATTGAATGCCCCTCGTGCTAAACTGCACTTTCAAGATAGAATACAAGTGCATTGGATCTACGTGTATTAAAAAACAGAGTTAGGAAATAATTTTGACCGGCCGTGGTCTTCTGAAAACCTTATAAATATAACATATGTTTAATCAGAAGAGAGACCAATTTGCCTTACGTTCCAAATACGCTGAAAAATATCAGTAATTTACGTAACATTCTCGAACACCATTAAACATCCATTTTTTATTTGGTGCCAAGATAATTAAGTTCCTACTCAGTACAAGTTTTTTGGAGTTCTTTTGTCAGAAGTGAAAGTGAACAAGTGTAGTGAACCAGTGATGTACACGCAACAATATGCTGCGGCAGTATCGAAATTCAGCATGCATCAGTGGGGCAGGGCGCGAAGATAAATAACCGCCGGAGGCAGTAGGCGCACAGTAATCTGATCTGCGTGAATATGGGACGCGCCGCGGCACGTACCCCTTCCAAAATGTTAAATGATTGGTGGAAGTCTGTACCATCCATCATCGCTCTTCCGACACTTCGTCGATGCGATGCTACTGCGCCGCGTCGAGCACGTCGTGGGTCGACTGCAGCACGTACAACGTGCAGCATACCGGGCCGCGCAGCCGGGATACGTATCAGCGTAGCCCGCAAAACACAGTGGCAGGCTACGTCAGCGTCACTCTCCGTATCTATCTCTGCTGCCGCGCAACTGTGCAATTCAGCATCACTGATTCTCAATTGGCATCCCTCCGTATTAACTATTCATGTAGCCCGATTTATCCCTCCTGCGACAAAATGGAACTGTGCAGCTGAATATGGGAGCTTCTGTATTGCCTCCTACCATTTCTATCTCTTTATACCACTACTTTTAAAGGTTATGTCGTCGAATCCTCATCCATGATTGTAACTCTAAACGGTCTTAGCTATTAATCACTTTAAGCGTAATTAAGATTGCGCTCTTACCTTCCCCTCACTAATTGGTGTAACGATAATATATGATGGCATATGGCTAATGAATTTGATTTTGGACAAGGTTGGTTACCTCCGAAGATGCTTTGACCAGTTAACAGACCGAAGTATACAACACGTTGCTCTAAAGAGCAGTCTAATCTATTAAAGCGCTTTTACTTATATGGTTTTTGTTTGGACCGGTTACTGAAGAGGAGTATACAAGATGTCCTAAAGATCGACCTATTCCACTCCAGCACTTTTACTTATATGGACTTTGTATCATGCTAGAACAGTGCCCTCACTGACATAAAATCCTAAACGAAAAGGCTACCACATAACTCAAAGGGTGCACAGTAAATCCAACTGAAATAATACAGAAATTCAATAATAATTTCGGCAGTCCAATTGTGCACTGTCTGTCGCTTATCTAATCTATAATGCGGACAGAAATAAATACGTAAACGTTTGTTTGTGCGTGTGTCAACAGAAGGTTGACACACTTTTCTGACAAAACAACTCGTTATAAAATAATAATGGATGAAGAAAGATGTTGTCATACATCGTAAATAGTCGTATATGTTAACTTGGAAAAGATATGTAAACTCATAACTAAAAAGTAAATGACTGATTGAAGGTAGCTATTTGTTACAACAGTAACTTACCCGACCTTAGATTAAGGTTGACTTATTTTCACTAGATTGCTGGATATGGAAACCTGAGTAGTTTGAACATATTGAAATTACTATTAAGCTTTTACTGTATTAAATGAGCTGCTGCTAGCTTCCAAGAAACTTGACAACGCCGAAATACGAACGATGCCAGCCAAAAACAGGATTATTACCATAGACACAGATGTGAATACGTGAACTCGATTTATTATTTTCTTTGAATAAACATTGCCAGAATTATTTAAGTAATTTACTTTGGATTCACACATTGAACAAGAATGACATTGCCTCTGAATATTATTGAACGACTTTTCACTTATTTAGCTTCATTACGAACTACTTTCAACTGCGGTCACAGTCTTTTATTACATTTATTTTATCTATTTCAACAACGAAACTCTGGTATTCAGTGACTGGAAATGAATGGGACCCTAAGTATTTGACAATAACTGGGAATAGAGACATGAAATGGTACCTGAAGATTTGACGTACAACAGTTATTACTAAACCAAGATTCACTGAGAATGTCACTGGATAATGCCTCACAAACATTCTAAGGTGAACGAAAATAAAACAATCTTACTGTTTGTGGCAAATATTAAGCCGTCGTCTTCCTTTTCGTCTATAATTCTTCAAATGTTTCATATAGCCTAATGTGTGCACACCTTGATTTGCAGTGACCAATTATGGAGCAGGAGCGAAATGTTATTGGAGCCTCCTACATCTTCCCGAACGCATCATGCTATTTGTGCTACACAAATATGAACTGAACGTCACATAGGCCCGACAGTGCACGTCACATACGTATGTTCCACTCTTACGTCTCTTATCCAAATAAATCTCCTACGCACTCTACTCTGACGTCACACTCGCGTCCGGAGACAGCACTCCTACATAAGTGTTTTCTCTTTGCCAACGATATTGCCTTTCCTAACTTTCCCTTGCGGCATTGAAGCGGAATAATAAATCATAATACACGTAAATATGGCCCGTAGCCGGCTGTAATGCAATTTTTATCTAATCGTGGCAATAACTAATTTCGTGTCAATGTCAAGCACATTTGTAATATTTGTACTTAAAGTCATTTCAAATCACAGTTAATTACAATTAAAAAGTAACCATATTCTGTCATTTTACGAAAAGATGCACACTACAGTGACACTTTCCAATATCGTGTTCGGTAGTGTGGATCCTTTCGTAAAATGAAAGAGTATGGATACTTTGTACTTACAATTAAGAGTTATTTGAAAATGACATGAATACCGATGTTACAAATGTGCTTTACAATGACGTTTAGTCGACATTAGTTAATGGCACTGTTAAATAACAGTCGCATTAAAGCCTAGTACGGACCACGTTTACGTTTGTTAAACATCAGGAGCCCCGTAAATACAAATCTTTAACATCCTAATACAGAACAAGTTATACAGATTATAGAATATATCACATTCCTAATTAACACAGGAATGTCATATTTACGACAAAAATAATGGGCAATTCTTTTAGGTAGCACTTAATGTATTATAGTGTCATAGTGCTCAGTCATAAACATGAGAAATTCTTTATAAACGGATTCCCTACACGCTCGATAAGTTACGTTATGTGTCTTTATGCCTGAAATATGTAGAGCAGAGAAATGGTTTTTCATATGTTCCAATGCCTAGCACATCTTTTCACTGTAATGCAGCGGCGTCACCGCATAAAGTAGTCTTAGTGTGAATTTGCGGAAATGTATTACTACCGCACCCTTAAGTCACTGGCAGGATTTTGATAATAACTTTGTGCAATGTGAAGTTGAAAAGTACGTCGGGCAACAAGCGGGATTGCAAGTAACTCTTGCCGCAAGCCGACATCGAAACCAGTGTCTTTGGTGCTAATTTAATGTGTCTCAGCACGAGGCTTGAAGAAACAAATTCGAAAAATACATGCACCCTGCCGAGTATACATAGGGGGGCAGTCAAGTAATAGCAGTGTCTTTAGTGTGTCAGTTTCCCGCTGTGTTACTCGGGCGACAGGAAGATTCCGACGGAGGACCGTAGTTCCAGTCTGTGGCTAGGCCCCGGTTCGATCCTCGTAAGCAATTCAGAGCCAGCCAGAATGGTGCCAGAAACAGGGCTTCCATGAGTCGGCGGACTCCTGCCCGGAGGCAGGGGGTCACATCCTGACTGCTGCAGACCACCTGGACCCACCAGTTACCGCATTCAGCCGTCGCGGGGAGCGGGCCAACGAGGTGTGAGGGCCACTAGACATCGAAGGCCGCCGCGCGACCATCATCGAAGAGTTCGCTGTTGGGGTAGCTGCTGTCCCAACTGGGCTGCGGGCAACGGGGCTGCGTCCTCAGCAGAGCGGGGCGACCAAACCGCCGAGTGAGGTGAGCTCGACTTGAGCGGGACGACGGACACCTCCACCGCCTGAGGCAAAGGAAACCAAAATCTTCACAGAGAGCCGCAGCGCCTCCCTGCAGGCGTGAGCTGCCATGTGCTCCACACCACAGCCTCCACCGCATCCCTGCTGTCAGACGTGGGATAGGAACCAACACTCACAATAGTCCAGTCAGAGTGTTCAAATGGTAAAGCTGTCATGAACCCTAAATTTGAATAACACAGTCATTTTCTGGGTAAGTTCTTTGGAATTGGTAAGCCGTTGCCTTCATCCACGCTTTGAACTGACCTACCGAGATAATTATAGAGAGGACCTATAGTACATTACTGGACTTTAACGTTGCTACACCACGAAGATGACGTGCTACAGACGCCAAATTTAACCGACATGGAGGAGACGCTGTGATATGCAAGTGATTAGCTTTTCAGAACATTCACACAAGGTTGGTGCCGGTGGCGACACCTACAACGTGCTGACACGAGGAAAGTTTCCAACGGATTTCTCATACACAAATAGCAGTTGACCGGCGTTGCCTGGAGAACCGGTGTTGTGATGCCTCGTGTAAGAAGGAGAAATACGTGCCATCACGTTTTCGACTTCGATAAAGGTCAGATTGTAGCCTATCGCGATTGCGGTTTATCGTATCGCAACATGGCCGCTCACTTTGGTCGAGATCCAATGATTGTTAGCAGAATGTGGAATCGGTGGGTTCCGGAGGGTAATACGGAACGCCGTGCATGATCCCAACGGCCTCGTATCACTAGCAGTCGAGATGACAGGCATCTTATCCGCATGACTGTAACGGATCGTGCAGCCACGTCTCGATCCCTGAGTCAGCAGATGGGGACGTTTGCTTCACAACAATCATCTGCAGAAACAGTTCGACGATGTTTGCAGCAGCATGGGTTATCAGCTTAAAGACCATAGCTGCGGTTACCAAAAAATGGTTCAAACTGCTCTGAGCACTATGGGACTCAACTGCTGTGGTCATAAGTCCCCTAGAACTTAGAACTACTTAAACCTAACTAACCTATGGACAACACACACATCCATGCCCAAGGCAGGATTCGAACCTGCGACCGTAGCGGTCGCGCGGTTCCAGACTGTAGCGCCAGAACCGCTCGGCCACCAGCGGCCGGCGCTGCGGTTACCCTTGATGCTGCATCACAGACAGGAGCGCCTGTGATGGTGTACTCAATGACGAGCCTGGGTGCACGAATGGCAAAACGTCATTTTTTCAGATGAATCCAGCTTCTGTTTAGATCATCATGATGGTCGCATCTGTGTTTGGCGACATCGCGGTGAACGCACATTGGAAGAGTGTATTCGTCATCGCCATACTGGCGTATCAACCGGCGTGATGGTATGGGGTGCCATTGGTTACACGTCTCGGTCACCCTTGTTGGCATTGATGGCACTTTGAACAGTGTACGTTACATTTCAGATGTGTTACGACCCGTGGCTCTACCCTTAATTTGATCCCTGTGAAACCCAACATTTCAGCAGGATAGTGCACGACCGCATGTTGCAGGTCCTGTAAGGGGCCTTTCTGGATACAGAAAATGTTCGACTGCTGTCCTGGCCAGCACATTCTCCACAGCTCTCTGCAATTGAAGACATTTGGTCAATGGTAGCCGAACAACTGACTCGTCACAACACGCCAGTGACTACTCTTGATGAACTGTGGTACCGTGCTGAAGCTGCGTGGGCAGCTGTACCTGTACACTCCATCCAAGCTCTGTTTGACTCAATGGCCAGGCCTATCAAGACCGTTATCACGGCCAGAGGTGGTTGTTCTGGGTACTGATTTCTCAGGATCTATGCACCCAAATTACGTGAAAATGTAATCCTATGTCAGTTCTAGTATAATATATTTGTCCAATGAATACCCGTTTATCATCTGCATTTTATCCTGGTGTAGCAATTTTAATGGCTAGTAATGTACAATGTGAGCTGTGAACGGTATGTTTTCACATAAAAAAAACTCCCAGATGTGATGAAAATGATGATAGACAAAGGCCCTAACATGATGGAACATGAGATAGTGGACTGTTACTTAGCCACTGAGGCATGACGGCACAGTGGACTAATAAAAACGAGGTTTCATTAGTAGTGCACTCAGCGCTACACTGCGGGTAGTGAACATACCAATGTTTGGAGATTTTCGTACTAGGTTCTTTAAAGCCCTGTGAACGGGAAGAATTAATGGCAGTTACAAACGGATAATAGATGATTAATGATCAACACAGAACAAACAACAAAACGACAGTCTGAAAATGAATAACGCTACGCATTCACAAAAATCTTTTTCATCTGAGCATTTTCTTGCTGATCTGCAACCACATAGTACCCTGGTTGATACAAGATTATTCACAGTGAAATTAATGTTTTCGTAGAATGAAATGTTCTCGGTTTCCCAGCAGCGTAGTGACTAAAATTACACGAGCTGTCGGCCAAGCACTTCTTGGCCATTGTCAAGTGGTATGACTGCCATTAGGCAGCTGGTAAGCCCCTTATATTAGCTATCCGCTGGCTGTGAAGTTGCTAGTGGCCGTGGCATCGCCATATATGGGCATACTTTGACCCGGCGTTCAGTGCGTCCGCTCGCTTCCACTGTGCGATCGCCAAACCCCACGCCGTGCCGAGCTGCAGGCCACGGTGCCTCTTCAGGACCTTATCGGTGGTGTTTGACTTAACAAATTCGGAATGGCGGGACAGTGGGAAGGATGGAAGAGGAGGGTGAATTGAGGTTGTTGTTTAAAATATTTCTAAATGTATTGGGCGACAAAATGATTGTTGTTACAAATACAATCTGAGCAACAAATAGTTATTATGAATTTATGTTATTTGTAACAAGGGAATTACGTCTTTATTAGAAAGAACATAAAACAGAACCGTTAAAGCTTACTAGATATGTAACAGATTTGGATGCTGTATCAAATTTCGTTAAAGCTGTATCCACGTGCCCTAATAAGAAGATTTAAAATCTTTTAGTTTAGAAAAATTATCATGCGCACAGCAGTAAATTTTACAAACGGTAAAATATGAAAATACCAAATGTAACGAACAGAATACGTCATAAGTGGTGCCTAAAAGGCGTTATCACCAACAGCGTCTCCCAACGCCGGCCAAGGCTCCCCGTCGCCTCGTCAACCAAAAGACACACACACACAAGGTCTGCCCAGGCCGCACAGGCACACCCCAAAGCTGGCTTGAAGGACCCATTGATAACTCGCATCTGTGACACACCAAAACTCTTTAAGGCAAGTGAGGAAACGCTTATTACAGTCCGCACGTTTTAACTTCATTAAAAAAAAAAGAGAGGTACCTCGAGGTAGCTTGCAATTTTTAACAAATTCAAACATGAATACCAAAAGGTAACTCCAACAGCCCAACTGGCAAATGAATTTACAGCGTGGAGACTAGCGTGAATATGGTAACATATAAATCCTAATATAAGCGCTAATAGATAGAAATACCCAATATAAGACAAAAGATAGAAATACCAAACATAAGATTCTTTATCACTTAACACTTTCGGGCTGAGATGCCGTGGTCCTTACGTAAGACCCTCCCATGATATTTCGCCTTCGACTGCGGAAGGCTCCTCCGAGGACAATCGGAGGATGCCCTCTGCAGTCGAAGGCCAAACGTCAGGGGAGAGTCTTATGTATGGACCACGGCATCTCAGCCCAGAAGAGTTAAGTGATGACAACACCTGCCGTGAAAGCCTTCATTCTATGATAAGATTCTTTAGTTAAGAGAAAAATACATACACACACACACACACACACACACACACACACACACACACACATACAAACACACATACAAAATTGTAAACTTTCAGCAGAGAACAGAAACGCTTTGCAGTAGAAGGAAAAAGCGAAAACTTATTACCCTTAAGAGGGCGTCTGACCACAGCGATGCTAGATCGACATCAACACGGCCAAGGCGCATTAAGCAATACGGCCCTGTGTCGAAATACTGAAGAAAATGGTGCACCACAACAGGACAAACGGGCAAGCTGCCGAATAATAATGCAGGAATTGTCTTACAGACCCCACTGCCTGAATCTGAGGAAACCCACTAATGCACGAGGATAATTATGGCACTCATCCAGTCATAATGAGTCGAGGAGCTTCAAGATTATGTTCCCCGAATAAACCAGCACCAACAGCGAGGTCGGGAAAACAGAAGTCGCCACAGTCTTCTGGTCGCGCCGAATCCCCGGTGCAGGAACGTCCTCCATGGCGTGTTTACGCTGTTTCTCGTTACTAGCCCAGCGAGCTCCAAAACACTTTCCTACTGAGCGCCTCGTAGCCAAAAAGCACCACCAGCGACCTCTTTCAACGGCAACCACCAGAAAATTCTCTCTCTCACTCTCTATCTGCCCGCTGCCCCAACCTTGTCTATATGCAATAAAGAGAGCCTCCCACCCAACACCACAGACATGCTTGTAAGTCGCTCGCAAGATATCGTTTTTGTAGTACGGCTCAATCTGTGAATTTTATTTCAATGGCATCTTAAATTACACACTCCCAGGAGCCATTAGAGCGTGTCACGACGGACGTTTCTTCAAATTATGTCCGGTGTCCGTCTTCTATGTCACGGCCAGATAAAGCAGATTTCTGGGGCTGGTATAGGGTATAAAACCTGTCATGCTCCTTCCTGCTTTGTTCCACAGTGCGTACTGTTGGTCCGACGTAGTAGTGGTCACACTCGCAACGTATTTTGTAGACATTACGTGTTCTGACACCTGCTGCGTATTTAACTGGTCTGCTCGTCGGTCGACTTATTGTGATTCTTGTTTCAGGTCACTTGATGTAGTTGGTGAAAGTTACAGCCGTTGTTCCTGAAGATCCTGCGCAGGTGGCCCAGCTCATGGGGCAGGTTACCAGCGTCTGATATCTCTTCAAAGACGCAACCATGTTTATGAAACAGTGCCCTTCCGTAATTCAGAAACGTGCTTGAGCATGACACCGGAGAGAATTTAACGATTCATCCGTCGTGGCTCGCACTAACAACTTGTGGGATTGTATGATTAAAGATGTCACTGACTTAAAAGTCACCGATGACACCCTAAACAGAGAAGGGGCCTGAGCTCATTATCCGCTTGGTATCCAGCAGTAGTGCCGTTGAAGCGGGCAAATACACTCCTGGAAATTGAAATAAGAACAACGTGAATTCATTGTCCCAGGAAGGGGAAACTTTATTGACACATTCCTGGGGTCAGATTCATCACATGATCACACTGACAGAACCACAGGCACATAGACACAGGCAACAGAGCATGCACAATGTCGGCACTAGTACAGTGTATATCCACCTTTCGCAGCAATGCAGGCTGCTATTCTCCCATGGAGACGATCGTAGAGATGCTGGATGTAGTCCTGTGGAACGGCTTGCCATGCCATTTCCACCTGGCGCCTCAGTTGGACCAGCGTTCGTGCTGGACGTGCAGACCGCGTGAGACGACGCTTCATCCAGTCCCAAACATGCTCAATGGGGGACAGATCCGGAGATCTTGCTGGCCAGGGTAGTTGACTTACACCTTCTAGAGCACGTTGGGTGGCACGGGATACATGCGGACGTGCATTGTCCTGTTGGAACAGCAAGTTCCCTTGCCGGTCTAGGAATGGTAGAACGATGGGTTCGATGACGGTTTGGATGTACCGTGCACTATTCAGTGTCCCCTCGACGATCACCAGTGGTGTACGGCCAGTGTAGGAGATCGCTCCCCACACCATGATGCCGGGTGTTGGCCCTGTGTGCCTCAGTCGTATGCAGTCCTGATTGTGGCGCTCACCTGCACGGCGCCAAACACGCATACGACCATCATTGGCACCAAGGTAGAAGTGACTCTCATCGCTGAAGACGACACGTCTCCATTCGTCCCTCCATTCACGCCTGTCGCGACACCACTGGAGGCGGGCTGCACGATGTTGGGGCGTGAGCGGAAGACGGCCTAACGGTGCGCGGTACCGTAGCCCAGCTTCATGGAGACGGTTGCGAATGGTCCTCGCCGATACCCCAGGAGCAACAGTGTCCCTAATTTGCTGGGAAGTGGCGGTGCGGTCCCCTACGGCACTGCGTAGGATCCTACGGTCTTGGCGTGCATCCGTGCGACGCTGCGGTCCGGTCCCAGGTCGACGGGCACGTGCACCTTCCGCCGACCACTGGCGACAACATCGATGTACTGTGGAGACCTCACGCCCCACGTGTTGAGCAATTCGGCGGTACGTCCACCATGCCCACTATACGCCCTCGCTCAAAGTCCGTCAACTGCACATACGGTTCACGTCCACGCTGTCGCGGCATGCTACCAGTGTTAAAGACTGCGATGGAGCTCCGTATGCCACGGCAAACTGGCTGACACTGACGGCGGCGGTGCACAAATGCTGCGCAGCTAGCGCCATTCGACGGCCAACACCGCGGTTCCTGGTGTGTCCGCTGTGCCGTGCGTGTGATCATAACTTGTACAGCCCTCTCGCAGTGTCCGGAGCAAGTATGGTGGGTCTGACACACCGGTGTCAATGTGTTCTCTTTTCCATTTCCAGGAGTGTAGAACGAGGCGACGCCGTGAGCGCCCGTGACGTTACAGCCGGCAGCGAGAGTGTATACTTGATCACTTCAAGCGGCTGGAAAGCCGAGAATATTTTATTGAATGTTATCGCCCCAAAACCCTGCCTCCTTACAATATTTTCGTTACATATTTCAAGCCACTTTAGTGCAATGGAGCAAGCTGAGGTTCACCAAATTACATTGAGTATTAGTAGTTTAGCCATTATGTTAAATAATGAAACTACTGCAAGGGAAGCAGTGACATGCCAGAACTGCTGAAATTCTCTACGTCATTGCTCACTCGTACTAAACAAGGACCTGATACGTGTCAGCAGCAAACAAAAATACGACTGTAATATAGCAGACCTCACTTTTTTTCGGAAAACATGATTAACAGCTTATTCAGTTTTCGTAACTAAATGAGGACGCGTAACACAAGTTTTATATTGTTCAAACCATTGAGTCACATCTAACGTCGCTGCAGAGGTCGTCATCTTAAGTTACTAGTGTTTGCGCCAACGCCGTGCTTGCCGTTAGTGCCATCGACCTTGGTCAATACCGCGTCTGTTACACACTGTCCATCATTCTGCATACCTATGAATAGCCACCAACTCAAGCGGCAGGTAGCACTGCATTTAATGGAAGCTTTTACCTAGTAGCAAATACTGCCCCTACCGATCTGCTAGGGTGACATTTGCTTTCCACGTAAATTTATATATGAATTCTATGTGAAAAGCTGTACGTGACAAGTATTACGTAAGTGGAAGGGCAAAGAGCATTTTTCTAGGACTGGCGTTTTCTGAGGAATTTAAAAAAGGTCTTTACACTAATAATATTGTGTGACAAGTACAAAACAAATGCTTTCGATAGCAGTAAGGAGAAAAATAGGTAATCGAATCTCAGTTTTTCAAATATAATTGAACTTAATGCATTTAAGGTATTTGCTCTTAACGTTCTAGTCATATGCGTCTGATCACCGTGGATGTGCACCATCCTCAATCACAAAATAGTGGTTAATAACGTGCCTTCATCTTAATAGCTGCCTCAGACCGCACCTCATATTCAAGATGCAAAATAAATAATACGTGCCTTGTTCTTGACAAATATGAGAAGAACATGACAAACTTCGGCGAAATATTCGCAAAATATTAAATTTACACATACAGGATGACGGAAAACAAATCACTTCACAGAGAGGATTCCAGATTAACATTCCATATATTGGCGTCCACTGCAAGGTCTGAAGTTACATCTACGATCATTAAAGTTAAGGAAAATCTCGGAGTATGCCGTGAGTATGTGAGATGAAGTACGAAACCTTCATCGGCGAAAACTAAAATAGTACTGGTCGTGTTATTCCTGTCAACGATTGCTGTGGTAAGGGCATTTTTAAGTTTCTTAAAATCACGTTGTTTTTGAATATTAGACAGCCAACTGATAATCCTAGTGCGCTAAAGTCAACAAAAAGAAACCTATGGTTTACGAACTACTAGAAGTTAGATAAATGTTATTTTTTTTTTACTAAATTATGTCTTCCAATAGTCTTATGCTTTACACTTCTAATTAGTTGGAATTTACAGCTCACGGATTACAATGAAAGTTTTTATCATAAAATACTGCTGCATTTCACAATCAGAACTACTTTTCAGATTTATTTAACTCCTTCTCTACCTGCTGTTCTACTTGATACTGCTGCTGTCCTATGATATGCTTCACCACAATCAAATATTTGTCAGAAATTTTTTTTCAGGCAGCCATTAACACCGTTGATATAATTGGAAAAATGTATGATGAGATTATAAATTAAATTCATTTATTTACAACCGGATTCGTTCATTCACCATCTTCACGAAAGAAAACAAATTTTACATGATAACATCACACGACGTTCAGTCTTCACGTATGAACGATAACATCGTCAAGTCATAATGTGGTAAAAATTTAACAAAGGCATTCAGTACCAAAGCAATGAGTCGAGCAACAGCAAGCGAAACGCTGGCGGTACAAAATACTAGGTCGTAAATAAATAATTTCATACGATAGCACTGTCTCATCATATATGTTATTCTAATACTTCTTCTGTAGTGTTAAAGCTACCATCGTCACCTAATTCATTCCATGACTCTCCCTCTTCAGCCTCCTCAGTACTATAAATACTCTCATCTCATTTTTCGATTACTTTCTCACTGTCTCTGTCGGTACATCCTTCGTCTCAAACCCATTATACGAACTTTACAAATTCGTTATCCCATATCACGTAACTAACACTCCTACTTTATCAATATTATCTTTGTGCTCTCCACCACGTTAGATCTTCTAAGAGTATCAATTTCAATGCATTTGCTTCTTTCGGTGCTTATTCCTTTCTTTCCCAAGCGTGCACAATTCACTTCCTTCGTAGCAGTTCGTTTCAGATATTCTCTGTTTAGTTCCTCTTTCTACATAATGCAATGCTATTTTTAAAAATTTATTGCTTCTTGTTTCTGACAACTAGTTGGTAACATCATGGCCATCGTAACTTTGAAAGCCCCTCGTCGATTCCCCAGAACCTCTCATTAAACTTTTTCTCCGTTTCTAATCAATCTCTACCCGTTTTTCTCTTCCAACAATTCTCTCAGAGCAAGTGTACCTTTTGTCACTGATCAAACAATCCCTTCAAGAGCTCGGTTGAATTTGCTCACTTTAAGAGTACTGAATGGCGATATGTTTTAATAGTTAAAAACCATTCAACAGCCAAGATTGCATAAAATATATCTTGATTTAGGACAAACAGTTTCAACAGACTTCTCCATCGTCTGAGGTCCTAAAAATCTTTTTGTTGTAAGACGTGTTCATTTTACACTGAACCTCACGCACAGGATGTCATCATTATCATCATCATCATTTAAGACTGATTATGCCTTTCAGCGTTCAGTCTGGAGCATAGCCCCCTTATAAAATTCCTCCATGATCCCCTATTCAGTGCTAACATTGGTGCCTCTTCTGATGTTAAACCTATTACTTCAAAATCATTCTTAACCGAATCTAGGTACCTATTTCTTAGTCTACCCCGCTCCCTCCTACCCTCTATTGCTGAATCCATGGAGTCTCTTGGGTATTCTTGCTTCTCCCATGCGTGTAAGATGACCTCACCATCTAAGCCTGTTCGCCCTGAATGCTACATCTACAGAGTTCATTCCCAGTTTTTCTTTGATTTCCTCATTGTAGACACCCTCCTGCCATTGTTCCCATCTACTAGTACCTGCAGTCATCCTAGCTACTTTCATATCCGTAACATCAACCTTGTTGATAAGGTAACCTGAGTCCACCCAGCTATCGCTCCCATACAACAAAGTTGGTCGACAGATTGAACGGTGCACAGATAACTTAGTCTTGGTACTGACTTCCTTCTTGCAGAAGAGAGTAGATCGTAGCTGAGCGCTCACTGCATTAGCTTTGCTACACCTCGCTTCCAGTTCTTTCACTATGTTGCCATCCTGTGAGAATATGCATCCTAAGTATTTGAAACCGTCCACCTGTTCTAACTTTGTTCCTCCTATTTGGCACTCAATCCGTTTATATTTCTTTCCCACTGACATTACTTTCGTTTTGGAGATGCTAATCTTCATACCATAGTCCTTACATTTCTGATCTAGCTCTGAAATATTACTTTGAAAACTTTCAATTGAATCTGCCATCACAACTAAGTCATCCGCATATGCAAGACTGCTTATTTTGTGTTCACATATCTTAATCTCACCCAGCCAGTCTATTGTTTTCAACATATGATCCATAAATAATATGAACAACAGTGGAGACAGGTTGCAGCCTTGTCTTACCCCTGAAACTACTCTGACCCATGAACTCAATTTACCGTCAACTGTAACTGCTGCCTGACTATCCGTGTAAAGACATTTAATTGCTTGCAAAAGTTGGCCTCCTACTCCATAATCTCGTAGAACAGACAATAACTTGCCCCTAGGAACCCGGTCATATGCCTTTTCTAGATCTATAAAGCATAGATCAAATCCCTGATCCACTCAAAACACTTCTCCATTATTTACCGTAAGCTAAAGATCTGGTCCTGACAACCTCTAAGAGGCCTAAACTCACACTGATTTTCATCCAATTGGTCCTCAACTAATACTCGCACTTTCCTTCCAACAATACCCGAGAAGATTTTACCCACTACGCTGATTAAAGAGATACCTCTGTAGTTGTTACAATCTTTTCTGTTTCCATGTTTAAAGATTGGTGTGATTACTGCTTTTGTCCAGTCTGAAGGAACCTGTCCCGTTTCCCAGGCCATTTCAATTACCCTGTGCAGCCATTTAAGACCTGACATTCCACTGCATTTGATGAGTTCCGACTTGATTTCATCCGCCCCAGCTGCTGTAATACACTGCAATCTATTGACCATTTTCTCCACTTCCTCAAATGTGATCCTATATCCATCATCGTTCCTATCTCATTCTACCTCGAAATCTGAAACAATACTGATCGTATTTTCACCTACATTCAGCAACTCTTCAAAATATTCCCTCCATCTGCCCAAGGCATCCACAGGATTCACCAGCAGTTCCTGACCTGTCCAAACTACTTGTCATTTCCTTCTTACCTCCCTTTCGAACTGCTAATTACACTCCAGAATGGTTTTCCAGTAGCTTGACTCATAGTCTCCAACCTGTTTCCTAAGTCTTCCCAAGATTTCTTCTTGGCTACTGCAATTATCTGTTTGGCTTTGTTTCTTTCTTTAACGTAACTTTCCCAGTCTACCTGAGTTCTAGTATGTAGCCATTTTTGATACGCCTTCTTCTTCCTTTTACAGGCTGCCTTGACTGTGTCATTCCACCAAGCTGTTTGCTTCATCCTACTTTTACACACTACTGTTCCAAGACATTCTTTAGCCACTTCTAGTACTATGTCCCTGTACCTTGTCCATTCCTTTTCCAAAGACTGTAATTGACTACATTCAACGAACTGGTACCTTTCTGAGATCGCTGTTATGTACTTGTGCCTGGTTTCCTTATCCTGAAGTTTCTCCACTCTTATCCTCCTACATATGGACCTGACCTCCTGCACTTTCGGCCTCACGATCCCAATTTCACTGCAGATTAAATAATGATAGGTGTCATCAAAGAATCCCCTGAATACACGTGTGTCCCTCACAGCCTTCCTGAATTCCTGATCAGTTAATATATAGTCAATGACAGATCTGGTTCCCCTGCCTTCCCAAGTATACTGGTGAATGTTCTTATGTTTAAAAAAGGAGTTGGTGATTACTAAGCCCATACTGGCACAGAAATCCAAGAGTTGTTTTCCGTTCCTGTTGGCCTCCATATCCTCTCCAAATTTACCCATAACCTTTTCATACCTTTCTGTTCGATTTCCAATCGTGGCGTTAAAATCACCCATGAGCAGAACACTGTCCTTGTCCTTTACTCTAACAACTACATCACTGAGTGCCTCATAAAAACTATCCATCTTATCTTGATCTGTCCCTTCACAATGGGAATATACTGACACAATCCTAATTTTCTTGCTGGACACTTTCTATCCACATCAGTCGTTCGTTTACATACCTTATTGCAGCTACGCTGGGTTTCATTCCTTTCCTGATGTAAACCCTACACCCCATTCTGCTATTCCTGCTCTGACTCCTGACAGGTAGACCTTGTATTCTCCGACTTCCTCTTCTTTCTCACCCCTTACCCGAATGTCACTAACAGCTAAAACTTCCAGCCCCATCTTACTTGCAGCCTCTGCCAGCTCTACCTTCTTCCCAGAGTAGCCGCCATTGATATTAATAGCTCACCATCTCATTACCATTTGTTTGTTGAGTGGATAAAATCAGCACACTATAAAAGGTTTGTCAAATTGTTCGCCTCGCGGCGAACAATTTGATGGAACTTTCTCATTTGGAGAGTACTGAAGGGCGATCTGTTTTAATTTTTTAAAAACCAATTAACATCTAAGATCGCGTAAAACATCTAGTGCGTGAGGTTAAAAGTATAAACCCTCCCCGCCACAGTGACCATATGATATTAGCATCTATCCATCCCAATTTTCGCCTTGGCCAATCTCTTCGAATTCATGCACCTCAAAAGTAACGTGAAGAAGAATCTACCAAGTTAGTGTAAGCGCTATCGTTTTATGAATTTTGTTTAGTTTCTTGAAGTTTTTGAGCTACATTGTGTGTGTTTTATCCATGACGAGTTTATTACGCTATATCTTCGTCCAAAATTTTGTTTAAAGACTGCGTTCGCAAAAGAGCAGCTATTGACTGTCGGAATACTGACTCGCAGCTTTTAGGTTGCTAAACGTTGAAGGGAAGCAGTTGCAGTGTCAACTAATGACCACCGTGCAGCTCACACCACCTCACCGACTCTGAGACGCCACTTATGAGCAACAGTCCTCCAATAAAGTCCTCAACTCCAGAGTCTGATAGCAGCTACAAACGTTACCATTTGGCACACTAATATCGTTGGTAATTATTTTCTGCAATATCCTATACAGGTTGTGCAAAATCCTAGTTATTACATGGAAGTAATTTTTGTCCTCTGGGTACCTGCAAAACCTGACACTCGTGGACGCGCACTTGTTCCACCTTCAATAGAGCTGACCGTGGTCTCCATCATAACACAAACAACACTTCGTTAACTTCATACTTTTGACGCCGATACACAAAGAGACGCTGTCTATTATCACACTGTTATCATTGACGACCAATCTTTATTTAAATGAACTCGCATATAAGACGCTGGTACGAGCAATCTAGAATGCTGATACAGCGTTTAGAATCCTTACCAAGCTGGCATGACAACAGACATAGATTAAATACAGAGACGCGCTAACGAGTCAGTGTAGCCCATCCGAAAAGTACTTGCAGAATTGAAATGGGAATCCTTGGAAGAAAAACAACTCATTTGCTGAGAAAATCTGTTGGGTAAATTTATATAAGACACGAAGACTGTGACGACAATATGCGGTCGCCATCGTTTACCTCGCTTAGGGATCTTGATAATAATTGAGATTAGGGCACGTACACAGGCATGTAGGCGATAGTGTTTCTCTTTCTCAATATGCCAATATAGTAGGATAGAATATCGATAATATTCGTAAGATATCTCCTTACCCATGAACTATACTTAAGCTTGAGCAATCTGCATGTAGGAGAAGATCTTGATGTAGATATGACGGTGATATCAAGAAATTTACACTATACTCGTGTATCTATACTGTCTTGTTTTATTGACGTATCCACTTAGCAGAGCCTGGATATGGGCTGAAAGGATAGATGCTTACTTCTATTGATCAGTTGTGTTTTCCTGAGTGACACACCCAGGGAATGCGTAGGGAAATTTCCCCTGACCGTTATGATCCCTCCCCCCGACTGGATCCTTGTTGCAGGATCTTAGCTTTCAGACGTTTCACGAAGTACACACAATCTGCCATCTAGCACATGGAGCAAAAAACGTGATTCACCTCAAAAGGCCACCTGTCGCCACTCAGTGGACGTCGAGTTGCGTTATTGGCCTGCGTCCTCCAGCCTTCGTCGCCGATGAACAGCAGTCAGCATGGGTACTTGAACCAGGCACTGGCTGCGGAAACTCATATGCCAATTTTTATATTATATTTTATATATCTGTTTTCTTTAGCAATACAATCTCCAGGACTCATCATTAGTAACGAGTGGTTCAGTGAAATTTGTCCCATACTTTTCTTAAAAACGTTTTGAATTTTGATATACAAGGTCACCAATGGTGTTAGCATGGAAGAAAAAACTTCATCGTTCTCTCCACATTAGAGAAAAGGATGTGGAGACAGATTCAGGGTACATCGTATACTTTGTAGGGAGCATGGTAGATCAACACTGATTTCTGTCACTTTACGTTCGTTCTATATTGTATGTTCACAGACATATCGTGGTTCACTATTTTCACAGCTTATAAGTTTGTTACATTTATCTGCCTACTTAGTGTCAGACAGTCACACAAAAGTAACGGCGAGAAAATGAGAAAAAAGTTGTTGTTGAATATATTTTGGTGTTACAAGAAGCAGAACATTCTGATTTGTACCATTAGCTTCAGACAACTGCTAGCATTAATGGGAAGAGAGATAACAAATGAGCAGTTATTGCAGGCACAAAATTACGCACCGCGCCTTGTAAATCGAATAAAAAGGAGGACGTAATACTATCTTCACAGTCCTCTATCGATCTTTAGCGCTAGTTCTGCTTTTTTTTGCCTCTGTTTATTAGGACTTTTGTGTGGCGATACATAATCGTTATCAGTCGGTTTAAGTATCTGGGATATACTCGTCTGCCATGACTTTCCCTGCTGTTCAACCTAAGGTGTACGTCCATTCGTCTTCAAAGTAAGCTGTTTTATTACACATTTGGGAGTGAAATTCCAAACTGAAACCCCAGGGATAGGAACTGAAGTTACGAAATTTGCCGAACATTCGATATAAAATTCCATGTAGGAACCGGAGTATTGTGAGTGATAATATATTTCTGGTAACGTATCACCAACGAGGGCTTATTGAGCAGCTGACTGTTCGTTGCCGTCACAAATCTTCCTGTGTTCTTAAACTGAAATGAACGCAGCTATGCGTAGCGACCGCAACGGATGCTTGTTCTACTCCAGATCCAAATCTTTAAAGCAGTCCTTTTTCTATATAAGGATGGTCCTCGGAAGATTTGGATCCCAGTCGTCATTATGGACATCATCTCATGGTCCCAGGCTTTGCCTTAGTGATAAACATTCAGCACTGGATTTTGGAGTGTTTTTGCTCTGAGCCCGTATAGAACTAACTGATATGGGCTTTGTCTCGGTACGGACTTACCTGTACACGATTTTTGGGTTTTTTCGGTATTTGGCATCACACTGACCTGCTGTCTGATATTCATGTTACTTATGCAATCCGTCAGTCATTTCCGTTTTCTGATATAGCCTCAGTATCTACAGGACGTGGTTGTGACTGCTCGGTGATTTTTCTCAGTCGCTAACACAATGCCAGATTAGGCGGCTGATCGTAACACTATCCGCTGTACTTGGGCTTCAAATATGATGCTAGTCACACGTGTCAGTGAAATCTTATCAAATTTGCATACATGTTGCCTGCCGTCACTCTGAGTGTCAAAAGTCTGGAAAAGATCAACTGCTGAGAAATATACAACTGATCTTACAAATACACAATTCTTGTCATTAAAGTCTCAGATACAACCGCGTCAGTGAAGTTTTGTGTCAGCAGTCCCACTATCCCGGCAAAGCCTTTTGTGATGCTATTTGTTTGTTTAACCGAACACGGGGCGTAATTAACTGTTGCCTTTCCGTCTGGAAAGAGGCTTCTATCGTTCCTTCTCTTCTCAGCATTTGCTTACAAAATATCCACTTGGTTCTAACATTGGCCACTAGCTGTCAATATAGAAATATCCAAAGGTTTGCCTAAAAGCTTTGTATGATTTAGTTACTGGATTAATAAGTCGCAACTAGTGTCAGTCACGGCATAAATCTTACGAGAATTTCAATATGCGACGCTAAGAATACGAACGACTATACAGAATCACTTAAGGTGTGACAAGTAATTTATAGGGGATTTGTATTTGTCCTGGAAAATAGATTTCATATTGAACACTTGTGCGGCATACGCTAAAAATCGTACATGAAAATATCTTTGTAAATGATTTGTACTGCATTTATTCGATCAGCCACCGTAAGACAGTGTCACAGATATTGCTGACAACAAACGAAGACGTCAAACTAAAGGATACAGGTCAAAAGACGACTGTCGTTCTCTTGAGCAAACTGCTTCATAAACATATCGTTTTTCCAGGAGCGACGAGTTTTAATTGTTGAATAGTATTTCGCCAGTCACTCGTGTGCATATGTTGTGTAGACGCATTTCCTGGGAAATTTCTATATGCCGCAGTGCCGAAGAATCCAGACATACCTGTATTATAAAAGCGTGTGTGTGGATGTATATATATAGGTGTGTACGTTCCACATCTTCATCTAAACCACTGGATCTATTTCAACTAAACTTAGTAGACATATCACTTGCCGATTGGAAGGAACCACTGTGGGGTGACAACCACCTTGCTCTCAAAGGAGAGAGGGTAGGGGTGACACAGTGTCGTGGCTAACGATGCTCATTCATTATTTGAGAACGAATGCATATAGTGTCTTCCAGTAAAATTTACTAAGTTTTAAACCTTTACGACCTATCTCGCTGTCACCCCCTCCCCTCAAGAACCCGCCACCCCCTACATACACACACACATGGAGATGCAAAATGATGAAAGAAAAATTTTTTAACTTACTTCAGTTTCGTTGTTGATACAGTAAAACATGTCTCATCAGGCACGACGTTTTAATTTATTATCTCCTTCTTACTATATTTATTCACAGTACATTTTGCTGGCAGTATTCACGTATGCTGCGGAATTTATCTGCAAAGATATTTGATTGTACGGTTCATGCAGGAGATATGACATCATCAAGACAGAGAAGCGTGAAATCTGCCTCATAATGTCTGATGTTTTACTTTACTTTTCTTTACGGCTATATTCGCATCACAATTCGCGTATGGGATCCTGTTACAGCACCGGATGTACCTGGCCAATTATGTCATTTACGACATATGATATCATAAATATTGAGCTGAATGAAAAGTGCGGAGGGAAATTCGCTATAGATATAGGTGAAATATGCGTACTGATTTAAGTGTAGTATGTTCAATACTCCTGAAACGTGACAAGCGCGCATGCAGGCAAAGCCGAGGTTAAAAAGCCCCTCCTAAATCCGTGATCCTGTTTCGTACATATTTATTACACTTTTTTTTTGAGTCATCTCTCTTCTGACTGGCTTGATGCGGACCGCCACGAATTCGTCTCCTGTGCCAATTTATTCATATCAGAGTAGCACTTGCAGCCTACGTCTTCAATATTTTGGTGTATGTATTCAAATATTTGCCTTCCTCTACAGTTTTCACCCTCTGCAACTCCCCCTAAAACCATGGAAGTTATTCCCTCGTGTCTTAATACGTGTCCTATCATCCTGTCCTTCTCCTTTTCAGTGTTTTCCATGTATTCCTTTCCTCTCCTCATCCCTTATCTTATTATTCCACCTAATTTTTGACATTCATCTGTAGCACCACATCTCAATTTCTTCGATTCTCTTCTGTTTCGTTTACTCCACAGCCCACGTTGCACTACCATACAATGCTCCAAACGTACATCCTCAGAAATTTCTTCTCTCGGCCAGGAACGCCCTTTTTATCAGCGCTAGTCTGCTTTTGATGTTCTCCATGCTCCGTCCGTCGTTGGTTATCTAGCTGCCTAGGTAGTAGAATTCCGGGGTAGGACGCGAAACGGGTGGCCTTGGAGCAGAAGAGGCACCACAGGACATTTTAATTTGCACTGTCTATACTTTTACAAATAAATTCATAAAACTGTGTCAGCATGACCAGGAAGGATTTAGGATTCACACTGATAGCAGTGGAAGTTCAAAAACATAAAAAAAATTTTTTTACTTGTTCAGTTACATCATTTTTTCACTTAGTATTGGCTGCATTTGTTGCTGTAGGTACACTTTTCTTCATAAGTAAGAGAGATTCTTCGATGAAATTAGCACGGCATACAAACCATATCAACAGGTGTATGCAACTCTAGAATTTCCCAAATCTGTTAAAAACTGTGGTACAAATTTAGATAAATTCGAGTTTTCTCTAAACACGGAGATTAAAATATAACAGCCCATTCATTTTTTCATAGATTAAATAAATTTTAGAGTATCATACAACTCTAAATATGGTTTGTGAGCTGTGCAACATTCATCGCGGTATCTCTCTTACTTATGAAGAAAAGTGTACCTATAGCAACAAATGCAGCCAACAGTAAGTTAAAAAAATCATGAAATTTCACTTTGAAAAAATATTATTTTTCATGTTTTTGAACTTCCACTGCTGTGGGTGTGAATCCTGAATACTTCCTGGTCATGCTGACAAAGTTTTATGAATTTATTTGTAAAAGTATAGAGAGTGCAAATTAAAAAGTCCTGTGGTGCCTCTCCTTCTCGAAGTCGGCTCGTTTGACGTCCTAACCCCCTTAACACTATTTACTTAATGGCCTTCAATCCTGATGTTAAGTTTCTCGCTTTTCCCATCTCTGCTACTTCTCATTTTCATCTTTCTTCGATTTAATCTCTATTCGTATTCTGTATTCATAAGACTATTCATTCGACTCAGAAGCACATGTAGGACTAATTGTTCTTCACTTTCGCTCAGCACAGCAATGTCATCAGCGAATCGTTTCATTGATATCATTTCACATTTCATTTTAATCCGACTGCTGAACCTTTCATTTCATCATTGCTTCTTCGATGTACAGACTGAACAGTAGGGGCGAAAGACTGAAGTCCTCTCTTACGGCCTTTTTTCAATCCGAGTATTTCGTTCTTTGTCTCCACTCTGAATATTCCCTCTTGGCTCTTGAACATATTGTATATTCCCCGTCTCTCCCTTTAGCCAAACCCTATTATTTTCAGAATTTCGAACACCTTCCACCACTTTACACCGTCGAACGCTTTTTCCAAGTCGACAAATCCTATGTACGTGTCTTGATGTGTCTTAAGTTTTGCTTTCATTATCAACCATAAAGCCGGATTTGCCTCTCTGGTGCCTTTACCTCTCCTAAATTCAAATTGATCGTAATCTAATACATCCTCAATTTTCTTTTCCATTATTCTGTATATTATTCTTGTCAGAAACTTGGATGCATGAGCTGTTAAGGTGACTGTGCGATAATTCTCGTACTTTTGAGCTCTTCAGAAATGTGTGGATGATATTTTTTGAAAGTCAGTTGGTATGTCACCGGACTCATACTTTCTACACACTAACGTGAATAGTCGTTATGTTGTTACTTGCCGCCTTTGATTTTAGAAATTCCCGTGGAATTTTATCTACTTCTTCTGTCTTATTTCATTTTAAGCACTCCAGAAATTTCTTGAATTCTGACTCTAATACTGGATCCGCTCTCTCTTCTAAATGGACACCTGTTTCTTCTTCTATCACACACAAATATTCCCCCCTCATACAGGCCTCCAATGTACTTTTTCCACCTATACGCTCTCTCCTTTGTATTTAACGGTGAAATTACCAATGCACTCTCAATGTTACCACCCTTGTCTCTAATTTCACCAAAGGCTGTTGTGACATTTCTGTATCCTGAGTAAGATCTTTGGAATGTCGTTTCTTTTTAGATTTCTTCATATTATTCGTGCAGTCGTTTCGTTTCAGCTTCTCTGCATTTCCTCAGGACTTGACTTTCTGTATTCCTGAGTTTCCCGGAACATTTTTGTACCTCCTTTTACATCGATCAAATGAAATATTTCTTCTGTTACCCATGGTTTCTTCTCAGTTACCTTCTTTGTACCGAAGTTTTTCTTTCAAATTAAGTGATGGCACTTTTTAGAGAAGCCCATATCTCTTCAACTGTTCCGCCTACTAAGCTACTCTTTATTGCTGTGTCTATAACCATAGAGAACTTCAACCGTATCTCGTCGTTCCTTAGTACTTTCGTCTCTCACTTCTTAGTGTATTGTTTCTCCCTCACTAATCTCTGTGACTTCAGCCTCCTCATCATCGCTATATTGTGAGCTGAGTCGACATCTGCTCCTGGGTACGCCTTACAATCCAGTATCTGATTTCGGAATCTCTGTCTGACCATGATGTAGTCTAATCGAAATCTTCCTGCATCTATCGGCATTTCCCAAGTATAAGGTGAGATTGTGATTCTGTCAACAAAGTCAAACATTTCACAGTGAGGGTATCATCAAAGTGGTTGTCTCTTGGGTGCAATGTGTTCGTCGTCGGGTGATTGCGTTGAGAAATAGATAAGTAGAAATGAAGATTTCAGATGCGGAATGTCGACAAATTTTGTTTTATTTGAAAAGCTTTCAGAGTTTTCACATAATGATTTGGAGATAACTCTTTTCAGCACGCACTCGTACCTTTTTCCTACCGACAATAAAATTTTTGCTTTCATTAACAAACAGAAATGGTAAGCGCTTCCGCCACTTGCATGCTTATCACAAATAAACTTTTCCTCTTTCAGACTCATGCCCCTGTTATATTTCCCTTAAGATAAAGTTTTCTCAGTTATCAGTTTAATTTAGGATTAGAAACAAGACTCTTGCGTCTTTAATCACCATATACGGCATTTTTTGCATCTACACGGCTACCTCTAATTATGTGTGTCAAATAGATACGCCTCAGACACACGTATCTCGAGTTGGACCTACTCTCACAAACCACAAAGGGAATATTAAATGTATTTATCCCATAAAAACTGTAATTCATAATAAACATTAATAGTAGCGGTTAATTCTCTTGCTATCCACTTCCTTGCGTATTAACAATAGATTTGTTTGCGTGATGCATTAAACTTGGTTCAATTTCCGTGCTTCTAAGTTGTCGCTTCTCCTGGCGACTAACATATATCCCAGTCCATATCAGGATATGCAATCAATACGTACTGCGTGGCGATAACTTCAATACTTTCTCCCGCCGTGTATATCGATGGGATGACTAATATTATCTAGCAAAATATATAAAATTGTTAACAATGCATTATAAACACCGTCCTAACCACCGTTTTAATACTAGCAATGGTGCGAAATAGACTTTGTGCCTTTTCTCTTACAGTAACTAAGACAGATACCAGGTAGCTTGGAACAGATAAAAAGAAAGTCTGCGCGATTAGTTACCGCCACGCTCCGTTCAGTAACACATTCACATACACCCTACATATCACAACATTTTAATAGCAGGCTGGGACAACCTTCTTGGATGAGAAGAAAAACGTTGTCACAGAATTCAATTGTTATGGTCCCAGTCCCTCGGTTCCGACCATGGGTTTCGGAAGATTTCTCTTAATAATCACATGCAGTCAGGTCCGGTGACCTTGGATGTCAGTAACGCAAGACTGAATCCTTTGGTCCACTGTGATCGATCAACCGTTTAGTAATTATTTAATTTAAAAATTTCAGCACTTCCACATGCCATCGCTCGAATCAGTCTCCAGCTGTGGGAAAAGAAAGTTCTCAAACATATCGAGTTACGTGCTTCCTGTAACAGTGTTCTCGCAAATAAAACTGGACCATGCACTTTTTCCCGTGAAACTGCAGAAAACACATTAAATTTTGGAGAATCACTCTCATGTTGTGGTTGTTCCGCACCACATATTCTCAAATTATGACTGTTCATCCTTCCATTTGAATGGAATGTTGCCTCGTCACTAAACACTAAGCGTGGAAGAAAACTGTCATCCTCCATCTTGCCATGAACGAAATTACGGGACTCCACACGTCGTTGTTTGTCACGTTCACGAAGAGCTTGCAGTAGCTGAATTTTGTATGGTTTCATGTGTAGAAGCGACACACGCCAGACGGAATTCGGAGGCATGTTGAACTGTCGAGCTGCACGGCGAATTTATTTCTGCGGACTCCTTGCGAACCTATGGCGAATGCGTTCGACGTCTGTGTCAGACACTCACGGGCGGCCCGGCGATTTGCCTCTGATGTAGTAGCATCCACACCATACCCAGTACGCAAGTCACGCTGAACAGTTATTACTGACCCGCACCGCGCAAAACGTAGAACACAAAACGCTTTCGGTTGTCTCGACAGAATTTTTACTAGAACTGAAGTGGACACATACTGCTGCTACCTAGCGGGAACCATATAATACTCGAGAGTTAGTTCTTTCAAATGGATCAAATCGCTCTGATCACTGTGGGACCGATCTTCCGAGGTCCTCAGTCCCCTGGAACTTAGAACTAGTTAAACCTAACTAACTTAAGGATAAGTTTGAAGTTCTCTAACGCTATAGATACAGCAATAAGGAATAGCGCAGTAGGCAGTACAGTTGAAGACGAATGGACAACTCTAAAAAGGGCCATCACAGAAGTTGGGAAGGAAAACATAGGTACAAAGAAGGTAGCTGCGAAGAAACCATGGGTAACAGAAGAAATACTTCAGTTGATTGATGAAAGGAGGAAGTACAAACATGTACCGGGAAAATCAGGAATACAGAAATACATGTCGCTGAGGAATGAAATAAATCGGCAGTACAGGGAAGCTAAGACGAAATGGCTGCAGGAAAAATGTGAAGACATCGAAAAAGATATGATTGTCGGAAGGACAGACTCAGCGTACAGGAAAGTCAACACAACCTTTGGTGACATTAAAAGCAACGGTGGTAACATTAACAGTGCAACGGGAATTCCACTGTTAAATGCAGAGGAGAGAGCAGATAGGTGGAAAGAATACATTGAAAGCCTCTATGAGGGTGCAGATTTGTCTGATGTGATAGAATAAGAAACAAGAGTCGATTTAGAAGAGTTAGGGGATCCAGTATAAGAATCGGAATTTAAAAGAGCTTAGGAGGACTTACGGTCAAATAAGGCAGAAGGGATAGACAATATTCCATCAGAATTTCTAAAATCATCGGGGGAAGTGGCAACAAAACGACTATTCACGTTGGTGTGTAGAAAATATGAGTCTGGCGACATACCATCTGACTTTCGGAAAAGCATCATCCACACAATTCCGAAGACGGCAAGAGCTGACAAGTGTGAGAATTATCGCACAATCAGCTTAATAGCTCATGTATCGAAGCTGCTTACAAGAATAATATACAGAAGAATGGAAAAGAAAATTGAGAATGCGCTAGGTGACGATCAGTTTGGCTTTAGGAAAAGGAAAGGGACGAGAGAGGCAATTCTGACGTTACGGCTAATAATGGAAGCAAGGCTAAAGAAAAATCAAGTCACTTTCATAGGATTTGTCGACGTGGAAAAAGCGTTCGACAATATAAAATGGTGCAAGCTGTTCGAGATTCTGAAAAAAGTAGGGGTAAGCTATAGGGAGAGACGGGTCATATACAATATGTACAACAACCAAGAGGGAATAATAAGAGTGGACGATCAAGAACGAAGTGCTCGTATTAAGAAAGGTGTAAGACAAGGCTGTAGCCTTTCGCCCCTACTCTTCAATCTGTACATCGAGGATGCAATGATGGAAACAAAAGAAAGGTTCAGGAGTGGAATTAAAATACAAGGTGAAAGGATATCAATGATACGATTCGCTGATGACATTGCTATTCTGAGTGAAAGTGAAGAAGAATTTAATCATCTGCTGAACGGAATGAACAGTCTAATGAGTACACAGTATGGTTTGAGAGTAAATCGGAGAAAGACGATGGTAATGAGAAGTAGTAGAAATGAGAACAGCGAGAAACTTAACATCAGGATTGATGGTCACGAAGTCAATGAAGTTAAGGAATTCTGCTACCTAGGCAGTAAAATAACCAAATACGGACGGAGCAAGGAGGACATCAAAAGCAGACTCGCTATGGCAAAAAAGGCATTTCTGGCCAAGAGAAGTCTACTAATATCAAATACCGGCCTTAATATGAGGAAGAAATTTCTGAGGATGTACGTCTGGAGTACAGCATTGTATGGAAGTGAAACATGGACTGTGGGAAAACCGGAACAGAAGAGAATCGAAGCATTTGAGATGTGGTGCTATAGACGAATGTTGAAAATTAGATGGACTGATAAGGTAAGGAATGAGTAGGTTCTACGCAGAATCGGAGAGGAAAGGAATATGTGGAAAACACTGATAAGGAGAAGGGACAGGATGATAGGACATCTGCTAAGACATGAGGGAATGACTTCCATGGTACTAGAGGGAGCTGTAGAGGGCAAAAACTGTAGAGGAAGACAGAGATTGGAATACGACAAGCAGATAATTGAGGACGTAAGTAGCAAGTGCTACTCTGAGATGAAGAGGTTAGCACAGGAAAGGAATTCGTGGCGGGCCGCATCAAACCAGTCAGAAGACTGACGAATAAAAAAAAAAAAAAAAAAAAAAAAAAAAACCTAAGGACATCACACAAATCCAAACCCGAGGCAGGATTCGAACATGCGACCATAGCGGTCGCGCGGTTCCTGACTGTAGCGTCTACAACCACTCGGCCACTTAGGCAGGCTTTGTTCTTTCAAACAGTACATTGTTCACATACATTTCGTAAATAAAATGATAGTTATGATTTTTTTTTTAAATCTGATGATTCTTTTTGATACACCCTCCATACCTGAACGCACATGCGGACATACAAAAACTTTTACGCGCGCGTTGGCATTCAGATATTACAACTTCCATCAACATTTTAGTGCCAGAAATATTCTTGCTAGAGGGCTTCTCATGTGCTCCCGTGGTGTGAGAGTTTAAACCCAGAGACACGCACTTACAAGAGGCTGTCGATTTCCGCTGTCGCCTCCGTGGCTGATCCCTGTAAAGGGGACGTCGGACACAATTCGCGGCCGCCTGGCCACCCCGCGACTTCCAGTTAGCCCGAGCTGTTTGCCTGCCGCTTTACGGCAAAGAGGATTGGTGTCCTATCTGGCTTACTCTTTCCCAGGAGCAGAATCCACTTCAGATCTCAATTTCCTGGCGCCGAGAAGCCGCTCCCTCGGAAAACCCTCGACTTGCGTTTGGAGCTCGATGGGTCAGCACGTTTGTATCCCGGAAAGTCTGGTAAATGAAATTCTGAGATTGGTCCACTAATTTGTGCGCTGCCGCAGTGAATATTCTCCACTTGCGAAGATGGATTGATAAATTTGGCAAAACTCTACGAAATGATGGAGGCTTTGTCTAGCAAAATGAATGTTTGGAAGCGTGATTTTAAGACTTTTCTTTTTCATACTTTCAGACAATCGCTATGCACAACAGTTTGTGGCAACTATAGTATTGAATACGTATTTTTATTTTATAGAAACGGGTAACTTCGAATGGATTGCTGTGGTAAAAGAATTTTACTTCGGAAGATGGCAGCCGAATAAAAGGCACTATTTGGAGAAGTTAGTGAAGAATCAACAGAATGCGACACTTTGTATTACTCGATGTATGGACCATCTTCATGGATGTGTGTTAAAATGGTTTAAACCACCATATTACAGTAGTCAATCCTTGAAATGTGTAGTGCATGCCATGAATGTAAATATATGACACAGGAATTTAAAAGTAAACATACGAGTACTAAATGTATACAGAACTGTTTTCATATGTTTGCTTTTAAAGTCCTGTGGCATGTATTTACATTCACAGCATGCACTACACGTTTTTAATAATGGCTATTGTAATATGGTGGCTTAAACCATTTTAACACACGCCGGTGCAGATGGTTCAAGACCGAAACCGGTAGATATTTGGGTCTAAAATAAAAAAAAAAAAACAGCTCATGGTTCAAATATGCATTTTATACATTTATTGCACATTTTACTCGTCATACAGCTCAGTTTCAGCAGGTCACAAAAACTTTTCTTCAAGTAAATCAGTCCAGATGCATAGTAACAGCTGTTTCTGAACGACACAGCATTTTTAGGTTGAGACTTACAGTAAGGCACGTTGCACGGATTCACCGCATATTCAGGTAGCGATACCTCGCTTAGCTGGAGACAGTGAAATTATTGATATCCTATGCTTATTGATCTTGGTAGCTTCAAATTGAACATTATCGATGCGGTTGTGGTATATTTTAAACGTAGTGCTGCGTTACAAGATAACTATAAGTTGTTGCATGCTACGGTACGTGTCTTGATAATTTTCCTGAGTTCTTATTTTAGGATGCTAGTATTCAGCGTACGAGTAATGATCATCCACTTTGGTATTGTTTGAAGGTCACTGTCTGAGCTATAATGCACGTTGTCACGTCGTTTCTAGTGGGTGAATATTGAATCTTGATGGGTTATATTCCGTCACGTCAATATAATTTGGAGTTTTTATAAATTTTTTATGGTCTTGTTCATTTGAAAATGTAATTAGAAAACAACATATAAAAACAACCATTTTCAGATTATGCTTACACTACGATTAGTATCTAAGTACAATGTAGGCTACAGTAACGTCGTCACTAAGCGAAACTTGTCAGTATTAGAAGCTTCGACAAATCACGCCTTTTAGCGTACAGAACATTTATACCAGTAGTTGACTGTTAATACGACATAGTTTTGGTGTTGGTATGAGACCCTAGAAAAAAATATTCATTCAGCAGTATCCCACAGAGAAAAAGAACTGCTCTTAAAAAAATGGCTGGAGAACGTAAAGTGTGTAGATAAAACCACAAGCTGGTGGTGGCGACATATCTGATTCCACCGATCACAAAGCAGAAGTGGAAACAAATTTATTTCCCATTCAAATTAGGTGATCGAGAAACTAACTGAATTAAATATATTGTGCTCATTTGAGATTATGACGAGGATTAAAGTTTAAGATTCGCAAATGAGTAGGTAAAGTTGCTAAACTATTTGTCTAGATTCTCTGAGAATTTCACAAGATAAATGTGACTGAAGCATACGAAATTTATCGGATTTTTGCAGTACTGAGTAAGTTTTAGCAGACGTATACTGATAGACTTTCTGTAAGTTGTGTGCTAACAAACTGCGTTACATTACCCCTTGGGAAACCTAACGCCTGATGCGAAGTTGAACGAATTTGTTAATCAACTTCACAGCATAAAAATTCTTCTTGCCTTCACATTCATGTGTAACCAAGTGCCCAACAACATTATAAAGCATTTACAATTGCTAAAGCGTTCCTTATGTAGCTGTATGATTAACGGTTGAATTACCCAATACCTACTTTGCCATCAATCATTGACTGCCAGGCTTAAATTCTATGATGTGGATGGTGTGTCAAGTCTCCATTTACCACTAGGTCTGATGCTATCAGACCGTTTCATCAGAAACGACTATAACTGCGGGTGTGCTCCAACGAAGCAGAACGCGATGGCTAGCAATTTGAGTATGCAAAAGATTTATCAGGCGAGTCAGCTGCACCATATGACGGTTCGCCGACAATCCTATTTCCCACAGCAGAGTAACGATACGTGCAACAACACCTGCTACACGCGCTTTCAGTTTTAATACTATCAGGATAACGCTAAAGAGAGAGAAATTGATACTATGTGACTACAGGCTAAGGAGGATCATTAAACGTGTTCTAGATACTTGGGATTAACACTATGATCCACTGTGAAATGGAAAACGTCAAATAAGTTATGGGGATGATGTTAGAAAAACTTTGATTCGTTTACTGGGTCATGTCTGCTCACTTCGTTGTTGACTGCCGTCACACCCTTATCTGTCCTGACTCCTTAGTCTTCAGGAGTGAATGAATTTTGAGTGCATTTTAAAATGGAACCTTCGAGGAAGATGCCATTGCATCTTAAGACTGCAGTTCAGCGACTTGAATCCTTAGCAAGTAGACTTGACAGTAGATATCTAACGTACACAGAGACGGCACGAAACACTCGACATTGACTTATACACGTCTTACAGTTATGTCTATCGAAAATTAAGTCGGAATCTTTGGAACAGAACGTTATTCGTTCATTCGGAGCACTATAGGCTAATGTATGCTTACAGCCACCTGCGTAATAGCGTTTAGGTCCACTTTCACGCTTTCCACACACAAGTGACTTTGCGTGGTATGGATTAAACAAGTCCTTAGTACGTTTCCGGTGGTATTCCACTCCTGGTGTCGACGCACAACTGACGCTATTGCTGTAAACTGCAGGGCTGCACTTCACCAACACTAAGCTGGATTTTGAGTTTTCAGTCGTCCTACTGATTTGATGAGGCCCTCCACGAATTCCTCTCCTGTGCCAACCTCTTCATTCCAGAGTACCACTTGCAACCTATGTCCTCAATTATTTACGGGATGTATTCAAATCTGTCTTCCTCTACAGGTTTTGCGTTCTACAGCCCCCCCCCCCCCACTCAGTTTGTGGCCAATAAGAGCAAAAAACGATAAATACATTTGAAATAACGTTCCAGCAATTTGTCTAGTGCCTTGTAAGTCATTCCCTGATGACTTAACAGATATCCTATCATCCTGCCCCTTCTCCTTTTTCAGGGTTATCAACATATTCATTTACTCTCCGATTCTGCACAGAACCTCCTCATTTGTCACCCTATCAGTCCACCTAATTTTCAATATTCGCCTATAGCACCACATATCAAATGCTTCGATTCTTCTCTCTTCTGGCTATCCCACACTACCATTCAATGCTGTGCTCCAAACGTACATTCTTACAAATTTATTCCTCAAATTAATGTCTATGTTTCATACTAGTAGACTTCTCTTGACCAGGAATGCCTTTTTTGAGAGTGCTATTTTCATGTCTAATTTTGATGCCCTCCTTGCTCCGTCCGTCATTGGATATTTTGCTGTCTAGGTTGTAGAATCCATCTATTTCGAGACCACCAAACCCGATAATTTTTTCGCTGTACTAATTTCTGATACTTCTGTTACTTTCGTCTATTCAATTTACTTTCAGTCCATATTCTGTGAACATTAGACTGTTCATTCCATTCAGCAGATCATGTAATTCTTCTTCACATTCACTCACAATAGCAATGTCATCAGCGAATCGTATCATTGATATCCTTACACCTTGAATGTTAATTCCACTCCTGAACCTTTATTTTATTTCCATGATTGCCTCTTCGATGTACAGAATGAACGGAAGGGCGAAAGACTACATCCTTGTCTTACAACCTGTTCAATCCGAGGACTTCGTTCATGGTATTCCCCTCTTATTATTCCCTTTTTGATCTTGTACTTATTTTATATTACCCGTCTTTACCTATAGCTTACCTCTATTTTTCTCAGAATTTCGAAGATCTTGCTGCATTTTACATTATTGAACGCTTTTTCCATGTCGACAAATCCTATGAATGTATCTTGATTTTTCCTTCGTGTTGCTTCCATTACCAACCACAGCCTCGGAATTGCCTCTCTTGTCCCCTTATCCTTACTGAAGCCAAAATGATCATCATGAGCTACGCAGTGTGCCCGCGTGGTTAGAGGCGCCGTGTCACTAATTGCGTTGCCCCTCCAGCCGAAGGTACGAGTCCTCCCTCGGGCATGCGTGTATGTGTTGTTCATAGCGTAAGTTAGTTTAAGTAGTGTCTAAGTCTCGGGACCGATGACCTTAGCAGTTTGGTACCTTAGCAATACACACACATTTGAACATTTGGTCTCGTATCGATTGCAATCGTAGTTGACAGTGTGGTTCCACGGAGAATAAAGAGATCGTCTTTTGCGGAGCACCGTATTCAAGACTGTGCGCTGATCGGTGCACTCCGATACACTTGTGCCTGCGCCAGCATTGTATTTCGTCGTCAGATTCGTCACACCTGTTTTACAGTGCGGGCATGACTCCGACTTCCCCGTTCCACGATAAGGCGTGGACGTCAAACTCCTTGTCACATCGCCCTCACAACAACAAGAACAGCTAACCGGCTTCACTTACATACTTGACCTACCGCGTGGCTGCGGCGCCACTATACAGCATTCTGTCTTGCGGTCTTAGCTACCTTCTGTTATTTGCAGTTATAATCTGTCTATGGCAGAATTGTTTTACATATATTGTACTGTTCTAGCCGGACACAGTTAATTCAGTTGTAGAGCCTTCCAGTTTTGTAAAAATAACGTTCTATAATGAAAAACAGATTTTTTTCTCATCAGTAGCGAAATATGCTTCCAGTGCTGTAATATCCCATATACAGCACGCTTTGTCTTTGTGATGAATCGCATGCGTAATAGGGTGGATATTGGAAGGAATGTGGAGTACAATGGGGTCGAAACTATATCGACGCACAGTTCTTTTGCCTTTACAACTGCTGGCGTGCACCCGAGCTAAATGTGTGTGCTTTCCAGTATTTCTCTCAACCCGATATTAGCTTTATATTTGACGCTGTTTACACGGCTACGTGAAAACTTCGCTCTTTAATCTATTAAGCAGTATTTCATTAACGTTTTTCTTTTTTCGTCCACCCCGTAACTCAGCCAACTATCATTTGTCCACAACGTTCTGCGACTTGCTTCTCTGTGCGTGTTGCGCATGTGGCATAGTGTTCCCATGAGAGACAGCTTTCCGAGGACATCAAGTGAAACAGAGTCATACATGCCTCTAGAGAAACTCGAACACGGGAATAAATATAATAAGGTAAAAGAATCCACTCAGATTGGATAATAAATAGTAAATACAAGAAACGAGTGTGAGGGTATGTTCATAGATTGACACAAAGTAACGTAGGTCTGAAATACTACTACTCACAGTTAGTGTAGGGATGATGATGATGACGTCTCACACTCCGAGGAACGTAGGGGACGATGCGGGAGACCCGCACCGCTGTACTAAGCAAGGTCCTAGTGGAGGTGGTTTGCCATTGCCTTCCTCCGACCGTAATGGAGATGAATGATGATGATGCAGACGACACAACACCCAGTCATCTCAAGGCAGGAAAAACCCCAGACATCGCGGGGAATCGAACCCCGGACCCCGTGCGCGGGAAGCGAGAACGCTACCGCAAGATGACGAGCTGCGGACACTGTAGGGATAAACCGAAATAAAAAAAGCGTGGCTATATTTCCTGTCATTATTACTGTAAATATTACTTAGGCGTCATAGCTCCTCTGTGAGGTACAAGAAGTACTTCAGTAATCTTGGGGGAACTTTTAAAGATCATATAAAAAAATGACTGACAACACAGACGTAGGTGTGTTTCAACGATGTGTACAAATGCCATTCAAGTTAGCGTCTGTCCATACTGTTTGTCGTGTGTGGAGCAGTTATGTTTAAGAAAATTATTTTTTTCTGTATGTAGAAACCTTACAAAGGAGGCAAATTTCGGTTTCAGATGCTGTGATTGCTGTGGTTTCTTTCAGACAGGACGTGAACTCTAGAGGGCCAGAGTTGTTCTTGGCAAGCCACGACGAGAGGTACAGACTAATGCATAGTGGATAATGGCATACTAGGTTCTGCACGCTCAAAAGCCATAGTTTTCCACAGAAAATTTTGTGAACCACAGCCCCGCATTTAAATTGTTTATCACCTTTAGTCTTTCCATTGCTAAAGGTAAACAGGGAAAATGTCAACTCCTAGACACAGTGGGAATGCAACATAGAAAAAAAGTATGTGAACACTAAAAAGCCCAACACACTGCCATATCTAACATCATGCAGGAAACCTGTTGACGTTTAAAACCGCTTCTAGTCGTCTCGGAATGGATAAATACAGATACTGCTTGGTTTTAAAGGGATCCGTGTTAGATTGTTTCTGTAAAGTGCGGAAAGCTCGGATAATGATGATGGAGGTTGATAGCGATCATATACCCTTCTCTCTAAAGTAGACCACAAAGGCTAGGGAAACCGGGGAATTTCGTCTTTGTGCTCACAAAAGAAATCGTGGACAATGCAGGCTGTGCGAACAGGGTCCCCGTCTTCTTCGAACCGACATCCACATTTTGGAACATACATCACACCAGTGATGAATCTGATGGTCACATACTCTAGGGCAATAATTGGACCTTGCAGAATAACGATTGGGCCCATGAAACATGGGGCCCATGGATCATAACTATAGAGCTGCACAAATTATAGCAGAACGCCCGCCATGTTTCACTATTGCGACGTGAACTCGGCCAGAAGTTGGCAACAGTGTGAAATGAGATTTATTCGATCAAATTTCCCAGTTACTGATAAGTGGTTTTGAAATTCCAGAGGTCGGCCGAGGTGGCCGAGCGGTTCTAGGCGCTTGAGTCGGGAACGCGCGACTGCTACGCTCGCAGGTTCGAATCCTGACTTGGGCGTGGATGTGTGTGATCTCCATAGGTTAGTAGGGTTTAAGTAGTTCTAAGTTCTAGGGGACTGATGACCTCAGATGTTAAGTACCATAGTGCTCAGAGCCATTTGAAGCATTTTTTTTAGAAATTCCATCGCCCTGAAACTCCCAGCTTATTGAGCTCACTTCGTGTTGTCATGGTGCAGGCGGGAAGTGGGACACTCAGTTCTAAGTGATCTTCGGAGCTGTCGTCCTCTTACTTTTCGTCACGGTTCTCTTGAATGACCGCCTTTCACGATCAGTCAACTCACATTTTCATCCTCGCTGTGAAGCGGACAATGGTTCCCCTCTTTCGCTGTGCGGCGTAAATCTTCCATGCGGTGCCTCTTCAAACAGCGCACACCTCGGCTTCCTTGGTTATGGATTCACTCACAATACGAGCACCAACAATCTTCCAACGTTCGAATTCACTTAGATCCGATATAAGGCACTCACAACAACACAGAACACTGTTCTGGCCGTATCTGACATTTCCGAAGTACTGAGGACGCTGCATAGGTTCAAAAATGGTTCAAATGGCTCTGAGCACTATGGGACTTAACATCTGTGGCCATCAGTCCCCTAGAACTTAGAACTACTTAAACCTAACTAACCTAAGGACATCACACACATCCATGCCCGAGGCAGGATTCGAACCTGCGACCGTAGCAGTCACGCGGCTCCGGACTGAGCGTCTAGAACCGCGAGACCACCGCGGCCGGAGCTGCATAGGTACCATTCGTGGTAAAATACAACGGTGCAACCTGCAGACTTGGCCAGCATATGTATTTATGTTCAAGCATGTTTTTCTCACTGTATTTTCATATTTTTGTCCAATCCCTGTACATCAGAGACACATTACAACATTTACTGAAATGCATTTCGTTTACTTTGCTATGCTGAATTAATCTTCTCACCTAGTAAACAGTCTTTGGCCTTTCCGTTCTGGTTTGTACAGTGGTAGTTCACGAAGAGAATAGTGCTTAAGTGAAGACAGTTTTGGAAATGCACTGTAAATTTAATGCCGCCCAATTGTTGGTGCTAGTCTTTTACTGAGTAAGGCGCAGAAGAATGACACAAAAAATAAAACTACTGATGCAAAGAATAAAATTTTCGTCATCATAATCCAGTGGATACAAATCCTGTATGTAATGTTTAAGGAAGTAAGTCATAAGTTTTCAGTTGACTTAGCATTGTGAATAAGGGGGTTTGGAGCATGGTTGCGAATTTAGTGCCTTGGACCCGCTGATGTCGTCTTATTAGGACCGATAGATAAGATAGAGAAGATCCAACGAACAGCGCTGCATACGAGGAGAATATCTGAGAAATTCTAGCCAAAACAGACGATTACCAACAATCATTCTTCCGACGCATTTATCGCGAGCGGAACAGGGTTGGCGGGATCAGATAATGGTACCGAATGTAACCTCCACCACACACCATTACATGGCATGCGAAGTACGTTGTAGATTTGCTTTATACTATGTCGTGGGTGCGCTCGTTGTGCGACAGGACGCAGGCGAGATGGTAGAGGTGTGGCCCGATTTTGTTTATACAGTATAAAGCAGATTTCAGTCCGCTGGTTCCGCACGTCGCTGAATCCACATGCACAATCACGATTCGACACGACCGACATTACCATAGTAATGAACCCTCGCACCTTTGGTAATAGCAAATGAGCGTGTGAACGAAGCAAACATGTGAGTTACCACTGTCACAGTAGGAGTGGGCTAAAACTAAAGTTCAGATTTGAGCTTTCTGCGGGTATGATTTTAGTGACATCTTTTTAACAATCTGCTAGTAAATTAGGTGTGAATATTGCGTTAAGCTAGTGCAACATATGTAGCGATTTCATCTCAGTCGGTTCAGGAAAGTGTTGGAACGCCAGTAATCTCAGACACTTTGCTTCGTATATCGTTGCTATTACACAGTTGGACTCAGCTAAAAGGAGTAAGGCGTAACCACTTCAAACTTTTTGAAAGGATGTTGACTTCTCGCAAAGACTGAGAATGGTGAAGTAGCGTTTCGGTATAGGGTGAGAAAGAGCTAGTCTCGAAGCAAGAGAAAATCATCCTTTCACTCGATCACAAAAAGTGTTTCTTTATAATTTCCTGAGAATCATCGGGAAATTACGTTTAACCTTTTTCGATGAACTTCACCTCAGCCTACGCTGTATGCTTAACTGCAGTTTTTGTTTTACTCAGGTTGTTCACACTGTAAACAGTCTGGACCTTGGCTTCAATTTTGCAATTAATTTTGTTCAGCTCAGTAAGGGTATCTTAGAGTTTAAATGCGTGAGATATCGGTATCAATGACGCCACTTGTTGCATATCGTTATTTCCTGCCTTTGTGGTTTCCGCGTGGCGTCGTTAAGTTGTTAATCGGAGATATTTGGCCTGTGTTCCAATTTGTGACTGCAACAAAAACTTACGTGTCTTAAAAAAAGTAGCTGGCTTAACGGCTGTGTAGGCTAAGGTCAATTTTACATCAGTAAAGGCTGATTTTTACTACTTACGAGTCAGTTCACACAGTCATCTTTCCGCGTCCTCTGGCGAATTGTGTTGCAACAAAGAAAGAAGTGGGTGCTGCATAAGAAAGTACAGCTAAAATAGTAGAGCATGTTGAATGCTGTACGTTTCATTTTCGTTTAGTTTTGTTAAGTAGGTACTTGAAGACTATTTCACAGCACTCGTTAGGCTAATGTTGTGACGCTTGCAGTGCAAACGAGGAGGAATAATACATCGAATGTTTTAAAGTACTGTTTGTGCAATTCATTCGACTCTTGTAATCGTTCCTACAGCTAACACACTCTTTTTACTCCATTCTCTCACAGTTTCATTTATGCTTTCCAGCTCCAAAATGGAAAACAATTCTCCTGTTGACGAGAAGCGAAAACAAGCGCTCTCGGTTCTGGAATTTCTGGCTTACAGTAGGCTCGTTGATTATAAACCTAGTAAATGGGCCCTGCGCAAAATGCAAATGACGATTTTCCGTATGAACTCCGCAGAGCGTCCAGTGAGGCAGGGTAATATATCATTGGTTTTATTTGTAGATTGACGTGCGTGGCAAGTGGAACGCGACGTGGCCAGTAATGATACTATCGGGTTCCATTTTGCGTCACCGTGGCGCTAGTTGTGGCACGCGGAACCCGCGTTCTGCCTTCTGGCCACCAGAGCGCAGCTGCGTCTGTAACAGGAGCTGCAGCTGGTGTACGAAGGTCAAGTGTGCCAAAACGTACGACGTAAGAAATGGAGCCATTACAGATAGGACGTTAACTGTTAGATAATACACACAAAGTGAAGACAGTTTTACGGAAATGTTGATGAAACAACACAGGTACATTTCTGTATCACTGTCAATAAATTTCGATGCGGTCACCACATGAGTCTAAGTGCTACTTCGTTCCCGTTGATGGACACTGGATCACGTTGAATGCGACCATACTAACAGCTTTGTTTCTACCACTAGGCAAACTATTTAAGGTTGAAAACTTCGCAGGGTAATATGAAGTTGTAACTAGCCGTGAAGCAAATAGTATAACAAAACCTGTAATTCGCATTAAATCTGTGATTATCGATGCTATAACAACGTTATGGCCACTGATGTCCTCCTCTACGCTGACTATTTCGAAAAGTTCGGATCTGTAAATCACGAGGAGGTTGCCCTACTGCTCGAAATAATTTTCAGGCAAGAAATTCAAAACAATATCACACAAATCCCAGCCTCTGACACCGGTTTTAATATCAGGACCCTCCCATTCTATACTGAAAAATTGTTGTACCGCTATTACTATGGGACTGTCAGGAAACTTATTTGTCATTTTTTTCCAAGTTTTTTCTGAAGCGCTTCCCCACTATCTCTTCTAAGGGAGGTTGTATGAAGAGCATATAATTATCATGTCTAATCAAACTGTGCTGCTTACCTGTATGGTGAGAATGACAATAAGCCTTCCTGTAATAACATAAAGTTTGGAAATTGTTCCCGACGTATTTTGCTTACACTGACACTGAAACACGCGAAGTGTTTTCTCAGGAGACCGCTGGAAAGTAAACACGCGCAGCGTGTACTACATAGTTGGCACTTGTACCTATTTTCCTTCGAACAGTTACCTTTAGTATTTTTCTTACGATACCCACAACTCATACGCATTTTTGTGTAAGTAACTAGCCAACCTACCTATCTAACTCTGTTTCCACCGAAGCCTCAGTATTGTAGTGCAGGGCCGGCTACGGCGTGTGAAACTTCACACGTGCAACCTGTGAGGGCAGCGCGGGGACCAAGGCCCGGCCTATAACTCGGCTTTGTTAGGAGCTTGTCGCGAGTACCCGAAACTGCGTGACATTTCATTTAGCTATTACGTGAATAGTTGGTGTCTGTCCTTACTCAAAGGAGGAAAAAATTTTGTCAGGAGCTGTAGTACTTTATGTAAAAAAAAAAAAAAAGAACAGAAAGAAAAAATTAGGACAAGACCCTTGTTTCGAATCCTGATACATTACACATCTTCACTCATCGCCGCTGATACCGCGTAAAGTTACAATGAAGCTGACATCAATAGTTTCTTCACTTTATCACCTCTCCATCTCAATTTACATAAGGTTTCATTTGCCATCGTGATGCGGCAGTTTCTGGTCAGCACAACTCTTTGAGTTCGGTACAGTCGTGGTGTCAGCGTCGTTGATTCGTTGCTATTTGTTCCATGTATGAAGGAAGTTCACAGGTCCACAAAAGAAACAGTCAGCTGTCTATCGAATCCTTTAAAACAGAGGTGGCCAAGATTTCGGCTCTACTGTCACGCCTGGGACCGAGGACCAAAGTGCTCAGCCTCGCTTTGCATTTTCCCCAGTGACAGGTCGCGCTTTCTGTGAGAGAGGAGGAGGAAAAAGAGGGGAAAACAGCGTCACATTTAAACGGCAGTACTGTCGTACCTCATACGACTTGGTTTTATTTTCACGTTTCTCGACAACATACATCACCAAGGAAATAAGTTTTCAATATTAATTAAGAGTTTTGGCACGCTGAAGACAATATAATTTTTACCTGGTACAAACTGTTGGCATACGGACAAAGGCAGACAATTTCACAAAGATTCACACTCAAATTGTCACATAATCGTGAATTATATAGTTTCATGATCGAAGAAAGGTCTTTGACACAACTATGTCGATCGAAATACTATAGCCCTATTGAAACTTCAGTATTGAGACCTGGAAAATCTAACTGAGAAAAGCAATATAGACGTCCTGGACAGTTTTAACGTAAGAATATTTTTAATTAAAACTGGAATTACACTGCAGATCAAGCTGTTACATCTGCACATGCTCACAGGCGCTTTCAACTAAAACGACAAACGATTTTGAAAATAGCTAGAAAACATGTGTAAGATTGACAGTGTCCTCACCTTTATAAAACTATCGCGATAAACTTTACAAGGTCACAATGAATTCTTCAGACCTCGCGCTTTGTGTAACGCCAGTGAGCTTAGGGACCGGAGCTGTAGAAGTCAGATGTTCTTATTAAATGCATCTCCATCAAATCAGACAGTTACTTTGCAGTGTCTTAATATGGGTACTGTGCGGTAAAGTCCAGTCAAAATTCGAAGTCTGTAATCCATTCCGGATGTTCTAATTTTAGTTCCTGCACTCCTTTTTCCTTCATAAATTCAAAAGTAGCAAGATGGAAGTCGAAAAATCGTTCCAGGCGAGCCCCTTGAAATAACCAAAGTACGAGGGTCACTCCAAAAGAAATGCACACAATTTTTTTGTTTTAATCCATCTTTTATTCTACATGTTTGAAAGTTTTACAGTGTGGAGATACATCCTCTAGGAACAATATTTTCATTTCTCCACATAATTTCCATCTCTCTCACCAGCCTTACGCCATCTTGGAATCAGTGCCTGTATACCCGCACAGTAAAATTCCGGACCGACCTGTGGGAGCCACTTTTTGGCAGCGTGCACAAGGGTGTCATCTTCTAACCTTGTTCCACGACAGTCTTTCAGTTTCCGGAAGTGATGATAGTCATATGGAGCCAGGTCAGGACTGTAAGGCGGGTGTTTCAGTGTTGTCCATCCGAGTTTTGAGATCGCTTCCATGGTTTTTTGACTCACATGTGGCCGTGCATTGTCGTGCAACAGCAAAACATCCTGCTTTTGCCAATGTGGTCGAACACGACTCAGTCGAGCTTGAAGTTTCTTCAGTGTCATCACATATGCATTAGAATTTATGGTGGTTCCACTTGACAATGTCCACAAGCAAGAGTCTTTCGGAATCGAAAAGCACCGTAGCCATAACTTTTCCAGCAGAAGGTGTGGTTTTGAATTTTTTTTTCTTGGGCGAATTTGCATGATGCCACTCCATTGATTGCCTCTTCGTCTCTGGTGAAAAATGATGGAACCATGTTTCATCACCTGTCACAATTCTTCCAAGAAATTCATCTCCACCATTCTCGTACTGTTCCAAAAATTCGCTGCATACCGGTTTTCTCGTTTCTTTGTGAGCCACTGTCCACATCTTGGGAATCCATCTGGCACAAACCTTTTTTTAACGCCAACACTTTCAGTATTCTGCAAACACTTCCTTCCCCTATCCCAACGTTGCGTGACAATTCGTTCACTGGGTTGCGTCTGTCAGCAGTCACAAATTCGTTAACTCTCTGCACAGTGTCTGGAGTGTGTGCAGCACGAGGCCTACCGCTGCGAGGACAGTCTTTAATATTGCCGAGCCCAGTTTCATCACGTAACCTGCTTGCCTACCGACTAACTGTACTGCGATCGACAGCAGCATCTCCATTCACCTTTTTCAATCTATTATGGATGTTTCCCACTGTCTCGTTTTCACAGCACAGGAAATCTATGAAAGCACGTTGCTTCTGACAAACGTCAAGTGTAGCAGCCATCTTGAAGAAATGCCGTGACAGCGCCACTCACAGGAACAGGTTGAACTAGGTTTGAAAACAAGTGGGAAGGATGTACCTACACACCGTAAAACATTCTCACATGCAGAATGAAAACTGTATTTTTACAAAAATAGTGTGCACTTCTTTTGGAGTGACCCTCGTACTTTGACTTAATTATGAAGTCTCCATACTCCTACTTTATATCCGTTGAAAACTGCTGTAACAGAAATGAGAATAACAGATGTGACTTCAGATATTAAATTTCTGCAAGTGCTCCATGCCAGCAAATTTAGCACCGTCTGCTTTTTGATGTGAAGAACAATGAATTCCGTCTGTCGATCGTTGTAATTTTTGCTGTTTCATGGTCATCTAGACGTTTAAATACTTACTTAATTTTACTATAATGTCGTCTCGTACCAAATAAGCAATACCCATCGCTTGTGTGATCTGAGAATTCTCATCCCTCTCCTCTGTAATTCTCATTCATAAATGAAGGATGTTCACATTTCCAGTGGCTGTATGCACAAAAAGAGGCAGTCTAGCGACCTATCGTCACGATCCTTAAAGTGAATGGAAATGACAGAAGAGTGGGGTGAGAATTGTCAGTTCGCATAAGCGATTTGCACTGCTTACTTGTTATGAAAAGACTTTACAATACCAAGCAAAAATAATTTAAAGATTTAGTTGATAATGACAAAAAGTTACAACTTTCGACAGACGGGATTCATTGTTCACTCTTTCAAGAAAGTTGATGTGTTAAATTCGCAGCCAAGGAACATTTGAGGAAATTGAATTTAAGAATAGTAAAATTTATGAAGTCTCACGCACTATTCCACCATCAGTTGGAACAGTTTTCAATGGCACTGTACGAAGAGCGTAGAACCTATGTATATCACTGAAAAGAATTTTGGTTAAGTCAAGGGGCATGCCGGGAACGAACTTTCGATTTAAAACTCGCTTTTGTTGAATTTATGAAGGATAAAGGAGTGCAGGAACGTAACTTAGAACACCCAGAATGGACTGTAGACTTTACGTTTTGAGTGGACTTTGCTGCACACTGCCCAGAGAAGTAAGGTAACCTCTGTTTGGCTTGATGGGAATTCGTTTAAAAAGAAAATCACATTGTAGAATAGACACATTCTGCCAAAGACAGTCCAGTTCCGTAAGCTCATTGGTGTTAAAGAAAACGTGAAATTTGAAGTATTCATTCTAAGCATAGTTTCAATAAAGGTTTTGAGGACACTGTCGCTCTTACATCTGCTTTCGGCCCATTTCCGAGACAATTCACCGTTTCAATTGAAAGTCCCCATGTGCACATGCAGATGTAACTAATTAACCTACAAGGTAATTCCAGTTATAAAGACGTCTTTTTCACTTTAAAACTGTCTACATTGCATTCCTCAGGCTGAGTGTGCAAGTCTCCACAATGAGGTTGCAAAAGTTATACAAATTTCCCGGACATACTTGTGTGAAAGAGCTTTTTCGGTTAAATAAGTCACGATTGAGTGTGAAACAATGTGAAAATGTCTGCATCTGCCCGTGTAGCGACAGTGTGTACCAGATAAGGATTATATCTTCAGTGCACAAAAAATATAGAAATAAAACTGAAGATATCTTTTGTATGTTATGTGTCTAGTCGACTAATGGGAAATGTAAAACCAAGTCATATACAGTGCCGTTGCACTGCCATTTAAATTCGGTTCATTCGCAGTTTTTTCCCTCATCCCACTCCTCGCGTTCAATGGGGGAAATGTTCAGTGAGGCTGTGCCCAGGCACAGCCCACAAGCCGAAATCTCCGCCACCCCTGTTGTTGTGGAACCGATTTGAAGGCATGCTAGTCTACCTACATGTGCGAGAATTTCGCATGTTATAAGTGTTTCGTCTACATTCAATACATTCCCTACAACAATATTCTGGTAGGTAACGTTGTGGGACAGTTTCCTTTTATTTGAAAATGAGGACGAATATTTCATGTGTATAATTGTCAGATTCTTCGATTCATATCTGGGATGATTGATTTTGGAATACTCACTTGAGATAAGCAAAGATAACTGAACTGCATTCACTTCAAGTACAGGATTGTAAAGCAGTACACTCTGTATATATACACTGTACAGTATATACCTTCACGAAGAGCTTGCAGTAGGTGAATTTGGCAGGGTTTCATGTGTAAACGTTGACGCAACGAACGCTAGACGAACATCGGGGACATGTTGAGCTGTCGAGCTGCATGACGAATGGATTTCTGCGGACTCCATGTGAAACTATGGCGGACGCGTTCGACGTCTGTGTCAGACACTCAGGGACGGCAGGCGATTTTCCTTTGCACAAACAACCTGTTTCTCAGAATTGTTCATGCCATCTTCTAGTGCTCTGTGCTGTAGGAGGATGCAGACCATACCTAGTACGAAAGTCACGCTGAATAGTTATTACTGACTCACACAGCGCAAAACGTAGAGCATAAAAAGCTTTCCGTTGTCCCTACATCATTCTTACTGAAACTGAAGTGGGCGCACACGGCTGCTACCAGCGGCAACCAAGTAAAACTTGAGAGTTTGTCCTTTCCAACAGAAGATTGTTGACGAACCTATCTCAGATAACATGATAGTTATGATTCTTTTTCTGATAATCAGATAACTTTTTTTGATCCAACCTGTATTTTAGGAGGTGCGCCTTTTTCCAACAGATGAGCTGTCGGCCTGTTACCCAAATTGGGACCCACTCGGATACGGAATGGAAACATGAGTGACAAGCCACGAAACCCGGGCACTACGTACTTACTAACAACCCATATGTTAATTTCGAAATTTGTGGTAAGTTTCTATGGACTAACCCGCGTTGCTCATTTGTTAAAGTTCTGGCTCTCATCGCCCTCAGTAGGTATGGGTACAGATTAAAAGATGCAAGGCTCTAGAAGGTATTCAGAAGGTAATATTAAGGTCTACTTTGATACTTATGTAAAAGCCTACCGATCAAGTCAATACTTCATCAGAAGAATTTTAAAACTGCTTATATTTTCCTTAATTTCGTTCTTTCAAACTTTATTTATTCATTTATTCATTATGTGTGAACATTTTATTGAAAAATTCTATGTAAAATTAACACTGTTATTCTCAACTGTAATATTCAACTTAATACATATTTTTTATGTATTTCCAGAAGCACTGGCTTCAAAGGGAAAATATCATCTATGTATCAAAATTATCCCCCCCATGAATCATGGACCTTGCCGTTGGTGGGGAGGCATGCGTGCCTCAGCGATACAGATAGTCGTACCGTAGGTGCAACCACAACGGAGGGGTATCTGTTGAGAGCCCAGACAAACGTGTGGTTCCTGAAGAGGGGCAGCAGCCTTTTCAGTAGTTGCAAGGGCAACAGTCTGGATGATTGACTGATCTGGCCTTGTAACAATAACCAAAACGGCCTTGCTGTGCTGGTACTGCGAACGGCTGAAAGCAAGGGGAAACTCAAGCCGTAATTTTTCCCGATGGCATGCAGCTTTACTGTATGGTTAAATGATGATGGCGTCCTCTTGCGTAAAATATTCCGGAGATAAAATAGTCCCCCATTCGGATCTCCGTGCGGGGACTACTCAAGAGGACGTCGTTAGCAGAAGAAAGAAAACTGCCGTTCTGCGATCGGAGCGTGTAATGTCAGATCCCTTAATCTGGCAGGTAGGTTAGAAAATTTAAAAAGGGAAATGGATAGGTTAAAGTTAGATATAGTGGGAATTAGCAAAGTTCGGTGGCAGGAGGAACAAGACTTTTGGTCAGGTGAATACAGAGTTATAGATACAAAATCAAATAGGGGTAATGCAGGAGTAGGTTTAATAAGGAATAAAAAAGTAGGAGTGCGGGTAAGCTACTACAAACAGCATAGTGAACGCATTATTATGGCTAAGATAGACATGAAGCCCACGAATACTACAGCAGTACAAGTTTATATGCCAACTCGCTATGCAGATGATGAAGAAATTGATGGAATGTATGATGAGATAAAAGAAATTATTCAAGTAGTTAAGGGAGTCGAAAATTTAATAGTCATGGGTGACTGGAATTCGAGAGTACGAAAAGGAAGAGAAGGAAACGTAGTAGGTGAATATGGAATGGGATTAAGGAATGAAGAGGAAGCTGTCTGGTAGTATTCTGCACAGAGCATAACTTAATCATAGCTAACGCTTGGTTCAAGAATCATAAAAGAAGGTTTTATACATGGAAGAATCCTGTAGATAATAGAAGGTATCAGATAGATTATATAATTGTAAGACAGAGCTTTAGGAGCCAGGTTTTAAATTGTAAGACATTTCCAGGGGCAGATGTGGACTCTGACCACTATTGGTTATGAACTGTAGACTAAAACTGAAGAAGCTGCAATAACGTGGGAACTTAAGGAGATGCGACCTGGATAAACTGACTAAACCAAAGGTCGTATAGAGTTTCAGGTACAGCATAAGGGAACAATTGACAGGAATGGGGGAAAGATGTACAGTAGAAGAACAATGGGTAGCTCTGAGGGACGAAGTAGTGAAGGTAGCAGAGGATCAAGTAGGTAGAAAGACGAGGGCTACTAGAAATCCTTGGGTAAGAGAAGAAATATTGAATTTAATTGATGAAAGGAGAAAATTAAAAATGCAGTAAATGAAGCAGGGAAATAGGAATACAAACGTCTCAAAAATGAGATCGACAGGAAGTGCAAAATGGCTAAGCAGGGATGGCTAGAGGACAAATGTAAGGATATAGAGGCTTATCTCACTAGGGGTAAGATAGATACTGCCTACAGGCAAGTTAAAGAGACCATTGGAGAAAAGAGAACCACTTGTACGAATATCAACAGCTCAGATGGAAACCCAGTTCTAAACAAAGAAGGGAAAGCAGAAAGGTGGAGGGAGCATGTAGAGGGTCTATACAAAGGCGATGTACTTGAGGACAATATTATGGAAATGGAAGAGGATGTAGATGAAAATGAAAGACCTGAGTCGAAACAAGGCTCCGGGAGTAGACAACATTCCATTAAAACTACTGACGGCCTTGGGAGAGGTAGTCCTGACAAAACTCTACCATCAGGTGAGCAAGATGTATGAGACAGGCGAAATACCTTCAGACTTCTAGAAGAATATTATAATTCCAATACCAAAGAAAGCAGGTGCGGACAGATGTGAAAATTACCGAACTGTCAGTTAAATAAGTCACAGCTGCAAAACACTAACTCGAATTCTTTACAGACGAATGGAAAAACTGGTTGAAGCCGACCTCGGGGAAGATCAGTTTGGATTCCGTAGAAATGTTGGAACACGTGAGGCAATACTGACTCTACGACTTGTCTTAGAAGATAGATTAAGGAAAGACAAACCTATGTTTCTAGCATTTGTAGACCTAGAGAAAGCTCTTGACATTGTTAACTGGAATAGTCTCTTTCAAATACTAAAGGTGGCATGGGTAAACCATAGGGAGTGAAAGGCTATTTACAATTTGTACAGAAACCAAATGGCAGTTATAAGAATCGAGGGGCATGAAAGGGAATCAGTGGTTGGGAAGGGCTTGAGACAGGGTTGTAGCCTCTCCACGATGTTATTCAATCTGTATATTGAACAAGCAGTAAAGGAAACAAAGGGAAAATTCGGAGTAGGTATTAAAATCCATGGAGAAGAAATAAAAAAAATGGCTCTGAGCACTATGGGACTCAACTGCTGAGGTCATTAGTCCCCTAGAACTTAGAACTAGTTAAACCTAACCAACCTAAGGACATCACAAACATCCATGCCCGAGGCAGGATTCGAACCTGCGACCGTAGCGGTCTTGCGGTTCCAGACTGCAGCGCCTTTAACCGCACGGCCACTTCGGCCGGCAAGAAATAAAAACTTTGAGGTTCGCCGATGACATTGTAATTCTGCCAGAGACAGCAAAGGACTAGGAAGTGCAGTTGAACGGAATGGACAGTGTCTTGAAAGTTGAACATCAACAAAAGCAAAACGAGGACTATGGAATGTAGACGAATTAAGTCAGGTGATGCTGAGGGAATTAGATTAGGAAAAGAGACACTTAAAGTAGTAAAGGAGTTTTGCTATTTGGGAAGCAAAATAACTGATGATGGTCGAAGTAGAGAGGATGTAAAATTTAGACTGCCAATGGCAAGGAAAGCGTTTCGGAAGAAGAGAAATTTGTTAACATCGAGTGTAGATTTAAGTGTCAGGAAGTTGTTTCTGAAAGTATTGTATGGAGTGTAGCCTTGTATGGAAGTGAAACATGGACCATAAATAGTTTAGACAAGAAGAGAATAGAAGCTTTCGAAACGTGGTGCTACAGAAGAATGCTGAAGATTAGATGGGTACAGCACACAACTAATGAGGAGGTATTGAATAGAATTGGGGAGGAGTTTGTGGCACAACTTGACAAGAGAAAGGGACCGGTTGGTAGAACATGTTCTGAGGCATCAAGGGATCACAAATTTAGCATTGGAGGGCAGCGTGGAGGGTAAAAATCGTTGAGGGAGAGCAAGGGATGAATACACTAAGCAGATTCAGAAGGATGTAGGTTGCAGAAGGTACTGGGAGACGAAGAAGCTTGCACGGGATAGAGTAGCATGGAGAGCTGCATCAAACCAGTTTCAGGACTGAAGACCACAACAACAACAACATCAAAATTTTACGAATTCTGGTGAGACAGTATATGATGGAGTAGTTGAGGGTGGGAGTTAGTGACGTTTAGATAAATTGGTGAGAAACAATTACCTCGTCAGTGCTAGGAGGAGGAGCGGACTGTAATTTGGAGTCGAAGAAATCAGTTACTTACGATATAAGAACAATCAGACGTGGAACATTATTGGAGAAAAATTAGTGCCCTATCGTTGCAGCTATCTGTTAAACTTTAAAAACAAAGCTTTATTTCAGAATCGACGCAAGTGAGGATGGGTAAGTGTAGAACACATTAGGAGCAGAAAGAAAAAAAGTATAGCGAAAAGAGAGGAAATGTATTCGTAGATGCAAGTATGAACCACCATTGGATTTGTATTGGAATGGCGGCAACGAAAATTTGTGCTGGACTGGGATTCGAACCTAGATTTCCCTCTTTACGCGTGAACTATCTGTGTACAAGTCACGCCCAGACCCAGACTTCCGTATTTCGTCGTTTGTGTGTCACAGCCTGAACTCGTGCTTTACGTATACTCCTAGCCAGTAAGGATGTACTCGTATTATTGCATGCCCGAAGGAACATTGTGTCGTACTTCTTATTAACACACATATTCCTGTTATGTATTTATTCGCCAAAGTAAGAGACTTTAGAAGATCACCAACGTAATCGACGAGAGGGCAGAAGATACCAAAGAGATGCAGACCCCATAGAATCAGCAGCAATCAAGTTATGAGTGCACCATTACATTCTAGTTCAGTCATTCAATGAACTGTTTACTTAATATGTGAAGCCGAAACTGAGACGGCGAATTGAATTTTTGTACTGAATTACGAGTTAAAAATGATAGATCGTTGTCTGTACTTTGATTTGTGATCTGTTTTGTTCCAGAACTATGTTGAATGATATGTGAGGGCCATGACTGCCAATCATTAATTTTGCATGAGCGTAATAAATCCGTTCAAACACACAGTTGAGCAGTCGTCGTTGTTAAAGGTGAAAAATGTGTTTTCGTCGTATTAACGCGACGCGACACAACCATCCTTCATTATCAGGTGCCTACTGAAATTATTTTAGAAAGTATTTATCCATAGTGTGGCATCTCGGTGCAGTTATAAAACTTTATTTCCGATTTTAGTGATTAATTCTGTTAAGTAAAGAGGCAGCAATCGCCATCTTGTTCAAGACCACCAGGGTGTCGACGCCAGAGTTTCATGGCTGTCATCACAAGGTAGGTAGTATCTGTGGCTACATCTCTGATTTCAACTATCAACAGTCCTTCGCTATGTGTGTTACTCCGTGCCAACAAACAAAAATATTTACCTAATCTCATATTAAAGTGTGCTACGTAGTAAACCAGCGTTCATATCCCTTAAGGCGGTTACTAACCGTATTCCACAGTGTTTGTGTCCCAACTGATTACACTTACTGTCACAACAGTATGTAACATGTCGTGAAGTAGATGTGCTAAGACTGCAGTTTATAGAAAGTCGTGTTATCGCTTTTCGTAACAACTGCACACTATTATTTACAGAAGTATTTTTGGAAGTGAGTATGTAAAAGACTAAAATCAGTATTTGTTGACGGGAACTTACGTGATTAAAACAGAGATTAGTCTGAAGCATAACAGTAAACTGTATTTAACCAATAGCGATTTCAAACAGACTTCAGACTAAAGCCTTGTTTGTGGCGTTCAAGTGCTAAACAATATTTCAAATAATTTGGGTCAATGTAAGGTTACCTTAGTCGTATGCTATTAGCCCACCCAGTAACCAACATTTGGTCATTACGATCGATATATACCTTTGCTACACTGATCATTCAACACACGTCAACAAACCTATTCCGCCCATGTAATGCGTGCGTGATCACTATGAAAACCGTATTGAGTAATTCCCCTTTACACAACCTTTTCGTACCTTAGAGTTAACTGACAATAATTACCACTATAGCACGCCTATAAAATGTTTGTATTTTATCTTACGTGTTCCAATGTAATCGATCCAGCCGCCATGCGCTGTTGCGATTTTTCGGGGTGCACTCAGCCTCGTGATGCCAATTGAGGAGCTACTCGACCGAATAGTAGCGGCTTCGGTCAAGAATACCATCATAACGACCGGGAGAGCGGTGTGCCGACCCCACGCCCCTCCTATCGGCATTCTCCTCTGAGGATGACACGGCGGTCGGATGGTCCCGGTAGGCCACTCGTGGACTGAAGACGCAGTGTTCCAATGTATTCATCGTTTTGCATCTGGTTGTGGGGGCGTCTGTGAGTCTCATTGATCATATTGGTCAGGTGTAAGGAAAATGCTAGCTGCCAGATATTTGAATAACTAAGTTCGTTCAGGTTGGAAGCTTTCCGCATCAAGTTCTGTTTGGCGGAAGGGGAGCCCCACATCTAGTTATATCCAGCCAGCGTAGAGTACTTCTGTTACTAGAGTGCGCTGGAGGATATTGATTCTGATCATACTTGTTGATCATCGTAACAGCTACTATGGAGCACATCCCCCAGTTACAAGCTCCACAAACATTTTAAAACTGCTGTAAAGTATCTAGAAATAGACATGGTAGCTAACAAGTCACCAGGAAGAGTAGTTAGGACTGTCTGAGGCTGTGCAAATACAATATGGGCAAGTGGGGCTTTCGCTGTGACAGTATGTGTGACTGTGGTGACATTCAGATAGTGAGACGTTTCCCTGCTATTATCAAGAGTTTGCAGGTTCCCCTGGATTGAATCTTTCCATCACAAGAGCGCAGTTTCGACCATTTAATGTTTAGATAACGTAAGTAGGTGCACATGCGGCTTTTTTGTTTAGACGTGTGTTGAATTTGTTGTTGTAATCGACACGTGCAATAGTAATGAAAATTACCTACATTGCCGTCCACATTCACCAAAGGGAATACACGCTCGTCTTAGCACACCGCTTCTGCGATTCGGGAAGGAGCGCCGGCTTCGGATCGGAACCGACCGGCGGATTAATGAGGAGCGCCGTTGTGCCGTCGAGCGTGCGTGCGTTTTGTAGGCGGATTCCTAGATCCGAGCTGGTGAATACCTGACTGCTAGTTGCGTCCCTCCTTTGTTGGCCAACAGTTACAAATGAACGTTTCTCACACTGTCACATGTATAACACTAGACGCGGAGCGTTATGATACACGATTTCCGTCCCAGAGAGGAGTGGGGAGGAGGTGAGCTGGGTGGCAGGAAGGGCATCCGAGCATTGTAAAATCCAGAATAACATGCTGATCACGTTAACATGTGGAAAAAGGCCTAAGGAAAGAAGGAAATTTCCGTAGACGTTCATTGGTTCATTTACACTGAACACCGAACGTCTCCTTCTGTTTCCTTTTAATTTACTCTGGCGTACAGCGAGAATCAAATTACTAGCGTCGTACGACAGACGGAAGCATTATGCTGACACCTCATCACCCAACATCCAGTCGTAATGCTAATTCGATAAAAAGGTATCTAGAAGTCTACTAGTGATAAAGACCAACAAATGCAAAATCCATGTATTGGCAAATTCCTTTATTGTAATTTGATACGACATGTCCTCAAACATTTGGTTCAAAATGTAGACGGCTGAAAACATTAAGCAACGTACTTTGAGAAGACTAACCATTAATTTTATCGAAATGAATATTTCAGGGTGCAAATGTTTGGATGATGACTGCGTGTGACTCGAGTGCGTTTAATCAGCTTCTGTTTCATAAGAAAAAAAATGCCAGCAGCACCGACGTTGGTAACGCCACTTTCAAAATCATTTCACAATCGTCAGTGATGGCCCAACAGTAGAGTTCACCATTTTGTGCAGTTCATGACTATTTATCGTACATGAAACATACTCCCTGCAGAAACAGGTAGCTCAGCATATACTGAATGGTACCGCAAGATGTATTGCAGTGAAAACCGAACATCTCTACATGAGGAGTTTGACGGCAATTTTAATTGGAGGAACTTTTTCGCCTGTAATGGAAACCTGCAAGGAAATGGTTCATTTGAATTGCATAAGGTCGGCAAATACAATCAACAGTTCTCATGTGGGAGGAGACTGATCAATAAATCAAGTTATCTATAAATTGCACTTTTAGAAGACTACATTGGAGAGCTAAGGTGCAGCTGCAATTACACAGATGTAGTAACTAATACGTTCAAGCAGTGTGGCTGAATGACTTCAAACTCAGAGGCAAGTAAACGGGAATTCCTTTCCCAGGGAACCATCCCGGGTGTTGATTTTTGCGCTTTAGTAAAACGAAGTAGCTACTCTGCGTCCCCGGACGGGGATTTATGCTGTCGTTCTCTCGAACGCAATTCCAATGTTCTAACCGCTGTACCACCTCGTTCGGTTATGAATTCAGTTACGAATGTATTATCCTTAGCTGTACTCTGTCTCGGATCAGACTACAAAATGCGATACCACGAAAGGGATCGCTATCAACGATGGTGAGCGGGGGGAGGGGGGGGGGGGGAAGAGTGTTTTCAGAAGTCGAAATAGGCATTTCCGTAATTCTAGATTCTAGTCTCCCCAATAAGGATGATCTACCAAATTAAGGCCTATTGTGATACAAGCACACATAATAGAACCTAATTTTCCGCAATTCTTTTTTGAATGGAGCCAGTTAGCTGGTATTCGTACGAGATATACTGCCACAGTTACTCTTGGCGTAAGACAGTTCTGCGTAACCGAGTATGCGAGATCAATATGGGAGATGAATGGAGCACAGCCTAACTGAGTCTGACCGAACATACAAGCACTGACCGAAACCTAGGTAATGTTTGTCGCCAGAGTCGTAAAATGCATCTTCTTTCGTGTGCGACTCAACCCAGCACAGACTCCACGTTTGTCGCGTGTCTGTCTGCAGGCACGCAGCTTGGGAAAGCCAGTGCAGTAAGAAGTAGGACTGAACACACTGAAGGAACGGGAGGATCTTAAATGTGAAGTCTGTAATAAATTTCTGTTTGTTGTATGCGAAAACAGCAGATCTACTGGGTACGACACACATCATGCATAAACAACTCTATATTATTGTTTTTCTAGCCGGGAGCCTGTCATTTAAGGAAACAACTGTAACCTACACTGACAACTCTTCCAGAGATACCGGTCTTAAATAGGTAGTATAACAGCTGAGGCTATTGTAATCCGTGCTACAGATATGAGACCCTTTTCTGCTAGTTCTGGTGAATGTTTCAAAGGAATAGGAGAATTAATATAAATTATCTAAGAGCAAATTCTAGAGATGATAGCTTTCCCGATGTCATGCCACATCCCTCTACTACAAGTGTACACCTTGAAGAATAGCCTGACACAGTTTGAAAGAGCATAATGACTTCTACTAACACCGAAGCAACTAAGAGGCATGTTTTGCGGCAGTTGGTATGTAGAACGATTCACAAAATGAGGTGCTTCAACTGACGCTTACTGTACAGCACTCGTGGCTGCCGCAACGCGGTCGTGAAGTGGGGCCGAGGCAGTGTCAGATATGTTTTTCAGTCTGACGATAATTTATGGATTTGTAGTTCTAGCTTTACGATGTCCACTATGGACAAACTGTAGTTACTTTTATTCTGAAGAAGGCTGGGTTATCCAGCCTGAAACCTAGGTAAATTCTAGGTAAACGGTGCAGCTGAGGCTGTTGGTTATAAAAATTAAAATTAATATTTATACAGTGGCTGTCAGGGCTGTGAAATGTTGCCAATATGAAAAGGCAGTACGGCCAGCGGCGCTTAGAAATTTCCAGGAGTCAGTCTGCACTTGAAACATTAACATTCTCTTACGGGAGACAGGTAGTTGGCCCAACTATATAAGATCTGATGGCAACCCAACCAAGAGACGGTCAATGGACCCGCTGACAAGACGAATTGCTTTCCAACCGACCGGTACACAAGGGAACTCCAAAGCCAAAACGTAAAGGCGTAGCTGCACACAACGAAGTATGCATAGATTGTCAATACTACACACACGTGTTGGACAGTGATAACACAGTGAGGGAAGGAAACTGCCTGAACAGTGTTGAGGGCAGGTAATCGGAACGCCAACGGCCACAAGGCAGAAAATTCTGCTGGTGCACTTGGCCCTCAAATAACCAAAATACCGTTAAACGCCACCAGATAGTGGCCAAGTTTTCGCCATCTTGAACACTCGCTGTTGCTCACAGGAATACCACCCACAGCCAACCATGAAAACCAATGGCACAATGTGAAAATACTTGCTTCGCTTATTAAATCAGCATTCAACTTTGATGTTCAGGGTCAGTGAGCCACGAACCTCATAGCAACCAGAACAGCTCCCACACACTCCGACACTGTGTAGAGACCGCCAGCAGGCCCAGCCCACTGCACCGCGCGGAGATTTCCTAGCTGATCGACATCAGCCAACCGACTACTCAGAGCCAGTACGCCGACAACAGTTAAAATAACTGGTCACTCAAAATCACACAAAAAACACACAGCTTCACGAATACTTGCATGAAGAACCAGATAATGCTAACGGCAGTGACTGTACAATAACAGGGACCAATCAGGAGTCGGAACAAGCAGCTAACCAATAATCGATCGCTGGCCGAATACATCTCTTCCGGCAAGACGACCGACCGACGACCAACTAGTCCTCGCCACTCCAATCATGTGAGTCGGCAACCGTCGAGCCAGTCATAGCGGTCTGAACCTCACTGCTGCCGCACCCCGACTGAACTTGTCGTGTCCTAAGTCAAACACTGCGAAGTCTGAACTGCGCTCCTAGCGCTTCCTAATTCACTGGTAGAACTAATTCCGAAGACATGACAACTAGGAAGTAATACCAGTCTGCAAGCATAATACGCCAGGGCTTGTATCGATAAGCACAGCAGCTGCCGCTCACGAGCAGGCAAGGCGGCAACTCGGTGACAAGTAATTGAAAATAACATAACGAGGTGGTAGTACAGTAAAAACAGAATGTCAAATGAGATATGGCATGAACACGAGCCACGCACTGCCCAACCTTCCTCTCCCTGAAACTCACACCTGGGGGTGACATGCCGAAATGAAATCGCTAGCAGCTCCTAATGAAGGCGCCGACCGGAGTGGCCGAACGGTTCTAGGCGATACAGTCTGGAACCGCGCGACCGTTACGGTCGCAGGTTCGAATCCTGCCTCGGGCATGGGTGTGTGTGATGTAAAATGGTTATAATCGCTCTGAGCATTATGGACATAACTTCTAAGGACATCGGTCCCTTAGAACTTAGAACTACTTAAACGTAACTAACCTAAGGACATCACACACATCCATGCCCGAGGCGGGATTCGAACCTGCGACTGTAGCAGTCGTGCGGTTCCAGAGTGAAGCGCCTAGAACCGCTCGGCCAACTCGGCCGGTTGTGTGATGCCCTTAGGTTAGTTAGGTTTACGTAGTTCTAAGTTCTACGGGGCTGATGACCCCAGACGCTAAGCCCCATAGTGCTCAGAACCATTTGAACGTAATGAAAGCAAGACTATGGCTGAGAAAAGTTACAAGCGAAACACACACTCGGACCCGCCACTCCAGAGGGCACATGCCCACTGGCTACGCGACATCCCTGCACCAGGAAGGGACCGACCTAAATCACACAAGATGATCAATTCAAAACCGTTCCTAAGTCAACAACGAAAAAAGCGCGATACCTGCTCTGACTTCAACACAACAGAGGAATCATGCCAATAGGCACCCCGACATCCCTGCACAGAAGAAGGCACTGAGCTAAGGCTCACAAGATGACGAAGTTGAAGGATCTATTGGAAGCTGATTCCCAAAGATCTACCGGAACTTTAACACCAGAAGATGATGTCTTGAACTAATGCAGTAACAGTGCCCGCACCTTGTCTCATTGATTGTCTGTAGGTCGCGTTCTTTGCAAAAAACAATAGTGTCTCTGACAGCCTTGAGCTAAATTTCAGTGGCCGCTACTATCTCACCCACCACCGCCGACGTTAAGTGAAATGGTTCAAATGGCTCTGAGCACTATCCGACTTAACTTCTGAGGTCATCAGTCGCCTAGAACTTAGAACTACTTAAACCTAACTAACCTAAGATCATCACACACATCCATGCCCGAGGCAGGATTCGAACCTGCGACCGTGGCGGTCGCTCGGTTCCAGACTGTAGCGCCTAGAACCGCACGACGTGACGTCAACCGGCTGAAGAACGGCAGCCCCCAAACGGGCTACCAATTCCAGAAGACGGCCCTCAATCGGTTTGCGCCTTACTGCCCACTAGTAAACAAGGTGGTCCCTTCTCAGCAGGCTGATCCCGTGATACTATCTGACTGCCATTACGATAAGCACCTGAAACTAGTAAAAGCTAAAACAATATGGTAGCACCAGACACAAACAGAAACAAGAGTGAAACTGACAGCAACTAGAATGGCAAGGCCGAAGTGGCCGTGCGGTTAAAGGCGCTGCAGTCTGGAACCGCAAGACCGCTACGGTCGTAGGTTCGAATCCTGCCTCGGGCATGGATGTTTGTGATGTCCTTAGGTTAGTTAGGTTTAACTAGTTCTAAGTTCTAGGGGACTAATGACCTCAGCAGTTGAGTCCCATAGTGCTCAGAGCAATTTGAATTTGAGCAATTAGAATGGCAAGCACAAGCGCAACTACGCTCTGCTAACAGTGAGATGCCCCGCTTAAATCCGCAGGACATAACAGGTTGTTGTCATTGTGGAAAGGGGCCATAAATGAGAGGCTGTCAGTTTAACTCGAACACATAAAACTTAATTTAGTTGCCAAAACATTACAGCTCAAATTTCCGAGCTTAACTATCGACTGAATATGTCACATAGTCTTATGGCTTAAGAGCACAACCTCTTTAATTTTTAAAACGGTTGAATGCCCAACACAACTAAAAGCATACAAATTCAAACCATCGGCTATGAGCCATTAAAATACACAATCAAACACCAATAAGAAAAGGCATTACAGTCAGCGGCGCTCAGACGTTTCCGGGGGTCAATCTACACTTGAAATGTAACTGTTCACATAGGGGAAACAGGTAGTCGGTAACCCAACCATGACACAGTCAACGGACCCATCGACAAGACGTCTTGCTTTCCACCTGGACAGTACACAAGGAGCTGTAAAGCCAAAGCGTAAGGTGCGTAGCCGCCCACAACAAAGTATGCATATGTCAAGACTACACCCACGTGTTGAACAGTGACAACGCAGTGGGGAAAGGACACTGCCTGAATTTTACGTTAGCGTTGAGGGCAGGTAACTGGGATGCTAACAGCTCCAAGGCAGAAAATTTCGCTAGTGTGCTAGGATTTCAAATAACAAAAATACAGTTGAACTCCACCAGATGGTGGCCAAACGTTCGCTAACTCGAACACTCGCTGTTGTTCAAGGGAATACCCCCAACAGACAACCATGTAAACCAACGGCACAATGTGAACAGACTGGCTTCGGTATTTAAATCAACGTTCAAGTTTGATGTCCTTGATCGGTGAGCTAGGAACCACGTAGCAATCAGGACAGCTCCCACACACTCTGACTCTGCATAGAGACAGCCAACGGGCCCTACCCACTGCGCCGCGAGGAGATTTCCTGGCTGATCCACACCAACCGACCACGTCCTCAGAGCAAGTACACCGACAATATTTAAAATAACTTGTTATTAAAAAGCACACCAACTACACACAGTTTGATGAACACTTGCACGAAGAACCAGAAAATGCTAACGGCAGTGATTGTACAATAACAGGGACGCATCACGAGTTGGCACAAGCAGCCAACCCATGAGCTATCGCCGGCCAAATACACGTCGACCGGATAGACGACTGAACAACGACCAACCAAAGTCGTCGCCTGTCCAATGATGTGTGTCGGCAACTGCCGGGTGAGTCATGGCGGTCCGAGTGAACTTGTCGTGTACTAAGTGAAACACTGCCAGGTACGAACTGCACTGCTACCACCTCCCAACTCACTGGCAGATCGGAACTAACTCCGAAGACACGATAACCAGGAAGTAATAGCTATCAGCAGGGATAATACGCCATGTCTTATATCGATAAGCGTCGCTGCTGCCGCTCAAGGGTAGGCAAGGCGGTAACTCGGTAACACCAGTAATTGAAAATAACATAACCAGGTGGTAGTACAGTAAAATCAGGATGTCAAATGAGATATGGCACGAACACGAGCCAAGCAATTGCACGGCAGATGGACAATTTGTAAATAGAGCTGACCTATGAATCACGGACGGAGTTAACCAGATGGTAAAATAGATAACCGGACTGGAGTGTTATAATTAGTATAATATTCCATTAATTTGAAACAGTTTTTCTTTGTGGTTCACCTTCATAATTTTCCCTTCGGTTCTGTACTTCTTCTCTTTCCTGTCTCTCTTTTGATTGTTAACGCAGAATCTTCAAGTGCAGTGTCATCGCCATCCAGAAAGATATTTCCAGGACTGAAAGAACAACAAGCCTTCCGCAGGAGATGGGGTAGATCTCTATACTTCAATCCACCCCGGCGATGATGACTACATTCTAAAGCAATGGAGCGGAAATAGAAAGAATCTACCAGTCCTGGCGGATGTTGCAAGAGGTATTTTATGAATCCGAGCAAAAAGCACACCTGGTGAACGATGCTGCAGTAAAACCAAGCATAAAAATAACCAATCGCCCGAGCCAGCTAACTTTAGAAAGAGTTAATGACTGCAAGATCCCCTCGCGATTTGATGCCCCCAGAGTTTCTCAGTTTGGTCACGAGTCCGTAGAAAGTGGTCTAGTTAACTTAAAGTACAACAGGTCATGGCTTCCCACCCGAGACTGCGCTACTTAAGCTACCTCTTTCATGGATTAACTTTAAAAATCGATGCAGAGGATTTCCTCCTACCAATTTTCTGTGATTCTCTCGTTGATATTGTCTCTCGAAGCAGTTCTTGCAGTGCACTGGGTTTTCAGAGGTTGTAAACAGGATACCTGTGTGTATACGTGAGCGAGCGGATAGCTAATTTACTTGATATAGCTCCAGGGATGCCATTACGATACATTTATTAGCAAAAAAAGAAACAATTTCAATGAAATTGTCTAAATCGCTTCATATCAGAAAGGTAATAAAATTCGAGACGATAGTAAAACTGACTGCCTACCGCCGACTATCACGTGAGAGCAGCCTCCGAGTACATCCTGTCACTGACTGGTGGGACTGGCGTGCAACCAAAAATCTCTTGCTTACATGGTAAAACTTCGTACCCCCTCCTACTTCTCAGTAATTTAACGATACTGATTTCACTACTGAATTAACTGGTTTACGGTATAGTGATATTGTTGGCATGTAGCTGCCTCCTAGTAACTTATGTCCTACTAGTAGACTTCGATAACTAATGTTTAGTAAAATAAATTCTGAGTTTCGTGCGAGAAAGCTTGTGGCCCCTATGAGTTGATCGATTCCTCCTGGTTCCCATTCTTCTTCCGACTCCAATAACTCACTACCGTGCCATATGGTCCTCCTCTTACCAATGCCTGCTTAAGAAACAGCGTCTAAGTCTGTGCCATCATACTGGTCAGGTGTACCTAATGCAGCAAATTATAGCTGCTACTTGCAGTTTTCCAGTAAAATGTATGATTTAGAGAATAACACGTAGACCAAAAGAAGAGGATCCTTGCGTGACCTGCTGCTGATCATCAGTAACTATAAATTCTAAATATAGAGCTTTCATCGTATGTTTCCTCTGTAAAGACGGCCGTCTTGCGGATTCCATGGATAATTTTTAGTTAATAAGGTTTTCCTGTTGATGAGAGGCACAATAAATCTGTTAGGAAACTAGGCGTATCTTTTTTCTGTGATTGTACTAAGGCATCAATTTATTTTCCACATGCTGTGTAAAGTTAATTGTGTCTCGCAACTGTTATTGTAGAAGTTAAAGGAGAGTGGCAAAGAAAGAAAGAAACAAAGAAATAAGCAGAGAGAGAGAGAGAGAGAGACAGACAGAGGGAGAGGGCGAGAGAGAGGGAGAGGGCAAGAGAAAGGGCGAGGGAGATGACAAGGGAGAGGGAGGGAGAGGGCGAGGGAGATAGAGAGAGAGAGAGAGAGAGAGAGAGAGAGAGAGAGGTGTTAGATTTGTGCCGTTCGACGAACCCAGAAAAGGAGAGGCGAATTGAGACCTCAGTGACCAGTAATGCATATTGCCTATGCAGTCTTGCCCTATTCACGCAGCGTGTGTCCGGACAGTCTACATGGCGCGAGTAAGTGACCGACCAACAACTGTTTTCCCTTTGGCAAGAGAGTCTTAACTGGTCAAAGATAGAGCGTTGCAGTTCTCTGCATCCGTAATACCTCTGGTTGTTCGACAGAGGCGGCCATTTCACAGCTTCTGTGCACTATTCCCCTTCGATATTAAAATCCACTATTACCTGTTCATTAATTAGTTCGTTATTACATTAGAATCCTAAGTGATTGTATTTTCAAACACTTTGTAACATGCTTTTGCTAAGCTGGTCTCTTGTAAATTTAAACATAGCTCAGAAGTAGATAACAATGCCATATTTACTCACTTTCTTATCGATCCAGGAGTGGGGATGGAAACAGTTGGTGACGCCTGTCATTTCGATTGACCCACAGGACCAGCTGTAGCAAAACATTTTATTTCAAGCATCCTCCCTGACTGAGCTTGAGACTTCAGATATTAGATAAAAGATAGGCCTCAGAAAATTAACTTCACGTGTGTATCTCAGATATATATGAAACACATGTTCGACCTTTTTTGCTAGCCTAATAGAACTGATATTCTTTCTTCTTTTTCTTCTTTGAGCATCAGAAATATCGGGATTTATCATTCCAATAACTTTTATATTGAAACTTCCTGGCAGATTAAAACTGTGTGCCCGACCGAAACTCGAACTCGGGACCTTTGCCTTTCGCGGGCAAGTGCTCTACCAACTGAGCTACCGAAGCACGACTCACGCCCGGTACTCACAGCTTTACCTCTGCCAGTACCTCGTCTCCTACATTCCAAACTTTACAGAAGCTCTCCTGCGAACCTTGCAGAACTAGCACTCCTGAAAGAAAGGATATTGCGGAGACATGGCTTAGCCACAGCCTGGGGGATGTTTCCAGAATGAGATTTTCACTCTGCAGCGGAGTGTGCGCTGATATGAAACTTCCTGGCAGATTAAAACTGTGTGCCCGACCGAGACTCGAACTCGGGACCTTTGCCTTTCGCGGGCAAGTGCTCTACCAACTGAGCTACCGAAGCACGACTCACGCCCGGTACTCACAGCTTTACTTCTGCCAGTACCTCGTCTCCTACCTTCCAAACTTTACAGAAGCTCTCCTGCGAACCTTGCAGAACTAGCACTCCTGAAAGAAAGGATATTGCGGAGACATGGCTTAGCCACAGCCTGGGGGATGTTTCCAGAATGAGATTTTCACTCTGCAGCGGAGTGTGCGCTGATATGAAACTTCCTGGCAGATTAAAACTGTGTGCCCGACCGAGACTCGAACTCGGGACCTTTGCCTTTCGCGGGCAAGTGCTCTACCAACTGAGCTACCGAAGCACGACTCACGCCCGGTACTCACAGCTTTACTTCTGCCAGTACCTCGTCTCCTACCTTCCAAACTTTACAGAAGCTCTCCTGCGAACCTTGCAGAACTAGCACTCCTGAAAGAAAGGATATTGCGGAAGTTTCATATCAGCGCACACTCCGCTGCAGAGTGATAATCTCATTCTGGAAACATCCCCCAGGCTGTGGCTAAGCCATGTCTCCGCAATATCCTTTCTTTCAGGAGTGCTAGTTCTGCAAGGTTCGCAGGAGAGCTTCTGTAAAGTTTGGAAGGTAGGAGACGAGGTACTGGCAGAAGTAAAGCTGTGAGTACCAGGCGTGAGTCGTGCTTCGGTAGCTCAGTTGGTAGAGCACTTGCCCGCGAAAGGCAAAGGTCCCGAGTTCGAGTCTCGGTCGGGCACACAGTTTTAATCTGCCAGGAAGTTTCATATCAGCGCACACTCCGCTGCAGAGTGAAAATCTCATTCTGGAAACATCCCCCAGGCTGTGGCTAAGCCATGTCTCCGCAATATCCTTTCTTTCAGGAGTGCTAGTTCTGCAAGGTTCGCAGGAGAGCTTCGGTAAAGTTTGGAAGGTAGGAGACGAGGTACTGGCAGAAGTAAAGCTGTGAGTACCGGGCGTGAGTCGTGCTTCGGTAGCTCAGTTGGTAGAGCACTTGCCCGCGAAAGGCAAAGGTCCCGAGTTCGAGTCTCGGTCGGGCACACGGTTTTAATCTGCCAGGAAGTTTCATATCAGCGCACACTCCGCTGCAGAGTGAAAATCTCATTCTGGAAACATCCCCCAGGCTGTGGCTAAGCCATGTCTCCGCAATATCCTTTCTTTCAGGAGTGCTAGTTCTGCAAGGTTCGCAGGAGAGCTTCTGTAAAGTTTGGAAGGTAGGAGACGAGGTACTGGCAGAAGTAAAGCTGTGAGTACCGGGCGTGAGTCGTGCTTCGGTAGCTCAGTTGGTAGAGCACTTGCCCGCGAAAGGCAAAGGTCCCGAGTTCGAGTCTCGGTCGGGCACACAGTTTTAATCTGCCAGGAAGTTTCATATCAGCGCACACTCCGCTGCAGAGTGAAAATCTCATTCTGGGAACTTTTATATTGTGTTGAATAAAAATGCTACTTGAATAATTTCCCCTTTATTTCGGTTGCCTAATACGAATCCCTGCGATCCTGTACTAATGAAGTTTGGTTTTCTGTAATTCTTGAACTGTAAATTAGTTGTAAGTAGTCAGCTACGTGACGCGACCATAGGTCACTGCTTTCCAACGACTTCTGCTTGGTCAGAAGTTACCTCTTTCATGACAATGAAAGTAAACTGCTAGAAATAAAGATCAGTTTATGACTTAATAAAAAGTTCACGTTTTCATGTAGTCCCACATTGCCCTGTTGTCACATCCCAATGCCCATTAAACCTGGATACTGCACGATTCATCTGGACAAAGGGAGATCCACAATTAACTTTGTTTCACTGCCTCAGATGAGTACATCTCCGCGTCCTACACAGTGATCACCCAACGTCAAGCTCTCTGTACACGAGCATGATAATGACACTAAACACGATCAGCTCTAGTCCAAATTAGTCGCCGTTCCATCTGTCACCATCAGTTGCAACTATAATCATTGACACACCCGCTGCGATGTGTAGGCGCGTTGACTCCAGCCTTGGAGGTACTTTACTTTTTCATGTCATACAGTGAATTTTTTACGCCACCAGTCTTTTGACAGGTTTTGTGTTTCTTCCTTCAGTTCCTATCTTGTATGAATCTAAGTAATCACTTTACAGAATATTTTTGCTACTTATCGACTGCTGCTAATTTTCCTCTCCGCTGCTGCCTCAGAGTCAAGTTAGTTACTCCTGTGTGCAATAGAAAATGAACTCCTAATCTTACCTGGCTTCTTACAAACTATTAAAACCGTACTGTCTCACATAAATTCCTAAAACAGCAATAGAAATGTTCATACATGGACTGAGATGTATTTGACACTGCTGTGTTAGACGAAGACCAAAGGGTCAGTTAAATGAAGAACAGATGAATAAAAAAACTAATCAGACTTTATGTTATTCAAAAGTAATCGCTGCTACTCTTAATAAATTTATCCCATAGTGAGACAAACTGGTCAATGCGCCCAGCGAAAAATTGTTGGTCTTGTTTACGGAAACGTGATTGAACTTTAGTACGACAACAGATCCTACACCCCATGAGCTATTACTCTCTTCTATATAGTGTCAACTAACTGCTGTTTAATGAAATATTCTACAGTCGGCTGTAAGTAACTAGCAATGCAGTATGATTTCCGATATACCAGTGTTACGTTATTTGATGGCTTTCAGTGTTTTTGGAAATGGAACGCTTTTATTAATTTTTTTTCGAAAAGTAATCCTCCCATCCACACTCTCTCTTTATTAATTTTAGATGCTCTACTTTCCTAAGTAATGTAGTCTTAGCCCCTCCTTGACGTTCACACTTCTCGTGCACCACCCACCCTCATCCGGCATGTATAAACTCAGTATTAACATCTCCTTCCTTAATTTCACTATCCCGGTGCCAAAATTATCGATATATAAGTAGACTACTCTTCCGCCATACCTCTCTAGTATGAATACACTTCCTTTTGTAAGATAATGTGCTGGATCCAATACGTCGTTCCCCTTCACAGGCTCCACAACACATAACGTACCCACAGATAAATCTGCCTCCAAATTCACCGAATGCAACTTCCCGGTGCCACCTGACACACAGTGATGCGAGTCAAGTCTTAGTGCAGTGGTAAGCGGTTCAACAGGTTTGTTAAATACGCTAGGTACCCAACGGGACAGTTCTAAACACTGTGAACTGTTTACCCTAGCCGAAATGTCATTCCACTAAGTTCTACAGCACACTGCAAACGTCAGTATTAACACAATTTTGATGGAAAAAGTCTAACCCCAAGACTGTGTTGTATTCCGCACTCGCATTGCTTAAACAGAGGAACACCTGTAAGAAAATCAACATTTGTCGGCACTAGCAGTCTTACATCTTATCCCCAACCCCATGGAAACTATATTGTGGTGGGTCTTCTTGGGTTCGAACCACTATGCCTCTACTCCTAACCCATACAAGTGTTCCTGTGTCCAACAAGAACTTGTACTCTTTACTTGCTCCAACCACCCTCACTGCACAGTCCGCCTTTGCATTAATGAGAACACTTTTAGGTGGATTTTGGGTACTCTCCTCCATTGCCCATTACCAAAATTCTCTTTCTAATATCTTCTATTTCCTTTTGCTCCCTTTGAGAAGCGACACTGTGTAAATGCCTATTCTGCCGACAAGTGGAACACTCAACGCTCACACAAAAGTACCCCATATCTCTCTCGTACCAATGCTGACAAATCAGTTTCTTCAGACGCCATTGATACCAAAGTAACGGAATAAAGATCATTTGGTGCATCTTTACAAATGCTCCTTGACACTTCCAGTGGTAATAACCACAGAACAGCAGGGAGCACTCATCGCTCAGCCTCTTACACCAAAACAGGGTTGGCTTTATCAAGCTGCCCTCTCATACGTTTACTCATTAAATTTACGTATCATACATGTCAGTGAAAGGAAGCTGCCAACGATAAAAGTTCTCTGTTATAAGTACTCTACTTGCCTGGCCGCTGGGTTCTGCCGGGTTTGGTTTCCTCACTCTTTACGTTGCTGAAATAGTAGTACGCTGCTTGGGTGGCCTCGTTACGTAAGCTGACTGCGAGGAAACCACGCCAGTGGTGTGAAAAATTGACGCTGCTGTGGCCGCTACGGCCGCTCACACCGTCCGGTCGCGTCACAGTGCGTAATGTCTACCACACTGAGGCCCCCATCTCGCGCTAGCGGATGGCAGCTGGTTTGCCCAGAAAGCGACCAGTTACCCATAGACAGGAGTCGACCGTTCTAATGGAGATGACCTAGTATGCCCAGCCAAGCCATCTCGCTAGGTCTGCAGTTGGACGTCAAGTACAGAGCTGTTGGCCTTCCGTGGCCTTTAATCACTGATCTCTGCTGGTACGTCCATGTGGCATCTCGTCTGTTACATCCGTGCCAACCTGGCTGGACGGCCGGTGTGGCCGAGCGGTTCCAAGCGCTTCAGTCTGGAACGGCGCGATCCCTAGAGTCGCAGGTTCGAATCCTGCCTCGGACATGGATGTGTATGATGTCCTTAAGTTAGTTAGGTTTAAGTATTTCTAAGTTTTAGGGGACCTATGACCTCAGATGTTAAGTCTCATAGTGCTCAGAGCCATTTGAACCATCGACCTGCTTGGATTGCGAGACTCAGAAATCTCCATTATAAAACGACCACTATTTACGGTCAGGCAGCGGCATGCTGGTTGTCCATATGCGCCACTACCAGTCATGTGTGTCAAAACAATACTGTCCCTGTCAGTATGTCAGTGTGTAAATTTGCCGTGACCGTACTGCACTAGCCGATGCTGTATAGCCGAGTTTGTTGTTTCATTTAGCTAACCTGCCTCGGAACGCTGTGCTGGTCTGGTTGAGTAAGTAGAGTGACAACATATCGCACTCCCCCCCGCCGTCAATGCTGCCGCAATACATTGCTCATGCTCACATTAGTATGACCATATAATGATGGTCGTTACGTCATATAACGATACATCTGTCTCGAATCACTTCACCATCTAGTCTAACGTACTGATTTCTGTTATTTAAAAAGTCTGCTACCTTCTCACATATCTGAGAACCTGATCCATAGGCCCGTTACGGAATTAAATTTCATACACTGAAAATGTTACAGTTCCGACGTGTATATTCAAAATTTGAATGTGATACTCACTTCCCTGATCATCTGCCAGGAGATTGTCAAGATACGTAATAACATTATAGTAAACGGGGACCACTAATATTTACAGAATTAATACACTGTCAGAATGAATTATAGTTATTTACTTGTAACGAATTTATCATACATAAAATACCTAACCCTGACTGTTGTGATCAAGTGCTGTCGAAACTGATATCTATCAGACACTTTTATTTAAGGTGATCTAACACTCCCTGTTAAGATATTCATAAATAGAGTATAAGGAGCAGCCTACAAAAAGATCTTTCAAACTCAGTTTAAACTCTTTATCTGAAACCAGGTTTCTAAAGGTTTCTGGAAATTTATTGAAAATGTGTGTTCCTGAATACTGGACCCTTTTTGGACCAATGTGGGTGATTTTAGGTCTTCACATACATTGTTCTTATTCCTGGTACTGGTACTATGTATTAGCTATTGTTTGGATATACATACTATTTTCAACAAATTTTATTGAGTGTTAAACATACTGAGAATCAGTGGTTGGAAACCCATTTCCTTGCACAGGATTCTGAGTGGTATTCTTGAATGTACACCGCAAATGAGTCTTATTATACGCTGTTAACCCTAAACTCGTACTTAGTTTGACGATTAATCCCAAAAAAAGGTTTCAGATGACATAGTAGTATAAAAGTAAGGTACGCAAGGTCTTTTCTTATATTTATATCTTATACATCTGACATGATTCGCACTGCAAATATAGACATGTTTAGGTGCTTTAGCAATTCTGTAATACGTCGTTCCCAGCTGAATTTATTATCGAGTTGTAATCGCAGAAATTGAACACTGCCAACAACTTTTATTTGCCTGCCTACATATGTTACACATGCTGTAAGGAAATACCTTACAGTTTCTGAACTGTATATAGTGGGTCTTTTCAAAGTTTAACGACACTGAATTAGCTTTACACCATTTGTTAATGTCAGTGAAAATCTGATTAGCAGCCGTTTCTGAACCTGTACCTTGCTTGCTGTTTATTGCAGTGTTTGTGTAATCCGCAAACAAAACAAACTTAGCATTTGGGAATTAGCATATGAGAGGTCATTAACACACACACACACACACACACACACACACACACACACACACACACACACACAAGAAAAAGCAACAGATCTAAGATGGAACCTTGAGGAACACAATACGTAATTAATTCCCATCATATGAAAACTGATTGCTAACTCCACAGCATTTTCATAGCGACACTCTTTCTTTCCTGTTAGTTATGTAATACTTGAACCATTTTTCAGCTCTGGCAGTGGATCTACAACATTCTAATTTACTTAAGAGAATGCTATGTTTCACACAAAGGCCTTTGAAAGGTCACAGAAAATGCCAGTCTGATCTAATTTTTAATCTAATGATAACATTCTGACTGTACTTGTAAATGGGCATCTCTATCCCGGAACCAATACGGAACACAAACTGTGACTTGAACAGTGTATTATTTGTAGACGTATGCTTAATAATATGGTTGAATAAAATCTTCAAATATTTCTGAAAAATTCGGCAATAGTGAGACTGATCGACAGTTAATCCTATATACCCCAACTTGTAAAGAGGCTTAACTTCTGGATATTTTAGTCGATCTGGAAATGTTTCGCTGATAAGAGACTGATTTCGCAAACAACTTAAGAAAGAACTTAACTCACATGAACACTCTTTGGTTAACTTCGTTGATATGTTATCACAACACTAGACTACTTTGATTTCAACGATTCCTTGATGGATGCTATTTCTTGGGTGAAGTGAGTGACAGTTCCACGTTACTGAAGCTATTTCTAGAAACTGGTCTCAGATAATGCATTCCATTGTTAAATGAATCTGATAACCCCAAGTTGTCAGTAACAGAAACAAAGTACTAGTTTGAGATATTTGTTACACTACATGTAAGAGTTACCAATGAATCATTTATTTTTAGAGCTGTCTGTTCCTCTTCCTTTCTTGCCCCATTTGTCTCTGTCTTCACTATATACGATGTATTTTTTATTAGGTTGCCTGACGTAATTGTCTTATTCTCAAGTACAACTGTGTTTCATTTTTGTCACTGATCTAAATGCAATGGTCATTTACTTCCAGCAGTCTACTCAGAAAGTTTCAAGAAAAGGCGGCGCCAGCGTTCTAACACTTGCCTATCAAGTAATTGCTATAAACAGTCGCTGAAAGGAAAAGGAATGAAGCTACCAGTTTAGTGCCACGTAAGTGATGTTCTTCGTCCTTTTTCACTACACTCTCATTCACACCAGATGTCGTATCGGCTGGTCTACTGACTGGCTCGTAGAGTACTTTGTAAATTTATGAACATGTTTATCTAAACTGTTCACAATCACAACAGACGTGTTACAATACATAATAACAATTACAGTTTTCTCAGTTTTTTTTTTACTTTTCCTATTACTATTTGAGTCTATACACTACGAGATTTTAAATATTTAAACTTGACCAGGCAACTGTATATATGTATCGTTCACCGGTTTTTGTTTTGTGATATAACAGATCACAGCTGTTAGTTTTTAAACAACTTTGTGTGTTATTATACAACACACTAAAGCTGAAAAATTTGAAACTGATCCACTCTAGAGAGTGTCATTCTGTATGAATCAATTTGCACGGATTATCTCAGCCGTCAAGATGGTACTATCAAGATTTTCCAGTTGTAAGTCACACTGCAGTGTTTGAAAGCCAAATCTTTCGCATCAGCGGACACTGTCTGATGGTTCAGAACCATATTTCTTCCCTTTCATACCTCACTACAGTTTTCACTGGTTCTTTAAAAACCTTTCCACTAAATCTTCGTCTCTTTTTACTAGCATAGCGTTTCAACTTATATGGGCGAGAAATTGTTACGTAGTTTGAAACCTTGCTTGACAGATTAGGGTGTAATACACCCAACGCTCACTCTTCGTTACTTTGATGTATGTGAACCTGACAAAATTTAGTCTTTGACATCATTTGTTATGAGATACTATCACTCCCCCTAAAGCAAATGGCATCACGCTGGAAGCGTCAGTTCGTCTACGGCAGGGGTACAATTTCGCCTGGGGTTGCGTACACACCCGTGTCTGAAATTTAAATCTGCTTTCTTTCAAGTGTATTTTGGCATTTGAGTGAAAAATAAACTGAATATATCACACTGTACGACAGATAATATTTTGTTCTAATAATTAGACGGAGCATAAACCTGGAACTCGACGTGTACGTGAGGACTTGCTTGAAGTGGACGAAAACTGTGAGGAGTTTCTTGAACAAAGCGATACGGAGCAGTTTTGAGTGAAGGAGGAGATTCTACGTACAATTCTGAATTTGAATTAATTTTTTTCATTTCGTTGTTATGAACACATTTCATTTATTTTCTATTCAAAGTCAAATAAATATTATTTTAAAAGAAATGGTTGTTTTGATGGTACCAAAATCTTCAATTTTTCACGATATTCTTCCCTTACGTTTTCCTTTTTTAGGTTGTTCAAATAAATATTATTTTAATAGAAATGGTTGTTTTGATGGTACCAAAATCTTCAATTTTTCACGATATTCTTCCCTTACGTTTTCCTTTTTTAGATTGTGGTATACTGTTTTTCTCATGTAGTACTACAACTCCATCAAATTCAATTTCAGCGATTTATAATGGAACATAAAATGTTGTGACCACTAGTAAAAACAGTAATTATTTTAAATTCTTACAATATTTGAATATTTTATTGTTATTTTTTGGCTGTATAACACATATAACGTCAAAAAATAGCATTTGAGTAATTATAAAGTATTTCAGGTAAAAAAATTTATTGAATAAATTTTTTATCATGAAGGTTCGTTGGGGTTAGGTTTACCCTGGCGCAGCAAGCAGGTCAGTGCAGAAAAATGTGTCGGTATTAGCACTTCTCTACACATTTACCCATCTGTGAGACTGATTTTTCCCAACGCCGTATGAGTTGGCGGTAACGTTTGGTGTACTTGTAATAGTAAAAGGAGTTTCTGGGTGGAAAAATGCTCCTTATTGACTAAAAAACGACGCATGTCAACCGGTAGGGCATTATGTGGTTATCTGGAAACACAATAAAACTGAATTTTGGCTGGTAAGGCAACGTTTCATCTCGAAAACCAAGTTGTTTTAGTTCTGGAAATGTCTACCACGCATTGGTTTTTTTCATCCAAGGAAAGAAGTCACTAAGCTCCTTGTCAGATGACTACAGACGATAGTAATACCACCGAGCGATTCTTTGCGCTATAGTCTGGAGCTGCGCGACCGCTACGGTCGCATGATTGAATCCTGCCTCGAGCATGGATGGGTGTGATAATCCTTAGGTTAGTTAGGTTTAAGTAATTCTATGTTCTAGGGGTCTGATGACCTCAGAAGTTAAGTACCATAGTGCTCAGAGCCATTATAAACATTTTTTGATAGTAATACCTGACAGCTCAAACTCGTAACATGTGTGACTGAGCCCTGTGCAGAAAGAGCTGGAAGACTGTAGTGTAGTAAAGACACCCGTAGGTCACCTTTCCATGACGGTTCGTCTTTTCATTGTATGGTAATGTCTTGCGAAGCAACACAGCATGGCAGTCTCTGAAACAATCTCAGGTTCACCTTGCCCGATAATGGTTATAATCTGGGCTTGTTCGGCGGTGGTAACTACAAATGATGCCTCTGACCGCTCTGGCCCGTCGAAGCGGTACATCCAGTAGCCATCCTTAGTGATTACGGCGCTGAAACCCGCTCACAAGGGGAGGCCGCCAATTGTGAAATTCAGATTCGATTCATACTGCGCATAATAAAAGCTCATGGTCAGAGGTGTAATGTGGCAAAGCACCAAGATGCACTTTTCAGCCGTTGTCGAGAAAATCGAGGGTTAAAAGAAACCGTTGCCGTGAAATACTCTCTACGATTAATAGTTCTCTACAGTGTCGTGGCGCAGCGGTAAGCGCTCGGGTTCGTAATCTAAAGGTTGCCGGATCGAATCTCGCGCTATGCAACGTTTTTTTTTAGTATTTGTTCAAATAAATATATATACATATATATGAATTTATATAATTCCCGGCAATCAGTGGCAACAATTATGCATATAATAAGTTGTTGAAAGTCGTTTGTCGTGGAAAAACTGGCGACTTCGAACATCATTATGTTTTCCGCAAACAAAGTTGTATTTCACAAATGTCATTAATTGTCTTCATAATGTTAACCACGTATAGTTAACGGAAGACGTAGAAACGATATTCCGAAACGAATACGTATAGCGTAAGTCAAACGTTCGAATTAGAATAGAGACCCTACGAACACAAATTTGCTGTGGCAGGTATGAAATATAAACTCCGTTACTCGCTCGTTACACTTGAAGGACAGATGTTGAATGGGCCGAAACGAGCCACCGCATAACAGCGTAGTTGCCTGCTAAATTCGAAAGAAAGTAGATGCGGTCCCTAGCGCAACTTATATCATTGTCGAAAATCAGTGGGGACGGGAGAGCTTTGGTACACCCTGTTAAAAAAAACGGAAAAATGGAGGCGGTACAATTGGAGAGCGATCCGCCTTCACCAAGATGCATAAGCAATTCATTAATACTTTATATATATATATATATATATATATATATATATATATATTTGAATTACAAAAAACTAATAATAAAAAAAATTGCATGGCGCGAGATTTGATCCGGCGACCTTCGGATTACGAACCCGAGCGCTTACCGCAGCGCCACGACACTGTACAGAATTCTTAATCGTAGAGAGCATTTCACCGCAACGGTTTCTTTTAACTCTCGATTTTCTCGACAACGGCTGAGAAGTGCATCTTGGTGCTTTGCCACATTACACCTCTGGCTATGAGCTTTTATTATGCGCAGTATGAATCGAATCTGAATTTCACAATTGGCGGCCTCCCCTTGTCAGTGCTGCTGCTCTATGCTGATTTCGATTGGAAAAACGCGGAATTTCTTGTGGGACATCATGCAATGTTCCCGCTTCAACCTATATAGTTTCATGAATTTCCGATAGGTGGCGGCGCTATACATAACTTTGAAAATGGAGTCTGTAACGGAGATGCATTCCAGGCAGAGCTGTCATTGAGTTTCTTATGTCGGAATATCAGACTGTCGCAGATATTCATAGGTGCCTGCAGAATGCCTACGGAGATTTGCAGTGAACAAAGGCGCGGTGAGTCGTTGGGCGAGGCATATGTCATCATCGCACCAATGTCACGCATACCCGTTCGATCTCGCACGTGTCGGCCGGCCGACCGCATACAGTTGTGACTCCTGCAGCACTGGAACTTGCGGACGCTCTCATTCAAGGTGATAACAATCAAACATCTCTATCCCAAATTGGACATCTGTGCTGGTAGTGCTGACACATTCGTCGAACAGTTGCGGAAGCTCAGGAAATGGATGAAACAAATCTGGCGTGCTCATCGCCACAAAAATGGAAACGAACTTCTCCTTCTTTACAAAAACACAAGGCCTGACAAAAATCTGTAAGCCTAAGAGGAGCTCACGAAACTTCGTTTGACTGTTCTTCCTTATCCACCCTACACCCCGGATCTCCCGCCTTCCGACTTTCACCTGTTAGGAGCAATGAAGGATGCACTCCGCGGGAAGCAGTACATGGATGAGGGGATGTTATCGATGGAGCAAGACGTTGACTGTGACGTCGACCTGTAGAGTGGCACCATATGGAATACAGGCATCTGTGGCGTAAGGCCTCTACACTGAAAGAGCATTATGTTGATAGATAGGGTTTGTAGACAAAAGAGTGGGGGGACAATATTGCGTATTGGAATCCTAAATAGAAGTGGTGAAAGCGGGTCACAGGAATATGCTAGCTGTTAAATACGCAATAATGTGTTTTAATTGTTTCTCATTGTGCACAGTGTCAGACAAATTATGTATCTTCGATATGAACTCGTGTTCTGCAATACAACAACTGGTATATAAGACCAGAAATAAGTTTTCTCGACTATGACATATCAGAGATAGCGCAGGCATATTTTAGTGCCTGAGCATGCAGTTGAGAATGGCTACAGTGCCGATATCATGATTGGGTAAAGTAAATGAACAGTTACAGTCAAATGGTGGAAATATCTTTCAAAAACATAGGACAAATCAATTTATAGAGAAAAATGTGTTTAATTCATAATCGAACACCCGTTGTACATATCTTCTGCTGCCTTTGTTCGGTGTTCCTATCGAATGGGTGCTCCTATCGAATGGATATGAGCAATCACTGAACCCTGCGGGCTGTGACCTTTGTAGTGTTTAAAATGTCGTTCAAGATTTTAAAAACCGATTTTGCACTGTCCCCTTGGCTGTAATACGATAATCTTCAAGCGTCAGGGCCCTCTGCATCTCTTGCGACTCCTGGTTCTTCTCAGAGATATGGACTGTCACTTCGTTATTCGTGAATGAGATCTGTTTGACAACTGTGGCTGTGTCTGCACACCACCACTGTTTCATAAGGTTTTGCACTGCTGCTCAAAATTTTTACAGAGGTAGTGTGGATAGTTGCTCCATTGTTCTCTCTAAAACAGAAAACGACACACCGACCGATATTGCACCTGACCTGCTGGCAGCACCATTTTTACGGGTCCTCTAGGGATGTGCTATGGTACTACGGCCCAGGGATCTGAATTTGTACCGCGACTGTAGCCACGTACCTGCAAACAAACAAAGAATTAATTACACAACTTTATTTATTTCTGAGTGATAAAATTAAAACATTATGACTGCCCTCGAATACTGTGTTTCGCTCGCCTACTGTGGCTGCTCGCACAACCACGTTTGTGTCCCTTTAACGCAGGGAGTCGGTGGTGGCGCGGTTCTGCTTTTATGCGGGCCCACTCCGCACAGAGGCAAGCTAAGGCCTTCCATTCAGCCGTACACTTGGGAGGGGGCGGCTGTGGAGAGAGAGAGAGAGAGAGAGAGAGAGAGAGAGAGAGAGAGAGTCACACACAGAGAGAATCTTTTTCCCCGCAACCCGCTGCGCCGCAGCTAAACGCGTAATTACGTATTTATCGCGACTGTGCCCGCGATATTACCGTACGGCTGCACTTACGTGCCAGCAGAGGCTACGCATGCGCCGAGCGCCGACTGCCCACATTCCCTCAGAGGATCGCGACTACGTCCTGCAGCCAAGCGACCACATTACCGTAACATTTGACCAACGCGTCCCACTGCAGCCGCGGGGATCTACTCGCGCACTGCCTTGCAGGACTAATAGTACCCACTCCTTGGTATCTGTTGGGTTAGTTCATAAGTTCATAACGTTTCCGTAAGATTAGTAAACACTACAGATACACGCAACAGAGGCTTCAGTCATCAATAATATATACTCCTTCACTATTTACAACAGCCAGAGAACGATGGGATAACTTTTCAACTCCCCAGATGTAGCAATTACTTGGCTTCAAGGCGAGCCGGCCGGTGTGGCCGAGCGGTTCTAGGCGCTACAGTCTGGAACCGCGTGACCGCTGCGGTCACAGGTTCGAATCTTGCCTTGGGCATGGATGTGTGTGATGTCCTTAGGTTAGTTAGGTTTAAGTAGTTTTAAGTTCTAGGGGACTGATGACCTTAGAAGTTGAGTCCCATAGTGCTCAGAGCCATTTTTAAGGGGAAGAACTTGTCCAACCACGTTCGGAGCGTATTTTCATTCGGAAGGGAAGTTCCTTGAATGTCGTTCGATGGAGGGGGAAAGGTGAAAATCTGAGTGTGCAAGATCATGTCACTATGGTGGGTGCGGAATGACTTCCCGCCCCAACTCCTATATAGCGTTTTTTGTCAGTCTATCAGAATGCTAACATCGTTATCGTAGAGTGACATCACTTGCACTCAGACTTCCTGGTCTTTCTTCTTGGATTGCGTCTGCCAGATGTCTCAGTTGTTAACAGTAAATGTCAGCAGTGATGGTAACATCTCGGGGAAACAATTCGTAATACGCTGTTCCACCAGATGCATAACAATATCTTTTCTGAATGCGCGCTGGTCTTCGTATAAGGAGTTGTTGCTTTGTTTAGACTAAAGTATTCCTTACCTTTCCTTACGTTAGAATAAAGAAACTATTTCTCGTCAACAGTGACGATACAGGATAGTAATAGTCGGTGTTGTTCATGAGCCAACTGATGACGAGAAACAGAGACGCAAATATGACCACCAGCTGATTTTTGCAATTTCGGCTTAGAGCGTGCGGTACCTGTACTTCCGATTTCTTCATGCAAATTCGCACGATGGTGGAATGACCACAGTTCATCACATCTGACTTTCCTTGCGTACACTGTGGTTGATCATTATGAATTAATACATTTAAACCACCTTCATCAAACCGCGAATGTCTTCCTGAATGTGGAAAGTCACTAATGTCAAAACGATCCTTCTTAAGATGACGAAACCATTTATTGCCATGTTGTGTCCAATGGCATTATTCCCATACGAGGCACAAACGTTTGTGGATGTCTCCACCGGTGCAGCCCCTCTACTGAACACAAACAGAAGAATATGTCGGAAATGGCTCTGAGCACTATAGGACTTAACTTCTGAGGTCATCAATCCCCTAGAACTTAGAACTACTTAAACCTAACTAACCTAAGGACGTCACACACATCCATGCCCGTGGCAGGATTCGAACCTGCGACCGTAGCGGTCCGCGGATCCAGATTGTAGCGCCTACAACCGCTCGACCACCCCGGCCGGCAATGTCGGAAATGTTCTGATTTCTCTACTAAGCACTCCATATTCTAGTGTCCACAGCTCCATTCATTATCTCGAAATGATAATGTGACAGCGTGCAAATTCAAATAGCAACAGTGACCTACAATATAAAATGAGAAACGGTAAACGATCCCCAACCAGAATACCAATATACAAAACCAAAACACTACGAAATTATGCACCCACCTATTGTTTTCTCACAAACTGTGGCGGATGGCCTAGAAGTAAACAGCTGAATACGCACTGTAAACCTGAACTCATAGGACAAAATATTTCTTGCCCATCAAAAAAACATACTGACCACTTTGGATAGTTAAAGGTGATCTACAAGTGGTACCAGGCTGACGTCACCCACGAGAAGTAAGAGGTGTGTATGGCGCAGCCCCTTGAATTGAGTCAGTAAGACTGGTCATTGTGGAGAGGACAAAGATGACAGAAAGGAGCTTCTATGTTTGGACTTAAGTATATTGTACTTCATTCTAGCAGTCAAATATTAGAGTCAATACTGAATTTACAATCCGTGTACTTAATTCATTTCAATTGTATTCTTTGTGGTAAGGAAACGGTCCCCGCCGACGCCGTTCACCAGCTCTAAAACCGGCGAACAGCGTCGGTGGGGACCGTTCCCTTACCACAAAGAATACCTTTGAAATACATATGGATACAACACTCCTTAATTTTGGAGCAACTATCGCTGTCGTGTCCTGTCACTGGAGGGCTATAATAAGATCAATGTTTCATTGAGTTACTCAATAAATCTCTAGTGCTGAGAAAAACACGGAAATTTTGATAGTTCAACACTGCCTCATAGTGACCATATACTGTATCTCACTATCTAGCAATCTGCTTGGTGTCTGTTGGTTCTAAGTCGTGTCTCCCTACCACTTTCGCGCAACGACGCTCTGAGCGTGTTTTTGAGGGAATTGACTAGTTTGAACCTAGGACCTGTTGCTGGTAAGGAGACGCCAGACCACACATGACATGTAGAGTTCAGAAGAGTTCAGTGAGACTAGCGATGATATAATCAAATACTTAATGATTTCAGCGTCAGCTCCACTGCACTCCCTGTAAAAGAATCTTAATACTAACTAAATTTAGTGGCAGGGGTTCAAGGCTTTCCTATTTTTATTTAGCTGGTAAAATAAGGTCAAAAAAGCAGTTAAGTTTACCAATGGAAATTTTATTCTACTCACAAAACATTGTTTATAAATTGCACTATTGATAAAAGGAAATATTTTAATACAGGATGATAAAAACCAACTGTGTTGAACAAAAATGTGAACGAATGTTCCCTGAATGGGTTTCCAAGTTCTACAATGGATCGAAGGATGACCTATGCCATGTCACATCTATAATCTAGATTTAAGTTAAGTTTCATAAAAGAGAAAACTACCAAAATGGTCTACAGTGACCCTCAATTATCTTTAATTACTTATCTAACTTGTCGTAAATTACAGTGGCTCATGTGGCTTCTCAATAATCATATAACAGAAAACTCATCGCGTTTCATATTTTTACTTCACGTAGCAATTGTGAAAACCATGAGCTTAAATTGACGATCGACACTAGTATTACGCAAAACGGGGGTGTAACAGTTGAGACGTCTTCAGTTCTGAGTGAAGCCTTATTCGCTCAAAAATGCGGCATCGCGTGCGTTCATTACCTTTGAAACGTCCCCTTTGAACAATTATACATGACTGTGCTTAAACTAACACACAATATTTTTAGCAGAACGCAAACAAACTTTCAGAAATACCTACAAAAGAATGGCCCTGACTAACATGAACCTATATCTTTCACAAATCACTTACCTCACAAAAATCTTCATTACTCGAACTACTGCAATACAGCGAGCGCCACTACTGCCCGCTAAATAAAAGATTCAAACTACGGAAGGCACTAACTACTGATAGGCATAGTTAGCATTTGAAAGATGTTAATTGAGAACGAACAATGTATTTACCTTAACAGTCATAATATATACAGTAGTTCATGACATCCAGTGTTACAAATTTCTAAACTCTGCCATCTCTCTCCCCACATACACCACTGCTGGCGGCTCACCTCCAACTGCGCAACGCTACGCGCTGTTCACATTCAGCTGCCGCTGCCCAACACTACAATGGCAGACAACAATGCTAACTAGCCACAGACTGCACACAGCACAGCCAGTGATTTTCATACAGAGCGCTACGTAACGTTGACAATAAGAAAATATAAACAGCCTACTTACATAGCCCCCATGTTCCCCACAAAAAATTTTACAAATTGTTTTGGGCACTTGCCAATATAGATTTGAAAAAATTTTTCATAATTACAGTAAGAAAGATATCAAATGCACACACTTATTAATACAATGTTGGTCAAAAGCTAAAATTTTCTCACAGTCCATAAGGACTGTCCTGATCTTTCATCACAGTGAAACTGCCGTTTCATTTCTCAAAGTCTGAGCAGTAAAAGACAATGCACACGGAAGTAGTGGATTTACATACTGTTCTGAAGAAGTAGTGTTGTCCTTCCAACGGAAAGACAGTGCTGACTCTTGACATGCTGACAGGTAATGGGCCACAACAGAGCAAACCCACAGCAGAGTCATTCGACGTTTTGAAGAATATTGGTAGGTAGGTCATCACAGAGCAGACCCACTGTAGTCCTGGTAGAGAATATGGTATTGGTGGGCCACCAGAGGTGCAGACCCACTGTAGTCCTTGTAGAGATGGCCAGCAGCCATCTGTTGTGACTGTGCAGGTGCACAATCACCATTGAAGAGTCTTGCAGATAATATAGCAAGTCCATAACCACCACTTGTGCACTCACAAAGTTTTTGGAATTGTCCTTAGAACCAGCAATGGTGTTATCCAGTCCCTTGCTGAATTATTAACACACGTGCAAACACTAACAGTCCCTACTTCTCACATGTTGTCCATATACTATGACCAACAGAAACGTGTGCAGTGAAATGTAACTTACAAGTTACTTAATTTGATGAACTGCTGTCAATTACAATTTTATAACATAAGAATACAATAACAAAGGTACAAAATACATCATTAAAGATCATAACAATAAGATAACATTTGTGGTAATGCAGGCTTTACAAAAGAATAGAAATAAACATATACATCAGTGTTACAAAAATAATGGTATAAGTACATACATAAAGATCAGAATAACTTTTGAAACATCACCTCCACATATGAGCAACAAAACAGAATAAATAATGTCTAAAGATCTTTACAATGTAAATAACATAGTATTAATGCAAATTATATTTGAAGATAACAGTATTCCTCATCATAGTGAATGTAGCTTAGTATTAGAAGAGAAAAAAATTCTATGAAACAGTACACAGAGACAGGAAGAAAACAAATACACAAGGGTACACAAACACGTAGGGGGATAACACAAAAGGAAAGGACAGGGTTTGTTTTCAGTGTAACATTTGGTACTGCAGTCCAACCCAGAACTTCATTCCATAGATCGTCCCTCTTATTTCAACATTTGGTCCAGCCAAAAAAAATCCTATCCAAGCATGCTTTATGTATTCTGTTCACATCCTCTTTCAAAAATAGTTTTTCTCCACTGTACACTACTTTTTGGGCAAACCATTTTCTTATAGCTTCTCAATGCATTTCTTCCAATCCATCATAGCTAGTTTCTTATATAGTCTAACCCCTCTTAAGCTAACTTAAATCTACTGAGCTCAGATGCTAAACTAAGGGATGAGGCAATGCAGCAGCACAAAACAGTTAACACAAACAGCAATGACAAAATATTCAAATGGCAAAGCAAGCTACAGTAAATTGAAATTACCAAGCAATGCAACATTACCACTAATATGAGCCAATGTGCAGCAACAAGAAAGATAAATCAGTAGTAAAACTAGCTTAACAGAGTAATACAAAGTGACATTCGATAGCACTATGCTTGGCAAACAGCAGCAGCAAATGCTATAACTATTACCTAAGCATGGCAAAGATCAAGCAGAAAAAATATTACACTAAAGACAACAATGCAGATAAGGGAAATGTCTATTCACATCTTAATATCTATGTCCTTAAAGTGGTGCACCACAACTTATTCTACAAAATAAATTACCAAGTACTTGAAAAGAAAATTATGAATGCAGTTCCTGTGAAGGTAAATGTCTTTTTGTGCTCCCTCATTTTTTTGAAAGAATTATTATTTACTCGATCTGTAGACAGAAAATATTACTAGATATTAAACGAAATGAGTAAATAAATACATAAAGCAACCCATATGGCATTTCTCTCAACAAGCAAGACAATAGCCGTGAAATGTTTCTCATCGTTTCATTAGGCATTTTAGTAAATATCATAGATTGAGCGCTCCACAGTATTATCATATGTTTTCAAGTTTGAGAGTGTCGTATTTGCGATGCTTTCTACAAAGGAATGTCAATAGCGAGAATTATGGCCTCCCTTTTTTTTTCTACCTGTGCCTCTGAAATGGCACACACACCAATGGCTATTTCTCCAGGCGTCTGACACAGCTGGGTGCCCACGACGCAATACGTGCAGGTGGTCACTTAACTTTCTTACAGAAATATTTACGACAGCAGCTTCCGCTACAGTGACAGTCTCATATAAAAATATTTCACAGGTCAACAATTTGCGTTACAAATCTGTAGAAACAAAATCCTATTGATATAATGGTGTCCAAAGAACTTTCGTCGGCATTGTGATACATTCACGCATTTACATACACTTCATAACTCTTTAAAAGTACGATTCTTGGTATCCAACATCCTTTTCCACAAATCAGAGTCCCTAACCACTACTCATTATTCATTTACGTATTCGTCGACACATCTTCAATATTTCATCATAAGAGATACATAGTATACGCAAATAACTCATATAGCATCAGCTTATTGATCATAAACATATCGCAACAGCATAATACACATAGTCATCGTAATAATAACATCATAACACCTCAGTCAACTCTCAAAATCGTCGTAGCTTCCTCCAATAATTTCAAAACCTAAAAAAAATTCTCTGCTCATGTCAAATGTGTCATCTGCATCAAACGTACTTTAAAAATCGTGATCCCATACCAAATATATCATTCAACATTCTCATAGTATCACAATGGTTCCGAAAAACTATGAAGAGTTCACAAAGTACTGACAGAATAAAATTTAATAAGTGTGAAGTTATCCAACTGAATAATTACGTAAACATCTGTCACTGATGTAGTAAAGAAATGTTTGTTTCTCTGTTAAATAATCAGATAGCTGTGTAATTCTGCATTAGAGAAATATGGTACCGATGTGTAAAGTTGTATAAGCAAATACCATATTAGCTAGGGCTCCTTGTGCTTGCCACACACATTGTACACAAAGTAGGCGTGTACCCCCCTGAGGATTAATGTAATTATACCCTCAGGTGTTACAGATTACAAGAATGGAATGAAATGTATTACGGAAAACTTTTGTATCATTGTACTTCAAATGTCTTTAAAAATAAATTATTTAAGTAAAAAATTAATCACTCAAATACGTGTCATGTAGCGCTGAATGTGCGTCTTGCTGTAAGATAATCTCTGTGGAAGTGTCGTAGTTATTGTCCTCCGAAAGCTAAGTTCTGCAGAAGTCAATGTACTTACCTTATGGTAAACAAAAGTGAAATGTTTTGCGTATAGATATCTTAGTTATTACGCTTATTGTTGTGATGAAGAAATTACTGTGCTGTAACGTATTGTTGTGCTACGGAAAAGGTTGTCTCATTGTAGCTATACCACAAAAGTTACTACTAAAACATGTTTTACTTTCCAGAATAATACAGAAAAACTGTGCAGATATGAAACAGAAACACTGCAAAAGCAACATTGTAAATTGTCACTGATTAGTAGCGTCGTGATAAAATCGTGTAGCTGTTACATAAACTAACCACTGTCTCATCTGGTATCTCACAGAAAGTACCTTAAATCCAGAATGTATTTTCAAGTAAATCAAAATGTTGCATTAGAATCTCATTAGCAGTACCAGTATATGTTCTAAGTATGTGAGCCTTATAGTCGTTAGGTAATCGTGCAACTAACAAGCAAGAATGTACACACACAATAACACTGTGTCGTCTGTTCGCAATAACAATGCATTCGTAATTTCTGTTTAATTTCTTGGTTCTTGACTGTATATTTAACTTCAAACACTGTTGCATGGTAACAGTTTCTAAAGCATACTAGTAACGTGAAGTAAAATGTTTTATGGCAAAGACAATGTTAAAAAGCGGATTATCTTTCAATAAACGGTTTTACATGTGAAATCTGGTGTAAACCTTTACTCTTCCTAGTACGCAGAGTTTCAGCTTCAACGCAATTATCATGTGGTATATGTCGGATTCTGTAAGGTCCATTGTAAACTAGAAAGAATTTGTGACTCAAGTGTTTCTTCTTATGTGACAATGAATGAGCTTTAATGAGAACTTTCTGACCAATATATAATTTCTTTGCATTTGCTTTACCGTGTAGTTTTCTCCTTTTGTTTGCTGCCGATTTTATATTTTTAAGAGCCAAATCAATTATGTCTTTGTGTCGAAGTTTACGTGTATTCGGGAAAGGTACAAGCTCTCTGATTCTGTTCGGTGGTTCTTCATTCTTTAGTACAAGAGTAGGTGGTAAAGCAGTGGAATCATGAGGCATTTCATTCAGCACATTTTGAAATAAGTGTAAATATCTGTCCCAATGCTGATGCTTTCTGTGACAATAAAGTCTGCAAAGCTTATTGATTTCTTTCATAATCCGTTCAGACGGGTTACAATGTGGTGAGTACAATGAAATAAAAACAGGTTTGATTTTATGATTCCGAAGCATGCGTGACCAAACAGTAGATCTGAATTGCGGTCCGTTATCTGAAATGACTTTACTAACGTGTCCAACTTCACCTAAGAAATTTTTAACAGAGGCGTTGGATACGGACCATTTAGTGGCTCTACGTAACGGAGTGAAAGAAACAAATTTTGAAGTAAGTTCAACAGCGACTAGAACGTACGAAAATCCATTAGATGTTCTGACAAGGAGTCCCAAGAGATCAACAGCAGCAAATTCTTTTAATTTAGAAGGGATAATAGGAAACAAGAGAGCACGATGTGAGATAGTAGATGGTTTCGCCTTTTGACAAAGTTTACAAATAGACAAGACTCTTCGAATTCGCTTTTCCATATTGTTATAATAACAAGTCGTTCGAAGAATATGATAACATTTTCGTGGGCCAAAATGTGCGTAGCTGAAATGAATGTACCAAATGAGCTTATTAACAAAATCGTCTGGAATGCAAAGTACCCATAGCTTGTCATCAACAGTGCAGCGTTTGAAGAGTATGTTGTTTGTAACCAGATAATAATGCCGAATCGTAGTGTGTGTCTTTTCATGCCATTTACTTTTGATGTCTTTCCAAATTGGATCTTTATCTTGTTCATGAGCAATGTCCTTTAAAGATGTGGTGATTAAATTTTCAAAGGCGACTTTCTGAATGTAAAGAATACTGAAATATTTCTCAATGTTGCCTTCCGTGTTACTTTTCTCAAGCCCAGCAGGTGCGCGTGACAGCGCGTCCGCAACAATGTTCTCCTTGCCGGGATTGTAGACTACTGTGAAGCGGAATTCTTGCAGAAACAATGTCCAACGTTTTAACCTGTCATGATTTAATTTTGAAGACATAAGAAATTGTAATGCACGATGATCACTGTATACTTTTACGTGCTTACCAGAAAGAAAGAAACGGAATTTGTTAAATGCCCAAACGATAGCTAAAGCTTCTAATTCAGTAACGGAATAATTTTTTTCAGATTTTGTTAGCACTCGGCTAGCAAAAGCAATGGTTTTCTGAACAGTAATGTCATTTTCTATGGCTTCTTCAAATAAATGGGCACCAAGACCGACTTTAGAAGAACCCGTGCCAAGGCAGAAATCTTGTGACAGATCTGGATGAGCTAGTATTGGCGCGTGAAGTAACGCTTCTTTCAAAGAATTGAATTCCATCTGTGCTTGTTCGTCCCAGTTCCAAATAGTATTTTATCCAGTGAGAGAACAAAGTTTTGGTGTAACTAGAATTTGCATATTCAGAAAACGACGGTAAAAATTTACGAGACCTAGAAAACTGCAGACTTGCCTTTTTGTGGATGGAACTGGAAAGGCTCTGATTGCTTCTAACTTTTCAGGATCCGGCTGAATGCCTTCAGAAGAAATAATATGTCCCAAAAACCTCACCTTTGACCTACCGAATTCAGACTTTTCCAAGTTAACTGTAATTCCAGATTCTGCAAAAATATGTAACACACTGTTGAGGATGCGATGAGGCTTCTGCTATCAGAATATCGTCCACATATAAGGTGATGTGACGTTTTAAGAACTCAGGTAATATGGAATTTACCCCGCAAATGAATGCTGCTGAAGAAATGTTCAAACCAAAAGGAAGTTTCCGAAACTGATAACAAACGCCGAAACAAAGAAAAGCTGTGTATTTTCTACATTCTGGATGAAGTTCGATTTGATAAAAGCTGGATCTGAGATCAATGGAAGACAACACTTTTACACCATTAAAATTTTGAAGAAGTTCTTCCATCGTCTGCGGCCTGTCTGTTTCAGGAATAATGATAGTATTGATTTGTCTCAAATCCAAGACAAGCCTGATCGAACCATTTTTCTTCTAAACAACATGTAACGGATTGTTGTATGAGCTTACGGCAGGCTCAATAATGCCCTCGTCAAGCATAGATTGTATTTCTGTTCTAACACAGTCCCTGTAATGTGCTGGAATTACGTATGGTCTAACACAAAATTTAGTATGCTCACGAACACGAAATTACTATTGAAATCCCTTGATTGTTTCCGTTTTGTGAGTAAAAACTGTGGAATGTGCTTGTAAAATCTCAAAAAGGTCCTGCCTATCAGTGTCATTACAATTCTCAATTGTTTGAATTTTATTCTGAATTAACTCATTAGTTTCAAATATGCCGTCGATATCATCCCTGTCAGTACTTGCAGAGTGATTGTTAGCGTCTAGTTCCGTAGAAAATTCCGAACTGTTGTCTAACAGAAGGTAAAGCCGATTAATTTCCACGTCATGGTTTGAGAGCCAGTCTTCAAATTTCAAATCTATTGACTTACCTTCTTTCTCTAAATTTATTTCAGCATCGTGAAAGCTTAAGATTGCTTTGTATTCATTCAAAAATTCTACTCCCAGTATAATTTCCGTCGACAATAATGGAACGATAAGAAAGTTCATAGAGAAGCTGTGGCTTTGACAAAAGAATTCTAAGTTGGTTTGTTGGCGTACATCTACACTTTTTCCAAAGATTGCACCTTGTAATTTAATCTTACGTAACGGAAGTGTGGGACAATCGTTCGATTTGTTGCATTTGCTAAAGTCTGTTTCACTAATTACTGAAATGGGACTGCCAGAGTCAAGTACTGCAGTAAATTTTACGTCATTTACTGTAATGTGAATCACAGGATATACAATATTGTTACGTTTTACGTCGTGTTCTTGGAGTAAGAAGTCCCTAATGTCTTCCATTTTTACGTAATTACTAGCTACAGCAGCTGCGTCGTTAGTGTCATACGTACGTTTTGTGGCTGCCAGCGATATGAGTCATTGCCTATTGTCTCTTTGTTGGCGCGCGTCGTTATTGGGGTTTGGAGACCTAACTTCTACAAATTCACCTTGCCGAGAGGGCCCTGCCATGTTTAAATCCCGCCAGTTCTGATGCAATTCAGGTCTGTCGTTACGATCACATTGTCTTTCGTCATGTCGGTAGTTCCTGTAGTTTCTTTCTTGTCGATTAAGTGGTGCAGAATTTCTCCCTGAATCGTAGCTGCGCGCTGGACCATTGCGTCTAAAGTTATTCTGTCTCTCATAATAATAATTGTTTTGGTTCCCATATTGTCTGTTTCTCTGATTGTCTCTGTGATAGTTAATACCGTGGAGACGTGATCTTTCCCTGTAATTATTACTTCTCTGCCAATGGTTGTCATACGGGTGGTGTCTGTTTTGGTCACGATTTGTGTTGTGAGAATAGCCTTGTCGCGTCCAGTTATTATTTCTGTCATCGTGGAATTGTGACGGATATGACCTGTAATTGTTGTGCTCCTGTTTTCGCGTTCCACGATTGTCAGTGTCAATATCCAGTTCTTGTAAGAGCCACTGAAAAGCTTCAATGTCGTCTTTGCAACGTCCTGCCAAAATAATATGCCGTAAATGTTCAGGTAATTTGATTAAGCAAATGCGGATGAGTTCTGAGGGGCTGTATGGGTTTGACAGGAACTGATTCTTGTGCAACATGTCTTCAAAATATTTCACAAGACTGGAAAATTCAGATTGTTCGAAATGCTTCATCATTATGATGCCATGTTTTACTCAGACTTGTGTGGCTTGAGACCAATATGCTGAGAGGAAGGCATGGTAAAATTCTCCTTCACTGTGGCAATCGTGAATGACCGATCACATTCTTACAGCTGGTTCATTCTCTAAGTAGCCACACATAAATTCTAATCTGTGTTCTAATGACCAGATGGGAGGAAAACAATGAGAGAATTGATGGAGCCATGCTTGTGGAAGAATGTCGTTGCCAGAATTCTTAAATGTTTTGAATTTACGTGTAGTAATGTACAGCTTATAGTCAAAATCATCATGTCGGCGAGTCACATGTCGGTCATTGTTACGTCGTTTCGGCGGTTCCATCACAAAATCCAGTGCGCCATGCCAATTTCTTTCATCATTTCCGATATGTCCTGTGTTCATATTTCGTGGTTGTTCCGTATTTCTACACGCCTGGAAATGGAAAAAAGAACACATTGACACCGGTGTGTCAGACCCACCATACTTGCTCCGGACACTGTGAGAGGGCTGTACAAGCAATGATCACACGCACGGCACAGCGGACACACCAGGAACCGCGGTGTTGGCCGTCGAATGGCGCTAGCTGGCAAGCATTTGTGCACCACTGGCGTCAGTGACAGCCAGTTTGCCGTGGCATACGGAGCTCCATCGCAATCTTTAACACTGGTAGCATGCCGCGACAGCGTGGACGTGAACCGTATGTGCAGTTGACGGACTTTGAGCGAGGGCGTGTAGTGGGCATGCTGGAGGCCAGGTGGACGTACCGCCGAATTGCTCAACACGTGGGGCGTGAGGTCTCCACAGTGCATCGATGTTGTCGCCAGTGGTCGGCGGAAGGTGCACGTGCCCGTCGACCTGGGACCGGACCGCAGCAACGCACGGATGCACGCCAAGACCGTAGGATCCTACGCAGTGCCGTAGGGGACCGCACCGCCACTTCCCAGCAAATTAGGGACACTGTTGCTCCTGGGGTATCGGCGAGGACCATTCGCAACCGTCTCCATGAAGCTGGGCTACGGTCCCGCACACCGTCAGGCCGTCTTCCGCTCACGCCCCAACATCGTGCAGCCCGCCTCCAGTGGTGTCGCGACAGGCGTGAATGGAGGGACGAATGGAGACGTGTCGTCTTCAGCGATGAGAGTCGCTTCTGCCTTGGTGCCAATGATGGTCGTATGCGTGTTTGGCGCCGTGCAGGTGAGCGCCACAATCAGGACTGCATACGACCGAGGCACACAGGGCCAACACCCGGCATCATGGTTTGGGGAGCGATCTCCTACACTGGCCGTACACCACTGGCGATCGTCGAGGGGACACTGAATAGTGCACGGTACATCCAAACCGTCATCGAACCCATCGTTCTACCATTCCTAGACCGGCAAGGGAACTTGCTGTTCCAACAGGACAATGCACGTCTGCATGTATCCCGTGCCACCCTACGTGCTCTAGAAGGTGTAAGTCAACTACCCTGGCCAGCAAGATCTCCGGATCTGTCCCCCATTGAGCATGTTTGGGACTGGATGAAGCGTCGTCTCACGCGGTCTGCACGTCCAGCACGAACGCTGGTCCAACTGAGGCGCCAGGTGGAAATGGCATGGCAAGCCGTTCCACAGGACTACATCCAGCATCTCTACGATCGTCTCCATGGGAGAATAGCAGCCTGTATTGCTGCGAAAGGTGGATATACACTGTACTAGTGCCGACATTGTGCATGCTCTGTTGCCTGTGTCTATGTGCCTATGGTTCTGTCAGTGTGATCATGTGATGTATCTGACCCCAGGAATGTGTCAATAAAGTTTCCCCTTCCTGGGACAATGAATTCACGGTGTTCTTATTTCAATTTCCAGGAGTGTATGTCCCTCTTCCCATACTGGAGCGCGAGTGTCCTCTGAAATATGTAATTCTTGTATTACCTGCGTCAACTGATCTTGTACTTCCCGGATTTCTCTTCTGTACTGTGTATTGATTTGATTTTGATTTTGTTTGAATTTTATAATTTGTTCATACTCTTCTGTGTCAGTGAAGGCTACAGGTCTTGTGTCATTCAGATCATCATCTACCTTTGTAGATAAGTTAGTGACCTGATCCGAAAGTTCAGCTACTTTCCCCGAAAGTGAACACATTTCCTCAGTGTGTTTTTCTGAACCAAGTTTCAGAGTGTCCATTTGTGTTGAAATCGAATCTACTGTGTCCTTTAAGTTTTCCTGAGTTTTTGCCAGTTGCGTAACTGAATCGGTAGATGCAACTGAGTCAATTTTAACCCACAAGGTCTCATGATTTTCAGGAACAATGGTTTGCAGTTCTTTTATGGCTGCTTCGTGATTCTGTAATGTATTTTCATGCCGCGAAAAAATAGGTTGAAAATGCTTACAAATTTGTGTTTTTACGTCATTACAGACATTTTGACATTTCGATTCAATGTTATGTAACTCAGTAGTTAAATCTTCACGTGTTTGTTCAAGTGTGGTGTCTAACTTTTGAAGCTTTTGCTGTGTTTGTCTCTGATTTTGTTCCATTGTGTCTAACTTTTGAAGATTTTGTTCCACTGCATCTAACTTTTGAAGATTCTGTTCCATTGTGTCTAACTTTTGAAGATTTTGTCCCATTTGTTGCATTAATTGTAATAACAATGCATTAGTGTCTGGAATCTGTTCCTCTACGCTTTTCAGCAGTGCATTTTCACCGGCAACATTCACATTTTGACAAGCATAAAATGTGTCATGACTTATTTGAGAAAACGGTGAGGACGCAAAACCTGAATCCACAGTATTTGCAAGATTGTGTCCTGTCATTTGGGATTTCTGAGGCGAGCTGTTGCCGACCGATCGATCGATAATGCTTCCCTGTTCACTAATAGTTTCACTGCCTACGCCATTGTTTGCCGCCCGCTCCATTTGCTTATGCACAATTACCAAATTACTATGTTGAACATTAGTTAATTCTTTACACGGTGGCGCTAACACACTGCTCTCGTCTTCACTGTCATTTCTCAGTTTACTTTGTCGCCTAGTATTACGGTTTTCACACGCCATTATTGTCACAATATTTCACACGACGACACAGAAGAACACAATTTGAAGAGGAAAAACAGGGGAACACATTAACATAGCACTGAAAATAATATCTAGTTAATTGCAAGCGCAGCTGCGAAATACTTGGTGCAAATCTACATGCATGCCACAACTGTTTTACTGTACAAGAATGAAAAACTACAAAGGAAATTCTCTCTACAATTACGCGCTAGCAATAAACAAAGGATGCACTAATTGCACAAACTACAAGAAGAAATCAGAGGATTCCAGTGAGGTAGACATATGAAACGTCCCCTTTGAACAATTATACATGACTGTGCTTAAACTAACACACAATATTTTAGCGCAACGCAATCTGACTTTCAGAAATCCCTACAAAAGAATGGCCCTGACTAACATTAACCTATACCTTTCAAAAATCACTTATCTCACAAAAATCTTCATTACTCGAACTACTGCAATACAGCGAGCGCCACTACTGCCCGCTAAATAAAAGATTCAAACTACGGAAGGCACTAACTACTGATAAGCGTAGTTAGCAATTTAAAGATGTCAACAGAGAACAAACAATGTATTTACCTTAACAGTCATAATATATAGAGTAGTTCATGACATCCAGTGTTACAAATTACAAAACTCCGCCATCTCTTCCCCACATCCATCACTGCTGGCGGCTCACCTCCAACTGCGCAACGTCACGTGCTGTTCACATCCAGCTGCCGCTGCCCAACACTACAATGGTAGACAACAATGCTAACTAGCCACAGACTGCACACAGCACAGCCAGTGATTTTCATACAGAGTGCTACGTAACGTTGACAATAAGAAAATATAAACAGCCTACTTACACCTTGTCGGCGTTTATGCAGCGTCAGGGGGCGGCGGGCGGCACAGCTCCTAACATCTTGCCGTCTCGGAAGTAACTCTCTCCTAACTTCTCCTTACTACAATTTTCCGAAGTTGGTTTTAAAATAGCTATCTGGCTGTGTTTTCAGCTGACCAGTCAGGGTCTCAATGTTAACCTTAAGCTCCGCCTACAAAAGTTCTGTCTGTCCAATGAGAAACGTTATGCTTTTCGTGGTGGGGCAATGTTTTTAATGTTTGCTACGTCACAGAGACGCGAAAAAGTCTCACGCTAATACTTGCACCTGGTGTGGCCCTTTTAGTGTTATCGTAAGATCTATACTGTTCTTCGGGAGGGCTCTATCTTTTAACATGGGCTGGGGGGTGGTTTTGGCGATCAGCTGGCGACGTGGGTGTCCGCCCCTTATCGTAGTGCCTCCTAGCCTAAATGATTCTGCTCTCAGCTTCTGTTCTCGTTTATCCCGTCGGAACTGCGTCTGTTTCACGGTGGGAAGGTATGACATGCATTTAGGCGATCTTGTGTTAGTCTGTGGTATTCCATTTGCTCACTCGTTGATCGTATTACTTTGGTCAATTAAATGTCAGGATTTTTTTGGAGCTATGTGACATACTGCCGGATTTGCTATCATGTCAGGATTTTCATGGAAGGTGCTGGATTTGCCTGACACCTTACAACTATACTTTAGTGATGCCGTTGCCCGTTAGGGCTAAAACGCTATGTGGAATTTACCATCATGGTCTGGTTATATGTCTTTATTCGAAGCATTTGAATGAAGTAACATTACTGTAATCAATGAAAAATGCCGCCTGTATCACTATCTCTCTTATTAATGGGGACCTAACCATAAAAACGGTGCCGGCCGCGGTGGTCTAGCGGTTAAGGCGCTCAGTCCGGAACCGCGCGACTGCTACGGTCGCAGGTTCGAATCCTGCCTCGGGCATGGATGTGTGTGAAGTCCTTAGGTTAGTTAGGTTTAAGTAGTTCTAAGTTCTAGGGGACTGATGACCACAGATGTTAAGTCCCATAGTGCTCAGAGCCATTTGAACCATTTGAACCATAAAAGCGGTAGTACTGATATTAACACGAAGATTTTGCATAAAGCAAATAATGAGCGATATCTTGATGTGCTCGAAGAGCTGGACGTTTATACTGACTGTTTTCATTTATTTCTGCTGTAACTGCCTACAGTTCTGTTTTAACTTTTTCTGTTATAACACATCATACGTGTTGAAATACATACTTTAAGAAAAGAAAGAGATTCACAGATTAAGTAGCTCACCATTGCGTAGGTCCACTTCTCGCCATTATGCAAGTAGTTTTTCAGCTTGATAATCATTGGTGTTGTTGGCTGTTTTATGAGGGATATCGTTCCAAATTCTATCGAAATCGCGCTTTGGATCCTCAAAGTCCCGAGCTGATTGAGGGCCTTGCCCATAATACTCCAAACGGTCTCAGTTGTCGACAGATCAGGTGATCTTTCTGATCAAGTTCAAGGTAGGATCTGGCAAGCACCAAGACAAACGGTAGAAGCTCTCGCCGTTTGCAGGCGGGTATTATTTTGCTGAAATGTAAGCCCAGGATGACTTGCCATGAAGGAAACCACGACAGGGCGTAGAATACAGTTGACTTACCATTGAGTTGTAAGTGTGTCGTGTATGATCATCAGAGGGGTCCTGCTATGAAACGAAATGGTACCTGGTTGTCGGACTGTATGGCGGGAGACAGTCACCGCTGTCTGAGACATCTCCAAACACGTCTCTGGCCTGTAACCTCATTGAGTGGAGTAGAACTGTCCCAGTTAGAACAGAGCCTCGATGGCTAAGGAAAAGGTGTCTACAGTTTCCGCAGTCCTCTTCGTCAAGTTTCGAGGAATCATCTTCAAATTCCTACTAAGCTGATGAAGACAAACTGTGAAATTATGACGTAAATAGAAAAGGCTCTTCAGCAGCAAACCTAAGAACAAGTAAGTCAACGTGGCAGATGTGCAGAACCACTCAATGGGGAATATCAGACGTTTCATACATTGATGTTCCCCGGCGCAGCAGTCTTCGTGATTATTCATTTGTTTTTCTACCTTTAGTAACTGTCTCCAGATTTTTCATGTGGTGTACGTAACCACGTTGTAGTACACATCGATCCTATGTTTAGGATTTCTGGGGATAAAAACATACTTCGATTGCAAACTATTGGCTGCAGGCTACCGTAAATGCGGAGAAATACCGAGAAGCGTGCTCACAGAAGAAGTTCTAATTCTTAGATTTACAGAGGCAAACGGAAGAAGTAAATATGTCAAATCAGATTTTATTGCCACTGTTACGATAGCAAATTCACAGGCTAGAAATTAAATTAATGATGGTTCAACTTAGGTGTAATTTATACGACACAATGAATGTGTCCCCTGAGCAAATGACAAACTGTTTTACATACTAAAACAATATGGTACCCGAACCCGAAATGGCATCCTGCCTTCTACGAACACTGCTAACAACTGCTGTGCTATTTGAATTGCTGATCTATACCAACAGACAATCGTTTTAGCATCAGTTCTAGCATATCATCAATAGTAAATCAGAGAAGCGCTCCTATATACCTAATTGGATTGTCACCCCTGCAAAGTAGATCTCGAAGAAATGGGTTACCAAGGACTAGTATATATTTTGGTATTCAGTAGATTAAATGCTTTTTTTGAAGCTTTCTAATCTATTAATATTGTCTTCTGGATTCGCAATCGAAGCAGATACCCCAACTGATATTGAACAGTAGTCTATACACAAACTCCACCAGTACCACTGCTACATTATAAATTCCGCGAAGTCTCACCTACATACCTCGGTGATTCCGAGCCGCTAACCCATACACAGGTTTTATTTATCAGTATGTTTCACTGAAAGTAGACTAAAGTTGAAGGGAATCGTCCTGAAGAATCTGTGGGGAAGGAAAGTGGATACTGAAGTACTCTGGAATAATGAGACGCGTTTGAAGTTAGCTAAATACGTGAATACTGCAATAAGATATACCACAATAAGCAGTTTAGTTGAATGGGAATAGACACATGTGAAAGGAGCAGTCACACGTTGGACAGTAAGACATTCGTACAAGGACGGTAGCTCCGAAGAAACGATGAGTAAGGTAAATAATTCAATTGATCGACGAAATGAGGAAGTACAAAAATGTTCACAGGAAGACTGGAATACGGCAATGCAAAACAGAAATGACGTAAATAGAAGGTACAGGGAAGCCAAGGTGAAATTACGGCACGAAAAATGTGAAGAAAGCGGAAAAGAAATGATTTTCCAAACGACAGAAGAGCATATATACGAGCCGAAACAACCTATGGTGGCCTTAGAAGCAAAAATGTTAACACCAAGAGTGTAATGGAAATTCCACTATCGAACGCAGAGGAGAGAGAGGAAAGCTTAGTGATTGCATTATAGGGGAAGGAGTTGTCTGATGACTTGACAGAAGAAGAAAGATGGGTTGATAGGAAAGAGAGAAGAGATCCAGCACTCATCAGAGTATAAATGCGCTCTGGAAGACTTGAGATCAAATAAAGCAGAAGGCGCAGATAATTATCCATCGGGATTTCTAAAATCAGTAGGGGAAACGGTAACCAGCGACTATAAAAGTTGATGTAACAAATCTATAAGACTGGCCTCGTACCATCAGACTTTAGGAAACATGCACTCCTCATTATTCTGAAGAGAGCAAGGGCACACAAGTGCGAAAATTATCATGCACCCTAGCTGCTGTTAAGAAAATATGTGGAAGAATGGAAAAGAAGATTGACGATCTGTCAGATGACGATCAGTTTGGCCTTAGGACAGATAAAGGCACTAGAGAGGCAGTTTTGACGTTGCCGTTGAACATGGAAGCAAGAATGAAGAAAAATCAAGGTACGCTCTTAGGATTTTTCGATCTAGAAAAAATGTTCGGCAATGTAAAGTGGATCAAGGTGATCGAAATTCTGAGAATAGTGCTAGTGGGCTATAGGAGAAGATGGATGATATTCATTATGAGCAAGAACCAAGAGGGAACAATGAAACTGGAAGACCAAGAACGATGTGTTCCGATTAAAAGGGGTATGAGAGGAGGGTGCAGTCTCTCACCCCTACTGTTCAGTTTTTACAGCGAAGAAGGCAGGACGGAAATAAATTAAGGGTTTAACAGTCCGTTCAAATCAAAGGCGAAGGGTTATCAATGATAAGATTCGTTGATGACATTTGTACCCTTAGTGAAAGTGAAGGAGAACTGCAAGATCTGTTGAAGGGAATGGAGAGTCTAATGAGTACGGAATGTGGATTGAGAGTACACCAGAAAAAAAACGAAAGTAATGAGATGCAGTAGAAGTGTGAATAGTGAGAAAAGTAACATCAAAGTTAGGGGTGACGAAGCAGACGAAGTTACGGAATTCTGCTGCCTTGGAAGCGAAACGGTCCGTGAAGGACGTAGCAAGAATGACATAAAAAGTAGACTAGCGCACGCCGAGGTGGCTTTCCCGGCCAAGAGAAGTATACTCGTATCAAACATAGGGCTTAACTTGTGGAAGAAGTTTCTAAGAATGTACCTTAGAATCACGGCATAGACAGAGTGAAAACAAGAAAAGAAGAGAATTGAACGTTTGAGAAGTGGAGCTACAGAAGAATGTTTAAATTAGATGGATTCATTTATAAGGAATGTGGAGGTTCTTCGCAGAATTAGAGAAGAAAGGAACATAGGGGAAACACCAACAAGTAGAAGGGACAGGATGGTAGGACATTTGTTAAGGCATAAGGGATTGACCTCGATGTGCTAGAGGGAACTGTAAAGGAAGTCAGAGACTTGAATACATTCAGCAAATAATTGGGGACATAGGTTGGAAATACTGAAGTTGGCACCGGAGACGAAATGGTGGCGCGCTGCATCAATTCAGAAGACTGGTTACTCAAAAACGAGAGAAAGGGAGAAAAGTTTCAATGTTCAGTAAATTTTACTGAAGGCTCTGCAAAGGCAAGGTTAAGCAACACATGTTTAAGTGCTTAGGTTTTTGAGCTTGTGGACAACACAGTACTGTTTATGTCTAGTATTACATACGGTATTTTTTATTGCAAGGATACTTAAAACAGTACGTTACACAATATTAGGTTAGACCAAGGAACTTTACTGATTATTACACTATACTACGTAGTAGGAAAGATAAATGACACTATTTTGCAGCATAGGCACCAAGTGACTGTGAACCACGGTTGGAACGTTCTGTCTACCATCCAATTTTCCAAGGATAGAAATTCATTCGTCACGAAGCCATTCTAGAACCTCTGTGTAAACGTCGTAATATCTTAAACTGCTGCGAATTAGTTACGCCAGTGCCTGGGCATCGTCATCCTCGATATCGTTGTAATTCTTTCCTGTTCTACATCATCAAAGTCTTTTCGATCCTAGTAAAGTTGTTGGCACCATCCTAACGCAGAGGCACTTCATATGGTGCATATACCGCCAGAACGTAACGTTCAATATGGGTGCTACTTAGAATTTTTACGCAAGAAGTCGTGATGTCGCTTGTTGTAACTTTTCCATACGTTTCTCGTTGCCGCGGTATTTCACTTCCACATTGTGGTGCACCTCCTATCAATACCGCATCATAGCTTTGTTTGCAAGAAACTCGGAACATGAACTCTATTCTGTTGCGAAATGGGCGTAGCATTGGACGACATGTGTAATTAAATTTATGAAGTAACGCCGTTGTTGTCTGTGTCCAACCTCTTGTAAAATTTGAAGCTCATGAGTAATACTTTGCCTCTAATATTTTAATACAGTGACAGCAGTCTAAAGCAGTCATAACAGAATTCATCGCTTCGGGAAAGAATGACAAGTATAGCTCCTAAATGGAACTGTTTTCTATCACCAGCGCAAAATTGTTGTTCTCGGTCGGTTTGTTATACTAGACTAAATTAATCTTAATGACTGGGAGGCTAGGGGAAGCTGTTACTTTACTTTCTTTCCTCCCAATGTGAAAAGTAGTCCGCCAGCCGGTGTGGCCGAGCGGTTCTAGGCGCTGCAGTCTGGAACCGCGCGACCGCTACGGTCGCAGGTTCGAATCCTGCCTCGGGCATGGATGAGTGTGATGTCCTTAGGTTAGTTAGGTTTAAGTAGTTCTAAGTTCTAGGGGACTGATGGCCTCAGTAGTTAAGTCCCATAGTGCTCAGAGCCATTTGAACCATTTTTTGAAAAGTAGTGAGATGCAAAATAATGCAAGTAGTTTGTGAGTTAAATTAAACTCGCAGAGAACCATTGTCCGAGGTCTCAGGATAAATTATGTTGCATAGTACAAATGTTGTCAGCATTACGCGGACTCAGTTATTAAACTAGTCTGCGTGCGTTACGAAGTGTCAGGCGCACGCTGCTGTGAAATGAACTCGCTGCGTCGCGAAGTGAAACTGGATTCGCGCTATTGCTGCCCTGCAAACACAGTTACCAGGTCAGTCCTCCACTCTTGCATGCAAATCTTGCTGAGGCGCACTATAGTTTTGTGTTTCACTTTGAAAGAAAAACTACGCGGTAAACACAATAATTCATGAATATACAAAATGAAGTATAGAATTATACTCTGCAAAATCTGTTATTGAGAAGAGAGGACATAAAATCCCAAGTGTACTTCTTTCTCAGTATATATCGACCTGAGATCATTGATGACCAAAATAAATTCTTGTTTACCTTGAAACAAAATAATGGTACACTTTCAAATTAAGGTATTCCCATAAATTATACCACCTTTTCATTGCATTAGAGGAGAGCAAACAATTGATTACCATTATCATATTCCTCTGCTGCTGCAAAGACATAAAGCAGTACACACATGTGCTTACCTATTATTCATTCATCGAACGGGATTAACGTTTGCTGGAAGAGACTGCAGAGTTAGTCTCTGACGCGATGTTGCTAACGAATGCCACTATGCAGCTTACCAAACACAGTAAAGATGGAATGATATACGAGGACAGTTCAATAAGTAATGCAACACATTTTTTTTTCTCGGCCAATTTTGGTTGAAAAAACCGGAAATTTCTTGTGGAATATTTTCAAACATTCCCGCTTCGTCTCGTATAGTTTCATTGACTTCCGACAGGTGGCAGCGCTGTACGTAGCTGTTAAAATGGCGTCTGTAACGGATGTGCGTTGCAAACAACGGGCAGTGATCGATTTTCTTTTGGCGGAAAACCAGGGCATCTCAGATATTCATAGGCTCTTGCAGAATGTATACGGTGATCTGGCAGTGGACAAAAGCACGGTGAGTCGTTGGGCAAAGCGTGTGTCATCATCGCCACAAGGTCAAGTAAGACTGTCTGTTCTCCCGCGTGCGGGCCGGCCGTGCACAGCTGTGACTCCAGCAATGGCGGAGCGTGCGAACACACTCATTCGAGATGATCGACGGATCACCGTCAAACAACTCAGTGCTCAACTTGACATCTCTGGTGGTAGTGCTGTCACAATTGTTCACCAGTTGGGATATTCAAAGGTTTGTTCCCGCTGGGTCCCTCGTTGTCTAACCGATCACCATAAAGAGCAAAGGAGAACCATCTGTGCGGAATTGCTTGCTCGTCATGTGGCTGAAGGTGACAATTTCTTGTCAAAGATTGTTACAGGCGATGAAACATGGGTTCATCACTTCGAACCTGAAACAAAACGGCAATCAATGGAGTGGCGCCACACCCACTCCCCTACCAAGAAAAAGTTTAAAGCCATACCCTCAGCCGGTAAAGTCATGGTTACAGTCTTCTGGGACGCTGAAGGGATTATTCTGTTCGATGTCCTTCCCCATGGTCAAACGATCAACTCTGAAGTGTATTCTGCTACTCTTCAGAAATTGAAGAAACGACTTCAGCGTGTTCGTAGGCACAAAAATCAGAACGAACTTCTCCTTCCTCATGACAACGCAAGACCTCACACAAGTCTTCGCACCCGAGAGGAGCTCACAAAACTTCAGTGGACTGTTCTTCCTCATGCACCCTACAGCCCCGATCTCGCACCGTCGGATTTCCATATGTTTGGCCCAATGAAGGACGCAATCCGTGGGAGGCACTACGCGGATGATGAAGAAGTTATTGATGCAGTACGACGTTGGCTCCGACATCGACCACTGGAATGGTACCGTGCTGGCATACAGGCCCTCATTTCACGGTGGCGTAAGGCCGTAGCATTGAATGGAGATTACGTTGAAAAATATTGTTGTGTAGCTAAAAGATTGGGGAATGACCTGGTGTATTTCAATGCTGAGTAAAACAACCCCTGTTTCAGAAAAAAAATATGTTGCATTACTTATTGAACTGCCCTCGTACAACTGGAGTATGGTTTTACACGAGGGCATGCTTAAAAGTAATCCCTCCAAATATCTATGTGAAAACTGTTACCGCTTTTTAAATAAAACAAAATTTATTAACATTTTACTTCTTTATTTTTCATGTCTACGTATTTATTTTTCAACATAGTCTCTCTGACGACGAACAGATTTGCCCAACGAGAGACGTGTGAGTTGATGCCGACACTGTAGAATGTTTGAAATTACTGACGAAGCGTCAACCTCACCCAGAAAATAAAGTACTCGAAGGCGGTCCTTAGATTCTGCGAAGAATGAAAATCGTGTGGATGATCGGTGACAGGAACACAAGCCGTCGGATTGTTGCAGATGTCACAGGGTTCGTTTGTGGTCTGGCACTGTCATGATGAAAAGAGGTGGAGCTCCATGCGGGAACGAGCTCTTTGAATTCAAAATTGGATCACAGCACGCTGTTCCTCAGGCTCCGACATAGTTACATTACACACTGCCATGTTAAACGCTACAGTTCGGAGCGCTATAACAACAGACGGTTGCAACGTGCGTCAATGAAGCGAGATTGTCAACTGAGCCATATGTCTCTCTATGTTACAGGCAATGCCGAGATGGACTGACTCATATCACCGCCCAGCCCAAACCGCTAAGTACAGAAAATTGAAACATGGAGAAGGTGTGGATCTTATACAGAAGGCGTCGTTGAAGAAGGGATTGTAAGAAATTCCTCTCATAATGGGGTGAAATAGGGGATGAAAGACTTTTTGAAAGTGTGTCGCTTTTAAGGGAATTTGGAAGCTAGAATTTCAGTCAGAAAATAAAAAATGTATGTTTCGGCATTTTTGGAAATTAAACCAATAAATATTTTTTTAGAAAATAAGTAATTACGAAAAAGCTAATATAGGATTGTAAGGTTACATCTGTGACAACTCGTATTTGATTTGTCGGTTTAAATAAGAAAGTGCGTATTCCAGTGTGTCTGGAAATTCCACCCCAAGGGGAGAGCAATAGGGAATGAAAATGTGGTGTCATCGCCAGACACCACACTTGCTAGGTGGTAGCCTTTAAATCGGCCGCGGTCCGTTAGTATACGTCGCACCCGCGTGTCGCCACTATCAGTGATTGCAGACCGAGCGCCGCCACACGGCAGATCTAGAGACACTTCCTAGCACTCGCCCCAGTTGTACAGCCGACTTTGCTAGCGATGGTTCACTGACAAATTACGCTCTCATTTGCCGAGACGATAGTTAGCATAGCCTTCAGCTACGTCATTTGCTACGACCTAGCAAGGTGCCATTATCATTTGCTATTTATATTGTGATGCATGTACCGTCAGACCGATGTTCACCAATTATGGATTAAAGTTAAGTAATCCAGAAGCTACGTACTATTTTTGCTAATATAAAGACCTTGTCCTGTTCCAGACCTGACGCCATTCTGCGTGAGCTTAAACACGTGCCTTTCGGCTACCTGTCATAGTAGATTGGCTGTCTTGCCAGTCCACAACAGAAAACGTTTAAGGAAATATCGTTACATTAAGGGGACTTGAGCGTGCAAAAGGCCGAAAAATCGAAAAATAAATTGTCTGCCATCTGAAAGACAAATTCCTCCCGTTTCCAAAAATGTATGGTTTATTAACTTTTAAATTGATATTATACTCTTAAACGGTCGTTGAACAAATGTCAGCACTCTGGCTTCAGCAAGGAATACTACCATAAACATTCCATGCCTGCCACAGTCATGGAAACAATAAAACCAAAATACAGGGACCTTGTAGATAAAAAATTACTTAGCTAATGTCTACATGGCCGTACACAAAACCCTAATGACAGTTTCAACAGCTGCATGTGGGAACGAGTACCAAACACTGTGTTTGTTGGATGGACAGTATTCAAAATAGGTGCGATGGATGCTCTCGCCTGTTTCAATGATGGTGTAATCAGCAGGATAAAAGTAATGGACAAATTAGGCATCCAGCCAGGAAATAATGTGACAGCAGCTCTGACTGTTATAGATCGTCAGCGACTAGTTGAAGATGAAAGGGCTGTGGAAGCCACCACTAAAGGGTCCAGAGTAAGGATAAGGCTCCAAAAGAAGTCTACAGAAGATACAGAAGCAGCTGGAATGTTCTGAAAGATGCATTCGGTTAGTCAAATACACTGTGGACATTTTTTTCTCATTTCCTCGAAATTGCATTTTCAGAACTTTTGGTATATATAAAATCACAATGGTTTTATCCATGTTCACCAAATTTCTCTCAAGTGAAGAATGGGAGGGTATCTTTGTATTATGTCTAATATCTCGCAGATATGATCTATGCTTGTCATTCTGTGTATAATTTTAGCGGTGTCTTTTTGACAAAATAGTAATATGGTGTAATAAGAATTTTCCTATTTCCTCAGATACAATCCAGACTACTAAACGAGAAGCATAATGTGTTCCTATTAAAATTCATGGAGAAGAAATAAAAACTTTGAGGTTCGCCGATGACATTGTAATTCTGTCAGAGACAGCAAAGGACTTGGAAGAGCAGTTGAATGGAATGGACAGTGTCTTGAAAGGAGGATATAAGATGAACATCAACAAAAGCAAAACAAGGATAATGGAATGTAGTCTAATTAAGTCGGGTGATGCTGAGGGAATTAGATTAGGAAATGAGGCACTTAAAGTAGTAAAGGAGTTTTGCTATTTGGGGAGCAAAATAACTGATGATGGTCGAAGTAGAGAGGATATAAAATGTAGGCTGGCAATGGCAAGGAAAGCGTTTCTGAACAAGAGGAATTTGTTAACATCCAGTATTGATTTAAGTGTCAGGAAGTCATTTCTGAAAGTATTCGTATGGAGTGTAGCCATGTATGGAAGTGAAACATGGGCGATAAATAGTTTGGACAAGAAGAGAATAGAAGCTTTCGAAATGTGGTGCTACAGAAGAATGCTGAAGATTAGATGGGTAGATCACATAACTAATGAGGAAGTATTGAATAGGATTGGGGAGAAGAGAAGTTTGTGGCACAACTTGACCAGAAGAAGGGATCGGTTGGTAGGACATGTTCTGAGGCATCAAGGGATCACCAATTTAGTATTGGAGGGCAGCGTGGAGGGTAAAAATCGTAGAGGGAGACCAAGAGATGAATACACTAAGCAGATTCAGAAGGATGTAGGTTGCAGTAGGTACTGGGAGATGAAAAAGCTTGCACAGGATAGAGTAGCATGGAGAGCTGCATCAAACCAGTCTCAGGACTGAAGACCACAACAACAACATGAATGTTGACAGCAGCCTGTCGCAGTTTGAGTGCTATTGGACTGATGATTGACCAGAAAATCGCACCATAATGGGAACGTTTATTATAAAAGCATCTACTACGCAAAATATTGTAATTCTTAAACTATGACAGATATTTCAATAAATTTCTCTTTACAGCTTGAGTCAACGTCTTTATTGTTGGTAAAACACCACAGCTTCCTCCGCATTGTAGGTCGACAGTAATATGCACTGAGAGTGAGGTATAAAAATGCAGCCCGTCACGCCCAGGTCCCCTTAAAGAAATTTTAAAATATATATTTATGAAATTTTATATTTCACTTCTCCGTTAGATGTAAAGTAATAATTGTTAGGGGATGAAAGTTGCGATAGAAATATCTCTACAAGAACAGAAAAAGCATGATTAGAAAAAACATCGAACTATAGCTACGGAAATCGCATTTTGGTCGGAAGTACATTCGGAAAAGGCCATGCTTATATGGCCTTAATTAGTGTGAAAAGCTTGGAAGTTGTTGCAGTTTATGAAAACCATAAAAATTAGTTTAAATAAAAATATATTACAGGTCATAAAGCCTACACTAGCGAAGCAGCAGAAGCTAAGCCAGTATTACACACAGTACGTAACCAGTATGAAGAACGAGGAAATATTCGGACACATTACTTTTCAGCATGCACTCGCAGCAAGTAAATTAAGCGGACAGAGCGAGATTTTATTGTGTCCTCTTTGTATGAGTGTACTGTCAGGCATTTCCTACAGATGTACCCCCTTTTCACCAGCCATAGAATGTCTTCCAACAATAGCTGAAGAACGGGATGTATTACATCATGTTGGGTGCAGACACCGAAATCTTCCTTCACATAATAATCAGCAGATAAAGACTGAGGTGACACTTACGTGAAGATAAGGTGATCACGATTAAGGAATTTGTAAGCAAGAATCACCATGCAAGAACTCAGGGTATTTAAATATTCGTTTGTGATACTGAACACCATTGTAGGTCACTGATTTGAAGGTGAATGGACTTGTATTGAAAGGGTAATCATTTCAGCTAGACCGGTAACATACGTATAAGATTTGTAAATGCAAGGAAATTGTCTTTATTAATAGGTAGAAATAAGAAAATACAAAAATATACAGAAGAAGAAAGAAATAAAGTGAAATAGGAACAAAATCAATGGGAAGAGCAAGGAAGATAAAGGGAAATCGACAGAGGAAAAATCTGATGGAAAGAAAATGTTTCTTGGACATTAGATTCAACATTTAGGAAAACCACTCACTTTCGAAGAATTTAAAACAATGGCATCAACATCGAGAGAGGAAGAAATATCTAGTGTTAATCGAGTAGGAGGGCGTGGATAGCAGGAAACAGTATTTCAAAGGCCTTTACGTAGAAAGAAGTTGCCTGATAAGATCGAGGGTGAAAGAGATCACATGTAAGGACATAGGGAATACAGTATCGGACTCAATTTGACAGACTGTCGGAAGACCCGAGATCAAACAAGAATCAAGGGGTAAATAAAATTTCTGTAGAATTAATAAATTCATTTAGAGAAAATGAAACAAAAGGATGATTCACATTATTAAGTAGGTCCTGTGACACTGGACGAATGTCTTACAGGTTTTCAAAGAAAATTGTCCACGCAGTCCTCAGGACAACGTGGTAAAGTAAATACAAGAACTATCTCATAATCAGCTTGACAGTTAACGCACCCAGGTAACCAGAATAGTATACCAAAGTTTGGAGAGGAAACTGTCTATGTACAGACGAACAATTTGCAAAACGGGAGGTAACTGTGCCAGATAGGTAGTTCTGACGATTCTCTAGACAATAGAAAAACCGACATGCTGTTTTCGTAGGATTTCTCAAAGCGTTTGTAATGTTCGTGCCTGACATCTTTTTACTCTCTAGGAAAATAGGTACAAGCCAAAAGGGAAAGGGAATTCACAAAATTTACATCAATTAAGAGGCAACAGTATGAATTCAAAACCAAGCTGGAAGTATTCTCCTAGAAAGGAGCGTAAGGCTGGGCTTCTGTCTCCATTATAACTGAACACGTAAATAGCAGAAACAGTGGCTGAAATCAAAGAAAGGCTCAAAAATAATTTTAGGGCTTAAGGTGAAAGGATATACATAACAAGTTTTATGGAAGACAATGCTTTGCCTTGGAGCCTGAGAAAGACTGCTGAACTTGTAACCTCCCCACCGTAATTTTAAAAGAAAGAAAATTGACAATACTTAATAGAAATGGGAGCCAAGTGTAACCTCCCCACAAAAATTTACAAGACAGAAATTTTAATTATGAATGCTAATGGACATTGCGCTAAGCGTAACCTGCCCACAATGAAATGTACTGACAATGGCAACAAAAATGTGAAATTCGCAATCTGACTCAAATATAAATTCTTCACAAAATTTAAAGTCCGTTCAGTGACAGGAAAATACAATTAAACCGAAATATCGGTCTTTGGCCCTGTGTAAACAATCAGAGTTAAAGTCTTACCTCAGAATAAATGGATGTCACATATCTGCTCTTGTTGTTGCGCACCGCTTGGAGGAACTGCATTGCAAATAATAATATTCTCTCTTTTTTTTGTGATTCTAGTGAAATTTTTCTTCAAAAGAAGTGGAATGAAATGGGAAGTGCAACGAGATCTTCAGTTCAATAAAAAATTAAATTTTTAAAAAAATGCTTTTGAAATAAAAATTATTATTGGGGAACTTGTTGGAGAATAGTTACAATAAATAAAATTTTTCATTATCTAATGATTATATTAATTAACAGTATACCTTATTCACCATCTTGACCAGTGTTGCCGACCGCCTACATCACACAACCGCACTGGGCTGCTACTATTGACCGACCGCTCTGCATGACGACTACAGACTCGCAACGACTGAACTGACAGACTCGCAACGACAGACTGACTGACTGCTACTGACTGAGAACCGCTCGCAACACTCGCGCGGTCAAGCGCATACTCTCTGGTCACAGATGCTACAATGCCTCGCCATCGCTGCTATGTTACATACGTGTTTCATAACCCTCCACTGGGGGGGCAAAAATTTGGCAGCGATGGTGAGTCATTTGGACTTGCCAAGCGCGGCAAAATTTTTCTTTAATTAACAAAATTCTACAACTTACAGAGTATTTAAATGTTGTGCACACGCACTAAGTACAAAATATATCAGACAAAGACAAAATGTGAGTACAAAACATAGTAGCAAATCAGAAAAGTATATACAAATTATTTGACAGATAAAGTGCACAGGCACTGAAAAAATTCTTTAGCATATTCATAACAAATAAACAGACTGGCAAAAAATATTATGTTGACAAGTGACATAAGTGTACTCGCATTGGAGTTCAGCGAATCGAAAAATGTATAACCTATGAACATAAATGATGTTACCAAAAAATTTTTTCTTTATGTGACAAGAATCAGGATAGGAAAGGGAAGGATTGCATCATGGTTGTAGCACTTTAGATTGCACACAGCTGCTCTGAAAGTCCATATCTTTCCACAGAAGTACAACACCAAGTGACACAACTTGAAGATCTTTTCCCATCAGAATTTATCAGTGTAGCAAAGACACTGAACTGTCGTAGTAATGTTCCATGTTTTCATTTTGGCAGTACATTAGGTACACCAAACAGTGGGACCATAATAACGTCTTCATTGCTCACGGTGGTGGACAGCATGTCGTGTCAACACCACACTCTTACAAGGCACACCAACGTAGAATTAGTGCAAAACCAAATATAGTGCTCCATGATCACTGGGATAAACAGGACAAATGGACATTGCAGTAATTCAGGGTAGTCAGCTTATGAGGTGAAGGACATCAAGTCACATAATATTGATAATTACAGACTTAATTAGTAGTTTGTGGCATTCATAGCCCAGTTATTGAACATTTCTGTACCAAGTATGTAGTATTACAGAAAAATGTTCATTAATTGTTGTACATAGAATCAGTAGCCTTCTTTTCCTGGTTACAAAGCATTATGAAATAATCGCATTCTTTTCAGTTACAGAGTATAATTAAGAATCATTAACCTTCTCCTAATTACAGTTAATTAATCATTTGTCATTCCAATAATCATTAGCCTTTTCCTAATTACAGTTAATTAATCATTTGTCATTAATTAATCATTTGTCTAATTACAGATAATTAATCATTTGTCGTTAATTAATCATTTGTCTAATTACAGTTAATTAATCATTTGTCATTTCAATATAGTAAGAATTATTAGCCTTAATTAATTACAAAGCATTATTAAACAGTACCATAGTTAATTAATTATGTGTCATTCCAATCTATTAAGAATCATTAGTCTTTTCCTAATTACAAAGCATTATGAAACAGTCACATTCATTTCCAATAACAAAGTATGGCATCGTTAATTAATCATTTGAAATTCCAATATAGTAAGAATTATTAGCCTTCTCCTAATTACAAAGCATTATTAAACAGTCACATTCATTTCAAATTACAAAGTATCAACATTGGAAACAAGAGCTAGTCAATGGCATAATTAATCACAATTCGTGGAGTGACATTAATTATTGGCACTCAGTGGCCAGCAAGTATTGAATAGAATCATCATTCAGTATTATTCAGATTATTACGAAGTCATTATTAAAAATCAGTTAATTACAGTCAAATCATTAATAATCACAGGCATTATAAGTGGTATCATTACAATAAACAGTGGCAGTTATTAGCTAGTGACAAAGCATCATTTTGAATATAGTCTCATTAAGAGGTCATTAATCAAGTGCCATGCTATTCAGAGTTGATCAGTATTATTCAGAATTTTCTCAAACTGGTATCACTATTTGGGACTGTTAACACATTTTATTTTTTTTTGTCAGCAATGCATTGCGTTGGGATCGATAATTAATTGCTGAAACATAACACTATTTGCTTTTGACCTATTGCTGCAAATGAGGATAGGTAACGTCATTCGTCATGAGTCAGCTGTAGCAAGATTATGTAACAAGGCAGTACATGTGATCACATTTATAAATGATAAACACAAATGGGTAAAATACAAAAAAAATGCAAGTTCTAGAACAGGTATAATAAGTAACAGGTTTAGCAAGTATCATGAAAAGCTTCTCCTGAAAAAAATACAAAAACGGATTATTGACCTGAAAGAAGAAACGCACACTATGCTGAAAAGTAGTGAACTTCGAATTACCAGGCAGTGAAGTGTGTATAAAAATGTATTCCATAGCTGTCCTTTCCAAAACTTTCAGTCATCCTACTATGCAATGTAACACCTGCTGTCAAAGCAAACTGCAACAAATACTTAAATAACTACGTAGCATAAATACATTACTTCAACATTATCCTCATCTGTAAAGAAAAAAACTTCATTATCCATATCATCAAAACTTCATTATTATCATCACCTGTAAAGAAAAACTTCATTATTCATAATACCATTTCCTTCATCATTATTCATCAGTATTCACTATCATCTGCAAAAAATCACTTCATTACTCATTACATAACTATCCCTTATCTCTAACATATTTCATCACTAAAACTAAGATGTGTAGTTCTCTCTGACAGCCTGCATCAATCACCTTGTATTCTGAAAGAAAAAATTAGTTAAGACTGCTATTCTGTGATGAGTATAGTATATTCTTGTTAATGTTTGTTAATCCTGATCCATTTACTCTTCCTCATAAAGTTATTGCATCTCCTTTCGTTTATTCCGTAGGTGAAATTCCCATTTCTGTTGAATTTATTTCTTACACGCACCATTTCTTTCTGAAATTGATGACAGAGATTAATGTCTTGCATTTAAATCATATACCCACTAAATAATGACTGGTTTATGGTGACATAATTAGCCATACAGCATAACATGACAGAAAACGTAATATGTCAAAAACATTGACAGTGTTCAGATGCAAAAATGTACACAGAATAATACAATGCAGTAGCAAAAAAAAAAAAATGTGAAACAGTCACGATGTTGAGATGTCATAAGGCAAAAAAAAAATGTCAAAGTCGACTGGTGTGTGTTATATCTTAACCATTTCATAGTCCATACAAACAAAACTGGAGTACAGTCACATACACAAAAAAATGGAAAATGTGCACGGTCTGATGTGTAACGACAAGAAAAGCGACCTGCTAACGTTACCTTGCCGGGCACTTGCCAAGAAAAAATACGATAATCATCAGTAATTAGTCAGGTGAATTAATTGCATTAGTAAATGGCATCATAGTGTGTTGAATCACACAGTGGTTTCACTCAATAAACGGTTTAATGTTTGAGATATGGTGATTGCCTTTCGATTTTCTGTTTCTCAAAGTTTCGACGTGTACAACATTGGGGTGAGGGATGCTGCGAATCCGATACGGACCTGCGTATAGAAGTTCAAATTTACTGCACTTACCTTTTAATTTACTGGATAAATAATGTGTACGTACTAATATTTTCTGTCCAACGTGAAAGTCTCGGCCTCTACAAACCTGTTTTTGCTGTCTTCTCCGGCGCTCTGCGGCACGTTTGATGTTGTTCAGCGCAATGTCAATTATTTCGTGGTGTCGTAGGCGACGACTTTTGGGAGATTCTATTAATTCTTTAATTTTGTTCGGTGGTTCAACGTTTTTCAGTATAACAGTCGGAGATAGCATAGTGGATTCATTTGGAATGGAATTAATTACATCTTGGAATGAGAGTATGTGTGTATCCCAATCAATATGTCTTTTGTGGCAGTATATTCGGCACAATTTACCAATTTCTTTCATTAATCTTTCACAGGGATTCGAAGAAGCGTGGTACTTGGATATATAAATCGGAGACATGTTTCTAGCTCGTAACATGCGTGTCCATACACTACTACGAAATTGTGATCCATTGTCGGAAATTACTTTCATTACATGCCCTACATGAGATAGAAAATGTTTTATAAATGCTTTCGAAACAGTTTTAGCAGTAGCTTTGCGTAACGGAGTGAAAGTAACAAATTTTGAAGTGAGCTCAACAGCGACAAAGATGTAGCAAAAACCTCTGTTAGTTCTCGGAATCGGACCAAAAATATCTACTGCGGCCATATGTCTTAATTTAACAGGTATAATGGGATATAACGGAGGAAAATGTGAAGTGGTGTCTGATTTAGCTTTCTGGCAAATTTTACAAGACGCTAAAACTCGTCGTATACGTTTCTCCATGTTGGCAAAATAACAGTTCTGTCTCAGTATAAGAAAACATTTTCTTGCTCCGTAATGTGCGTAACTTAAATGAGTGTACCAAATTAGTTTGTTAACCAGTTCGTCAGGAATGCATAATAACCAAATGTTGCTGTCAGGATGAGAGCGGCGAAACAGAATGTCATTGCGTACAGTGTAATGGTTCCTAATCGTAACATTATTCTTATCTAGCCAAAGGTGTTTAATTTCTTTCCAGACATTGTCTTTGTTTTGTTCTTGTGCTATGTCCTGTAATGACGATGAAATAAAGTTTTCAAATGCAACTTGCTGAATGTACATGACACTAAAATTTGTTTTGCAGAAGTTGGTTGCTACGTCTTGCTGATTGTTGCTCAGAGAATGCGATAGTGCGTCTGCTATAACATTTTGCGTGCCGGGAATGTGAACTATTGTAAAATTAAATTCTTGTAAATAAAGTTTCCATCTGCTTAATCTGTCGTGAGTAAATTTAGCTGAAAGTAAAAATTGTATAGCTCTATGGTCTGTGTAAACGGTGGTATGTCTACCATAAAGAAAGTGCCGAAATCTCGTAAAAGCCCATACAACACATAATGTTTCCAGTTCTGTAACGGAATAATTTCGTTCAGCAGGTGACAAAATGCGGCTTGCAAATGCGATGTTTTTAATTACTGTAGAGCCATCTTCTTCTATTTCCTGAAAAATGTGTACGCCTAAAGCGGTGTTGGAACTGTCGGTGGCAATGGAAAAATTTCTGGTAAGATCTGGGTGCGATAATAGTGGAGCATTCAACAAAGCATGTTTCAAATAACATTCTCGTGAGCAAAATTCTGCGTGTCAAAAGTAATGTTTGCGTTACTGTAATATGCAATCTGTGCTGTATCTGGTTAAAATCTATCGTACGTGTTATTATTTACGGGAGAATGTTGTGGCATATCCACTATATGAACTGTTCTGTTATTTCTTATTGACGTGTTACGCTATCGACGACACCTATTGTCTGTTTCATTCATGATTATTCGTTGTTGCTGATGTTGTTGCTGCTCATAAGATCGACTGTTATTAAATGTACGCTGAAAAATTGTGCTCATCATTTTTACGTCTGTCAAGATAGTAATTTCTATACGGCGTATTGCGATGCGAGTTGAAATAGTGTGTTGTCTGTACGTGGTTATTTCTTTGCTGCCATGCGTTACTATTTGTTGGGGCTGGGACTATACGTGCACGCGGCGAAACATTAAAGTTTGGTTGACCTTGTAGACTGCATTGTTGGTTAGGTATGCTAAGCGGTCGACTTTCATGCTGTTGTGGTGAAAAGGTCTATTGTTACCAAAAAATGCGTTTGTTGTTAATTTTACACTTACTGATGATTACGATTTTATCCGTTATTAAAATTACGCTGATTCTGGAGTGCCTAATGAAAATTGTCACAGTCGGTAAAAGTTTGTCACATCGGGTTTTCTTTACAACGTTTCTTAATCCTAGATAGAGCAATAGTTAAAGAGCAGTTTGGATAGATATAAAGGATAGTAGAAGAGAAGGCAGCAGTGCAGAAAACTAAAGATGAAACAGCACTACCACAGCTCGGGGCCCTATGCTCGCTACGGCACATATTCATTAAAGCGTAATGAATCCCCTGAGGTCTTTTACGCACTGCAAATAAATTTTGGCTTTTGCGTTACAGGCAATTGCGGTATAAATTCAAAAGCAAATAGTTGTATCCATGTTAATTCTAGTTTTTGCATTATAGGCAATGCTGTTGTAAATACAAAAATAAATTGTCGCATCTGGTTCAAAGTTAGCTTCTGCATTACAGGCAATAGCGGTGAAAGCATAAAAACAAATTGTCGTATACAGCTCAAAGCGTGTACCTGTGTTCTGTCATTATTAAATTCTTTAGATTTTCTTACAAATGCAAATTGCTCGAAATCTACGTTCTCGTCACTTAGTTTGATAATACGTTCAGGTTTGTGTGAAAGTCTGTTTGTCTGTGTGATTTCGGATTTCAAGTTGCGTAGCTTTTCAGATTTTAAGTCGCGTGGCTTTTCGGATTTTAAGTCGCGTAGTTGCTGTAAATTGTTCACATTATACACGCTGCGTAAGTCTGACACATGTTCATAAAGTGGCGTCTGTTGTGGCATGTTATTAACTGAAATGTTTTTCATCTCTGTTACTTCTTGTTGTAAATTTGATAACTTCCTACTTAACGTGTTGTTAGATGAATCGATCTCATTAATAGTCTGCTGTAAATTTTGAAATTTAGGCGTTTGGATAAATGAAACCGGTGCAGTATCGTCTGATTTATTGTCATTAGTATTTTCGATAACATCAATACGACTGGCCAATTCATCACATTTTTCAGTCAGTATTTTAACCTGATCATCGGTTTTAGAATCAGACGCATCAATCTGTTTTTGCAACTTGCGCGTAGTTTCGCTCAGTTTTTTAACATCAGCTTTGATGACATCGCAATCCTGTGTTAGATCTAGTTGTTCGAATCTATCTGTCACTGTTTGAATATTTACTGTGTGTGTATCTGTTTTTGCTTTAAGATCAGAAATTTCATCCCGTAATTCCGCGTTCAATTGTTCTATGGTATTAATTTTGTCGGACACTGTAGTAATATTATTGTCTACATACGTCTTCGCTTTCGCGAATATTTTACGTTTGTCCTCTTGTCTCTGTGCAGTGATTGTTTCCATGACTTGTCGTTTTACTTTGTTTTGATCCTGAATAAATCTGCGGAAACGCGTATCACTGTTCTGTATGTGCTGATTAAAGCGCTCGTTAATCTGAGTGTTCTGCTGTTCGAATTTCGTGTCTATCTTTGCGTCCATAGTGCGCGAAAGTTCTACCGTCATTGCTCTAAACTCGTCCCGTAATTGTGTAGCTTTTTCAGAGCACTGTTTAGCGACTCCGCTAATTTCGTCTCTGAGTGTATTTGTCGCGGCTGTTTGCATTTCCCTTAATTCTTGCGCAACAGACTTTATTTCTTCGCTATTTTTTTGTGAACAAGCCTCAATTTCCACGCGCAACTGTTCCTTAGTGTCATGGCACTGCGCGGCAACGGCTGTAATTTGTTCACTAAGTTGTTTGAAATTTTCGTCATTATTGTCAAGTTTTTCATTTAAGTGTTTGTTATCTTCCCTAAGTTGTTTGATCTGTTCATTGAGTTGCTTGAGGTTTTCATTCTGTTGTTTGTTATCTTCCCTAAGTTGTCTGAAATTTTCATCATTTTTATTAAATTTTTTGTCCTGTTCACTAAATTGTTGTTTGATATCTTCACTCTGTTGTTGTAGCAATCTTGTCATAATTCGTACCAAGTCAAAATTAGCGTTTATATTCTCTGTGCTGTTTAGTGGTGGATCTAGAACTCTCTCGCTTTCCGTGACCATTTGGTCATTCTGTAATTTAGAAAAAGGTTTGTCAGTCGGATGTACATTGTCAGACACTGTTCCGGAATTAAATAAATCCGCCCTACTTTGTGTGATCTGTTCATTTTCATTAGACAGATTTGTCTGTACATTACTTGAGTTTTCCGAATCGGGTGTGTTAAGCTCTGCAGCGCTCATTACAATAGAGCGTTCTGCGTCATCAATTGTCGTCAAATGAACAGAAGAGACAATTGAGTTCGCTTGTTCATCATTAAGATAAAAGTCATCATTAATGGTTGTATTGCACTGATTGTTAGTGAACGCAGGATTGTCATCATTACACTGCGTATCACAATTACTATCGGTCACGTTGTTTAAGTCGGTAATTTCATTCACAATACTTCGCGATACACTATTCACAGTCTTTCGCGGCATTTTTGCAATAGTCACAATTATTCACAAAACAAATAAGCACAATGCAAAAGCAACACACAAATACAACAAAGCAGCAAATTGCCGTTGACCTGTAGAAAGAAAGTCACAATATTATTAAAAGCGTTGCGCCAAATCCTAATTATCTAAGCAAATAAGAGCAGATATCTGACTGTCGCTCAAAAGACTCTCAACGAAATTCGATCCTGGACTGGGTGTCGCCAAGTGTAACCTCCCCACCGTAATTTTAAAAGAAAGAAAATTGACAATACTTAATAGAAATGGGAGCCAAGTGTAACCTCCCCACAAAAATTTACAAGACAGAAATTTTAATTATGAATGCTAATGGACATTGCGCTAAGCGTAACCTGCCCACAATGAAATGTACTGACAATGGCAACAAAAATGTGAAATTCGCAATCTGACTCAAATATAAATTCTTCACAAAATTTAAAGTCCGTTCAGTGACAGGAAAATACAATTAAACCGAAATATCGGTCTTTGGCCCTGTGTAAACAATCAGAGTTAAAGTCTTACCTCAGAATAAATGGATGTCACATATCTGCTCTTGTTGTTGCGCACCGCTTGGAGGAACTGCATTGCAAATAATAATATTCTCTCTTTTTTTTGTGATTCTAGTGAAATTTTTCTTCAAAAGAAGTGGAATGAAATGGGAAGTGCAACGAGATCTTCAGTTCAATAAAAAATTAAATTTTTAAAAAAATGCTTTTGAAATAAAAATTATTATTGGGGAACTTGTTGGAGAATAGTTACAATAAATAAAATTTTTCATTATCTAATGATTATATTAATTAACAGTATACCTTATTCACCATCTTGACCAGTGTTGCCGACCGCCTACATCACACAACCGCACTGGGCTGCTACTATTGACCGACCGCTCTGCATGACGACTACAGACTCGCAACGACTGAACTGACAGACTCGCAACGACAGACTGACTGACTGCTACTGACTGAGAACCGCTCGCAACACTCGCGCGGTCAAGCGCATACTCTCTGGTCACAGATGCTACAATGCCTCGCCATCGCTGCTATGTTACATACGTGTTTCAAACTGCATGAACAGTCTACTGAACAAGCAGTATACAGGGTGTTAGGGATGACTGAGGACTGTGTACTGAGCAACATTACATCAGTATTTACTTCTTTTGCAGGCCAATAATAATATCTGTTAGGAGTGATATGTTTTTCGATTTGATATTACGTCCATGTACATGTGGCAAGAGCAAGACATTAGTGCTTATTTGCCCCTGGACAGCAGGTGAGGTGTTAAAGTGTGTACACATGGTCGCAGAAGCGTTGGTCTATACGGACAGGCGTAGTTGATTTAGTGGTGCAGTTACGACTGGGCGGAGAATAAGGGGTAGCAAATTATGTAGCTTTTCTGCACGAAGACACTTCGACTCAGAGGAAAAGCAATTCACTAAATTGAGTACATATATGTATAAATCCTAGCAGTACCGACGTATTTGCCCTTACGTGTACCATACGGGGAGTCCTTTTTGGCTACCACTAAAAATACATTTAACCCAATTTCGTTAATTTTCGTTGACTTTTATTTACAGCACACTTTCCACAGATATACAGATTTGTAAGAGAGGTCCCGTACAATAAATGTTAATGTGACATTTGTTGTGAAAAGTGAGATCCCCCACAAAAATTTAAATTTTAGGTATTTTATACAAAAATTGAAGATTATTTCGAGATATGGCAGGAGACATAATTAAAAACAATAAATATCATTTTTCTAAATTTTAAATTGTAAGAACACGCCTAATAACAGTATTTTCAGCATCATCGAGCGGCCGCGCAGTTAGAGGGGACATGTCACGGATTGCGTGGACCCTCCCGCGGGAGGTTTGAGTCCTCCCTCGGGCTTGGGTGTGTATGTTGCTCTTAGCATAAGTTAGTTTAAGCAGCATGTAAGTCTAGGGACCGTTGACCTCAGCAGTTGCCGGCTGGTGTGGCCGAGCGGTTCTAGGCGCCTCAGTCTGGAACCGCGCGACCGCTACAGTCGCAGGTTCGAAACCTGCCTCGGGCATGGATGTGTGTGATGTCCTTAGGTTAGTTAGGTTTAAGTAGATGGTTCAAATGGCTCTGAGCACTATGGGACTCAACATCTTAGGTCATAAGTCCCCTAGAACTTAGAACTACTTAAACCTGACTAACCTAAGGACATCAGACACACCCATGCCCGAGGCGGGATTCGAACCTGCGACCGTAGCAGTCCCGCGGTTCCAGACTGCAGCGCCAGAACCGCACGGCCACCGCGACCGGCTAGGTTTAAGTAGTTCTAAGTTCTAGGGGCCTGATGACCTCAGATGTTAAGTGCCATAGTGCTCAGAGCCATTTGAACCATTTTTGAACCCACACACACACACACACACACACACACACACACACATACACACACACACACAAACACAGTATTTTCAATACGCAGGCATTAAGTACCCTTTCACCCTTCCACCCACAACTCGCAGCTGGTATTGCGAGTGTTATGCTACTAAAACCTGCACATCAGTACCTAACCAACGGAAGTGAAAGTTGGACGTACTTATTATCAAAATGGCGACCATTCGTAGCGTAGTGAAGGAAACATGCTATGTGGAAAGCATCCTATAGCATGGGAGATGATGTCAAAAGGATATAAGAGGTACACAAAGGGAACACATATCGCCGCAAGGCGCTTACTCGTAGCATATAGCTTAACTTGAGATAGAAATTGTTGTCAATGAGCGTCGGGGTTACAGCGCAGGATGGTAGCGGAAAAGAAGAAAATTGAAGCGTCTGATTTGTGGAATTACATCTACATCTACATACATACTCCGCAATCCACCATACGGTGCGTGGCGGAGGGTACCTAGTACCACAACTAGCATTTTCTCTCCCTGTTTCACTCCCAAACAGAACGAGGGAAAAATGACTGCCTATATGCCTCTGTACGAGCCCTAAGCTCTCTTATCTTATCTTTGTGGTCTTTCCGCGAAATGCAAGTTGGCGCCAGTAAAACTGTACTGTAGTCAGCCTCAAATGCTGGTTCTCTAAATTTCCTCAGTAGCGATTCACGAAAAGAACGCCTCCTTTCCTCTAGAGACCCCCACCCGAGTTCCTGAAGCATTTCCGTAACACTCGCGTGATGATCAAACCTACCAGTAAGAAATCTAGCAGCCCGCCTCTGAATTACTTCTATGTCCTCCCTCAATCCGACCTGATAGGGATCCCAAACGCTCGAGCAGTACTCAAGATTAGGTCGTATTATTGTTTTATAAGCGGTCTCCTTTACAGATGAACCACATCTTTCCAAAATTCTACCAATGAACCGAAGACGACTATCCGCCTTCCCCACAACTGCCATTACATGCTTGTCCCACTTCATATCGCTCTGCAATGTTTCGCCCAAATATTTAATCGACGTGACTGTGTCAAGCGCTACACTACTAATGGAGTATTCAAACATTACGAGATGTTTTTCCTATTCATCTAAATTAATTTACATTTATCTATATTTTGAGTTAGCTGCCATTCTCTACACCAATCACAAATCCTGTCCAAGTCACTCAACGACGACACCTTCCCGTACACCACAGCATCATCAGCAAACAGTCGCACACTGCTATCCACCCTATCCAAAAGATCATTTATGTAGATAGAAAACAACAGCAGACCAGCCGACCGCGGTGGTCTAGCGGTTCTAGGCGCTCAGTTCGGAACCGCGCGACTGCTACGGTCGCAGGTTCGAATCCTGCCTCGGGCATGGATGTGTGTGATGTCCTTAGGTTAGTTAGGTTTAAGTAGTTCTAAGTTCTAGGGGACTGATGACCACAGATGTTAAGTCCCATAGTGCTCAGAGCCATTTGAACCATTTGAACAGAAGACCTACCACACTTCCCTGGGGCACTCCAGATGATACCCTCACCTCCGATTAACACTCACCATCGAGGATAACGTACTGGGTTCTATTACTTAAGAAGCCTTCTAGCCACTCACATATTTGGGAACCAATCCCATACGCTCGCACCTTAATTAGGAGTCTGCAGTGGGGCACCTAGTCAAACGCTTTCCGGGAGTCAAGGAATATGGCATCCAGCTGATATCCTTCATCCATCGTTCGCAAAATATCATGTGAAAAGAGGGCGAGTAGCGTTTCACAGGAGCGATGCTTTCTAAAGCCGTGCTGATGCATGGACAGCTACTTCTCCGTCTCAACGAAGTTCATTATATTTGAACTGAGAATATGTTCGAGAATCCTGCAACAAACCAATGTTAAGGATTTTGGTCTGTAATATTGAGGATCTGTCCTTCTACACTTCTTATATACAGGCGTCACCTGGGCTTTTTACAGTCGCTCGGGACTTTACATCGGGCAAGAGATTCACGATAAGTTCAAGCTAAGTAAGGAGCCAATGCTGTAGAGTACTCTCTGTAATGCCGAATTGGAATCCTATCAGGACCTGGCGATTTATTTATTTTCAACCCATTCAGCTGCTCTACAACCCCAGGGATGTCTATCACTATGTCCTCCATACGGCAATATGTACGAGACTCAAACGGCGGTATGTTTGTACGATCCTCCTACGTGAAAGATTTCTCAAATGCTAAATTTAAAATTTTGAGCTTTCGATTTACTGTCTTCCGTTGCCAGGCCAGACTGATCAGTGAGTGACTGGAAGGAAGCCTTCGACCCGCTTACCGGTTTTACGTAAGACCAGAATTTCCTTGGGTTTTCAGCAAGATCTTTTGCTGAGGTATGACGGTGGTAGTGGTTGTATGCTTCGCGCATCGCTCTTTTTACAGCAGCACGAATCTCCACTAACTTTTGCCTGTCCTCACTCTACCGATCTTTCTTGTACCGCGTGTGCAACTGTATTTGCTTCCTGAGCATTCTCTGAATTGCGCTGTTAAACCACGGTGGGTCTTTTCCGTCCGTAACCCACTTTTTCGGCACGTACTTGTCCAATGCGTGACTTACAATGTGTTTAAAATTTGCCCATAATTCTTCCACGTCCATCGTACCGGAAGTAAATGAAGTCGATTCATTTACTATCTGGTATGCTAACAACTGCTCATCTGCTCTTTCTAGTAAGAGTACTCTCATAGCCTTGTTGACCGGCTTTTTAACTTTCAAGAAAGTTGCTGAAAATTAAATACACTCATGAGTTAAGAAACGAAAAGAATCTCCAGAGAATATACAAGGAAAAAAGTGCGAAGGAAACATGATGTAGTGAAAGTGATTGGATTACAAACGTGTTATAAGGCGTCAGAGAGTGACTCCCATGCTACCAGTTTCAACAGTAAATGGCAAAGTAAATAGTGAGAGACAGAGATTTGAATATAAGTGAGAAACGGGTCATTGCGTCAAGCGTGTGTGTTTGTGTGTGTGTGTGTGTGTGTGTGTGTGTGTGTGAAGGGGAAATAACGGAGGTGCACATCGAACTCGTCGGAAGGCTGTCAAGCCAAAGCAAATGTATTGGAGAAAATCTCTGGGTTGAGAAACGGTAGTAGCTATTTATCCTGATTACAGAATTCCAGTTATTGAGGGAAGAGCAGACATGGTAAAAACTCTGTATTATGAACAGGAAGAAATGTAACAAATCAATTTGCGTGTGTAAAAAGGATGACAGTTATTTATGCTGGTCACATAAATACAAGTTATGGCAAGAAAAGAAATGGCAAGAAACTTAAGTTATATACTATTGCAGTAAAGTACAAATTAATTAATGTGTTACAAGCCCTGCTCCTGTTGTTTACAGTACAGTTCAGACAGATGCAGAATTCTTACACATATATGTAATGTTATTTATTGGGAAAATTTTACCAAAATTTGCGTAACTATGTTGCACACGTCTAGAAACATTATTTTTGCGGTCACTGAACAGAACATAGGGGAGTATTTGGTCAGAGTGGAACCAGAAATATTTCTCTCTTATCACTGATCTTGTTCAAGCTGAACACAGCATGGGGAGTACCTATTCATGCAAAAATAGTAGATATCTCTCTTGTCACTGATCGATTTCAAGCTGATAAGTTTCTTGTGCGATGTCCGCAGAAGAATTTAGTAGAAAGTCCCATCTCCATCACCATCCTCCACTTCCTTTGAAGCTAAGTAATAATCTTCTTCTTGAAAAAGGGAGCATAATTATAACTGAACGTTTGTGTGTACTATATATATTGTATTGAACCAGTTAGATGCCACATAATATGAAATACTTTTGACATTAGATGTAAAACAGCAATTACGGGATGTGGAAAATGAACGGTTTGTAAAATTGGATCACTTCGGTTTATTGCTAAGATTTTCTATGTTATTTGCATCAAGCTTATCCATGAACATAGAGAACTATTTTTGAAACATATTTCATTAGTCGAGTGGGTCATCCTAAGAACCATAAGCGGATCAAGTCTATACTTCTGTAAAGTCGAGAGTCTCAAATGTCGCTGTAGACTAGGAATAACTCTTTAAAAAGATTTATCTGCGATAATATATTGATAAATTACACAGCTTCAGACAGTAACTCAGTTTCACATATCATAGCAAGTAACTATTCATTTCTCGAATAAAGATTCAGTATTCGGGCGCATCAGAAGTTTGAATTTTATCAAGCAAACCCAAATTCCAATTCATATACAAGAGTTTTTACAGTATTTATTACTTCATGGCCAGATAAAAAACCAAATGAAGTTGCAAGGGGCGCTAGCTACACAACAGTGAAAATTAAATTACCGAACATTTTCTGTGCGGTGTTTTACAACGTAACGTTTAACGAGAAAAACCTTTGAAGGAAGTCTAAGCAGCTGAAAGCACTTCTAAGGAATCAGTAAGCTACGATTGTCAACTTCGAATTTTATTTCGTTTTCTGTACACATTCAAGCTGTATGCCGAATAATATTATAAAACTCTTGTTTTTTTCTAATTGAAGTAGATCGAAGGAGTAAAAATTCAACGAAGTACTGATTATTGCTCCATAGTAAGGACAAATAATGTCGGTAGCTCCTCTCAATTTATACTAATAATACTGCCAAGAAATTTTAGTGGCTTTTTGCTGATGCAATATGTGGTAATTTTTTGACACCAAACTTATGAACACTACCTACACACACCCTAGAGCCATTGGAAACGGTAACAGAAAGTGCGTAATAAATTCACCGCCAACATAACATGCAAACACTTCACTGTCATTATTATGATAGCAGCGTCATCACACATAGAGGACGTCTGGACGTTTATATCCAAAACGAAGACGCTACCTTGATGGCATCGGCATAAAGAAGTCCAATCCTTTCACACCAACACACATAGACGTATGCAAATATTTTGGTAATTTGTGGTAAGTTCCTGTGGGACCAAACTGCTGAGGTCATCGGTCCCTAGCCGGCCGTTGTGGCCAACTGATTCTAGGCGCTTCAGTCCGAAACCGCACTGCTGCTACGGTCGCAGGTTCGAATCCTGCCTCGGGCATGGATGTGTGTAATGTCCTTCGGTTGGTTAGGTTTAAGTAGTTCTAAGTCGAGGTTAGTTAGGTTTAAGTCGTTCTAAGTCTAGGGGACTTATGACCTGAGGTGTTAAGTCCCATAGTGCTTAGAGCCATTTGAACTATTTTTTAATCGGTCCCTAGGCTTACTCACTATTTAATCTAATTTTAACTTACGCTAAGGACAACACACACACACCCATTTCCGAGGGAGGACTCGAACCTCCGACAGGGGCAGGCGCGTGAATCGTGGCAAGGCGCTTTAGACCACGCAGGAAAAGCCCAAGAAACTGGCACAACTGTCTAATATCGTTTAGGACCCTCGCAAGCACGCAGAAGTGCCGTAACACGATGTGGCTTGGCCGCGACTGAGGTCCGAAGTAGTGATGGAGAGCTGACACCATGAATCCTGCAATGTTTTCCATAAATCCGTAAGAGTACGAGGTGATATAGAGCTCTTCTGAATATCACGTTGCAAGGCATCCCAGATATGCTCAGCATGTTCACGAGTGGAGAGTTTGGTGAGTGGAAGTGTTTAAACTCAGAGTTTCTCTGTAGCAATCCTGGACGTGTGGAATTGCCCAAGTCCGGCGGAATGCACAATGGATATGAGTGGTTGTAGGTGATCAGACACGATACGTACGTACGTTTCACCTATCAGAGTCGTATCTGGACGTATCAGGGTTTCCTGGACTGCACACTCCCTCAGCATTACAGAACATCTATCAACTTGAACAGTCCTATACTGACATGCGGTCCATGGACTCAGGCTGTCTCAATACCCGTACACGTAGAACCATTCGATACAATTTGAAACGAGACTGGTCCGCCCAGGCAACATGTTTCCAGTCATCAACAGCCGCCCACTGTTTGTGTGGATGCGCTCAGGCGGGGCGTAAGGCCTTGTGTCGTGCAGTCATCAAGGGTACACACTAGGCCGGCTCCGAATGGTTCGCACGTTGATAGTTGTTGATGGCTCAGCACTGAAATCTGCGGCAGTTTGCGGAAGGGTTGCACTTCTGTCACGCTGAACGATTCTCTTCATCGCTGTTGGTCCCGTTCTTGCAGGATATTTCTCCGGCGGCAGCGATGGCGGAGATTTGATGATTAATGCTGTTCAAGGTACATTCGTGAAATGGTCGTATGAGAAAATCCCAACTTCATCGCTACGTCGGACATGCTGTGTCCCATCGCTCTTGCGCTAACTATAACACCACATTCAAACTCATATCTTGATAATCCTCCATTGTAGCAGCAGTAACCGATCTAATAACTGCGCCAGGCACCTGTTGTCTTATGCAGGCGTTGCCAACCGTAGCGCCATATTCTGCTTGTTTACGTAACTCTGTATTTGAATACGCATGCCTACTACAGTTTCTTTGGCGCTGCAGTGTGTTTGTGTATGTGTGTGTGTGTGCCCACGTTTGCTTATTTTGGCACACAAAATGTTAGAATTATTTCCGACCCCTAATTCCAAGCAACTGAATCGGACACTGGAAATCCCTTCCGAATATTCCCAATTGGGAATGGATCTCATATATTGTTGTGTTTGGTCTTCCTGAACGCAATTCCAACAAGTGTCACCTTCCTGCACATTAGATATAACACAAAGGTTCTGAGAAAAGAAAAATTCAAGTGCAATTCTAGAATCATCTATTCTCTACGTAATCTATCCTTATCTGGAAGTGCATGTCTAATACCTGTTTTGTGCGGTTGCGCAGTAATAATAACCATTTTTGCTTATCTAGGTAGGTAATGAAATAAATGCCAGTATAAGTTAGTGTCACTTTCTTGGTTTTGCAATTTTTGTGGAGAACAGAGTGGAATGTTCAGCATGTGATTGTGAAATTCGCTGACAAATTATAAAATTGCAGTTTTTCTTACCTCGGGTGTCACACGAAACAAAGTAAGATTACTTCTGACGTTTGCTTATGATATTAGGCCAGCTTGGAGCAGCAGTAAACGTCTTTATTTCAGAATGCTGGCGGCCCTGAGCCCTTCGGCTGGATTCCACTTGCCGCCCTCAGCAGTTGCTTTGCTATGCTCCGCTGCGTGTGGCAGCTCATCCCGACAATCTCCTTATTGTTATTCTTCCCAAGGCGAAGTCTTTCTTTTTACCTCCCTCTGTAGCTGAAGGTAAGAGTCTTATGCCTTCAGTTAAATAAGTCTTGTGCCTACAAGTTAAGATGGGGCTTTCCAACTTCATCTTACGTCCGACAATGGTTCAAGTACCTCTCACGGATAAATTTAACACTGAAACCCAATACATTTACAATTGTATTATTTATGTAAACTGATAGCCTATGGAAGAAAAGTGATTTTGTCAAGAGTGAACTGACCTGGTATGACAAGTGTTGGTTCAAATGACACTGAGCATTATGGGACTTAGCTTCTGAGGTCATCAGTCCCCTACAACTTAGAACTACTCAAACCTAACTAACCTAAGGATATCACACATATCCATGCTCGAGGCAGGATTCGAACCTGCGACCATAGCGGTCGCGCGGTTCAAGACTGTGGCGCCTAGAACCGCTCGGCCACCACGGCCGGCTATGACAAGTGGGGTTCGCTGTTTGTAAGTAGATGTATCAGTGACTTACGAATACACTCTTATAGAAAAAAACGACGCACAACGAGGAGAGACATGTACAGACAAACAAATGATAACAGATTCAGGAAAAAGGACGATTTGTTCAAGAACAAGATATTCACAAATTGAATGATTGAATCAAGCGTTGGTCCACCTCTGTCCGTTATGCAGTCAGTTCCTAAGCTTGGCATTGATTGTGGATGTCCTCCTGAGGGACAATGTGCCAAATTCTGTCCAGCTGGCGCGTTAGATCGTCAATATTGCAAGTTGCTTGGAAGGCCGTACCCATAATTCCGCAGTATTCCTCAGCAGGACATCCAACAACTCTGTCAATTAATGTTAAACTGATAATTGTTGGCATAATGCTCAGAGATGCACCAACGCGTTATTGTCTTGCTCAGTTTCTAAACGTCTTTCTCTCGAATAAATAATTTAGTTTTTCTTAAATTGTAGTTGTATCTTTGTACATGTACATCAAATCCACCGATATCCGTCTCATTTCGATAATCCCTTCACCGCTTTTCTATATTAGAAGGTATTATTATTTAAGCAGAACAGAATAAATGTATAATTCTACTGAATGAGACCGAAGAACAAAGGGCCATAAATAATAAAATTAAGTGAAATGGTTGGCCGCTTTTAAAGCAGTAACCTCGCCAATCTGTAACTGTTGTATTAGGGCTTCTCCTAAGGAATTGAAGAGGTACTTGTTTCAGTGTTTTTGATTAAGTAACGTTGTAACAGAGTGATTTCGAGATGGTAGAATGGTTCAAATGGCTCTGAGCACTATGGGACTTAACATCTGTGGTCACCAGTCCCCTAGAACTTAGAACTACTTAAACCTAACTAACCTAAGGACAACACACATACCCATGCCCGAGGCAGGATTCGAACCTGCGACCGTAGCAGTCACGCGGTTCCGGACTGAGCGCCTAGAACCGCCAGACCACCGCGGCCGGCGAGTTGGTAGAAACATTATCAACTATTCTTTCGGTATGCTGTTTTCCTACGATATAATGAATTAATTTCTATGCTATATGTCTCCCAACAACGATGCTAAATGTTGTGTGTAAAATAACAAACTTATTCTGTCTAAATAAAATACATTTTGAGGCCTTAATAGGCAGTATAAGTTATGGTATATTGGTATATGATTACAATTTTAATTTAATTCACTAGCCTTGGCTCTAAGCTTGTTACTAGAACCCATTTGGAATGTATTACAGGGATCCTAAGGTGGGATATAAGAGAGCTAAAAGTTACCATTGCTAAGTATTTCTGTTGAACCACATTTTGTGGACATGCGTAATTCAGTAAGAAAATGTGTCATACCAAATCGTTACTGACGGAAACAGTGTCTCTATTACTCCTAACAGGGGAAGTTCTTGTAAGTGCCTAGTTGTGATATATGTTGAAAGGTCCTACGGTAAGTATTTGTACGCCTGCGTAATCTAAATATGAAGGGTGACGAATTATGTGGATGCCACTCTAGAAGTGGTCCACAGTGACTGATCAACTACGTAGTCTACTCGCGTACATTTATAGCTTCGCGCTGGGAACCAGATTACGTTTTGATCTTACAGCCTTCAAACCATCTTAATGGTTGTTAGGAGCCCGACTGATGACCACCAACGCACAATAAATAAGTTTGTAAGATTTGAAAAAAATACGTGCAGGAAAAGATACTAATCCAACGTATCCGGATAATCCAATATAATGCCGAACTGACCTCTCGATTTCACCAAAGGCCAGTATAAAAGCACGCGGTGAATGTTGTTTTCGCAGCAGAGTAACAATAAGAGTCAGAGAGCTCAGTGACTTCGAATGTGGACTAGCCATTGGATGTCACCTGTGTAACAAATCCATCAGGGATAATCCAATTCTTCTATCGCTCCCTAGTCATCTGTTGATGATGTGATTGTGAAGTGGAAACGCGAAAGAATAACCACAGCTAAATCAAAACCAGGCAAACCTCATGTACCGACGAACTGAGACCGAAGAGCATTGCACAGGCTGGTGGTAAAAAATCGCGTGCTGTCGGTGAAAGGAATCACTCGTGACTTCCAAAATAATTCCAGCAGTCCAGATAGCAAACTGAATCTGCTTGTAGTTTTGAATGGAACGTGGTAGAATGGTCAATCGGCACCTCATAAACCACACATTTGGGTGGTAAACTCTAAGTGATCCTTGAGTTGGTGTAAACAGCAACGCCACTTTTATGACTGTGGCAACCCTGCTGAAGGGCTTGTGTTTGGCGAATGCCTCTGAAACGGTGTCTGATATCATGCATAATGCCGAGAGTGAAGTATGGTGTTGCGGTAGAAGTGTGGTTTTTCTGGTTAGCGTCTGGTCCCCTTACGGCGCTAAGGAAACGCTAAATGGAGAAGGATATGAACAGTTTTACAGCACTGTGAACTGCATTCAATAGAGCAACAGTTCAGAGACGGTGATTGTTTGTTTGTGAATGTCAAGCAGTCATTGTGCCACAAACATTTGTCAGTCAGACAATGATATTCCTGAAATGGACTGGCCTTCGCTGTTTCCCGATCTGAACTCAATGAACCTCGGGATCCCAGTACCTTTGAGACGAGTCAGAAGTAGACTTCCCTTCAGATTCATGCGTCCAACATTACTACCTTCTCTGGACCCGCCTCTTGTGGAAGAACTGGCTCGAATTCCTCAACGGACATTCTGATACCTCACTAAAATTGTCACTAGCAGAGATCAAGTCGTCATAAAGTTAAGGGGTCGATGCACCCCTCTTTAATGTCCACTTGTATGTGTCACATACGTGTACACAAATGCAAAGAAATACTTAAATGCTTATATTTGCAATGAAATGCCGGGAATAATACAGCTGGCTATGGTCTCCTATTCAGGGAGGTATATCTTAGATTATTGCATAAGTTCGTACCATTTTTGTTTCGCCTCTTGTCAGTATGGTTGTTACTTATTGGCTGGCATTTTTTATTTGTAGTTCTCTGTTGCTGCTTGGTTTACATATTGTCATTTTGTCATTTGGAGCTGAGTAGTAGAGCTGTGGAGGATAGAAAATTGAACGGCAAGTGGAGAAATCAAAGCATTTCCTATCATATTCTTCTATCTGAGTTCAGTAGAGGGATGACAGCAGCGCAGGCAGCCACAAACATTTGGGCCGTGTATGGGGATATGCCATTGGAGAGGGAATAGCGACAGAATTATTTTCTCCATGTAAGGAGTCTCGTTTTGGGATTAGTGACCCTCCACATTCACGAAGAACTTAGGAGTAAGATGAAGCTCGTTTAAAGGCATTAATCCGCGATGATCTAAGTCAGTGAATTCTAGAACGGGCAAATGTTGTGAACTGTGATCACCCATCACTGTGCGACATTTGCATGCAATGGGGAACGTTCAAAAATCAGCTGTGTGGGCACTGCATGCTCTAAGCCAAAATAACACAAATCAGTGGGTGGCCATGGGTGCATCTCTGCCTGGTCGTTATCAGTCGACTCGAGAACAACACACCGTTACTACCCCGTATCGTCACTGTTGACAAGAAATACTGTTTTTACGCCAACGTAAGGAAAGAAAGGAATGGTTGAGCCCAAACAAGGCAGCAATTTTCCGTACGGAGACCTGCGCTCATTCACAAGAATAATGCTATGCGTCTCGTAAAACAGCTACGGTATGGTGTACTATGAATTGCTTCCCCGACGCCTAACGATGACTGCTGACATTTATTGTCAATAACTGAGACGTTTTGGGACGCAGTACAGGAGCAACGATCAGAAAGACTGCGCGAAGTGATGCTACTTCACGATGACGTCCGCCTGCAATCTGCTGGACTGACAAAAAACAACACACAGGAGTTGGGCTGTAAAGTCATTACGCACCCTCTTTATTCACCACCCTTATCTTGCGCCCACAGCTTCTTAACTTTTCCGCCCTCTTCAAGAAACTTCCTTTGCTGATTAATATGAGATTCTAACATAGCTGGACGAGCCGTTCGCCTCAAAAGCAAGTGATTTCTACAGTCGGGAAATCTTAAAGTTACTCCATCTTTGTCAGACTGTTGTAAATAATGAAGGAGAATATATTATTGTTGACTATGGTCTCTGTTACGCGTATCTTATGGAAAAGCGCTACGAACTTATTCACCTGTCCAATGTATTAGTTATTCCACGTCTGCCAATGGAAGAAGTAAATTTATTGCAAATGTTTCTTGAGCTAGGATTCCATGGTCTCAGTGGAAAGCAAGAGTGCGATGCCCACTACTTTGGGATGGTCACCGGATTGGGAACAGAGGGATACCCTGGCGATATAGTGCGACGGGTACCTTTCAGTGTGCGTCTTGTCGGGGTAATCCGTTGTAAACCTGTTACCGAATCTCTATGCTGTGCATCCTCTGTCACTGAATAAGCATTTTTGGGAGAATATGATTCTAGACACCTCTGATTACTGTGAAGTTCAGCAACCTGAGACCTCAGAAACAATGACAAATATTACTGAACGATGTTCTCATTCTCCAATGGAATATGCTCTGATATGGAACTTCCTACCAGATTAACATTGTGTGCCTGCCCGAGACTCGTAACATCTGCCGTCCGCGCACGAATGCTGTGTCGTGAGTCGTGCTTGGTTAGCTCAGTCGATAGCGCACTTTCCCGCGAAGGCAAAGGTCACAAGTTCGAGTCGCGTTCCAGCACACTGTTTCATTCTGCTAGTTAGTTTCATATATATTCTCCCTACTTGTGTCTGCACACCGTTTTAATTCTTCCGGCCGCGCCGGGTAGCCGCGTGGTCTGAGGCGCCTTGTCACGGCCCGAACGGCTCCCGCACAGTCGAAGGTTCGAGTCCTTCCTCGGGGCAGGAGTGTGTGTGTGGTCCTTAGCGTAATTTAGTTTAAGTTAGATTAAGTAGTGCGTAGGCTTAAGGCCCGATGCCTCAACAGTTTGATCCCATAAGACCTTACCACAAACTTCCGTAGCATCCGAGATCGCAAATGATTTTCGTCTCGTGTCATTGCTCAGAACGAAGAAATACGTTATTCGGCCACTGCTGGAAACTTTTATTGGTCGTTATTAATTTCTCAAACACAGTTAATTGATGAATCTCACAACCTTCCAAATTTCTTCGATTTAGCTTGGTCATCGAGAAAGCACCATGACAGGTGATTTACGTAGGTTTCACATATATTCTTTTCCGGAAAACATGGCTGGCGTACAAGGATGGTGAAACGGTGGATTAGTCTTCCTAATTTACTGCTTTTCTTTGTGGACTTGATAGGCTGTGTGATGAATTCTTTTCAGTGTATTGCATACAGTGCATCTTTCCCTTTGACTTAGAATTATTACGAGTAGTAGGGAGAACTGATTATTCCTTGATTGCGGACGATTGTGGTTAGCATCATTATATGCGGAGCTGCGAGATTTTGTTATTACACGTAGTACACGACGTCGAAAAATATATAGAAACAACAGAATCTCCAAAAACACTTTGCCATGCCTAATACGGTGTAGGATAACCATTGGCATTCAAAACGGCTTCCACTCACCTCGGAATTGAACTATATAAGACTTGTGTGGTTTTCAAGGGAATCTTATACTAGCCATCTTTGAAAATAATGGAAAGTTCAGGTAACGAAGATAGAAGTGGATAGCGATCACGCTCTCCTCTCTCCGAAGCAGACCACAAAGGCTTGGCCGAATGGTTCTAGGCGCTTCAGTCAGGAATCGCGCTGCTGCTACGGTCGCAGGTCCGAATCCTGCATCGTGCATGGATGTTTGTGATGTCCTTAGGTTAGTTAAGTTTCAGTAGTTCTAAGTCTAGGGGACTGATGACCCGTAGTGCTTACAGCCATTTGAACCATTTTTGAACCACAAAGGCTCAACATTATTGACATCTGGTTACTGTGGTGGCCGGAGAAGCTGCGACAGTTTACCCTCGTGCTCAAATACAAGTCCTTGACGATGCGAGCTGTGTGGAAAGAGGCCCTGACGTCTTGGAGCACGTCAGCTCTGGGAACGAATGTTGTACCTTAGAATGGACCTGATCATCCAAAATCGCCCATAGTTCTCGGCATTAACCCGACCTGGTTAAGTATCCACGGCGCCTATGGAAAACCATGATATGGCTGCCAAAATCATCACTGAACTCCCGCCATATTTCATTATTGGCTGCAAGCAGTCTTTATCGTCGGCGTGGGACAGGGTACGCCAGGTGTAAACTTGCCCAAAAGGTGGAAACCATGACTTTCTTCGATGCTCCAGGTATTATGTCTTCGACGCCATGTTTTCCGGTTACGGGCATTTGCTGCACTTACCTGTGATTTTTGAACTGCAGCTAACCCTTCAATTCCGTGCTTTGTTTTGATGCTGACAGGGTTCGCGAGTGCGGCATTCAATTCTGCAGTGACTTTTACAGTTGTCGTCCCCTAATTTTTCGTCACAGTTCTCTTCAGTGACCGTCCGTCACGACCACCCGATACGCTTTCGATTGTGCTGTGACGTACTGTGTGATGTTTCTCCGCTTTCCTTGTACGGTGCATGGATTTTCGATGTGGTGGCGCTTTAACACCAAACACGGCTGGTTTGGTTACGGTAGCACCCACCATACGTGCACCAACAATTTACCAACGTTAGAATTCACTTATCTCTGACATAAAGCACTCACAACTACACAAAACCCTGTTGTGATCATGACTAACGTCTCTCGCTTTTTTCCTTATTTTTTCCAATCTCTGTAGGTGACAATACGAGGACAGATGTAAGCCTAGGAGTCCACTAGGACTTTATGTTACTCTCATTTCACCTGAGCCAGATTCGCTGAACTCATGATTTATATGAAGTGAGCACTCAGGAACTGATGCAGTTGTTGAACCGAATATTTCAGACCAGCTACAGTAGGCTTTCGTGCACTCTGCATTGTGTGAATTCCTGGTAAACAACGAAAGTAATGGTAAAATGGAAAGGAATGCAGTAGACAGGCTTTGGATCCTGAAACTCATGGTGAAAGGCAGAAAGCCAGGAAGGATGGTTAATGAATGTTGACTTCACGGTTTTCCTGTCGTGGCATAACAACGATATGACGGCTGGATGGCGTGCCCCCAGTGCGTTTTCCTCTTGCGCTCAGTTTCGTGACATGTTAAAAAAAAGAGGAAGAACATAAAAAAGCGGAAGAAGGAGAGGCGAGTAGAAGGGAAAGAAGAATACGCGAATAAGTTGGGGGACAATGAATTACGAAAAGGGTGAAGGTGGATGAACAGGAATGTTGAAAAAACTGTGGTGGGATAGCCCGGAGAAACATTGCGGTAAGAATTATCTTTTCTTCGTTCAGTGACACTTTTTTCTTCTGTAGACTGCTAAGCGCAGCAACTGCCACTACACTAAGCAGGACCACACCGAGAAGGTGGCTAGATTGCGATCCACCAAGGGCAAAGGGAGCGGAAAAAGCTGACCGACAAGGAAACAAACACAAAGGCGGTTTAAGACATATCTGGGAGAGGTACGTCTGTTCTCTTACGTGTCGTGTTCCTCTCTTCTGCCTACGGGAAGAAGACTTCCCCTTACACCAGTGAACCATAGCAACAGAAACCGTTGTTGTAATACACCTCGAGTACTCAAATTACGAGTTTATTTGTCTCTTAGAGATGCTGGTTCAAATGGCTCTGAGCACTATGGGACTTAACTTCTGAGGTCATCAGTCCCCTAGAATTTAGAACTACTTAAACCTAACTAACCTAAGGACATCACACACATCCATGCCCGAGGCAGGATTCGAACCTGCGACCGTAGCGGGCACGCGGTTCCAAACTGAAGCGCTTAGAGATGCTGTCTGTTGTATTATTATACTTGGGATGTAGTTAAACTAATAACCGATTTGCTTGTCTTTTAGAGATGTGGTATGGTGTATCAATTAATTGAGAGTGTAATAACAAATCGCTGCAAGCAACGAGTGCTATTTGTGATTTGATATGGAATCATTATCTGGTTTGGCGACAAATGTTAAACCGCTACTTGAAGAAGGAATGCAGATATAGCAGCCAGAGCCTAAGAGGTTTGTGGTTCGGTATCCATTCAAACCAGTTTTGCTGTAATAATATTCAAAAAAGTGGAGAGAATGGCGTGTAGAAATGGCTGAATACTTTGAACACTTATTGTTTTCTGAGAAGCTGTCTGAGATCTTCCATGTATTACATACAATAATAAATAAAATTTGAGCCGGGACGCGACACTTCCATTTATGTCAGCGTGAATATCCGCTTTGCCTCATATATCGATAGTGATCTACTCTTTGATTGCGACAGTATGATGGAAGGCAGGCGATGCCGAGTAGTGTTAGCTTGGTGAGCGACTGCCCAAGGAAAACCAGTCTGGATGAAGTTCGTTGAGACAGCGTGAGCTCTGGTGCGCTCCTGGTGGTAGTTGTACACTTTGTAAGTAGCATGTTTTTATGTTGGCAGTGCTTATACTGTATCAATATCGCTGACAGCGCCCCGCACTCTCAGCAAGAGATACTGTAGTTGGACGGACTAGCAGTTAGTGAGTGGATAGGGAAGTCTATGGACATGATTTTCTTAGTGGAGACTCTGTGTTGGTAGTACATGTATTGTAAAGTGAAATGAAATGATGTGTTTATAAGAAAAGGAAATGTGTGAGGATGGATATATGGATTATTAACAACTACATAATTTTTGGAACTGGTGTTATGTGAATAAAGTAAAATTTTATAGATACATTGTTTGGGCTTCAACAAAACCTTTCTTTTGGTAACCATATGCCTCTTAGTAATAAGAGTCTATAGTAGCTACAATATTTTTATTTAGCTGGCTGTTGCCACTTGCTGTAGTTGCTGTAGTTCGAGCTATGAAGATTTTCTGTAAGTGACGTATGAAACAGAATGGGGATTCCACTATCGGGATTAGTGACTGAAATGAGTTTAGACAATTGAAAGAGTAGGAGGTAGTTTCGTATTTCTGTAATTTCATATTTTTAGGATTTGTATTATTGTTAGGATGTCATGCAATTCTGAGCCATACTTCTGTGTTAATTATTGGCAGTCGCGTTGTCAATGTATAGCAGTCAGATGGCGTTGGGCTTCTATATTGTGGGTAGTAAATGAATAGGTTAAGTTTGAGTTGTCTTTGTCAGGGAAAACACTGCAGGTCAGTGTTTAGTAAAAAAAATAATCAAAGAGGTAGGTTCAACTTCTACAGATTTGAGTAGTCAACGAATGGAGAACGGCACGTATTTTTGATACAATTTGCACATTGAACAGCAGACATGGACATTCGCAGATTAGAATGAAATTACGAAACGAATATCGATCTTGAAGTCTTTGTGATAAGGTGCGTTATTTCAAAGTAAACGTTAACTCCATCTACAGGCCCTGGCGGACCCAGCGGTAGCGACCGGCCGCCGTGTTATCCCCAGCCCACAGGCGTCATCGGATGCGGATACGGAGGAGCATGTGGCCAACACACCGCTCTCCCGGTCGTATATCAGTTTCCGAGAATGGAGCCGCTACTTCTCAATCAAATAGCTCCTCAGTTTGCCTCATAAGGGCTGAGTGGAGCCCGATTGCCAACAGCGCTCGGCAGGCCGGATGGTCACCCAGCCAAGTGCCAGTCCTGCCCGACAGCGCTTACTTTGGTGATCTGACGGGAACCGGTGTTACCACTACGGCGAGGCCGTTGGCCTATTTCAGAGTGCTCGTAATAAACAAATCAAAGAGAAAATAGATATTATGCATCGGAAGACACTTTGGGCACTACAGCTTAAATACAATCAATTCGAAACCGGAAATAGAACGTATAACTTCTGCTAGTAAGTGTCTCAGATCGTTGTACAGCGTTATGCACTGTTCCTGTGTGAGTAGTTTGCTATTCAAGCCATTGACGACTCCAGAATATTCTTTACCATTTTCTCTGCTGTTCTTCGACAATCGGTAACAGGCTTAACGCAGGTATTTTGCGGGCGCACATTTCCGTAAAGAAACTGTGTGGTTTTTCGAGCCAAGTAAAGTCTACAATGGCCGATGGAGAGCGCTGAGAGTGAAAATTATTAATCAGCTCGTCGCTGTGCCGATGGCGCTGTCTCTCGTGGGGTAGGATGTCCCGTTCGCGCCCACGTTAACGTTAGCTGTCTCTTCCGTGTGAGGACGGCTCTAGCAGCTGCATAAAATAGAATAGAAACAGCGAGAATTCATCAATCAATAAGCTCTTGCTGCACTAACGTCTGCATGTTTCATGATGCTTTCAGGATGCTACTTCCCTTGCCTTCGGCTTTTCCGTGCCACTTGTTTACTAGAAAAGAATGTAATGGCACAGCACCACTACGCTTCCATTCGTATATGGAATATTCCAACGCGATATTGTACGATTGGTCCTCGTGACAAGGTTGGCAGTAATCGGCTGCAGTGTGACGTGACATCGCAGCTGGCTCAGCGGGACGGCCGCAGCTGCGAAAATTAGTTGGCCGTGGGACGGCGTGCGACACAGGGATTTGCGCCGCTTCCATAAAGCGATTGATCCACTCGTCGGCGAGCGGCGGAGCCGCAGCTGGATGGAATCACTGAAATATTCAAATTTCATTACCGTGCGGGCGCGGCTTCCGATAGGCCCTCGGCGTTCCGCGCCGGCGCTCGCATTGTGCACACCATTCAATGGCGACTGCATCGGCGGCCAACTGCGCGTGAGGCCCAAGTTCCTCTAATTAGCTACTTGTGGCGCCACCGGCCGCCTCAGCTTCCGCGGAACCGAACAGCTGTTGCTCGAAAACAACTCCAACGCACTAAGCTCGTGAGTGGCCGGCCGTCATTTGTTTTGTTAAAGAGTTCACTCGACACACGCGTAGCATTAATAAAGAACAGAACAAGTTATTCAGATACCGATTTCTCAAATATCTGCTTCGGTATCAGAGACCATTTCGACACCCTTGTTCGATAGAAACTTGCAAATTTGTGGTAAGACCTTATTGGACCAAACTGCTTCGACCATTGGCCCCTGAGATAAGCTTAATGTAACTTAAACTAACTTTCGCTATGGAAAACACACACACCAATGCCCGAGGATGGACTCGAACCTCCGGCGGGAGGAATCGCGTGGACCGTGTCAAGGCACCACAGACCGTTCGATGGCACACTGCATGTTGAATGCCGCTTCGAATCCTCGTGGTGATACTCGTCGTCGGCCGGAGTGGCCTTGCGGTTCTAGGCGCTACAGTCTGGAACCGAGCGACCGCTACGGTCGCAGGTTCGAATCCTGCCTCGGGCATGGATGTGTGTGATGACCTTAGGTTAGTTGAGTTTACCTAGTTCTAAGTTCTAGGCGACTGATGACCTCAGAAGTCGCATAGTGCTCGAGCCATTTGAACCATTTGATACTGGTGTCTTTCACTCAATGCATTACAGCTATTACGGGGTGTTCAAAAAGTCTCACCACAGTGCGGTATGGTTGTTAGCCGGGAGTGCCGTATGATTGTTCGCCTGCCTGGATTACTTCCCTTCAATTGGAATCTCCCAACATTCCACTGCTTCGTTTTTCTCAGCCAACGTCAGTAGTATCGTTGGTGAGTGTCATTAGGTGTTGACATCAACGTTTAAGTTTAGTTTCTTTGTTCGTTTGTTTGGTTTTTGTCACTGTTGAAATGCTAACCGTAGAACAACGTGTCTTTTTAGTCGAACAAGTGCTGAAAGCTGGGGTAAATACAGAGTTTCAGTTCGTCAAACATTTCATTCAGTTTTCCCGGAGACAGAACTCCCACATCGTGATACTGTGCGATATTTGATTAACAAATATCGAAGTACGGGTTCAGTGACAGATGCAACGACAAGTGGTCGTCCTAGTGTTTTGTCGATATTTCCGATAAAATGTCCATGAGTCCGAACAAGTCAGTAAGAAAACTTGCCAGGAAATCGATGTTAGTGTCGGAACGGCCCCCACAGCTGTAAGGAAAAAATTATAACTTTCCCCATACAAAGTGACAGTTGTGAAAGATCTGAAAAATAATGAAAATGGCAAGAGGCTGCATTACTGTCAATGGTTCAAAAAATTCGTTCAACAAGACGGAAGCAATATTCTTAATGAAACGTTATTCGCTGATGAGACGTGGTTTCATTTATCCGGGTACACGAACTCGCTTAATTCTCGTATGTGGAGTGCTGCAAATCCATTGTGTATTCATGAGGAACCACTTCATTCTGTGAAAATAGGAGTTCGGATTGCAATTTCTAGACGTCGGATTGTGGGCCCCATATATTTCAACGAAACAATAAACGCAAAACGCTACTGCAGTGATATTCTGTACCCATTCACGGGAGAACTTGTGTTAAGTGAAATACTGAATGGTTATTTTCAACAAGATGGTGCAACCGCGCATAATGTCACTGCTTGCTGATGCTTTTTGTGGCTCTTAGCACTATGGGACTTAACATCTGAGGTCATCAGTCCCCTAAACTTAGAACTACTTAAACGTAACTAACCTAAGAACTTCACACACATCCATGCCCGAGGCACGATTCGAACCTTCCACCGTAGAAGCAGCGCGGTTCCGGACTGAAGCGCCTAGAACTGCTCGACCACAGCGGTCGGCTGTTTGTGGTGATCGCATTATTTCACAGGGACTTCGGCCTCCACGATCGCCTCCCCTAACACCATCTGACTTTTTCTTCTGGGTTTCAGCGAAAGATACTGTCTATAAAAACCGTCCGAAATACATCGGTGAATTGAAAAATGCAATATCCATTTTCTCTGCTTCTGTTACAGAAGAAAAGTCACAGCTTGTGTTTGGAAACACAATTAGACGAATCGAAATGTGTATTCAACAACATGGGGGACACTTTCAAAATTTAATGTGAAAATTTGTAAGTAGAAATGAATATTCGATAAATTAATTATATGTATTTCACTATGTTTCATTTCGGTGTATTCACTGCGGCCTACGGCACGTGCGGCTTACAGTCATACGGCACAACGGAGAGACTTTTTGAGCATCACGTGTGACGTAGTCAAGCAAATATAAAACACCTGGATACGATGTACCATTCATTTTAGTGAATTAGATTCGATACCACATGAGAATGGTGTACTTTGTGAAATGAAGAGACAACAAAAAAGTTGCTGAATTAACAGTCTTTTATTCTGTACACGACTACTGTCGGAGCATTTAAATTTCCATCACCTGGTGTAAACTGTAATAATGAAAATATTGTGTTACAAGACAACGGGAGGGGATCCTCAAGTTTGAAATGTCAGATAAGGAGTTTCTAAAATAAAATGAAAAAGAGGACGTTATTTACCAATAAAATCACTTGAGCATCTGAGTTCATCCCCACACCAGTTTATCATGGAACAAAGCTTACGTGTCCAAAGGATAAAACAGGCGACCCCGAAAAATCCGAAGAAACCAACACCACAATGGGACAACAAAAACCACCAGAATCTGGAAACAGGTGAAGTGCAGTGAGGAGTGGAAGAGGGAAAGAGAAATGACATATTACTAGGAATAAATAAATTCCATGAAAACCGCTCCCACGTTTTACCCGACAGGGAACACTGACAGGGAAACTGTGTTACAGTAAATAATAGCCCTGACTGCTGAGGCCGCACACGACCCATAGTGTAGGCGCAGCATGAAATAGATATAGAATTGGTAAACTTCTTAAACCGGAAAAGCGGGAAGTACACGGAAAAAAGTAAAAAGTTATTACCTTACATGCACACGTTAACCTGCTTCACTGTCATGGTTAAGTAAAGTGTTCTTATAACCACAAGTCACTGTTTTCACTAATTACATCTAGTGGATATGAACGAAGACTTTTTAATTTCTTCCAGGATATTGAGTGTCCGACCTTACGTTCATAGTGTCAGACAGTTGCGTTGTCGCTAACCTACTGTAGCTGATTCTGCTTGTCGATCAAATGCATTGTCAAAGCCTACCTGGAATTGCCAGGTCTCTGTGTTCTTTAAATCTCGTATGAAAATCTGACGTATGAAACATTCTGTGCATGCGAATGGACTTACAGAAATAATGCTACAAACTGAACGAACGTACATTGAGGAAAACCGTCAACTATGCTTAGAAAATAAGCAGTAGGACACTTCTAATGCATGTAGGAAGTAGTTTAGAGCGTCTCCTTCCATATCACTGGAAGTGGATACGAACTTGTAATGCACATAATGCTCTTAGAAATTAAAATTCAATCTCTCACCCTAGTTGTCATACCTGTGTAAGGGGAAACAGGGAAAGCTAAAATCTCATTGAAACTTCTTTAGTGCCATTGTCCAAATGTCAAATGCAATACTCTTCTTGTACAATGTGAATTGTACAGCACTAAAAATTTTTTGCAAAATTTGCGCAGTAACATCCGATATTTAGATGAAGATCCCACATAAAAACTGTAATTCGACTGATAACTTTAAGGGGGTTAATAAATGTAGAAGTTGATTTGAAAGGGCAAAACATATATTTAAAACTATTAAGGGTTAGACTGTCTCCTTAATTAGTTCAATAAAATAATATGTTGTTTGTTTATTCGGATATACACTACTGGCCATTAAAATTGCTACATCTAGAAGAAATGCAGATGATAAACGGGTTTTCATTGGACAAATATATTATACTAGAACTGACATGTGATTACATTTTCACGCAATTTGGGTGCATAGGTCCTGAGAAGTCAGTACCCAGAACATTCACCTCTGGCCGTAATAACGGCCCTGATACGCCTGAGCATGGAGCCAAACAGAGCTTGGATTGCGTGTACAGGTACAGCTGCCCACGATACCACAGTTCATCAAGAGTAATGACTGGCATATTATGACGAGCCAGTTGCTCGGCCGCCATTGACCAGACGTTTTCAATTGGTGAGAGGTCTGGGCTGGCCAGGGCAGCAGTGAAACATTTTCTGTATCCAGAAAGGCCCGTACAGGACCTGCAACATGCGGTCGTGCATTATCCTGCTAAAATGTAGGGTTTCGCAGGGATTGAATGAAGGGTATAGCCACGGTTTGTAACACATCTGAAAGTAACGTCCACTGTTCAAGGTGCGGCCAATGCGAACAAGAGGTGACCGAGACGTGTAACCAATGGCACTCCATACCATTACGTCGGGTGATACGCCAGTGTGGCGATGACGAGTACACGCATCCAATGTGCGTTCACCGCGACGTCGCCAAAGACGGACTCGACCATCATGATGCTGTAAACAGAACCTGGATTCATCCGAAAAAATGACGTTTTGCCATTCATGCACCCAGGTTCGTCGTTGAGTTTACCATCGCAGGCGCTCCAGTCTGTGGTGCAGCGTCATGGGTAACTGCAGCCATGGTCTCCGAGCTTATATTCCATGCTGCTGCAAACGTCGTCGAACTGTTCGTGCAAATGGTGGTGGTCTTGCAAACGTCCCCATCTGTTGACTCAGGGATCGAGACGTCGCTGCACGATCCGTTACAGGCATGCGGATAAGATGCCTGTCATCTCGACTGCTAGTGATACGAGGCAGTTGGAATCCAGCACGGCGTTCCGTATTTCCCTCCTGAACCCACCGATTCCATATTCTGCTAACAGTCATTGGATCTCAACCAACGCGAGGAGCAATGCCGCGATACGATACACCGCAATGGCCATAGGCTACAATCCAACCTTTATAAAAGTCGGAAACGTGATGGTAAGCATTTCTCCTCCTTACACGAGGCATCACAACAACGTTTCAGCGGGCAACGCCGATAATCTGCTGTTTGTGTATGAGAAATCGGTTGGAAACTTTCCTCATGTTAGCACGTTGTAGGCGTCGCCACCGGCGACAATCTTGTGTGAATACTGTGAAAAGCTAATCATTTACATACCACAGCATCTTCTTCCTGTCGGTTAAATTTTGCGTCTGTAATGTGGGGTGTGGTGAATTTGCTTATGGTGGTCTGGGGCTAAGGGCACGGCATGGTCGCACACTCCAAAGCGCCACTGTTAGGCATGCCGCACCAACTGGCATGTGGGAGAGAGGTATAAGGGCGTCACCAAAGGGCCGGACGTGGGAACAATCCCGGTAGGGGAATTTGGACGACGCGTTGGTCACTTCAGAGGGCCGGCTATGCTCCAAGCAATGGATTAGTGCCAGACGAAGTAAAGACCTGGCTCCTTACAGCTCTTTGAGAAGGGATTTACAAAGGACGATCGTGTTGTGATAGTGGGTGCAGCGGGGATCAGTATTAACAGGGATCACGGCTACAATATTGAGTGAGACCAGGTAAAAATGGCATATGCAACGAACCATACAAGTAAATGCAACTCCATTGTATGTCTGGAGTGCGGGACTTCGGCTGGTCGGTTTCCAATAGTAAAATACGAACAACCGCTATTCTTATTTTATTTGTTAGGCAACCAGTTCCGGCATTACATTATGTCAACTTTAGGAATATACAGTGAAGGTTACAAATGAACAATAGGTACATAGTAAAAAGCTATAAAGTTTTGTTTAAATAAAGCAAGTGTTAGATATTAATTTAGGTAAGTAAAAGAAAATAGACTTAATCAAAATCTACACCATACAACGTAATGTGCACTACCAGAAATTAACCAGTTATTCATGCATGGTGCGAAAACATCAGGAGACCTGATGGAAGTAATCATAAACAGAAGTGTCAAAGTAATGCAACCATCAGACCTGTATACCCACTGCCTGTAAATTTGTATGGTTATGCGTGGTAATACTCTACCAGGTTTTGTCAAAAAGTAAAAGAGACGGGCAAAAGGGCCGACTCATCATACGTGAAGTAACATAATAGTATCATATATCATGTACAGTTAAGTGGTTCATTATAAGTAATAGTAATCTGTATAGTAAGTACACAAACAGGTACGACTAATTAAAAGAGGAATTACAGCTATTGAAACACCATAGCTGTACTTAGTGGTTATTAGACAATACTCCATAAGGAGGAACTAATAGAACAACCTAGGAGGATAACAATAAAATGTAAAAAAATGTAATAAGTAGAAGAAAACAACTAACGAAAAGTTGATATTGCGTACGTCAACTTTTTAAGAATCACACGTTTTAATACAGTACCAGCGAGGTTACTATGTCTTCCATTGTAGACCGAGCGAGGTCGCGCAGTGTTTAGCACACTGAATTCGCATTCGGGGGGACGACGGTTCAAACCCGCGTTGGCCATCCTGATTTAGGTTTTCCGTGATTTCCCTAAATCGCTTCAGGCAAATTCCAGGGAGGTTCCTTTTAAAAGGCACGGCCTATCTCCTTCCCCATTCTTCGCTAATCCGATGGGAAACGAACATCAGTTATTTGGACTGAAAATTCCTACCGTCATGCCTCTGGGAAGTATCTGTGGAAAGAACATGATTAGCTATACACTCCGTATAGGAAATCGCGAAAATAACAAATGTACTAGTCAACCATGTCACTACGGATTTTATGTAAGGAATAGTGCTCAAAGAAAACGGATGTAAACCGTTCCACATAAATCAGAAGGGAAATTCAAGAACCAAGAAATGTTGAAGCAAATGAGAGTCCACATTGAGTCCCAAAATTGGCATGATTAAAGGATGTGGTACACTTCGTCATATAATAACCGAATATATCACTTGTTAATAACGTAATCGCGGAAAAGTCACTAGAAAATTATCTCCACTCCCAAGACCATCATTACAACACTTACATGCAGATGAAAATTGCATACATGTAATAGTTACAACCCACAACAGGGTAACGTAAAAACCGAATGGACTGATACATATACATAAATAAACCCAAAATATCCTATACCCAAATGACCTGGCTCCACGTGACAAGTCAGTTTAAAAACACACTACATATTGTAGTGTAGGACGCACATCAAGCTATAGCAGACCACAAAGACGTATATCAACAAGAGAGGGTCCACTCACTTGGGTATGTGGAGTTAACCTCGTGCTAGAAACCAATACAGCACTGTCAACTGGTATTGCGAAGATTTTTTCTGAAGAGAAAAGTCAACATGAGTAATAAAGTAACAAAGCATATGTCAAACATAAGGTGTGGTACCCTCACAAATAGATACTCCCATGGGCAAGTGGGCTCCTGGGACAACTGTCAGCAATTGTCAAACCAGCAACTCAAACTAGAGGGCCAAAGTTGACACCAAAACCGGTTCCATATAGCATGTAAGAGCCTACTTGAGACGAGTCGATATATCACATTTCAAACAATGGAAAGAAGACGGACTTCGGCCATATAACAAGAAGATGGCCGCAAACATAACAAGGAAACCGATTAAAGGACGACAGAGCTTGAACTGATGACTACCTACAGATCACACATCAAATACAGCATCGTCAACCTCTAAAAATTAATAATAAAAATGAATAAAACACCTCTTATGGTATAAAAACTTGCGAAAAGTGTATAGGATGATCGGCCTGAACTGAACAGCTGCTTCAGGGGGATAATTTGGCAGGCATTTATTTGGTTCCCGTTGATGTTTCTGGTAGGTGGAATTTCACAAGGCATGGCCTGCATCACAGTAGGAAATTGAAGAGTGAATTCGCTTTGATGATAGCAAAATCTTTAGGTGGGGGGGGGGGGGGGGGGGGAGCACTGAAACTCATGGGAGTACCTCCTTTTTAGGCTAAGACTGTTGTCCAGCGGTTCAACATTCAATGAAATCAAGCTTAATGAGCAATTCAGACACGCAGGTACTAGAAATGTTAAATGACCACAAGATTTCATGATGTTTGTGTAGAAGATTTAGAAATTGAAGGTGGACTGGATGTACTATGCCTGTCTAAACATCATACAGTCACAGATACGGAAAAGGTAAATGTAAGCGGATATAAGCTTTCAGCACATGTAAGTACAGACATTGTAGAGAGATGAGAAGTTGCCATATTTGTTAAAATTTATCATACTGTGAAAAATGTAGAAACTGAAAAATTTTGTGTAGACCAATAAACAGAAGCATGTGCTTGTGAGCTTAATCTAAATAAGGGTACTTTTATAATTTTAGTTCTGTATAGGTCCCCACTGGAAAATTTTCAGCTATTTTGGAAAACTTGGATTCGTTATAGTGCTATTTGTCAGAAAGTGTGTAGCAGTTTATTGCTTGTGGGGATTTCAGTGCAAATTTTGTGAAAGAGGGCGATTGAAAACTTGTGCTTGAAGTATTAGTTGGTTCCTTCAATTACTCAGGTGGTACAGGAAACTAGAACATTGGTAGGTAATGTTTTGATACAACAATAAAAATTTAACGAAATATAAACCTGTCCTGTTAAGAATGGTCTGTTTGATCATGATGCACAGCTACTTACATGATATGACATAGCTCCATATAGTAACGCAAAACAGATCTCCTAAATAATGTGGTCAATTAACGATTTAACAGTTTCAAATTTTAGGGAGACCTTGCAACGTTTAGACTGGGATGAGGTGTATGGATAACCTGGTGCAATTTGAAATCTAACCTATTTCATGACACCTTTGTGAGTAAACTTCAAAGCTGTTTCCCTAAGAAAACAGTGAAACATAATACTAATAATCTGTCTAAAAAGCCAAAGCTTACCAAAGGGATAAAAATATGTTGCAAATAGAACAGGGAAGTTTGTCTTATAGCTAGAAGGACTAATGATAAAGAAGCAGTCAAACATAAAAAAACTACAGCATTGTAATAAGAAAAGTTATTAAGTAGTCGAGAAATACGTGCATTAAGTCCGTGATTAGCACTTCTGATAATAAAATTAAATCAATTTGGAATATTGTTAACAGGTAAAGAAAGAGCACAGGAAGACTGTATTTCAATCAGACTCAATGAAAAATTTACTAACAAAAATTAAGAAGTTGAAAACATTTTTGCTAATCATAAATTAAGTGTTGTAGATAAAATAGGATCCAGCTATTCACTAGGAAATGCAAGGCTCTATACAGAAGAAGCAAAGTCCGTGCAATTTGAAAAAACTGAAGCTCAACTCACTTTTCCTACTGAAATAAAGAAAACAATAAATCAATCAAAAGTAAAAGGTCGCACAAAATTGATGACATTTCCAATAGTGTACTAAAAGCTTGTTTCTAACACATAAGTAGGATTCTCACCCACATACATAGTAACTCTCTGAAATACGGCATTTTCCACACAAACTGAAATATGCTATTGTTAAACCATTGCATAAAGAAGGGGACAGGTCCGAAGTTAGCAACTACTACCCTCTCACCTCTGACACCTTTTTTTCAAAATCCTTGAAAAGTAATACATTCAAGAGATGCTTTACTTATTAGTAAAAGTGAAGCACTGACATAATGTCAGTTTGTTTTTCAGAAAGGCTTTTCACCATAAAATGCTATATAATGATTCACTGCTCAAATGTTATATGCTCTAAATAACCAAACATCACCCAGTGGGATATTTTGTGCTCTTTCAAAGGCTATCAAATGCATGAATCCTGAAATTCTTCTGGATAAGCTTATGTACTGTAGTGTGAGTGGGACAGTACAAAAATCGTTTAATTCATATTTAACAGATAGAATGCAGAAGGTCGAAATTAACAGTACAGATAGTCTGAACAAGTCAGCAGAGTCCTCTAACTGGTGAGGTAACAAGAATGGTGTCCACAGGGCTTGGTCTCGGACCACTTATTGTTATTAAAATAGAATAATGACTTGCTACACTATATTCATGACCAAGCAAAGCTAATTATTTTTCCTGATGATAGAAGTATTCTGATCACACCCAACAGACAAGAATTAGCTCAGGAAATTGTAAATAATATCTTTCTGAAAAATTATTAAGTGGTTCTGTGCAAATGGACTCTCACTAATACTGAGAATACAGAGTATATACAGCTCAGTACAGTAAATGGCATAACACCACTGATAAATACAGAAATTAAACAGTCTGTTGCTAATGCAGAATATTCAAAATTTCTAGGTGTGTGCATTGATAACAAATTGAATTGTAAGAAACACACTGACGATCTGCTGAAATGATTAGTTTTACCTACTTGTGCTATTGAAGTTATTAAAAATTTTGGTCGTAAACATAACACCAAATCAGCCTACTATACCTACTTTGATTCACTGCTTTCATATGAAATCACATTTTAGGATAATTCATCATTGAGAGAAAAAGTATCGATAGCAGAAAAGTGTGTAATCAGGACAATAGCTGGAGCCCTCACAAGATCACTTTGCAGTCATTTTGTTTAATAACTTGGGGTATTCGTAGTACTTCGCAGTAGATATATCCTCTTGTGAAATTTTTTATTAATAACCCCAATAACCCATCCCACTTCAGAAATAATTGCAAAATGTATGGCTACAAAGCTCCAAGAAAAGATAATCTTCACTATTTTGGGTTAAATCTGACTGTGGTACAGAAAGGAGTGAATTATGCTGCCACATAAAACTTTGGTCGTTTGTCAAATAGCATAAATAGTCTAAGAGATGGCCAACCAACATTTCGAAACTTATTAAAATAATTACTGAATGACAACTCGTTCTCCTCAATTGGTGAATTTTTAGATATGATGTAGTAACTGGGCAAAATGTGTAATGGAAGCTTGTATTTAACTGACACATTCCACATCGTTATGAAATGTCTTATTCATGATCTGTTCAAATGGTTCAAATGGCTCTGAGGACTAAGGGACTCAACATCTGTGGTCATAAGTCCCCTAGAACTTAGAACTACTTAAACCTAACTAACCTAAGGACATCACACACATCCATGCCCGAGGCAGGATTCGAACCTGCGACCGTAGCAGTCGCGCGGTTCCTGACTGAGCGCCTAGAACCGCTAGACCACCGCGGCCGGCTATTCATGATCTGTGGAAGAAGTATTAACGTAATGCTATATAATGATTAACTGTCAAGTATTAATGCAAATATGACTGCTCCTGCAATCTAAGAAATATGAGGGGCATCCACTGACAACAATATTTTTAGTGTCTTTAAAATTACACAAGTTAATATTTTGCGGTGAATAAACATTCTCACAATGAGCCTATGAATTAATAACTCTTAAGAGCATCATACGATGTCTACTGAAGATATGTCAGATAATGGCATTGCACTATAGCTACGTATCGTATCTGAAGGCTACATATCTATATCCACTTTATTCTTTGATTTTTACATTTTCATTATGCAAGTGTTTATGGAAAACTGTGTCCTCCATCGTTACAGAGCGAATGAATACAGCATGTGCCTCATATTTTGTAATTTTTCTGTATGTATTTAATGAATAATTTACCATTTTGCCAGTAAATATATTTAAATTTTGATTACAGTAGAATATCATGGTAATTTAAAAAGTGGTCAATCGCATGTGTTAGCAGACATTACCTTTGTAAAAGTGCGTCAAAATATGCTTTTGTCGAACACGCCTAAATAATTGTTTCAACAATATTTAACAGTACATTGTCATTTATTATTAATGATCTGGGTGTGACGAAATATTTATAATATGTCTTTATTTAAAGAGTGTTGAAGTATATTAGTGTAGCCTGGGAAGAGGTCGTGATTAGTCAAATCAGGTCTGTAGCACGTAAGAACAATGTAAGCTTGTTGAAAATGGCCTTGAGCTGATGGATATGTACGTAGCAGTGGAACATTACGGGAATCAAGTGGAAACTGTAACTTTTCGAGTGAAGAGCTCAAGGAAAAAAATCTTAGCACTCTTTAGTGAGTGCTGGAAGGATGGAGACTTGCCTATGGTACGAGTGGTGTTCAGTAGTGGAGCTGTTTGATAGTGGACCCTGAACGGCTGCTATCATACTTCTGCAGGGACTTCGTATTTCGAGAGGTCTGAATGTGCTCCACAGTGGGACTTTAAATTTCCGTTTGCTTTACGGAACTGAGGACGGACAGAGTATGACTTTCTACTCTTTGTATAGCGTTTGGTAATTTGTAAATCATCAGGTTGAACTCTGAACTGTTTTAAGATGATAAATATTGCATGTATTCCGATACGAAATGTACTTATTTTTCAGATATCTTTGATGATTATTTAGTTTGGGAATCTTACTGCCATTCTCGTAACACTCCCAACGTAGCTTCACTACACTTGATACATATTTTCTGTCTGTATTTTAATTGAATATGGTGGAAACATTACCCATTTATATGACATGTCCTTTCTTGAATAAACATTATTCAACATAATTCTCTGTTGTAGTTTGGAAATGAAATAGTGGCAATAGTGCTGTGGAGACACTATGGAAAAGAATGTACTATTTTCGCTGATAGCAAACGTTCTTGACATACCTACCTTACCTCTGAGCAAATGGACTCGCCCGTCCCACGTCACCGGCGCGCGCACAACCGAGCAAAACACAGTCACTTTTGAGCGAGCGGTCTAACGTAACGGTGTCACTATGTTTTCGAGACAGGAACAACGGATTTGGATCAAGATTGAATGATCCAGAGACCGTACAGCACGACAGCGTCATCAAGGTCTTCAAGAGGCGTGTGGGGAACCGGTATTGCCGTACAGAACAATGGCATGTTAGGTAAAAGCCTTCAAGGAAGGTCAGCAAGCTGTGGCAGACATGCATCGGGTAGGTCGTCCTAGAGTCCATGAAGAAATGCAGGCTGTTGCCACGTTAGTGGACAGTGATCGACGCCATACGATTTGTGAGCTCGCCCACGAAACCGGATTAGCGCATACGTCTGTGCTTCGTATCCTGAAAGAACGGCTGGGTATGCGAAAAATTGCATCACGATGGGTTCCACATGAATTGACGGAAATGCTTAAAAGAATGTGTTACGACGCTGCTCAGACGCACTTGGAGCGCTGTGAGCACGAACAAGAAGTTTTCTTACGCCGTATCGTAACACTGGATGAGATATGGGCCACATCGTACGAGCCAAAACTGAAACGCCCATCCAACGAATGGCGTCATTAAGGGTCGCCGCCAAAGTCGAAAGTGCGTCAGAGCCCCAGTATGGTGAAAGTTATGGTAATTCTCGTGTACACCTGTGATGCTGTTATCCTAACGCATTACGTTTCTCCACGGCAGACCGTCAGTGCATAGTATTACTGTCCTTTTTGGAGCATCGCCTGCGACCAACTTCGCAAAAGAAACGGCGACACTTTCTGTGCAACCCACCCATCATTTTGCAAGACAATGCGCGGGAGCATACAGAGCTAGCTGTGGCTGCTCTGTTCGGACGATGGGACTAGGAAGTACTGTATCACCCACCATAGTCCCACGACTTAAGTCCATGTGACCCTGATTTGATACCGAAGATGAAGGAAACACGTCGTGGCACTCGCTTCAGTACTGTTCCAGAGATTCGGTAGGCAGTAGACCGTTCCATTCGCACCATGAACAGTACAGACTGTGCTAACGCTATACTACGCCTTCCACATCACTAGCATCGGCTTCTACACAACGCTGGTGACTACATTGAAGGACAGTAACAGGCGCAGTCGTGTAACTCTTTTATATCGGTTGTGAATAAATAATTGCCTCTGTTTAAGGTCCAACCCTCGTGTATAGGTTACAGACGTTAGAATAGAGCCCTTGTTATTAAATTATGCATTTAACTTCTCATTTCACTAACTCGCAGTTCTAGTCAATGGATAGACTATTTCACTGCAGTTTCACAGTTATGGGTAATTATTAGCCGAGAATTAGCTGCGGGGCATGAAAGCAGACTTGAGTCGCCCGACGCTATGACTATAAAGCTCGATATCGAGCTATACTTTTTAAAGACAGCGGTGCATAGTCCAAGTACCTGAAGTACGAGTAACCACAGGTGAAGACGCAACTGGTTTGTTCGTATGGGACGATGTTTGGAAGAGCAGCTACACTCTCAAAAAACGTAAGATACCCACAAGCGTACACGTAGAAAGTTATTACTGGGGAAAGAATCGCTGTGACTGATGACACCTCTGTATATTCAAGTTCGCTGGAAAATAATAGTCAACTGATGAGAGATGACAGTGGTAAACGCATTGACTAGATTTCTGAGGAAGGACTAGGTTCAAAATTTATGCCTATTTCGGATGCAACACGATAAGAATGGCTTGATGATTATAAACGTAAGCTTGGCCATTTGCTACAATTATTCACAACTGTGTAAATAATGGCTTTGGCGAAGTAATGGTATTTTTTGTATGCTATTGTTGAAACAGAATATCCGATCATGTTGCGTGCTTCGTTGAATACAAAAATGGTGCTATCTTGGCGCAATAAGCATAACAAGAATCTCTCTCACACTAGTAACTTGTAAGCACAAATAGTTTTAGTCAATTGTGTTCCACAGCTTTGAAAAATAACAGAAGTGTCATATTGCAACACGTGAAACTACTGTTATGTTTTCAGTGGAAAACTGACTAAAACTGGTCATAAAATAGAAACAATTACAAATAAATGATATAGGAGTTTCACGTGTTACAATATATAATTTGTACGGTAAGGGAAAACGTCCTGCGATTCAGAAATGCAATTATTGGTCACTAGTGTACATTAGTAAACAGTGTAAGATATTTATTCGGTTATCGTCTTAGGCAATGGAGAAGTCATCATTGGGGGGTATGTATTATTTTGTTTTGCCTGAGGGTGCATCAAACAATCTACTGCAATATATCTTGGCACGTATCCAGTTTGTGCTAGTTATACAGTTGAGAAAATTGTTTTATAAAATATTGTTACATTAAAATGAAAATACACAGGTTAATATAGCCGAAGGGACCAACAGAGCATTCCTGTATGCATTGAACAAGGATGACTGGATTGTAATCTTTGTCTCATTATATTGTCTTCATAAGTTCATGTAACGAGAGAAGCGACGATTCAAGTAGGGAAGTTTGTAACCTCGTGTGACCATTGTACTAGACTTCAAAGAGTGTCGGTTAGCTTTTAGAATTATGTGGAAAATACACACGGTAGAGCGGAGTTTAAAAGGGGAATGTGCGGGAACGAGAATGAAACACATCAAACACATCTGAGCAGTCTTTGTCTTCCCAGCAGCTTACGCTGTCTCGAAGCAGCTGTTGTCGCCGGCTTTCAGTCGCCATATAGTCTGCTCTGACACGGAGGGGCAGCGGAAGCAGCTTACAGGCTCTACAGAGAAAGGACACTTCAGAAAGGATTTTATACGCTTTGTAGCGTCGTACAACTTAGGCTTCGAAAGAAAGACCAGAGGTGGCAGTGAGATTTTACAGGCTATCTACATCTCTCTCGTGGTTACAGCTGTATTTTTTACATTACTTATTTAATTTATGGCTGCCGATTTATGCCGCATATAAGTATTCACTTCACAGAACAATCAAATTAAAGAAACAATTTACGAATGAACACAGACATTAGGAACCAGGTGGTAATATTATCAACACATACTATTGCATAAACATGGTTGAATTCTTCTTGTTTACGTTAGTGCGTTTTTAATAGCAATAGTAATTGCATAATTTCATTGACATCTACTCATTCACCTCCTTAAGCAATTTCACGGAATCTAGTGGTAAAAGCAACAAATGTTGTAGGCCTCACCAGTATACAGACAAAAAATAAGAAAATAAGTTCAAAAATGGTTGAAATGGCTCTGAGCACTATGGGACTTAACATCTTAGGTCATCAGTCCCCTAGAATTTAGAACTAGTTACACCTAACTAACCTAAGGACATCACACACATCCATGCCCGAGGCAGGATTTGAACCTGCGACCGTAGCAGTCGCGCGGTTCCGGACTGCGCGCCTAGAACAGCGAGACAACCGCGGCCGGCAGAAAATGAGTCTGTGTTATTTGTACCTCGCAGAAATATGGTAAAAGCTTGCATTTATTAGCACGTTACAATCCACGCGGCAAAAGAGCAAATAGTTCTCGGCGTCTAATAAGATCATGGGTCTGACTTTTTCTTTCTAAACATAAAAACTCTTTTATATGAATGCCCCATCACGTTGTTACATGCGGAAAATATACTAGAAATTGATATGAGAATCATGACATGTAAGAAATGGTAGCTTATAAGTTACTTTTACGCAATGTAAATAGCTCAGCGGGTTGGTGTGTAATAAACTATTGTTCGTTTCTAGGTGAGATATCACTCGTGCAGAAGTATATTATGATGCCAATCAGAACTTGATTCACTGTTTTTACCATAAGTCTACTTAATAATTAGCAGTGAAACGCTAATAGGAAATTACCAGTAACATGCAAGTCATCTTTTTATCAAAAATATCAACCTGCGCACGAAAATGTCTTCTCTCAACAAATATGTTCCAGCTGTCAAGACAGGAAACTGGCAATGCACACATGCAAGTTTATTTAGAAAGAAACGTTAACCTAAATTATAATCTTTCTCGGATCTATTCCGGCCAATCGCATTACTTAAAGGCAGACCATATCGCCATAATGTGTAGAAAAATATTCTGCTCATCTGCAGCGATATATGAAGCTTACTCACGTCTTTTCACATCGGCTGTCGTTGTAACCGTATAAGTCTGGTTCCTTGATCTACGCGCTAATGTAAATCCCATCCTTAAGCCGGTTCATTTCAGATCAAACTAGAGCTTTCTAAACTGCCCCATTTGAGTTAACTTATTGTCATTTTGTCCTTTGGAGTTAATGAGTGAGATAGTGAGTGCAGCTGTGGACGCTAGAAAATGGAGCGCCAAGCGGAGAAATCGGAACACTTTCGACATATTCGTTCTCCTGTTTGAGTTCAGCAGGGTGGTGGCAGCAGCGGAGCAGGCTAGAAACATGCGTACTGTGTACGTGGATAATGCCATTGGACAGAGAATGGCTAGCAAATGATTTTCTCGTTTCAAGAAGGATAGTTTTTACATTAGTGGCTCTCCACATTCAGGAAGAACTTCGAGGTTTGATGAAGATCGTTTAAACGAATTAATCCACAATGATCGACTTCCGTGTACTAGAAAAGTGGCAAATGTGATGATTCATGTTCATGCCATTGTCGTGCGACATTTGCATGGAATGGGATGGTTCAGGAATCGGGCGGGTGTATTAGTGCCGCATTCTATAAGTTAAAATCAAACAAATCAACGGTTGGCCACACGCGCATCTGTGCTTGCTTGTCATCAATCGACTCTTGAATAACACCGACCATTTCCTCCCAGTATTGTTGCCGGTGGCTAGGAATGGTGTCTTCATGCTAATGAGAGGGTAAGAAAGAAATGGTGGAGGCCAAACAAAGGAGCAGCCCGTACAAAGACCTGCGCACTTCGACTTAATGGAATAGTAGGCATTTGGTGGAACAGCGACGGTGTGGTGAGCTCCGAACTGCTTCTTGAGGTGTAACTATCACTACTGACAGTTACTGTCAACAACTGAGCCTGATCAACAACGACCAGGAAGACTGTGTGAAGTGATGCTACTGTAACACAACGCCCGCCTGTGTTCTGCTAGGCTGACAGAAAACATTGGACATGATTTGGGTTGGGAAGGCAATCCTCACCCACCTTATTCACCTGATCCTTTCTCCGCTCTCTTTCGAACACCCTTCAAGGAAATTCCCTTCCGGATGAAAACTCTCTCCGAGTATACCTCGACGAGTTCTTCGTCTCAAAACCATGTGATTTCCACAGTCGTGGAATCGGAAAGTTACCCCAGTGTTAGCAGAAAGTCTCTGTTATGAGAATCATTTGTGATTATTAAACTCACGGAAAAACGCTATGAAATTTTGCACCAATCAAAGGATTGGACAAAAATATCGGAACACCAGAAACACAGCCCATTACCATAACTGACGCCTTGTAGGAAATCATTTGGCATTGAAAACAGCTTCCATTTGGTCGGAACTGATAAACACATGTGCCCTACCCGTATGGTTTTCAAGCGGATCTTATAACTTTCTTCCAGAAAAATAGTGGCAGGTTCAGGTAAAACTGATGGAGGTGAATTGAGGTTTTGCTCTCTTATCTCCAAAGTGGACCAAAAAACCTCAATAATAATGAGCTCTGGTTACTCTGGTCCCTGGGATAGATGCAACACTTCATCCTCTGGCACAAAAAACTATTTGTGGCGATAAGAGCTGTGTAAACAGTTGCACTGTCGCCTTGGATCACAGCATCAGCACTGGGGATCAAAACTTGTTCCTTGGGACGGAACCTATCAGTGAGAATTGTCACATAGTCATTGGCACAGATAGACTCAGATAACAATTGAAGTAGACTTAGCTATGAGACAATCGTCCGGAAGAATCAGTGTGAAAGGAATTGCGATTCTGAAGAATTCAGGAATGACGAGCTGCTTTTGAGTTTAACGACTTGGATACTGCGATAAGCAATACCAGATTGAACTAATTCAGCTGAAGCATATTGGAGATCTAGAATATGCACAAACACAGATGTTGGACAGACACGTAGCTAGAAGGAAAGTAACAGCGAAGATGTTATGTGCAACATGAGACATATTTCAGCTGATCGACGAAAGAAGGACGTATTAAAATCAGGGAGAGACTGGAATACAGTGTTATAAATACTACAATTTGGCAGACAGCCCTAAGGTAAGTTAATAAATAAATCAAGAAGGCTAGGAGAGCAGTAGTTCTAGAAATAGCAGGGAAATAGCTCTTAGCATTCCATTACAAAAGGAAATAACAGGAATTGACATCACTTAGTTCCAATATGATGGACATCGAGGAATTGCGCGCAAAGTTTAAACGTGCTCTGGCGAAGTACGTACCAAGTAAATGGGTTAAGGACGAGAAAGACCCATCATGTATTAACAAAGGAATTTGGAAATTGTTGAGGAAGCAAAGACTGTTGCACTCTTGGCTGAGAATTAAACGCGCAAAGGACGACAAGCAAATGTTAGTAGAAATTCGTCCGTATGTAAAAACATTGTTGCGTGAAGCATAAGCATATAAAAACTATCACAGTTATAACGTAGCTAAAGGTCTTGCCGAGAACCCGATAAAAGTCTCTTCCTATATAAAATCACGAAGCGGTCTACGACTTCCATCCAGTCACTCGTTGATTGGTCTGGTGTGGCCCTAGAAGCAAGCGAAAGGAAAGCTGAAGTTTAAAAGTTTTAAGCATGGCTACTTGGATCAGTGACCGTTTCTAAATTAGAATTGAAACAAATGAGCCCTCGGTCACAATTATTTAAGTCTTATTGACCAGGTTCGAACATTTCTAAGAGTGCCTTCATCAGAATTAGACGATTAAAATGGCCTACAACATAGTTACAAAATTCATAGGAAAGGTATTTTTTTATAAAAAGTGTAAGTACTGACTAACAATAAAAGACATTGGCAGTACCTAAATGTCGTAGAATAATTAACAGCCCGGAAGTGCTTTAGTCCGTTGCGACCTGTGGCTGTACAAGTACTAGCAGCCCATAGAGGCTCGTTTTCACGCTTTCCTTTTTTAATATATTTTGTGACTAAAGCCCTTCTGGCCTGTTAATTAGTTTGTGACATGTAGGTACTGCCTCTGCCTTTTATTGTTAGTCAGTACTTACACATTTTATAAAAATTGACTTTTACTATAAATTTTGTCACTGTGTTTATAGGCCATTTTATTTATCTAATTCTGATGAAGGCACTCTTAGAAGTGTTGAAAGCTGGCCAATAAGACTTAAATAATTGTGTCCGAGGGCTCATTTGTTTCAATTCGAAGTCTGAAACTTCAAAATTAACAAATGGTTCAGACTCCCATATGGAGGTCATGATGAAAGCATCTTACAGAATCCGACGCAAATAAGTCGCCAGAACCGAATGAATTTCCACCTTTACATAGAGTGACCTATGGCATCGGCCTGTTGCTTAGTGAATTTCTCGTCCAGCGAAAGTCCCAAGCGGCTGTGAAAAGTGCAAGTGACTCCTGTATGTATAAGAAGGGGAAAAGAATGGATCAGCAATATATCCTTAAAATTGTTACTCTACAGAATTGCTAAACACGTTCTGAATTTGAATAAAATAAATTTAGAAGAGAATAAAAAGCTTGTGCCCACGAATCAGCTCGCTGTTAGAAAGCATCGTTTGTGATAAACTCAGCTTGCAAACCATGGAGAAAGGGCAATAAGGAGATTCCGTACTCCTAGATTTCCGAAAAGCATTAGTTTCGGTGCCTCTTTGCAGACTGTTAACGGAGGTACGAGCATACGGAAAAGTATGCCAGATATGTGAGTGGCTCGAAGGCTTCTTAACCCAATACGTTATCCTCGAAGGCGAGTATTCGTCAGACACAAGACTCATCGACAGTGCCCCAGGGAAGTGTGACAGCGACGCTGTTATTTTCTATGCACTTAAGTGACCTGATGGATACTGTGAGCAGCAATCCGAAGCTGTTTGCTGACGATGCTCTGGTGTACTGGGAAAGTGTTATCGTTGAATGACTGTAGCAGGACAGAAGTTGGTTTAGACAAAATTTCCAATTGGTGTAATGAATGGCAGGTAGCTCTGAATGCAGAAAAAGGTAATGGAAATCAGTAAGGAAAACATCCAAGTAATGTTTATGGTTCAAATGGTTCTGAGCGCTATGGGACTTAACATCTGAGGTCATCAGTCCCCTAGACTTGGAACTACTTAAACCTAACTAACCTATGGACATCAGACACATCCATGCCCGACGCAGGATTCGAACCTGTGAGCGTAGCAGCAGCACGGTTCCGGATTGAAGCGTCTAGACCCGCTCGGCCACAGCGGTTGGCTAGTGATGTTTATATTTTCAGTATTAGTAGTGTACTGCTTGACACACTCGCATCGATTAAATATCTACTAGTAACGTTGTAAAACGATATGAAATGGAACGAGCATATAGGGAATGGTAGTCGATCGGCTTCGGCGTATTAGTAGAATTTAAGGAATGTGTAAAGTAGACCGCATATAGGACACTATTGTGACACTTTCTTAATTACTGCTCGAGTGTTTGGGATCCAGACCAGGTAGTATGGAGGGAAGACGTCGAAGCAGTTCACAGCCTAGCAGCCACATTTGTTATCAGTTGGTTTGGCCACGCGCAGATCTTACGGAGATGATTTGGGAACTCAAATGAGAATCCGTGGAGGGAAGGCGACGATCGTTTCGAGCAACGCTATTCACAAAATTTATAGAACCAGCATTTCAGCTGGCTGCAGAACTATTCCACTGTCTCCAAAGTACCTCTCGTGTAAGGACCACAAAGACAGGCTAAGAGAAATTAGGGCTCATACGGAGGCGCAAATAAAATCGTCATTCCCTTACTAGATTTGTGACTGGAACAGGAAAGGAAATTGTGGTGTCACCGCCAGACACCACACTTGCTAGGTGGTAGCCTTTAAATCGGCCGCGGTCCGTTAGTATACGTCGGACCCGCGTGTCGCCACTGTCAGTGATCGCAGACCGAGCGCCGCCACACGGCAGGTCTAGAGAGACTTCCTAACACTCGCCCCAGTTGTGCAGCCGACTTTGCTAACGATGGTTCACTGACAAATTACGCTCTCATTTGCCGAGACGATAGCATAGCCTTCAGCTACGTCATTTGCTACGATCTAGCAAGGCGACTTTATCATTTGCTATTAATCTTGTGATGCATGTACCGTCAGACCGATATTCACCAATTATGGATTAAAGATAAGTATTCCAGAAGCTACGTACTATTTTTGCTACTATAAAGACCTTGTCATTTTCCAGACCTCACGCCAGCCTGCGTGAGCTTAACGCGTGCCTTTCGGCTTCACCTCATAGTGACTTTGCTGTCTTGCCAAGTCACAACAGAAATAACTAGTAGTCGTACAGGGTACCGTATCCGACGCGCAGTACGGTAGATTTCGGAAAATATATGTAGCTCCAGATATAGATAAATCAGTTGGGAATGAAATAAATAGGAAGTGTAGGGCATCCAAGGCGAAACGGCTGCAGAAAAGAAATCGGAAAGAAAATACGTCGGGCTCAGTATACGGAAAAGTCAGCAGAAATTTCGGTGAAATTAAAAGCAAGGGTGGTAACATTAGGAATACAGTGAAGATTGCACTAATAGAGGCACAAGAGAGAGTGGACAGGTAGCAAGACTACACTGTACGCCCATATGATAGGGAGGGCTTTTATCTTTGTCGTCATTCGTCTGCCTGGTTTAATACGACCCGCCAGGAGTTCCTCTCCCGTGCCAATCTATTCGTCTCAGAGTAGCACTGCACCCTATATTCTCAATTACCTGTATGTTTTCCAGCCGCTATCTTCTTTACAGTTTATATTCTACAGATCCTTATGTACCATTAAGGACGCTCTATCATAAAGTAGTAGGAGAAATTGGGGAGTAACTCTAGAAGACGTGACGTGAAGAAAGGCAGAGCTGATAGATAACATTAAATTGGCATTTCTACACTGACCATTACAACTGCTACGCCAAGAAGAAATGCAGATGATAAACGGGTATTACTGGACAAATATATTATACTATAAGTGACATGTGATTACATTTTCACGCAAATTTGGGTGCATAGATCCTGCGAAATCAGTACCCAGAACAATCACCATTGGCCGTAATAACGGCCTTGATAAGCCGGGGCATTGAGTCAAACATGGCTTGGTTGGCATTTACAGGTACAGCTACCCGTGCAGCTTGAACACGACACAACAGTTCATCAAGAGTAGTGACTGGCGTATTGTGACGAGCCAGTTGCTCGGCCACCAATGATCAGAAGATTTCAATTGATGAAAGATCTACAGAATGTGCTGGCCAGGGCAGCAGTCGAACATTTTCTGTATCCAGAAAGGCCCGTACAGGACCTGTAAAATGTGGTCGTGCATTATCCTGCTAAAATGTAGGGTTTCGCAGGGAGCGAATGAAGGGTAGAGCCACGGGTGGTAGCACATACACTGTTCAAAGTGCCGTCAATGCGAACAATATGTGACCGAGACGTGTAACCCATGGCACCCCGTACCATCACGCCGGGTGATACGCCAGTATGGCGATGACGAATACACGCTTCCAATGTGTGTTCACCGCGATGTCGACAATCACGGGTGCGACTATCATAATGGTAAACAGAACTTGGATTCATCCGAAAAAATTACGTTTTGCCATTCGCGCACCCAGGTTCGTCGTTGAGTACACCATCGCAGGCGCTCCTGTGTGTGATGTAGCGTCAAGGGTAACCGCAGCCATGGTCTCCGAGCTGATAGTCCATGCTGCTGCAAACGTCGTCGAACTGTACGTGCAGATGGTTGTTGTCTTGCAAACGTCTTCATCTGTTCACTCAGGGATCGAGACGTGACGGCACGATCCGTTACAGCCATGCGGATAAGATGCCTGTCATCTCGACTACTAGTGATATGAGGCCATTGGGATCCAGCAGTTATAACACTCTCGTCTGCTACTGCTATACCTTAACCTCAAAACTGGAGGCAGTTTGCAAAACAGAATTATTTTGTTATAGCAATTATGGTATAAAGCAACAGAGCAGTGTTACCCTCTGAGAGGAATTTTGTTATGTTGACCGTGTTGTTGCTAACGGAGGTGGCTTATCGGAAATGAAAGTCAAAATTACGTAAATATTGGAATAGTAACAAACAAAATTTTGCCTAGCTATATTGTTTACAGAATAAGGGAAACGGTCGCCAGCCTAATTAGGCAAGAGAAAGATTAACGTTCTCGTTTATGACAGTAGGTATAAGTAACTACACTCCTGGAAATGGAAAAAAGAACACATTGACACCGGTGTGTCAGACCCACCATACTTGCTCCGGACACTGCGAGAGGGCTGTACAAGCAATGATCACACGCACGGCACAGTGGACACACCAGGAACCGCGGTGTTGGCCGTCGAATGGCGCTAGCTGCGCAGCATTTGTGCACCGCCGCCGTCAGTGTCAGCCAGTTTGCCGTGGCATATGGAGCTCCATCGCAGTCTTTAACACTGGTAGCATGCCGCGACAGCGTGGACGTGAACCGTATGTGCAGTTGACGGACTTTGAGCGAGGGCGTATAGTGGGCATGCGGGAGGCCGGGTGGACGTACCGCCGAATTGCTCAACAAGTGGGGCGTGAGGTCTCCACAGTACATCGATGTTGTCGCCAGTGGTCGGCGGAAGGTGCACGTGCCCGTCGACCTGGGACCGGACCGCAGCGACGCACGGATGCATGCCAAGACCGTAGGATCCTACACAGTGCCGTAGGGGACCGCACCGCCACTTCCCAGCAAATTAGGGACACTGTTGCTCCTGGGGTATCGGCGAGGACCATTCGCAACCGTCTCCATGAAGCTGGGCTACGGTCCCGCACACTGTTAGGCCGTCTTCCGCTCACGCCCCAACATCGTGCAGCCCGGCTCCAGTGGTGTCGCGACAGGCGTGAATGGAGGGACAAATGGAGACGTGTTGTCTTCAGCGATGAGAGTCGCTTCTGCCTTGGTGCCAATGATGGTCGTATGTGTGTTTGGCGCCGTGCAGGTGAGCGCCACAATCAGGAATGCATACGACCGAGGCACACAGGTCCAACACCCGGCATCATGGTGTGGGGAGCGATCTCCTACACTGCCCGTACACCACTGGTGATCGTCGAGGGGACACTGAATAGTGCACGGTACATCCAAACCGTCATCGAACCCATCGTTCTACCATTCCTAGACCGGCAAGGGAACTTGCTGTTCCAACAGGACAATGCACGTCCGCATGTATCCCGTGCCACCCAACATGCTCTAGAAGGTGTAAGTCAACTACTCTGGCCAGCAAGATCTCCGGATCTGTCCCCCATTGAGCTTGTTTGGGACTGGATGAAGCGTCGTCTCACGCGGTCTGCACGTCCAGCACAAACGCTGGTCCAACTGAGGCGCCAGGTGGAAATGGCATGGCAAGCCGTTCCACAGGACTACATCCAGCATCTCTACGATCGTCTCCATGGGAGAATAGCAGCCTGCATTGCTGCGAAAGGTGGATATACACTGTACTAGTGCCGACATTGTGCATGCTCTGTTGCCTGTGTCTATGTTCCTGTGGTTCTGTCAGTGTGATCATGTGATGTATCTGACCCCAGGAATGTGTCAATAAAGTTTTCCCTTCCTGGGACAATGAATTCACGGTGTTCTTATTTCAATTTCCAGGAGTGTATAATGGACAAACACAACCTAGACTTAGCCACACGCGAATGCAATGAACTCTGACACACATATGTTTTAAGATTGAAGCTAACACCTGGAGCAGCACAAACTATTTGCAAAATTTATAAGAGATACCGAAACACTCTATTACTTTAAGGCTTACATAAAGTGAATGGTCTTTATAACATTACTATTAACATGCACTTCTAATACACAAGATACACAAACACTTAGCAAACTTGAATATATAATGTTCCACAACTGCAGCTTTCTCACTTTTACTACAGCGAAACACAATACTGAACGAATTGTAAGAACTGACTCACCTTTAAGAATTTACTGCAGACAATAATGTGATCGTTTGCCTTATAAGCCTCAGTCTTAAGAACTTTTAATATTGAAGTTAGCAACAGCACTTTAAATAGCAGTTTTAATAGGAAAATTATTTTGAGCAAATAACATTTACTTTAACTCACTCTATTGCCACATTAACCTTAACTTTCCTTTTACTAACTTCAAGAGGCATTAATTAGCAAAACTCAAGGCTCTAATTTCTTTTAGTAAGGACACTCGGATATCACTTTAGCTCAAACGGAGAGGAACCTGAGAGAAGTTATGATGAGGAGAAAATCAAGGTAGGTACATAAATTCAGATACAAATTACCTTATATTTCAGCACATTAGCACGTCCATTAAGCTGATCCTTCACTATACATCATTATAGTATTACGTAGCAATGATTGCGCAATGTGTTGGCAACTGCATGTTGGTAGGTGGAATTGTAGGTAGAATTGCTGGACTCTGTCATTTCTTGGTGGCGATGATAGATACAAATTCCAGAATAGTTCCAGCTATTTATCCATCCATCCGAGGCATTGGAAAGTAGCAGGAAAAGCCTCTCTCAGAACCAGCACCATATGCGTCTTTTACAAGGCAGTGCAAGGACTCGTAGCTCATCTCCGACTGACTGCTCGTCCCCGACTGACTATCAGTTCCACCTTTTCTACCTAGGCCAACCACAATTTGCGCACGCTACACAGTTCCGTTCCCTAGGGGAACCACTACACCTTTTACATACAGAATAACTAAGAGCCCTAAGTGAAGGTCAGCAGTTTACATAACAGCAAACAAACACATTAAATAAAACAGAACATTTTCACATATTGGCATTTCTACAATAAATTATTCACACAAAATTACAATTATATACAGTAAGTTTTGTTCCCTCCAAATGGGACAAAGAATATAAATTGCAGATACACTACTTTGCATAGAATCAAATCACGACATCAAAGGTTTGACAAAGAAAAGAGTATACAATTTTGTGTTATCTGTTCAATCAAACACATTTACAGGTACTCAATGTTATAACATTAAGTAAAACAAAAGCAAAATAAATCAGTACAGCAGAAGAGGTATGGTGTTACACAGTGCGTTCCGTATTTCCCTCCCGGAACCCACCGATTCCATATTCTGCTAACAGTCATTGGATCTAGACCAACACCAGCCACAATGGCGCGATACGATAACCTGCAATGGCGATAGGCTACAATCCGACCTTTAACCAAGTCGGAAACGTGATGGTACGCATTTCTCCTCCTTACACGAGAGATCACAATAACGTTTCACCAGGCAACGCCGATCAACTGCTAATTGTGTATGAGAAACAGGTTGGATACTTTCCTCATCTCAGGACGTTGTAGATGTCGCCACCGGCCCCAGCCTTGTGTGAATGCTCTGGAAAGCTAATCATTTGCATATCACATAATCTTTTTCCTGTCGGTTAAATTTCGCGTCTGTAGCACGTCATCTTCGTGGTGTACCATTTTTAATGGCCAAGGGTGAAAAAAGCACTGCGTAAAATGGCAACCAAAGTACTATTCACGTTGGTGGGTAGAATATGTTAGAGTGGTCTTGTACCATCAGAATTTCTAAACGTATTATCTACACCATTCCGAGGGTAAGGAAGGTAAGTGCTAGAACTGTCTCAAAACCAGCTTAATGGCTCATGCTTCCAAGCTGCTGACAAGAATAATTTACTGTTGAACGTAAAAGAGAGGATCAGTTAGATGGCCATCAGTTGGGCTTTAGGCAAGGTAAAGGGGCAAGAGAAAGCAGGTCTGACGTTGCGCTTCATAACGGAAGCAAGATCGAAGAAGAATCAAGATATGCTTATAGAATTCGCCGACGTAGAAAAAGCATTTGACAGTTAAAAAGGCTGCAACATGTTCGAAACCCTGAAAAAGTGTGTGTAAACTATAACGAAAGAGGATAACATGCAATATGTATAGTAACCATGATTGCATAATATGAGTGGAAGAACAAGAATGAAGTGCGAAGCGCACGGATTAACAAGTGTGTAAGATAGGGATGTAGTCTTTCGTCCCTCAGTTTATGTACCGAATAAACAATGACAGGAATATAGGACAGGTTAGAGAGTAGGTTTAAGTTTCAGAGAGAAAGTGTGTCAGTGATAAGACTAGCTTATGATCTTCTAGTGAGGGTGAAGAAGAACTACAGGGACCTTTGAATAGACTGAACAGTCTAGTGGGAACAGAATATGGCAAAGACAAAAAAAAAAAAAAGACTGTCACCGATAGATGGATTCCCGGCCGAGAGAAATCTATTGGTATCGAACATAGGCCTTAATCGGAAGATGAAATTCCTAGAATGCACATTTGGAGTCCAGAGTTTTAAAGTTACTTTCGTACAGGTTTTCTTTGAAATATTCCCATTAGAATTAGACGAATATTGCGAACCAGGTGGCCACAAGTATTTGCAGTTTTCTTTTTTTCTTTTGCGAATCGTACCCGGTAACGAGACTGGGATTACGAAGAGTGTGGAAAATACGTGACTGATGCTCATATTCATTTAACTTAGGAGAAAACCATAAAAAAATTTGAACATAAATTTCTGTACTGACTGCAGATTCTAACAACATGAAGGTCGATAATTCGGCTTCCAGAAACCGTGCACCACACTTGATTCTGTTCTTATGTGAAGGAGAATTTTATGTACAGGGTGAGAGTTGTCGGTGGACAAGCAATTTTGCGGCCGCTTACTCACGTCAGTAGAAAGATGTACTAAGCCTCATCACACATAAAAGTTAGGTAAGTACGTCACCCATAATTTTTAAAACTGTGCCTAACCATCTCTTCTTTATCAGTAGTAATAATAGCCAGAAAACTTTAAAAGCATATAGGTTTCAGATGTAATTACATATGCGCAGCACTACAATATTTGCATTTTAACACCTGTATCATGCGAAAGCCGCTTGGTACATTTTCCAGGGCTGACAGTGAATTTCTGCAACAAGTCTGAAACCACTTCACGATGTTCGAACTGAAGGCTCAGTGTTACTTTGAGAATCAGAGTTATCGCCACTTAACGGTAATTCTGTTCAAACTTATGAGAGTTACTCTCTGAAGGGATGGTGGAATCCGGATACTTATTACTTTCCCACCGTCTCAACAGCGGTGAAACTGAAGCAAGATGTGTGGACCGATGTAGGTTTCGTTACAGCGGGTATAGTAAAACTACAGAATCAGTAGCCATAGGATAGATATTTGCGTTGTATTTATTCTTCCTTCTTATCTATAGCGTTATGAACCTTACTTCAATCATGCGACGTGTCGGCTATTAATTTATTCCTAAACTAAAACAACCTGAATCATCACAGTAGGACGCCTTCTCCAAGGCAATACCTGCGACGCAAACGTTATGCGTCTGTCGTACTCGTTGACCAATACCCCACAGCACTCATTGACAATACTTAGCGGTTAACTGTTAACACAGCTGCCACGTGTTAACTGTTAACACAGCTGCAGTACGAGAACTGTTGGTTAATCTATCCCAATTTCTAAAATTTCATGTTAGGTTTTTTGGATTATGTAATTTCCACCTTATGCAAAACATAATGCGTCTCTGGTGGATATTTCTACTACTGTACTCTACAATGTTTTCACACCTTTTTACGGACGCACACACACCCACCCACCCACCCACCCACACCCACCCACACCCACACACACACACACACATACAAACACACACAGTCACACACATACATACATACATACATGCACACACAAACACACACACACACACACACACACACACACACACACACACACACACACACACACACTCACTCACAGACTGACAAACATATATATGCTGAAATCTCATTTCGCGAAAAATATTTGTGATGCAAAAAGTGAGATATCAATAGTGGTACAAGTCCATTACCTCCACTTCCCTGCCTGTAATGGTTCTGAAATTAATGATCCAAACTAACAGAAATAAGGGTTCATCTCTAGCAAGAAGCCATATTCTTGAATATTTCTGGAAACTCAGCTGCAGATTTTTCAGCGATCATTTAACTTTAGGACTCTGTATCTCAAAATGAATAAAAATTGACTTACACCACTATTGAAATAAACCCTTCATATAAGTGACAGTATATATCTCTCTCACCTTTTGCATCGCACGTATTTTTGAAAACGAGGTTGGAGCTCATACTCATACTCCATACTCACTGAGATTCCCAGACCCTGCGCCAGATTAACCGCTGTCGACACGATGTTTTACTTCATTCGAAAATAGAACTACTATAGCCTCAAAAAAATTTCATCATAAATTACACGTGTTTCATAAATTAACCAATGCTGGTGTCACAACTAACTATAATCACCTTTTCATTGACATAAGATGGCATATTTTTCTTGAATATCTCAGAAGAAGGCGAGAAGATAGAAGCAAGCTACAACTGACGCTGTAAAGATTAATCGAACTCGTCTCGTGATCGGATGACAGTACGTGCGCAAAAAATTGGGGTCACAACGAGTTTCTTAGGTTTTATTTTGAATATATTTTATTTTATTTTTGCGGCAAATCATACTGGTGGATTTCCTCCTCCCGCTTTATACCCTCTAACCATTTTAAAGTGTGTCCTTTCTTCCTGTCCTAAGACCGATTACCATTTATTTACGTAGTGAGTGTCTTTCGCGTGATTGTACTCGGAGGACATATAGAACATTCCGTCAGCATTTTGATAGACGAATATTCACATATGTCCCTGAAGCATCGCACGTTGGTGTGGGATAACATGTAGACGAAACCCTTTCCAAACTACAGATTAGGCACTAAAAGTCTTAGAACTGTACACTCAGCACATGGAATCTGAGAGCCGTGGTTACTATATCTCTCTTGTAGCTACACCTGTGAAAAGGATTAGTTTCACCAGTGCTTGTTAGTCATTAACTCAGACGTATACATATTTCTTTTTGTAAGGGGGGGGGGGGGGGGCTCATCAGTCTTCTGACTGGTTTGATGCGGCCCGTCACGAATTTTTTTCATGTGCTAACCTCTTCATCACAGATCAGCACTTGCAATCTACGTCCACTATTATTCCAATCTCTGTCTTACTCTACAGTTTTTGCCTCCTACAACTCCGTCTAGTACCATCGATGTCATTCCCCTTGTCTTAACATATGTACTATCATCATGTCCCTTCTCCTTATCAGTGTTCTTCACACACTTCTTTCCTCTGTGATTTTGCACAGAACCTCCTTATTCCTTACCTTATCAGTCCACATAAATTGCCACGTTCGTCTGCTGCACCACATTTCAAATACCTCGATTCTCTTCTGTTCCGGTGTTCCCACAGTCCATGTTTCACTACCATACAATGCCGTACTCCAGACGTACATTCCCAGAAATCTCTTCCTCAAATTAAGGCTGATATTTGATATTAGTAGACTTATATTGGCCAGGAACGACCTTTTTGCCATTGCTAGTCTGCTTTAGATGTCCCCCTTGCTCCGTCCGTCACTGGTTATTTTACTGCCTAGGTAGCAGAATTCCTTAACTTCATCTACTCCATGACCATCGATCCTGACATTAAGTTTCTCACAGTTCTTTATTATTTCTCATTACCTTCGTCTTTCTTCGATTTACTCTCAATCCATACCCTGTACTCATTAGACTGCTCATTCCATTCAGCAGATCACGTAATTCTTCTTCACTTTCACCCAGGACAGCAATGCCATTAGCGAATCTTATCATTGATATCCTTTCACCTTGAATTTTAATTCCACTCCTGAACCTTTCTTTTATTTACATCAATGGTTCCTCGATGTACAGATTAAACAGAGGGGCGAATGACTACACCCTTGTCTTACACTCTTTTTAGTACGAGCACTTCGTTCTTGGTCGCCCACTCTTATTATTCCTTCTTGTCTGTTGCGCATATTCCCTACTAACCCTCTCTTCCTATAGAGTACCCCCATTTTTATCAGAATATCGAACCTCTTGCACCATTTTACATTGACGAACGCTTTTTCCAGGTCGACAAATCTTATGAACGTGTCTTTATGATTTTTCTTTAGCCCTGCTTCCATTATTAACCGCAGTGCTTCTCTCGTGCCTTTACCTTTCCTAAAGCGAAACTGAACGTCATCTAGCGCATCCTCAATTTTCTTTCCCGTACTTGCAACTTGGATGCATGAGCTGTTAAGCTCATTGTGCAATAGTTCTCGCACTTGTCAATTCTTGCTGTCTTCGGAATTGTGTGGATTATGTTTTTCCCAAAGTCAGATGGGATGTCGCCAGACATTCTACACCCCAACGTGAATAGTCGTTTTCTTGCGACTTTCCCAACGATTTTAGAAATTCTAATGGAATGTAATCTATCCCTTCTGCCTTATCTGATCTTAAGTCCTCCAAAGCTCCTTTAAATACTGTTTCTATTACTGGGTTGCCTATCTCTTCTAAATCGACTCCTGTTTCTTCTTCTATCAGATCACACAAATCTTCACCCTCATAGAGGTTTTCACTGTATTGTTTCCACCTGTTCGCTCTCTCCTCTGCATTAAACAGTGGAATTCCCCTTGCTTTTAATGTCACCGAAGACTAAGTTTCCTGTATGCTGAGTCAGTCCTACCAACAATCATTTCATTTTCGATTTCTTCACATTTTTCATGTAGCCATTTGGTCTTAGCCTCCCTGCCCTTCGTCTTTACTTCATTCCTCAGCGACTTGTAGTTCTGTATTCCCGAGCCTCCCGGAACTTTTTGTACTTCCTCCTTTCATCGATCAATTGAAGTATTTTTTCTGTTACCCGTGGTTTCTTCGCAATTACCTTCTTTGTACCTATGTTTCCTTTCCCAACTTCTGTTATCGCCCTTTTTAGGGCTGTCCTTTCCTTTTTCAACTGTGCTGCGTACTGGTCTATTCCTTATTGCTGTATGTATAGCCTTAGAGAACTTCAAGCGAATCTCGTCATTTGTTCGTACTTCCGTGTCCCACTTCTATGCGGATTGCTTCTTCCTGACTAATGTCTTAAACTTCAGCCTGCTCTTCATTATTACTATGTTGTGATCTGAGTATCTATCTACTCCTGGGTACACCTTCCAGTCCAGTATCCGTTTTCGGAATCTCTGTCTGACGATGATGTAATCTAACTGAAATCTTCCCTTATCACCCGGCCTTTTCCAAGTATACCTCCTCCTCTTGTAATTCTTGATCTGAATATACTAGCAGAAGTTTATTACAGAACTCAATTAATCTTTCTCCTCTCTCATTCCTTGTCCAAGCCTATATTTTCCCCTAACCTTTTCTTCTACTCCTTCCCCTACGCTTCATTCCGGAACCATGCTGCTGCCACGGTCGCAGGTTCGATTCCTACCTCGGGCACGGATGTGTGTGATGTCCTTAGGTTAGTTAGGTTTAAGTAGTTATAAGTCTAGGGAGCTGATGTCCTTAGATGTTAAGTCCCATAGTGCTTAGAGCCACTTGAACCATATGAACCTTCCCCTACAACTGCATTCCAGTCCCCCATGACTAATAGGCTCTCATCTCCCTTTACATACTCTATTACACTTTCTCCTCATACACTTTATCTCTTCATCTTCAACTCGCGACATCGGTATGTGTAACTGAACTATCGTTGTCGGTGTTGGTTTGATGTCGATTCTGATAAGAACAAACATGTCACTGAACTGTTCACAGTTACAAGCTCTCTGCCCTACCTTCCTATTCATAACGAATCCTACTCTCGTTACATCATTTTCTGCTGCTGTTGATATTACCCTACTCACATCTGTCCAGATATCCTTGTCGTCTTTCCTCTTCACTTAACTGACGCCTACAATATCTAGATTGAGCCTCTGCATTTCCCTTTTCATATTTTCCACGCCCCGACTCGTAGAACGTTATTATTTCGTTGCTTATTCAATGTTTTTCTCATGGTAACCTCCCCCTTGGCAGTCCCTTCCCGGAGATCCGAATGGGTGGCTATTGCGGAATCTTTTGCCAAAGGAGAGATCATCGTGATACTTCTTAAATTACAGGCAACATGACCTGTCTTTAACGCAGTGGATTCCATTGCCTTCTGCATCCTCTTGCCATTGATCTTTGTTGATTCGTCCGACCTTAGGGCAGTTTCCCACCCCAAGGACCAGAGAGTGCCCGGCACCTCGATCCACTTTTCCGACCTCTTTGACAAGGCCGTTGGCAGAATGAGGGGGATTTCTTATGCCGGAAGTCTTCAACCGCCAATTCTGATTATTAATCAGAATTTAAATAGCGTCGGAATTCGAACCCGGGACCAAAGACGGTGTCATTATGAATCGAACTCGCTACCCCAAGATCACGGGTGCATATACATTAGGAATAACAAATGCAAAGAATCGATTTTATCGTGACACTGTGCAAGAGATTGGTGAGAATTAGTATATTATATTCAAGATTCACATACGACAATGAACACTTGTATGACAGGAAATGAAACTCAATTGTTAGTGGAAACGTATGATCCTGATGACAGTAACGTTCAGATAAAAAATTGCTTCACGAATTAGGATGGTAAATTTTTTTGAAGGAGACATGAAGAGAACAGAGTCTTCGAGATCTTGTGTTACAGAAGAATGCAGAAGGCTATTAGGGGATATCGGATGGAGAAAGAAGAGGTGCTAACTGGAATCTGGCATGAAAAGTATTAATGGAACAGCTTTACTATGAGTGGGAGTACATAGACAGGATACAATTCCACCCATCATAAAATTGAAAAGACTTTTTAATTTATCTCGTAGAGGGACAACATATGCATGCTAAAGTGTGCTTGGGGTAACAATATGCAAATATACAGATGGCGGCAGTGTCGCGTACATGAGGTATTAAAGGCCAACATAGGTGGAGTTCTCATTGCAATCAGGTTTGGAAAGCTTTCAGATTAACGGAGTCTGGACGCGGAATAGTAGTTGACGTTCGACTCATGAGATATTTCACATTGTTAATAGTTGGAGAATTCAATATTCCGAATCCACAACGTCAACAATGCGCCAAGAATAACAAAATTTCAGGGGTTACCTCTCACCGCAGACAACGCAGTGACCGATGACCTTCACTTAACACCCGAGAAGAGCGGAATTTCTTTTTAGAGATTTCGGCGATAACAGAAAAAACACACTGTGTGCAATACCCACAGAAATTAATGTGTGACGTACGACGAACAATCCGTTAGGACAGTGCTGCTGAGTCTTGTGTTAATTGGCTATGCCAGCAGACAACCAACGCGAGTGCCTTTAAATAACAGCACGACGTCTCCTGCAACGTCTCTGTTGGGCTCGTGGCTATATCGGTTCGATCCTGCACGTCTGGAAAACCGTGACCAGGTAAGATGAATCCTGATTTCGGTTGGTAAGAGCTGGTGGTACGGTTCGAATGTGGCGCAGACCCCAAGAAGCCATAAACGCAAGTTGCAACAAGCAGTCTGCAAGCTAACGGTGCCTCCATAATGGTGTGGTCTGTGTTTACAGATCCTCTGGTCCAGCTGAACCGATCATTGACAAGAAATATTCGGCTACTTCTGGAGCAGGTTCTACTACTTGGGGACAATTTGCCGCCACACATGAATTTCATGCTCCCAAACCACGACAGATTATTTATGGATGACAATGCGCTATGCCACCAGGCACAACTGTTTGTGATTGGTTTGAAGAACAATCTGGACAACTAGAGCGAACGATGTGGCCGCCCAGACCGCCCCTACGTGAATCTCATCGAAAATTGATGGGACGTGATCCAGAGGTCCGTTGGAATTGAAAACCCTGCATTTGCAACACTTTCGCAATTATGTAGTGGTAGCATGGCTCAATATTTCTACAGTGGACTTCCAACTACTTGCTGAGTCCAAGTCACATCCAGTTGCTGAACTATGACACGGTATTAGGAGTAGTTCCATGGCTTTTGTCACCTGCGTGTATGTTTAGTCACGGAGAGATGTACTTGCACAGAACTGCTCGAGTACAAAGCTGGATAAAACCTGTTCGGGGGCTGAAGATCAGAGAAGTAACAATACTTTCCAGTGTTAATGTTACTAACTGCTATTATTACCTAAAACTTTGCACTCTGGAAACGATTAGTTGTCTTTGTATCGTAGTTAGTTGGTGGTGTATCACTTAGCTTATTTTTTTTCTCTTAGCTTGCTGTATCGTGTGAATACCGATATACCTGGTAGTCAAGGAAGGCAGGGTTCGGTTACGATTGTGAATGGGGCCGTAATAAGTTACTATTGGTTGGCTTTTCTTTTAATCATACAAAATTTATTTGAAATCAGCAACAAATTAAAATTACGGCAATAATTAAAGAAATGTTTCACGGCTGAAGGCCTTAATGGGAATAACTTAAGAATTGCTTAAACTTGTTGTAACTTACAATTACAGATATTAAAATATCAAAGAAAAGTTACCAAAGGTCTTAAAGCTCGCTGTAAAAAATACAATTACCAAATTAGAACCTTAAGACAGGTGACAACACTCATGGCCGAAGGCCTTAATGGTAATAAATTAACTATTGTTTCACGGCTGAAGGCCTTAAACGTCAATAAGCGCAAATATTAAAAAAAATTAACAAACGTCATAAAATACAGACACACCAAATAATGATTTGAAAACAAGCCAGTGTGGTCGCAATTTGAATTTTAAGCCAAGTAACCACACTAACGGCTGAAAGCCTTTAACGCCAACAATAGCAGTTATTAACAAAATTTAATAACATACAATAAAACAGCAAATATAATACAAAAGGTTAATTCAAAAGGATAAGCAAGTGATCACCAAATGTGTGAGACAAATATAGTAACTTGGTAATACAATAATAGAACAATTGTTATTATTCTATTATATTCAATGAAAAACACAAGGGCCAGTGACAGACGGTGGCTCCAGGAATCGGACTCTGAGTAGGTCAGGCCAAAAACACTTTCGCGAGGGATGAGAAAGACAGCCGAGAGTTGCATTCACACCAAAACGTGGTAATTCAGACTAGTGGCAGTCTAGCGGTTGTTTAATGATAATCTTGGTCGGGCTACCTGACGTCCAATAAACCAAAGGCAAAAATGTAAAATATGCGCCAAAGCCGGAACCGGCGGTCTGGTCTCCACGCACAGAATACTGTGCTTAGAGCACCCGGAACAAGAAAGGAATCACTACCTCCAAGGTAGAAGAATCACCAACCAACCTACAATCAAGAAAGCTGTCAAACTAACACGCCTCACCGGACAGCGGCAGCAAGGCGAGGAAACTTCCGTTACATACACTAACCCCAGGACAGGTAACTGGGGCTTTAGCGGCCATCAAGCAGGAAAATACAGCTGGTTGAACTTAACAATTGTAACAAGCTAAAGGTAGAGAATAGTAATTAGAAGCCGGAAAAGCTAATCAGATCCACCTTCCTGAAGCTCTGCACTCGCTGCTCTTTGCCTCAGCGGCACTACGTGCAGAAACGTGAACCCAAGTCACTTGAGAATCGCAAGATTTCAGAATGGTGGAGGTTTATCTACTCGAATTGAAATGCATTCATCTTAAAGCCTGCGGGATCCGGTTTCGACGAATTCGTGTGCACCCTCATCACCACCGCCCTTCCATCAGGCAGTCCATGCGTGCCGCCATTGGTCCTGGCAAGTTCTCGCTCTGCGCGGACCTGGCTCCTTCTGCGTCCCCAACCGAACTGCTCACTCACACGACACGAAAGAACAACCACGTCACCCCAAAGATAGGGCCACATTTACTACATATCGATAACCGCCGCTGCTGCCACTATCGGACAGACAACTCTACCGATAGCAAGTGGCGCCAGTCAACACAAGAAGAATCAAACAACCGCAACCATGTCAACTAACCGATACAGTCTGGCCTTCAACAGAGGACGGAAACCTACAACAGCACCATCGTGAGGCGGAGCACGGCTCACTGATTTCACTCTAGAACAGCACATTTCTGACTCCAGGAAATTGAGAACAGATGAAAAACTTCCGGGAAATTCATATGTCCTGAACACTGCTGGAACATTGGAGAACTTTCAAGAATAACTTTCAAGTTTTCAGAAGCAGAAGTACCGGAAAAGATTAAAAAGCCATCCACCACATGAACGCTGTAAGAGCTTAAGAGATACATCTACATCTACATCTACACCCATACTCCGCAAGCCACCTGACGGTGTGTGGCGGAAGGTACCCTGAGTACCTCTATCGGTTCTCCCTTCTATTCCAGTCTCGTATTGTTCGTGGAAAGAAGGATTGTCGGTATGCTTCTGTGTGGGTTCTAATCTCTCTGATCTTATCCTCATGGTCTCTTCGCGAGATATACGTAGGAGGGAGCAATATACCCCTTGACTCTTCGGTGAAGGTATGTTCTCAAAACTTTAACAAAAGCCCGTACCGAGCTACTGAGCTTCTCTCCTCCAGAGTCTTCCACTGGAGTTTATCTATCATCTCCGCAACGCTTTCGCGATTACTAAATGATCCTGTGACGAAGAGCGCTGCCCTCCGTTGGATCCTCTCTATCTCCTCTATCAACCCCATCTGGTACGGATCCCATACTGCTGAGCAGTATTCAAGCAGTGGGCGAACAAGCGTACTGTAACCTACTTCCTTTCTTTTCGGATTGCATTTCGACTTACCTCTATTTCTCTTGCAGTATCATACCCCAGCCAAAGTGTCTTATGCAGAATAGAAGCTGAGGTACCATTCACATATACAAGTACGCACACACACACACACACACACACACACACACACACACACACACACAGACACGCACACACACACGTGTATATTTACCAAGTCAACTTAGTACCAAGTAAAATGCTGTTTTTTGTTCTAGAAAAAAAAGTGGTATATTTCTTACTCAACGTCGAAGAGGGAATTGTTCTTCCAATAAGTAACGGAAGAAACCATGAAGAAGAAGTTATATTCACGCACCATTTTCTTGAACTGGGTATATTTTATCACATGTCACTTTTAAGGTTTCAGCTATAGTTGTCTTTTTGTATACCTCTGTCTATATGAGTATTGTTAGTGGTACAGTCTGTAGCATACCGAAATAAACTGATGTTCAAGCCTAAAGGTCCCGTGACAATTATGGCAATTGTCCACAGTAGCACCCTCATATTTGGTCAGTTAGAGCGTGTGAGCACTGCCGTCCGAACAGAAGAAAAACGACGCAGTTAATTACATGCACTGTAGCAATTACCTCGCGTCAATGGCGCATAAAATGAGTGCACCTAGTAAATTTTACAGAACAGATTTTATCGAATGTATGATCATTAATTACTTCTAAATCTGATTTGTTAGTGACAGTTTACTACTTTATACTTTTTGCAGAGAGAAAGCGCAGCTTTAATGTCATCGGGAAACGGTTATTGCACTTTTCGGTCCTGTTTTCACGCTGAGTTCACAGATTCCTACATCGTCGTTCAGCGTAATTATACACGTAACTGTATTGGACTGGTTCTGGGAAATTACGCAGTCAGCCTAAGTGGCGAACGTAATTGATCGGAATTGTCAGATCACTAATGCGTGAGCAAATTGTTTATCTGAAAATAATGTTGGATTTTATGTGGTACGACATGCAATTCTGTAAAAATTTAGCAAGGAATATCTGTCACATAGAGGATACCAAAGTATAGAAGAACATTACGTGAGTAGGAATATTTATACAGTGTACGTTTATGCCCAATTACTTACAGTGCAGTGGTACCAGCATCATCAAGTGGTCAGAAGAACCAACCGATGAAACCCGATAGTGGGTCCTTAGTTCTGAATAACCGGTAATATTCAGTGTTTTTTCGGTCTCGGTTATAATAGGATTTTTTTAAATTTTTTACTGATAACCGAATAAAAAAAAAAAACGAACTATTGGTTAGCGTAGCGGCAGTGCTAAATTTTTCTGTGTTTAGCAAACTTTACTAATTTGCCTTGATTTGAAATTCTGCGTTATTATGGAAAATGGGAAAAGCGATCAATGCTTTTTTTACAACAACGCCGACAGAAACAAGCAACAAACATGTGACATAAGAAATGGCACAGCATTGCTGAGACAATAATGTCCCTGTTGCCGTGTGTCATGGTTTAGAAGTACGCGTGTAATGCGCAAGACTTGCCCTCACCTAGTCTACATGGCGGTGTTTCGCAACTCTAGGATAGAAATATTTTTACGTAGTGACGTAGCAATGAAATACAATGCTTCATTTCTCTTAAAATATTTAATATTTGTTTGCTATTTCTGTGGAATAATAAAGCAGAAAGCAAATTATGGTAATACTAAAAAAATATAAATTTCACAACAGTGTGTTCATAGTATAAAATAAAGACAGAAAATAGTTGATCTGCTGTATGTGTTTGCACAAAATTTCCTTATCTGCTTGTAGCCGTTCAAAGAGGGACAAATTAACAAATTAACACCAAGAACCTCAGTTATCTTTGTTTACCAGTGACTGTTCGTAATGCCTCAATAGTGGTGTGACTCCTGATCAAACATGATTTTTGAGTAGCGTTTCAAAAAATTAAAATCAGTAGATGAATATTGGTGATTTATTGCAGTCTTTATCCACTTCTCACTTTTCGAGAAAAGCAGTGAACGGTAGACACACTATGTTTTCTTTAATTTGCCAGATTAATTTGATGCTTTGATTCTATGTATCTTGAAACTCTGAGAGTCAAAATTTTTCAGACGTTGTTCGATTTCATTGTTTATTGTATGGAATAAAAGCAATAAAAAACCGAAAAATCTGTGGTTCCAGGACCAGTTTTTCTGAGCCATCAGATTAAACTGGCGTAGGAAAAAGCCGATATAATAGGAAAATGGTGGTTTCAGCGATAACTGCGTCCATAATTTCAGCCACATCCTCACCGCTTCTATTCATAAGTAGAATGAGGCAAAAGTAATTGTAATAATTTCTCAGTATATACTTTAACTGTAACTTATACTGTAATATTTTCACGCAGTTTATTCTGAAGTTAACGTGTTTTGGTTATGGCACTGCATCACGTTGCAAAAGTTTGTTAGAGTAAGGTACCCTATTTTGGAAGGTGTCCTAATTCCGAGTACATGGTATTTGCTCACTGGACAGTGCTACAGATGCGGAAACGAGCTGACGTGCTTCAGCCTTTCTAGAGCCCCGCTAACCGTCAAGAACATCAGCCACATTCTGTGCCGGCAGTTGATTATTTTCTTTATATCTTACATTTGGCGTTTTATTTTGCAGACACATTGTAAGCCTCACAGCTGTATGGAGATTTTGTGTTTAATTCATTGATAGTATATCATATCTAATGGAGCTTTCAATGCAGTACAAGAATCTTCAAAAAGGAGAAATCATCAAAGCACCCAAAAGGCCAGTTTGAATAGCTCAAACCTGGCTGATGTGAGTAGGTGATAAATAAAATCGACATGTGAGGTATCATCTGCTAAGGATACCGAAAGTTCTGTTTCCCCAGCCTCGATAGGTGGCGAAAACAGTACATGTGAAGAATTCGAAATGCATCTCTTGTTCTGTCCCGTACCAGCACGATAAATCTCGAGAAGATTGGATGTGAGTGAATACGATGTTTATGATGTTTGCACTGGGAACATGTACTGTGTGCAAGGACTGAAAGTGTGTGAATTCCTAAGGGACCAAACTGCTGAGGTCATCGTTCCCTGGACTTACACACTACTTCAACAAATTTATGTTAAAAACAAGATACACTACCGTGCTCGAGGGAGGACTCAAAACTCCAGCGGGAGGGGCCTCGCAATCTATGACATGACGTCTCTAACCACGCGGCTACCCCGCGCGGGTGTGCTGGGACTGAGACGCTCGTCTGAAAGACGTACATATGTGAAAACTGCAAATGATGGCTTCAATGTATTTATAAGTGTAGCATAATTGTAATTAAATTTGAATGTCTCAACATTATTTTTGGTACTTTTTTGTAATAAAACAGTAAGTTCAGTAAACTTTACCAAAGCCGTATACTTAAGGTTATTTTATTTTATTTCGAACGCAGCCAGTTTGGGCAATTCATTTTGCCATCTTCAGCTCCCATACTCTTTAGAATCAACGAGGTTACCGTATAGCTCCATAAAAGTGGGTACTGTGAATCCCAATCGTTGTGCAACTGATTCAAATAAAAGCGTATTAAACTGGTAAGTACCTACCAGCCGATGTCCCCTGTCCATAATGGACGGACAGAGACCAAATTTGAAAAATCTGACTTGCCGAATTTTGCTTTACACCATCCTCACCCCTTCCCCTTCTCTCCAGTCAGTTACATGGAAGTATTAAAAACATCTCTGTCCTCCTCCTCCTTCCACCCAAAAAGGCATGATAAGAAAATGATGTTTAAAAGTAACAACAAGCTACATTTCTGTGGAAGTCGAAAGTAGCTGCGTACATAATCATACTTTCAGAGTAATATTGCAGTGATTCCAAGGTGAAAGATATATATTGCACACATAAATGGTTTCAGTACATATCTTTGTATTTCATTTGTGAAATGCTATACTCCTTACAACATGTGACCCTTCTCTGTTTCATATGGCGAGTACCACACTATTTAAGCACCTGCCTGATTCGAAGTAATCGTTTCTCTCTGTGTTTCAGATGTGAAAAATATTGTATTCCTTAAACACATCTGTAACCTCTCTCATACAATGCAGTCATTTCTCTCTGTATTTCATACAAGTACTCTACTCCTTAAACACACGTATACTCTCTCTAATGCTACGTGTACGTTTCTTTCTGCATTTCATAATTATGGCAGAACTTTTGTACTCCTTATACACACATCCAGCCAGTCTCTCTCTCTCTCTCTCTCTCTCTCTCTCTCTCTCTCTCTCTCACACACACACACACACACACACACACACAGTGTGACCAGTAAATGGACGCTGAACGCTGAATGTTAAATCCTAAAACCTAAATGGTAAACGATAAAATCTAAATGGGTACACACATCACACATATACAAATATATCTCGTACATGTGATCTCTTTCTCTTTCTGTATTTCGTCTCTCTTTCTCTCTCTCTCTCTCTCTCTCTCTCTCTCTCTCTCATTCTCTCTCTCTAGTTCTCTACTTTTGTCTTATTATAATACGCTACTGAGAGACTGGAAGGAAAGAACAACAATACTTAAAAAGCATTCTTATAAAAGTTATTACAGGGACTTCCACAATTTACATTCATCTATTGCAAACAGTAGTAGCTGACAGCCGTTTGGTATTAGAATACTGCTTCAGATCCAAAAAACTCTAAAACCTAATGTCTAATACATAACGCATAATATACAATGCATAACACATAATGCATAATGTTTAACTCCTAATGCAAATTACCTCATGCCTAACACCTAATGCCTAAACACTGATTAGAGACACATACCTCTGGTGTAATATTAAAATGACACCAAGGCCAGAGATAAGCATTATATATGGAAACAGGCTTACTGACATATATTTCTGTAACCTAACCAACTCACAAGCTGACAGCAGATGTAAGTGTTCTTAGGCCTTGCACGCAGTAGCGAGTACACACACCCTATTTGTACAAATATATTTTAGATGTAGTCTCTGATATCCATCCTGTATTAAATACTATGTGAGACCCAGTAATGCCTAATGTAAAATGTGTGACTCCTAATGCATAATACCAAAGCTTAGTCTCTTCTTGTAAATATTTTTCTCTTTCTCGCTTACAAGAAACGTGCTGCATAAATTACACGGTTAGAAATAAATATAATATGACAGTGCAAGTAACCATGCATGAAAGAGTATAGGAATGAATGGTGATAAACAGCTCAGGTGATCTCTTATGGAAGTTGTTAGAGTGGCTCACCCTCACAATTGCCACCAACGAGAGGAAAACTTGCGTCTTCTCTCCAGATAGTTGATGATTTTCATGACTACGACCGTATGAACTGTTTTCTGCACCTACCTACATAATCAGTCTGTGGCATGTATCATCTTTTGCCCATATGTACGAGCGAGTAAACAAAATATTTTCACTTCATGAAAATGCACTGATATCACACAATGCGTCATACCTTATTACGTTTATTGATGTTTTAACATCATTCCTAGCCTGAGAATCTAATGTGCAACGAATAATATTTCTTGATAATACCACACATATTCTCTGGGGTTAAGGCATGTATGCGCATCAGTATTAGTGATATGCATCTGGTCTAGGATCGTAGAGCCCATTAGAGATTCTATGTATAACACCTTCCAACCAGGTGGAATCTGTGTTCATAGATTTCATTAAGTCATACTGATTTCCTAAGTAATTAATGAATTCGTGTACATTAAAGTAGGATTTCTTAATAGTCCCTAAAGAACTTAACCGAGATTTAGAAAGAAGCGTGTCTTCATGCATAAATTTTTAAGGAGACTATTGACGAATGTCAGGACTAGAGATGTTGTTTTCCGCTATTTATATTCCTTTCTGACACCTCAGGGTCTAGATTGATTACAAGAAGCAGCATCATGTCCATGCTTGTGTGTCCATAAAGCCCACCAATGCTGACATAGTGCACCGTGGCCCAACAATGGCGTAACGTTTCATCTTCTGTCAGCACCATCTCCGGACTCAGCAGCTAAGCCTGCAGTGGATGAGGTGCAGCTAATTTCACCAGCTCTATCCGGCTGTAGGTGATGCAACAACCATGACCCACTGCAAAAGCGCTGTGGCCTGTGTGGTGTCACCGCCAGACACCACACTTGCTAGGTGGTAGTTTAAATCGGCCGCGGTCCATGTAGTACATGTCGGACCCGCGTGTCGCCACTGTGATCGCAGACCTAGCGCCACCACCAAGGCAGGTCTCGTGATACGAGAGTGGACTCGACCCCAGTTGTACGAGAACCAAGCTACCGCCCAGTTGTACGCGAACCTAGCTATCGCCCAGTTGTACGAAGCCTTTCTCTCTCATTAGCCAAGAGACAGAATAGCCATCAGCTAAGTTAATGGCTACGAACTAGCAAGGAGCCATTTGTATCAGTGCCTATAGCTTACGAGTATTCAAGAGAGATGTATTCCAAGGAATCAATAAAAGATAAGTAAAAAGTATCTACATACTTTTCTTCTTATTCATTCATAAGTTCTCATGTTCCAGACTTCACGCTCGTCTGCTGTATGCCGTGCGTGCACTATCGGCCACAGCTTTAGTCTAGCATTCCTTTTCAGCAATCCACATCACGGTGTCGGTCCAGCTACCGACACTACAATTATTGGCGACGAGGGAAAAGTGACCTTTTTCTGCTTGCTTACATTTATTTCTGATTGCTTACATTTCATTGTGTCATGGCTTCGCCACAATCTCCAGATGTACTGTCCGAATTTTATCGCTTGCAGAATCAGCAGACGCAGGCGTTACTGGATGCCCTTGGACAGCTCGTCCAGGGTCAACGTGCGCTGCACACCGATGCGGCCGCCGCCGCTTCTTCGCTACCGCTGCCACTGAACGCTGTTGCACCTCCCTTTCGACCATACGTGGCAGCCGATGAGACCTGGCAAGAGTGGTCTCGTCAGTTCGCCTTTCACATGGCTGCCTACAGAATTCAAGGTAATGAGCGGCAGCCGTTTTTGCTTTCTTGTGTCGGTGTGTCCACATACCGTGTGATAGTGAAATTGTTTCCCCGCCGCGACGTAGCAACTTTGTCATACGAGGAAATTTTGTCTGCATTAGATGCCTATTTCAAAGAAACAGTTAATGTGGTTGCCAAACGGTATACGTTTTTTCGTACAAAACGTACGGCCGGTCAAACTAATAGGGAGTGGGTAGCAACATTGCAAGGACTTACTAGGGACTGTGCCTTTGAATGTGACTGTGGTCTTTCTTATTCAGATACAATGGTGCGTGATGCAATTGCACAGAACGTTTCTGATGTTCGCATACGGGAGCAAATTTTGAAACTAGTTAATCCCTCCCTTCAACAAGTGATAGACATATTGGATAGACAGGACACACTGGACTGTGCTCAGGAATCTTTTGAAACTTCGCCAGCCGTGTGTAACATTAACCGGCCCGCTGGACGCGCTGCGCGGCCCGGTAACCGGGCCTCGCGCACGGCGACACAGCGACCGCCGCGTGCTACGCCAGGTGTGCCGCGCCGGCACACAAATGTAGTGAAATCATGCCCGCGGTGTGCTACTAGACATTCGCGTGAACATTGTCCGTCACGCCAAGCTATTTGCTTTTTCTGCAATAAGAAAGGACATGTTCAAAGTGTTTGCCAGAAAAAGCTCAGATCAGACAGTCACAATCATTCCAGGCCCTTTGCTTCGCGCCGGAATCGAACCAAGGACACTCAGGCTCGTGGACCTTCGCCTATGGACATTCATGTCGTTAATTCCACTTCGTCCAGTGACACTTTCTCTAACAGTGACAGTGATCGTCCCACAAAAACTGTGCGTCGACGTCGCCGGAAATCACGTCAATTAGCAAGTGATTCTGTACCAGTGTCTGTTCCAATTGCACAAAACAGTCGCTCTTGTCGTCAGCAGGACAATAAACTTTTTGTGGACTTACACTTTGAAGGCAAAGTGATACCATTCCAGCTCGATACCGGAGCTGCAGTTTCATTGCTCAATCACGACACATACAAACAACTGGGCGCACCTCCGTTGCGTGCCGCAAATGTTAAGCTAACTACATATTCCGGACAGAAAATTCCTGTGTTAGGACAGTGCAGCCTTCTTGCAACATACAAGGGACAAACAAAACTTGTGTCATTTTACGTTCTTCGTTCTTCTTCTGCAGTGAACTTATTTGGTCTAGATTTATTTAAGTTGTTTAACATGTCTATTGTAAATCAGGTCCTATCTGTGAATCAGACTGTGCCTACAGACAGTGTTTCTCGGCTGTGTGACGAATTTGCAGACATTTTTGCACCGGGCTTAGGTTGCGCTAAAAACTATGAAGCACATTTAGAACTGAAGGTAAACGCGCAACCGAAATTTTTCAAGGCGCGCAATGTTCCCCACGCATTGCGTGATGAGGTCGCAAGAACGTTACACGATCTCGAATCACAGGGTGTAATTGAACGTGTGCAAGCTTCTCTCTGGGCCTCACCCTTAGTAATTTTGCCAAAACCTTCCGGAAACTTGAGACTTTGCGTGGACTTCAAGGCCACAGTGAATCCACAGCTAGTGACTGCTACTTTTCCTTTGCCCCGCCCGGAAGATCTTTTTGCTAAACTGTGCCCGGGAAAATATTTTTCAAAGTTGGACCTAGCCGATGCGTACTTGCAAATACCGGTGGACGACGAATCCCAGCGCGTATTGGTGGTTAACACGCATCTTGGATTGTACCGCTTCAAAAGACTGCCATTCGGGTGTGCATCCGCCCCTGCCTTGTTTCAGCAATATTTACAAACTGTTTGTGCGTCGGTCCCTACTGCAGCAAACTATCTGGACGATATAGTGATCTCCGGACAGACAGAAGAAGATCATCTTGCGAATTTACGAACATTATTTCAGGTCTTGCGGCAAAATGGTCTTCGCTTGAGGAAGGACAAATGTGTGTTTTTTGCTCGTGACTTACCATACCTGGGACATGTCATTAATGCCCAAGGCATACATCCGAGTCCAGAGCACCTCCGTGCCATACAAGACTTGCCGTCCCCTAAAAATCTGAAACAGCTACAGAGTGTGTTGGGTAAAATTAATTATTACCATAAATATGTGCGCAATGCCTCTTCCATTTCAGCTCCGCTTCATCGCTTACGCCGTAAAGGTGTTCCGTTCGTCTGGACGCCGGAATGTGAACGCGCCTTTCGCCAGTTGAAATCGGCGTTGCTTTCTAATACTTGCCTTACGCCATTCGATCCCCAGAAACCCCTTTTGTTGATGGTAGATGCATCGGATTTCGGGATCGGTGCTGTGCTTGCGCACAAAGTTGGCTCACATGATCGCCCTATTGCCTTTGCGTCCAAATTGCTCTCGTCTGCGCAAAGAAATTACTCACAGATAGAGAAAGAAGCTTTGGCTCTCGTGTTTGGTGTTACTAAGTTCCATGATTTCTTGTATGGTCGTCACTTTACCATCATCACAGACCACAAACCTTTGCAATCGCTTTTTCATCCGACCAAGCCTGTACCTCCACGTACAGCGCAGAAATTCATTCGCTGGTTTATTTTCCTCTCGCAGTACCGCTACGATATCTTGTATCGGTCCACTGCTAAGCACGGAAACGCCGATGCGTTGTCCCGTTTGCCTGTTGCTGAGGATAAAGCATTCGATTCTTCCGAACTTGCTTGCATGTTCATTGATTCGGAAACCGATGAAGTGGTCGAATCGTTTCCGATTGATTTTCGTCGTGTCGCTACAGCCACAGCTGCTGACCCTGTCCTTGCTACTGTTTTACGTTTTGTTGCTACGCAATGGCCTTTGTCAAAGTCTTGGATCGAGGATCCGTTGGTTCGCCGATTTTTTGCTCACAATGAGAGACTTTTTGTTCGACGTGGTATTTTGTTGTTGCGTTCTGATAATGATCAGTCCAGAGTCGTGGTCCCACGTTCGTTACAGTCCTCTGTTTTACGGCTTCTTCACCAAGGACATAGGGGTATAGTGCGAACGAAACAACTTGCTCGTCAGCACTGTACTTGGTTCGGAATCGATGCTGCGATTACGAATATGTGTTCTTCGTGCCCGGCGTGTGCCGAACAACAATCCGCACCGCCGCGGAAAGTCTTTGCGTGGCCGAAAGCCACTTCCCCTTGGCAACGCTTGCACATTGATTTTGCTGGTCCATTCTGGAATGCTCGATGGTTGGTTCTGGTCGACGCCTTCAGTAATTTTCCTTTTGTTGTCCGGATGTCTTCCACGACGTCCTCCGCCACCATCCAAGCGTTGTCTGCTATCTTTTGCATTGAAGGTCTTCCGCAGACTATGGTTTCCGACAATGGCCCACAATTCATGTCCGCAGAATTTCAGTCATTCTGCCAGGCCAATGGTATTCAACATCTGACATCCGCGCCGTTTTCGCCTCAGTCCAACGGTGCCGCTGAACGATTGGTCCGGATTTTCAAGTCACAGATGTTGAAATTGAAAGAGTCGCATTCTCGGGAGGACGCATTGTTGCTCTTTTTGTCTTCGTATCGCTCTCAGCCCCGAGATGGTCGCTCGCCGGCTGAGTTGCTCCACGGTCGTCCTCATCGCACCTTGATGTCTTTGCTGCATCCGCCGCATCAGGTTCCTGCGCAGCGGCAGACTCCTGCTTTTGCTCCAGGCGACGTTGTATTTTATCGCAACTATCGAGGTTCACGGCGTTGGCTCGCAGGGCGCATTCTTCGCTGCCTCGGCCGCGCGATGTATTTGGTTTTGGGGGCCTCTGGTGAGGTGCGTCGGCATCTCAATCAGCTGCGCCTCTGTCGTCGCTCGGGTTCTGCCGCTCCCCGTCTGCTTTCAGCGACGGTGCCGTCCGGTCAGCGCCCTGGGGACCCATCTACTGGCTCGCCTCATCCCCAGGTGTTACCGACGATGCCTTCCATTTTGCCCCATGGCGGCGCGCCGCCGCCGCCGCAGCAGCAGCAGCAGCAGCAGCCGCCGCCGCCGCCGACCGCATTCGACGCTTCGTTGCAGCCGCCAAGCGCCTCCCAGGGTCACGCGCCGCCGATCGCTTCCCGTGACCAGCTGTCCTCCGCCATGGAACGCCCGCCCGCTCCGGACCACATGACGTCATCGCGCGTCGGCTGCCCCGACGCAATGGAAATTGATCCTTCGGTCCCTCCTGTCTCTTTACGGGCGCATACACCACATGTTGACGTGCACCCTGGACTAGTTTTGCAGGCGTTTCCTAGCTCCCCTCGGACCGGATGGCCGGGTGCGGGTGGCACAGCCTCGCCTGTTGTTAGGCTCCCCACCTCATCGCATACGTCAACATGTGGTCCTCCCCACGGCGGGCGGAAGCCTTATTACACGACCGTTCGCCGATTTGCGGGGGAGGAATGTGGTGTCACCGCCAGACACCACACTTGCTAGGTGGTAGTTTAAATCGGCCGCGGTCCATGTAGTACATGTCGGACCCGCGTGTCGCCACTGTGATCGCAGACCTAGCGCCACCACCAAGGCAGGTCTCGTGATACGAGAGTGGACTCGACCCCAGTTGTACGAGAACCAAGCTACCGCCCAGTTGTACGCGAACCTAGCTATCGCCCAGTTGTACGAAGCCTTTCTCTCTCATTAGCCAAGAGACAGAATAGCCATCAGCTAAGTTAATGGCTACGAACTAGCAAGGAGCCATTTGTATCAGTGCCTATAGCTTACGAGTATTCAAGAGAGATGTATTCCAAGGAATCAATAAAAGATAAGTAAAAAGTATCTACATACTTTTCTTCTTATTCATTCATAAGTTCTCATGTTCCAGACTTCACGCTCGTCTGCTGTATGCCGTGCGTGCACTATCGGCCACAGCTTTAGTCTAGCATTCCTTTTCAGCAATCCACATCACGGTGTCGGTCCAGCTACCGACACTACAGCCTGCATATTATGTCCCATGGCTGAACGGAAGCTACAGTGGCGGCAGCTCAGCGCCTCATGCCTCAATGCATGCTGCCCTGATGTGGTGTCGAACCCAGACCATGTACACTATTCTAGACGCCATCCCAAGTGTCAAACCCTATGGTGGTACTGCCATACCGTTATCAGATTTTTTCAGTACAAAAGTGGGTACATATTTATACCCTCATTCGCTACACTTGTTTGAGCTATGGCAAACCTTGTGGCTCATAATTACTAAACACTTCCACATTGGCCACTGTGAGAAGGCTTCCGCCTTTTCCTGATTAGGTGCTGTTGTGTCAGCTATTTTCATACCTTTTGACGCTGGCTAACCTCACAACATGCAATGCCTTTGTTATATTTTGTAAGTCATAAGATCGGTGTTCACTTATGGCTGGCTCTGCTGTAATCTACGTACTTCCTAGGTTGAACATATCTGACTGAATGTGGTCGGTGTGCTACACTGCACTACCTCCAAACAAGACTTGGTCCATCAGGTCATCTTAACTAGACTATCCCTAACCACTAGAATGACAACCATGGCTGCTGGTCCAACTGGCGCTGGTAAACTCTTTCAAAATTACTGTTACCATAGAGTTCCCTTAAATACTGCCTATCCAAAGCCCCTTAGCTTTGTGGTCAACTGAAGTTATTTTTACAGTTCTCTCTACTGTCTCCTAGTCTCTGGGAATGCAGTGTCCCAAATGTTGAACAGTGATTGGATCTGAAGTTTGTCTTGTATTCCGCTTTTTGTACATATAAACAAGAACTGTACTTAACAGAGTGTCACTGCAGTAGGTGATACGACGATGGCCAATGTTGTTTTACTCCAGTACTGGCTCTGACGCTGTGTCAGTATGGCCAAGAAGTTTCGACCCTTCTGCTCACCAACAAATTTGTCTATGGACTATATTACATTGGGTCTCGTGGTCTGGTTTACCATAGTCAGAGTCACAGCAGGTAATATTTCCATGGCTACCTCTGGCCAGCGCAATCGAGGCTGTGAAATATTTAGATGGGTTGGCCCAAAAATTGTGGCAGGTAGATGGAGAGTAGGTCTCACTATTTCACAGCATATCCTACATATTAATAGCCTACTCCTGTCTAACTCTTTTTGTTCTCCTGAGTTTACCTGCATGAAATAACTTACGACTACTATTACTTTATCGAAGGTGGAGTATGACCAATCTGCCTCAACCAGCTTGGAAGTACAACTTAGTCCGAATCACCTACATCTAGCAATCCTTCTTCCCTTTCTGACCCACCACTCGTTTCACTGCGCCGGAATTCTGACACACACTCACTACCCTGTTTGGACAAGCTGTAATGTCACTCAACTTTTTCTGTTTCAAGTTTTGTGACTTATCTTCTGTAACCAGTAACAATCGTTGTAGGTTTACTCTGACGAACTTCTTTACATCCCCAACTTAAAACGTTAAGTGTGAACTACCTAACTTTTGGTACATGCCTATTTTCCAGCTGCTGGAAAGGAAAATGAGATGTACATATTTTCTCTATCGGTTCTTGCTTCTACAGTGAATAGGTTAAAATAATAGGGTACAATTGTTGACTAGGTCAGAAGACCATCCCTCACATCTTTGGTAGCTCTTTTTGCACTTCCTGTAACTCTTCCAGGTGCTGTCCTGGTGACAGCAAGTTCACTCGATAACGATGTGTTAGTATTTCTCTCTTTTTTCCTGTTTTCTTATTTCAGTAGATTTTTAGAGCAAAGGTACTTGTCTGAATATGAAGTGTTTTTCCTGTGATGAAGGAAAGGCTCATGTATATGAAACGTAAAGTCATGGTATTCAAGGTTGGAAGAAAGAAATTTAGCAATAAGTTATCGTTGTAAAGCAATATCTATCTTTCACCTGATATAATGCACTTGTATTTTACTTCATGACGTTCCCTCCTCCCAGCCACAGTCTATCAATGCATATATATTAATGAAAGGTACTTTGAGTGATAATAATCAAGCATTTTCATTCAAACATTGTGTCATAGTCTTTCATTATGTACCATGGTACCCTTGGATCGGGGGTCGATTTGGGGGAGAGACCATACTGCGACGTCATCGGTCTCATCGGATTAGGGAGGGATGGGGAAGGAAGTCGGCCGTGCCCTATCAAAAGAACCATCCCGTCATTTGCCTCAAGTGATTTAGGGATATCACGGAAAACTTTAAATCGGGATGGCCGGAAGCATGATTGAACTGTCGTCCTCCCGAGTACCCTTGGTATTGACAGGTTTTACTGTGAGAAGACAGGTGAGTTTTATTGTATAAACGGACATAAGTGGCTTGGGTGATATCTGCGTAGCTGACATTGCTCTCATCTCACCTGGATAAGTATGATTTGTAGCAATCTACTTGTCACGAAGTTCATGAATTCCGATTTTCCAGAGCGAATAATATTGGTTCACTTAAGATATTCCACACTCTCGTGGTCGTAAAAATAACAACCAAACAAAATTATTAATAAAGAGTGACGTCTCATATCTTATAGTAATTTCATTTGTAGACTCTTCTTCTCCTCAAGTCACCTTCTGTAAAAGGGAAAGTTAAACTGGCAACCACTCGTAAGGCCGTCAAATAGATTTCTATTATAATTTATAGAATTTTATTTCCGAACATGATTGTTTTGTGTCTGTTCGTTTCTGTTTCATGTTAGCCTACAATACGGATGTGTGGTATCGAACAGTTAACCTATGATATCTTTAAGATTAATAACTTACAAAAAAGTAAATGTAATTTGTTCAAAACTCGTAAAATCAAATGAACATATATAAAGCAGCAAGAAATAGAAATTGCTAAATTACTATAAAGACAACGCTGATAACGTCTACAACGTGAGAAAAGGCAATGTAACATTCATTTCACTGTAAAACAAAACTCCGCTTTCTGTAGTAGTAAAATCAATTTATTTGAGGCATATAAACTCCTGGAAATTGAAATAAGAACACCGTGAATTCATTGTCCCAGGAAGGGGACACATTCCTGGGGTCAGATACATCACATGATCACACTGACAGAACCACAGGCACATAGACACAGGCAACAGAGCATGCACAATGTCGGCACTAGTACAGTGTATATCCACCTTTCGCAGCAATGCAGGCTGCTATTCTCCCATGGAGACGATCGTAGAGATGCTGGATGTAGTCCTGTGGAACGGCTTGCCATGCCATTTCCACCTGGCGCCTCAGTTGGACCAGCGTTCGTGCTGGACGTGCAGACCGCGTGAGACGACGCTTCATCCAGTCCCAAACATGCTCAATGGGGGACAGATCCGGAGATCTTGCTGGCCAGGGTAGTTGACTTACATCTTCTAGAGCACGTTGGGTGGCACGGGATACATGCGGACGTGCATTGTCCTGTTGGAACAGCAAGTTCCCTTGCCGGTCTAGGAATGGTAGAACGATGGGTTCGATGACGGTTTGGATGTACCGTGCACTATTCAGTGTCCCCTCGACGATCACCAGTGGTGTACGGCCAGTGTAGGAGATCGCTCCCCACACCATGATGCCGGGTGTTGGCCCTGTGTGCCTCGGTCGTATGCAGTCCTGATTGTGGCGCTCACCTGCACGGCGCCAAACACGCATACGACCATCATTGGCACCAAGGCAGAAGCGACTCTCATCGCTGAAGCCGACACATCTCCAATCGTCCCTCCATTCACGCCTGTCGCGACACCACTGGAGGCGGGCTGCACGATGTTGGGGCGTGAGCGGAAGACGGCCTAACGGTGTGCGGGACCGTAGCCCAGCTTCATGGAGACGGTTGCGAATGGTCCTCGCCGATACCCCAGGAGCAACAGTGTCCCTAATTTGCTGGGAAGTGGCGGTGCGGTCCCCTACGGCACTGCGTAGGATCCTACGGTCTTGGCGTGCATCCGTGCGTCGCTGCGGTCCGGTCCCAGGTCGACGGGCACGTGCACCTTCCGCCGACCACTGGCGACAACATCGATGTACTGTGGAGACCTCACGCCCCACGTGTTGAGCAATTGGGCGGTACGTCCACCCGGCCTCCCGCATGCCCACTATACGCCCTCGCTCAAAGTCCGTCAACTGCACATACGGTTCACGTCCACGCTGTCGCGGCATGCTACCAGTGTTAAAGACTGCGATGGAGCTCCGTATGCCACGGCAAACTGGCTGACACTGACGGCGGCGGTGCACAAATGCTGCGCAGCTAGCGCCATTCGACGGCCAACACCGCGGTTCCTGGTGTGTCCGCTGTGCAGTGCGTGTGATCATTGCTTGTACAGCCCTCTCGCAGTGTCCGGAGCAAGTATGGTGGGTCTGACACACCGGTGTCAATGTGTTCTTTTTTCCATTTCCAGGAGTTTATTTTGGAAAAGTTAGTCATTTAAAGAATGTATAATTCGACTCTGATTATTGTACATTATAATTGAATAGTCTGTGGTGGTTTGGCGACATATTGTAAATTAACTAAACAGATACTGCTTTTAGTCTTGTTTTACAAATATTATTTTTGTTACTGCACACACTAACTTTACAGTTATAAGCACACTTTCATTTACTTTACTGATTCCAACGATGCTAATGCAAAGATAAATATGGTGATAAGGCAAAAATAGTCATATTGACTTCTTAAAATATCGATCCTTGGTTTAATATAAAATTATTTCAACAAGCATTTTTTACAAATTACATATAGAGTAACACTATTCAGCTCTTACACTAACATGACTAAACGTACCTAGGAATAATGTTATGCATCAGCCAAAACATCTTATCTACTGATGGACTGAGGCACAAAGTTTTACTTCTTCTCCAGAGCTGTTATATTACCTAAAAGAAGTGAATACTTGTTCTGGGTTTTCTCGGTTAATAATGGGAGTAGGGAGGTACACACCTGTTTTTAATTTCTAAAATTTCTAGCTGGGGCCATTTATTATGTATTTGTGGTTATCGTTAAGGCAACGTTCCGCAAACGCTGAATTATGCATCTTCAGTCTCCAGCTTCTGTGATGAGGGACGTCCATGTGGCAACACAAACGTGAATTTATGTGGTTGGACAATACAGCGAGGGAAACAGCGTCAGACATCATTTATAATACGTTTATGTGTCAAAAGAATAAGTTAGAACGTTAACTATTGGTTAAGGAGAGATCCTTAACCCGAAAAATGTCGATCTACTTTGCAGATAGATGTGTGAATTTATCTACATTATGCCTTTCAGATTCAGAAGAAAAGTTATTATCAGAAGGCCATAAAAACCCTCAAGACACGATAAGGAAACCTCAGGTCTTAGACCACCTAGGGATAGATCTGGAACTGGTCCTACAGAAATATATATTAACGAAGGTCAGTGTGTAGGAGGAATCAAGTAGGCGCAGAAACAACAACAACAACCGCTATATCGGAAGAACAACCAGTCATTAATTATGAAGGAACTTTAACCTAGGACTGAAAGCAGTAATGTGATGGCGATCTGGCAGATAAAGGAGGGACTGTAGTGCTGTTAAATAAAATATATTTCATAAACAAATCAGAAGAGTATTTCAAGTCAGTGCAGCTACAAAAACTACAGAAAGATACTACACCTAGTTACAATGACGAGGTTAATCAGGTAGCAAACAAGTGCTCCTACATCTCTTCTGAATATGCCTCTAAGAGCATTCTGCAAATGAATCCTAGGACACCACAGCAGTATGGTTAGCCTAAGCTCCACAAATCAGAAGTACCAATCCATCCAGTAGTATCCGCAATACAAGATCCACTACACAAGATTTTCAGGAGGATCACCACCATCTTGAAGAAGATAATGAATTTCAAAGGGAAATATAGCATGAACAGTTTAGATCCAGTTAACAAGTTATCAGATGTTATGGTTCCAGCCAATGCAAGATCATTTTATTTAAATGTGCATAGCTTGTTCACATGTATTCCAGTGAAAGACTGTGAAGATAGCGTATCACTATCATCGAATTCACGAAACGTCAATCCAGGACAGCTGAGCATCATTAGTACAATGGAATGTTGTTTCAATAAAAACTATTTCTATTTTCAAGGAAGCTAATTCCAGCAAGCCTCGCCTTTATCCCCCTTACTAACAGAAAAGTTCATGGACGAGTGGAGGACTGAAATTTCCTGGCAGATTAAAACTGTGTGCCGGACCTACAGTCGAACTCGGGACCTTTACCTTTCGCCGGCAAGTGCTCTACCATCTGAGCTGCCCAAGAACGACTCACGCCCCGTCCTCACATGTTTACTTCTGCCAGTACCTAGTCTCCTACCTTCCATACTTTACAGAAGCTCTCATGCGAACCTTGCAGAACCATCACAGCCACAAACAATGAATTTGCCCCCTACATAATTAGCTTAATTTTAAGTAATACGATGAAGAATGAGGTCAGGTCCCCACCGTTCAGAACGAAAAGCTCAGGCAAAGTTGCAAATAAATGCAGCAGATTACCTTTTATAGTGAAAACTTCAAATAGCATAACTAACATTTTGAAAGCAAAGTGCTTCTCTGTGCTTTTCTATGTCCCTCCGACAATTGGTAGTTCCTTGTTCAATGCAAAAGATAAACAACTTTACATCGCAAAAACTTGGGTTTATAAAATCATATGCCGTGAGTGTCACTCTTGCTGCAATGGACAGACGGGGAGGTCAATATGCACGAGGCTTAAAGGACATCACAGAAGCTGCGGGTTGAAGAGAGACCTGATTCAGTCTTTGCGGAACATTACCTTAACAATAATCTTAAGTACGTAATAGATGTACAAATCTTACACACAAAGGAAAAAGAGGCTAAATTCAAACAGTTAGAAATCTTAGAAATTAAAGAACAGATGTGAACTTCCGCACATCTTTTATTAAAAGACCAAACTCAGGTCAACCATTCACCTGCTAAAATCACAGCTCTGGGGTAAAAGTAAAACTTTGGGCCTCAGTCCATCAGCAGATAAAATGTTTTGACTGATGCATATCTTTATTTCTGTGTATGTTTAGTTACGTTAATGTAAGTGCTGAGTGATGTACTTCTATATGAATTTTGTCAAAAATTGTCACTAAAGTAATTTTACACTAGGTCGAAAATCGATACATTAAGATGCTGACATGACTATCTTCGCCTTATTTTCATCTTTATGCTTCCATTATCATCTTTGGAATTAGTAATGTACTGAAAAATGGGCGTATAAACCGAAACCTGTGTTGTGCTGTAACAACAATAAAATTTGTGGAGCAAGGCAATAAGGCAGTGTTTGCTCAGTTATTGCTCATTTTGGAAAATTCCCACAAGGTGGCGGATGTACACACTGTAGTTAAGTGCTTGCACCTTAGTGATGTGCAGCTGCCTTCCTTTGCGTGATTTTTTTTTTCATCACGATCGTGGAGGTACAAAAAGAAGGGATCTGTCATTTCGCCACATACTTGGAGCCGAAGTCCGCTACCTTAAGTAGCCCAAATTATTAGGTCCACCACATTTATATCTCCCTGGTTCACAGCAGTGACACTTCTCCATGATGTCAATCTGACGTTCCCGTCTCCAGTTTCGACCATTGGGGTATCTCCCGACTTCCGTGGTCATATTCCAAATAGACACTGGGACTGTGATTGAGTGGAGACGTTGTTGCCTCATCAAATATGCAAGGTTGCATCGTTTACAGGTGAATTAATGGAACCGACCTTAATCTAATGTTTAAGGGACTGACATTTCATTCCAAAATGGACCAGTTCAAGCAGTATTTTCATTGTGTACATGATTTATGATAAGCTGTTTACTTTTGTTCTTTCCAGTGTTTTTCAGAGCCTTCGAAACCGCAAACATTCGAACATCCGAGCCACACTGTCAACGGCACACAGCTAAGTGATTACGCTGAATCTTGGCGCAGAATCTTATGCCCTAAATTTCTCTCATCGTAGTTATTCTTTGATCACATTTCCTCCTTCTTTTTAAGATTCTGCCTAAAAAAGCTGGAGACAGCGGTCATTAGTGTAGGATTGTATGAATGTGTGCCATTTATTTCTTTTCAGAAGAAACCTTTACCCGAAATCTTATGTGGTTACTCTGTTTGTTTATTCTGGTGCACTGTGTGTGAGTAATAATGTATCCGCTTCACAGTTTACTTTTCCCTCTTGAAGATTATTCTAAGAATCCTCTGGATTTTAACAGGAACTATGATGTACATAATTAGAATACCAGAGGAAAAAGATGTTCATTACGTCACATTAAGTTTGTCTGAAGCACAAACAAGGGTTCACAATATTGCATCCAAAAGTTTTGATCACTCACACAGTGATATAAACTGTCTGACAGACAACAAAGTAAAATTTGAAACTAAAGACGCTTCTCTTTAAGAACTCATCCTATTCCTCAAATGATTATCTATTACTGTAATGCGTAACTACTAATGGGTAGGAATTACTGATTGTCATCGATCTGTTTTTAATTAAAAAACAAAAAGCAGAGAGGCACAGTTACGAAAATGTTTGATATTAATATAAAATTACTCGTTCCATGTCATTGCGATCAATCGTCCAAATAATACATGGAATACGAAATTAACTAAGTAAGTGACTATTGGTACATCGCAAGGAATGATGTGAACTTCCATAAAATTCAAATGTGAAATAAAGCACAAGATCAAAGTATACATACATTCAAATAATGAAATGTTTGGGTATTCCAGAAAAATTTACCGAGTTACTAGCAAGAATTATTCCCGGAAAAGAAGCAAACAGGTTGCTGATGGAAAGACAGGTCTATGTGATACAAGGTTGGGCTATCATAGCTAAAAATGATAGAAATGGAAGTCAAAAATATATGCATTTTGTAGGGTAAGCGTTTGAGACCATTCCTTTAATCACAAACGTATTATTTCACAATCCCGGAAAAAATTATCTAAAAAATTATATCGCTTTTCTATCCCATAAATTTCTGTTATTGTGGACACACTAAATAAAGTGTCATGGGTAAGATTTCAAAGTCAGAAGATGTATCACCTAAAGTCCAACTAATGCACTGACAGTCTAACAAAACAAGAACTCAGTTCTGCAGCTCTATTTCTTTGACATTTCAGTTATCGGTCACTTTGATGGCCTGAACAGAATACTATAGCAAGCCTTACTAATTTACTCACGGTTCAGGTTTATGGTTTGGCGAATAACAGCTGGGTAACTTTTTTGCAACTGTGAACATAAAAAATGTTGTACATATAGTCCCCCATTCGGATCTCCGGGTGGTGACTACTCAAGAGGACGTCATTATCAGGAGAGAGAAAACTGGCGCTCTACGGATCGGAGAGTGGAATGTCAGATCCCTTAATCGGAAAGGTAGGTTAGAAAATTTAAAAAGGGAAATGGATTGGTTAAAGTTAGATATAGTGGGAATTAGTAAAGTTCGGTGGCAGGAGGAACAAGACTTTTGGTCAGCTGAATACAGGGATATAAATACAAAATGAAATAGGGGTAATGAAGGAGTAGGTTTAATAATGAATAAAAATATAGGAGTGTGGGTAAGTTACTACAAAAAGCATAGCGAACGTATTATTGTGGCCAAGATAGACATGAAGCCCACGCCTACTACAGTAGTACAAGTTTATATGCCAACTAGCTCTGCAGATGATGAATAAATTGATGAAATGTATGATGAGATAAAAGAAATGATTCAGGTAGTGAAGGGAGAGGAAAATTTAATGGTCACCAGTGACTGGAATTGCAGGGTCGGGAAAGGGAGAGAAGGAAACAAAGTAGGTCAATATGGATTGGGGGAAAGAAATGAAAGAGGAAGCCGTCTGGTAGAATTTTGCACAGAGCATAACTTAATCATAGCTAACACTTGGTTCAAGAATCATAAAAGAAGGTTGTATACTTAGAAGAATCCTGGAGATACTAGAAGGTTTCATACAGATTATATAATGGTAAGACAGAGATTAAGGAACCAGGTTTTAAATTGTAATATATTTCCAGAGGCAGGTGTGGACTCTGATCACAATCTATCGGTTATGAACTGTAGATTAAAACTGAAGAAACTGCAAAAAGGTGGGAATTTAAGGATATGTGACCTGGATAAACTGACTAAACCAAGGGTTGTACAAAGTTTCAGGGAGAGCGAAGGGGAACAAATGACAGGAATGGGGGAAAGAAGTACAATAGAAGACGAATGGGTAGCTCTGCGGGATGAAGTAGTGAAGGCGACTGAGGATCTAGTAGGTAAAAGGACGAGGGCTAGTAGAAATCGTTGGGCAACAGAAGAAATATTGAATTTAATTGATTAAATTAGAAAAAATAAAAACGCAGTAAATGAGGCAGGCAGAAATGAGATCGACAGGAAGTGCAAAATGGCTAAGCAGGGATGGCTAGAGGACAAATGTAAGGATGTAGAGGCTTATCTCACGAGGGGTAGGATAGATACTGAATACAGAAAAATTAAAGAGACCTTTGGTAAAAAACAGATTCACTTGTATGAATATCAAGAGCTCAATGGAAACCCAGTTCTAAGTATAGAAGAGGATGTAGATGAAGATGAAGTGGGAGTTTGAAGAGTTTGACAGAGCAGTGAAAGACCTGAGTCGAAACAAGGCCCCGCGCGTAGACAACATTTCATTGGAACTACTGACGGCCTTGGGAGCGCCAGACCTGACAAAACCCTACCATCTGATGGGCAAGATGTATGAGACAGGCGAAATACCACCAGACTTCAAGGAGAATATAATAATTCGAATCCCAAAGAAAGAAGGTGTTGACAGATGTGAAAATTACCGAACTATCAGGTTAATAAGTCACGGCTGCCTAATACTAACGCGAATTCCTTACAGACGAATGGAAAAACCAGTAGAAGCCGATATTGGGGAAGATTAGTTTGGATTCCGTAGAAATGTTGGAACACCGGAGGCAATACTGTCTCTACGACTTATCTTAGAAAATAGATTAAGGAGAGACAAACCTACGTTTCTAGCATTTGTAGACTTTGAAAAGCTTTTGAGAATGTTGACTGGAATACTCTGTTTCAAATTCTAAAGGTGGCAGGAGTGTAATATTAGTAATTTTCGCCTCACAAACATTAATATACGCTCAATAGTAAACGCCTGATGGCCTAAAGTTATCGAACAATTGTCAAGTAAAAGAAATGAACCATCGCATAGCAGCGACAGAATCAATTATTCTTTATCTTTGCCGTTCTTGCGCGGTGCCAGTAAAGCTCTATGTACATGTATCGATTAATGGTATAACAAAGAATTCTGTTGTTTCTAGACAAATGAGGCTTTAGGCGCCTCACCCTTTACTGTTTGTATTCCATGAGAGGCGGACGCGGACTTGCTGCGTTCCGCAACTGTATTTTATATTCCATGTGTAAATATTGAGTGAAAATGCTAAATGTTATTTCTTTTTCAATCAGAAAGCATGTAGTTTCTGGTAACTGATTACGAACAGACAGCATCAAGAGGACATTTTGACTGTTACATATAAAGTATTTAACCACTATGGTCATCTATTGTAATTTAATATGAAAAGGTACGTAGCATTAAAAAAACGTGTGTTAAAGATAAGTGCGCTTATTTTCGTAAATTAACCTTGATGATTCCATCTCCTTATTTAACTGAATGATAATTATTTTTGTGTTACTTCATCATCAGAAATTACGATCACGCTGATGGGCCGAACGCAGCATGAGGCAGAAGGAACATTATCGTTTTCCTATTATTTCTGAACCAACTTTCTTTGTGTAGTGTTGCATTTCTTTTAAAGTCTATAAATCTTCTGGTCCCTTAGTGTTGATCCGGGTATGACTACATCGCGACTATAAAAATGCACAGAAATGATAATGTTTCTTCCGAACGATCTCAAATATATATATCAATATGCTGCTCTTATTCAGGTATTTAATGGTCAACGTATGTTATTATAATAGCGTAATAAATCCCTGATTCTGTTGCCAAGTGGCCCACCAAAATATTCACTTTTTCGACATTAAAAAAAAAGTAACAGTTCTTTTTATTTTCGTCCCCCAAGACCAACGCTACACTTGGCGCCCGAACAGGGACTTGATCAAAAATCATTTCATGTATGTGTTTAAAAATTTTTCAGTGATTGTTCCAGTAATTGTTTCATTTTTTTTCATGTTGATGCAATTCAACCGAGAAAGAGAAGTGGGAAAACCTTTTAATTAATTCAGAAGAATGATTGATGAAATTACCAGAAAAACGCGAGTATTCATCCGTATCACCATCAAGACAGCCATAGTAAGTTAAATTTTTATACGCAGTAGCCAAGCTTTCGTAGTGACGTAGCGTCTTTCGAGTTGATCAGAACGTAAACCTGTCTTTCCTTGCCTTGAAACAGCTTTATTTCAATTTGTCCATAGTCCATTTTTATGTAGTTAAATTCAGTGAAAGTGTACCATTGTTGCCAGTGCAATAAAAAAATGCGATATGGCGGATAACTACGCTCAAAACTGGTAAAACGTGTGATATTTCATTTGTTTGTAATTAGTAGGAACCATCTTGTCTTCTTGGCGTACATGAACGTCAGTTGTTACCCAGAGTTAAAATTTCATCTTAGGTCCCAGTAAGCCATAGCACTACGTCACAGACAAACGACTGACCGCAGTGACTAACAATATCTGTAGCATTTAGACGTTTGACAAATAATTCATGAACATGGCTGACGGTAAACAGCGCACACAAACAAAACCAGACGACAGCGGTGATGCGAATGGACCTCACTATCCATTACGATCACGCGCGATAGGTACACGAGCGGAGGCAGAAGCAGCCTCGACCGAAGTTTTAGAAGACGGTCCTAGTGTGCAAACTATTCCCGCTTTTGAAAAAAATGACTTGGCCGCAATGATCGAAGCAACAATGGAACGCAAGTTCGAAAGTCAAAGACAGAGAGAAGCGCAAAGACAGGAACGTGAAAAGCAGGAACAATTAGATGAAAAGGACCGCGAAGAAAAAGAGAAGGCCGAAAGACGGGATAATAAAAATCAGGTCCTTACAAATCTGTGCAACTCAGTAAAAGCAGACATAAATTCAGTAAAAACAGAAATAAATTCGGTAACAACAGATCTGCAAACGGAGATAAATGACCTAAATACACGGTTAAATTCGGTAAAGGCCGAACTAAAGGCAGACATAACAGCTGATTTAAATACCCTGTTGGGTAATGTCCAAAGCCAAATCAGTAGTCAGATCACGACCACTGGCTAGAAATTGACACACAAGTAGAGTCAAAAATAGAGGATATTTCAGAATGGTTAGATGAAAAAATCGAAGCAGCCAAGGGAGAAATAAATTCAAAAGTGATGGAATATCAAAAACAAGCTGCGACCTTAAAAGAAGATTATACTGCAATCTCTGATGAGGTCAAAGGAGTTAAAACCGCAGTAGACACGATCGAGAATGTTGTTGATGATCTTTCCAAACAGATTGAGACTCTTAATGTAGAGGATCAAATAAAGAATACTGTTAAGGCACATGCTGAAGCATTGTCTGACCACTACCAAGTGTCGATTAAAAACAAAGACGGATTCATAGAAAACAAGGTCAAGAACGAACTCAGGGAAACTGTCAAAAACGTGACCTTTGAAATATTGGCAGCCCCTGGAAAAACGGGAGACATGGTCAAGTCAGAATTAGGCCAGACATGAGGAACGTTAGCTCAAGATTTACCTGAATGGCGTCAACAGATAGTTGATGAAGTTCGTACACTAAAATGTCAAGTTGAAAATTTCCCACCTCCCATGTCAGGAGACTGGAATAATTCACCACGAAGTATTGAACAACAGCAGGTACATTACCGTTCACCACTTGATAACGCTCAAACTCATAGTTCTATAGAAGCACGAGTTAACCAGAGTGCCAGCCAACCCACTTTTGTCAGTTTGATGCAGGAGGAAAGCGTGATCAAACATCGTATTTTTCCGACCTTTCACCCACAGAAAAGAGAAATTCATCCTATAGTGTTCCTCCGAAATTTTTCAGGAATTTTCCCGAATAGCTGGAGTGACCGCCAGCGAATTCAATTCGTTAGTGGATTTATCGTAGGCGATGCTGCCTTATGGGGTACCGAAATGGTTGACTCTTGTAAAAGTTACAAAGAGTTTGGACAGATGTTTTTAGCTAGATTCTGGAGTTCTGGTGTGCATCAGCGCCTGAGAAAAGAGGTTTACATCGCCGAAGTGTTTAACAGTAAGCGCGGTAGTTTGAGAAGATATTTTGAAAAATATTTAGCGAAAATCAAGTTCTGGGATTCGCCGATCACTGCCAAAGACGTTATTATGATTCTAAAAACTAAGCTACCGATTGCGATCAGAGAAAAGTTAGTAAACGTGTCTGAGGACGATACGGACACTTTCTTATCTGTGTTAGACTCGTTAGATCTGATTTACGAGGACGCTAGAGTTGATGTTGGCAACGCCCACTTCAGTGCAGGCGGCCAGCACAATACAGAATACGCGGGCAACAATGGTGGCCGAGCGAAAGCGCGTCACAGCGACAGCCAGTACCAACCCCACAACGGTTTCAACTCCCCCCATGAATCATGGACCTTACCGTTGGTGGGGAGGCTTGCGTGCCTCAGCGATACAGATAGCCGTACCGTAGGTGTAACCACAACGGAGGGGTATCTGTTGAGAGGCCAGACAAACGTGTGGTTCCTGAAGAGGGGCAGCAGCCTTTTCAGTAGTTGCAAGGGCAACAGTCTGGATTATTGACTGATCTGGCCTTGTAACAATAACCAAAACGGCCTTGCTGTGCTGGTACTGCGAACGGCTGAAAGCAAGGGGAAACTACAGCCGTAATTTTTCCCGAGGGCATGCAGCTTTACTGTATGATTACATGATGATGGCGTCCTCTTGGGTAAAATATTCCGGAGGTAAAATAGTCCCCCATTCGGATCTCCGGGCGGGGACTACTCAAGAGGATGTCGTTATCAGGAGAAAGAAAACTGGCGTTCTACGGATCGGAGCGTGGAATGTCAGATCCCTTAATCGGGCAGGTAGGTTAGAAAATTTAAAAAGGGAAATGGATAGGTTGAAGTTAGATATAGTGGGAATTAGTGAAGTTCGGTTTCAGGAGGAACAAGACTTCCGGTCAGGTGACTACAGGGTTATAAACACAAAACCAAATAGGGGTAATGCAGGAGTAGGTTTAATAATGAATAGGAAAATAGGAATGTGGGTAAGCTACTACAAACAGCATAGTGAACGCATTATTGTGGCCAAGATTGACACGAAGCCCACACCTACTACAGTAGTACAAGTTTATATGCCAACTAGCTCTGCGGATGACAAAGAAATTGAAGAAGTGTATGATGAAATAAAAGAAATTATTCAGATTGTGAAGGGAGACGAATATTTAATAGTCATGGGTGACTGGAATTCGAGTGTAGGAAAAGGGAGAGAAGGATACATAGTAAGTGAAATGGATTGGGGGACAGAAATGAAAGAAGAAGCCGCCTGGTAGAATTTTGCACAGAGCACAACATAATCATAACTAACACTTGGTTTAAGAATCATGAAAGAAGCTTGTATACATGGAAGAACCCTGGAGATACTAAAAGGTATCAGATATATTATATAATGGTAAGACAAAGATTTAGGAACCAGGTTTTAAATTGTAAGACATTTCCAGGGGCAGATGTGGACTCTGACCACAATCTATTGGTTATGACCTGTAGATTAAAACTGAAGAAACTGCAAAAAGGTGGGAATTTAAGGAGATGGGACCTGGATAAACTAAAAGAACCAGAGGTTGTACAGAGATTCAGGGAGAGCATAAGGGAGCAATTGACAGGAATGGGGGAAATAAATACAGTAGAAGAAGAATGGGTAGCTTTGAGGGATGAAGTAGTGAAGACAGCAGAGGATCAAGTAGGTAAAAAGACGAGAGCTAGTAGAAATCCTTGGGTAACGGAAGAAATATTGAATTTAATTGATGAAAGGAGAAAATATAAAAATGCAGTAAATGAAACAGGCAAAAAGGAATACAAACGTCTCAAAAATGAGATCGACAGGAAGTGCAAAATGGCTAAGCAGGGATGGCTAGAGGACAAATGTAAGGATGTAGAGGCCTATCTCACTAGGGGTAAGATAGATACCGCCTACAGGAAAATTAAAGAGACCTTTGGAGATAAGAGAACGACTTGTATGAATATCAAGAGCTCAGATGGAAACCCAGTTCTAAGCAAAGAAGGGAAAGCAGAAAGGTGAAAGGAGTATATAGAGGGTCTAAACAAGGGCGATGTACTTGAGGACAATATTACGGAAATGGAAGAGGATGTAGATGAAGATGAAATGGGAGATACGATACTGCGTGAAGAGTTTGACAGAGTACTGAAAGACCTAAGTCGAAACAAGGCCCCCGGAGTAGACAATATTCCATTGGAACGACTGACGGCCGTGGGAGAGCCAGTCCTGACCAAACTCTACCATCTGGTGAGCAAGACGTATGAAACAGGCGAAATACCCTCAGACTTCAAGAAGAATATAATAATTCCAATCCCAAAGAAAGCAGGTGTTGACAGATGTGAAAATTACCGAGCTATCAACTTAATAAGTCACAGCTGCAAAATACTAACACGAATTCTTTACAGACGAATGGAAAAACTAGTAGAAGCCAACCTCGGGGAAGATCAGTTTGGATTCCGTAGAAACACTGGAACACGTGAGGCAATACTGACCTTACGACTTATCTTAGAAGAAAGATTGAGGAAAGGCAAACCTACGTTTCTAGCATTTGTAGACTTAGAGAAAGCTTTTGACAATCTTGACTGGAATACTCTCTTTCAAATTCTAAAGGTGGCAGGGGTAAAATACAGGGAGCGAAAGGCTATTTACAATTTGTACAGAAACCAGATGGCAGTTATAAGAGTCGAGGGACATGAAAGGGAAGCAGTGGTTGGGAAGGGAGTAAGACAGGGTTGTAGCCTCTCCCCGATGTTGTTCAATCTGTATATTGAGCAAGCAGTAAAGGAAACAAAAGAAAAATTCTGGGTAGGTATTAAAATTCATGGAGAAGAAATAAAAACTTTGAGGTTCGCCGATGACATTGTAATTCTGTCAGAGACAGCAAAGGACTTGGAAGAGCAGTTGAATGGAATGGACAGTGTCTTGAAAGGAGGATATAAGATGAACATCAACAAAAGCAAAACAAGGATAATGGAATGTAGTCTAATTAAGTCGGGTGATGCTGAGGGAATTAGATTAGGAAATGAGGCACTTAAGGTAGTAAAGGAGTTTTGCTATTTGGGGAGCAAAATAACTGATGATGGTCGAAGTAGAGAGGATATAAAATGTAGGCTGGCAATGGCAAGGAAAGCGTTTGTGAAGAGGAGAAATTTGTTAACATCCAGTATTGATTTAAGTGTCAGGAAGTCATTTCTGAAAGTATTCGTATGGAGTGTAGCCATGTATGGAAGTGAAACATGGACGATAAATAGTTTGGACAAGAAGAGAATAGAAGCTTTCGAAATGTGGTGCTACAGAAGAATGCTGAAGATTAGATGGGTAGATCACATAACTAATGATCGTCCGCCGCTCGTGGTCTCGCGGTAGCGTTCTCGCTTCCCGAGCACGGGGTCCCGGGTTCGATTCCCGGCGGGGTCAGGGATTTTCACCTGCCTCGAGATGACTGGGTGTTTGTGTTGTCCTCATCATTTCATCATCATACAGGAAAGTGGCGAAATTGGACTGAGCAAAGATTGGATAATTGTACGGGCGCTGATAACCACGCAGTTGAGCGCCCCACAAACCAAACATCATCATCATCATCACATAACTAATGAAGAGGTATTGAATAGGATTGGGGAGGAGAGAAGTTTGTGGCACAACTTGACCAGAAGAAGGGATCGGTTGGTAGGACATGTTCTGAGGCATCAAGGGATCACCAATTTAGTATTGGAGGGCAGCGTGGAGGGTAAAAATCGTAGAGGGAGACCAAGAGATGAATACACTAAGCAGATTCAGAAGGATGTAGATTGCAGTAGGCACTGGAAGATGAAAAAGCTTGCACAGGATAGAGTAGCATGGAGAGCTGCATCAAACCAGTCTCAGGACTGAAGACCACAACAACAACAACAACGGTTTCAAAAATAAACACACTACGTACTCCAACAGCAAATACAAAAATAAGTACAATAACGGCCACAAATACAATCCAATATACACTCCTGGAAATTGAAATAAGAACACCGTGAATTCATTGTCCCAGGAAGGGGAAACTTTATTGACACATTCCTGGGGTCAGATACATCACATGATCACACTGACAGAACCACAGGCACATAGACACAGGCAACAGAGCATGCACAATGTCGGCACTAGTACAGTGTATATCCACCTTTCGCAGCAATGCAGGCTGCTATTCTCCCATGGAGACGATCGTAGAGATGCTGGATGTAGTCCTGTGGAACGGCTTGCCATGCCATTTCCACCTGACGCCTCAGTTGGACCAGCGTTCGTGCTGGACGTGAGACGACGCTTCATCCAGTCCCAAACATGCTCAATGGGGGACAGATCCGGAGATCTTGCTGGCCAGAGTAGTTGACTTACACCTTCTAGAGCACGTTGGATGGCACGGGATACATGCGGACGTGCATTGTCCTGTTGGAACAGCGAGTTCCCTTGCCGGTCTAGGAATGGTAGAACGATGGGTTCGATGACGGTTTGGATGTACCGTGCACTATTCAGTGTCCCCTCGACGATCACCAGTGGTGTACGGCCAGTGTAGGAGATCGCTCCCCACACCATGATGCCGGGTGTTGGCCCTGTGTGCCTCGGTCGTATGCAGTCCTGATTGTGGCGCTCACCTGCACGGCGCCAAACACGCATACGACCATCATTGGCACTAAGGCAGAAACGACTATCATCGCTGAAGACGACACGTCTCTATTCGTCCCTCCATTCACGCCTGTCGCGACAACACTGGAGGCGGGCTGCATGATGTTGGGGCGTGAGCTGAAGACGGCCTAACTGTGTGCGGGACCGTAGCCCAGCTTCATGGAGACGGTTGCGAATGGTCCTCGCCGATACCCCAGGAGCAACAGTGTCCCTAATTTGCTGGGAAGTGGCGGTGCGGTCCCCTACGGCACTGCGTAGGATCCTACGGTCTTGGCGTGCATCCGTGCGTCGCTGCGGTCCGGTCCCAGGTCGACGGGCACGTGCACCTTCCGCCGACCACTGGCGACAACATCGATGTACTCTGGAGACCTCACGCCCCACGTGTTGAGCAATTCGGCGGTACGTCCACCCGGCCTCCCGCATGCCCACTATACGCCCTCGCTCAAAGTCCGTCAACTGCACATACGGTTCACGTCCACGCTGTCGCAGCATGCTACCAGTGTTAAAGACTGCGATGGAGCTCCGTATGCCACGGCAAACTGGCTGACACTGACGGCGGCGGTGCACAAATGCTGCGCAGCTAGCGCCATTCGACGGCCAACACCGCGGTTCCTGGTGTGTCCGCTGTGCCGTGCGTGTGATCATTGCTTGTACAGCCCTCTCGCAGTGTCCGGAGCAAGTATGGTGGGTCTGACACACCGGTGTCAATGTGTTCTTTTTTCCATTTCCAGGAGTGTATAATTCGTCACCACCTCAGTACGAAAATGCACATTGTAACACACAGCCCCAGCAATATGGAAACACGCAACCGATCAACGGTAATTATCAAAACGATCAGTCTTACGATTCAAATCGTCAGTGGAAAAGAAATAAATGGCATAATCAATGTGGAGACCAATGTACACCTTTCAGTAACGGTTACAATCAACACAAGCCACAGCAAAATACCTTTCAGCCACAAAATTTTCACTTCACGCAACAAGCGTACGGACCTTCGGGAAGTCTGAAGCCTAAACGCCCGCATAATACGCAAATTTATTACGCGCAAGCGAATACGCCAGGACAACAAGAGCCATTTCCAACCGAGTTCGTACCACAAAACCAACACCAATTCCAGACGTATATTATTATAATAGCGTAATAAATCCCTGATTCTGTCGCCAAGTGGCCCACGAAATATTCACTTTTTCGACATTAAAAAAAAAAGTAACAGTTCTTTTTATTTTCGTCCCCCAAGAGCAACGCTACACTGGGTAAAACACATGGAGCGAAAGGCTATTTACAATTCGTACTGAAACCAGACGGCAGTTGTAAGACTCGAGGGTCATGAAAGGGAAGCAGCGATTGGGAAGGGAGTGAGACAGGGTGTAGCCTCTCCCCGATGTTATTCAATCCGTATATTGAGCAAGCAGTAAAGGCAACAAAAGAAAAATTCGGAGTAGGTATTAAAATTCATGGAGAAGAAATAAAAACTTTGAGGTTCGCCTATGACATTGTAATTCTGTCAGAGGCAGCAAAGGAATTGGAAGAGGAGTTGAATGGAATGGACAGTGTCTCGAAAGGAGGATATAAGATGAACATGCACAAAAGCAAAACGAGGATAATGGAATGTAGTCGAATTAAGTATGGTGATGCTGAGGGAATTAGATTAGAAAATGAGGCACTTAAAGTAGTAAATGAGTTGTGCTACTTGGGAGCAAAATAACTGATGATGGTCGAAGTACAGAGGATATAAAACGTAGACTGGCAGTAGCAAGGAAAGCGTTTCTGTAGAAGAGAATTTTGTTAACATTGAGTGTAGATTTAAGTGTCAGGAAGTCGTTTGTGAAAGTATTTTGATGGAGTGTAGCCATGTATGGAAGTGAAACATGGACGATAAATAGTTTGGACCAGAAGAGAATACAAGCTTTCGAAATGTGGTGCTACAGAAGAATGCTGAAAATTCGATGGGTAGATCACATAATTAATGAGGAGGAATTGAACAGAACTGGGGAGAAGAGGAGTTTGCTGCACAACTTGACAAGAAGAATGGACCGGTTCGGAGGACATGTTCTGAGGCATCAAGGGATCATAAATTTAGCACTGGAATGCAGCGTGGAGGGTAAAAATCGTAGAGGGAGACCAAGAGATGAATACACTAAGCAGATTCAGAAGGATGTAGGTTGCAGTAAGTACTGGGAGATCAAGAAGCTTGCACAGGATAGAGAAACATGGAGAGCTGCATCAAACCAGTCTCAGGACTGAAGACCACAACAACAACACACGATTTTAAGGTTGTCATATGTTTTTCTCTATTGTAAATAGTTCGCCTCTGCTGTACTGGGCGAAAGATGAATGAGTGGACCGTAGGAAAAGTGAATAATTTCCTTGACTCTGTGCTTAGTTTTATCTGTTGTTTACTTGTTAGTCAGTCAGAGCTGAGATATTCTAATATGAGGCATAGCAGCGTGCAGTTACGTTTTTCAAAGAATGAGATCTGTTTTCTTTGTGTTTACGATTAGCTATCTAGAACACTTCATAATGAAGATAAAAAACTGACATATAACATTTTCTTGTTCTTATAGTAATGAAGATTTTGGGAGAATCTGAAATGTATGGTAGTAATTTTCATAATGTAGGAATTTTGTAATTGTTACAGTTTTCTTATGATGTGCTGTCTTGTCCTCAACAATCAAAGTTAGATTCCTCAAAAATGATTTTCTTCCAAGTAAAACTAACCTCCAAGGATTATACGGGTAGTAAAGATTTGAAACTGTGTCGTTTGTGCATTGTACCTTACACCTTACGAAGCATCCGACTGTCTCTAAGAAATGAATTTTGGGTAGATTGTTTATCTTTGTATTGGTTTGTATTTGCTTTCAAGAGCATCAGTAATCCAGACACTAAAGCATCATGCTGAGCAAGAGGTTCCGCGACTACACTGGTCGTGCTGTTTGATTTGATAGACTACAGGCGACTGATGTTTACTCCCTGACAGCAAAGATTTTAACATGCAAGCCTCCCACTTCTCTACCTGGCCATGCGTCTGTTAAATTAAATCTGCCCCCTGACAGTTGTCACTATTGCAAGCCTGCGTTAGAATTTATCAATTTTATAAGAACTTTTAAAAAATTGAGTGCTAAGGAAAATTCTACCCAATTAATGATTAATAGGCACCAAAACTGGTTAAACATGTTGTAAAAATAGCAGGAGGTTATTCCTCATAAAACTGAACAAACAACACAAGTAAAGCGAGATGACAAGCAAGTCATGAACTGTTGGCAACACAAATATCCAGTACAACGTTGCTATTCAACTTAAGTGACACATTTGTGACGCTCGTAATAATTGTTTTCATCCTGTTAAAATAATTATCTGAATGTCCTAAGTCGAATATGGCAAGTTCTGTCTCGTAAAACTTCGTCAAAGGTCATCCTTTTAACTTTAAGGTTTTAGTTTCTACAGTATACCAGTAATATAGCTCCAGTTTTCTAATTAACTTATGATCACATTTCTTCAGGAGGTAATGTGATCCGGTAATGCCAATGAATTCAGCCTTACCTTTCCTTTATTTTAAATATAAAGGAATTTCTTTATTTTATAGAAGTTTTAAGCCCCGATTAATATATATATATATATATACGGACTCGCACTTCGCCATCCTGAATTTATTTACGTTTTCTGGGATGGTTTTTCTGAAAATGCACGGCCGACCCCCTTCCCCGTCCTACACGAATCCTATGGCTTATCAGTGGAAGTCTTTCGGAGGATTTTACACAGGACATGAGAGCCATTTCTCCAGATGTGTGGTGAGGCCGAATCCACTTTTCATATTAGCAGCTGGAACTTATCAATCATAATCATGGACCTCGCTGGCAATAAGCGAGATCACCCAGACTCGAGAAACTGTCGATGGCAGTCACCTGAGTAGCCATTCTGAAAACGGCGATAGAGCTAAACGCTGTGTCATTATCAGCTAAATGGATAAAGGTCTACGGAGGAAGGACGCTGCAGTGTCCCCGTATTTTAAATCCTGTAGTCACCGTAAGTACCTTTTTATTCAAGAAATCTGAGTGTTTAGTGAGGAAAATTAAGCCTTGTTATTGATAAATTTGTACCGTGATTGTTGGGAAACAGAAAAGGACAATTTCAAAATATTCAGATGGCTCTGAGCACTATGGGACTTAACATCTAAGGTCATCTGTCACCTAGACCGTAGCACTACTTAATCCTAATTAACCCAACGACATCACACACATCCATGCCCGAGGAAGGATTCGAACCTGCGACCGTTGTGGTCGCGCGGTTCCAGATTGAAGCGCCTAGGACAGTTTCAATTGGTAAGAAAATCCACTTGGCTAGCTTATCAGGAAGGACAGGTAGAACAGCTAGCAGAATGCATTAGTGTTTTTCGTGTTTGGAGACGACATACGGGTACGGCAACAGATCACTCCACGGAAACCAGCGCTGGTTAATTAATATAGGCTACGTGATTTAATAAAACGCGATGCTTCATGGTGCCCTGCACATTGTATCCTGAGTGGCTTTGTTGGACTATCTGTTACTCCTACCGATAGACATGTGATTCATAGACTATGAAAGGAAAACCATTGAGCAAAGTATACTTAATTAACTCCACTCACATTAAGTCTTGAAAGGTTTAATTAATCACTGCCAACAGCTTCAGTTCAGGTAATACGTAGATGGTCTCCTTAATCACAGTATTCAAAATTTTTGGTATGGTTTTCGGAACGCAGAGATCCTCTGATTTATATAAAATCTGTGGAAAAGCAGTCTATATCGGTATGGTACTTTATTAAAATGACCAGTCTCGGCCTACACTTGCGCCGTCTCCAGACAACACCATCAGCTGAAGTTGACGATTCGTACGACAGCCATTTGACCTCAGTCGCTGAAACTGCTCTACGGTTTTGAGCTGTTTTAACGATTTAGGGCAAATGGCTGTCGTACGAATCGTCACCTTCAGCTGATGGTGCCGTCTGGAGACGGCGCAAGTGTAGGCCGCAACCGGTCATTTTAATAAAATACCATCGCGATCTACACTGTTTTTTCCACAGATTTTAATCGAAGTACCTAGTTTTCGACAAATGGATGGCGTTTGAAGGTTGGATACAATGTATTATGAAGTTTTATGACAGTTAAGTAGTGACTGCAGTGAGATGCTGACTGTAAATGAAGAAGAGGTCCTTATTGGGTCAGAGCTGTCGTGGTGTTACTGCTTCGTATTCTTACCATGAGCTGCGGTGTTCTACGTCAAACGGTAGTGACGTAACCCAAGGGGGCCCTCCATCTCTGCTGGAGAGGCGTGCTTTCTCCTGGATCTGTCTGTCTGCGAATCTCCGAGCGAAGAGTCTGACGCCGAATGTTCATCACTAGTGTCAACGACCATCCTCTTCTGCACTTTACGTGAAAATCTCCACACATGCCTTCTCCACACCTGGTAAAAATTACTGTATGCCTAAAATTACCAGCCAGTGGTCTAATTTGCCACTAACATTCGCCATTGTTACAATTTTGTAATATCAACCATCCTCCGTAAAAAATTCACTCCGAATGGAATACTTTAACACCCCTTTCAATGTAAAACTTCGATCTGAGGACCTACGTCACAGGCTGACTACCAATGACAGATCGAGCTTTCCACACTGGCGCGATTTCGCCTTCTTCTTAAAGAAAATGGAAAATTGTTTCTCTGCCCTTCAGTCATAATGAATGGTGTTTCTGGTACGCTGACTTCGGCCAGAAGTTACGCTTTTGCACATCTAGAGTAGCGATTCTAAATTTTGCATTTCTCGTTAACCTGAAGGCAAGATGTGCAGGTTATACTGGGTTTGCAGTGGCGTTTGTGTTATTAGCAGCGTGACTGCATCCCGCCCATACTGTCCTCTGCCCTCGAAGCCTTCGGCATGGTGCTGGCCGTGTGACTGCCCGGGTGCCTGCACAAAGCCCCATTATTCTGCTTTCCCTAGACCGCTGGTGCTTATTCCAGCATATAATAGGACTCCATGGCCACCCTTCACTCCCCATAGCGCTCGCCCGCAACTGACGGCGCAGTGTCCATCTGTATACCATTTCGTAGGACATGCCTGACCATGAACATGTACATGTATATAGTACTGCTCCTGCCGTCACTGTCATATCCCTTCTTAAGTGCAGTTGGGGCGTTTAATTGTCTTTAACATAGAAATTCATTTCGTCTCCACTTGCATGGATAGTGGTGTATCTTTCCCACTCGTCTAATAGAGGGGGCCACATTAAGTTAAATTCAGAGTACTTAACTTTTCGTTTTCACAAGGAGGTGTAGCAAGCAATTGGTGACACGCAAATAATCAATGTCCTAAGGTATTTACAATTTCAACGCAAGCAAAACATAACAGTTCGTAAGTTACAGCTAAAGCATTTTGATGACGGCTCGCCTTCTAGTGCGTCTGCGGCTAGGCGGAGCGGCGCTTATATTCTCTTCGTATAGGGGCCACTTCCGTCGTGGTGTCGTCCTAGTCAACGTACTAGTGGCTGATGTCGTCTTACAGCCCTCTCTGCTGTAAAATTTGAGGTCGACCTGCCGGTGCTTGATGTTACGCCGGAACAGATAAGACTTGGCTAACTGGAAAGGTTAGCCAACTTTCAATGTGTAGTGCCATTATCAGGATTAGTACGGTATGTAAGGGGTGTGAATAGAGTCAGATGTTACGTGATAAATATGAAGGAAACATAGACAGCAGACCTGTCTCACACTCCGTTATCACATCCTAATGATTTGAAAAGGGCCTCTTTCTTTTTTCTGTTTGTCTGGCTGGTAGAAGCACACAGTCTGCAGTTTCGAGAGGTGCTCGGAAGAAACAGTCAGCCGATGTTATACTGCAGGAAAGCCGAAAGGTCGACATAACGCTGTCAAGATTCCAATTGACTATGTCTGATCTCCACAAGGGAAGATTACCGTAGTGTGCAACGAGCACATTGTAACCCATTCACATCTGCATCTCTGTCTGAGAACAAGTAATAAACTACCAGTAACATTCTGTAACACACTGCACCATTGGTCAGACACTAGCAGAAGCTGGTCTAGAAAACTGCTGCAACATGCGAAGGCAACCATTTAAACCACATGGCTTCATAGTGATGGACTGCTGGTGAATGGCACTGAAATGTGTCCAGTGATGAACCGCGGTTCTGCATTGTTCCGGATGACCATCGTTGCCGAATATGGCAGCGATTTGGAGAAAGGTCCCAATAATCCCATGTTTTGGAGAAGCACAGGTACGTTTCTCCTGATTTCATGTTGTAGAAAGCCACTATGTATAAATTCAGGTCATAAGTACCAGTTGGTTGTTATCGGGAGCACTATGATGGCACAATAGTACCACACGAACATCCTGCGTCGTTATGTGTTGCCTGGTATGTAACAGTTTCAAGGGGCACTTTACAACAGGACAACGCTCGTTCGCATCGAAAAGTGTCTCTATGAACTGTTTGAAATGATATCGCAGACAGTTACAACTGTTATGGAGTAGCTTGTCGCAAAATATGTTGCCATGATAGCCTTCCTTACTGAATCAGTGAATACATCAAAGACAGAGGGTGCAACGACGTACTGATCAGTTGCTCCTAACCGCCAAATTCTTTATTCCCACCTCTCCTCCTTCGTGTTTCACGTTCTTTGTTAGACAGAGTACATCGACTGTTGATTAGAACAGCTTGTTCTGCATAATACATGACGATTATTTCCTTCATTCCGACTTGTTGTTTAGTGAGTATTGCAGTTACAAAAATAAATGTACTCAGAAGATTCTGCTACTCTGGGATGTATCGAGGTGGCGACCTTCCACTGGAACAAAAATGATTATATGAACTGTTTCACTGGGACTTCCCACAATAGGACACATCGTAGCCTCGATATTGTTATAATGTCATACCCTCTTCAGTCTGTTTTCAGTATGTATTTCCTATTCAGAAGTAACTTTCGCTCCACGTCTGTATGTTCCTCATATACAGTCGCTGGAGGAGATGGTTAGCGTTAAAAGATTTAATGTGAAAATATAAAAGTCAGCTACGAGGCGCAGTGGCTGTGAGCGATGAATGGACCTGCGTTCAGTAGAAGCCCATAATGAATGCCCCCGCAAGTTCGCCGACGCTGCCACGATGGTGTGGTGCAGCGTGCAGGCCGCCAGCCGACGTTAGTGCAATGAACAGGGCCCGTAAACCTGCGCCTCCCCGTATCCAGCTACCCTACGCGGCGTCCAATTTACTGCAGAGGAAGAGCAGGGGGAGGCGGGCTTCCGCCCCCGCTCTGCGGCTGAGCCGGCTCAGCGTGTAAAACATCCGCTTAGATCCTCCCGAAACAAAATAAGGGTGGGAGGGGTGGGCCGCGCGCGATATATCGCCTCTCAACGGCTTAATGAAGCTCTGTTATCACAGCGCGCCTCCATGTGTCCGCTGCGGCGCTGCCTTGCCCAGAGCAGCTGGCTGCGCCACAAAAGTTGGCCGCGCCACCTTTTGACAGATGCGACATAAGACCAGTCGACATCGAATAACCAAAGCACAACACCACTGCTGTTTTATTTCACAGCTGTGATGGTCCCCATTTCAAAGTCACGTCTGATGCAGTTTCCCACGCCAGGCTACCCTGGGCTACACACTTCATCGCAGGATGAGTAGACCTCGTGCCATCACGTTTTCCCATATTGGGTGAGAAAGTCACAAATTTATTAAAAGACAATATCACCCTCTACCTTAGTTACGATCACATTCACTTATGTGACACTGAAAGCCGACTGTTACACTACTGGCCATTAAAATTGCTACACCACGAAGATGACGTGCTGCAGACGCGAAATTTAACCGACGGGAAGAAGATGCTGTGATATACAAATGATTTGCTTTTCAAAGCATTCACACAAGTCTAGCGCCGGTGGAGACACCTACAACGTGCTGACATGAGGAACGTTTCCGACCGGTTTCTCATATACAAACAGCAGTTGACAGGCGTTGCCTGGTGAAACGTTGTTGTGATGCCTCGTGTAGGAATGAGAAATGCGTACCATCACGTTTCCGACTTTGATAAAGGTCGGATTGTAGCCTATCGCGATTGCGGTTTATCGTATCGCGTCATTGCTGCTCGCGTTGGTCGAGATCCAGTGACTGTTAGCAGTATATGGAATCGGTGCCTTCAGGAGGGTAATACGTAACGCCGTGCTGGATCACAACGGCCTCGTATCACTAGGCATCTTATCCCCATGGCTGTAACGGAGGGTGAAGCCAAGTCTCGATCCCTCAGTCAACAGCTGGACACGTTTGCAAGACAACAACCATCTGCACGAACACTTCGACGACGTTTGCAGCAGCATGGGCTATTAGCTCGGAGACCATGGCTGCGCTTACCCTTGACGCTGCATCACACACAGGAGCGCCTGCGATGGTGTACTCCACGACGAACCTGGGTGCACAAATGGCAAAACGCCATTATTTCGGGTGTTTACAGCATCACGATGATCGCATCCGTGTTTGGCGACGTCGCGGCGAACGCACATTGGAAGCGTGTATTCGTCATCGCCGCACTGGCGTATAACCCGGCGTGATGGTATGGGGTGCCACTGGTTACACGTCTAGGTCACCTCTTGTTCACATTGACGGCACTCTGAACAGTGGACATTACATTTCAGATGTGTTACGGCCCGCGGCTTTACCCTTCATTCGATCCCTGCGAAACCCCACATTTCAGCAGGATAATGCACGATCGCATGTTGCAGGTCGTGTACGTGCCTTTCTGGATACAGAAAATATTCGATTGCTGCCCTGGCCAGCACTTTCTCCAAATCTCTCACCACCTGAAAACGTCTGGTCAATGGTGGCCAAGCAACTGGATCGTCACAATACGCCAGTCACTACTCTTGATTAACCGTGGTATCGTGCTGAAGCTGCATGTGTAGCTGTACCTGTACACGCCATCCAAGCTCTGTTTGACTCAATGTCCAGGCGTATCAATGCCGTTATTACGGCCCGAGGTGGTTGTTCTGGGTACTGATTTCTCAGGATCTATGCACCCAAATTTCGTGAAAATGTAATCACATGTCAGTTCTAGTACAATATATTTGTCCAATGGATACCCGTTTATCATCTACGTTTCTTCTTGGTGTAACTATTTTAACGGCCAGTAGTGTAAATGCCCAACAGTTGCGAAGCTCAAAGATTCTACAGGGTGTTTCAAAGCTACACCGCCATACTTTGAGGAGATGTAAAGGGTGTCTCGAGGAACATCTTTTCAGAAAGGTTTTCCAACGACGCTACAGAGCGTCGAAGTTACAGGTGTCGCTGGCTGTGTATGTATGTATATACAGACTATCAGGGACTATGGAGAAGGGTTAATTACCGATATCAGGTAAGGAACCCTCGTCAAAAAACGAACGGTTCGAAAGCTATAATCGAAAATTGTTATGATACCACTGACAGTGATATACATGTCCTGGTATTTCTGCTAAGACTGTAAGGCAGACGACTTTCAGAGGTGGCAGTATGGACCCAAACAAAAAAAGAATGTCCAATGAATACTAGTTCTCAAATTTACACATCAAGGGCTGTGAGCGCTTGTCCAATATTAGAGATGAGCATCAGAGTAGTGAACGTAAACAAGTGCTCACAGCTCCTCAGGTCTTTATTTCAGGGTCCTCGTTTGCTGTGGATTTTTTTCTTGTTTTGGTCCATACTGCCACCTCTGGAAATTGTTTACCCTGCAGTGATAGCAGTAACAGTACCGTTAGGTCTGTTCCACTGTCAGAGATATCAAAACAATTGTGGCTTATAAATTTCGACCCTTTAACTTCCGGAGAAGGCTCCCCTACCTCAAATTAATATTGTTATCCCTCTGCATCTTCCCTGATAGTGTGTAACATCATCACAGTGTAACCCTCGTCGCTGGATGATACTTCCGGATGAGTTCCTATCCCTATTTCCTTCCTTAAGACAGGAAACATGGACCTTGTCATTGGCTGGGAGGCTTGCGTGCGTCAACTATACAGATAGACATACCGTAAGTGCAACCACAACGGAGGCATATCTATTGAAAGGCCAGACAAATGTGTGGTTCCTGAAGAGGGGCTGCAGCCTTATCAGTAGCTACAGGGGCAACAGTCTGGATGATTGACTGATGTGGCCTTGTAACACTAACCAAAACGGCCTTGTTGTGCTGGTACTGCGAAGGGCTCAAAGCAAGGGGAAACTACAGCCGTAATTTTCCCCGAAGGCATGCAGCCTTACTGTATGGTTACATGTTAATGACATCTTCTTGGGTAAGATATTCCGGAGGTAAAATAGTCCTACATTTGGATCTCCGGGCGGGGACTACTCAGAAGGACGTCGTTAACAGGAGACAGGAAACTGGCGTTTTACGGATCGGAGCGTGGAATGTCAGATCCCTTAATCGAGCAGGTAGGTTAGAAAATTTAAAAAGGGAAATGGATAGGTTCGTTAAACTTAGATATAGTGGGAATTAGTGTAGTTCGGTGGCAGGAGGAACAAGACTATAGGTCAGGTGACTACAGGGTTATAAATACAAAATCAAATAGGGGTAATCCAGGAGTAGGTTCCATAATGAATAAAATAATAGGAACAACATAGTGAACGCATTATTGTGGCCAAGATAGACACGAAGCCCACACCGACCACAGTAGTACAAGTTTATATGCCACCTAGCTCCGCAGATGACAGAGAGATTGATGAAATGTATGATGAGATAAAAGAAATTAAGCACATAGTGAAGGGAGACAAAAATACAATAGTCATTGGTGACTGGAATTCGGAAGTAGGAAAAGGAAGAGAAGAAAACGTAGTAGGTGAATATGGAATGGGGGTACGGAATGAAAGAGGAAGCCGCCTGTAGAATTTTGCATAGAGCGTAACTTAATCATAGCTAATACTTGGTTCAAGAATCATGAAAGAAGCTTGTATACATGAAAGAGGCCTAGGATACTGGAAAGTTTCAGATAGATTATATAATGATAAGACAGATTTATGACCCAGGTTTAAAATTGTAACACATTTCCAGGGGCAGATGTGGACTTAATCACAATCTATTGGTTATGAAATGTAGATTAAAACTGAGGAAACTGCAAAAAGGTGGAAATTTAAGGTGATGGGACTTGGATAAAGTGACGGAACCAGAGGTTATGGAGAGTCTCAGGGAGAGCATTAGGGAACGATTGACAGAAGTGGGGGAAGGAAATAAGTGGAAGAAGAATGTATAGCTTTGAGAGATGAAAAAGTGAGGGCAGCAGAGGATCACGTAGGTAAAAAGACGAGGGCTAGCAGAAATCCTTGGGTAATAGAAGATACATTGAATTTAATTGATGACAGGAGAAAATATATACATATACAGAAAGTGAAGCGGTCAAAAAGGAATCTAAACATCTCAAAAATGAGATCGACAGGAAGTGCAAAATGGCTAAGCAGGGATGGCTAGATGACAAATGTAAGTGTGTAGAGGCATATATCACTAGGGGTAAGATAGATACTGTCTACAACAAAATTAAAGAGACCTTTGGAGAAAAGAGATCCACTAGTATGAATATCAAGAGTTCATATGAAACCCAGTCCCAAGCAAAGCAGGGAAACCAGAAAGCTGGAAGGAGTATATAGAGGGTCTATACAAGGGCGATGTACTTGAGGACAATATTATGGAAATTGAAGAGCATGTAGATGAAGATGATATGGGGGATATGATACTGCGTGAAGAGTTAGAGAGAGCACAGAAAGACCTAAGTCAAAACAAGGCCCCGGGAGTAGACAACATTCCATTAGAACTATTGATAGCCAGCCCCCTCAAAACTCCATCATCTGGTGAGGAAGATGTATGAGGCAGAAAAAGAACCATCTGACTTCAAGAAGAATATAATAATTCCAATCCCAAAGAAAGATGGTGTTGACAGATGTCAAAATTACCGAACTATCAGTTTAATAAGTCACGGCTGCAAAATATTAACACGAATTCTCTACAGGCGAATGGAAAAACCGGTAGATTCTGACCTCGTGGAATATAGGTTTGGATTCCGTAGAAATTTTTGAACACGTGAGGGAACACTGACCCTACGTCTTATCTTAGATGATAGATTAAGGAAAGGCAATCCTACGTTTCTAGCATTTGTAGACTTAGAAAAAGCTTATGACAATGTTGACTGGAATACTCGCTTTCAAATTCCATAGGTGGCAGGGGTAAAATACAGGGAGCGAAAGGCTATTTACAAATATTACAGCAACCAGACGTGAGTTATAAGAGTTGAGGGGGATGAAAGGGAAGCACTGGTTGGGAAGGTAGTGAGACAGGGTTGTAGCCTGTCCCCGCTTTTATTCTATCTGTATATTGAGCAAGCAGTAAAGGAAACAAAAGAAATATTCGGAGCAGGAATTAAAATCCATGGAGAAGAAATAAAAACTTTGAGGCTCACCGATGAAATTGTAATTCTGTCAGAGATAGCAAAGGACCTAGAAGAGCAGTTGAACGGATAAGACAGTGTCTTGAAAGGAGGTTGTAAGATGAATATTATCAAAAGCAAAAAGAGGATAATGGTGTGTAGTTGAATTAAATCAGGTGATGCTGAGGGAATTAGATTAGGAAATAAGACATTTAAAGTAGTAAATGAGTTTTGCTGTTTGGGGGAGAAAAATAATTGATGATTGTCGAAATAGAGACAATATAAAAGCATTTCTAAAGAAGAGAAGTCTGTTAATATCGAGCATAGATTTAAATGTCAGGAAGTCGTCTGAAGGCATTTGTGTGCAGTGTAGCCATGTATGGAAGTTAAACATAGACGATAAATAGTTTAGACAAGAAGAGAATAGAAGCTACAGAAGAATGCTGAAGATTGGATGGGTAGACCACATATCTAGTGAGGAGGTATTGAATAGAATTGGGGAGAAGAAAAATTTGTGGCACAACTTGACTAGAAGTAGGGAACGGTTGGTAGAGCAAGTTCTTAGGCATAAAGGGATCACCAGTTTATTGGACGGCAGCGTGGACGGTAAAAATTATAGAGGGAGACCAAGAGATGAATATATTAAGCAGATTCAGAAGGATGCAGGTTACAGAAGGTACTGGGAGATGAAGAAGCTTGCACAGAATAGAGTAGAATGGAGAGCTGTATCAAACCAGTCTCTGGACTGAAGACCGCAACTACAACAACAACAAGACATCTTCTACATCCACTTCAAATTTGTCGGTGTAATTTTCAAACATCCTGTATATGTATCCCGTTATTCCATCCTGTGCAAACGGAATGGGACTTTGTCTGGTCGAATGATATAAGAAGATAAATACCAACAGCAATTATTTAGCTTCATAATTTCACTTAACTACCAGGTTGGAGTCCTCATTGGCGTTATCTTGAAGCACCGTTTTCACTATTGTCAGTTGTCGTTAGAGCTGTGAAGCGTCCCCTTCTAGCGAGAAGAAATACACAGAAATAAACTAACGTTTTGGTTCTGATTACCACAAATGGTTAGATGACTTAACTAGCTACGTGTACAGCGTCCTCAAGATGGTGCCAATTAGGCACGAAAACTGGTTCATATCTGTTTTCTTCTATTCCGAGGCAGCGAAGGGGAGAGAGAGAGAGAGAGAGAGAGAGAGAGAGAGAGAGAGAGAGAGATGGGGAGAGAGAGAGACGTCTCTCTTTCTCTCTGTCTGTCTGTCTGTCTCTCTCTCTCTCTCTCTCTCTCTCTCTCTCTCTCTCTCTCTCTCTCTATCTCTCTCTCAAAATTTTTAGGTTTAGAAGTGATGGGCAAGTCTTTAGCTAGTATTTTGAACAACAGTCTAGCAGGCCAATCGTATTTGGTGCCACCGAATTTCAAGTTTTGAAAGATCGTGTCGACGGGCACGCAAAGCACTCTTAATTTTCGCCTCAAGCTGTGAGCATCATTCTGTCTGCCGCCGACTTGTAAACTACCGACATTTATCTTGTGGTATTGACAATGGAATGGACGAATCCAACATGATGAAACCAGCCTTGAATTTTTGTATAGGAAGAATTTACTTAAAGAAAAACGATGTTACAATTTTAACTGCTGAGACACGTTAAAAATAATTTAAAATGTTGAAAATTTCCAAACTCTTATCTCGTTAGATAGGTGGTGTAATGAGCACATCTACTGTAGGTGTAGCAGAGAGCACATGCGTAACACGGAAGCACATATTCTTGACTGACGGCCTTTCGGTAAATATATGACACGACAGAATTCGATCGTTATTTGTGCAGCGAATTTCGGTTTTCATCGATAGTTTCACTGACACAGTTTCTGTAGTTACTATAAATTCGCATCTGCAACCCTTGTATGATCATAATAATTATTAGTTACCTTTACGGTATCACTATGTGTCAATAAAGGAGGTAAAACTGAATTAATTTTCTTCGTTTTCTTCGTATATGCCTGCTGATAACTTCACTCCGTGGAAGTTCCAGAGCTTCACAGAACGTGGTATGCAATTGAAATAACCTGCTTAAATCAGCAACACCCCCCCTGAAAACCTAAATATGTGTTTTTAATTAGCTTATCTCTTGGCCGTTTAGTCGAATGATATCAACATCTCGTAGGAAATCGTGGAAATATTAAAACAAGAAGGAAGTAACACTGACATTTCCATGAAGTGAGGTTCGCACAGTTATTGTTGTGCTAATTAAAGTCTAGAGCAAAAATGCAGTACCTTCATAGGTATAGAATAATAGTTTTCAGTAGCAAGAAAAAGTTTGTAAACTTTTTGGTTAAACTAAAGAGGAAGGAAACGCTTCAAGTTAAGCTGGTTCCGTTTCTTAAAGTATGAGCGTGAATTATGTAAATGGAAGAAGGATTTGCACAAAGTACGAAAAATATGCCAAAGTCAAACTTGCAAACATGAGGAAGAAAAACAATTTGAAAGATTTAAAGCTCCTTGTGAGAATCAACGAACCGTTACCCAAGGAAACCTACGAGACTAGGCCCTCTTAATTGCAAGTGATGTAAACATTATTGATTTCCAGGCTTCTTCAATCTGGTTAAACAGTTTCACAAAATTATATGGGAATGTAAATCAACAATCACGAAGTTTGCTTAAAGTAAACGTGTAGAGGAGACGTCATTAATAGGCAGTACTATTGGGAGATTGGTATCCTTTTGTTATCCCCTAAAACGCTGCGTATAAAGTCAGTCAGTCAGGTTTCGTGCAGGAACTGCTTGCAAACCACACTTTATCATTTCGAGTGGAAAAAAAAGAGTCGCTTGAGCAGTTGATTAATGATATGGCACATTAGTGTACAACAAATTCAGTGTTAAGTATCAGTGGATTACTGTTTCCAGAGTTTTATGCATTTCATCAAGAACTTCAAGGCTAATTAGTGCCAAAAATTAAAAAAAAGACTGTTTAGTTCCAAAATATTGTAAATAATGCTAAATCTGGGAAAATACTGAATAATTTTCAGTAGAGAAAACTGTCGAAAAATATACTTTCCGATAGGTCTTCTTCTCTTCAGTCACTTGTGCATTGTCAGGTGGCGTCATCACGTTTCAGGAATTTGATCAAATATGCTCTTTAAGCAACACAATATGCAGAGCAACAGCCACGACGACTTCTTATTGCATCCCAAGTTTGGCTAAATTAACTACAAATTCATAGCATTTTTTGTAACGACTGTGAGCCGTGTCGGCTCGGTTTGCTGGTCTAACTACCTCCGGCGCCAGTATCGATAGCCACCTCCTTTGTGACCTATCTTTGGTTTTCCTGGTTGAGGTGTTAGTTTCGAAAGGCACGTGACTGCAGGAGGAGGGTTGGCGTCCTGGGGGCGGGGTTTAGTTGGGCAGATTTGGGACGCTGGGGTTTTGTTGAGTATATTTGGGATGGACAACGCATGTACCCAGCCGGGTCGCCGAGCGACTTGTCGAATGTTGGACAGCCGCTAAGGAAGGTGACGAAGGTCGTGCTCTGGAGCTCTGGTGACGGGGGCCTCCTTCTGTTATTTGAAGAGGAATTAACAAAGATAATTCGCGGATGGGAGACTGCACCGTAACATACTGCCTATGGGCGTTCTGATCCTGTGCTTTTATTGTTATTGGAAAATTGGCGCAATATTATTGTGTCGAGTTCAGTGAATAATATGTATTTGTTTGCTCTGTAGTCTGTCTTGCCTTGGGAGTGGCCAATGGTTGTTAGTGTGTCATCTTTGAAGCCACGCGATTCTGTTAATTGATAAACTGCTTATGTGCATCCGCTTGGGGTGTGATGTTATGAATCGAAGTAGTAACGCCGGTGAGTGGCACTGTTCCTAGTGACAATGTCGTGGTACTGTATCATACTGGTTATGAATTTGAAATCTAATTGTGGATTAGTAAGGTGTATTTACTCTAATCTATCTTGAGGTGTTTTAGTCATATTTGAATTACGTAGGGCTACTACTGACAGATAGTTTCTGCCTAGTTTAATGGATTACCTGAAACTGCTCTGTTGGTATATGCACCTTGTTAGTTACATGTACTCGCTTATCATCATACCTAGACAGGGGCGTATGTATTTGCGTACGACAATATACTTTCTAATTGGCTCTGTCAATCTTAGCGGGTTTCCCCTGATCTGATTAAAAGCCTTATGAAAGCGTTTACAGGGTGAGTCACCTAACGTTACCGCTGGATATATTTCGTAAACCACATCAAATACTGACGAATCGATTCCACAGACCGAGCGTGAGGAGAGGGGCTAGTGTAATTGGTTATACAAACCATAAAAAAATGCACGGAAGTATTTTTTTAACACAAACCTACGTTTTTTTAAATGGAACCCCGTTAGTTTTGTTAGCACATCAGAACATATAAACAAATACGTAATCAGTGCCGTTTGTTGCATTGTAAAATGTTAACTACATCCGGAGATATTGTAACTTAAAGTTGACGCTTGAGTGCCACTCCTCCGCTGTTCGATCGTGTGTGTCGGAGAGCACCGAATTACATAGGGATCCAAAGGGAACGGTGATGGACCTTAGGTACAGAAGAAACTGGAACAGCACATTACGTCCACATGCTAACACCTTTTTATTGGTCTTATTCACTGACGCACATGTACATTACCATGAGGGTTGAGGTACACGTACACACGTGGTTTCCGTTTTCAATTACGGAGTGGAATAGAGTGTGTCCCGACATGTCAGGCCAATAGGATGTTGAATGTGGTGGCCATCATTTGCTGCACACAATTGCAATCTCTGGCGTAATGAATGTCGTACATGCCGCAGTACATCTGGTGTAATGTCGCCGCAGGCTGCCACAATACGTTGTTTCATATCCTCTGCGGTTGTAGGCATATCACGGTACACATTCTGATCCAAAGTGACACACACCGTGGGTACCGACGTGAGCAACCACCTGCAGTTGGCTGCACCCTGCGCTCCTCATGGCATCCAGGAGGAACCGTTCCATACCTGGAATGACTCTACCCAGTATGCGGGGTGCACATTGGTTTTCTTTCCCTTCTTGGCAGCATGCCCCTAAGCGGCTCCATAATGCGCCTAATGTGGGAGCTCCCTGAAACAGGACAGGCGACAACATCTGTCTCAGCGACAGTGTCAGCCATAGACAGCACCTGGAACCTGTTTGTCAGACAAATCGGGGGGACCTTACATGCGGCCGCCTGGGAAGCCTTTCACCGCCTGCTACGCCCGGGGACGTCCTCCCCCTCGACCACAGGTGAGGGTTCAAAAGCAGTGCAGCAGTAAATGGGCTGGCCACCGCGGCGAGGGCCGATAGGAAGAGTCGTACGTGCTGGAAGTCCGTTGGATGCACACGGCCGCCTTGTATTTTTACCTGTTAGATCCTCTGCTGCCTTCACTATTTCTTCTCTCAAAGCAATCAAATGGCTCTGAGCACTATGGGACTCAACATCTAGGGTCATAAGTCCCCTAGAACTTAGAACTTCTTAAACCTAACTAACCTAAGGACATCACACACACCCATGCCCGAGGCAGGATTCGAACCTGCGACCGTAGCAGTCCCGCGGTTCCGGACTGCAGCGCCAGAACCGCACGGCCACCGCGGTCGGCTCAAAGCAATCCATTCGCCTTTTACTAAAATGGTTTCCCTTTTCTAGTCGTTGCCTAATAAGACTTCTGAAATCCTCGACATTCAACTTACTCAGGTTTCATTTAATTAATTTCCTACCTTTTAGCAATTTCTTCTGTTTTAGTCTACAGTTCATAAACAATAAATTGCGATCAGGGTTCACATCTGCCCCTTGTAAGGTCTGCTATCTCTATCCTGCCATTATGAAATCAATCTGCCACTTTGCCATGTCTCCAGATCACTTTCACATATACAAACGTATTTCGTGATCCTTAACTAAGTCGTAGCGCTGGTTAAATCATACTGTTTAAACTTCTGCGTAGTGGCTTTCTCCTTCGCCCGCTTCCTCTAGCCCATATTCACCTACTATTTTCCCTTTTCTTCCTACTACCGAATTCCAATCACCATTAAATTTTCGTGTCGCTTAATTATCCGAATAATTTCTTTTATCTGATGGCACATTTCTTCATTCTCTCCATTACCTGCGGAGTTAGCTGACATACACTGGTAAGCCAAAACATTATGGCCACTGCAAACCACGATATTAGATGCCGCGTCGTGACGTTGCCGGGACGTGACATACTAACAAAAGTATGTAAGCGGAGCAGACAGGGACGGGGATCACCCTAGCGAGGATATGGGCCGCAAGTGGGGTAATCTATTGAGATAAGCGACTTTGACAAAGGGCAGTTTATTACTACGCTGAGGCTGTGAACTAGTATCTCGAAAACGGCGAAGTTCTTCGAGTAATCACATGTTACAATCGTGGGCATTTACGAGAAGAGGTAGAAGGACAGCGAAACTGTCAATAAGCGTTAAATGGTTGGACGTCTACGGCTCTTCACAGGACCTGGAGTTTGGAGGTTTGTCTGCTCTGTATAATATGATCGATAGTGATATGAGGCATCTCTGCCCATAGAACACAATGATGGTGTAGGCACAAGTGTTTCGGAGAACATTTTTGAACATGGAGCTCTGCAGCAGAACCACACTATGTTTTATTTCAATTATTTCATTTGTGTCCCAAATTATAACGATTTACTTCCATCTGGACATTCGTCAACCTCGTCTTATAGCTCATCGAAGACGTTTCTCTTTCTCTTCATAACATTTTCGTTAAGTCGGTACACCCCGATCAACACCAGTTTTATTCCATTAACTGTTATTGTTTTAATGATTATTCTTTCATTCTATTCCTTCCATTTAACTATTCCTTTTTTCCAAATTTTCTTCAAATAAGCACAGCTATGCCTGATTTGGCTCCACTCCAAAGCATAAAATAGGCTCCCGTCACTTCTTGTTGATATCCTTTGTTTCTCGTGTCTATCATTACCAAGATATCCACTTTCAGTACTTCAATTTCTTTAATTATATTATCAGTTTTTCATGCTAACGCCTGTACATTCCATTTTCCACAAATCTGAGTCCCTGTTCTCAACCAAAGTCGATGCATTTTAATCTAACCACCATTTATTTTCTTAGGGAATCTTATAGGAAAGCCAGTTTTTCCCGAGGTGTGATGCCAAACTTTTATTGACACCACTAGAAACTGAAAGAACAATTAATCAGACTTTGTAACAGGAATTTCAAGTAAACAAGACAAATAACCCGGTAATCCACGTTTCCAAAATGCACAAACAACGAGATAGGTGCGAGTACGTTCTTTGAGACATGAAAGTAATCTCAAGTCACAGCAAAAAGGGACGGTTACCTCTCCAGACTGTAGAGTCAGGACAGGACGGTGGCATGGAAGCAAATGATTGTCGGCGTGGGACTACAGCCCGGAAAAAAGATGAGACTTAATATTCTCCTTCCTCAGCCGAAAGAAAGTTGGAGGGTCGAAGGCGTGCCTGCAGCCAGTGTGACGAACAGGAAAGTACCAAGAAGCATGAAAATAGAGAGGAACCATGACATGGAATACAAATATGCATAAAGAACTTACTAGGTAGACACCGTGTTTGAGCGATCTTATACTACTAGTCAATGTGGAACACACAGTGTCTAGATGGAGAGGTAATATACAGCATTGGACGTACAGAAAAACTGTTGAGGGATGCGAGATTTCTCTCGTTTCATGGGAAGGAAAAGACTGGCATTTTGTTGACATCCATGTCAAACAGATACTTGCTACTTCTCAAGTGTGCACTTTAGGGGGAAGGCACCTTCACACTCACATCGGAGATATTATCGCTGGAAAACAGCTACTTAAGAATTAGGGGAGTGGGCCCGAAGCGTCTCCCAAAGGTTCATTTGTCACATTCGACAGTGAACATGGAAAGTCCCATAATAGTATTGATCGTATGGCATTGGGGGCCGGGAGACCCCTCGCGGGGCGGTTCGGCCGCCGCTCCACAAGTTCTTTAACGCCACTACTGCGACTTGCGAGTGAATGAGGATGAAATGATGATGAAAGACACACAACACCCAGTCATCTCGAGGCAGAGAAAATTATATTTCCCCAGAAGGGGAACTCTACTTCTAAATGTAGCAAACAGACCACCGGAAGAGTCTCTCCAGTGTCGAATAACGTGTAAAAACTTTACTTAGGTGGCATGCTGTGGATGACGGAACTAGCTTTGATTTTTGGTATGCTGCTTTTCTTGATACTGAGGATGTTTCAGAAGGATTGATAGGTTATTCATAAATTGATCATACAGGCAAATACTCCTGACAATAGAGACATAGAGTCAAAGAGCCCAGTATTTGGCGGTTTTGAAGAGATGTTGTGCTTTAGCACCGTTAATAACAATGGAATACGTTCAAACAAGGACATTCGACTAATTGATGTTCCTGTCTCAGTGTAATTTGATGATGATAGCGCAATCAACAACGAGACTTGTCACTTCACACTCGTACTGTCTGATGTGTGTGCACTTCTCCACAGAATAACACTTGTCTTTGTACTATAAGCACAGTCGTTGCACTGATGGTCGGTCCATGAAGTGAAAAACGGAGTTTCAATGTCTTTCTATATTTAAGTACCATAGCTACTCATTAGCTTGATCGTTAGGTAGTCATCAATCAGTTGTACAGTACTGTAGGATTTCTTTAACTAACCGTAACATAAGCTCCTTCAACTCAGGCAAGCGGACTGATCGAGGACACCAAAAATCTACTGTTTTGGCTGCAAGAGAACCTGTGTCCCTGCGACGCTGTAAAAGTCGGCGGAACGCACTCTAACGTGGACATTTTTCAACGTAAAGCGCTCGTCCTCGCAGGCTACCACAGTTTGCTAAAGGTCAGCAGAAAATCACTTCCGCAGTATCACGTGTTAAGTAATAGGTTTCCGTTGGCTTGCGACTGGTGTAAAAGAGAAACGACAAAATACTAATAGATTCATATTTACAAACGGAACGATAACAGTAAACACAATCGTGACGTTATTTGTAAAGCAAGATGACACCTGTGATACCTATCCAGAGTTGAGAGTTTTATTTACGTCAAGATCCGTAAGACCAAATTGAGGAGCAAATCTCCAAGGTCAAGGAACGTGTCAGTACATGAAATTAGAACGTAAAAGTAATAACAGAGGCAAATAAAATATTTATGAAACCGTAAAAAAGGGAACCATAAGTTGCAGTAAACGCAATAAACATTTCAACAAGAATCAGCTTAATTTTTCAGGGAACTCCTCGACGGAATAGCAGTGACCCATGAGGAAACTCTTCAGGTTCGATTTGAAAGTGCATGGATTACTGCTAAGATTTCTGAATTCTTGTGTTAGCTTATTGAAAATGGATGCAGTAGTGTACTGCATATATTTCTGCAAAAGGGGTATGGAAGTCCGATCCAAATGCAGGATTGATTTCTGCCGGGTATCACCTGGGTGAAAGCCGATTATTCTTGGGAATAAGCTGATATTGTTAACAAGAAATGACAGTAATGAATATACATATTGAGAGGCCAATGTGAAAATACCCATACTAGTCAACAGGGGTCAACAAGAGGTTCGCGAACTTACACCACTTATTGCCCGAACCGCCCGTTTCTGAGCCAAAAGCATCCTCTTAGAATGGGAAGAGTTACCCCAACATATAGTACCATATGACCTAAGCGAATGAAAATAAGCAAAGTAGACTAATTTTCGTGTCCAACGCTGACTTACTTTGATAGCATTCGAATAGTAAAAATGGCAGCATTAAGTCTTTGACCAACATCCTGAACGTGGGCTTTCCAAGATAGTATGTATCTGAACACCTAAAAATCTGAACTGTTCAGTTTCACTTATCATACGCCCGTTCTGTGAAATCAAAACGTCGGGTTTTGTTGAATTGTGTGTTAGAAACTTTAAAAACAGGGTCTCACTCAGATTGAGATTTAGTTTATTTTCTACAAGCCATGAACTTATGTCATGAACTGAACTGTATGAAACCGAGCCAACGTTGCACACAACATCCTTTACTACCATGCTAGTGGAAATGAGAGTTTGGCGTCATTGGCCGGGAGGCCCCTTGCGGGGCAGGTCCAGCCGCCTTGGTGGAGGTCTTATTACATTCGACGTCACATTGGGCGACCTACGCGCCGGATGGAGATGAAATGATGATAAAGACAGCACAATACACAGTCCCTGAGCGGAGAAAATCTAGAGTCATCAGCAAACAGAAGAAATAATAATTTAGGATGTTATGATACACACTAACACGGCTGAAATCACAGTACTACTCAAATGGAACCACACAAATGAATACAGGCACCCAAATGCTGCGGGTACTGGGTTTCAGGGAACCGTGACTCACATACGTTTCACATTGCTCTGTTGATCCCGTTGAGCGATCAGCAATGCAATGACAGTAATCGGCAACCAAACCTCTGTGAAGCCCTTTCGTCTCAGAAAGGATTAACTTCAGGATCCTTATGTCTCAGAAGGGATGAGTTTCAGGATCCATTTTTGCTTGTCCTGTTTCTCTTGCTTCGATGGGCACAAGTGCTCTTGCTCGTAAGAGAGGAAAAGTCGTAGAAACTTGCGTTCCTTTCGCGAGAATCCTATCTGTTAAATTTCTAAAAGCACGAACTAAAGAAAACACGCATAAAATAAGAAAGTCTTAGTCACTTAAAAGCTAAGTCTGGCTTCGCAATGTTTTACCATTAAATATTTACAAGAAACTTAAATACAGTATATTATTTAACTAAGGATGCACATTTCTGCGTACCTACCGAAACAATTCAGTTATGGTGCAATACGCTAACATGAGATACAGATTTTTCGTAACAGTGATAGACATTTCTAACACATCATCTCGCTCGAGAACAGCAGACTCGATATAAGAATTAATTACACCTTACCATAAAAGCACAAAGACGCATCGTGTGATAACACAAAATACGATTACTTGTGACTATGGTCGGTATCTGTAGCACTTTCGGTGTACTGAATACAGTAACGTCCGCAATAGAAAATTAAGGCTAAAGTTAAATTGTCACTTTATCATCTTCGATCTACTTTTCGATTCGATCATTATATACATAAATCAGGTGTTATTTGCTGATGAATAGACCTGCGCAGCCGATTCATAGGTCAGTAATGTTACATTTAGCTGCATCTTGGCAGGTAACATATGATGGGATCTGCGGAGCACTTATGGCATGCCAAAGGAACTTTTTCGAGAACGGTGGTAACTCGTTTCGCTTGAAGCCTCAATATATACACCCTTTGTGACAGTTCGGTCAGAGTAAAAAACCCAGATTACCAGAATACTGAAACTTATTGGTAGATTAAACCTGTGTGGCTGACCGGGACTGGGAAATGGGACCTTTGTCTTTCGTGGGCAGGTCCAATACCGATGGAATTCAACCAAGCGCGAATCTCAACTTACCCTGACAATTTCACTATTTCAAAAGCCTTTTCCCAATCTATACCTACGATGTATGTTTCCTCAGTTTTCCAAAATCTGCCGTCAATTACTAGCTTTGGTGTTAAAACTGATGTGTTTAGAGCCGTTATTTCTCCAGATACCGAACAGGATGTCCACAAATGTACTTTAAATAATCTTTCCATTCTCTTGTGAATATTCATGATACAAGTAGTACTAGCTGATCTTGTGGTAATTTTCACATCCGTACGCGTCTGATTTCTTCATAATCAAAATAATTACACAGTTTTCAAAATCTTGTAGTACTTCCTCCGTTCCATAAATTTCACTCAAAAGGTTATTCGATTCTTGATCGACCACTTGGTCTCATGCTCATACGAGTCCCACTAGCCCTTCCTCAGCCCCTTGACGTTTGGCACGTATTCCATTCCAGGTTAACAAAAGCGTTTTGAAATTCGTAGATATGAACTGAATATCGCCTAACAGCCTCTTTCTTCTTGCTTCTTTATATTCAGTTGGGCTAATTCCTCCTGGACAACTGTAAAGCTTTTCTAATTCATTTCGTTGCATTATTTAAGTTTGGACTGTTCTCTTTGTTTCTTTGATCCCGTGTTTCATAAAGTGATTGCTCATTGCTCCGAATGCAATATTTATGACATCCTGTTACAATTTCGTATCTATGTCATGACAGATTTCTTCCACTGCTCTTAATTTTTCCACATTAATGGTTAATTTAATTTCTGAGTGAAATTTATGTATTTTCATCATGTCTTTATTATTACGAGTATCCCACGCTTTTAGAATCCTCTCGATATTCACTCAGTTTCACCGTCACTATTTTCTTCACATCCTTTGATATAGTAAGATTGCACTCTTGGTTCGGACGTACAGCAGAAAATTTTGTTTACCGCCAGGTTCAATTCCATAGACCATCATCAAGTAAAATAAAATGACAAGCAAATATCGTAGTTGCCGAAAGTAGTAAAATTTAGTCTTTGATATTATGATGTAAACACCACACATCTTAAACATATGGCAGCTCAGCTACAATTATCAGTGTCACTAACACTATTCTGAACAGTGTCATGCTTAATGCCGTGCTCTCCGACCAAAAGTGATAAGGAATCAGGCCTATGAGAGACATCTAATGTTGGTTCAAATTATGTATCGACAAATACGTTGGGTACGGCTTCCAAGGAGCGCATTGCCTCCAATGCTTTCTAGTCTCATGTGGTCCTAGTGGATGTGGTATACTTATACTTTAACTTATGAACTGATTTACCTCTGATTTTTATCAGGGTCTATACTCTACTGTCTACTCGCGACCTCCATCTCTCATTTATCACATTAAAAAGCCATTTCCACAAATGAAATATGTGATAGACAAACATCCTTGGATCGACTGGAGACGGAAGCTTAGACTTTTAACTGGTTGAAGTTAAAAACTATGTTCAAAGTAACTGCACCCATACGACCTAGATTAATTTCTTTGATTACTGAATCGTGTATATGTGGTGCATTTTGTAGAGAGTATTTTTGGAAATTTAGTGTATTCTAGAGTTATACATTCGTAAGAGAATGTGTTTTTTCGACATTTTCAATACGTTTCAATCCACTCTTTACTGATCACGGTTTCCCAACACGTTCAAAACGATGTTTAATAGAGGACCTGACAGGAGAGTCTAGGCTACAGGCCCTACGCTCCTGCCACAATAACGCACTAGCTTTCGAAAAAAATTTAGCAGGTGAACATCCTCCAACAGAACCACGTCGAAAATCAATTTATTGCGGTAAAATGAAATTTCGGCTGTCATGATCGTGACAGTGCCCAGTTTTTAGACTCTGTAACAACCTTGAGGGCAATACTATAGTATGCTTCATTCATGTGCCACAGCGACACAGGGAGTATCCCAAAGACACGGTACCTCTAAGTTATTATGGGCCGACCTAACATTTAAATCGTGAACGCTGCAATAATCACCTGCACTGATTAGGACGAGATTCGGATTATCGTGGAATTACTTTGCGACAGTGAAAGTGGATCTAAGACAGAGAAATACCTCTCATATACGAGAGAAACAAAACCTTGGAGGAAGTTTTGTTTGTTGATTCATTGTTAATGTATATCATATTTTATGAGTCTTTCACTGTTTGTCATGTTCGTACGAGATATCATCAACGTAACCAGTGTTGCTGAAGTACGTCATGACAAAATCATCATGCGTAACCGTGAACAGAGTGTTGCGTGAGACTAGAATTTTGATACTGTATTTAGCAAGTAAGCAAAGTCGTCTTTAAAAAGATTGTAAATAACTGAAAATTTGTAAAACTGCCATCCAATTAAAAATGAAACAAAAATTCACTCTGTGCGATGGAAGGAAAACATATTTAGTTCTGTATATTTCAAGTTTACTTGAGAAAATATTATAATTTCGTTGCTATAATTTTACATTGTAATATGCTGTCAAATGTCTTCCGATAATCAATAAAGAATAATCGATGAAGATGAACTCTACATGCATACGTCTTGTTTTCCAGCGATGAAACCTCTATTAGATTTGTTATTTTCTTAGTTTAGGTACAAAGAAATCCTTCACTGTATTTGTGAAATTATTATAACTAAGGGTATATCCATAAAGATTTAGTTTTCCAGTATTTTAATTTAATGTTGTTCCATAGCGAAACCATAGGTACAGCAGGGACTTCTCTTTTTATAGTACCACGTCAAACATCTCCTATTACTACTGATTCATAGTAAAAGACAAATTGTCTTCATCATACATTATTTATGATGGCAGTAAATCACCATGACAACGATCTTGTCATAGTGGTAACACTGGTTCCTCTCAGATCAAAGAATTTAAGTGCTGTTGGGCTTGGCTAGCACTTGTATGAATCACAGTCCGGGTCTCCCGAGTGTTGTTGGCAAGCGGGGTACACTTAGCTTTTGTGACATCAGTTGAGGAGCTACTTCATTGAGAAGTAATTGCACTGGTCGCGAAAATTGACAACGGCTTGGAGAGTGGTGTACTGACCACATCCCCCTTCGTATCTGCATCCGATGACGCCTATGGGCTGAGGATGACACGGCGGACGGTTGCTACTGTTGGACGTTCAAGGGGTGTTCAGACGGTGTTTGTTTGTAATTCACTATCCTGCACAGCTTTTTGATGTTACTTTTGTTTCATGTGGCCGTTTACTGATGCCACATAAGGCTTTCGTTAAGAACAACGCTGACATCCTTCAAACTGATTCTGGGTTATGCATTAATTTGGCTGCATGTTATGCTGGCACTGAGTACAACCTCATCAAGAAAATGCCGCATCATGTGGTTCACCCCTTCAATTTGATTACGATTTTTGATTACATGGTAAGTCGTCCTTTTGATGAAAGGTGCTCTGCTGGGATCCATAGGACGATGCCACCCATCTGGTTGGATACAAGGGCATTTGTTTATGGAATGGTAGGATCACTCAATCAACTGTGTCTGTCCTTCGGAAGAAAGCCCAGTACTTCTTATGATGGATGGGCATAACACACATACTAAGAATATTAGTGCCGTGGATCTGGCAAGAAGCAAGCATGTCACAATTGTAAGCCTATCGCCCCACATATCACACAAAATGACACTATTGGACAAGTTCTTCATGTCCCCTCTCAAGTTTCACTACAGTGAGAATGTTAGGCAACGGATGTTCCACAATGATAATCCACTTGGTCCTTATGAGATAGCTGAACTGTTAGGAAAAGCATACCTAAGGTGCCAGAGTGGACAAATAACTGTGCATGGGTTTGAAGTTTGTGCGATTTTCCCTTGCAATCGAAGTGCTTGCACAGTTGTCCCCTTTGGCCCTCAAACTTGGAAGAGTTGGATGTAAACATCCTCCAGACACATAAAGGAAGGAAGCGTTCCAAGATAAAACCGACCTTGCTGCCTCAAGAAAACCAGCATGATAACACAGAAGGCTCCCCCCAGAACACACCCCAGGCCCCTACTGGTCTACACAAGGGTACACTAGCGACCAGAGCCAGAACACCCCATGTGTCAAAGACCTAGCAGAAGCTGGCCATCACAGTGCATCCCACTTTCCAATAGGAAACATTAAGATATCACTCAAGGACACTTTGCCTGTTTCAAAAAATAAGAAAAGAACAACAAAAAATGACCCAAGCCAGGAGAGGCCGCTATAATTACAGAAGCTCAAAAAAAAGAACGAAGAAAAGGAAGCTGTTAAAAAATGGAAAATGAAAATAAAGGAAGAAAAAGACGTAGACAAAAAAGGAAGCTCGAAAGTGATGCTATAAAAGAGATTACGAAGGACAGGAAACGTGGGCCATACGTTGATAAAAGAAAGAAACAAGGAATAAAAAGCAGATCGCCATCAGTGATGCGAGAATTGATTATCGATCAACAATCATCATCGGAGAGCCCAGAGGAGCGATCGGTAGACTCTCAGGAGTCAGTTCTAGAGCCATGTACTGGTGCTGAAAAGGCTGGAGAAAGAGATGCTACCTGCCTTTTATGAGAGGGGTTACATTCCAAAAACACTACAGGATAGCTGTGGATCCAGTGCCTAATGTGTGAGATGTAGGTGCACAACGAGAGTGCTGGCTGCGAAACAGAATATTATATTTGGGATTTCTGCCGTCGCTAAATGAACAACTTATGATGAACATGTATTAGTGTAAAGAGTTTGCTATTTTCTAATTATTCTGTAAAAATTTACAAGAAATAATATTGACTTTTTTGTTATTTCAGGGTACCCCTTATTACCAACACATTTTCCTTTTTTCACAATATGCCAAGTGTGCAAATATATTTTCATATTAAAGTTGTATATTGATTTAAACAAAAAAAAATATGTATTTGCTCTTTTATAACATCATAACAATTATTTTCTGAGGTTACCAGCAAATTTCAGTGAGAATTTTGAAATTTATGGTTTAAAAATTAAGTGGTAGCCCATAATACCACCTTCACCCTGGTGGTAGCCCATACTGCCACCTTCGCCTCTACAATATGTCAGGAGTCAGGTCATCAGTATACGGAATCCATTATTGCATTTTTGTTTTCACAAAAAAGAAACATACAGGCTGTGGACCACAGTCTGGAAAGTTCAGTACCGGGAATCGGTGCTAAACGTAGGCGCTGATCCACTCTTCGGTTCAGAGGATGGGGGGAGCGAGCGGAGAGACTGATGACAGTTACTGCTTCTAGCAATCCTCCCCCCGCATCCCCCCTCCCCTTGCCTAAAATCCGATGCAAGTTGTCATCCCTCTCTCGTTATCGTCTCACAAACGTGTACGGTTTAATACCAGTATCATTAAAATTTGGGAAATTTTTAGTATCATGATAATACATTGTTTATATACTATGAAGCTTATCATGTATTTCAATGCAAAGCTAATGATTTGTTTACGTTGGGTGAATGTCAGATTGATTTCGCATAGCGTCCAGGAAACTGCAGTTGAGGAAAAATTTTGCCTTGGAAAAGCATATGGCCAAAAATTTAGAAGTAATTTTGTTTCTAAATCAGTTTAAGAAACGTAAAAGCTACTAACTATAACAATTTTAATAAAGTCAAAACTTCCACTATGAAACTATCAGCATTTTGCTAAGCACAATGACTGGGATCACTGGTCAGCAAACTATGGTTATAAGCGTGTATAATTGAAATGTGTGGGTGAATGTTACTCCCTTCAGTAGTTTCTGCACTCGTCTGGAGATCAGTATTTTCGTTACTAATTTTTTAAATAAAGGTCTTCTCCGTTGCGCCTTGCCTTGCACGACTTCCTGTGGTTTTCTGGGTCCACCTGGGGACTCACGAATATGTTACTTTTGTTGCTGCTGAACAGTGTGCCTGATTATGTCTGCCATTATCTTGTTGGAGTGCTAGTCGTCAGTCTGCAAGCCCATCGATGTGAAAAAGCCTTCAAATAAGCAACTGAAAAGTATGTTGTGTTAAACTCAGCTTGCAGGTTCTAAGATCTATCGCCATTTTTCTGACTCTTACTTTTGATGCTACTGTATGATCAAAAGTTAGCTACAAAATTTGTAAACTGATTTTTGTAAAATTGTAAACACTTCTACTACAAATGTCTTAGGATGTCACGACCATAATGACACCTCCCTCACGTTGCGCAAAGGAACCACGTTTATCTAGACGGCCATAGCTACCAGTAAAAATGATGGCTCTGCTGCTAAGTCATTCGAAAGTGTTACGTGTGATTTTTAAGTAAGTCATCGCAACCGTCCAAGGAATATGCAGGCCACCGCTGATGTAATTCTGCGGCCGCGTACATCAGTAGTGCTTTCTCAGTACCTCGGGTGGCTGACTTCTGACGAGGCTGGGTTGCTACATGATTTAGAATGACACGGTGTTTCCACAGCTTACTACATGGACGACACGGTGCTTCCATGTCCAACTACGTGAAGGGAGCCTACCTCCTGTTGTACCTCACCTGACCAGAAGGAATATAAATGTTCCCAACACTGTCAGTAGCACAATTTCCTTGGGATCGTGCATTCCACCGGTGCAGCATGCGCGCCATATATTTCTAGTGTACAGTTAAGCTGTGCCATCCTCATCAAAAAGCGTTAACAACTATACAAATCCACAGAGATATGAGCTGTCCGCTAGCTCTGATGGTCCCGTATTTCGAACTGGATCCACCGAGGTGAGGCTACCAAACTGGTGCCATCGCCTGACACTTTACCCAACCTCTGAGGGTTCTGAGTTTGACGTGGGACATGTGTGCTTCCAACGAACAGTCACGGGCACATCTTCTAACTATCTTGCATCACGAACCCAAGAGACGACTTGCGTCAGAAAGGTCTCTACCAGCAGTCAGCCACTGCTCTGTCTACGTCGTCACATGCTGCCTGCCAGCCACTTGAGATCAGAAATGAGCTCCATATTCTCGTTGTAGTCTCGCCGGCGACTCACGTGACGTTATCTCCGAACTCGCCCTCTCCAAGTGCCCGTGGACTCCGTCGCAGTTCATTCGTCCCCCGAGTCCGTGGTCAGGTACAAGTGGACTCGACTCGCTCAGGAAGGAGCACAAGTACATGAGTCCGCATGTATAAACGCGGACTCTCGACTTTCCCGCTCGATAGGCAACCATTTCGAAAGACATTTTCGCCATTAAACTGTAAATCACTGATCGTTTATTTCACACAATCATGTTTTCGGCTTCATAGCCTTTCTCAAGCGCAAGATGAAAAGTTACAAAATATGTGGCCGGCCTAAATGACAGAAGAAACCATTTGGTATGATGATTATTATATACCAATATAATGACTCACCTGTTAGCATTGAGTATTGTGCAGTTTATACATACTTTACAGCCATAAATCTTTTTCGAAGGCTGTAAATTTACTCAAAGAATGTGTAACAATTACGATGACATTGGTTACCGAGTCTCTAACGACAGTATTAGGAATCATGACATGCGGATGTAGTTCAAACTCTAAATGGTGATTAATTATTAAAGTAATTTATAAAAATGGATGATAAGCTACAAAGATCGCCCTTAGCCTGTAAATACAAATTGCCATGATCACACAAATAAAGAAAAGTTCGCTCTTTTGTAGTAGGGGTATAACAGTGACGTTGCTCTATGCCCGGTTTTCGTTTAAGACAGCACGTATGTTTACTCGTAGTGGAGGTGAAATAAGCAAGAATAGAACCATTTTATTTGCACTGGACAAAATTTGTATATTTGGATTGAAATGTGGATTATAACATGACAATTACTATAAATATCAATCCTGCTCTAATGGAACGCATATTAAATTGTATATTTTGGATGAGTTACTTTTCCTCTTACACTCTCCGCAGTCTCACAAAACACAGATTCGTTAAAGCTATCTTATCCCAAGAATTGACATTTCTCCTTGTCAGTGATACGTCAGAGCCACAAGATCGTGTTCTTATCTTCTGTACGAACAGTAAGTCACGACTAGCCTTACATTTCTGCATGATTTAGTCACAGAGAACGATTCGACGATAATTAAGTGACGCAGAGCCACAGTTATCAGAATTGTCACACTCTCGGAACTACAGCGGGGAGGAAGGGAGCCCGGCTCCTTGCAAGGCCTGCGGGAAATAAATATTTTATTACAAATCTACGAACTAATGATTTTAGTTTAGTCGTATGTTATCGACAACTTGCACGCATTTCAACATGCAGTCAAGAATTGCAGAAATCGTCTCAAATAGTTACTCGCCCCACGCCGAAAATGGCTATTGACACTCGTAAGACCTGAAGTGTTACGTGCTCTGACGTTCGCACCACGGCCTTACTTTCTCGTGGGCCTTGACCCTTTAGCACTGAAACAACAGTCGTGCTTTGATTTGAGAAACTTACAACCCGCAATACGTGATTCACACACGCTCCGTTTCTGATCTCTACTAGGCACGACTGGCTCTTAGACCAGTAACGGAGCAGTACTTCACTGAAGACAACAAGTAATAATCATGTTGAATCAGTGACCTTGACTCTATGATTGGAGCAGTGTTTTTGAACTCATCAAACAGCCTCCCACAAACGCAGTTCTGCAGCCACAACGAACCCGCTTGAAAAATAGGAGCTTCACCGATGAGGCAAAGGAACTGGTACACCTGCCTAATATCGCGTATGGCCCCTGCGAGCACGCAGAAGTGCCGCAAAAGGCGTTGCATGGACTCGACTAATGTCTGAAGTACTACTGAAGGGAGCCATGAATCATGCAGGGCTGTCCATAAATCCGTAAGAGAACATGGGGCGGAGATCTCTTCTGAACAGTACGTTCCAGAGCATCCAAGATATGCTCAATAATGTTCATGTCTGGGACGTTTGGTGGCCAGCGGAAGTTTTTAAACTCAGAAGACTGTTCCTGGAGCTACTCTGTAGCAATTGTGGACTTTGGGGTTTCGCATTGTAATGCTGTAATTGTCCAGGTCCTTCGGATCCGTCGGAATGCACAATGGACATGAATGGATGCAGGTGATCTGATAGGATGTTTACGTGCGTGTCAGCTGTAAGAGTCGTATCTAGTATCAGGGATCCTATATCACTCCAACGTCAGATGCCCCACACCTTACGGAGCCTCCACCAGCTCGAACAGTCCTCTGCTGACAAGCAGGGTCCATGGATTCATGAGATTCTCTCCATACTGGTACACGTGCATCTGCTCGGTACAATCTGAAACGAGAGTCGTCCGACCAGACTACATCTTTCCAAGTCATCACACTCCAATATCTGTGTTGACGGTCCCTGGCGAGGCCTAAAGCTTTGCGTCGTGCAGTCATCAAGGCTATACGAGCGGGCCCTCGGCTCAGAAAGTCCGGATAGATGATTTTTGAATGGTTTGCAGGCTGACACTTGTTGATGGCCCAGCATTGGAATCTGCAGCAATTTGTGGAAGGGTTGCACTACTGTCACGTTGAACGATTCTCTTCAGTCATCATCGGCCCGGTTCTTGCAGTATCTTTCTCCGGCCGCAGCGATGTCGGAGATGTGATGATTTAGAGGATTCCTGATATTCACGGTACATTCGTGAAATAATGGTAAGCGAAAGTCCCCACTTCATCGCTATCTAAAAAATACAGTGTCCCATCGCTGGTGCACCGACTATAGCACCATGTCTGAACTCACTTAAATCTTGATAACCTGCCACTGCAGCAGCAGTAACCGACCTAACAACGGCGACAAAAAGTCCAAATGTTTGTGAGTTCTTAAGGTACCAAACTGCAGAGGTCATCGATCCCTAGACATGCATATTACTTAAACTAACTTAAACTAACGAATGCTAAGAACCACACACACACACACACACCCATGCCCGAGGGAGGACTCGAACCTCCGGCGGGAGGACAACTGCGACGGAGTATTGTTGTCTTACATAGATATAGCGCTGTATTCGGTGTATTTGCATATATATGTATCAGAATGTGCATGCCTATACCAGTTTCATTGGCACTTCATTGTGGAAGCGACTGCGACACAACTGAAGGTCGAAAATCTACTTTAAGAAGGATGGTTTCGTACAGGCAAAGAAAAATCTGAATAGTAGAGCTCCTACTACCAAACGGAAGAACGATTATCTGCTAGTTCAACTTATCTGATCTCTTTCAAATAATTGGTGTCAGATTCTTTAGAAGGTGGGCATCTTGACCGAATACGCAAGCACAGCTAGTGGCGGTTATGGTCTTCACAGCATGTCTCAGCGTTTAAGAGATGACTGTCTATGTGAGCGGAGAAAAGGAGTCAGTAGTCCCGCACCACCCTGAGAAGTAAGTCAACTACTGGCTGACGTGGAAGGCTTGCAGTAAATAACTCTGCGAGACGGCGCAGCGTAGCGTGTAGGTGGCTGCGGAAGACGCAAACGGCCCCCGGTGTCCCGTTAGCGCGACGTACTGCCGTGGCGGAGCCTGGCAGCGGGCAATGAGAAGCGACGCATCATTTCCCCGAGGGGACGTTCAGCGCCAAGCTGTGCACCTCGACAAGGAGACCTGATGGCACCGGTTACAGACTTCCCGCTGACGTTACAAGGATGTGTAGTCCAGGGGCGCAGTGAGATAGCGCCTCTTCGGGCTAATATAAGCTGACCGTGGACCTCCTGTTTAACACAGGACTGCAAGTGGCCTGATGCGAACACCGTGAGGCTGCTGTGGCACACTTTCACTACGTTAACTTTTACTATCCTTCACAGAATCGGTCGTGAAAGGGATTCCGTAGTTTACATTGTAGCCTAACCCCAATGTCATTCCGTCTGTACCTTGAGCAAGCAGTAAAAGAAACGATGGATTAATGTGGAAAGGAAATTACAGTTCAGGGAAATGAAACAGAAACTTTGAGGTCTGAATACCAAAAAACGGGGAAGATCTGTTTAAGGGAAATAATGGGTAAATCAAAGTAGTAGGATTAAATTACACACTTTTGATCACATTAAATAAGGAAATGTGATACTGAAAGTATTATATGAGTTCAGTATTTGGGCAGCAAACTATATTCGAAGTAGAGAGGACATAAAATGCAGACTAGCTACAGTACTAAATTATTTCTGAAAAAGTATAATCTGCTAACAACTGTTGTCAATGTAAGTGTTAGGAAATCTTTTCTGAAGGTAATCGTCTGAAGAGTAGTCTTGTACAGAAGTAATGAGGGGACAATACAGATAAGATCAGAACAGAGCGCTTTAAAATACTGTGTTTCAGAATAATGCTGAAAATTATATGGACAGATCGAGTACGTAATGAGAAAGTACAGAACGATAAGAGAAGGAATTTATGGTTCTATGTAAAGAAGGAATCGATTGATATAACACCCAAGAGTCGTGAAGGATCGCTCTCTTTAGTAACGGGAGCTTTTAGTAAACAAGGAATGTCACCTCAGCTCTATACTTTCATTCGACGTGTCATACGTCATAACTGTACATTGGGCATTTCTCAGACACTTCCTTCACTAGTCGATACGTTAAACCACAGGTGTTCTGAGTACCAGCACTGTGATACCCCGTTGTTCGTCACGCTCCCGAATGGTCTGTGAATTGCCGACAGAACACACACATGAAGGTGCAGAAAAATGTTGAATTTATGAAATTTGATTTTTTTAATAGTTAATTTCAGAAGTGTGAAGATTTTCAGGTAATTTTGTTGGTGCATTGCTTACCTGGGTATAATTAAGGATTTATTTGGAAAACAGAGTTTTAGTAGGATTTTTCTTTATTTGTTCATGCTAGTTATTTTTCGTTGTTTTACTGTGAATAAGAAAAGTTATTTCTTCAAGTGGCTTGCCCTCAGAATTTATTTATTTATCGCTCCTTTAATTTTCTTTAATTTTATGCTAATCCATTCCATGCTAGACTCATGGCTGGGATGACTGTGTGGCATCACATACAAAAATATTTAGTTATTTAATTATGCTTATCGTTGCTTCTTCAATAGATAAGCAAGTGATACTAACATGCTACTTCACTAGGCGAACGGTGAAGTCAATAAGCGCCACGCTGTTCGTTCAAATTAGAATTATGCGTAACTTCTTCGTATCATAAAACGAATGTTTAATTCCATGAAAAATAAGTTACGAAGTCACAGCTGAGAAAGACGTAGTATTAGCCAGCACTGTTGGGACACTGATATCTGTTACACCAAGAAGACATAAAACTCGTAGGAAATTAAGGAGTAAAAGGGAAGAATATGCATCCCACTTGGTTAACACCTTTTAGAGAGCGCCAATGAATCAAAGAACGGCATTACTCCAGTCTTTTTATACTTCATACACAATGTAACGGGTATAAATATAGATGTTTCTGTCAGTGACTGACCATGGGGTAGGCCCTACTGATATCGGTATTTACATAATTTGTAGACTAATAATTATAACTATTAAAAACTGTACTTTTTTAAGTTGCTTAGAACCTTCACATACGTGTGACAAGAGCAAACCAATAATGCCAATTTTACCCACGGCAGTGGGTCAGGTGTAGACACAGAGGCGAAAAAATGGAAGTCTATTCTAACAGTCACAGTCTACTTAGTGGTACTGTTTCAGCCGTGTAGAGAACATCAGGTTGTAAAATTTGTTCTAAGAGTCATAGTCTACTTAGTGGTACTGTTCTCATTCTGAAAGTGTTTGTTTCCAGAAAATCTTAGGGGACTGTGAGTAATTTAGCTCCAAAAACAGACGTAGTCTTCATAGCGAGTTGTAGCAGTTTTCTCCGACTTTGTCTGACGTTCTCTGAGACGCGGAGAAACGGAAAATTCCGACCCCCAACTCATCCTGTATCTAACCAGTTCTGTCCTTACAGCAGCCACTAAGAAAACGTAATCATCTATAGTCAATTTTTTCACATCATTTTATCTTATACAGGTAATAAATTTTAAAATGTATACACCTATGCATGAAAATCAAACGAGAGATTAAAAGCAGTAAATGTCTTATCTGTGTTAAAGTCAAAGTTCAAGTTAATTAATTAATTTTTTTCACGACATAGCCGTTGACTTTAGAGTGACGAACAATTGATAGCACTGACTGCAAAGTTGGGGAAGTTGTTAGGATTTTGTATCCTTCCCATGTACGTATGCTATTGGTAAGAAGTGTACTGTAACGTGTATTTCTGTGTTGCCTACCCTGCCCTTGTTCGAGTCGACAACGGGAACAGAAGACCGGCATACTGAGGTTGTAAGGTTCATCTCAACAGATCACCCGAATGTATAGGTTACAGGAAGCCACAGCAAGTTTACCTTTCTGGAATCTAATACTGTCCTTCTCTGTAGAGGCCTACTGTTTATATTACTTATAGATGTATGTTCGAAAAGGTTTTGTATAGATATGTACTGATTTTATGTGTGTATTTTGAAACTACTTGGGTTGTGTGAAGATTTTTTTATTTAATGATTTATTGTTAGGACACGCGTCCAGTCCAGTCGAGAATGGAACGAGAACAAAATCAGCGTTTGCCGTCATTGGGCGTGAGGCCAGGGGCCCCTTGCGGGGTATGTCCGGCCGCTTTGGTGCAGGTCTTATTACGTTAGACGTCACATAGGGCGACCTGCGCGCCGAATGGGGATGAAGTAATGATGGAAACAACACAACACTCAGTCCCTGAGCGGAGAAAATATCCGACCCAGCCGGAAATCGAACCCGAGCCTGTAGGACGGCATCCATCACGCTGACCACTCATCTGTCGGGGCGGCCGGAACAAGAACAGAATACAACGGACAACATTCAATCAGTTGACGAAGTCCCTTCCACTGATAGTTCAGCACCTGTAATGACCACAGCTAGGACTGAGGCGTTTAACATTAAAGCTCTTTTACTTAGTATATCCAAAGCTATGAAGACGTTAACTGCAAGTCAACAATCGATGTCTGCTTAAGTGTAATCAGTAGCAACTGAACAGTCTAGGATAACTTCCGCACAAGAATCAATGGAACAAGACAAAATTTGCACTGTAGTTCATACTGTAGACCAGCAAGTCTCTCTGTTAAACAAGACGGTATCGTTATGCAGCGGGAGGCACTAGTAACTGAACAAGCCAATATCAGACTAACTATACATTATTGCTATGGGTGAGTGATTGCCAGCCAAACAGAACTTTAGAGTCTCATATGCGAAGTGGATCATTTAAGCATTCAGAAGTATAATCTCGTTACGGAAATGGTAAATCTGAGGCTGTCCCAGGAGAACGTTAGGAAAACTAAAATCCAAATCGAAGTAAATGATGTTACCACAAAAGTAGATTCTCTTGTGTCTAAATTGGAACTTGTTAAATCGGATTTAGTCGCAGTAACAGAGGAGAGGGTGACACAATGTGTTAATGAACAACTGCAGCAAGCTGTGCAAAACGTTCAACTGGCTAATGAATCGGATTCCACAAGAATCCAGATTGATAGTGATGAGATAAGCCAATGATTTGGTGAAGATTTCTTGAAGTGGAAAGACAGTATCACCAAATCGATTGAAGATTGTTCCAAGTCAATAAAGGAAATAAGAGGAAGTGGTTCTGACACATATGGGACATTTTCCGATGAAACGAAGCAAAATGTAATGAACTCAGCCTCAGTGATGAGTAGCCCATTGCCTGTGACAAAAAGTGCACTTGTGGTGTCTGACCCTATTTATGGCAATATACCACCCCACAGTGTATGAGCGCAAATGTTAGTGGAGGAGAAGTTCGTAAAGCACCGGCAGTTCCAAGCCGTCGGCCCGTAGAATAAAACTGTTTACCCTGTTGTTTTCATTCGCGGGTTCAGAGGTGTTTTAGCCCGTGCATAGACAGATGAACAAAAGATATCTTTTGTCGAGGCTACGTACAAGGGGAAGGTAGTTTATGGAGCACGGATGTTATGGATACCTGTAGCCCCTATGAGGATTCTGAGCGATCTCCAAGAGTAGGAACTTGCGTCGGTACTTTGAGAAGTACGTGAGTAAAAGTAGATATTGGAATTTCTTCGCCAATTGACAATACTGGGCGAATATGTTACTGGCACGGTTGGAACTACGGACAATATTTCGCCGTGAGCTTGTGTGTTCAAGACGTTCCCTAAGCGACCAGTTTCTTAGTCAGAAGATACCATCGTGCCACTATTGTTCCAGTTCCACAGGCGGAAATTTGGGGGATTATTAAGGCAATGTTACCGGTCGAGATACATGAAAAACCCAAGTCTTCTCCCGAAGACAATGTCGAAGACTTTCTCTCTGTTGTCTACACTATCGACTTATTAAACGAAGAATTAAGAGCTACAAATCATGGGAATGGGTCATTGACTATCTAAGGAGTGTGTTTATTTATTTATTTATCGTACGGAAACAACACCAAACATTGCCAAGTACACAATGTTTAATTTTACATGTATACCTAGTTAAGTATTTACATATACTTTAGTTTTACATTTTTGGCACAAATGTTATACACATTTTTAAACTGTGAAAATTACTAACTTGATATTACTAACTATTTTGACTCATATAATTGCAAGTTAAAAAAGGCAGATACATTTAATCATAGTCGAATATCTAATTATTGAAGCCAACTAACAGCAGAGGCAGTAGCATTAATAAAGTCACTATATGGTCCAAGATACTTCCTCTGAGGACAGTCTTTAACAATATGTTGAACAGTTTGTTCTTGGGTCCCACAATCACAGCTTGGAGAATCTCAGAATCTCCACCTGTGCGTCATGGCGTTGCACCTGGCGTGGCCAGTTCTTATTCTGTCCAGCCTTGTCCACTCACTTCTCTGCAGATGAAATCCTGCTAGGCTGGCAATTGGGTCTTGGATACCTTGATGTGCTATTGTTGCAGAATTCCACCTCTAGCGGCACCCTTCTTTGATGTCTAACTTGTTATCGTTTCTTTCATTATGCCACAGTGGATTGCGAGGTTATTAGCGGTCTGGTGGAGGGTTGTTTAAGACTGTATGAATTGGGAGGTTTTGTGGATAGTCGGGGTGGTGTAGTTTCCTCCATTCTTGATTGATTGCTTCTCGGCGTCGTAATTCAGGTGGTGGGATGTTGCTGATGCTGTGTAGCCTCATTGACTCGTTCAGGTGTACGTCCAGCTTCCTCGTTTGGGCACTATGTTGGCACACTGGAGCACATTATTCGGCAACTGGGTACACCATCGTAAGTACTGTAGTAAGTAGAGTCGATGCGTCCGCACCCCATGTTGTACCAACTAGTTTCTTTACGATATTGTTTCGGGTCTATGGTTTTTGGCTTATTTTTTTCCAAGTATTTCTATACGTCAGAGACCGATCTAGTGTGACACCGAGGTATTTAGGCTGGAAATTATGTCTAACCGTTTGTTGGCAGAAACTCACATTCAACTGCTGGTTTGCGATTCTTTTGTTTAGATGTAATGCGCAGACTTCTGTCTTTGCTGCATTTCGATGCAGTCTCCATGCTTTGTAGTATGTGTTGAGAGTTTCTGAGTCTTTAGATAATACAGCTTCTTCTTCCTCAAGTGTGCTGTTTTGTACGACTATGGCAAGGTCGCCGACATAGCAAAACTTAGCGCTAGCAATGTCTGGCATGTCACTGGTGTACAGATTGAAAAGTAGGGGTGCTAGGACGGACACCTGGGGGAGCCCATTTTTCAAGGTAAACTACTTGCTCTGGTTTTGTCCAACACTAACCTTGAAGTAACGGTTGGCTAAAGTATTTTCTACAAGTGTTGTCAATCTCTTACTTTGGACATGCCTTTTTAACTTCAGCAGGAGTCCATCTAGCCGCACACTGTCTTATACTGCTGACAGATCAACAACAGCCACCGATGTCTTTATTTCTTTTGGAATTCAGTCTCAGTCTAGGATGCCAAGGCTAGGACCTGCTCACAGCAGCTACGCTTGCTTCTGAACCCAGACTGACATGTTGGGGTTATGTTGTTCATTATGCCTTGTATTCTGTTATGGATGAGTTGTTGAAGCACACTCTCAGCAGTGCAACTGGCAGGTAACTTGAGGGGTCATGTACTGTCTTTCCAGATTTGAGGACTGCTAGTGTGTGTGCGATCTAGAATTGTTGAGACACTTCCCTGTCTTGAGTATATCGTTATAGAACTTCTTCAGCCATGTAATTTCATATTCCCCTGTGTGTTTTATAAATTCAGGAAATATGCATCCCAGTCCTTCGGCTTTTCTCATTTTCGATATTTTGATGGCCTCATTCATATCTATTTCAGAAAAGGGGTCTGATAGTGTGGTGTTATCATGGAAGTACCTAATGACTTCATTCAGTTCGTTCCCGACTTTTTCTTTCATGGTTTTGTCTACAGGGATTCTCAGCTCTCGATTTTATGTGTAGCGCCAGTTCTGATGGCGTCCTCTTCCGTTGCTGATTGTAGACGTTATTTGCAGTGCCAAGTTTTCTTAATAATCTCCATGCCTTTCAGCTTGAATGAGTGAAATTTAAACTACACGTCATGTCCATCCATTTCTGCTTTCTTGCTTCATTTAGCTGTTCTCGTATTATTTTACCGGTATCAGGGTTTTCAATTTCTTGGTATTTTGCACATAAGTTTTCAATTATGTCGTTCCAGCAAGGGAGGCACAATACTCCTGGCTGTACCAATTATGACTCCCACCAATCTTTTCTAGTTTTCTGCTTTTGGGGATACCCAGCGTAGGTTGCTGTCAACACACCGTGTATACTGATTCCAGTTAGCTTTCTTGAAATTCCATCTTGCCTTGTGAATTGAATTTATAATGTGTATCTCCAGCCAAGTTTTGATTACTTTCGGGCGGTGTTGGCTTTTTGGGAAGCCCTTTAGAACTTTCCTTTCATGACTCAAGGGGAGCGTGTTTTCAACGATGGAGAGGAAACACAGGTCAGGATGAGTGTCAGTGTGCCACCTAGGGGAGCGAAAGGTTTTCGGTTCTTTGGCATCGTAGCTGAGATAGAGGTTTCCTCCTTCTAACCATTCCACTAATTTTTCTCCATTTTTGTCACTGTTTGTATAACCCCAGGGTGTGTGGTGGCTGTTGAAATCACCTAGGTAAATGCATGAAACAGATGGCGAGACTGGTGTGAACCACTGGGCGTTCTGTGGTTTGTAGAAAGACACAACAGTTAAGCCACCCAACTAAGGAGTTCTCACTTCTGTGTCACTAATCACCTGACAGCAAACTACTTTAATATCAGAAATGCTGTTTTTTGGCGTACACGATAGAGCCATGTGTAGATGATGGCAAGTATCCTATCATTTTCTAACCTGTAACCTTTCCCTTTGCTATATAGCCTTCGTTTAGATGGGATTTCTGGAAGGCTATGATATATTGTCCACGGTCTGTGACCAGTTTGCTGAAGTAATCACATTTGTCTTTTGTCAATCTTTACACTGATTTGTAAAATACTAATTCTTTGTCGAAAATTGTTCATACTCTTTGTCTGGCTCTCTGTGTTGTAGTTTGCTTTCTTGTGCTGTTGTCATGAGTAGCCAGAACTCTCCATTACATAAAACAATATATATCCAGCTTAACGCTATTCTTTTCATTGTGTAAGTACTCAGATATCGACAGTAAGAATCTGAGGGAGAAACATGAGAGCGCGATTCTAAGCATTGTTGTAAGACGAAGTCTGTGTGCGAGAGTGGAAGAGTAGTGTCGGTCGAGAGCACGGAAGTACAAAACGCGTCACGCTCCCTCGCTTCGGTAATGGCAGATGTTACCGCACTCAAGGCCTGATTTCGTTTTTATAGCAAGGAGAGATTTAGATGGCTTAACTACGCTTAAAGATGAAATTCATGGTAAAATTCGCAAGCATAGCGCAAAAACAATTTCAGTGTTCGGCTCGTGATAGTCCAAGTTTGCAATTATCCCAGATTTTGCTTGTCTCTGAAAAGATCCTCATTATCCTCCAAATAATAATAATAATTCTCCTCACGTAAATAATATCTTGTGTTTACTAAGCATTAATTTAACTTTGAAATTGCAATAATTTGTTAATCTTCATTTATCATTGCCATTATTAATGCTTGTTCTTGACGATTATAAAGTTTTAAATAGACTTAATTAATGGAATCGGGTCTCAAAAGTTGTTTAGTAGTTAACCGCACCCAAGCAAACTCCGATTTATTAAATTCATTCTTAGTAACAATAAGCTTTAACCGCTGCTGCAGCATGCTGCTGCGCATTGCTCTAACCCACATGGAAAAAGGCAGTTATCTAAAGAGGTGAGTAAAAAATTTAGGGCCAAAACAGAGAAACTGACACGCCACAACATGTCATGTATTCTAGTCCAGTAAATTACGTTGAACAGGTCAGATTCTATATCACTTGTAAATTCATGTTCAAAAACGTAGTCTGATAGCGTATCCAAATATTTGTTTTAAGTTTTTCACGTAACGATTAGTTGAGGGCTTAAATGACAGTGAAGCTGACACTCGTACAACACACACATAGTTTTGCTATGCAGGTTATATTCTGTTTACTGAGAGCTCAGGTTGCTTATCGGGTCCAGTTTCATAGACTAACATAGGCAATATTGGTTGCAGCTACCTTACGTTATCCGGTTCTGCTGCGAAGATGTTGCATATTCGTTACATATGGCGCGAATTAGTCGTGTATACACTACTGGCCATTAAAACTGCTACACCACGAAGATGACGTTCTACAGACGCGAAATTTAACTGACAGGAAGAAGATGCTGTGATATGCAAATGATTAGCTTTTCACAGCATTCACACGAGGTTGGCGCCGGTGCCGACACCTACAACGTGCTGACATGTGGAAAGTTTCCAAACGATTTCTCATACACAAACAGCATTTGACCGGCGTTGCCTGGTGAAACGTTGTTGTGATGCCTCGTGTAAGGAGGAGAAATGCGTACCATCACGTTTCCGACTTTGATAAAGGTCGTATTTGAGCCTATCGCGATTGTGGTTTATCGTATCGCGGCATTGCTGCTCGCATTGGTCGAGATCCAAAGACTGTTAGCAGAATATGGAATCGGTGGGTTCAGGAGGGTAATAAGGAACGCCATGCAGGATCCCAACGGCCTCGTATCACTAGCAGTCGAGATGACAGGCACCTTATCCGCATGGCTGTAACAGATCGTGCAGCCACGTCTCGATCCCTGAGTCAACAGATGGGGACGTTTGCAACACAACATCCATGTGCACGAACAGTTCGACGACGTCTGCAACAGCATAGACTATCAGCTCGGAGACCATGGCTGCGGTTACCCTTGACGCTGCATCACACACAGGAGCGCCTGTGATGGTGTACTCAACGACGAACCTGGGTGCACGAATGGCAAAACGTCATTTTTTCGGATGAATGTAAGTTTTGTTTACATCATCATGATGGTCGCATCCGTGTTTGGCGACATCGCGGTGAAAGCACATTGGAAGCGTGTATTTGTCATCGCCATACTGGCGTATCACCCGGCGTGATGGAATGGGGTAACATTGGTTACACGTCTAGGTCACCTCTTGTTCGCATTGACTGCACTTTGAACAGTGGACGTTACATTTCAGATGTGTTACGACCCGTGGCTCTACTCTTCATTCGATCCCTCCGAAACCTTACATTTCACCAGGAGAATGCACGACCGCATGTTGCAGGTCCTATACGGGCCTTTCTGGATACAGAAAAAGTTCGACTGCTGCCCTGGCCAGCACATTCTCCAGATCTCTCACCAACTGAAAACGTCTGGTCAATGGTGGCCGAGCAACTGGCTCGTCACAATACGCCAGTCACTACTCTTGATGAACTGTGGTGTCTTGTTGAAGCTGCATGGGCAGCTGTACCTGTACACGCATTCCAAGCTCTGTTTGACTCAATGCCCAGGCGTATCAAGGCCGTTATTACGGCCAGAGGTGTTTGTTCTGGGTATTGGTTTCTCAGGATCTATGCATCCAATTGTGTGGAAATGTAATCACATGACGGTTCTGTTATAATATAATTGTCCGGTGAATAGCCGTTTTTCATCTGCATTTCATCTTGGTGTAGCAATTTTAATGGCCATAGTGTACGTTACATACGGCCAACTCTGTTGCTAGACGGCACCATTGGAAATCATGAAAACGCAGTCAGATCAACATTACACATGCAGTGATTCCAGCTGCGCTGCCTTGTTACTAATTATACATGAACTTTCTTTTTCAGCAAGGATTATTCCAAGTATGAGCATTGCGTGTGACATGTTTCACAATTCACTGTCGAGGGTTAAGAGTTACGAACATCACTTTCCTTTCCATGTGAAATGACTGACGCTAAGTGGCTGGCAATTTATCTTGCGTTAGTAGAACTCATTCTCTCTGTTCTGTAAGTGATTTTGTAAAGAGATAGATTCGTTGGTAAGAAACTTTCTGTCATGCTTTTCTGATTATTAACAACGTTGGCTCACCGCAATAGATCTGGTACTCGCATTAGAGACCTAAGGGAACTTCCAAATGCAGATACCACTAATGAAGAGATTATCTCTCCAGAATAATCCCAGCCTTCAGAGACTGAAGCGGAGAAGGTTCACATAGATAATCAGACAAAAGTTTGTACTGCCTCATTACAGGGGTCAAACAATGTAACGGATGACCTCAGTGGCAATGCAAAAAACACTCCAGAATTAACAAAAAGTGGAATATCACAGCACAGTGAGACGTCACGACAAATCTTTTCAGGGACAGTAAATTCCGGTTCAGTAAGTGTTTCTTAGGTACAAGTAGCACTTCATACGGCTTCACATAACCGCACTGTTCAATTTGGCACAAATGAGTCGTTGCAAACACTGTTAGAATCCATGTTTAACAAATTCCAATAAGATACACAAAAGTCTCAACAAATCATGGTTATAAAATTCCAACAAGAGACACAAACCATGTTTACCCAGTCTAAACAGGGCACACAAACAATGATAGAAGGCTTGAAAACTCAAATTGAGCAGATAAATACGTCGCTAACAGAAAATCAAATAATTCTAAATGAACTGACCTAAACTCTGCATGAACAGTTGTACGCTAAAGTGCAGACTTTGGAAACTTAAATTAACACCGTTGAGTCTCTGCAAATTCAACAATCAGAAAAACTCTGAATAATTGAGCCAGGTTTCCAACAGCACAAACAGGATGTGTTAACTGCCGTTAAAGCAGCAGTACCCAGGAATCTGTTTACAGATCTCAAACAGCACTGCAAACGAAAAATTGCAGAAATTGGCACCAGAACAGGTTCTGAAGCCTGAAATTAGTTCTGCAGAAATTTTTACGAAGTCTCAGACGGTGTTCAGGAAAGATAGATTAGGCAGAATTGGTGGTGGAGTGTTTGTGTCTGTCAGTAGTGGTTCATCTTGTAGAGAAGTCGAAGTAGATACTCCATGCGAATTGGTATGGGTGGAGGTTATACTTAACAGCAGAACTAGGTTAATAATTGGCTCCCTCTCCCGACCGCCAGACTCCGATGATATAGTTGCTGAACAGTTCAGAGAAAATTTGAGTCTCGTAACAAATAAATACCCCACTCATACGGTTATAGTTGGTAGGGACTTCAACCTTCTCTCGACATGTTGGCAAAAATACTTGTTCAAAACCGGTGGTAGGCAGGAAACATCTTCCGAGATCGTCCTAAATGCTTTCTCCGAAAATTATTTCGAACAGTTAGTTCACGAACCCACGCGAATTGTAAATGGTTGCGAAAACACACTTGACCTCTTAGCCACAAACAATCCAGAGCTAATAGAGACCATCATGACTGATACAAGGATTAGTGATCAAAAGGTTGTTGCAGCTAGGCTCAATACCGTTTCCTCCAAATCCACCAGACACAAACGCAAAATAATTTTATTTAAAAATGCGGATAAAGTGTCATTAGAAGCCTTCCTAAGAGACAATCTCCATTTCTTCCGAACTGACTATGCGAATGTAGACGAGATGCGGCTCAAATTCAAAGATATAGTAGCAACAGCAAGTGAGAGATTCATACCTCATAAATTGTTAAGAGATGGAACTGATCCCCCATGGTACACAAAACAGGTCCGAACGCTGTTGCAGAGGCAACGGAAAAAGCATGCGAAGTTCATAAGAACGCGAAATCCCGAAGATTGGCTAAAATTTACAGACGCGCGAAATTTGGCGCGGACTTCAATGCGGTATGCCTTTAATAGATTCCACAACGAAACATTGTCTCGAAATTTGGTAGAAAATCCGAAGAAATTCTGGTCGTATGTAAAGTACACAAGCGGCAAGACGCAGTCAATACCTTCGCTGCGCGGTGCCGATGGAACTGTTACCGACGAATGTGCCGCTAAAGCGGAGTTATTGAACGTAGTTTTCCGAAATTCCTTCACCAAGGAAGACGAATGGACTATTCCAGAATTTGAAACACGAACAGCTGCCAGCATGAGTTTCTTAGAACTAGATGCCTTAGGGGTTGCGAAGCAACTCAAATCGCTTGATACGGGCAAGTCTTCAGGTCCACATTGTATACTGATTAGGTTCCTTTCAGATTACGCAGCTACAATAGCTCCCTACTTAGCAATCATAAACAAACGATCGCTCATCGATAGATCTGTACTTGCAGATTGGAAAATTGCGCAGGTCGCACCAGTGTTTAAGAAGGGTAGTAGGAGTAATCCATCGAACTACAGACCTATATCATTGACGTCGGTTTGCAGTAGGGTTTTGGAGCATATACTGTATTCAAACATTATGAATAACCTCGAAGGGAACGATCTATTGATACGTAATCAGCATGGTTTCAGAAAACATCGTTCTTGTGCAACGCCGCTAGCTCTTTATTCGCACGAAGTAATGGCCGCTATCGACAGGAGATCTCAAGTTGATTCCCTATTTCTAGATTTCCGGAAAACTTTTGACACCGTTCCTCACAAGCGACTTCTAATCAAGCTGAGGACCTATGGGGTATCGTCTCAGGTGTACGACTGGATTCGTGATATCCTGTCAGGAAGGTCGCAGATCGTATTAATAGACGGCAAATCATCGAGTAAAACTGGAGTGATATCAGGTGTTCTCCAGGGAAGCGTCCTGGGACCTCTGCTGTTCCTGATTTATATAAATGACCTGGGTGACAATCTGAGCAGTTCTCTTAGGTTGTTCGCAGATGATGCTGTAATTTACCGTCTAGTAAGGACATCCGAAGACCAAAATCAGTTGCAAAGCGATTTAGAAAAGATTGCTGTATGGTGTGGCAGGTGGCAGTTGACGCTAAATAACGGAAAGTGTGAGGTGATGCACATGAGTTCCAAAAGAAATACGTTGGAATTCGATTACTCGATAAATGGTACAATTCTCAAGGCTGTCAATTGAACTAGGTACCTGGGTGTTAAAATTACGAACAACCTCAGTTGGAAAGACCACATAGATACTATTGTGGGGAAGGCGAGCCAAAGGTTGCGTTTCATTGGCAGGACACTTAGAAGATGCAACAAGTCCACTAAAGAGACAGCTTACACTACACTCGTTCGCCCTCTGTTAGAATATTGCTGCGCGGTGTGGGATCCTTACCAGGTGGGATTGACGGAGGACATCGAAAGGCTGCAAAGAAGGGCAGCCCGTTTTGTATTATCACGTAATAGGGGAGAGAGTGTGGCAGATATGATACGCGAATTGGGATGGAAGTCATTAAAGCAAAGACGTTTTTCGTCGCGGCGAGATCCACACTCCTGGAAATTGAAATAAGAACACCATGAATTCATTGTCCCAGGAAGGGGAAACTTTATTGACACATTCCTGGGGTCAGATACATCACATGATCACACTGACAGAACCACAGGCACATAGACACAGGCAACAGAGCATGCACAATGTCGGCACTAGTACAGTGTATATCCACCTTTCGCAGCAATGCAGGCTGCTATTCTCCCATGGAGACGATCGTAGAGATGCTGGATGTAGTCCTGTGGAACGGCTTGCCATGCCATTTCCACCTGGCGCCTCAGTTGGACCAGCGTTCGTGCTGGACGTGCAGACCGCGTGAGACGACGCTTCATCCAGTCCCAAACATGCTCAATGGGGGACAGATCCGGAGATCTTGCTGGCCAGGGTAGTTGACTTACACCTTCTAGAGCACGTTGGGTGGCACGGGATACATGCGGACGTGCATTGTCCTGTTGGAACAGCAAGTTCCCTTGCCGGTCTAGGAATGGTAGAACGATGGGTTCGATGACGGTTTGGATGTACCGTGCACTATTCAGTGTCCCCTCGACGATCACCAGTGGTGTACGGCCAGTGTAGGAGATCGCTCCCCACACCATGATGCCGGGTGTTGGCCCTGTGTGCCTCGGTCGTATGCAGTCCTGTTTGTGGCGCTCACCTGCACGGCGCCAAACACGCATACGACCATCATTGGCACCAAGGCAGAAGCGACTCTCATCGCTGAAGACGACACGTCTCCATTCGTCCCTCCATTCACGCCTGTCGCGACACCACTGGTGGCGGGCTGCACGATGTTGGTGCGGGACCGTAGCCCAGCTTCATGGAGACGGTTGCGAATGGTCCTCGCCGATACCCCAGGAGCAACAATGTCCCTAATTTGCTGGGAAGTGGCGGTGCGGTCCCCTACGGCACTGCGTAGGATCCTACGGTCTTGGCGTGCATCCGTGCGTCGCTGCGGTCCGGTCCCAGGTCGACGGGCACGTGCACCTTCCGCCGACCACTGGCGACAACATCGATGTACTGTGGAGACCTCACGCCCCACGTGTTGAGCAATTCGGCGGTACGTCCACCCGGCCTCCCGCATGCTCACTATACGCCCTCGCTCAAAGTCCGTCACCTGCACATACGGTTCACGTCCACGCTGTCACGGCATGCTACCAGTGTTAAAGACTGCGATAGAGCTCCGTATGCCACGGCAAACTGGCTGACACTGACGGCGGCGGTGCACAAATGCTGCGCAGCTAGCGCCATTCGACGGCCAACACCGCGGTTCCTGGTGTGTCCGCTGTGCCGTGCGTGTGATCATTGCTTGTACAGCTCTCTTGCAGTGTCCGGAGCAAGTATGGTGGGTCTGACACACCGGTGTCAATGTGTTCTTTTTTCCATTTACAGGAGTGTATTTACGAAATTTCAGTCACCAACTTTCTCTCCCGAACGCGAAAATATTTTGTTGACACCAACCTACAGAGGTAGGAGTGATCATCAAAGTAAAATAAGAGAAATCAGAGCTCGAACAGAAAGGTTTAATTGTTCGTTTTTCCCGCGAGCTGTTCGGGAGTGGAATGGTAGAGAGATAGTATGATTGTGGTTCGATGAACCCTCTGCCAAACACTTAAATGCGAATTGCAGAGTAGTCATGTAGATGTAGATGTAGATGTAGAACCGTTCATTCTATTGTAGTACAATTAGGTACAAATTCTCAGAAATCTGACGACCTACCAACAAAAGTTACGGAATTATCCAACAATGCAGACGCAAGCTCTGACGTCACTGCCCGTCTACACTTCTCCCAAATGGAAGTGTATTTAGAAATGAAATGTGTACAGGAAGGGCAAGTGCTCATCAACGCAAAAATAAAAGATATATAAAACTCTTTAGAATTCTTAACGCTTCCTTCTGAAGCACAAACATATTGTGAAATTACACAGCAATGGGATCGCGTCAGTAGTCAGATACCCGTCGACCGTATAGGTGACAATATTGGAGGACAGCGTCATTCAGAACGCATTTGCACTAGTGTCCATCAATGTGAATATTACAATAGGCAATAACCAGATCAGTTGATGAGATTCTGTTCCCGCAATTTTGAACCTAGAAGGGACGATAATACCGATCACAAACACTTCCTTCAGGTACGAAAATTTAAAACAATTCATACTGCCAGTAAAGAAATACACGCAAGGGCCTGGCTTGATTAATTCCATTATTCTTTATCCTCTGAATGGCCGATTGCCACCAAATTGAAATTCATGTGCTATTCGGAAAATGATCCGGCTTCTTGAATGCTTATATTTGCGCAACAATTCCGATCATTGGCAGAATTTCTGCTAGACTTTTTGACGGCATACTTGCCCCATACAATGCAGTCACGCGTAAAAACCAGCATATTAAACCAGAAATCGTTCGAAAGTTCTGGATTTATTACATTATTGTACTTTGAGGACATGGTGAGCAGAAACCAGTATTTAGACATTCAGCACAGTCCAGCAGAACTTATCGGTATTTCCATAAAAAACTGCCCACTTACATAAAACATGCCATTGTAGCTAGTAGATGCAAAGGCGATATTGACGAGTACACAGTTCTTTTGCAAGATCTGGAAGATGATGCCTATAATCACCTCAACATGCAGATCTGTAATAATAACAAAAGTCGAAATTATAGGCAAAAGCAAACTTATGTGAACCAGCACAGTATTAATGGCCACTTAAATGACCACCATAATTACCTAATATCATGCATACAAACATGACTATTCACAACAATTTGGGAAGAACTCACAGTCGGGGCAGAACAATCAGCCTATGAAAGGTTTTAACAGTAGTCCTAACAACTGCAACAATTATGATCAACAAAACCATCAACAAACACAGTATGATCGAGGTCAGGTGCCCAATCAACAGTTCAGTGATAACTCTGGTAATTTCCAAACAAACAGACGTAATGAAAATTTCCAGAATGGTCACTTTAATTGCAAGAAAAATATTAGAAAAAAGGGTAATAGAAGGAACAATAATTATAATAGTGACAGTTACCAGGGAAAAAATGCTCCCCAAAACATGCACTATAAGAATCCAAATCAGTACAGTTTTCACAATGGTTTTAACCATTTACCATATAGCCACAACAATCAATGTGATTTGCCATCTAATAATTATAGGAACGCAAATTTAGGTTGGGCAAATACTACTCAGAGTAATAGCCACAGTAATTCTGCTCCAAATTTTCACAGCAAACAACCACAACCGTCAGCAACAGATTGCAAACCCAACGGTGATGTAAAGCAGCAAAATCAGGGTGAATTTGTTGAAATAACGTCACCAGATTCTCGAAACGATTCCCGTGAAAGAGCATTGTGACTAGCAACGCCTGTAGCAAAAGCACATTATAATAGAAACGGCAAAGACACTACAACACTAAATTTTGTACACTTAAAAGATCCAAGGTACTTTCTGTTAGAGGTAGTAGTAGTACGGTATTCTGCATTGCGGCAGGTCTTGTCATGGGTTAAGCCTCTTCCACTTTTGTCTGTCCTTAGCCAGTCTTTTCATTTCTGAATATTTGTCTCCTTTGATATGGTCCAGCATTTGATGTCTCCTTTTTCCTCTTCCCCTTTTACCCTCTACCATTCCTTCTATTCCTCCATTCAATAAACAGTCCCTCCTCAAACAATGTCCAATCCACTTCCGTTTTCTCTTTCTGATGACTTTCAGCATGTTTCTTTCTTCTCGAACTCTTCTTAATACTTCTTCATTCCTTACTCGGTCTTCCCATTTCGTTTTTCCATTCTTCTCCATATCCGCATCTCTAGTGCCTCCAATCTTCTTTCATCTTCCCTCCTCAATGTCCCGGTCTCCGCACCACAGAGTGCAACACTCCAGATAAAACATTGGGCAGGTCTTTACCTAAGACCTTTGTTTAGTGGTCCCCACAGTAATTTGTTTCCTCTTGAATCCTTCTTTTGTCATAGCAATTCTTTTCCTAATTTCTGTTGAGCAATACATATAATGTATTATTACACTTCCCACTCCTGGTAGCTGAGTAATCAGTGCGACGGACTGTCATACCTTACGGCCCAGGTTCGATTCCCAGGTGTGCAAAGTCCAAAACAATACATAACACGTTGTGCGGTGAACATTCCTTTTTCACAAAACAGCTTTACAGTTTGAAATTATTCATGTATTAAAATGTGGCCAATAACTTCTTTCAAAATGCTCACAAAACGGTCACAGACGAGGTCAGTGTGTGAGAGTGGAAGAGTAGTGTGGGTCGAGAGCTCGCTTGAAGATGGAATTCAAGATAACATTCGCAACCACAGCGCAAAAGCAATGGCAGAATTAGGATCGTGATTATTAGTCCGAGTTTGCAATAATTCCTTGTTTTGATTGTCACTGAAGGAAGCCTCCTTATCTTCGAAATAGCAATAATTATTTTCCAAATGTAAATAATATACTGTGGTACTAAATATTAATGTAACTTTGAAATTGAAATAATTTGTTAAGCTGGGACTCAGCAATTATTGACTCATATTTCATTTGTCTTTGTCATTATTTATACTTGTTCCTGATGATTCTCAAGTTTTAAATAGACTAATTAACGTAATCCCCTTTCAAAATTTATTTAGCAGCAAACACCTTTTTATTAGAACCATTCTTTGTAACAATAAGGTTTAGCAGCTGCTGCTGCATGCTGCTGTGGATTGCTGTAAAGTACATGGAAGAAGAGAGTTATCTAAAGAGATGAGTGTAAACGTAGGGCCAAAACAGAGACACTGACACACCACAACATGTCATTTACTCTTGTCCAGTAAATTCCGTTGCACGATTCTGTGTCACTTGTAAATTCTTGTTCAAAAACGCAATCAGAAAGCTTATCTAAATGGTAGAGTAACGATCTGTTGACAGATTAAATGACAGTGAAACTGACACTCATACAACGCGCACACAGTATTCTGCAGGTTAGATTCAGTTTACTGATAGCTCAGGTTGCTTATCGATTACAATTTCACAGATGAACATAAGCCGTATTGGTTGCAGCTACATTACATATTTTTTGCTTATACATTACAACTAGTGTTGTAAGAACTTTGCATATCACCCAGGACCCAGCGGCAATAATAACAGTAGAACGCATCAGAGCTCAGACTTCCAAGCTCAGCACAACAAACAACAGCTTAACAACGGCCAAAGATTGAATGCCAGTGCTGTGCTGTTCCAACCTCGCTGGGCGAAAAATAAAGCTAAGGAGCGAAGATTCAACCCGATGCAAACCACAAACATAGTTGTAAAAATCAGCAGTTTCACGGAAATAATCCGAACCGGCAACCACAAAATATTAACCAGCAATTGCCGAATACAGATGACTGGAGAGAGCAACAGCCAGTGATGACGGATGTCACTGACGAACCCAGAATGCAACTGATAAACTAAAGACGACGGGACGACTGGGTCGTGCCCTGGAGAATCGGTCGGGTGTGATATAATGGGCTCATGCAAGGACGGACAGAGAGTAGTAGATGAACTTACCAATGGCGTCCAGCATTGTACAGCCAAGCGCATGACCGTTCCGTACCGGTGGTATATGCAGAAGTCTATGACCATACAATTAAAGAGATTCTTGCTCAAAACAAGAACAAGGAAAATTGTGAATAAGGCTACATCTGATGTCACCATTGGTGTTTTCATATAGTAACTCTCCACGCTTTACTGTCTTGTGCCATCCTCTTCAGATTCGCATAATTTCCGCTTCCCTTCATCTCGTCTATCATCTCGTATCTCTTCTGTCCTCTCAGTCTCCTCTCACTGCCTAGTACTCCCAAGGTGTCTGTCAGATACTGCTAGTATCTCAACGATCATGCCATTCAGTTCATCTTCATTTCTCTTATAACCTGAAAATTCTGATGAAGAAGATGAGAATGGCCTTTGTATTTATTGCTTGAAACGATGAAACTAATCAAAAAGAAATCAATGATTGGTCCAGTGTCTTAGACAGAAATTCGGCTCACGACGATTGTGACACACGAAACACATTATATTTTCCTGTGCTTATAATGCAACTCGGGCAATGATGATAAATAATTAACATTCAGATTTCTATGTAAGCTATATAATGCTAGCTGGCGGAAGTTTGCCAAAACATTTTTTTAAATATTTTACCATGTCAACTGGTGTAACTGCATCTGTAATTTTGACTATTCACAATACAACATATTACGAAAATTTCAGCAGTGTGTCCTCTATTTTCATTACTGTCTTCTGTACTATGCGTAACGTGCCCCCATAGGTGCGCAAATTTGTATTACCGCCGGGTGCACGTTTACGCACTTGAGTCAATGTAAAATTACTTTGAAATCTTAAGCGTAACGTTTCGGCAGAAATATATTTCAAGTTATATTTGAGTAACCATGTTATCAGACTAAGGAATTGCAAACATGATAAACCTAAAGAAAAATCTGAAAAGTTCCGAAATGAAATCAGCATACATGTACGGCCGTTTCCTCTACTCAAAGTAGAAGACAAGTGCGTAAACATAAGTGCCACAATGGATTACGCCTGGTCACCATATCAGACGCAGGAGACATTAAGTAGCGATACTCAGGATTACACCAAACAAGTTGGCGATCTTCCTCCTTCTGGAATCACGTGATTCAAAAGGTCGTTGAGAGAAATGTCCAAGATGGTCTAAGATAGCGCGACCTACAACGGAGTCAAGACCTGGAGTCGTGCACTGAGCATAGAAAAAGAAAGGCGCTCCGCTACAGTGAGATCCGAAAGCGCGGGTACTGGAGAACACAGTTCGATGTAGAGCGCCGACGACCTCACTACCGCCACCTCACTCGCATGGACAGTGAGAGGAACGGAGTGACGGATGCGTTAACGGCCAGCGTACCTAGGAGACCTGCAGGAGCGGAGGAGCAGTCATCATGGGCCAACCAAGCATGTAAGCGAGTCTGAACAAATATAGTGGAGAAATTACGACATGACATGGCATGACACCAGTTACACTACTGGACATTAAAATTGCTGCACCACGAAGATGACGCGCTACAGACGTGAAATTTAAGCGACAGGAAGAAGATGCTTTGATATGCAAATGATTAGCTTTTCACAGCATTCACGCAAGGCAGGCGTCGGTGCCGACACCTACAACGTGCTGACATGACGAAAGTTTCCAACTGATTTCTCGTACACAATCAGCAGTTGACCGGCGTTGCCTGGTGAAACGTTGTTGTGATGCCTCGTGTAAGAACGAGAAATGCCTACAATTACGTTTCCGACTTTGATAAAGGTCGGATTGCAGCATATCGTGATTGCGGTTTATCGTATCGCGACATTGCTGCACGCGTTGGTCGAGATACAATGACTGTTAGCAGAATAAGGAATCGGTGGGTTCAGGAGGGTAATAAGGAACGCCGTGCTGGATCCCAACGGCCTCGTATCACTAGCAGTCGGGATGGCAAGGCATATTATCCGCATGGCCGTAACGGATAGTTCAGCCACGTCTCGATCCCTGAGTCAACAGATGGGGACGTTTGCAAGACAATAACCATCTGCACGGACAGTTCGGCGACGTTTGCAGCAGCAAGGACTATCAGCTCGCAGACCATGGCTGTGGTTACCCTTGGCGCTGCATCACAAACGGGAGCGCCTGCGATGGTGTACTCAACGACGAACGTGGGTGCACGAATTGCAAAACATCATGTTTTCGGATGCATCCAGGTTCTGTTTACAGCATCTTGATGGTCGCATCCGTGTTTGGCGACATCGCGGTGAACGCACGTTGGAGGCGTGTATTCGTCATCGCCATACTGGCGTATCACCCGGTGTGATGGTATGGGTTGCCATTGGTTACACGTCTCAGTCGCCTCTTGATCGCATTGACGGCACTTTGAACAGTGGACGTTTCATTTCAGATGTGTTACGACCCGGGGCTCTACCCTTCAATCGATCCCTCCGAAACCCTACATATCAGCAGGATCATGCACGATCGCATGTTGCAGGTCCCCATCTGTTGACTCAGGGATCGAGACGTGGCTGAACTATCCGTTACGGCCATGCGGATGATATGCCTTCTTTCTGGATACAGAAAAAGTTCGACTGCTGCCCTGGCCAGCACATTCTCCAGATTTCTCACCAATTGAAAACGTCTGGTCAATGGTGGCGAACAACTGGCTCGACACAATACGCTCTTGATGAACTGTAGTATCGTGTTGAAGCTGCATGGGCAGCTGTACCTGTACACGCCCTCCACTCTATTTGACTCAATGCCCAGGCGACTAAAGCCGTTATTACGGCCAGAGGTGGATGTTCTGAGTAGTGATTTATCAGGACCCGTGGTCTAGAGGTAGCGTCTTTGATTCATAATCAAAACGTCTTCGGTCTCGGGTTCGATCCCCGCCACTGCCTAAATTTTGATAAATAATCAGCATTGGCGGCCGAAGACTTCCGGCATAAGAATTCAGCCTCATTCTGCCAACGGCCTTGTCAAAGAGGGCGGAGGAGCGGGTAGGGGTTCAGGGCACTCTCTTGACCTAGGGGTGGGAAATTGCCCCTAAAGGCGGAAGAATCAGCAGTGATCAACGACATGAGGATGCAGAAGGCAATGAAAACCACTGCATTAAAGACACGTAACGTGCATCCACAGGACATGTGGCATATAATTGAAGAAGTGTCATGATGATCTCTCCATTGGTAAAAGATTCCGGAATAATCCCCCATTCGGATCTCCGGGAGGGGACTGCCAAAGGGGAGGTTATCATGAGAAAAAGATTGAATAATCAACGAAAGGATAACGTTCTACGAGTCGGGGCGTGGAATGTAGGGAGCTTGAACGTGGTAGGGAAACTAGAAAATCTGAAAAGGGAAATGCAAAGGCTCAATCTAGATGTAGTAGGGGTCAGTGTAGTGAAGTGGAAGGAAGACAAGAATTTCTGGTCAGATGAGTATCGGGTAATATCAACAGCAGCAGAAAATGGTATCACAGATGTAGGATTCCTTATGAATAGGAAGGTAGGGCAGAGGGTGTGTTACTGTGAACAGTTGAGTGACAGGGTTGTTCTAATATGAATCGACAGCAAACCAACACCGACAACGATAGTTCAGGTATACATGCCTACGTCGCAAGCTGAAGATGAACAGATAGAGAAAGCGTATGAGGATATTGAAAGAGTAACGCAGTATGTAAAGGGGGACGAAAATCTAATAGCCATGGGCGACTGAAATGCAGCTGTAGGGGAAGGAGTAGAAGAAAAGGTTACAGGAGAATATGGGCTTGGGACAAGGAATGAAAGAGGAGAAAGACTAATTGAGTTCTGTAACACGGTTCAGCTAGTAATAGCGAATACCCTGTTCAAGAATCACAAGAGGAAGAGGTATACTTGGAAATGGCCTGGAGATACGGGAAGATATCAATTAGATTACATCATGGTCAGGCAGAGATTCCGAAATCAGATACTGGATTCTAAGGCGTATCCAGGAGCAGATATAGACTCAGATCACAATATAGTAGTGGTGAAGAGTAGGCTGAAGTTCAAGACATTAGTCAGGAAGAAACAAAACGGAAAGAAGTGGGATACGGAACTACTAAGGAATGACGAGATACGTTTGAAGTTCTCTAACGCTATAGATACAGCAATAAGGAATAGCGCAGTAGGCAGTACAGTTGAAGAGAAATGGACATCTCTAAAAAGGTCCATCACAGAAGTTGGGAAGGAAAACATAGGTGCGGAGAAGGTAGCTGCGAAGAAACCATGGGTAACAGAAGAAATAGTTCAGTTGATTGATGAAAGGAGGAAGTACAAACATGTTCCAGGAAAATCAGGGATTCAGAAAAACAAGTCGCTGAGGAATGAAATTAATAGGAAGTGCAGGGAAGCTAAGACGAAATGGCTGCAGGAAAAATGTGAAGACATCGAAAAAGATATGGTTGTCGGAAGGACACACTCAGTATTCAGGAAAGTCAAAACAACCTTTGGTGACATTAAAAGCAACTGTGGTAACATTAAGGGTGCAACGGGAATTCCACTGTTAAACGCAGAGGAGAGAGCCGATAGGTGGAAAGTATACAATGAAAGCCTCAATGAGGGTGAAGGTTTGTCTGATGTGAAAGAAGAAGAAACAGGAGTCGATTTAGAAGAGATAGGCGATCCAGTATTGGAATCGGAATTTAAAAGAGCTTTGGAGGACTTACGGTCAAATAAGGCTGAAGGGACACATAACATTCCATCAGAATTTCTAAAGTCATTGGGGGAAGTGGCAACAAAACGACTATTCCCGTTGATGTGTAGAATATATGAGTCTGGCGATATACCATCAAACTTTCGGAAAAGCATCATCCACACAATTCCGAAGACGGCAAGAGGTGACAAGTGCGAGAATTATCGCACAATCAGTTTAACAGCTCATGCATCGAAGCTGCTTACAAGAATAATATACAGAAGAATGGAAAAGAAAATTGAGAATACGCTAGGTGACGATCAGTTTGGCTTTAGGAAAAGTAAAGGGACGAGAGAGGCAATTCTGACGTTACGGCTAGTAATGGAAGCAAGGCTAAAGAAAAATCAAGACGCTTTCATAGGATTTGTCGACCTGGAAAAAGCGTTCGACAATATAAAATGGTGCAAGCTGTTCGAGATTCTGGAAATAATAGGGGTAAGCTATAGGGAGGGACGGGTCATATACAATATGTACAACAACCAAGAGGGAATAATAAGAGTGGACGATCAAGAACGAAGTGCTCGTATTAAGAAGGGTATAAGACAAGGCTGTAGCCTTTCGCCCCTACTCTTCAATCTGTACATCGAGGAAGCAATGATGGATATAAAAGAAAGGTTCAGGAGTGGAATTAAAATACAAAGTGAAGGGATATCAATGACACGATTCGCCGATGACATTGCTATCCTGAGTGAAATTGAAGAAGAATTAAATGATCTGCTGAACTAAATGAACAGTCTAATGAGTACACAGTATGGTTTGAGAGTAAATCGCAGAAAGACGAAGGTAATGAGAAGTAGTAGAAATGGGAACAGCGAGAAACTTAACATCAGGATTGAAGGTCACGGAGTCAATGAAGTTAAGGAATTCTGCTACCTAGGCAGTAAAATAACCAATGACGGACGGAGCGAGGAGGACATCAAAAGCAGACTCGCTATGGCAAAAAAGGCATTTGTGGCCAAGAGAGGTCTACTAACATAAAATACCGGCCTTAATTTGAGGAAGAAATTTCTGAGGATGTACGTCTGGAGTACAGCATAGTATGGTAGTGAAACATGGACTGTGGGAAAACCGGAACAGAGGAGATTCGAAGCATTTGAGATGTAGTGCTATAGACGAATGTTGAAAATTAGGTGGACTGATAAGGTAAGGAATGAGGAGGTTCAACGCAGAACCGGAGAGGGCAGGAATATGTGGAAAACACTGATAAGGAGACGGGACAGGATGATAGGACATCTGCTAAGACATGAGGGAATGACTTCCATGGTACTAGAGGGAGCGGTAGAGGGCAAAAACTGTAGTGGAAGACAGAGATTGGAATACGTGAAGCAAATAACTGAGGACGTAGGTTGCAAGTGTTACTCTGAGATGAAGAGGTTAGCACAGGAAAGGAATTCGTGGCGGGCCCGCATCAAGCTAGTCAGTAGAATGATGACCAACAAAAAAAATGCACCCAAACTGCGTGAAAATGTAATCACATGTCAGTTCTAGTATAATATATTTGTCCAATGAATACTAGTTTATCATCTGCATTTCATCTTGGTGTAGCAATTTTAGTGGCCAGTAGCGTAGCAATAGGCCGGGAAACAGTCACAGACCATTTTCTGGAATGAAAAAAACGTTCTCGGTTTTCAAGCTGCGTCAGTTCACATAAAATAGACTTACGCGCACGCGCCACCTCGGGTCGATCTGATTGGCTCCTGATGATGTCATCATGCATATACACTCCTGGAAATGGAAAAAAGAACACATTGACACCGGTGTGTCAGACCCACCATACTTGCTCCGGACACTGCGAGAGGGCTGTACAAGCAATGATCACATGCACGACACAGCGGACACACCAGGAACCGCGGTGTTGGCCGTCGAATGGCGCTAGCTGCGCAGCATTTGTGCACCGCCGCCGTCAGTGTCAGCCAGTTTGCCGTGGCATACGGAGCTCCATCGCAGTCTTTAACACTGGTAGCATGCCGCGACAGCGTGGACGTGAACCGTATGTGCAGTTGACGGACTTTGAGCGAGGGCGTATAGTGGGCATGCGGGAGGCCGGGTGGACGTACCGCCGAATTGCTCAACACGTGGGGCGTGAGGTCTCCACAGTACATCGATGTTGTCGCCAGTGGTCGGCGGAAGGTGCACGTGCCCGTCGACCTGGGACTGGACCGCAGCGACGCACGAATGCACGCCAAGACCGTAGGATCCTACGCAGTGCCGTAGCGGACCGCACCGCCACTTCCCAGCAAATTAGGGACACTGTTGCTCCTGGGGTATCGGCGAGGACCATTCGCAACCGTCTCCATGACGCTGGGCTACGGTCCCGCACACCGTTAGGCCGTCTTCCGCTCACGCCCCAACATCGTGCAGCCCGCCTCCAGCGGTGTCGCGACAGGCGTGAATGGAGGGACGAATGGAGACGTGTCGTCTTCAGCGATGAGAGTCACTTCTGCCTTGGTGCCAATGATGATCGTATGCGTGTTTGGCGCCGTGCAGGTGAGCGCCACAATCAGGACTGCATACGACCGAGGAACACAGGGCCAACACCCGGCATCATGGTGTGGGGAGCGATCTCCTACACTGGCCGTACATCACTGGTGATCGTCGAGGGGACACTGAATAGTGCACGGTACATCCAAACCGTCATCGAACCCATCGTTCTACCATTCCTAGACCGGCAAGGGAACTTGCTGTTCCAACAGGACAATGCACGTCCGCATGTATCCCGTGCCACCCAACGTGCTCTAGAAGGTGTAAGTCAACTACCCTGGCCAGCAAGATCTCCGGATCTGTCCCCCATTGAGCATGTTTGGGACTGGATGAAGCGTCGTCTCACTCGGTCTGCACGTCCAGCACGAACGCTGGTCCAACTGAGGCGCCAGGTGGAAATGGCATGGCAAGCCGTTCCACAGGACTACATCCAGCATCTCTACGATCGTCTCCATGGGAGAATAGCAGCCTGCATTGCTGCGAAAGGTGGATATACACTGTACTAGTGCCGACATTGTGCATGCTCTGTTGCCTGTGTCTATGTGCCTGCGGTTCTGTCAGTGTGATCATGTGATGTATCTGACCCCAGGAATGTGTCAATAAAGTTTCCCGTTCCTGGGACAATGAATTCACGGTGTTCTTATTTCAATTTCCAGGAGTGTATAAGCGAGAAACCGTAGCAGCCCCGGCAGTCAGTGAACTCCTGACGACGATGGCGGAGTTGGTTGCAGAAAGCTCCAGGATTTTATTCGAATTTACGCGGCCTGAAAACAGAGAACGTTTTATTCATGTATGCCATCGCAAAAGACTCCGCAGACACATTTTCTGGAATGTTTGAACTATACAAAGATTTTGTCGGATGCGTGAGGTTACACTGTAGTTGACTTCTTAAATCAAACGACCAACTTTTTTGCAAACTGTGCCACTTACATGTTGAAGGACTGCGCTGTCCGAGATGTATCAAATTTAGACAGAAAATCTGTAAGTTTTAGATAAACGATTCTCTGAAACCAAGTGGTCGAGGTGTGCGAGAGGTTGTAACGTATATTATTAATTAGCAACGCCTCTAGCGGTCAGCAATGGAAACAAATAACAGTTCGTATTACTCGTCTTATTACTGGTCTAATTTATGAGACGAGTCGTACCTACTTACAGTATTAGTATCTTTCTAAAGTTTCAGTTTTAATGTAGGGTGTTCCACACTGAAGCCCGTAAGGTAAATCGATGTCACACACATTTGCGAGGGATTGCTGCAATCTGCAGCTTACAATGGGAGGCACTCCAGAAGACGATGTCTCCTTCTCAGTGTTGAAGCACCCTTACGCTGAGGTCAATATACTGCCGAGCATGCAGAAACTCCCCACTTCGTGACCTCATGTGAAGGAGTCTACATTATAGCGTAGGAGCAATGAGTTGTTAAAGTATCTGATGATCTTGTAACCCGAGGGAAGAGTTTGTTATTATCCTTCGCTAGTAAATGGGTGTCGTAAATTACACAACAATCCCGTGACAAAGAAGTGTGTCAAGGTTAGGTAAATTTTCTTTTCATTTATGTCATAAGGTGAACTAATATTTCGAGTGTTCTAGTTTTATTTTCATTCCCCCAGAGCAATCAAGCAACCCACAGTTATGGCCAGATGAAAGTGGTTTCGTCTGGACACAGATAGGTGGATTAGGGCTTTTTGTACCCGTTGGCTTAACCTTTGGACTCTTTATATACTTTCATTGTTCACCTCGCGAAAGTGTTGCTACTGACGAGCAAGTTAGCGAAAATTATCAGGTATGAATCAATATAACGACGAATAAACGAAATGTGTAGGTTAGGAGTTATTATAAGTTGCCAAACACAGTAAACGGTTCTTGTTTTACGTACGTATGCGGTGTAAATACTCCTATCACACATGCAGTTAAATGTTTGCTATTTGAGTCAGTACCCATAAAAGGCGAATGATGCACATAAGGGATAACTAGGAACTTGTCGAAATGGGTAATATTACATATACGTTTAATACCATTTATCGTGTGCAACACATTGCTATTTCTTCTGTTGAAACGGTAGATTTAAACGTAAATTTCAAAAATACGAAGGCATATGTCCTAGATGTGTTACAAACAGTAATCCGCTCCTAATAAGCTCCGCGTTTGGCAGACTGTATTTCACAATGTGCTTTCTTTGTCAACAACAGCTGTAACTCGTAACTGCTTCCTAGTCTACAAACCATGTCATTTGGCTCTCATTTGTTTTGGATCACAAATAAATTCTTAACTCAGTGTTTCCTTAATCATCCACTTTGTTGAAACTAATCCAAGCTTCAATTGATGTCGTGAATGTAATGTCGCTCTCTTTTATGTTCGTGGGAGGGAGGGAACAGTAATTCCTTTTATTCTCCAGCGCGTGCTTCTTACCGACAAGCCAGCAGACTTTAATGTAGTTCTTCTAGACACTTTAAGGGAAGTTACTTGGGAGAAAGAAGTGACATAAAAAGAATTTAAGCTTCAGAACTTCCATTAGGTAGTACTTTATGTTAGCCGGGCCCGTAAAAAGAGATTATAAATTTAGGAGGGCCATTTTAAACTAAGGAGGGGAAGGAGAGCGCAGAATACGGTGGGATTAGACGGCCTCAAGGCGTTAAGTACGCGGTCTCCTGCTTCGATCTTACCGCTCACCGCAGAAACGTATCGTGCCTGCGGCAATCCGTAACAAACAACTGCGTAAAACGTTTAATTGAAAGTAAAGCAATCCTTAGCGTTGCCTCACATTAAATTTTCTTTTCAGATTCCGCTCTACTGCTACTACGAATTGTTGCTTTTCTGATTCTGAATTCCAGAACTTACGGCACCCACGAAGTGATACCTTCCCATTGTCCAACGCTTGCCTGCATATCAGCAATACGCGTTTAAGACTTTTGCTATGTTTGTTGAGATATTCAATTCTGGGCGTAGTTCATGAGTGTGAACGCTGAATTGGCATTCGAAAGAAGAAGCAAAAAAACTTCGTGAATTTCAAGTTTCCCTCTACATGGACACATACTATTTGATGTGAAATATTTTGCATCTAATTTCAATTTGTAAAGTGTTGGGAGCAAGCTGTGATTATGCTCTTAAGTAGGATGAACTTATCAAGAAGCAGAATATAGCCTCGGCCACACACTGTCATAAAATTACTAATTCAGAAACCGGGCATTGTGTGGGTACTTATTTACTTCTGTCTTCTATTAGTACTTCTCCCTCCTCTCTCTCTCTCTCTCTCTCTCTCTCCGTTTCACACACACACGCTCTCTCCATATAATATTCACAACGTTTCTCTCTGTTCCTCCTCTCTCCTTCTCCGTCGGTCTTCTCACCTCTTTCCCCCCCCCCCCTTCCTACTTCTCTGTCCAACTGCTCCTCCTCCCTTCTCTGACCACCTTCTCCACCTCCACTCTCCCTGTTCACCTTCTCAGTATTGGGGCAAAGCAGTTTTCTATAACAAAATACCGTCATCCAAGTTGGCGGCGATGACGTCATCAAGATGGCGACCATAACGTCATTCAAGATGGTGGATTATGGAGGGAAGATTGAATTTGGGTGTGACGATAAGGCAAATGGGCTACCTCCACTAACTAACCTCCTATCCCCAACTCCCAGAAAAAAGGGCGAAAACTTCAATTTCCAACACGATAATGCATCACACCTCTACAAAGCTAAGAAAATCATGAGAAGGTAGGTCACTTGGGCTACCTCCTCTAACCGAAGTCATCCGACTGCCAACTCTTCCTAGGAACTGGCGCCAAGTTTGAATTTAGGTGGGAATGAAACGTCAATTTGCATATCTCTACTAAGAAAATGGCATGAAAAAGAAAGGACACTTGGAGTACCTCCACTAAGCTAAGTCACCAGACAGCTACCTCCTCCTAGAGATTCTTGGGAAAAGGACTCAACCTGAGCTGGACATAAGCCTGTCTTATTTTGCATACACTGTTTTATTGAAACAATTAGAGGCACTACCTCCATCAAGTATGGTTGCCAAGGGATCTTGACTCCAAATGTCTTATATTCCAGTCGTCGATCTCAATATGAATTCATTAGACGTTGACTGGTTTCAGTCTGTAATGACCATCCTCAGATCTTTTTTACACCATGTCCTAAAGTGTTGAGGCCATAATGGCATCATCAAAACATATAAATATGACCAGCACAGCATCGTCATATAGATCTAAAATAAGGTGTAGAATCGGCCACATCTTCCGCACAGTCATTGTCACAAACTGACTGGACTCTAACTGACCAAGTACACAGTACCACCACCAGTGGGCGCTCTCATCTTGAATGTAATCCCAGATGGTGCGGGATAATGGCGACAGACAGTCTCTAGATCTAGATCTGGAGTCCAACTGACATAGTACACACTAATATCACCAAATGGCGCTGTCTGTTCCAAGACATAACCCAAGATGGCGGTCGGAGGTGGGGGAAAATGGTGGGAAAAGGACTCTGCCTGTGCTGGACATGAGTCTTAATTTTGCGAGCACACTCTTCACTACATGATCTAGAGTCGAACTGACCTAGGACGCAGTACTGCCACCTGAAGGTTCTGTCATCCCTCCTTTGATGTAATCCAAGATGGTGGTGTGGAGGGGGAAAATGTCACGAAAATGACTCAGCCAGCGCTTGGCATCTGGAAAGAGTAAGGAAGAAGTGTATTTATTTAGGAAGTGTTTATTTAGGTATCGAGTATATGTATCACACTGCTACAAAGCAGATGCTTCGGGTCATAATACACAATCTGCAGACCTGTAAACTACTTCCAAAATAACACTCTGCAGACATTCAAACAACTCCTGGAACCATGTGTGGCTCATGTTTGTGCCATGTCTCTCTTTTTACATTCTGCTTTTATTGTACTGCTACCTCGTTTTGTTGATTCAGTTACAGCTGTTACTGAGTTGCTGCCTTGCCTGCATGTGAGCGGCAGCACGAAGGCTTATCGATGTATGCCCCGCTGTATTATCGTTGCAGGACTGCTATTACTTCCTGGTTGGTGTGTCATAAGGGAGTTCATATCTTGCAGTGAGCTGCAATGTGCCAGGAGTGGAGTTCGGACCTGGCAGTCGAAAAGTTGGGATGCGGCAGAAGTCTGTTGGTTTGGAGCGTCAGTTAAGTTAGGATAGCCATGATTTTCCTGACCATTGCTGGCACACATGGTTTCAATAGGGACAATCTTGTTTGATCATCGGTTGGTTGTCTTACCGGACAATGTGTTGGCTCACTCATCTTTTATGGTTTGTGATGTGTTTGTCTCAACTTATTGTTTGTCCTCGTCACTGCACAGTCACTGTTTTTACTTTTGGTCGCACTCTTCGTCCAAGTATTTGTGATATTGTGTGTACTTGTGTAGTCGACTGCCCAGTTATTTTCGTGCTGTTTCCGTGCTGATGTGGTGCAGTTGGTTGATTGGCACAGTCGTGACATAGCACCAGTGGGGCACGCAGTGTCAGGAAGATGCGGTTAGCCGTCACTTGCGCAATGATTGCCAACACACATGTTTTGCATGGGGATGACTTTGGCTGATAGTCAGTCGGTTGTCTTGTTAGACTACGTGTATCTAGGTGGCGACTGCTTGTGGGTTGGCTGTGCTCACCCACTCATGGTTCGTTCTCGAGATCGCACAGTGACTGCCGTGAGCATTATCTAGTCCTCGTGCATATGTTCGTGGGAGTGTGTGCAGTTTTTGTGATTTTCACTGACAAGTTTATTTAAGTGTTGCCGGCGTACTGCCTCTGAGTTAGTCTGTCATTTGATTAAATGACGTGGGTTTTCGGGTCATCTACCCCTTATAGGTTGACTGGGATCTGTTCTTGTTTGGTTCCACAGTCTCTGCTGTCAGCATCTTTGAAATTCTGGTGCAAGTGGGGATTTCAAGTGCTGGCCGACCACCCCCCCCCCCCCCCCCTTGCCATTAGATGCACTGCCTTTTCTTATTTTAGGTTCCGTGTCTTTGTATGGCTTATAGCCGATGATTTTGAACTAAAATTGAATTGTTTTTAGTGGTGTTTTGAGGCATGGGGCTTTAGGCATTTTAAAATTAATGTTCCTTGCTTGTCAAGTGTTAGATTGTTTGTGCCATCAGCATGATTAATATATTGTTTAAAGATAAAGTCTTGGGCCTTCTGCCTACTACAAATTATTTCAGTGGTGTTTTAAGTCATGGGCCTTCAGAATAATTGAAGGGAAGACTTTCTGCCTTGTGTTTCTTTTGTTTAATTTTACTTTAAGTCTTCAATCATGGGCCTTCAGCCATCTTTAAATTAAGGTTGTTGCTTTCCAAGTGTTATATTTTGGGCCTTCAGAAAAATTATAGAACTTACTTAATGTGAGGCGTTCTGCTTTCTAAATATTATCTTCGGCGTCTAAATTTTGAGATTATGGCTTTAAGCCTTTTTTTAAAATTAGAGTGGTTGTGCACTTAAGGCATAAGACAGTGTGGTGTATTCAGCCGATAACTAAGTTCAAGGATTTGTACTGTAATGTTTTATCAGATAAATAAAGTTATAAGTGTTTGAGTGTAACTGACAGCCGCTCATTTTGGCCCCTTTCAACAATTCCAGCTACCTGTCCTGTCCTCCTGGTTTAGCAGGGCTTTTCACTCCTAACATACCAAAATCATTTCAGTACAGACCTGCAAACAGCTCCTAAATAATGTAGCACACTGATCAGTACTCGTAAACTGTCCAAACAGCACATAGCTCAGCCTACAGACAAGCTTGCAAAATACTGCAACAGACACATGCAGACATCGCCCACCGCCCCATGTCCATTGGACTGCACACGCTCCCAGAAGTCGGTATGCACTGAATGTCCTGTGAAGTGATGTGGTCGTCAGCTGTCAAACCACACTCAGGCGCCCATTTGCATCCCGCACGCGTGAGGTGGTGGCATCCCTTTCATACTCAACACCTGAGAAATTCCTCTCGAAATATGTGTCCACTTAGACGCCACTAATGACGCGACCAGATGGGAGCGAACACCTATATACAAGGTGCAGACGCGCCAAGGTGGGCCGCACACGCATGTTCACCACTGCTGGCATGAATCCTCTCTCTATTTGCGGTCCGGCGAAGAACTTATTACCAAGTGACACTGCAGAAATCAGTTCCAGAATAGCACAAGCTGCTTTCTCCCTAGTGATTGATATGGACTGTGCGTGATGTGTGGCTGACGCATCACTACACTTAGCTACATACCATCGCAAGCGCATCTATAAATGTTCTCAATTTTATGCTGAAGCCACAAGGGTATCTAAAATAATAACCAACTCTAGTAAATTGCATAGTGTCCCAGAAATACTTAGCGTACGCTTTTGTAGGAGCTTTTATGCACGGAAATTCTTTACCTAACAGAACCCGTTAAGTTCATAGAAGCTGAGACATCACGAAAACTTCTACAAAAGCATATGTTAGGTATTTCTGGGACACTATGCAATATACAGAGTTCGAGTTGGTTATTATCTTAGATATCCATGTGGCTTCAGTATAACATTGAGAACATTTCTAGATGCACTTGCGACGATGGAATGAAGCTACGTGGAGCGATGCTTCGGCCACATGTCACGCGTCGTCCATTACAATCGCTAGGGAGAAAGCAGCTTGTGCTACTCTGGAGTGGATTTCTGCAGTGTCGCTTGGAAATAAGCTCTTCGCCAGACCACAAGTAGAGGGAGGGTTCATGGCAGCAGCAGTAAACACGCACGTCTGGTTCACCTTGGGCACCTGTGCTTTGTATATACACTCCTGGAAATTGAAATAAGAACACCGTGAATTCATTGTCCCAGGAAGGGGAAACTTTATTGACACATTCCAGGGGTCAGATACATCACATGATCACACTGACAGAACCACAGGCACATAGACACAGGCAACAGAGTATGCACAATGTCGGCACTAGTACAGTGTATATCCACCTTTCGCAGCAATGCAGGCTGCTATTCTCCCATGGAGACGATCGTAGAGATGCTGGATGTAGTCCTGTGGAACGGCTTGCCATGCCATTTCCACCTGGCGCCTCAGTTGGACCAGCGTTCGTGCTGGACGTGCAGACCGCGTGAGACGACGCTTCATCCAGTCCCAAACATGCTCAATGGGGGACAGATCCGGAGATCTTGCTGGCCAGGGTAGTTGACTTACACCTTCTAGAGCACGTTGGGTGGCACGGGATGCATGCGGACGTGCATTGTCCTGTTGGAACAGCAAGTTCCCTTGCGGGTCTAGGAATGGTAGAACGATGGGTTCGATGACGGTTTGGATGTACCGTGCACTATTCAGTGCCCCCCCGACGATCACCAGTGGTGTACGGCCAGTGTAGGAGATCGCTCCCCACACCATGATGCCGGGTGTTGGCCCTGTGTGCCTCGGTCGTATGCAGTCCTGATTGTGGCGCTCACCTGCACGGCGCTAAACACGCATACGACCATCATTGGCACCAAGGCAGAAGCGACTCTCATTGCTGAAGACGACACGTCTCCATTCGTCCCTCCATTCACGCCTGTCGCGACACCACTGGAGGCGGGCTGCACGATGTTGGGGCGTGAGCGGAAGACGGCCTAACGGTGTGCGGGACCGTAGCCCAGCTTCATGGAGACGGTTGCGAATGGTCCTCGCCGATACCCCAGGAGCAACAGTGTCCCTAATTTGCTGGGAAGTGGCGGTGCGGTCCCCTACGGCACTGCGTAGGATCCTACGGTTTTGGCGTGCATCCGTGCGTCGCTGCGGTCCGGTCCCAGGTCGACGGGCACGTGCACCTTCCGCCGACCACTGGCGACAACATCGATGTACTGTGGAGACCTCACGCCCCACGTGATGAGCAATTCGGCGGTACGTCCACCCGGCCTCCCGCATGCCCACTATACGCCCTCGCTCAAAGTCCGTCAACTGCACATACTGTTCACGTCCACGCTGTCGCGGCATGCTACCAGTGTTAAAGACTGCGATGGAGCTCCGTATGCCACGGCAAACTGGCTGACACTGACGGCGGCGGTGCACAAATGCTTCGCAGCTAGCGCCATTCGACGGCCAACACCGCGGTTCCTGGTGTGTCCGCTGTGCCGTGCGTGTGATCATTGCTTGTACAGCCCTCTCGCAGTGTCCGGAGCAAGTATGGTGGGTCTGACACACCGGTGTCAATGTGTTCTTTTTTCCATTTCCAGGAGTGTAGGTGTTCGTTCCCATCTGGTCGCGTCATGAATGGCGCCTATGTGAACACATATTTCGAGAGGAATTTCTCAGGTGTTGAGTATGAAAGGGATTCCACCACATCACGCGTGCGGGATGCAAACGGGCGCCTGTGTGTGGTTTGACAGCTGACAGACACATCACTCATGGGGCTGATGGCGCATACCGATTTCTGGGAGCGTGTGCAGTCCAATGGACTAGGGGTGCCAGGCATTGTCTGTACGTGTCTGTTGCATTGTTTTGCAAGTAGGTCTGTAGTCTGTGCTATGTGCTATTTGGACAGTTTACGAGTACTGAGCATGTCTACACATCACTGTGCTCCATTATTTAGGAGCAGTTTGCAGGTCTGTACTGAGATTGTTTCAGTAAGTTAGGAGTTGTTTGAGTGTCTGTAGAGCGTAACTTAGGAGACGTTTACAGGTCTGCAGACTGAGTATTGCGACCCCAAACATGTGTTTTGTATCATTGTGATAAATTTTACTCCATCCATAAATTAATTGTCCCAAACTAAATAAAGTACGCTCCTCACTTACTCTCTCCAGCAGCCCATTGCAGGCTGACTCCTTTTCACGGCAATTTCACTTTCCAGACCAACATGTAGGATTACATCAGAGGAAGGTCAGCACCCTCTGGTCACAGTATCGTGTACTAGGTCAGTTGGACTTTAGATCCCGTGGTGTAGACACTGTCTGCCATATGAAGACTCATGTCCAGCACGGACAGAGTTGTTTTCTCACCATTTTCCCCCACCCCAGACCGCCATCTTGGGTTACATCACAGAACAAATGACCGCACCCTCTGGTGGCAGTACTGTGTACTGGGTCAGGTGGACTCTAGATCTTGTGGTGTGTGACTGGTAGGTTAATAAAGTGCAGATGATGAGTTCACATGAATGGTCATATACAAGAGTTCGATAAAATATGTTAGTGTAAATTTTGGCTCTCATGTAAGTCTCAGGAGGTATTCTCACACTTTGGGCATTAGTATACTGTTCCACACCGGCGCACTAGTTATAGTTTTTAAATTACAGTTATATTCCTGAGAAAAATTTATGCTAGGGAACAAGAAATAGGCGATTAATATAGAAAATCATTTATTCACGACACAGATCAATCACAATTTATTGGTTTTGTCCTTTTCTTTCACACAATGAAATTGGCACTGGTGAGACTGTTTACATCTTTACTTTAATAAAAGCTAAAATATAGGTTGATATAATCGAAAATTTCTCAATCATTTCGAAAAAAACCACAAGTCCCACTGTCCTCTTTGTTCCAACAGTTTTGGCGTGAAATCACAGGTCGCCACATATTCACTGACGCCAATGTATACCTCGCTATTCGTACTCACACAAATAATGGTAGCACTTCCAGTTCACCAAATATATGCTTGCACACCTACACTATTAAACAATACTCTTTGTCGAAATATATCGGCGCGAAAAATTCTTAATTCAAACGACCACATGGGCCATCCACAAGTGGGGCTCGCACGCCACCCACTGGCCAACTGCCCAACGACTGCACAACGACCGACCAATGACTGACCCCTGGCCAAGATGGCCATTAGCTTATACAGGCTCAGATGTCTAAACCCCCCTCCCCCCCCCCCCCCCCCGCGGTTATGCAAAAGCCAATTTCACCAGTTGTTAAGGTTACAAATTTCGATACATACATCCCTCGACAGAACTACGTTACATTCACTTCTAGGATTATTCTATCACCCGTAAATCAAGTTTTTGTTTTTGCAAAATTTCGCCACTTAGCGCAAATTCGTTTGCTTACACCTATGCTGCAAAGTCTTCACACAGAACTACATGTAGCACTGTTTTTAGACGTAATCTATAACGGTCTACACATTGCGCTGCTATAATAATTAATTATTGGTGATAAATCTTAATAGTAATTTGCAAACAATGAAAACTCTTGCAAGTGTATAGCATAACTTAACTAGTTAAATATACGTGTGATGCCATCCTAAGTATTATATAGTGCCGTTCTTTACGTCATAAATTTTCTATTGAATTTTGTAAACAATTTTCCAATAAACCTTGTTTATTGCTCTTTATGGGTTTAATTATTTATGAATCTTAACATATGGCTACGGCACTCTATCCGCTACGACGAAATGTTTTTAATGAGTGCTCCCTCATCCCTGTAAGTTATTATTTACTATTTTTATTAATCTTTCAGTATTCGTGATATTAACTAATTTTGAAGTTACTACAACATTTACGTCTCGTCACTTAAAATAAAGATCGATCTTTCAGAAGGTGCATATTGCTGACCACAATTCACTGCTGTATCGCTCTTCATCGTAAGTTACATGGTTTTTGCGTAATGAGCGAAAAACCAAACAGTGCTCCAAGCTGCGGGCCATGTATCCGCCCGGCGGCGATGACATCCCACCGACCGTTGCAAATCTTGCGAGGGCACGCCACGATCTTCTGCGAATGGCGCATCTTGTCGCGGGCTCGCTCTCCAAAAAGTAATCCGTGCTTACTAGAACTATTCATGTAGTAACGGGGGTTTGTACCGTCACAATAGCCCCTCATGCAAACGAATGCATGCAGTAAATGCGGTAGCAACTAGCAGTCGTGTTAAATTGGTCCTAGAATGTTGACAGTTTACTTTCCAGTCTAGTCGGAGGTGGCATCACCCTAAACTAAGGAAAATTCCCTATGTATTTTGTGACCAACAAAAAGAGATTTGTAACATATCTGTAAATAACCCCAATCCAAAAAGTATCTATTTACTTAACTATGATTCTAAATTCGTGTCTTCCGTGTGTGTGTGTGTGTGTGTGTGTGTGTATGTACTGTACAACAGGCCTGGCAAGGTAAAACAAACACACAGACATTTAACGAAATCACAATAATTTTTATAATTTTTTAAAATCGTCCTTATTTTGTGCAGCATATTATGCACACCATATTGTTTACAATCAGGCTATACACTTTGGAACACGTATCATTTATGAGTTTGTTTCACAAGCACTATCACTTGGATGCCTTAGACTAGATGTAGTGACACAGGCGCCCCTGGCGCTATTTTCTGTCCCCACCATTAGCCAGTTTATGGAGCACTACCAGGGAACACACAAAATCCCCAATGAAATTATCATATGCAGGAAAGTTTTCCCCTTTACCATGTAGTGGTCCAGCCTAGACCCATCCTCAAGCAATCCAGATCCAACACAGCTATGACAGAATTTCAGGGCAAACCATCACAAGAAATAGGCTAGAGCAGCAGCTGAGTAGTTGTGCTCAACAATCTGTTCAGTACTAGATTAGAAATGCCCACGTCATTGAGGCAGTACTGCTTGGTGACACTTGCCTTCTTAATCAAAATGATACTGATAATGTGGAATCAAAAAGACTTTAAATAATGTCTGACTGTTATCATTGCTTGACAGCAGAAACTAAAAAAAAATAAAAATAAAAATAAAAATAAATAAAACTTCAAGTGATTATTACGATCATTAATTAAATTCCAGGGTTGGGAAAAGTTTCCTAAAAAAATGAATTAATCTACTTTTAAAAATATCTATTAAAATTCACCTACACACTTTGTTAAAATTATTCATATCATCTAGCCCAGACTGACACTACATGCAGCAAATTGAACTAATTTTAATTAATTTTAATTTTACTATCCCCCTGCTGTATTGCTTACTCAAATATTCAGTTCACCAACTTGACCCCCCTGCACCAAACGAATTTTGCTGTGTCTACATACAGAACCCAGTGCAAAATATGGTCATGTTAACAAGTAACCCCAAAACTTCTCAAACAATGTAAACCTTGTGCTGGACCCCCCATGTATATATATATATATATATATATATATATATATATATATATATATATATATATATATATATATAAGCCCATCAGTTATTTAGATACCACACCACATAAAGTTTACTTCCCTAAAAATTCTTATTAGGCTCCTGAGGCTTCACCTTGAGTACATATTCAAAATTTAGTACTCTCCCAGATCTCTCTGAGAATACATCTTTATTCTCTACCAGTAAATTGTACAGTGCTTCCTTCTCACTGTCACCAGTACCCTCTGTCCCACAGACCTTCCTTTTCATCTCCTCCTCAATCCGTACTTCATCCAACATGCACTGGGCCATGTGGAAACTGGCCACTAAATCATCACCTGTTGCATTTACAAATTTTGTCTCCATTATACATCCCCCAACGTTCAGTTCCAATACCTGTCCCACACTGTTAATATTTGCTACATATTTATTTAAAAATCCCTGTACCCAGAACCATATTTATAATTCAATTTTGAATCGCCTGAAATGGGTCACTAAACCACTCTCCACCAATGGTTACATCTAACACAGCCTCCTTCCTCACTGACTTGCGGTAATGATCAGTAACATTTTTATTATAGCCCCTGTGACTGTGAAGTTTACCATTTTGTCATTCCTGTAGAAACTGTCTGCTGTCTGACTGACGGTACTACCTATGTCCATCAAGGCCTGTTCACTGACCTTACCTACCTAAACTTTAAATATTGGTTGCATCTTCCAAAACTGTACCTACTTGAGCTCTACTTGTGCTAAAAGATCCTCCCTCGAGCTCTACTTGTGCTAAAATATCGTCCCCCACTTCATTAGCATGGTGCTTTTCCATAGTGCATACTTGACCCCTATTGAATGATTCTATTTCATTATCTCCTTCAAATATTACTTCAAAAGAATCTTAGTATACTTTATTTTCTTAGCCCAGCCATCCTAATTTTCTGGAAAAACTGAATTTCTCCTGCTCCCATACTTTTGGTCCCAACTTCTGTATATACTTAGTAACATCCACCCAATCACTTGCATCAAAATCACATTCAATCTTCCCCATCCTACCAGTATTCTGTTCAGCCTCTTCCATACCCCCATACTGCTCATCCTCTTACACTACATAATTATTCACCTTTTCAACTTCATCTCCTCATCACACACTAATTTTCCACAACCTCTAACCCTGCAGTTACTCTCCACAGAACATCCTACCATTTCATTTATGGATTCCCCCCCCCCCCCCTCTTAAACCATAAAACTCTCTATCTCAATCAAATATTTTCGTGAGTGCATCATAATACGCCCCATCCTCAACATTTTACTGCTTTAAACCGTTCGCATAATTATATTTCACTACTGTCCAATTTTCTGGAGTATATTTTTACAACCATTTTGCCCTTGCTACCCAATAATTTAAGTTCAATTCAGATTCCCCCTGAGTTCTCCACTGTTCATCATTCTTAGTTTGCTGTTTAACCCCACGCATGTGGAAAGTAGCACAATTTGTGTGGTGTCACCGTCAGACACCACACTTGCTAGGTAGTAGCCTTTAAATCGGCCGCGGTCCGTTAGTATATGTCGGACCCGCGTGTCGCCACTATCAGTGATTGCAGACCGAGCGCCGCCACACGGCAGGTCTAGAGAGACTTCCTAGCACTCGCCCTAGTTGTACAGCCGACTTTGCTAGCGATGGTTCACTGACAAATTACGCTCTCATTTGCCGAGACGATAGTTAGCATAGCCCTCAGCTACGTCATTTGCTACGACCTAGCAAGGCGCCATTACCAGTTACTATTGATGCTGTAAGACATGTACCGTCAAGAGCGATGTTCACCAATTATGGATTACAGTTAAGTATTCCAGAAGCTACGTACCTTTTTTGCTAGTCTCAATTCCTTGTCCTGTTCCAGACCTCACGCCAGCCTGCCTGAGTTAAAACGCGTACCTTTCGGCTTCCTCATAGTGGATTGGATGTCTTGCCAATCCACAACAATTTGTTTCGTCATGCTTCATGGATTCAGATACACCTTCCTCCACAAAATCATCACTTGCATTACCAATAGGCACATTACAAACACTTTCACCAGACATCTCAGAACCAGCCCCATCTGGCTGCTCACAGCAAACCTCATAAATTTCACCTGGTACACCCTCTGGTGCATATCCATTTATCACTACACCAACAATAGGCATTAAGGCCCCAAAATCATTACCATCATCCTCAAAACCATTAGTTTCAGGCACATTGGCCCTCTCAGAATTAAAATTATCGTCCACTGTATCCGCTCCCATTACACACAACTCAACAAATTTCTTACTGTTACTTTAACACACACTTTGGTCATCACAGCATCCATCTATACTTTCAGACAGTACCTTAGTCCTTGGCCTGTTAATAATACTCATCAAACCATTACTATCTTTCTCAGAATTCACACCCCGAAACTCTTTACAAGAAACATTCTCACCATTGATTTATTCCATTCTGGCCTTTAAACCCCTAACATTCTTCCTCTTAAAAGCTCTCCTTTTGCCGCCCTCCATGGACCAGCTCCCCAATACATTTTCATAATTTAAAATGGCCTCCATAGCACAAATTCTTTTGTCTCTCCTATCATTATTGTCATACCCACTTTTAGAATAACCACCCCTAGTCCAATTATAATTATTATCGTTCCATGTCTTGGCCCTATTGTTTGCAACTTGTCTTGCCCCAAAGTGGGGCCCCATTTAAGACAGTTCCTATTGTGTGTGGCTGTTCTGTCCCCTGCTTCCAGGTCCATTCCCCAGCATTGGCCTTGTTTCATTTCTCACATCACTGCCCCTAAAACCCCTATGACGGTGGCTCTCTTCATAATATCTTCCCCCATTTCCTCTCCAATGTTAATTTACATTTCTTTCTCCATGATAGCTCTGATGATTATTTCCCCAATTCCTATTTCTGTGACCATTTTGATCTTCGTTACCCCAATTCATATTTCTTCTCACCCCCAGATCCCTATGGTTATTCCCTGGATTGTTTCCCTTTGAGCTAGGCCTACAGCACATAGCCTGCTCCATCCTCTCAACATGGTCTAAAAACTTCCTCCACACAATCATTGGGGCCATGTATGAGTTCCCACTGTAACTCCTCAGATAGTCTCCTCCTTAAAGTAGATATTTATTTTACCACGCCTAAAGGCTGATCCAGATGTACTAATTTATTCAACTCTTCCTTGCAAAATTCCCTCATAGTTTGTCTGCCTCCCCTGTACACAGGTCAATTCAAAAATTTATTTAGCAAACTACACTGCTTATTTTTGCTCCAATATTTGTCTACAAACATTCGTTCGAATATTTCAAATGTAATGGACTGATCCTTAAATTTATTAGCCCATGTCTGAGCTGAACCTCCCAGCATTCTCTTTACAAATTTTACTTTTGCCACATCTGACATCGCAGTCAGAAAACAGTCCTTGAAATCGGCCAAAAAATCCGTGGCATGATATCCGTTTTTTCCTGAAAATGGCTTTCCACTAGGTGCCTGCATTCCTGGACACCCAGCATTACCCCAAGCACTAAACAATTCTATCTAGGTAATTTTTTCGTTTACTTTTGAGGTGACAGTTACCATTTCTTTCTGAGATCATCACCTGTGCTGTCTAATTTATTTATCAGTACAGTTATTGTCTCATCATTGCTATCCACTCTTTTCGCATTCACTTCAACCAAAGATTGCCTTGTCGCCTCTTCCCTATCATCACACAAATGCCTTTCTGAAACAATTTCGGTCCTTAGATCAGCCTCGATGGCTTCAACCTTGGAGTGCCCGCGATCTTCTATTTTTTTTCTAGTCTGTTATCTAATTTGGTCACAATTTCTTGTTTCATTGACCCCAATTGACTATTTATTTGGCCCACAATAGTTTTTAATACAGCCATTTCATTTCCTACATCAGCCTTCAGAGATCATAATTCCGAATTTAATTTAGTTCCAAAATTAGAACCTAAAGCACTTAATTTATTATCCATGCCAGTTTTAAATGAACCTATTTGGCTATTAATATTTTGTAGAAATCTTAAGACTTTACAGGGATACTGATTTCCTCCTGTCTCTGAGGACTCTGTGGTTCCCTACCACTCCCTGACGACCCACAATCTCTAAACGATTTTTTCATTTCGTACTTCGTTGCCCTGGCTCACCCAAGAACTGGAAACAAGGAAACTAAAAAAAAATGCGCCGGCTGTGATCACTTATCTTTCTGGAGGGGCTGCGCCGGTCTCGGCACTGCTGAAGAAGCGGCGTTGCAGAGCGAAATCACGGCCGCAGCTTGTTGCTGGTTGGTGGACATCCGGCCGCTGGCCGCTCATCGGCCAGTTGAGGATCGGCCGCGCCTGCACTCTGCTGGCGCTGACTGCAAGTCTGCTGGTCGCTGGCACACCGCTCTATCTGTGCTGTATGGCATCATCGAACGACGATAGTAGGCGCGCAGGCAGTTAATCGAAACACACGTTTCCGCGAATGTTCATGCTTCGTCGAGTTCTTCGACTAGACGAGCCCCCAATTGCGATATGGCGGTTAATAAATCGCGGTTGAGGAGTTCACACGAATGTGCGTGTACAAATGTTTGTTAAAAAATGTTAGTGCAATTTTTGGATCTCACGTAAGTCTCAGGGGATGATTTCCACACTTTGTGCCTTAGTACACAGTTCCACACCCGCGCATTAGTTATAGTTTTGGAATTAATATTCGTGAGTACAGTTTATGCTAGGGAACAAAAATTAGGCGATTAATACAGCCAAATCATTTTTTCACAACACGGTTCAATCGCCATTTATTGGTGTCGTCCTTTCGTTCACACAAAGAAATTAGCTCTGGTGGGACAGTTTAATGTGTTACTTTAATAACAATTTGACTCCGAGCATGCTACAGCAGTAATATATGCTGATATAATTGAAAATTACTCAGTTAATCCGAACAGAACTAGAAGTCCGACTGTCCTCTTTGTTCTAACAGTTTTGGCGCACAACCACAGATCGCCACATGTTCACATACGCCAGTGTATACCTCATAATTCGTACTCACACAAATAATGGTAGCACTTCCAGTTCACTAAAAATATGCTTGCACACTTGCTCTATTAAACAATACTCTTTGTCGAAAAGTATCGGCGTGATAAATTCTTACTTAAATGACCACATAGGCCACCCACAAGTAGGGCTCGCTCGCCACCCACTGGCCAACTCCCCAACGACTGCCCAACGACCGACCAACGACTAACCCTTGGTCAAGATGGCCGCTCGCTTACATAGACTCGGATGTCTACCCCCCTAGTTATGCAAGTACCAATCTCGCCAATTAAGGTTACAAATTATGATACATACATCCCTCGACAGAAATAAGTACACCATCGGAACCGCGCTAAAAAGTACATCTTATTTACTATCTTACATTAATTTCTAGGGTTATTCTATCGCACGTAATCCAAGTTTTAGTTTTTGCAGAATTTTGCCACTTAGCGCAGATTTGTTTGTTTACATCTGTGCTGCAAAGTTTTAATACAGAGCTACTTGTAGCACTGTTTTTAGACATAATCTGTAGCAGTCTACACATTGCACTGCTTAAAATCTTCATATCTGTAATAATTAATTAATTACTGACGATAAATCTTAATAATAATTTGCAAACAATGAAAACTATTGAAAGTTACGTGTATAGCATAACATAACTATATGTGATTACACGTCATAAATTTTCTATAAAATTTTATAAACATTTTACCAATAAATCTTGTTTATTGCTCTTTATGGGCTTAAATATATATGAATCTTAACATATGACGACGGCACTCGATCCGCTACGACGAAATGTTTTTAATGAGTGTTTTCTCATCCCTGTAAGTTGTTATTTACCATTTTTATTAATCTTTCAGTATTTGTCATATCAATCGATTTTGGGGTTACTATAACATCTGCGTCTCGTGACTTAAAATAAAGATCGATCTTTCAGAAATTGCATATTACTGACCACAATCCACTGCCTCATTGCTCTTCACTTTAAGTTCCATAGTTTTCTCATAATGCGCGAAAAATTAAACAATACCCCAAGCTGCGGGCCCTGTGGTCGCCCGGCGGCGGAGATATCCCACAGACCGTTGCAAATCTCGCGCGGGCACATTACTCACTTCCGCGAATGGCACACCATGTCGCACCCTTGCTCTCCACAAAGCAATCCTTTCATATGGTTCAAATGGCTCTGAGCACTATGGGACTTAACATCTATGGTCATCAGTCCCCTAGAACTTAGAACTACTTAAACCTAATTAACCTAAGGGCAGCACAAAACACCCAGTCAACACGAGGCAGAGAAAATCCCTTACCCCGCCGGGAATCGAACCCGGAAACCCGGGCGTGGGAAGCCAGAACGCTACCGCACGACCACGAGCTGCGGACAATCCTTTTATACTAGACCTATTCATCTACTAACGGGTGTTTGTACCATCACAGGAGAAAAGACTGCCAGCAAAATACTCATGTGCAGCACAGGTCGATCCTTTCATTTTCCCCCACCTCTGACCGCCACCTTGGATTATGTCATGGAACAGGCGACAGCGCCCTCTGGTGCTGTTACTGTGTACTATGTTAGTCAGAATTTAGATCTATATCTACAGACACTCTCTGTCACCATTTTCCCCTGCCATCTTGGATTACATCACAGATGAGAGTGCCCTCTGGTGGTGTTACTGTGTACTAGGTCAGTTGGAGTTCAGACTCCTTGGCGACCACACTGGATGGCGGTAGTGCCTCTAATTGTTTAAGTAAAATTGTGCATGCAAAATAATAAAGACTTACGTCTAGCACTGGTCGAGTCGTTTTCCCACAAATACCTATGAGGAGGTGGTGGTCTGGTGACTTAGGTTAGTGGAGGTAGTCCAAGTGGCCGTTCTTTCATGCTATTCTCTCAGCTTAGTAGAGATCACCTTTCTTTATCACCGAAATGCAAAATTGGCGCCAGTTCCTAGGAGGAGGTGGTGGTTGATGACTTAGGTTACAGCAGATACCCCAAGTGACCTATATTCCCGCGATTTTCTTAGCTTAGTAGGGGTGTGATACATTATACGGTGGGAATTTGAAGTTCCCGCCATTTTTCTGGGGTGAGGGGAAGGGAGGGGGCTTAGGTTTGTGGAGGTAGCCCAACTGACATATCTTCCCGCCAAAAGTCAAACTTCCCGCCAAAATCCGCCATCGTGAATGACGTCATGGTCGTCATCTTGGATGACGCTACTTCGTGCCAGAAACCGCCTTGGGGTTGGGTGACTTCATCGCCGCCAGCTTCTGGGCCAATGGTACTTTTTGCTAGAACTGATTTGCCCCAATACCTTCCTCTTCCTTCCCCTTCTCTGCTCATCTTCTTCCACTCTCTACACTCTCAGTCCATCGCCTCCTTCCACCTTCCTCTGTCAGTCAGCTGGTTATCCCTAGCCACCTGTGTACCAAGATTTGTTGAAATCGATCCAGTTGCTTTGGAAACGTATATCACACATACTGCCGAGATAGAGTATATGTCCTGTTCCATGCTGTTTGACGCTGTACTCCTCTTGAGAAGATATTAATTTTAGCTGTCGTTTTAAGTCATGCGGATTGATGTTAGGTCAGTAAACATGTTGACGAAGTTATTGGTTCGCGTCAATGCTCATTCTCGCGATCTGGTTGACAAACTGAACACCACAAATAGGAGAGAAATCACGCTTCGTACGTTGGAAAATATTCATAGTCAACTACAGATAGAAAATCAATACCTAAAGGTCATTTTCGAATATTTCTATCATACTCCTTCTTACCCGCACCCCCACGTCTCTTTGTACTGCGGAATCTTACCCCAGTATTACGTTTACACAAATAATCTGGAATGTACCTAACAGTTTTGGTTGAAGTTGTTCGAAGTGTTCCTGAGTCTCAATGACTACCATATTTCATTGATAACACTTTGGGATGTAGGTGGTATTCCACCCCACAGTGCTTCGGTTAAGGTTGTACATAAGGATTCGAACACCCTTCTATAAAGAGCTTCAAATTTCTAATTATTTCGCAAGTGAATTAATGTGTTAAATATTTGACAGTAACCACGTGAACGAAAAAATGGTTACAATACGTCTACATTTACCTTTACAGTTTGCTGTTTGTTTCTAAGCGCTCTGATTATCAAAAACGGGATGAGAGTGTCCATGGTAATTTGCGCTCAGTTTTAAGAGAAGCTAGTTTCCTCAGGTGGCTCAGTGTTTATAGCACATCTCCTGAGCTACGTGTAATACAATGATATAATTTTGCAGGCCATAATTTTGCAAGAACATTCCTTGATATGTTTTATACTGTCTGAGGAAAGTGTTGCTATTATAGATAGTAGCAAAAAATAATAATAATAAATTAAAACATCATCCATGATGCGGCAGTTTTTCACACATTTCAATGATAATTACGCCATATCTGACGAACTGCGTGTCATAATGTGATATAACGTCACAGGCACATTAAGTAGCATGTGCGGATAGTGTGTGCAAAATTGTGTCGCGAAGGTATTTATTACTAAAAAAGTGATGAATTAAAACGTTATGCCTTATCCAGCTGCATTACTGCATGGTTGGTCGGTTGATAGAGTTGGGGGAGGGAACCAAACAGTGAGGTCATCGATCCCATCGGATTAGCAAACGATTGGGAAGGAAGTCAGGTGCCCTTCCAAAGGAAACATCCCGGTATTTGCCTGAAGAGATTTAGGGAAATCATGGAAAACCTAAGTCAGGAGGGCAATACGCGGGTTTGAACCGCTGTCCTTCTGAATGTAAGTCCAGAGTGCTACCCACTGCGCCACCTCGCTCGGTTTTTACTCTATGAACAACTAAAATATATTAAGTGATGGATTTTTGTCCTTCCACCAATTGGGGGGGAGGGGGGAGTGATAACAAGTTTGATAAAGGTTTTAAATTAAGTGTAAAGTCTGTTACAAATTGCTAAGTGCTCGCATTGTCCAGTACGGACTGAATAAAAGCTGGGTACTTGCGGGCCGTGAGATTAGGATTATGTTTCACCCTCTACTGTGCCACTTTGAGAAGTATGTGTTTCTCACACACACGTCCCTTCTTTCCAGATAGCAAACAGTACATGTTCCAAGTTTTGTTGACACTAAGCTAGTGCTGTAGGAGGAAATATTGAATATACACATAAAGAGAGTGAGACTTTTATCATATACAGATGTTATTCAGCGTTGACCTGCTGATTTGCTGATTTATACCGCGTAAGTAATCACATCAGAGCTTACAGAAGTAAGGATTGCTTTTACCTCTCTCCTAGGCAGTTCTCTGGAACAACCTAATTTGGAAAAGCTGACAAAATTAACATAGTATATGGTAACGACAAATATCCAGGATGAACATAGTTACCTGATTACTATACAAACCATATGACGGCAAGCTGTACCAAATCTTCAATGGCACATTACGTCTATCAGTGATTATGATTCAGAAACGGAAGGACGATTGCTCTGGCATCCCAACACAAAGCCGGAACTGTTGGAGCAAACTTGTGTTGTTGCTCAAGTGGAACAGGAGAATTTTCCAGGGGCAACCTATAAACGGCATCACAGAAGCTGCAGCTACAAAACAAATGTTTCAGTGCCAAAACTGACGTAATGGCATTCCTCGGAAATGATATAGCTAGATAAAATTAATTTATAACATTTCTGTACCTCTAATGAAGATGGAGCTGACGAGGAGTTCAAAGGTGTAGCAGTCAGATGTGCCTAAAGATATCCTGATGCCCCAAAGATTACCCAAAGCGATAGTGAAGGATTGGTCCGCGAAATTCTTCACGATGATGCTATTCTTTTGTTTTCACAAGTTTTAAAACCGATCTACTAAGGTAAAGTATAAGAAGAATAAATTGTTTGAAAAATAGGGTAACTCTTAAATACAGTTACGTAAATAAGGGTGTTGTTGTTGTGGTCTTCAGTCCAGAGACTGGTTTGTTGCAGCTCTCCATGCTACTCTATCCTGTGCAAGCTTCTTCATCTCCCATTACCCACTGCCACCTACATCTTTCTGACTTTGTTTAGTGGTTTCATCTCTTGGTCTCACTCTACGATTTTTACCCTCCACACTGCCCTCCAAGACTAAATTGGGGACCCCTTGATCCCTCAGTATATGCCCTACCAACCAATCTCTTCTTCTAGTCAAGTTGTGCCACTGTAAGTAGGCTGTTTAGGTTTTTATATTGGTAACGACATGTAGCGTTCTGTATGAAAATCACTGGCTGTGCTGTGTGCAGTCTGTGGCTAGTTTGCATTGTTGTCTGCCATTGTAGTGTTGGGCAGCTGGATGTTAACAGCGCGTAGCTTGGCGCAGTTGGAGGTGAGCCGCCAGTAGTGGTGGATGTGGGGAGAGAAATGGCGGAGTTTTGAAATTTGTAAGACTGGATGTCATGAACCGCTATTTATATTATGATTTTTCGACACTATTAAAGTAAATACATTGTTTGTTCTCTATTAAAATCTTTCATTTGCTAACTATGCCTATCAGTAGTTAGTGCCTTCCGTAGTTTGAATCTTTTATTTAGCTGGCAGTAGTGGCGCCCGCTGTATTGCAGTAGTTCGAGTAACGAAGATTTTTGTGAGGTAAGTGATTTGTGAAAGGTATAGGTTAATGTTACTCAGGGCCATTCTTTTGTAGGGATTTTTGAAAGTCAGATTGCGTTGCGCTAAAAATATTGTGTGTCAGTTTAAACACAAACATGTATAATTTTTCTAAGGGGACGTTTCATACCACAGATTTCTCTTCTCTCCAATTCTGTTCAATATCTCCTCATTAATTATGTGATCTTCCCATCTAATCTTCAGCATTCTTCTGTAGTACCACATTTCAAAAGCTTCTATTCTCTTCCTGTCTAAACTATTTATCGTCCACGTTTCACTTCCATACATGGCTACACTCCATACGAATACTTCCTACTTCTATACTTGATGTTAACAACCTTCTCTTCTTCAGAAATGCTTTTCTTGCCACTGCCAATCTACATTTTATATCCTCTCTATTTTGACCATCATCAGTTATTTTGATCCCCAAATAGCAAAACTCATTTACTACTTTGAGCGTCTCATTTTCTAATCCAATTCCCGCCGCAGCACCCGACTTAATTGGACTACATTCCATTACTCGTTTTGCATTTGTTGATGTTCATCTTGTATCCGCCTTTAAAGACACTGTCCATTCCGTTCAGCTGCTCTTCGCGGTCCCTTGCTGTCTCTGACTGAATAACAATGTCATCGGTGAACCTCCAAGTTTTTATTTGTTCTCTATAGATTTTAATACCTAATCCGAATTTTTCGTTTGTTTCCTATACTGCTTGCTCAATACACAGATTGAATGACATCAGGGACAGGCAGCAACACTGTCTCACTCCCTTCCCAACCAGTGCTTCCCTTTCATGCCCCTCGACTCTTATAACTGCCATCTGGTTTCTGTACAAATTGTAAATAGCCTTTCGCTCCCTGTATTTTACCCCTGCCACCCTCTGAGGGTAGCAAATAAGGTTACAGAAACAAATAACCCGGTTTTGCGTAGTAGTTATGATCAGATTAAGTTTTATAAACGGAGAATTAGATGACAAAGCAATTACACTCGCATGCACATGGGGGAGCAGACCACGTTGGTAACCCAGCCCTAGGTAGCAACCCGAGTGTAAGACACTCAGTGAGCATTTAATCGGATTACCAATAATGACGCAACGAGCAGAACGACAAATGGGAAGTACGTCAGCTGCAATCAAAGTTTTAATGTTGTTGTCTGTACCTTTTAAATACTCCTAAGGCTGTTTTGAATTTGTATCTGCTTAAACTGCGTTTTTAAAGATCATTTACAATCGTATTGACCAACTAGGATCATTTTAACAACTTCAGTTTCTCTACTTCCTTTGTTGTTGTTTCCTGTTTTTCCAGTATTCCGTCATTTTCTCCCCACGAAGTCTCCTCCTTTCTTCTGTCCATCTTGTACCCGATTTTTTAATTCTTCTGCTTTTAAAGCCCTAGAAATTTAGTATTAAATTTTTAAAACGATCTCTTTCTGCTATTTACCATTATAGTTTCGAAAATTTTTTCCTGCTGCTACGTGGATTCGCGTTTTTTACATTTCTGTTGATGTCATTATTAATTAACTTGTAGTACTTCATTTCCCAGACAACTTCAGTATTTTCCATCTTTGTCTGAGCATTTCCGTTTTATTTTTTCCGTCGAGAAATTGATTATTTACTTTTGTTACCCATAGTTTCTTAGCAGACACCTCCTTTGTATCTACATTCACCTTTCTAAGTTTTCTGATAAACTTTTCCTTCTCTACTAAATAGCAAATGTGGTATTCACTGTCGTAGTATCTACAGTGTGAAAGACTTTCAAGTGTATATATAAATTCCACAAATTTCAGTACTCTGTCTCACTTCTTAACATGTCGAGTCTTCCTCGCGGTTCTCTTATAGTTCATCATTACTGAATTGTGATTTGAATGTACATCAGCTTCTGCATAGGTCTCTTAGTTTCATATCTGTTATTTGAAGCTGTGTCGTCCTTGACGTAAGCCAGCTGGTGTCTGTTTGCACATTAAGTTAGTTCAAAATAACGAATTATTTTCGTCACATACAAATTAGAGCACTCGTTGATGACTGTAACTGGGGACACCTTGTGCGCTTTCCTATGAATATAACATAGGAATATATCTGAGGAAAGTTGTGTATTTGATAGAGAATCAAAGTTTCGGGAACTGATTGGAAATATTTGTGAGCTCATGGATCTTGTTTACATTTAATCTCACATCATAACCATATATTTGAAGTAGATGTTCTCGTCCAATCTTGTTAGTTTTCTGCAAAATATTCACCTTGAGGGCAACTATGCGAGAACCATTTAGGTTAAGGGAGTTTAAGTTGAGAGATGCTTGATAGCTTGGGCATGACTGAGTGTTTTTGCAGGGAATTTCAACTAACTGCGTAAATATTAGCAAGTACCTTAGTTGAGTGAAAGCAGTTATGTCTATCATTGTGTATCTAAAATGTCTTCGTATGGGTTCTTGATCAGCTGCTGTAAGGATTACAAAAGGAAGGAACATTTGGCTCAGTTTTACATCCTTCATTTTATGATACAACGATTACTGGTCAAAAGCCACTCCCCATTGTCATTATATCATACTATGTCACCGGTATGTGTCATTCACTAATAAGTAATAACAAGAGTGAAAGAAGTTTAAACATAGGCAGAAAATTTTTTTCTTGTGTAATATTACTATATGTACCGAACAATGTGACTGAATAATTACTGCAACACAATTTAGCGCTTGCTATGACGTTAGACAACGTTAGAAAACGAAAAGTGCAGATACGGGTGGTTTCCTTTCCTTCTAAAATCATCAAGAAAACATGTAATCCTCGAGGCAGGTATAAATCTTTATTAGTGTTGTAGAAAGTCATTTACTGACAACGGGAAAGCACTTCAGAAGTAAAAGAAACCCGCCAGTAATTTGTAATAGGAAATGCTATTCTTTGCATACTTTAATCAGCTTCAAGATAGTTGATAACAAGTGGATATCTTCAGCCTCTTATGTACGTGGACATGAGTTACCGGAACATAATTTTCAGCATTGTGAGTGGCACTTTAGAGATATCTTACACCACGGCGTAGTTAATGATGCTCCAGACACTGACTGAATACGTAGCCTCAGGGTTAAGCAGGGGAATCAGCCAGGGCGGTAATTACGCCGTAATGGGCGGTGCAGCGCTGGCCATCTGTCGCGCCTCACTGCGAAATGATAACGCAGGGAACTTCATCGAGGCACTGCAGTTTATGCTGTTGTGATATTATAAAAATAAAATACATAAATTACCAAAAGGTAATAAACATTCGCATTTTTGGTCTACAATATGATGGACTACTTTTCACAAGAAAATTCTGGCCAGCAGCTCCAAAAAATTAAATAAATAAATGAAAACTGACGTTACAATCAATTTTGAAGGAGTTGGTTATTTTACTCGAACCTGCGCAGAAAACAGGATCACTTCCATATATGGACTGAAAATAGTATATGAACAACCCAAAAGTGTAAAGATGTATGTGATGTATATTTTATCGTGCAACATTAAAGTATTCCGATGTGAAAAATAAACACCACAAGAGGTGTGAAACTGTTTTGCCTACGGAACGGGAAATGTCATCAGTGATGAATGAAATTAATTTTGACAACATCTGATACCTCGATAATGAATCGCGTCACGTATTAAGGCATTTTCTTCACTAGAGACTCCGTGCGCTACAGCGCGCGAGTACTTGTATACCGTCGCCATGGTTTTAGTCAGACGGACCACCTTAATACTACCAAGATATTCTCTATCTCCCAATTTTTTTTTTTTTATTTTCAGCTCAAACTGACCCTTCTTCACTGCAGTCATCACTCAAATCGCCAGAATACACTATGCAAGAGTGACTAATTGTACGTATTTTTGCACCACTATTTCCGTTGTAGTGGAGCATAACATACACTACTGGCCTTTAAAATTGCTACACCAAAAAGAAATGCAGATGATAAACGGGTATTTATTGGACAAATATATTATACTAAAACTGACATTTCATTACATTTTCACGCAATTTGGGCGCATAGATCCTGATAAATCAGTACCCAGAACAACCACCTCCGGCCGTGATAACGGCCTCGATACGCCTGGGCATTGAGTCAAACAGAGCTTGGATGGCGTGTACAGGTACAGCTGCCCATGCAGCTTCAACACGATCCCACAGTTCATCAACAGTAGTGACTGGCGTATTGTGAGGAGCCAGTTGCTCGGCCACAATTGACAAGACGTTTTCAGTTGGTGAGAGATCTGGAGAATGTGCTGGCCAGGGCAGCAGTCGAACATTTTCTGTATGCAGAAAGGGCAGTACAGGACCTGCAACATGCGGTCGTGCATTATCCTGCTAAAATGTAGAATTTCGCAGGGATTGAACGAAGGTTAGAGCCACGGGTCGTAACACATCTGAAATGTAATGTTCACAGTTCAAAGTGCCGTCAATGCGAACAAGAGGTGACCAAGACGTGTAACCAATGGCACCCCATACCATCACGCCGGGTGATACGCCAATATGACGATGACGAATACACGTTTCCAATGTGCTTTCACGTCGATGTCGCCAAACACGGATGCGACCATCATGATGCTGTAAACAGAACTTAGATTCATCCGAAAATATGACGTTTTGCCATTCGTGCACCCAGGTTCGTCGTTGAGTACACCATCGCAGGCGCTCCTGTGTGTGATGGAGCGTCAAGGGTAACCGCAGCCAAGGTCTCCGAGCTGATAGTCCATGCTGTTGCAGACGTCGTCGAACTGTTCGTGCACATGGATGTTGTGTTGCAAACGTCCCCCATCTGTTGACTCAGGGATCGAGACGTGGCTGCACGATCCGTTACGGCCATGCAGATACTATGCCTGTCATCTCGACTGCTAGTGACAGGAGGCCGTTGAGATCCCGCACGCGGTTCCGTATTACCCTCCTGACCTCCCGATTCCATATTCTGCTAACAGTAATTGGATCTCGACCAACGCGAGCAGCAATGTCGCGATACGTTAAAACGCAATCGCGATAGGCTACAATCCGACCTTTATCAAAGTCGGAGACGTGATGGTACCCATTTCTCCTCCTTACACGAGGCATCACAATAAAGTCTCACCATTCAACGCCGGTCAACTGCTTTTTGTATATGAGAAATCCGTTGGAAACTTTCCTCATGTCAGCACGTTGTACCTATCGCCACCGGCGCCAACCTTGTGTGAATGCTCTGAAAAACTAATCATTTGCATATCACAGCGTTAAATTTCGCGTCTGAAGCACGTCATCTTCGTAGTGTAGCAATTTTAAAGGCCTGTAGTGTATTTTTTCATGCGGTTTTCTGAATACCAAGTTTTATCGAAGTTTGGAAGAAGTGCTGAGAGTGAGTCAAAATGGACGCTCTATCTTTGGGAAAATAGAAATTGTTTGAATAACTCACAGAATCGTTAGATGTGTCAATTTGTAGCAAACATTTACTTCGCACGCTCGTTCCAGCAAATCAGGCGCAACGTGTGCAATGGCCGCATAGGTTCGATTTTTCAGGTCCTCATTGTACATACATACATACGGTCTTTTATCAAACCCCAGAGAAAGAAATCCAGTGGTGTCAAATCTGGGCAGCAAGGTGGCCAGGCGACTGGCCCTTCACGGCCAATCCATCCACCTGGGAAGCGACTATTGAGGAAACCTCGAACTCTAGTGAGGAAATGAGGTGATGCACAGTCTTGCTGGTAGTAACCCATCCCATCTCGGTGATCTTCATTGAACTGTGGAGTTAAAAAGCCTTCACGCATATCCAGATACACTACCAGTGACAGTTTTCTCAATCAAAAAGAAAGGACCGTACACTTGCAGTTTGCTAAGGGCACAAAACGAATTAACATTGAGTCTGTCATAAACCTATTCCAGGGCTACACGTGACTTCTGCTGTCCCATATTCTGCATATGTGTCTCTTCATCACGTCTCTGATACGAAATATTGACTCGTCGCTGAAGAATATTGTTTTCAGGAATCTCTCGTCTCCGACATGGATGTGTGTGATGTCCTTAGGTTAGGTAGGTTTAAGTAGTTCAAAGTTCTAGGGGACTGATGACCACAGATGTTAAGTTCCATAGTGCTCAGAGCCATTTGAACCATTTTTGAATCTCTCGTCATCGTCGCCGTCGTCGACCTTGTCGTTGTCATCTTCTATCCTCTGCAACAATTCCTCACAGGATTCCCCACGAGGAACACTGTTTGCATCAGTAATGTGTTGTGCCGTTGTGAATGTATTTGGTTTCAAGTGTAAACGTCTGCATAGTACTCGCCAAACAGTCTCTTGAGTAACCTCAGTCTCGCGAGACGTACGTCTCGTTGATATCTGCTGACTGCGGGCAAAGCTCTCCTTAACCTGTTCGACATAATGAACACGCAGTCGACAAGGTGATTCTTTATGTCGCAGTGAACAATACGTCTCAACAAAGTTCGTATGCCAAGAGGAAATTGTTGGCCTTCTTTGAGGTTACTTTAGCATATTCGGTGGGTAATTTATGCTGAACAATTGTGGCAAAGTTCGTGTCATGAAACGAAATCAAAGAGCAAACATGCTTTGCATCAGTGGAAGTAGCCATTTTAGCTGCGCACGACGCTGGCGCTCCTCGTGGCGGAATGGGATACAGATGCACTACGTGAATCAAACATGAGGTTATGTGCTATTAAATGGCACATACATTGGCTCTGTACGTTATCTCAGTAAATTAGTTAATCATCCCGAAGTTGTGAAGCCCTTTTTGACTCCCCTGTATTTTACACAAATCTTCCTTATTGCTGCTGCAATGTATCTATAATCGATCAAAATTTTTTTCCGTCGTAATACTTTCTGAAGCAAAACCCGGGTGAGCAGGGAAGACAGAGAATGGAGGTTCTGAACCAGATTAATTAATTTTTTACGGAGATTGGTCCAAATTTTTCTAGCTATAAGATGCTCCCCTTTGTTGTAGTAATGTAGTACAGCTGCATAGACTAACTGTTTGTGAAAATTTTTATGTAGCGTTATCATTTATAGCCGTTTCTTGGAGAATGAAAACAAGTGCTCACGTTTGGAGATTCTGCCGGCGTTACTGCACTGTTAATATAGAATACAGTCGATTTAGAAATACCACAAGGTTTTGTTTTCATTTTATGAACTCCCTTAAAATTTATGTTATTCCTGACTTTTCACTGTCGGCCAGATCAGTGGAAAATCTTCAATACAATCGATACGACAAATTTAGAATTTTTCGAATGTCTTTTCGCCCTTTACACACACTGAACAGAGTAGCACTACATATAGGTCCTATCTCCAGCATCTCGTTCACTACCAAACACGTCAGTACCTCATTCCATGAAAGACTGAAACATCTTAACACACAATATGGTACGGAAACACAGAACATTCAGATAGTGCTGACCTACTGCTCTGTTAACAGTGAGCATGTGGGAACAAAGCTATAGGCAGGCGAATCACAGCGCTTAGGGCTGCTGGAATGCGCAGAACGAGTGTAACCTTGAAGTCCCTCATTCCGTAACGGACACTCTAGCTCAAGCATAGTCCATTGGTTTAATTCTTTCTGTTTGGTGAACCAGATTTTCGAAGAGAGTTTGCTTGCCAGAAGCTGCTTGCTCGAAAAATGTCTCAAAAGCCGAGGACCTTGAATATTATGAACGTATGATCCAAAGTGTGGCAGTTGACACTAGAAGCAGGTCAGTGAATTACATTACGTGCAAATAGCGAAAGTCCTTATACTATGATATTTTACTACATCTGATGTGACAATGGAATCAGTCAAATCTTTTAAGTACGTAGTTCCATCTGTCCAGAGCAATAGCACAAAACCAAGTGTGGGGAAGGCAGAAGCCAGACTCAAGTGCAAGAAAAGAATTTTAAGGAAACGTTATTTGCCTACTCAAGAGGAAACTTACAAGACATACATTACGCTTCTACTGCCTGTCAGTGTGAATCACTATGTTCCACAAACAAATAGCGTGGGGAAGCCTGTAATAAGAGCTGCACGCTTAATAACACGTAGTCAGCAAGCGAGAGATCCAGCTCAGTCTCTGCATATACATTACATGTATAAGGCACAGCAAATTATGTGGTCTATCGGGGACAAATTTCTCTCCCAACACCAAAAGGGAATGTATGTCCAGGGGAGATATTTGAAGCTGATATACATGAAGTCACCATTTTCTTTCTCATCAGTTTTGTGACAGGTTTGATGTGGCCTGCCACGAAGTCCTCTCACGTGCCAACCTTTCCATCTCAGTATAGCAATTGCAATCTATATCCTCAATTATTTGCTGGATGTATCCCAATCTCTGTCTTCTCCTATTATTTTTAAATTCCACAGCTCCTTCAAGTACTATGGGAGTTACTCTCTAATGTCTCAACAGATTTCTTATCATCCTGCACCTTCTTCTTCTCAATGTTTTAGATATATTACACTCCTCGCCGATTATGCAGCCCACCTCCTCATTCACTACCACCTCTGTCTACCTGACTTTCAACATCACATCTCTGATACTTTGATTCTCTTCTATTTCCGTTTTACCACAGTCCATGTTTCATTACCGTAGGATTCAGTGCCTCCAAGGCGCTTCCTCTGAAATTTCATCCAGAAGTTTAAGCCTATGTTCGAGACTAGTAGACTTCTCTAGACAGAGAATGCCGCTTTACCAGTGCCAGTCTGCTTCTTAAGATCATGCTTTTTCCACCATGTGTTATTTTGCTGCTTTGATACGAGCAGACTTCCCTACCTGCATCTATATCGAGATCACCAATTCTGATGTTAAGTTTCTACCTGTTCTCATTTCTGCTGCTTCTTAATATTTTCGTCTTTCTTCGGTTTACTGGTTACCGTCAATCCACACTGTGGAGTCATTCGACAGATCAATTCGTTCAGCAAATTGTGTAATTCTTCCCCCCTTTAACGAAGACAGCAATATCATCATTGAATCTTATCTTCGGTACCCATTCACCTTGAATTTTAATTCCACTCTTGAACCTCTCTTTTATTTCCGTCACGGTTTCTTTGGTGTATAGATTCAACAATAGAGGCAAAGGTTTATATTGCTTGTAACGGAACTGAAATGATGGTGGGCTGACAGTAATTTGGAGCCCGCGCGTCGGAAATGGGCGAGCTGGTGTGAGACTGCCAGGGAGTGCACCCTGATGCCATCTGTTGGCGAAACTGGGAATTAGCGCTACCTGTCAGACAATGCACTAAGCTCTCGGAGTCAAATGTATTCTTTTTCTTGGTAATTATAAGTTATTACTGTATGATTTAATGTTATAAAGCGCTAGTAGTAAATTATTATGAGTGGTATGAACTCCAGGGTAATAAATATAAATATTCTTAAATACTAAATGATTTCGGTGAAAAGGTGGTAGGGGAACGCCCCCACTCTTGGTGATACGAGCGTAGCTAGAGGTAGATGGAGACACAGGGACTGATCAATGGAACGGCCTGGGGAGTGTTGACGTGATCGGACGTGCGTAACTGTGCTCACACAAAAGTGATTGTGCAACAGCGAAGAGGCGAATATCGTCGCCGTTTGTGGAGTGGAACGCGACGATTGGTTGTCGAAGCCGTCTCTATGCCACTGGTGTTGATTGTAAGAGTTACTGCGAGATTTTATGGTGGACGGGCAGTAGCTTATACGAGTGCTACAGCTCGTAGTTCCAGCCGCCATTAAGGGCATGAGGCGTGAAGAGCTGCATTAGCCACATGCATCTCACCACCAGCACCGACAAGTCTACCCAAGGCAAGACTGCTTGCAATTGTTAAGTCAGACTTTGTATACATGTAAAAGGAGAATACCAGTTTACTTTTATGCAAGTGCAGAGGACAGAATATAGTAATGAGTAAAATTACGACGCATGTTGTTCATTGTAAAGTGTAGTAACCTCAAACATAGTATAGTGAAATCAGACTGATGCCACCATCGTCTCTTTCATTTACAATTCTTTTGGTTGTAGAATACTTTAGTGTACAAGAATGTTGAAAAGAGCAATGGTCACACCAGAATAAGTCGCCTATTTATAGTTACTTAAATTTTTCTGAGTAACCTTTCAAGTAAAGTCACTTAACTAATTCTATATCAATTGTCCAAAGAGTAATATCCAAAATCATTATATAAGTTGAAGGATAGGATTTTGTTAACCTAAGTTGCACAAATTGTCTTGGTAGTAATTACCTAGCCAACTCACAGAAATTGAGAGAGTATTTGCTTTGTAGAATCACCTAGAATGATCAGAAATAGTAATATTCAGAATTAAGTTTAAATTCAACTCAAGCCGTTTCACTTTGAAACGAGCCAAAAAATTGATTTATTCTTTTGCTCCTTCAGAGCTGGCGACCGTAGTTATAAGTATTTTCAGGAGGATTCGACGGTAAGTCTGCTGCTCTCGTCGTGCTGATAGGATTATCCACAGCTGCTAGCAGTGGTGATTAGATACCTAAGCTCACTACCAAGTTAAGTGGGTCAGGTAGGCAGTGTTATCGTGTGAACTGTAGGGCACTGTAGGCTGTCGATCGAACCCGTTCAATCATCACAGCTCTTTCGGAAATAGTCCGGTTAGGAGTGTACTAATCATTAGGTAAATACTGGCGAGTAACGGTCAAAAATGTATACACAAGTGAATTTAGCAAGGTCCATGTAGCACCTAGTTAATGTGGTGCAATGGCGAGGGTAGGAGTGGGGTAAAAGTGAGCTGAGCTTGTGGCAGCAGTGCTGTATTCAAAGATTAATAACGTGAATTCACTACTACCTCTTACCATTAGGACTGAGCTATTTACGGTTAAAATACGTAGCAGTAAGCGCAAAGGCGTGACAGCTACAAGTCCGTATTGGCTTTATACATACGGAAGTAGGAAGCGGGTCATTCCGTCAGTGGAGGGGGTTAAAACAACCGAGTCAGTTGAGAACATACCCCATTTACCGATGGAAAGATTCGGCGGTTCGGTCGTATGTGGCGACCGTGACAGGACTTACCAAGTTTGTAGAATAATGGATGCAATAAAAGTGTTTTATATAAACTTGTAGTTTCAAGAAAATTTTAAATTTAAAATTCTGTTGTAGACAAATATACCACAATTGGTAAGTTCAAGACGACAACCTGCAAGGCAGCAAAAGAAAGTTCAATAGTAGGAGTTAAACAAGTAATACTTGATTTAATAAACATTTCTATTAGGCGCGAAATACAGCAGCATAAGATGGAGTCGAATAGTAATAAGCAAGACGAAAACGTTACAAGGTCAGACCCAGAATCAGGGACCATAGATACTGTTGTAGGGTTGGAAAATCTTATAGATGAATCCACACCCTCAAGACAGGAGGAACGGGAAGTGAAACCAAAGGTAGTGAAAAGTGAACCCAATGTATCTGTGGATGCAAGTCACAAGGGAGAGGATATGGAAATAACAAGTTTGTTAAATAGGATGATGGCGCAAAATCGAGAAAGTAATGCTATTTTGAAAGCAGAAATGGCTAGTCATATATCCCAGTTGGAGGAAAACCTATCTGGTAAAATAAAAGCCAATTTAGATATTTTGAATAGGCAAAGCCAACGTATCACAGAGGTAAACAAATCAGTAAACAGCATTAGGGCTGAAATAACAAATGTTCAGAGAAAAGTCACAGAAATAGAGAAAAGATTTGATACCGAAATTCAGAGAATAGAGAAATCAGTGGAACCTTTGGTTAGTGAAAAATTAGAACCGATAATTGAAAGTAAATTACAGGTGATAGTTGTAACGTTCCCTGGCAAACTCACGTTATTAAAAAAAAAAAAGAGTTTGTTTGTACCATATACGCCGCTCTGGGCAAGTTGTATATATCGTAATTATTGAACAAAAATATTACTGAATGTGGTGTAAAAGACATTTGTTATTCTCCTTATATTTTTTGTTGTAATATTTGTCTGTATTTAGGATAGGAATTTTTTCTGTATTTATTATGTGATTGTAAAATGTGTCAGTATTTGCGATAGCAGAGATATGTTGCCAGAAGAGAATAATATCGTCAATTTGCAAAGAAATGTTAATAGTCAGCAATACTATTTAAGCACAATGCATTATGTATTCTTTGGTCTTCTCTGTTCAGAATTCATTGCGGTAGGACACTGTTAAAGAGTTTTTTACGAATGGGTAGACTTCTTTTGTCTCTGTCTGGACTTAGCCGCCATTAGACGATGCGTTACGAATTAATGTGAGTTGTATTGTTGTTTGATCTAAATATATTAGAGTTTATCAAAAGTGTGAATTATTTATGTAAATTAGCTTGCCCACGTCATCTATAAAATTTCTTTAAGAATTTTTCAGCATTTTTTAGCGGTGTTGCTGGGCTGTGCCGCGACCAACAATAGCAAACCCGTAAATCGGGAACAGATGCATAAAAATCAATGGTGAATTAAGAAATTGTTCTTCTTTTTCAGTGATCCTGTGGCTGATAAAATTTGAATTAATTATACGTTTGTGCATTCGTAGGCGGATAGCTAATGTTAGTTAACATTGAAATTTAAACAGTTTGGTTCTTTCAAAATATCTTAAATGTGTAATGAAGTAGGTTTGATCAGTGATAAATGTCGGCTCGGCAATAATTAAAACATTTTCTGCTAATAGAGGTAATCCTGTGTTCTATGGCTAGTGCCGGGATAAAATTCAGTAAAAATATTTAACAAAAAATCCACTGCATCAGGAAAGTGTATGCCAAGGCCGAATGATTTAAAGGACCCAATTCTCAAACTAATATTCTTAACCAGTTCATATGAGTTCACGTAAATATTATTTTTTCTTTAAATGTACGTAATAATTAAGTAAGTAAAAATTTTTTATTACCACACGAAAATAAGAGAGTGGTTCTACAACAAAGTTCGCACGAAAGAAAATTAACTTAAAACAACAGATAAATTTTATTATTCTTCTTTAACGAAATTTCAAATCAATCCCATTCATTACGACCGATTTCGTTAAATTGGCGCCCAACGTGGGGCTCGAATATGCAGTGGCCACTAAATACCCGTGAGATAACTAGGGAATTAATATAGTCGAACTTTGTTGGAGATCATTTAATAATTTTTCTATGTATTGTATGTATTGCATAACCAATATTGTGTGGTAATACCTGTGTATGATTTTTTGCATGAGAACACTATGTACCCAGAGGCAAGCTGAAGAAGAGAGCTCAATATTTCGAAAAATTAATTACCTACCACAATATCAGGGGGCAGCTGCACCCAAGATAGATCACCAAAAGGTAAAGCTACGGTGTAGTTGTCCTGTCGGTAGTAAAGTAGCCTCAGTGCAGTGTTCTCGGATCATTAGTGGTGTGCTTGTTGTTAGTACTTTGTTTTAAAATAACAGGACATTTAGGTAGTTAGTCATTGTAGTATATAGTAAGTGTGTATTAGTTAATGTCCATTTCTTGTGTGATTATGTCAGTGAAACCTGAGTGTTAGGATATTTAGTTCAGATTTTATTTCTTTTGTTTACTATGGTTAGATTGCGTAGTCAGAAAGATATCAACATGGATGATGAGCAACAGTCAGTAAGTAGTGATACCGAGTTGGAAAGTGGGACACAAAGTAATGTTAGTGACGTAGTTCAGGAAGTACAATGTGAGAATCTGGGGGCAGAAGGACAAGAAATGTTGCCATTGCCACCCAGTGATTCAGTTGATAGCGGAAATACTGTGCCATCCGCAAGCACTGGACACGGACCAGAGAGTGGTGAGGTGTCAGAAGTGCAATCATTAAGAGTTATGTTCGAGCGCATGCTCAATTTCCAAGCTGAATTTGTACGTGTGCAAGCAGAGCGTGATAGAGAACGTGATGCTAAACAAGCAGAACGCGATAGAGAACGTGATGCTAAACAAGCAGAACGCGATAGAGAACGTGATGCTGAACAAGCAGAGCGTGACCAGAGATTGGTAGCTGAATTTGCATGTATGCAAGCAGAACGCGATAGAGAACGTGATGCTGAACAAGCAGAGCGTGACCAGAGATTGGTAGCTGAATTTGCCAAACGAGCAGAGCGCGATAGAGAACGTGATGCTAAACAAGCAGAGCGTGACCGACGCCTGCATGAGAGGGACTTGCAGTTGATGCAAACTTTAGAAGTTATGCAAAGTGAGATTGTTAGTTTGAAACAAAAATATGAAACCATACCCAAAACGGTGCAAGAATTAAGCGAAAGAGTAGATAGTGTTCAAGTGGCTAACGCCAATATAGTAGAGGAAATCAGTGTCCTGACTAATAGAGTCGAACAACTAGAAATTGACACAACTCAAGTAATTGAGAACAAAGTGATCGAACAAGCGCACAAAGTAGAAAATGAAGTCATAAAAGAAATAGATCAGAAACTGCACGCCGCAATTGAGGCCAGAGATGTGGGCTCCAGTGCGGATGTGCAAGATCTAAAAAGGATAGTGCACAAAGACATTCCGCTGTGGCAGCGGAGTGTGGACCGTCGTCTTGCCGAGATGGAGCTTAGCTTGCGGCATGACGAGGCACGGGCGTATGTCACGCCAGCCAGGTCCAATAATGATAGACATATAAATACTGCAGTAAAAAATTGCGACTGCGAGACAGAACAGGCAACCAATGTAAGCGAAACAAATAAATGTCATTCCAAAGTAGTGATTGAAGAAAGCTTGATTAGGAACCGACAGTTTCAGATCTTTACAACGGAGAAGAAGTCTGTTCACCCTGTAGTGTTTATCAAGGGATTTAGAAACATTTTGCCTGGCGTTTGGAGTCATACCCAGAAAATACAGTTCGTTATGTCTTACATACAAGGAGATGCTGCATTATGGGCAACCGAAGCAGCTGACAGTTGTGATACATATGAGCAATTTGAAAAAGCATTCTTGGCCAAATATTGGTCAACATGTATCCAGGAGAGATTACGGAAGGAGGTATATAATCCAGAGCCGTATTCTCCACGACTAGGCAATTTGCGAAAATATTTCGAGAAGTACATTAATAAGACCCGTTACTGGGACGAACAGATTTCATCCCGGGATTTGATCAGGCTTTTGAAATCACACTTGCCGATACATGTAAAGGAAAAACTTATACACGTGCCTGAAAATGATATGGAACATTTCTTGTCTGTTCTGGACTCAATTGACCTGATTCAGGAGGACGTTAAGGCAGCCTCTGAACAGGCTAGAAGTAACGGAAATGGTTATAGAAATGGTAGAAATAACACGCCTCCACCAAGTAATGGAAACGGCGGAGGTAATAATAGGAGACAGGAGTATGCACAAAACGGAAATAGAGGTAGAGACCGGAACGGCAATAGTCCGCCGGTGAATAATGACCGGAAAAGGAGGTTCGATGACCGGTATGAGACAGGCCCACCAAGCAATAATAGATGGAAAAATGCCAGGGGGCCGAGCAACACTAATACTTATAATCATGCAAACCGAACTTGGCCGCAGAACCAGAGGCCCAGTCCGGACCGGCAAAACAGTGAAAGATATGACAATAACCGACCGCCACCACAAAATGCGCCAATTGCGCAACCGTGGCGGCCGACGCAACACAACGTGCACATAGTGGAGGTCAGTGACACAGAGCAGCCACGCCCATCCACTAGCAATAATTCAACAAACTAGATGCAGCCGAGATACGCTCTCCATCGTCGGCTGAGGTTTGGAGTGAGAGCAGCCCGACACAGAACAAAACACCGAACAAAATCTGTATCCTTAGGTATAATGACGGGGTACAGATGGGAGATGAATTAATAACTGAACCATCCACGTGCATAAAGGAGCACAAAGACAAAGTACAAGCGATAATAGGGGTCAAAATTAACAATATTGATGTGCAAACGGTCGTAGATACAGGTGCTACTGTCAGTGTTATGAGTATGGACTTATTCAAAGTACTGGGGAAGGAAAGGCGTATGCTGACTTTTCCCGTGAATAATTGTAAAGTCACTGGAGCCATAAGTGCACAGCGACAAATAATTAAACTCCAAGTGCGGGTAGAGATGTATGTAGGGGATGAAGCCATAGCGTGCTCATTCCTGGTAGTAAAGGGTTTAAAGGTAGCCTGCATTTTGGGGGTAGATTTTTTAAGAGAAAGGGACGCAATAATCGACCTTTCTCGGGGAAAATTAAGCTTGATGAATGCTGGTAGGAGAATAGAATTGTCCATGCTCAGATCTGAAGAGGTACCTGTACCTAATTGTAACGCTATTAACATAAGGTGTAGGAATCAGTGGATACTACATTTAGACAATCATTGTCTAGGTCAGAATCTCTATTATCCTGGCGTACAAGATGATCAATTAAAAGCAAATGTGGACTCACTTGTGAACAAAGTATCACAGTCCGAAAATTTGAACTCTATGCAACAGCAGGATTTGGTACAGTTATTATCTAATTATGCAGATGTATTTTCAGAACGACCAGGAATTGTTAAGGGATATCAGTACAATATCGAGGTAAAGCCTCACAAAACTTACTGTCGAGCCTCATACTCCATTCCTTGGTCCAAGAAGGAAATAGTAGCTAAAGAAATAAGAAAACTGATCGAGTGGGGAATAATAGAACCGTCTTTGTCCCCTTATAGTAGTCCTTTGGTGGCGGTAGCAAAAGCAGACGGACAGGTACGGTTAGTACTAGATGCGAGAGACATAAATGAAATTATTGTACCTGTTAGGACTCATCCGGAAAATCTTGATCAGCAAATTCAAAAATTTCATGGAGTGCAATATTTGACATCTATTGATATGAGAAGTTCTTTCTGGCAAATCCTGCTCACACCCGAGTCGAGGAAATATACTGCATTTATATTTGGGGGAAGGAGCTACCAATTTAGGGTACTACCTTTCGGCCTAAATGTAAGTGCAGGAGTTTTTATAACAGCCCTCGACGCGGTTTTAGGTCCGGATTTGCTGCAAAGGGTAACAGTGTATGTAGACGATCTAGTGATTGCCACTGCCACCTGGGAGGAGCACGTAGAACTACTGAGTAAAGTCTTAGAAAGGTTTAAGCAAGCGGGAGTAACAGCGAATCTTGATAAATCCAAATTTGGACGTAATCAGATTAAATTTCTAGGTCACATAATAACACCACAAGGCATCAAGCCTGACAGCAAAAAACTTGATGTAATTCGTGGGTTTCCTAGTCCGAGAACTAAGAAACAGCTCAAAGCATTTATAGGTCTAGCATCTTTTTTTAGACGGTTTGTTCCAAACCAATTAATGAATAACGAATCTTTATTGAGCCTGTTGCGTAAAAATGCGCACTGGGTGTGGACAGAAGAATGTCAACGCGCATTTGACGCTATCAAAAATGCCTTGGTGAACGCCAACATACTGCGACACCCAGACATGACAAAAGATTCTTGTATAGCGACAGATTCGTGTTCATATGGTCTGGGCGCGTGTTTATTTCAGTGGGACAGGAGCAACGACCCCACAACAATCAATGTAATCGGATTTGCCAGCCGCACACTAAACAGCTGCGAGAGAGCATATTCCGCTACCGAATTAGAGGCTCTTGCAGTGGTTTGGGCGGTAAAGAAATTTAACTATTACATCTATGGTAAAGAAGTCAAAGTATTCAGTGACCACCAGGCTTTGAGCTATTTAATGACTTGCAAATTATACCATACCCGCTTGCTAAGATGGAGGTTAGCATTACAGGAATATAAAATTAAAATCATGTACCTTAAAGGACAAGATAATGTTGTAGCAGACGCCTTGTCGAGGCTTCCACTAGGGCAATCCTCAATGTCAAATATTTTGGGACAATCGGAGGAATATCGAATACTATTAGTACAAGATAAGGTACATAGGAGGGACTTTTTACATATGTGTAAAAATATGTCCATATTGCAGGAAACTGATCCGATCTGGCGAGATATCATTAGTAAAATTAAAGAAGGAACCAATCTTAAAAGTATTCAGAATTTCAAAATAGTAGATAATATTCTGTATTATAAAACAGGTGTGTCAAATGACCATGGAGTCGTGTGTATACCACAACAGGCTATCCCAGCTGTAGTGTGGCACACGCATTTAGCATGGGGTCACGCTGGGATAGGCAAGACAATAAGGATTTTGTCCAAATTCTGTTATTTTAAGGGGATAAGCCAGCAGACTCGCACCATTATCAGGACTTGTCCTCTGTGCCAAAAAGCTAAGTTTCAAAATAAGTCCACAAGGTTTGAACTGCATCCTATAGTGCCTCATCGACCACTTCAGTTAGTATCTATAGACATAGCAGGACCCTACCCACGAGCCAGGGGTGGATTGAAGTACATTTTAGCGGTGTATGACCTTTTCTCTAAATATTTAAAAATATACTGCCTTAAATCAGCCACTGCTCGTGGAATAGTTAAATGGTTAGGGAAGGAATATTTTACACAAGTGGGTAAGCCTGAAGCGATAATATCGGATAATGCTTCCTATTTTACAGGCCATACCTGGAAAAACTATTTACATGAACAAGATATAAAGCATATACTAATTTCCCGTTTTCACCCACAAGCAAGTTTAGTAGAGAGAACATTTGGAGAGTTAAATAAATTTTTCAGGTTATACATTGCATATAAACACACAAGATGGCCAGATCTGATACCTAAGTTTGTAGAAGTTCACAACGCAACCCCGCATGCTTCTACGGGGTATCCACCAAACGAGATTATAATGAATAATAATAGAGTTTTGAATGAGTGGCTGGCACCTTTGCCTAAGGTCCCAGTCATTCCTGAGCCTAAGGAAGAGAAGATAAGAAAAGCAGGGTGCAACCTTACCAGGTGCGCTCAGAAAAGGAAAGAAAAATATAATCGACATGTGACGAATAACCAAAAATTTAGTGTTGGGGACTTGGTACTCTTACGCAATCATCCTAAGTCCTCGGCATCCTTGAAACAAAATAGCAAGTGGCAATTGGTGTACAATGGACCTTTTAGAGTAGTAAGTGTGCCACATGACTGTAGCTATCTCTTAGCAGATCCCCACTCAGGGAGAGTACGGGGACTGTATCCGCGTAAGGATGTAAAAGCATTCCTACAGTAAAAGACTAATAGTCCTATGTGAACACCATTCTTTTGTAAATAATGAACATTAATGATGTGTGATCTTTAGAGATAATGTACTAGTGTAGAAGTGTTTAGTTATAAGAATATGATTGACTTTCTCATGTGTATGGATATTTGTGTTATGTACTCTTTTAATTTGTGTTATCTAGAACATGCTCTAAATGTTTGCACAGATAATCTGATTAGTGCAATTATTTGTAGTGTTAAGCTGTGACAGAGTTCAATCAAAAAGAACATTTTAGTAATGATTAGTTAGTGTACTACATAATTTTCTATGTGCCCAAATTTGAAATATTTCTTGGCACAATCTTCTCTATTATGTGTATGTAGGTATATATGTGTAGCTGTCAGATTGACAGATTCGAACCCAGAATAATATCAATAATATGAGGCCCTGAGAACTTGATTATCTAACCAATGTTATTAGAGAAAATAATGCACCCAGTAGTGACCCGAGGGCACCACGGGAGGCAAACTTGTTGCAAATTTATGTAATGCAAAGTTACGCACAAAGAAGCTTCAATTGAAGCATGTGCAGATTCAAACAGTAAAAAAGAGCTAGCCAGATACAGTCCAAGTCAATTTTTGCCTACAGAGACTACACTGTAGTTACGTAGGACGTTGATAGTAAAGTGTGACATGAGTTCAAAGGAGTTATTGAACAATATGCCTGAATCCGGCTGGAATGCACAAATAAAATCTACTCGAACACGAATATAGATGACTTTTGGGCAAACTAATACCAAATTTTAATATTTTGTTACCATGTACGCAAATATCACACCTTGGTAAAGAGTTACGAATGTGCTATTACAAAATAAAAATAAAAAAAGAAATGCACAGCGGACATTGTAAATAAAAATAAAGGAACTTAACAAAAGTGCAGTATTGTGCGGCAGAGACAGACAGTGACTGTTAAACCTGCAGCAATACGTCACGGAATAGTTGTGTATAAGTGATAAAAAACTGTATCATCGCCGTGTGTGCAAATGGACAAGGAACTAGCACGACACGAACAGTGAACCGATAACGGACGGTGGATCAAGCTAGTGTCAAACTTTAACTCTTTGTGTGTCAAGGGACGCTAGGAAAGCGCATTGACTACGAAGATACATTTTGTCCTAAGGTGAAAACTTGCGTGTGACTAATGACAAGTCATGACATGGTGAAAAATATTGTATGCCCATAAAACGTGTTACTGTGACAACGAAACATTGTGCAAACCAGACTAGTGAAGGCCTACTGAGTAATAACTGCCACTAACTGTGTGCGTTCTTTCCCACAGCAGGAAAAATGCCTATAAGGATAGTACACTGTTTCTGAACTTGTTGCATGTTTCCTGGAGCACTGCAAGAAAACGTCGCACGGGCGAGCGGATATCCAACGCGCATCCGGCTACATCAGCTATGCAGCGGCAGCAGCAGCCCGTAGCAGACCAGACAGACAGCCACGCCCTTCCGCGCCGTAGCTGTCAACGCCGGGGGCGGTGACCTACACGGAGTCAGCGCGCCGCGCCGAGCGCCGCTCAACAATCACTCCGCACCGCTCACCAAATACAGCATTATTGATTTTTTTTTAATGTTCACATAAACTGAATAACATGTCAATGACTTCATTTCGATAAACATTGAACATTTACTACGTAGGACAAGTGACCTTGTAGGGTATCACACGAATAATAGTATCACACACAAAAAAATTTCAGTCGAACTGTATGTGACTGTGATATTGTGTAATTGTGTAACCGTTTGTGACGAACTGAATTTAATTCAAATGAATAACTGCATTTAATTCAAATGACCATGAACCAACTGGGATGGCTGGGCTCCGGCACAGTTTTGCCCAGGTTTCCTGTTTGCCTACGCCGAAATGGGGGAGCCATGAACTTATATAATCCTGGGACTAAATAAAAGAGCCATTCCGTAAAATATACAAGTGTAAAGAACGTTACTGGCACCATTGTGTCAAAGTGTAAAAACTCTTTGCCAAATGCTGCCAGGGGGCAATGTAACGTTCCCTGGCAAACTCACGTTATTAAAAAAAAAAAAAGAGTTTGTTTGTACCATATACGCCGCTCTGGGCAAGTTGTATATATCGTAATTATTGAACAAAAATATTACTGAATGTGGTGTAAAAGACATTTGTTATTCTCCTTATATTTTTTGTTGTAATATTTGTCTGTATTTAGGATAGGAATTTTTTCTGTATTTATTATGTGATTGTAAAATGTGTCAGTATTTGCGATAGCAGAGATATGTTGCCAGAAGAGAATAATATCGTCAATTTGCAAAGAAATGTTAATAGTCAGCAATACTATTTAAGCACAATGCATTATGTATTCTTTGGTCTTCTCTGTTCAGAAGTCATTGCGGTAGGACACTGTTAAAGAGTTTTTTACGAATGGGTAGACTTCTTTTGTCTCTGTCTGGACTTAGCCGCCATTAGACGATGCGTTACGAATTAATGTGAGTTGTATTGTTGTTTGATCTAAATATATTAGAGTTTATCAAAAGTGTGAATTATTTATGTAAATTAGCTTGCCCACGTCATCTATAAAATTTCTTTAAGAATTTTTCAGCATTTTTTAGCGGTGTTGCTGGGCTGTGCCGCGACCAACAATAGCAAACCCGTAAATCGGGAACAGATGCATAAAAATCAATGGTGAATTAAGAAATTGTTCTTCTTTTTCAGTGATCCTGTGGCTGATAAAATTTGAATTAATTATACGTTTGTGCATTCGTAGGCGGATAGCTAATGTTAGTTAACATTGAAATTTAAACAGTTTGGTTCTTTCAAAATATCTTAAATGTGTAATGAAGTAGGTTTGATCAGTGATAAATGTCGGCTCGGCAATAATTAAAACATTTTCTGCTAATAGAGGTAATCCTGTGTTCTATGGCTAGTGCCGGGATAAAATTCAGTAAAAATATTTAACAAAAAATCCACTGCATCAGGAAAGTGTATGCCAAGGCCGAATGATTTAAAGGACCCAATTCTCAACCTAATATTCTTAACCAGTTCATATGAGTTCACGTAAATATTATTTTTTCTTTAAATGTACGTAATAATTAAGTAAGTAAAATTTTTTTATTACCACACGAAAATAAGAGAGTGGTTCTACAACAAAGTTCGCACGAAAGAAAATTAACTTAAAACAACAGATAAATTTTATTATTCTTCTTTAACGAAATTTCAAATCAATCCCATTCATTACGACCGATTTCGTTAAATAGTACCAGTTGTAAAGAAAGAGATTGTTAAAGAAACGGCAGCGGATATTGAAACACTGCGCAATACCATGTTGAGTTTTGATGCATGTGTGCAGGAGAAGGAAAATACACTGCGTAATGAGATGAAATTGTTAAGTCAGCAAGTTCAGAATCAGACGCTTCTTAACTGTAGTGGTATCCCATTGGTAATGCAAAAATGGGGAATACTGAGTAGGGAGGAAAAATACGATCCTCAAAAGAAACAAGGTGGATGGCATCCAATGGATTTTATAAAAAATTGTGAACGTGTCTTGCCAACAGACATGTCGGATAAAGAAAAAATTAATTTAGTAATACACGCTTTAGCAGGTCATGCTAAACGTTGGGGATTGAATTTGGATATCGACAATTTGAAGTTTACAGACCTCAAAGAAAAGTTCCTTGAGGAATTCTGGAGCACACAAAAGAGAGATAGGTTGTGGAGAGAATTCGTTGTCGCCAGAATGCCAGAACATGGGCGTGGGCTCATGAAAGAATACTGTGAAGGATGGTTCAAGCGTTTGGAGTATCTTAAAGATCGTAGATCAGAATCGGAGATAGTGTGGGAGTTGTGGAAAAAGCTACCTGACGATTCAAAGCGTTATGTAGGAGGCACTCATCGAACATTCGATGAATTTTTAGAAAAAATCGAGAATGAAGATAGGTGGCGTGAAACTAGAGAGTTTCGAGGTTTCAAAAATCAGAATGGAATGGTAAAAGGTGGTAGGAATGAACCACAAATTAACATGATGAGAGGAAGAGGTCGAGGAGGTAACTCTCAGCGAGGGAGAGGACACTATCAGGGAAACGGGATGCATTATCAAAATCAGGAAAACTAAATACCGCGCTGGTCAAGGGCCTAACGCGCGCGGATAGAAAGAAATGGCACACATATAGGGAAGATCGAAGTAGACAGTACTATAGTAGGATAGTGCGTCGTTCGCCTGAAGAGCAGTTACATAAACGAAACTTTGCGAAGTATAATGCAGGGATACAAACAGAGGAGAGAGAGCAGGGAGGAATTATTAAGGGAAATGAAGTAGGAAAAGAATATCGGTCGGATGTGAAGGCTCACGTGAATGAAATAAGTACAACTCGAGGTCAGAGTGACGAATTGATGAAGGAAGAGTCAGAGAAGGCGTTGTTTGTCGGTAGGGATGGCAAATGTGCAGAGAGGCAGGGGCAAGGTAGGAGTGATGTGACTTATGGTAAAAGGTTCGTACGAATAGTCGACGAATCGCATCGAGAAGTAATTAAAGAGGGAAGGGCGGATAAGAAATAGGGGCATAGGGCAGAGACGCATGCCGATTCAGAAATTACCTCGTATGCAGAATATGTACGTCAGCTCAAAAGCCAGCCAGCACAATTAGAAAGATCTTCCACTCAAGTGATTAATTTGGACCCGAATATGACAGTGTTAGAGACCCATACCGATTATGATGTGTACCTAGTGACAGCAAGAGTACATGACTCTGATGAAGATTCTTTTAAAGAAATTAGAGAAAGTGTATCTAACCAAGAGAAAGAGTGTTGTGATCCCTGTAGTACTGAAGCAAATGAGTTGAGTGAGACTGGAATTCCATTAGTAGGGGAAAATAATGAAAGTAAGAGTGGCGAATGAACTATCCAACAAAGGAAAAGTAGAGAAATGGATTATAATTTGCAAGAATTATTTGAATCTGAAGAAGGTCATATTTCTAAGGAGGAGGAATTATCGTCAGAATCATCAGAAAGCATCCAGGGAGTAAAAGAAGTAGAGGAAGTTTCCGATTCCGCAACCGAGAGTTCAGGCATGACAGATTCGAATGAGAACGAGATGGCATTAAAGAGCCTAGACGAAGGACTATTGGAAAAAGTGGTGAAAGAATTTAGGATGAAAAGGAGAAAGAAACCTCCAGATGGAATGCTCAGTATAAAAACCGGAAAAATAATATGGCAAGACTTGGCGGTGGAAAAGGATTTATTATGGGAAGATAAAGAAAATATGAAAGAGGACAATAGGATGCAAACAATCCTGCCCATTAATGTATGTGGGTACGATTTATATGTACTGTTGGATACGGGTGCTCAAATAAGTGCTATTTCGCACGCATTTTTTGAGATGATCAAAGAGCAACGAGGAGTAGTAATGATGCCAGTAACAGGTGTTAAAGTGATAGGGGCGACAGGGAAATGAAGTGAACCTGTTAAACATCAAGTGATGATGGAATTTAAGATAAAAAACAAGCAATTTTCGAATGCATTTTTAGTAGTTCCAGAGCTCAGTGCCGAGAGCATTTTAGGCATTGACTGGTTAATAAAACAGAAAGTAATTATAGATTGTGACAAAGGGATAATAGTTTGTAAAGTTGATAGTGCGGTATTAGAAATACCATTTGAGTCATCTAGAGTAATGGAAGCGAACCAGCTGAGATGGGTAGAATTTAGAGATGATCATGATTCAGGAATAGGTCAAAAATTCGATTGGTTTCTGGTGAGGCAGATAGTTGAACATGGAAATAAGGAGACACTCCTTCGAAATGTAGTGGATAAAACGGAAGGACTATCTGATGCCCAAAGGGAGGATCTATGGCAAATTCTGAAAGAAAATCAGGAGGTATTTTCGGACAAACCGGGACGAGTGATAAATTATGAGTACTGCATGGAGGTAGAGGAGCATGAACCTTTCTTTAAACCACCATATAATGTACCCTTGTCTAAGAAAGAAGCAGTTCAAAAAGAAATAGATAAAATGGTTTCATGTGGGGTCATTGAACGGAGTTCTAGCCCATATAATAACCCACTGGTGATAATAGGTAAAAAGGATGGAAGTGTACGAATAGTGATAGATGCTCGTACTCTGAATAAAGTAGTGAAGAGGGAGTAAGATCGTCCAGAGAACATAGATAATTTATTGCAGAAGTTTAATGGTGTAAAGTACATGACTAGTTTAGACCTAACTTCAGGATACTGGCAAGTCCCATTAAGTGAGGAGTCTAGGAAGTACACGGCATTTTTATTCAATGGCAAATGCTACCATTTCACAGTGGTACCATTTGGCCTAAATACTTCCGTTCCAGTGTTCATTCGGGCTTTAGACATAATTTTAGGGAGTGAACTTAGTTCGCTAATCACAGTTTATGTAGATGATTTGTTAATTGCTACAAGTACATTAGAAGAGCACATGGAGTTACGTGACAGGGTGTTCAAAGCTTTAATTAAAGGAGGAATGACCCTGAACCTGAAAAAATGCGAGTTGGTGAAGAAAGAAATAAAGTTTTTAGGTCACATAGTAACACCAGAGGGAATTGAAAAGGATCCCGATAAAGTCAAAGCAATAAGAAATTGTCCGGCTCCCAAGAATAAAAAACAACTAAAGTCGTTTATAGGACTTTGTTCCTTTTATCGTAAGTATGTGGATGATCAGGTGTTCAATAGCCCACATCTGAACAACCTACTTAAGAAGAACAGTGTGTATATGTGGACTGAGGAATGTGAAACAGCATTCAACCGGCTAAAAGACAATTTGGCTAAAAACATAAAGTTATGGCACCCTGACCTGTGTGAACCATTCCACATGGCAACAGATAGTTCAGATTATGGATTGGGAGGTAATGATAGATGGGGAAAAAACTCATAGACAAATAGCATTTGCGAGTAGAACCATGTCTAAGTACGAAAGAAACTATACGGTTTCAGAGAAGGAGGCTTTAGCTATAGTATGGGGTTTTAGGAAATTTCAACTTTTCTTATGGGGACATAAGACTGTGGTCCATACAGACCACAAAGCTTTAATATTTTTGAAGGACTGCAGATTGTTACATAACAGGTTGGCCAGATGGGCGCTGTTTTTACAACAATTTGATATAGAGATCAAGTATATTAAAGGTAAAGAACATGGAGTACCGGATGCTTTGTCGAGATTACCGGAAGGATGTGAGACACTAGAAAGTGTAAAGAATAGGGAAGATGTTTTTGAGGTGAATTACTTCAAAAAAGCGGAAGGAAGAGAAAAAATTTGGGAAATATGTCGGAATATGCGAAGATATCAAAGTGATGATGATGCACTCAAGTCGGTAAAGGTCAAGTTTGACAATCCGGACGCAACTAACATAAGGGCTTCATATAAAATACATAAAGGTGTACTGTATCTTCAAAGATTAAATAATCCAGGGAAGTGGAGAGTATGTTCGCCGGAACAACACACTGAAGTGCTGATAGATTATGTTCACTTGGCATATGGCCATTGTGGTGCACGGAAGTGTACCGATAAGTTAGATGAATGCATTACCTTTAACAACATGACACAAAGGGTTGCACAGAGGATAAGATCTTGTGATCTATGCTAAAAGGCGAAAGGAACAAATGCAACTAATCAAGGGCCCATGCAATCAATATAACCTAATGAAGTATTAGAAGTAGTAGCAGTAGATATCTTTGGACCATTACCGAAAACCATGGGGGTTTTGTGTACATATTTGTAGCAGTTGAACTTTTCTCAAATTATATAAAGCTATATCCCTTGAGAAAAGCTACTGCCAGAGCTGTGTATGATAAAATGGTGTGTGATTATTTTGTGGAAGTGGGGAAGCCAAAGAGAATACTATCAGATAATGGTGTTCAGTTTTGCTCAAAAATGTGGAAGGATGGGATAACTGAGAATCAGGTAGAAGTGGTACATATCTCAGCTTATCACCCATCAAGCAATCCGGCAGCAAGATATATGCGTGAGATAGGTCGGTTATTTAGGACGTACTGCCATAGTAACCACAAGAAGTGGGGCATGTATGTGAGTGAATTCGAAGATATCATGAATTCATTAACAAACGAGAGCACTGGATTTACTCCAGAAGAAATCCTGAAAAAGACGAGAAGTAAAAGTCTAGTAGAAGACCTACTAGAATTCCCAGATAGAGTTGAATTAGATTATGGTAGTAAAAAGAACTTAGTAAAAGACAAGATGAGAAAACAAGCAGAGGCGAGAATTCGTCGTCACGACGAAAAAGTAAGGAATCCTAAATTCAAAATAGGTGATCTCGTTCTTGTAAAAACACATGAAAAGTCAAGCGAAATTAATAACGAGATCAGCAAATTTAAATATATATATAATGGACCATTTAAAATAGTGTCCATACCCAATGTGAATGCTTATTATTTAGAGTACCCATTAACAGGCAAACGCCTGGGAGTAAGAAACATAGTGGATCTCAAAAGGTATGAACCACGAATTCTACCAGATTGAAAATAAATATATAAATAAATATTAAAATAAACCAATATTTAAATAGTTTTGTTTCTTTTGTTCTATGTGAAAGGTAAATGTTCACTAAAATATGTTGCAGTATTCTAATGAAACTTCTAGTTTAAGTAGAGACTAAACAGACTGGGAAAGACTGAGCTTCTAAAAAAGCCTTAATAGATTTGTAAATAAGTGTTGTGGAAGAGGTAGAGGAGGTAAAGTGAAAAGGACAGGCTATAAAGTAATAGGCACATAACGTGTGTCTTACTTGCCTGAGATAAAAGAAGTGTTTTTAAAATTTTTGTAAAAAAAGATGTTTAAAATGTACTGTGTTTAGAAGTAAGAAAATTGGAAAGAATATATGTAAATCATTTATGTAATATTTAACAAGAAAGATAGAAAGAATTGGTGTTTAATTTTAAATAAGTAATATAAGTACCGAGGTGTATCAGTAAGAAAGGGAAAACCCTTGGTAAAAAGCTTAACGAAAATTTCAGATTCATTATAGGAGAGACTTCTTATTGAATTATCACTGTTAGATACTTCAATAAGAAGTGGGGCATGTGTAACGGAACTGAAATGATGGTGGTCTGACAGTAATTTGGAGCCCGCGCGTCGGAAACGGGAGCGCTGGTGTGAGACTGCCAGGGAGTGCACCCTGATGCCATCTATTGGCGAAACTGGGAATTAGCGCTACCTGTCAGACATTGCACTAAGCTCTCGGAGTCAAATGTATTCTTTTTCTTGGTAATTATAAGTTATTACTGTATGATTTAATGTTATAAAGCGCTAGTAGTAAATTATTATGAGTGGTATGAACTCCAGGGTAATAAATATAAATATTCTTAAATACTAAATGATTTCGGTGAAAAGGTGGTAGGGGAACGCCCCCACTCTTGGTGATACGAGCGTAGCTAGAGGTAGCTGGAGACACAGGGATTGAACAATGGAATGGCCTGGGGAGTGTTGACGTGATCGGACGTGCGTAACTGTGCTCACGCAAAAGTGATTGTGCAACAGCGAAGAGGCGAATATCGTCGCCGTCTGTGGAGTGGAACGCGACGATTGGTTGTCGAAGCCGTCTCTATGCCACTGGTGCTGATTGTAAGAGTTACTGCGAGATTTTATGGTGGATGGGCAGTAGCTTATACGAGTGCTACAGCTCGTAGCTCCAGCCGCCATTAAGGGCATGAGGCGTGAAGAGCTGCGTTAGCCACATGCATCTCACCACCAGCACTGACACGTCTACCCAAGGCAAGACTGCTTGCAGTTGTTAAGTCGAACTTTGTATACATGTAAAAGGAGAATACCAGTTTTCTTTTATGCAAGTGCAGAGGACAGAATATAGTAATGAGTAAAATTACGACGCATGTTGTTCATTGTAAAGTGTAGTAACCTAAAACATAGTATAGTGAAATCAGACTGAGGCCACCATCGTCTCTATCATTTACAATGCTTTTGGTTGTAGAATACTTTAGCGTATAAGAATGTTGAAAAGAGCAATGGTCACACCAGAATGAGTCGCCTATTTATGGTTTCTTAAATTTTTCTGAGTAACCTTTCAACTAAGACACTTAACTAATTCTATGTCAGTTGTCCAAAGAGTAATATCCAAAATCATTAAATAAGTTGAAAGATAGGATTTTGTTAACCTAAGTTGCATAAATTGTCTTGGTAGTAATTACCTAGCCAACTCACAGAAATTGAGAGAGTATTTGCTTTGTAGAATCACCTAGAATGATCAGAAATAGTAATATTCAGAATTAAGTTTAAATTCAACTCAAGCCGTTTCACTTTGAAACGAGCCAAAAAATTGATTTATTCTTTTGCTCTTTCAGAGCTGGCGACCGTAGTTATAAGTATTTTCAAGAGGATTCGACGGTAAGTCTGCTGCTCTCGTCGTGCTGATAGGATTATCCACAGCTGCTAGAAGTGGTGATTGGATACATAAGCTCACTACCAAGTTAAGTGGGTCAGGTAGGCAGTGTTACCGTGTGAACTGTAGGGCACTGTAGGCCGTCGATCGAACCCGTTCAATCATCACAGCTCTTTCGGAAATAGTCCGGTTAGGAGTGTACTAATCATTAGGTAAATACTGGCGAGTAACGGTCAAAAATGTATACGCAAGTGAATTTAGCAAGGTCCATGTAGCACCTAGTTAATGTGGTGCAATGGCGAGGGTAGGAGTGGGGTAAAAGTGAGCTGAGCTTGTGGCAGCAGTGCTGTATTCAAAGATTAATAACGTGAATTCACTACTACCTCTTACCATTACGACTGAGCTATTTACGGTTAAAATACGTAGCAGTAAGCGCAAAGGCGTGACAGCTACAAGTCCGTATTGGCTTTATACATACGGAAGTAGGAAGCGGGTCATTCCGTCAGTGGAGGGGGTTAAAACAACCGAGTCAGTTGAGAACATATCCCATTTACTGATGGAAAGATTCGGCGGTTCGGTCGCATGCTGTTCACACCCTTTTTAATCCGAGCACTTCGTTTTTGGTCTTTCATGGTTCCATCTCGGATATTGTATGTAATGACACCCGTCTTTCCATTTTAGATTGTCGAACACCTTTTCCAGGTTGGCAAATTCTTGAAGGTGTCTTGACTTTTCTTCAGTCTTACTTCTACTGTCGACCACAATGTCAGAACTGTCAACAAGTAAATGTACATAATAGATACTGGCAATGAGACAGAAGATATCATCACCAAATTGCAGTCACTTCCCTGTTTAGGCACAATGTCATTTTATGGTAACAGAAAATTTGACAGGCGCTGAAGGACAAAAAAATGTGTCATCTGAGGAGGTCTAATGTAATTGTAACCCACTTCCACGCATAGCATGGTCCCGAGACACACGTCTAACAATAAACCCAGAAAATCACCCAGGAATGTGGTGTAGGTAATTCAGAATGTCATATTGTAACAGATTCTCGTTTATGCAGTACGTCAGCGCCCAATTTACGCATGGTAAATTCCGTATTTTAGACGGTAATGAGACAAGGGTATACTTATTTTAACACTTCCACTTTTTTGCCAATGGAAGTTCCATGATTTTCAGTGTTAACCAGTCATAGTTTCCTATTAAAGTGCCTTAGCTCCCGTATCTTTATTTCATTTGTGTTTAAACAATATATTTTACAAAGATATATTATGAAATGACTGTCTAGCACGTTTTCGATGCCTTGTTTCCTTGTGTGAATGTTTTTTATAAAAATATTTTATTTATATATATTTTTTTTTACAGAATGACTATAATGCAAGCTTTTTTGTGTTGTTTCCTTGTGTTTAAGTGATAGTGAATCACAATGAGTTACGGTGACCCACATTTTAGTTAACGACTCTGTCTTTAATTGAATATTTTACCACCTTCGCCTCCGAATGTTTATAAAAGTTTCCTAATGATATCACTGTAGGGCATCCTGCTCGTTCAAGTATAGGTAGTCGTACAAGAAACAGGTTGCCAATATTTAACTGTCTTCGCCTCCTGATATTTAGAGAAGTTTGCTCATGATATCATTTCACGTCAGTGCAAAGTGGCAGCTAAATGATCAGACACACCCATGACAGTACTACAAAGACCCCAACGCTGGTCTGTCGCTATGTACGTGCTTCTAAATCCAAACTATACGTTCTTCTCCTATTTAGACCTAGTCTGATATAGAACAAACCTCGTATTTAAGAGCCTGTTGTGTGTATTTCGTTCTCTAGACAGAAATTTGAGGTAAATATTGACAGTGACAAATAATTGCAATCCTGACCATGACAAGCAACATCTTGTACCTTCGGTATTCTGTCACTATTTGTCTCTTTAGGCATTCCCTACATGTTCAGTAACACTGCGCAATATTTCCTGATGCACAATAATATTGAACGTGTAGGTATGAGATTGAGATATTGAACAATAATATTAAGAACGTCAAACTCATTTGAAATATATTCTACTGCCTACAACACTGCGAATTGAAAATACCCGTGAAAGTCTGCCCTGTGGGGTATGGCACCTCGCCTTTTGCGGTCAAATGCTCTACCGACTGGGCTACCCATGCACGACTCAGGACCAGTCCTCACAGCTGTACTTCCGCCAGTAGGCAAGGTCCAGAGTTTGAGACTCGGTCTGGCACACAGTTCGAAACTGGCAGGAAATATCAGAACTGTTATTAATGATCAATCGTTTGATTTGTTGGTCGGAAAATACAGGGAATGGCCACGAAGTAACCGTTCCCAAAAATTTAACTTACTCCAGCTTATATATATATATATATATATATATATATATATATATATATATATATATATATATATATATATATATATATAGTGTGTGTGTGTGTCTTACTAATATATTTTGTGCACCTATTATTGCGTAACTATGTCTAAAATCCGGTAAGGGGAATTGCATTTGCAAGTTTCAAGTCTTCGAAGAATTGTCACTACCATGTGTTTCTGATTCAATATCCTCATTTAAAACAAATACCTAACTGATCGTAGTGAGAAATATATCGTCCGTTTAAGACATTGCAACATGGCTTCGTATATTTAGTTCCTCATCAGCAAACATTTTTCACAGTGAGCTACATAACTGCCAACATGAGAAGCACAGTCACATCATCATTCTGTATAACACTTGTTGGCCAGAATGAGAGCTCTGGTAAAAATGGGGGAAACCTAAGTGCAGCAGTAGTAAATGCAAGCAGTAATACCAGCACAGATTATTAAAACTGCGCAATTTTATTAAAAATAGTACAAAAATTGACTAAATATCTCTAAAAATAAAAAAATTACAAAACCGCTCAATTTTATTAAAAACACAATGAAAATTGGCTGAAAATCTCTAAAAATATCAAAAACTACAAAACTGCTCAAGTTTATTAAAAATAGTAAAAATTGGCTCAAAATCTCCAAAAATATTAATTAAAAAGTGCCACGCACTGGAATAACGGACAAATTTCTAAAATCTTATATCACATTGATTACATGTGTTCCTGAGAGCATTGTAATGAATTAATTGAATCTTTTTGGGCTTCTATATAAACAGGAATACCAGCACAGATTATTAAAACTGCTCCATTTCACAGTAAAACTGTTTGAAATATTAATTAAAAGTGCAATTTACTAGATAAATTTTTATATTTTTAGAAATTTTGAGGCCATTTTCTTAGTATCTTCAATAAAATTGAGCAGTTTTAATAATCAGTGCTGGTATTCCTATCTATATAAACTACTTGCAGCATTCCGTATTAATCGTGGGTAGCTGGCATGCAACACACAGAAAATACCGACAACCAAGATATTTTACTAAAATAGTTACGAAAGAAGGCGAAAAGAAAGTTACATCAGACCTATCGTGCACATCTTACACCCTACGAAGCAAAAACGTTGGTAAGATTTGTGAAGGTGACATTTAGCTTTCAAGGTACAGTGGTCAAAAGAAAGGTTGCATTTTGCATTATTGAGAATGCCAGACATAACAGAAAAAACAATTCAATTATTCTGATAAGTTCAGTCACAAGAAGACAAAAGTATGGAACATACATTTCCTCTTGATAAACAAAAATAAAAATCTGAAGCAAAACGCTACAAAAAATTCCATTGCCAACACTACAGTTTCCTCTCGGTATCATCTTGCAAACACATTGTATATTAATATAATGGTTCTCATTATATTTGGAAACACTTTTAAATGTGGTTAGGCGCTCTCCTTACAAATTTGTTCAGGTAAGCGTGCGTGTCCATAGAGGCATGTATGAAGCCCTGTAAGGTGGAGAAAGGAGAGTTGTGTGCCACTGTTGTCTAGTCCACAAAGAATGGTTTCGTACTTGTGTGACCTGACCCCCATCTGAATCCGATTCACAGGGGAAGACTTAGGAGGTTGTCTGACACGGAATATCTGCTCCTACAACCTATTTTGTATCTTCTATGTTGACATATAGTCATTTGGAACTGCTGTCATAGACGAGTAGAATGGCGTCGAGGGTTTCTTTTTGCTGTTGCACACCGATATCGGTATTGGACACATGTTATCCTTCTTTCATGGCCACTTCTGTAACAAACCTCACATGATTCTATCCCTGGAAACATTTTTCAGGCTTTAGAAACATTAGTTTGGCTCACAGTGACATTCTCTGCACCGTTCATCTGTCTACAATAACGTCGCAAGCAATACGATGTCTTTATGCTGCGACGCATTTCAGGATTACAATGTTCAATATCAAAACTTTCGGAAGTTTGTGACACTCGTAACTGTAGTAACAAGTCCTGCATCCAATCAAGAGGATTGCTTCCAAATGTTCACCAATAATTCTCGGTCGTCCTGAATTCACGTACATCATTTTTGGAAATGTTTCCTCACAGGGTAAATTGCTCCACGTATTGATGTCGTACCACCGTGAAATTCCTTCAGTTACAGAAACCGAACATCAGGTAAACAGTGGTAAGGCTCAACAAGTTTTCCTTATCTGTGCTTCTTTTTCAACAAGTCATCTAGCAGCAAATAAATGAGCTCCACCAGTAGTTCAACTGTCACATTAGTGATGTTACAACCAAACGGATTATAGAACAGAACAACGTCATTCTCAGTTCCGTGAAAATCTGAAACCAACTCCAAAAAATTATCCTCCAAGGCAGTAATATATTTTTTTCGCAAAATCGAGGTTGATATTACAGTACAAAGGTCTAAATCAGTGAAAATCAGAACAGATTTCTCCTTCCACTTTTGTTTCAAACAATGACAGTTAATTCCGAAAGCCTCTGATGCTTCTGTAGCGATCACAGATGAGACTAACCTTTTCTTGAAGTTTGGAATTCAGTACCTCCAGGTGAGATACGATTTCGGCAAAAATGACAACTTTGACAGCCAGGTAGACTCTGACAGCTGTGGACCATCTCTATCTGTTTCAGAGAGATACCCATCTCTTTCTTTTCGGACATTGTAAATACGAAACAGGACTTTACCAGAGCTGAGCCACCTCCCTAATGTGCCAGAAGGGAAGTCACAGATTTGACAATCACTTTCTTCAAGAACACCCAAGAACTGACGGTGACTGAGTGCATGTGTCCGATTGAAGTTAACAGTAGAAACGACTGGTTTCAGAAGGAATATCTACGTTCCCCACAGAGAGCTTGCTGATGTTTGGTACCTTGTACCATCAGAGCTCATGGAACTGGCATATCATCCAATTGGGTTCTCATCAAACCACGAGATATTTCCTCAATCCAGCGACATTTTTCTTTCATCACAGTGAAACACCTTGAAGCTGATGCCACTGATGTTTATAGTGTTGCAAAATTTTATGCACTTCCATGAAAATACGTTTTCAAGCTGCCGGTCCATACATGCTGGGAATAAATAACGACTCTTCCGTTATCCGAATGTCGAAATCGACACCAAGAATGAGCACCAGAAGTTGACATACAGAGATTTCAGTAGACTCATCCAGCACCAGAGAGTACCACTAGAAGTTTCCTGATTTCTCGCTTATCTGTAGCACTATGATCTATCCAATTTTTTCTGTTCACCTTACAACTGAACTCGCCAAAAGGCCAATGCTTCCAAATAATTTGTCACTCTTAGGACACACGTTATCTGGTGCTTCCATAAAATAACACTTTGATGAAGTTGCCATCGGTAAACGGTTTTCCGTGTTCAGCCAGCATGTGCACTATTTCAGATCTTGTACAAGTCACGATCTACGTACCGAAAACGTTTTCGTAATGAGATTTCCTTGTTTTTCATTGCGTTTCACAGACTCGTATTTTTCATGGCGTAATTTTCCTGTAGCTATTGAATAGCGTATGCTGATACAACTTGTGTTTCACACTGACGTCGAAAATCGTACTCTTTCAAAGAGAGAACACTTTCGCTGCTAATTACGCAGGTCAATATTTGCTCCTTTATTTCCACAAAGAAGTACTTTACTTCCTACGCTTCACTGAAAACACAAAATTCAGCTCCACTTTCATTTTCTTTGTGGCGATAACGAAAGGTGAAGCAAACGGAATCTGAAAATGATAATATACATGGAATTACAAGCGTAAGAAATATATTGAGATATCTGTAAATAATAATTTAAAATTGGATTTAGTAAATATCAGGCATACGACAGTGTGAAGATCTCCTAGCATTATTACATAATATTTAAATTCTATCACAGCTTCTCATGTTTTCACATATTCTGTACATTTTGTCAAGAAAATCCAAATACCGTCGGTGGGTCTGATAAACTAAAGTCATGAGCCAGGTCCAGCCCACCGGCCGTAGCTTGGTGACCCCTGCTCTAGACATATTCACGAGATCGTTCATTAAACCCGTATCTAGAGTTCGTTTCGGGAAAGAAAAATTTCTTTGAAGAAGTACATGTGCTTCTGATATCGACACTCCTTCGAGCATCCTGTGCTGTAATCTAGACATATAAATAAAGGGAACGGAAATTCGCGTTACAAATTTCAAGGACTGTTAAAGGGGAGTGAGTACATAGTGTTTTGAATAGGTATCACGTCATGAAATGTGCCATTTCTGTTCCACGACTGACGCACTTGTAAAGGTGATCTATATTTGCGTGTGGCCGTGGTTTTGCCTGATTTGACACCTATGGGCCGATTCTTGTGAGGTCGTATGCAAAGTTTAAATTCTGAGGCTCCTCTAGAGACAGAGGAAGACATGCTGGGACGAGTTCTGTTTCCTGCTCTAGAGACTGAAGAGACACCATGCTGGGAGCAGAGAGTGTACGACAACGTGCTTCGTAAGTACGATGTCTGTAACAACTTTGGTGGTCACCACATCGAGCCGCTGTTGTAACGCTTAAGTACCGTTATGTACGTACAGTATGCTGGAGTCTTTTTGCTTCTGAAATAAAGTAAACACATAATGTTCATGTGTTAATACAAAGAAATGTGTTTAAGTGGTAAATGGATGTTTCCTCGTGTTTCCTTTCGATTTCTTACGCAGTAGTTGTACTGCATCACACCTAATTCTGTTCCTCAAGCAGAACTGAATAAGTTAAACATGTGAATTGAAACGGTAAGTTTCCGGACGTTGGTTCTTATCCAAAATATTATGTATTCAAGCCCGTCTACAAGTCCTAGTAGTTTGTAATGAGAAATTCTGAACACCATGCATAACAACTTTTGTGTTGACACCTTCTCTTACCTTAAATATATCGCTGATACACATTTTGCTAAGCTTCTAATTTTTTTTCTTAACTTCGTCGGACAACATCCGTTTGTGTTTTCTGTTGGGTTAATACCATTACAAAGCCTTACCAAATACTTTTCAGCTAGGAGAATGGTATCATCTCGAAGACTAGAGGTTATGTCTCAAACTTTGGAATTTGTATGTCTCTTCCGAAATTTGGTTACATTCTTCATTGCTTCTTGAGACTGAATTTAACCAACAGTATTGAGAGTTAGGCTGTATTACGCTTATAACACTATATTGCAAGCTTGCGCCAAGTACAGCTCTATGCTCACATACAAGCGTTGCCCTCTGGGAGCTGGGAGGAATTTGATGTTTGACCGTGTTTTTATTTAATGAATAGAGAGTGATGGACAGTAAATTCATACCATTGGCAATTAACAGGAAACTTAACAGACTTTAGGGTTAATGAAATTATAGAAGTGTATACCAATGAAATAACCAACGATCGTCAGCCTAATTAGGCATAATAATTAAAACATTATGTTCAAGGACATTGAACATGAGTAGCTAAAGTAACTTCCATTACATGCTCCCTTTGAATAGTGCACTGGGAACACACAAATACCTGTCGATCTAAGTTGTGGGTAGCACTAGTTACTATTAATGCACTAGCTAGTAATCATAGAAAGTAAGATATTGCCTCAGTCCTCATAGTAATAATTGTAATCACAATCGTTATGTAACACAGTATTAAGACGAAATTGCATTGTACCCTGAACTGAATTTGGGCTTGGAAAGAGTTATGACTTAACTGGCCTGTAAATATTACAAGTAAAATTAAATAATATCAAGTATACACTTTTTATATTCTCATTAATGGGAAAATATCTGATTTCTTTAGTAAAGATAATATTGAATATATATTTTTGGTGTGAGAAGAATATGACTGGGGACCGATAAACTGGTACTGTCTCTTTAGGCAAACCTTAGGATAATTTCAGCAGTTAAGTTCAGTTCCGTCAGAGTTAATTATTAGTCATGCTTGGAATAGTTTCAGTTGTCATCTTTCAAAGCAAATTACTCAACAGTGTACTCGAATAATATCAACAACATTATTCATGAGTGCCTTTTCCATCACCTGTGAATCAGGCATTTTAGACAGTAACTTTTATACACTTTGGCACTCAATTATTGCACATTTAACACACAGAAAGAAATCATCGTTTTGTTGAACACAGGACACTCAGTTTTCTGCACACTTAGGAAAGGATGCTGCATCGGTTCATTATCTGGATAAAGTTAGGGTTCAACATACGAGTTTACAGCACTTTGATTATTATTGCAAACACACGCAAATATACTGGTCCATCCTATAATACATATCTGTGTTCCGGAAGTTGGCGGAGCAGTGGCGCAATAGTGGTGGCAAGCAAAGTGGCGGCTAACTGTTACCACGCTCCTGAAGTTGAATGCTCTTTGCAAATTCTTCTAGGCGACGTATTTTTCTCGTTTTAGAGCCATTCCATAAAAGCAAGACCACCATTCGACAGCCGAATCCACATCCGAGAAAAGTTTTCAATATAGATTAGCTTCCAAATGCCTCACTTGCCACCCTTGATGTTCACCGTACAACGGATAGCCGCTGACTGCATAGCGTGCTCACCCAGTAGTCGCCCAGATCGACCGCCAAAACAACCTTTCACTGTGCGCTAAGCCACTTCGGTAGCAGATGGGGTTCCTACATCTTTTATACTACACAATACAAATTCCCTAAGCATGAACCACCATTCAAAGCACAATTTCTCTCTTACAAGCAGACATATAGTATAAAATCCATTATTTTTTTGCAATACTTATATTACAATCTTCAACTCTACCTCTGACAATAAATGACCTTCATTAGTAAAGAACAACAACTTCATAGTTACAAACACACAGTTGCATAATATAACCTACTTACAATCGATATTGGTGTTACACGCTCCTCTTAATACCAAATTTTATACTTTCATAAGATTCATTAATCACTTTCTCTTAATTTCAGTAGATATTGTAGTTTACAAGTTTCTGTCTTTGACTTACCCGAATTCGTTCCCAGACATTTATCTCCTATTCCGTCTACAACTGACAAAGATTTTCTGTAGCTGCGTGAATGATAAGAAGCTATTTTGACTTTGGGTTACTATTCCTTCCAGCTCTAGAAGCAGTTACTCGGGTGATTTGGTTTCGTCTTACTCCGACATCGACACCGGACTCGCTTTCGGGAGAACAACGGTTCAATCCTACGTCCGGCCAACCTGATTTAGGTTTTCCATGATTTCCTCAAATCGCTTCAGGTAAATGCCGGGATGGTTCGATTCAAAAGGGCAGGGCCGACTTCCTTCCCCATCATTTCCCAATGACACCGATGACTTCGCTGTTTGGTCTCCTCCCTCAAAACGACCTAACCCCAACTCAACTCCGACATCGGCTCTGATAATACGGCAGAGGCAACAAATGTCCCCGTACCAAGCCGACGTCTTTCGATCACTCCCGCGCTAGAATCAGTAGATGGTCACACCTTGTTACAAAATGGCGGTAAATGTTTTGGTGTCGCTCAACGGCACTCATCACTCTTCTTGTTCATAAAAGTAAAAGGCTAAGTCTCTTCATATTGTATCTGCAAACACTAGCGTGCCACTGCCAGCACTGTAGATAAAGTGCTTGACAAAAAGAGTGAAGCTCTAAGACGACAACGTCAAATATCAACGTAACTTCGTGTACCTACAAATCATCGGTAGATAGGTAATTTTTTAGAGTTGCAGTTCTCTGTGTCACGTAGAACGACCTCCAGAATTCGTTAATGTTGTTCGTGTTTGGTGTTGTTATCAGGCCTGGTAGGGTATGTAAGGGATGTGGACAGCATCAGATGGTAGTTGATCACTGAGAAGGTTACGGATGGGTCGTGTAGTCATGTGAGACAGTGTTATCAGCACTTGATTATTTGAAGGAAGCCACTTTGTGTCTCTCAATATTGCTAGTAGGCAGATTCCAGCTATGTCTAGATTTGTAGGGCATTTGGATGTGACAGTGGTCTGATGTTGGACTTAATGGGAATGTGAGGGCAGGCATACTTGTCATCAAGGTTCAGGTCGATGATGACCTTCCACCACAAAGCAGGATAGACTTACTGTGCACTAACCACATACACCTTCACGTCTACCCTTGAATCTCCCAAGTAATTGGAATATCAGCAACATTCTGTGTCGTTCCGCACCGTTTCTCGGAAACAGTCAGTAACCGGACTAGGAAATCAGTGCCCCCATGTGTGGGCTACCGCTAACGCCAAAACACGCACGGCTGCATTTGGAGGGTTGGCGCCGTCGCGGAGCGCGGACTGCTGATGTATGGCTTCACACTGTGCTCAGCGATTAGACGTGGCACTAAGCTAACCAGGATGGCTTTTGCGTGCGAGAATGTCGTTGTTCTCGTGTGAGGTCAAAATTTTTCAATGTTTTCAACTGGCCTATCGTTATTTCTCTTTATAATGCTCGTCCACACAGGGCACGTTTCTCTGTTCACTGTCCGCATCATGCTGAGGTTCTCCCTCTGTCAGCGTAATTCCCAGATCCGTTCTTATTAAAAAACGTGCGGGACCACCTCCGACGTCAACTCCGTCAACATTCAAGATACGAAGGATCTTCAACAGAAGTAGTGGGCCAGTTTTCGTCAGGACACGAAACGAAACCTTTATGACACCTTTCCCAACCAAGCATGCTTCAAGCCCATAAGTGGTGCAACGTCAAGACTTTAAGAGAGCTCAATCTGTAATATTGTTCTTAAATATGTTTCGATATTCTAATCATTTACATTCCGGTACGTCGTATCTTCTCGAATTTTCATTCCTCGCTTTCCTGGTGTTTCACTTTTTTTTTCTCCAGGAATTGTATAATACTGGATACTCCATGCAACCACCTTACTTTGTGCTGCATACACATATATACCGTAACCTACCAACATCAAAACGAAGCCAGATGCTACTCACCCGACTCAGCCCTCTTCAAGCTCACCTGGCCATTCTCTTCCCAAACCTACACTTTCTCATCAGCTCCTCACCTACGCATGAGCAAAACATTCCGGATAAAAATCCTGGTCACTGAATCAGGCCTAAACTATAACTAAACGAAATCCGTCGTCACATCCTCTCCAGAATAGTACTGTTTCACCACCACATCCGTCTTTTACTGTGTCTGAGATCAATAGTGTAATGACATCTTTATTTTCTTATAAAAATGTATCCCTAGAATGATGATATTCAACTTCATTATGTGCTACATTGATGTGGCTGATGAGCTGTTATTTGACTAGTGTCCACAACCTCCGAAAAGAGCGTGAGAAACAGTAAAGAGAAATTAATCACCTAACCGCAGTGCAGTGTGCTGAATAAATTATCAAGTAATTGTATAATGATGTGAAAATCTCTTCCTGTTCACGTTCGCAGGCTTGGAATTTGATAGTAATTATACAGCCCACCGACGAATCTGGTATAATGTTGGTGACCATCTGAATATTTTGTTACGTGTCGTTGCCTTTTTGAAGTAAATCACGCCTTGTTTTATCACAAGGTTTTGAGCCGGTCGGAGTGGCCGTACGGTTCTAGGCGCTGCAGTCTGGAACCAAGCGACCGCTACGGTCGCAGGTTCGAATCCTGCCTCGGGCATGGATGTGTGTGATATCCTTAGGTTGGTTAAGTTTAATTAGTTCTAAGTTCTAGGCGACTGATGACCTCAGAAGTTAAGTCGCTTAGTGCTCAGAGCCATTGGAACCACAAGGTTTTGACGTATTCCTCGAAGCCAAATATGTACGACGACAGTTTACAACGCAAGGAGATCTCCTTACGTATGTATTTTATGAGACGCTTGTCGTGTCTCTGACGCAGCGTGATCTCCCTACTACTTTGTCACTCTTCCGTTACGTTTAAAATCGGACTCGCAATTCCAAGTATGACGTATCATGCAGCGTAACTTGCTGTGACAGTGCCAGAGAGAGAGAGAGACAAAGATATTGTTAATTACTCTGTGGCTGTCAGCGCTCACATAATTATACTTAGGATATAGAGCTTTTGTTGTTGTTAAGAGTAGTTTTACAAGAGGAGAGCCATTCTTTTGATGTAAAAATCGACTCCAGTGCAAGATTTTGATTCACATTGTAAAATATATGTGTGTATGGAAGGAAATCAGTTAATCGAACAATAAAATATTGCTCATTTCAAGAAGGTACGAGTAATTCTACAACCAGCGTATACTTCTATTGTGATTTAATAATAAATACCAGCTTGAGTACAGTTCCGACGGGAGTGTTCAGTTCTAGTGAAATAGTCCGATGCTTTCTTAGGAAAAGAAGTCACTTCATTGATCATTCAGATCCGCAATTGTACCTGGACATTCCTCAGAAGTGAAAGAAATCTGATTGCTGTGCAACAGAGCACCGAAGAACAATTCTCCTTACTTTGGTTAGCACTTTCAGCTCAACACGGTATCTGCAGCACTGGAGCACATTTCTACAAAAGCGGAAGCGTGTAATCGCTATCAATTTCACACATCGGCCTGTGTTCGCTGTATGTATTTACCCACAACAGTGAACATACAGTTACTCACACACATGGAAAGACAATACAAGGTGATGTGGGAAATATTTCAGTATAAAGGTCCTGTAGAGATAAACAGTAATTAGCCTAGCAGCAGTGGTAGTAGTAGTAGTAGTAGTAAACAGATTTAATTTTGTTCAAATGAGCCTTTATTATGTCTACCGTTAGACAGGACACGATCCTGATACAACACTCATAGTGAACCTGCAATATAACTATGTTAGTAATTTAGTAATTAATGTTTCATTGTGTGTATATATGTCTAGTTTTATAGAGTAACTACAGTATGGTCCTTTGTATGTTTCATGCTAACGGAACGTGCGGGAGTATCTTGTGAAGAGAACGACTACGCCGTCCCAGCAGCCGAACAGAAACTTCAAAAAGGCAAGAACATTAGAATTACTAGCTTTCTTGAGCATTTATGCATTGTAGTTACCTTTCATGTATTGATTTTCTAAGTATAAATGGTGTTGCTACATAACTTTTACTAGAATTCCAGTATTTCAGTAGATATAATAAGACAATATTTTATGTGTTATGTATGTGTTGTGTTTGTGTCACATTGTAAAGAGTACATTAACAGTATAAGGACAGTAATATTGTTTGCGTGCGTAAAATTTAATAGTCACTTTTGGAGGACTTATTCAGTGGAGAAACTGTCAATTGCTTATATACATATTGATAACTAGATCTATGTTCAAAGCCAATAAGCAAGCACGCATCACAATGCAACAAAATGAATTAAATTGTGTGAATGCATCGTCAACTAGTTTCACAGAATTTAATACTGCCGTAGTTAGCGATATGTCGATTACGGCTGAGCAACCTGCAGTAATTAATGCGCTCACGCCGTCGGCACAAACGGTTGCTAGTTTCGACATTCATATGTCGAGTGAAGCCCAGAAAAATATGCAGCAACCAACAAACAACATGAATTTCATCTCTGACACAGACGCGTGCGAAAACGAAATGACTTTACCGAAAAATGTGTCGGTACAATCCTCATTAAGCCCAGTGTAATCGTCAACTGCTGAGAATACAGACTTCTTATCTCAGATGATGTCAAGTTTGACTGTCATAACACAAGGGATTAAAGCATTGCAAACCACACAATCAACGTTTGCAAATGACATGAATCGTAGATTCCAGGTATTGGAAACCACGCAATCCTCGTTTGCAAATGGCATGAATCGTAGATTCCTAGTATTGGAGAGTGCGCAGTTTAATTTGACCCAGGAGCAATCTAATAAACTAAAAGAAATAAATGATAAGATTACTGAAAATTTCCAAAGTTTGGAATAAAAGCAGAGTCACTTGATTGCCAGTCAGGCACAACTCATAGTTACACAAGAACAACAGTATCAGGAATTAACAACCAAATACAAAGACATCTTATGTGGTCAAGATACACTAAATCATCAAGTGCAAGAATTTATTCATGTACAGAACAATATTGCGCACGACGTGAATACAATTAAGCACGATAACGAGCAAGCTGTCATTGGGCTAAGTCGGAGGGTAGATACTCTCAGTCTGGAAGGCGAGAAACACATAGAGAAACTTTTCAATGAACATAAGATTGCATTCTCTAAGGATATTGAAAATTGGGTGAAAGAGCAAACCGAGACAGTGCGAAATTTGGTTGACCAAACCTTGAAAGAAACGGTTTCTAACCTGCAAGCTAACAACGAAACTGCACAAGAACAACTTAATGCAGAATTTAAAGCAGGATATGAATTTCCTGCTTGGAAAGCAAAGATAGAAGATGCATTAAAAGCATGCCAGCAGGGTCTAGCTAATACTAGAGGGGCACATACAACTTGCACTTTATCAAAAGCAGACATAGTTTTTGATGAAACCAGTGAAACCAAATCCATGCAACAATATCCATGTATTGGTGCATATTCAGATAATAAACCAGAAACAAATTATCAAGATTATCATCCACCACGAAGTAGCCACCAGAATAAACCTGTGACTATGAATGAAGAAAAAATGCTTAAATATCGTCAATTCCAGATATTTATTCCCGAAAGAAAGTCGATAAATCCCGTGGTATTTATCAAGCAATTTAAAGGGATATTGCCGCGAATGTGGACTGAGCAACAAAAAATTATGTACGTTGCAGGATTCATACATGGAGATGGATCGATGTGGGCGTCAGAAGCATCCGATTAGTGTCAACATTATGACCAATTTGAACGCGCTTTCTTGCAGAAATACTGGAATAAGGAAGTACAAGAAAGACTACGTAAGGAAGTTTTTGACCCACAACCATTTTCTTTCAAAAATGGATCTTTAAGAAAGTATTTCGACAAGTATATAAATAAAAGCAAATACTGGAATGAACCAATCCCGACGCAGGATATCATTCGAATAATAAAGGGCAAACTTCCACTTGAAGTTAAGGAAAACTTCTACATGTGCCTGAACAACACGCCGAAGATTTTCTAGCCACATTGGATTCAATAGACATTCTGTTCGAAGAATCACGTATGCGCTATAACCAACCAAGTTACCAACTAACAAATACTAGAGTAACAACATACAGTATGGAAACAAACCTTTTGCACACAGTTCACCAAACCCGCAGGTGAAAACGTGAAATTTGATAAGGAAAATCCCGACCAGTGTAATTATGACCAACAATGTGAACAAGCGTATAAACGGAAATGGAGGAAGGATAATACGAAGAGGAAATTATACTATCAAGAAGGTAATTATCAGCCAAAACGCCGATATCAGCAACCAACCCAAGAATATCACGACCAACCAGAAACTTCAGGTTGGGTACCAAATGGTAATGCAAATGAATGGAGAAATCAACCACCAACAATAACTGACGTAACGGAGCAGACATATACTAACAATGGACAATCATGAAACTAAACTCGACCGTCAGAAGCCCCGACGGTGCGGTCGAGGAGGTTTTGAGGAGCGAAAATTCAAGTGTAAATTTTTTCGGTGCAATGTTGGCAGATTATTAATAGAAGAACTTCAGCAGGATATGATTCCTTGTCAAGAGGAACACATCACTGAACCTGTTGCAAAAATCAGGCGGCAATTGAAGGCATTACTGTGCAAGTTACTTTAGATGCAGGAGCAGCAGTAAATGTCGTTTCTGAGAAGTTATTTCAAAGAATACTTTAGAATGCAAATCCACCGATTTTTCCTGTTCAGTGTTGTAGAATTGTAGGCCCTACTGGTCATAAGTCTTCTCAGGTTAAAGTGCAGACTCAACTCCAGTTATATTTAGGAAATGTAGCTATAAATTGCACGTTCCTTGCAATAGAAAAATTGGTTGAGGACTGTATCCTGGGTATAGATGAATTTAGAGAGTGAAATTGGCATATAGATTTTTCTCTAGGCCGTGCCAGTTTTACAATAATGGATCAGAAACATCAACTGAATCTTCTCAGGGAATATAGTACCCATGGAAAGTATTGTCAGAGACGAAAGCTGCAAATAGAGTGGATACATAGCAAACCTGCACGGTATTACCAAATTAATTACTGGCAACCAGTCTTAAAACCTGAAAATATGGTATACGAAATGGTGCAAGAAACTGAATATTTGCAACAACATCAAAGAATGCAATTATATGATCTTCTACAGGAATATCATGAAGTCTTTCAAGAAACACCTGGTGTAATCAAGGGATACAAATGCCATTTAGATGTGATTCCACACCAAGTTTTCTGCCGTATTTTTTATCCATTACCGTGGCACCAACGAAAGGCTTGAATGTGATCTGATCGAACCTTCGACGAGTCCATACCGTAGTCCGCTTCATGTTGTCCCGAAAAAGAAGGAAAAGTTCGTCTCTTGCTAGACGCACGGCAGATAAATAAGATTGTCGTGCCCGTGCGAACTCATCCGGAAAATATCGATGAGTTAATTCAAAAGTTAGAGGGGATAAGATACTTCACAAATACTGATCTGAAAACTTCATTGTGGCAGGTGGCAATAGACGAACCATCAAAAAAGTACACCGCGTTTGTACATGCAGGTAGAAGCTATCAATTGAAGGTTTTACCTTTCGGGCTAAACGTGGGGTCATGAGTTTTTATAAATGCTCTAGATTACGCATTGGGACCTGCACTTCGAAGCAGTTTAACTTTGTTCGTGGACGACATGGTCATAGCTACAACCACATGGAAGAAGCACGTTGATTTATTGAGAAGAGTGTTAGAACGTTTCAACGAAGCAGGCATAGCCGAAAATATGCAAAAGTCTTATTTATCTCTAGATAAAATCAAATTTCTGGGTCATCTTATAAATGAAAAAGGCACCTTACCGGACTCCGAGAAACTACAGGCAATCAAAAACTTTGCAGTTCCAACAACAAAAAGGCAAATAAAGGGGTTCCTCTGAGTTGTCTGTTTTTTCAGGTGTTTCATTCACGACCACTTTATTAATGCAGAACCGTTGCACACCTTGTTGCGCAAAAATACTCAGTGGGTGTGGACGCAACAATGCCAGAATGCATTTGAAGCAATAAAACATGCCTTAGTCAATTCATAAATATTATATCATCCAGATAAGAGCCAAGAATTCGGTTTAATGGTAGATGCTTCGGAAATTGGAATAGGTTCATGCCTCCTCCAAGTAAAGATGATAGATAGAAAATCAACTTTCAGTCCAATAGCTTTTGCTAGGCGACTCTTAACTGCCTGTGAGAAAACATATACGACAACCTAAAAGGAAGCATTTGCCGTAGTCTGGTCATTTAAGAAATTTTAATATTACTTACACAGAGCGAAGACAACAGTATACTGTGAGCACAAAGCGTTACGTTTTTTGCAAATATGTAAATTATTACATCCAAGACTAGTAATATGGACGCTCTCACTCAAAGAATTTCAGTTAGAAATTAAATACATAAGCGGACAGGATAATTTCATAGCCGATGCACTGTCTACAATGCCAGATGGAGATTTGTCAACAATCAACTTCACGGACAATCCGTCTGAATTTAAAGTTCTTATTATTACTGGTAGAAGATATAGGAAACATTTTCTTGACAAGTGTAAGAACATGGGAAGACTACAGAATGAAGATCCTCGTTAGCATTCAATAAAGGAAACTTTAGCAAAGCCTGGAAACGATGATCTGAAGAGAGTGTACAAAGTTGAGAACGACGTCTTATTTTTCAAAGGGCATCTTGATTCAGATAATTGGAAGGTGTGTATTCCCAAGAAGAATGAGAATGGCTTAATTTTGTACACGCACATCTCTTGGGGACATTTTGGAGTATTAAAGTGTGCTCGGAAGATTCAAGAATATTGCTACTTCCCAAATATTCGCAGGAAAGTACACAGACAGTTAATGAAATGTAAAATTTGTCAGCTAGCCAAACCAGAAAATTTTTGTGTGAAAGATTTCCTACATTCTATTATACCCACTAAACCGCTGTCAATCATTTCGGTCGACGTCTGTGGTCCTCTACCATCATCAAGGGGAGGATGCAAATATATTGTAGCTTTTCTTGATATATTCACTAAATACGTCAAACTTTATCAGTTAAAATCAGCTACTGGTGCATCCATAGCCAAGAAGCTGATAAAGGATTATATAGTCGAGGGAGGCAAACCTGAGGCTATTCTTTCTGAGAATGGGTCAATGTTCACTAGATTTCGTTGGAGGCAAACATTAACCAGTTGTGGTATAAAACAAATTGTAACATCAGTGTACCACACTTCGGCGAATCCCGTGGAACGAGTTTTTCGTGAATGAAACCGGTTCATCAGAACATATTACCACAACCAGCAACCCAAATGGATCGATTATCTTGACGATTTTAAGGAAATTGTAAACAATATTCCACATACTACGACAGAATACACCCTATACGAACTGATGTTTGGAAAACAGGAACAGAATGACTGGATTCGATCAATTCCTAAAGTAGTTATTAACAAAATAGACCTACAAAATAAAGTACAACAATCTGTACTCAATATAATGGACAAGGCAACAAAAAGGAAAATGTATTTTGACAATCGACTTGGAAAAATAAAATAATATTAAGTTATAGTAAAAACTCATCCTATAGCTTCACTTATACAGAGGAAGAAGGCAAAATGGCAATTATTGTACCAAGGATCATTTGTGATTACCAAAATACCCCATCCAGGAACATATGTTTTGAAGGATGTGAAGAGTGGAAAGGTGAAAGAAATGTATCCTCATCACTTGTTAAAGGAATTTCATGATAACTGAAGATTCCGAAGATTGAAGATACTGTTCTTATCAAATAATATTGATTAGCGAATTTTCATTAAACCTATAAATCACACTTAGGATAGTTTCTTTCTTTTTGCAATTTAGTACTTAGTTTCCTTTTCAGGCATAATGTACGAGAGATAAGCAGACATTATGTATTTGTTTTCCACTGCAAAGATAAGTTTTCAGTATGCAGAGAATTTAGCTATAGTATGAATGATTTCTTTTTAAAAAAATGCATATGCATAATGACCATGGGTTAGTGACTCAAATGAATCTGGTCTATGGCAAGATATTTTTTTCTTATGTCAATTTGACAGTGTCAGTGTATGTTTGTATTTTTTTTTCTTTCTCACTGAGCTTAAGTCATGCTGTTCGGAAGTGGTAACCCGTTCTCAGTTTTAAAAAAACTGCGTATTACTTTGTTTCAATCTTTTGTGATTGACATTATCTTTTTAATTGTACTATTGTTGTAACATATCTGTGTATGTAAATTATGTTGTGTCAATTGTTGCTCGCGAAGTTACAAACTGAGCGAATGCCGATCAGTTACAAGCACATCAACAAGTGTTAAAGTCCATCTCAAAGATGACGAGCATAAGCTGAGACGGCATCACCAGTTGGATTTGTGCGTAGTGCATTCTATGGTTGCTGATAGAAATGAAGTACACTTTACGACTTCCGAATATTTGGAATTCAGGACTGAGAAATAGAAAGGACTTTAGATTAGATTCTATTTCAGCTCAGCATAGATCAAACACCTTTTCCACAGAACTTACACTGACTCTTATTTTAATGTTAACCATATGCGGGCCGGCCGCTGATGGCCGAGCGGTTCTGGCGCTACAGTCTGGAACCGCGCGACCGCTACGGTCGCAGGTTCGAATCCTGCCTCGGGCATGGATGTGTGTGTTGTCCTTAGATTAGTTAGGTTTAAGTAGTTCTAAGTTCTAGGGGACTTATGACCTCAGCAGTTGAGTCCCATAGTGCTCAGAGCCATTTTTTAACCATATGCGGAAAACCATAATACCCATGAGGATACGGTGAAATGGGAATAGAATTCAATCAGTTACCCGAGGATGACAGATAGAAGGGAATCGTAGATGGACGTAAACCAACGCGTCGACGGTTCACCTCAAGACACAGAAGATTAACAGTGTTGTGTCTGTCTTTTGAACAGTATTTAAACTCATTAAACGTATATCCATGTTATAAATATTTTTTCCATTGTAATTCAATTAATATTCTTTGCAAATGAGAAATACGAGGACGGTAAATCTACCCCGAGGTTTTCCTTTGGTTTTCTTTGTGGGGCTTGGCCGAATGACTAGATTACCCGTTTGAGACATCCGAAGGCGTACGACAGAAGGTTTGAGTGATGACAAAAAAGGTTTCTGATCACATCTCATGCCATCCTCGACAAATGTATAAAAGGAAGGAAGTAAGATATGCATATAAGCTGCATCAGGAATTTTCAAGCAGCACAGGCTTCGTCAGCCGTATATGCACCGAAATCTATAATTTCCATTTCGATAGTCTTTCACTAATACCAAAATATCATAAGAAATATAGTGGACATTAATACTCTAGTGGACAGTAATACAGCGTCATAAACAATCACCGAAATTATGTTGTGTGAGCGCTCGTGTTTGTTTTTGCCCGAAAACGTTCGTCCACAAGAGGCGCATATCTGATGTATCATGCAGCATAACTGGCTGTGACACTGCGAGAGAGAGAGAGAGAAAGACAAAGATATTGTTTATTATTCTGTGGCGGTCAGCACTCACATAATTATTCTTAGGATATAGAGCTTTTGTTGTTGTTAACAGTAGTTTTACAAGAGGAGAGCCATTCTTTTGATGTAAAAATCGACGCCATTGCAAGATTTTGATTCACATTCTAAAATATATGTGTGTATGGAAGGAAATCAGTTAATCGAACAATAAAATATTGCTCATTTCAAGAAGGTACGAGTAATTCTACAACCAGAGTATACTTCTATTGTGATTTAGTAATAAATACCAGCTTGAGAACAGTTCCGACGGGAGCGTTCAGTTCTAGTGAAATAGTTCGATGCTTTCCTCGGAAAAGAAGTCACTTCATGGATCATTCAAATCCACAATTGTACCTGGACATTTCTCAGAATTGAAAGCAATCTGATTGCTATGCAACAGAGCCCCGAAGAATATTTCTCCTTACTTTGGTTACCCTTTCAGCTCAACACGGTATCTGCAGCACTGGAGCATATTTCTCCAGCAGTGAACATACAGTTACTCACACGCATGGAAAGACAATACAAGGTGGTGTGGGAAACATTTCAGTATAACGGTCGTGTAGAGCTAAACAGTAATTGGTCTAGTAGTAGTAGTAAACAAGTTTAATTTTTTTCTAAGGAGCCTTTGTACAAGTAGCAGTATTAATAATTTGGATACAGACTATAATGCACTGTTTGACTAATCTTGACCGTGTATTCACCAGCCTAAATTTTAATTTAGCTGTCGAACTTTTTTTTGAAACGTATATTAGACAAACCTTTTGGACACTTTATTTAGAAACAAAGTATTTGCCACACTTACATTGAATTATCGTTCTCATAATTAATGTGCACCCTAAACTCAGTGATCACACTCACCAGTGGAACAAGAAGCATTACTAAAATAACCTTGAGCATTCCGTCACGAAACTGAATTTTTTGAACACCGGTCGCCACATTCTGATGGAACGAATATTGTTACTTAAATCTGTTCACTAAATGGCAACACTTATTTAATTCATGTTGTTATAACGTTAGGTCTCGCCTTTGGGAACGTAAATGAAACTGACAAGATATTTATCGACTTCCTTTCGTTACTTTAAAACATTTCAAAAACGCTTGAGAATAATGTTTTTCCTTTAGTAATGTTAATATTCTCTTGAAACATTCACAGCATGGTTTTATACCGACGAATTTAACTCTATTACTGCAGCCTTCAACCATCTTCAGATAGAACAATAGATACTTAACTTTTCGTTCAGTACGTAATTACAACTCGTGGCACATCCCAAACGCTAAAATCGAAACAAAAACGAGCACAGCAGAATAGTAGCTGCAGCAGCCTATTTGCTGTCGATGTTGTAGCTATATCCTGTTTGAAGAGTCAACGTCTTCTTACTCTAATTGAATGTGAGTGAAAACCCGAAGCTCCTTAAATAAAAGTACATAACAAAGTGGTTGGTTGCTATATTTATTAAAATGAAAAAAATTGTAATGTCTTGCTGAGCGCATCAAAACACTACCTCTCACTGTTACAGCTGCCTAGCCACCCTACACTGCTCAGTCTGTCTGTGGTAAAATTTTTCTACACAAATGTTGTTTCGAGGAAGGGAACGCGTCAGGGCCATGAGTTACCCATATCTCAACACACTGCGCTGCGTCTGCCCTCTACACCAGTTCATCGAAAGGAAACCACCAGGGCAAAAGTGTGACTTCCCTCAGGTCTAATGGTTTCCTTCTCTCTTGTAAATGATATTATGCTTTTAGTAATAATAATTAATTCCACGCTAAGGGGGAGTTCAGACTAAAAATAATGGATTTGTTCCATATTATTAATTCCAAAATAGTAATTTAATCGTGCATTTACCATTCTAAGTAAACTTAGATGAAATTATTAAATCATCGTGTCAGATATTGACAACAACTACTTGATCGAACGTTATCAATGTTCCGTTACAAGTGAAAGTTTACATAAACACCTTCACTTTAAGTATTTCTTAATTGATGGTGAAAGCCGATTTCCGTCATTATTAGACGATGCTTAACAAGCGTAAGTTATATGAGATAATTGTAGTAACGTTTTTCTCTAGGATTATCTTGATATTTAAATTTACCTACAGCTTGACTAGAGCATAAGAATATTAAATAATCTAATGATCGGAAGAGGTCAATGAATTTGTAACATATAATCAAAGAGTAAAGTTTCTGTATTGTGTATGCACTGCTATAATGTAATTTTCTTAACAAGAGGAAAGAAAAAATGGACAGAGGCACCTGAGAATGGAGCTGGTAACACCAAAACCGATCGTTACACAATAAAATGAAACTGAATTATTGCTGCAGTCAGCGGCAAATTTATTCCCAATCGTAGCTTCCTTTGTGTACTCTTTCGTGTCGTATACTTTCCACTGAATTTGTTGATAAATTTTTGACACAAAACAAATCTGTAGCGAACCGTGAGCCGACACAGACACAATAAAAAAGGATTTAATTTTTATCTATCTGTTTCTACGTTTCAATACGACAGTATACACCGTAAACCTTATGACGTTTCATACAGTATTACATGTGCGCCCTGCTTATATTTTCAGTTTTCTTCTGCTCTTCTCCACATCTTCGTTCCTTCGCAGTGCTGATAGTCGATGCAGTAACTATCACGTGGCATTTCCAACAGCCTGTGCTAAGCGTCTGGGATTTGGTGCTCACGGCTACGAGGAGATAAGAGAACACTGAAAGGGTTAGTTCCGGAAAATTGGATGTCCGATTGCTTAAGATAAAAGAGCCGTTCTTCGCGCCAGACTTTGATGATACTAATTTTCTCCTTGGCCACCGTCTTCTCTCCACAGGCAATCGCCGCTCCTCTTCTGCAAAGAAGGCGTCGAGATTTGCTGCGCTTTCCGCTGGCAAGTTGGTGACCTCGTTTCTGTAGCCCTTACTCGTCTGTTTATTTATTTCTCACGGGAAATTTAAAGTGCAAATATTGTGTAGTATTGTAGGCTTTCTTACTAGTTATTCAGTAATTTATGTGTACAAAATTATTTAAGGCAGTAAAGCAACAGTGACTTAACCATCGAGAGATGTCATTGTAGTGCACAGAAGTGAGTTCACAATAATATCTGTTGGCTATTACAAGCAATTTATATGTGTCGATATCGCAAGACTTAATTTACTATTGCCAAAATGCTGCCTTTAGTTAAGATATGTACACACAAATTACAGTCTGCTTTGCTGTTGGTTTTGCCCTCTGAGGCAGTCATTTGTTAACACGGTAAAATATAAAAGTTTTTGTAATAGGAGGCAACTAAGTCATTTTTATCCGCTGAGCTGTTAGACTCAGCGAATTCAGCTGCGATCGTGTAAACGAATATCTGCTCCAAATATAGCTTCAATTCGATATATTCTGCGTTTTCTTTTGCAAACAATGAGGAAAGAAGTAGTCTAATATTATTCTACGTTCTTATTTATGTTTACTTTATTGTTGAATTAGTTTATTTCACTTACACAGGTTAAGGCAAAATGCACCCTGTCTTGGATTGTACGTGTAGGTACAAGCTCTCGCGCGCGCACGTCAGTCAGTCACAACTCCGATGAGCTTTCGGCACGACGGCTGTATCTGTACTAGTCTATTAATTTACCACGGAATCCCACTCTCCACCCTCACACTTAGGAAACTAGTAAGCGTGAAGCGTCATCGAGACTACCGCTCCATAGTCCAGCAGCACCGAAAACTATTTATTCGAAGTATTATCGGCCGCTGTTGATTGTTTTGGCGTTACTTCCTTCCCATCTCCACCCCACTACTGGTTGCCCAGGGGGTGCCTTTCCACCCCATATCCATTATTTTGTACACATAGGAAGAACCGCATTCGTATGATTTTGATTGAGATTGCTCCAGGTGTTTCTTAACTATCACTTCCACAATTATAGTAACAGAAATATGGGTAATACTTGTGTCTTACGGCACATTGTTTTTGTAGATTATTATCCATGTATGCACCAAGTTCCCAATTTTTCATTCCGTTTCGCAGTTACGCTAGTAGAGTTCCAGGCATATGCCTTCCACGTATTTCATTCCTTCCTAATGTCGCACCGTCTCCTAGGGCTTAAATGTCGTCAAGGCTCTTACCTGTCAACCTAACAACCCCAAAAACTACTGAGTCAAATTCAATAAAGCTCGTTTTCGATTATTTTTACTATCTTCCACAAGTGACATTGGTGAACCGAGTTCGGTAGAAATTTCTCCATGTACTGTCCGCTATGCTTACATTCGCCATTTTCCCATCCATACCGCTCAAACCAACGTTTGGTCATCCAGATTTCGGCAGTCCGTGATTTCCCTAAATCGCTTTCGGTTTTGGTGAATAGCTTATTCCTTTTCCTATTCTTCCCCAGTCCGAGCTTTGATATCGTAGTCTGTGGCATGTTTTCCGCTAATCTTCCTCTTTCTCTTTCTCATTCACCTAAAAATAATTGTGTCTTGCCGTTGTCTGTACTGTGCTCACCATTGGACACCTCCAGTCCCGCCCTCTGTTGCCATTAGTAGTCAATATGGCGGCTGCGTGGTACGCGATTTGTAGGGAATCTAACGCCCTAAACATCACTGCCGTTTGCGACCTCGCACTCAAGGGGATGACAGGGATTTTAAATACCACCTGGTTAGTCGTTTATATGCCTGTTTCGAAATGGTTTTAGAAATTCCAAAGAATTCTTAATGATGTCTTCCTATTATTTGATAACATAGATCCCAAAGTTCCATTAAACTCTAATACTGGATCCATTATGTCTTTCAACTCCAGTTTGTTCCTTTGCCGCTTAATCTTAGCGTTTGTCTGCCTTGTGGCGACCTTAAATGCATTCTTTCCTCCTATCCATTATCTTCTCTATGATTGTTTATGGAGTTCATCCTGCGTTATTAATACTGCGGCTTTTATGTTTTATCTGCTGCAGTGAACCTTCCGGATTGCTATAGTTCAATGATCACATAAAAAGGTGCACGGTTTCCTAAAGAGTTAGTGGGGACTGATGATTGGGTTTTAGAAAGTTATCATCTAACGAGGTGCAGTTAGAAGTATTGATGGGTACAGTTAGAGGCAGGTGGAGGTTAAATTTTTATTTAGGTGTCTATGTTAAACTGATTGTTGGAACGGCTGGCTCAGCTTACAGAAAAGTCGAAACAACCTGCGCTGAAATTAAAAGCAAGGGCAATACCATTAAGGGTGCGATGGTAAGATCACTGTTAAATGCAGCGGAGAAAGCAGGTAGGCGAGAAGAGTATATAAAAAGCTTTTATCAGGGGTAGGAATCGTCCACCGACGTGACAGAAAAAGAAACAAAAGGTGATAGCCAGTAGGTAGGGGATGCAGTATTACAATCAGAATTGAAATGAGCTTTGGAGAACTTAAGATCGAATAAGACAGAAAGGATACATAACATTCCACAGGAAATTCTAAAATCACTTGTAGAATTTGGTGTGTAGAATGTACAAGTTAGTAACTCATGCATCCAAGTTACTGATAGGAGTAGTATACAGAAGAATGGAAAAGAAGATTGATCTGTTACATGAAAACTAGTTTAGCTTCAGGAAAGGTAAAGGCACAAGAGAGAAAGTACTGACGTTGCGGTTGATAATTGAAGCAAGACTGAAAAAACATCAGTAAACGTTGAAGGGATTTGTCGACATAGAGAAAGCGTTCGACAATGTGGTGCAAGTTATTAGAAATTCTGAGATAATCAGAAGTGAGCTATAGAGAACGGCGGGTAGCATGAATAAGAACGTACGGGGAACAAAATGAGTAGGAGACAAAGACCGATGTGCTCGTATTACAAAGCAAGCATAAAAGATGACCGTGATGTTTCGTTTGTGGGATGCTCAACTGCGCGGTCATTAGTCATACAAAGTCCCAATTTTTTTCACAGTCTAATTTTTTACACAGTCTAATCTAGGCCCTAGTACGAATGTTGATGGTGATGACGATGAAATGTTGAGGAAAACACAAACACCCAGTCCTTGGGCAGAGATAAACCCCTACCCTGCTGGGAATCGAACCTGGGGCCCACTGATCCAGAGGCAGGAACGCTAGCCACTGTGAGAGAGAGATGTAGTCCTTTGCCCCTGATGTTCAACCTATACATTGAATGAACAACGACGGAAATAACAGAAAGCTTAATATCTGGGACTAAATTTCAAAGATTCTCGGTGACATTGCTATCGACAGTGACAATGAAGCAGAATTACAGGATCTGCAGGATGGAATGAACAGCCTAGTAAGTACAGAATATGAACTGAGAGTAAATCGAGGAAAGGCGAAGGTACTGAGAAGTAGTAGAAATGAGATCAGCGAGAAACTTGATATCAGAATTACGGATCACGATGCAGGCAAAGCTAAGGAATTCTGCTAGGCAGGAAAATCACACATGAAGGTCGGAGCTTGGATGACAGAAGAAGCAGCCTAGCATTGGAAAATAGCGAATTCCTGGCCAAGAGAAGTCTACTGATACCAAACATACAGCTTAATTATTAGAAGACGTTTCTGAGAATGTACGTTTGGAGCACAGCATTATGTAATAGTGAAACATGGACTGTGGTAAGACCGGAACAGAAGAACATAGAAGCATCTGAGATGTGATGCTGAAGACGAATGTAGAAAGTTAGGTGGACTGATAAGGTAAGGAATGAGGTTGTCTGCAGAATCTACGGGAAAGGGAATGTATGGAAAACACTGACAATAAGATGGGACAGGACCTGTTGAAACACCAGGAAATAACTTCCATGGTGCAACAGTGGTCGGAATGTGTTCTGAGAACAATGGATGAAGGGCAAGAGGCAGTTTCCGTATTTCTGGATTTCCGGAAAGCATTTGACATGGTGACCCATTGCAGGCTGTTAATGGAGGTACGAGAGTATGGAATAAGCTCACAGGTATGTGACTCGAAGAGTTCTTACATAATACATCCCAGTGTGTTATCCTCGACGGCGAGCGTTCATCAGAGACAAGGGTATTGTCAAGAGTGCCCCATGGAAGTGTGATAGGAAAGCCGTTGTTCTCTATATACAAAAATGATTTGGCGGACAAGATCGGCAGTAGTCTTTGAATGTTTTCTGATGAAGACGTGGTGCACAATAAGGTGGCGAAGATCAGTGTCTGTAGGAAGATACACCTTAGACAAAATTTCCAGTAGGTTAATGAATGTCAGCGGGCCTTAAATGTGGACAAACGTATGTTAATGCGGTTGAATAGGAGAATCAAACACGTAATATTCGGATACAGAATTACTAGTGTCCTGCTCGACACAGTAAGTCATTAAATATCTGGGCGTAACTTTTCAAAGCGATATGAGGTTGAACAAGTATGTGAGAGCCGTGGTAGGATGGCGTGTGGTCGACTACGGTTTGTCGGGGAATTTTAAGATGGAATGGTTTACCTGTAAAGGAGACCGCATGTAGGACATTGGAGCGACCTATTCTTCAGTATTGCTCGAGAGTTTGGGATCCCTACAAGGTCGGATTGAAGGAAGACATCGAAGCAATTCGGAGGCGGGCTGCCAGATTTGTTGCCAGTAGGTTCTAACAACATGGAAGTGTTAGGGAGATGCTTCGCGAACTCAAAATGGGGATATCTGGTTTGAAGGTGACGTTCTTTTCGAGGAACACTACTGAGGAACTTTGAAGCTGACTGCTTAACGATTCTACTGCTGCCAACATACATTGCACATAAGGACCACGTAGGTAAGTTGTGAGGAATTAGGGCTCATTCGGAGGCATATAGACGGTCGTTTTTCCCTGTCCCTACTTGCAATCCCAAAGAAAGCCGGTGTTGACAGACGTGAAAATTACCGAATTATCAGTTTCACAAGTCACAGCTGCAAAATACTAACACGGATTCTTTACAGGCGAATGGAAAACCTGATAGAAGCCGACCTCGGGGATGATCAGTTTGGATTTTGTAGAAATGTTAGAACACATGAGGCAATACTGACCCTACGTCTTATCTTAGAAATCACATTAAGGAAAGGCTAACCTACGTTTTTATCATTTCTAGACTTTGAGAAAGCTTTTGACAATGTTGACTAGAATACTCTCTTTCAAATTCTATAGGTGGGAGGGGTAAAATACAGGGATCGAAAGGCTATTTACAATTTGTACAGAAACCAGATGGCAGTTATAAGAGTTGAGGGGAATGAAAGGGAAGCAGTGGTTGGGAAGGGAGTGAGACAGAGTTGCAGCCGCTCCCCGATGTTATTCAATCCGTATATTGAGCAAGCAGTAAAGGAAATAAATGAAAATTTTGGAGTAGGTATTAAAATCCATGGAGAAGAAATAAAAACTCTGAGGTTCACCGAGGGCATTGTAATTCCGTCAGAGATGGCAAAGGACTTGGAAGAGCAGTTGAACGGAATGGACAGTGTCTTGAAAGAAGGGTATAAGATGAACATCAACAAAAGCAAAACGAGGATAATGGAATGTAGTCGAATTAAGTCGGGTGATGCTGAGGGAATTAGATTAGGAAATGAGAGACTTAAAGTAGTAAAGGAGTTTTGCTATTTGGGGAGCAATATAACTGATGATGGTCGAAGTAGAGAGGATATAAAATGTAGACTGGCAAAGACAAGGAAAGCGTTTCTGAAGAAGAAAAATTTGTTAACATCTAGTATAGATTTAAGCGTCAGGAAGTCGTTTCTGAAAGTATTTGTATGGAGTTTAGCCATGTATGGACGATAAATAGTTTGGATAAAAAGAGAATAGAAGCTTTCGAAATGTGTTGCTACAGAAGAATGCTGAAGGTTAGATAGGTAGATGACATAACTAACGAAGAGGTAGTGAATAGAATTGGAGAGAAAATAAATTTTTGGCAAAACTTGACTAGAAGAAGGGATCGGTTGGTAGGACATGTTGTGAGGTATCAGGGGATCACAAATTTAGCACTGGAGGGCAGCGTGGCGGGCAAAAATCGTAGAGGGGGACCAACAGATGAATACCCTAAGCAGATTCAGAAGGATGTAGGATGCAGTAAGTACTGGGAGATGAAGAAGCTTGTACAGGATAGAGTAGCATGGAGAGGTGCATGAAACCTGTCTCTGGAATGAAGACCACAACAACAAGATGGAATGCTTTGCCTGTAAAGGAGACCGCATATAGGACATTGGTGAGACTATTCTTCAGTATTGCTAGAGTGTTTGGGATCCGTACCAGGTCAGATTGAAGCAAGACAATGAAACAATTCAGAGACAAGCTGCCAGATGTGTTGCCAGTAGGTTCTAACAACATGCAAGTGTTAGGTAGATGCTTCTGGAACTCAAAATGGGGATCTCTGGATAGAAGGCGACGTTCTTTTCGAGGAACACTACTTTCGAACTTTAGATAACCGGCATTTGATGCTGACTGATTAACGATTCTACTGCTGCCAACATACATTGCACATAAGGAACACGAATATAAGGTACGAGGAATTTGGGCTCTTACGGAGACATATAGACGGTCGTTTTTCCCTTGCTCTACTTGCGAGTGGAAAATGAAACGAAATGACGAGTAGTGCTGTAGGGTACCCGTCCGCATGCACCGTGCTGTGACTTGCGGAGAACCTGTGTAGATTTGGACGTAGATGTAACTGAGGACTTGAGTCGATCATGGCCCCGCTTCAAACAAGTCAGTAGGCTGCTGTCTCAAAAGAGAAAAAATTTTAAAATAAAAATTAATGCGTGATAAGTCAAAATGACAAAGATCAGAATTATACCCTTATCAAGAAATTTCACAGGTCGTAACTTCTCATAGCATTTACTAGCAACTGTTATACAGAGGGCCCTTTAGCAGGTGACTGCAGTGCACGGCGCGCGTTCGTGGCTGTTTGCGCCTGCGGCTTGCGCCGGCTGATTGCGGAAGCAGGAGTGGATTGGCGCGGTGCCGTGTCGGTGTCGCTACGGCCCAACCCAGCTGAGCGGCAGGCGCCCGCCCCGGCCAGCGCCGTGTAAGCGCAGCACCGCTCGGCGCGGCGCTCCGGTGTCCTTTGCTGCGGCCAATTTCAGGCCGTCGCAATCAGCGTCGCTCCTGCCGCCGTGCCGCCGTTGAATGCAGAACGCGTCCGCGTAGCGCCGGTGCCGGGCCAGCGGCAGTTACGCTAACACCACCTGCACGTTTCCAGAAACGCCCGCCCAACTAGGCCTGCTGTAATGGAATCTGCTAAATGAAATCCAGCGGACATTGGCTGTTGTAGTAAGGGGAAATGAACAATCGTTACTCAGTAAGTTGTAAGACTATGAATTTTTTTTTTTTTTTTTTTTTTTTTTTTTTTTTTTTTTTTTTTTTGTCATCACTCTACTGACTGGTTTGATGCGGCCCGCCACAAATTCCTTTTCTGTGCTAACCTCTTCATCTCAGAGTGGCACTTGCAACCTACGTCCTCAATTATTTGCTTGACGTATTCCAATCTCTGCCTTCCTCTACAGTTTTTGCCCTCTACGGCTCCCTGTAGTACCATGGAAGTCATTCCCTCATGTCTTAGCAGATGTCCTATCATCCTGTCCCTTCTCCTTATCAGTGTTTTCCACATATTCCTTTCATCTCCGATTCTACGTAGAACCTCCTCATTCCTTACCTTATCAGTACACCTAATTTTCAACATTCGTCTATAGCACCACATCTCAAATGCTTCGAATCTCTTCTGTTCCGCTTTTCCCACAGTCCATGTTTCACTACCATACAATGCTGTACTCCAGACGTGCATCCTCAGAAATTTCTTCCTCAAATTAAGGCCGGTATTTGATATTAGTAGACTTCTCTTGGCCAGAAATGCCTTTTTTGCCATAGCGAGTCTGCTTTTGATGTTCTCCTTGCTCCGTCCGTCATTGGTTATTTTACTGCCTAGGTAGCAGAATTCGTTAACTTCATTGTCTTCATGACCATCCATCCTAATGTTAAGTATCTCGCTGTTCTCATTTCTACTACTTCTCATTACCTTCGTCTTTCCCCGATTTACTCTCAAACCATACTGTGTACTCATTACACTGTCCATTCCGCTCAGCAGATCATTTAATTCTTCTTCACTTTCACTCAGTATAACAATATCATCAGCGAATCGTATCATTGATATCCTTTCACCTTCTATTTTAATTCCACTTCTGAACCTTTCTTTTATTTCCATCATTGCTTCCTCGATGTATAGACTGAAGGGTAGGGGCGAAAGGCTACAGCCTTGTCTTACACTCTTCTTAATACGAGCACTTCATTCTTGATTGTCCACTCTTATTACTCCCTCTTGGTTGTTGTACATATTGTATATGACCCGTCTCTCCCTATAGCTTACCCCTACTTTTTTCAGAATCTCGAACAACTTGCACAATTTTATATTGTAGAACACTTTTTCCTGGTCGACAAATCCTATTAAAGCGTATTGATTTTTCTTTAGCCTTGCTTCCATTACTAGCCGTAACGTCAGAATTGCCTCTCCCGCCCCTTTACTTATCCTAAAGCCAAACCGATCGTCACCTAGCGCATTCTCAATTTTCTTTTCGATTCTTCTGTATATTATTCTTGTAAGCAGCTTCGATGCATGAGCTGTTAAGCTGACTGTGCGATAATTCTCGCACTTGTCAACTCTTGCCTCCTTCGGAATTGTGTGGATGATGCTTTTCCGTAAGTCAGATGGAATATCGCCAGATTCATATATTCTACACACCAACGTGAATAGTCGTTTTGTTGCCACTTACCCCAATGATTTTAGAAATTTTGATGGAATGTTATCTATCCCTTCTGCGTTATTTGATCGTAAGTCCCCCAAAGCTCCTTTAAATTCCGATTTTAATACTGTATCCCCTATTTCTTCCAAATCGACTTCTGTTTCTTCTTCTACCACATCAGACAATTCTTTACCCTCATAGAGGTTTTCAATGAATTCTTTCCAATTATCTGCTCTCTCCTTTGCATTTAACAGTGGAATTCCCATTGCAGTCTTAATGTTACCACCGTTGCATTTAATGTCACCAAATAATCCTGTATGCTGAGTCTGTCCTTCCGACAATCATATCTTTGTCGATGTGTTCACATTTTTCCTGCAGCCATTTCGTCTTAGCTTCCCTGCGCTTCCTATTTATTTCATTCCTCAGCGACTTGTATTTCAGTATTCCTCATTCTCAAAGAACATGTTTGTAATTCCTCCTTTCATCAATCAACTGAAGTACTTCTTCTGTTACCCATGGTTTCTTCGCAGCTACTTTCTTTGTACCTAAGTTTTCCTTCCCAACTTCTGTGATGGCCCGTTTTAGAGATGTCCATTCGTCTTCCACTGTACTGCCTACTGCGCTATTCCTTATTGCTGTATCTATAGCGTTAGAGAATTTCAAACGTATCTCGTCATTCCTTAGTACTTCCGTAATCCACTTCCTTCCGTGTTGATTCTTCCTGACTTATGTCTTGAACTTCAGCCAACTCTTCATCACTACAATATTGTGATCATAGTCTGTATCTGCTCCTGGGTACGCCTTACAATCCAGTATCCGATTTCGAAATCTCTGTTTGACCATGATGTAATCTAACTGAAATCTTCCCGTATCTCCCGACCTTTTCCAAGTATACCTCCTCCTCTTGTGAGTCTTGAACAGGGTATTCGCTATTACTAGCTGAAACTTGTTGCAGAACTCAATTAGTCTTTCTCCTCTTTCATTCCTAGTCCCAAGCCCTTATGCTAATGTAACCTTTTCTTCTACTCCTTCCCCTACAACTGCATTCCAGTCGCCCATGACTATTAGATTTTCGTCCCCCTTTACATACTGCAATACCCTTTCAATATTCTCATACACTTTCTCTATCTGTTCAGCTTTGCGACGTCGCCATGTGTACCTGAACTATCGTTGTCGGTTTTGCTCTGCTGTCGATTCTGATTAGAAATCTCGGTCACTGAATTGTTCACAGTAACACACCCTCTGCCCTACCTTCCTATTCATAACGTATCCTACACCTGTTATACCATTTTCTGCTGCTGTTGATATTACCCGATACTCATCTGACCAGATATCCTTGTCTTCCCTGCACTTCACTTCACTGACCCCTACTATATCTAGATTCAGCCTTTGCATTTCCCTTTTCAGATTTTCTAGTTTCTCTAACACGTTCAAGCTTCTGACATTCCACGCCCCGACTCGTAGAACGCTATCCTTTCGTTGATTATTCAATCTTTTTCTCATGGTAACCTCCCCCTTCGCAGTCCCCCCCCGGAGATCCGAGTTGGGGACTATTCCGGAATCTTTTGCCAATGGAGAGATCATTATGACACTTCTTCAATTACAGGCCAAATGTCCTGTGGACACACGTTACGTGTATTTAATGCAGTGCTTTCCATTGCCATCTGCATCCTCATGTCGTTGATCAATGTTGATTCTTCCGCCTTTAGGAGCAATTTCCCACCCCTAGGACAAGTTAGTGCCCTGAACCTCTATCCGCTCCTCCGCCCTCTTTGACAAGGCCGTTGGCAGAATGAGGCTGACTTCTTATGCCGGAAGTCTTCGGCCGCCAATGCTGATTATTTATCAAAATTTAGTCAGTGGCGGGGATCGAACCCTAGACCACGGGTACCCATCATAAAATAACCAGCACAAAAATGCTCCTGCTGGAGCACAGAGAAGGGCAATATGCTCCGGTTGAAGCGTATCTCATTGAAAAGTAGGGTACCAGCTGCCCCACCCCCACCTGCTAATTCTCTCACTCTTTGAGCCATAAATAGCGGCATTCTTTCTTCATGCCTCTCTAAGCGCCACTGCCTCCTGCTGCTACTGTCGTCCCTCACTGTAACTGTCCTCATACTCTTCCTTACTTCTACATCCCATTCATTCCTTCCCTGTGCTGCTAATTTCTCACTGCCACCATCTCCCTCTCCGTCATTGTCAGACTACCTCTCTGCATCACTGACTCTCACCCACTTTGACTTGCACCTCCTCTTTATTTGCCTCCCACAGGCACAGCCACATTCAATCTCTTTCTAGTTCCCTTCTTGTTGTAACCCGTTGCGACCGCGACCGTTCCGGCCGCGGGGTGGCCGGGAAAGCGCAGCGGGACCAAACAGAGAAGGACCCACGAACAAACAAACGAACGGAAAGGACGGGCACGAAACAACGTCGGACGACGGAGCTCGCGGGGTGGCCAGGAAAGCGCAGCGGGACCAAACAGAGAAGGACCCACGAACAAACAAACGAACGGAAAGGACGGGCACGAAACAACGTCGGACGACGGAGAGAGACCTGACGACGACAACATGCAAGAAGCAACGGAGTGACAGAGACAACAAAACGAATCCAAGACGTCCACTAGTAATGAAAACAAAGAACGACAAACACGCTGTCTGTTGCCGAGGCGATGTGTCGAGACTCACGCAACGATTAGACTCGCTGGCTGAGCTTCTTTTTTTCCTTATTGTATTGCAATTCCCCATCAGGCGGGCTGGCAGCAGCATTTGTGCTGCTCTTCAGCCGAAAGACAGAGAACAAACAATAGACGACAGTTAAAATTATTCAAAGGAGAGAATATGGTGAACATAGATATAAAAAAAGGGGGAACATCATGGAAGGCAATAGACAAAAAAAGGGGCGACCGTAAAATGGAGAGAAAAACCGTAAAATGTAGCGCACACAAAAACCACGCACTGCGAAAATTAAAAGAACACAAGGCACAGTATAATTGGAACATAAAAGTACCGACGGATGGCGTAGCACATAACAAACACTGACAGCGAACCTCAAGGCAGCACACAATTAATATCACACCTCTTGATGCATCGAAGAAACAGCACTAAACACAACGCTGCTGGGGCACGCTGACAGTGATCAAAACGGAGGATCTGCCATGTGCTAGGAGAGAAGGGAGACCGGAAGAAGGGAGGTAGGGGAAGAGAGGGGTGAGATGGGCGGGGGGCGCGCTGAAGAGGGCCAGGTAGGGAGGGATGTGGGAAGGAAAGAGGCAAGTAAGGGGTGCAGGGTCTCAGGGGGAGGGGAAGGAGGAAAATCCGCTCTTGGAGATGGAGGGTAGAGGAAAAGGGGGCCCTGGGGAGGGGGGGGCGAACAAGGCCAGGTTATAGTTGGAAGGAAGGATAGATGTCACAGGGAAGTTCAGCAGCCGGGAGGGGGAGGTGCTGAAAATTGCCCTGATGAAGGAGATGGAAGGTGTGGAGGTGGAGAGAGGGAGGGATACAGCGATAGAGGTGGGGCAACAGGCAGGGGGTGGAGAGGAAGGAGGAAACCAGAGGGTGGGGGGATCAAGCTTGTAGACAATGTAAAGGATGCAGAGATGTTGGAGGAACAGGAGGAGGTGGGGGAAGGCGATCAGTTCATACAGGAGCCATGTGGGGAAGGAAGTCGGATATGGAAGGCAAGGTGGTGCACATGGCGTTCAAGGATTTGGAGGACCTTGTAAAGGCGGGTAGGTGCGGAGATCCAGGCAAAGCTGGCATAACAGAGGATAGGATGGATGAGGGATTTGTAGGTGTGGAGGATGGTAGAAGGATGCAATCCGCATGTCCGACCAGACAGGAGTTTCAGAAGGCGGAGGCAGGAATGGGATTTCTGCTGGATGGTTTGGAGATGAGGGGTCCAGGTGAGGTGTCGGTTGAGGGTGAGGCCAAGTTATCTCAGGGTGGGGGTTAGCTGGATGCGATGACCATAAAAGGTGAGGTACAAATCATGGAGACAAAAGGAGCGGGTGGGGTGGGCTATAATGATTGCCTGGGTTTTGGGGGGGTTGAGACGGAGGAACCACTGGTTACATCAAGTGCTGAACTGGTTAATGTGGGTTTGGAGGGTACGTTGTGGCTGTTGAAGGGTAGGATAGAGATCCAGGAATACTGTGTCATCAGCATACTGGAGAGGGTGTACTGGTGGGGGTGGCTTGGGCTTATCAGCAATACAAAAGAGATGAAGGGGAGAGGACAGAACCCTGGGGTACACCAGCAGTGGGATAAAAGATACGAGAATTGGTGTTGTGGAGGGTGACATAGGAATGACGGTGCGAGAGGAAGGAGGCGACCAGATGGACAAATTTGATAAGCAGGGCGTAGGTTTGGAGTGTAACGAGGAGACCAGAATGCCATACACAGTCATAGGCATTTTGGAGGTCAGGGGAAACAAAAATGGCGGAACGATGGGAGTTGAGCTGGAGGGACAGAAGGTGATTGAGGTTAACGAGTTGGTCTTCAGCGGAGAAGGAGGGTCGGAAACCACACTGAGTAAAGGGGAGGAGGTGGTTTTGAGTAAGGTGCTGATGGATATGGTGGGAGAAGATGCATTCCAAGACCTTACTGAAGACAGAGGTGAAGCAGACTAGACAATAGGAAGAGGTGGCAGAAGGGGGCTTGTTGGGTTTGAGGAATAAGACGATGTGGGAGGTCTTCCACAGGTCAGAGCGGAAGCCACTAGAGAGGATGACGTTATAGAGATAGGCGAGGACAGTCAGGAAGGAATAGGGGCTTTCTCGAATGTGGCGGTAGGTGACACAGTCGTGACTAGGAACCGTGTTGCATTTGGACCAGAGGATAAGTGTAATGTCGTGTGCTGTGATGGGAGTGTTTATGTCAGAGGGGGGCAACTGCCCCAAGCACTGGAGACTAGGAGCAAGTGGAGCGACCGAGGTATCGGCACATTCCATGATGGTGGGGAAAAGAGAATAATTAAAGTGGGGATCATCTGGGATGGAGAAGACCTCAGAAAGGTGGGAAGCAAAGTGGTCGGCCTTACTGAGGTTGTCAGGAAGGGGGCGATCGTTATGGAGAAGGGGGTAGTGGGGAGCAGAAAGGGAACCAGTAAGGCAATGAAAGGCGGACCAGTACTTGGAGGAGTTGATAGGGAGGGTGGTGTTGAGTCGTGTCCAGGTCTGGCGCCAGTCTCAGCGTTTCATTGCTGTAATAAGATTCCAGACGTGTCGCTGTATTTGCCAGTGGCATTGGAGTGTAACCCTGTCACGAGTGTGCAGGAAGGAGCGATAGGGGCGGCGGCATTCACGGAGGAGGACAGCCTACAGAGGGTGAGTGGGACAGTGGGGGTGGATGGTATTAGTAGGAACATGGGCCTCCACAGCGTCAGTAATTACCTTCTGAAGGAAGGACGAGGAGTGGATGATGCCATCAGGATGGCGATAGGTAAGAGGGTGTCTTTCGACCTGGGTGGAGATGGAGTCCCAGTAGGCATCCCAGTTGGCACGGGAGTAGTCATGGACGACCTTGGGAGGGAGTGTAAGGTGCGGAGCCGGAGGGGGCGGTGAGCAGACGTTATGGTGAGAAGGATGGGCAGGTGATCGCTACCTGTGGGGTCAAGGACGGCGACAGCGATACTGGGGTGGTCCAGTGTGCTGGGGAAGGGGAAAACGGTCACCTTGGATTGTCGAGAGTAACTGATGCCACCGCCAAAGGGCGGCAAGAGTGTGGCTATGGATGTTGAGGTTGGCAGCAATCCAATAAGTGGAGAAAGTGTGGTCAATTTGCGAGATTAAGTCATAAGGAATAGGAGCAGTGGAGCGGACATGGATGGTGGCACAGGTAATGGTGAGGGAGGGGAAAAAGACGCAAAGGTGTTCAGAGAGGTCATTGAGGAGAGGATGTGGCCAATTGCGACTCCACCCTATGCACGAGGACCAGGAGTGTCAGTGCGGTGGAGGATATAGGGAGAGGTGCGGATAGAATGGTGGGGCTGGAGAAAGATTTCGTTCAAGAGGAAGGTGTCGACCTGGTGGTGGGAGAGGGTGTGCATGAGCAGGTATTTGTTGGAGCGGAAGGAGCGAATGTTGGAAGAGGATGTGATACTCGTGCCGCGCCATGGCGGGAAGAGGGGGAGGTGGGGAGAGAGGGAAGGGAAGAGGCTTAAACTAGGGTGTCGAGGCAGGTGAAGGTGAAGTGGGCTTGGTTGTTGGAGTAAGTGGCAAAGGTGTTCAGGTGGAAAACAGAGCGAGCGGCAAGGGAGATTTGTTGGAAGGTGTGGGGGCGCTGAAAAGGGTGAATGTTTTGGAGTACAATGGTAAGGAACTGGATGATGTCCTCGGCTGGGGGGGTAGATGGATGGAATTGTTGGGATGGACAGGGGTATCAATGGGACAAACATTGTCTGTAAGTTCAGGGGTGGTTGGAGGGGGTTTGGCTTTACACTAGTGGGAGTTGGTGGGACTGGGGGCCATTGCAGGTGTTACAGGAAGGAGGAGCAGCGAGGTTGGGGCAGTTCTTAAGAAAGTGGGAGGTTTTGCAATGGGGACAGGTGGGGGGTTTTTGCAGTTGGGAGCCAGGTGGTCATTGTGCATCAGGCACCACTGGCAATGGTAGGATTGGGGAGGGGATTTGGAGGATTCAACAGGGTGGCGACGGTGGTATATCAGGGCACCATGGGTGAGGAGATGGTCAATGGAGGGGGCGGACTCAGAGAAGACCCACATGAGGTAGGTGGGACCAGAGGCATTGTGGATATGGCGGATTTCCAGGTCTGGGTGGGAGTTTAGTTCCGCCAACACTTCATCCTCCGTGATCACGGGCTGAGCTTGGTGATTACAGCGGTTTAGGTGGGGGGGGGGGGGGCGAAAGGGAGGCTGGGGCTGATGAGGAGTGGTAGAGGAAATGAAAGGTGTCAGAGATGCATGGGAGCCAAACATAATTCTTGGGAGTTCCGTGTGAAAGGAGGGGGATGTGGACTCGATAAGGACTGAGTCCCTGCGAGGAATGAGTTGGGAGATGGGAGCACCAGGTAAATACTTTCGTATCTCCGTGGTGAGGGTACGAGAATCGAGGATCTTAGGATGGGGAGGTGATAGGACAAAGGTGTGGAGGGTGGGGGCTGGGTTTGGGTAGCTGGAGGAGGGTTGGTGTTTGTGGAGACGACAAGAGAAGGGGGAGGTGGTGTTGACTTTTGTGGGAAGTGGCGGGAGCAGAGTCGATAATGACGCGCTTTTGGGGTTCTTTCGAGACTGGCGGCTGGGAGGAGGGGAGAGGGATGGGGAGGAGAGGGAGGTGGCAGGTGGCAGATCCCTGTGGCGTAGTGGAGGCGCTGGGAGAAGCAGCCAGTTAGTGGTGGCGACGGTGGCTCGGCGTGACGTGATGCGTGCAGGAGATGCAGATGACAAAGAGATGGGGTGGGTGAGAGAGGGGAAGCCGACCACCTGAGGGGTGGCAGCAGAGGCGGCAACAGAGGCGTATATGAGGGTAGGGGTAGCAGTGGGAGCTGTTGAGGATATGGAGGCTGGAGGAAGGGAGTAGAGGTGGGAATATACAGCAGGGGAGGAGATAGGGGGATGGGTAAGTGGGGGAAGTGAGGTGTAAGGAGGAAGGCCAGGGGCGGCATTCCAGCAAGTGACTGTGGAAGAGGGGGAGGGGGAGGTTTAGATGACAGTGAAGGTGGGAGTACTCATGACGGACGGATAGCAGGCGGCGGCGGCGGCGGTGGTGACGGCGACGGCGACGACGATGGATGGCGAGCAGGCAGGCGGATGGACGAACAGCTACAGCAGCGAGCGGCGGGCGAACAGACAGACAGACAGACAGCAACAGCAACAGCAACAATCTTCGAAGACGGAGATTCCACTGTGAGAGTAGCCGAGGCTTTGGTATCTGACGTTTTCGAAGGAGGGGATCCAACCCTCTAGATAGCTGGCTGAACGAGAGGCAAGCGCTCATGTACACTAACGCGGGCGCCACTATTGGCTGCTGGAACCACGTGTTCCACTGTGGCTCCCGCACACTAAATGCGAGCCTGGAGGCGCGCCGCCCCAGCTTACGGCGCGATGTTGCAGAGACCTCTAGGAGTCATCGACGTCCATGACGTCTGACGCGGATTCAAATTCCCTGGCGCACGGTACCAGATTTCAGTCACTCGTGTTCCAATGCCACTGTGACTCTTTCTATCTCTCACACTCTCATTGCCTTCTTTCCTCCTGTAATGCTACTAAATATTACTTTACCAATTCTTTCCTTTAGCCAGAGTCTCCTTTTGTCTCACCAATGAAAAATGACGAAGATGTTCGCATGCCAAAATATTTGAGAAAGTTTTTAAAGGTGGAGAGGAAGATAAAATGAGGCAGCCGGTACCTCTGTTTACAGCCAATATTCTAATACTGAGCACAATCACCCTTTGTGCTGTTTTCCTTCATTTTACTGCTACAGTATGACGTGTCACTCAAGCACTTTATGGGCTAGTAAAATTTCTATACTTTACGAACGTGAAAGTGGAATAAAAGAAAACTAATTTTATACCTCAGACACAGAAATTTTGCACGTACTTCTGTCTTACCATGCGGCTTTTGCACAACCCGTCTGGATATAACAGAGTCACTTCACAGCATACTTCTGCATGTTATCTTACTTCATAAGCTACGTTTTCACAAGTTACAAGTACGGTAACTCTGAAACTCTGTATCTCGGAAATCGATAAAGATATAAACGAAATTTTCAACGTTTCTCGGATAGTGATCCTGGGAATATCTCGTAAAATTACACAATTTGCTATGCAAGCCGTCTTGGAATCCGCTGCCGGTTTTGGTACCAAAAAACCACGTTTTCGGGTAGATAAATGCCTCGAATACATACCGTTAAAACTTGAACGATTGGGTAAATTAAATTGAATTAATGCTATTAAAGCCGACCAACAAGCCACAGCAGGGATGCCAACAAGCTCGCACTCTTAGGCACAAACAAACCGCCAACACTGCCCTACACTGTGAATCCGATATATGACCTGTCGGTCACAAAATGATCATGAGCCTGTTACAAGTATGCTGACGCTGAAGGAGAAGCTAACACCTGCACCTAGCAGCAGCTGCCGAGTAACACCACCGAACAACGTCAAAGGTATCGACCTGCACGATACCCACTGGTAACAAAGCTTATCCTTGCATGACCAGTCACAGGTAGCAAGAAAACTGCTACTGCTCTAACATTCCGACCGAACTATCAGAAAGACTTTTTATCCCATGGCCCTTGCCTACGCACTTCTTTCCTCTGCATTAAAACCGCTACTCTTCGTTCAACTGTCGACCCAAGCCATCTCCAGATGAGCGCTTATGAAAGGTTAACCTTAACCAGACAGACGCAAACATCGCAGTACTCACATCGTGCAAGACCTCACTTTAGTAAAAACTAATCCTTGTGCAGAGATGGCGGTAGACCTTTTGTGATGGCCATCATACCGGTGTGGGCATAGAGGGGAACCACCACTTTTTATTTTCTTTAAAAAAATTATTTAGATATGCTCTGCTGACGAGGAGAAATCTGAAAAATGCTACATCTAACGCAAAAAGAGCCAACCAATATGCTCCATTGCCTAAGTTAACTGAACTGTTTAATATTCTGACTTTGTCCCAGTACTGCAGGTTAGTTGCAGCAAAATGATCCTTCTCTTGGATATGCAAAGGGTCCTTAGCCCAAGAGGTATCCAAAATACTTGACCCAACCATTATATCAGCAACAGACCACTAGATATCAGGACCAAAAGCTCCTTTTTTATGAGCCACGTTCTGGAACAAAAAGTACAGATACTGTGTAAATCTCACGGCCTGGGTTTACTTCGGTCAAAAATTATGGGCTTAAGGCGCTGGGTGGGGCACAAAACTACTCATTTACGTTTTGTCCCATCTGTTGGAGACATCTTCGGAGATAAAACGGCAACAACTATGATTTGTCAAGGGACTCCGAAATTTTCACGTGAGAGGTGGCTTGTTCTCTATACAGTATAAATTCGGGGCCCCTAACAGTTCTCGACGTAACAGCCTCATATTTCTGATGCCTGCTACAGGCAAATGTCAGCACTATAAATCAAATGGAACTGGAGCCTCACGAAATGTGTTTATTTCTGAACTGGTGTTTTGCTGGAACAAGATCCATCTCATAACAACCTTCCGTCTTATCAAGCACTCTTAAATTGTTTCTAGCACAGCACTATAGCGCCTATATAACAGCAGTTAGTAGACCTTATTATGGAGACGAAACGCAAACATTTCTTTCCGGTTTGTGATCCGTACGCTATACGATTCATAAAATCAATTTATGATAAAGGAAATAAAGAAGACGCAGAGATGAGCAACACGTTTCGTTATAGTTTCATTTACAAAGTTCGAAAGCGTCACGGAGCTACTCGACCTACAGTAGTGGCAGCAGCTACACTATACACGTGAGACCTTAACTTTTCCCGGCGAATTGAATGTTCAATTGGCGTCCGTAGAAAATGATATTGGTTTGCGTAATTCTGGTGTCTATCGTATTCCTTGCAGTTGTGGCATGCCATATATTGGTCAGACAAACAGAGGACTGTGGAAGACCGGTGTATTGAACATAAGCGTCACACACGCTTACAACAGCCGAGCAAATCCTCTATTGCCGATCATTGCCTTGACACCGATCATCCTATGGAATACAACAACACGGAGATTCTGGCTTACACGTCCAGCTATTGGGATAGTGTTATTAAGGAAGCTGTTGAAATGAAACTATCAAGCAGCCTTATAAACGGAGATGGTGGATTTTGTTTAAATGCTGCTTGGAATCCGGCTCTGTCTCTCATCAAAAAACAGAGGGACAGAATTGGTGCTACCTCACCTGTTGATTAACAGTCACTATTGATATTTCTGATGTTGGTTATCTTTGATTGTGTTGACACTTGTTCTGTTTGTGGTATCTTCCTCGTTTCTCCTCTTTGAACCGAGGTATTAAATTCCCTTGCACATTTCTTCCTCCTTGCATTGGCGCCTTGAGAATGGCAGGGTGTGCTCCTGTCGAAATATCGGCGGTGGTCGACGACGTCACCCGGCAGCAAACACGTAAGTTATTTGAACATACAACATAGATTTTCTGAACCAAGGTTTCGTTTACTGTTAACATTCCGAGAGCATTCGTTCCAAGAAGAGTCAAACACTACATTGATTACTAGTAGGTCCATCTCGTGAACGGACCATGAAGTTAAAGAAAACTAATTCGAGCGCACCCTGGATGACCGTAGTCGCCGATTATGGTCGTGGCCGGTGGAGAGGTTCTATTTTTCCAATGTTCTCGAGAAGCACAGAGGTTGTGGGGTCTTGCTCACTAGTCGCTAATAGGGTGCCTACGGGATGCAGCGTTCTCGGAATGCTATACAACAGTTTCAAACAAATAACATCAGTAGTTTTATTTCCAGAAAGCAATCTGACAATACTTAACTTTCTTTACAGCAAATGTCACTAGCGAGAGGCGACGTGAAAACAATACAGTTCTTAATATACACAGAATCCGAGAAAACACTTGATACTGACAGCGTAGCACTAATCACGTTGCACACTTGGGCCGATCTTGTGCGGCAGAGGCTAGCAGGAGCTGCGTTTATATGCAGCTTTTGTAGTGGGCGCGCCTGGAGCTACGCGGTCCGATTCCGCGCACCATTGGCCGCCGATTCTTCACTGCCGTCTCTGGTCTTTCGTTTCGGATCTTCGTTCTACATCTAGGGATATATATTCCGCTAGCCACCAAGCGGTGTGTGTGTCGGAGGGCACAATTCCCGCCAAAGTCATATTTCCGCCCGTCTGTTTCACTCACGGATCGCGCGAGGGAAAAACGACTGTCTGAACGCCTCAGTAAGAGGTCTAATATCCTTTATCTTGAATTTGAAAGTTGGTGGTAATAATATATGCTCGGATATCGGAATTTAGTGAGCAGCCCCTTCCTTTTTGCGCGTCGTCCAGCTGTAAGTGTGTCCCACTTCAAACTTTCTACGAGGTTTGTAACGCTCTCGCGATAGCTAAATGTACCAGTCACAAATCTTGCCGCTCTTCTTCGGACCTTCTCAATCACTTGAACCGTACCCAACTGGTAAGGGTCCCATATAGACGACCAATACTCTAAGATGGACGAACTAACGTAATGCAAGCAATTTCTTTTGTTGAAGGACTGCATCGCTTCAGGATTCTACCAATAAACCGCAACCTAGAGATCGCATGGGCAATCTGATCATTCCAGTTGATATAATTTCGAATAATCACACCCAGATACTTCACGGATGTTACCGCTTCCAAAGACTGGGCATTTATATTGTACTCTTACATTAATGGGGATTTCCTCCTTGTTATACGCAGTAGGTTACACTTACTAGTATGAGAGATAACTGCCAGTCATTACACCATGCATTAGTTTTCTGCAAATCGTCATTGATTTGTTCACAAGTTTCGTGTGATACTACTTTCCTGTAGACTACAGCATCATCAGCAAACAGTCTAATGCCTCTGTCAATACCATCAGCCAGATCGTTTATGTTAATCGTAAAAAGCAGCGGACCTATTACGCTGCCGTGGGTCCCATCTGAAGTTACGCTTGTTTCTTTTGAAGTCACCCCACTCAGGACGACGTACTGCTCTCTGTCAGTTAGACAACTTTCTATCCAACAGCATGTCATCGGATAGACCGTAAGCGCGCACTTTTTGGAGCAAGTGACAGTGAGCGACTGAGTCGAACGCCTTTAGGAAGTCGAGATATATGGCATCAACCTGGGAGCCGGTATCTAGAGCCTGTTGCATATCATGCACAAAGAGGACCACCTGTGTCTCGCATGACCGCTGTTTCCTAAAACCGTGTTGGTGTCTGCAGATGAACTTCCCAGAGTCTAGAAAGGCCATTATGTCTGGACACAAAATATGTTCCCTCATTCTTCAAGAAATCGATGTCAGTGAAACTTGGCCGGTAACTATATGTATCCGATTATTTAGCCCTTTTACAGATTTCTATGACCTTGGCCTACTTCCAGTCCCGTTGAACTTTCCGCTGTTCCAATGATCTCTGATAGATGATGATAAGAATGGTGCTACATTTGTGGCATTGTCAACATAAAATATTACGCGGATACCGTGTGCGCCAGTTGCCTTCCAGGCGTAAAATGATTTTAACTGTTTAACAATCCCAGATACACTAAACACTTTGTCAGCCATCCTTGCATTTGTCCGATAACTGAAGGAGGGAAAGGTGCTGCAGTCCTCTACAGTAAACGAGTTATGGAAAGCTAGGTTTACAATTTTGGCCTTGTTTTTATCAGCATCAGTTACATTACCCGTACGTACTGTCAGAAAGAGAAGATATTGAATTATTTGTAGTGTTCATAGATATTACGTAAGACAAAAATCTTTTGGGGTTATTTTTAGAATCTGCAGATAAAATATTGCTTTCAAATTCGTTAAAAGAATCTCTCATTGACCTTTTGAGAGTTGCTTTCATTTCGCATAATTTCTGTTTGTCAGCGCAGTAGTGACTACGTTTAAATCACTGTGCCAAATTCTCTGCTTTCTCAGCAACTTACTACTACGTTTGTTGTACCAAGGTGGAACTTTCCCTTCCCCTATGTTTTTGCTAGGCACATACGTCTCTAGCACACGGTGTGCAATACCTTTAAATTCCGACCAAAGATGCTCAATATCGATTGTGGTTAAGCCAGAACCGCGGTGCCACTCCAGGCATCATAGTGTGGGCGGCCATCGTCATGACGTTACTTCGTGGCTGGTAGCTATTAAGGGAAATCTCGTAGAACAACGATCCGTCACGGAGATCATGCATCCTCATCTGTTACCTCTCCTGCGATAGTATCGTGGAGCCATTTTTTGAGAGGACGGTACGCTTTTCAAAATTGAGATCGTATCTTAGCAACGTTGATAGCTTTTTTTATAATGAATAAACGAACGCCGTCTGGAACTCATCTTTTTCTTGCCGGCAAGTGGCTTCAATCTGCACTGCAGATCATTCCCAGGTCGTACGCTGCAAAGAGCAGTTTGTCAACAGTGGCGTAAAACTACCGTAAAATAGAAGATCGCTGTATTTTGCGTTAGTATTTTTTGTTAGTTTTTCACCGATCTTAACAAACTGCACATTGCGAAGCCAGACCCGAAGATGAAGTGCAGCGAAGACGGAAACCGGAAGTCGATAGTAAAAAGGTGTGACCCAGATCGTATTTTATTTTTTATTACGACTTTGCATGTGTCTTTATGAAATCCAGATAGTGTCAGAAACCAAAAATTTGTGGGACCAGGTCGCAGTCAACTCTATCCCACCGCCCTTGTCTGGGATATCAAGGACCACCTAAAAATTACTGCATATTGTCAAGTGAAGTATGATCCAGCGAGTAGCAAAGTGTTTACATATGCTCGATTGTCGCTTTGAATAGCTTCTCTAAAACAAACGTTGCTGTAATAAAGTAACCCTGCACCTCAAACGTATAGAAAGGAATTATTGTCTATGGCATAATTTGCAATGTTGTGTAGTCTAACTATTGTGGTTTTTGTTCCTCATTGTATACAAAAGGTGTCATTGCATCCGCTATTATTTTCTATTGACTTTATTTGTGTCATGGACGAAACAAAGTGATCGTTTACGTCTGTAAGAAGTTCATTTTCAGTCTTAATGTTTAAATGAAGATACGGATAACAGAAAGAAATACACAAGATACTGTTTTCGGAGGTGTAAACTGTATTCAGTTTCATGCTTTAACGGAAAAAAAGAAAAAAGTGTTATAGTGGAACGCGACTCGAACATCGGCGAGTCTACATGTCCGTTCTCTGACACTGCCTCGTCCAAGATAATGGGACAGCTCCAGCAGAGTGCAGAGTTCATCCTATCTGTTGTTTTTCACGCTTCACCCAGTTACAGCGTTGGCAGAGTTTCGATTCTTAAATTGCGTTTCTATTAAACCTATTGGAGGGACCAGATTTTTCTGGACACACTTTGTGTTGACCTGGCATGGAAAATCGCAAGTGCGGCATTCGTTTTTCACTCTGTATGTCACGCTAAGCACTGTTGAGGGCAAAACATACAAGAACACGTAAATAGAAATATTTCGCACGTCTGTGCTGAAACAAACAAATTAAACACTACAACAAATTAAAAACCGAATAGAGAAATACCTGCATTTGATAATAAGCAACAAAACACTAAACACACAGTGACACATTAAATTTCCTGTAGTAAGTTATGTGTTGATGACTTACTGTTTATTACAACACAGCGTTTTCTCTAGAGTTCCAGTACTTCTAAAGTCTATGAAACTGGAGCTTATCGACCACGCGGCTCCAATGTGGGCGTTCGTCCAGATCCTTTCAGTGGCGTCGAATAATTCCTCACGCATACTTGCAGAATATCTCTTCGAAAATTGAATTGAACGATTGTATTTCAATTTTTGCGGTAGAGTATCCTGCCACTGTGATCACTGACATCCATTAACAAACTGAAAAGAGCTCAGCATCATTATCAGTTACGCATATTCTTTCTGTAATGATTCACATTTTGTTCCATTCTATTAGTTATACCCCTGTCGCATTCTGTCATAGTGGATGACCCAGGAAATTCTGTGTGTGTGTCTTTGACAGCTGTAATGATCTTTTATCAATGGTATTTGATTCTGCGCCGCGCGGGACTAGCCGAGCGGTCTCAGGCGTGGCAGTCATGGACTGTGCGGCTGGTCCCGGTGGAGGTTCGAGTCCTCCCTCGGGCATGAGTGTGTGTGTTGGTCCTTAGGATAATTTAGGTTAAGTAGTGTGTAAGCTTATGGACTGAGGAACTTAGCAGTTAAGTCCCATAAGATTTCACACATATTTGATTCTGCAGAACCAACAAAGTTGTCTTGCCATTTACACAGAACTGACTTCTTCCTTTTCTCATTGCTGAATCGATAGTACCTCCGTCATCATTCGCTATCTCCTTCTTCTTTGAAACCTGGTAGATTTTGGGAGACACAACTTTCTCTCACGCGTCCAGTGCCCATATATCGTGCTCTCTAAGAAAAAATACAACACCAAACACATAATTCAGTAATGCACAACAGTTACTAAACAGATCGTTTACCTGTACCTTACCACTGAAAAATTAGTATGTGTCCCTAAGGCACAAATAAGGTTGCATAAATTTAAATAAATGACATATGACTGTTGGTTCGTTGAAAGACAGATTACAATTTTTGAACCAGAATGAAAAATAGTTTTAATCATTACAATTACACTAAACCTATGGTGTGATAAGTATCAGGCCGTAGGAAAAATGATGCTTGGATTTAGTTGCCTGTAGCTCCCAGTAGTGAACTGCTTCTTACAACAACCAACACTGGAATGAAAGAGGAGATGTTCAATAATCCTTAAAAAAACATAAAAATGTTATAGAGGTTCATTGTTGTGTCAAAGTCCATACTTGTCACGTATGCCATTAATTTAACTCTCGGCATATACAGGTTAATTAAGAAATCAATCAAGAATTTGTATAAATGTAAATGATTCCCTAATAGTGTCATTAGGACGTATTTATGAACATAACCTGAAGATAACATTTGAAAACCAAGAATTGTTGTTACTAGCGCAGATCATTTCGCACATTGTGTTGGTTTGTCACGGACAGTGTCCCAAGTGAGTGTACCACGCTGACGTTGGTCGTGGAGTGCGAGCCTTGGAGGCACCCAGTGACGTTGCGTCGTGGCGCGGGTCTACAAGGAATGCAGACCAATTATATATTAGACATGGGTTCAAAGGGCTCTGAGCACTATGGGACTTAACGTCTCAGGTCATCAGTCCCCTAGAACTTAGAACTACTTAAACCTAACTAACCTAAGGACATCACACACATCCATGCCCGAGGCAGGATTCGAACCTGCGACCGTAGCGGTCGTGCTGTTCCAGACTGAAGCTCCTAGAACCGTTCGGCCACACGGCGGGCTAGACATTGGTATTTATTGTTAAGTTGTTCATGAAAAGTATGATGAAATGGTAGGTAGCGTAGATCAGGGCGTGGTAAGGAGCTAGGCATAAGTTCTCAAATATTCAAATTTCATTATTATTGTTACTTTTATTTTCAATTTTTAACTCATGTGAATTATCGGATGTAACAGACATTTAATAAAATATCCCAGAGACACTCAACACTCTTAACAATTATTTAAAAAAAGATATTTCGTTTTAGTTATACTTTAACACCAAAAGTTAAAGGAATCAGAAACATTTAAGAAATAGTACGTTTAATAGACAATCCACTATTGAAATTTATAAAGCTTTAGATTACAAAAACTATTTAACTCAGACAATCTTTTAAACTGATTAAAACAGCTAATATTATCATTTTGCGAAGATATTTTAAATGATAAGTAATTACAAATAAAAAAAATGTGCTTTGATATAGATTCACAGCGCAGCTAAAGGGAAACTGAAATTTTAGTAACCAAGTTAAGGTTGGTGACTTAAGCTCACGTCATGCATCAAACAGCTGCTTTTATCAGCTCAGACTCTAAAACATAAAATTTATCAATTTAATAATATTTAATATTATGGTTATATAACGGGTAAAAGTTACGGATCATTTGCAGGTGTTTGCCCTCAGAACAAGAAAATTGTTACCCTTTAACCAGCTAAAACACACAATTGAACACTGTAAAACATTTGAACATGTGATCGTTCAGAATGAAATGCTAAAACAATTACAAGAAACGAATGCAGTAGAGCTTTAAATAAAAAATTTATTACAGCTTTGAACCCCTGAGCGCTTCATATAAAACACAGGAACGCATGTTAAAGAAACAATGTCTATAGTTAATGATGTAATATTGGGACTAATGCTGGCAAAAATGTATCCTCATTTGCATCTATATTAAAAATAATTCGGGCGTGTTCCAGGTGCGAAGGATCAGATCCACTTTTAAAACAAGGACTGAACATCAGCCACTAGCATCAGTTAAACGACCTTGCAGACGTGAACTCACAACAAGTCTCAATTAACAGGACTGAACAGGGGTCAGCAAAGAACAGGCGCTTCGTCAAATCGCTTCCAACACTTAATCGCCCACGAACAAGATGCTCACCATTTGTGTCGACTGAATTTTCTCATTCTGAGAGTCTTGAAGGTGCGATATGTTTTATTTGCTGAAAAACGTTCAGTAGCCTAGATCACATAAAATACCTCGTTATTTAAGACAACCGGTTTTGACAGGCGTCAACTTCAGACCTTGAATATGGTTCTGTTGAGAAACGTTCATTTTACGCTGACAATCACGCCGCGCTGTATAGTGGAAAAAATCATATTTTGGTAATGAGAAACCTTTTATAATGTGCAGATGTTTTCCACTTGATAACTTGGCATGAGGCTCAACGTAAAATGAACACGTATCACAACAAAAAGATTTTTAAGACCTAAATAAGACAACAGTCTGTTGAAACCAGTAGTCTTAAATAAAGATATATTTTACGCTACCTACGATGTTGAATGATTTTTTACTTATTATACCTGTGTTTATGCTAGTTCCCGGACCCATCGAGAATGATGACAGGTACTTATCCACCAACTAAGGCACCAGAACGGCCTATTCAAGAAACGCAGCCCATGTCTGCCGAGGCCGAGGAAATTAATGACCTACCCAACGGCGTCGGCACACACCCCACGGTAAGCAGCCTCCAACCACAAGCACCAACCACACCTATGGCTCTGGTAGGGAGCCCTCTTAGTGTGGTGCTATTTTGACCAACGGAAATATGATGAGTAAAATAACGTGCATTTATCGTGAAATTCCCACTACTGTGATTCAATAGGCTGCTACATATAATAGCAGTCCATTTCAGTGAACAGTATCTGATCAAGATGCAACGTCTCGCCTCTCAGTGCATCAAGACAAACTGCTTATAATGAAAATGCAAGCTTAGCGCAATAGGAAGAACTTTGCCATCTTCCTCGATGTCGATCTGACTACAATCCTAACACGGAGAGCGGTTTCAGAACAAATAAGGCCAGTATTTTGGACACAGAGGTAGCATTTAGGGGAGGAAGCTTACAATGAACAAAACGCAGCCAGCAATAAAACCGCCAGAATCTTCTTTACCTCTTGTATTAGGTTAATTTTGTAAGTGTCCCAAATTGATAAGCAATAGAGAACACTCGTATATCTGAAAATGTTAAACAAACCAGATCAGAATGCGGGGAATGGTCTGGACATGGCCTTTATAAGTGGATATCTGGTAGGTGATGTAAATGATGGCGTCATTCTTCATCTTCTGTTGAAGATAGCAGTATCATTTCACTATATTCTATCCCTACGCTGAAAAATAATCTTTAATCTACACGCACACTGCAAGATAAAACGAAGTGAAGGTCGCAAAAGACACGGTTCGAACTCCATGTAACTACGTACTCTTAGTGGCCGTCGTTGGATTTGTAAATGATTAGAGTTACAATTCTACGTGACATGTAGAACCTCTCAAATAGAGCATTAGTGTTGTTACCGGGAGGAGAGGGGACGGTATCGATTGCCACTATGAAGAACATGGAGACACCACGTACTCATCTGCGACAGTTCCACCACCATATGACAAGGTTTGAAAGGGGTCATGTTTTGGGTCTTTTTTTATGGCTGGTCGACTCGTAAAGTACCCAGATTTATGGGGCCCTTAGATCTTACAGTGACTTGATATTCGACAATACGGAAGAGTGAAGTCTGCCATACTCGTCATGAAGCTTCTGATCGATCACATTTGACCACCACAACAGGAGATGGCCATGTTCTACATAAATCACAACGGCATCTTTTCACATCTGCACCAGCTATCCAACAACAATTAATGAAATCCCTACATCATCGTGCTCCAGCTGGACTAGCGAATTACCGTCTCTCGCATAGGCCACTTGAGAGAGGGCAAGTTACTCTCACATCTATTCCTCGTAAGGAATTATTTACAACGTTACGCAACAGGTGCGAAACCCCAGAAAGCTAACAAACTGATAGGGTGTTGATGGAGCTAAAGGCATAAGGTACTTTTATGGTTGTTAGTTGATAGAAACGGCATGTTTGTAAGTTGAAAGCAAGTGGCATTGAGCCATCCCTCAGTAAATCTTGCCGGACAGGCCCATGACCGCATTGGGGCCGACGGAGTACCCCCTAGTCGAGACAGGTTTCCAGCAGGACAATGTCCGCTTTACCTGCATTGGCGCCAGCCGAAAGCTGGGCTGGGGACGACGGTCTGAAGGAACGTGTCTACACACTGAGGTTGTAAACCGGGCATTGTGGATTGCGCCACGCCTAATAAAAATATACAAGTTTTAGTGTTCGCCGAAACTGCAAACGGGCCTGTGACCCACTTCCATCGACCTCTTGCGCTGATTGGTCGTGAGTTTCTGTTGGCTTGTAGGAGGTGAAATGCAGCGCCTCTAAAGCTCGGTGGTTGGTTCAAAACGGAATGGAAGGCGTTGTTGTTCGTGTACTATGCGGAAAAACGGCAATTTTATTTTTAATTTGGAGAGGTGCGAGGCACTCTGGTTCGGGTCTTCAGTCTGTGAGGCACTCTAGCTCTGGACTTTGGTCTGGAAGCAACTTCTGGTCGAAGATCTTGCAGGTATGGTTGATACTTGGGTACTGTCCTAAGACTGACTGGGGAGCCTGTGATGAAGTTTTCACTGTACCGACAGTGGGACTTCAATCGTCTCGGACTCGTCTTTGGCCGAGGGCACACTTACTGGATTTGGTTTATCAGTCTCGACGTTCGGCATCCTTGGACGCTCTACGGTATAAGTGAGCAGATTTGGTCCTTGGTACGAACTGCGAATGGGTGTGTCACACACTGAAAACTTCCGCGATTTCAGGGCTCTAGTAGGGAGTAAATTGCGATCCGTCTGCCTGATCGCTAGATCGTGGGATTTTTCATTCCTTTTTTGGCGCGATCGACTCACAGGTGCCGACTTACGACTCGCCACTGCTGCACATGACTCGCCAGATGCAAATTACATCGCTGCACGAAGTAAACAGGGTAAAGTACTGCTGCTCCGACCTTGTCTAGGGGTACAAACCCCAATCGCCATTTGCTCTCAGCTGCACCCACATAGCCTAATGTAAATTGAACGGTCAAAGTCTGCTCAGCGCCAGAACAATTACAGATCACGTTATCCACATTCTTTTTTGGGCCAGTGTGTGTAACTCATCTTCACCACCCAGAATCCTTGTCCATTGTTCTCTTAAGCCACCTGTGGTTTACGATATTCGAAAATAATCTCGTTGAGGTTTAATTAGACCTGTCTTGTTTCTTTCTTTTGAGTTGTAAAAATAAATATTGTAAGTAAACTAAATTTTTCCTGCATTCTCAATCAAATAATAACTTTGATACAGTCACCCCAAGTGTTAACTTTCATTGTGTACAACTCTGCTTGGATATCATGCATTTCAGCGTCAGCTGCCAAGAGAAAAAAATTCCATTTAGCGTGCCCTGTCAGAAGGATAAAACTTCCTAACCATTCCATTTATCGTGCCCTGCCAGGACCACTTTAACTGTAGTGTTCCCTGTCGAGTGTTATCTTGGAATTTAGCGTAACCTGCCGGGATCCCCTTTATATACACTCCTGGAAATGGAAAAAAGAACACATTGACACCGGTGTGTCAGACCCACCGTACTTGCTCCGGACACTGCGAGAGGGCTGTACAAGCAATGATCACACGCACGGCACAGCGGACACACCAGGAACCGCGGTGTTGGCCGTCGAATGGCGCTAGCTGCGCAGCATTTGTGCACCGCCGCCGTCAGTGTCAGCCAGTTTGCCGTGGCATACGGAGCTCCATCGCAGTCTTTAACACTGGTAGCATGCCGCGACAGCGAGGACGTGAACCGTATGTGCAGTTGACGGACTTTGAGCGAGGGCGTATAGTGGGCATGCGGGAGGCCGGGTGGACGTACCGCCGAATTGCTCAACACGTGGGGCGTGAGGTCTCCACAGTACATCGATGTTGTCGCCAGTGGTCGGCGGAAGGTGCACGTGCCCGTCGACCTGGGACCGGACCGCAGCGACGCACGGATGCACGCCAAAACCGTAGGATCCTACGCAGTGCCGTAGGGGACCGCACCGCCACTTCCCAGCAAATTAGGGACACTGTTGCTCCTGGGGTATCGGCGAGGACCATTCGCAACCGTCTCCATGAAGCTGGGCTACGGTCCCGCACACCGTTAGGCCGTCTTCCGCTCACGCCCCAACATCGTGCAGCCCGCCTCCAGTGGTGTCGCGACAGGCGTGAATGGAGGGACGAATGGAGACGTGTCGTCTTCGGCGATGAGAGTCGCTTCTGCCTTGGTGCCAATGATGGTCGTATGCGTGTTTGGCGCCGTGCAGGTGAGCGCCACAATCAGGACTGCATACGACCGAGGCACACAGAGCCAACACCCGGCATCATGGTGTGGGGAGCGATCTCCTACACTGGCCGTACACCACTGGTGATCGGCGAGGGGACACTGAATAGTACACGGTACATCCAAACCGTCATCGAACCCATCGTTCTACCATTCCTAGACCGGCAAGGGAACTTGCTGTTCCAACAGGACTATGCACGTCCGCATGTATCCCGTGCCACCCAACGTGCTCTAGAAGGTGTAAGTCAACTACCCTGGCCAGCAAGATCTCCGGATCTGTCCCCCATTGAGCATGTTTGGGACTGGATGTAGCGTCGTCTCACGCGGTCTGCACGTCCAGCACGAACGCTGGTCCAACTAAGGCGCCAGGGGGAAATGGCATGGCAAGCCGTTCCACAGGACTACATCCAGCATCTCTACGATCGTCTCCATGGGAGAATAGCAGCCTGCATTGCTGCGAAAGGTGGATATACACTGTACTAGTGGCGACATTGTGCATGCTCTGTTGCCTGTGTCTATGTGCCTGTGGTTCTGTCAGTGTGATCATGTGATGTATCTGACCCCAGGAATGTGTCAATAAAGTTTCCCCTTCCTGGGACAATGAATTCACGGTGTTCTTATTTCAATTTCCAGGAGTGTACATATATAGTTTTCGCTATCTCGCAATTAGAGTCACCTGCCAGGATCTCCTACTTTATTAACTTTATCTTTTACACTGTCAAATGCTTCACCACAATCGACGGTGTCTGGATTTATGACTCTGACCAGCGAGCACAGACTGCTTAAGAATGACGTCGTAATGCGTTCAACGGTGAGTCATAGTTCTACGCTACCCCACATGACCATCTACAGCGGGCACATTTGCGACCTAGGGACAGATCCCTTCAATCCAAAGCTATTGAGAGTTACAGCGGAGTTACTCGTGGAGGCAAGGTGCGGAGAGCCATTCACTTTGATATCAAGACCCCGTGATATGGAATAAGGGAATTCTGACAGGACTATGGTATGTTACAGACATCCAGCGTCATTTTTCACATCTCATGCTACAGTAATGTGGTGCTGTATCACACGGGACAGTGTTCGTCCACAAACGGCATGAGTCTGTAGGGACTGCCAGATATCGATGTACTGCTGTGGCTTGGAAGATCACCGTATCTGTCCCCGACAAAACGTATGTGGCCACACCTTCGATGTGAGCTCTGTCCCATTGCCAAAATCCAGCATTCGAACGGACAGTTGCGACAGCAGTAGCCCAGCCTGCATCAATAGAGGATAAAAAGGCATTATGACACCCATCTCAATATAATCCACGTATGCATCCTACCAAGAGGCCCGCAACGTCATAATGACGTGTGGGATGATGCTACCAAGTTCTTTATAAGACGAAATAGATTTTATAACCACTGCAGAAACACCCACATACCCCCTCAACCCGTCAAGTTTCGTTTCGTTTCCTCATTACCTTCTGAGTGTTAAACATTTTCGTCAGGCAAGGGCCTTGTAAACTAAAGGTTGCCACTGTGACTTTCTCTCTGGTAAAAAGTAATCTCAGGAACCACCGTAGAGATTTCCATACAATTTTCACTTATACATTGACCGAAAAATGTCACAGCAGCAAGAAGGAGTTGTGCGACATTAACGAAAGTTGACAGGCGTGATAACACATCTGATGCGAAGTCTACTGAAATATCTTGCCAGTCGCATAAGAGAGGCCGCTATTAGCGGCACTAAGAAGATGCAAGTCAAGTTTTTCTTTAAATACACACTGTAAAGGTCGTGAGTGTTGGTTACCTTCGAGACTGGATGTGGTGAGTTGATCTTAGTCAAGAATGTCTTTAGGCGATAATAATAATAATAATGTCGTTTGACGAGGGCCTCCCGTCGGGTAGATCGGTCGCCTGGTGCAAGTCTTTCGATTTGACGCCACTTCGGTGACTTGCGCGTCGATGGGAATGAAATGATGATGATTAGGACAACACAGCACCCAGTCCCTGAGCGGAGAGAATCTCTGACCCAGCCCGAAATCGAACACAGGCCCTTAGGATTGACAATCTGTCGCGCTCACCATTCAGCTACCGGGGGCGAACCTTTAGGACGATGGAAGACGCCGTTACCCACACCAGGCAGTTTAGACAAAGTCGTATAGTAGGGCTATGAGAAACTGGAATTTTCTTCTGCGTTACTGTAGAAAGACTTGGCAGAAATGTAGCCACTGTACATGATTGCAGGCAACGGTCGTCACGAGAATGCATGGACGCCAGAAGACGACTCCAGACGGCCACGTGGCACTACCAGGAGGGAAGACCATTACGATTGGTGTATGCCTTTCAGGCATAGTATTGCATCTTGAGCAGCAATCCGAGCAGCAGTCGGCATCACAGTGAAACAACGAACTGTTTCGAATCGGTTACTTCAAGGACAGCTGCGAGCTACACATCCTGTAGCGTGCATTCCACAGACCTCAAACCACCACCATCTGCGACTTCAGTGACGCCAAACGAGAGCTCATTCGAGGGCAAGGTGGAGGGTTGTTGTGTTTTCTGATGAAAGCTGGTTTTATCTCCGTGTCAATCATTAGTTGGTTAGAAGCTGGCCAGTTGACGGCCTGGAATCGTTGTCTGGGGCGCGATTTAGTATGGCTATCCCACGCACCGTGACTGCAAAATCCAAGTCAGTCTGGTCGTTTCACCTGTTGTGCTGCCTTTCATGAACAGCATTCCAGAAGATGTTTTCCAACAGGATAACGCTTGTCCGCACACAGCTCCTGTAACTCAACATGCCTTTGAAAGTGTCGTGATGTTGCCTTGACATGATCGAGTAACAAGTCTCCCGTAGGGCAGATATGAGACATCATCAGATGACAACTCAAGTGTCATCCACGTACAACTTCAATCGTCTCTGTATTGACTGACATCGGGCACCTGCATAATACAATGCAACCACGTTTACATTCTTACGTTCAACATTCTGGTGACTACACCGGTTATTGTGTAACAGCATTTCACATTTGCAGTAGCTTGTCTTGAGCTTACATTAACCTGTGATCCTGTACTGTTAATCACTGAAATATGTTACCTAAACAAATGTATTCCCGAAATTTAGTTACTCTATATTAATTACTTTCCGATGTTGTGATTTTTTTCTACACTACTGGCTATTAAAATTGCTACACCAAGAAGAAATGCAGATGATAAACGGGTATTCATTGGACAAATACATTACACCTGAACTGTCATGTGATTACATTTTCATGCAATTTGGGTGCATACATCCTGAGAAATCAGTACCCAGAACAATCACCTCTGGCCGTAATAACGGCCTTGATACGCCTGGGCATTGAGTCAAACACAGCTTGGATGGCGTGTACAGGTACAGCTGCCCATGCAGCCTCAACACAATACCACCGTTCATCAAGAGTAGTGACTGGCGTATTGTGACGAGCCACTTCCTCGGCCACCGTTGAGCAGACGTTTTCAATTGGTGATAGATCTGGAGAACGTGCTGGCCAGGGCAGCATTCGAACATTTTCTGTATCCAGAAAGACCCGTACAGGAGTTGCATTATCCTGCTGAAATGTAGGGTTTCGAAGTATCGTATGAAGGGTAGAGCCACGGGTCGTAACACATATGAAATGTAACGTACACTGTTCAAAGTGCCGTCAGTGCGAACAAGAGGTGATCGAGACGTGTAGCCGATGGCACCCCATACCATGACGCTGTGTGATAAACCAGTATGGCCATGACGAATACACGCTTCGAATGTGCGTACACAGCGATGACACCAAACACGGATGCGACCATCATGATGCTGTAAACAGAACCTGGATTCATCCGAAAAAATGACGTTTTGCCATTCGTGCACCCATGTTCGTCGTTGAGTACACCATCGCAGGTGCTCCAGTCTGTGATGCAGCGTCAAGGGTAACCGCAGCCACGGTCTCTGAGCTGATAGTCCATGCTGCTGCAAACGTCGTCGAAGTGTTGGTTGTTGTCTTGCCAAAGTCCCCACGTGTTGACTCAGGGATCGAGACGTCTCTGCACGATCTGTTACAGCCATGCGGATAAGGTGCCTGTCATCTCGATTGCTAGTGATACGAGGCCGTTGGGATCCAGCACGGCATTCCTTATTACCCTCCTGAACCCACCGATGCCATATTCTGCTAAAAGTCATTGGATCTCGACCAACGCCAGCAGCAATGCCACGATACAGTAAATCGCAATCGCGATATGCTACAATCCGACCTTTATCAAAGTGGGAAACGTGATGGTACGCATTTCTCCTCCTTACACGAGGCATCACAACAACGTTTCACCAGGCAACGCCGGTCAACTGCTGTTTTTGTGTGAGAAATCAGTTGGAAACTTTCCTCATGTAAGCACGTTGTAGGTGTCGCCACCGGCGCCAACCTTGTGTGAATGCTCTGAAAACCTAATCATTTGCATATCACAGCATGTTCTTCCTGTGGAGTAAATTTCCCGTCTGTAGCACGTCGTCTTCGTGGTGTAGCAATTTTAATGTTCAGTGGTGTGACAGTAGATAGAGGGATTAATGTAGCAAGTTTAGGTGAGTAATAGATTGCCTTTACGCCTGACATTCCTCCAGCCACAGATATTATGTGCTACCTGTGTGAGGCTGGGATGGGCTGATATTTAAATAATGTTTTGTTATTAGTTCGTATAAATTTTTCCCAGCCAAATAATTCTGAGTCTCTAATTTCATTTTCCACTTGCCACTGAAGTTTCTTGTCAATCTACTGTGTTGCAGATGTATGAGACAACATGAACACTTTTCATTTCGCGAGCTCAATCTTTGGCGGGTCGCTCAGCCCCAGGCATAATTTTGCACGTCGCCCGCAGCGCGGCAGTTTCAGCGTGATAGCGCAGGCTACCCCTGTAACAGGGCGGATAGCGCGTTCACCTGCTGGGTCTGACCCGCTGGCTGCGCTATTACGGCTCGCAGGCCGGACGGCGCGGCGCTGCGCGTAATGAGTTTAGCTGCTGCCGCTGCCGCCGCCACCACCAGCGCCACCCACACCCGGGCCCCAAACCTCGGCACGGGCACCGGCGCCTGTGATTGCGGCGCTGAAGCTCGCCGCCGCCCACCCACACACTCTCCAGCGGAGCTTTCCCCCATCACTACATGTACCCAGCGTTGCTACGTTTAAACCAACGGGTGCAGGGTGCCAATATTGCCATCCTGTTAGCAGGACTTCAAAAGGCTAATTTATATTTTAAAAGCGAGCTACTGTAGGATGTAAATCTCTTGTCCACTTTCTTTCTCAGCTACCTGCTGCAGTGTAATCTTCAGCTTCAGTACATTGTTCATTAGAAACTACAGGTCAGTTCATCGTCCATTCAAATGTGTTGACACAGCTGACATATTGCTCTGACTGAATTCACGATGAAGGAACTGTAATGGCAAGTGCAAAATTCGCCTTTTCCTCATTCTTGTATACGGTGTAAACTGAGGTGACAAAACCCATTGGACAGCAAGATGCACATATACAGATGGCAGTAGTATGCTGTGCAAAAGGTACAAAAGGGCCATGTGCTTAAAATGTTGTCATTTGTCGGGTGATTCATGTAAAAACGGGTCCGAAATGATTACGACCGCAAGACGGGAATTCACAGAGTTTGAACGCGAAATGGTAGTTGGATCTAGACGCATGGGACAATACATTACGGAAATTGTTAGAGACTTAAACATTCCTGCATCCACAGTGTCGAGAGTGTGCCAAGGAATACGAAATTACAGGCATTACCTCTATCATGGACAACGCAGTCGCCGATGGCCGTCACTTTATGACCGACAGCAGCGGTGTTCACGTAGAGTTGTCAGTGTTAAAGGACAAGCAGTTCGGCAGAAATCAATGTGGTGCGTACGACCAACTTCTCCGTTAGGACAGTAGGGCAAAAGTTTGGTGTTAATGCAGACGATGGACGCGAGTACCTTCCTGACAACACGACATCGCTTGTAGTGCGGCCGCGCGGGGTAGCCGCGCCGTCTCAGGCACCTTGCCACGGTTCGCGCGGCTCCCCCGGTCGGAACTTCGAGTCCTCCCTTGGCTGTGTGTTGTCCTCAGCTTAAGTTAAAGTTAGATTAAGTAGTGTGTAAGCCTAGTGACCGATGACCTCAGCAGTTTGGTTCTACAGGAGCTTACCACAAATTTAAAAAAAAAAAAAAAAAAATCCTGCAGTGCCTCTCCTGGGCTCGTGATCTACTGGTTGGATCGCAGACGAGTGGAAAACAGTGGTCTGGTCAGATGAGTCCCGAATTCAGTTGGTAATAGTCATTGGAGGGGAGGAGGTGGAGATTAATGTTTAACGTCCCGTCGACAACGAGGTCATTAGAGACGGAGCGCAAGCTCGGGTGAGGGAAGGCTGGGAAGGAAATCGGCCATGCCCTTTCAAAGGAACCATCCCGGCATTTGCCTGAAGCGATTTAGGGAAATCACGGAAAACCTAAATCAGGATGGCCGGAGACGGGATTGAACCGTCGTCCTCCCGAATGCGAGTCCAGTGTGCTAACCACTGCGCCACATCGCTCGGTGCCCCGTTGGAGGGGTTCGAGTGTTACGCAGACCCCACGAAGCCATCGACTCAAGTTGTCAACGATATTAGGAGATATCCCATGACTTATCATCTCAGTGTGTTTGAGAACGTCCATCACACAGGAGAGGGATGTGAAACGTGTTAGTTAATACACTGTCTAATCAAAGCTGTCCGAGCATATACAGCGCGCGTTAACTTGGGGTGAGGCCACCCTTCAACATTATGAAACTTTCAGTGAGGTATCTCAATGACAGAAGACCTGCTGAAAATTTTACCCCAAGGGCAGAAACGAGAAATTTTTGGGACCTTGAACGAAGTTGACGTTCTAACGTATCCCAAAGATATTCAGTTAGCGGAGATCGGAATCTTGGTAGGCCAGCCCATTTCAGGACTGTAGCTGCCTACAAACAATAGCTTAAAAGATGCCTCTTAGTAAAATACTTCACTTTCATTCTGACACAAACAATTTCTCCCAGTTATTCTTCACCTGTATGCAGTACAAAGTGCGTTTTTTAAGCACAATATTACTCTCATCTCCTAACAACGAAAAATACCTCTATACTGTACACCATGTTCTCTGTAATCGCTGTTGGCACTACACTTGACGACAGGTAACGTTCTCTAGGTTTTTGCCAAACCCTTCCACCCGACTGCCACACGGTGTATCACGATTCATAATTTCGAATCACTTATTTCCAGATATCCCCTGTCCATCGGCGTCTTTCTTTACACAGCCTCAAATGTCACTTCACACTAACAAAAACATAGGATTTTGAGGAGCTACTCGAACGATGTAAGCGATTGTTTCTAAATCCCTAGGCACAATCATTATGCTAGCTGCATTTCTGATGGCATATGCAACTCACAAGTGAATTCCTTCGTTGTTTTCATGCTGAAGACGCTAGTTTATGAACTCTGTAAACACAACCAACCTAGTTGATTAATACTAATCAGGTTTCCATAAGTTTCGCAGCACAACATCTGCCTCAATAAGGATAACAAGTGACCAAAAGGTTGCCATGGGTGCACAAGAATCCACTGTCATGTGCTTCTTAGACATCAGCAAAGAATTTGAGGCTACTGGTTTCGACATTTTACACGCCAAATCTTACAATCTAAATTTGCAGTGCAAAGGCTTAGCACGTGTCTGACGTCGCGACAGCGTCATGTTCAGCACCTTAAGGTCACAATAGACGCTGGCAGATCGGACGTCCCCCCAGGATTCGGCATTAGGTCTTATACTCTTTCCACTGTTCATATATGTTACAAGACTTTTCCTACTGCAGATAAAACACGTACGGTAATGACGTCAGTTATATCTAACAAATAAACATGAAGACAGTTATCAACAATATCAATACTGAAGAGTATTAACTATGAAAAGGGGTGCTGCATGCAGGGTTAAAGAACTCAAACCATCGAAAAACCAAGTAGCGCTGGTTGTTCATTTTAGGCTCATGGGCCCGAATTAAACGGAATCCGCACCACCTTGAAACTAAATGGAACAAGTATCAAATTATCTCCTCCAGAAAAATAGTCTAGGAGTAATAACAGATGAAAAACTAAATTACGCTGAGCATGTAAGTGCAACGTGCTAAATGGCATTAGCATACTCCCATGCCCTACAAAAATATAAAAAGCTCTTTTTTCCTGGCGTGAAAAGAAACATTTACAAGCATACTTCCAATAATTGATTACAGCAATTTCATCCTGCAACCCCCTTTTTGTCAGAAAAGCTCACGGAGCATGGAACCGGCTATGAATGCCTGTGTTCTCTGTACCTGTGATGCTCGACTCTTCGATCATATTTCACCACAATATGCATAGCTATCGTGGTTGCCTGCGGACAGGAGCAGATATTACCATACCCTTTGCCTTTTCTATTGTCTTTTAACAAACACATGTCTTATCTGTTCTCGACCTTAACGCTCTTATCTGAACAACATGAGAGAGAGACAAATTCTCACCAGATCAAAGTCCTTTCAGTCTAACTACATCGTTCTTCCACTTTGGCGAAGTTCTTCTCAGTAGCAACAACTTGATATTCTAATAACTTCCCCATTATATTAGAGAAATGAATAAGGTCTCCAGCTTCAGATGATAGGTAATGACTTATGTCCAAAGTAACAATAAGAATTACCTTTCTCCCTGCATTCACTCGTACCCTGGTACGTCCTTCGTTCCAAGCAGAACTTCCTCGTTTCCCGGTGATCTTAGTTCATGCAGTCCTTAAAAACCATTACAATTGCCCTGTATGGACTCGCTGTCCCTGTAGAACTTTCCAAGCAGATCTTCCTTGTTTCCCACTGTTCCTCGCTGGTGCTGTCTCCTTAAATTTCCTTTACCCAGTGGTCGATACATCAGAAAAGGTCTGTTTTTATACCTACCAATTCTTTTAAAATCGGTCGCAGATATTATTTTTAATATTTTCACTTTTATTCGCATTATTAGTACTATTATCAGTAGTAATGGCAGCAGCTGCAGTAGTGCAAGAACTGCCAATTTTAACTTAATACATAATCAGTATCTTTTACTCACATTGCCACGTCTGATAAAATCATTTTAATGCTATTTGGCATATTAAAATTAATGTTTATCATGTAATTGTAACGTAAAGAAAGGTAACAAATGTGTGAAACCATGGTGCCGTGGAAGACAGGGCCTGATGGACCTAGTCAGATGACGTTAAATAAATAAAGTAAGTAGATCACACAGATTTGCTAAATAGCGGTATGTTTATTCCTTTGGTTCCCCTAGTGTTCCTAATAATCTCAGGTCTTCCATTGAAATAACTTCGGATGATTTAGCAGGCCAGTAGGTGAGAGATTGGTGTTAGTGTTCGTCAAACAAGGATAGACTGCTTGCAGATGTGAACATGGCTTTTGTAATCTAGGATCATAGTATAACACTACCGTCTGCTACTGCTATACCATAACCTCGAAACTGGAGGCAGTTGGCAAAACAGAATTATTTTTTTAGAGTAATTATGATATAACGCAACAGAGCTGTGTTACCATCTGAGAGGAATTTTATTATGTTGACCGTATTGTACCTAACGGAAGTGGCTTATCGGAAGTGAAAGTCAGAATTACGTAAATATTTGAACAGTATGAACTAAATTTTGCCTATCTGCACTGTTCAACTGATAAAGAAAACGGTCGCCAGCCTAACTAGGCAAGAGAATGGTTAACATTCTCGTTCAAGAAAATAGTTATTAGTAACTATAACGGACAAACACAACCTAGACTAGGCCTCACGCGAGTGCAATGAACTCTGACACATACATATGTTTTAAGATTGAAGCTAACAACTGGAGCAGCACAAACTATTTGCAAAATAATAAGAGATACCGAAACACCCAATTACTTTCAGGCTTTAAAGAAATTATGGTTTTTATAATTAGTGGTCTTCCCATTACTTGTTACCCAGCATTAATACAATAGACAAACTGTGGATCCTGTTATATTATTAATATGCACTTCCTATACACAAGAGAGACATACACTTAACAAACATGAGTATATAACGTTTCACAACTGTAGTTTTACACTTTTACTACAGCGAAACACAATGAGGATAAAATTGCAAGAAACTGACTCACCTTTTTGAATTTACCACAGATATCAAGGTGATCTTTAGCTAAGCAAAACTTTAGAAGCCTCAGTCTTAAGAACTTTTAATTTTGCAGTTGGCAACAGCACTTTAATAAGCAGTTTTAATAGGAAAATTATTTTCAGCAAACAACATTTACTTTAACTCACTCTCTTGCCACATTAACTTTAACTTCCTTTTTGCTAAGTTCAAGAGGCATTAATTAGCATAACATTGGTCATAAAATTTCTTTCAGTAGGGACTCTCGGTAATTACTTTAGTTCAAACGGAAAGGAACCTGAGAGGTGTTATGATAAGGAAAAAATTAAGGTAGGTACATAAATTCAGGTATAAATTACCTTATATTTGTGCACACTAAAACATCCATTAAGCTGATCCTTCACTGTACATCATTACAGCATTCCGATGCAATGATTGCGCAATGTGGTGGCAACTGCATGTTGGTAGGTGGAATTGCCGGCAGAATTGCTGGACTCTGTCATTTCTTGGTGGCGATGATAGATACTAATTCCAGAATAGTTCCAGCTATTTATCCATCCATCCGAGGCATTGGAAAGAAGCAGAAAAGCCTCTCTCGGAACCAGCACAATATGCAATTTTTACATGGCAATGCACAGTTTGGTAGCTCGTCTCCGACTCGTAGCTCGTCTCCGACTGACTATCAGTTCCACCTTTCCTACCTAGGCCAACCACAAATTGTGCGCGCTACACAGTTCCGTTCCCGAGGGGAACCACTACACCTTTTACATACAAACTAACTAAGAACCCTAAGTGAGGATCAGCAGTTTACATAACAGTAACCAAATACATTAAATAAAACAGAACATTTGCTCATATTGACATTTATACCAAAAATTATTCACACAGAATTACAATCATATACAGTAAGTTTTGTTCCCTCCAAATGGGACAAAGCATTTAAACGACAGATATACTACATTGCATAGAATTAGACCAGGACATCAAAATTTTAACTAAGAAAGGAGTATACAATTTTATTTTATCTATTCAATCAAACATATTTACAGAAGCACAGCAATGTAACATTAAATGAAACAAAAGTAAAATAAATCAGTACAGCAGTAGAGCTATGGTGTTACAATAGAAGTGTCCTTGTCATTTACATCTACATCTACATCTATATGGATACTCTGCAAATCACATTTAAGTGCCTGGCAAAGGGTTAATCGAACCATCTTCACAATTCTCTAGTATTCCAATCTCGTATAGCGCTCGGAAAGAATGAACACCTATATCTATCCGTACGAGCTCTGATTCCCCTTATGTTATCGTGGTGATCGTTTCTCCTTATGTAGGTCGGTGTCAACAAAATATTTTCGCTTTCGGAGAAGAAAGTTGGTGATTGGAATTTCATAATAAGATTCCGTCGCAACGCAAAACGCCTTTCTTTTAATGTTTTCCAGCCCAAATCCTGTATCATTTCTGTGAAACTATCTCCCATATTTCGCGATAGTACAAAACGTGCTTCCTTTCTTTGAACTCTTTCGATGTACTCCGTCAGTCTTATCTCGTAAGAACCCCACAACGCGCAGCAGTATTCTAAAACATGGCGGACAAGCGTAGTGTAGGCAGTCTCCTTAGTAGGTCTCTTACATTTTCTACGTGTCCTGCCAATAAAACTCAGTCTTTGGTCAGCCTCCCCTACAACATTTTCTATGTGTTCCTTCCAATTCAAGTTGTTCGTAATTGTACCTAGGTATTTAGTTGAAGTTACGGCTTTTAGATTAGACTGATTTATCGTGTAACCGAAGTTTATCGAGTTCCTTTTAGCGCTCATGTGGATGACCTCACAATTGTCGTTATTTAGGGTCAACTACCACTTTTCCCACCATTCAGATATCTTTTCTAAATCGTTTTGCAGTTTGCTTTGATCTTCTGATGAGTTTATTAGTCGATAAACGACTGCGCCATCTGCAAATCACAGTTGTTAGCATATGACGCTGTCGTTCAGAGAAAGCATTGATTGTTTCTTGCATCTAACGTACATCACATACGACTAGAATCTCTTTGTATTTTCTGCCAGGTTTCGAGACAAAGTTTCGTTGTGTAAACTGTTACAAGCATCTCGCATTGAGGTCCGCGCTAAATTTCGAGCTTCTGTAAAAGACCACCAATCTTGGGGATGTTGCGTCTGTTTAAATTTTAAATGTTTGTTTCATTGTTTCTGCAACAGTGTTCTAACCCGTTTTGTGTACCAAGGAGCTTCAGCTCCGTCGTATTATAATTTATTTGGTATGAATCTCTCAATTGCTGCCGATAATTTTTGTATGAATTTAAGCCACATCTGGTCTACACTTATATTATTAACTTGGAATGAGTGGAGATAGTCTCTTAGGAAGGCGTCAACTAAATTTTTATCAGTTTTTTTGAATAGGTATGTTTTTCACTTATTTTTAGAGGATTTGGGGATTACAATATACAATCTCGCTACGACAATTCTGTGTTCACTAATCCCTGCATCGGTTTTTATGCTCGTTATTATCTCAGGATTATTTTTTGCTAAGAGATCAAATGTGTTTCTACAATCGTTTACTATTCGCGTGGGCTCATGAACTAACTGCTCGAAATAATTTTCAGAGAATGCGTTTAACACAATTTCGGATGATATTTTATGTGTACCTCCGGAATTAAAAATGTATTTACGCCAACATATCAGGATAAATTAAAGTCACCACCAACTATTGTCGTATGAGTTGAGTACGTGTTTGAGATCAAACTCAAGTTTTCTTTGAGCCCTTCAGCAACTGTATCATCTGAATTGGGAGGTCGCTAAAAGGATACAATTTTTATTTGATTCCCGTTGCCAACAATGACATCTGCACAAACTAACTCACAGTAAATATCTACTTCAATTTCGCGACACGATAAATTACTTCTGACAGCAACAAACGCGCCACCGCCAATCGAGTTTGGCCTATCCTTTCGGAAAACCGTTAGGTTCTTCGGAAATGTTTCGGCTGGGCTTATAACCGGGTTAGCAAGCTTTCAGTGCCTATAGCGATTGGAGCTCTTCTACTTCCCCAACACAGGTACGACAGTTTACAACAGTTACACTAATGGGAGTTACCGTGGTCTAGGGGTAGCGTCTTTGATTCATAATCAAAACGTCTTCGGCCCAGGTTATATCCCCGCCACTGCCTAAATTTTGACAAATAATCAGCATTGGCGGCCGAAGACTTCCGGCATAAGAAGTCGGCCTCATTCTACCAACGGCCTTGTCAAAGAGGGCAGAGGAGCGGATAGAGGTTCAGGGCACTCTCTTGTCCTAGGGGTGGGAAATTGCAACAGAAGGCGGAAGAATTAGCAATGATCAACGACATGAGGATGTAGAAGGCAATGGAAACCACTCCATTAAAGACACGTAACGTATATCCACAGGACATGTGGCCTGTAATTGAAGAAGTGTCATAAAGATCTCTCCATTGGCAAAAGATTCCGGAATAGTCCCCCATTCGGAACTCCGGGAGGGGACTGCCAAGGGTGAGGTTACCATGAGAAAAAGATTGAATAATCAACGAAAGGATAACGTTCTATGAGTCGGGGAGTGGAATGTCAGAAGCTTGAACGTGGTAGGGAAAATAGAAAATCTGAAAAGGCATATGCAAAGGCTGAATCTAGATATAGTAGGGGTCAGTGAAGTGAAGTGGAAGAAAGACAAGGATTTTTGGTCGGATGAGTATCGGGTAATATCAACAGCAGCAGAGAATGGTATAACAGGTGTAGGATTCGTTATGAATAGGAAGGTAGGGCAGAGGGTGTGTTACTGTGAACAGTTCACTGACCGGGTTGTTCTAATAGAGATAGAGAAAGAGTATGGGGATATTGAAAGGGTATTGCAGTATGTAAAGGGGGACGAAAATCTAACAGTTATGGGCGACTGGAATGCAGTTGTAGGGGAAGGAGTAGAAGAAAAGGTTACAGGAGAATATGGGCTTGGGACAAGGAATGAAAGAGGAGAAAGACTAATTGAGTTCTGTAACAAGTTTCAGCTAGTAATAGCGATTACTCTGTTCAAGAATCACAAGAGGAGGAGGTATATTTGGAAAAGGCCTGGAGATACGGGAAGATTTCAATTACATTACATCATGGTCAGACAGAGATACCGAAATCAGATACTGGATTGTAAGGCGTATTCAGGAGCAGATATAGACTCAGATCACAATATAGTTGTGATGAAGAGTAGGCTGAAGTTCAAGACATTACTCAGGAAGAATCAATACGCATAGAAGTGGGATACGGAAGTACTAAGGAGTGACGAGATACGTTTGAAGTTCTCTACCGCTATAGATACAGCAATAAGGAACAGCACAGTGGGCAGTAGAGTTGAAGAGGAATGGACTTTTCTAAAAAGGGCCATCACAGAAGTTGGGAAGGAAAACATAGGTACAAAGAAGGTACCTGCGAAGAAACCATGGCGTAACAGAAGAAATACTTCAGTTGATTCATGAAAGGAAGAAGTACAAACATGTTCCGGGAAAATCAGGAATACAGAGATACAAGTCGCTAATGATTGAAATAAATAGGAAGTGCAGGAAGCTAAGACGAAATGGCTGCAGGAAAAATGTGAAGACATCGAAAACGATATGATTGTCGGAAGGACAGACTCAGCATACAGGAAAGTCAAATCAACCTTTGGTGACATTAAAAGCAACGGTGGTAACATTAAGAGTGCAACGGGAATTCCACTGTTAAATGCAGAGGAGAGAGCATATAATTGGAAAGAATACATTGAACACCTCTATGCGGGTGAAGATTTGTCTGGTGTGATAGAAGAAGAAACAGGAGTCGATTTAAAAGAGATAGGGGATCCAGTATTAGAATGAGAATTTAAAAGAGCTTTGGAGGACTTACCGTCAAATAAGGCAGAAGGGATAGATAACATTCCATCAGAATTTTTAAAATCATTGGGGGAAGTGGCAACAAAACGACTGTTCACGTTGGTGTGTAGAATATATGAGTCTGGCGATATACCATCTGACTTTCGGAAAAGCATCATCCTCACAATTCCGAAGACGGCATGTGCTCACAAGTGCGAGAATTATCACACAATCAGCTTAACAGCTCATGCATCGAAGCTGCTTACAAGAATAATATACAGAAGAATCGAAAAGAAAATTGAGAATGCGCTAGGTGACGATCGGTTTGGTTTTAGGATAAGTAAAGGGGCGGGAGAGGCAATTCTGACGTTACGGCTAGTAATGGAAGCAAGGCTAAAGAAAAATCAAGACGCTTTAATAGGATTTGTCGACCTGGAAAAAGTGTTCGACAATATAAAATGGTGCAAGCTGTTCGAGATTCTGAAAAAATGTAGGGGTAAGCTATAGGGAGAGACGAGTCATATACAATATGTACAACAACCAAGAGGGAATAATAAGAGTGGACAATCAAGAACGAGGTATTCGTATTAAGAAGGGTGTAAGACAAGGCTGTAGCCTTTCGCCCCTACCCTTCAATCTGTACATCGAAGAAGCAATGATGGAAATAAAAGAAAGATTCAGTAGTGGAATTAAAATACACGGTGAAAGGATACTAATGATACGATTCGCTGATGACATTGCTATCCTGAGTGAAAGTGAAGAAGAATTAAATGATCTGCTGAACGGAATGAACGGCCTAATGAGTACACAGTATGGTTTGAGAGTAAATCGGAGAAAGACGAAGGTAATGAGAAGTAGTAGAAATGAGAACAGCGAGAAACTTAACATCAGGATTGATGGTCACGAAGTCATTGAAGTTAAGGAATTCTGCTACCTAGGCAGTAAACTAACCAATGACGGACGGAGCAAGGAGGACATCAAAAGCATTCTCACTGTGGCAAAATAGGCATTTCTGGCCAAGAGAAGTCTACTAATATCAAATACCGGCCTTAATTTGAGGAAGAAATTTCTGAGAATGTACGTCTGGAGTACAGCATTGTATGGTAGTGTAACATGGACTGTGGGAAAACCGGAACAGAAGAGAATCGAAGCATTTGAGATGTGGTGCTATAGACGAATGTTGAAAATTAGGTGGACTGATAATGTATAGAATGAGGAGGTTCTACGCAGAATCGGAGAGGAAAGGAATATGTGGAAAACACTGATAAGGAGAAGGGACAGGATGATAGAGCATCTGCTACGACATGAGGGAATGACTTCCATGGTACGAGAGGGAACTGTGGAGGGGCAAAAACTGTAGAGGTAGACAGAGATTGGAATACGCCAAGCAAATAATTGAGGACGTAGGTTGCAAGTGCTACTCTGAGATGAAGAGGTTAGCACAGGAAAGGAATTCGTGGCGGGCCGCATCAAACCAGTCAGTAGACTGATGACCAAAAAAAAAAAAAAATACCAATCGTTCCTGTATCTACGTTCTCCTGTGTTCAGCCTGCACACTTTATGACTGAAGCCCTTCTGGTGTTTTCCCGAGTCCCTCTAACGGAAAAATCCACCCAGTCCAGACCACACAGCCCCTGCTACCCGTGTAGTCGCCTCCTGCGTATAGTAGACACCTGGCCTATTCAGCAGAACCTTAAACCCAACCACCCTTCTGCTCAAGTCGAGGAGTCCGCAGCCTACACGGTCGCAGAACCGCCTGAGCCACTGATTTAGACCCTCCACTCGGCTCTGTACCAGAGGTCCGCAATCAGTCCTGTCGACTATGTTGCAGATGGTCAGTTTGCTTTCATCTTGCAAGTAAGACTGGCAGCCTCTACCACCTGTGTTAGCCGCTCGAAACCAGAGAGAATCTCTTCTGATCCAAAGTGACACACAACATTAGTACCGACGTGAGCAACACCTTGCAGTTGGCTGCACCCTGTGCTCTTCATGGCATCCGGGAAGACTGTTTCCACATCTGGAATGACTCCACCCGGTATGCACATGGAGTGCACATTGGTTTTCTTATCCTCCTTGTCACCCTAGGCCCTAAGGGGTCCCATAACGCTTAACGTTAGAGCTCCCAACTACCAATAATCCTGCCCTCTGCGATTGCCCCGATCTTGCAGGCTGAGAGGTTTCCTCTGAAACAGGTCAGGCGACAGCATCTGACAGCGACAGTGTCAGCCACAAACAGCACCTGGAACCTGTTTGTCAGACAAACCGGGGAGGCCTTACGTGCAGCCGCCTAGAAAGTCTTTCGCCACCTGCTTCACCCCGAAGTGACCTCCCACTTGACCACAGGTGAAGGGTCAGCCTCAGAGCTAGCAATAACTGGGTTGGCCACCAATGAGGACCGATCGAATTACTGTGACGTGCTGGACGTCCGTTGGATCCCCACGGCCGGCCCACAACAATGGTGCCCATCCACAGCAGCCTCAAGTTGTGTAACAGAAGCCATCACATCCTGAAGCTGAGAACGAAGTGTCACCAACTCGGCTTGCATCCGCTCATCATGAAGATATAGAAGGAGGGGCAACACTTCGTCAGTGGCAATGTTGAAATAAACATCGTTATTCATGTTCGGAGTTACCAGAACTCACAGTAGAAAGAACACCCCCAAATCACAACATGATCACCTGTAACTTTCGTTCACTTCACGAATGTCACTAACAACAGCAAAAACATTACACACATCGTTGATAAAACCCGCTATACAAGAAGTGTCACCTTGACTCTATGTTCACATTTTCGAATTTCTACTTCTTTCGCAATAGGGCTGACATGACACATCTTATCGCCTTCCCATCCAGAACCACAATCGGAAGCAGAGTGGTTGGTCAGAAGTTTCAAGGCAAACTAAGGAAAATTAATACGATGGAGACATCTGGAAATCCCATGATAATTACTTTACACAGGAAGGAAAGGTAAGGAAGCGTGAGAGGCAACCCAAAGTAGTAACGTCATTCGTCGTTTGATTACATTTATTCAAATAACAACAAAATATATTAAAGACAGAGGTGATCAAACGCCCTCTTAAAAAACAACAGCAGAATGGGAAATCTGTCAAAAATATATAACAGAGACATACACACAATAATGAACAGTAGCACTTCACATTAAGGAAACGGCAAAAATTAGGCAATGGGGCCTATTCCCACATTCAATCTGCACTCGACCAAGTTATGCTGCTAATCTTAGACACTCGTACGGTTTAAAGTATAATCAGTAATTTTTTTAAGGTAATAAGTTATTTCATAGTAGCATTAACAGTTCCTTACAACAAGAAAAGAAGCGAATTAGTGTTAAAGCAGATTATTCCCCAATCCCAATCTTTTCTTCTCAATTTTGTTTAGTAAATTACACTGAAGTGCCTGTAGAGAATACAAGGCGGCAGCTCAGGTTAAAACCAGTTACAAGAAACATGCCAATCCCACACGGCACGGTACAAGTTAACAAACGACAAGGCGGGGACTAATATCAACAGATCCCTGCACCCGTGAAGCGTAGAAAAAGCAGCTGCAAGCTAAGGAAAAGTAGTGCTATTGTCAAAAGGCACTGAATAAGTTAAGGCCAAAGAAGTGGTTGTACAGTAGCAGCTTATCTATAAGTCTCATAACAAATATCTCTGTTCAAGAAAATAGAAAATGAGAATTAAAGGTAGTAAACTCGGTAGTCACAGTTATAATCAAAGGCTCAGTGACAAACACAGCCGACAAACGTCATGCACCAAGCCGTTTGTCGGTGTATATTACAATAAAGCAAGAAGGGAGGAGCTCACCTCTACAGAACTGGAATTACACAGATTCTCACACCCATTAACTGCTTACGTACCACTTTAAGCAAGTAAACCTGTAGCACAATTTGCATATGTATTAGATATAGAGGGTTTTAATCCATTCCCCCACAAATAAAAATATCAAAAGGGAACTGCTAAAATAGCCAGCACCAGAAACCATAAAAAGTAAATTTAATTGGCTTTAGACTGAAGCGTTTGTATGGCTAATGAAACATTTCATCACAAATTCACGTAGCCACCCATAAGAAAACTCTGACCCAGTTACACCACAAAGCTGTTTGAATACTGAAGGACTAAACTTCAGTTACCGACACTTACTGGAAAAGTGTGGCCACCAACATTGAAATAAAATAGGGCAGACCTCAAAGTAAAAGATGCATAAAATTAGTTAAATATATGCCTTTGGCCTCTGTAACTGGAATTGACAAAATTACCACTTTCAATAAATAAAACCACCCTAGAGGGCCACAGGAAGGCACAAATGCACGATTAATAAAAATAACAATAAATAAAAAATGACGCTCAACCAGTAATCACATTAAATTCAGCCCTTTAGGAAACCAACAAGACCACGCATGTCCAGAAGCCCTCAATGAACACTGCATGAAAGGTGCAAAAGGCGATGGGAAGGTGAGTACTATCAGGGCGGCATTTAATACCTAGTCGCACGTAGCAATGAATCGGCTTGAATCGCAAGTCAACGGACGTCAAGACAAAAGGAATTCATGCAACCGCATGTCGTCTCCACAATAATTACGGCAGGCAGGTAACGATAAGGCTGTGATCGGAACGCACCGAAGAAATATAGCGGCCGCTGGAAGTCCGGGCCGCTGGTCGTCCGAGTCTGCCACACAAAGGAGTTCGCTTGCTTGTACTGGTTCGATCTCTGTTCCGCTGCCATCGCCGCCGTCTCCTCCTCCTCCTCGACGCACTACAAGAGATGTTGCTTCACGAGGAGAATCTATACACAGAGGGAAATGTGGCACCATAGACACATACGCCTACGGAAGGTACTGAAGAATCGACAAGGAGCTGTCGCCACAACTCAACCTCCTCCACTCAAGCCAAATCAACCTCCCATTGTGCAGTAAGTTGGTTAGCCACATTACTCGACTCAAATTAATTTGCTAATTTTACCAGTCGTCAGTTCACAAATGACAATATTTACAAGACCTAAGAACCGAACAATGGAATAAGGCCCCACAAATCTGGCCATTTTTTTTTCCAGTTCCCCGGGATACCTATTTCTATCGAGATTATACTTACGAACAAAAACCTTGTCCCCAACATTCCCTTGAAATCGGCGCCTGCCTTGATTGTAACTTTTCCCCTTACGGCGATGGGCTGAATCAATATTCCTTCTACCCCTATCCCAGTTACACACGATAACCTCTGTGGTATCATGCTCCAGCAAAAAGGAATTGATATTCCACAGATTAGCAAGTGGAGAATTAACAAAACATCAGAACCGTCTTAGAGGCCTCGTGTTGAGCAGAATTTAAGGAAAAATTGATCCAGGGAAGACATGTATCCCACTTGGTCTGGGATTTATTATGATAAATAATTAAAGCTGTCTGAAGATTTCTATTAATCCTTTCTGAGCAGGATTACTGTGGACAATAAAGGGTAGTGGCAATATGTTTCATAGCATTACTGAAACAACAAGTGCTTGGACTGGCTACAGAGAAAGTCGAGGGCGTTATCGCTTATAACAACCTTAGGCGGACCGAACCAAGAAAATATGTTTGTAATGACGAACAGTAATAAAAACCGTAACCCCTCTGCTGGGAAGTAGCCAGACAAATTTAGAAAAGGCGTCAACTACTACTAGCACGTAACGATTCCCTCCATTAGTACGTGGAAGGGAATCCACACGAATAGTTTATCCATTGGTCTCCGTTCTCTCTCAGTTTGTAACAACCCTTTGCGCGAGTTAGTTCTAGGTTTCCCAACCTTACACAACTCGCATTCACCCATAAGACGACGAATATCCCTATATAACGAGGGCCAGGTAAGATTACAACGGAATTTGGCCAGAATTTTATGAAGACCAAGCTGACCTCCCACCACCGAATCACGGAAGCACTGGAAGGCAGGAGGCACCAACTCTGTAAGTAAACAAATCCGAGGCTGAGATAATTTACCGGACTTTTCTCGAAAGGTAACCAGGAATAAGCTCGACTGATAACAAATGCTTCTTAATAGGTCCCAAATAAAGGTCTTGTTCTTGTTTCTCTTAAGATTTCTAGAGAATTGAGGTATCTCTGTCAAAACATTGTAAACTAGGGAAATGACCTCGTAACAGCCTCCAGTTTCACTGCTCCCCTCATCAAACATGTGACTAAGCGCATAGGAAATCAGATTGTTAGAAGCGCTATGGTGAACTAGGAAACGGAAGCCAGACATGGGAACGGCCCACCTAGCTCCACTGCCAGTCTTCCTAGGAGACGCCAAGACTCAGCTCAAGGCTTGGTTGTCAATTTATAAATCAAATTCACTGTGCTCAAGCTTAAACTTAAATTTTTCCAGAGCAAACAAGACAGCCAACGCCTCACATTCGTAAACAGAGTACTTAAGCTCAGGAGCCACTAACCTCCTAGAGGCCAAAGTAAAAGGAAGTCTTCCATCTAAGTCATCGTGCTACATAACGGCCCCGTCGCCAAGCCAAAGGGTACTAGATTAAACTCATACAGTTTCCAGTGTGTACAAAAGGTGTTAATGGGCTTAGATTCCTCACTTAAAGGAATTTGATATTAAGTCTGGTTTAGATCAAGAACAGCGGATTAATAAACACCGGCAAACCATGTCAAACAGTTATGGAGATCGGGAATAGGCACTGACTACAAAATAACTTTCTCATTAAGGGCTCTATAAACAGTAACTGACCTACAATCTCCGTCTTGTCCCTCACCCCCAGAAATATGAGTGAGGCATACAGAGAAGTAGATGGTCCAGTCTTTGAAGTATCCTCATCTCGAGCGGTGAGAGACTATATGTGGAATAGCGAACTGGGATGTCATCGGTTAGCTGACTCGTGGGCTCAGTGAGGTGAGTGACCCACGGTTTATTACTCAAAACGTCAGAAAACTGTTCAAGAAAGACGGTTAACTGTTTACCTGATCCTTTCCGAGATGACTGACCTCAAATACCGATTTGAAACAAATGATGTTATTAATGAGACTACAAGAACATAACATTGTTTTCTCGGATTCACAAAACTTGAAGAAAAGTGTTCTACTAGCCAATCAAGAACTACGCCTGTTCGCAGGATGAAATCACACTCAAGCAACAATGTGATAGACAAGTTTCTAACAACAACGACTGTGACAGGCCAAGAAAAATCACAAATAAACACATTAAAAAAAAGTGGACAGTGTGTCTAAGGCGTTCAGCCTGACCAGGTTGCCTCCAAACACGTCTCCGACGAACGTCTGCTTGAAGGCATATGCGACACTTATCGATGAAGAGAACGTAACGCCAATTTTCAGCGGTTCATTCGGTATATTGTTGGGCCCATCTGTACCGCGCTGCATAGTGTCGTGGTTGCAAAATTGGACCTCGCTGTGGACGTTGGGAGTGAAGTTTCGCACCATACAGCCTATTGCAAACAGTGAGTCGTAACACGACGTCCTGCGGCTGCGCGAAAACCAATATTCAACACGGTGGCGTTGCTGCCAGGGTTCCCCCAAGCCATAATCCTAACGTAGCTATCACCCACTGCAGTAGCAGGCCTTCGACGGCCTGAGCGAGGCATTTCTGGTGTTCATATGGATAACTAAACATTTCAGTCCAATCACAATATCACATAGCCATCCATACGAAAAGTAAGACCCAGTTATACCACAAAATTGTTTAATGCATGCTAAACGACTAAGTTTCGCCGAGCGGTTCTAGGCGCTACAGTCTGGAGCCACGCAACCGATACGGTGGCAGGTTCGAATCCTTCCTTGGGCATGGATGTGTGTGATGTTCTTAGGTTAGTTTGGTTTAAGTGGTTCTAACTTCTAGGGGACTAATGACCTGAGCAGTTAAGTCCTATAGTGCTCAGAGCCATTTGAACCATTTGACTAAGCTTCAATTAACAACACGCTTATTGGAAAGGGTGGCCACTAATATTTAAACAGAACATGACAGTCCTCAAAGTAATCGCCAACACAATAAAAAGATAAACAACTTTATTTAAATCACTGCCTTTGGCAACTGTAACTGGAATTACGGGACCAACTTACACACGCAATAAATAACATGGAAAACCACCCTAGAGGGGCGCTGATAGGCACAAAAACAAAATTCATAAAAAAATACCAAAAAATAAAGAAATGGGGCTCAGTCCGTAATCGCATTAAATTCAGCCCTTCAGAAAGCCAGAAGCTTTGGAGTACGACTACTGTGCATGAAAGGTGCAAAACATGACGGCAAGTTAAATATTGTCAGGGTACCATTAAATATCCAGTCGCACACAACAGAGAATCGTCTGAATCAGGAACCAAGGGACTTCTAGACGAATGGAATCCATACAAAGGACGCCATCTCCCCAAAAACTGCATCAGGCGAGAAACCCTAAGGCCGTGGCCAAAACAAGCACGCGAGCAGTGATAGCTCTGGTGGCTGGTCGTCCTGGCCCGCCGTACCCACCTGTTCGGCTGCCCTCGTTGTACTGGCTCCCTTTGCGCTCCGCCGCCTCCTCTATGCACTGCCAGAAATGTTGCTTGACGGGGAAAATCGATACACACAGGGAAATGTGGCGCCATAGACTGATACGACTATGGAAGGCATGGAAGAATCGATAAGGAGACGTCGCCGAGTCTCAGCCAGTATGTACTTCCTCACTTCGAATAGATACAACCCAGTTAGACAACCAGAGATGCTGCGCGACAGCAGGAACCGTATCCACTAGAATATCCTGTAGCTGACACAGGAAGCTCAGACATCATGGCTACATACTACTCTAATCTGGACTCGCACATTTGGCCATCCATCAGGGCCGTCACTGGAAGTAAAGGATGTCAGTTGCTTGATGTGACTGTCAGAGAAAAAACCTCATGCGACGTGGTAGTCCAACAACGGCACTTAAAACGAGTTACGCCACCGAAACTTTCGTTAGGCTACAAATAAACACCAGATATTGCCTTCACTCCCGGTTACGACCTCCGGCCTGCCTACGGCCAGAAATTTGACTCCGTGACTTTCAGACAACACACAATGAAACTTTTCGTCATGTACGGCTTTCTGTAGCGCCGTAGGCCAAACACACCGACCCAGAGGACTGAGTGGAGCTTACGGAAATAGAACAAGTGTTCTTATTTTTTGAAGTTCCTTTCCCTCGTGCATAATAAATGCCTGGTGCTCGATCTGCTCAAACAGACGTAATGGAGGGTTTCTTTGCAGCACTCTCCGCTCACACAATACACTAGCCCACTGGTCCCAGCTCGGACTATGCCATTACCGTCACTGTGGGCCGTTTATAGGAAAGAGAGATCTAATACTCCAATCGTGGCTTCGTTTTTCTGTTGATTTAGAGCAGTTTCTACATATTACATACTCGACCGTGAGTTAACAAGGCAGAAGTGACAGCATGGGAGAGTAATGGAGTTTGGTGGGTAGCTAAGTAGGCAGTGACGTCAGCATATTGTAGTGGGTGGTTTGGAGACGCTGGTTTGGGGATGTCTGTGGTGTAAATGTAACGATTGGGGCGAAGGCGTGGAGGACAAACCCTTGGGGCACTACTGCATTGAATGCTGAAAATTTGGGACGTGTGTTTGCATGTAACATATGTAGAACGATGGTAAAGAAAGACTTCCATAAGACACATTCTTAACTGTGAGTACTTTCAGCATTGCAGCGCGCCAGCAATCCTAAATACCGAAATAATTATGAAAAATCGGCCTCGATTGCACAAACTGCCTGATGTTTACCTAGGTTTCAACGAGGGTAACCACGCCTTCTTCAGAACAAATATAACATCTTGCCTAAATCGGCATATTCAAAGGCTAAAATCAACACCTACAGCGGCAAGACCCCATAATTTTTTTTTTATAAATACAGGATACATATGTACCAAGTCAATAATATTACTTATCTCAACTCTGTGTGTGCTGCCTCGCCCCACCTAACGTACGATCGTCACAGGCTCTCCACCGAACTGAGGCACCGGAGGCTGCTCACATGCGCGGCTATCGAAATCACTGCGCATGCGCGCGGCCAGGAAACGCTCTTCTTATGCATGGGAGCGGGATTACAAATTTAACATGGATCGGGACCTAACTGATTGCCAAAAGTTGTCGCACAAACAGCAAATGGAGAAAATGATAAAAGCGATGATGCGGGAATTAAGACATATTTAATAACATATATAATAGCAACGCACGAAAAACTTTATGCACGGATGGTAAATCAGCCACAAGCTAATATGGAGGCCCTAGAATTAGGTAGAAATTACAAGTAACTAAAAAGATAGCTATGCTAAGGACTTTATTGTTAACGGATAAATCCACACTAATAATATCTGCAGCAGAAACAACCGTAATCGCTACATCGCCGTAATACTAAGCGGCCGACTAGGCCGTAATCAGAAGACGTTAAAGATGTGTAACATACTTTGTTTGGCTCCATGATCTTATAATTACATAGAAGCCAACGAAGATACATAAATACCTCCTAAAAGGGAGCAGCAATAAGAATATACAAGTGGTGTTCTTCTTAGCTAACCGAACCCTCAACATAGTAGGAGGGAAAACGTACCAAAATGTGGGTGAGGGGGGGGGGGGGGGGGGCGTCGTTACCATCAGTGAACAATCCACATCGTGGGCGTGTATCAACCAACTTCCAAGTCACCAACTTAATTGACAGAATTAAAGAAGGGACGGAAACCTTCAAAGAAATTTCTGTTTTTTAATTGGAGCTGATCGTTAAGGAAATTGTCTTTGGCATACTGCAGGTGTTTAAAAATCTGCATTTCCTCTAAGATGTCCGATTTTGAACCCTTAACTTCAGCATGAAGCAACTCGATATCAGACGGAGGACTCGGCGCATGAGCCATTTGTATAAAGTGTTCTGCTAAGCGGAAACCCTCGTGTTGATTTTAGCCTTGGATTATGCCTATTTAGACAAGCCGTTTTATATTTGTTCTGAAGAAGGTGTCGTTACCCACGCTGACACCTAGGTAAACACCAGGGAGTTTGTTCAATCGAGCAGGATTTTTCATAATTATTTAACTATGAGTGTTTAGATTTTAACCATTCAGAGCAGTCCGAATGCCAATCCCAGTTAAAGATGTTTAGCATTAACGTTTATTAAATTGATGGGAGATCAAGTGGGTAAGATAAAGAAGTTGACCGTCTATGGAGGATTTGGGACGAAAGTAACATGGGTTATTTAGGGAAATGTATGTTTCGCAGTTTCTGTCCAATTATCAGTGTTCTGAACAGCCGGAACTAATGTGTTCTGTCACGCAACTTACTTACCTGACTGATTATACCAATTTTCGTTTTTCGTTTCGTTAACTCTGAATTGGCGACGTGCCCAGATGAGCAAACCTTGTTGCGTTGTCTCACTGTGGTCTTCCATGTAATTAGAAATCCTGCTAACCCCCCCCCCCCCCCCCCCCCCAAATCAAGTACTCCAAAATGTTAGCCTCAGCTAATATCATTCCGGTTGAATTTTTAGACAGCTTTACCCTCTGTTAATTTTCTAGCAATATTTCATTCAGAGGAGAAAACCACACTGACAACTTAACAGACTGATTACCGGGTGTCTTTCTTGACGGAGTTTACCATGGCCTAGAGCAGCTCGAATTTAAGAATTGTGGGGGACATTGTATTTTGGGTCAAAAAGATGCTAGAAGAAGCACTGCAGAGAGGACGAAGCAGACCGAAAAGAAGCGCATTGGAAGGCTATGAAATCCGAAGCAGCTAGTATATAACCAGAGGCACAAATGAAAGACTCTCAGGAGAGGAAAGGATGGCTGAAGCAGATAGAAAAGCAGCCAAGGCAGATAGTAATATGCTGTAATAGGACAAAAAAGCAGTTTAGGGAATAGGTGGCAGTACTACACAGAAAATGCGAGATTCAAATGACGTTAGCTGACCAAAAACTCTGTGAATTTACGAAAATGGTAAAAAGCAGAATTACCAGGCTGAGTGCCAAAGCCGAGGCGAACTTTAAAAAAAGTAGAAGATATAATCACTTTCTCAAAAAATGCTGACTATAGAGGAAACTAACACCTGAGTGTCCCAAAAAGTGCAATCTCTGGACGAGCGAACCGCTTTTTTTCTCAGAAATTGAGCAGTTTGCCTAGGTCAGGCGACGTGTAGAGGATTAAGAGACAGAAGGACCACGAGTCATGGTGTCATTAACATCCTTAGCATAGCGTTATGGGGGCGAATAATGAGCTTCATTATTTGCGAGACTTTGCAGCCTAGTGGTTCACCTTCATCGACAAAGAATTCGGTGTTGTAAGAGAATCATGTGCAGGATCGGCATCTGTGTCAGCAGACAGGGTTTTAACAAGCCAAACTTCTCGCTGAGGAGATAACTAACTGACAGCGCAGGAGAAGCAATGCATATTAAAACGTGAATTTGGCACTTCAAGGAAATTATGCTTAGCTCCAGGCCAATTCGAAGGAACTTCATGAGTAGCCACATCAGCAGAGATGTTTTCGTTATACTTTTACGACAAAAGTAAACGTACAAATTTCGTAGAATTTGAGTCCGAAATTGTGAAGCGTACTGCTGGTACAGAACATAATATGGTGTACCTGAGCTTTACAAACACCTTACTACTGGCAATAGTGAACTTCGTGTTATTCAACATATTTCGATGATATCCTAAAATGGGCTCAACATCTTGACCACCCATACAGTAGTGGTGCTGACTCAACTGTTCATAAACAGAATGCCAGCAAAAAGTAAGAGATCCCACTTCTGTGTTTAAAAGAACGATTTGGAGTCATTGAGACAAATTTTTGGCTGATATTGTTGAGTACACACGGGAAGATAAGACAGTATATATTGCGGCGAACCGGTAATAGTGCGACAACTCACAAGAGATTGAGCACAGAAATGTCGACGAAGGAGCTAGTAGAGACAGAAACCAGTCTCAATATCAAAGGATTAATTGGTGAAATCAGAGCTCCAGATATTACTGTGATAAATCCCATATGCGACATGGTATGGAAGGTCAGCTAAATAACTAGGGCATTGGAGCAGTGTCGAAATTTGAAATCCAGCTAAAGACCATAGTCAACAACATAGCCTAAACGAATTAGCAGAAAACAGTAGCGGACAGGGGCCAAATCAACATTCTGTCCTAAAGAATGACGGGGTCAGAGATCGTCATTTGTCCGGGATGGGCAACACTGATGAAGCAGTGTGTCTCTTCATAGCTATTAAAATTGGTTTGTGTGTAGCGGTAATATTTTGTGTGATTGTTCATTTAGTAATTTTGGTTTCCGTAGTTTGTACAGTGAAGTGATTTGGAAGGAAGACTACGATTTCTCGACAGATGAGCATAGGGTAATATCAACAGCAGCAGAAAATGGTACAACTGATTAGGATTCGTTATAAATAGGAAGGTAGGGCAGAGAGTTTGTTACGGAGAACAGTTCAGTGATATGTTTGTTCCGATCAGAATGTCGTTTTTTTTTTTAAGATGTGGCTATGAAATCCTCAGCAACAGCTTTTTCACTTAACTGTTGAAGAAATGTATTTTTTTGTGTTGATCTGTAATGAAATAAGTTATCGATAGTCATCACGTTATTCTATTTTTGCACGGTTGCGTTCCTTATCATTGATTGTGATGTTCAGTCATGGGAAAGGCTTCATGACTGCATTATTATGTGCTGTTGCAGCATTGCCTGTAGTGGCAAAACTTGGTGTGTAAATCTTATAACTACTACAGAAACAGCTGGGCCACTAAGCCGGCACAAGATGAGCCTCACTCGGCAAATAGAGTGACGCGGTCTCTTCTCTTTGGGATGGCGCAGAGCAGCTACTAATCAGTGTGTTAAGCCACAAATAAGGAATGATATCTAAATTTCCAGTCTCTTAAAAGAACCCTCAATAAGACTACCGTTAAATCCTGTACTGCAAAACCAGTTAAGCAAGCAGAATAGTAATTAAAATACTAAGTTTACTCGGGCGTAATAGCATCAAATTCGCACAGTCTTTGACCTAACCTCGTAGAATGCCTTTCGGCTCAACACACATTAACTGCAAAATTTAACGACAGCATGGCTCATATAAAAGATCAAAGTTTGAATTCAGTGAGGCAAGGTTCAGATAGCACCGTCGCAACAATGCATCAACAGTCCAAAACGTAAACCAAAGTCTCATACTGCGTACCGGATCTCTCATCATTAAGTGGATGGCCGCAAACACATGTTTCAGTTTGTCGCTCTTAAGCTTACTTACGCTTACAGTCACCAACAGTGGACGAGGCTCATTCACCGTCGCGTGCCTTGTATACAATTACGCTGGCTGCGAAAAACACTCGCCTGCCCCGAAAGACTCACGGCTCGACCAGCTCAGAAGAACGCTCCGTAACCACTGTGCACCCTCTGACCGGTTACTGCTTGGAGCCAAACTTCCAACTTCCGGGGCTCTGTTGTCGGGCTCAGAAGAAGATGGCCCCACAACGGCTCAACTGACAATCGAGAGATCGAAGCAAGCCGCACGATTCAGCAAGTTAGCTTACTGCTACAACAGCAGTGAACCGTGGAGTTTATTTAAAAAAAAATATTCTTAATAATTTATATCATTTACTAGCGATTCATCAAGAACATTAACACATTAAACACACTGCGTGGAAGTGGTTGCCAGGGAGTAACTGATGAAATCATAATCAAATTGCTTTTAACAAATGGAAATTTTATTCCTAAAAGCGTTTTTTTTTAAAAAAAAAAGAAACAGAATTAAAATTATAAAGCACCATCTAAATATCGAGTTACAATTTATTGAGAGGCAGAAAGAACAAAATTTTGACTGTATGAGCTTTCGGGCTGAGAACCTTGCCGCTCCCTTTTGACACGGCCGTAGTCACGAGCGCTCACAACAAACCTCTGAAATACTACACTGGTGCAACTCTGCAACACACCAGATTACTTTAAACTAAAAGTTTTAACAATTCACTCAAGTACTTAAACTATGCTCCCCGCAGGAGGGGTGGAAATGGTACAAAACATTAAAATATTGACTTGCCACCGAAGGTGCAACTTGATTTTAACTTCTAAGAAAAGTCTTACGGTGAAAGGCTGGCAACTTTTGGCCAAACGAGTTAACATATTCTACAGTACACATATACCGCCTCTCAAGATGATAGGCAAGATCAAAACATATTTCAGGAATTGGGGCGTTACACTCCCTGCAAGAAATTCGTTAACACATCAAAATCCGACAAACATGACAGAGGCAGCTCCGAACGACAGACAGACACTAACTGCCTAACAAATGCGGACAAGTGAGAGGCGAGCAAGTTGGGTGACGAGAGACTAAGCAAGAAAACCAGTAAAATTTAACAAGAGTAAATCACACAATATACCACCAATCACGTAACTTCTGATAAACTGCGATTTCTCTAGAAGACCTGGCGCAGCACCCCCAAATCGCTCTCCCGAACCGTCCACTGCCAGCCGCTTCAACGGACGTAGGACAGCGCGCCGATCTCCTGTCTTTCCTAGTCCGCACCAACCAACCGACTGGCTGCTGCTCCGTCCGCAACTCCTGTTCCGTCGCGACTGCCCTGCTGGTGCGTCTCCCACTCGCTTCCAGACACACGACGGCGGAAATACTGGCTCGGACCCAACCATGCAGAGGAAACACGCCCACTGGCAAAACGACATCCCTGCACCAGGAAAGAACCGAGCCAGTCTCCACAAGATGGTAACTGAAGAGGCTCAGAAGCGCCTGGGCCTCTTCAGTCGGAGAACCAGTTACACGACGGCGTCGCAGCTCGCACCGGCCAGACTGATGTCGTGGGTTGACCCCTGTTGCTCTCGTGCCGACCACGAAGCCTCTACCCCTCGCTATACGGCGCGGCCCACTGGAATCACGTAGCAAGCTCACATGCATCGACGCTCAAGACGGACAAGTCATCTTGTGTCCGAATGGGCGACCGACCAACCGATCGATCCAACCGCCCATGACCATTGCCTGAGCAAGCTCGAGCAGACTGGCGGCCTAACGCGCAGACTCGGATGCAGGAACTAAGGACCGATCGGGCGACCACTCGCTGAGTTCTATTACTGGCGGACTGGAAGGACTCTCATTTATCCGGCTGTAAGGATTGATCCGAACGAAAGACATACTAACACTCCGACCGACAGACAGACACTAGCTGCCTAACAAATGCGGACTAGGGACAGACAAGCAAGCTGGGGACGAGAGACTTGACCCAGAGTGACTGACTGGCGAGCTCATCGCGCCCCTTAAATGCACGTGAACAGGCAGCCTTTCCCCTTTCCCACCAGAGGGAGACACCAAAGCTGCGATTGCCACAGCGGCGCCACCGCCAGAAACGGAGGGCGACTGCTTCACACTACGCGCTGCGGCGCGCGCTACAAAACAGCAGCCACCCAGAGTGGCCGAGCGGTTCTAGGCGCTACAGTCTGGAACCGCGCGACCTCGACGGTCGCTGGTTCAGATCCTGCCTCGGACATGGGTGTGTGTTATGTCTTTAGGTTAGTTAGGTTTAAGTAGTTCTAAGTTCTAGGGGACTGATGACCTCAGAAGTTAAGTCGCATAATGCTCAGAGCCATTTGAACCATTTTTCAAAACAGCAGTTTTTATCGCGACTCAAGTAGAACAAAAATTGACGGACTTCAAGGGCTCAGGTAAACACAAGAATCAAATCTGAGTTACGTGTTTGCTTACATTTGGTATAAAATGGGAAACGTTTGTTTAACGTCTTCTCCTGACGGCAGGACAGTGGTTTGCCGCCGAATTATCCTGATGCTACCTGATCGAGGTCGATACACATTATGTCGCTGATGTTCTCTTAGAAGTCTCTCTCATATGCAACAGAAAAAAGTATATAGTTGCAGTAGAAAGAAACGATGCCTGCGTGGTCATTCGTAGTTTATAAACGATTAAAGTTACTTGCGGACGTCGTGAAATTCTCCATATTGTCCTATATAGCATGGTGAAAACTGCACCTCGATAAACTTGGGGTGGCCTATCTTAGCTGTCTCACCCTCAGACACGGAACGATACGTTTTCGAGTGTGCATGGGAATAATCCTGGACGTCTGAGAGAAAGATCAGAAGTGGTTAGATGTCATTTGGTACACAATATGAGATCTTAGAAGGAAAGACTGATGTCACCCCCATTTGGATCTCGAACTTCTAAAGGGGTGTGTCGAAAGGTTAGAGGCAGCAATAATAGTTTCTTGGTTAGTATTTGTGTCAGATGGATTTTTGTAGAGAAATGTGTTTCATGGCGTTTGACGATGTTAATAAACTGGCGTCACTGCGTTTTTTCAACAGGTTTGCGAGAATGTAGGTTATGATCGTTACAATTACGTACTTGTTCAAACTTTGGTCAGAGTGGGTTAGAAAATCGTAAGTGGTGGGATGGTTTCGGTGGATGTAGATAATAGGAAAGGTTATTGTGAGATTGGCCGGCAAGTGTGGCTGAGAGGTTCTAGGCGCTGCAGTCTGGAACCGCGCGACCGCTACGGTCGCAGGTAAGAATCCTGCCTCGGGCATGGATGTGTATGATGTCCTTAGGTTAGGTTGGTTTAAGTAGTTCCAAGTTCTAGGGGACTGATGACTTCAGATGTTAAGTGCATAGTGTTCAGAGCCATTTGAACCATTTTATTGTGAAATGCTCAGTTGGATAATTTAGGAATGGTTGATAGACAGAAGGGGTATTTCCGAGACGGATAAAGGTTATTCTGCCGCGGATAGTATCAATGGTATAGTTTGGTTGTAAGACGTACATATATTTACAATGTTGGGGTGAGACGGATGTGTCTTTTGTGACGAGGACATGAATTTGGTGGTATCTGAGGTTATGAGTAAGAAGATGTTTATTAGAGCGGAGGCAACTCAAATGTTTGTATAAGATATTATCCACTGCGCTGTTGTCAGTCAGGAAGTTAAATGTTTTAGGGCTTCGTTTAAACAACGTTGGCGACCAGAGATGTACATCTTGTTGCGGATAAGTGATGTATGGATTGAGATGGGGAAGATGATGAGCATGTCGAGCATTATTTTCTGTAGGCGGTGAGAACTCCCAAACGGGTGGTCATTATAGGAGTAATACTATGAAACGGATTACGCCTTAAGTGGCACGAGGACAGAGGAAGTTGCTTGCTCAGAGTGGCTTGTTAACAGCGCTTTTTGGGTTGATGAGTTCAGGGGAGAGGGTAGAGGTTTGGATTTGAATCTGAAGAAGTAAGTGGGATGAGAGTGGTCGCTGATACTGCAGGTAGGTAGGGATTTAAGGATCGGTGATTGCGAGTAAGTGCATGGGTTTTGGAATTGAAGGTCACGTGCTAGTAATATCGCTTGAAGTGATGCGGTTTCACTGTTGTTCTAGATATTTGTACAAGATACTCCCTAGGGTAAATTGAGGCTCCATTTTCTACAAGTTTGTCTGTTGTGTCGTTTGATTCTGAAAATATTCCAAGTAGTGGGTGTTAAGTGAACATCTTCGCGCCCTCAGTCAACGGAGATGAGATCTTTTCTAGTAAGATACAACTTTGCGTTTTTTTCTTTGCTTTTGACACACACTGCAAATTTTGACACGAATTTCCAGTTATGTGACAGACAATATAAGTTACGGTATATGCACCACACAATTAATGAAAGCCGGCCTGGTGGCCGAGCGGTTCTAGGTGCTACAGTATGGAACCGCGCGACCGCTACGCTACGGTCGCAGGTTCGAATCTTGCCTCGGGCATGGATGTTTGTGATGTCCTCAGGTTAGTTAGGTTTAAGTAGTTCGAAGTTCTAGGGGACTGATGACCTCAGAAGTTAAGTCCCATAGTGCTCAGAGCCATTTTTGAATTCATGAAGTATTGTAATACTTATCTAATTACCACTTTTAAATAAATTAGACGTGTGTGTGGGGATTACAGTTTACACTAGATGGCCAGTAACGATATTTTGCAGATTGATGGCGAAAATTGTGGAATGTATTACTTTAAGCTCCTCTATTCATTTGGTGCTAAATGTTTCATCTTGTAATCAACAAATACACTTGGCGTGAGCACATAAATGTAGCAGGATAGGGAGGTCCCTACAGTCGAAAGTAATCACTATTATGCGGTGGCTTGCTCGCATGCAATAGCTATACATCCAAAGTCAGAGGCCTAATAGGTTTAAGTAAACTATGAACGCCGCGTGGGATTAGCTAAGCGGTCTAAGGCGCTGCAGTCATGGTCTGTGCGGCTGGTCCCGGCGGAGGTTCGAGTTCTCCCTCGGGCATGGGTGTGTATGTTTGTCCTTAGGATAATTTAGGTTAAGTCGTGTGTAAGACTGATCACCTTAGCAGTTAAGTCCCATAAGATTTCACACACATTTGAACAAACTATGAAAAAATGATGGCATCAGAGATTAGGAACGATTTACAAATGTTTATTAAACATAATTATATGTACCTTAATTTGATATTGGAAATGGTGCGTGGTAATGTAACTGAGTGTTAGCTTTTACTGATCAGTATTTGAACACTGGAATCAGTGAGTGATGACTAACATCCAATAGAATGTGAGGTATGGATCTTCCGGACGGATACCATAGACAGCTGCTGATGCTGTATTGACGTTCGGTGTTGATTCTCTCGAACTAAGTATCACAACGGACCTTTTGGTTTATTTTATTTTTTATTTTTTTGTTAAGAATCCCTACCACTGCTAGTGATCTGCGCTACTGGATGACAGTTAATGGTTTAAATGGGCCAGATTACTACCCCCTAAGACTCTCCCTGGAGGTGTGGGTCATTTGTTTTTGTACTTATGTGTGATCTTTCAGTCCCTTGTGCCTTAACGCTCTGATCAGTCGCTGACCTGCCTAATCGAAGGGTTATGGAACCCGTCACTTTGCCTGCTAAGTGAGGATCTGTTTGTCTTGTGGCCCATCAGCTTTTTCAACAGTCGTTAGACTTAATTAGCAAGTTTTACCACTGCAAACAATGCTACAACAGCACGTGATAATGCAGATATGAAGTCTTTCCCATACGTATACATCAGCAACGCTACCGTGCAAAACTAGAACAACAAAACATTAGCTCGATGTCTATCTCTAACTTGTTTCATTACAGATCAAGGCAAAGCAAAACACTGCTTCCACAGTTAAGTGCAAATCCCCATGCAGAGAATTTCATTAACCATGTCTTAAACAAACATCGTTTCCTCCAAAAACGTAAATTTTAAGAATCTTTTGTTGCTCAACAATTAGTCTGTCGATGTGACTATTTACGTTGGATAAGTGCTATGTGCAGCATGTTCAGAGAGTGTTGCATGGACATGTTCTAGCACTATTTGATGATGAACATACGGAAATCACAGAGAGGGAAAATAATTCCCAATACAAATGAAATCAAGAACGCTCAGCACTCTGTTGGCAAAAGCTGGCATCTTACGAAACCTCTAAAGACCTTCACAACATACAAGGGCATAATTCGTATTTGGCGGTAGGCCAAATATTTCGTAATATCGTCGGCATTGCGTTCTATGAACACGAAGAACATGAGATCTTCCTCATTGTGCGACATACGTAAAATCACCTCTCACATCACAATATGAACTTCTTTCAGTGTGGGAATTTTGAAACCTGCTAATACTGAAAATTAGCTTACTTGTATACTATTGATCGCTGAAGACATTTAATACGCGCATCAACCGCAGTAATTATTATTGTGACTATGAGACGTCGGTATCATTTGCTCCCATCAGCCAAAGTGGCATGTATAACATATGAAGCGCGAACATACATTCTTCCACCGCTGTAAGTATTTGGCTTCCAGAATTATTTTCCTTCCCCTTTCCCTCCCCTGATAAGAACATAGCATGTGCTGGACATCCATCATGTTCGAAGTACATCGCCATTCAGTCATGCAGTGAAACATCTTGCAGTAACATTGGTAGAACACTACGTACGAAACCAGCATACATTGCACCATTTAGATTGCCATAGATAAAAGGGGAACCAATTATCCTTCCTCCCATAATGCCGCACCATTCATTAATGTGCCAAGGTCGCTGATATTCCACTTGTCGCAGCCATCGTGGATTTTCCGTTCTCCAATAGTGCATATTACTCCATTTTACGTTACCGCTGTTGGTGAATGACGCTTCGTCGCTAAATAGAACGCGTGCAAAAGATCTGTCATCGTCCCGTAATTTCCATTGTGCCAAGTGGCAGAACTGTACACGACGTTCAAAGTCGTCGCCATGCAGTTCCTGGCGCATAGAAATATGGTAGGGTACAATCGATGTTGATGTAGCTTTCTCAACACCGTCGCTTTTGAGATTCCCGATTCTCGCGCAATTTGTCTGCTACCGATGTGCGGATTAGCCGCGACAGCAGCTAAACACCTACTTGGGTATCATCATTTGTTGCAGGTCGTGGTTGACATTTCACACGTGGCTATCTGGCGAACGGTCTGGACACTTGGATGATGTCGTGCAGGATACCGTGCAACATAGATAGCACACGCCCGTTGGGCATTTTGATGACAATATCCATACATCAACACGATATCGACCTTTTCCGCAATTGGTAAACTGTCCATTTGAACACGGGTAATGTATCACGAAGCAAATACGGTCCGCACTGGCGGAAGGTTGCGTGATACCATGTACTTATACGTTTGCGATTGTTGCAGCGCCATCTATCACAAAGCGAAAAAAGTTGTCCAACTAAAACATTAATACTTCTTTACGTACCACACGAATATGTAATAAAAATGGGGGTTCGTATTAAAAAAAAACGCAGTTGATATCCGTTTGACATATGGCAAGCGCCATCTAGCGGGCCAACCATAGCGCCATCTGGTTTCCCCCTTCAAGCTAGACGAGTTTCGTTCTTTGTAGTTTTTTCGTTTGATGCTTATTTCGTGAGATATTTGACCCGGTCACAATCAGTTGACCACCCTGTATACAAGGGATCAACATCAAAATGTAATAAAAAATTGAGCAGCAATGAAACTGACTTCGGTTAGAATAAGTAAATAGCACCAGATATTGCTGTTGTGGATAGTCTATACGAAACAGGCTCATTAGAACTATATACATGAAGTTTCCAGCTTATTTCTTTTGTTTCTAATTAGTCATAATGTTGGCTTTGTACTATGTTTTCACACACTTATTTAACGACGAACTTGATTTCCATACACAACGCGGTATACAGCTATGATCTAGTTGGTGTCAACTTAAGAAACAGAAATTGAGAGAGTTTTTAAATGAAACTGAGAGTTTTGTAAATTGACGCTACTTTGGATTGTTACAGTACATCGTTGACAATACCTTAATGTTGATCGTATTTAATTACTAAAATCACTTGACATCGAAAAGTCTCAAAATGTTTTGTAGCACTACTGAACCACTGCCACCACAGCATTCGTATCAGGAAGCAGTCCAACTTCCAGCGACATACGATATGTCTGAGCAGCGGAATGTTGGTTGATGAGATCACTTATAGGTAGAGCCACCTTAGTGCTGACCATTCAACACCCGTTTGGATCCATGTCCAATCGATACACCTCGAGGTATATCAACAACACCTGTCGGCAGTTGAGGGTTTCAATTAATTATCATTTGTTCTAGAGAAGCTGCACGGTCATCAATGGTATCTGTTCTTTCGATAGCAGTTGCTATCTTCATATATGTAACAGGATGATTGGACGTATTCTGAGTCATCATGAAATAGTGACTCCGATAATGGACGTATGGATGAATAAGTAAAAGATTCTACAGACAATAAGCACGATAAAACCAATTTACATCGAGTGGAAACTTTCGGCGGACTGAGGGCCATATCTACATCTACATACAAACTCCGCAAACCACCATATGGTGCGTGGTGGAGAGTACCCTGTACCTTTACTAGTCTTTCCCTTTCCCGTTCCATTTACAAACGGAGCTAGGAAAAATCGGCTATCTATAAGCCTCCGTATAAGCCCTAATTCCTCGTATATTATCTTCTCGGTCTTTACGCGAAATGACTGTTAGCTGCAGTAGAATCGATCTGCAGTCAGCTTCAAGTGTCGGTTCTCTAAATATTCTCAGTAGTGTTCTTCTAAAACATCATCGTCTTACTTCCAGAAATTCATACTAGAATTCCCGAAGCATTTCCGTAACACTTGCGTATTGCTCGAACTTACTGGTAACAAGCCTAGTATCCCGCCTCTGAACTCCTTCCGCTTCTTCCTTTAATGCGACCTGGTACGGAAAGCAAATAGTCGAGGAGTACTAAGGAGTAGGTTGCACTAGCGTCCTGTAAGATGTTTTCTTTACAGATGAACCACACCTTCCCAAAATTCTCAAAATAAACTGAAGTACACGATTCGCCTTCCCTTCTACAGCCCCTATATGCTCATTTAGTTTCATACTGCTTTGCAATGTTGCACCTAGATATTTAATCGACTTAACTGTATCAAGCTGCACACTACAGACAGGTTATTCGAACATTACACGTATAATTTCATGCACTAACTTAATGTTTTCTACATTTGGTGCTACCTGGGATTCGTCACACCCAACAGAAATTGCATTTAAGTCATCTTGCAGCCTCCTACAGTCACTGAGCTTCGAATCCTTACCGTACACCATTGGATCATCAGACTAGAAAGACTAGATACTAGAAACGTAGCTACCTTAGAAAATAAAATAATTTGTCTATTTCGAGCGTTTCCCGTCAGATCTCCGAAAGTTAAGCGCTTTCGGGCTGGGCCAGCACTTGGATGGGTGACCATCCGGTATGCAGAACGCTGTTGGCAAGCGAAATACACTCAGCCCTTGTGAGGCAAACTGAGGAGCTACTTGACCGAGATGTAGCGGCTCAGGTCTCGGACACTGAAATACGACCGGGAGAGCGGTGTGCTGACCACATGCCCCTCCATATCAGTATCCGGTGGCGCCAGTGGCCTGAGGATGACACGGCGGCCGGTCGGTACTGCTGGGTCCTCCAGGGCCTGTGGACGAAGCTTACGAATCTATTTCAGCTCCAGTCAGGTCTAAATGAAGCTTTGTACAGAAAAGTCAGTTTTTTCAGTTGTCTGTTGCAATGTATGAGATTCATCATGAGCGTAGCATTCTGGAGCATTATGATAGATGAGAACTTACTGAAACTGTAATAGTAGTAAATTTTACAGCGGTACGATTTAATTATCAGGGCACTTTCGTTTATAAAAGTAATCTTACCTTTTATTTAATTGTGAAAGCAATTTGAATTAATCAACGATTCGATTAAACTTTAGCACACTGAATACTCCTACCGGAAATGAGAACACCCAGCTACGTCCCTCGTCATGAGCCTGTAATAGGGATAGGCTTTTTATTGGATTTGTTAACCTATTCTGTGACGAAAATTTATCACTCTCCAGAAAAACTGAGTTCCCCTAATCAAATTAAATCTGGAAACCGTGCTACTTCGTTTGCTGGAAATGAACTAATCACCATTTCACGCCCAGTGGTCCCTCTCGAACGTAGCGTTGCGGAGTTCTTTATCTTTAGTCACGCACATTCAAAAGGCTCGCATCAAATTTGAGCGAGGCACAGAATGGAATTCATCAGCTTTAGACAGTCGCTAAGTCGAACATCTATAAAGAAAGATAAGGGTCTCGCGGCGCTAGCTGCAGGCCGGCGTCTTCCTCTTGCGACCGGCGAGTCCCTGCACTCCTGCCCTCTTCGCCCACCACCCTCTCTCACTACCCCTTCGCCAGGAGACGACGCCCTCAGCCGCCGAGGCCCGACCACCTCTCGTAGCCTCCGTGGCGGGGGCAGAAGTTTCAATAAGGACGGGAGTTTGCAGCGCCGAGGAAGCCGAAAGGAATATTTAAAGTGAGTTGGAGCAGAAACGCTGCCAAGTGGCTGCGAGTCTCGGAAGTTGGCGCCCCCTCACGTGAAATTGCTCTGGGCTGCACGGTTACTCTGGGCGCCAGTTATCGGGATATAGAATTACAAGTGCCGAGTGCGGAAGCTGGCACCAGAGCCGCGCTGCACCACGTCAGGTTACACAAGTTCCCACGCGCCTCCCACGCGGGGCTATGTTCTCGATGCCAGCCTACAGCGTCAGAATTCTCTGAGATCTTTCGTGCTATAAACGTTCCTGTGTGTCTCATTCACTTCCATTTGATGTTTTATATCTGAAACAGCTGTATTGGAATCGATATTCTACCAGGAACTGTTTCGTGGTCTCAGATGCATATCTGAAGAGCAAGAAATAAACTTTAATAGCAAGTGCACCGCTATACGTCTAGTAACACCAGAGCCATAAGAACCAATTAGAGGAATAGATGAAAACCCTGTACGTATCAATATCAAAACATTTTCAAGAACGTGGCGAAAAATACAGAAAGCCCAACCAGGTGATAAAGATCATGAGATACCTTGTAAGGTCGGGTAGGATCTCCTTTGGCCCGACGTAGTGCAGCAAGTTGACATCAGATGGACTCAACAAGTCGTTGCTAGTCCCTTGCAGAAACATTGAGTCATGCTGCCTCTATAACCCTCCAAAATTTGCGAAATTGTTGTTGGAGCAGAATGTTGTGCGTGAACTGACCTCTACATTATGTCCAATAAACGTTAGATGGGATTCGTATCGGACGGTATTAGTTTCTAGATAACTCACTCGAATTGTCTAGAACGTTCTTCAAACCAGTGGCCAAATATTGTGGAACAGTGGCATGTCGCACTGTCATCCGCAAAAATACCTCATTTTCTTGGAAATTAAGTTGTTAAAAGGTTTCACATGTTCTCCACGTAGCCGAACACGCCCATTTCCAGTCAATGATCTACTCAGATGGATTAGGGGACCCATTACATTATATGCAAACACAGCCTACACCATTATGGAGTCGCCACCAGCACTATGCCTCGTTGGTAACTTTGGACCATGGGCTCTGCGCCACACTCGAACCCTACCACCAGTTCTTACCAACTCGAATCGGGACTCGTCCGACCAGAACATGGCTTTCATTCATGTGGGGTCCAACCGATATGGTCATGATTCCAGGAGCGGTGGTGCTGGCCATTTCGTCCTGTTAGCAAAGGCATTAACGTCGGTCGTCTGCTGCCATAACGCACTAACGACAAATTTCGCAGCACTAACGTCAGTGGTGCGTCTCACATTGATTTCTCCTGCTGTTTCAGGAAGTGTCACTTATCCGGCAGCACTGACAACTGTACGAAAATGCCGCTGTTCTCGGTCGTTAAGTGAAGGCCGTTGGCCACTGTGTTGTCTGTGGCGAGAGATAATGCCATGAGTCTAGCTCCCACTACCATTCCATTTGCGGCCTTATTCACGTCGGGAACCTTGCGACATGAATCACATCGCCGCCAATGCACTGCATTATATACCTTGCCTGCATGATACTACCCCTGCCTGTGAGTCTACGTATGGCTATTCCAGGTCTTCTGTCACCTCAGTGTTTTACCATAATCTCCGCAGAACGGAAAATCAATGAATAAAATGATGATGGAGCATATCTGCATATCTAAACAACAAGAAAGCAACAGTGATAGTGATTCGACTCTAATAAGTCAAAGTCATACCAGGGCCATAAGTACCTAATTATGAAAATGAGTAAAAACACAAGTGTACTTGCAAACATTAAAATATGATACACAACGAACATAAAAGACCCAGCCCTTACGGTTGAAACCATGCCACCCGCATGGCAGGTATTTAGTAAAGAGTTGCTCAAAGGAAAACACCCAGTGGCATATTACAAGGACGTGCCTGTAGCCAAAGAGTGAAGGTTAGAAGATCGACAAAAGGCGAGTTGTCGTCGAGGCCACTAGTAGAAAGCTTACCAGCAAGACAACATAACACAAACACACAGGTAAACCGCAACGACCGCTGGTCACACTGCACGCGAGGCAGTGAAGCCATTGTATGGTACATGAGTCCCTGGCGCAAAGTGCAACATCGTCTCGTGGTACGGGAGTAACCTAAACCACACCCTCTATTCTGTGAACATACTAGGAATGTTGGGGCTTCGTTACATATATTTTGACACGTTAATCGAAAGACTTGAAGTACTTATCAAGTAAGGAGCATCCATAGGATGGACATACACGCAAGAGGAAATTACATTGTACTCATGGTTGTGGCGCAGCCGAACCCAAGAAACCGGCAGTGCCCAATAATTAACTGGTTCAAATACAGCTGTTTAGGGAGTTTCCGATAAAAAATGTACTACCACAGCTGAAGATGACCCCGATCATAGACTCACTTGTCTCACTAATATGTTGTATATTTTTTTCTGCATCACTACCGGATTAGCATCCCATCGTCATCGAACTTTTCAGTAGTCTAAGTGATGAATGATGATTTATTGCCTATTTCTGGTGTTAAGACTCATGGTGAAACCTCCAGCTTTCATTTATTTTGCAGAATTCGGTAAGTTTCGGTCAATGACTTATCAAGCTTACCTGTCTGAAACGGCAGGAAAAGTTAAGACCAAATGTTAATTGTATCTCTTGCGATCTATACGGTACTTTCATCTTCTTAATTTCTGGGTCATTTAAAATCGTCATTTTTTTGTGTGTGGTGTTTTCATAACCACAAAAGGCCTTTCATACAGGGGGTACAACTTATCAGTGAAATTCTCATTTTCCGAAGTACGTTTATGGTTCATAACCAGAATTAGAAACACTTCCTTATACAGTATTGAAATACCTAATACCAGCTAAGCTTGATAAAGGTCATTGACCGAAACTAGTATTGAATCATGCAAAATAAATGACAGTTGCAGGTTTATCCACGAACTTTAACCATTATTTGGCATCTGAATATCCCCACCTCCAAACATAAAAGACATATTGTCCACAGCACACCGTGAACACTTCCAATGCCAAAAAAGGCGAACATCGTGTATGTCTATTAGATAATTGCTTCCGGCCATCTTTGGTCATTATCAGATACACTAAATACTGAAAAAGCAAACAAAGTGGATACAGTAGTACGAAGCTGATATACTCGTATATTACGCTACAGGAAAGGTGTAGGCAAACTTTCGAATCAGCATAACGAATTATCATGGAATGCTAGTTTCGGTATACACAATTACGTCCTACGGTAAACCCACAGTGCCTTATGTCTCCCTGATTCTATAAACGTTGATACACTTATAAGCTGTGTAGTCTATGTGACTTGCTGGCAGCAGTGTCCATAAACACTACTGCCGCACTCGACGTTTAGCCTGCAAATGGACTAATTTAGTCTCATTTTTTGTAAGATTCTAGGATTTAAGCTTTGAAAATGTTTTACAAAAATTAATATGAGAAAGTGGGCTTCCCTCGCGTGTACCTTTAGAGGAAAGGTCTCGGTATCCAGCAGGCTGGCAGTGTTAAAATACTGCAACGTATCGATGGATGTCGTACTCATCATCTTCAGGCAAAGTGTTTAGATATGAGGATGGTGTGATAGTATATACCAGTGGAGCGCCCACACTGCAGGTGCAGGCAGTTAGCGAGTTGAGGCGACAGTGTGGGGGAATGGGAGTAGTAGGGCAACACTGTTGTGGATCCACTCTAAATTGCTGATTAATTTATTCAAAATGGCGGACCAAAACAGCGGAAAGTTAGGCTACCTCCACTAACCTACCAACAGTCCCCGATCACCTACCCTTCCCCTTACCCCTCCACCCTCCCGCCCCTTCAGGAAATTCGCGAGAAAAGGATGCAGTCTATGCTGGGCTGCCGTATGGGACAGACATAAGTCTTTATCCTGTTTCTCTTTTGGTTCATCAGTCTTCTGACTGGTTTGGTGCAGTCGACCATGAAATCCTCTCCTGTGGCAACCTCTTCATCTCAGAACAGCACTCACATTCTACATCCCTAATTATTTGTGGGATCTATTCCAACCTCTGCTTCCTCTACAGTTTTTGACCTCTACAGCTCCCTCTAGTACCATGGAAGTCATTCCCTCCCATCTCAACAGATGTCCTATCATCTTATCCATTCTCCACGCCAGTGTTTTCCACATATTCCTTTCCTGTCCGATTCTGCGCAGAACCTCCTCATTCCTTACCTTATCAGTCCACCTAATTTTCAGCATTCGTCTGTAGCACCACAATTCAAATGCTTCGATTCTCTTCTGTTCTGCACTGCAGATGTACGTTCTTAGAAACTTCTTCGTTAAATTGAGGCCTATGTAACTTCTTACTCAAATTAAGAGCTACATTTGATACTCCTACACTTCTCTTGGCCAGGAATGCCCTTTTTGCCGTTGCTAGTCTGCTTTTGATGTCATCCTGGCTCCGTCCATCATTGATTATTAGAATGCCCAGATAGTGGAATTCCTTAACTTCATCAACTTCATGACCATCAATCCTGATGCTATATTTCTTGCTGTTCCAGTTTCTGTTATTTTTTATTGCTTTCGTCTTTCTTCCATTTACTCTCAATAGATATTCTGTACTCATCAAATTGTTCATTCCATTCAGCAGAACATTAAATTCTTCTTCACTTCCATGCAGGATAGAAATGTCATCAGCAAATCGTATCATTTATATCCTTTCACCTTCAATTTAATTCCACTCCTAAACTTTTCTTTCATTTCCATCATTGCTTCCTCGATGTACAGACTGAACAGTAGGGGCGAAAGGCTAAAACCCTGACTTACACCCATTTTAATACGAGCTCTACGTTCATGGTCGTCCACTCTTACCATTCCTCTTGGCTGTTGTACATGTTGTATATGACCCGTCTTTCCCTATAGGTTGTCCCTACTTTTCTCAGAATTTCGAACAGTTTGCACCATTTTACATTGTCCAACGCTTTTTCCAGGTCAACAGATCTTGTGAACGTGTCTTGATTTTTCTTTAGTTTTGCTTCTGTTATTAACCGCAACGTCAGAAATGTATCTCTCGTGTCTTTACCTTTACTAAAGCCAAACTGATCGTCATCTAGCGCGTCAATTTTCTTTCCCATTCTTCTGTATATTATTCTTGCAAGCAACTTGGATGCCTTAGCTGTTAAGCCTATTGCGTGATAATTCTCGCACTTGTCAGCTCTTGCTATCTACGGAATTGTATGGATGATGCTTTTCCGAAATTCAGATGGTATGTCGCCAGACTCATACAATCAACACACCAACGTGAATAGTCGTTTTATTGTCACTTCCCAGAATGAGTTTAGAAATTCTGGTGGAATGTTATCTATCCCCTCTCAATTATTTGATCTTAAGTCCCCCAAAGCTATTTAAATTCTGATTCTAATACTGGATTCCCTAGCTTTTCTAAATAGACTCCTCTTTATTCTTCTATCAGACGAATATTCCCCCTCATAGAGGCTTTCAATGTATTCTTTCCACCTATTCGCTCTCTCCTCTGCATTTCACAGCGGAATTCCGGTTGCACTCAACGTTAACACCCATGCTTTTAATTTGTTGTTTTGACTTTCCTGCATACTGAGTCTGTCCTTCTGACAGTCATCTCTGTTTCGATGGCTTCAAATTTTTCTTGTAGCCATTTCATCTTAGCTTGTATTTATTTCATTCCTCAGTCACTTATATTTCTGTATTTCTGAGTTTTCCGGAACATTGTTTTACGTCCTCCTTTTATGGATCAACTAAAGTATTTCTTCTTTTACCCATGGTTTCTTCGCAGTTACTTTCTTTCTACCTATGTTTTTCTCTCCAGAATCAGTTATGGCCCTTTTTAGAGATTTCCATTCCTCTTCAACTCTACAGCCAACTGAGCTATTCCTTATAGCTTCTTATTCTGCCTTAGAGAACTTGAAGAATATGTCGCCATTTATTAGCACTTCCTTATGCCCTTTCTTTGCGTATTTATTTTTCCTATCGTTTCAAATGTCAACCTACTCTTCATCACTGCTACGTTGTGATCTGAGTCTATTACTCATCCTGGGTAAGCCTTACAATCCGGTATGTAATTTCGGAATCTCTGCCTGACCATGATGAAATCTAACTGAAATCTTCCCGTATCACCCGGCCCTTTCTAAGTATACCTGATTCTCTTGTGTTTCTTGAGCAGAGTATTTGCCAGTACTTCCTAACATTTATGACAGAGCTCTGTTAGTCTTCCTCCTCTCTCATTCCTTGTACCAAGCCCGTACTCTCATTGTAACCCATCTAGTCCTTTCCCTACAACTGCATTCCAGTCCCCCATTAATATTAGACTTTCATATCCTTTCACGTACTATGTTACACTATCAGTATCCTCATACAATTCCTCTTCATCTTCAAGTTGCGACGTATATATATATATATATATATATATATATATATATATATATATATATATATATGTGTGTGTGTGTGTGTGTGGACTATCGTTGTCTGCATTGCTTTGTTGTCTATTCTGATAAGAACAACGATATCACTGAACTGCTTAACGTTACGCACTCTCTGCCCTACCCTTATATTCATATCGGGTCCTACTGCCGTTACATCATTTTCTGGTGTTAACAGTATTACCCTACGCTCATCTGACTAGAACTCCTTGATTTATTTCCATTTGACTTTACTGTGCGCCTGCTTAGTGGATGGTTAAGCGCTCGATTTCCATGCAAGCGGGTCTGAGTTCGTTTCCCGGCCGAGTTGGAGACTTTCTCTGCTTGGGACTGGGTGTTGGCCGGCCGCGGTGGTCTCGCGGCTCTAGGCGCGCAGTCAGGAACCGTGCGACTGCTACGGTCGCAGGTTCGAATCCTGCCTCGGGCATGGATGTGTGTGATGTCCTTAGGTTAGTTAGGTTTAAGTAGTTCTAAGTTCTTGGGGACTGATGACCTCAGCAGTTGAGTCCCATAGTGCTCAGAGCCATTTGAACCATTTTGAACGGGGTGTTGTTTTGTCCTCATCATCATTTCATCCTCATCATCGGCGCTCAAATGGCCCACTGTTGCGTCGACTGAACTAAGACTTGCACTTGGCGGCCGAACTTCCCCGGATGGGGCCTCCTGGCAAACAATGTCATACGCTCATTTCCATTTTGCACTTCAGTGATCCCTACTATGTTAGGAATGAGCATTTGCACTACCCTTTTCAGATTTTCTAGTTCCTCCACCACATTCAAGGTTCTGACATTCCACGCCCCAGACTCGTAGAACCTTATCCTTTCGTTAATTATTCAACCTTTTTTACGTAATCACCTCCACCTAGGCAGTCCCCTTATGGAATCTTCCGTCAATGGAGAGATCATCATGCCATTTCTTTTTCAAGTAAAAGTCACATGTTCTGTGGATATATGTTACGTGCTTTCAGTGCTGTGGTTTCCATTGCCTTCTGCATTCTCATGCCGTTGCTCATTGCTGATACTCCCCGCATTTATAAGCAGTTTCCCAATCGTAGGACAAGAGAGCGCTCTTAACCCTTGTCCGTTCCTCCGCCCTCTTTGACAAGTCCGTTGGCAGGATGAGGATAACTTCTTATGAGCCCGAAGTATTCGGCCGCTAGTGCTGATAATTAATCAAAAATTAAGCAGAGGTGGGATACTAACACAGGAATGAAGACGTTATGATTGGTAATCGAGGACGCTACTGCTAGACCAAGCGTGCTGACTTTTATTCCGTATGCATTGTTTATTTAAGCAATTTGAGTCGTCATAGACAGTAGCTCCATCCAGTGTGATCATGATGAGGTCTTGAGTCCTACAGTTCTAGTTCACAACACCACCACTAGAGGCCGTTGTTGGCCCTCCCCGTCTGCGCTCCCATGACGTAGTCCAAGATGGGGAAAATGGAGGGAAAAGCTGGTGGACTCTGTCGATGGACGTAATTGTTTACTGTGTGTACTAGGTGTTCAGTGGAAGTATTGTCTGTGCTGGAGAAGGAGGAGTTTAACTGGTGTATTAGCTGTACTCATGGAGCTGGGGTTGTGTCGACAGCCACCTGCAGGATGTTTGGAAATCAGTGATTATTGGTGTAGGTATGAAGAAGATGAATTTCCTTCCTTTCTTTCTTAGCGCCTTGTCCTGCCCCAACGTGGGGTCGGTCTTGTTATTACAGATTTGACAGTGTTGGTAGCAGTGGGTGACCGAATGCCCTTCCTGCTGCCACCCCGAATCCCCTGGGACGTAAGTTGTGTACCACAGTTGTCTGCGTCTAATGTAAGCCATGAAATACTGCGAACGTGTTCAAACGTCTGTGAGTCGTATAACTGAGGCGGGACGTGAGGATTAGCCCATTATTCGCCGAGCGGGATGTGGGAAACCGCCAAAAGCTACGTCCAGGTTGGCCAACATACCGGCCCTCTTCGTTAAGCCGCCAGACGGATTGGAGCCGGGGCCGGCGCGCCTACCCGAGTCCTAGAAGCAGCGCATTAGCGCTCTCGGCTACCCTCGCATGCCTAGGAAGAAGGCGAATACGCTTCATCAAATAATGAAGATTCAGCAGGACGGGGCAGAGTTATACTTAGCAGCTCATGCTGATAAATGCCTACGCTGTGACTGTAGATTGTTGAATATAGGTCCAGTCAGTCTTCAGGAGTGCACGAGACAGTACTTTCACTCTGGTGCAAGGGTGCTCCCTGCTCCAGAGTCCATGGGCTGGGCTCACGACACCGTCACGCTGTAGCCGCAGGGGTGGCCGCTTACTTCCTGTCGCGTTGAAAGTACCCGCAGCCTTCCTCCTTCCCTTCCGCAGCACATGGTTGAACACAAACTGTTTCGAGAGTTATTACATCTGGTGTCCAAGGAATGTGCGAAATACTGTCACATACGAAATTATAAGGTGTCACAGAAACTCAGTGTGTCACTGAACAAAGGGAGTGATAGAATTGTGCAGATGACGCAAGATTATTTAAACAATTTTCAATGTAACTACACGTTTTATTCCCAGGAATACCATCATTTCACTTGAACATGGATCTAAAACAAATGATGGCAACACACTTGTGGAAACATATCTGAAACTTTCCCCGTGCTGCCGGCCTGAGTGGCCGTGCGGTTCTAGGCGCTACAGTTTGGAGCCGAACGACCGCTACGGTCGCAGGTTCGAATCCTGCCTCGGGCATGGATGTGTTTGATGTCCTTAGGTTAGTTAGGTTTAATTAGTTCTAAGTTCTAGGCGACTGATGACGTCAGAAGTTAAGTCGCGTAGTGCTCAGAGCCATTTGAACGATTTTGCCCGCGCTTTTGTGGGAAACACCCTTGTCTTGGACCACAAGCTGCTTCAGGAGTTACTAAGTCTCAATGGATATCCCTCTAAATACACTTTCGAAAACATCGCTACACAGTAGTTTGCTTACTTCTTGCAGTGTATACCGCCACACTTGGACACTGACTCTAAGAACATCACAGCACACTGTACTGTGGAATGTGTGGTCCTGTGCCTTTTTTATAGGGGACATGAATGAAGTGTATAAATTCCAGCGACAGCATCAGCAACAGTAGCAGCAACAGCAAACGCATTCGCCAAGACAGTGTACCACGAAAGTTAATTGTTCTAATCATTCAATGTACGTCTGTGCCCCATAATTTTAGTACGTATCAAAGTACTTGTTTGGTCGTAGTCGGGATAGGCATACCTGTATACTACCGAGGTTCTGAATTGCTCGTTTCTGTAATTTTAGTGTGTGACGAATTTTTATTCCATAGCTGGCATTACAGCCCTTCTTCTTTTTTCTTGTCATTGTAGCCTTCATCCCTCAGATGTTGGCTGGTGCCGACCGAAGTGGCCAAGCGGTTAAAGGCGCTACAGTCTGGAACCGCACGACGGCTACGGTCGCAGGTTCGAATCGTGCCTCATTTTTAGTATGATTTTCTGTGTATGTATGTCTGTAACATTTAGAAGAAATAATTACGTTCAGTACCTTGTGGTTATAGGTAGCGTCAGTGAGCAAGGAGAGGGTGAAATGCTAAACTGGGTACATGAGACGGCGGCTACCCCAGAGGAAGCTGAAAAGCAGCGCAATCTTGCCATTTCGGGAGAGGACGAGGAAATACTGGGTTGGGTAGGAGAGCTTCTGCAAAGCCTGAATGAACTGTTCCATCCTTGGGCCCAGAATGGAAAAGGTTTTTATAATGCAACCGTCGTCGTTACAGCATATAAATATTATTATTATTCTGAAATGCTGTTATCTGTTTACAGCATATACATTTTTTAAAAAAATTTGAGGGTTGGTTTTAATGCTTTTGTTATTCGTATGTTACAGACGCCACCACCACCACAACAGCTAGCCGTGACATGAGTGTCTAAGGCAGTGGTTGGGGGGGTGGTGGGGGCAGGAATGAAATATTCGATCGAGCATTGTGCACCGCCGTGAAAAGCATCACCGGCAGCTGTATAGGAGGCATCCACATCAACTGTCAGCTGCAGCTGCTGTATTGGCTGTCCCTTCACCATCCCATACCTTCTGGGTGGTTCAGTTGGAAGAAGAATAAAACGAATAGCAACTATCTCTCTCCCCTCCCCCTCACCCTCTGTCTGGAAGTGGTTAGGGCCCTGGCAAGCAGCAGCAACAACAACAGCATTGCTGGACACTGGCGTTGAAGCATGGCTGTTCCCACTGGCCCTCACTGCCAACACCTCACCCTACTCCAGGTCTGACTTGTCGCCATCGCTGGCAATGAAAGGTATATGTCAAATCGGTCCCTAAACCTGTGGCTATCGCCGATTCTATGATCGACAGGATGGGCATCTTCACCGTGTTGCAGCAGCAGCAGCAGCAGCAGCAGTAGTAGTAGTAGGAGTAATAGGGATAATCCTGTAGCTAGAGGCAGTTCCCTCCTGTCCTTTTAGAAGTCAGGTCAGTGACTAATGCAGGATACTCGGTGACTGTAGACGCTTTTGAGGATGGAATGTGGTTCACAAGGATCAAGAATCCAATAGGATGGTTACACACCCTGCCGGGTACCCATGGGCATACCTTCCTGTCGTTGAAACGGATGTTCTCAAATCAAGCCGTGATCCCCGGTATCCTGCCATTAGATGCAGTGCGATGCTGTTTATCGAACTATCGCACATTCCCCTCCCTCCCCCCCCCCACTCCACCCACTCCTCAAGTTGTCTCTGGCATTGAAGAAGTCTTCATCACCTTTGGGGGGGGGGGGGGGAGGGGGAGGGATGACGTCATAACGTTGGGCATCTCAATAGCCGAGTGGTTTCGTATATCCACTTTGAGTGCTATACTGGACCACTTTTCCAAGGTGAAAGTGAGAGTGTCAGCTAAAGCACTCAAGCGAATACTACATCTGGACATCCATACACATGTATGTGATACGGCAAATGGAGGGTCTAGTTACATCAAGTGTCCTAACGATAATGCTAATAAGAGGTCATATATTAATGTCGCAAATAAAACAGATCAGGCTTATTTTGCTTGGTCAGTCCTGTCTTGTGACAAAAATTACAATCGTAGACATCATCCTGAGCATCCCACTTCACACCATGTAGGTGATAATAATTGTGGGTGTTATAACTTTGATGGTATCGAGTTCCCCGTCATGGTCCTAGACAAACCTAAATCTGGGGCGCAGAATAAGGGTATATCGGTTCAAATTTATGGCCTGCAGAAGAAAAGCAAGGTAGGTGAGCGGGACAAGCATGTTGTCGTCGGTCCCCTCCTTTTCTCAACATTTGCCAGTGAGCGTGGGATGTGTGCAAACATACTACTGTTGTCTGAATGTGATAATTAACATTATATTTGGATCAAAAACATGCCCCGACCCCTTTTTGCCCAACTGAGTAAATATGTACACAAACAGCATACTTGCCTCATGTGCCTCTTCCTCAGACACGTTATTAGCAGAGCATCTTGTAGATTGCACTTCCAAGAACCCATTCACCAGCAACCCTACAAGGAATGCCATAATGGATGTAGAGTGTGGGCATGCCATGAATGTGTGGCAGCAATTCAAAATCTACACTGTAGGAGAACATATATGGCTTTAGGGGCACACAGACATGTGCTTGCTTGCAGAAGTTTTTAGAAATTCTGGTGTCTATTTATGACCACATATTACTTGAACCCGCGTTTTATTCCATTGCACCTGGGTCATCTTGGGATGCAATATTCAAGAAAACGATGGGCAGTATCAAATTATTGACTGATGCTGACTTGCTTCTTTTTTTTAATAAAAGCGAGGGATCTGTGGGGAATTTTGTCTATGTATCCATAGGCAAGCAAAGGCACATAATCCATGGATGGGTGACAGGTTCAACGCATTCCTAGATTCAAGTTACATACTGTACTTTGATGTATATAACTTATACAGGCACGTGGTGCAGCAATCACTGCCGATCACTGAGTTTCGATGGGTGCCTGATCACGAATGCAAAGGATTAGGTGGCAAAAACCATGGGTCATATGGCCTGATTCTGATGTAGATAATGTGGTGGAGGCAGAACTCACATACCATAGTAGTTTGGATGATGTGTGATGTGTACGCCAATCTGTCACTGTGTCCAGAGCAACTAGTTCTGCGAGGAGGCTCAATTCCAAAACTGATGACAACGCTGGAGAATAAGCGGAGATACATTGTTCATTTTCATAACCTCCAGCAGTGTCTCAGCTTGGTTATGGAGCTGGTTAGAATCACCTGGGCAATCTCCTTGACGCAGTCCCCCATGTTGAAGGAGTATATTGATTTGAATGTGAGACAGAGAGACTCTGCGACGTGTGACTTTGACAAAGATTTTTACAAATGAACGAATAATTAAGTTTTCGGTAAAATTATGGAGAATTAGAGGGAACGTCTTGACATTTTGATTAGTTTCGAATGGGATGGTCGTTATGGCGTAAGAAAAGTTTTTGTCGGACCAAATTTTAAGTAGGTCACCACATTCAATAGGATCTTTGTTGATGTGGAGATGCCGAAAACTGCAGTAGAATTTATAAAATCTATTTACGTGAGGATGTGCTTCACAAAATTGTAAGTGTTATAGCTGATTACAGTTGAACGAAAATGGAAAGAACAGAAGGGTCTGCTAGTGTTAACATCAGGGAAAGCAGTGTCAGACAGCAGTGTTCAGCTCGGCTTTTAAAAGTGTGAACGGGCAGTCAATCTTCCACGCTATTCGTTCTCTGCGCTATAAATAAATGGCCATTCATCAAGCACTCACATGAATCATTTGTGGTATTAATTGATTCCTGTCCTCAGCTTTCACGCTCGTGTACAGTTATTTTTAGCTCCAGAAAGCCGAAGTAATCACTGAGGGGGCATGTGTTGGGAAGCCGGGATAATGAAAAATCCTGCAAAGGTAGTGGAAACAGCGCTGGCGTCCCTGTCGAAGAGGACTGTCGTTGCCCATATTAATTTGCGTGCGGATTTCGCAGCTGTCATTCCACATCGTGATAATTACCAGAATGAAATTACTATCTGTCGGAAGAGCCAGGTGATAAATGTACAAACACCAGAGATTACAAACAAATGAGACACCGTGACACTCATTCCCCATTCGACGTGTAACCCCTATTATTCGAGCTCGTTTAGGTACAGAATGTGCACACGTTTACAATTTTTCCAGTGGTGAGTCACATTAGCGAACAGAAAAACAGAGATCAATTCCACTTAGTGTATCGTTCACGAAGTTATGTCCGTTCGAAACAACACATTATAGAAATTAATATTGTATTCCTAAGTTTTTCCTGTAGAAAAAAGTATACTTCCTTTAAATAAGTGACAGTAAGCTGAATAATTCATCGACGTAGAATAAATTAGAGCTCAGGTTTGACTTCTACCGGATTAGCCTTGAAATCAGCCTGAATGTTTCTAAAGCACAGATCTGATGATTGCCTTTAGCGCTTAAAGAAAATAGCGAAGTTTCTCGAACTCCATAACATGATAAGGCTTTCAATCTGTGTCCTCCCATATATGTGTATAGCAATGAAATCCATGCGCAGGCTCTTCTTGGCATGATAAATTACAATTTCGCGATATTATTTTAAATCTTTACGTCACACTTTTAAGTTTATATGCCAGTATCAAACAAGTGTAATTACTACCTACAATCTTTTTTCTCGATTCACTGGAATGATTATTTACCACCCTACGCCTTATGCTAGACTAAAAAGCACGTAATAATTTCAGCACTTTTATTCATTACTTTTCCCAAAGAGTACGTATTGATGAATTTCACTGACATACCGGGAAAGAAACCTTTTCTAATTTAAGGAGTTAAATTTTATTTTTTTGTTTTATTTTGCTGAAAACATACTTAAAAGTGAATATCAATTTTATTTAATTTGCTTATCTTGGTTATTGGTTTCTACTTCGTGTCTTCTGCTCTCATGCTGGGTAATATGAGAAGATCTTCATACGAAATTTTGAGATCTTCAGTAGTTCCTTCGCCATTGTGTTAAGGATCAAGATTAAAACATATCAGCATCAGTCTGTTACACAGCTTAAGTACTGCTAGTTTATGAAATCCCATTTGGAAGGAGATTGGTATGTTGGTAGTTATTGATGACAGAAAACCATCAGAAAGCATAGCACAACTTTTTCTTTTTCTCAGTTATTGAGATTACTTTTACAGTTTTTAGTTATTCAATTATTGGTTTCTACCATACATAATAAGTCACTATACATAATAAGTCACAGCTGCAAAATACTAACACGAATTCTTTACAGACGAATGGAAAATCTAATAGAAGCTAACCTCGGGGAAGATCAGTTTGGATTCCGTAGAAACACTGGAACAAGTGAGGCAATACTGACCTTACGACTTATCTTAGAAGAAAGATTAAGGAAAGGCAAACCTACGTTTCTAGCATTTGTAGACTTAGAGAAAGCTTTTGACAATGTTGACTGGAATACTCTCTTTCAAATTCTAAAGGTGGCAGGGGTAAAATACAGGGAGTGAAAGGCTATTTACAATTTGTACAGAAACCAGATGGCAGTTATAAGAGTTGAGGGACATGGAAGGGAAGCAGTGGTTGGGAAGGGAGTAAGACAGGGTTGTAGCCTCTCTCCGATGTTGTTCAATCTGTATGTTGAGCAAGCAGTAAAGGAAACAAAAGAAAAATTCGGAGTGGGTATTAAAATCCATGGAGAAGAAATAAAAACTGTGAGGTTCGCCGATGACATTGTAATTCTGTCAGAGACAGCAAAGGACTTGGAAGAGCAGTTGAATGGAATGGACAGTGTCTTGAAAGGAGGATATAAGATGAACATCAACAAAAGCAAAACGAGGATAATGGAATGTAGTCGAATTAAGTCGGGTGATGCTGAGGGAATTAGATTAGGAAATGAAACACTTAAAGTAGTAAAGGAGTTTCGCTATTTGGGGAGCAAAATAACTGATGATGGTCGAAGTAGAGAGGATATAAAATGTAGACTGGCAATGGCAAGGAAAGCTTTTCTGAAGAAGAGAAATTTCTTAACATCGAGTATAGATTTAAGTGTCAGGAAATCATTTCTGAAAGCATTTGTATGGAGTGTAGCCATGTATGGAAGTGAAACATGGACGATAAATAGTTTGGACAAGAAGAGAATAGAAGCTTTCGAAATGTGGTGCTACAGAAGAATGCTGAAGATTAGATGGGTAGATCACATAACTAATGAGGAAGTATTGAACAGGATTGGAGAGAAGAGAAGTTTGTGGCACAACTTGACCAGAAGAAGGGATCGGTTGGTAGGACATGTTCTGAGGCATCAAGGGATCACCAATTTAGTATTGGAGGGCAGCGTGGAGGGTAAAAATCGTAGAGGGAGACCAAGAGATGAATACACTAAGCAGATTCAGAAGGATGTAGATTGCAGTAGGTAGTGGGAGGTGAAGAGGCTTGCACAGGATAGAGTAGCATGGAGAGCTGCATCAAACCAGTCTCAGGACTGAAGACCACAACAACAACACTATACATAGAAGCCATCTTCAGATCAAATTACGCAATATTTATAGCGTGGTAACACCTGAGCTGTTATCTGTAGCCTGTAAATAATGACTGCCTACAAATCGACAATTGTGTCACATTTTACAAAAAAAAAAAAATAATTTTTATAGTTTCATGTCTCAATTGGTAAATTTTATGGGATCACTTGTCTGCTCATTTGTCTGTCCGTACCCTTTTTTCTCTGCTACGGGTAGAGGTATGAAGTTTGAAATTGATGTCAAGTGCTGAGCTCCACTGTCCCTTGTCTGAGTGAAAAATGTAGTCTTCCAAGTAAAAACAGCCCATTTATATTCAGACATTCTTCAAAATCTGTAGGATACATCCCGTTGATCTATAATGATGAAATTTCTGAATAAGCAATAGTTTCAGCAGAAGTAAAGGAAAACAGCAGAAATATTTAATTTGTAACTATATCACATAACAAATACTTGTTTTCCATTTATTATCCATCCGTCTGTCAATATGTATGTTAAGACCCTTTTTCTCAGGAACGTGTAACCGTATCAACTTAAAATTTATTTCAGATATTAAAATCCCTTGCCGGTGTAAGGACTTCTAAGTTTTGATAACGATGCATTTAAGAGTCACGGCCATTTGTGTTGCATATTTATATTGCATATTTTGATACTAACAAACACACACATCTCATATATATAAAGGCAGCTCATACAACCGTTTATTTGGGGGGGAGCGGTGGAAGGGGCTGTCTTGGAGCTCGTTCCTGTTTGAGCTAGGAACAGGAGCCCAAAACTTTTTGATTTAACTTGGACCAGCTGTGATTTGAATAGCCATTATGACGCCTTTCTTACTGTAGCTATGTCACAGTTATTAATCAATGGTTTTAACTACGAACCGGAGGGGCACCACGATGTTTGTGCGAATCGATTACTTCCTTTTGTAAAACGTTTTAATTGGGCTGAAATTTGTGCTAAGCTAACGCCACCGTTTGTACGACCACCAATCGGATTTTGCATGTAAACTCAGTCGCCTTCCTTCAGATTTTACGTGCAGAAACAGTGCCCCTAAAATAACTCTGGACTGAAGCTAGACTAAAGGTTGGAATTTAATCCACCGATGTATGGGACTTCGGTCTAAGAAGTGTTTCACATATTCGAAAAAAATCCTGCTGCCTTTGGATTTTACGTGCAAAATACACGTTTCTCTGAGAGGTTGCTTAAGCGAGCCACTATACATTGTACGAATCGGTTAAAATTTGGTACGAAGTTCGGTAATACGAAGTTCGGTAAAATGATAAAGTCAAATCTTAAAATACGGTCTTACGTATAATTAACGCGTGGTAACGGTCTAAAGTGAACCATATAAACAAAAATTCATTCCTCCGATTAAATTGAAAACTCACTTTCGTGAATTCAGATTTTACATAAAAAGACACTTGCGTGAAGTTTATTACTAGCGCCGCTTCTGTGTTTCAATCCTGGATGAATCTATTCAAATTTTGTTAGGGGGTCGGCAAACACATGGACTTAATGATCCTACTATTATTTTTTGAAAACCTTGTTCGTGGCCACGATACAACGGTCACACACAAAAATGCACGTAAAGTACGGGTTTAAGCGAACTGCACGGTTTAAAGTGATACTGCCGACAATAAAAAATTTGTCTTTCCTACGGTAATTATAACAAGTGTTTGGATAAGTCTTTCATCGTTTAGGTTTTACGTGCAAAAAATCTCTCGTTTGCGAAGGAAACTGTGTTCCGTGGAAATACGTGGCATTTTAAGCACTGCATTCGGATATAATTAGAAAACTCGTTATTACAGTAGATTAACCTTGTGTTGTTTATACTTTAAGGATATTGTTCTCAAGTGGCTTAAGATCATGGAAAATATTTTGTACGTGCACAACACTACATGTACGAGTACCAAACCATAAGTATGCCCAACCCCGTCCAGAAATATATATTGTTTGAGCGAGCATTTAAAGCCCTATCGATGACCATACACAAAACTAAACTAACCTCAAAACTGCTATAAACATGTCATTTTATTTCTAGCCAACAGAAAACTACCACGCCATCTTGGAGAAAATTCATTTTCGAACAAAACTCAGCTAAAGTTCGTCAGTTTTCGTACCGCATTGAAAAGCTGATTCTATTCTGTCTAGCGTACATCGTTTTGGAATTCTTTTGCTTCTTTCAGCCACTCATACTCATATCCATTTTGGATTGGTTGTTGCAACATTTCACGCCAAAGTTATGCATATGAGTTTTTCTAGCGGCAGTTCCTTAATTTTAAATTCTTATTGTTACATACTTTAAGTGAACGGTTACAAATTTTAAGATAACAGATAATGAATGTTCAACAGTTCATTATTTGTAGCGTGAATCGTTGAGCTTACGATATAGGATGCTTTTAAGTAGGCTAGACTGCAATATGGTCGTTTCGTAAGTTTATCTACGGTACGTAATACATACTATTTACATACATTATTACCATAAACTTAGCACAGTATTTTATGATTTTTTCGGTATTTATTTATGTTTACTGATATTTTGTGCATTAATTATTTCTGGTTTTCTTTTTTTTCATAGGTTTAAGTATACAGTCTCATGCGTATTCGAATAAAATAAGTGTAATTATAAAACAAAAAATAAGAAAGCAATAAAAATCAAACAAATATTTAAGAAACTAACAAATCTAAATCATAGCAACAACAACAAAATAAAATTAATAAATTAAATGCGAAAACATTTTAAAAATGAAAATAAAAGAAAATGCTTCCTTTGGGCATGTGGTGGCGGTGAGGGTTGTCTGCTTTGACGACATAGTAGGCTATACTGGACAGATTCAACCACACCAGGCAGGTAATAGCAGAGGAGCCATACTAACGGTGTCCAATTCAAAAACATGGTTCCAAGGACAATACAAAATACCTGTACCGGATCATTCGTCTCCTGAGTCAACAAACATCTACATCGGTTACAAAGCTGTGGTGGTCTAATGTCAAAATTATGGTAGAGTAAAATTGTGAAACAGAAAGATGCTGCTATATAACACGAAAAGGTGAATAAGCCCTAGGGAGGGTTAGGAATGTAAAAGGAGGGTACTAGCTCTTCGATTTATCTGATAGCTTCAAAGACATTTATATCAAACCACCCTGATGTATTCGCTCTTTTTTACAACTCTACTTCCCCAGCGAAGTGAGTTCTATTAGTTGCAAGGCGTTGGCACATCCGCATCTTGCAATGTATTGGCTATAATCCCAGATTATCTGCCAAAAATCCAGAAGATCCGCCAGCCACAGTAAACAATATATAACACCACACGGCTAAAGGGCATATACATAATGGTAAAAAAAAATTCTGAGGGGATAAAATATCTGGGGTTAGATTTGTTCCTCAGGAGACGCAAAAATATATTTTTATATTTTGTGGGTTGGAGTGCTATCTTTTCTTTGGGAGGCAATTTCTCTCCCTATGTACGGTAAAGGGTGTAAGAAAAATATATACAAATTTACGTGTTTCTAGAAAGTTGGATATGTCTACGGTAGGACGTATCTGAGAGCGGTGGTTTACCTATATCTGGAAGTATCCCAAAGTGGTGCTGCATGCATTCTAAATTTTAAAGGCACTTTACGTCATGTATTACGAAAACTAGTTCCCTTCTTTTACATTCCTTACTCTACCCAGGACAGATTCGCCTTTCTTGCGTTATAACAGGACCCTTGTTCGTTTTGGCCTTTTTTTAAATTGAACTTGCAGATCCGTCTGAAAGCAGAAAACAGAAAAACTTACTTCTGATCTGGAAGTACTGAGGAAACTGTATTTGAAGCTAATCTTACACGATCCGTACGATAACAGCTGAAAGAAATCTGAAATATGTGTAATATTCAGAGGGAAACAAAGGAACTCATTTGTGCAGTCTTGTTAGGGAATACAATTTACTTATTCATCAACCTAGGATAGTGGTGTGGTGGAGTAGCAGTAGTAGTATTGTCACTTGTTAAATGGATAAACGTCATGTAAATAACTTCCGGCGATAGATAGTGGAAAATGACTGTCTAGTATTTTCTTTAAAGTCTTGCTCTACAAAAAGCGGAAGACACTTAAAAACCATACACATACAGCTGGACCTACATGTTGTTCCGCTTTTAATGTTAATGACTGCTGACGTGGGAGTCGTCTACGTTGCACATGGTATCATTTGTACCCCGATACGAAATCTTAGCTACCTCTACCTGTCTGGTAGTCACCCGTTTTGTACTCGCCTATGTAGAACACCTGGTCTGTTATTACATGTGACGGAATCCTAGGAGCACATACTTCAGATGCACCTCAGAAATAAGACGTATGATAATTTATGGGGCTACAAAAAGTGGAAAAAGTAGTTACTGCTAAGGAGCTTGGGGAGGTGCAGGGATTGGACCGCCTAGCCATAAAAGGGAGAATCAGCAGCAGGTGTGCTCACTGCTAAGGTGGAGACCTTAATCGACTTATCCCCAGTAGACATTTTGGTACAATGGAGGTAGCAGCAGAGGGAGACAAGTTAAAAATTGGAAAAAAAAATCTGGGAACCCAGGAAATATTAAGATATCCAGAATCTCACACCGGTGAATTAAATGTCATAAATATAGGAATGTTCGTGGAAATACTGGATGACTACAAAACAACTGATGGTTTAATTCAGACAATATTTTACAGGCCAAGGAATACGGAGAACTGTCTAGACTAAAGTGCAATCACTCTCGGGGAGCTGGTCTTTGTACTGTGGGCGAAAATACTTGCTATCGGAGTCTACACAGAAAAGAATTTGCGTAAGTGCTTCAAGGATTGTAAACCCTCCATTTATTCAAACAGCCCAGCAGCTATCTCTCCGTCAGCTCCTGCAACGAGGTCAAAGATCGTTACAGAGTGGCATGAAATGCTTGGCAGACTAGGGGGGAGTAACAGGGTAAACCGGCTGTGGTTCCCTGGACGCGAAGGAATCAGTGGCAATGAACAAACTAACAGGCTTGCCAGGAAAAGAGCGATGATTCATTTTGTTGGACCAGAATCATCATTAAGCATTTCTATGCCGATAGTAAAGCCATGCGCTATATACCCGGAAACAGCAAGCAGAATTCTGAGCTAAGATCCAAAAACAAAACACGTGGCACGCTAAAGATGCCGATTCCATGTTTTCACAAAGATTCAGCGATCTTGCGCTTAAAGAGGAGAAAAATTGAACTCATGGTAGGACTTGTGACTGGCCGTGAGAACTTCAGGAAACAGCTACACAGGATGGGTGTTGAGAAAGAAGCCGTTAAGTGTAGACTATGGGGTGAATGGAATGAAACCGCAACACATTTCATCTTTCAATGCGCAGCAACAGACGTCAAAACATCCAGAATATCTGCATCATTAATTCTTAAAAAAATTGTGTCCAACAATGAACAAGCAAATGGGCTGCTGCCACCCTTTAAAGGTACTAGCTGACTTTATTTGAATTGCAGGGAGAGAAACTTCTCAATAAGCTCGGATCTGGTGCGGGCAACAGCAGGCTAAGGTCACTTCCGTTTTTGCCCCTCTTTCAATCAAATCAAATAGAATCACTACATGCGATGATACAGACTTGAACCTCCGTATTACAAACACTCCAGCTGTCATCTACACCCATTCACCACCTCTCATTAACCTCTCATTAACCGATAAATAATTTTGCATGTGCTAAATATGAGTTCTTTTGGAAGGTTGTTACGATTACCAGAACTTTTACGTAGTTTAGTTGACAGTAGCTGTTAATTATGTATATTTTCCCAATTAATCTAATAACTTCCAGAGGGGAATGGGCAGCTCCAGCCAGGACTTTGTTGAACTGATGTTGACGGTCGGCCGACGAGGACAGTGGCGAGAACCGAGGTCGGGGTAAGGCGAGCGGGATGTGTCAGTTTCAGTTGGGTGCGCGGGCTGGCCTAGGAGAGTCAAGTTAGCGGATCGACAGAGGCACGCTCTGAGAGGAGAAAGCGGGAGGAAGGCTTTTGCCACACCGGCGAATAACTCGGGGAGTTATTCGTCAGCTTACGTCTCACAAGATGTTCCAGGTAAGCACGTTTGGGAACTCTCATATTTCTCTTGGTTAACTTCAACCGGGGAAGGGTCATTTCTGTGCGGTGACAGCATGTCAGTGCTTCGTGATTTTACTGTTCCCGGAGGACACTCTGTTTTGGTCATTACCACGTGCGCTGCTTCTAACCACCTGAATGTGGGTCATACTGATGTCGCAATTGCCTTGAAGTTTAACAGTTATTGTGCTTAAGTTTGTTTAATCTATTCCTGTTTAGTTACGTTTTAAGTATTGTCATTGATGTGTTGTGCTGATTCCCTGCCGGGACTGACATTTGTCTTGAACTGAAGTGTAGTGTTATTTTACAGTAGATTTCGTGAACTGTTAATTGCAACCGCCTGCGAATAATAGCTTTTCGGCCCAGCCTGGAGGAAGCATTCTAGCTAAGCTCTCGATAGGATTTACCCATTCGAACCCAATGTTGTTGCCCATAACGGCACTTGGATTCGTTTCCGGTACGCGCCAAGGGCGTGGTATATGAATTTGATTATCGCTTAACATCAGTCTACAGAAACCATGTGGGCGGGGTGATTTCATACCTGTTAAATTTATCATCTCTATTTGATAAATCCTATTAAAAATTACTCTGAGTACATTACTGTCAATTTTGTATTATCATTATTGTTCTGGTGGTGTTTACGACATGTGCAGCCCGCGATTAGTTTCCTGCTGTGGTCCTATAACTGGTACGCGAATTTCACAATTATCTTCTCAGTCTTCTGGTACAGTTGCCTTGGACATAGGAGTGGTGCGGCCTCTTTTATCTTCCGCCTGATTTCGACCTTCTAATTGTTAATTATATGATATATCTGCATTTAATCACATGGCTCGCCTAAGTGTATTCTAGATGGCGAGAGCCCAAAATTTTGAGTGTTCAGTTTTTTAACTGTCCTGAGTTCGAGCCAGTGGCGACAGGCACTGTGGATCAATAGTCTTTGTATTTTTAAATGAAGACAATTTGGTATTCTATTAATCACAACTAGGTTAATTTACGATCCGCAAAGCTTTCCTATTCCGATTTACAACTGTGGTACTTCTGTTACTAATTTCGAGGTTTTAATGTTAGTAAATGAGTTTGTGGACTCAGCAGCGAACTTATTGGGTTTCAGATATTGATATTATTCAATCTTATTAGTCTTGCCAAACCATTTTCGTGTTTTAATAATCGACGAAATGTTTCCTTATCAAATGAATTGGCTTAAACAATTTACAGAAATTATTTTCACGTTTCACAACGTGCCACTGTTCTATTCAGCTATCATACGCTGAGTATTATCCTTGGTATCTGTGTTTTACCGTATGTCTTTAAGTGTTAATGAATGCTTTTTTGAAAACTTGTCGGAGTTGCGGGTGATGTTCAGACCCACGCTTTCCCAGTCCTTTCATTTGCAAGTAGCTAGGTACTGTGATTTACGGTAAAACGTTGTAGAATTAAAATATAGCAATTTAATCCTTTAATAACATACATCGTCACAGGAAACTGACAATGTTCCATAATCAACAACTCAACTGCCATTTAAACACTCGATGAAATATTCACCCTCCGTTCAGCACTTTAATACGTAGCATTGTATTTGTCCAGATTGTTTGAGGATTCCCGACGCATTAATTGAAACTAGAAGCTGCAACTTCCCTTCTAATTACAAACTACGCCTTTCGTTCTGTTTCATTACGTGAAATTCACACAATGTCACACCTTTCAGCCACTCTAGATGAGAAGTCTGTCTACAGAACTGTCAGCACGTCACACATTTGTTAGCTGCGGCATAAATATTATACTGGAAAAGAGCGATGACCTGCCCTTCCAGCGTCTCACAAGAGCTTGTCGATATTGGAAAACCGTTAAAGACACTGCGAAGGGGCACGATGGTGGCCGTATTGGAAATTTTTCCACCCCAACTTTCAAGCAGCATGTGTCCTCTAAGATGTAACTTGGCGACCGCGAAGCAAAAAAAAAAAAAAAAACTAAAGTGCCTTTCATCACCATGAATTAGTTGTAATGTTTATACCAATTTACACCAGTGAAGTGATGACACGATATGATTTTTGAATTCAGAAACAAAATGCAGAAGTAGCGGCGTAAACATCTGACTATCTGCAATCAATATCCTTAGATGACCTTGCCAGTGTTCGGTTGACGGCGGAATCAACAAATGGTGATATATTGTCTGTAAGCAGCAGAGGTTTCGGAGAAGTAAATTTTTTGGATGATATTAGTGCGATTGAAAGAACATATAATTTTATTTTATGCCTACCGTGCATGCTATTGTTCAGGCTGCCACAGGTCTTACAGACGAACACTGAACGTACACCTAGAACATTCGTTCTAATATGAACCTGACCACGTTGACGCAGCACGTCGAGATGAAACCCCAAGACTCTTAACGACCACCATCAAAACTGCAAGTGACCGAGGCATCCACGAACGTACAACCGGTTCAAAGTGTCCAGCTGCCACAATATCTGGCAATATCTGCAAACCTATAGCTATCAAGTACGGTGACGAAATATTGTGACCGTTGGGTACCGAGAACCGGCTGTACATTCGTGGAATTCTCGATAAACAAATACGCCAGGAGAAGATAAAGAAACACAAATTAAAGATGTCACCTGACATGAAATTCTGCAGATGACAACTCCTTTCAGTTATAATTTCTTTGGTGCAGCTAACGTAACACATAGGTCCACCCATTAATCACTGCATTACGAAAATAGACTAACAGCCGCTATTAGAGCGCGTTCAGTATTTAAAATTGGTTCGTTGAAATTAGCTCATTGAAAACTTTCTGCGTTAAATAGCTGTAAAGCTGATGGTTTTAAAATAATCGTACTGTTGTGGACATGAACCGTTCTGATTCATAGAACGGCCTAATCTTACTAATTTTTGTTGAAAAAGTGTGTCCGCTTGATGAGTGTGAGTGCGGAATAAATTTGTAGTTTTGCGAGGCTTCCTGTTTCGTCGTATTAGTTTCTCTCCCCATGGAAAATGCAGGATGTTGCAGTTTGATGCTGTTCCCTGTGAAATCCCACGATCTCATTTGAAATTAAGAATACTGTTATTATAACCGTAAGGGAGAATTTGTGTTTCATTGTTGGAAATAACAAGTGAAATGTAATGTTTCGGTGAGGCTTTTTTTTTTTAATTTACACGTAAATTTCAGTTGACAGTTATTTCGATAATGGTTATAAACTGTTATATTTATCGAGAATTCGATGTACACTTCTCCATTCAGCTCTACCAAACATTCGATTTAGTGGTAACAGTAACTTTGGAACACATAAATTCTAATTAAATTATAGTATTTCATGCTTCTGCTCTGCGGAATAAGTGTAGCATTAAGTGTACATGTAACGATTACTTGTTGACCAACAGTTTCATTATGGAATAGTAATACTTTAGTGAAATGAGCCATTATATTACGCCACCAGATCTGCACATCACTTACCTCAGTGCTTGCAACCGGTGACTGGCTATTTGGCGGAAACTGCTTAGGGATGACGTATCAGATTTTTACAAACTTCATAAATTTTGACTAGTCCTTGTGCTTATTCAGCCTTCTCCTGTGTACTCAAAGTATGCATTGGGTATTTTCTCCAGACCCAGTTTCTTTTCTTCACCCCATTCAGCAACCTTATTCGAGGAAAAGTAAGGAAAGCTGTCACTCTTTCATATAGGCTGCAGGTGCTGGGACGTCAACTACACAATACAAACTTATTTTTCCTTCTACTATATTTATTAATATGGTTGTTATACGGTATAGATACCGAAGCTAGTTTATCTTTACTCATGAATCACTTAAGATACAAAAAAACTTTTTCCACAACATTTCCCCTCTCGAGGTTCTACCTCACTCTTGTGTTCATTTCTTCTAACATATAAATTTGTCTTTAGACAGATACCACTTTGATCAAGCACAAGTGTTTCTTGTATTCTCCTCCGATATGTTCTCCTGATGTTACAGCATTTTCCTGGGTACATTCTTCGTTTTCTACTAAATAACATGAAAACTGATTTTTACTATCTATGCACGCAAAATTTCAGTTTGTGAGTTAATGACAAATTGAATAAGTAAAAATAATTATGTTTTCAAATATGTGAATACCTTATTTAAAAAGTCGAATTTAGTATGGACAGGTAGCAAAAAGTAATATTCCGACATCATTTAATCCTGCGACGTCCGTTTGGGTTCATGGCAAGCTCCAGGCGCACTTCTTTAACCCCGTCCTATCGCCATCTTGCGTCTCACTGCTCTGTCCTCGAGCAGCCTGCTCTGCAGAAGTGTTCCTAGGTTGGCAAGGCAGCGTGGATACCGCAGGTCAGTAACACTTAGTTTTCCAATTGCTTTGTAGAAAAACGTAATTGATGTTTGAGTGGACACCACGTGAGAGTCCGTGTAAAATAATCGACATGTCTGAAAAGTTTTTCCTTTTCTATTTCTAATCTTTTGAGCTAAAACTAAACCAAACTCCGCTAGAACTGGCTATGGAGGCCAAAGGGTACCGACTGGTCGCCGTGTTATCCCCAGCCAGCCGTCGTCACTGGATCCGGATATGCAGGGGCATGTGGTCAAAACACTTCTCTCCTGGCCGTTTTGTCAGTCAGGATGCTCTTCAGTTTGCCTGACAAGGGCTGAGTGCACCTCGCTTGCCAACAGCGTTCAGCAGACCTGGTCGTCACACATCCAAGTACTAGCCCAGATTGTTGTGGTTATTTTCAGTATCTGCGACATAGAAGAAACTAAGGGTGAGAAACAGTTTTGTTTTTTTGTTCATATTGGTATTCTAGAAACATTTTATATTTTTCCAAACATAATGGATTATTTTGCGCTTTCAAGTTTTTCTTTGTCAAGAAGAAGCCAGATCGTTGGAAACGTCCTTAGCTCGTCGGTGAGGAGCAAACCATAGCAGCCTTCAAGGGGAGAAGAGACACTTCAAGACAGGATATTGAAGAAATATACAGTGAAAGATATTTTGCCATAACAACTATACAATGTCCTGCCGAGTTCGTCGTTGCTCCTGAAAAAACTGAAGGTCCCTTGCAACAGCCGAATTATACGACTGTGAAGATGGAGACTTCGTTTTGGGGAAGGATGGACAGTTAGAACGACAATGAGACTGAGAAATTCTGCAACCACAACGCCCAGAAGGAACGTCATTAGCAGCCCTCCCGGAGCATAAATAGCTGCCCCAACATGTAAAACTACTCTCACGTACCGTGAACTCTTCATGTTTGAAGATATACTCAGAATATTGTAATACTGTACTTCACACTAATGAAGAAATCGGTAAAAGAGAGGCCTCGGCCCCAACGTCAGAGACATACACAGAAGAATAGAGCTGAAAGCAATTATCTGATGTATATTTCTTTGTGGAGCTAACTCTGAAGTAAGTCTTGAGGGTCCATTTTCCCGAAAATTTGCCTTTTCCTTTTTCAGATTTGTATAACGTCCAAAAATCGATTGAAAATATGACTATTAAATGCATTCGCAAATGGCAAATACAATTGTATCATGGCTATACGATTTACAATACATATGAGAATTTTTGCCGTCCCGGCACTCGAACCCAGATTTCCGTCTTTACACGAGCAGTCACCTTAATCAGCACGGCCATCACGCCTCCAGGACCACCTGATGTTTCATATGTCCTAATTTCAATGTCGCATAGTACCCGCATTCAAATGGTATGAATGCCGCACAGGAAGAAACAATGGTTTGCTCGTAAGATTGCTTTGCTTTTGAAAGAATTGCAGTGGGGGAGTGTCTGCATATTATAGTGTCTGCTTAGTTCGATGCAATGTTCCTTCAGATATATAAAAGATGCATAAAAAATTTTGCCACGCTTCCACATTTTATTTTTGCAGAGGGTATCTTACATTAAGTTAAAATATAATACAGAGGGAAGACTGCCTTCTTCTGGAAATATGCTACTTCATTCGTCTACGTGAAAACATGAAAGATATGAATCGCAACGTAACAGCCGACAACTCGTTTCCATTGTACGAATTGGCTGAGGAGCTCACAGAAAGTAAACTCACTTTTGTCATCGCCATCCGGAAAAGCAAGAAAGAAACACCTTCTGGATTGCTCGCTGTGAAAGTTTTAGGTCAAATTTTATCAAGATATGTTTACCAGGCCGACAAAAGTGCTCGTCTCCTTCTCTCAAAACAAGAACGGAAACGTAATACTTTTATCCACTGCGCATGATTCGGGAAGCGAAAATACTGGTACACGGAAACTCTATGTCGATGAGTTCTATAATCTGACGAGTAGTTGATTGTTTTGACAGAATGTGTCACTCTTACACAAAAAAGGGACACTGTCTTAGGCCTATGCGATATTTTTTAATGGCCTGCTCGATGTAAAGGGAGTAAACAGCTGGATTTTATTAACCTTAGTTGTAATCAAATTCTCTGACCACTTTTTTTAATCTTGCTTACAGCTTGGATGAACCTCATATGTAGCGAAGGCAAGCTAATGGCATCATTAAGTAAACCTAACGCCTCGTAATACGGATAGCTCTCGGAACCAGAGAAGCTGCTAACCGCTATGTCTCTGGCCTGCCAACCCTGAAGAATATTAAATGTCACGTGTGCACAGAAAAAAGGATAAGAAAGTGGACAACATATAAGCCAAATGTCACCATCGAAACTGCAAGAAACGTGAAAAACTAAGTTGTTCATGTCTGATAAGTGATGCAAATTATTCGCAAAGTGAAACCAAGAAGACTTATCTGTGAGAAGGTGGCAGTATTATATGTCTAGGAAACCGAAACGCAATTTTTTCAAAGACTTGTTGTTATGATGTTGTTTTCTGGTGCTATAAACTTATTTCGTCTTTGTAGCCAGTATCAAGTTATCCGTTAACGTATGTAGTTGTTAGTGCACATATCTTTGTCTGTTTGCAACTAACAATAATTTTGTATGTATCTGTTGTCCTAAAACACAATACTGTATGTGTTTCTATAACACATACATATTTGTCATTCCATAAAATATGATTAATGCTTTCGTTGTCTAATACATTGTACTGCTGTGCATCGTAGCAGACGAAATTGTAGACATGTCTCAACCGTGGAATTTATTGCTGAATAGTATTCATTAAAATCTGCGTTAACGATGTTATATGACTACGTAAATGGCTTAGTCACCTATGGAGGTGAGTGTGGTAGTGGTAACTCTTTTTCAAGGTCCGTGAGAGCACGTAAGGCGATGAGTGTCCTCCAATCCAGCGGATTGCCAATGTTTTCTATGAGGGGAAGAAGACAGCGTCAGGGAAAAATAAAGCGTCCGTCGTTATCGTGGATTCGTCGGAGGAGTGCCATGATGCGTTGCGTCAGCCGTCAAACATCCTTTGCCTCACCGCACATTGCTGCCATGATGACGCCGAAAGTATCGATATATTTCACGGGAAGTGGGGATTCTTGTAGAAGGTATCTGTAAATGAATGTAACTAAAATCAACAAAGAACCGCGCAACGTGAGAAAAAGAGGGCGATATTGTGCCTACCACCACCGGCGGTTCAAAGGACGGGGGAAGACGCACGTCCAGGATCGCCGATGTGATAGTGTGCTGCCGTTTGTTCCAAGTTCGTAGCGTCGCTTGCAGGTATAGAGCTACAGCCTTCTTTCGCATATTCGTGAGATTAATTCCTCCAGAATGGTGTGGGAGAGTTAAAGTCTCGTATTTGATCTTAAACAACATTCCTTGGCTGACATAGTATCCAAAGGCCATACTATCCAAATACCATTGGCATTGGCAGTACCTGTGCCAGGTGCGGCAGTCGCAAGGCCAGATGAATATTACTATATTCCATCCTTTGGAGCATGTCGTGCGTTCGGAGTGAGTGGTTGCGTATGTGCAGTCGGACGTGCTGGAGGAGACGTCGGTAGCTCGCCGCCGCTGATTGCCGTAGCGATCGGGTGAACAATAAACCTAGCCTGCCGGGGTGGCCGAGTGGTTCTAGGCGCTACAGTCTGGCACCGCGCGACCGCTACCGTCGCAGGTTCGAATCCTGCCTCGGGCACGGATGTGTGTGATGTGCTTAGGCTAGTTAGGTTTAAGTAATGTTCTAAGGGACTGATGACCTCAGAAGTTGAGTCCCATAGTGCTCAGAGCCATTTGAAGCATTTGAACAATAAACCTAAGCATCGCAAGATGTCCACCGTCGTAAACGAACTGTGCACAGCGTCCATCCCTCGTCCGATGTGCATAATCTTGGTTTTATTCATGTTGACCCTGTTTCCCGCAGCTACTCCATACTTAGTAAGAAGGGTAATCACCTTACTTACTTCGTTCTCCAACCGGACGAATATCACAAGTCGTCGCCATATGCACGACTCGTGAAGGAGCTCGCACGCAGTCGGACGCCTGTAAGAGTCCGTCTAAGAGTGTGCATCAATAGTTCGAGCGCTATCGCAAACAGCATCATCGACAAGGGACATCCTTGCCTAACTGTGCTGCAAACAGTAATCGTTCCTATCTCCCTGCCATTTACTCTCACCGTCGAAGAAGAGTCGCGAAGGAGGCGCATGAGGGCGGTAATAAAACCTGAGGTATCGCCATGCGCCGCATGGTCGAGTCAAGGAAATCATGGTTGATCCTGTCAAAGGCCCAATGAAAATCCACCAATACGAACGCCGATCGCGTGCGGCAAGCTTCCGTCAGGGAAATTATGTCACGGTATTCGCCTAGGACAGAATGGATGTTGCTCCGATCCCATAGACAAGAGTGGTCTGATGGTTTTGTCTTGGATATTATCGTCTTGACCCTTGCCGCCAACATTCGCGCAAAGATCTTATAGTCAGTATTGAGGTTTGTGAGCGGTCTAAATTGATGGGCGCTGACACTCGCTGTCGATTTCGGTATTGGTATAAGCACTTCCGCCATGAACTGAGACGGAACGTCCGTGTCAGGGCTCAATAACTCATTATACTCGTACATCAACACCAACTGGGACATCATTAAATCCGAAATGCACGATAAAATTCGAGTGTCAACCCATCTGGCCCAGGGGATTTATGCACCGCTAACTTCGTGAGTACCCTCCGTATGCCATCTTCCGTTAGGGGTTCCAATAGCGCCTCTGCATTCGGACCATCCACCTCCGTTTGCACGTGTCACAAAATTTCTTCTCCTATCCGATTGTCCGTCGGCGTCCCTGTGAAAAGGAGGCGGTAATGCTCCAGAAACCCAGTAGCAATGATCTGCTGGGACGTCAGGGGCCGACCATAGTCATCATGGATTACTGTGATCAAGGATAGGCGATTACGCTCATGTCCCTTGGACCCATGACGCATTCTAATACGTTTTCCATCGACGTCTTCCAAGCACCGAACACGGATCGAAAGTCCCTGCAGTTGACGTCTTGTGATCGATAAAATGCACGCCTGAATACGATGGACCTCCTTCCGCTTGACGCTCGGGCGATGGGGCCCTGGAGGGCAGGTCGCGGATTACCATGTAGTAATAATCAAGTGTATCTCGGAGCCATTTCGCTTTTTCCTTACCATACGTTATGAGAGCTATTGGTATCGCCGGTTTATCACATTGCAGCCACCATGAAAGAACCGTACGGTGCAGCGGCAGACGGCGAATATATGTCTGCAATGTTTCTTCGATCCGCTGGCGACATTCGAGATTCACCAATAAGGATGAATTAAGTTTCCATGAACTACGACTCCTCCAGACCCGCTGCCGTGGGAGGGTTAATGTGCATAAATATGCAAGGTCATCAGTAAAACCTGCTGCCATAAGCGACGCCTCACTGTGTTCGTCGATCGTTCGTTGGTCCGATGCCGGCGCCACTGTCTCGACCTCTACTTCACCGCCGCGTGCTACATGTGAGTGTGCGGAAGGTTCCTCCCTCATTTGACGTGACGTGGGTGTAGGGGCATTCACCGTGTCACCTCCATGCTCCCCTAACTCGGTCTGCTCTTTCATAAACACGTCCTTGTCATGCTCCGAACTTGACAACACCTCCCGGCGGGCCACCGACACGTACGTCATCGGCAGTTGTGTGGGAACTTCTCAAAAAAATGTTCAAATGTGTGTGAAACCTTAAAGGACTTAACTGCTAAGGTCATCAGTCCCTAAGCATAAACACTACTTAACCTAAATTATTCTAAGGACAAGCACACGCACCCATGCCCGAGGGAGGACTCGAACCTCCGTTGGGCCCAGCCGCACGGTCCATGAGTGCAGCGCCCTAGACCGCTCGGCTGATCCCGAGCGGCTGGGAACTTCTCGCTGGGACGCTTCTCTATGTGGCAGTTGTACGACGCGGTGTTTTATGCACTCCTAGCGGATATGTCCTTCTCCACCACAGCCAGAACATGTGCGTGGCTGGCCATCGTAAATCACAATAGCTCGACATGTTCCAATGTATATGTAAGAAGGGATATGTTCGTTAAGGACGATCCACACCTGTCGGTTGCCTTTTAGCACGGGATAGGTGCTAAAACTTGCCCTGCATTCAGGCGTATGGCTAAGTACCGATCCATATGTTCGCAGCGGTTCAGTAACCATCGATTGTGGCACCTCAAACGGCAATTCAAAGATCCGAATGACTCTCTCACCCAAACCTGAATGAGCTACTGTTACATCGCTGATATGGCCATCAGAGTGTCGAAATTTAAATCCTCTTTGAGCAGCGGCGAGAGTTCTGTCACACGCACTTTCATCGGTCATCTTAACGTACATTTTGATGATTACAATGGACAGGTGTATTCCAGTTGGGTCTGTAGCAGGTAAACGAACTTCCTTCCTCAAAAACAGATTTGGAAAGCTTTTGGTCTGGAATATGCGTTGCCGAACGTAAACTGGAGCGTAGTCTTTCTAAAATTGTGTGCCATGGCGATCTAGTCAGACAACACGCGCAATTACCGGCGGTGTAAACACTTCCTCGTCCACGCGCGCCCGCGGCCGGGACAACAGATCCGTGCCGCGCCAACGTCTAAAGCAGACTTTCCACTCAACTATTGGGGGTGGACAACTTCCATAATGTGAAAGGATTGAGTGGCAGGTGGTTATCAGTCTGGAGCTCCACGCAATGAAACTATAAGGTAAGAGCTCCAGATAACACCTGCTGATTATCTCCAAGAATAGCGTCAAACATAAATTTCTTCAGAGTTAGACGAACAGAGTGTTTCAGATCGACGTGATAAAATATACAATCGGTTTTCAAGAAGTGAGAGTGTCATTAAAGTTCTAGTTTCTTTAAAGTACAAACATGACATTTTTCAATAAACTGTTCGTGTCTGTATCGCATAATCGCATTGATGAAACATGTTTCGACACAGTCATCTTGATTCACAATTAAAACATAAAATAGTTCTGAATTAAGCTCTTATGTTTCCTTACAGAAGATGGGTAGAGTTGTCATAATATGCTTAAAAGGTTTGGACGGATTAAATAATAATGTTACACTCATGCTCATAAATTAAGGATAACGCTCTGTTGGGCGGTTTGGGAGTTTAAATTACGACGGGGTATGACCACGCTGTGCATTTGACCTGCAATCGTCTCACGGTGGCGCTGGCAGCAGTCCACATACCCAGAGGTGTGTTGGTGCATGTCAGAGTACGATGCAGCAGGTAAGTGTGCGGAAGTTTTCAGACGTACTAATAGTGATTGTATGTTGAAAATGGCTTGCCGGCCGCGGTGGTCTAGCGGTTCTAGGCGCTCAGTCCGGAGCCGCGCGACTGCTACGGTCGCAGGTTCGAATCCGGCCTCGGGCATGGATGTGTGTCATGTCCTTAGGTTAGTTAGGTTTAAGTAGTTCTAAGTTCTAGGGGACTGATGACCATAGATGTTAAGTCCCACAGTGCTCAGAGCCATTTGAACCATTTGATTTTGAAAATGGCTCAAAGAACACATATTGATGACGCTATGACTTTATGAGGGGTAGAATACTAGGGCGACTGGAGGCTGGTCAAACACAGCAGGTCTTAGCCTGGCCCTCCGTGTGCCACAAAGTATGATCTCAAGATTATGGCAACGGTTCCAGCAAACTGGAAACGTGTCCAGGCGCTACAGTATGGGACGTCCACAATCTAAAACACCACAAGAGGACCGATATCTCACTATCAGTGCCCGCAGACGGCCACGGAATACTGCAGGTTGCCTTGCTCGCAACCTTACCGCAGCCACTGGAACAGTTGTCTCCAGACACACAGTCTACAGACGACTGAACAGACATGGTTTATTCACCTGGAGTCCTGAAAGTTGCAGTCCACTTACCCCTGGTCGCAGGAGAGCCCGTAACGCCTGGTATCAAGACCAGAGTACATGGTCATTGGAACAGTGGTCCCAGGTTATGTTCTCGCCGGGTTTTCATCTGGCATGCAACCAGATACCAAATCCTTAATGTCCTTGAAAGGGACCTGTATGGAGGTCGTGGTTTGATGGTGTGAGGTGTGATTATGATTGGTGCACGTACACTCCTACATGTCTTTGACAGAGGAACCGTAACAGGTCAGGTGTATCGGGACGTCATTTTGCACCAGTATGTCCGCCTTTTCAGGGGTGCAGTGGGTCCCACCTTCCTCCTGATGGATGATAACGCACGGCCCCACCGATCTGACATCGTGGAGGAGTAGCTTGAAAAAGAAGATATCAGGCGAATGGAGTGGCCTACCCTTTCTCCAGACCTAAGCCCCATCGAGCACGTCTTTGATACTCTCGGTCGACGTATCTCTGCACGTCTTCAAACCCCTGGGACACTTCAGGAGCTCCGACAGGCACTGGTGCAAGAATTGGAGGCTATAACGAAGCAGCTGCACGGCCACCTGATCCACAGTATGCCATCTCGTTGTGCGGCCTGTGTACGTGTGCATGGAGATCATGCCCCATACTGATGTCGGGGTAAATGCGCAGGAAACAGTGGCTTTTTGTACCTCATGTGTTTTTTGGACGGTTTTCTCAACTTATCACAAATATCGTGGACGTACAGGTGTGTGTCATGTGTGTTTCCTATGTGCCTATGCTATTAGCGCCAGTTTTGTGTAGTGCCACGTTGTGTGGCACCACATTCTACAATTATCCTTAATTTGTGATCATGAGTTTAGTTACCTGTGTACTGTTGCCACATTAACAGATTTTTGTAGCCCTCAAATGGCGATCGATATGGTTGTACGATACTATTGGCCGGGAGAGTCGGTCTGCGGCAGAAATGGATACAATCGAGGGAAAACAAACCATTCACTCGCGTTGCAGGGAATCAATAGTTCACATACTCATCTCTGGAACTTTCCAGTCTGTCATCAGTTGCAGCAAGTACTTTGCTTCTTTGGAAAGGTATATGTTTCCGTAAAATTGAAGATTTGATGTACATCACAAGGTAAGAAAAATTAAACAGAAATATCAACGGGAATTCACTGTAGCGAAATGTTGTTAGACGGGTAAAGAAGCCTAATGTATACTGATCCCAAGTGTCACATATAAAATTTGGCTCAGTCTTCTACAACCGTTGTTAACCCTGTAAATTTAATGTTCATAAGAACTGCATTATGTGTGAAATGAATTATTTCAGGGACAGTAGATGACTTGTAAAAGATATTATATTAACGAACTGTTACAAACAGATAAAAAGACTGCAATGGGTATTATCTGCAGAAATTCGTGTAGAATGTATGAGAAATGTTCAATACTATACAGGAATATGCCAAACCGAAAACTGTGTTTGTCGTAATATCTTTCGTCTGCATTATCAACGATTAGCAGTCGATTGCGCCGCTTGTAATGGCTGTAACGAAAATAGAATGAAGAATTATATATCCATTATGTCAGCGAGTTTGGTCCTAAGGGATTTAGTCTACATGAATGAAACACCCATTTTAAACAGCGGTATTATTTCCAGTAACAGCCGTTGGACGGCACACAGGGACGCTGTAGCCTGCGTGTGGAAATCACGTCTGGAATGGGGGCGCCCAACAGCTGCGCTCGATTACCAGGGGGCTGGGAAGGGAGGGGCAGGGAGAGAGAGAGTAAAATTATATGTTCCTACAGGGAGGTACCCACATGCGTTCAGAAGCTTGAAATTTCACACCTTGTGGTCTCAGTGGCGATAAAATTATACTTCACACAGTCATTTCCTTATGCTTGCTGAAATTCGTTAGGAGGCATAAACATCGACTAAGCAAATGAAGCTACATTTTTTAATGTTGTACCATTATCGAGCTATCTACCTGTAAAATCCAACAGTGGTTCCAGATAACATCCTTGGAAACATATGTGAGATGAACATTATTTCAGCATGGAAAGCTGTGATGTACTATCAAATATTAATACTGTAGCAGCACCACCGTTTAGGATAGGGGAAGTTAGTTTTGTGCGATATTCTGAGCACAAGCTACAGCCAGGTGCGGGCTGGTTTGCTGTGAGTTATGCATACCAACAGTTGCGAAGTAGAATAGAGGACACAGGGCCGTCAAATTACTGAAAGAGTATTTGCAACTGTTTTGCATGTCACAAGTCACAGACAGAAGGGGCCCACTGGCCAACGTAGCATGTTATAAGTATGGACGCAAAGCGGTGCATTTGGCAAAACCGAGGCACACGGCCGAGTGTAAATAGGTACCATTTTCTAACGAGATTCATTCAAGTGTCACAGCTCTCCTGGACAGCAGGGTGTGTCACACCATATGCTACACACAGCAGCAGATGGAGCGGCAGCATTCCTGTCCACGGCAGGTCTTTGGTTTGACCCCCTGAGGCTGACGCGTGGTCCGTAGCTAGCCAGCCAGCCAGTGGTGGTCCACTCAACAGCTCACTACCACGGACAGTCGTCCTCGCTTCCGACGCAGATTCGGATGCCGGATCATGGGCACTGGTCGTCGTCGCCGTGGTCTCAGCCACGCCAGCGAGAAGAAACAGCAGCTTGCCGCCTGTGGCTCACACCGAACTGTGCTGAGTCGGCAGGGACGCAGACCGCTGAGCTAGCTGTCAATGCATCCTGATGCCGTCGCAATTCTGGGGCTGTCCAAGGCCAGCACGACACGGCATTGTGTTGCACGGGCTACTAGGGTGCTTCCTCAGCATTGCAGGGCCCTGTGACCCAGACAAAGAGGAACGAGAGCACTGTATTTGGAAACAATAAATCACTTGGAACGATCCCACTGAGTTTTAATACCGCACTCCCTGGCACCAGCAACTACAATAACTTACAGCAAATACAAAAAAGGAGAACGTATATGGTAATCAAATTATATGCACATACAATTACTATTTTAGATTACCACATAGACTTTATGCATATATAGACTGAAGCAGCGAGTGAAAATTTGTAGCAAGGCCGGAAATCGAACCCAGTTCTTCCGCTTACAAGTTTTTCTCCTTACCACATGGATTACCCCAGCTCACCTCCCTTCTCAATCCAAATTCTCACTGCTACCCCAGTTTGAATTTGGATTGAGGAGGGAGGCGTATCTGGGTAATCCGTGAAGTTGGGTGGACTGCTATGACATCGTTGATTACTGGCTAACGAACTTGCCTAGTTAGCTGGAGTCTCGGGTTCGATTTCTCGGTGCAAATGTTCACTCGCCGCTTCACTCATTATCTACACAAAATCATTTTGAGACCAGTACAGTCTCTGAAATAGTGTCTTTTTCACTTGTACTACATAGACTCCATCGTAAAAACTTGTTAGCAAGCAACTCTCTTCAAACTTATCGTGCCGATTTTGCCAGAAGTGGGGTAATACGAACTGAACACCCCAAATTAACTACGATTGTCGTATGAAAAGTAATGAAGGCGTGGATATTATGAGCCTTTTTTTACACAAGTTCTTGGATATCGTACGGTTATTACACTCGAACTGAAACGCAATCATATTATTCCAGAACCTGTTCTTAGCTAGACTGAAACACCTTCCCTTTTGTTCCTATACATGTGTGACAATGATACTAATTGTCTTGACGTTGAACTGATGTTAGCCTTACGTATAACCTCTTATCTCTTCCACGTTAGCTTGTTTCGAAGCCAAATCAGCCATGCAAATATTTGTGGAGTATTCAAGAGGCTAGCCAGTTAGATGCCGTTATCGTTTATCAACAAATTATTCGATGAAGTGCTGCACAGTCTGCCGCTTAACCTGCTCTGTCCTTTATAGTTAGTGGCAACCTCTGTCATCGATATGCTGCTGCTCATTGGAGCGGACACTGTCTGCGTATTTCCAGAAACGATGTTCTCATGGCGTACCCTTGACGCGGTGACACGTAGCAAGCACAGTGGTCGCCGAACTCGGAAACTCTTCTGTCCATCACTGATGAGCAGTTCGAGATTAAACTGACTGAAACTGCCAAACTACGCTCGGCTGTTTCTTCTTAAATATGTGGTGCCCTGTCATTAAACATAATTTAATTTCTCATTTCACTGAAATATAAGGGATACCATTTTAGTGGCCTCATGCAAGTGAAGTTTACATCATTACTGAGCGTCCTATGAGTGCAATACCGGCCATCTTGCTTAACGTTAGGTTGCATTTGCAGTATCGACCATCAATAATGCATTTCAAATTTCCTCTACCTTCCATTACAGTTTCGTTTGCTGCGATGCGTGAAAACCGAAGCCAGCACAAAAACTCGATTATCGCATTGACAATTGAACACCGAAGGGAGGGATGGTGTCGTTTCTCGTTTTTCTGCGGCAGCAACATTTGAGCGTTTTCGTTTAGGATACTTTAACACACCGCCCGTTAACGAGCAGTAATGGGTTACCTCAGCAGGTGGTAACAGCCTTGTCACTTTTTTGCACACATTCACGAAAATGATAATATTCGAGACCAAGATAATTCTCCGATTGTCTGTTCCAATGATAGCTGCGCTGTAAACAAAACACTGTCAGTATCTTTCTTATTCCTGTGTACAGGCAGTAGACAGAAATATGGAAACACCGGAAGCTTGAATATAAATGTAGATCCTAGCCAAGCCTGCAGGTTGCACTTTTGTATTTGACTGTGAACGGGACTTGTGCAACGTCTTCAGAGCATTGTGATTATTAGTAGTGCTCGAGCCTTCTGTTTAAACGTGCGTGCATTATGTCGTAGCTAAGTGAAATCGAACATAAGGAGATTGTTGGTTCTCGTAGGTAGGTACTTTCGTAACCAGGGTACCCGAAATATGTGGTGTTTGTATACCCACTTCACCGAAGATTTGTACCACATGCAGTGAAAGCCGGAAAACATCACAGGCTAAGTCACAGATTCGGACATCATGGTTAGTTTTGATGTGGTATCGCTGTTCACCAGGGTCCCACTGAAGGACTCACTAGAACTGATTGCAGAGAAATTTGACGGTGCTCTGTTGGACCTGTTCATGCTTCTTTAGGTATGTGGATGACACCTTCGTGATCTGGCCACATGGGATGGACAGGCTCAATGAGTTTCTTGAACATCTTAACTCATGCCACCCTAATGTCAAGTTCACCATGGAACTGGAGAAGAATGGCCAGCTGCCATATCTGGATGTACTAGTCCAGAGGAAAGCAGATGGATCAGTTGGCCACAGTGTGTACCGAAAACCAACACACACTGATTTATATCTGCAGGCCAGCAGCTGTCACCACTCTGCACAAAAGAATGGGGTTCTGAAGACTTTGGTCCACAGAGCACGTGCCCTGTCACACCAAGAGAATCTACCTATAGAGATAGAACGTCTCAAAACATTCTCCAAGAATGGATACACGGACAGACAAATTGAGAGGGCACTCCAACCAGCCACTACACCACAGGTTCCTGAAGAAGACCAAGATGAAGCAAAGAAGGTGGCATATCTGCCCTATGCTGGCTCTATTACTGCCAGAATCAGTAGGATCCTCCGTAAACACAATATCAAGTGTGTTTTCTGTCCATCCAACAAGATCGGGGGACTGCTGGGGAGTGTCAAAGACGACCTGGGGTTACGAAAACCAGGGATTTACAATATACCTTGTCAATGTGGCATGTCCTACATTGGCCAGACGACAAGAACTGTGGAGATCAGGTGCAAAGATCATCAGAGGCACACTAGATTAAGACAGGTGACTACGTCAGCCATTGCTGAACACTGTCTAGAAGTAGATCATGCCATGAAGTATGAGGATACCAAGATTCTAGAACAAACACCCAGATTTTGGGACAGTGTTATAAGAGAACTGATAGGAATTAAAATGGCTGACGATCTTATGAACTGTGACACAGGGTACCAGCTAAGCAGAGCCTGGGATCCGGCTCTGGAATCGTTAATGGAGCAATGGGGCCAGCTGCAGCACTACACAAACAGAAGAACCAGAGACATGGAGATGGAAAACGAGCCCCTGACGGACTGCCAGGCGCACCAGACCGAAGATGGAACACCCAGAAGTGGGACTGGTGGGCGCGGACCGCAGGGGGAACATCCATAGCCGCAGCGGACGAAAAACGGAGCGGCAACGCTCCAACAGGTCGTGGTGAGCGGGCGCGGACCGCAGGGGGAACGCTTGGTTGGTTGGTTGTTTGAGGTTAAAGGGACAAAACAGCAAGGTCATCAGTCCCTTGTTTCAAATAGACTCCATTCTGCTAACGGGACATCTCAGAAAAGTCAGAACAATAAAACGGAAAAAGGGAAAAACGTAAAAGGGCAGTCACGTTGCCATTAGTAAAAACAAATGAGGGAAGTCGGCAAGAGAACGAACCCAACACTATGCTGAAGCAGCATAGGCAAGACCATCTGTGACTTAAAAGGTACAACTGCTATAATGCAGAAAGGACGCATGGGAAGAGAAAGACTAACCAAGCCTTAAAAAGAAGGGGTAAAAACAGAGTAAAAGGGGAAGAAAAGAGGATTCCGGTCAGGGAGGTGAATCGGGAATCTCTCGACACTGCCTACAGTGGGGGAACGCTTGGTACCCCAGACCGTAGATGAAACCCCCATGAGCGGATTTGATGGGCGCGGACTGCAGAGGGAACACCTAGAACCGCAGCGGACGGAAAACGGAGCAGCAACGCTCCAGCAGGTCGCAGGGAATGGGCGCGGACCACGGAGGAAGCGCCTGCAGCCGTTGGTGGAGGGGGAAGGCCATAGGCATAAATACTGGACAAGGTCCACTCGAGGAGCAGTCTAGGAAGGCGAAGCGCCCCGGCGCTAGAACTTCCGTCTCAAGCCGAGGGTCAACCCTCACCAGTGCAGCGTCAGCGTCAGCGTCAGCGTCGAGGAGCAGTCTCAGGTCGCACCTGATGAAGGTCACGAGCTACGTGACCGAAATATCGTGCAAGTACGACGCTGATATCCGGCAGAACACCCGTCAACCCAAGATGTCATTAGATCGCCGGGAAAGCCTGAAGAGTTACAACAGTTGTATTATTCTGCTCATCATTAGTTTCCATCCATCTGTCACAAATGGATACAATATATATATATATATATATATATATATATATATATATATATATATATATATATATATATATATATATATATAACTTCAAGGCCACTGAATATGCCTTTCCTAATAGACTAATAACGGCGAGGTACCTCTGGAACACCGTTCGCATCGTCCAGAGCTGGTTTTGTTAACACGAGAATTGTTTGTGGCATCTCTCTTTTCCACCACAGCAAGAAGTTTTCAGTATTGTTGAGTTTTTGTGGTCTAGTTTGAAGAGAAGTCTGCGTGATCGCTATCTACAACCACCATCGTTACCAGAACTTTCTACCATTTGGTAGGAAGAGTGGAATAACATTTCCTTGGAAACCATGCACGAGCTGTATTTAGCCCTTGCGAGAAGACGAAGATGTTCCTAAATGCCAAGTGGTTTCCTACAACATATTACGCAGAGCGATGTTTTCTGATATTGGTATTTCATCGTGTATGTCTGCCCCCTGCAGGTACAGAACGCAAGAAACCAGCTAGACGATAGTTTTGCGATCAGTGCTACTGCCGTAACGATACACCAAGAATACCTGAGAAGAATCCTAAAAATTCTGTAGACGTCAGTGCTAGTGTTGTAAATGCTTTTAATTATCTACGTGAACAGGAACTTTATGGTATCATCTAACAGCTTCAGTAAACGTCGTCTGTAATTCTGATTAACAATCGTTAATGTATCCTATTTAAATATCGCCATTCCACGTTCACTGCAAGCTAAATACATGTTATTTGAACTTCTGGCTGAGAATCCTCCCTTCTACCGTGTCTCGAAACGTTTACCATTTATTTGTTCCCTACTCTCGCCATACATCGGTATGTAACGCAAACAGGATCGTTGTCGAAAATGATCGTTTTGGTGGTGTAGATGCTAAGGCGTCGGGATGCCTAATGTTACATGGACTTTCCCACCTGTGACACGGTACTGCTTCCTAATGTGCGTCTTTCAGGGGTACGTCTGGCCCCAGCTCCATTTTTTCAGCACGGGTGGAGAAACTCTTGGATCGAATGGATATTCGGAGAATGGACTCGCCGGCGCGTTTCTCGGATTTCAATCCCATCCACCACGTGTGAGCTGCGTTTAACAAACGTATTTCAGAATGTCGACGTGCACCAACGGCTACCCAGATGTTGCCAAAAAACGCAGGTGAAGAAATGGAATATCCTAACTCAAGGAATCCTTAACAACTTTGTGGCCACCATAGAAGGAAATTGCAAAGCATGCAGTGCCGTCCGTGGTGATCACACACCCTCTAGTGGCTCGTAATGAACTGCGGTGACTTCATTGCAATAGTGGCCCTGAGATGAAATTGGCATTTTTGTTTCTCACATTCCACGTTTCTTTCAGTTACCTTTTGTACTATAACGTACTGCAATGGGCCGGCCGAAGTCGCCGTGCGGTTAAAGGCGCTGCAGTCTGGAACCGCGCGACCGCTACGGTCGCAGGTTCGAATCCTGCTTCGGGCATGGATGTTTGTGATGTCCTTAGGTTAGTTAGGTTTAACTAGTTCTAAGTTCTAGGGGACTAATGACCTCAGCAGTTGAGTCCCATAGTGCTCAGAGCCATTACTGCAATGTTCTGTCTATGTATGGTCCAAGTTTCGTTGATCGATGTTACTTGGCAGTGACACGACATGCGAAAGTTGTTTTCGTCCTTACATTTTGCACACCAGTTTACAACCAAAGGAAAGGTTTGTCAGAGACCGGTACCACTCCCAAACTTTTTGTTGACTTACTTCAGTTTTTTATGTAGCACGGTTTTAGAGGCACAGGCCTTATGTTGAGACTACAATGGTAAAACAAAAACATTTTACATAAATATAGATACCAAAGTTATTCTTTATAGTACTGACATGCTGTTGTCATCTTTTTTCGTATAAATGAGTGTCTTCCTGTGGCGCGTTCACCTACCTTCATTGCTATGGCTCCTTTGAACTGGTTAGTCATCGTTTATAAACACATAACAGAAACATAGAATTCGTCTTCACAATCAACTCTGATGTGTAATAGACAATATGGCTTCATACTGTAGCAATGCAGCATCGAAGATCTTCGTCAACAACTTGATAATTTCCATCGTCGACTAATCTTTACCATCGATTTTTATTTAATCATAGACACAAAATTAATTGTTTTGGAAAGTAAATAAACACAAAGTAACTCCATCGGTACTTGTATTTAAGACAGAAAATTTTGTATCCAGGATACCTTAACTGGCTATACTAAATTAAGCAATTCGTGTTAACAATGTGACTTACTGCGTGATTACGTGATTCACACGATCGTTCATCATAAATTATTAACATCACAGGACCATCAAGTTCAAGCTACAACAACTCCTCTGACAGCGTCATGAACGAAACTAATAACGTCAAAATCTGAAGGCAGTACTTACTACTTGAAACTCAAAACGTAATGTAACATGCAGTTTTATGAGTAAAATACTATTCAGTTACCTATTTAGTAACATAGTGTTTAGAACGAATACTGATGAACTCAAAAAATATGTTAGCATGTTGGGGGGTTGTTTGTAATAAGAAACTATGAAACTTTGACATAGCTGTATTGACATCTTCAATTTTTTGGTCCTGTCCTCCTCAGTTGCGCGTAATACTACGGTATGATGATGATTTTCACTTATGGACCGTCTGACAGCAACTGAATAAAACACAATTTTAGTGCCATACGCGTTTCGCCTTTATTTTCTGCAAGGCATCATCAGTGGCAGGTTGCGTAGACAGTTTCTTACATATTACGCTCCTGTTGCATTTTTGGTCTTGTTCTTCTTCCTATGAGCGCCAATTTGCTGCTTTTTCCTGCATTCCACAGCACTATGCACTGAACGCTTTTTTTAATGCAATGTCTTGGTTTCTGTTCAAATAAAGGCGAAACGCGTATGGCACTAAAATTGTGTTTTATTCAGTTGCTGTCAGACGGTCCATAAGTGAAAATCATCAACATACCGTACTATGAAACTTTGGTTGAAGGTTATTTTGAAATACACAACCTGCGACGCAGTCGTGCCCTAAAGCAATGGTCCAGGAAGTGGAGATTAAATTTCCTTTATTTACGTCAATCACAAGAAAACCTTTTGGTCCTCAGAGTGTCGGTTTCGGCCAGCGATGCACATATTCAGATCTGCAGCAAAAATGGGAAAATCAAATATGACCATTGAATAGTTTACATCTTAAAACAATAAAATACACTCTAATGAAAAGCATTAGTTTCATATATGTGGAAAACACACATTTAAAATATGGCGAGGCATCCCTATATCACAACGTGTCGCTGTATAATGAAACCGTAGTGGCACTCTCAAGAAATACACACAAGTGAGCTTAGTTTCGTCGCACGTATTTGAATTATGTACCAGCAGAAGCATCCTTTTACAGCGCTAGTGTTCAAAACCAACTGAGGTACAGTGAACACAAAATATGTCAGTGTCATAGGCGCGTCAGATGCCGCTACTTAAAGGTCATTCATTCTTGTCAGGTTCATAACTACATAAAATGCAGTAAAATGAATAATAAAATAGGTAAAATGTATGGTGAGCTCATGAGGTATGTAAGCTGCTACAGTCATAGAATGTAAGAACGTAAAACAAGAAAAAAGTTAAATTTTAAAACTGTTAAACTGGAAAAGCGGCAGCATGTGATTCTGAGATACTTCGGTGGTTATTTCTTACAAAAAAATATAATGGCAGAGAACAAGTTTACAGAGCTAACAAATGAAGATAATTGATAAAATAACAATGGAAAGAAGCCAGACGGATGAAACAAAAGACTGAAGAATGCGAACAGCACCCTCCTTCGGTGTATCTGCCAGAATACCTCATAGGCGAAATGTAGTCGGAGGAAATTAACTGTCAGAGAGTCTCTCGTACTCCCGACATGCAGTACCAAGAAAAGGGTAACAAAACTTCCTAGTAGTAGATTCATATTGATACACTATAAGCCTTTCTTATTTTCGTTTATCGAACTGGTATTTGTACACTAGTACTATGTTATCTACTTGAAACCATCATCATCATTGAATTAAAATTAGTATACCACTATTTCTGTCGGTCGTTTTAGAGGAATTTTTCTTTACGTGCACTTTGTTATGTTCTACAGTTTTTCCTCGATCCTTTGTATCATCGACCTGTGTCTCATTCTTTCAATAGGCTGACTTCCTAACTAAGAGAAAGTAGTTCAAATGGCTCTGAGCACTATGGGACTTAAGTTTTGAGGTCATCAGTCGCCTCGAACTTAGAACTACTTAAACTTAACTAACCTAAGAACATCACACACATCCATGCCCGAGTCAGGATACGTACCTGCGACCGTCGCAGTCACACGGTTCTAGACTGTAGCGCCTAGAACCGCTCGGCAACACCGGCCGGGCAGAGAAAATAGTAATTTTAGGTCCATTGGAGACATATTTCATCAGACGTTGGGATCGAACTCCGAAATCAGACGAAGGAACGAATATAATATTCGCTCCAAGAAATTTAAAGAAGTTGTGGGAAGCTTTAATCACAATGGCCTAATGGACGAACAAATGTGAGTTAAATCGAAAATAATTAACAATTTATTACCCTGCGCCGTCAGCAAAACAGTAAAAGTTTTACATTTTACGAAAACGTGTTCACTCCAGAATCATTGGTACAATATGTAAACTTGTTTTTTAATATAATGTGATGAGAGAAATCTGTAATCGATATTCTGAAAACCAAAGGAGCGATAAAATAATGTTTCACACATGATTAACCAGTATCGTTTTGAATTTGCTTGTAGCAGGCCATCCACTGGTACGTTCATGCGTATATTTACATAGAGCGAGATGCCCGCGTTTGGTTGCGATATGACACGTTTGATTAACAGCGGATTATCAGTAATTTAAGCCAATATTGGTGCCACTAGCTTTTACGATGACAAATTTCACAGGAATCAATACTTCAGAAATTTATTGGGCCATGAATATCGTTTTTCAAATGTTAGCATAAATTATATCTTCATAAATTTAAAGCACACTCTGTTTCACTTACTTGTCATTACTACGTCAGTATGCAGAAAAATCCGTAATGTGTTCATTACGTGAATATTTTTAACATCGTAATAATCTGTGTTCAAACAGATTTGCTACTCAAATGGTTCAAATGGCTCTGAGCGCTATGGGACTTAACTTCTGAGGTCATCAATCCCCTAGAACTTAGAACTACTTAAACCTAACTAACCTAAGGACATCACATACAGCCATGCCCGAGGCAGGATTCGAACCTGCAACCGTAGCGGTCACGCGGTTCCAGACTGTAGCGCCTACATTGTCTCAAGCCCATAATCTCCTGCAACCTTTTCTTCTACTCTTTCCCCTACAACTGCATTCCAGTCGCCCATGACTATTAGATTTTCGTCCCCCTTTACATACTGCATTACCCTTTCAATATCCTCATACACTTTCTCCATCTGTGCCTCTTCAGCTTGCGACGTCGGCTTGTATACCTGAACTATCGTTGTCGGTGTTGGTCTGCTGTCGATTCTGATTAGAACAAACAGGTCACTGAACTGTTCACAGTAACACACCCTCTGCCCTACCTTCCTATTCATAACGAATCCTACACCTGTTATACTATTTTCTTCAGCCGTTGATATTACCCGATACTCATCTGACCAAAAATCCTTGTCGTCCTTCCACTTCACTTCACTGACCCCTACTATATCTAGATTCAGCCTTTGCATTTCCCTTTTCAGATTTTCTAGTTTCCCTACCACGTTCAAGCTTCTGACATTCCATGCCCCGACTCGTCGAACGTTATCCTTTCGTTGATTATTCAATCTTTTTCTCATGGTAACTTCCCCCTTTGCAGTCCCCTCCCGGAGATCCAAATGGGGGACTATTCCGGAATCTTTTGCCAATGGAGAGGTCATCATGACATTTGTTCAATTTCAGTCCACATGTCCTGTGGATACACGTTACGTGTCTTTAATGCAGTGGCTTCCATTGCCTTCTGCATCCTCATGTCGTTGATCATTGCTAATTCTTCCGCCTTTAGGGGCAATTTCCCACCCCTACGACAAGAGAGTGCCCTGAACCTCTATCCGCTCCTCCTCCCTCTTTGACAAGGCCGTTGGCAGAATGAGGCTGACGTCTTATTCCGGAAGTCTTCGGCCGCTAATGCTGATGATTTATCAAAATTTAGGCAGTATCGGGGATCGAACCCGGGGCCGAAGACGTTTTGATTATGAATCAAAGACGCTACCCCTTAATAATGATAAAGAGATCTAATGCTAGTAACCGAATCCATCTTCGGCGTTTCATACAATAAATGTAGTTGAGCCTTCACATCATCAGATCTAGTGATCTTCTAAAATGTTGCTTAACATTTAAGGTGTATAAATGTTACTGCTTTTTCAATATCTGATTATGCTTTGTACGTATTTATTTTAAGAGAGATCGTGAATTGAAGCCTTTTGCTTTGTTAGTTTGTTTATCAGGGTTAAAAGTCAGTATAAACAATCATATCTCTTACGTAGACCTAGATTTCTCAGAAGAGTTTATACCAATTGCTGTTAGAGGAGAAGAGATTTTACCAGTCTTTTCTCGTGATATCGGTATTTTGCTAATGATAATGACTATATGACCAACTAATGACTAGTCGATCACTATTACGAACGTTCCCGGAATGTTAGCTTCATCATATCGGGTTTTTCGGGGGTCAGCACCGACACACACAAGGAAGGAGAGAATTTGCGGTGGCAGGAATTGCAAATGACGGGTACACAACAGTTGCAGGTCAATAGCATACTATCTCTATAAAGGAGCGTGGACATAGCTGAGGCGATTGCTGTTTTTAGGTAAGGCAATGAAGTAGTCGATATGGGGAAAGACGGAACCGAAGTAAGAAGCAATATGTAGCAAAAAAAAAAAAAAAAAAAAAAAAAAAATGCCGGTTTTTTCACGAGTGCTCCTGCAAAGTATTCTGATCCTAGATTAGACCCTGAAGTGAGACTCCAAGATTTCAGATGTAATATATATGTTTGCAAGTAAGAACACAAAACTCGGAATACGTTGCGAAAGGAAGACAAACTCTGTGTGATAACGATCGACATTGCATGTGAAGTAATACGAATAGTCTCAGAAAAGGTAACGAAAATCGAGAACAGACAGAGAACTTATTATTGTATGAAGCAAGAAAAGCAGTCAATTTATAATTGACTGACGGCTGCAGATGTATCTAATAAAAGTAATAATAGTATTACGCTATAGTAGGAAGATAAGTAAACGTTTATGCTTATTGATGATTTTGATGCAGACTCCTTAATAAAACATTCTCATTTCGTAAATACCGACGCATATCTCATCATACAGGCACCCTCAGTTCACAAAAAAAAAGAAAAAAGAGAAATATCGTATTTCACTCTTTGTCTCGAGAAGGGAATTCATCGATGTATTTTCTGACCGAACGTATTTCTTTTATTTTATATTTGATTACATGTTAACCTTCTTATGTACTGAATTCTACCATTTTTTTCTTTTTCCATAATGCATACAGCATCTATGGCCAACAAAAGCAACTAATTCCAAAAAACTCTCGTAACTCCGTCTGAACAAGTCTCTGAAGGCCCAACGGTACCAACTGGCCGCCGTGTCATCCTCTCAGCCCAGGGGAGTCGCTGGAGGCGGATACGGAGGGGCATGTGATCAGCACACCGCTCTCCCGGCCGTTGCCAGTTTTCGTGACGGGAGCCGCTACTTCTCAAACACATAGCTCCTCAGTTTGCCTCACAAGGGCGGAGTGCATCCCGCTTGCCTACAGCGCTCGGCAGACTGGACGGTCACCCATCCAAGTGCTAGCCCAGCCTGATAGCGCTTAACATCGGTGAACTGACGGGAAACGGTGTTACCACTGCGGCAAGGGCGTTGGACAAATATTTCCACATGCGCAACAAAAAACACCAGCAAAGGTAAAATAGAGTACCGTTTTTTCAACTCAAATAAGCGTAAGAGTCTATATTAAGATTTCTTACAATCGGCTTCATCATATTCCAGCTTCGTATACTACAAAGGCTACACAAAATTTCAGAATCCATGGTATGCTAAAATTAATTAAAAATCTAGCAGATAGCTAAAAGAAAATTAAACTGAGCCTTCCGACGTGGCAGCGACGTGTAGATGCTACTGTTACGACACCGATTTGAATGTGTTAACTGGAACATTCTTCCCAACACTTCTCTGAATATATTACATGCGGCGACGCCCACGGGATGCAGTTTTTATTAAATTTCTAGAGCAAAATTTCGTTTGTGAAACTTATTTACATAAAGTAACGATAAAATAAAGTAAGTATTCCCAACTGAGGGAATAAAAGATAAAATAAAGTATGTAGTTGCCTGGCACTCACAGTGACGTCACGGGCTTGTTTCGTCCGAGATTGCTGAGGCCCATGAGGAGCAGTGCGGTGTCAGTTCATGTGACGGGCCGCTTTGCAGGACTCTGGCAGCTATCTCTTGGATGATATCCGCCGATTGACTACACGACCTGTCCAACGCCTCACGCAACCTGGCAGCCAATTCGGGGAAGCTACCTTCCGCTGGATGTTGACGGGTACCTTATGTGGATGCGAAATTCCGGGGAACCCCTGGAATTCAAGATAAGTAACTTCGCCCTGATGACAATGACAAAAATCACAAGATACTACAAATGACGTAAAAGGGTAGACAACTCTAACCATCTCTGCCAAACAGAACGTAACCACGCTCTCTGTATTCCAACTGATACCTCACAACAATTTGTGGTATGATTAAGGGAAAATACATGGAAGGTGGAACACATATTTCCTCATTTGTCGTTTCATGGAATACACTGTATTCCTTAGCAGCAATTATTATGATCAAAAATTAATAACCTTGTCAAAAGATGAGTAGCCATGCTCACAGTGTTTTAAGGACATTGAACAGGATCAATTCATTAGTAAATAACTTAACATCTTATACCATTAAGTACAGTGCTTCGAACCAGGAAATTACGTAAGTCCTCAAATACAAATAAGAAGTCACATCAACTAGGTGTGAGTGCAAGCTTGTTCCACAAACTGTGCTTCACCGGTTAAATGAACTGCAAGTGACTGTCACCAAGGTACTAGCAATTTCTAAGCATGGATCAACTTGAAACAAATATACAACGCCCACTAAAAATACAGAATAACAAGTCACGACATAGACTATTGCTGTTGGAAGTTCTTCTCAATCTATAAACCTCAGTAAAATTTCTTAAGCAGTAATATGCACAATCCCCCAAAGTACTAGAAATTCTGGGAATGCATACAATTTGAATGTGACTTCCAGCTGGTGCACACCTGTGGAAGCAATAAATATACAATCCCCTAAAATACAAGATAAGCTGCGAGTACATGTAATTCAAATGTGACTCTCAACTGGTAAACACTAGCAAAAACATTAACACTGTCCCATAAATAGATATGCAGTCCCCAGGAACAAACGAGAAAGTGGCAAATTGCAGCAGATGGCTGTGACAGCCAACAGACAACAAGCGGGCAAGCTTGACAATGAATGAAATTTGCTGATGACAGTAGATAAAAGGAAAAGCTCAACAGTTCATACCTCACAAGTAGAGGGCCTTAAAACTTGTCACGCTAAAGAACTAGCACAAAGAGTGCAAGGTAAAAAAGCAGTTAAACAGCAAATGTAGCAACACGTAACTTCTGGCATGCAGAACACTGTTCGAAGCTTAAGTGGTTGCGGAGATCACAGTATTCTGGAATTAATCGGCGATAATCCCTCGTGGCACGTATCAGATGATCAAATTTACTTAATTTGAGCCAGCACGAGGCGGCTGGAAGAATCGAATGATCGCGGGCCAACCTAGACGTCGTGCGGCGACAGAAGTGTGGCTGCAGCAGAATGGATACAAGTCTCTGCTCCGGTCTCAGGAATCATGAACACGCCTTTTGCTGCCAGACTTACCCTGTCAATACACATCAAAAGGGAACAGTAATCTTCCCAAATACGCCTGCAAACGAAAATGTCTAGGATGTATGCAACATTAACTTATTCCGGGAGCCACTACGCATACAAGTTACAAGCTTAACACACCCTAAAATTTCTTGAATTTTAACAAGGTGAGATATAAAAGCATGAGAATCCAATTACAAGGGCATATTCATCTATAAAAAGCTGCCTTGCCTTCGACACAGACCATGTTATAATCTCATCGGTTCAATTTACAACAGACAGTGCAGATGAACGTGCACGGGATATGGGTTAGAACAACAGATTATTATTAGTTAAACTGACCGATGACAACCCACATAATCACTCGGAGTTGCGATAATATGACAGGGCTAGCTTCACATTAACACAGATGTGGTCCTACGATAACAAGTATCAATAAAAAAGGACAATATTTAACTCCATTCAGGCGTGGAGGCGCCATGACTTCCCGGATTCTAAGCAGGGGTGTTACTGCCTGCAGTCCGTACAGGTGATCTTCCAGGTGCCGTAAAATTTAAGCCTACAGAGCTGGCCGGGAACTTACTGATCAAGTTGCACCGGACGTTCGCTATCAGTCCTTAATCGAACCGGCAAAGCATGCATCTGACCGATTTATCCACTCGCGGCTTTCGAGGCCCGTACCGGACAGCAGGAGTCCCCTAAAACCAACAACTTGCCAGCCTCGTGCCCTCCAGCTAACTGTCAGTACCCCGCCGTAAACCAACAACACACGCCTCGACCAAAGACCCTACCTCCCGAAGTTTAATCAGGATCGATATCGGTAGCCCAAATAGTTAGTGGCACCAGCTGAGTGCCATGCTTGCCTAAATTAAAGCCACCACGGCTCATACGTGTTATGGATTTCTTTATTAACAATCATTTTCAGTCAGTACGCAGTTCCTCTGACAGAAATGAGGCTTAAAAATCAGTACGTAAGTAATGCGTGTATCTATTACGAAATGATTAAAGTATTAACACGGGCTCAACGGTATCAAGTATATTCATGAACACTGAACATGTCCCAGTGTGATATTCCAAGAAAATATTGATCGAAACGTAACCAATAATTACTCATATTTTTCAGTCGAAAAACATTTCGCATAGGATCTTTGGTAATTTTCTATCGGTTTAGGTAAAACATGGGATACATTACTAGTGTAAATTGAAACTAACTGCTTACACACCAGCTACAGAATAAGCACATTTTGTGTCTGGACCACTATGGGCAAGAAAAAGTCTAACATACACGGAGATGGATCTGATTGCATATCGATTGTGATCATCTGTCAGACTCAACCAACCTGAAAAGGTTAAATAAAATTCAAAGACGTTATACATACAGGATGATTCATCTAAACTTTGCGCCGGAATTATTGCCGAAATGAAAAGTGTTATTGATGTGCTGTTTTCGCAGAATGGAGTGGTAGTTAGGGGCTTATGTTGTTAGCCAATAAACAGATTGTAGTAATATTTAGAAAGTGTAGTTTTTGTGCCAAATTACACTATTTTAAATGGAACAATACCTATTGACATTAACAGAATGATATCAGAGTAAATTAGAATGTCAGTGGTGTTGATTTCAGGCTTCTACTGCGAGTCGTTTACGCGATATCGTATTTCGAAAAGTTTCGACAACGATACTTATTTGTGCCATTTAACGTGCGTAGTTGTTACGCGTGCATACACTGTGTTTGTGCGCTTCTTAAGTGCATTTACATCCGCTACTCAATTAGCGTGTGACAATCCAAACAGTGGGTCGCGAGTGGCCGATGGGCAATTATTTATCAGCCTCTTCAGCCAGTTACGTGAAAGTGGTAGATTAACACCTAGGCCGCTTAACATATGGAAACCAATCACGACAGAAGAGGCGAAAGTTAGTATTCTCGCTGTTGTTGCAGTTGATCCACATATTACCTCCCTCCCAATCGCACGAAGAGGTGGCATGAGTCAAGTAAGTGTCCTACGCATTCTCCATCGATTGGTTCCGTCCCTATCACATGTCTCTCCATCAAGAACTGGATGGTAGAAATTATGACAAACGTATCAACTTCTTTACGTGGGCATTAAGACAGGATACTCAAGGTGTATGGTGTATCTTGCTTAGTGATACAGCCGCACTAATAATCATGAGCAGCTGAACCACCGAAAAATGCACTATTGATCTATTGAAATCCTCGTTACCTTCGTCAGATGTAACGTCAGCGTCCATAGAGTGTAAACGTATGATGGGGGATAATGAACCATCAGCTGTTTTTCATAGACGGAACACTGAACGGGTACAAGTACCACAGCCCCTAAAAAACCATGTTCCATGGATGGTAGAAGGCTTTCCTCTAGGAGGAACCTATGGTGCCAACAAGACGGCTGTCCAGCCCATAGTGCATCTAGTACTACAGCATGTCTTAACGAATTCTTTCGAGATCACTGGGCTGGACGCAGAGGACCTGTACCTCGCCGACACATTCCCTGGATTTGGGGACTGTAGTCTTTTTCCTGTGGAGAAAGCTGGCAGCCGCTGTCTAAAAGGACATACAAATTACACCAGACGATATGCAACGACGTATTACTGCAGTCTGCTCGGACATTTTCGCTGAAATGATGGTGCGAGTGCAGCAGTCGCTCTATGCCAAACTGAAAGCCTGTATTGCAGCTACCGGTAGTCGTTTTGGACTGAAACCCTGATATTCAATTGTCTCGTTACGAGTCATAATCCACGAAAATACTTTATGCACTTGTGTTGTTCTTTAGTATCCGCTGCCACAGGTATTGTACAAGTGCCCAAGTGGAAACTTCTCATAACATGATATCTCGTGAGCGACTCCTGTAACCAATAGGCATTGTTCCAATTAAAAACGTATGTTTGCATAAAAAATACACTCTTGAAGTATAATTGTAATCAATTAATAGCTAACAGTACCAGATCCTGACTACCAGTCCATTCTGCGAAAACCACACATCAATTGCACTTTCCACTTCCGCAATGTATGCAGTGCAAGTTCTAGTCCTATTAGTAATGAAACATTCATAAGAATAGAAGACCCAGGTCATTTACGACGAATGTCAGGTTTCAGAAATTACTAATCGTAAGAATTACGATTAATAATATGCTGGTTCATAATTGATTAAACACAATAACGTATCTTGTTAAGACAATCACATTAAAATAAGGAATAGCGCAATAATTAATTTACGTACACTCTACTGCACTAATGTTACAAAGGCATATTAGCCTTAGAATGGGTATGTGTGTGGGGGCATGTAACATTTGCGTTTACTTCCACATCTATTTTTTGAAACTCGTTGTGAAGTGCGTGGCAGAAGATGCTTCTCTATACCATGAATGAAGTGCGGGATATACGATTAGTTAATCATCTCTGTACGCATTGTAATTAGTCTGGTCATGTCTTCAAGGTCATTATCGTAGCCATACGACGTTCTAGTGTATGCCTAGGATTTTCATTGAATACTACTACTGGATACCTTTTAAACGAGCTTGTAGGATATTGTGCGTCTATCGTCGAACGTTTGTAAATTTAAGTTTTAAGTGTATAAGAGACACTAGCCCATGGGCCTTAAAAAACCTGTTATCATTCGTGGTAGTCTTTTACGTACACTTTCACGATCCTCTATTTTGTCCATTTTGGTTGTCCCACAAATTCGAGTAATATTGTTGAATGAGTTCCACCATCGTATTTTTAGCAATCTCCCTAGAACACCCACTGAATATTCCCAATATACTACGAGTCGACCTTTCTTTTTATATATTTTCGATTCCTTCCTAATATATTTGTTTCTTTCATAAAATAATTCTGTGTACAGTATTCTTTACCCAAGAAATTTCATGTCATTAGCGTGTAATCTTATTTAATGCTTTTTATTGCCCAACATTCACTCCTCTAAAGCAATGTTGGTACCTACGAAAGTTACGAAATGTCAGATAAGTTTCTCTTTCTACAGCATTTTGGACATATATTCTAGTGCTATCCTTCAGGTAACTAAACCTATCAGATAAGTCTGTTTAGATTTAGGTCTCTACCATACGTTACTATGCTCCATAATTATTTAAATCTGGCTGCTTGCTCTGTGAGCTTCTATTGCTGTTTTTGTTTTCCTTACTGGGCTTTTTCCTACAGAAAGCCTACCGCGATGCTGCAGACAGGGGCAATGAATATAACAAATTGACAAAGTACTGAAATGTAGCATTTAAACATGTTACCTTAGATAACTGAATCTCTTTGGGTCAGGAAGGAAAGACCTAAAGAAAGGAAGTTATCGCTTACAAAACCATAATTCAATAAACTCGAAAAATCGAATCCCGAAAATTGTGAAGAGTTAGCTCTACTGAATTGAGCGCATAAGATATGTACTAGCATAGAACCGAAAGACGCCCATAATTGGAGCATCCTGTCATAGGAACAAAATGGGTTCAGAAAAGGAAGAATACATTTATACTACAGTAAATTAAAGAGAAACACACAGAATACAATAAAGAAACATACATTCCATTCATACTTTTTATAAAGGTGTCTGATGTAGTAAATAGTCAATTAATATGGTGGATATCAAGAAGAGATGTACGAATACATCTTATACGGGTGATTCAAAAAGCTCTATAATAATACAGAAATAGAAACAATTGGGGATGATGGCAAAAGAACAGAGGTGTAGTGTCGCGGAATAGTAAAGAGTTCGAAACGTGGAATATTATCAAAGTTTCGTTGCAATTGGCGAGAGCCAGAGGCAGCAGGTTAGCCAAGAGGTAAGAGGATTGCACATGTATTGGAATGTGTCGTCACGCAGTGGCAATGGCCTGGTTACACACAATAGGTGAGAGAGAATTGCTTAGCACGCGGGTTCGTGTTAGACGTTCGTAGAGTGTAAAACAGAGGTATAGCGTCAGCTGTACTGCATTTCATAACTTTGTGCAAGTCTGCCGTAACAACACGTAACTGTGTCGTAAGAACACCTAAGGGGCGAGTACGACAGATGAATCAGCAGTATAAGTGGAACGAATGCGTTCATTACAAACGAGCATGACGTCAGGACGTCGCTCGTGCTTCCTTTAAGTACGCCAGCATTGATAGCAACAAGGCACTCGCAGTTAGACTTGCAGTTAGAAGTGTACTGGGACGCTGCGTAGCGCTCAGGTCGGTGATCGACATGTTAATCTTTATTAAGGAGATGTTGCAGTAAGGGCAGCCCATCCAGCAGCAGACGTGTGGGGACAGTACCAGCTCTGATCCTCTCTGCTGCCGCTGTCAATCACCAACCCATGATTAGCAGACATCGTGGCAGAATCACTCGCCACCAATGCTGACCACATCAGTGAACTGTCGTTGAGATCGTGCGGGGCCTACGCCCTGTGTATCCGCCAACACAAGTGGGTGAGCCGACGACGCTGGGGGACTACAGCCCGTTATACCCATCGACCACGGACGAGCCACCAGGAGGAGCAGGGAAGAAGACGGAGTGGGATGGAATACACTCCGCACTACAAGAACGCTTCTCGTGCCGACAGCGCCGGGACTCCAACCCAGACCCTCCTACGTGCAGCGGCCTGCTGTCCACCGCCGAGCCGGCTGGCCAGCCAGGCGCCGCCAGACACACGCGGCCGAAGTAAGGGCATTCCAACGCTACGTCACAGCACCCGGGACTGCGCTAGCGAGACTGGTGTGGCCTGGGGCTGGTGTCATCGCTCCTAGTCGGTGAGGACTCGGGGAAGGTCGTTGATATCACCAATCTCAGAGAGCCTGCGTTATAAAGGCCACATTGTACTCGGCAGGAATAAAGGTGTTATGAATTAATACTGTATCTTTGGCGTTCCTGACGTGTACACAGTCATTTCCTAGCATCCTAACAACTGGAGAGGTGACTGCTCGGCTTCCAGTCCACCGTAGTCGACCGGGACCACCGGGGCGCCTATAGATTTGGTGTCAGAAGTCTTCGCGCCCACTGCCTACGGATTTGGTATCAGAAGTGTTCGAACCGCCCACTACAGCACTGACCTGCAAATCTGGTATCTGGAGTCGTCGACACAGACACTGCAGGAATGACACCACAGAGTTGCGGTCGGAACTGTCAACTCTATGCGGCCTTGTGGTAAGTTCATGAGGCGATTTTTTGTTAATAACTATGGATGCACGTTCTTTGTAGGGAGTGCACTTTGTGAAACCTGTGGAAACTGCAGATTTATCTGAGTTTATGGGAAACAGTTGGGGAACTTACTTGGTACCAGTCAGATGCACTGTGTGTAATGTAACGGGGCATGGGGAGCCATGCACGAAGTTTGTATCAGTGGAATAATGCTTTTGTAGATGGTTTGGTCTCGCAGCGCACAATTGTAGAGAGTGTCGCTGGGCAGTAACAAGGTGGAAGTATTAATTTTGTTTAGTTGTACATTGTGAGTCTTGTTTGTCTTCTTGTGTGTAGTGCTCAGCTGTGACAAAGGAGTTGGGTAGCTAGTGTAGTTATTGTTCTGAGTAGTAAATTCAGCATAGAGTACGTTGTTGGTAATTTGCACAAATCATGCCGGAAACAAGATCAATTAGGTGAGTGTAGCTGCTCTGGCGGAGCAAGTCTCAAAATTGTTAGAAGAGAATGCGCAGTATAAGTTACATCATGTAGAATTAATAACGCAAATGGAGACCTTGCGTTCGGCGCAAGAGTCGCAAACGGGTTCAAGCGAGTGCAAGTCAGTAGCAATGTCCAACCTTCAATATATCCTTCAGTAGCTAACCTGATCACGCCTTTCTTAGGTAAAACAACAGAGGACGCTCAGCATTCATTAACAATGTTTTGGCAACAGCTGCAATGAGCAATTGGTCGGACGCAACTGCGTTACATATGGCATATTTGCGACTTGCAGGGGAAGCCAAGACGTTCTTGATGTACCATGAGACGCTTAGTAAGGCGAGCACGTTCGAAGAATTGGCAGATGGGTTACGACAAAGACATCGTAAGCAGAATAGTGCCAGATTTTTTAGGGAGAAGTTAGCTAATTTGACACAGAAGGTCAATCAGACGGTGGAGTCTCTTTCGGATACGATACGGAAAATTAATTCGCAGACCTATGAATTATCGGGTAATCCTAAAGCGGATCGTGCATTACTACGAGAGGCCAAAAACGAGCCCTCGATGTATTCATCAGGGGAATTCCTGCAGAATTTTGTCATAGGGTTAGGATAGAGGATCCTGGGGATTTAGCTGCAGCACTGCATATTGCAACGCATCAGCAGGAGATAGACATTGCAACAAGGGTCACAATGATAAACGCATCTTTGCATCGGAGAGTAACTGTTACCGTTGTGGGAGGAAAGGTCACGTGAAGGCTCAATGCAGACAGCCGCAGTGCTATGCTTGTAAACGCTACGGTCACAAGGCGAATGAGTGTCGTAGTAAGTAGAATGGTAACGGGAATAAACAGCAAAAAGCAGTAAACGGGAACGGGAGTATTTAGTCCGTCGGAAGACATTCCCGGTAAGCAGAAGTATGGTGAAAACTAGTAGAGAGACGGATTGTTGCTTGATGGGTGGTGTAAGGATTAACAGATGTAAGTTTTTGATTGATACAGGGGCACATGTACCTGTTGGTAGTCTAGACCTCGTGGGTAGGAGAAGACTAGGTACTCCTAGTTACAGATTACGTGGAGTAGGGAATAATGAGTTACAATCATTGGGTACAACACAGCTCGTTTTTAAGTTTGGAACTGTAGAGTTTAGAGAGCAAATGGAAGTGTAGCCAGCTGTGGGACAAGGGTATTCTGTGATTCTCGGACTGGACTTCATCGATAAACACCATGCCAAAATTAGTCTTTCACAGCGTAGAGTTCAACTTAGTGGAAACTTGTTTTCAATGGGTACAACTGCTGTAAATGCTTATACGTCGCGAGGTGCATCCGTTGCTGTCACCAATTGAACCGCATACAAGGGCATTAAATATGATTACTCATGTCAAAGTGCCTTCGGGTACAGGGAAGTTAGTTTGGTTGTCAGTAGGTACCGATGTACCACAGCAGAGACTATGTTTGGCGGAGCCACTGCAGAGCAATGAAGCATTGGATGAAATGCATTATTTATTAGGAGGAGCGTTGCGCGCGTAACGGATTCAAATGAGGAACTGATGATTCGGTCAGTGTAGATAATTTTGGGTCAGATGAAGTGGATCTCCCAAAGGGCTTAGTGGTAGCAAGTTTGGAAATACTTGACGATTAGGATATACGTTAATCCCAAGGTGATTATAACCTCAAGCAAACTGTCAAGGTTCTGTACTATGTGATAAGATTCGTCATTTGGAGAATGGTGATCGATAAGCTATGGAAGCTTTGTTAATAGAGTATTTAGATTTGTTTAATTCAGATGGTCCATTACCAGCAAGTCCTATTGCACAGCACCGTATAGCGACTGGCGATAGTCCGCCGGTCTATAGAGAACTATACACAATAGCGAAACACCTACAACCACTAGTGGAAGAATTTATTAATCAACAGCTAAGGGACGGTATTATAGACAACAGTGAAAGCCCGTGGTCTGCCAACATAGTGGTAGTTCCTAAGAAGTTATTGGACGGTACTAAAAAGTATAGGTTTTGTTGTGACTATTGTTTTTTGAATGCACGAACTGTAACAGATGCGTATCCAATACCGAACATCACGGAAACATTGAACAACCTAGGTCGGTGTAAATATTTTTCGACGCTAGATCTAAAGAGTGGGTACCATCAGATAGAAGTATGTCTCGAGGATAGACAGAAGACGGCCTTTACAACAAGACTTGGTCAGTTTCAGTATAGCAGAATGCCATTTGAGTTGAAAAACATTCCTGCTACTTTCCAGCGTCTGTAAGATGGTGTGTTTCGGGGACTGAAACCGAACATTGCTATGGTATACCTCGATGATATTGTTACTTTTTCGTGCAATATAGAAGAGCATGTGGAACGACTGAACGAAGTATTTAGTAGGCTAAGAGCAGCAAATCTCACGCTTAATGTCGAGAAATGTCAGTTTGCTCAGACGCAAGTGACTTATCTTGGGCATATTATCAGTCAGGATGGGGTAAGAACGGATCCTCGTCTAACGTCGGCTGTGCGTGGTTTTCCAGTACCACAGACCACTAAACAAGTTCAGCAATATGTCAGTTTATGTAATTACCACAGACGATATGTGAATGGGTTTGCTAAAAATTGCACATACGTTAACAAGATTGTTAAGGAAAGGTGTTGTTTGAATGGACAGCACAGTGTCAGAAGGCATTCGAGAAGCTCAAACAGATACTAACATCAGACCCAGAGTTGATACTTCCTGATTTCGAACAAGAGTTCATACTATCTTGTGATACTAGTAATGTTGCTGTAGGTTGTATTCTTTCTCAGAGGGTTAATGGACAGTAACATCCAGTGGCTTATGCTTACAGGCAACTCAATAAGGCAGAACAGAATTATTCAACTACAGAGAAAGATATGTTTGCAGTGATTTACGGTATTTCGTATTTTCGCTGTTATTTATATGGGCGTAAGTTCAGGGTGATAACAGATCACGCAGCATTGAAGTGGTTGTTGGGGTTGAAAGATCCTTAGAGACGTTTAACAGATGGGCACTGAAACTAAGTGAATTTGACTACGAGGTAGTTTACAAACCAGGGGTAAAACATACGAATGCTGATGCGCTTAGTAGAAAAATAGCAGCTGTAAAAGTTGTGAACATAAGTGAGAAGGAGTGAATAAAGGCGCAAGCCACTGACAGAGAGTGTCAATTGTTCTGAACGCAACCGCAGTTTGAAATGCAGGATGGGTTGCTTTGTAGGAAGACGAAGTGTGGACTACGCGTCGTAGTACCGGAGTCGCTGAGGGAAGAAGTGTTGAAACAAGTGCACGACCATGTATTATCGGGTCATGGTGGTAAAAGAACGACTGATAAACGGGTAGCTGAAAGGTTTTGGTGGAAGACACGTCGCAATGATGAAGAGCAGTATGTGCAAAATTGTATACCGTGTGTGCAGAGGGCTGATTTAAGTCATCAGAAAATTCAGTTACAGAGACTACCTGAAGCGGATTGTCCGTTCACATTCATCGGATTAGACGTAATCGGAGCATTTAACAAGACCCAAGCGGGTAATGGACACGTATTAACAATATTAGATTATTTTTTCCGATACCTGGTAATGGTAGCTATTCCAGATCAGAAGGCAAGTACTGTTGCGCAAGCCTTAGTAAATAACTGGTTGCTGAAGTACGGAGTGCCTGATACTATAATTACAGATCAGGGTAGTAACTTTATGTCAGAGCTGATGAAGCAGTTATGCCGTTTATTGAAAGTTAAGAAATTGCGGACAAGTCAATTTCATCCTCAGTCGAATGGATGAACAGAACGGGTTCATAGGACGTTAGTTAAGATGATTAGTCATTACGTAAATTCAGAACACACGGATTGGGACGTGTATTTATATCTGTTGACACGCACATATAACGAGAAAGTTCATACAGGGCGGGGCTCTCTCCGTATGAGGTAATTTATGGTCGGAAAATGCCAATACCATTTGATGTGCTCAAGCCTCAGGTCGGTTCACACGATGAGTCAGTGAAGAATTTCGCCAAGAAATTGAGAGAGATTTGGCAAAGCGTACTGCGTGCTTATACTAAAGCTTTGCAGGAACAAGAGAGAGCTGGGAAAAGAGCAGGTAAACTGCCGCAATACAGAATTGGTCAATGGGTATAGTTGGCTATTCCCTATGATCCGAAGGGTAAGAAGAAGAAGTTTTTGACGAAATATTCTGGACCATATCAGGTAAATGAAATAGTGCCTCCAGTGAACGTAAATTTGCACTTACCAACCAAGTCGTCAGTAGTTCATGTGAGTAGGATTAAGCCGTTTAAGGGCACAGTGCATGCGTTATCGCAGATTCCTCCAGCAGTAACAAAGGGTGTGAGGGTACCGAAGCTAAAAGAACAGCAGAGGAACGTTCCTTACGCACTTAGGTCTAGGGATAAGTAGATTAAGTGTAATAGGGTACTTGTAGTTTTTACTTGTCATTTGTGTGTTTTAGACGTGGTAAGGAAGGGAGAGAGTGACATGGCTTCCTTCTCCTTCAGGTGCCGTGCAAGGATGTGGCCTTGGGAAACTTTTCGTCAGTCTGGTACTGCTACATTGTTGCAGAGGAGAGGTGGGGCAGGTGCAACCACTAGATAAGGGAATTTTGTTTGTAAGACTATTAGATGCGGTATTGTCAAGCCACAGGTGGACAATTGTGTTCATATATAATATATGGGGAGTGAGGAATGATGCAGGGCATCACAGGATAGGTTTATGGCGCTACAGGCGACCACGGAGAAGGAGGGGTTCCTTCAAGACTAACGGAACGAGTATCAGGACTTGAAGCTCTCATATGAAAAGCTGAGAAGGCAGCTGCAACAACTAACGGAAGTGGTTCCGCAAACGCTCGTTCGCAGGAAACGAGGGTGGTTTGATGCAGGGGGAAAATTTAAAACATGTTTGGAACTGCAGACGAGGAAGATATAAGGATCTTAAATAGTACGGTGGGGGAGGTGCACGAGTTGGCGGAGGAGACAAAGTCGAAAGTGGATTGGCACACGACACGTATAGGTAACATGGAGCAGGGGATATTGAATGTCACTAAAACAGTGCAGGAGTTGACGTCACACCTGGAACGGTATGCAGCAAATACCAGGAAAGTGTTGAATGGGGATATAGAGGCTATACAGGCGAGATTGAGCCGAATAGACAGGAAAATACAAGAAGCAGCTTTATTGAGGGCGTTAGCAAACAGGGTGGATGATGTGTGTGTCGAATTGGAAGCGTTATATGAAGCTATGGATCACGCAGTGCATGCCAAATTGAGTGCCACTTTGTTAGGTCCACATCAGATGCTGAAGGCGTTGCTGAAAGCGCAGAAAGAATTCTCGGGAGGACTGCGTCATGTCGTGCCTCCAACTAAGAGGAATTTACCGTTCTTCTATTTCATGTCTAAAGTGAGAGTAATTACGGATCAGGCGAGTATACACGTAGAAGTGCAAATACCAGTGATGGGTATCAAATCGCGGTACCAGTGTTATACAGTACACCCGTATCCAGTTAGATGAAGAGCACATGGGAAGTGGGTGCAAGTGCATACTTGGAAAGTTTTGTTAGTGTCATGATGGAGGAGTGCTCATGTGGTAATGTCGACAGAAGATCTGACAGACTGTTTCAGGGGAAGTGTTTTTATTTATCCAACAAAGGAGGTGAGAACCCACAATCATTCGTGTGAGATGCAGTTGTTCTTAGGGATTATAGGAACCTTAGAATGCGAACAGAATGCGTTACTTCTGGGACCAAAATTGCCGAAAGTTGGGGGGCATTGGATTTACTCTGTGTTCGAACTAGAGTCCATAGTTGCCACTTTTTACAGAAATGATAGATTGACAGATATATCAAAGCTTGAATTGCAAGGCAGTGGGTCATTGATTAATGGCACTGGATGTGAAATGGTGGGGAAGCATTTTCACCTACCAGCTACTTTCATGGGTACAACAATGATTAATGTGACACAGCCTATCTTGTATTATCCAGAGGAACCACCCCACATATTGCCTCGCCAGAACCTAACGTTTATTAACGAGTCCTTGGATCCCACATTGCTACAATCTTTAGATAGCCCGATTGTCCAAGAAAAAGAGCAGATCTCAGTTAATCAACTACTGCAGCACATGCAGCAATATCAGGAGAAACGTAAGCAAACACAATTATACTTGTTGTGTCAACGGGCCAGAGTGGCCGAGCGGTTCTAGGCACTACAGTCTGGAACCGCCGAACCGCTAAGGTCGCAGGTTCAAATCCTGCCTCGGGCATGGATGTGTGTGACGTCCTTAGGTTAGTTAGGTTTACGTAGTTCTAAGTTCTAGGGGACTGAAGACCTTATAAGTTAAGTCCCATAGTGCTCAGAACCATTTGAACCATTTTTTTTTAGTGCTAGCACTATCTTAGTTCTAGTGTTTATTTGTGCAACTTACTTTTATATACGGAAAAAGATGTATCGTTCTGAAATAACAGGGGATAGATTACACTCTGCACTACGAGAACGCTTCTTGTGTCGACAGTGCCGGGACTGCAACCCGGAGCCTCCTACATGCAGCGGCCTGCTGTCCACTGCGGAGCCGGTCGGCCACCCAGGTCCCACCAGCCACGCTTGGCCGAAGTATGGGCATTCCAACGCTTTGTCACAGCACGCGGCACTGCGCTAGCGGGACTGGTGCGGCTCGGAGCTGGTGTCATCGCTCCGAGTCAGCGACGAGTCTTGGAAAGTCGTTCATATCACCAAGCTCGGCGAGCCTGTGTTACGCGGGCCACATTGTACTCGGCAGGAATAAAGGTGTTATGAAGTAATAATGTTTCAATGGCGTTTCTGACACGCCCACAGTCATTTCCTAGCATCCTGACAACTGGAGAGGTCACCGCTCAGCTTCCAGTCCACCGTAGGCGACAGGGACCACTGTGGCGCCTACAGAGGACATTAACAGAGGATTTAGACAGTGTTACAACCTTTCACCACTGCCCTTTAATACATACACTGCTGAGATTTCACGTCAATACAAAATGAAACCTCAAAATTACTCATATGACTTCCGTCAGATAGATTATATAACGTTTTTTTCTTTTTTTTAATGACTCTTCAAAAATTCGGGCACAATACGAAAATATTCAGTAAATATGGTCTCTGGAATACATACCTTAAGAGCTATGAACACTGTTTGTTTGAAGCCAAAGTAAATTTCATGAATTATGCTGCCGCAATATGACTGTAATAATTTCTATTGTGTTGTATAACAAGTATAATAGTGGTATATTACGTCACAGATATTCACGAAACACTTGTTGTCTTCTTGTTCACTTTACCAATTTGTATTGTATTGATATACAACAGAATAAAAAATTATTACAGTCAAATGGTGGCAGTAGTATTCAAATAACTATGGACACATGTTCATTTTCGACACTGTGACCTATGTCTCTTCTATTGCAGGTTCTTTGCTTCCCTTATGTTGTGTGGAAGTAGAATGGACGAAAAGCAAAAAAAAGTCCAACAACATCAGCTCTAAAATCCATATAGTAAGTGCTATGTGCACTGGTTCAATAGAAGACATGCGTTTCACTTTAGTGCTGATGAACAAGTGCTGGTAACTCTTAAGGTATGCAGTTTTTGTTTACTAGATCTTTTCTTCTTTTGGTCAATAGCACCACCTTCCAAAATACGGAAAGCAAATGGTTTGCAGCAGAAGAGCTGTATTTCACAGCATCAAGGATGAGGAAGTGCTCATAGGTCTTAACGTAAGTGGTCTAGAGCCCAGTTTTCCTGGACTTATATTTGTTTTGATATGAAGAACATGTCACCTGCATGTGGTCAAAAAATGACCCGCAACTTGTTTTCAATGTCAATCATGTGGTGTAATAGTCGCAACCTTAATCACAATAGCGTTCTATTTTGCCTTTTTCAGTTTCGCACACTTTCAGTTGCGGATCTGACTTAATCGTAAAGTTATAGGATTATAGCCGAAACTTACGTTTTTTGTACATTGTAGGAATATGGTTTTGTTGCTTGTGCTGACAATAAATCTCGTGACAACAAGTGTACGTAACACGGCACTTGCAAGTATAATAGTGATATACTACGTCACAGATATTCATGGAACAGTTCTTGTCTTCTTGTTCACTGTAATGCCCAGCGACCCAAACGTTAATCATGCTGGGTGGTTATACACTCCTGGAAATGGAAAAAAGAACACATTGACACCGGTGTGTCAGACCCACCATACTTGCTCCGGACACTGCGATAGGGCTGTACAAGCAATGATCACACGCACGGCACAGCGGACACACCAGGAACCGCGGTGTTGGCCGTCGAATGGCGCTAGCTGCGCAGCATTTGTGCACCGCCGCCGTCAGTGTCAGCCAGTTTGCCGTGGCATACGGAGCTCCATCGCAGTCTTTAACACTGATAGCATGCCGCGACAGCGTGGACGTGAACCGTATGTGCAGTTGAGCGAGGGCGTATAGTGGGCATGCGGGAGGCCGGGTGGACGTACCGCCGGATTGCTCAACACGTGGGGCGTGAGGTCTCCACAGTACATCGATGTTGTCGCCAGTGGTCGGCGGAAGGTGCACATGCCCGTCGACCTGGGACCGGACCGCAGCGACGCACGGATGCACGCCAAGACCGTAGGATCCTACGCAGTGCAGTAGGGGACCGCACCGCCACTTCCCAGCAAATTAGGGACACTGTTGCTCCTGGGGTATCGGCGAGGACCATTCGCAACCGTCTCCATGAAGCTGGGCTACGGTCCCGCACACCGTTAGGCCGTCTTCCGCTCACGCTCCAACATCGTGCAGCCCGTTCCAGTGGTGTCGCGACAGGCGTGAATGGAGGGACGAATGGAGACGTGTCGTCTTCAGCAATGAGAGTCGCTTCTGCCTTGGTGCCAATGATGGTCGTATGCGTGTTTGGCGCCGTGCAGGTGAGCGCCACAATCAGGACTGCATACGACCGAGGCACACAGGGCCAACACCCGGCATCATGGTGTGGGGAGCGATCTCCTACACTGGCCGTACACCACTGGTGATCGTCGAGGGGACACTGAATAGTGCACGGTACATCCAAACCGTCATCGAACCCATCGTTCTACCATTCCTAGACCGGCAAGGGAACTTGCTGTTCCAACAGGACAATGCACGTCCGCATGTATCCCGTGCCACCCAACGTGCTCTAGCAGGTGTAAGTCAACTACCATGGCCAGCAAGATCTCCGGATCTGTCCCCCATTGAGCATGTTTGGGACTGGATGAAGCGTCGTCTCACGCGGTCTGCACGTCCAGCACGAACGCTGGTCCAACTGAGGCGCCAGGTGGAAATGGCATGGCATGCCGTTCCACAGGACTACATCCAGCATCTCTACGATCGTCTCCATGGGAGAATAGCAGCCTGCATTGCTGCGAAAGGTGGATATACACTGTACTAGTGCCGACATTGTGCATGCTCTGTTGCCTGTGTCTATGTGCCTGTGGTTCTGCCAGTGTGATCATGTGATGTATCTGACCCCAGGAATGTGTCAATAAAGTTTCCCCTTCCTGGGACAATGAATTCACGGTGTTCTTATTTCAATTTCCAGGAGTGTAATTAAAGTGCAGTTACTCACAGTGGTTCAGTGTGGGATGTAATTATCGTACGGCAGTGAAACTGAGTACATAATCTAACGCGTTAATGTGGAATCGAAATATTGAAAAAGAAAAACATAAATACTTCCACAGTTTACATTAGGTGAAACTCAGGCGTCGTGAACGCAAGAAAGACGTATAGACCTACTTCCATATATAACGGATTAGGATCGGGACGTGGGCATGAAAGGTGAAATAAGTAAAAAAGGAATGGTGCTGCCTTTATTATTAACCACCGCAAACACAGTTCGTTCGATATGAGCACCGGAGATGTAGAGGAGATGGTGTACAGTGCCAGAGTAGCACCTGGTGGCCAAAACTGGAACAAAATTTTTTCCACTGTATATGAGTTCCGCATTAGCCCAGTAGAACATCTGTCACATTTTGCTTTTAAATGGACCTCCGTGAAAAGCTGAACTTCGATTACAACCGCCCAGCACACTATTAGATTGCAGTTTCCCGGGCAGGCTTAAAAATAAAGCTCATGACATCTATGTTACCCGTATTTCTGTGTACGTAACACGGCACTTGCAAGTGTAGTAATGGTACGTTACGTCACAGATGTTGGTGAAAAACTTTGTGTCATGTTGTTTTTTTCATCGTCCATCAACGTAACTGCATTTTACTTATGTACGACCAACGTAAGTTTTGATAAACAAAAGTGCCCGTTAGACGGGTTGTATCAGACACGTGAATATGGCTACATAGTTGAAACGGTACGATAATGTAGAAGGGAAAGTAAAAGTATATTGTAATCCAAGCTGTGGCGGAAAGTTAGGCAGATTACCGACATTAAAAAAAATTGTCATAAAAAATTGTGAAGCCAGTAGAGATCCGACTGATTACGTTGACTACCATCCTGGAAATTTCCGCATTCTTCCTTGCAACGTGTTAAGCCAGCAACTGCAGCGCCGTGGCAGACGGTCTGTACCTGCGAGCTTAAGCAGCCCGACTCGAGCTCACGCACAGGCAGCAGCACTTGCCGGGCGAGCTCCAGCCCTGCTGTAAATACATAAATTATTCATCAGCGGTTTTGAGTTTGTTAACGGGGATGTTACACAAACAAATTCCTGGCGCGCCGCACAATGGTTTCTCATTTGCGGCGAAGCACAGGGCCGGGATTAGAAGCCACGCACCGTGCTCAGGGAATCGCAGACGCTCGGCAGCCACCGCGCGCCGCAAATCTATTATTCAGAGCGCAAATTAAATACAGTTTTATGCAAGTTCTGAACATCTGCAGCAGCGCGCCGCGGCTCGGTGACTGTTCGCGAGTTCACAGTTGTACACCCGCGACTACTTACTCTCGGGGGTGCTACCATTATACCTTTCGAGATTCGAGAATACGAGCGTGTTACCGGATCATCGCGCGTTATCCCGTAAATGTGTGTGTGTATGTGTGTGTGTGTGTGAGATAGAGAAAGAGAGAGAGGAGGAGGAAAGGCGAAGGACGGTGGCGTTGGAGTGAGATAGACGAAGAGGAGAAAGAAGCTATGAGGGTTGCAGAGTAGATTAACCATATAGAAACTAGTCGCTGGTGATGCGCAACTTGCGCAAATAAGGATAACTTTCCAATTCCTCGCTTCGTCTTTCTGAATGTATGTTTCGAAATGAGAAGGAGTAATCCGTTTTACGTAGCAAAAAAATTTTTTTGACCAAGATCACATAAATAATTATTTATTTTTAGCAACTAGTTTCGATGGGCGTTCCTGTCACATTCTGGTTTTCAAGACTCATTGTTTCAGAACTTGTTTATTGTGCTTTGAAACACCTGGCCAAGTTATTTAGTTATTGGATAATGTGCTACATTTTATGAACTAATATGACAACTAGGGATGAGGCTGCAATGGGCAATGACACGTTTTGTGACAACAGTCTTTCGACACCAGAAGAATACAGCAAAGCCAGTCGAAACTTGCTGTCAAAAATTAGTACGACATCTTGGCTGTACAAAGCTGTTTACTTACCGATTTGAAAGTCAGTAACTGGGTAAGTGTTTTCTGGTGCACTGTGTTGTACTTTTCAATAACACTTGAAGATTCGACTTCGAATATTTGTTAAGTGTTTGTAGAACAATTCCCGAAATTTTTCGTGGAAATGTCTGTAGCGGCCGGCCGGTGTGGCCGAGCGGTTCTAGGCGCTTCAGCCTGGAACCGCGCGACCGCTACGGTCGCAGGTTCGAATCCTGCCTCGGGCATGGATGTGTGTGATGTCTTTAGGTTAGTTAGGTTTAAGTAGTTCTAAGTTCTAGGGGACTGATAGCCTCAGAAGTTAAGTCCCATAGTGCTCAGAGCCATTTGAACCATTTTTTTGTGTCGGTAGCGTTCCAGTCTCGTAATCGTGAGGTTAATAGTTCCACTATCACTAGTAGCATTTTCCCTCAACTTTTTTGGTATTCTGCATTTGTTAAGAACTTGAAATTAGCAAATACTAAATTTCATTAAGGTGATAATTTTAAAAGAAGTGGTTCAAATAGCTCTGAGCACTATGGGACTTAACTTCTGAGGTCATCAGTCCCCTAGAACTTAGAACTACTGAAGCCTAACTATCCTAAGGACATCACTCACATCCATGCCCGAGGCAGGATTCGAACCTGCGACCGTAGCGGTCGCACGGTTTCAGACTGTTTTACCTAGAACCGCTCGGACACTCCGGCCGGCTGCTAATTTTCACAAAAATTAAAAATTTATCTTTCAGTGCACGGATTTGTGACCGCTGTAACATCAAGAACAGCATCAACAGCTACAACAAAAACGTAGCAAATGACAATGTTTTGTTTGCAGATACCTTAACAAAACAGAAAACCATTCAATTCATTCAGTGCTGACACAAACCTTGTTAATTATATCGATGTCTTGAGCATAGAACAGCATGCATCGAAAAACGATGCATATGGTGGTAAGTAACATACCGCTGTTAAGTAAGATAGATCTAAATAAACGAGAAGATTCAGTCTCAGCCGGATAAAGCAGACGAGGCGCGTGTATAATGCTTTAAGTGATTCCCATTCTCGTGCCTGACGCCAATTACTTTAAAGCTTCGTGTGGTTGGCTGCCGCTCTAGGATTAGCGGTTCGGGTTTGCCCGAGTCCGGGTTCTTAGGTAGTGACAGTATCGTGGCCACATTCATGCTCAGTGAATACCTGTACTCTCGTACTAAGGTGGATTGAGGTTATATTAATTACGAAACTATTTCTCTTGTTAGAATTTGTTACGCCACAGTTCGTAATGGGGTCCGTAGAATCTTCCAAGGCCTGTAGGGAGTAAACAGCACAAACAGCCCGAAAGTGTCACACAGAACAGGAAAAATCACCCACCCCACTTAGGCGGGTAACCGAAAAACGAGAAGCCAAATGAGGAGTTACTTACCAGTTTAGTGATCCAAACGATTTCCTAGCCTTCAGAACTATTGTCTGAAGGAAACACCCATTACTTCATAACGGACTTGCACACAGTGAAACCACTAATGGTAGTAATAAAGGGGCTGGTCCAAATCACTAATTCCAAAGAGATTTAAGAATTTCTCGTCGACCTGCAGCTTTTACGTTCTATTGCTAGAATGACAAATATGGATGAAGACAAATGTGTGAAGGTTACATTGCGCCGGCCGGAGTGGCCGAGCGGTTAAAGGCGCTACAGTCTGGAACCGCACGACCGCTACGGTCGCAGGTTCGAATCCTGCCTCGGGCATGGATGTGTGTGATGTCCTTAGGTTACTTAGGTTTAAGTAGTTCAAAGTTTTAGGGGACTTATGACCACAGAAGTTGAGACTCATAGTGCTCAGAGCCATTTTTTGTTACATTGCGTTATTAACAAGTAGGGCAGAGTTTTATAACAATATGGCAGTGTACCAAGGAACAAACGATGTTTTTTGGTCGGTACTCCACTATAAAGACTATTCACATGAAGAAATGCGAGCTAGAGACCTCTATAACCAGATTCCACAATTTTTTTTTTTTTGTGTTAGTCAAGAAATCCTTTTTTGCGCAGTATTTTTAAATATTTCGCGTTCCACAAATGAAATACTGCATAATATATTAAAACTCTTTTGACTATATTGATATTAAAAACTTCTATTTCGAAATATATTAAGTTCGAAGCTGTTTTTTGAAAACACTTCTGTTAATTTTAGTTCACTTACTGATTAGCGGTGTTTAGCTGAGTAATAATGTAACAGTTACGTGAATATATACAGCGTTGAAAAGAATTTGTCGATTGAAACGCTTTCAGATTTAAATACAATTTCTCTTCCTAGATACATGGCCATGTTTAACCTTGGAACATGTTTTCCCGTCTGGAAAAGAAACCTTGCTTTTACGGAGTAAATTTTCAACTTCAGAAAAAGGCTACCGCACACAAGAAGTGAAGCCTATAATTTAAAAATGGAACAAGTTGTTATACTAAACGTCTAGAGACGGAAGTTTAACAAGTGCACCAGAGTACAGTACTCTTTCCCCTCCTAGACAAAAGAGATAATGGATTAAGTATTTTGGTCTGCGAATAATGGCGCAGCAAACGCGCACCGAAGTCTCAAACGCCCTAACCGACGTCATAGTTGCTAAGGCTTTGATTACGGTTAATTAAACAATTTGCCTACAACAACTCTAAGTCAAATGTGGCGATCTGCTCGAGACTACTCACTGCTCAAAGCGTCCAAAGCAAAAACTAGAATATTATCAAATCATAGGCGATCACACTTGCACGTAGAAAAATTTCCACCTTAGACAAAACTCAAATTTAAAAGACTAAGGCAAAAATCTAGAACAATGACTACAAATGGAAAGGAATCTCTCCCAACCTCCGATAAATTCCTTAAGTTTCCCTTGTGTCATATAATAGAGGTAGTGAAACGACTTTACAAACCTACACGCCTTGTAATACACACAGGAATAATTATTAACCAAAGCGTTAGACAATGATGTGAATTATCACCTACAGTTTTTACTATCTGCACTGACTTCATTATTTGTAAATCGAAATGTAAAGTAAACAAATGAATCAAGATAACGAATAAGGAATACCTGAATGTATATTTGTTTGCTGATGTCGTTGTTATTATTCAAAATAATGAAGACGACCTCCAAATGTCAGTATACCAGCTAAACGAAATTTGCAAGAAGTACAACTTGGAAATTTCTAGCAACAAAAAAAAATAAAGGCATACCGAGGAAAATATGCAGTGAGATGAAGAATTGGTTCGGATAATTCAGTTTCAGAACAAGTGTCTCAAATCTCTCTTTTTAGGCTGAGCTATAAGTTTTGATTTGGTACTGAAAATAAAATAGACAAATTCTAAGCTCCCTGTGGTGTCATTAGCAGAACATTGGGCCATAAAGTACAAAAAGAGATAATCATGAAATTTCTGTAAAGTAATGGCGGTTCCGGTATTATTCTATGGAAGCGAAACCTGCGTTACCACAAAAAAATAAGAGAATAAAATTCAAACTGCAGAGTTGAGGTTCTTAATAAAGACGAACTGCTGCAGAAGAAGAGATATGATTATCAACGTAGATATTAGAACAGAATTAAATGTTTTCAGTGTGAATAAAAAAAATTGAAAAATATCTTGAGACTGAAAACAACACCTTATGCGAATGGCAGGTCAGAGAATTCTGCAGAAGATGCTGAACCGCAAGCCGAACGGGAAAAGAGATATTGGAAGGTCTAGAAAAAGGATGGGAATGATTTTGTTTGTGAGGTGTGAAAAGGCAACAGCCCAATCCTTGAAAGCTAGATGACGATGTCGTTGATGATGAAAGCATGTAGACGATGCCTTAGTAACTGCTGCCCATCTACTTCCTATTTAAGCAATTATGGTCAGGAATTGCAAAGTCTACAGAAATGACTGGACAACTCTTGGAGGAGTGACTGTAATTATCATTGAAACATATTTAGTCAATATAGGCAGATCATCCCTTCCCTGACCAATAGGATTAATGAGTCACTGCCGAAACTCGTGTCAACAACAACGACAACGTAATCATGATACTGATGTCAGTATATAACCAACTGGCCATGCTTCCGGCCACAATACCTTGTTCCACAAAAGAATACGTCATTTTAGATACATTCCTCTAGAAAATCTTGAGTTTGCGAAGTCAAACTGTGCCAAGGATCGTAATACTCTACTATTGGAAACTTATGGACACTTGACTCACTTGCAAGGTGACAGGATAATAACACAACACCATACATATGAATCAGATTTAACCAGTAGGCCTAAACCAATGCACTACTATTATCCCAACTTCACTCCAAAAATGATATAAACAAATTAAGGTATAGAAGACAACAATAGTAGGAAGAGGATAGCTGCTACACATCATATAGTGGAGATGCTGAGTCGCAGAAAGGCACAACAAAAAACCTGGCGCAAAGTTAGCTTTCGGTCAACAAGGCCTTTGTCAAAAATGGACAACACACCCACAAACGTAACTCACACACACATGACCACAGTCTGTGGGAGCTGGAGACAGATACAGGATAGTTTACAACTGGCATTAAAGAACGCAACAAGGAGAGAGCAACTACAGTAATTCATGTAACGGCTGGGGAAACACTCCTGCAGGAGGCAAAACAAAAAAAAACCAAAATATCAAAAACTCTGTGGATCGCAGAATGACAGATCGGCTAGAGAAATCAAGGTGAACTACAAAATTTTAGTAGTTTAACTACGATCTCACACTCCAGGAAGCGGAATACAACAATTCTGGAAAATTGTAACACCTAGAAAACTAAACTACTCCTTTATACAGCCTCTGAACGCTTCAAATGGAATAGTACACCACTCTCAGGACAGCGCTGTATCAGCGGCAGATTATTGAGAAACACAGTTCATTATTTCCGGGTATTAATATGAAGTAAGGAACAAAGAAGGAAAATTAATAATCAGAAAAGTATATGGATACTGAGACCTATCAACCAGAAATTCTTTTACAAATGTAAATACAAAGATTATATTTAGTCACATCAGAAACCCATAATCCAGAAAGTCTTCAGACACTGTAACATTACATGACATTTGAGTGAACAGAAACAGCCATTTCAGGTCGTGGTAGGAGAAATCGACTTATCCGCATGGATGGCCAAGGCAAGGCGAGAGTGATAAGGCAAGCAGTGGAACCAGCCATATGCTGCCAGCATCTTTACTGAGCCAGCCGCTCTTCCTCGACATCAAAAATTTGCTAATAATCTTTTAAAGTCAGTACCTCCATTAGACTGTTGTGTATTTACAGTGCTACATTTACACTTACACAATTATGATTTGGGCTTCAAAATACCATTATCAAGTGTTTTAAGTGCTATAAATTGCCTAATATGGCATAATGTCGCATTAACAATACGAAATGGACGAATCATGAGCCCGCATTGGAATGGTGTATGGTCCCTACACAGTACAGATAGGTTCATAGGGTATTCCCTCCAGCATGCCTTATAGAGTGACGTTTTCATATCAGCTAACCTGCAGTAGATATAAAAATAATACTACGAGCTTAAGTAAAGTTAAGCGAGTTGCTGCCTCCTGTCGCTAATGCAGCCACATGTGCGATCCCCTCTGGGGAAGAGGAGATTTAACAACACTTGTTACTGGAATCCTGATATCTACAGACGTTTGGTTTGAGTAATGCGCTACACTGGTGAGATGTGATTCATTTAGTACTTTATTTATTTGGAGTTGTCTTTCCCTCTTAACTATCGATTTGTAGCTTAGTTACTTTTAAACTTATGGATTAATATCGAAAGTAACTGGGAATTGACAGCCATTCAATTATTTAGCGATGTTAAGTGATTAGGATGGTAGGCAACTTAAACATCTTGAATGATTAGGATTTTAGTGTGACCCACTGAGGCAACAGTAAATGGGACACGCTTAAAACAATAAAAATCTGGTTAAGGTAATTTTTAGATACTCATTTCCGTTTAGCGTTCCCGGGGCGACCTTGGTGTTACAGTAAAACCTACTGATGTTTTGTGTCTACTATATGGGGATAGTTGTGTGTGGCCATGGCAGCCTTCACACTGTCTAAATGCTCCGGCACGAAAACTAACAGTTGCCGAATGCAGGAATGGGAAGGGGTTAAGAGGGTAAGTGCAATGACTAACGAAGTTTAATGTCAGGAGGGTTAGGGGAACGGAGGATAAATTGTAGGGAGTGTTCCCCTCTGTACAACTCAGATAATCTGGTGTTGGTGGGAAGGATTAAGATGGCATAGGCTGTGGAACTGTCTACTATACGAAACACTCTACTATATGAAATGTTGAAGTTCCTGGTGGGCTGCACACTCAGCAAACTTGGTGATCCAGTTGTTTCTTGGCCATAGTTTCTTGGTCACCATTCGTGTGAGCAACATCTTGTTGGCCACAGAGAATGCAGAACAGTGTTTGCGGAGTTGCTTATAGATCACATGACTAGTTTCAATGGTAGCCCTGCCTTTGATGAGGTGGGTGATGCTTGTGATTGCACTGTAGCAGGTTATGGTGGAAGGATGTGTGGGGCAGGTCTTGCATGCAGTTCTATTTCAGCAGTGTGAGCCATGATGCAAAGAGTTGGGGGCAGGGGTTGTGTAGTGATGAACAACGACATTGTGTAGGTTCAGTGGGCTTCGACTACTATACTGTGGGAGGAGTGGGAAAGATAGGGGCGATAGGGGGTACAATATTCCTCATTTCAGGGCATGATGAGAGGTAGCTGAAACCCATGCAGAGAATGTGATTTAGTCTCAAGGGGAATGCTCCTCTTTGACTGGACAGTTTGACATTTGAGGGCGTGATTGAAGAGATTATCTGCAGGAGATCTGTCTTTGTACAAGATTGGGAGAGTAATGATGGCCTGTGAAGGGCTCAATGAGCACCTTGGTGTATTTCGAGAGGGACTGCACATCACTACATTTATGACTGCCACAGGCGGCTATGCTGTATGGATGGGACTTCTTCATATGGAATGGGTGGCAGATGTTCGCATGCAATTATTTCTGGTGGTTGGCAGGTTTTTGTGGTGTCACCGCCAGACACCACACTTGCTAGGTGGTAGATTAAATCGTCCGCGGTCCATTTAGTACATGTCGGACCCGCGTGTCGCCACTGTGTGATCGCAGACCTAGCGCCACCACAAGGCAGGTCTCGTGATACGAACAAGCACTCGCCCCAGTTGTACGGACGACCTAGCTAGCGACTAGATGTACGAAGCCTTTCTCTCTCATTAGCCGAGAGGCAGAATAGCCTTCAGCTAAGTTAATGGCTACGAACTAGCAAGGCGCCATTAGCCTTACAGTGATTGTAATTAAAGTCTCCTGTGTATCGTCAAGAGCGATGTACCACAATGATTGATTAAAGATAAGTATTAATCCAGCTACGTACTTTTCTTCATAGCATTAATTACGTAGCCTGTTCCAGTACTTCACGCCCATCTGCGTTAGTCTAGCGTGCATTTTCAGCCATCTCGATCTACAAGGTGTTGGCCCAGCTGCCGACACATCAGTTTTATTTGGATGGAGGTACTGATGTAGCCATCTTTGAGGTGGAGGTCAGCATCGAGGAAGGTAGTTTGTTGGGTTGTGGAGGACCAGATGAAGCAAACGGTGGAGGGGAAGTTGACATTCTGGAGAAATGAGGATAGGATCAAAAGGATGTCTTCAGTCAGTCTGGACCAAGTGAGCTGTTTTGGATTCTGGGTAATCAGAATAAGTTGACATAGGATGGTGCAATGTGGGCATCCATAGCCCACAGCCTCTGTAGTGATGAGCAGTCCCTCCTTACCTATCTATCGCCTTCCCAGATACCATTCCAGTTCTAAACAGCCTTCTGTCCTACCAATTCCCCCAGAGTCGTTTTACTTCTCTCATCTGCTGCTGCCACCTTGTCCAAATCCAACCTCCTGAGTGCAGCTAGCTGGCCTACCCTCTCCCCACATCACTCTGTATGATTCTACTAGCAGCACTTCACCGTCCCACATCCGTACCCTGCTGTCCCTCCCTCCCCACCCCAGCCTCATCTTACCCCCACCACCCAGTTCCTTCTTCCATCATGTGCTGCTTCTCGAATCTGGCCTTGGCTGCCAGAGAGACTGTGATCAGGTGTATGTGAGTTGCGTTTGTGCGCGGGCACGCGCGCGCGCGCGCGCGCGTGTGTGTGTGTGTGTGTGTGTGTGTGTGTGTGTGTGTGTGTGTGTGTGGTGTCTACTCTGATGAAGGCTGTGGGGTGGCGGATTAATAGTTAGAAATAAGAAACATTGTTCACCGTATTCTACAAGCTCCTGCAAACCAATCTAATGGTCAGCCAGAAAGTAATGGAGATCATACTGACCATAGTTGCCAGTCTGCTTGTCAGCATTCTTCTTTTGTATACTGAAAGAAATGTTGCCACACTCTTTTTACTCAGCGGGATCAGGAATACAGTAATAAATAAAAGTTTTGAGTTCTAATTGATTCAGTTCTATTAAAGAAAACTTCACACGCACAACACAGCAATATTACTGATAATTATAATAATAATACAAATGTCTCTATCATAAGCAGCACTATGAGTAGTTCAGAGGCTACCTCTACGGTAAGTTCCCAATAAATGGTCATTCATCTTGACTTCTAGTAATCTAAGTTAATTGCTCTTCACAAAAGTGGAAAATTATTTCACCACTTGCCATGCGGTTTTGGTATCATTACGGGCGGCATACAGACAGTTACATTCGCGAAATCGGAACGATCCAAGACGGTGTACAGTCTCCGCGACTGCATCTCCAATGTGTGCCGACAACATGCGTTTGGGTGCAGTCTGGCTGTGATGTCACCTGAGGCAGCGCGTAAGCCGGCGTTTGACTGACGCGGACCGAAGCGAAGAGATCACTGCCTCTTAGGCCGTATTTATGAAAGGGCGCAGTGGACGGTCGAAGGGAACACCTGCCGTCATCCGCTCTATGCTCCGTTAATGGCCTCTAAATGGCCGCTTTCTAGGACATACCTTAAGACAATTGAGAGTGAATTCCTTCAGCAAAAGATTTTTTTTTTAATTTTGGAAATTTGCTTTAGCTCGTGACAAAACTTATTTGCGAAATAAAACTTTCTTTTTTTTAAAAAAAAAGAAAGACAAGAAATTTTAAGAAAAGAACTTACAGATATTCTACTTCTTCAGTTAAAATACCTGAGGCAAGATTATTTGTCGGAGGACTAACAAGACTGGTTGCTCGGAAAAGGGTTGAAATTCTTTGAACAGTTTCAAACACCAAAAGCATGATTTATATGGAAAAAAAATTTTTATAGGTAGAATACATGCATCAATTACAGTACTGCTCAAACTCAGCAGCCTTCAGTGGTCGTAGATCGATTTAGTTGTACTGGTCACGTGGCAACGTGTGAGGAGCAACTTAGTCGGCTTAGAAAACTGTAAGTTCTTTCCGTAACACAGGAAACAAACTATTAAAACATGGCCCGTATTCGCCACCTGTGAGGCAGCCTTGTAAGTAGCCAATGAGCCCAAAGTTCTTAAAGCAAATACCGATACTTTAAAGCACGTAAGGCATTTTCATTGCCACTTAAATCATCAAATGATTTAAGTAAGAAGCTTATTGGAATACTCTAGCAGTGAGCAAAGCAGTAAATTCACAGTTCATTAGAAGGCTAAGATAAAATTACTCCTTTAGAACTACAACTAAAATGGCATTGCATAATTTGAACAGCTTGCGCACACAATTAAGCAGAGGTAACCAGTACGTAATCAAGTACAGTAAGAACAACCTTTACCTATATTTTGGCTGACTCACGATTTAGTCACGCATCCTGCTATTCTATACAACATACTTCAAAGATCATAACAGACTTTACCATAGTCACGCTTATAGAAATTTCCTGGCATTGGGCTTTAGATAATCAAATATTGCTGCAGCAAAATTTCCCGGACTTAAGGCACAGCTTCCGTAAGGTAGACCCCGTAAATTACGAAGCAGAGACAAGGTGTACTTGTAAACAAAACAGCATCTAGAGGGCGAGGAACCCCTACACAAAAAAATGGTTCAAATGGATCTGAGCACTATGGAACTGCTGAGGTCATTAGTCCCCTAGAACTTAGAACTAGTTAAACCTAACTAACCTAAAGACATCACAAACATCCATGCCCGAGGCAGGATTCGAACCTGCGACCGTAGCGGTCTTGCGGTTCCAGACTGCAGCGCCTTTAACCGCACGGCCACTTCGGCCGGCAAACCCCTACACACAAAAGCGACAGCACATTGGAGGTTCCACAGCTCAACGCGAAACTCGTAAAAGGCAACCCAACAGTTAATTGCACAAGAAAGAGCCTGGATAGGCAAACAGCTTACCCACCAGATTTAACACAGCTGAAGATGGCAGCGGCAGATAGAAGTCTTGATACGGTGATAGGATGAAGACGGTTGTATTCAGGCCTCTGCACGGCTACACTGTCCTCTAGACGTAGCAAATCCTCAGTTCCGCTATTAACGTGAAGTCTCACTCCACGTCGTCCACTCACGATCGTTGCTTCCGTACTGGGCTAAAACTAACTGCGGGCTCGCACGGCCCACCACCGACCTCGGCCCGATCAGTACCACCACGACGACGACTGACAGGAGCACTCCTTTCGCAAACCAAAATAACTTCCACCGCGTCTCGCTACTGCGTCCACCCCTTTCGAATCGTTCCGCGCTCGTCTAAATAGGCCATCGCGACGAATCGTACCGCGGCAAACCGACACCACGAGAAAGAGCCGACCCACTAATCGTTTCAGAGGTAAGTTACGGCTCAATGTCGAACAGACTTATAGCAATTCATATTAAGGACATCGCTCCCCTATGTATAGTTAATGTGCTAAGTGTACAAAAAAGAAAAGTGGAAATGAGGAACATCGAGGTCAAGAAACGAAAACTGGAGTACATGGCGAATACAACTGCCGTAAAGGAAGAATATAAACTGCAATAGGAAAGACGAGGTAGCTACTGCAGATATGTAAACGAGATCTACATTTGGCTTTAAACACGGTGTATGGAGGAATGTAGTTACAAGCAGGGAATATACCACACTTCCATTTACAGTAATTATCAGTGGAAAATGGTCACATGTCAGAGTGTTTGGCAAAATAAATGGAATCGAGAATGTTCACTACATTAAAAGACACACAAAAAACCTTTTTGCAAACCTTCATTACAAATTGAACTTGCTTATTCTAATATGGCGGACTGGTTGTTGTGGATCTGGAAACAGAACAGCCATTCGCTGAGTTTAAAACCGATGGAATACCTGCACTTAACTGGCATTCGTTTGCAAAAGCTGTAATCTTAAAGTTCTATACAGGAATTCTGCAGGAATTTGTAGGAGAAGACCAGTTGGCGTACACGCGGAAGATATCGAGTGCTTTACCAATAGTGTCATGAGGAAATACAATGCAAAATTAAAGTCGCTGAATTCTTTCATCTAGAAAAGAAGAAACATAGTTAATTGTTAAGGTCTTAAAGGAGACATTTTAGAGAAAAACAATTAGGTATGTATTAGAATTCGAGAACATACCTATCTTTCACCTGTCAGACTACTCTCAGGCTAAAGTAAAATCTGATTCAGACGTAGATTTGGATCATACGTTAAAAATTAAGCAAGATGCTATTAAAACTACACCCAACAAACGAAAAGAAAGGGTTGTTTTCTGTGTGTAAATGTGAATATATAAATAAATGAAGATTTTGTACGAGAACACTCGCTTACGTATTTCGCTATCCCGCCGAAAATCCAAAGACCTTTTCTATTTGTAATACAATGATTTATGTGCATGTGTGTTAGATGGGGAGAGAATGTAATAGGAGAGCTTTTAAAAGTAGCTGAAACTAGTCAGCTGGAAACGTAGCGACCCTGTATGACCAAAAGTGCATCAATTTTTACTCAGATGGTGGTTTCTGTCACCGGTACGAATAATCGTCCTCCTGTGTTGACTATACAAATGCATCAGAAGTGGCAAATACTAAGGCAGGTCGATGTGAGATCTAAGACACAAAATTTCTGGGAGTTACAGTAGATATGGATGGCGTGTATAGAACCATACGTATTCCAGAGAATCAGGTCTAATAATCGGTTACAGAACTGTATTCCTATGGTTAATATTATTTAAAATTAATAAATGCATTCCATGGCTTGACCTACGCTATAATCGTGAAGCGACGGACGTACAAATTTTCTAATGTACGTAGACTGCCGTGTGATCAACCCGCCGTCATACGGAGAATTAAAGTTCAAAATGGCTCTAAGCAGTATGGGGCTTAACATCTGAGGTCACCAGTCCCCTAGACTTAGAACTACTCTAACCTAACTAACCTAAGGACATGACACCCATCCATGCCCGAGGCAGGATTCGAATCTGCGACCATAGCAGCAGCGCGGTTCCGGATTGAAGCGCCTAGCACCGCTCGGCCACAGCGGCAGGTAGAATTAACGTTGATATGACTTTGTGGAAGCACTGCCACCCCCACCAAACTGGAATGACAAAGGTCAGACAAAATACTGAACAGTGTCTTGATAATAGTATTATTGTCTAGATCCTAATGGTATTTTATGTTACACGTCTAGAAGACTGTCTATTCGTGCTAAACAAATCAGTAAGGAAAATTGTAGTCAGAGTAAGTTTGAGAACTTTAAGAATAACTAGACATCTGCTTTAGAGCATCGATTCGTTTGCGATATGGAATAAATTATGCCATCCTGATACTCAAAGGCTTGGAGCAGAAGTATTAAAATTACCGAAATAGTTTCGCAGTTTATCTACTGGAGTTGAGTAATACTGGCTCCGATGGGATTTATCATGACGTCCTTTCTGATTATGACTCGTAAAAATCAAATACATGTTATATCTTTAGCTGGATGTGTACATGTTGTAGAAGACTGTAGTGTTAATCAACTGTTCGGTAATGGTACGATGTAATACCTTGATACGTGATAGGAAACATTGTATGAGTCTGCCTTGTGTTAAATCGATCGTAATGTGACACTAAATACGTTTTCAGGACGCATCTCTTTTATTGCACCCCATTACTAGGCAAACGTAAGCCCAGTTGCTGTGTATTGGTCTCAGATAGTTTTTCTCCTAGTTCAATCGAATATATAAAACATCGCTATGCAGACAGACCATGCAACCGTTACTCCGAGATGTAGTAAGCTCCGATGTGTCCCGACTTGTGACTTGTCATCGACAATATTGTTTTGTTAGAACTGTAACGATATGTGAGATCCTTTTCGTCCAACATCTGGTATTGTTATAGTAACAAGTATGGAGTGTTTTCACTAGCAAATAAGGGGTTATTTGTTAATAAGGCTGTATGCAGCAGGCTATAGGGGTGTAACATAAATTAATTTTAGTAATCATTTATTCCTGTAGCCGTTACGGATCTTCACCTAGCTGCGCACACTGTCGTGACTATCAGTGACCGGCTTCCGCTGATGGCCGTGGCATGTGAGTGTTCCACGGATACTGTTTCAACTGCGGCAGTGAAAGCGAGACGGCACTAGTTATAAGACGAAAGTCTTTGTAATACAGTTCTGGAACGTTACTCTTCGGGGATGCCAGCCCTCTCTCGGTTTGCATATGATTCTTTCCGCAGTTACTTGGAGCCAGTGAAATGGCTCTTCCTCTGGGAAGTGCGAGCGAGATGTTGCACGGTCGAAGTTTGGTCTCTATTCTCAAGGCTGTCTGCAGCCTCACAGGGGCTTCTACAGGAATCGCATGCCTGCGTCGATAGAGACACACATGTTAACGTCATAAATATGATGCTGACTGCACTGATATCACGTACATGCAAACCGTTTATTTTCGTCTATCATTGCGCATCTGTTGTTCGCTTTTCTTGATCGCTTAGGTAACTGGTTTTTGGATTTGCGTGTGCAAATGTCATATATGATTACTTACCCATGTATTTACGAGTCTTATATATATAACGACTGTGGCGATTTCGGTGTAACCGTACAAGAGACTTGGGACCTGAGAATTATCAGAAATGGATCGAGAGGACATCTGTGAGTTAAATTATTATTTAAGTGGCAACTGGAACCTTTTATTCCTGGAATCCTTAAGACATGACGCTATAGTTAACTCTGTGGAAGTCCAGGCCGCCACTATCAGCATGTAGCTGTTGCCTAGCGACACAGGCTTCCAGGCAGTGGCGATCAGCGCATTCCGACGGTGCATAGCGGTCGCACGTGCCGACAGGGTTCGGTATTGGCAGGCGCCACGCAGAGCTCCGGCAGCCGAGACAATGGCGCAAGTACAGTGCCAGCCCCGCCGAGGCAGCCGCAGCAGCGGCGGTCGGCAGACCGTCGGGCTACTGTGCCACGCCGGGACGGCGGGGGGCGCGCAGCAGTCGGCAGACGGACAACAAAAGCTTACGGCGCTTCTGCGAGGCTATGCCCGGAATTCGCCGCAACAGCCCCTCAGCAGTCGGTCACGTAGCTCTGAGAACACGTGCGCGCTGGCTCGCACTGGCTGAACCAGTATGTAAGGACCCTCTAGATGTGCGTCCATAAGGAGTCACGCACTACCTCGTGCGAACCCTGTTGCACAAGAAAAACCCCTATAGTTTGTGTTTCAAACCTTTGATTATTACATAGATCCCAGTTACTTCTGATACGTTAGTTTCGAAATTGCAATGTATGTAGCAGCCAATTCATTACAGAATGTAAATAGCATGTCAACTGTTACCTGGTCATTTAGCATAAGGCGCAGTAGTGTGGCTTGCGACGTTGAATAGAGCCCAATCTGAATCACATCTATGCTACAGTCTCAGTGTTACTTTTATCAGTTTTCCACGCTCCTTTAGGCAAATCCAACGCTGCTCCCCATTTTACGCTTCACATAGTACGATACACAATTCACACACAAATGGCGTGCGTAGAAACTCTACCGCAGATGAACTGATCGTGGAAACAGGTAGCGCATCGGGCCACAATGTAAATATCATTTTCTGCATCATAGCGGAAGGACAGATACCTCATTTCGCAGTGTAGCAGAAACAGTCAGTCGAGATGGCAACAATTATTTATTTATTGACTCTGGTAGCCGGTTTTATCATCATAATACCAGAAGTTTCTTGATGACGTGTGGAGCCATTTGATGGAGTTGCTGTGCGTAGCACTAAGTGCCAGATGACAAATGGACCTCAGACCACTAGATAAATGCTATGAAACAGAGAATAAGTATTAGAGAAGGATGGAAAGAGACAGTGAGACGATGGGAGAGAGAGAGAGAGAGAGATCGAGGAAGTAAATCGCATAGCGAACCACTCCTCTGTCATGCACGTCTTATACCCTACAAGATGGACTCCAAATTGCTCAGCCATCAAATTGATGATGTCCATCATCAGTTGCCCTGCAGAAGACAGTGATTACAAAACACTTCATTTTATGTAAAACTCCTTTGGTATGCGTTCACAATTTTGGACTGGGTTGCCCAGCATTAACATGCAGTTTACTGTTGTGCTCTGATAGGCTTTCCGTGAATTTTTAGGTCATCTTTGTTTAGCACGTCCTGCTAAGCTACAAAGTTGACTTCAAATAGAGAGCTACCGTGTTACAGATGAGGCACAGTGCTTTTCATTGCCAGCGATCCCGCAATATGTTTCGAAGTCAAACATACCGATATTGAAAGCAACTATGTTATGTCTGCGTGGAGTTCAAGCTGGATTACATTGTGATAGGTGAATATAGGAAATAACAGTTGTCTCCGGATGATCAGAAGAATGCAAAAATACTTTTAACAATTTGCTGGAAGCCTAAGAGTGACTTCAAGGTAGAAAGTAGCTGAACATGATGTATAGAATACACCTCCTATTGGGGCTGAATACGGTGGAAGAACAATTAGAGTTAAGAGCTGCAGATTTCCAAAAAAAGCAGAGCATGGACAGAACAGATACTTTTGGCTCATTACGGTATTAAATTACCGTCACTGAAAAGGTAAAATCACAGTGAGAATTTTAGTAAACTTCACCTAAGCTCTCATTTGTGTGACTAGGAATACGTTAGTGAATGTTTATCATGCCACACTGAAGCACCTGAATTAATGTTGGCCACACTTGAAGTCACCGCTACTATGTTCAGCTACCGATACCCAATTTTTGTTTGCGTTAATGTAATGGCTTAACGAAAAAATAGTGTCCATTATAACTAATATTATGTATGTAGAGACCAAACAGAAGAATGAAGCTCAATTAGTGCAGTGTGACCACAGCTTACCCGTATCAGATTTGCAGCAGAACATGTATGCAACAGAAACTAATATATATGTCTCCAAAACTGCAGAAAATGCGATAAACTTGAAGGAGATGCTGTGGAAAGATATCTAAGAAGGCAATCGAACAGTAACATATGTCGACAATAGAGAAATGCCTTTTACGCACGGACACCATCAGGCTGTGGAGACAACCTTCACTTTATTGTAAGAGGAAGAACGAAAAAGAAAATGACTTCTGAGGTACAAGAATTGGGGTGCATAAAGAGAGTAATCAAGACAAAAAGTGTTGTAGAGTGTTCAACACATTTCATTCATAGTATAGAACAGAGCATTATTGATCTAAGGTCTTTTTGGGGTATGGAAGAGAATATATGTCAGAAGTTATGAGAAACAATATACGTTCAGATGGCAAAAATTCATGCGATAAAATGGCAATGCATTTTCGGTTCAGTCATTGGTACTCAGATGATTCAAGTGAACATGTTTCCGACTATGGGAATAAACAAACTTTGAACGCGGAATGGTAGTTGGAGCTTGATGCATTAGCAAGGTGCACAGGCAATCATATGTCGTTCTCCTTCGTGTTCCTGGAGCAAGACAGCGCCACGTCGGAATTGTAGGCATCCGTTTTTTCAGTGAAAGACTCCCCATCCGAAAATAGGTGGCACATAAAAGATATACAACGATTATCGAAGGTAATTTGAGATGGGTTGATGGTAAGCCATATCTCCCTAAGATGTAACAAAACTGCTCCAGGATAGTGCAAGTGCGCCCGCGAACGTGGCACTGTATATCACATCAAGGTAATTATAAACTGATATGAGCTTGAGGTCTCCCAAGACGTGGTCCAAAACACGAGACAAGCGGCTTCATCCGTAGTCAGGCCGAAAGGAATTAACACTCAACAAAGACTCCAATCTCTACAAAAGGCAGTTACAGGTTTGGAATCATCAGTCAAAGGTGTCTGATGGTAGGCTTGGTTGAGATATAGTACAGAGAAATAACCGGCACCAGAAAACTAGGTGAGGCAATTGTGAAGGTCAGGCAACGAAACTGGATCGAGTATAAAAGCCACTCTGCCCTGTAGGAACCAGGAAGGTGGGTGAAACGTGGGAGGTCGAATGTCTAATGACTCCATCCCAGAGAATATTATTAATTAGTGCACGCAAAATCTTTATCTTGGATGGAAATAGTCTAAAAGGTACCTGACGAACCGGGATATCATCAGTCAAGCGAATTTTATCAGTAACGCCTACTAATTCGTGAGGACATCGGGAAATCGGGACAACACACTCAACAGTTGCCTCGCCTTACCCGCATCTAAATGACCAACCCCACTCTCGAAAGTTCTCAATTGCACACTGATAGCGACGCCAAGAACACGAGACTATCCCTTCGTTAGCGCATAATTTGAAATAAAATGCACGCGCCCAATAATCAAGAACGAATTCGGTGCGCCCGATAAAGTCGCACCCGAGTATAAAGTTGGCAGACAAATTCTGGGCAACAACAAAAATAACAGGCCACGTAAAACTCAGTACAGCAAACTTGCTCTGGAACTGTAAGTCATGGGGTGAAAAGGAGGCAGTCCACACAGATTCCTAATTTGATGTACCACTTATAATCAAGTATTGAAACCGAGCTCCCGGAGTCCGAAAGGGCATATACAATCTCACTATTCACGCGCACTCATGTGTAAGGAGGCATCAGATTTCGCACTGCTCTAATGTGGGAGCAATCTTTAACAGGATACCGGGTATAATTTCCCGCTGGTGACTGATGGAGTCAGGTGTTCGGGCACGGACTTCGCTTCATGAGACATGGCCACACAAAATTCCTGCTAACCCCACACCTGAAAACTAACTTCGATTTAACCTCCCCCAACGCTAGGCACGCGGATATCAGCTTCCTCCTCTCGGATGAAAGATGTAAGCGACTGCCCGCGTCCAACTGCTCATTGGCAAACATCAACCCCTTCAGTTTGGTAGACGAAGTATCTAATACCATAAAACTGGTTGTTTTCCTGTAAAAGATTACATGTAATCGATCCTTGGGTTTCATGCCTTCTAATACAGTCTTGACTACATCGCCTTCGGTTACATTCATAGCCAAGGCTACCACTGCGGTACGAATCTCGTCAGAGTGCTTAACTAAAGCCTCGTGTTGGTGTTGCACACGCCATAAACGCTTGCGCTCCAACTCACGCCTGAACCGGAGTGTCAGCTTTCATTAAATAATACTTTGTCTCAAACTATGAAGCGATCCCCTCGCCTGTATAACCTCTCAAAAAATCTTGCTTAAAAGTCGACGAGTTAAGGATAAAGGAGTTGAAATACACTGTTCAGTGAAAAGTACAGTGTAGGAGCATGAAATTCAAATGCATCTGTTAACCATCACAAGAATCCAACTTTCTAAATATAAGGTCTGTTAATCCCCCTTAGAAAACACAAAATTGGGTCAGTCCCAAGCAAAGATATTAAAGAGGGTCACATTTACCGGCCCCTCGGTTTCCTGTAGGTCTCCTGAGGCCGCGTATAATCGAGATCGTCCTCTCCCCTACAACTTACATTTCCTACGTCGTCTAATGCGAGAAGATTCAAATATACATGTAAATACTATAATCTTAAAATCATAACTAAGTTACCAGTGGCACCACCTTCGTCAGGCTTAAGGGACGCATGTTTTAACGATTCACCCAACATGTAGCCTGCCCTTGGATCCTATACAATCAGTTGCTTACAGGTTGACTATCTCGGAAGAATTTCACATACTGCCGCAGTCCTGCCAGCACCTACCTCGCCAGTGCTGCTGGGATGGAGGTCCAAGGGATTACCCGAAGCGCCGTGCTAACGAGCAACCAGTTCAGGTACGGCACCCTCGTCCGGCTGCTGGCGAATTCTCAGCTCATGTAACAGCTGATCTTCTCGAGTTAGCCTACCGCTAGGCGTGACTTTGCCTCAAGTAGAGGAGTAATTTATTGGGAATGCTGCTGCAACAATGGCTCCCCAGTGTAAAGCCATGTTCTGTGTTACGAGCTGCAAGGTGGGTTTCGGGTTGGAACTTAGCAGTATGGCATCCTAATGGAGGCACTGGAGCCCCACACAATCGCTTCAGCATTTACAGTCCTTAAAAAATAGTTTCCTTTCTTGAATTATTGAAAGCCTCCGACAGATGCCAAAATTTAAAAAATAATAAAAAGGAACTGAGTTGAAAACTCATTTGGCGCTTCACTGTAAGTGAGTTTAGTTAGAAAAATATTGTATCGTCTGACACAATTTCAAAAGAAATAGTTAAATAGATATCAAACAGACTGCTCATACGACTTCTTAGTATTCACAAGTTAAAGAAAAATATTGTAACAGCTGTCAAACTTTGGTTAATAGGAAAATATTTACTAAACAGGCCTCATATGATCCTTCACTGTACTTGAGTATAATCTGAAAATAATTCGAAGAGCTACCACAATTTAAAATTAAATAAAAAGTTAGTGTGAAAGTAGCCCTAAATGACCTCGTAGGACAGTCCAGTTTAACAATGTAATTAGGAAACTTTTCTAAAAGCTGCCACAATATTAAATTACAAGTAAAGAGTCAATATGAAATAGTCTCAAATGACCTCGTAGCATACCTCAGTTCAAAATAAATTGTTGCAAAACCTGCAACAATTTAAAAAAAAATAGCAAAGCAGTTAATAAACAGATAGCTGATATGACTTCCTAGTATTCACCAGTTGAAAAAAAACTATTTTAACAACAGTCACAATTTTTTAAAATAGCAGAACACTTGTTAAGGAGGCAGCTCATATGCCTCCTTAGTATTCACCAGCTTAAGAAAAATATTGTAACAGCTGTAGCAAAACACTTACTAAGCAGACAGCAATTGATTCCTTAGTACTCAGCAGCTTACGAAAAATATTTGAAGAGCTGACACAATTGTTTTATTGCAAACCTGTTATTAAGCAGACAGGTCATATGACTTGTTACTCGTCAGTTTAAGAAAATTATGTTAAAACACTCGATTATTTAAATAGCAAAATCAGTTATTAACCGGACAGCTAAAACACAAAATTTCTAAGTGCCAGCTCAAACCACATTTGTGTTTCCAGAACGTCCCTATACTTGAGTATCAACCTTTTAGACCGAAATAAACGAAAAATCCGAAGTCAAAAAACACGTAGGAATTTATTTAACTTTAAGGCATGGACATTGTCCTTTGGTCCTATAGGAGCAAATCAATTTCTAATCGCCTCTCTAATCAGAACTTACGCAAATGTACCACGCCCAAACTAATACACATTGGTCTCTAGAACAGCCAACCGTAGCCGATGCAAATCAGGGTCATGGCCCTTCCCAGAAACAATTGACTGTGTCCGCAAAACGCTAGTATCTCCACACATTAGGGCAAATTGCCAACAGACATCTCAAACTTCACAGGGGATTGTCTCTTAAAGGAGCGTTTCTTCCTTCCGCGAGCGAGCACCGATGTGGCCACCGGAAGCAGTCCGCAATACCGAGGCAAAGATGTCGAACCAAACTGATAATGAACACTGCCGTCACGGCTCGTACAGGTTTCCCAGTCATGCACGGGATGCTGACTGTCACAATGCGCGAGGTCATATGGTTGACTGTATCACCAAACTGGGCGTGAAAGACATTACCAAAGCAATAATTGCCACTACCGATTGACTGCATTGCTTAACAACTATCGCAGGGTTAGCTATGAGAAATGTGGCCCCTAAACGAAGTAGCGTGGGGCGGCGTGGAAGACATTACCAAAGCAATAATTGCCACAACTGATTGACTGCATTGCTTAACAACTATCGCAGGGTTGGCTATGAGAAATGTGGCCCCTAAAGGAAGTAGCGTGGGGTGGCGTGAAAGACATTACCAAAACAATAATTGCCACTACTGATTGACTGCATTGCTTAACAACTATCGCAGGGTTGGCAATGAGAAATATGGCCCCTAAACGAAGTAGCGTGGGTCAAATCATGAATGTACTGTTTTCCTATGATACATAAATGGGACATATTTGTAACTAGCTAAATGAATTAAAATTTTCATACGAAAATGTGGATGTAGTGCGGATGCGCCATAGGTCCCCCCTTCCCATAAAAGTCTCACTGAGAAATGTATGAATATAACATTTACGTTCTTGAAGAACTACTGAGAACAATCAGTATTGAGCTTCGAGATTTGTGACAAATAAATGACATAAAATAATTACGTACCTTTCACCACAAAGGTTCGCTCATATCAACTCGAAACTGCGAATCAAGTGTGTGTGTATTTACTTTTGTATAGAAAAGTCGAAAAAAACTACTGGCTACCTTGTACAGGTCTCGCGTTCGTTACCAGGGCGACAATGCGTAGCGTGTAGCTACGGCGTGGAAGCATAGCGGTCGTGAAGGGAGGGAAACGGGGCCAATGTTAGAGTACAGCCTCTCCTCACGTTTAGATTACCACGTTGTTGTTATTTTCTTAGATGTTGGATTGTTCGTAGAGTGCGGTGGACAGTGCCAAAGCGGTGAACTATGTCAGGCGTACCGACTGCTGTTTGGGGTCTGATGACCGGTGTTCGTCATTTACGATAGGACCGCACGTGGCTTGTCCCTGCGTGGCCGCGAGACTAAACTGATCAAAATAGCTTAGCACCACCTGATGATCTGCGAACGTACATAGACTTAGAATCAAGGGGAACCGAACAGTAAGCAATAATGGTGGTGTCAATACATCTTTTGAACAGTATATTATTACGCAGGTGCAGACGATAGCTGTTAACAACGTAACGGGACAGCAAAACCAAATTTTTACGGTCAGGATTTCTGTCTTAAGTCTGGTGCTCCTCCTCAAAATTTGGCGTAGTGCACTCTTAGTTCACCTATACGACATGGCCGTCCTGGAGGGAGCGATCAGTCTCAACTAATGTTGGAAAGCGCTATGCAGAGTTTGTTACATATTCATCCAGACGCTATCCTCAGGAGTCACAGACTGGAAAATGGGGGGAAGGGAGAGGATAGAATATAGTAGGTGTTGTAATCTTCAGTCACAAGAAAAATCACTGCCAACAATCATACTGAGCCCATATTTCTTGACCGCATCACAGCTCATTCACTTGCTTGACAGTAGATCAAATAAAACCCCAAGTGAATTTGGAAAGAGGGGGGGGGGGAGCATAAACCATGTCTCGCCGCTCCCCCTCCCGAGACTGAAATCGGGGTGTCGACGCCCCCCCCCACCCCCACCCCACCGACCGGTTGATACGCCGTTGCTTCTGTAATCAGTTGCCCCGATACTATAATTTCATTCAGTCGTCACCGACCTCAATTGTTTTCACTTCCCCAGTAGAGCATGTTGTGTTGTAGCTATGACAGCAAACTGACGTGAAGTCTTCCTTTACTTTCCTTGATACTGCGGCTGCAGTATCGTCAAGATGCGCCTGGTTGATTTGCGCCTCAGTGCTGCTTTGAGATCGAACATCATTACTATCTGACGTCCTTTAACCCCTGCGTCTCCGTGGAGTGCACAGTCCCATATCATGTACTGCAGTGTGCTCACACTATGGTAGCGGATACTGGTGAAGGATATACGTCGCCTTCTTCCGCGTGCCGCTTGGTCTCTACCTTCCGTGCAGGGAAGACCGTAGCGCGAGGAGCTCTTCAATATTTCGTGGATGGGCTGAGTCGCATGAGGAGTGGGCATGGAGTGTCCATGTGTTTTCATTGAGATGGTTAGAGAGATCTGCTGGAAGGAGATAGTTTCGGCCGACCGGAGATGCTGGTCGCTGGTTCTGTCCAATAACAGCTGGTAAAAATGGTATGCAGAGAGCTGCAATCGAACGAGGTTTCTTCAGTGTAACGCAGTGAAGTTTTGAGCGTTGGCGGAACTGTTCTGGCAGTAGACTTGTGGGTTGTATGAATATTTGGTGCCTCGTTGGCCATTCTTGTTGAGCCAAAATAGTTTACGTATTTTCTGGACAGTGCCATTTACATAACCTAAATTGAACTGCTGATTGCGTAGTATCGCAAAAGCGCTATTCAAATATAAGTTACTTTCTTCAAAATGCCCTGTAATTGTAATTTTTATTAAAAAATCTAGCTACCCGGTATCGGTTTGAAGTATTTAACTGCGATTAATTCAATCGTGCAATGCAAGGGCAAATTACATTGGTTTATGTAATATCTTTAAATCAAGAATAATATTTGTTTCCTGTTCTTCAATATCATTTGAAATAGTTATTCGTACGTGGTGCCAGGGCTGGTTAAACATACATTGTAGTTGGCCGGCTTCTTTACCGTTAAGATGGGTCGCTCCGTCTGAGCTTAACAAGGATCAGTCTGCCGTGGCCAAGTAGCTTTTCTCGCTTCTTGCGCGCTCACGGTATCGTATTTAGGCCTCCACTACCTGTTTTGGGGATCCGTGTCATGCGGCAGCCGTTATGACACTTGCGTGCGATTCGTTTCCTGGCTTGTTTATCTCTGTTCTGTATCTTAAAACAGCTGATGTTGTAACTTGTAACGTGATATTGTATTAGTAAAATTTAATAGCGTGTGCTGGCCATCGTTGGTCGTTCATGCACAACGTTAGATTGGTGCGAGTGTTTTCTGCATCTGTCTGGCCCTTACTACCGTGGGGCAGTGAGCGCGCATCGTCATGCTGTCTTAAGTGCTTGGCCGTAATTTGGAGATGGTCGTTTCTTCATTCGCATGTCTACTGTATGACTGCCTGATACCTAATTGTCTACGATTACTGTTTAAAAGCGAGAGTATTTGGACTTACAATGGTCGTCATATGGAAGCAAAATTTTTTCGGGATCAGATTTTTAATAGTTAAGTTATTTTACATTGGTGTTTCTGTGTTTCATGTTTTACTGTTTTAAATAACATTTTATTGTCTTAGTGAATTTTGTAACTGAAGGTGATTTCTAGTTTTAAATTCACAGTCAGACTGACAATTCATTGTCATTACTATTAACACCACTTTGGGGCAAGATGTTTATCATTTTGGAAAAGAAATAGGTTTCTATTACTGAAGTTATATAACATTTCTGTTTCTGTGATTTTATTATTATTTACTGCTCTGAATGACATTTTCTTGTCTTAGTATTAATCCCATCTGCCAATATAGGTCTTATTACAGTCAGAGTTGATTTTTGTAATTGAATTTAGAGTGCAACTCTCATGTTGTGATTATTGTTTTCAGTCTGGATGAATAGGGCGAACTGACGTAATTATTTATTGTTTGTATTACAGCTTACTATTGAATTGTGTTTTGATAGATATCTTATTTGGTTTGGGCTATAAAACGCTGTGTGTGTGGCTATGATGCTGCCCCCCCCTTGCCGTACTTCTCTCAGCTCTCCACTCCATAGCGACGTGTGCTGCTCCTTGCTTCGCCCTTTTTTATTTAATGTAAACTGACGCTTATCACCAACTATCTTTTCCTTCTTCCATTGTATAGCTTCTCTTTAACCAACAAATGGCTCCCGTTTCCATGATCCAAGTCCAATGGGCATATTCCTAAGATTATTGGCAAAACATCATTCTGCGTAGCGAAGTATGCATCCGCTAATCTTAGTAGCACCAATTCTTGGACATTTCTGACGAATGAATCTACGGGCCGAAACAATCAGACCATATCCTACGACTGATTCTAATGTTGATTGGTAGTATAGTCCCCTGATTGTTCCCAAGTGACGTAAAAATTGCATGTGTGCGATTGTTACGTTCTGTTCATTACGGCTGTATCTCTTCCGCGTCTTCGCTACATGCCGTGGAAAACTACAACGTTCGTCCAGGAATCCCCTACACATCCTGTTACTGTGCTTCTTCTACTGTTTACATCATGGAATTTCTTGCTAGGATCTCTATCAGCAGGAGGCACGTGGTTGTGTGAGGTGCGAATGATAGACACTTCGACATAACGTTCAGAGTGGTTTTAGAAAAAAATAATTCCATTGAAACAATGTGAACAACATGAACATACGCCAACAAGAAAATCGTAATAGAACCAGAACACATGGAGGGCCGTGAGGTCTCTTTCACCCACAGGCTGAAAAATTAAAAATCACCAAATCACTCAAGGCTCAAGTTGCTATTCTTAAACAAACGCATTCTTGTTCAGAAAGAGCATCCTTCCCAGATAAGAAGTCAAGTCCCACTAGTCTCAGCCACCGAAGTCGACATGAGAAGTGCTGTATGTACTTCCGTCAACAAATCATGGGAACGAAAAGCCCCGTTTCAGAAACTCTCGTCACCTGCAAAGTATTTAACACCTATGAAACTTCCTGGCAGATTAAAACTATGTGCCCGACCGAGACTCGAACTCGGGACCTTTGCCTTTCGCGGGCAAGTGCTCTACCAACTGAGCTACCGAAGCACAACTCACGCCCGGTACTCACAGCTTTACTTCTGCCAGTACCTCGTCTCCTGTCTTCCCAACTTTACAGAAGTTCTCCTGCGAACCTTGCAGAACTAGCACTCCTGAAAGAAAGGATACTGCGGAGACATGGCTTAGCCACAGCCTGGGGGATGTTTCCAGAATGAGATTTTCACTCTGCACCGGAGTGTGCGCTGATATGAAACTTCCTGGCAGATTAAAACTGTGTGCCCGACCGAGACTCGAACTCTGGACCTTTGCCTTTCGCGGGCAAGTGCTCTACCTTTCAGGAGTGCTAGTTCTGCAAGGTTCGCAGGAGAGCTTCTGTAAAGTTTGGAAGGCAGGAGACGAGGTACTGGCAGAAGTAAACCTGTGCCTACGGGGCATGAGTCGTGCTTCGGTAGCTCAGATGGTAGAGCACTTGCCCGCGAAAGGCAAAGGTCTCGAGTTCGAGTCTCGGTCGGGCACACAGTTTTAATCTGCCAGGAAGTTTCATATCAGCGCACACTCCGCTGCAGAGTGAAAATCTCATTCTATTTAACACCTGTATTAAAATTATTACACGAATATACAGCTACTACAAATATGGTTCAAATGGCTCTGAGCGCTATGGGACTAAACATCTGAGGTCATCAGTCCCCTATAACTTCGAACCACTGAAACCTAACTAACCTAAGGGCATCACACATATCCATGCCGGAGGCAGGATTCGAACCTGCGACCGTAGCAGTCACTCGGTTCCAGACTGAAGCGCCTAGAACCGCTCGGCCACCGCGGCCGGCTACAAATATGGAATATAGTACGCTTGGACCAAGTGGAACTACGTGTGGGATCTCGGTGAGAAATACAATGTTAAATTTTACACAGAATGGATTAACATAGCGGGAGCAGTGACTTTACAATGTGCACCATTAACCAAGTATTCAGCTGAGACGAAATTTAATTCGGCGCAGGGCTGGTGACTTACGATCCACCCACACGCAACACAACGGAGTGCTGCGGGTTGCCGCCTAGTCAAGATGCCAGCACGTCGACGCAGCCGTCAAGGTGATCGTACGAACTTCCCTCGACAATCTGATTTATACTGACGGGGAATGTAGTGCACGACAAGGACTTCAACATATAACTTCCCTCGACGTTTTGATTCATACTGACGTGGTGTATGGTGCACGACTAGGAATTCAAAATACGTAAAAAACGAGACGCAAATGTCAACCGTTTTCGAGAAAATCTCGTTCGAAAATTTAGGGGGGCTTATATAGTTTTCATCGTGGCTAGCATTCTAAGAAATAGTAGCAGAGCGACTAAGCTTATAGTTTCATAAATGCGAATGTCGCCGCTGATATTGCTCTTGTTTTTCATTCTCACGCGTAGTATTCAAGAAGGAGATGGTCCACCAACGTGCACTATTAAAATATTTCCACCAAAATATACTCCGCTGGTGCAGTCTTGTGATGTTTGTTTTTACAGACAGGTGAAGAACGCTATAAAACGGCTACAAAATAGTGCGTACATCATCGAGCTGAACAAAGACATATCTTGTAGAGAAGACTATATAAAATTTTCAATAGTATTTGTAGTGTCGGTAGCTGGACCGACACCGTGAAGTGGATTGCTGAAAAGGAATGCTAAACTAACGCTGTGGCCGATAGTGCACGAACGGCAATAAGCAGACGGGCGTGAAGTCTGGAACATAAAAACTTATGAATGAATAAGAAGAAAAGTATGTAGATGCTTTTTACTTAACTTTTATTGATTCCTTGGAATACATCTCTCTTGAATACTCGTACGCTATAGGCACTGATACTAATGGCTCCTTGCTAGTTCGTAGCCATTAACTTAGCTGATGGCTATTCTGTCTCTCGGCTAATGAGAGAGAAAGGCTTCGTACAACTGGGCGATAGCTAGGTTCGCGTACAACTGGGCGGTAGCTTGGTTCTCGTACAACTGGGGTCGAGTCCACTCTCGTATCACGAGACCTGCCTTGGTGGTGGCGCTAGGTCTGCGATCACAGTGGCGACACGCGGGTCCGACATGTACTACATGGACCGCGGCCGATTTAAACTACCACCTAGCAAGTGTGGTGTCTGGCGGTGACACCACATTCCTCCCCCGCAAATCGGCGAACGGTCGTGTAATAAGGCTTCCGCCCGCCGTGGGGAGGACCACATGTTGACGTATGCGATGAGGTGGGGAGCCTAACAACAGGCGAGGCTGTGCCACCCGCACCCGGCCATCCGGTCCGAGGGGAGCTAGGAAACGCCTGCAAAACTAGTCCAGGGTGCACGTCAACATGCGGTGTATGCGCCCGTAAAGAGACAGGAGGTCCTGAAGGGTCAACGTCCATGGCGTCGGGGTAGCCGACGCGCGATGACGTCATGTGGTCCGGAGCGGGCGGGCGTTCCATGGCGGAGGACAGCTGGTCACGGGAAGCGATCGGCGGCGCGTGACCCTGGGAGGCGCTTGGCGGCTGCAACGAAGCGTCGAATGCGGTCGGCGGCGGCGGCGGCTGCTGCTGCTGCTGCTGCTGCGGCGGCGGCGGCGCGTCGCCATGGGGCAAAATGGAAGGCATCGTCGGTAACACCTGGGGATGAGGCGAGCCAGTAGATGGGTCCCCAGGGCGCTGACCGGACGGCACCGTCGCTGAAAGCAGACGGGGAGCGGCAGAACCCGAGCGACGACAGAGGCGCAGCTGATTGAGATGCCGACGCACCTCACCAGAGGCCCCCAAAACCAAATACATCGCGCGGCCGAGGCAGCGAAGAATGCGCCCTGCGAGCCAACGCCGTGAACCTCGATAGTTGCGATAAAATACAACGTCGCCTGGAGCAAAAGCAGGAGTCTGCCGCTGCACAGGAACCTGATGCGGCGGATGCAGCAAAGACATCAAGGTGCGATGAGGACGACCGTGGAGCAACTCAGCCGGCGAGCGACCATCTCGGGGCTGAGAGCGATACGAAGACAAAAAGAGCAACAATGCGTCCTCCCGAGAATGCGACTCTTTCAATTTCAACATCTGTGACTTGAAAGTCCGGACCAATCGTTCAGCGGCACCGTTGGACTGAGGCGAAAACGGCGCGGATGTCAGATGTTGAATACCATTGGCCTGGCAGAATGACTGAAATTCTGCGGACATGAATTGTGGGCCATTGTCGGAAACAATAGTCTGCGGAAGACCTTCAATGCAAAAGATAGCAGACAACGCTTGGATGGTGGCGGAGGACGTCGTGGAAGACATCCGGACAACAAAAGGAAAATTACTGAAGGCGTCGACCAGAACCAACCATCGAGCATTCCAGAATGGACCAGCAAAATCAACGTGCAAGCGTTGCCAAGGGGAAGTGGCTGTTGGCCACGCAAAGACTTTCCGCGGCGGTGCGGACTGTTGTTCGGCACACGCCGGGCACGAAGAACACATATTAGTAATCGCAGCATCGATTCCGAACCAAGTACAGTGCTGACGAGCAAGTTGTTTCGTTCGCACTATACCCCAATGTCCTTGGTGAAGAAGCCGTAAAACAGAGGACTGTAACGAACGTGGGACCACGACTCTGGACTGATCATTATCAGAACGCAACAACAAAACACCACGTCGAACAAAAAGTCTCTCCTTGTGAGCAAAAAATCGGCGAACCAACGGATCCTCGATCCGAGACTTTGAGAAAGGCCATTGCGTAGCAACAAAACGTAAAACAGTAGCAAGGACGGGGTCAGCAGCTGTGGCTGTAGCGACACGACGAAAATCAATCGGAAACGATTCAACCACTTCATCGGTTTCCGAATCAATGAACATGCAAGCAAGTTCGGAAGAATCGAATGCTTTATCCTCAGCAACAGGCAAACGGGACAACGCATCGGCGTTTCCGTGCTTAGCAGTGGACCGATACAAGATATCGTAGCGGTACTGCGAGAGGAAAATAGACCAGCGAATGAATTTCTGCGCTGTACGTGGATGTACAGGCTTGGTCGGATGAAAAAGCGACGTCAAAGGTTTGTGGTCTGTGATGATGGTAAAGTGACGACCATACAAGAAATCATGGAACTTAGTAATACCAAACACGAGAGCCAAAGCTTCTTTCTCTATCTGTGAATAATTTCTTTGCGCAGACGAGAGCAATTTGGACGCAAAGGCAATAGGGCGATCATGGGAGCCAACTTTGTGCGCAAGCACAGCACCGATCCCGAAATCTGATGCATCTACCATCAACAAAAGGGGTTTCTGGGGATCGAATGGCGTAAGGCAAGTATTAGAAAGCAACGCCGATTTCAACTGGCGAAAGGCGCGTTCACATTCCGTCGTCCAGACGAACGGAACACCTTTACGGCGTAAGCGATGAAGCGGAGCTGAAATGGAAGAGGCATTGCGCACATATTTATGGTAATAATTAATTTTACCCAACACACTCTGTAGCTGTTTCAGATTTTGAGGGGAAGGCAATCCTTGTATGGCACGGAGGTGCTCTGGACTCGGATGTATGCCTTGGGCATTAATGACATGTCCCAGGTATGGTAAGTCACGAGCAAAAAACACACATTTGTCCTTCCTCAAGCGAAGACCATTTTGCCGCAAGACCTGAAATAATGTTCGTAAATTCGCAAGATGATCTTCTTCTGTCTGTCCGGAGATCACTATATCGTCCAGATAGTTTGCTGCAGTAGGGACCGACGCACAAATAGTTTGTAAATATTGCTGAAACAAGGCAGGGGCGGATGCACACCCGAATGGCAGTCTTTTGAAGCGGTACAATCCAAGATGCGTGTTAACCACCAATACGCGCTGGGATTCGTCGTCCACCGGTATTTGCAAGTACGCATCGGCTAGGTCCAACTTTGAAAAATATTTTCCCGGGCACAGTTTAGCAAAAAGATCTTCCGGGCAGGGCAAAGGAAAAGTAGCAGTCACTAGCTGTGGATTCACTGTGGCCTTGAAGTCCACGCAAAGTCTCAATTTTCCGGAAGGTTTTGGCAAAATTACTAAGGGTGAGGCCCAGAGAGAAGCTTGCACACGTTCAATTACACCCTGTGATTCGAGATCGTGTAACGTTCTTGCGACCTCATCACGCAATGCGTGGGGAACATTGCGCGCCCTGAAAAATTTCGGTTGCGCGTTTACCTTCAGTTCTAAATGTGCTTCATAGTTTTTAGCGCAACCTAAGCCCGGTGCAAAAATGTCTGCAAATTCGTCACACAGCCGAGAAACACTGTCTGTAGGCACAGTCTGATTCACTGATAGGACCTGATTTACAATAGACATGTTAAACAACTTAAATAAATCTAGACCAAACAAGTTCACTGCAGAAGAAGAACGAAGAACGTAAAATGACACAAGTTTTGTTTGTCCCTTGTATGTTGCAAGAAGGCTGCACTGTCCTAACACAGGAATTGTCTGTCCGGAATATGTAGTTAGCTTAACATTTGCACCACGCAACGGAGGTGCGCCCAGTTGTTTGTATGTGTCGTGATTGAGCAATGAAACTGCAGCTCCGGTATCGAGCTGGAATGGTATCACTTTGCCTTCAAAGTCTAAGTCCACAAAAAGTTTATTGTCCTGCTGACGACAAGAGCGACTGTTTTGTGCAATTGGAACAGACACTGGTACAGAATCACTTGCTAATTGACGTGATTTCCGGCGACGTCGACGCACAGTTTTTGCGGGACGAACACAGTTACAGTTAGAGAAAGTGTCACTGGACGAAGTGGAATTAACGACATGAATGTCCATAGGCGAAGGTCCACGAGCCGGAGTGTCCTTGGTTCGATTCCGGCGCGAAGCAAAGGGCCTGGAATGATCGTGATTGTCTGATCTGAGCTTTTTCTGGCAAACACTTTGAACATGTCCTTTCTTATTGCAGAAAAAGCAAATAGCTTGGCGTGACGGGCAATGTTCACGCGAATGTCTAGTAGCACACCGCGGGCATGATTTCACTGCATTTGTGGGCTGGCGCGGCACACCTGGCTTAGCACGCGGCGGCAGCTGTGCGGACGGCCGCGAGGGCAGTTGACCGGGCCGCGTTGCGCGAGCGCGCCCGGCGGGCCGGTTAATGTTACACACAGCTGGCGAAGTTTCAAAAGATTCCTGAGCACAGTCAAGTGTGTCCTGTCTATCCAATATGTCTATCACTTGTTGAAGGGAGGGATTAACTAGTTTCAAAATTTGCTCCCGTATGCGAACATCAGAAACGTTCTGTGCAATTGCATCACGCACCATTGTATCGGAATAAGAAAGACCACAGTCACATTCAAAGGCACAGTCCCTAGTAAGTCCTTGCAATGTTGCTACCCACTCCCTATTAGTTTGACCGGCCATACGTTTTGTACGAAAAAACGTATACCGTTTTGCAACCACATTAACTGTTTCTTTGAAATAGGCATCTAATGCAGACAAAATTTCCTCGTAGGACAGAGTTGCTACGTCGCGTCGGGGAAACAATTTCACTATCACACGGTATGTGGACACACCGACACAAGAAAGCAAAAACGGCTGCCGCTCATTACCTTGAATTCTGTAGGCAGCCATGTGAAAGGCGAACTGACGAGACCACTCTTGCCAGGTCTCGTGGTTCGGGTCGTAGTGCCTAAAAGGCGGTGCAACGGCAGGTTGTGGCTGCGGTAGCGGTGAAGCGGCTGCGGCCGCATCGGTGTGCAGCGCACGTTGACCCTGGACGAGCTGTCCAAGGGCATCCAGTAACGCCTGCGTCTGCTGATTCTGCAAGCGATAAAATTCGGACAGTACATCTGGAGAATGTGGCGAAGCCATGACACAAATAAATGTAAGCAATCAGAAATAAATGTAAGCAATCAGAAAAAGGTCCTTTTCCCTCGTCGCCATTAATTGTAGTGTCGGTAGCTGGACCGACACCGTGAAGTGGATTGCTGAAAAGGAATGCTAAACTAACGCTGTGGCCGATAGTGCACGAACGGCAATAAGCAGACGGGCGTGAAGTCTGGAACATAAAAACTTATGAATGAATAAGAAGAAAAGTATGTAGATGCTTTTTACTTAACTTTTATTGATTCCTTGGAATACATCTCTCTTGAATACTCGTACGCTATAGGCACTGATACTAATGGCTCCTTGCTAGTTCGTAGCCATTAACTTAGCTGATGGCTATTCTGTCTCTCGGCTAATGAGAGAGAAAGGCTTCGTACAACTGGGCGATAGCTAGGTTCGCGTACAACTGGGCGGTAGCTTGGTTCTCGTACAACTGGGGTCGAGTCCACTCTCGTATCACGAGACCTGCCTTGGTGGTGGCGCTAGGTCTGCGATCACAGTGGCGACACGCGGGTCCGACATGTACTACATGGACCGCGGCCGATTTAAACTACCACCTAGCAAGTGTGGTGTCTGGCGGTGACACCACAGTATTCACCAGTATTTGCTGATAAGCCTCAAAATCTGTATTCTACGTGCAGCACTCAATAGTTTATAGCGTATACTTTCCACAAATGTAGATTCAATAACATACAATAAGGAATATACTAATTTGACCGAAAATTCTCTTGCATTCTTTATTTCCAATCTCCTGCAAAACCTTCTTTTGATGGAATGAAGATTTTGCCAACAGTAAATAATTCTTCTGAAATTTTCCCGGCGTATTTCTTCTTCTAATAATTTCCGGGTATGCAGCCGGATCCCGTCGACAGAATGTCGACGGGATCCGGCTGCATACCCGGAAATTATTAGAAGTAAATAATTCATTGGATGCTGTACTGGTGATTTGCATATTCATTATGAATCCTCCGTTAGAATTACGTGGGAATGGAAAAAGGTACCGGCAGTGAGATTCGATGAACAGAACTCGTGGTTGTGAAACTATGTGCTTACTCAGTCGACTGCGGTGTTCAACGCTAGCAACAATATACAGTACGAATATTTAGGAATGACTAAAACTTTCAAACTAAATGATCTCGAAATCTGTTGACAGGTCCGTCTTCCTGTTCGCATAGGTAGAGCTCTTCGTCATACCCTGTACTCCCAGGGAATATGAAGAAGATTGAAGAGTGGAAGTTGGCCAGGGCTCCTTGTCACCTTCCTTCGCCATCCGCTGCAGTATTCAACTGTCACTGGCACTTACCCGTGAGTCACCTCACACGAGAATGCTTCCCGGTATTCCTCTGCTACACTGCTTTTGTAGGACGTTGTCCAGCAGCAGAAAACGGCTTCGACATCGACGTATACTTCAGACGTGCTGCGAGTCTCTTTCTCCCTGTACAGTGCGTTACAGCTGGTTCAAAACAAAACCAGTTCAACTTATACCCATCATACCGACAGCAATGATCTTCGACCGTGATAAAGTGCTGACCTGCATCTTACACAACCATATTGCATTAGTGACAATCCTTCAGTACACCAAGACGATATTTAAGCTGTCTGTAGTAGGAAGTTGTTTATGCTGTTAACATTATTTTACACTTTCTCCCTACTAATAAAGTTCTGTTGTTCTTGACTACCTTTCTCTTCCTGTGATTTCTTCATCTAAGGCAAGATAGGACATTTGGCACTGAGGATTAACCTTAATGTCATTTGTCGGCTGACCTTCCATCTCCGCGACTTGTGGTCAACCAGGCAGCCACTGAATTTGCACCTACGCACGACATTTCCTAAGTTATTCTCCACATTCGAAAGAGGTTGTGAAACGTCCCCTTAGAAAACTTATTGAATTACTGTGCTGATAAACCTCTTACATTATTTGATTTCCAAACAGCTGAGCAGAAATGAACGTATTCAGACATTTCGCTCTTTACCTATTCTGTTCAACACTAAACTGACACGCAATATTTTTAGCGCAGCGCAATCTGACTTTCAAAAATCCCTACAAAAGAATGGCCCTGACTAACATAACCTATACCTTTCATGAATCACTTACCTCACAAACATCTTCGTTACTCGAACTACTGCAATACAGCGAACGCAGCTACTGCCAGCTAAATAAAAGCTGCTAACTACTGAAGGGACTAACTACTGTTAGGCGTAGTTAACAAATGAAAGATTTTGATAAAGAATAAACAATGTATTTACCTTAATAGTGTTCAAAGTCAATATATATATATATATATATATATATATATATATATATATATATATATAAGTTCATGACGTCCAGTCTTGCAAATTAACTGTCTCTGATGGACACACGTCCAGATCATGCGCTATCAAAACTCCGCCATCTCTCTCCCCACATCCATCACTGCGGGCGGCTCACCTCCATCTGCGCAAAGCGACGCGCTGTTAACAGCCAACTGCCCAACACTGCAATAGCAAATATTACAACAATGCCAACCAGCCACAGACTGCACACAGCACAGCCAGTGATTTTCATGAACAATAGTTTGCAGTTCTTTTAGTTGTTCAGTTTAATTTGGCTTCTATTTAACTGCGTATATATTTTTCTCTCGCATTCTGTACTTCGTGTGTGTCTTGTGCTAGCGCACGCCGTTCCGTCTGCATCCCACATACTGTGGGGCCTTATTTCTTGTTTTTCTTTCATAGGTCTCGTTTTTACATTTATCGTGGCCGCTTACACAATGGAACTTTCACTCCGGCAGCTTTTCCGGTTACAAGGTCATTAGTTGCAATGTTTGACCCAGAATACCGCTCGCTTGATGTAGCATCATTTGGTAGCCAGCTACCACGTGCTACTGATTGGATGGCAAAACAAATGAGTCACATTGAGAGCTTCTTCCGCAACATCTATCCCGAAGCATGTTTTTCACTGGGTTGAGCACCGTTGCCTCCGCTTGCTCCATAATTTGACGATCCTTGGATCCCTGTCCTGCCTTCCTTGCAGCAGTGGTCTACCTCCTTCATGTTTCTCCTGTCTTTGGTGCTACTGGGCTGGCCTGCTCCCGCCCACTGACCGCGGCCCTTCTCCCTCTTAACAAATTACATCCAGTGCTGCCTCCTCTGCCTCTAATCTGGCACCTTCAGCTCCAGGATCTTACGGTCCATGGCCTCCCAATCCAGAAACTCGTATGCCAGTGTCTCCTGTCCCAGTGCCTCTCGATTAAGGAACTCCCACTCAGCACCTCACAATCGAGCAACTCCGTCCTGGTGCCTATAGTTGCAGGGCCAAGCCACTTCCAATTTAGTGCCTCCAGCTCCAGCGCCTCCTAACCCAGCGACTCACGCTCTTACACCTCCTGTTCCCCAGCCTCGCAATCCAGCATCTCCCACTCAGCATTCTCCACTCCAGCGCCTCCCAATGTAGCAACTCACAGTCCATAACCTATTGTTACATTGCCTCAAAATCCATCAACTCCCATTCTGGCCTCCACTGTTGCAGTTCCTCAAAATTTGGCAACTCACACATCGCCACATACTGCTCCAGCACCTCCCATTAAGCAAAACCCACTTTGGCACCTGATGTTCCAGCGTTTCCAAAACCAGCAACTCATGATTGGGCGCCTATGGTTCGAGTTCGTCCTGTTTCAGTGCCTCTCATTCAGTAAACCTTCCCATTTAAGTACTTCCCAATCCAGCACCTCATACTCCAGGACTTCCAGTTCCCGAGAGTCTCAATTCTACGTCTCCCACTCTGGAATCTCTCAATCTAGTGCCTCCCTATCCAGCAACTACCCATTGTTCCATTCCTCATAATCCAGCAATTACTGTTCTGCTGCCTCTTTCTCCAGAACATCACAATCTAGCAATTCCCACTGCAATGTGTCCTACTCCAGCCTCTCCAAAACCAGAAAATCCCACTCAGGGATCTCTTGCTCTAGCACCTACTAATACAGCAACCCCCACTCCAGCACCACCTGCTCCTGTGCCTCAAAATTCAGCTAATGATGCTTCAACATCTTCTGCTCCAGCACCTCACAATACAACTCCTAGCGCTCCAGTGCCTTCTCTTCCAGCACCTCCCAATCCAGCATTTCCCACTCCAGTGTCTCCTATTCCAGCACCTCCGAACACAGCAACCCTTCCTCCAGCACCTCCTGCTCCTGTGCCTCAAAATTCAGCTAATGATGCTTCAACATCTTCTGCTCCAGCACCTCACAATACAACTCCTAGCGCTCCAGTGCCTTCTCTTCCAGCACCTCCCAATCCAGCATTTCCCACTCCAGTGTCTCCTATTCCAGCACCTCCGAACACAGCAACCCTCCCTCCAGCAACTCCTGCTCCTGTACCTCAAAATTCAGCAAATGCTGCTTCAACATCTTCTGCTGCAGCACATCACAATACAACCCCTAGCGCTCCAGTGCCTTTTCATCCAGCACCTCCCAATCTGCATTTCCCACTCCAGTGTCTCCTATTCCAGCACCTCAGAATCCAGCAACTTCTTCACTGGTGCCAATTGTTCCAGTGACTCAAAATCCAGCAACTACACTCGGACGCCTCCTGCACCAGCGCCTTCCAATCCTGCAATTCCTGCTTTGGTGGCCTTCCACTCCAGCGTCACCAAATCCAGCAACTCCTGCTCCAACAATTCCTGCCCTATCATTTCAAAATCCAGCACCTCCTGCTCCATCACCTACCAATCCAGCACCTAGTGCTCCTCTGCCTCGTGTTCCACTGCCCCTCCTGCTCTGGAACCTTCTACTCTAGTGTCTCCCTATCTAGAAACTCCAACTCTGTCTCCTTCCAGTCCAGCACCTCCGAACCCAGCAACTCTGTCTTAGGTGCCTACCGCTCTAGTGCACCCAAATCCAGCAAAATCCCACCAGTACTTGCCACTGTGTGGACTCTGTTTGCCCATCCTCTGCTGCCTTCATTCATCTCATTTCCACTTCTGCTATACCTGGCCTGTCATCTCCTGTCAAGTCTCCCATTTATCTCCACTGATTGATGTCCCCCTCTGGTGCCCTCTTTCTGCTCCAAGGGTTCCTCCCATGACGGCGTGGATATCACACCCATCTCTGGGAGCCTCGTGGACTTGCCTGGGCTTTCTGTCGTCTGGGCCTGGAAATTTCATTGCAGGGCCCAGTGACGTCTCGTCTCCCCACCTTTTATGATATGCACTTTATTTTTTTAAAGGTCCATCTTGATGACACTGAAGCAAAATCGATAGCATTCCTGGTGACACATAAGAATAATGAGATAATAGGTTTGTGTGATTAACATTCGTGGAAAACAACCACACATACCATTTAATATTCTGATGTAAGTATCAGTGCCTGGCTGTATACTCGTAGTTTCATAATAAATGCTGGGGATGGCCAGGATGCGTCTGGCATTTATACAAAAAACTGTGATCAGAAGATGGCACTGCAGCTAGGGAACATTTCTAACCTGTGTCACAAATTTAATAGTTAAAATGCAGTATCCACGGTCACTAAATTAATATTACTTCAGATTGCATCATGAGCGGCTGACAATAAAACATGAACTACCACACAATATGTGGAATTAGATCCATAGTTAAAATTCACATGAAACGTGCGAAGGGTAGTAATTGTAAGTAGCTACCTGGTAAAGAAAATAACACAATTGTGTAAAAGGGAGAATAAAGTGATTAAAAATAACATCACAGCTACAAATCTAAAGCTTCGATAATGACGAAACTATTAAACCATAACCGTAACTGTAAGGCAAGTAATTAACAAAACAGTGACTATTAATTCGATACTCCATAGTCGACAGCAAATCCGGAGTGGAATCGCAATGGCACCGCCTCGTAGCTTCGCGGAATGCATTTCTTGTTTTCCTGCGGCGAAGCTGGCGAAAGAAGGCCCAGTGTCTTCGCCAACAGTGGCCAGCGGACACGGTCCCACCCCAGGCTGCTGCGGTGCTCGACGCTCCTCAAACTAGTACTTTTCTGAATCCACCAAAATAAGTATTCAGCAGGAAATCTGGTTGTCGTTTCTGTGTACGGCGACTTGGACGTCTTTCTTGACGATGGCCATGCACGTCTCTCCTTTTCCTCAGAACTGTTCCTCTCCCCTTACGTTGGCTGCCCTCCACTGGCCGCGCCATGCTGCTTGCGTCTTCTTCCAGCATCACGAGGCCATAGCTAGCCTTCCTTCAGGGGGCAGCAGCGGTCTCATCCCACCACCGGTGGCAGGTTATCTGACGATCACCGAAGTCATGTTCTGTGATCGGTCGTCTATGCTTTTGGCTTCTGGAACGTCGTCATCAGCGGCTACCGCGTGGCGAGCCTCGCCGGTGACTCACATTCCTGCAACCTCCACTGTTTCGAGCACCTGTTCCCCACCGACCACCAGCGCCTTGCTGCCAGCCTCCCAGTCAACCTGAATCGGCTGCTTTCTCTATTGTAATAATGTGCTACTGTTCTTGGCTACACGGTCACGTTTCTCTTCCTGTGCATGCTTCACCCGCAATGAGACTTTATTGAACTACTTGTTTGGCAGAGGGTAACTTGGTTTTCGAAAGGTAATACCACATTCGTGAAGACACACGTAAGACGTCAAAGCGGAGAACGTTCCTTAATGCAGAAACGGAGAAAAATGGACCTTAAACTCCTCTACAATTCAAGCTAAGTCGTATTGTAGCAGTCTAAAAATACTAACAATGTACGAGGGTTTACTGAAAATTATTGCCTCCGAATTATTAACATGAAATCTGTTTAAGGCATTTAAATAAAATAAACCTTACCAATGTTCAGCATCTTTATTCTACATGTCTACATACTTGCAGCTTTCTACCGCTGTTCCGAATTCTAGAGCGTAACGTAGCGATGTGTGACTTAACAACGTCTGTGCGTGGGAAACAGTATTACGTGATCGAGCTTTAATTGCGAAGAGTTCAGTGACGCGTGGAGCACCGTCTCCTTCAAGATGACAACGCCAGAATACACACGAACGCTGCGACATCTGCAACGTTCCCCAGCCGTGGATTCACTGTCGTCGACCATCCTCCATACAGTCCCGACTAGGAACCTATCGATTATTATTTGTTTCTAAAACTTAAAGAACGCTTTCGAAGACCTCACTTTGATAGTTATGATGCTTTGCGAGGGGAGATGATGTTGTTGATACATCAAACATTCCACAGTGACGGTACCAACAAAATGGTCCCTTATTTAGAGAAATTTGTAGGTCACCAGGGTAATTCTGTTGAGAAATAAACATGTAAACATGAAGATTAAAGGCGTAGAATGTGCTGAACCTACACAAGCCAGGAAACAGTGTTACCCCCACCCTCCTCCCACTCGACTTCATTCAAAATTCCAACGGCCAGTGTAGGTATAAGCTGGCGGAGGCATCACAGCACAGCAATCAAAATGGCTCTGGGCGCTATGCGACTTAACTTCTGAGGTCATCAGTCGCCTAGAACTTAGAACTAATTAAACCTAACTAACCTAAGGACATCACACATATCCATGCCCGAGGCAGGATTCGAACCTGTGACTGGAGCGGTCGCTCGGCTCCAGACTGTAGCGCCTAGAACCGCACGGCACTTCACGGCAAAAATTTCCACTAGTTGGAATCTTCGCAGCAACAACTAGTTAACTCTGGCAAGTTGTTGTTGTTTTGCGTGGATGCAACCCTTGACTCATATCCAACATGCTTCTCATTCTATTTCATTATTTTTCGTCAATTAGAGACACAAAATTAGTACTACAGAAAACGAGATGACCTACAAAGTTTCGATACCTTCAATAGGAGACGTCAGGTACTGGATTTGAAAAGCCTGTCTAAAGAGGCACCTGATTCTAGTTCATTTTGCAGGTAATAAAAGTTTCAAATCATAAAGTGTCACTAGTTATTTCGCGTATTATTGAAGGGATCATAACAATTTAAGACAGAAAAATGTGGTTGTATGGGGCACATAGCTAATCATATTCTTGATTGTACTTGTCAGATAAATAGAATGGAGAGACGTCCCATGGGATTTTCATGCTTCGACACGACCATCGGCATGAGGAGAAATCTCAGTGAGCTTCTGCCGGTTTCGATCGTGGATGTGTTACTGTTCTGATCCACATATATTGTCTAAAATTTTACTCCAGTCGAAAACAAGAATAAATCTTCTGTACTGTCAATATTGTCATCAGCTAGCAATATAGCGTACGAACCAGAATATAATGATTTGAGTAGAATGCTGTAAACTGTAATGCATGCATACTATAGAAGACATTAACTGCAAAACCACATTCTCTGTTTCATTAGAATGCAAATATGAAATATAATGGGAAATAAGAAAACGTTAACTGACTAGAAAGTAACTTTCCTGTATGAAAAAAACAATGTTGGGTTTCATTATAATGCTAATCCGATCTCAAACCGTGGTGAAGTTAATGGTAAGAAATAAGCACCCTCAGCTGCATACTTAAAATATTTGCATTCTTTTAACTTGGAGTTTTTAAGGCAACATTTACAAGTAAGGTGACAAACATGCACCATTAGTAGGTTTCCTGAAAAATATTAATGCACTTTTGTACTGTATCTCCTGAGGTGGCCATGAACTTGAAGGGTTTAAATGCCATGTATCGATAATTACTGTACAAATATCTGGCGAAGCATGCCAGCGAGTAAACAAATGCAATATGTAGAATTCCATGGACATTCGAGATTCTGTTCCTGAACTCTCTATTCGATTGTCGTCTTCTTCTGTTATTGGACTAGAAGAGAAAAGAACGATTGCCTGAAGTTCATCTTGCTGCAATAGTCTATGTAAGTTGAAAATGAAGAAAAAATGTGGTTCTTCATAACTTCCAATTTGTGTACGGTATTCAGAAATGTATATTCTTCAACCTTCCTTATCCTGAGTAGACGTGGCCTTAACGGAGTGTTGGCCATTGTCAAGGCCATACTAGAAAATAATTAGTAATTTTCCTTCCGCTCATCTCCGAGACGTGCCGCCGGTAAGGACACTAAACTTTCTTTCACATTCTACGATCTATGTGGCCGCTACGAATATTTTAACACATTTCACTTTCCGAATATCTCAAGGTTGCGAGATAACATCCCAGGCAGTAAGGTCTGGTCACAGGATTCTAGTTCTAATATTTCATCTGTGAAAGATTGTGCTTGTTATCTTACATTGGTATTCGAGACGAAACCACGATATGGAGATATGGGTCTTATTACTTCAAATTGAACTGGCATACTAAATATTATCTGGTGTTATAGAGTTTTAACTATACTTTTGATATATACACTACAGGCCATTAAAATTGCTACACCAAGAAGAAATGCAGATGATAAACGGGTATTCACTGGACAAATATATTTTATTAGAACTCACATGTGATTACATTTTCACGCAATTTGGGTGCATAGATCCTGAGAAATCAGTACCCAGAACAACCACCTCTGGCCGTAATAAAGGCCTTGTACACCTGGGCATTAACTCAAACAGAGCTTGGATGGCATGAACAGGTACAGCAGCCCATGCAGCAATGTGCTGCCCAGGGTAGCAGTCGAACCTTTTTCTGTATCCAGAAAGGCCCGTACAGGACCTGCAGCATGCGGTCGTGCATTATCCTGCTGAAATATAGGGTTTCGCAGGGATAGAATGAAGGTACAGCCCGCGTCGCAACACATCTGAAATGTAACGTCCACTATTCAAAGTGCCGTCTATGCGAACAAGAGGTGACCGAGACGTGTAACCAATGGCTTCCCGTACCATCACGCCTGGTGATACGCCAGTATGGCGATGACGAATACAGGCTTCCAATGTGTGTTCACCGCAATGACGCCAAACACGGATGCGACCATCATGATGCTGTAAACAGTACCTGCATTAATCCGAAAAAATGACGTTTGGCCATTCGTACACCAAGGTTCGTTGTTGACTACACCATCTCAGGCGCTCATGTCAGTGATGCTGCGTCAAGAGTAACCGCAGCCATGGTCTCCGAGCTGATAGTCCATGCTGCTCCAAACGTCGTCAAACTGTTCGTGGAGATGGCTGATGTCTTGCAAACGTCCTCATCTGTTGACTCAGGGATCGAGACGTGGCTGCACAATCCGTTATAACCATGCGGATGAGTTGCCTGTCATCTCTACTGCTAGTGATACGAGGCCGTTGGGATCCTGCAAGGCGTTCCTTATTACCCTCCTGAACCCACCGATTCCATATTCTGCTAACAGTCTTTGGTTCTCGACCGATGCGAGCAGCAATGCCGCGATACGATAAACCACAATCACGATAGGCTCAAATACGACCTTTATCAAAGTCGGAAACGTGATGGTACGCATTTCTCCTCCTTACACGAGGCATCACAACAACGTTTCACCAGGCAACGCCGGTCAACTGCTGTTTGTGTATGAGAAATCGGTTGGAAACATTCCTAATGTCAGCACGTTGTAGGTGTCACCACCGGCGCCAACCTTGTGTGAATGCTCTGAAAAGCTAATCATTTGCATATCACAGCATCTTCTTCCTGTCGGTTAAATGTCGCGTCTGTAGCACGTCATCCTCTTGGTATAGCAATTTTGATGGCGAATAGTGTAAATCGGAGAATATCTGCGAGGAATCAGGAGAGAGACAATTAATTATTTATGGTCCCGTAACCACCGTGAGTACTGAGCTAGTTTGCTGATTGCTGATCCGCGTCGGGCTAAATTAAATTACATTACATCGTTCATAGTATTTTTAGTGTTATTCCTGCTTTGTTTTTAAGTCACTTTATTAAAAGGTGTCAAAGCAGATATAATAAATTTTAAATCTTATTAAATTATATTACTCCGTGTTTGAAGATAGATAGCAGCTGTTCATGTGAAATAAATAAATAAATATAATAACATGCGTATTTAAGCTACAACAGCTCTTGAAGTGCCTGAACGACATGAAGGAATACTTTTAGTATGAAATGACTTGTGAACTATAACAATTACGAGATCTGTTAATGCAAAAGTAATGGAATGCCCTTAGAGAAAATGGGACATTCGATCTTACAGCTTGGTAATCGTCACCTTAAGGAATCACGTGGACTATAGAATTAACTGCTGCTCTTGCACTGTTATAAACGGGAGCGTGTCACACTATAAACTACCTCACAGCCAACCAGTGAAGTATATTTGCTTGAAAACGTTAATCTCATTCATAAATGAGAAAAATGCACTATTTGTCAATAATTACCGGTGATTCATTCTTAACATTCAACAACTTCAGAAAGTAGTGCCTCTTACTCCCAAGAGTCGTTACGTCCAAGGTTCGCTACTACAGTTAGTTTAGGACAAATGGCTCTGAGCAGTATTGGACTTAACATCTGTGGTCATCAGTCCCCTAGAACTTAGAAGTACTTAAACCTAACTAACCTAAGGACATCACACACAACCATGCCCGAGGCGGGATTCGAACCTGCGACCGTAGCAGTCCCGCGGTGCCGGACTAAGCGCCTAGAACCGCTAGACCACCGCGGCCGGCAGTTTAGGACACATGGCTGCAATATATAAATACAAAATTTTCTATTTTGGTATGACAAGCAGATAGCATACTGTATTCCTCTACAGCTCGAAATAATTTCTGATACGTGCTTCTATCAGCGGCGAGAGGCAGACGAAGCTGTAAGATTGCTAAATCGACTGGATGTGAACACTTCGCTTCAGAACTTATTTTTCCAGGTGTTCTTCTCTTGAATAATGGAACATACATATAACAAGCGCATTTGTTATATGGCTGCATCAACTTTGTCTGAAGTTTACCCACGAATACGTAAATATTTATGACAAAGACGAACTGTATAGGCAGCACATTAGGCGGTAGGGTGGAGATGGTTGAGAGTTGTTAGGGTGCAAATAAATTTTCTTAGGCAACTCAATTTTATTAAATAAATGAAACTGAATTATAGCCAGATTTTGCTCGTACACAGGAAAACATGTCGGGTATTAAAAAAAACGGTAACAAATTAACAGTAACAGATGCTCAAGAAAACTTCAGAGGTAGGTATTTCTAGGAAGTAAGGGATATGACCGGCCTAGGAGAATGTGTTCTGTTATATTTCGCATCTAAACCTCACTTACGGAAATGCTACATACCTGTTGCAATTACGATCGTCAACACCAAAGTTGGTACGATGTGTTTTCCGTTATTGCAGCGTGTCAAGTACCCATCTTTAGTTCAGCATTGCGGCTGGGCTCCTAATTACCGAGAGAGTATGGAGATAAGACACAGAATTACCGTTTGGTGGTGTGGGGTTGCTGGTCCCTTATCGGGTGCCTCTCAGGCTAGCGGATCGAGGAATGTCTCTCAGATATGGCTGAAAAGTCTCCCGGATATGGCCCAGATACCCAGTATGGGTCGAAACTGACAACATGGGCGGCAGCTTAACTCCTGTAGAGTGGACTGCCATGGGCGTCTCTAACTCATGACAGGAGTGACGTGGAAAATTAAATCACCAATCTGTTCTGAAGCAAGTGTGGCGATTATGCTTCAACCACTTAAGTCTTACTCGATTACTAGTGCTGTCGTAAAATATTCCGGGTTGTACCCCAAACAATGAGATGTATGCGTGGGGGATGCTTTAACGTGTCCCCTGCAGAAACCTACTACTATCGGAAATTCCAAACTTCTCTACGTCTCCACATATAAAACGAACGTATGAAGGAAGAATGGGTTCAACGTCTTGTTGACATCGGAATCATTAGAGATGGAGCACAAGTTCGGATTTTGTCAAACACGGGGAAGGAAGGCGACCGTGCCCTTTCAAAAGTACCATCAAAGCATTCGCCTGGAGTGATTTAGGGAAATAACCAAATCCTAATTCTGGATCATCAGACGCGTATTTGAGCAGTGGTCTTCTCGAATTCGAGGGCAGTGTGCTAATCACTACACCAATCTCTCGGTTGCACATGGAACAGCTGATCATTTGCAGCTCAATATCAACTAAGTTGAACTGAGGAGGACATGGTGTGTCTGTTGTTGCTCTGAGTGAAGTGGGCCTTAAAGGTGCACAGTGTGTAATGTTAAACTCAGGAAGTATTCTGTACCATTGAACAAATTGTTATAAGAAGATCAAAGAAATACATGTAACAAATAGCGCAACTGTATATCCCTAATTCAAGCTACTGCATCGCTGAGCTAGAAGAGTGTTATGAGAAGGTAAAAGATGTAATCGAAAATAGACAGGAGTATCATTTCAAACCCATAATTGGGGATTGTAGTTAAATATAATATTTGGGGTTCATTCATAAGAGAATGACACAATCAATCAATCGTATATGCAAAATTCGTCTCTAAAATAAGGAGGTGCTTCTGTAGCATACAATGGAATCGACGATATAAGTGAAAGAGGCGAAAGACTTTTTTTTCTTTTTGCTGGAGAGAATAATTTTTTTTATTATTGAACAGCTTTATCTTGACGCGAATAAGTCGATATCACTAGGTTCTGAATGAAATAAGATTTTATTATTGTAAATCAGAACAAAATAATCAAAGTCGTTTCACTTTTAAAATAACTTAATACTGGCACGACCATGACTGATAATAACAGAAGTAGATATAAAAATTCGGTAAGGGACAAGGAAACTAATATCAGTGAAGAAAGGAATTATCAACATGGATAAAGTAATTGAAAGGAAAAAGAAACCCGGAGGTATCTTCAGATGACGTTAGAACAGCCAAGAAAAGGAAATACATGTCGACACGATAACGAAAACTGAGAAAAAAATTTTTTTTTCTGTATTCTCTTCGTCATGTCGAATGCAAGGAGCATTACTGTCAAAGAGACGAGAAGTGTAAATTAAAATACCTATTTACAAGATAGAATAATCGAAACAAAGTGAGCGTATTACGAAGAAAATAGAAGCAGAAAGGTATAACGAAAATATTACAAAATTTTCATTAGAGAATAAAAGAATCTGAAAGTTAAACAAAATATTATTACTGATGAAAGAGAAGCATCAGTAACTGACAGTGATATAATAGAGCACAACAGATAAGCAATAAATTCTGCAGCACATAAGGAATTTCTACAGCTAATTATACGAAACTCTCATGAACCAAAAGAATACAATACACACATGAAAATGACGAAGTTTTTGAAATTCTTCAAAAAAGTAAGAAAAACTATAAACTAAGTGCCTAATGGCACTAGAGGTGGTAATGATGTCTCACGACCGAAAAACCTAGGGTTTTTTGGAAGAAAAAGGAAAAAAAGTGGCAAAAATCTCTACTGCCAATGAGTATGAAATGCTACATTGGAGACTTTGAAAACGCCTTTGTTTCGGTCAGCGACATTACAGCTATACAGCCACTGACCTAACGAGGTCTGGAAACAAAGTACATAAGTACATTCTGTAACATCTATAGTGCATCGATGGCTCCTGTCAGCACAGGAAAATTGAGTTAGTTTTCCATTGGAGGAGGAATCAAGCAGGATGACAATAAGTATATCTCCGAAACGGCTTCTAGGAGTCCTTGAAATGGATACGTCCTAAGCTGTTTGGAAAGACAGAAAAATTAGTGTAAATGCGAAAAGTGTCAGTAAATTGTGGTTGGTAGGCAATAAAGTGTGGAACGTTCAATTTTATCGGATATTTTGTACGCAATTAGTGAAAATATTTATGGAAATGTAAAGAACTGTTACTCTCTATAAGAAGTGATTCTCAAGATAAATCTGTCAAAAATTAACACTAGGCACAACAAGTGAGTTATTATAAGATAAATAATATTGAAAGGCAACTGACTAAAAATGGTTAACAGATATATTTATCTGGGAAAGGTAATTAGTATCCAAGGAGATTCCAAATCTCTCATTTGTCTCCGCATGAAGCTACATTGAAGACCTTATGTAAGAAACGAAACCAGTTTTAAGTCTAATATGCAACCATACTCAAAAATGATTGTGTATGAGAAATGTGTTCTCTCTGAACTAACGTCAACACTTGGATTTTAAAAGAGTTTTGGAAAAGAAAACTACGCGCAACTAGGAGCGCTATGGAAAGGTCTTTTCTTGGTGTCACTAGTAAATATCGGAAAAGAAGAGACGATGGTGCAGAAAGGGCTAAGTCCTCAAAATGGAAATGGGCGGTCCAAAGACAGTTGTAGAGTGTAATCCTAGAGAAGGACGAAGATCACAAGGCAGACAATCCACCTTCTGAATTAAATTCGTTTGCGACATGTTTCACAGATCACCTGAACGATTCATTCAGCGGAAGTGTGGAACGTTTCAGTTTATCGGATATATTGTACGCTATTAGTGGAAATATTAATGCAAATTTAATGGCGCCTTGCTAGGTCGTAGCAAATGACGTAGCTGATGGCTATGCTAACTATCGTCTCGGCAAATGAGAGCGTAATTTGTCAGTGAACCATTTCTAGCAAAGTCGGCTGTACAACTGGGGCGAGTGCTAGGAAGTCTCTCTAGACCTGTCGTGTGGCGGCGCTCGGTCTGCAATCACTGATAGTGGCGACACGCGGGTCCGACGTATACTAACGAACCGCGGCCGATTTAAAGGCTACCACCTAGCAAGTGTGGTGTCTGGCGGTGACACCACACAGGAGATATAATATTTTGTTCGATTTCCATTCTGAGCAACTAACAGGTTTTATCATAGGTAAGAGAGGTCGTGCTTTCTTCTACTGCTCTTCTCCAAATTCGATGGATTATTTGTGACGAATTTCATTAGGGCGCAATTAAAATGCGTAACTTCTAGAAGAGGTGCGTACACAATTACCACAGGTGGTCTATTATTCTTATTGCTCGCTTTTGTGCAACCAATACTTCCTCTCTTACTGATGAGTTACCCCAGAAAGCTACACCACTACGATTTTATTGAGCGGAAATACGCAATTTTTCGTATGTCTCTATTTGTTGCACACACCTACTTAACAGGTCTTTGAAAAACATCGGTAACAGTTTCTTCTGTCTGTCTCTCTCTCTCTCTCTCTCTCTCTCTCTGATGGAATTGTTTATAAATCTAGTATTGTTTGCAGAATGTTTGAACACATTCATAAGAATAAAAGTGAACCAAAAACTGAAACATGTGGTACATCCTTCAAGGTTTCTATCCAGTCATTAACATTCCTTAGCCTTTCAGCGCAGTTAGAACTATTGAAATGTTGAACTACTGAACTATTCAGTACAACGTTTTGCACTCTGCTTGTCAAATATGACCCAAAGAAGTTGTTTGTAAATTCATTATTCAATAAAACGTAGGTTTCTTCTAAGAGAACAACATGACCTTTGCGTGCAAACACCTTGGAAAGACCACAAAAAATTCCTGCTTTTGTTTTTTGGTCATCAGTTTACTGACTGATTTGATGCGGCCCGCCATGAATTCCTTTCCTGCGCTAACCTCTTCATCTCAGAGCAGCCCTTGCAACCTACGTCCTCAATTATTTGCTTGACGTATTCCAATCTCTTTCTTCCTCTACAGTTCTTGCCCTCTACAGCTCTCTCTAGTACCAAGGATGTAATTCCCTCATGTCTTAGCAGATGTCCCATCATCCTGTCCCTTCTCCTTATCAGTGTTTTCCACATATTCCTTTCCTCTCCGATTCTACGTAGAACCTCCTCATTCCTTACCTTATCAGCCCACCTAATCTTCAACATTCGTCTATAGCACCACATCTCAAATGCTTCGATTCTCTTCTGTTCCGGTTTTCCCACAATCTATGTTTCACAACCATACAATGCTGTACTCCAGACGTACATCCTCAGAAATTTCTTCCTCAAATTAAGGCCGGTATTTGATATTAGTAGACTTCTCTTGGTCAGAAATTCCTTTTTTGCCATAGCGAGTCTGCTTTTGATGTCCTCTTTGCTCCATCCGTCATTGGTTATTTTACTGCCTAGGTAGCAGAATTCCATAACTTCATAGACTTCGTGACCATCAATCCTGATTTTAAGTTTCTCGCTGTTCTCATTTCTACTACTTCTCATAACCTTCGTCTTTCTCCCATTTATTCTCAAACCATACTGTGTACTCATTAGACTGTTCATTCCGTTCAGCAGATCATTTAATTCTTCTTCACTTTCACTCAGGATAGCAATGTCATCAGCGAATCGTATCATTGATATCCTTTCACCTTGTATTTTAATTCCACTCCTGAACCTTTCTTTTATTTCCATCATTGCTTCCTCGATGTACAGATTTAAGAGTAGGGGCGAAAGGCTACAGCCTTGTCTTACACCCTTCTTAATATGAACTCTTCGTTCTTGATCGTGCACTCTTATTATTCCCTCTTGTTTGTTGTACATATTGTATATGACCCGTCTCTCCCTATAGCTTATCCCCACTTTTTTCAGCTATTAAGCTGATTGTGCGATAATTCTCGCACTTGTCAGCTCTTGCCGTCTTCGGAATTGTGAGGATGATGCTTTTCCCGAAGTCAGATGGTATATCGCCAGACTCATATCTTCTACACACCAACGTGAATAGTCGTTTTGTTGACACTTCCCCCAATGATTTTAGAAATTCTGATGGAATGTTATCTGTCCCTTCAGCCTTATTTGACCGTAAGTCCTCCAAAGCTCTTTTAAATTCCGATTCTAATACTGGATCCCCTATCTCTTCTAAATCGTCTCCTGTTTCTTATTGTATCACATCAGACAAATCTTCACCCTCATAGAAGCTTTCAATGTACTCTTTCCACCTATCTGCTCTCTCCTCTGCATTTAACAGTGGAATTCCCGTTGCACTCTTAATGTTACCACCGATGCTTTTAATGTCACCAAAGGTTGATTTGACTTTCCTGTATGCTGAGTCTGTCCTTCCGACAATCATATCTTTTCCGGTGTCTTCACATTTTTCCTGCAGCCATTTCGTCTTAGCTTCCCTGCACTTGCTATTTATTTCATTCCTCAGCGACTTGTATTTCTATATTCCTGATTTTCCCGGAACATGTTTGTACTTCCTCCATTCATCAATCAACTGAAGTATTTCTTCTGTTACCCATGGTTTCTTCGCAGCTACCTTCTTTGTACCTATGTTTTCCTTCCCAACTTCTGTGATGGACCTTTTTAGAGATGTCCATTCCTCTTCCACTGTACTGTCTACTGCGCTATTCCTTATTGCTGTATCTATATCGTTAGAGAACCTCAAACGTATCTCGTCATTCCTTAGTACTTCCGTATCCCACTTCTTTGCGTATTGATTCTTCCTGACTAATGTCTTGAACTTCAGCCTACGCTTCATCACAACTATATTGTGATCTGAGTCTATATCTGCTCCTGGGTACGCCTTACAATCCAGTATCTGATTTCGAAATCTCTGTCTGACCATGATGTAATCTAACTGAAATCTTCCCGTATCTCCTGGCCTTTTCCAAGTATACCTCCTCCTCTTGTGATTCTTTAACAGGGAATTCGCTATTACTAGCAGAATCTTGTTACAGAACACAAATAGTCTTTCTCCTCTTTCCTTCCTTGTCCCAAGCACATATTCTCCTGTAACCTTTTCTTCTACTCCTTCCCCTACAACTGCATTCCAGTCGCCCATGACTATTAGATTTTCGTCCCCCTTTACATACTGTATTACCCTTTCAATATCCTCATACACTTTCTCTATCTGTTCATCTTCAGCTCGCGACGTCGGCATGTATACCTGAACTATCGTTGTCGGTGTTGGTCTGCTTTCGATTCTGATTAGAACAAACCGGTCACTGACCTGTTCACAGTAACACACCCTCTGCCCTACCTTCCTATTCATAACGGATCCTACACCTGTTATACCATTTTCTGCTGCTGTTGATATTACCCGATACTCATCTGACCAGAAATCCTTGTCTCCCTTCCACTTCACTTCGCTGACCCCAACTATATCTAGATTGAGCCTTTGCATTTCCCTTTTCAGATTTTCTGGTTTCCGTACCACGTTCAAGCTTCTGACATTCCGCGCCGTGACCCGTAGAACGTTATCCTTTCGTTGATTATTCAATCTTTTTCTCGTGGTAACCTCCCACTGGGCAGTGCCCTCCCGGAGATCCGAATGGGGAACTATTCCGGAATCTTTTGGCGATGGAGAGATCATCATGACACTTCTTCAATTACAGGCCACATGTCCTGTGGATACAAGTTACGTGTCTTTAATGCAGTGGTGTTCCATTGCCTTCTGCATTCTCATGTCGTTGATCATTGCAGATTCTTTTGCCTTTAGGGGCAATTTCCCGCCCCTAGGACAAGAGAGTGCCCTGAATCTCTATCCGCTCCTCCGCCCTCTTTGACAAGGCCGTTGGCAGAATGAGGCTGACTTCTTATGCCGGAAGTCTTCGGCCGCCAATGCTGATTATTTATCAAAATTAAGGCAGTGGCGGGGATCGAACCCGCTAGTGATATTTTATTACTTAAGGAGTGTCATATTTTGCGAGTGAATGTATTAATACTATTCTGTGCCAACTGTGCCGTAAATAACTGAAGGAAGTTAGAGGTTTCAACTGGCAAAGGACAAGAGGTGAGTGATATGCAAGGATAGAGGGATTGGAAATGAATTTACAAGCTTAAGATTAATAATGCTACACTTTGTACAGTGAGTCACGGGGTAGCAGTTTTATGTATCGTTTGCTAAAATCCTCTTTGTCTCATATATAGATAATGGTCCACCGTTTGGCTGCGATCTGAGGTTATGATGGAGGGGAATCGATGTTCAGTAATGCTCGCTAGGTGAGCGTAAAAGACAGAGGTTAGACGGCGTTCCTTGAGACGAAGTGAGTTCTGGTGCGCTCTTAGTGGTGGCTGTGCACTTGCTACGGACTTGAGAGGCGAACAGATTTTGCATGACTTTCAAAATTGTTCAAATGGCACTGAGCACTATGGGACTTAACATCTATGGTCATCAGTCCCCTAGAACTTAGACTACTTAAACCTAACTAACCTAAGGACAGCACACAAAACCCAGACATCACGAGGAATAGAAATCCCCCGACCCCGCCGGGAATCGAACCCGGGACCGCGGGCGTGGGAAGCGAGAACGCTACCGCACGACCACGAGCTGAGGACGCATGACTTTTGCCGTGGCATCTTCAAGCGTGTCGCAGCGGGAGGGTCCGCTGGCCTGGAGCTTAGCGGACAGAAATTTCCACTGCACTCCTTGCGGCGAGCCTTGGCTGTTGTGGTACAGCAGTGGGATGGTGGCTTGGATCGTGAACATTCCGTGGATACCGCTTGCTTATTTCCGATTGTTGCAGAAACTCTCTTCTTTTAACGTGAGATCTGAAAAACTTCGTGAGAAAATTTTGATTCTTGTGGGATATCCTACCAGCTTTAACGTACTTTCGTTGTTTACTACGATGGTTACTTCTAATTTTCTCTTATTTTTAGGAAAGAAAGCCCGGGATCAAGCTGAGTGTAGGTATCAGGGCTGTGATGAAGTTGTTCTTTAGATCTTTGAAGTAATTTAAGTGTGCTGAGAGTGGGCAGGTTCGTGGTTAAATAAATACCTATTATAGGAGACGCTTTTCAAACAACTTACGGGAATTCAGCCAGGAAATATTGGCAGTTTGTGCCTAGAAAATGGCGGGGTGTATACCCGCCTAATAATCGGCGGGCGCTGTAAATATTACCTGGCTGAATTCCAGTAAATTGTTTTAAAATTGTATACAACAGGAGAAATTCTGCTCTCAGATAGAAGACACTGGTCGGTAGAGCTGGAGCCATCTCTATGTTTAAGTAGTTATTTTGAGACTATTCCTTAATCACAATGGTAGTGACTTAAGTCCAAGAAGTTAAAGTTATTTTCGTTTTTGGAAATCTGAATTTCTTCCTTTCAACTCGTGTTCATTTGTTCTGGCCCTGCGCATCTATTCCTTTCATGTGTTCCCGTTAGCTTAATAACTGCGCTTATAAACCCAAGAGTTTGTACTGATAACTGACGAGCATTAAGTGTGACATGACTTAGAGGTCCTTTGTTACCCCAAATTGTAGCCATTCCATCACGTGATGCCAGTGTGATGTCGAAGTCTGTTGTTATTGTAATTCCTGAGAGCACTTCCACCCTAAGTGATGTGTAAAATTTAATTCTTTAAGTGGCCCAGAAAGTCATTCATTTAATCGAATGCTATTTAAGATTTTAACAGGATTTTTAACTTCGTTTGCGTCTGGCATTTTTACTATGATAATTAGTAAATTTAGTTCAAATGGTTCAAATGGCTCTGAGCACTATGCGACTTATCTTTTCAGGTCATCAGTCGCCTAGAACTTAGAACTAATTAAACCTAACTAACCTATGGACATCCACAAATTCAGACCTGAGGCGGGATTCGAATCTGCGACCGTAGCAGTCGCTCCGTTCCAGACTTCAGCGCCTAGAACCGCACGGCCACTCCGGCCGGGTAGTAAATTTAGTCACTGTACGAACTTTTTGACTTGTAGTCGCAATACTTTTCTGGATTTTTAAGTTAATTAAACGGTTCACGATTTATAAGAGAAATTCCGACTGAGATGTCCTCGGTTATGCTCTCTTGTTTAAGTCGATTGTGGACGCCATCAATTAAAGGTGTGATTAATAATTAATATGTGGACCTTTGGAACCAACCATACAGACTCAGGAAGCAAGAATGGACATTACATTTCCTCTAGATTTACTTTGCCCGAGATGTTCCCGCACGATTCTCCATAACAGGTCTTGTCCACTAAATGTTGTGTTTACCTCCACGATGGACAGCTGATGGCATTGAAGGGCTCAGCTGTTCCTGAAGGACGGGTCTCCAGTTACTGTGTCAAGAGTGAGGCAGCCGTCGCGGCTGGGGACGACCGCCGGCTGGGTCGTGCAGTGCAGCCACGGTGATTCCTCCTGGTGCTCTTTTACCCGCCGCAGAGGAGGCGGTGCGGCGACCTCCTGGTGGATTGGATGGCTGGAGGACAGCGGGCCGCAGCCAGTGACCCGTGCAAAAACAAGCCGCTCTGCGCTGGGCCGGCCGGTGTGGAGTGGCAAGGAGAGGGGTGCGACGCTTCTGTCCCGTCGGCCGCCGGAGCGCCCGGAGCTTCATGGATAATCAATGGCGGCGGACAGCCCGGCTCCAGCTGGGGCAATAACGGCGAGTGGGGGCAGAGACCCCCATCCCCTTTCCACAGCGCTCTAAACCCCAACCCTTCCGGCGAGTCTCTGGCCTCGCCGCAGCCGCCGCAAACTCGCGAATTTCCGATTTCGGGGTCGCTGCGGAACGCCGGGTGGCCGATACCTTCGAACGAGCTGAGGGTTGGAGGCGATAACTAACAGCGCGAGTCGCAGAGCTGCCTTTGCGGGTGAAACCAGCTGCCCCCTGACAACACAATCGTGGGCGATCGACTAGGAGAATGCAAGGTGTGACGATGCCAAGGCTATAATTAGTTACTTCTTTATGTATCCTTACATCACCCATTTAAGATTGGAAACATTCGTATATGAACAGAGTTTCTTGACTTAAGTCGATCTAAACGTGGTTTCCTAAAAATTGAAAATTTCCTGTATTTTTCGGAAACTTTCCTACAGTAAATTAAAAAAGCAATGAAAAGTATTTTGTTCTAATGTTGCCCACTGTTATACGTTTCAGTCATTCAGTAGACTTACAAAATTGCGCACTTGGTCACGTCGTCCTGGTCCTTATTTTAATGGCTGCTGCTATCTGGTAAGTAATATGCCACTTGAAGTAATATTGTAGTACTGGATTTCTTGAGTTAAATCGATCTAAACGTGGTTTCCTAAAAATTGAAAATTTCTTGTATAATTCGGCAACTTATCTAAATGGCTGCTGCCAACTAGTAAGTAATATGCCACGTTAAGTAATATTGTAGTATTGGATTTTACTGATCCTGTCTTCATTATGCCTTTATCAATAAAGATAACTTGGAATAAACAGAGAGAATATGTGTCTGCGGTATTCAGTTAATGCAATAAACAAGATGACCGTTTATCGGCATGTTTATTGCCTATTTGTGGATGACAATACATAAAGGCCATTTCTATTTTCACAACGAATTATTGATCTGCAGTTACGCCAAACTTGTAGTAAATAACTGACACCTAACAGAAGATTTCAGTGGTTTTATCATCACGTAACAAACGTAGGAAAAATAAACTGACCAAACCACAGTGCTAATAACAGTTGTTTACTGTATTACTATTTTAAAAAACGATGAACTTCGACATTTAAACGGTCAACATAAGCCAAAATCGTTTACATGAAATAGCTAAGGTGATGAACTAGCGATAAATAAAAGAGAAAAAAAAGACAGGATGTCTGTTCCTGTAATTCTTCCATGTTTTCCTCGTATTATGATTCGTTAGCAATACTGAGTTGTGGATATAATTTGTGATATCTAGGGAGTGTAATACATATGCAGAAATAAACCATTCGATGCTGGGAACAGAATATTGTCTGCAACATCGCAGGAAAACAGCTAGTGCTCATGCAGGTATTGCGGTTATGGGCCCCTCATGTGTCATAGAACAAGGTTCCGGCTTTGAGTGTGCATGATTTATGAAAAATGTTCGCACATATAAAACCACCACTACCTAATTCCAGTCGGTTGTTAGATCGTCCGACACGTAGAAATCTGTTTAGTATTCCCCTACGTTAAGAACCATGAGATTGTACGCAGAAAGCCCTTTTTTTAGACTACTGCCTTTGCATTCCCTTTAGGGTAGTATAGCACCGCTTTGAAGACTAGATCAACCAGAGCTGATTCGCCTATCTTGTAATTTCATTCTTAAGGTTCTTAAACACACACATTATTTATTTCCTTTTCCTATGCACTGGAAAAACGCGAATACTCTTAATTTTTTTCACACATATCTTTCCGTGGCCTGTTGACTTTCAGATTAAATTCCGTCGTGGATATCTGCCGACAGAATCATAATTTCTCAGCTGTCTTTCCTTTTTCATGGCAAAGTTCTCGATGTAACTCATGTACTAACACTCACTTCAGCAGGTAGGCAATATGGTGTAGATTTTTTGCTCTTGTAAGGAGAAGCAAGAGTAGAACAACTTTTAATGTTTTGCCTCATAGTCTCTTTACTTTCTTCAGTTCGATGTTTATCTCTTTTTGAATAGTATTTCTTACAGTTTCCCGTAAAGTCAAATATCTCGAGAAAAAACTTGGACCTTACCAGCTTCCTTAATTATATAGATGTTTTTGGTTTTCTCCCTGCATGTCTTATCAGATTTTGTCCTCACACTGTTTTTCTCTTCATCCACTAACTTTTCTAGGTACCACCTTTGTAGATCAAATGATCAAGTAGGCTCTAGGGATATTTTGCCTGCCATGCCCAAAACACATAACGCTGCACTCTCATCGACATTTAGAACTGTCTTTCGGCTTCACTTTTTCTTACAAGAACTTCGGAATCATTGGTAAAAGTTTCTGACCAACCTTGATTTTTCTTTGGTGTCCTTTCCATTCCTCTTAAACTATAATTCTTCTTGGTTTTCTTGTTATTCTCAAGATCAACATTATAATCTAAAATTTCTCCGTCCTGATTGAGATGAGTTCCTTGTGAACTATTTACATTCCAAGCAATTTTTGGGCATCCTTTACAAGTGAGGTTCCATGTTCAGTACTTGTTTCTGTAACTGCAGCAATGCAAGTATTCAGACGAAGGTAAAACAAAATTAACTGTTGAATGCAGTAGTGTCTAACACTTATTTGGCTACCAAACAGAATTTGTACGTTCGTCCAGTTGATAGGAGAATCATCTATATCTGAATCCGTAAACATCCTGAACATGTGTTCATCCTTTTCACGTAGCAATTCTTCCTCAGCTATGAACGGAGACTACAATAACAATAATAAAAACAACAACAGTGATAACAACAACAATATTAATAATACCTACTACCCAATAACATGCAGGAAGGATCAGGTCCATTGCTTACAAAATTCCATTCCTTCTCCTGGCAGACGTGTACAATCTTTCTACAGCTGGACTCGTTATGATAAAACTTGCTAGTGAACCATTCGCAGCTAGAAAAAGGTGTTCAGTTTTCCTTACCAGCGAGTCGCATTTAGTCTTTGCCACAGAGGCAACTGACATTCTCAAACAGCGGTCTGTACACTTAAACACATGGGTCTATCCAGTCAGCTGACATGGAGAAAGCTAATCGAAATATTTTGAAGGATTTATGTAAATAGGTCAGGAAATATAGAAACTAACAGAGAAGACTTGAATAACGACAATCTTTATTGCTCGTTCGAGCTAATCTGATAGTGCAAAAAATCCCCCGGAGGCAGGTAGAGAACTATGTGTCAACGCGAGCGGAGCAATAGTAAATACTACATGTCCAGGCCCCGGACCTGGCTTGCAAAGATGACCCTCCTGGACGGCTATCTGAACAGAACGCCCTTTCGGTGACGTCACCGGCTCCATCCATATACTGTGCGGTAGGCCATATGCCCGCTTCCACGTTGGCTATTCCCGGTACTACCCTATATGCCTCGTGTTTGGTCATGTATGGTCGCCGCTAACAAATTGTCCAGTCTCATGGCTTCTACATGTGAGCTGACTTGATACCATGTGAGTAGACGGAACATTTCGTGCCAAGCCCAATCCAACGTCCTTCCTGTGGCGTCTCGTGAGTACCCTAAGTATATCCTGAAAATCTTATTCATTCTGGCTGGTCTTCTGTTGCTTTTCACGTTTTACATATTTAAATATGCAACAGAAGGTGGAAAGGCGTCTGGAAAGAGGCATTGGCAAAAGCAGCTTCTAATACTCCTGTTGGATCAGAGTGAAGTAAGAACTGTTCCTTTTCAGAAATTAGGCATAACATAGATGCTGTGGTCTGAAACAGGATCACCTTTTCCGTCTGCTTGATCATTATTTCCCGTAAAATGTAAATACGTGTGGAAAAAAACCGAAACAGTTTAAGATAGATTTCCGCTTGTTTGATCGTAAGACAGATCTTAATTCCCTGTATCTTATAGTTCGAACAACCAACAAGTGGCAGATATATTGTTACCTCCATCGAATCCTAAATGGATGACAACTTGACTGGAAAGAGGAACAATTTTTTAGACATTAGTTAATTCACGTCCATAATAACATTACCTATTGTGGGATTGGTTTAATGTGTTGCAGTGTTTACTTTTGTGTGTTGTCTGGTGCGGCGATAAAAATTGAGAATTGGTGTGACGGAATAAAAGGTTGTATCAACTGAATGTGACGACAACAGTGTCCTGTGCAACGAGCACCCTGTAGACCCACTCTGTCCTTTGTGATACCACAGACAGCATGTAACTGTTCCCAATTTTAGTGAGAATGGACGATATGTGAGGGTCGTAATAGTACTGTGCCATATCAAAGCAGAACTCAAATTCTGTAATTGTACACCAATGTCGTGTCTCCTGTAGATGTCTCTGCGCAGAAGCGGCATACGCAAGATGTGGATATACGGTTCGTAATCCTAATCTTTAAGGAACTGGCCAGTGAGAAGGCTGGGGCTCTCAACGCTAAGAAATAAATCCATATTCCAATCAAAAGTGCCAGCGTCGTTTTTACTGACACACGAGTCACGCAGCAACAAAAACCGCAAACTTCTAACAATATACTTCACAAGCTTATGCCTATAATGTTACAAATAGCACAGTTCAAGTATGTAACACTTACGATCCTTTTACATTAAATTCGTTGTTAAAATTACAGTCGCAAATCAATTTACACGTACTGTAATTTGTTCATTTATGCATTGCTCGCATTTTCGCAGTTACAGAAGATAATTCCTTACAGAGCACCACTCAGATCTTAAAACATGCGGAAACCCAACTGTTTTGTATAATACCTTTATACTGGCTGCCTCTTCCCGACTGTCTTGGTCATCAAGAACCACTTCGCTTTTTTGTCTATAGCTGATGATAGACGAGGTGCTTCATGTGTTTGTCGCTACAAGTCACTAAATGTTGTCATTAAAACTAAATCCAAAATGATAGCTTACTATTGAAGGGATAGTACTGTGATAGTCAATTAAATCCGACTCATATTAAAAAAAATTAATATATGAAAATTAGATATTAGGCTAGCTAGCCAAGGAGTAATCCCTACACCTCTTGTTTTGGCAGCCAATTAGATTATCCGGTTACAAAATTGGCACCATTTCTCACGGATTCCGTACCCGCTGTACCGTCTGTTGTCTGCGCCTCGCTCGACATCTTACATCAGGCATCGGTCACTGCAGTCCCAACTAAACTATGAATTGAAGCTTAAGACTTAATGTCAGGGTCCTAAAAGCCACAAATGTAACAATGGAATTTTTATACAATTTGTAATCTACGTTATAATTAATCTTAATTAATACCTTTACATTACGTGCGCGAGCGCAGTAACTTCCCCCATTGTACTGAATTAAAGGCTACCATTATCCATCGCATATTCTGGGCATAAAGCAGTATTTTACATGAGATTCATTGAAGTATAGCAGTGTACTGTACAGTGAAAACTGTTTACTGTTAAATGTTGTTAATTCTTACCTTTTCTTACTCTTTAGGGGAGAATGTTGTCCCTTGGAATACTTTGCAGCCTTTCGTCTCAGCGAGCACGGTAATAGAAGTTTAATATGCTTTTTGACTCCATTTTGAAATGATAGCATTCATGTGGTGTATAATGAAGCGTTTTCCTGAAATAATAAAAACTATTCCGGAAATGCAACGCTTTTCCAAATGTGAAAAACTATTGGAAGGTACGAGATGGTCATGGCTTAGGGACAAATGCTTCATTCAAATGTAAAACAAATACGGTTCAGAAATACTTACACTTTATTTAATGGTTTATGTGCTATATTATCACTCTGTAGCATACCACTAAACAGTAAGCGAAATCAAATCAGGAAGAAGGGTTATCAAAAACAAGTTAAAAGAATTTTGAAACAGAAGCTCTTGGAAACTAACACAAATTTTACATATTCAAGACGGTGAAACTGCTCTGACAGTAAAGAAGCTCAGATAATCTGCAAATATCACGCGTTTTCAGTAAAAGACCTTCGGTTTCCAGTTACAGCATGGTGCCCGGCCAACTAAGTATAGCTGATGTAAAATTACTCTCATTCTCTTTCCATAGCTATGAATGCTCCGTTTATCAGATAACTGATGGCGTTCTTCTAGCAAACACTCTTATACTGTAAAATTAGGATGCGATGAATGACCAGCTATTTCTTTGTTACAATATGTGAAAACTATTTTATGTGTATTGTAGGCTACCAGATGTATGAGAAATAACAAGCCGTCAGCAAAATTTGTTTGCTAGTATGACAATATCTGTGGACGGCCGGCTCGTAGAGATACACGGGAGACACACGGGACAATCTCTGAGGGAGGCTTCACGGTCGCCACTGCAATTGATGCAGTGGCGAGAAAGAGTTGAACAGTCACCCTCGTGAGCATCCGTACTACAGGTTACACACTTGGCCAGGTGTCGACAGGACATTAGAGTATGGTTGTAACAAAGACATTGGTAACAGTGCATTGGGCTCAGAATGTAATGTTGGACTATGGTAATTTCATAGCCTGCTTTGATCTTGGATGGAAGGATTACTGTGTCGAATGTCAGAAAAAGAGTGTGTGGGCACTAAGGATGCATCTACCTTTCTCATCATCCAATGAACTGCTCAGAGAGGTACCTGTGTATTTCTGCATGATGTTCAGACCATCAAGCAGTCTAGTAAATAACAACACGCAAAGAACTCAGCGTGCGATGATCTTCAACGCGTACAGGATAGTTGTGAAAGAGCGAATCTGCCACCATTTTTTGTGCTTGAGAATCAGGCCTCCTAAAGCGAATTTTCATGGCGTACGCGAGAGCAGGATTTCACAGCGTTGTCAATTGCATCAAAACCTTTCTGAATAATAAACAGATTTACTGTTGCAAAGGACTGACTGTCTTCAATATGTGAAGCCACGAGGAGCCTTGGTGCTGCTGTGAGGGTCTTCGAATCGTTAGCCCCATTTCATTTCCGTTTAGTAGATGTACACTCCCAAGAGGATGGGCTCATTGCGAGAGAACCTCCATAATTTCCAGCGTCTCCAATGGCGCGCTCCTTCCAACTACGACCCACCTAAAAGAGGGAGCACACTCACTTTAGGTGATTGTTCACTTCTCAGGTCACACCTCTCGAACACCTTAAGGAGGGACCAATTGGAATTTTGGAAAGGTAACAGCACAGGCAATCACCCCTCCCGGTGCCTCGCCTGTACCAAAGGATATGTGCGAACTCGAAGAATCGACCTGGGCTGGGAATTGTGTGTTACCTAGTCACCTGTTACACGTCAGGCGTCCTTCAGGAGGAAGAAGAAAGGAGAAATCTAAAACGCCGAAGTGAAGGAAGAATAGGAGAAAGTGAACGAAGAAGGAAAAGAGGAAAGAAAAGTGGAGGAGAGACTATTCTGATGTCAGGCTATTGAAAATGAACACAGTCCCAAAAACATCCATAGGACTTAATTATAACTTTTAGCCCATCGTTGGTACTGAGTCTTTCAAATTCCTCTCTAGCGTGATGTTATATTAGTTTATCAGCAATCAGTTCGCAAAGGTTCCACGTGCTCTTTCAGAACCTCACATTTACCTATGAAGCCAAACTTACGTGGCTGTGCACCGTACCCAACCGGCTACATTGGTAAGTACTGCATTCAAAAGTAAACACATTAACCCATCAAAAATGCAAACTCTGAAATATTTCATGCTTATGAATGCCATACTAACTGATTAAAAGGTACAAGAGGCGTTTTAAATTGATCTCAATTTTTCTTTTCTTCACTATTCAGTACATTCTTCACTTAACAACTCTGTTATGGTACGCTATGTTGTATTAAGTTCGGGACGACTGTGACTTACCATCAACATTTTGATAGTGGTGTTGCAGTCAGTCAGCAGAAATGGTTTGACATTATCACACATCACTAATTAATATTCTGAGCACCAATAATTGGAATGTCTGAGCGTAACGTTAATTCCGGCGTGCTGTCTCTAACATTTCCACGGGTCCTTGTTACTGGATGCCCACACTTGTTACACTAAGAATTATCACGTATATTGTCAGAGTATAACGCTAATATCTGAGAAGACTTTTATATTTCTTGAAGTATACATATATTCTGCTTTCACCTTTTTCGTCCTTGTGGTCTCTTTATCTTTCTGTCTTTCTTTCTTTTTTTTAAGTAGCTTTTGAAGTGTTTATAAGTAGGTAAGTCACTTGTTCCTAGTTTTGACAGGGATTTTACCTTCTTTTGAGTCCGCTTCTATAGATTAACTCTCACTAAGGAACATCGTGGTTTCTCTTATTGTTGCAAGAGCTGGTGCCTCGCGAAGTTTCTTAAAGTACTGTTGGTAAGGTTACCACAAAGTCTATTTGATACGTATGCGTTTTCTCTAATTTGCCTAATTGAATTATAAGGAAGATTCAGGACGTTTGTTGGCTGGCGTATAAATTTACATATTTCCTGATGAATTTAGTGTTATTATGAGAAACTCCCGCTCTTTTTATGACCTCTCGTTTGTCGCGTGGGACGGTAATACCAGGGACCCTTGCTTTAATGTACCCGGCTATTGCACTAAAATCTGACTCAAGCACGCATCCTTCGGGACCCTGTATGTCACCTGATAATACATGGATATATTACTTGGCTTGAATTAGCCAAACAGATAAAAAGTTAGATCTGAATAGAAGACACGACAGGCATACAGACTCACATGTAAGTGTACTTTGTGAGTACTCATAAATGTTCCGGAGAGAATGGGCAGTGTTTTGTGTATTTTCAGTTCAAATTATTGCTGCCTTTATTCTCAGATTGTGCTATAGCTTTTGGGTGACAAGGGGATGGCCTGGAAGTTTGCGTAATGTAACCGGTTTAAAGATGAAATAAATAGAATAAATGATTTAATGCAAAATATATTCCAGAACTATTTCAACATACCTTATGGCTTAAAACTCTTACCTTGTGGCTTAGTAGACTTGCATTACGCCTTAATCTTTCAACCAACGTGAAATATATGTTTAATTTTCTCATTATGAGAGTGTTTAAAGTGATCTGCTTTCATTGTTTGAAACCATTCAGAATCCAAGATCGCATAAAACATGTTTCATTCAAGGTAACCGGTTTCAACATTCTCAGCTGACATCATCAGATCGTAAAATTTTTTTCTAATAAAACATCTTCGTTTTATGGTAAACCTCGTGCACAAGATGTGTACTGTATAAAACTCAGAACATTATAAATGTATGTCATTACTAAAATATTTAAGAACACACAGCATGTCCGTATACGTATCGCTCACAGATGATTGTTACATGGTACAAATACAATACGTAACAGCACATCTGTTGACACATTCTGTACACGAACACGCATACATAAACAGATGTGCTATTGTGTAACGTATATATATAGTCCGCAGCTCGTGGTCTTGCGGTAGCGTTCTCGCTTCCCGCGCACGCAGTCCTGGGTTCGATTCCCGGCGAGGTCAAGGATTTCCCCTGCCTCGAGATAACTGGGTGTTGTGTCGTCCTCATCATCATTTATCACCAGTGCGGTTGGAGGAAGGCAATTGCCAACCTCCTCCGCTAGGACCTTGCCTAGTCTGCGGTTCAGGCCTCCCGTATCGTCCCCTACCCTCCTCGGAGTATGGGACCTCATCATCATTATCATCATCATATGTATCATATAAGAAGCATCTGTGAGCATAAGTAATGGTTTTTGGACAAGCTGATTTGTGTTGTTAAGTATCTTAGCGATGCCAAAGGTTTATAATGTTCTGAGTTTTATCAACATGACATCTTGTGCATGAAGTTCAGCGTAAAATGAACATGTTTTACTAGAGAAAAATCTTTAGCCCTGAAGATGACATCTAAAACCGTTGAAATCGGTTTTCTTGAACAGAGGGTATTTTGTGCGATCTTGACTTCTAAATGGTTTTCGACAATGAAATATACACTTGTACACAACTTATAGTGGTACAGGGTTTGCCTTGGGACAGGGTTCACTGTGATAACAGGGTAGTGAACATCATTCATGTCCCAACAAATTTTTCGTAGCATTTATGAACGTTGTATTCGGGCAAGTTAATGCAAAACATTGAAATTTGCTTTGAAATACTTCAAAAAGATGTTGTCGCTGTTTGGGGTCAAATATGAAATATTCACACAAGTGCCTGCTTTACAGTAAATTAGAACGATATTAAACCTTGATTTAAAACAAATTCTTTGAGGAGATGAATATTTGTCTCAGCAGATTATCAAATTTAAGTGCTTAAGTGCTTGCTACAAGGAAAGTTACTACAGAACATTAATTATGGCTTTAGAACAACTTCTTCAGAGACCTTGGTAGTTGTCTAAACGAATTATTAAACATCAGTGTTTGGGTTAGAGAGTATCAATAGTTAAGGCGTACCTTAACAGGAGGGAAAATATTCACACATATAACAAGCTCTGTTTATGAAAAGTCACTCTGTGGCTGATAACATGCCCCGACATCTCAAGAAAATTCGGGGGGCCTGACAGACAGGCACTGCAAGTACAAAGGCGCTGCCTCTCTAGAACATAGACATAGATCTTCCCACACGTTAATATTTACTGACACTGAGATTCCCATCGTAAGATCAAGTTACCTGTAAGTGACTAGACAGCGTAAAACGCCAGAACTCTTGTAACTTTCTTTATATCTCAGGCCATAACAAAAAGTTAAGTTAGTGCGTATCCAAATGTATTACAGAGCCACGCAAGAAGCCCGCAGTTGGAAACGCTCATTAAAGTGCCAAGGAAACTGGAATTATTTTACTGACCAAATCAATTGTGTTAAGAAATATCACGACAGGGAAGGTACTATTAGATCACTAAGGAAGTTCGCAATGACAGGGTTAGAGCCACAGTCCCTCACACAGCTAGGAACACAGTGTAATAACAATCTCAAGAAATGAGGAAGGTACAGCAACCTGTCAAAACCTAAGATAGTAAAACTTACTAAGAAAAAGGCACGTGCTATACACGGGTGAATGCCACTCCCATAAATGTTTGGCACAGTATGCTGCCAAATAACACGATCATGCAAATGATGATCAGTTTAAACGAAGAGCAAGCTCACTACTCATTGTAAACGTAATCACACTGGAAATACTCCAGAGAAAAGAGTCAACTATTTATTCATAATAGCACTTACGCATGCTGGTATAAACATTTGGTTAGCCCGAAGGTAACACAGTTTAGTGGTTCACTGAAATACCTTAAAATACCCCAAGAAGTACTTCGAACAGTATCACGTAAAGGCGCAAATATGACTAATAGGTGGTGACGATAATTTGGGGCTCAAGCGTGATTAAACAATGCTCTCGCAGCCACGCATAACCCGCGATAAGGATACAAACATATTTACAAAGCCCATCACCAAGTGAATTAACTGCCAGCGCAAATTCTTCAGGAGCTAAGGCATTAAGCAAACACCCCAAAATACTCAGTCATAAAATTATACAATCCGCAGAGCAGAGGCCGTTAAAAGGAGCACTAAAATTAAACACACTTCAGAAGCGTACACATCAATGTCTCTTCAAGCTACGAAAGCTGATCAGTGATCAAGATCTGGCCGTTAATACTTTTACTACCAAATCCTCGGCGGGACTAAATTAACATTTCCGAGCACAAATCGAAATGAAGCGGAGTGACTATTGGGTAAAAGGTGTCTGAGAAAACAGGCACGCACGCACTCACACACAAACACACACACACAACGAACTTGTCACATACTTTTGCACGGTAAGCAAGAAGCATAAACGATGGGGACAGTTCTTAGAGCAACTCACCCGGCATAATGTGGGAAGGTGGAGGTGGCTATGAAGAAGACCGTTGGCTCTGGCGTCCCCATACGTGCGTGTAATGGAACTCTCGCCGCAAAGCTATGTCTAACGGAAGGTTCCACAGAGACTAACGACCAATGTGTTCCTGCTGGCCGGTTGGTTCCACACCTGTTCCATTTACGGTGCCTTCACTAATCGCCTCCGAAGGTGGCCCTGTGTTCTCGAGCTGTACACCAGGCACCAACCTCGGGGTGCACAGAACGCGCCCACGCAACCACAACACCGACCGACCCCACCATTACTCACTGTAGCCCCTTAAGCCGCCCTCGTTCTCCCGTCCTCACTCCGATAACCGTCTCATAGTCCCAGTCGATCCACGGACCACGCCTTGCGCCCGCTACCTCTGGCTAAAGATAACTTCTTGCGGTGCGTAACTAGGGGTACAAACACGACATGGCTCAGTTAAGTTAACAGATGCACCCTATTTGGTGGTGTATGGTGGATTAAATGGGGACGACGTATCAGTATTACATACACAAGTTATGTTGAGAAACAGGACTTAATGCAGAGGTTAAGAATATATGTAGAGCCACTGTGTGGAGCTTAGAGCACATTACGGAACAACAGGATGGATCGCACTGGCATACCCTGCGAATTAAAAGATTCCACTTGCAATGGCACAAAAAATATGAACCCCATTTATGGGCAGGAACTGAATCGTTGGAGATACTTACGCTTATAATATCAGCTTAGGAAGGGTAGTTCATGAGAAGATGAAGACTACTCCGGCAAATAAATTAGCAGAGTAACTAAATGAGCCGGCCCGTGTGGTCGAGAGGTTCTAGGCGCTTCAGCCTGGAACCGCGCGACCGCTACGGTCGCAGGATCGAATCCTGCCTCTGGCATGGATGTGTGTAATGTCCTTAGGTTAGTTACGTTTTAGTAGTTCTAAGTTCTAGGGGACTGTTGACCTCAGAAGTTAAATCCCATAGTTCTCAGAGCCATTTGTAGTAACTAAATGAATTGAATATGCGGAGTCCCATACATGCATGTTACCATTTGATTCGAAGGTACCTCTCTATTATATTCGAGCTCATACGCTAAAGGGGCGTAAAACGACGGCTGCGTTTCAGTTGCGTGAATCTCCAATAATTCCCCAAAAGCAAACTTAAATAATCACACAACACGTTCATCTCACTTACAAATCCAGAATTTTGTGTACTCACCATCACTGAAATGAACTAGTATTAAATTCAACTTCACGTGTTGCCTGATGGCCGCTGTCACTACCAGAAATGTAAATTACAAGCTGTTTCACTTTAAGTCCAACTTATATTAACAACATCGGTTATCTAATAAAGAATCCAGAACTTGAATACTTAGCATGGTTAATATGGGCAAGTACGTCTTTAGTAAAGTTAGTGGATCCAGGGACTAACGGTTTACCTTGTGGACAGAACATGGTATCTAAAATACCTCCAGCCACCTAAAATTTGTACATAAATTGCGAAATCATCTCGATTTGTGAATTCTATACCCCCTTGCGATCTACCTGCATGAATTTAGATGGAAAGTACCATACTGTAAAACTCTTTGTTCCAAATCTTGGTACTGGGTGAAGTCAGCAATTCCATTACGGAACATAATGTGACTGGACCATACTTCGTCTGCTAACCGATCCCATTCTGTGGCAGAGAAAATTCTGGAAGTCGGACCTTTTGATAAAACGTGCATTCTGCAGTAGCCCAACGCACTCACTTCTTGATTCGTCCGTGCCTCTTGTTTCTCGCAAGGGGAGCAAAATAGTTAAGTTGTACAACTCCTCAACTACAAGAGAACACTCTCCGTCTGCAAGGGAGCGCGGACCAGACAATTATAACCTCCCAGTTACACAGAAACAGTGCAAGTTTCCACTGTGGTTTAAGCTATACCTCTGTGGAACGAGTCACTGAGTTTCACTGAGTATCCCGTCTCAATATTCAGCGCTCAACTGCTATTCAAATCTTACGAAATGGTATGTGGCAAGTAAAGGATATGTGTGGGTGGCCCTCAGAAATGAACTGCAAAGTCGGCTTTGAATAAATTAAGAAATCCTGAATGTAGATGTCGGGATTAGTATCTACAGAAGCTAAGAACGAGTTTAGAATTATCATAATTTACTGAAAAAGTTGACAGATTTCAAACCCGTACAGTATATGAAAACGCTGAACCAATTACCTCTCGTACAAAAGACGGGTGCCGGACGGAATATGAGTCCGTGTAAATAGTTACGTTTGTAACGTTGGGTCAGGAGGATAATTCACGAGAAGGTGAAGATTACTGTGGTAAATAAACTCACATAGTAACTAAATGAATTGGACACCCGGTGACTCATCGGTTGTGGTGGTTGCATAGATTCAGTAGGTAAGTGTGAAAATCCAACAACCCAGCCATGTCCAAGAGATCAATGTTAAAAGCATGGTCGCTTATTACCTCATGAGTGCTACTAACTCCCCTCATTGTTGTGAGAACTTATCTAGTCACTAAGTTGGCGCTGCAGCAGGTAGTGGACTGCAAAGTGCCGTCTCACATCTCTCGAATCTCGAATGAGAGCCTTTCCTAGAAGCTGAATTAAATTTGCGAACGTCTCCAATCCCCATTACAGAATCAGAATCCGAGTCAGAAGACAGAGTGAAACTAAATCTTGGGCTCAGCGATTTCTGTTCTTGCTGTGCCACAAGAATTACATAAATTCCAGTCAGCATTGACGTCTCTACCTCAGCCATTGGGAATCCTCAGTTCAATTATGACGTGCTTGAGCCTTGGCACTCAATGCGAGGGGAAGCTTTATTCGGGAAGGAGATTTTTGGGTTAATTTCGAGAGGGCGAGTAGAGAAACTTGCCGCGAGGGTTCGGAGTAGTGGCTCTGACGGAGAGGCGCGTACTGACGGAGGTCGCGAGAGGAGAGGAAGTTTGCAGCAGTGTTGTGGATTCGGACGGTGTGTGGAGACTTGCCTGAGGTCAGTCGGCTGCTGCGGCTAATGCTGCTGCTGCTGCCTTGCTCGACTACGACTGTCTTCTGGTTCTTGGAGCTGTGAAGTGATGGCTTCGTGTCTATTGATACCACTGTGTAGGCTGCCCGATGGGATCAATACCGGCGATTGAAAATGGTGGGTCTTACCGCGCTTTGGACAGATGAAAGTGTGACGTATATTCGCAGGGTGACGAGTTGACTCGCAAGCTGTTTGTGAATGTATCTTATGAATCGAACTTAATCCCTGGAATTGTGCACGCGGTTGAAGGTGTCACAAGTGTCGTGGGCTAAAGCATAGACTTGCATGTGCCATTTTGGATAGCTTGGTGAGTTAAATTGCATGATCTAGTCTGCTAAGACTGACAGCCTGCTTCGTCGTGCATGATTTAATTACACACATTGAACTTAATTAGTGCAGACAGGCGGTGAGTTAGTACATTAAGTTTGCATTCCTGTTATATAACTGAGTTTCACGTTGTGTCAGTGCTCATAAGCTAAGCACCCCTTTAGGAATTATAAGCTTTCGGTGGGGCCAACTACTGTTCCTCACCAATGGTATAAACGTAGTCTATTTTAGAGCACTACTCCTTCGCTCCAGTAATTCGTCGCCTTTCCTTCCATGTCGTCGGGCAAGCAATGGTTTATGGCGGTCCAAAGGGTCTGGGCCGATCACTTGATGGGGGAAGAAAACTACTCAATGCAGTAACCGTATCCGAATATTGCTGTGGCAAAGGAGAGGGGTTGGCTCCTTGACTTTGGATAATGAACTAAGTTATGTGCAAATCAGCTGTGTTAAAGTTATAATGTTTAAAGAATATCGTTAAAGTGCCTAGCTTATTTTGGTTGCCATTTGGCAATTTAACTGTATTGAAGGGTGTGCCAAGCAGTATTTTGTTACATTCTGTGCGAGTGCACGAAATTCTTCTAATCACGTTTTACTCTCTGTAAATCATTACTTGCAAACTCATGAATGTTAGTTTTACGATTTCAGCCAGTTATGTGTCAAGAAATAACTATTTCTGAAATGAAGTAACTAACGGTCTTATTTCTGTTGATATTCTTAAAGTTATAACTTTAATCAGTCATTTTCTTAACGTCAGCATTTGACAGTCTCAAGTGTTGGCACGAATTCAGTGAGTTTCTAGAAGATCAAGATGTTGAATATAACTACTACATATGTAAAGCAAACATCTTATTTAAAATACCATAGTTCTGATTTCCTTGGGGTTTCCTAAAGCTATTTATGATACAGTGTTTCTAGGGACAATTGTATCTTCTTAAGGGTGATCCACACTGCAGCCATTTTGATTGGAATTTAGCTTCCCGTGGTATAACTCTTTTCAGTGGTAACGGAGGGCGTGCTTGTTCCCTGGGAGGAAAAGTGTTAGAATCATTCACAGCTGTCTTGTAGTGCTCGAGTTAAACGTTCTGGTATGTGTAGTAGGTGCTTGATACTCTTTGTAATCATTATGCTGGAGAAAGGTGCAGGCTAGGAAACTGGTCTCATGCAAGCTCGTGGATGCCTCGAGTTGAATTAGTTAAAAAAGGAGCAGTTAATTTATGAGCTGCAAATGTGAACGTAGCCGACTGATGTTGCGGTGGCAGAGATAACCGCATGGTTACGGAATGTTTTGGACAGACCGTTGCAGTTAACTTCGGAGCCAATTGCCGCGGTAAGTTCTTCCTTTTCTTATTCTTCTTGTAATATTAAGCGTGTGAGTGATAAGACTGAAATTTTACAAGATATCCGTCCGTTCCAAACTTAGGTGAAAATGTTCTATGACCTAATTAACCATTTGCTAAATAGGCTCCGCGATCTGAAACAGTTACAGAATAGTAAGGAGGATGGCGTTCAATTAAAATCAGGTTATGGAGTCACAATAAGATCTTAATACTGTGGAGTGGCAGGAGAAACCATTAAAGCTGAACAAGATGAGCCCACTACTTGCCTATTAAGCTCTGCTTGTCCTTCTTTTAAACACGGTGGAAGGGAACTTGATTCCGAACGTTTTGCTAAATTGCCTAATCCAATTATGAGTCTGCTACAGATTTTGAATATACTAAATGATGTGGACTTAATGTGAACAGTGGAAGTGCTGTGGCTGCTAGTTCGATTAGGAAAAAAGGCCGAAGCATTGGGAACTGCCCACCCTGTGATTTAGCGATTGCTATATCCCCTAGCCAGGAGGCGGTTTGCATCTGATATTGCGGAAGTCTTGAGTAGACAAGGAACCGTGCAGGATTTAAGGAAAGGTGTCATTAAGAACAAAGTTTATACTCGGATTAGAAATGGATTGGCTAAAAGATAGTTTCTTCGTGTTCAGGTTTAGCGCCAGAACGAATCACTGCAAGACTCTACTGATGCAATACAGTTTGCAGTTTATACTCGGATTAAAAATGGATTGGCTAAAAGATAGTTTCTTCGTGTTCAGGTTTAGCGCCAGAACGAATCACTGCAAGACTCTACTGATGCAATACAGTTTGCAATTTGTGCCTTAGAAATAGGTGTGAGTGAACAGGAGGCTACTAAGAACATATTGGGAGGCAAAAAACTAGACGAAAGGTCACGTCTAATGTTCTGTGACAACAGTAGAGTCCATGCCATGTCGTGTTGCGGCACTTCTGCTTCCTTTAGGGGGCCATTCACGATATTAGGAAGGTGTACCAGTTTCATGGCTCCATAGTGTATTAAATCGAAAAAGCTCAAGAGAGGGATTAAAATTCAGGGTGAAAGGATATCAGTGATGAGATTCCACAGAGAGGTTAAGAATCGTCACTTGAATGAACAGAATAACAACCCTGATCACAGAGAAACGTCTTCATGCACTGCTTGTGTCACAATCAACACTTATCAAAATCTAGAACAGAATAACAACTGTGATCTCAGAGAAACGACTTCAAGAGCTCCTTGTGTTGCAAGGAGCACTTCTTGAAATTAACTGCCGATATCTCTGTTGTGGCTCTTGCCAGTGATTTCTCTAGGTCGATCCCCAGAGGGAAATACCACGGACTGATTCCCAAAGGAAAAAGTCTTTCCTACCCTATCCAGCCTCCTACTGGAGACATGGCGTCTACGCTTGCGCTCAGGTTACGAATATCAGTGGCCGTTAGAGAAACATTGCTTCTCACTACATCGGTTATTAATCGGCGGTCACCTAAATTTCGTAGTCTTTGTGAAGTTTCTCTAGACGTTTCTATTGCTCTTTCTACATCCCCGGCACTCCGTCAATCAAACATGTATCTCTGCTTTTCGGCAGCATGCATACCCCACCACTTACCGCGGGAGGATACATCAGAGTCAGCTCGTGACCAGCGATTGTTACACTCAGCGTTCCTTCGCACGAAAACGATGTTCTTTTGCCTTGTACAATCCCATATGCTCTTCCTCTAGGTACACTATTCTGAAGATATTTCAGTTCAATGGTAGTGCAACGTCTCATCTGCACTGTCCTAACTACGAGGATGCCTCGTCGCGCTGCTCTCTCTCAGGACAGTAAATGTCCACCCCTGCAAAACAATACATTTCTCGTCAATACCCCTCTAATCAATAGCGGCCTCTGAGGAAATCGTGGCCCATGTGGCCCTTTCTGTCAGTCTCGCCTCTAATTAACTCCCAGAAGAGCATTACACCTATTACCAAGTACAAATATAAACAGAAAATGATCAAGTAACAGTTTAGGTGTTACTTGACCTAGCAGAAAATAGTCTCGATGGGCCATATTCTACGTGTTCTAGAGAGTAGGCCACCTTCGTGTTGCAAGACTGATTTCTTTAGCTATCAACCACTGGACATTACTTACACACTAGCCGGCAAACCTTGCAATAAAAACCGCAGTGCTATGTAGTATAAAGTTGAGGTCAGTAGAATGACGACCAGTGACAAAACAAGATTTACCAACAAATGGTTCAAATGGCTCTGAGCACTATGGGACTTAACGTCTATGGTCATCAGTCCCCTAGAACTTAGAACTACTTAAACGTAACTAACCTAAGGACATCACGCAACACCCAGTCATCACGAGGCAAAGAAAATCCCTGACCCCACGGGGAATCGAACCCAGGAACCCGGGCGCGGGAAGCGAGAACGCTACCGCACGACCACGAGCTGCGAACGTTTACCAACAGATCAGAATCATCATTAATACAGTCGCCATACTCCCTGTTCTTGCAATTGCAGCCTCCAACCTGTACCGCACCGATGCAGCTCAGCCTCAGGACCTAACCTACTCATTCGTCCCCAGACATTCATGTGACATCTCACTTACATAATAAACTACCCTAAATGTTCGATTGCGGCCGCCCTACCAGATATTAAACCTAGCACCACCAAGGTGGGAGGGTGGGGGGTGGGGGGGGGAGTGTGAAATGCCCTCGGTATTTGTTTTATTTGTGTAAAATATCTATTTGTAGGAGTGAAGAAGAAAGAATTTAGGTAGTTGTAGAAAAAAATCTAGAGTGTGTGCTCTCATGGTTTTATAATTTTTGTGAATATTTTGAATCTGCCTATTACATTTAATTTAAGTGGGGCAGTTTTCGCCCCCCCCCCCCCTTTAGACATCAGTGAAAAACCTTTACTCATTAAAATATTTCTCAATATGACAGAAAGAAATGCTGTTTCTGACTGTTGGTACCGCTGTATTATGTTGCCACTGTTGTCCTGAAATAAAGCTCCTTTGTTGTTCCAGCAGTTGTACACTACTCGCAGTTCTAATAAAATATCTCGTCATTATCAGAGGTTTCTCACATATGAAGAGGTATCAGTTATAATAAATGAAGCAGGCTAAGATGATAAAATTGATCCAGAAGAAGATGATACGTTTAGGACATAAGATAGTGACACAGCAACTGGAAATGAGTCAAGTTCATCGAGTTCATTCCCTGACGAACTGCTAGCAGCTGCTTCCATTATCATTGTCTCAGCAACAAGCGGTAGGGTATATATTACTGCTCCTCCAAGCCAAGTACGCAGGTCAGTACAAAATATAGTGAGTTTTCGTGGAGGTTTGACTTATGAAGGCTTGACCTCTAGTGAGTCAGAATCTTTCAAAAAGTATATAACTCCTGAAATAATGAAGAGTATCGTGGACTGTGCAAACAAAGAAGCTTGTAATAAGAACTTAAAATTTACAACCATAGAAGAAATGTACGCCTTCATCGGAATTTTGGTACACATAGGCACAAATAATGACACTAGACCGCCTCTTGAGAACTTATGGGGGAAAGTGTTGGGAAAGCATATCTACATAGCTACAATGATTCGAATTCGATTAGGAGAACTTTTGTCCCTATTTAGATTTGATGATAATGAAACAAGAACCGAAAGACGAAATCCGGATAAAATGTGCCCCCTTCGTGACGTTTTCGACAAAATTGACGAAATTTTTGTGAAATACTACATACCGAGTGCAGATCTAACGATCGACTAATGCTCTGCCTATTTCGAGAAAGGTGTCCCTTTAAGGTCTTTGTGAAAATCAAGCCTGGGAAGTACGGCCTACCCATTGGGATGTTATCACATGCACACACCCGGTATGTTCTAAAAATGGAGATCCATGCAGGGATGGATGAACGACCTGCCGAGGAACGGAGTCCAAAGGCAGTTCTTAGACGCCTAGAGAATCCAATGGCAGGAAGTGGAAGAAATATAACAACAGATCGTTATTATACATCCATAGACCTAGCCGAAGAGTTTTACAATGATAATTTAACTTTGGTGAGAACATTGAAGAGTAACAGAAAACAAATACCAGAATAGCTAAAGAAGACGCAGGGTCGAAACCTATATTCCTCTAAGTTCTTATTCACAGACCCGGAAATAGGCAACGCACCGGTTATCTCGGTTTCATACATCCCCAGACTGACGCCTACTGAGAATCTCCTACTTCTTTCCACGCAACACAATGACAACAAGGTGGATGAGCGGACAGAGACAAAAAAGAAATGACGTCACATCATTCAGTAAAACGAGGGACGAGAAGATGGTCATTATCTGTCTTTTTCACCTTGATGGAAATTGCCTGATTTCATGATAAACAACCCAACCTGGAATAAGAAGAAGCATAATACAAGAAAGCTGTATCCATTAGAATTAGGTCAACAGTTCGTTAGACCAGCTGTGGAAGAGAGCGCAAAGAATATCATGGGTTTACAAAAGCCTATCACCTCAGCAGTGGAAAGTGTTCCACGTAAAACGTGGCCCAGCATTACTGCCACTGTTCAATCTGCTGAATTTTATTCAAGAGGAAGATGTCACATCTGTTTGAAGAGTAAAAATCTCTAAAAAGGAAAAAGACAAGATGACAATCTATCGTTTGTTGCAGGTGTTCCACGTATGTGTGTTCCACTTATTCTGCCAAAACAATCATATTCAAACGTTGTGAAATTTAAAGTGAAAGTGAGTAGGAATGAAAACCCAACTGCAATTTCTGGGTATGATTAGCTATTTTCTTGTTTGTGGTTTGCTATTGTAGGTTCTTTTATGATTTTTTAATATAAGTCTCATCTATATGAAAGTAGTAGTTTCATGGTAAAAATACAGTAATATTTCTCATATTCATTACTTCATTTATTGTATTTTTAAACGTGATAATGTTCCTGATAGCTATGGAAATTGTGTTGCAAAGTAGTAATGAAATTCCTAGATCATTAAATAATCGAAACAAAACAAAGAAAAAAGTTTTGAAATGGGAAAAGTCGTGAAGACAATTTTTGCCCCCTCTTGGACACCCATGTGACAGATCCGAACTTAGTGCTGCTAGGGTTAACGAAAATCAGGCATGACTTCTGTGTAAGAATGTAAACTAAATAACACTATAACGGGTTTGTTTGCGTCGCCATATTCCGCAGCAACCACACAAATATTTGCCTTCTCTTGCTGCACTGTATTTCATTCGTTTCACCGGCGTTTCACCTTTTTTCATTTGAACAACATTAAGGGCAAACAAGATGATCAGCTGGAAGAAAAACCTGCGAAACATAAAAACGTGCTTCGGTTTCCTACATAGAGCTCTAGTGTGACCTCCAGCCAGGGACCAGATGAGAGGAAACGCAGATGACACATAAAAACACGAAAAACTGTAAGTAATACTTATTTATATAAGGAACTGGAAGTGAAATGTTTAATAATCTACATATAACATAACAAATTAAAGTTGTTTTCATTATAGATCTGCCCACATTTACTCTGGTAGAAGTTATTGGCCATCAAACTCCCGGATTTAAACCGAATTGAGGATCTGTGGGACGATTTTGACCGAATGTTTGCATCATGGATCCCCAACCAAGAAACTCAGCGCAGCTTGCCACGACAGTACAATCGACATGGTTTTACTTCCTTGTCGAAGTCTTACACAACCATAATATCCCTCTGCCTGTACGTTTCACAGTAGTCTGAGGTGCAGAGGGTTGTTGCTCATGCTTTTGACAGGTGGTCTCATTAATGCGAGTGAACAGTGTGCAGTAACACAATATCTGAAAGTGAAGAATGTGATTGGAAGACTAAGAGGCCAGCCGCTGCGGCCGAAACGTTCTAGGCACCTCAGCTCGGAACCGCGCTGCAGCTATTGTCGCAGGCTCGAATCCTGCCTCGGGCATGGATGTATGTGATGTCCTTAGGTTAGTTAGGTTTAAGTAGTTCTAAGTCTAGGGGACTGATGACCTCAGATGTTAAGTCCCATAGCGCTTAGAGGGTTTAAGACAGGGATGGCGTCTTTTAACCCTACTGTCCAATCTACACAACGAAGAAACAAAAACTAAAACAAAATTTCAAGAGCGGGATTAAAATTCAGTGTGAAAGGATAACAGTGGCAAGATTCGTTGATGATATGGCTGACCTCAGTGAAGGTAAGGAATTGCACGATCTCCAAAATGGAGAGTACAGGTTAATGAATACAGAGTATAGAATGAAGCAAATCGAAGAAAGATGCAAGCAATAAGCAGTGGAAGAAATTAAAATAGCGTGAAGCTTAATATCCAATCTATGATCACTATTCAGACAAAATTAAAGAAATCTGCTACCCAGACGCCGGCCGGTGTGGCCGAGCGGTTCTAGGCCCTTCACTCTTGAACCTCGTGACCGCTACGGTCGCAGGTTCGAATCCTGCCTCGGGCATGAATGTGTGTGATGTCCTTAGGTTAGTTAGGTTTAAGTAGTTCTAAGTTCTAGGGGACTGATGACCTCAGATGTTAAGTCCCTTAGTGCTGAGAGCCATTTGACCCATTTTTTGCTACCCAGACAGCAAAATAACTCACTGAAATGTAGCAAGGAGGACACAAAAGTGGACTAGCACTGGCAAAAGTGCTTTCCTGGCCAAGAAAAATCTACAAGTACCAAATGTAGGTCTTAATTTGAGGAATTAAATTCTGAATGTCTGCGTTCGGGAGCAGAGAACAGTATGTTAGTCAGCAGTGAACAGTGAAACACCGGAGTAGACGAGGAAAGAATCGTTTAAAAAGTGGTTTTGTAGTAGGATGTAGAATATTAGGTGGACTAATAAGGAATGAGGTTCGCCGCAGAATTGTCAAATAAAGAATAATTTCACTATACAAGACAATCATGTATATGGTAAAAGCTTTAGAGGGAGACACAATTTCGAATACATCCAAGCACGGGGGAGGATTTCATTCAGAAGACTAAAGAGAAAAAAAAGTATGGATAAACAATTGGTCGCTTGGATGTATATGTTGATCTGATAGCGGCTCGGAAATAAGTGTTCTCGATTTCTTAGCAGCCACAAGGGCGGCCTGTGTGTCCTTTCTTCATTCCTTTTGCATTACGTTTTTAGTTTCCGGATGTGTCGGTTTCGAAACGAACTGAACAGTGAGTGGCCGCTAGCGTCTTGTACCGCCGGAGTTGGGTTGGGGTTCCCGCGACGGTGTGTAGCGCTTGCTACTAGAATAAGTTCTATCCCTTACAGGAAATCGCTTTTGCGTGCTCAAACCGTTTTTAACGCCAGGAAGACAACTCACTGAAGAAATGGCGCTTAAGAAGGAATTAATAGAAATCTACGTAAATCGCGGGAATACATAAACTCTGGGAATGTAAAAAATGATTTTAGGTTTTACTACATACAGTGTGTAATCGATGATAATTCACAAGTTACCACTGTGGTGTAGAGGTAGTCGAGACGAAGAGATTCATATTGGACCCTTGTGCGCGAAGTTCGGAAACTGCTATGCTGCTGGAAAGATCCTGGATCAGTAAACACTGTGAAAGGATTTGGACTATTTAGTATAGTACCACAAAGTGTGACTACATATTAAACGTGACCAAACGTCCCTCCGTTCTTTGTGGCCGAAACTTCGTGAAGTAGATTTCGTCTCCCAGCCAAGGCGAGTTCAGACATCCTATTCTTCTTAATTACCTTAGGTTGTTATCTTCAGAAATGAGGTCATTACTCGACAAGCGACTGGAAAGTGGGAAGTTAACAGGCATAAGAATATATGTTTGGAGGGAGATGTTCTTCGAGTCTCATCCACGAAAGCAAAATTAAGCTAGCCAATGGATTCTTCCCATTTCGCCTGCAGCTTCCCCTGGTAAATGATTCAGGTCGACATTAATATTGCGGTTCACACGATTTGTGAAGGAGGGTTGTGAGAAATGTCTGGATAGTGGTTACATGATAAACTGCGCAGGTAAAGCAAAACCTTTTAAATACATGCTGCACAAAAGCGGATGCATTGTCAGTTACCAGAATTTTCAGGGTCCCAGTGACAGAGAAAATATGACTAAAATGGTTAATGATTATTTTCTTAGTATCTGCCTTTTTAGAGAACAACGAAACAAAGTGGAAGAGAGAGTCCACCGCCACCAACACTTACCGATTATCTTTTGTAGAATCGATGAACACTTTGTCCATAGGTGGATACCTTGCGCATAGGATGCAAGGTCCTATCAGCTAAGCATTCCCATCGTGTTGCTGAGACTGTATTTCGCTCTTAAGCGTTCTACGCCCTGGCCCACTAATTTATGGACGGCGTCATTTAACATAGGCCAAATGAGGTGCTCTTGAATCCATACAATTCTCTTATATAACCTCAGGTGTCTTCCTTATAAGGAATAATGAAAGTACTTAAACACCTGAAAGATCAGCTCCATGGCACACTGATCTTATCCTACCTGTCATAATGCATGTGGAAAGAAAAGCAATCTATTGTTAAGCAAATGCAGTGGCAACTCTTCCCCTCTTTGAAGCTCTTGGTTTATTTTCCATAATCGAGTACCAGCATCCTGTTTTTCGGCTAACCTTCTGAAGAACTCTGTATTCCCACAAGAACTGTCCACACACAAACAGCTTCTTCCTCACCACTGTGATAGACCAACTGCCTCAAAGAGGAGTTGAAATATTCAGTTAAGCGCCTGAGCCCCAAGGTTATCCATACCACTTATATGATGAACGTTAGAAGGGCAGACAGATATCTGTACAGCCGTTTTTGCTACTCACTCCTTCTTACATCATTACGCTCAAGATAAAAACTTCATATACTCCAGTTGACTTATTACATAATGCGATCCTAGTACTTGCTCTACGTCACTGATAATGACCCAGAGGCGTAACTGATAGGCTTACTGCCCCCCTTTTCTCTTTTCTTGTACAGAACAGTTTTGATAACTGAACTGGAGGCTTCTATCTGTAAGATTATCCGGTATAGCTTGGATGGACGAACTAATCAATGTCGTCTTCAACGCACTGAAGGATGCATGTTGAATATCATCCCCCTCTCCAATTAGTTAATTGTGTGAATGTGTGTGTGTGGGGGGGGGGGGGGGGCGATGGCAGCCAGCTGAACTAAGCTGGGACTAAACTTACGGAAAGTCTTTACCATCCCTATGGGTCTTACTACGTAATTTTTGTCCTTAAGGCTTGGAGACATTTGAATAGTCTTAGTATAATCATGGACCACACTCATATCCCCAATGGACACCAGCTGACCAATCTCTTTTCTGGCCAGGTTGACTTTGAGACATTTTATGGTCACTCCAGCTTCCCAGAGGTGCTAGAAGCACTTTGTGTATATGATACTGGCGCTCACTGAAGGTAGTACAGTAAATAGCCACACCAACCAGATAGTTGTAGACACACACAAATTGTCACCCTGTACCAAATCAAGAAGGCCTGATTATATGGCTATGCTGGTAACCAATCTGACTGGAACACAGTTGTATTCAAAGAGCTTTAACCATTGCAAAAAAGCTGTGAGAGGCTTAGACTTCTCCACGAGGTCATCCAGTGAAAGCCCTAACTGAGATCAAGAATGGTAAAATATTGTTGTTCTTGTGGTCTTCAGTCCAGAGCCTGGTTGGATGCAGCTCTAAATGCTACTCAATCATGTGCAAGCTTTTTCATCTCCCAGTACCTACTGCAACCTACATCCATCTGAATCTGCTTAGTGTATACGTCCCTTGGTCTCCCTCTATGACTTTTACCCTCCGCACTGCCCTCCAATACTAAATTCGTGATCCGTTGATGCCTCAGAAAATGTCCTATCAACCGATCCCTTCTTCTACTCAAGTTGTGCCACAAATTTCTCTTCTCCACAATTGTATTCAGTACCTCCTCATTAGTTATGTGGTCTACCCGTGTAATCTTCAGCATTTTTCTGTGGCACCACATTTTGAAAGCTTTTATTCTCTTCTTGTCTAAACCATTTATCGCCCATGTTTCACTTCCATATATGGCTACACTCCACACAAATACTTCCTGACATTTAAATCTATACTCGATGTAAGAAAATTTCGCTTCTTCAGAAGTGCTTTCCTTCCCATTGCCAGTCTACATTTTATATCCTCTCCACTTCGACCATCATTAGTTATTTTGCTCCACAAATAGCAAAATTCATTTACAACGAGTCTCATTTCCTAATCTAATTCTCTCAGTATCACCTGATTTAACTCGACTACATTCCATTATTCTCGTTTTGATTTTGTTGATGTTCATCTTATATCCCCCTTTCAAGACACTGTCCATTCCGTTGAACTGCTCTTAGAGGTCCTTTGGTGCCTCTGCCAGAATAACATTGTCATTGACGAATCTCAAAGTTTTATTTCTTCTACATGGATTTTATTTCCTACTCAGAATTTTTCTTTTGTTTCTTTTATTGCTTGCGCAATATGCAGATTGAATAACCCCGTGTATAGGCTACAAACCTGTCTCATTCCCTTCCCATCCACTGCTTCCCTTTCATGCCTCTCGACTCTTATAACTGCCATTTGGTTTCTGTACAAATTGTAAAGCCTTTCGCTCCCTATATTTTACCCCTCCCACCTTCATAATTTGAAAAAATCTTCTCTAAGTCTACAAATGCTAGAAACTTAGGTTTGCCTTTCCTTAATCAATCTTCTAAATTAAGTCGTACGGTAAGTATTTCCTCACGTGTTCCAACAGTTCTACGGAATCCAAACTGATCTTCCCCCATTCGCCTCTAAAGAATTCTACTTAGAATTTTGCAGCCGTGACTTAATAAACTGATATTTCGGTAATTTTCACATATGTCAACACCTGCTTTCTTTGGGAATGGAATTATTATATTCTTCTTGAAGTCTGAGGGTATTTTGCCTTTCTTATTCATCTTGCTCTCAAGACGTAGAGTATTGCGTCTTGTTTAGACTCAGATGTGTTAGTGATCTTTCAAAATCTTCACCCAGTATCATATCTCCCATTTCATGTTCATCTACATGGTTTTACATTTCCATAATATTGTCCTCAAGTACAAAGCCCTTGTATACCCCCTCCATATACTCCTTCCACGTCTCTGCTGTCCCTTATTTCCTTAGAACTGGGTATCCATCTGAGCTCTTGATATTCATACAAATGGTTCTTTTTTCTCCAAAGGCCTCTTTAATGTTCCTGTAGACAGTATCTATCTTACCCCTAGTGATATATTCCTCCAAATCCTTACATTAACCATCCTTGATAACCCAATTTGCACTTCCTGTCGATCTCATTTTTGAGATGTTTGTATTCATTTTTGCCTACTTCGTTTACTGCATTTATATATTTTTTCCTTTCATGATTTAGATTCAAAATTTCTTCAGTTACCCAATGATTTCAACTAGCCCTCGTCTTTTTACCTACTGGTTCCTCTGCTGCCTTCACTATTTCATCTCTCAAACCTACCCATACTTCATCTATGGTATTTCTTTTTCCATTTTTGTTGGTCGTTCCCTAATGCTATCCCTGAAACTCTCCACAAGCTCTGGTTCCGTCAGTTTATCCACGTCTCATCTTCTAAAATACCCACCTTTTTGCAGTTTCTTCAGTTTTAATCTACTGTTCATAACCCTTAGATTGTGGTCAGAGTCCACATCTGCCACTGGAAATGTCTTACAACTTCAAACCTGTTTCCTAAATCTCTGTCATACCATTATATAATCTATCTGAAATCTTCCAGTATCCTCAGACCACTGCCATGTATACAACCATCTTTCATGATTCTTGAACCAAGTGTCAGTTGTGTGCAAATTTCTACCTGGCAGCTTCCTCTTCGATTCCTTACCCCCACTCTATATTCACCCACTACTTTTCCTTCTATTCCTTTTCCTACTGTCGAATTCCTGTCACCAATGACTATTAAATTTTTGTTTCCCTTTACTATCTGAATAATTCCTTTATTTCATCATACATTTCATCAATCTCTTCGTCATCTGCGGAGCTAGTTGGCGTGTACTTGCATTAATGTGGTAGGCGTGGGCTTCGTGTCTGGCTTGGCCACAATAATGCGTTCACTATGCTGTTTTTAGTATCTTATCCAGACTCAAATTTTTTTTATTCGTTATTAAATCTACTCATGCATTATCCCTATTTGATTTTGTATTTATAGACCTGTGTTCACCTGTCCACAAGTCTTGTTCCTCCTGCCACCGAACTTCACTAATTCCCACTGCATCTGACTTTAACCTATCTATTTCCCTTTTTAAATTTTCTAACCTACCTGCCCGATTAAGGGATGTGACATTCCACACTCCTATCCGTAGGACGCCAGTTTTCTTTCTCCTGATAACAATGTCCTTCTGAGTAGTCCCCACCTGGGGATCCGAATAGGGGACTATTTTACCTCCGGAATATTTTACCCAAGAGGACGCCATCATCATGGAACCATACAGTAAAGCTACAAGCCTTCGGAAAAAATTATGGCTATAGTTTCCCCTTGCTTTCAGCCGTTCTCAGCAGCTGCACAGCAAGGTCGTTTTGGTTAGTGTTACAAGACCAGATCAGTCAATCATCCAGACCGTTTGCCCCTGCAATACAGAAAAGGCTGCTGCCCCTCTTCAGGAACCACACGTTTGTCTCGCTTCTCAACACATACCCCTCCGTTGAGGTTGCACCTACGGCACGGGTATCTGTATTGCCCAAGGCACCGTAGACTCCCTACCAACAGCAAGGTCCATGGTTCATTGGGGGGGGGGGGGGGGCTAAATTAGTATGCATAGGAAAAATAAGTAAAGCAAATCTGAAGGCCGACAATGGCATGAATTCCTGAATCACCATTGGGGACTCAGAATCCTATTGTCCCTACTAGCTAGTGTCCCACCCCACTCTGTTTAGTCACCAAAAAGATGTGTGATGCACACGGCGAGACACACGGTCTGATTGCACCTACATTCTAACCTTAAACGGTGCAGATCGCTGCTAAATCCGCCGGTTACGCATCGCCGTTTTTATTAGAAGGTTCTCGAGGAGTTGGCTAACGCAACCGCGTCACACGGGGCCAGCTCCTGCGTAATTCTGCAAACGCTGCGTTATGGCTGTTGATGGATGCCGCGCATTTACACACATACCGACGCTCGTTGCAAAACTGTGTCACCTGCATAACGCGCCGGCCAGCCTTCGTTCGCCGTCTGAAGTGAGGCTGGGGCATCGCGCACTGAAACACACTAAATCACAATTTCGCACTATATTTCCTAAAAATAACTCCTTGTTCTATACAATACACATGAAACGGCAACGGCTTTGTCTCTTAGGATTGTGCGTTTGTGGTAGTACTGAACAACGAATACTTTTCAACGGCCTACTTTTAACATAACGATCTCTGTGACTTAACTTAATACACATTGGCCGGCCGAAGTGGCCGTGCGGTTAAAGGCGCTGCAGTCTGGAACCGCAAGACCGCTACGGTCGGTCGCAGGTTCGAATCCTGCCTCGGGCATTGATGTTTGTGATGTCCTTAGGTTAGTTAGGTTTAACTAGTTCTAAGTTCTAGGGGACTAATGACCTCAGCAGTTGAGTCGCATAGTGCTCAGAGCCATTTGCACCATTTTAATACACATTGAACGTGATGAAGAAAATCACACCCTAGGACCGTTTCAGTGCGCAATCCATAATGGTAAATTCAGTAGGCCGGGAGAGCCCTTGATTGCCAAAATGCTGTCGCATCTTGCACACCACTGATAATGACCTACCACTCACAGTGTGAATGCTAACTTCTGTACACCATGTAGCGTACAATTACGAAAAACTACTGTCCCATTGTCAGTTCGCCAGTGATTCATTACTACCAGAATCTAACATTGCACAGACGTGTTCATGATTCACGGTAGCGCACATGAATGGTACATCAGCTCATGTGAGCCCTCTCACCTTTTCACAACGTTTAACCAACCGGTGGAGTCCCACACAACGGCCTGCGCTCACGCACCAGTAGCTCTGCCCACCTTTCTGTGCTACGCAGTCCTCCATCAAGTGCCCTATTTGGTAGCACTGGAAACAAGCCATCGCATTTTTAGACTTGACATTAGGTTGATCATGTTGGGTAGTTGTGGTTATACGCTGCCGGAAAGAAAAATAGTACGTGCCTTTAGAGGTTTCCAATTCACTGAAGATTTAATGTTGCAACAGTGTATATGGAATACATTAAATGATTACATTTGCAGATCAATAGCACAGACAGTTCTGAGGCAACATTTGTCGATCCATGCTGAAACATCCGAATACACAACACAGATGGTGACTCCGGCATCCAGTTGATGGTACAGATGGCGAATACTGTCCTGAGAAACTTTATACCACGCCTGCTCCACCCTTTCAGGTAGTCCTGTAGGAGTTGTTGGCTGACAAGTGGCAAGAGCCATTTTTCATTCTATCAAATGTCACACTTGTTCGACTGGACACAAGTCCGGAGATCGTACTGGCCAGGAGTGTTGCTGCAGGACTTGCAGAGCACGTTCAGTCCCTCGCGCAGTGTGTTGGCGACCATCATCCTGTTGGAACACATCACCTTCCTGATGCAACAACGCCAAAAGAGCGGGTCTAGAAACATTTTACATGCAATGAGTGCTGGTTACCATCCCCTACAGAAACACCAAGGGTGAACGAGAGTTGTACCTTATTGCACCCTACATCATAAAACCTGGGTTGGGTCCGGTGTGTGTTAGATGAGTGCGCTCTACGAGATAGCGCTTACGATGTCTAAGTCATACGTCCTACCAACCATCAGTTGACTACAACCTGCATCTGCTTTCACAGCTGAAGGACACGGCGCGCCATTCCATCTTCCAAGCGACCCTCTAACCGCACCAGTCGAGCCGCCCACGTCGATGCTGTGGCGTTATTGGAAGGCGGGCTAAAGTTATGCTGGCCCACAGTCCCACGGCTGATAACCTGTTCGCGTCGAAAGGTGTGCTCCCACAAGCCCTCTTATCTGTGCTATCACTGTTGCCTTTGCAGTACGACGAATCTAGCGAGCCTCTTTACTGCATGGACGTCCAGGTTCTCGTCTACATGTGTGAAAATGTTCATGTGACCACTGATACCAGCACCATTGTACAACTGTTGCAGCACGTCCAGCTCGTCTGGAAATACTCCAAAAGGACCTTCTCGCCACTCGGAAGGCCACAATTGGACACTTTTCAAACAGTCTCATGTGGCTGTATGAAGCAAGAATGCGTTTCCGTGGTATGGTTGAATGTTTGCATCACACGTTGGCTCCACTCTGAGCCTTCTGGCTGTGAGCACTACAGTACATCTGCTATGCCCCGGATGTTTACGACGTAATCGGATCAAAATCGCCTTCTTCTTTCCAGATGAACTTACCTACATCTATCAGTGTAGACGGTGCCGGAACCGGCCACTCATCACCGAAGCGCACATGTTCGATGCCAAACACCACAATGAAACCCGTGAACGGTTCTCCGAACTCGTCCCTTTCAATACGTTGTTAACAGTTTCTAAATCAGGAACACCCTGGCACAAATCTGTCATCGCAATACAGACATCTTGGTATACCGCACTATTATTTCATCGTGCCATTCGACCCGATAAAGAAAAGCTGCCCACTAGGTCATTGCAGCACCGACTAGATAAATGTTTCCACTGACAACCCCCGTTATGGCCCATTCATTGTTTCGCCCAGGCCAAGACCTACCGAAATAATTCTTCTCAGCTTCCCATGTGTCAGAGTTAGATTACCGGAAAAAATACCGAATCAGTAAAGTTGAATAGGGTCCCATATTCTTGCGAGGGTACAGTTAACCGTAACATGCCTACAACATGTCCGTTAGAGTTAGTAGGTAAGTCCGCAATCCACTGAGCCGTAGACCATAGATGGTAAGATAATAAGTTCAATAACCTGCACCCTTTCACCTGGGCTCGCCCAGCGGACTCGGTCATTTATTGTTGATCGGCCTGAGAAGGAACAGATCCCTCATCCCGAACCATGATCTCCTCACCATTGGGAAAGCTACTCTCGCTATTCCAATCTCAGTCTCCCTCTACCCTCTGCAGCTGCCTTTTGTACCATTCAAGTTATACCCTGATGTCTTAAAACATATCCTGTCGCCCTGTAAGTTCATCTTGTCAGTGTTTTCCGTATATTTCTTTCCTCGCTAATTATGCAGAGAACCCTCATTTCGTATCTATCAGTCCACACTCTTCCTCACACCACATATGAAATGTTTCGATTCTCTTCATTTTCTGTTTTCTCACAGTCCACATTTCACTACCATGCAATGCTGTACTCCAAACGCATAGGCAGCAGAATTTCTTAACTTCGTCTACTCTGTGACGCCCAGTTCAGATGCTAAGTTTTTAGCTGCTCTCATTTTTGCTACTTCTCATTACTTTCGACATTCTTCAGTTTACTCTCAAACCATATTCATTACTTCTTAGATTCATCATTCAAATCAACAGATTGTAAATCTTTTTTACTTTCAGTCAGTACAGCAGTGTCATGAATGAACCTTAACATTGATATTCTCCCACTTGTAACTTTAAGCCAGCTTCCTTTCTTTTACTTCCACGGTTGCTTCTTTGGGGAATCTTTCGAACAGCGGAGGTGACAGACTACACCCCTGCCTTACAGCCTTCTTACTCTGACAACCTTGTTCTTATACTTTGCGGCATAGTTTTCCCTCTTGGTACTGTATATCCCCCGTCTATCCCTAGCTTACCTCCATTTATCTCAGAATTTCGAGCATCATGCACAATTTTGCGTTAACGAACACACTTTCCAGGTCGACAAACCATTTTCTGACGCCAAACTGATCGTCATATAACATTCTTGTTTATGTTATTCATTCTACAAACTTGGAGGCTTGAGCTGATAAGGTGATAATGCAATAATTCTCGAACAAACAGACATAGAATGGAAACAGCGTTCAGCCATATAAATTTCCAATTGTAGTTTTATTTGAGCAACCTGTTTCGGCGCTACATTGCGCCACATTCAGGCCTCCTGACCGACGTGTGGGAGGAATTCCATCTCTGGTCCAGTCAAAGTAGAGGTGTGGTGTAACTAGCTAGTGTCCGAAGGTTTTTGACACAGTGATCCCTTCGATCATCCCCTTGCCGTGATGAAAGCGTAATGTAGCGCCGTCATTCGTTGCTCATATAAAATAACAGCTCGAAATTTAGACGGCTGAGGATGTTTTCATTCGACACTTTATACTGACAGCTGAGGTCCCACAACCAGCTGTATAAACATGGACTTACAGAGACAATTCCCGAACATGTCAGCTATTGCTATCTTCGTAATTTTGTGGTTTGTGTTTGACCGCAAGTTTGATGGTATCTCGCAAGACTCATACATTCTACACACCAATTTGAGTAGTTGTTTTGTTGCCAGTTCCACCAATGATAATATAAATTCGGAAGAAATATTATCTATCCCTTCTGCCTTCATTTATCTTAGATCATCAAAAGCTCTAGTAAACTTTGATTCTAATTCTGGATCCCCTATCTCTTTTCTGTAATCTCTTGTTTCTTCTTCCATTAAGTCACTGGATAAGTCCTATCATAATATAGGGCTTCAATGTACTCTTGTCACCTACCCGCTCTCTTCTCAACATTTAACGGTGTAAATACCTTTGCACTCTTAATGTTACCAGCCTTGCTTTTTAATTTCACTTGTTTTTTTACATTTCTCCATGATGAATCAATCTTACCCACAATCACGTGTTTTTCAGTTTCATCACATACTTCATGTAGCCATTTCGCCTTAATTTCCCTTCCATTCTTATTTATTTCATTTCCAAGGGATTTGTATTTCTCTATTCTGGAGTTTCCTTCAACATTTTTTAAATTTCCTTCTTTCGTCGATCAGCTGATCTTTTTTTACCCATGGTTTCCTGACAGTTACCTTCCGTGTACCTGCGTTTTCTGTTCCAACTTCCGTGATTTCCCTTTTGAGACATGTCTATTCATCTTAAACTGACCTGCCCATTCAGCTATTCGTTATTGCAGTATTTACAGCCTCCGGTTACTTCAAGCATATATCATCAATCCTTAGTGCTTCTGTATCCCACACTCCTCACTAGTCTTTTAACCTTTGGCCTGCGAGTTGTTATTACTAAATAGTGATCTGAGTGTGTACATCTATTCCTAGCTGTTCCTTACAGTCCAGTATCTGATTGTGGGTCTCTGTCTGATCAGCATGTGATCTAATAGGAGTCTTCCCACATATCCTGGCCTTATTCAAGTATACCTTCTCCTCTGGTGATTCTTGAACAGAGTATTCGCTATTACTAACTAATATTTATTGCAGAACTCCATTAGCCTTCACCTCTTTCCTTCATGGTACCAAGCCCATATTGTCCAGTAACGCTTTCTTCTACACATTCCTCAACAACGGCATTCCAGTCCCGCATGAGTATCAGATTTTCTTCTCCCTTTACGTACGGAACTATCCGTTCGGTGTCCTGATATACTTCCTCCGTTTCTTCTTCCTCTGCCTGTGACGTTGGAAAGTATACGTGAACGATCGTTGTCTTATGATAATTTATCTGTTTACTGTAACTCAATCTCTGTTCTACCTTCTCATTCTTAATGAATCCTATTCCCTTTATACTGTTTTATGCTGCTGCTGATATCCTATACACGTCTGACAAAATTCCTTTTTTCCCTTCATTTCACTTTACTGATCCAAATTATACGTAGAGTGAGCCTTGGCATTTCCCTTGTAAGATTTTTTATCTTCCCTACATCGTTCAAACATCTGACATTCTATGTGCTGACACACATATCACTACCCTGTCATTGGTTATTCAATCTCTTTCTCACTGTCACTTTCCGTCGTCAGTCGCCTCCTGAGGATCCGAATAGGGGACTAGTTCGGATTCTTTTGTCAATGGAGAAATCATCAGGACACACTTTCAATTACAGGCCCAATGCCCTGTGGATATATATTATTTGTCTTCAATGCAGCCTTTTCAGTTGCCTTGTGCACCCTCATGTCGTTAGTCACTACTGATTATTCTGCCCTTTAGGGAAAGCTTCTCATCCTAAGGGCAAGAGAGTGCCCTGATCCTCTGCTTGCTCCTCCAGCCTCCTTGAGAAGGCTGTTAGCTGATAGAGGTTGAGCTATTGGGCCAGATGTCTTCGATCGCCATTACTGATGAAATTTTTTTTTTTTTTCAAAATTGAAACAGAGACAAGATGTGAACCCGGGATGTCCTGATTAGTGGTCAAAGGTTCTACTCATGAGAATTAAAAATTTCAGAACAGTGCCACTCAGTTGTAACCATGCCATACCGCCATTGAAGTGGCAGGGAGTTGATTTTGGAATGATAATGTGCTAAGTGAGCTTAATTGTATATATTTGACAGTTGTTCAGTATAAGAAACAAACCCTTACAGTTCGTAAAATAAACAATTTGACAGTGGGAACACCTATGACTGCTATATATTTTAAATACAAGGCTCACCACATCAATAAGTACAACTATATAAATGTATCCTTGGAAGCTGTTAATTAAAAAAAAACGAACATTACACGTTGATGGATCAAGAAAATTTAGCAACTTAATATTCTTACGAAAATAATTTAAAATACTAAGCAGTTACAACAAGAATTTGTAACTGTCACCTGGCGTGCCTCATCAACAGGCAACTGCTCGTCAAGAACTTCAGTTGATCAAACAAATAACTACTACACTCAGAAGAAGCACAAACAACTTGCAACTAAATGAGAAATGGCTACCACGGCGAGTCCCTTTCCAGTAATTAAATTTTATACACACAAATTTCGTTAAGTAACAAGATGCCTCGCTCAGAAAGTCCAGCTTACGACAAAACTGACGAATCTTAATTGAACAAAATATAAAAACTTGAACAATATTTGAGACAGGTACAGGATAATCGAATCAATGGCTGGTGGATAAGGAAGCAAGCTTTTAAGTTTATTTTTTATCTCTTTTACCGTTTTTTTGTAGGTCATAAGTCTACCGACTGGTTTGATGCGGCCCGCCACGAATTCCTCTCCTGTGTCAACCTCGTCATCTCAGAGTATCACATGGAACTTACGAGCTCAATTATTTGCAGGGTGTACTTCAATCTTTGCTTTCACCTACTGTTTTTACCCTCTACAGCTCCCTCTGTTGCCATGGGTGGTATTTCGTGATGTTTTCAGAGATGCCATACCATTCTGCGTCTTCTTTTTCTCAGAGTTTCCCACGTTTTCAAAAAATGGTTCAAATGGCTTTGAGCACTATGGGACTTAACATCTGAGGTCATCAGTCCCCTAGAACTTTGAACTACTTAAACGTAACTAACCTAAGGACAACACACACATCCATGCCCGAGGCAGGATTCAAACCTGCGACCGTAGCGGTCGCGCGGTTCCAGACTGATGCGCCTAGAACCACTCGACCACATGGGCCAGCTTTCTACGTTTTCCATATAATTTTCAACATTCTTCTGTTGTATCACATTTCAAATGCTTCGCTTCCCTTCCGTTATAATTTTCCTACAGTCCATGTTTCACTGTCATACAGTTCTACCTCAAATTAAGGCTCATGTTTGATACTAGTAGATTGCTCTTGGCCAGGAATGCCTTTTTTGCCTGTAGTAGTCTGCTTTAGATGTCCTTCTTGCTCTGTCCGTCACGGCCTACTTTGCTACCTAGAAAGTAGAATTCCTTAACTTCATTTATTTCATTGGTACCAATCATAGTGTTAAGCCTCTCGCTGTTCTCATTTCTGGTGCTTCTCATTACTATAGTCTTTTTACGATTTTCTCTCATTCTATATTCTGTATTCCTTAGACCGCTCATTTAGTTCAGCATGTACCGTAATTCTGCTTCACTGTCGCTGATGAGAACAATGTCGTCAGTGAATCCTATCTTTCACACCCTTTCACTTTGAATTTTAATTCCACTCTTCAGTCTTTCTTTTATTTTCGTCGTTGCTTCTTATATGTGCAGATTGAACAATAGGGGTGAAGGACTACATTCCTGTCTTACAGCCTTCCTAATCCGAACACTTCGTTCTTGGTCTTCCACTCGTATTGTTCCCTCTTGGTTCATTATATACTGAATATTACATGTCATTCCCTATAGCTTACGCCTATTTTTCTAATTTAGAACATCATACACCATTTGACACTGTCGAAGGCTTTTTCCAGTTCGACAAATCCTACGAGTGTCCTTTGATTTTTCTTTAGTCTTGCTTCCACTACCAGCCGCTACGTTAGAATGGCCTCTCTGCTTCCTTTGCATTCCTTGAAGGTAAACTGATCGTCATCTAACACATTCTTAATTTTATATTCCTTTTCTCTGTACATTATTCTTGTCAGCAACTTCTATGCATTTGCTGTCAAGCTAACTCTCTGATAATTCTCACACTTGTCAACTGTTACAATATTCGGAATTGTGTGAATTACATTTCTGCAAACGCAGATGATATATCACCAAACTCTTGCACTCTACACACCAAGGTGAATAGTTCTTTTCCTGCTACTTCTCCGAGTCGCTTTAGAAACCCTGATGGAATGTTATCTATCTCTACTGCCTTCGTAATCGATCATAAGCCTTCCAGGCTCTTTTCAATTCTGATTCTCATACTGAATTCCCTACCTCTTTCATATCGACTCCTGTTTCCTGTTGTATCCCGTCATCAGACAAGTCTTCTCCTCATAGAGGCCTTCATTGTACTCTTACCACCTATCCTCACTCTCCTTAACATTTCACAGTGGAATTCCCATTGCATTTGTAATATTACCAGGCTTGCTTGTAATCTCACCTCCTTTTTTATATATTGGGGGTTCTCCTGTCATTCATCCTTTTTGGTTATTAGTTGTTTTCCATCCTGAGCACACTGCAGTTTAATTAAAAATAATTGCACCAGACGTGTTTCGTTATCATTAATAGAGCATCTTCCGTGGCTGTTCTGCAGACTGGATGTATGTATCCGTACATTATTGGTTGTTTAACGTTAAAAACAGTGTTTCCTTTGTAAAGTTGGTGCACAGGATACTTATGGTGCTTCTGTACATATTTTCCAAACCACTGCTTCTTCACTCGTTTCATCTACATCTACATGACTACTTCGCAATTCACATTTAAGTGCTTGGCAGAGGGTTCATCGAACCACAATCATACTATCTCTCTACCATTCCACTCCCGAACAGCGCGCGGGAAAAACGAACACCTAAACCTTTCTGTTCGAGCTCTGATTTCTATAATTTTATTTTTATGATCATTCCTACCTATGTAGGTTGGGCTCAACAAACTGTCTTTTGGCTGCACTGATGTCTAAAGACATCGTTTCACATATGCACTTGGCAGTTTTTGCCGTTCTGCGGTATTTCTTATTCTGCGTTTGGGTTAGTTACATTTCACTGTTGCAAACTCGACTTCAGTTATGTGTGTTTCTATGCAATATTACTCTATTTACGCCGGTTCGTCTGTTATCGATAACGTTGTGAGTGTTGCCAAGCTGTGAAACTACATTTCTTTATTTAGCGCGAACTTGTGAGTGCGTGCGAGCATGTGTGTGTGTGTGTGTGTGTGTGTGTGTGTGTGAGAGAGAGAGAGAGAGAGAGAGAGAGAGAGAGAGAGAGAGAGCGATAGAACGAGAGAGAGAGAGAGAAAGAGAGAGAGAGAGAGAGTTAGTGTAAATTTCTGAAAATGTCTTGGATTCTAGGCTGCGATGTGAGAAGATATTTGGGGCGGGATGGGTGATAGTAGATATTTTTTAATTCTTTTTCCAGGGCGAGGGGTGCGGAAGATGGTAGTGGGAAATGGAGCCTGTGGTTACATGTGTGTGTTAAATTTTATATTAAGTGGTCAGTCACTTTAAAGAGAGTGTTGTTTGCCAGGTGGTGTGATCATTTATGAGTTTTTCTTTCCTGTTATGGTTTTTGAGTGTGGTACTTTTCTTTCAAGGTCAGGATGTCCTTTTTGTTGTTGTTTATCCTTATGACTTGTATGATTTGTATGATTTGTATGTGTCTCTGGTGGTAATTTTATGTCGGTGATGGTGTGAGTGTTCTGCAAAACTTATATGATTTGTCCTATACTTTCATGCTATTACCTGTTCTTTGTATCAAGTGTCAGATATCCTCCTGGTTTGACCTATGTATCCTCCATCATATGAAAAGCATATCAGTTGGCACACTCTTGATTCCAGTAATAATTCAATTTTTCCTATTGTTTTTGGGAAGTATATTTGGATTAACTGTTAGTTTGGCGGGCTATTTTGATGTAATAATTTTTTTTTGTTTAACACTGGATAATTTATGTGTGTGTTTGTGGTAGTATGTCATTGTGTGCTATCTTTCACTTTCTGTTTCTTCCACACTGTGTGTTCTTCCTGTTCTTATATTTTGTGTGTTTCTTGGGTGGCATTCTGTCCGTGGGTTGGTGACACATCGCTGTTTGTTCTTTTCTATTTCTTGATTATATTGTTCAGCTTTGTTACTTTTTTCTATCCATTGCTTGTAGGTGTTTCTGTTATTGTATATGTTTCTTTCTAAAACTGTGTTTAGTCTGTGGAGCATGTGTATAAGTGTGGATTGCTTTTGAGAACCAAGGTATTGATTTGTTCCATGTACAATTGTGTCTGTTGCTGTTGGTTTTCGGTATATGTTGAGAGTGTGTGTTGGTTCGTTTAAATCTTTATTGTGACGTTAAAAAATTTAAACGCCTCTTCACCTTACAAGAAACAACCATATTCAGAAAACCATAACAGAGAAGAAAAAGAAATCATAAATGATCAGAATAACATGGCAAACCATAGACTCTTCAAACCGAGTAACTACTTAACATAACATTAAATATACACGTATAACCACAGGCTCCATTTTCAATTCCCATCTCCTCCCAGGTTCTGTCTTAAAATCACCAACCTATATCATATATGCACCCGCCTCCCCCTCCGCCATAGAAGAGGAAAACCTTGCAATACTCCCACTATATATATATATATATATATATATATATATATATATATATATATATATATACTCCTGGAAATTGAAATAAGAACACCGTGAATTCATTGTCCCAGGAAGGGGAAACTTTATTGACACATTCCTGGGGTCAGATACATCACATGATCACACTGACAGAACCACAGGCACATAGACACAAGCAACAGAGCATGCACAATGTCGGCACTGGTACAGTGTATATCCACCTTTCGCAGCAATGCAGGCTGCTATTCTCCCATGGAGACGATCGTAGAGATGCTGGATGTAGTCCTGTGGAACGGCTTGCCATGCCATTTCCACCTGGCGCCTCAGTTGGACCAGCGTTCGTGCTGGACGTGCAGACCGCGTGAGACGACGCTTCATCCAGTCCCAAACATGCTCAATGGGGGACAGATCCGGAGATCTTGCTGGCCAGGGTAGTTGACTTACACCTTCTAGAGCACGTTGGGTGGCACGGGATACATGCGGACGTGCATTGTCCTGTTGGAACAGCAAGTACCTTCGCCGGTCTAGGAATGGTAGAACGATGGGTTCGATGACGGTTTGGATGTACCGTGCACTATTCAGTGTCCCCTCGACGATCACCAGTGGTGTACGGCCAGTGTAGGAGATCGCTCCCCACACCATGATGCTGGATGTTGGCCCTGTGTGCCTCGGTCGTATGCAGTCCTGATTGTGGCGCTCACCTGCACGGCGCCAAACACGCATACGACCATCATTGGCACCAAGGCAGAAGGGACTCTCATCGCTGAAGACGACTCGTCTCCATTCGTTCCTCCATTCACGCCTGTCCCGACACCACTGGAGACGGGCTGCACGATGTTGGGGCGTGAGCGGAAGACGGCCTAACGGTGTGCGGGACCGTAGCCCAGCCTCATGGAGACGGTTGCGAATGGTCCTCGCCGATACCCCAGGAACAACAGTGTCCCTAATTTGCTGGGAAGTGGCGGTGCGGTCCCGTACGGCACTGCGTAGGATCCTACGGTCTTGGCGTGCATCCGTGCGTCGCTGCGGTCCGGTCCCAGGTCGACGGGCACGTGCACCTTCCGCCGACCACTGGCGACAACATCGATGTACTGTGGAGACCTCACGCCCCATGTGTTGAGCAATTCGGCAGTACGTCCACCGGGCCTCCCGCATGCCCACTATACGCCCTCGCTCAAAGTCCGTCAACTGCACATACGGTTCACGTCCACGCTGTCGCGGCATGCTACCAGTGTTAAAGACTGCGATGGAGCTCCGTGTGCCACGGCAAACTGGCTGACACTGACGGCGGCGGTGCACAAATGCTGCGCAGCTAGCGCCATTCGACGGCCAACATCGCGGTTCCTGGTGTGTCCGCTGTGCCGTGTGTGTGATCATTGCTTGTACAGCCCTCTCGCAGTGTCCGGAGCAAGTATGGTGGGTCTGACACACCGGTGTCAATGTGTTCTTTTTTCCATTTCCAGGAGTATATATATATATATATATATATATATATATATATATATATATATATATATATATACTCCTGGAAATGGAATATATATATATATATATATATATATATATATATATATATATATATACTCCTGGACCATTCGCAACCGTCTCCATGATGCTGGGCTACGGTCCCGCACACCGTTAGGCCGTCTTCCGCTCACGCCCCAACATCGTGCAGCCCGCCTCCAGTGGTGTCGCGACAGGCGTGAATGGAGGGACGAATGGAGACGTGTCGTCTTCAGCGATGAGAGTCGCTTCTGCCTTGGTGCCAATGATGGTCGTATGCGTGTTTGGCGCCGTGCAGGTGAGCGCCACAATCAGGACTGCATACGACCGAGGCACACAGGGCCAACACCCAGCATCATGGTGTGGGGAGCGATCTCCTACACTGGCCGTACACCACTGGTGATCGTCGAGGGGACACTGAATAGTGCACGGTACATCCAAACCGTCATCGAACCCATCGTTCTACCATTCCTAGACCGGCGAAGGAACTTGCTGATCCAACAGGACAATGCACGTCCGCATGTATCCCGTGCCACCCAACGTGCTCTAGAAGGTGTAAGTCAACTACCCTGGCCAGCAAGATCTCCGGATCTGTCCCCCATTGAGCATGTTTGGGACTGGATGAAGCGTCGTCTCACGCGGTCTGCACGTCCAGCACGAACGCTGGTCCAACTGAGGCGCCAGGTGGAAATGGCATGGCAAGCCGTTCCACAGGACTACATCCAGCATCTCTACGATCGTCTCCATGGGAGAATAGCAGCCTGCATTGCTGCGACAGGTGGATATACACTGTACTAGTGCCGACATTGTGCATGCTCTGTTGCCTGTGTCTATGTGCCTGTGGTTCTGTCAGTGTGATCATGTGATGTATCTGACCCCAGGAATGTGTCAATAAAGTTTCCCCTTCCTAGGACAATGAATTCACGGTGTTCTTATTTCAATTTCCAGGGGTGTATATAGTTTCACAGGTTGACGACACTCAAAACAAGAACGAAAACAGACGAACCGGCATAAACGCTATAATACTGTTCAGATTGAGAAACATACATAACTTCAGTCCAACTTCCTGAAGTGAAGTGTAAATTACCCAAATGCAGCGAAAGAAATACTGCATAATGGCAAAAACTACCACGGGGGTATGTGAAACTGAGTCTTTCGACGTAACCGCGGCTAGCAAGGAGGGAAAAATCAGTGGTTTTGAGAATATGTAAAGAAATACGTAATTAACTTACACTCCATCTCAATAAAAAGACATCAGAAATCATACAAACTGTTATATCCTAGCCAGTAATACCACCCGAGCCCGCTGCCAAAAGGTTGGCAGCATCAAAGTCCGGACGCCGTCAGCATAAGCAGCGCCAGCGAGACAGGAAATCGCCGCAAGTCTGCGCGCGCCACCGCTGGCTTCTGGCTTCTTAAGCGCTGGTGTCGCGAGCGCTAGGACAGTTCTGAATTCGCCGCTCAGTTGTATACTCGCCACCGAATTGTGTACTTGCTAGTCAGTTGTGTGTTCATCGTAGCAGAGTTGTTGTTTGTCGTCAGCCGACGCTGACCTAGCCGCTCCGACTCGAACTAGACAGATTTCTGTAGACACGGAGTTCACCCCTGTGTTTCTGTATCTTCCTTAATAAAGATAAGTACCGACTTTTATTTAATCAGAGTGTTTGTGTTTTCATCTATCTGTTCACTGTTCCAGCGGACCGGTCGGCCCGCTATTGAAAGTGTGGCGGTGACTTCGTAAGCCGTTTCTACAGCGATTTGTTTGTCGCTACGAACACCACCACAAAACTGGCGACGAGGACTTCCGAACTCGTGTGCAGGGCTGGTTCAACTTGTTTCTTGTTATACTAATTATAGCGATAAAATTTTGCGGGCTGGTTTAATTTGTGTTCACTATGTCTGCCGAATTACAACAGTTGATCTTGTTACAGAGTCAGCAAATACAAAGTCTGGTGGAAGCAATCGCCAAACAAGCGGCTAATCCTCCAACACAAAAGGAACAGGCATAGGCAGCACCACCTTTCCGTGCTTTTGATGCATCAAGAGAAGAATGGCGAGAATATTTCGCGCAGATCACAGGTACTGAGCGGCAGCTTTATTTAATTTCCACTGCAGGCGTGGAAGTCTATCGACTACTTTGTAAGTTGTTCCCGGAATCCAAGCCAGAAGCTTTAGGCTATGACGTTGTTGTTAACAAGCTTGCTGAGTATTTCGAGTCGCGAGTTCATGTGGCAGCAGCCAGATTCAAGTTCTTCAGATTAAAGAAACTGCCACATCAATCTAATAAACAGTGGTTAACAGATTTACGGGGCCTCACCCGTCAGTGCCGATTTAATTGTGTGTGTGGAGCTTCCTACAGTGATGTCATGTTACGAGACGCTATTACTCAAAACATTGCAGATTCTCGGATTCGTGCTGCTATCTTAAAGTTGCCTGACCCGTCATTAGAGACTGTGATGAACATCATTGAAGCCCAAGATACTGTTGACTATGCTGAGTGTGAGTTAGATCAGCCATGTATTTCTCAAATTGCCTGTGCTAAGCAAGTTCTGTCACGCCCGCGGCCCCACCGGCAGAGTCAGACTGTAAACACTAGCCGGCCGCGTCATGTTAAACACATTCGTCAGCCGCGTGTGCAAAATGATAGAGTTAAGTCTTGTCCTAAGTGTGTTCTTGCTCATCCTCGTGAATGTTGCCCGTTGAGAAACGCGGTTTGTCACTTTTGTCAAAGGAAAGGACACATCCAGACTGTTTGTTTGCGTAAACGCAAGAACAATTCTAGTGCTGCCCAGCCCATGGATATTCATGTTCTTCAAAGCCAGCCCGCCCAGAAGGTCGCGTTTAAAGACTCTTCCACGGTTCGTGTGGGTAATAAACTTGTTCGCAATAAGCCACCCACCCAGCCCTCTGCTATGCGACCCAAGCGTAATTCAAACGCTGTAAAAAGTAATGTACAGACTGCAAGTGAAGCGGGAGTTGTTGTTCCACCCGCCCAACCCACGAATTGTCGTAAGCAGCGAACACGCGCTAAACGCGCTGATTTTGTGTCTTCCGCCTCCACTGCACCGATCCAGAGACAGTGTATTAAACTATTGTGAAGCTACGCATCCAGGATAAGACCTTCAATTTTCAATTAGACACTGGTGCGTCTGTGACTCTCATCAATAGTGCTACGTATGCGGCTATCGGCCGCCCTAAACTTTCAGCGGCAAAACATTCTTTGGCTACTTATAGTGGAGAACAAATTCCTGTGTTAGGTGTATGTAGCGTGCCAGCCACATTCCGTGGCAATACAAAAACAGTTTCATTCACAGTGCTCCGCGCTACAGACAGTGTAAACATTTTCGGATTAGACTGTTTTGACTTGTTTGGCCTGTCTATCCAAGACACTGTGTTGCAAATTAATTCTGTTGTTGTTCCTCAAGACAGCATAACCGATTTGTGTAAACGATACAGTGACATATTTAAAGACGAACTAGGTTGTGCTGCGAACTTTGCCGCTCATATTACGTTAAAAGATAATGCTCAGCCTCGATTTTGACGTGTTCGTCCAGTGCCTCACGCCCTCCGGGCACCTGTAGAAGATGAACTTCGTCGTTGGCAAAACAACGGTGTTATTCAACCCGTTTCAGCGAGCCAGTGGGCTTCTCCCTTAGTTATTGTAAAGAAACCGTCTCGTAAGTTACGTTTGTGTGCTGATTTTAAGTCGACAGTTAATCCTCAGACTGTCATTGATTCTTTTCCTTTGCCTAGACCGGACGAGCTGATGGACAAGTTAGGGGAAGCTCGTTTCTTTTCCAAAATTGATCTCCGTGAAGCATATTTGCAATTGCCCCTCGACGAGCAATCACAACAGTATTTTGTCATAAACACGTCGTTGGGGTTGTTCCGTTTTCTGCGTTTGGCTTTTGGTTGTGCGTCAGCTCCAGCTGTTTTTCAGCGTTTTTTGTCACAACTTCTGGCTAATGTGCCATCGTGTTGCACCTATTTAAACGATATTGTTGTGTCCGGTCGGACGCCTGCTGAACATTTCCGTAATTTGGAGTGTTTGTTTACAGTGTTGTCTCAGGCAGGCCTACGTTGCAACATCGATAAATGTTCATTTTTCCTTACGGAGATGGAGTATCTGGGACATGTTATTAATGCTCAAGGCATTCATCCCTCCCAGTCACATTTAGCAGCTATTCGTGATTTGCCCGCCCCTCGCAATCTGCATGAATTGCAAGCAGTTCTTGGCAAATTGACATATTATATTAGGTTTATACCTAATGCATCACAGATTGCTGCACCGTTGCATCGTCTCCGCCGTAAGACTGTTCCGTTTGTGTGGTCAGCTGATTGCCAATCAGCCTTTCAGCAGCGTAAAGAGGCTTTATTGAATGATCGTTGTCTGGTCCATTACGACCCTAACAAGCCTCTGGTGTTAGCTTGTGATGCCTCTTCTTTCGGCCTTGGTGCTGTGTTGTCTCACCGAGTCGTTAACACCGAATGTCCTATTGCGTTCGCCTCTAAATTTCTCAACAAAGCTCAGAGTAATTATAGCCAATTGGACAAGGAAGCGTTGGCTATTGTGTTCGGTATCACAAAATTCCATCACTACCTCTATGGTAGACCATTCTATTTAGTAACAGATCACAAGCCCCTGACGTCACTGTTTCATCCGTCTAAACCAGTTCCTCAGCGGACAGCTCAGAGACTACAACGTTGGGCTCTTTTGTTATCACAATACCAGTATGAGATACTGTATCGCCCTACAGCTCAGCATGCAAACGCTGACGCGCTTTCTAGATTGCCGACTGCTGCGGATGATGTCTTCGATTCCTCTGAAGACTCTTGCCATCAGATTGACGCCGATGAGCATCAATCCCTCCGGGATTTTCCGATTGATTATCGTCAGGTGGCACGTGAGACAGCTACGGATCCTCATCTGAGTTTACTATTACGTTTTGTTCAACGTGGTTGGCCGTCCAAGGCAAAGGACATATCGGATCCTGTGGTTCGTCGCTATTATCCGCAACGTCATCTGTTGTCTGTTTCGCACGGAGTTTTGCTGTTACGCACCGAGAATGACCAGCTTCGTGTAGTGGTTCCCCAAGTGCTCCAATCCAAGGTCCTCGACTTGTTGCATCAAGGTCATTGGGGAGTGGTCCGCACCAAGCAGCTTGCCCGCCGTCACTGTACATGGATCGGCATTGATAAGCAGATTACGCAGATGTCTACAGATTGTTCGACGTGTGCCGAACGCCAAGCTGCTCCGCCTCAACGCTATTTTGAGTGGGCACGCCCTGCCGGTCCCTGGCAGCGAGTACATATTGATTTCGCTGGTCCATATTGGAATTCTCGTTGGCTCATCGTGATAGATGCATTTAGTAATTATCCGTTTGTTGTGCCCATGCAGTCTACAACGTCTGCACAAACTATACAGGCGTTGACTTCAAATTTTTGTATTGAGGGTCTTCCAGAAGTTTTAGTGTCTGAAAATGGTCTACAATTTACCTCTGCTGAATTTGAAAGTTTTTGTTCTGCCAATGGCATTAGCCATGTTCTTACTCCGCCGTTCCACCCTCAATCGAATGGTGCAGCGGAACGTTTTGTACGCACACTCAAGGATCATATGGACCGCCTTCGTGCTACGCACTCTCGTCAGCAGGCCCTCATCACGTTCCTGTCGTCGTACCGGACCACGCCACGCGACAGCCCGTCGCCTGCGGAGCTCCTCCACGGCCGTCGTCATCGCACCCTACTACGGTTGTTGCACCCCCCGGATCGACCCGCCGCTTCTGAGCATCGCACGCGTTTTCAGCGCAACGACGCCGTTTTTTTCAGAGTTTATCACGGTCACCGTCGTTGGGAACGTGGTACCCTGATAAGTGTCCAGGGTCGCGGGTTTTATACTGTTCAAGGTGTTACTGGGGTGCACAGGAGGCATCAGAACCAGTTGCGCCGCGCTGGCCGCCCGGATTCTGCCGCTCGTTCTTTGTCCACAGATTTGGTCCGCGGCGGGTTCCAGCCGCGCCTTCCGACTTCGCTGCCGCCCCCAGGGCAGCAGCAGCAGCCGTCGCCGCTACCACGCCGACAGCCCGTCCCGTTGTTGCCTCCCGCGCAGCTTCATCCGGGAGCGCCCCAGGTGGTCACTCCGGCGCCTGCGGTCCCTCTTCAGTCGCCACCGCCTTCGGAGCTGATGGACGTCGACCCCTCAGCCGGGCCGCCTTCCCAAGCGGTGGCTGTGCAGCCTGTCCTGCAGCCGCTTTCCTTGGGCACCCCCAAGGAGTGTGACACCGCAGCGACTTGTCCGGGGCCCACTCAGCAGCTGTCGACGCAGCGTCAGGAGACGCTGCCTCTCTTCGTGGGTCCCGACGCCCCGTCGCGTCCAGTACCAGAAGCTGCGCCCGTGGTCACAGGCGTGCACCCTGACCTCGGTTTTCAGTCGGTGTTTCCCGAGGCCCCGCGCAGCCAATGCTGGGGTGCGGACCGGGGACTGCCACCGACAACATTCTCCGCCCCGGTCTCTTCTGCTACGCCTGCGGCCAGACCCTTCCCACGCCGTCGACGCTCGCCACGTCATTATTCAACGACGGTGCGGCGATTTGGGGGGGAGGAGTGTTATATCCTAGCCAGTAATGCCACCCGAGCCCGCTGCCAAAAGGTTGGCAGCATCAAAGTCCGGACGCCGTCCGCATAAGCAGCGCCAGCGAGACAGGAAATCGCCGCAAGTTTGCGCGCGCCACCGCTGGCTTCTGGCTTCTTAAGTGCTGGAGTCGCGAGCGCTAGGACAGTTCTGTATTCGCCGCTCAGTTGTATACTCGCCACCGAATTGTGTACTTGCTAGTCAGTTGTGTGTTCATCGCAGCAGAGTTGTTGTTTGTCGTCAGCCGACGCTGACCTAGCCGCTCCGACTCGAACTAGACAGATTTCAGTAGACACGGAGTTCACCCCTGTGTTTCTGTATCTTCTTTAATAAAGATAAGTACCGACTTTTATTTAATCAGAGTGTTTGTGTTTTCATCTATCTGTTCACTGTTCCAGCGGACCGGTCGGCCCGCTATTAAAAGTGTGGCGGTGACTTCGTAAGCCGTTTCTACAGCGATTTGTTTGTCGCTACGAACACCGCCACAAAACAAACAGATGTATCTAATTTGCAGAATAAGAACGGAAGTTGTTCTATAAATAGAAACGAATCGAGTCTGGTGTAGTTCGCTTTAATTAGATTCCAGTACGCTCAAGACGGAAAAACAATAATAACTGATTTTAGTCGCTGCTGCGGAAGATGACCAAGTAAGGTAAGGCATTTCTTTTTCGATTTCATCACATTTTTCATGCTGTCATTCCGCCTGAGCTTCCCTGAAGTTCCCATTCATTTCATCGTATGTGACGTATATTTCTGTGTTCCTGAACTTCCAAGAACATTGTTATACTTCCTTCTTTGATGCATGTACTGCAGTATTTCTTCTGTTACCCACGGTTTCTTCGTAGATACCTTCTTTGTACCTATGTTTCTTTTTCCAGCTTCGGTGACTGCGCTGTCTAGAGATGACCATTCCTTTTAAACTCAACTGTCCACTGAGCTATGCCTTATCACTGTATCTATAGCCTCAGAGAACTTCAGGCGTATTTCATTCATTCGTATTTCCATATCTCACTGCTTTGGGAATTGATTCAAAAGTTGTACAAAGTGCAAAGATACCTTAGGAGTTACACGATATTTGGTTAAGAATACAAAACCTTTTGGACTTATTTTAGGGGACTTTAACCCTTATGTAGAAAAGACAGGCCATCAGGCTTATAAACAAGAAGACTTATATGGTGCAATGTCTGATAAGTTCTATCAGGTAGAAGGTGTGAATTTCGTAAGTTCTTCACTTCAAATTGAGTACAACATAAAGGGGACCAAAAACTGCCAAACCATACGTATACCAAAAGCCACCTTCACACGGTGTTACTTGGATTCTCTTTAGTGGGATTTAGTAAGAATAAGTTGTAGTAAATAGTAAAGAAAACTAATTGTCAATATAAATAACTTCTGACAGGTGTCATATAAATTAAGGTGAACACTTGTTACTCGGGGTTGCAGGCAAATAAAAATGTGCAGCAGCCGAACAGATATACACAAGGAATTAGCTAATCCTTTCAGGCAGTACCGGCAAACAAATAACTCACAATAAAGTGAATACACAGGTGGCTTGATCGTCAAACACCTAACAACTACTAAAGCCGATTTACTAGAACGAGCTGGGCAGCTGCCTTAAAAAACTATGTATCCTTTCCACAGTTGTAAGAGAAATTCAGATTCGAGAAAATGATCTGATGAAAGGCACAAGACAAAATAAAGCATGCAGTTTCGGGTTTGTTCCTTAACTTGAATAAACAAGATATTCAGTAATAACGAATCTGTGATGTAACAGACCCATATAAACAGAATGAAATGCTATTCTAATAAAATGAAAAACATCAATAAATAAATCATACGATATTGCAGCGCCGGTATTATTCTGATTACGATGCGAGGTTCCTTTCGACACGCATGCACGTCCGAAGTAACAGGCCTGCTGTGACTACAGCTGTAATGAAATACAGGGTGACGAACTCAAACCCTGATATCAAAGACCCAAGAGAGAAAAACCACAGTAGATACGACACTGAAAAGTGCACCATATTCTACAGCATCTCAAAGAATTTATATTCCAACATCAGAAGTGCCAAGTATAGTCGCCAGAGTGCAGCATGGTCGCATGAAGTGAAAATGGTGACTCCACAGCAGCGCGTGCAGGCAGTAGTGTGGTTTGGAGAAACAAAATCGCCGGTTACTGTGCAGAGAATTTATCGTCGGTGTATGAATGTGATCCACCTGACGTGAAAGCAATTAAGGAATGGTATAGGAAGTTTCTGGCAACAGGAAGTGTTCTGAAACATTCTGGCGATGCACGTTACGGAGTTTCAGAAGAGGCAGTGGAGAGCATCAGACAACCATTTCTCAGAAGCGCAAGTAAGTCAATTCATCAAGCATCTAGGCAACTTGATGTATCTCGATTAACATTCATTGTGTAGTTCACCAGCGTCTTCATATGTGTGCTTACAAAGTGAAAATTCAGCAACATCTGACGCCGAACGACAGACCAGACCTACAACAATTTGATGCGGATATGCTGCAGCGTATTGATATGGATGCCAGCTTCCTGGAAAGAAGTTTATTCTCAGATGAAGTAACCTTTCATCTATCTGGAAGGGTTAATAGACATAATGTTCAGATTTGGAGTTCGCAAAAACCGCACGTTGTCATTGAACATGTTTGTGATAGCCCTAAACTAAACGTCTCGTGAGGGGTAATGCACGGCACGATTGTTGGACCCTTCTTCTTTGCGGAACAAACAGTGAATGGGTCAGTGTATCTGGACATGATGGAGCTGTTTGTGTACCCTCAGCTAAAAGACTTGCAACCCAACATCATTTTTCAACAAGATGGAATTCAGTTTCCTAATCGTTGGATCTGACGGGGAGGACCCATTCCCTGTCCACCACGTTCATACGACATTACGCCGCATGATTTCGTCATGTGGCGTTTCGTGAAGGATCGCTTGTATACGACCAAAGTGGACGATATTCCTACGTTGCGACGTGGTATCACTAATGCGATTGCAACAATAACAGAGGAAATGTTACAAAGAACTTGGCAAGAAATTGAATATAGACTCGATATTCTTCGTGCTACAAATGCTTCACATGTAGAGGTGTATTGATGATAAATAAATAAATTCTTTGAGATGTTCTACAATGTGGTGCATTTTTCACTGTCGTAGTTTTGTTTTCATTCTCTCCTGGGTCTTTGCCATCAAGGAGGTTTGAGTGGGACACCCTGCACATTAAACGTATTCGCAACTGCGAATTTGTCAACCATCAGCGGTAGAATGGAATGGCGGCACAGAAAATATGTACCGGACTGGGACTCGTACCGGATTTCTGGCTTGTCGCGGGTGGTCGCCTTACCATTTAGCTATCCGTGCACGACACACAGCCACACCCAAATACCAGACCACAAATACCAGGATTTCGAAAGAAATCAAGATGCAGTGGATTACACGTCAGTTAAGAACAAAACTACTGCCTGGTACAGAAAAGGGTTCAACATGAAGGACACAACAAAGGAACACAATGGTTCCCATAGCAGACTAACTACCTACACCGGCAAAGTAGCTGACAGTTAAGCTCCAATCAGAGTGAAGGCAGATGTAACACTCCACTGGCTAGCACACCGGTTTCCAGCTATGTTCACCCCAACTGAGGCTCATTTTCTATGGATAGAAGGACGTCCAATTCCCCACACTGCTGCCAGGACGTCACTTTCCTTTTAATTGCAGCACATGCTTCTCAGCCGCCGCCCGCCACTGCTCATGCACCCTCTTGAGGGCCGATATACTCCAGTTTCCCCAGCAATGGGTCACAGACGTAAACAGGGCAGATACTACCGGTAACTCAGCGCTAAGTATATGATCCACGTATGCCACAACAACTACAATGGACAGAACACTTAATCCCGAACAAAATGTTTTAAAACTAGGAATTCATGCTTAACACAAATACTAAACTGTCTCAACGTAGTGAATATGGCATCGAAAGAGAAATAATAACTTTAGCTGTCTTTACTAACCTCCCTGCTGTGTACGATACAGTAAATCACCAACTACTACTCACGAAAGTTAATGAAATAAAAAAGAACACTAGTAAAGCAACTGATTTGAAGATTCTGTGTAACCATCCAAGAGAAGAGAGGTATTTGTAATGGATTACTACATGTTAGCGTTCTGTCCCCTCTTATATCAAATTTTTACACTGATGTCTGCCACACCAGCCTCAAATAAAAAAAAAAGTTAATGTATGCCAAGAAGATTATAGTCATTGCTCAAGGAACATCATGAAAGTTGACCGAAATCTAACAGAGGCAAGTAAGTATGAAATAAAGGGGAAATGGCAGTCAGAGTTACTGACATAGAAGCTTTTATGATATGAGGGACAGTCAAATGAAAACCGAACACTCGTCACAACGGACTATCGAATACCCACATACGTTAAGACTTTTATTCCAATGCAAGAAGAGACAATCACTTCTTCTTTCGTAGAACGCAGTTGTCTGCTGATGGATCCATAACTGTACCCATTCTTGCACATTCTTCTCTGACTAAAAGCGACGTCTATGCATATCTTCCCTAAAGGTCACCAAAGACGTGAAATTCCGGGCTGAACGAACTATGTTGTAGTGTTTCCCAAACAAATTGCTGAATTCTAGCGTTCCTCCAGTTAGCAATGTGGGGTCAGGCATGACCTTACATCAGGATGATTACATCCGACACCATTCCGATCACACGAGGGGAAACGGTGAAGCTAACAGTAGAAAAATCCTACATATCCCCTGCTAAACGTATCTAAACTAGTTCACTCAAGTTTCGGGATTACTTTCTTCGATTGCAGGGACCCTCTACTCGTCTCGTTTCTCGATCATGGAACCACAATCGATGCGTAGTGCTAAGAAGACGCTTTGCAGCAACTGTAACGTACTGTAGAGTCGGAAAAACCCGGAATGTTGTTAGACGAAATGACTTTAGCGCACGATAACACGCTGACTAACACTGCCGATCGGTCGGATGCTATGGTTCAGCAATCTCGTTGGGACACACTGCCAGATCCCCCGTACATGCTGGTTGTTTCACCATGCGATTTTCACATACTTAGCGACCTGTAGAAGGACATGCATGTACATCGCTTTCAGTCGCACGAGGAAGTGCAAGAGTTCTTGTGGTTTTGGATCCGTCAGCGGCCGACAACTTTCTAAGAATAAAGAATTAATTGACCTGTCTCCCAGTGGGATGAGTGTCTTAATTCATGTTGTGATTGGTTTTGAACGGAACCATTCCTTGATCCGGTTGAGGTATGGGCTCGATTTTATTTCGCGTCCCTTTCCAGATTTCAGTCTTCATCTTGTCCTTGCTGAAACACCTTGGCTTTGACCTACCTAAGCACTATTTTCCTCACCACCATCCTCATTTAAATGGATCATCTGACTCAATCATGGCTTAATCAATGCAACTCTTCTATGATTTCATTTTTTGTCCTAATATCTTGTATTTCTAGCATCTTTCTTCATATCCAAGGCATAATTATGGCCAAACACAAATTAATCTTCTCCTACAACGAAGTCATTTCCCCCCCCCCCCCCCACGTTAATATCATCTACCTCTGAAGCGGCTTCACTTTGCTCTGCGCCTAATAGTACAAATGGTACCAATTCTGCTTTCTTCATGAGCAGTGGTGCAAAATTTTCTAAGTCTCTCTTTAAAATTGTAATGCTCAGCCCTTCTTATACCTCGAACAGCCATGTAACCATTATGATAATGTATTTCAGAAGCTTCATGATTTTCAATGGATTCTTCTAACTCGCTTCTTAGTTTTTCCGTACGCGAAGACAAGGATTTCAGTACTGACTACGATTCTAGAAGCAGCCTTGAATTCAGTTCCATAACATTGCTCGTAATGCTTGCCGTATTTGGAGATTCAAATGTGATATATATATATATATATATATATATATATATATATATATATATATATGGTGGTCCATTGATAGTGACCGGGCCCAATATCTCACGAAATAAGCATCAAACGAAAAAACTACAAAGAACGAAACTTGTCTAGCTTGAAGGGGGAAACCAGACGGTGCTATTGTTGTCCCGCTAGAGGGTGCTGCCATAGGTTCAAAAATGACTCTGAGCACTATGGGACTTAACTTCTAAGGTCATCGGTCCCGTCTGCCATAGTTTAAATAGGAACCCCCTTTTTTTATTACCTGTTAGTGTAGTACGTAACTAAATGTGAATGTTTTAGGTGGACCACTTTTCTCGCTTTGTGATGGATGGCGCTGTAATAGTCACAAACGTATAAGTACGTGGTATCACGTAAAATTCCGCCAATGCGGACGGTATTTGCTTCGTGATACATTACACGTGTTAAAATGGACCGTTTACCAATTGCGGAAAAGGTCGATATCGTGTGGATGTATGGCTATTGTGATCAAAATGCCCAACGGGCCTGTGCTATGTATGCTGCTCGGTATCCTGGACGACATCATCCAAATGTCCGGACCGTTCGCCAGATAGTTACGTTATTTAAGGAAACAGGAAGTGTTCAGCCACATGTGAAACGCCAACCACGGCCTGCAACAAATGATGATGCCCATGTAGTTGTTTTAGCTGCTGTCGCGGGTAATCCGCACTTCAGTAGCAGACAAATTGCGCGAGAATCGGGAATCTCAAATACGTCGGTGTTGAGAATGCTACATCAACATCGTTTGCACCCGTACCATATTTCTATGCACCATGAATTTCATGGCGACGACTTTCAACGTCGTGTACATTTCTTCCACTGGGAAAAGCACAAATTACGGGACGATGACAGATTCTTTGCACGCGTTGTATTTAGCTACGAAGCGTATTACACCAACGGCGGTAACATAAACCGGCATAATATGCATTATTGGGCAATGGATAATCCACGATGGCTGCGACAAGTGGAACATCAGCGACCTTGGCGGGTTAATGTATGGTGCGGCATTATGGGAGGAAGGATAATTGGCCCCCATTTTATGGATTGAAATCTAAATGGTGCAATGTATGCTAATTTCCTACGTAATGTTCTACCGATGTTACTGCAGGATGCTTCACTGCATGACAGAATGGCAATGTACTTCCAACGTGATGGGCGTCCGGCATATAGCTCGCGTGCTGTTGAAGCGGTACTGAATAACATATTTCATGACAGGTAGATTGGTCGTCGAAGCACCATACCATGGCCAGCACTTTTGCCAGATCTGACGTCCCCGGATTTCTTTCTGTGGTGAAAGTTGAAGGATATTTGCTATCGTGATCCACCGACAACGTCTGACAACATGCGTCAGCGCATTGTCAATGCATTTGCGAACATTACGGAAGGCGAACTACTCGCCGTAGAGAGGAATGTCGTTACACGTATTGCCAAATGCATTGAGGTTGACGGACGTCATTTTGAGCATTTATTGCATTAATGTGGTATTTACAGGTAATCACACTGTAACAGCATGCTTTCTCAGAAATAAGTTCACAAACGTACATGTATCACATTGGAACAACAGAAATAAAATGTTCAAACGTACCTACATTCTGTATTTTAATTTAAAAAACTTACCTGTTACCAACTTTTCGTTGAAAATTGTGAGCCATATGTTTGTGACTATTCCAGCGCCATCTATCACAAAGCGAAAAAAAATATTTATTTACGTACTACACGAATATGTAATAAAAATGGGGCTTCCCATAAAAAAAAAAGAACACACACACAATAGATATCCGTTTGACCTATGGCAGCGCCATCTAGTGCTCTAACCATAGCGCAATCTGGTTTCCCCCTTCAAGCTAAACAAGTTTCGTTTTTTGTAGTTTTTCGTTTGACGCTTGTTTCATTAGATATTGGGTCCGGTCACGATCCATGGACCACCCTGTGTATATATAGGGTGTCTCACCGAACTCTGCCACATGTAATATCTCTGGAACAACAATAGATACTCAAAAACGGTTTTTACCAGCATTAATGTACGGCAGGGGCTTAGGAAACCAAACAATATGCGAAATTTTAAAACGTAAACAAATACTGGTTCAAATGGCTCTGAGCACTATGGGACTGAACATCTGAGGTCACCAGTTCTCCAGAACATAGGACTACTTAAACCTAACTAACCTAAGGACATCACACACGTCCATGCCCGAGGCAGGATTAGATCCTGCGGCCGTAGCAGTCGCGCGGTTCCAGACTGTTGCGCCTAGAACCACTCGGCCATTCCGGCTGGCTAAACAAATACTATTTTCATCACAAACTTGTGTATATTTAAATGGAGACCCCGTATTGTTTCGTATGGAATCAGTAGCATTAAAAATCACCAATATAATGGCGTTGGTTGCTTCGCAATACATCAATTACATCCCGAGAAATTGCGAAGCTGACGCTTGAAATAAATGAAGCGCACAACTGGCAGACGTCCTGAGACTCAATCGTGAACCTCACACTGCCAGTGTCAGGGGCTCACACAATGGGAAGGTATGCACAATCCACAAAAATAAACAAGTAACTCATGCAACACAAAGCTACGTTTTTCAATTGTAAATGTACTTTATTCTAGCGAAATGACAACTAGAGCTACTATTAGGGATAACACCCTTGAATTCACTCTGCTAAGCACATTTACTAGTGCCCTGTCGCTCACAGAAACTGTATTAATGTGCATTACATCCACCATCTTGATCAATGAAACTGTGTCATGTCAACATACATTCGAAGTGCCCTCCTTTTGCAGCAATACACGTTTGAAGACGGGTAAGGAGAGGGTGTTGCACAGATTGTAGAGTTTCTACAGATATTGCTGCACATGCCGCAGTAATACGATGTTGCATATCCTTTACTGTCGTTGGAGGTTCTTGATACACTCTGTCTCTTACTGCGCACCAGAGAAAGAAGTCTAATGTCGTCAAGTCGGGGGACCGTTTTGGTCATCGCACAGTACCTTCCTGACCCATCCTCCTATTTGGAAATGTCGCATAAGGAACGTCTCTGCCAACTTTTGCATTGTGTGCGGGACAACCATCATGTTGAACCACATTTATAGAAAGTTTCCAATCGCAGACCCTCCATGAAGAGTGGTAGTGTCTGTTGAAGAGATGATGCATAGCGCTCCCATTTAATGTTCCACGGTAAAAATGCAGTTAGCAATGATAACGCAACAAACATTGACACTCCACTGTCGTTGACGAGCAACTTGGTGAATCCAGTGGGGTTTTAGCATGGACCAGTACAGCATGTTCAGCAGATTCACATTACCACGATTTGTAAATGAAGCCTCGTCCGTAAACAACGAATTGACACATCAACTCGATTATCAATTTTCACGACCAGTGATTAACGTGTTTCGATTTATTCCTTTCATAATTAAAAATTATTGTGTACTAACTGTGCATTATTGCCTCATTCTGCTCCACGTTACATTATTATCAGGAAAGTTGGTCATTACATCGATTGTTCCAATGTATACTTACCTTTAGGGATTTTTTTTAATGTGTCAAGGGCTACGCTCAGCTGAAGTCGATAAAACATAACATTCATCTAATTGTCGGTTATTATGCAGATTTCAGACGTAACTGATGAAAGATATAGCAATAATGGTATTGAAATAACAGGTGATCATCGAGAGGTCTGCGGTTATTCTGTTCAGAGGTCAGTGAGGCATTAATTATGTGGGTGTAACTGAGGGCACCGAGAATTAGTTATAGGAAACCTTGCATTAGTTTAATGTTATTTGAAACCATGAATAAGGTTCGTTGGAAGTCGGTAAGTGCTCTCTTTCTTAAATACTAGATCAAAAACATTACGCGTATTTACGTGCCGTCAGTCAAGCTGCCTTTAAAAAAAAAAAAAAATAAAATAAAAATAAAAAAAAATAAAAAAACACGGTTGTTAACTGGGGGTTAAACTGTTAACATAAAAGTAGACGTCTCAATGAGTAGACTGTGACAGTATTTTAAATGTTTAATACGCGAAATACCTTCCCATGGTTGGCTTGCAAGCTGTGGAACGAGCACTAGAATGCGCCGATACAGAGTATCCCAGCAACTGGATAAAGGGACATCTGTGCGTAGAAACATGCACTACCTGAACGTTGACGGCTGCGGCGTGCACGCTGTGACCCGGAAGTTGCACATGTGCGGGAGCACCACACGCGTGCAGAATTTCTGGCCAGCCCTGGTCTACCGTCATGTTGAGAGGTCTGAAGATGGTCTAAAACAGACCGAAGCCGGCAGCCTCATAGAAAAAATTAGTTTATTGCGGTAGTGACTGTACATGTTCATTTCCAAGTAATAAAAAAACCGCTGTAATCCGAAACAAATGTTCTCAGAAGTTACTGTCACGACTTTCATCAGATGTCTGAGGCTCACTCATGTCCACCCACTTGCTGTCATAGCAGAACTAGATCTCAGACGGAAAGTAGTAGGCAAAACATGTAGAAATAGCAAAGCAAAACATGGCGTGAAGGTTATAAACATCATCTACTTCAATCTAGTCTTAGGTCGAGGAAGAGTTTTACCCAATGGACAGTACCACTAAAAGACTGACCTGCCAAGAACCATAAATCTTTTCGTTTGGGCTCTCTGCAAAATACAAACTTGCACTCCAAGGTGGAATTCACGTAAGGGTAATAACTACAACAAAGTACATTTAGGGTACTGAATTTACTAACAACAGGAGTCGCAATAATATATACATGGTTAAGTCGTGAGATCTGAAGATGTGTGCTTTGAAGGCAGAGAAGCACTGGCGATGGAAGATTTGCACATGTGCCCAAGTTTGGTTGTACATACTTTTATACTACGCTCTTACACTACCAAAACGGCAAACATAACAGAAAATGACCCATATGGGAATTCTCAAGGACATTAGCGTGAGTGACAGCTTTGGAGAGATCGTGTCGCTCACTGGAAACAAGAAATAACCTTAGTCAGAAGCTGGCCACGTCTTCTTGTGCTCCTGTCTGGCTTAATAACTGCCATTCCAGCCTTGTCGACAGACAGCTTAATCAGGCAATGTCAACCATATCTGGAACTACTACTACTACTCCGCTGCAGTCGGACTATTACTGAGTATAATCGCACTTCCCGAAAGTAGACAACTAAAAGCCCTCAAATCTCAATTGCAAAAATGTAATGCCACCCCATCCCCGTACATTAAGGTCGATGTAGATTTCCAGGCATCAACTGAGCCCCAATTCAACGGCTTCAACATCAGTCATCAGTGGACATCACTTTGGCCAGATCAGAATGTCACAAACGCCTACCTCGTGTCAGATCCTGCTCTGAAGGTGCCATGATTTTCTCGTCTCACAAGACAATGGTGCTACATCAACACGATTCGAAAAAAATCATGGTATCTGCCACAAAGGCTGACTCAGAGGGAGCTTCAGAATACTCTCTATGGAACCCATGTGGAACTGACGAACAAACAATCGCCCACATAGCCCTGGTTTGCCCCCCCACCCCCCCCCCCCAAAAAAAAACCTTCACGGGTGGATTAGGTCCACGATCTGATCACCGAAACACTGGAATGGCTGGCCCACAGTAACCTGCGCTTGTGACAAAAAATTGCAGTGGCTGGCCCTCAGCGATCTGCGTTTGTGTCAAAAAAATACAGTGGACAAAATAGAAATCTTTTCCTTTAGTTCCAGTTTGGAATACGTGTTGTAATTTTTTATTTATTTGTCATCTTGTGTGTAAGTTTATACGAATATATAACTTAAAAAGGGAACCTATTGGATACACTCATCGGAACGGGAGATAAAGGAAAGAGGTAACGGATACATTGAGAAGAAAAACAATCCTCTTAGAAGCACTCGCAGCCATAGCCGAGCAAAGCAGTCAATAGCCGGACACACAAGAAGAGACATAATGATATGTATCCAGGACGCTAATGGGATAAGAACTGGAATTCATGAAATTTAGCACAGAATCTTTGAACACAAGTTAGATACTTTACTTATAACAGAAACTCACATTCGGAAAACAGAAGACTTCCGACGACGAAATAGGATACAGAACGGACAGCTGGAACAACGAGGAAGCAGAGCAGCCATCTTCCTATGCCTGTAAGCCTCAATCGAAAATTAGTCTCCAGTGCAGCAATTAGAAGCCATTGCTATTACTACCTGAATAAGTATGTGGCAAATAACTTATCTTCGCGACGTATTTGAAGACAAGGATTTTTGGAAATCGTTACCGCCCATGATATAGTTATTATTGGTGGCGACCCAAGCGCGAAGCACAAATCTTGGAATTCACAAAGTGTCAGTCTGGCGTACAATTGGTACCACTAGATAGGTAGCTGGACATTGCAAAAGGTGTACAGTGGTTCAACAGCTGCCATTAAAACGGTGTCGACAAACAGCTTACGACAGTACTGGGCACTACGCACTGTAGACTGAATAATTAGCTCGAGCGTCCACGTGTGATGGCACAAAAATATAAATATTCGTTACACTCAACGCAGCTTAGTAGGCTGGTCTCTATGTTTGGCTACGATTTTTGTCATAGGATTCCAGCTCACACCTGTCGTAAACTCAATTTTCAACCTGAAATAAAAATATAAAAGAACAATGGCGGCAGGTACTGCGGTGAAATTTAAAAAATATTGAGTCACGTTGATTTATAATTTGAACTAGCAGTTTATTTCTATTTTTCCACGAAAGTCTTCAATATAATGACTAAACACTTAAAACGCAGTCTCTAAGGCTTCTACGTAAGGGCGCCTGTTAGTAACTGATGCTACAGCCCTTCGCTATAAAATTCATTGTCTGCTGTCCTAAACCACTATATCGCGCTCAGCTTGGTCGTTTTCGAACGTCGCTACTTACATACTTGTCCCCGAACATGGCTACCAACCCACTTACTAACCCCAGCTGGGCGGCACGTCTGGCCCTTAGCGTCGCTCCGACTCAACCACTCCAAGATGGCCGCCCTATGCACCCTCGAAACGACTGCCTAACACAAAATAATATTTGACAAAAAAATTACGAAAATTCTAAAACTAAATACAAAAACACACATGATACAGTGCAAAATACGGAAATTTTCCGGGCAGTAACAATCTAAAGTAAAATTTTTTGTCTCTACCACTGTTTTTTTTCACAAATAATGTTCTCGTGGAGTGATTTTGTTTTTTCCCGTGTTTTTGGCACTAAACATAAATCGACAAACAAAAACACATACTTAATTAGTCAACTACCTCTTTAAACTTAAGAGTGCTGCCGCTAGTTTCGCTTCTTTAAATTTATATATTACCAAAAACACAATTTCTCTCAGTCTAATCCCTCTCATTCAAAAACGAAACATATTCTGCTAATCGGCTATGATCGTTCGATGAAGCTCTACTAGCTGCATCCGTAGGCACTTCGTTTATATGAATCGGCCTAAGCAATGCTGAAATATTAGCTTTTGATTTTTCATAAATGCACAATTTTTAAGACAATAACTTTTAAACTGTAATATATTTTTTTTTTGCGCATCTAGAAATTTGGCTTTGCATAATTTTCTGTTCATGAATGCCAACTCACACATCCGTGCCACTCTTATTTCTGTTTTTATCAATATTTCTCTGGCATATAAATTTCTCCAAACACGGCCGTACGCGCCCCGGCCAAGCGTCCGCTCTGTTTTTTCCAAGGCCGCGTAAACGCTAGCCGGTCGCCAAGGCCCCGTAGCAACAGCCAGCCACGTGCTCTGAGGCGCGAAACTTCAGCTCTGATCTCCTTCCACAGCTTGTACGCTTACAAGCTAAACCAGGCAACGACAACCATTACTGGAAATATTACAACAATTACGTTGCATTGGCACCATTACTGAGTAATATCGCACATCTCCACGAGTTGCAGGCAGCCCAGTTCACGGACGACGACTGTTGTCTGCTTTAGTAAAAAGCGACCAACATTATGAGAGATGTTACAACTGCAAAACAAGGCCATAATATGGTGCTACGCCGTCCGATATCTGGCGGTAGTTTTCAACTAACACATGTTCCTCCATACATATGGGTTACATGAGGACTATATCACAGTTAATGGCGAGGAATTTCGTACGCTTTTTCCTGTGCGACGAATGAAGAGGAGCCATCGCAATTCGAGTTTGTAAGAGAACAGTGTTACCAAAAATGGTTCAAATGGCCCTGAGCACTATGAGACTTAACTTCTGAGGTCACCAGTCCCGTAGAACGTAGAACTACTTAAACCTAACTAACCTAAGGACATCACACACTTCCATGCCCGAGGCAGGATTCGAACCTGCGACCGTAGAGGTCGCGCGGCTCCAGGCTGTTGCACCTAGAACCGCTCGGCCACTCTGGCCGTCACAGTGTTACCCAAAATACTAAATGGTAGTACTGTTTTTGGCCCAACGAATAAAACAGGAGTCCATAAAATGCAAGAAGTCCACAACAAATGCTTATGATAGATTCTGAAAGGGAACCAGGATTAAACGATAGCAGAAAATGACTCTAGCATGAATAGGCTGGACGGGGCAACGCATAAACGGTCAATAACACTACTCAACGAGATCAATTGGGTCTCTGGAGAAATCGGACAGCTAGAATAGATCGCAACACAGCAAGCCCCTGATATAGATACAGAGTTCCAAAGGTGTTAGCTGATATAGTTTAAGAAGAATCCTCTGGAACAACTTGGTCGGTTATATGTTTACGTACCCCCATTGAAGTGTGATAAATGAAGTTCAACCAGGCCATCGCCTTACGCGAAACCAAGTAGTATAGGTGTCCCGAAGGCGTTGGGGTATCGACTACATATGGTAAAAATTATTAAATCGTCAATAGCAGACACCAGCCGCTACAATGATTTACATGTACATTCATAAAGCACGACCTACAGCACACAAACACATTATTTTAATTTTGGTCAGAGTTTGAGGATGGAAAACATTTTCCCAGGTGTAAGTGAAAGTAGTTACCGACCCCAAGTTCTGACCTAGTGTTTGGGAGGTTCCTCTTGGAAGATCATGAACACAACAGTTAGCAGCATCTATAATTAAGTTTTAAATTATAAAGTACACGGCAAACAGTTCACAATATTTGTTTCCTTTAGAGTTGATCCAGTATTCGATACCGCTATGGGTATCTTCTTCAGAGCAACAGGGAGTTACATAAAATTTCTTTTGATTAAGAACAACAAGTGGTATCTCGCTCCCAACTGTGAACATAAGGCGATCACTTGGATTACATTAAGAAAAACATGATAAATTCATCATGAGCTAAGGCGTTCCAAAATGAAACAGATAGGAATTTTTGTCACTTTACATTCACAAGTTTTCCCCTCCAGATTTAGATAGCTTCTCCCTTCAAATCATTGTCATGTTTTCTATAAACTGATGAATCAATGAATAAGATATGCTTTTATACGAGCAACTTTATAACTGAACATTTTACATCCTCTGTCTCAACTGTAATTCCAATTAGAAAATCTTAAGTCTTGTAATAAACGTACGTTATCATTAGAGGAACATATAACGCTTCTCTCATAGTCAGGAAACCTTTTGTTGCTAAATCAGACAACATTCACATCCTCTTCTGCTATCATCAGCTATTATGCCGCGTAAATAATCAAACTCGTCCATTACTTATCGTGTATTTCATTTACCAATTCCCATCTCTCATTTAATTCAAGTCACCTACACACAGAAACTTTGTTGAACTTATGGCTTGTCATCATTGTGGGTCCCACCCTAGTTTTTTCCGTACAAGCATCTTCATTTCAGGATAACTGCTGCAGCTCATATCCATTAGAACCTGATCACTGTAGTCAAGCTTTGGTCTCTTTCCGTAATTGATAGACACACCCCTCCCCCCTCTCTTCCTCTGTCTCTCTCTCCCTTCTGTCTCTTCTCTCTCCCTCTCTCTCTCTCTCTCAGTCTCTCTCTCTCTCTCTCACACACACACACACACACACACACACAATTCCATTCCATTACGAAACGGACGATATCTTGAGGCTCAGATGAGTGCTACCAACAAATCCCGTTTTTCAGACAAATAGTACGACAAACTCCTTTTTTTACCAAGTTTGATTCAGCACTTCTTTATTTAAGGTTCGATCTACATAACTGATCTGAAGTAATCTGTGTAGTACGACACTTCAAAAGCTTCTACTATATTCTTCTGTGAACCGTGTAATGACTCACTACATACAGAGAAGTCTTCATTTAAACATTTATTTAACGTCAAACAATATCTCGTTTTCGGTGACACTTCCCTTGCGATTGCAAAGCTGTACTTGAGACTGAGACGACAAAAGTCATGTGATATCTCGCAATATCGTGTCTGGCTTCCTTTTGCAAGGCATAGTGCAGCAACTCGACTTTTCATGGACTCAGTAAGTCATTGGAAGTCCCCTGTAGAAACAATGAGCCATTCTGCCTCGGTAGCCACCAATTATTGTAGAAGTGTTGCCAGTGCATAATTTTGTGCGCTGACGTCTCCATTACGTCTTATAAATGTACGATGGGATCCACATCGGCCGATCTGGATAGCCAAATCATTCTCTCGAATATTCTAGAATTTCTTCAAACGAATTCCGTGCAAAAGTGGTCCGGTGACATGGCGCCTTGTCATCCATAAGCACTCCACCTTTGTTTGGATTAAAATGGCTTCAAAACAGCAGAACAGCCATTTAGAGTCAATGAGCGGTTCAGCTGGAATAGAGGATCCAGTCCACACTATGCAAACAGAGCTCACACCGTTATTGCACAGCGCCATGTTAACATCTTGGGTCCATGGGACTATCATGGCAGCGTATCACGCAGAGCTGTAGCCTTTTTGAACTTATTTTTATCTCTTCAAAAGTAATACTTTTTCTCTCGAATGTCGATATCAGCATTACACTCGAATCTTACTACCGGTTCTTACTAACTGTCTTATCAACTGAAATCAGGCCTCATGTGACCGGGCCACAGTTTTTTAGTCATCTATGGTTTATCTGTTATCCTCAGGAGGCCAGGAGAGGCCATGCAGACGATGTTGCACTGTTAGCGAAGGCACTAGCGTCGGTTCCTCTGCTGCCATAGCTACCTTTCGTCGCACTGCCCTAACGGATAACTTCGCAGTACGCCCCACATTAATTTCTGCTGTTATTTCATGCAGTATTGCTTGTATAACAACTCTACACAGTCGCTGCTGTTGTCGATCGTACAGTGAAGACCGTCGATCACCGCACTGTCCGTGCCGAGAGGTAATCGCTGACAATTGCTATTCTCGGCACACTCTTGTCGCTGTGGTTCTCGGAGTATTGGATTACTTAACGATTTCCGAACTGGACTGTCCCATGCGTCTAGCTCCAACTACCATTCAGCGTTCAGAGTCTGTTAATTCCCGGACATAAGCACGTCGCAAACCATTTCACATGAATTATCCGAGCTCAAATTACACCTCTGCCAACGCACTGCCCTTTTATAACTAGTCTAGTGTACTTATATGTGCATATCGCTCTGCCATGACTCATAACCTGAGTGTATATTCTATCTATTCCCACCATCGTCACTTACGTGGCTGCTCAAATACCAAAACTCATTGACCGCTTTTAGTGTCTCATTTCCTAATGTAGTACCCTCAGCACCACACCATTTAATTGGGCGACATGCCGTTAACTTACTTTACTTTTTTGATGGTTGTTTTATAACTGCTTTCCAAGGCACAATCCGTTTTACTGATATTTAGATTCCTTAGCCGCCACTGACAGAGGCGCAAAGCGTTTGGCAAACATTTAAAATTTTTAATACCGCTTCATAAAATATTATTTTCGTTCCAATCTTCTTTCTTTTAGTGTTCGCTGAAAGCAGAAATTGAAGACCATGGGGGATAGGCTACAGCGCTATCTCACTCCTGCATCAGCTACTACTTCATTTCCTTTACCGAGTTTTATATGACATCAAATGTTTGTGCTTTTCCGTCTGGGACTATCATGGCAGCGTATAACGCCGAGCTGTAGCAATACTTTTTCTCTCGTATGTCGATATCAGCAATTCAAAGAAACTTTTTACTGCAGGTACCGAGCGCTCTAAACTTATATTCCTAGTATCCAACAGTCTGCTTTAAAGTCAAGAGTTATTTATCCTCGTAGATCATTTTTCTCCTTATTTGTTTGTAAGTGAATAAGACATCGGTCCTTTCAAAAACAGAAACACAAGTAGTTATATTACGGTACAGAATGCTAATACGATTTTTCAAATTTAAAGTTAATTTGTATCAAGTATTTACTATGTTCTCTAATGGTTGTGTGTGTGTGAATAATTTTGATGCCATTCGATTACAAAGTCATAGACAGTTAAGAGCAAACTGACTCTGCTGCAGGTCTGCAGCAGGGATAGGACCACACCGCGACCATTTGTATTTACGGCGAAGGAATATAGAATGTTCTTGAGACAATGAATTATTTAAGCCGAATAAATTTCGAATAACGGTATCCCTCCGTTAGCCAATTTGTCACGGATACGGCTGCACGTACGAGGTACCTGGTTAGCAAGTGAAATTCACGTCTGACTGAAAGAGTAATTCTAACCCGCAGCAACATATCTTCAGAACCGATTCCTCTATCGGCGGTGCCTAGTTTTTCAAACTGCACCTGTTTACTTGTTGCAAATTACTGATCTTTTCAACGTTTCTAGCGTTCTTATATATTTTCATAAACGTATTTCCTTTAACGCAACTAGTTGACTGTGAAATCGTGAAACGCTAAAATGTCTAACTATACACAGCCTGGAGAACTGCTTGCATCTGCATTACGCACAATGGCAATTTGGAAAAATGTTAAAGTCAATGAGACACATTATTAGGTAAAGTTTATACACGCAGTCCCCATCTCAGCAACATTTTTATTTCGTGAAAACAAGTATATTTCACATCAGTCCCCATTATTACGTGTTTTATGTTTGTCATATGAAATAAAATCGAATTTTGGGTCTATGAAACTAACAATATGGTACAGCAACAAGACGAAAGATATTTCGAGAACATTCAGATAAAAATTTTGGGTAAGTGGCAGACTAAGGATGCAAGGATTCCTGATTCGATACCCAATATATATAACGTTTTCTTCTTCCACCTCTGACAATAATTTGTTATGTGAAAATGCGATTTTGTTACGGTTCAGAATGCACCTCAAAATATAACTCACCCGCTATGACTGAGTAGGTGACTCCATCCTGCAAAAGTAACTATTTGCTCAAACTATCCTCCACATTAAGGACAGCAGTGGCTCATTATCCAGTACCTAAGAAAACAAATATTGTGTAGCAAAGTTGCAAAGGCGGGCTGATGGAAATATTAGCAACAAGTCTATGACATGGGCTGCTGCTAAAGATTGGAGTCTACGCACCTCTCTCTCATATACTAGTGAGAAACGTCTGATTTAGAATCGTAAAATATCTCTCTAACAGTGTCTCAAATTCTCTGACCTCTTTGTTACGTTCAAAGCTGACAGTCATTTTCTCATTATTACTTCCATTTATATCACAGGAAATAAAATACGATAGGCGATAACGTAGATGAAAACTGCACTGTAAAGAGTATCGCAATATATACAGGAAAATTTAGAATACTGAAACCGAGCTGCCTCATAGAACGAATAAAGGATAGGAAAATAGCTTCCGTAGTTTTTAATCTATGCAGACTTAATTCCATCTCCAACACGGGATTATGTGGCACTTATCCGAGATCTAGAACAAATGCTGAAAAATCCACATCCATATGGGTTTGACGAACTCTGTATTTTCTAGCGTCAAAGCAGTGAAATAAAACTGAAACATCAGAAAAAAGGGGACATAAACGATTTGCAGCCATGACTAAACACATAATATTACCCTGAAAGAAATGGAAAGTGTTACACTACGAAAACCTGCCGAATACCACACGACGCTGGGAAACCGTGCCGTCTAGGGCAGCTTGCCACGGTTCGCGCGGCTCCCCCCTGTCAGAGTTTCGAGTCCTCCCTCTGGCATGAATGTGTGTAGTATCCTTAGCGTAAGCTGTTTAAGTTAGGTTAAGTAGTGTATAAGCCTCATCAGTTTGGTCCCACAGACCTTACGACAAATTTCCAAATTTCTCCGGTGCCACCAAACTGATACTACAACATCTTCATGGCAGTAGGATAATCAAGCTCACTTTTAGTTCACATAAATATCATACATATAGATGAAAGTGTTGTGAATAAATGACGGTTGTCAGGTGTGTTATGTTACTAGACGTTTTCCGGTTGAGATCGCAATATAGCACGGCCAGAGGATATGGATACGCATTTTGTAGCGCTCATTCGGACTTCGAGAAAAATCGATTCTTTGGCAGGAGTCACAGGGAACCGTGTTATGGACAGATGGTACAGACAGTTCTCTGTTGTGCTGTGCTTTGAGAACCAAACATGACGAGATGGACTCAGGACCACGGTGAGGTGACAGAAGTAGACACGGGTGTTTCTGGACCGGTAAGATCGTAGGATTACTCGAATAGCATTGAAAAATTTACGTATGACGACAGATAATCCGAACAGAGGTTACAGGCAGATAGTTACGTAAACCAGTATGTTTAAGGCATGATGCAAAGTTTGTCATAATGACAAACGGCGGCCGTGGGCATCCATGCTACACTGAATACATCAGTATTTACGTCATTTGCGGACTAATAATTATAGCTATTGCAAGTCATGTTTTTGGGTTTGTTAGTAAAGTACATGTGGCAAGAGAAAGCAGTTAATGCTTATTTTCCCCTGGCACCAGGTCAGCTGTTGAAGTGTGGGCGTATGGACGCAAAACGGTATGTCTATACTTTAGCCTCTACTGGCAGCCATAGTCCAATAAGTAGTCCAGTTACGATCATGGAGAGCACTTCATGTCTTAAAGTTTGTGACGTGTCTGTGGGAAGACAGCTCGACGCATAGATACACCAATCAGCACACTGATGTGTGTGTGGATATTAACGCACCACATATAAAAATTTTAGCACTTACATCCCTTACAACCTGTATAACTGAAATTAATGGTGAATTGAGAAGAGAATTTAGGATGTGAAATTGGCAGTTAATGTGTGAACGCCGTAAGGATAATATGAAACCGTATGTATTTCATATATCTGGCTTCCTTCTCCGCTGTTAATTTGAGGCGAAAATTTCTTTTTATTGTACATCTCAGTAAGGTATATCAGCCTGAATTTACAGAATGTTAATTGGATTACACATATAAACCTTTACTCTAGATATGACTTGACAATGATGATCGCGATCGTTCAACATCTTATTCTGTATTATCTCCATGTCTCACCACCCTTTTCGATTACACTACATCATTAACAAAGTCGATCTGGAAGAGAACTATGGCCACATCAAAACACAGAAATTGCTAAAAACGAAAGAGAGGAAAATTCATTAACGTTCATCAGCTTTAGACGAGTATTCTTCGGTAGTACTGTAAGAAATTACAACCCCATACGAACAGCCCTTGAAGGCCCACCAGTACCCACCGACCGCCATGCAATCTTCATCCCATAAGAACCACTGGATGCGGATTTGGAGGGGCATGTGATCATTACACGACTCTACATGTTGCTGTCACTTTTCATGACCAGTACTAATTTAAAATGACATAGTATTTTCGTTTGTCCGTATGAACAAGGGACAATCAGAAAAAAATTTTCCTTTTCAGTATTCTGACTGGTTGATTGCAGTTCGTCAATCCTCATTTCAGAGTAACACATACATACCACATTCTCACTAAGTGCTGCAAAGACGCATAATCAGAAACATGTCTTAAATCGAGATGACACGGAACGAAAAACGGTTCTCTTTTCAAACTGAAGGTGTGTATCTTTGAACTAGCGAGTTATTGAGGAAGATGACTAAATTCGTAAAAAACAGTCGTATAAATTTACTATTCATCGTCATGCTTAAATAGTTAGAAAATGTACAAAGTATAATATTTACAGAACTAAAGTTCATTTTTCCGTATTTTTATTGGAATCTGGCAGTTGCAGTGGAAGTTACATTGAGGTGCACAGCGATTTGTAAAGGGTTACGAAACTGAATAGCTTATGAAATACAAAACAGCAAATAACTGGGTTGGGGGCAGACAGGATGGTAATTATTTCTCTAACTGAGTAGAAGTGGTTGTGGGTGGGGAAGGTGGGGCAGGTACCTACGTGACAGCTGGAAGCTTTTGTTGGATTTGAAATTAAACTGAAGCTCGGAGACGATAATGTGATAGAAAGTGGATGGATGACTTCAGAAATAAAAGTATGTCATAGAAGCGAGATTATATGGACGAATCAAGGCTCTATTCAGTTGTGAATATGAAATGGCTAGTATTGATATTGATGATATCGTACACTTATAGCTTTACAGGCTAAGTTATATCAAAAGTCTTTTATTTAATATTTAACACTTTTTATTTCTAGAATGCACAGAATAAGTTATTACCGAAAATCGGATTGACTCAAAGATCAATATAACAGTGGGTTTAATATAGCTTATGACGCATCCATCTAGTGTAGCAGGTTACATTGCAGTGAATGGTACACTTTTATTCTCGCCTGATGATAACAAAGAACAAAGCGCCTCAAAACGAATGATAAGTTCACTGCGATACAGTGAAATTCTGTGGGTAAGCGCAGCGGAGAGTACATGATGTTTAGAAATTAATTATGGAAAAGTGACCTTTAATTGTGAAAAGGTAAATAACTTAGAAAGGTGGTTGGTACAACACTGAAACAATTTTTATTCATAAACGTTCTGTGTGGCTACACGATAAGCGTCCCTTCTATAATAAGTTTCTTGCTAAATCCTATGAAGCAAGTTTTGGTGTACGGTGGTATTTGCTTGTGTTAACCGTTTTCACAGCTCGTCGACGTGTTCCAGAAGCGGAGGTACAGACAATCTCTCTTTAATATAACCTCATACCCGGAATTATATTGAAACTAAATCAGATGATTGTAGTGGCCAGGATATAGTTCCACTACGTTCAGCCAGAGTCGGCCCATTCCCACCGAGATACACGACAACTTTGATGATAATATGTAGCGTGTCATTTCGTTGGAAGATAAATTCTGCGCCCATATCCTGTTGTAATCGAGGCATTAGATATTTTTCTAGTCGGTCCAGGTTCGATATGTCAATTACATTTGACTCTGCAAAAAAGAATGTGCCATAAATCTTGGTACAGCATACAATGGAAAAAAAACACTAACCTTGGGCGAGTCACGTACGTATTTGATCATGTTGCGTAGTCTCTGCTCACCCCATATCCGAACATTACGCCGATTCACTTCACCTTAGGTATGGAAGGTGAGTACACCCCTGCTGTGTCAGCGACTGTTGGCCGACCCTTACCTGGCGTCCTATGACACTTTTGGATGAAACGATTGCACCCATTACTGACAGTCTCTCTCTGAGGTGAAACTTTGTAATATTTAATCGTGCATTGTATCTGGACTATACTAACGGATTTGGAAACATGGAACCATAATTAACACAGTGCACGCTGTTCACCGTTACACAGCTCCAAGATTACCGTTGAACTAACTCATTCGCGCATGCCACCTAGCGGGAACGTCGGAAACTAACAGTGTTAGGTCAGAATAAAACTCGAATATATACTGCATTCAGTGTTGTATGAAACACTATTACTAGTTATTGTATATTCTCAATTAAAAGTAACTAATTACAAACACCCTGTATATTTATGAACAGCACTAAATGTAAAATTGTTTAGCTGTGTTTATCCCGGTATGTCCGCAGCTCGTGGTTGTGCGGTAGAGTTCTCGCTTCTCACGCCCGGGTTCCCGGGTTCGATTCCCGGCGGGGTCAGGGATTTTCTCTGCCTCGCGATGACTGGGTGTTGTGTGCTGTCCTTAGGTTAGTTAGGTATAAGTAGTTCTAAGTTCTAGGGGACTGATGACCATAGATGTTAAGTCCCATAGCGCTCAGAGCCATTTGAACCATTTTTTTTTTATTATCCTGATCTAAATCGATTACAAAGTGATTACATCTATCGGTATGTAAGCAACAAAAGTACAGTCAAGAATTTAATGTGTTCAGTCATCTCCGTTGAAACGTGAGGTGCCTGCAAAGCTGTTTGCACAGCGCAATGGAGCAGTGGGTAACACCGGCTACGATAACGAGCTATCTCGTCGCCTCCGGGCGAGAAGTTGCCGCGGACGGCACGTTGCCTGGCCGTGGGAAAGAGAAGACTCGACGTCGGAGAGCCAAGTTAACAGATTGACTCCACCCGAGAAGTTAGCGTTCGCCGCGGCAAAACACTCAAAGGCAAGCGGAGCCGTTTCTTGCAGTAGCGTGGCCGCAGCGCAGCGCCGGGACGAGCGAGTGTGGGTGGAGTATCTTTCCAGCGGCGCGTTGCCGTGCCGGCGAGGTATTACTTCTTCCCACCCCCGCTGGCGGACCACTCAAACGGAGGCGTCCGAATAGGGAAGCAGCCCCAGCGCAAGAAGCGGCGGCTTCAGCTGTCAGACGCCGGCGAACCGTACCGAACCCGGAACATTATGCTGATGGCACCTCCCTGGACCAGCTGCGGGGGAATGCCAAGTTTTTCTGAAAGCCCCACGTTCTCGAATGGGGTGACAGAACATATCCGTGCTAACTGTGTACCGTGAAACCTTCAATTCATTCAACGGTATACAATATTACTACTGCTTCAAATGCAATTTCGCGAGCTAAGTAGTAAATTACACTTGACAAAATTGGGCTTCATTATTATGACTACAGAATAACGTATTGGTTCCAGAAACAACAAGTAAAACAATAACTATACAAGCTTCAGCTGCGCCTGCCGTTTCGTTTAGCGCAAACTGCCCTACATCTGAGTCAGAAACGGTATCCAGACAGGTGACAGGCACGAAAATGTTGTAAACTTCCTCTTGCAGACTGTTCGACTAACGGAATCATACTATAAAAACTACAAGCGAAGTTCAGCTATTAGTTACAAAGCATTTTTGGACTAAGACGACCTTATTTTAGCCGTACTTACCGAAATATCTCCAGTTTATCTTTATATAATTATCGGTGAAGTCACACAGACTTATGGTTTTTGTTAAGTTTATTCAATTTACAGTACTGAATCTTTGGTAAGTGGTTCATAAATGTTGTCTTATAATAGCAACGAAATTTCGTGGATGGTGTAAAAATGTTACCTCATAACAACAACGAAATAACAGAAGATATCAAAATGGGAAGCGTAGAGGTAACAACTCTCTGGTGAATAACGTCTGAATCATTTACGAAACATTAAACTTACGGAAACTAGCAAAAGCCGAGTGACTACACCACTAATTACAGAAAGATAGAACGGGTCACTAGGGTAAGTATCACAGAAATAAGTTGCATCTTAGTCCTAAAATATCATGTAACTCATGGCCAGTCCTTAATTGTATTTTTAACAGTATTATTTCATTAGCTAATAGTCACTCAGAGCTCTGACAGGAAACTTATTTCGATTAGGTTGCTGTCGCCTGACCTGTATACCGCTCCTGATACAAACGTAGTGCGGGTTGCATAAAACGAATCGTTAGGGATATTTGAATCCATCTACACAAAAAAATTTAAGTGTTTGTTAGTGACGTGAACTATCTCCTAAACGTCTGACTAACAGCCACTTTGACAAACGGAACTTTCGGTTTCCCATTTGCGCACTATAATGTAGTGGCTGTGCGATAGTAGCTGTTGTGTCTGTAGAGATGAGACCGTTTCAAGAGGTCGCCATCACGCCGTGATGGTCAGCAGGGCGTCTTCTATATCTTCTTATCTTCTAAATCAAGATTCTTTTCAAGAGCCAATTTCGAGATTGTACCAATATATTCATACGAACATTATCAAATGGTAACAAATGTTTTCGGATGTTCTAGCATATTTTCCAGTGTTCTAGAATACAGCTTCAAAACGACACATTTCACTTTGATCCGCCCTCCAGCAAATTCGTTTTAAATGATGAGTTGTTCTACACAATATAGACAGGGGAACAGCTTGTCGGAAGAGTACACTGCTTAACAAAAATCGCTTATCAACAAAAATTATTGAGTACCAAGCTTTTCGGTGAGTAATATACAATCACAATCTTCCGTTTCATCTTCCAACGTTATCAATCTTTGAGTGATAAACTTTCAAACTAGTTGCAGCTCTAGAAAGAAAAGAGGTGGTAGTGTAAAAATAAGATGGACCAATAGAATATTGACAGTGTAAGTGAAGCTTTACTAAAAAGCCCACGAAATCAGCCAGTAGGCAGAACACAGAATTTGGTCTCAGCAGTTAGTGGGAGGATTCTGATGAATGATATCTGCTATATCCGTACAAGATGTAGGTTTTGAAAGCCCGTCAACCTCAAGATAGCAATAACTGCATACGCTTTTGCTAAGAAATTATGAATGTCATTGGAGACAATGGAGAGAATGTTAGCAATGTATGGATGAGCGACAAAACCCACTTTCACCTCAGTTGTTTGGTTTGGAAGCAGCAGATTCAAAAGTGTCTGATACAAACCTAGATCATCCGCATGAAACCGACCTCCATTCAGAAATTTTAATGTCATCTAGGGCAATGTCATCTAGGGCAATAGGCCTTACTATTTTGAAGATGAACATGGCAACACGGTGATGCTAAACTTGACACGTTATGCTGATATGTTGCTGACATTTCCTCTCCCTCAACTCGACGCCTATGATCCAGATGAAGAAAAACTCTTCCAGCAAGATGATACCAGCAGCCATACTGCTGCAGCTTCACAGCATTTGCTAAGACGTGCAGCGTTGGAAGCAGCGTTAGAGAGGTTTACGGAGGCAGTTTTCACAGTGAAACCTTCTATGTGTCGCCTTGTCGGACCGGCAGATTTCCTTGCTAGACCATCTAGACTCTGCCGAAGGGGTTAGGATGGATCAGGAACATACGAATATCTGCAAAAACTACTCTTTCCTGCTAGTAAAAAAGTGATCGCTGGTTTCACTAGGATGGCCAATTAGTTCCGGAAATATGCGACTAGCTACGCACAACTGGCAGCCTTTCTTGATTAATTATGCAGGAAAGCAAGTGATATCCGTTGTGATCAACCTCACCAGGCAGCTCTCAGTAACCAACCCATCCCGGTTATCCCAAATCTCGTATTACCCTTTGTGGTCCGAATTGTCTCCTACTTGGCGGGATAGCGGCACTCCCCCTCAAAGAGCATCATGGGGAATGTAGGCTGGTCCCCTATGCATCTGGAAGGTGGTCCCTAGCACAGCTTGGAATGGGAGGGGGTAGAGATACTTTTCACTTTAGAAAAACTAAGGTTTTACCTGGAGCACAGCGAAATTTCATTTGAAACTGATAATCAAGCCCTCAGTTGGGTGTTGGCACACCCACGTAAGATAGGCCGTACATGTATCTGGGCAGTTCGAATTTCAGCTTTCCAGTTCAAGGTGAAGCTTATCCATGGCACCGTTAATCAGGTGCCAACGCTTTGTGTCCGATGTTTGAAGTTGGGGTTCAGCAGTCAGAGAAGTAGTCCGGTTTAGAGGATTGCGTACATGGGATACTATGCAAAGTCTGATAACATTTTGTGGACCTCAGGCAAAGATGGACAACGATCCCATGATTAAGGCCATTACGAATAAGCTATTGACTGGGGAATAGGTGTCCGGTCACCACATGCATAAAGGCCTGGTTTCTTGTTTTAGGGTGGAGTCAGGTCGTTTAAGGATCTGTTAGCAAAGTCAGCTGGTCCAGCCTATGTTCTTGTCCTTCCATCATAACAGTGGTTGCAGGGCACCTAGGTGTCCACATAACTGTCACTAATATCAAGCTTCATGTATCTTGGCCTTCCATGTACGAGGATATCTGGTTGATGGTGAGTGAGTGTGAGGTCTGCAAAAGAGAAAAACCCATATCCATCTCTGTTAAAGGTCTTCTGCGATCCACTAGGGAAACGTAACCTATGGAAAAGAGATTCATAGATCATATTGGTCTTTTGCCATACACTCGCTATTGTGTGGGTATGTACTTATGGTGGTGGACACCTACTCATACTGTTGTTGGTCAATTCCTAGTCAACATCTCTTGGGGATGATTTCCATCATTGGCTTGCTGAGGTATTTGTCAGCAGTAATGCCCTGGCTTTTAAACGTAAGGGGTTGAGCAGATGTTGTTTTGAGCAGGCCATCTGTAAAGTTACAGATACCTCTTATAATTCTCAACCGTCTTTTGCAGAATATGTTAACTGAAATCTGAAAGGGGCTCTTATTCCCTTTCACATTAATTCACAGACTAAATGCTGCCAGTCTGTGTGGTAGCTTAACTTTGTCTTTAATGTGGCCCTACATGAGTGACTTAAAGCTGCCTCTGCTTCCCTTGTTTCAGACAGTCAACTTAATCCTAAACTGGGTAACTTTGGTCAGTTACCAAATTGCTCCTGGAGAGTACCGACGTTACGATTTAGCAGGAGAAATGGACGATGGCGCATCGAAATATTCAGCAGGCCCATCACAGTTTGTCTGATCGTTGTAATCAGGGGTCTAAAGAATTTAGGAATAAGGTAAGTGATTTCTTTTTTTTTGTATAACCCCAGTGTTAATCAGAAAGAGGGAAAAGGTTATTCTAGTAAATTAGTACTCGAGCAGTAGGGTCCCTTTGAGAGTGAGAGCACTGGGTATGGCAAACTTGCTTGTGTGCAGACGGGTAAGCTGTCCATGGGACAAGTCTCCCAGGTCAAGGAGGACTAGCCTCCTCCCAGAACGGTTTGGGGGGTTCCGCAAGTCTGGCGGAAGAGGTTGAGCCGTGCAGCTCAGCTTCCTTTGAATTCCTAGGGTCTCTCTGTCCTTTGTGGTTTTGCATCTGAGATGTTCTATGGTTCAAATGGCTCTGAGCACTATGCGTCTTAACTTCTGAGGTCTTCAGTCGTCTAGAACTTCGAACTAATTAAACCTAACTAACCTAAGGACATCACACACATCCATGCCCGAGGCAAGATTCGAACCTGCGACCGTAGCGGTCGCTCGTTTCCAGATTGGAGCGCCTAGAACCGCACGGCCTCTCCAGCCGGCTGAGATGTCCTGTTGGAGGCGCTGGCCTCGAGGCGGCAGCTCAGTTTCTGCGACTGTAGCCGCGGTGCAGTGCAGCAGATTGAGTGGTCGGTGCAAGGCAACCATGTGGAGTGGCTCTGGCCAGATGGAAGTGGCAACATGAGCTAGCATGCGACCGCCAGATTGGACAGGAGGAGGCCCCACCGGATTTGAGAATGAGAGGCACACAGGTGTTTTCATTCGTCTTGAAGGGGATCATCGTGCACCATGGTCTTTTCCCACTCCTTAGTGACCTTTAAGTTCTGTTACTTGGTAGAGTGGCTGTAGTGCCTTGATCCCAGATACGAATTTTTATCCTAGCTACAGATTCCGACTGATGGCTCAGCTGTTTCCTGACGTCAATTTCAAAGAATGAGCCTGTAGAATTCCGTATTGGTGGCAATTGTTTAATATTTATTCAGTTAATATGAAGGACCACTGACTGTCATATTCTAGAAATTTCCTGCCCCCTTAGGGGTAAAGGATGTGTATCACTGAATCCCACCCTTGAACTGCGCAAACTGAGTGAAATGGTGCATTGGTCAGCACACTGGACTCGCATTCGGGAGGACGGCGGTTAAAAACCCACGTCTGACCATCCTGATTTAGATTTTCTGTGATTTCCATAAAGTACTACAGGAATACGCAAGGATGGTTCCTTTTAAAAGTCGTGGTCTATTTCCTTCTCCATCCTTCCCTAATCTGGGCTTTTGCTCCATTTCTAATGACCTCTTTGTGGACGGGACGTTACACACTAATCTCCTCCTCCTCCTCCTCCTGGAATCCTGCAAGATACTGTCTTCTCTGGAATTGACCTAAGTTGGGTGGTTGTTCGGTTTCACCTTTGTATCTTTCGGTCTTCTCTGGGTCTCCGTAACATCGCTCTTGTGCTTTCGTTCGATAAGACCGTGTATGGCTTGCGGGCCTCGGTTTCGTCCATTGTCTTTTGAGCTCCTGGTAGCTCGGTGATTCCATACTGAATGTGTTTTTACAAAGGCAGTGTCCTGTTTCGCACCAGCCTTAAATTCCTCTCCCGTGTGTGTGTTCGAAAACTACTTCTCCACAAGTTGTATGGAACCAAACGCTAACACACGACTCAGTGTGTTCTACTTTTGAAAGGGTGAGGGCCACGCTCTGCAGAACACTACGCCAGTCTGATTGGGTCGAAGGACAACTGAGGGACGGCAGCTCTGCAAGCGACTCACCGAATCAAGAGTCATGTAAAGCAATTATGCTTAGGTGGAAGCTTAGCTTGAAAGCATATTTTGCGGGTGTCTTTTAAATGGTGTTCATAATGGTTATACTTTAAGGATTCTCTTGTTGTTTGTTTGACTGAAAGTTATTGTAAGATCTTATTAGTAAGGTGGACTAGCTGGACTTCAACATTTGTATATGTAATTGGAAGCTTGATTTGAAACACGTATGGGTGGTGTCTCTCAAATGGTTGTTTTTCCTAAATGACTAGTACCTTCATTTTCTAAAACCAAATTCCTGCTTAACTGAGAAAAAAAAGTAAAATTTTGATAAATTTTCTGGATTCAGTGACAGATTTTGATATATATCCTCTAAGTCGAGTTGAAAGCCCAGGTTATGGAGTCTCATAAAATTTTTTTCATTTATGTTGTTGACATTTCTTTCAAAACTGGACAAATGTAAAGGTTTCTCAAGCAACTGAATAGGTTTGTAATTTAGACTACATGCTTTTTACAATACTGGCTATTAAAATTGCTACACCAAGAGGAAATGCAGATGATAAACGGGTATTCATTGGACAAATATATTATACTAGAACTGACATTTGATTACATTTTCACACAATATGGGTGCATAGATCCTGAGAAATCAGTACCCAGAACAACCACCTCTGGCGGTAATAACGGCCTTGACATGCCTCGGCATTGAGTCAAACAGAGCTTGGATGGCATGTACAGGTACAGCTGCCCATGCAGCTTCAATACGATACCACAGTTAATCAACAATAGTGACTGGCGTATTGTGACCAGCCAGTTGCTCGGCCACCATTGGCGAGACGTATTCAGTTGGTGAGATATCTGGAGAATGTGCTGGCCAGGCCAGCAGTCGAGCATTTTCTGTATCCAGAAAGGCCCGTACAAGACCTGCAACATGCGGTCGTGCATTATCCTGCTGAAATGTAGGGTTACGCATGGATCGAATGTAGGGGAGAGCCACAAGTCGTAAAACACCTGTAATGTAACGTCCACTGTTCAAAGTGCCGTCAGTGCGAACAAGAGGTGACCGAGACGTGTAACCAATGGCACCCCATACCATCACGCCGGGTGATACACCAGTATGGCGATGACGAATACACGCTTCCAATGTGCGTTCACCGCGATATCGCCAAACACGGATGTGACCATCATGATGCTGTAAACAGAACCTGGATTCATACGAAAAAATGACGTTTTGCCATTCGTGCACCCAGGTTTGTCGTTGAGTTCACCATCGCAGGCGCTCCTGTGTGGGATGTAGCGTCAAGGGTAACCGCAGCCATGTTCTCCGAGCTGGTAGTCCATGCTGCTGCAAACGTCGTCGAACTGTTCGTGCAGATGGTTGTTGTCTTGCAAACGTCCCCATCTGTTGACTCAGGGATCGAGACATGGCTGCACGATACGTTACAGCCATGTGGATAAGATTCCTGTCATCTCGACTGCTAGTGATACGAGGCCGTTGGAATCCAGCACGGCGTTCCGTATACCCTCCTGAACCCACCGATTCCATATTCTTCAAACAGTCACTGGATCTCGACCAACACGAGCAGCAATGTGGCGTACGCTAAACTGCAACCGCGATAGCTACAATCCGACCTTTATCAAATCCGGAAACGTGATTGCACGCATTTCTCCTCCTTACACGAGGCATCACAACAACGTATCACCAGGCAACGCCGGTCAAATGCTGTTTGTGTATGAGAAAATGGTTGGATACTTTCCTCATATCAGCAAGTTGTAGGTGTCGCCACCGGCGCCAACCTTGTGTGAATGCTCTGAAAAGCTAATCAGTTGCATATCGCAGCATCTCCTTCCTATCAGTTAAATACCGCGTCTGTAGCACGTCATTCTCGTGGTGTAGCAATTTTAATGGCCAGTAGTGTATTTTAATCCTTGAGACCTTGTTATGTTCCTTAAAACACCCAAAATGTTTTCTTACTGAAATATTTGTGTCTTCCTTAAATCTCTATCTATATCCGAATCCCGCTCCTGCTAAAGAGTCCTCTTCATTCGGCTCGGTCCTCCCACCACTTTTGTTCCTCCAGTTCCTGCTAGGTCACACCTCTCCTTTCTACAGATATTCTCACTCCCATTTTACACCGTGTTCTTGGGCGCCCTCTAGGACTTTTCACATACATCTTCAGTTCTTCCATAATTTTGGGGAGTCTCTGCCCATTCATACTCTTACCTTGCCCATAAAGTGTGTAAATTAAAGGATGGGAAGTGTTTCCTCTCAACATTGCCTAGCCGTTTTACACTCCATTGACCTTGTATGTATTACGTTTTGATGGGCCAGGGCAGCTTCAGTACCGCACAAACACGCATACACACCCACCCACCCACCCACCCACACACCCACCCACACACACATACATATCACTCTTTTCTGCATTCCTGTTTGCATCAACACATATATTGAAAGCACCTCCTCCTGCCTCTGTTTGTGTCCACTTCTCCCTCCATTTTTCTGTCCACATCGTTATCCCACTGCTATCTGTGTAACTCCTCTTCCCTCTCACTGTCTCTTCAACTTCTCTCCATATTTTAACCATTCCCTCCAACAACTCTCTTTGATTATATATTCCCATCCCATCCCTCTGACCATAGACTCTTCCACCCCTCTCCCTCTCTCTTCCATTTCTGTTTCTCCTCTTCCTCTTCCAACTGCCCACTACCTTCTACAACTTCCACTTGCCTCATCCATCTCACCCTAAACCCTCCTTCTGTCAGTTTTCCCCTCCCCTTCACCAGCTTTTCCCCTCTATCCATTTCACCTTGTCTGTGCCAGGCTCATTGTTACATGCGGACCCCACAATACACTTCAGTAAAACTGACTGATACTACTCCCAAAACACAAATGCACACAGGGCATGCTACACTTCAGGGACTTGAAACTTAGTTATTTGCCTCCAATATAGAGGCTGCCATGCAAAGCAAGTCGATAACGCAGGCGAGAAATACTACAACATGCTGTCAGGTTTGACAGCCTACCTGTTGGAGTCGAGTAAACAGTTTCTTGCTCCTAATATCCAGGCCAATAATCTTCCTACACAACATGACTCTCATGCAGCACAGCCTGTACAGGGTTGGAAAGGAACTTTTAGGCAGTGTCTCTGCTCATGTTGCAGCTAGGAGGTTATAGGCTGCTGGGACTTTAGAGACCTGCTGTTTCTGTGCCAAATTTGGTTGAAATCGACCTAGAGGTTCGGGAGGCGGTTCTAGACATACACACAGACACTCTGCTTTATGTTTATAACAGATATAAGAGGAGTGGATCATTACAACAAACCGAAAAGTCAAAAAATGGGTTCTTTTAGCTAACACTGTCTTTCTCTTTTCTGTCGCTACATCCGTTCCATTGCGGAATTTATTTCAGCAAAAGCCATCCAGATCCAAAGACATATCCTTCCGAAAGTCTTGCTCTTTTAAAGGCAGCAAACAATAGCCCCTTCATACTTTTACATAAACTGGACAAACCCAGGATTCTCAGTTTCTTAGTGTTCCCATGTTGCTGGATTGATGCTATGCACCACATTCCGAGAAATAAGAGGAAATACCCCAATACTGCAGACGAATAAGGACATCATAATCATAATCTTGCATTTTCCTACACGTTAATAAAAGAAGGTACAGATATTTCAGTTAGTAAAACAGCATTTCATAACTTTCCTGGGCTAATCGAGTACAGAACCCGGGATACAATTTTAATGCGTTGACAGTCTCCCAAACACATAGGTTTCCATAAAAACAGAGAAACAGAATAGACCCAATAGTTCTGTCGATTGAATGTCATGCAACGTCCTTTAAAGTGAGGTAGTCACACTGCTACTGATATTGATAAAACGAATCGAATACACTTGCCAGAAAGTCTGGCCGTACTCTTCCTCATAAAAGCTGCTGAGCAGTGTATAAACTGTTTTAACATGCATCTTGGATATCCTATCGGAATGTAATGAAACTTTAAGAAATCATGGACATCGCCTAAACCTCCACTGAAAGTGTAGCAGGTACGAATGAGTCGCCTTTATTTGGCTTTTTTGTGTCATTGCGGAAGCCTTACTTTGTCCCATTGCATAGGCACTTCACCGTTAAGAGACGTCCTAGGATCTACATCAGTTTTACAACAAGAATTCAGGTAATGAGCCAGCTAAGGTCATAGATCTTTCTGATTTCATGCAGTTTCTGGTTACTTAATGGAAACCCAGTAGAAAGATGTAATGAAATGGAGGGGATGGAAGTTGGCCGTGATGATAATAACATTAATGAGTGCGAGGACGCATAACACCATAAGTGGAAGCTGTAGGAAAAACTAATCAAGTATTTTCAGTTTGTTGTACAGAAAATAATTGTGTTCATTGTTGCATACTCCCATAGAGCATTTTGGAAACACGATAAATTAGTCCGGTGAAAAATATTTGAACCTTATTCTAAATTTTATACAAATACTGGACAAGCCCACGTAAAGAATAAACTATAGGCTGTACACATAGAAACGAACATTTGTGAAAAATATGTACTTAATTAACATTCTGTATGTTTTCAATAGTTGAGAGCCTTCTTTCGTTCCTGAAAATGACAGTTTTTGACTGGTTCAGTTTTGTAACACACCTCCCGTAGTATACATACAGGCGTACTCAAATTGGCGCTACAAATTTTTATGAATTGTACAGGATACTGAGTAAATAATATTTTGAATAGGAAACCATACTCAGGCTTTTAACGTTTCCGTTCTATGACTGTTTCAATTCAGGTGTGTAACGCGCCTACGTCTGTCGAGGGGAAGAGGAAAGGTTCAGAGTTGCTTGCCCTAGTATGCAAGAAGGTAGGCAGAATTGGGTATAGTGCGTCAGGGGAGCACTTGATGTTACTTACCGTCTGCCTTGCGAAGTTTAATTTACGAGACTGCTATAGAGACAGAGGAACATCTTGTGGCACGAGTTCCGGCCACTGAAATAATGTAAACACTTAATATTTAAGTGTTAATACAAAGGAAAACGCTTAAATTATAAATGGATGATTCGTTATGGAACTATTCGAATTGTTACCTAATAAGTGCACGGCGTCATGCCTCATTCATTTCCTGAAACTGAAGTGAACGATTTAAACATCTGAACTGAAACCGTCGTAGAACGGAAACTGTGCCTTTCTATTCCAATTATTATGTTCTCAGTGCCTTCTACAGGTCCTAAAAGTGTGTAACGGGAATTTCCCATAATTATGTACAGTGTGTGTGTGTGTGTGTGTGTGTGTGTGTGTGTGTGTGCGTGCGTGTGTGTGTGTGTGTGTGTGTGTGTGTGTGCTTGAGATTGTACGTGCGTGCGTCTGACACAGACACAAGTGTGCTCGTGTGTTAAGGCTTTCAGATGTAACTTAAGGCTGAAGCTGTGATAGAGATTAGCAAGTGACTTCTCTTATGCAAAATTCATTTGCACACTTTTCTTAACACGGACAGTAAACTGATCTTCGTCTCCTTCCTTTACTTACCGAGTTTAAGTAGCGCGATGAATACCACATGCTTCCTTTAGCTTCCACATGGTCTTTGCCGAAAGACACAGTTACGGAATTTCGCAACTACTTGAACATTTTAGCAGCTATCTCGTCTTGGACAAGTCTTTTTGTTGGGCCTACGCACGATGCACTGGTAGAGTTATCGTTCAGCGATACTCCCAGTATCTTCCGTACGTTATTCATCCTCCCATGCGATATTTATTTCCACGCTCTCCCCCACGAGTTCAACCTAAAGCAGGTTTGATCGGCTCTTCGGATCGGCTCTTCGGATCGGCTCTTCGATTGGCTTGCTGATGAGCGGTTGTATTCGCAGTCTGTTGTTATTGGGGTACTACGAGGCATCACGTGCGAGGTTATTCAGTAGACCCTGGGACCTAAGCTACCACCTTACTTCCTGCATACTGCATCAGAAAGGAAATGGAGTGTACCATGTACCTACTCGTCCATAGTTAACTCAGTCATCGAATTAATCTGTTTAAAAAGTTCACAACTATGACTTAATTTCTCTCTTCCATGCCTCAACAACACAAAAATATCATCTACATAACGACAAAATACCTAATATATAATTCCTTGTTGGCACTTCCTAATGCATGTTTTCTAATTTTTACATAATTAACTTTGCTACAGTCTTGTTTAATGTGCTCGCCATAGTCACACCATCCGTCTCTTCGTAAAACCCATCGTTCGATTTGAAGTACATGGCTGTGAGAATGAATTAGAATAGTAGAGTAATTTCTACATATACATCTACTTGATTACTCTAGTATTCACAGTAAAGTGCCAGGCAGGGGGTTCAATGAACCAACTTCAAGCTGTCTCTCAACCGTTCCACTCACGAACGGCGCGCGGATAAGACGAGCACTTAAATATTTCTGTGCGAGACCTGATTTCTCTTATTTTATCGTGATGATCAATTCTCCCTATGTACGTGGGTGCCAACAGAAAGTTTTCGAAAACTGAGGAGAAAAACGGTGATTGAAACTTCATGAGCAGATCCCGTAGCAACGATAAACGCCTTTATTTTAGAGTTTGCCACTCCAATTCACGTATTATGTCTGTGGCACTACCTCCACTTTCTGTAATTTTAAATTTTATATACATTTTATCTAAATATTAATAGCTAATCTATCATATTTTATGCTTTTTAAAAATAAATACTATCTTATAGAGGACGCGGGCATCTAGCGCGAAGAGGGGGAACAAAATCTAACACATTTTTATATCTATATAAGAGCGGTGTTTTATATTTTATAGCTAGTATGACGACGCAGAGCCTGTGTTCAGTGTATGCCGCCTTTAGGTATGAACTACTGTATATGTATTCACATAGATTTAGTTGGATTACTAATAGGCCTGGTTAAATATTGAACCTATTTTAAGGTTTTAATGTAAATTTTCTTTTGTATTGGTATACAATGTGAAGATGGTCATTGTATGGCCGAAATCGGTTATGACTCTGTCATAAGAATGTAATTGCGTCTATAAATAGATAAAAAATTTTAGCAAAATAATGAATCACTCATTCCATTGACAAAATGTTTTTTCCCTCCCCTGCTTGGCAGCCATGTTCTGACGGGGCCCCATTACACGCCTAACGTTGTAGTTCCCAACTGTGAGCGAACCCACCTTCGGTGAATTCCCAGACCTTGCAAGCCGAGAGGCTGCGTCTGGAACAGAGTGGGTGAGTACATCCAGCTTAGAGACTTCCTCAGCCACACATAACGTCCGAAACCTGTTCTTGAAATGAACTGAGGAGTCCCTACGATTGGCCCTTTGGAAAGTCTTTCGCTGCCTGCCAGACGTTGAACTGATATCCCACCCGACCGCGGGTGAGAGGTTAACCTCAGTGCAGGAAGGTACAGCAGTCGCAGTTCCTAGCCATTACTAAAGTCGCTCTTGTTTCAAGCTGGTACAAACATGTAATAATCGAATGGTGCCTCATTAGCAGCAGAAACTCGCGGTGCTCTCTCGGCAGAGTGAATCCGTTTCAGCTATTCCAACACCTCAGTGAGTGCTTTCGTGGTAAATAGCAACACCACATCAAAAGTGACTAATATGTCCTGCAGCTGGACAACCACACGGTTAATTTATTGATAAGAATTGTCGAGCTTTTAATTAGGATCCCGATCGGAGCACACATGATCGTAATCATGTCAAGAATTGGCCACTAGAATAGTTAGACAAACCATTGGCAGTTACTATTGATATTACGAGAAAGCACTATGAATTTTCAGCAACTCACCAAATCTCGGTGGTAGTGCCGATTCGAACACACCATTCTAGGTGCTCTTTTTCTATTGACGACTTTTGTATTAACTGTGTAACAGTTGTAAAATGTTTGCCTGTGAGGCCCTGACTCAGATTCCTAAATGTCTGCGGATCTAATAAAGTAGTACTGTGACAGTAACTCGCATTCACAGCTATTATTGAAATGCCCTTTCAGAAGTGGCAATGATAACACTTTCAGCCCTGGTCAGGAGTCTTACAGCACACCTCTCTACCACAGTTATATTACATTTATACTCTCCGTTTGTATACGGTTTTTTGATGTTATCACGTCTACACTAAAAACACCTGGTTCCTCACTGCCTGTGTGGGCACAGCTCGCGAACCAACGGCAAAATATCTGCGCTTGAAAAGCGTTCGGATAAATTGATAACAGTGCATGAAGTTTCCAAAGGCTGAGTCATCCGGTTGTGTTGTAGATCATCAAATTTCTTCATCTACCTACAAGACAATGTCATGATTAACTTTCCTATGGTATCGTGCAATAATGTGTCAATTTTATCCCAGTGTACTGTCAAGTGTATTACAGATATTAATAGTAACGCACAGATCGCAGCGTAGTACGCGCCTTGCTCATATCTCATAAGCTAGTGCTACTGCTCGCCAGAGTGTGTCACGCGAGGTCGTCAAACACACTTTCAGTGATCGGTCATTGCAGCGTTTCTGCAATTTAGAATACGCGAGAGGAAAGCAGTTCTGAAGGCCGTGATTGTTACAGTCTACTTTCAACGTCTCATCGTATCAACGGAGCGGCCTGATTTTCCGATTTTACTTACTTTTAGTATCATGCAACGTTCTTGCTGCTGCAACGTACGGCACACGGATCTCCAGTATCACGGCAGCATCGGACATTTCATTCCAGACACGCGTGCCACTCGCATGTCACGGCGTCAGCCCCCACGGAGTTTCCTATTTCGGTATTCGGGGTCGACTGACGCCACTAAGAGCATATCGGTGTTCGGAATATTGATACGGCGCTGCCGAATGCCCGCCGGCCCGTCCCCGGGAAGAAGCGTAGCAGCATGTTGTTCACGCTTTGCGGTTTCCAGAGTTGATGATAGGAAATGACACATCCGCACCTCACTTGAAGAAATTGTTAAAAGAACTCCTGTCTTTGCTGCTAAAATTTACTTCTTGCATCTGTCTCATCAATTTCACTGACACGCGGCAAAATACAGGGTGGTTATCATGAAAGTGCAGCTATCGCAGATAGCTGCAATTATCATACGGCAGCGAAACTTAGTAGGTACTGTAACGTGTTAGTGCGGAACCGATTCATAGTGGGAAACAAATTATTTCCGTTGTTGGCCACTTGGTGCAACTGTGGCACTGTGAATGTAAGAACGACGTATAGAAATGTGTCCATATGTAGTTGGATGGGAATGGGACGTTGGCAGGAAACGACAAAGAAATGAGGAAGGCATACTGTTGGTGTTATTGGTAACTGTCTATTGTGGGTTGGCAGGAGAGCTAACACCGGGTACTAGAGGAAGCAGAAAGACACGCGTTTTAGCTCACGCAGGCTGGCGTGAGGTCTGGAACAGGACAAGGAATTTAGACTTTAGAAACACGGACGCAGCTGCTGGAATACCTGACTTTAATCCATTAATGATGATCGTCGCTCTTGACTGTACATGATTCAGTATCAATAGTAACTGGTAATGGCGCTATGCTAGGTCGTAGCAAATGACATAGCTGAAGGCTATGCTAACTATCGTCTCGGCAAATGAGAGCGTATTTTGTCAGTGAACTATCGCTAGCAAAGTCGGTTGTACAACTGGGGCGAGTGCTAGGAAGTCTCTCTAGACCTGCCGTGTGGCGCCGCTCGGTCTGCAATCACTGATAGTGGCGACACGCGGGCCCGACGTATACTAACGGACCGCGGCCGATTTAAAGGCTACCACCTAGCAAGTGTGGTGTCTGGCGGTGACACCACTTTCCTCCCCCGCAAATGGGCGCACGGTTGTGGCATAAGGCTTCCGCCCGCCGTGGGGAGGACCCCATATTGACGTATGCGACGAGGTGGGGAGCCTAACAACAGGCGAGGCTGTGCCACCCGCATCCGGCCATTCGGACCGCGGGGAGCTTGGAAACGCCTGAAAACCTGCTCCAGGGTGCACGCCAACATGCGGTGTATGCGCCCGTAGAGAGACAGGAGGGGCCGAAGGGTCGACCTCCATCGGGCCGGGGCACCCTACGGGCGAAGACGACATATGGTCCGGAGCGGGCAAGAGTTCCATGTCGGAGGACAACTGGTCACGGGAAGCGATCGGCGGCGCGTGACGCAAGGAGGCGCCCGGCAGTTGCAGCGACGCATCCACTGCGGGCGTCGCCGGCGGGAGAACAGGCGGCGGCGCCGCCGGAGACGGCGGCGGCAGTGGCGCGTCGCCATGGGACAAAATGGATGCAGCGTCGGTAACACCTGGGGCTGAGGCGAGCCAGTAGATGGGTCCCCATGGCGCTGACTGGACGGCACCGTCGCTGAAAGCAGACGGGGAGCGGCAGAGCCCGTGCGACGACAGAGGCGTAGCTGATTGAGATGCCGTCGCACGTCTTCAGAGGCCCCCAAAACCAGATACATAGCGCGGCCGAGGCAGCGAAGAATGCGCCCTTCGTGTCAACACCGTGAACCTCGATAGTTGCGGTAGTAGACAACGTCCCTGGGGCAAAAGCAGGTGTCTGCCGCTGCACAGGAACCTGATGCGGCGGATGTAGCAAAGACATCAAGGCTCGATGAGGGCGACCGTGGAACAACACAGACGGCGAGCGACCATCTCGTGGCTGAGAGCGATACGAGGACAAAAAGAGCAATAACGAGTCCTCCCGAGAATGCGACTCTTTCAACTTCAACATCTGTGACTAGAAAGACCTGACCAATCGTTCAGCGGCACCGTTTGACTGTGGCGAATACGGCGCGGACGTCAGATGTTGAATACCATTGGCCTTGCAGAATGACTGAAATTCTGAGGAGATGAATTTGTGGGCCATTGTCGGAAACAATAATCTGTGGAAGACCTTCAATGCAAAAGATAGCGGATAACGCTTGGATGGTGGCAGATGACATCGTGGAAGACATCCAGACAACAAAAGGAATATTGCTGAATGAATCTACCAGAACCAACCATCGAGCATTCCAGAATGGACCAGCAAAGTCGATGTGTAAGCGTTGCCAAGGGGAAGTGGCTTTTGGCCATGCAAAGAATTTCCGCGGTGGTGCTGATTGTTGTTCTGCACACACCATGCAAGAAGAGCACATATTCGTAATCGCGGCATCGATTCCGAACCAAGTACAGTGCTGACGAGCAAGTTGTTCTGTTCTCACTATATCCCAATGTCCTTCGTGGAGAAGCCGTAAGACAGAGGACTGTAACGAACGTGGGACCACGACCCTGGACTGATCATTATCAGAACGCAACAGCAAAACACCACATCCAACAAAAAGTCTGTCCTAGTGAGCAAAAAATCGGTGAACCAACGGATCCCTGATCCGTGACTTTGACAAGGGCCATTGCATAGCAACAAAAGGCAGAACGGTAGCAAGGACAGGGTCGGCAGCTGTGGCTGTAGCTACACGATAAAAATAAATTGGAAACGATTTGACCACGTCATCCGTTTCCAAATCAACGAACATGCACCAAGATCGGAGGAATCAAATGCTCTATCCTCAGCAACAGGCAAACGGGACGACGCATCGGCGTTTCCGTGCTTAGCAGTGGACCGATACGAGATATAGTAGCGGTACTGCGAGACGAAAATAGACCAGCGAATGAATTTCTGCGCTGTACGTGGAGGTGCAGGCTTGGTCGGATGAAAATGCGATGTCCAAGGTTTGTGGTCTGTGATGATGGTAAAGTGAGGACAATACAAGAAATCATGAAACTTTGTAACACCAAATTCGAGAGTCAATGCTTCTTTCTCGATCTGTGAATAATTTCGTTGCGCCGACGAGAGCAATTTGGACGCAAAGGCAATAGGGTGATCGTGCGATCCATCTCTGTGCACAAGCACAGCACCGATCCCGAAATCCGATGCAACCACCATAAACAAAAGGGGCAGCCGGGGATCCAATGGCGTAAGTCAAGTATTGGAAAGCAACGCCGATTTCAACTGGCGAAAGGCGTGGTCGCATTCCATCGTGCAGACGAACGGAACACCTTTACGGCGTAAGCGATGAAGCGGAGCTGAAATTGAAGACGCGTGGGGAACATAGCGATGGTAATAGTGAATTTTGCCCAGCACACTCTGTAGCTGCTTCAATTTCTGCGGCGAAGGCAAGTCTTGTATGGCACGGAGGTGCTCTGGACTGGGATGTATGCCTTGGGCATTGAGTACATGTCCCAGATAGGGTAAGTCACGAGCAAAAAACACACATTTGTCCTTCCGCAAGCGAAGACCATTTTGTCGCAAGACCTGAAATAATGTTCTGAGATTGGCCAAATGTTCTTCTTCCGTCTTTCCAGAGATCACAATATCGGCCAGATAGTTTGCTGCAGTAGGGACCGATGCCCAAACAGTTTGTAGATATTGCTGAAACAATGCAGGGGCGGATGCATTCCCGAATGGCAGTCTTTTGAATCGATACAAACCATGATGCGTGTTAACCACCAAAACGCGCTGTGATTCTTCGTCCACCGGTATTTGCAAGTATGCATCTGCTAGGTCCAACTTCGAAAAATATTTACCCGGGCACAGTTTGTCAAAAAGATCTTCCGGGCAGGGTAAAGGAAAAGTTGCAGTCACTAGTTGTGGATTCACTGTTGCCTTGAAGTCCACACAAAGTCTCAATTATCCTGAAGGTTTTGGCAAAATTACTAAGGGTGATGCCCAGAGAGAGGCCTGCACACTTCAATTACACCTTGTGATTCCAAATCGTGTAATGTTTTTGCGACCTCATCACGCAATGCGTGGGGAACATTGCGCGCTCTGAAAAATTTCGGTTGCGCGTTTACTTTCAGTTCCAAATGTGCTTTATAGTTCTTAGCGCAACTGAGGCCCGGCGCAATAATGTCGGCAAATTCTTCACATAGACGAGAAACACTGTCTGAAGGCACAGTCTGGTTCACTGATAGGACCTGATTTCCTATAGACAAGTTAAACAACTGAAAAAAATCGAAACCAAACAAGTTCACTGCAGAAGAAGAATGACGGACGTAAAATGACACAAGTTTAGTTTGTCCCTTGTATGTTGCAAGAAGGCTGCACTGTCCTAACACAGGGATCTGGTGAGCCGAATAGCTAGTTAGCTTAACAGTAGCAGCACGCAACGGAGGTGTGCCCAGCAGTTTGTAAGTGTCTTGATCGATCAGTGAAACTGCAGCCCCGGTATCGAGCTGGAATGTTATCACTTTGCCGTTAATGTCCAAGTCCACAAAAACATAATTGTCCTGCTGACGAGAAGATCGACTGTCTCATGCAACGTGAACTGACACTGGTACAAAATCACTTGCGACTTGACGGGAGTGCCGGAGATGTCGACGCGCATTATTTGTGGGACGAACACAGTCACTGTTAGAGAGAGTGGCACTGGGTGGAGTGGCATGAAGTATATGAATCTCCATGTGCGAAGTGTCGCGAGCCTTAGTACCCTTTGTTCGATTCCGATTCCGGCGTGAAGCAAAGGGCGTGGATGGTTTTGAGCTTCCGATCTGAGCTTTTTCTGGCAAACACTTTGAACATGTCCTTTTTTATTACAGTAAAAGCAAATAGCTTTGCATGACAGGCGATTCTCACGCGAATGTCTAGTAGCACACCGCGGGCGTGATTTTAGCACAGCATTTGCTTGCCTGCGCAGTACACGTGGCTGAGAGCCTGGTGGCAGCGGTGCGGCCGGGCGCGAGGACTGTTTACTGTTCTGTGCAGTTCGTCCGGCGGGCCGGTTAACTTGACACACGTGTGGCGAAGTTTCAAATGATTCCTGAGCAAAGTCAAGTGTGTCCTGCTGATCCAATATGTCCATCACTTGTTGAAGGGAGGGATTGGCTAGTTTCAAAATCTGTTCCCATATACGAACATCAGAAACGTTCTGTGCAATTGCATGACGTACCTTAGTATCTGAATAAGGGAGTCCACATTGACACTCAAAAGCACATTCCCCAGTAAGGCCTTGCAAGGTTGCAACCCACTCCCGATTAATCTGACCTGCCGTACGTTTTGTATGATGGAAGGTATACCGTCTGGCAACTACATTGACTAATTCTTTGAAATATGCATCTAATGCAGACAAAATTTCGTCGTAGGACAGAGCTGCTACGTCGCGTGGGGGAAATAATTTGACTATCACATGGTACGTGTGGACCCCGACGGAGGACCATAAAAAAGGCTGCCGCTTGTTACCTTGAATTCTGTAGGCGGCAAGATGGAATCCATATTGGCGTGACCAGTCCGTCCAGCTTTCCAGTGCAGCATCAAAAGGACGAAATTTTGGTGCAACTGCAAGTTGTGGCTGCGTTAGCGGTGGAGAGGCGGCTGCTGCATCGTTTTGCATTGTACGTTGACCCTGGACGAGCTGTCCATGGGCATCCAGTAAGGCCTGCGTCTGCTGATTCTGTAAGCGATAAAATTCGGACAGTACATCTGGAGATGGTGGCGAAGCCACTACACAAGTAAATCAGGGCAGTATAGTTACGAAAGCGGTGTTGCCTCGTCGCCAATGTTGTGGGTTGGCAGGAGAGCCAACACCGGGTACTAGAGCAAGCCGAAAGGCACGCGTTATAGCTCACCCAGGCTGTCGTGAAGTCTGGAACAGGACAAGGAATTTAGACTTTAGAAAAATGGACGTAGCTACTGGAATACTTAGCTTTAATCCATTAATGATGAGCGTCGCTCTTGACTGTACATGATTCAGTGTCAATAGTAACTGGTAATGGCGCCTTGCTAGGTCGTAGCTAATGACATAGCTGAAGGCTATGCAAACTATTGTCTTGGCAAATGAGAGCGAATTTTGTCAGTGAACTATCGCTAGCAAAGTCGGTTGTACAACTGGATCGAGTGCTAGGAAGGCTCTCTAGACCTGCCGTGTGGCGGCGCTCGGTCTGCATACACTGATAGTGGCGACACGTGGGTCCGACATGTACTAACGGACCACGAGCGATTTAAAGGCTACCCCCTAGCAAGTGTGGTGTCTGGCAGTGACACCAGACTGTCTTTTACACAATATGTTCAGTATGTGCACCAGGGACTTCGACGAGGTGCTGTTCACAGCCAGATTTGCACAAGGTAGCCGGATCGGGACGAATTTTTTCCAGCATCAATCTGTGGAATCGATAGCTACGATGCCTTGACTTAGGTACCTGTTAAGTTGGCACTTCGACACCGACACCAATGACAGCGCCCTCTGGCCGTCACTCGAGAGCTCTATGAGCATCGCTACAGATTCTCCCATTTCAGCAGGTGCAGCCAACCAGGACTCTTCGTTTCAGCTTTGCTCCACATACGGTCTAAGACTTCTCATCTGTACAAAGTTATGTATTCTTTCTTGCACCAGTAAATCATGTTTACTCACTGCAGTACTGACGTAATTTTCCTGCTCCTACCCCTACCACGTGCCTTCTTCCAGGCGGGATACTAAACAATCGGTTCCTTATTAAAGCATTATCAGGACTTTGGTGTCACCGCCAGACACCACACTAACTAGGTGGTAGCCTTTAAATCGGCCGCGGTCCGTTGGTATATGTCAGACCTGCGTGCCGCCACTGTCAGAGATTGCGGACCGAGCGCCGCCACACGGCAGGTCTAGAGAGACTTCCTAGCACTCGCCCCAGTTGTACTGCCGACTTTGCTAGCGATGGTTCACTGACAAATTACGCTCTCATTTGCCAAGATGATAGTTAGCATAGCCTTCAGCTACGTCATTTGCTACAACCTAGCAAGGCGCCATTATCATTTGCTATTTATCTTGTGATGCATGTACCGTCAGACTGATGTTCACCAAATTATGGATTAAAGTTAATTATTCCAGCAGCTACGTACTTTTCTTGCTGCTATAACTCCTTTCACTGTTCCAGACCTCACGCCAGCCTGTGTGAGCTTCGACACGTGCCTTACGGCTACCCGTCACTATGGATTGGCTGTCTTCCTAGTCCACAACAGTTTGGCGACGAGAATTTTGCGTTCGTATTGATTTACTTGTGTCATAGCTTTGCCACAATTCCAGATGTACTGTCCGAATTTTATCGCTTGCCGAATCAGCAGATGCAGGCCTTATTGGATGCCCTTGGACAGCTCGTCCAGGGTCAATGCGCACTGCAAAACGATGCGGCAGCCGCCGATCCACCGCTCCCGCAGCCACAACACATTGTTGCACCAACTTTTCGTCCTTTTGATGCGGCACTGGAGAGCTGGATGGAGTGGTCCCGCCAATTTGGATTCCATCTCGCCACCTACAGAATTCAAGGTAATGAGCGGCAGCCTTTTCTCTTTTCCGCCGTAGGCGTCCAGACGTACCGTGTGATACTGAAATTATTTCCCCGACGCGACGTAGCAACTCTGTCCTATGAAGAAATTTTGTCGGCATTAGATCCATATTTCAAAGAATCAGTCAATGTAGTTGCAAAACGGTATGGCCGGGCAGACTAATAGGGAGTGGGTTGCAACTTTGCAAGGCCTTACTAGGGCTATTCAGATACTATGGTACGTGATGCAATTGCACAGAACGTTTCTGATGTTCGTATACGGGAACAGATTTAGAAACTAGTCAATCCCTCCCTTCAACCTAAATCACTTCAGGCAAATGCTGGGATGGTTCCTCTGAAAGGGCACGGCCGACTTCCTTCCCAATCCTTCCCTAATCCAATGAGACCGCTGGCCACGCTGTCTGGTCTCCTTCCCCAAACCTACCAACCAACCTCCCTTCAACAAGTGATAGACATATTGGATCGACAGGACACACTTGACTTTGCTCAGGAATCATTTGAAACTTCGCCACCCGTGTGTCAGGTTAACCGGCCCGCCGGGCGAGCTGCATGGAACAGTAAACAGTCCTCGCGCATGGCCACGCCAAAGACGCCAAGACCTCAGCCATGTGTGCCGCGCAAGCAAGCAAATGCAGTGCTGAAATCATGCCCTCGGTGTGCTACTAGACATTCGCGTGAGAATTGCCCGTCACGCCAGGCTATTTGCTTTTTCGGTAATAAAGAAGGACATGTTCAAAGTGTTTGCCAGAAAAAGATCAGAACGGACACTCACAACGATTCCAGGCCCTGTGCTTCGCGCCAGAATCGGAATCTAACCAAGAATACTCTGGCTCGCGAACCTTTGCCCATGGAAATTCATGTAGGTGATTCCACTCTGCCCAGTGCCCCTCTCTGTAACAGTGCCTGTGTTCGTCCCACAAAAAGTGTGCGTCGACATCGCCGGAAATCCCGTCAAGTCGCAAGTGATACTGTACCAGTGTCAGTTCACATAGTACGAGAAAGTCGCTCTTGCCGTCAGCAGGACAATAAACTTTTTGTAGATTTGGACGTTCATGGCAAAGTGGTACCATTCCAGCTTGATACCAGAGCTGCAGTTTCTCTGATCAATAACGACACGTACAAACAGCTGGACACACCTTCGTTGCGTGCCGCAAATGTTAAGCTCAGTAGTTATTCAGGACAAGCAATACCTGTGTTAGGACAGTGCAGACTTCTTCCAACATACAAGGGACAAACAAAACTTGTGTCATTTTACGTCCTTCGTTCTTCTTCTGCAGTGAACTTTTTTGGTTTAGATTTATTTCAGAAGATTAACTTGTCTATAGTCAATCTGGTCCTATCAGTGAACCAGACTGTGCCTTCAGCCAGTGTTTCTCGTCTATGTGAAGAATTTGCAGACATTTTTGCACCGGGCCTTTGTTGCGCTAAAAACTATAAAGCACATTTGGAACCGAAAGTAAACGCGCAACCGGAATTTCTCAGAGCGCGCAATGTTCCCCACGCATTGCGTGATGAGGTCGCAAGAACATTACACGATTTGGAATCACAAGGTGTAATTGAACGTGTGCAGGCTTCTCTCTGGGCTTCACCCTTAGTAATTTTGCAAAAGGCTTTGTGTGGACTTCAAGGCAACAGTGAATCCACAAATAGTGACTGCAACTTTTCCTTTACCCAGCCCGGAAGATCTTTTTGACAAACTGGGCCCGGGTAAATATTTTTCGAAGTTGGACCTAGCAGATGCATACTTGCAAATACCGGTGGACGAAGAATCACAGCGCGTTTTGGTGGTTAACACGCATCATGGTTTGTATCGATTCAAAAGACTGCCATTCGGGAATGCATCCGCCCCTGCATTGTTTCAGCAATATCTACAAACTGTTTGTGCGTCGGTCCCTACTGCAGCAAACTATCTGGCCGATATTGTGATCTCTGGAAAGACGGAAGAAGAACATTTGGCCAATCTCAGAACATTATTTCAGGTCTTGCGACAAAATGGTCTTCGCTTGCGGAAGGACAAATGTGTGTTTTTTGCTCGTGACTTACCCTATCTGGGACATGTACCCAATGCCCAAGGCATACATCCCAGTCCAGAGCACCTCCGTGCCATACAAGACTTGCCTTCGCCGCAGAAATTGAAGCAGCTACAGAGTGTGCTGGGCAAAATTCACTATTACCATCGCTATGTTCCCCACGCGTCTTCAATTTCAGCTCCGCTTCATCGCTTACGACGTAAAGGTGTTCTGTTCGTCTGCACGATGGAATGCGACCGCGCCTTTCGCCAGTTGAAATCGGCGTTGCTTTCCAATACTTGACTTACGCCATTAGATCCCCGGCTGCCCCTTTTGTTGATGGTGGTTGCATCGGATTTCGGGATCGGTGCTGTGCTTGCGCACAGAGATGGATCGCACGATCGCCCTATTGCCTTTACGTCCAAATTGCTCTCGTCAGCGCAACGAAATTATTCACAGATCGAGAAAGAAGCATTGGCTCTCGAATTTGGTGTTACAAAGTTTCATGATTTCTTGTATGGTCGTCACTTTACCATCATCACAGACCACAAACCTTGGACATCGCTTTTTCATCCGACCAAGCCTGCACCTCCACGTACAGCGCAGAAATTCATTCGCTTGTCTATTTTCGTCTCGCAGTACCGCTACGATATCTTGTGTCGGTCCACTGCTAAGCACGGAAACGCCGATGCGTCGCCCTTTTTGCCTGTTGCTGAGGATAGAGCATTCGATTCTTCCGATCTTGCTTGCATGTTCCTTGATGCGGAAACCGATGACGTGGTCGAATCGTTTCCGATTGATTTTCGTCATGTAGCTACAGCCACAGCTGCTGACACTTTCCATGCTACCGTTCTGCGTTTTGTTGCTTCGCAATGGCCCTTGTGAAAGTCACGGATCGAGGACCCGTTGGTTCGCCAATTTTTTGCTCACAAGGAGAGACTTTTTGTTTGATGTGGTGTTTTGCTGTTGCGTTCTGATTATGATCAGCCCAGGGTCGTGGTCCCACGTTCGTTACAGTCCTCTGTCTTACGGCTTCTCCACGAAGGACATTGTGGTATAGTGCGAACGAAACAACTTGCTCGTCAGCACTGTACTTGGTTCGGAATGGATGCTGCGATTACGAATATGTGCTCTTCTTGCATGGCATGTGCCGAACAACAATCCGCACCACCGCGGAAATTCTTTGCATGGCCGAAAGCCACTTCCCCTTTTCAACGCTTACACATCGATTTTGCTGGTCCCTTCTGGAATGCTCGATGGTTGGTTTTGGTAGATTCAGTCAGTAATTTTCCTTTTGTTGTCCGAATGTCTTCAACGAGGTCATCTGCCACCATTCATGCGTTATCCGCTATCTTTTGCATTGAAGGTCTTCCACAGACCATTGTTTCCGACAATGGCCCACAATTCATGTCCGCAGAATTTCAGTCATTCTGCAAGGCCAATGGTATTCAACATCTGACGTCCGCGCCGTTTTCGCCCCAGTCAAACGGTGCCGCTGAACGTTTGGTCCGGACTTTCAAGTCTCAGATGTTGAAGTTGAAAGTGTCGCATTCTCGGGAGGACGCGTTATTGCTCTTTTGGTCCACGTATCGCTCTCAGCCCCGAGATGGTCGCTCGCCGGCTGCGTTGTTGCACGGTCGCCCTCATCGCACCTTGATGTCTTGGCTACATCCGCCGCATCAGGTTCCTGCGCAGCGGCAGCCACCTGCTTTTGCTCTGGGCGACGTTGTCTACTATCGCAACTATCGCGGTTCACGGCGTTGGCTCGCAGGGCGCATTCTTCGCTGCCTCGGCCGCGCTATGTATTTGGTTTTGGGGGCCTCTGGTGAGGTGCGTCGGCATCTCAATCAGCTGCGCCTCTGTCGTCGCACGGGTTCTGCCGCTCCAAGTCTGTTTTCAGCGACGTTGCCGTCCGGTCAGCGCCCTGGGGACCCATCTACTGGCTCGCCTCATCCCCAGGTGTTACCGACGCTGCCTTCCATTTTGCCCCATGGCGACGCGCCACCGCCTGTTCTCCCGCCGGCGACGCCCGCAGTGGACGCGTCGCTGCAACCGCCGGGCGCCTCCCTGGGTCACGCGCCGCCGATCGCTTCCCGTGACCAGCTGTCCTCAGACATGGAACTCTTGCACTCTCCGGACCACATGGCGTCGTCGCCCGTCGGGTGCCCCGACCAAATGGAGGTCGACCCTTCGGCCCCTCCTGTCTCTTTACGGGCACATACACCGCATGTTGGCGTGCACCCTGGACTAGGTTTTCAGGCGTTTCCTAGCTCCCCTCCGACCGAATGGCAGGGTGCGGGTGGCACAGCCTCGCCTGTTGTTAGGCTCCCCACCTCGTCGCATACGTCAAAATGGGGTCCTCTCCACGGCGGGCGGAAGCCTTATGCCACAACCGTCCGCCGATACGCTGGGGAGGAATGTGGTGTCACCGCCAGACACCACAATTGCTAGGTGGTAGCCTCTAAAACGGCCGCGGTCCGTTGGTATATGTCGCACCTGCGTGTCGCCAGTGTCAGAGATTGCAGACCGAGCGCCGCCACACGGCAGGTCTAGAGAGACTTCCTAGCACTCGCCCCAGTTGTACAGCCGACATTGTTAGCGATGGTTCACTGACAAATTACGCTCTCATTTGCGGAGACGATAGTTAGCATAGCATTCAGCTACGTCATTTGCTACAACCTAGCAAGGCGCCATTATCATTTGCTATTTATCTTGTGATGCACGTACCGTCAGACAGATGTTCACCAATTATGGATTAAAGTACTCCAGCAGCTACGTACTTTTCTTGCTAGTATAACTCCTTTAACTGTTCCAGACCTCACGCCAGCCTGCGTGAGCTTAAACGCGTGCCTTTCGGCTACCCGTCACTGTGGATTGGCTGTCTTGCCAGTCCACAACAAGGACTACCAAGTTTTTCTGCCAAACAATAATTACAGCGCACACCGGACCTCCGTGAGTAGCTGCGTTTTTATTACAAAATCTGTTACCAGTGAAGGAAGCGGGATCGAAATATGAAATACTTATGCTTACGAAAGAAATGCGGTATGGGCGAGTGTTATTTAATGATAAATTGATCTGTAAAGGTGAACTGAAATGGTCGAGTGCTCCGTCGGACATGGTTATGTATGTTTGTCCTAAGGCTAATTTTAGTTAACTAGTGAGTAAGGTTAGGGACTGATGTCCTTAGCAGTTAAGTCCCATAGGATTTCACACACATTTGAACATTTTTTTTAAATGGTCGTATGGGAGTATTGGCTACGAGACCCCAACTGTGGTTGTTGGGTCGCGTGGTGGATGTCTTTCTATATGATACTACATAGTCACTCACTCGTCGATGAAGAAGAGGTGGAATGATTACGACAATAGAAGAAGCCAGTCCTAGAGGCCAGAAAATGTAGACCTGACAGGAAATCGAACCCAGCCCGCACGATCTGGAGCAATGGCGACCAACCAGGTAGTAATTACCACCTGATGAGTAAAACAGAATTTTCTATTGGGTATAAAGATGCGAGGTTAAATTACGATTCACTCACGAATCTAAATTGCTTCAAAAAATCAATGTCACTACCTCATTACACTAACATCTTTAAAATTAGGTTGCTATTCGAAAAATGTCAAAAAGGAGCATTAAAGTATGGCGAGTGTGTCGAAGGACACAGTGACATTATTGGAACTTCGCATGCAGTAGGCGATGTCAACTAGCTGAAGCTGGCTACTTGCTTGTATTGTTGCGCCAGTTCATTATTTACTCCACGGAGCTACCTGCACTCTAATTGTTCTCCCTTCGTTAGTCAGTTGTTAACTCGACAGCTAAGTCGACGGAGACTAAGTGAGTGCCTCTGATATCACTATCTTCTCAACGTATTTCGGACTGAGATAAGGATGAGCAACAGGTGAGTGTAATTTTTCTTACTCAAGCGCTACGCTTACTATTGGGTAAAAAATTCCTGACACCACTGAATTTCTTTTAGTACTGGATTTCAATAGCTGAGTTGATATGATATGTCAGTAAGTTTATCGGTCTATACTTCTGTTGTCACTGAACAGTAACCCTGAAAAGGTCACTATAAATGACGTACACGGCTGCAATCTGAAAACTACTTCACAGCAAGGAGAGAAATGGATTCAGCACATGCCTCAAGCCGAAGTTTTCACTGCAAAATAAGCGTTGGAGACACGGTTTATGATTTCCGATGTAGGCATAATCGTACTTCGAAGCTTCTGAGCCGATGACATACAGGTCGGGAAAAATCCTTGTAGAGGTCTGTCAGATGTAATTTATTACAACATCCTCATTAAATTGAAAAGAGAAACTATTTGCTATTGCCGTAGTTCGGTGAACGGCTTCGCTTGTGATCAGGTCTACAAGAAATTTAGCATCTGGTCCCGCTTCGAAAGAAAACGGACACTTTGAACTACATACTGCTGTCTGCCCTCACCATTTTATCACAAAGCTTGCTGTCATCAAGTTGCCTGATCGAGGCATATATCAAATACGTGACTACACTGCTCCTGTAAATTGCAGTACGCAAACTCATTGACCCAGTACTTCGTGACAGACGTTGTGGCACAGTCGTGCAAAGAATCGTGTACGCGTCTATACTTAATTCAAGGAAAACATAAAACTGAAAGTTGAGTCGTCTGCTGCGCCGCTAAAAAAAAATTCTTTGTGTAAAAGAACAAAAGTTACATTACTCGTTTTTGACACTTTTAGAATGGCAACCTAACTTTAAAGTAATTAGTGTAATGAGGCAGTGAAATTGATTTTTCGAAGCAATTTAGTTACGTGAGGGAACCGTAATCTAACAACTTGTGCTTATACCTTACAGAAAATTCTGTTTTACTCATCGGGGGTGATTACTACCAGGTTGGGAGCCACTGCTCCAGATAGTTCAAGCTTGGTTCGATTTCCAGTCTGATCAATTTTTTCTGGGCTCTAGGACCGGTTACCTTTACTGTCGTAATCAGTCCACCTCTTCTTCATCGACGCGCAATTGAGTATATTGCGTCAAATAGAAAGACTTCCACCACGCGACCGAACAACCACAGATGGGGCTCCTGCCCAATACTGCCATACGATCATTCCATTTCACCTATATAGATCAATTTGTCATTAAATAATACTCCTCCATACCTCATTTGTTTTGTAAGGGTAAATATTTCGTATTTCCATTTTGATTCCTTCACTAGTACTGGATATTTATAACTAAAATTCAGCTACTCACGAAGGTATAGTGTGGCAGCGAGACTTGGTAGTTATGATAATGCTTTAATATGGAACCGATTGGTGCCTTACTTATTGAATAAAAATATTATAAACGACAGATTTTTTATTCGCAGGACATTTCGCTGTACCGCCGTTGTCAAACTATTCCAGAGAAACCATTAACTAAAAATACTTCTTTTGCTTCTTAATCTCATATCTCAATCTGATTATGAAGTGACTATGTTTCCATTATTGGAGATGCGACCCCCCCCCCCTCCCCCCAACTATCGCAACAAGCACTTCGAAATCTTTTGGAGTCATATTCAAGTAATTTCTGAATCCCATTTTATCCTCAGTTTTTAGGTATCTCGAAGGTTATACCACGTATGCTTCTTACTTTAAGAACCTGATGGAACCACCAACGTTTATAAGCAGTGCTTCTCCTTTCGTTTTTTGCACTTTATCTCATATACACACATCAAAAAAAGCTTTGCATCACCTTGGTTACCAGAGTACCGGAACCTGTACAGAAAATTATAATACAGATCAACATAAACATCATTTCTTTCCTTTTTATTGCTCATGAAAACCACACATTGTATATTGCACCACCATACAGTAATACCTTCAGAGGTGATGTTCCTGATTGCTGTACACACCAGTAACCCTAATACACAGTAGCACGTCCTCTTGCATTGATGCATGCCTGTAATCGTCGTGCCATAGCATCTACAACTTCCTCGAAGCACTATTGGTCCAGATTGTCCCGCTCAGAGCGGTTGGTGCGTCACGTCGTACGTATACAGCTCTTTTCAATGTATTTCAGGCATGTCCGATAGCGTTCATGTCTGTAGAACATGCTGGCTACTCTAGTCGAGCGATGTCGTTACCCTGAATGGAGTCATTCACAAGATGTGCACGATTGACCGCGAATTGTCGTCCATGAAGAACCATGCCTCGCCAATATGCTGCCGATCTGCTTGCACTATCTGTGGGAGGATGGCTTTCATGTATCGTACAGCCGTTACGACGCCTTCCATGACCACAAGCGGCGTACGTCGGCCCTACATAATGCCACCCCAATACAGCAGGAAACCTCTAACTTCCTGCACTTGCTGGACAGGGTGTTTAAGCCGTTGAGCCTGACCGGGTTGCCTCCAAATACGGCTCCGACGATTGTCTGGTTGATGGCATATGTGACACTCGTCGGTGAGGCGAACGTGATGCCAATCCTGAGCGGTCCAATTGGCATGATTTTGGGCCCATCTATACCACGCTGCATGGTATCGTGGTTGCAAAGATGGAACTCGCCATGGGCATCGGGAGTGAAGTTGGGCATCATGCAGCCTATTGCACGCAGTTTGAGTCGTAACACGGCATCTTGTCGCAGCACGAAAAGCATAATTCAATATGGTGTCCTTGCTACCAGGGTTTCTCTTAGCCATAATCCGTGGATAGCTGTCATCCACAACAGTAGCAGCCCTTCGGCGGTCTGAGCGGTGCATGTCATCGACAGTCCCTCTTTCTCTGTATCTCCTCCATGTCCGATCATCATCACTTTGGTTCAGTCCAATACGCCTGAACACTTCCCTTGTAGAGAGCCTTCCTGGCTCAAAGTAACAATGCCGACGCGATCGCACCGCGGTATTGAACGTCTAGGCATGGTTGAACTACATACAACACGCGCCGTGTACCTCCTTCCTGGTGGAACGACTGGAACTGATCGGCTGTCTGACCCATCCGTTTAATAGGCGCTGCTCATGCATGATCATTTACATATTTGGGTAGGATTAGTGACATCTCTGAACAATAAAAGGGGCTGTGTCTGTGATACAATATCCACAGTCAACGTCTATCTTCAGGAGTTCTGGGAACCAGGGTGACGCAAAACTTTTTGTGATGTGTGTAGTTCTGGTAACGAAAGTATCTGACATATCGAAATAACGTTTTATGTTGATAATAGACTAATATATATTTCTCGTCAGTGGAGATCCGTTTACCAGTTTTATGTATAATTTCAAAGAGCCCTACAAAATAATCTGAGCACGTTAACGCTCGTCCTGAGCGAGTGCTCCGCGTTAAGACGTTCCACATGTTGTCGGTACGTCGAAGGAGTGTGAGGGTTCACATTCCTTCCTTTTGGATGGGGCTCCGCAGCGTCGTGCGTGTTGATCAAGGTGGTGCGCCGCACTCTCGCAGCTGAAGCAAGTTACGATGCAAATTCGCATTTACTGTGGTGTACCGTTATCTTAAAAACAGCTGTGTCAGTTGTTAACTCCAGTGTTAAGAGGTAGGACGATCTGATGTGTAAATAATATTTTCATTGCAATATTGTTGGCAAGGAAGCAAAATTTGAATCTTTTTATCGAATGTCATTTAAAGACTTAACATGAACAACGAAAAAAAATAAACAAAGATTGCACAAATGCAATATGAAGCAAACCTTTTTGCAACGGCAGATACCTTTTGAGTTTCATGTACCGACTCAGATAACCAAAATATATCAACTTTCGTCTTCGAATTATGCATACTGTTCGTCGCTTCATCGGTTTCGGAAATATCACTGGCGACGCACTTACAATCGTTATTTAGTTTTGTTTCTATGTGATACTTAATGTCCTTGGTAACCCACAATTCCTTTTTTCTCCTACAATGAGCTGTAAGTTGTTCCGTTTCTTTGCGGTTTGATCCATACTTAGTGAGAACTTAGTGAGAACACACTGTCGTAATGCGAACATAAACATTCACTAAATCACTACACCTGCGAACGTTAAGCTATTGATGCAATATGTGGTATGCTGTAAATAGTCAGACTGAACGTTGCACTGACGGACAGTGCGATACTCTCCTGCTGCTTGTCCCTATTTCACGTTCTGACTGGCAGTCTTTCGCAGTGCTGAGTCTGAGAATCCCATTTCGGGTAAAATTCAAAATAACTGGGAAATACGGAACAGCAAACTCCGGCTTCGAGATGCGTGCCACGAACTCATATGAGTTGTTATCCACAAGTAGCCTTGCGACAGTGAGTCGTAGCTTTACGTCTCAGAACCTACTAGTCTTAAGACTACTGCAATGTATGTTTTTATCCTTTCCGTCTCTTTCACAGACGTAAATATTGTGCTGCTACTCTGACCACATCTTTTCTTTCCTTTGCTAAGTAATCTAGGGTGCCCAAAAGTAAACAAAAACACAAAAAGCCTGAATTTCGATCCCTGGCCAATCCTATGACTTTAATTTTTTACTTACTATTTCTTTCACCTGAGATAATGTTTCTTGATGTAAAAAATGCCGAGTTACACAGTGGTTCGAAATCAACGTTAGGCAGCAGTTTCCTGTATAAGAGGCTGGGTAAGTCTGTTCAAAAGTCGGAGGAAGGCAAGGACTTACCACCTTCAACATGACCATGCGTAGGAAACCACTATAGTGTTGAAAACTGTCTTCGGATTGAAGAAGTTTTAATTTGTTTACACAGGGAAATGTTAACATTCATTTCACACTTATAGTGAGCAAAGTACAGCAAAAATAATGGTGTTTCCCGTGTTGGACTTACGATGAAGAAATTATAGCAACACCACACTGATGATTCTGAAGTTACGACGAAGTGCAGGAGCAGTACGTACATATGTATAAATTTCAGTCTACTACAGGTGCTGTATCTTGAATTGAGGCGGAACTTTTATGGTAAAATATCAATTAATTCCAGTTGCAAATAGACGTAAACCGGAACTTATCAACATCAGCTACATTACGTTCTTTACTATTAATGTCACGTTTTATTGAGCCTTTTTTTCCAAAAATGCATAATGATGCGCTTCTCTCCCGTAAGTCCCCACACTTAAGACAACTTTTCCTTCTTGCAGAATCCATTCCACCTGGAAAAAAAAAGACTGTACAAAGATGCTTTTCTGCAGTTGGATTTTAACATGACAGCTGATAAAGGTAACGGAAACCACCAGTGTGTTCGGCGCAGTATTGTGCTAACAGCAGAGAGTATGAAACCTATAAAATTAAAAGATCACTTTGTAAAATGTCATACAGAGTTCACTGGAGAAGATTTTGAATTCTCCAAAATCAAAAATCTGGAACAGGAAAGTTCATTCATGGATACGGCGGGCTACTTTTGTCACGCGATGAAAGCTCGTCTCTTCTTAAAGCTTCACACCGAATTGCTCTTCAAATACCTGAAATCACGAAAACTCATACGATATGAGAAGATCTCATCAAACCTTGCTTACTAGATGCAGTGAAGTTAGTTCTAGGTGGGCAACACATAGGAAAGATAAACAAGACATCTCTTTGTGACAACACAATCAGATGGTGTATCGAGAGCATGAGTTTGGATATCTTAGGCATGGTACTCAACGAAATAAGATCAAGTAATTTTCTTCACTGCAGTTGGATGAATCGACAAACGTTTGTAGTATTGTCTGTGTGTAGTGTAATTCTAACGTGAGGTATGAAATTGTCTTTGAAACAGTTAATGGTTCATTATTTTTATCGCAGAACATCTTACAATCTTTTACATTGTATAAATGTTACCACACTTCGATGTGCTAAATAATTTATTTTAATTATTTCCCTTTATATATGGCTCTAAGTACTATGGGACTCAAATTCTGAGGTCATCAGTCCCCTAGAACTTAGAACTACTTAAACCTAACTAACCTAAGGACATCACACACATCCATGCACGAAGCAGGATTCAGACCAGCGACCGTAGCGATCTCGCGGTTCCGGACTGTAGCGCCTAGAACCGCACGGCCACTCCGGCCGGCTCCCTTTATATAAGTTACGTTATCTTTCAGATATGTTATTGCACATTAAAGCGAAAACAATGTATAAACATGATCTCTTTTACTGTCAGGATTTGAATGAAACCTTGTGGTTCGTAGGTATGTATATTTATTAGTAACATACTGGTTTTTTAATTTACTATTGCGTTAAGTATATTTCAGTATAATTTACTCTGTAATGGCTCCTAGGTCAAAAAATAACGTACTCGACATTAATGACAAAGTACGGTAAGATTTGCATCAGAAAATTAAACTAATGACGGATATTTTACTGCTTTCGTAAATGAATGAACGAAATACGATATCTGGGCTAGAAGAGCTATACTTAGCTAAAATATTATTACCTACCGTAATGGGGGACATTATTAGAGTCGGATCGAAACTGATAAAAATTTTAATGACTTGTACGAAATAACACACTTCTTTACAAAAAGAGTTGTTCCTCGTGTAACAAATAACATTTTTATTCTAGGTCAACGAAACAACTCGAAATCGTATGTAGCCTCTGTTATGAGCAAAATGAAAAATAATAGTATACATTGTCTTCTTTAATCATTGTTTTCGCAGATAATAATTCATTCTTATGCTCATTGTCTCTTTCACTCGACGCATTTCACGCGAAGAAATGTAAATGTTTCTTACATACTACAAAATGTAATGAGGCCATTTTTTGAAGTATGTTCACAGGGAAATACACCAGGAGACAGCATATACCAATAGACTGTTTAAGTGATTTACATGAAGTGTTACGGCTTAACAGGCTACGTACGTCGAACTGGCACAAGTTTATCTCGTACGTTACGTACAGTAGCATCAGTTTTCATACATGAGTACAATGAATTACAGTTGCAGGTTTTCCATTACTTGTGGTCGCAACGTTACATAAATTTTATATTACATTTGGTGTAAAACAGCCATCTGGTTATGGCAGGAAATATCTGTATTTTTAATGTGTTTGCTAGTAGTGTATTTTGCGGTGATGTGTCCTCAGGGTAGATGTAGTACGGAAAATATTTTGTAAACTTCCCGGTACTACATTTGTCTTTGTTCCACCGTTTGGGTTACGGGACTGTGGGAAAGCCAGGATTAAAATCAACCCAGACCCTATGGACCTCGTCAGCTGACGTGTGTTGAGCAAACTAGATTCGTATGTTGCTGTATTCTTTCACAAACGTCAACAGTATGTGATCATATGTATAAGATTGTAATTTACGAAAATTATCTGAAAAACGTTGATTCGTTATTGTAATTTCCGTAAGTCATTGCCGATCATCAATTCCGTTCATGATTTTGCGTAAAAGTTGTGAAAAACATCACACGTATGGATAAAAATTAGTTCGTTTAAAACTGTTCTCAGTAAACTCGATGTTTTAGTGAATACTCGTGTATACACTGAAGAGACAAAGAAACGGGTACACTTGCCTAATATGGTTAGGGTCCCGTGAGCACGCAGAAATCCCGCAACACGATGTGGGATGGAGTCGGCTAATGTCTGACGTAGTGCTGGAGGGAACTGACACCACGAATCCTGCAAGGCTGTCCATAAATCGAGAGAGATGGAGATCTCTTCTGAACACCACGTTAGAAGGCATCCCAAATAGGCTAAATAATGTTAATGTATGGGGTGTTTGGTGGCCAGCGTGTGTTTAAACTCAGAAGCCACACTGTAGCAATTGTGGACGTGTGGGGTGTCGCATTGTCCTGCTGGAGTTGCCCAAGTCCGTCGGAATGTACAATGGGCATGAATGGATGCAGGTGATCAGAAAGATTGCTTAGGTAAATGTCACCTGTCAGGCGTAGTTAGACGTATCAGGGGTCTTATATCACTCTATCGGTAAATGCTGCACACCATTACAAAGCCTTCACCATCTTCAGTAGTCCCCTGCTGACATGCAGAGTTCATGGATTCATGAAGTTGTCTCCATAGCCGTAAACGCCCATCCGCTCGATAAATTTTGAAGCGAGACTAGTCCGACCAGGCAACATGTTTCCAGTCATCAGCAGTCCAATGTCTCTGTTGACGGGCCCAGGCGAGGCGTAAAGCTTTGTTTCCTGCGGTCATCAATGATACATAAGTGGTCCTCTGGCTGCGAAATCCCTTATCGATGAGGTTTCGTTGAATGGTTCGCATGCTGACAGTTGCAGATGGCCCAGCATTGAAATCTGCAGAAATTTGACGGAGGATTGCTCTACTGTCACGTTGAACGATTCTCTTCAGTAATCGTTGGTCCCGTTCTTGCAGGATACGGCCCCAACTATGTCTCATGTTTTGTCGGATTCTTAATGTTCACGGGTCGCTCGTGAAATGGTCGTAAGGGAAAACCACCACTTACTTCATTCCTACCTCGGAGATGATGTATCCCATCGTTCGTGCGCCGACTATAACAACACGTTCAGACTCACTTAATTCTTGATAACCTGTCATTTTAGCAGCAGTAACAGATCCAAAAACACTCGTTGCCTTAAATAGGCGTTGCCTAACGAATCAGTGTATTCCGCCAATTTACATGCCTCTGTATTTGAAAACGCATGCCTATACCAGTTTTTTTGGCGCTTCATTGTATGTCAAGTTTGTATAGGACATTAGTAATGCTTCCGGATAGTTTAGTCTTCGTTCTTGCTTTACATTATTGTTCGGTGTCGACGGTAGACAGCTGACGCAGCACGCCGACCCGGAACGCGATGTCAGCAGTGGCACATGTGACTCGGCTGCGAGATACAGAGCCAGGAACCCGCGCCGCTCTGGAGTACAGCTGCAGCTTCCTCTGGAGCTAGTACCATCGAACTGCATGAAAGAAGGAAAAGACATAATCACTTCAGACAGCTAATACTCTGCTAGCCTGCAAGGAAGGGAATTAGTGTTTATTCCGATGTTCAACAGTCGCTTACAGTTTTCCGTATTTTAATGTTGGTGTGTGTCTGTGTTATTACTACTTTTTCCAGCTTAATTCTTGCAGAAATACTGTAATTGATAATGCACACTGCACCACAGTTCACGGTTATCCCGTCTATAAGCAATGAGCATGACTGTGTTTCATTACGTCAACATTCTGTTACATTTTAATGCGCGCCGTTACACCGCGGCGATTTCAAAACACTGATTGTTGGACGCTGCAATGATAAAGACCGTGCCTTAAGTTTTCACACTGCACTATCTTTCCAATGGTACTTCATTTTTGGTTGTTATTTTACTCTGTTCTAAACTTACTTTATGAATGATGGTCTTATCATTCATGTAGAGAGTTTGAAAGGCACTCAGAGAGCGTCCCTTTTCATCATTGATCACACATATATACGATATATTTTATCAGTTCACTGATAGATTTGCTCTGTAAACACCGTTCGTACACATTTCATCTTCACCATAAATCAAGGAAGTATTATTTTTTTTTTACGTAATGTAACTTGGGCACTGTCACACGTTAGTACATTCTTTGATCCATTTCATTGGCCACATGTAGTTCGTGATTGGAATACGTCTTCTCAAAATATACAGTTGATGCATTCTTACGTTATATTGTCAGCTACAATTCTAATTTGCATCAAAGAAAATTGTCCTCTGCAGAAAGTACCTCTTGATCGTACTGTACTGCCAGTGTACAGTATGTTGTCCAATGTTGTTTTCATTCATACATATTCATACCTTCAGCCTCTGCCTTTGACATGATAAAAACAGCACATTTATGCATGTGGTTGTTTCCTAACAGGAAGAACACACTCGAGCAAAAGGTGAAAAACACGAGTTTTTAAACGGTTCTAAACACGACTCGAAAAAACAAGCGAAGCGGACAAAAATTGTTTGTAAATGTGTCTTTACGAAGCGGTGAACACCGATCGGTACCCGCGAGTCTATGGCACATGCGGCTAGCCTACGTGGTACATATATTCATAGTCGTAGCATGACTTCAACATATTTTCATAAATATTCAGGAAATGATTTTCTTAAATACGACATTCAAATTATCACATATACACCCAAAAAGAAAAAAGAGACATAATTACATACAAAAACAAGCTGGATATTAAATTTATGAAGTGAATGACTGTGGGTGAATCAAAATGCTTTACACAGTCTGATGCAATGCTTTTGGTACACAAAATTTTGCGCACTTGAACAGTGTTCATTTTCTCTTGAATTTACACTTACTAAGTACATAATAAATATAAGAATTACTTACTAACTAAGAGAATAACTTAATTACCATTTACAAGGAACGAATAACCGCAGATTGCTGCCCATCTTGTCAGCCAAATCGTTTACGTATATAGAGAACAACAGCGGTCCTGTCACACTTTCCTGGAGCACTCCTGCCGGTATCCTTGTCTCTGATGAACAATCGCCGTCGGGGACAACATACTGGGCAACTCGCATATCTGTGAACATACGGGTTCGAATGACTCTGAGAACTATGGGATTTATCACGCCCGAGGCAGGATTCCAACCTGCGACCGTAGCAGTCACGCGGATCCGGACTTAAGCGCCTAGAACCGCTCGGCCACCACGGCTATGAACTTATTCCATATGCTCGTACCTTCGCTAACAGCCTGCATTGGGACACCGTATCAAACGTCTTCCGGAAATCCAGAAATATGGAATCAGCCTGTTGCTCTTCATCCGTAGTTCTCAGTACATCATTCGAGAAAAGGCAAGCTCAGTCACGCAAGAGCTTTCTAAGAGCATGCTGACTCGTGCACATAAGCTTCTCAGTCTGAAGAACGTTTATTATATTCGAACTGAGATTATGTTCAAGGATTCTGCAGCAAACAGGTTAGGGATATTGGTCTGTAATTTAGCGGGCCTGTTCTTTTGCCTGTCTTATATACTGGAGTCACCTGCGCTTATTTCAGTCTCTTGGGACTTTGCGCTTGGTGAGAGATTCACCATAAATGCCAGCTAGGTAAAGTGCCAGTGCCGTAAAGTACGTTTGTAAAATCGAACCGGCATTCCATTCAGACCTGGGGTTTTATTTGCTTTCAAGTCTATCAGTTGATTCTCTTGTCGTGTATGCTTATTACTATTTTGTTCATAAGGGAGTGTCTCCGACGGCCAAATGGAGGTGTGCTTATACGATTCCCCTGTGTCAACGATTTATTCAACGTGAAAATTAAAAATTCTGCTGAAATTTTACCCTCCTCAACTGCCACACCAGGATGGTCAACAAGGAACTGAATGAAAGCCTTAGGCCCGCCTACTGATCTTACATACACCCAGTATTTTTTTCGGATTCTCTGTCAGATTTTTCGTTAAGGTGTGATGGTGGTAGTTGTTGTTTGCTTCGCGCATGAATGTTTCCATATACGCATGAATCTACCATCTTCGTTTGTGATTACTAATGCGGTCCATTTTGAACCGAGGGTGCGACATCCTCTGATTCCTCAGCATTTGCCGAATTTCTTTTTTAAACCATGTTGGGCCTTTTCCGTCTTTTATCCACTTACTAGCCACATAACTCTCCAGACCACGATTTACAATCTGTTAAACTTTGCTGTAGTTCCACTACACACACCTTACTGGAACTTAGTGACGCCAATTCACTGTCTGAGTGAGATGTTAATAACTGCTTGTAAGAGATCCATGATTAAGGAATTTGTTGCTAGCGTACTCGAGCAGATGTAATTCCGATGGATTGCTCACGCGCTGCCTGCGATACGTAAGCTATAGGAGAATCTCAGACCAGAGAGCAATGTTGTCAGCAGTAGGAACTGGGTAGCAGGTGTAGTGGTAGTACGCAGCATGTCATTCTCAATGGAGAGAAGTCCTCCGAAGTAAGAGTGATTTCAGGTGTGCCGCAGGGGAGTGTCATAGGACAGTTGCTATTCACAATATACATAAATGACCTTCTGGATGACATCGGAAGTTCCCTGAGGCTTTTGCAGATGATGCTGTGGTGTATAGAGAGGTTGTTCTGTATATCGTTCACATATTCTAATTCGCGTTGAGTGCTCTTGAATGATTCAGTGGAATCGTTGCTACTTCTGGAGAAGTCTTGTTGGTAGCGTAGAGATAATTTGATGAAACAGTGCCTCATAATTTCCACAGGACTGTACGGCTGGTCCTAAACCGATTTTTCTTAATTAGCTACTCAAGGAACTTCACCGGACTATGGAATCCTGACGCTTTTACGTCTTTGCTCAGCATAAATTCCTGCTTCGTTTTTTCTTGCGTGTATTGCGAGCAATATGTGTTCATGAACGCGTCCTTGAGCTCTTTATATGAGCGATAACTCCCAGCAACACTGTACATATGTTCCGCATTGTATCCCTCTAAAAATCCGCAGATAAATTTCAGCTTACATTTCAGTGGCCACGATTCAGTAGCACTTTGCAGTACTGAGCATCCAACTTTAGGGATGTATTGTACTATTGTTCTCTTTGCACACTTGGAAATTTTGAATGAATAAGAAATATTTGTGGTCGAATGGGTATACACTTCCTGCGAATGGATTTTCCCTCGTTTCTTCAGCGCCCGTCTCCGTAAATCAATATCCAAACGATCCTTGTGCGCTGTTAAGGCCTCCTATTGTGGCGTTAGATTCTCATAGTAATGTTTCCGTTTGCCGAAGACCTACACAGTTGTGTTCAGGTTCGGTTTCTGCCATACTTTGCGTCATCGGCGGCGAGTACTTTGTATGTGGCCTATGGCAGCTGAGGTGTTGTGTAGCATTCGCCTTTGTGTCCGTGAGGTAGCCTCATTCTGCGCATCGAAGTGTCGTAGTAATGCTCTTCTCGTTTTGCTGTGAGGTGATCCGAGTCTGTTCTTCTTTATCCTCCGATATTTCTGCCTGTTTGTTCTCGATCTTTTCGATGCGCTTCATGTTATCGTTAATTTTTTCCCCGTTTCGAGAGCGTGGCAAGAACATTTTTGGTTTAGCGCATTTTGCTTTTGGCCTTCTTTACTTGCTCTTTAGCTAACAAAGCGTCCTTGCGTGCACCGTGGCATACTAATCTTGCCGCCCCTGCCTCCTGTTTCACCTCGTTCGCGACGTCTTGCGACTCAGTAAATGTCTCCTTGACGCATTCTGGCTCTTCTTTAACACCCGCAACTTATTTCTTAACCCGCTCTATGCTTTCAACAAGCAGTTTAACTGCCATACACATCTCCTTTGTCTCCTTAGTAACCAATTCTCTCCTGCATCTTCTTCCCCGCTTCCTGTCTCTTCTTTTCTACTTCATAAATAGCTCTAGTACCCTGCGTGACATCATTTCACACGAGGTTTGAAGTGCTAGAGAGACTACAACTTCCTTCCTCTCTGCTTAATGCCAGACGTGACACAGTTGTTAACGGCTCTCTAGGGATCTCTGATGGCGTGCATATGAATCAGTGGTGCGGACAAAGCGCACCGAGGTAATTTCGTCATCCGACCGCTAGTGTGAACAATCATGTCACGCCAGGTACATTGTTGCATCACTTAGCTTCAAATTACTGCAGGTTTTTGGAATATTTTACTACGCAATTTTATGTTACCACACGACAAATAGGAACTATTATTTGGGAATGGAATAAATATCCTATAATCTGATGTTATAGGGATTGAAAGTCATGTTACAAATATATTACATTTTGCAATGGGTAATACGGTTGTGGATGAATCACAAATTATTCCATTTCATGAAACAGTGGAACTTGCGATGAAATCGAAGTCTTATTGACTTTTTACCGCTTTTGTAGCTACCCATTGAAGATATACTTTCTATTTTGGATGAGCATGATTTCAGTGACATAGAAGATTTGTACTCAGGTGGTACTGATGATAATTCAGATGATCAATTGCAATTATAGGAAAATATTCTCTATGATGTGAACAAGCATCGCCTAATATTCTTTTGTCTGCTTCCAATGATGCTGAAGATTGTTTAGTTGAAGAAAATCTGTTCATTCAGGGACGGGAATGTCGCAGAAAAGTTGGATCGAATACAGTGTTAAAAGGAGGTTTTTACTCCAGTCATTGAGCCACTTTTTCATCTTCCCGTATGTGACCCTGCTGGCCTAATGCGTTCTCTGGAATATTTCAGAACTTGCTAGACTAATCCAACCAGTACAGCGTATAAAAGACCGGAATAACAGTGAACACAAGCAAGTCGGAACTGAACAAATGTTGATCGTGCAACTGAGAGTGGGACTTGCTCAAATGCCTAGCATTCGCTGTTACTGGGAGCCCCACTGGATCCATCCATTGGTTTGTAACGTTATGGCACCAAATAGATTTGAAAACCTGTTGAGCGTCCTTCACTTCGAAATTAATTTATATGCAACTGATCAAAGTAAAAATGACGATATGTTCTGGAAAATTAGACCACAGCTGCATAGGTTCAGAAAACTTCGTGTGAAAGAAGTTCCAGAAGAACACCACAGTGTCAATGTCTGCTCCGATATCTGAATGATCAGCGTCACGGACTGCTGTCCTAAGAAGGCCCGGTTCGATTCCCGGATGGGTCTGGGATTTTCTCCACTCAGGGACTGGGTGTTGTCGTCATCATCATTTCATCCCCACCCGGCGCGTAGGTCGCCTAATGTGGCATCGAATGTAATAAGGCCTGCACTAAGGCGGCCGGACCTGCCACGTAAGGGGCCTCCCGGCCAATGACGCCAAATATTCATTTCCATTTTACCACAGTGTCGATGAGATAATGATTGCAGAAGCATCTTGAAACAATTTATGCTAAGCAAACCTGTAAGGTGGGGATTCAAAATGTGTAGTAGCACAGGAGCTTCTCTCTACTTATATGACTTTCACATTCATAAGGGTGCAGCAGGTAAAAAAGGAAGAGAAGTAGGGAATGGACTCGCAAATGAAGTGCTAGTAAAATTAACAGACATGTTGCTAGAAAATCACAATTCCAAGGTATCTACCGAAAACTTTTTTACGAGTGGTATTTTTTTCCAGTATGTGTTGAATAGAGGAATCCCTTTCATTGGAACAGTAAGAGCAAATAAGCTAAAAGGCTGTGACCTACCCATCGAAAAAGACGTGAGGGCCGAAGCACGAGAAGCCATAGCAAGCCTTGTACACCACACAGGGCTATTCATCGTAGTGAGCTGGAAGAACAACAAGCCTGTTACTTAGCTGTCATCTTTCGTGGGTGTTGAGCCCCATGATAAAGCAAACAGGTGGGACAAATCATTAAGACGTTATATGCAAGTCTCAATACCAGCTATTATCACAGCTTAAAACACCTGTGCAGGTAGAATTTATCTGATGGACATGCTATCATTTCTGCACAACTACCATATAAAATCGAGTAAGTACTATTTACGCATCTTCTGGCACACAATTACAGTTGCGGCAGCCAACAGTTGGCTCAGATTCCACAAGAACTGCAAGTTTCTGCAAGACCGACAAATTCCACTACGCAAAATCCAAGCAGAAATTGCGGGTGGACTAGTATTGGTAGGGAAAGACAAATCCCCCTAAAAGGTGACACATCGGAGAAGGAAAGGAGCGCTGCGACAACAGTTCTGCCAGTCGTAGACTTCCAAAAGGACACGTATGATCATTGGCCTATATGGAAGAAAACAAGAGGAAGATGCAAGATATGTATCAAGATGGTATCACATCTGTGGTGTGAAAAACAACCAGTCTCTGCATAAGTGAGATATACATGGTGACTTGCTGTTGTATGATAGTAATCAACCATTTACTTCATACTACATGCATTAATTATAAATAAATGCATTTAAAAGCAAGCTGGTATCAATATATTCATTCTCCAAAATAGAATGATCCATAAAAATGACAATAAAGTGGTTTTGGAATTAGAACCAAAAATTAAATTAAAATATAATATTAACAACGTGTCCTGCCATCCAGTATTTTACTTTCTATTGCCCGGTGTGTCAAATATGTCATATGTCTAGGCAACTTCCGACATATGACACTTCCACTCGCCAATAATTCCATGAATCAATCTGACTCAGTTATACGGCAGCGTACGCAAAAAGATCAATCTTCAAGTAAGCCGACCTGTCATAAATAAGATTGCCCTCAGCACACCGAGCTCCCTGAGGTGACTGAAGTGCAAATTGTCGGTACAGCTAAGACCTCACCACAGGCTCCCCGGTCAAGACCAGTGCTAGTGTGAAATCTGTCTCAGGACGAGTCTCCCAAGTGCAACCCATCCACACCACGAGTCAAGACCAGAATTCTCTCCATACCAGAGCCTGAATCGGAAGAATACTCAAGACCGGAGTCTGAACTGGAAGATATAGTTTCTCCTCTCCTCATTTTCCATTTCTGTAAACTCCATTAAAGCACTCACACAACAGCCAACCACAAGACACCACGAGCTCCCCGTCTGTTCTCGTAGGCATGTGCCTGCGGCGTTGTCAATGAGAGAAGTAGGAAACAAAGGGAAGCATTTAGAGATAAGGTCAGAGGCTGGATGCGTTTTATATTAGTTTAGTAAAACACCACATACCTAGTACATTCTTATTCCCCGATTTAGAACAGACTCCCAACGCAAGGCGAAGTTATCGATTCCGTGACTGTAGGAATTAGGATGGTTTTGAAACAAAGAAGTCGTCGGGCCATGTTCAGAGCGCATCACATTCAATAGAGAACGGAAAAGGTGAAAATCTGAGGGGGCAAGATGATGTATATAAGGTGGGGGAGGAAAAACTTCCAAATTCAACTACTGTGTGGTGTTCTTTGTCAGTGTAACAGAATGGAGGAGGGCGTTATCGTGGTGTAGCATGACTTCATGCAGTCTCCCTAGTGGTTGTTCTTGGATTGCATCTGCATGACGTCTCAGTTGTGGAAATGAATGTCAGCGGAGATGGTTACACCTCGAGAAAGCAGTTTGTAATACACCACACCGTCGCTGTTCCAACAGATGCGTAAAATTATACTTTGTCGATGCGCTGGCCTTTGTACGGTGTTGCCTTGTTTAGGTTCAGAAATTACTTGTTTCTTCTTATGTTAGCGTAAAAATACCTTTTCTCGTCATCCGTAACCCGTGATGATATAGAACAGGTATGGTCGGTGTTGTTCACTGGCGAATTGACGCTGAGTAAGCAGAGATGGGCATATGGCCCCCTAATTATTTTTGTGGTTTTTGGCTATCAGGATGTGGTACCCACTGATTTCTTAACGTTTACCATTGCATTAAAATGTCGCACGATAGTGAAATGATCACAATTCACCACGTTTGCCAGTTCTCCATGACACCGAAATGAGTCGTTTTGAATTAACGTTTTCAAAAGACCTTCACAAAATCCCGAAAGTCTTCGTAAATGTGGTAGGTCACTAACGTCTAAATGATCCTCCTTGAAAAGAAAAAACTTTTATCTTGCCGTGCTCTGTCCAGTGGCATTGTCCCCATACACGGTGCAAATGCTTCTGCATTCCTGCGCTGTTGTCATCCCTCTACTGAAAGCAAAAGAAGAATATCTTGGAAGTGCTCCTAATTCTACAATTTAAATTCCATTTTCTAGCGTCTAAAACTTCTCTTACTATCTCCAGACGACAAAATCCCAATATGTAAACTCAAACAGCAACATTGCAATACAAATAAAGGATGATAATCAATAAATAATCCAGTGTCAACCAGAATAACAACATACAAAACGAGAACGCTACGAACTATGCAACGGAATAATAGATATTGCCTTGCAACAGGAAATATTGTCCACCTGTGGTGGGCAACATCTGCAGTCACTTAGCAGTAAGCAGGCAACTCTACCTGTAGTTGCTGGCAAGGTCAGATATATTGCCTGACCATAGCATAAAACCGCCGTGTATTGCAGCCACATTGAAGCAACCACACCGACGACACATTTGTGGCCAAATATTGCCAAAAATATGGCTCGTGAAAACGTAGCTTAAATTCGTAGCCGCAAGTGGCCGTGTAAGATGAAGGTGAAGCGGGGGAAAAGAAGGGAAATCGGAGCAATTGACGATGACATCTGCATCGGGACTGCGACGACGAGTGAAAATGTGTGCTGGACCAGAACACGAACGCCGGATCTCGTACTTACTATGCGGCAGCATTAATCAATGTGGCATCCGGGCACAATGTTTACCTCGAGTCGCTCTCCAGCCGAATCGCAGTCCTACCTAGCGCCAACGACACGCAGGCACCTCACTTGGCACCCATGCCCGCTAATTTCAGATTCTCACTGGAGGGCAAACGTTAATCAGCATCCACACTACTCGTTGTTGATTCATTACCCACCTACACGAATTAATTATATGAATGGCTGATGTCTGTTCATTCACACATGTCAGAATGAACTGACACCAAGCATTCTCATAATTCACATACACTGAAGCACCAGAGAAACTGCTATAGTCATCTATATTCAACTACAGGGATAAGGAAACAGTCAAAATACGGAGCTGCTGTCGGCAACGCCTATACAAGACAACAAGCGTCTGGCGCAGCTGTTAGATTGGTCACTGCTGCTACGATGGCAGGTTATCAAGATTTAATTGAGTTTGAACTTGGTCTCAAAGTCGGCGCCCGAGCGATGGAACACAGCATCTCCGAGATAGTGATAAAGTGGGGTTTTTCCCGTACGACCATTTCACTAGTTTACTATGAATATCAAGAATCCGGTGAAACTTCAAATCTCCGATATCGTTGCGGCCGGAAAAAAGATCCTGTAAGATCGGGACCAACGTCGACTGAAGAGAATCATTCGACGTGACAGAAGTGTAACCATTTCGCAAAATGCTGCGATTTTAATGTTGGGCCATCAACACGTGTCAACGTGCGAACCATTCAACGGAACATCATCGATATGGGCTTTCGGAGCCGAAGGCCCACTCGTGTACCCTTGATGACTGCATGATACAAAGCTTTACGCCTAGCCTGGGCCCGTCAACACCGACGCTGGACTGTTAATGACTGGAAACATTTTGCCTTATCGAGCGGACGGACATGTATGGGTATGGAGACAACCTCATGTATCCACGGACCCTGAATGTCGCTTTATGATAGTGTGGGGCGTGTGCAGCTGCAGTCACATGGGACCCCTGACACTTGTAGATACGACTGACTGACAGGTGACACGTACGTAGGAATCCGTTCTGACAACCTGCATCCATTCATGCCCATTGGGCATTCCGACGGACTTGGACAATTTCAGCAGGACAATGCGACACCACATATTCCAGAATTGCTACCGAGTGGTTCCAGGGAGACTCTTCTAAGTTTCAACACTTCAGCTGGCCACCAGACTCCCCAGACATGAACATTATTGAGCATATCGGAGATGCCTCTTCCATCTCCTCGTACTCGTACTGATTTATAGACAGTCCTGCAGGATTTATGGTGTCAGTTCTCTCCAGCACTACTTCACACATTAGTCGACTCCCTGCCATGTCGTGTTGCGGCACTTCTGCGTCTTCGCCGGGGCCCTACACGATATTAGGCAGATTTCTCTGGCGCTTCAGTGTAAACAACTGTTATCTCTTACAATTTGTTTATGAATGCTTATTCAGCCGTATACATGGGTACTGTCACATGCAACAGCTTAGCGTCATCGAAGAGACGAGTTCCGCAGCGTTGTGTAGCGAAGCCTCCAAATGCTGGGCATGTGACGCAGATGTGTGCACACTGTTTAATTTGCGAATCTCGCTGCATTTCCTGCGAAGGAACGAGGTGTGCTGCCGCGCGGCCTGTAATCGAGTTTTCATTAGGCGCGATGCGGGGTGCCTGCTCTCCGGGGCACAGCAGTACCCCCCGACCCCTCCACACCTCGCTCCCCCGTCAGCTACCCATCCCTACCACGCCCAAGCGATTGGCCGGTTATTGGCAGCCGCTCTTCATTAGGCGCGGCGTCGCGCCCCCTCAGCAAACAGGGCGCTCGGTCCTGCCCGGCTAGGCGACGCCCAAACCGTGGCACACCAGCACACTCCCCTCTGAACATACAGACTGCCCACAGGCACCCGGCTTCGCTTACCTTCGTGTCTGCTAGATAAGTCGCGTGTCCGATAGTTAGCAAAATGGAGTAATTAGTAGCGGGCGATTGATAACACCCTGTTCTTTAATATTCTATCGACGTCAATGTCCACAATGTGTCAGCAGTGTAGAGCCACCCTTCGGAAATTAAAGCAGGTGGATAAAAATAAATTTAAAGGCCGTCTTGTTAGACCCAAATCCTAGCTCTCGAGTGGAAAGGGGATTATCATGCAGTCGCATGATGTCAAAACTCCACAGAAATGTAAATGACGTGCCAAGGCGACGTGCGCGTAGCGGTAGGCAAGTATGCCGCTTAGTATCAAAGAGCGAACCGCTTGGAGTGTACTGTGGGAAACCTGGCTTTTGGATGTGCCGAGAGCATTGGGATGTATCGTCCGCTGGTTGCGTACGAGCACAGTTCCGACGTTACAACATGATGTCGGCAGGCCGCAACAGGCTGATCTCTTGGGCCTTTGGATTACTGTATTGTCTGTGTTGTGTACAATTTTGCACACAAACGTAAGGAGAGGTGGCCTACAGAGTGGTGTGGCAATTGTCACTGTAGGAAAGCTGGACAGAAGCAAAATTGATTTCTGAAACAATTTACCACGACAAATAGATGCTTTACTTGTATTTCTTCAATCATACAAAGATTCATTACAAATAATGTAGCAGGAATTACTTCAGCGCTGTACTAAGCACAACCTATGATGTCATCGTGAGGAGGCTCCAAGTGCAAGTGTGTTGAGTGGCTGCCGCCAGCTTTCCTATATCACAGCAGCAGAGGGATCCTAGTTCTGAGGGGTTGCAGTCATAGCACAGCAGGCTCGCACCATTGGGTCCCACAGATTTCGCGTGAACACTTTCGTTGTTAGACGAAAACTTGAATCTCTATTACTAACTGTGAAACACTGGTAGTGTTACATTGATGAGTGATCCCACCGTCTGGATGCTTTATTTATTTATTTTCACAACTCGACAGCTTCTTCATAGGTCTGAACCTTCCGACCACGACTTCCTCTCCCATGCCAATTTCTTCAGCTCAGAGTAGCAGTTGCACCCCTTGTCGTCAATTATTTGTCAGAAATATTCGAATCTCTGTGTTGCTCCACAGCTTTACCCTCTATAGATCCCTCTAGCACCGCAGAAGTTACTCGCTGATATTTTCAAATGTGTGCTATCTTCTTGTTCGTTCTCCTTGCTTTGATCTTGGTTTATGTGATGGGTATAATTCAGCCTTCACGTCAATGGTGCCAGCATGATATCTCAGCATGTATAGGTAGGGGACAGCCCACCTCCAGTAAAAAAAAAAAAAAGTTAAAAAAAAGTAAAGTTCCCATCGATTGAATGTTAAAGATGTTATGCGACATCTAGACTGGCCACCGCCAATTAGGAAAAAGGTTTGAGTGAAGTTCTCGTGAATGGAATTTGAAAAGGTGCCATACTATTTCTGCACAGAACTACCGCCAAAAACGACGAAGAAGCAGATCGAAAGGAAGAAACAAGAAAAAAAGTAGTCTAGTGCCAGACTCTAAAGTCAACGGTCGTGAGATCGACCCGCGGTCAGTCCTAAATTTTTTTTATTTATCCCTTACAACTTCTTTCACCCTGACGACGTTTGTTGATGCAAGAACTACTGGCTGGGTATATCAATTCTAAGGTCAGAGAAAGGCAATGGTGTACCACTTCTAACAGGACAAAATCTTGTAAAGCAGTGTGGTTTTGAAGACAGTCTTTGGATTAATGACTGCTTTAACAGAGTTTACAAAATGCTGAAAATTTGTGAACTTTGTTCATCAATAGAATGATTCTTACTGCTGTATCTACAGCCTTAGAGAGCTTGAAGCGTATTTAATCATTTCTTACTACTTCCTTATCCCACTTCTTTGCATATTGATTCATCCTGATTAATCTGTTATACTTCAGCCTACTTTTCGTCACTACTACATTGTCATTTGGGTTTGTATCTGCTCCCGGGTAAACCATACAATCGAGTATCTGATTTCGGAATCTCTGTTTGATCATGATGTAGTCTAACTGAAATTTCCCATATCACCTGGCCCATCCTCTAGCGATTCTTGAACAGAGTATTCGCTATTACTAGTAGAAATTTACAACAGAACTCAATTTTTCTTTCTCCTCTCTCATTCCTCCTTCGAAGCCCATATCTTATTGTAAACTTTCTTCTACTCCTGTCCCTAAAACTGTATTCCAATCTCCCATGACTATTACATTTTCATCTCTTATTGTGAAATGCAATAGCCTTTCAATGTCGCCATATACTTTCTCCATCTCTTTATCTTGCGACGTCGGCATGTAGTCCAGAACTATCTTTGTCGTTGTTGGTTTACTGTCGATTCTTATAAGAACAATCTTATTATTGAACTATTCATAGTAATACATTATCTGCCCTACCTTCCTATTCATAACGGACCTACTCCCATTATACCATTTTCTGCTGCTGTTGATATTTCCCTATACTCATCTGACCATAAATCCTGTACTTTTATCGATTTCATCTCATTGACCCAAAACTATATCTAGACTGACCCTTTGCATTTCTCTTTTCAGATTTTCTAGCTTCCCTACCACGTTCAGGCTTCTGACAATCGACTGCACTCGTAGACCGTTATCCTTCCGGTGGTGATTCAGTCTCCCTCATGGTCGCCTTCCCCTTGTCAGTCCTCTCCCGCAGTTCCGAACAGAGGACTATGACGGAATCTATTGTCAATGGACAGATCATCACAACACTTTTTCAATTACAGGATATCAGGTACACGTTATGTGTCTTTAATGCAGTGGTTTCCTACCCCAAAGACAAGAGAGTGCCCTGAATCTCTGCGCGCTCATCCGCCGTCATTGACATAACCGTTGGTAGAATGAGGGTGACTTATTATGCCGGAAGTCGTCGGCCGTCAATGCTGATCCTTAATGAAAATTTGCGTAGTGGCTGGTTTCGAACCCGAGAACGAGGCCATTTTGACAAGTAATCAAAGACTACCTCTGGACTGCAGGTGCACAAATTATTACCTACTATCATTTCTGGCTAAAACTCGCTGACATCGGCACTTTAGCGTCAGAGTTCCAGTAATTGCACTGAATTAACCACATTTTTGGTGTTAGCATTTCAGGAATTGATTCATTAACACATTCTGGGGCCAAGATTTCTGACAATGAGGCACTTGTGTTTCCTATATTCACGGCGACTGACCTCACCTTCTCTCTGCCTCTGCTCTAGGTCAAATTCATCATGCTCTCAACCAATGACCAGTGGAATGCAACATTGCTTTTGGACAATTTTCTGTCAATTCTAGCTCTGATATCTTTATCTGGGTTGGATATCTGTTACAACAAATTAATTTTACTGTTATTATTCGTATTATGTGTGGTATGTCCTTCACTGTAGTGAGGTGACCATTAGCAGCAGAGACAGAAAATAGTCACAAATTCTACATACTGATAGTGTAAATCGATGACATCATAGCTTAGCTTAGCAGTAAACATTAGCACAAGAAAATTCGAAATTATCAAACACAGACGTTTTGTAATATTCTGGATAATTGTAGTCAATATTAATGTCATGGATTATTCTGCAAAGTGGCTGTAAATATTTACATCAGATGCCTTGAAATCACAGTGTGTGCATATTAAGTAAAGACATCGTGGTAAATTATGCAAAAATGCTAGTCATCTTGGTGAAATGTGTGTGTGTGTGTGTGTGTGTGTGTGTGTCTGTGTGTGTGTGTGTGTGTGTGTGTGTGTGTGTGTGTGGGTGTGTGTGTGTGTGTGTGTGTGTGTGGGTGTGTGAGTGCGAGCTCGCGAGGGAGAGAGGGAGAGAGAGAGAGAGAGAGAGAGACGAAGGGTTATCAGCCTAAAAATTACAGTCGATATTTCCATAATTAATAACTGTCATCAAGATTCATAACTTAATTATCACAGTTAGTAATGAAGTACTGAGCTACCAATGTTGCACAAGTGCCATACCGACTCAGCACACGCAGTGTACCAACGTCACATCAACGTCCTACCAACATCACAACAACGATACACCAGCATTGCACTTCACCTCACCACACTTTATGCAGTTGTCTATCTGCTTGATTCGCAAATGCATTGATCCTGGCATGAAAACACATTAAAAATTTTTAGCTTGCTGATATTAGAGTAAGTCTTCCCCCACACATTCTCGAGAAGGAACTAACCACAATGTAACCTGTTCTCGACCGTGTCTGAAAGATCTGAATCACTTATCAGTCATGCTCCACTGTTGCCCTCAAGTAACAGCTCTATGACTACACTGCTCTCAGGCAATTTAATTTCCATTCAAGGTCTGTGATCAGTACTGATGGGATCACGCTATCGGCATTTGTTCTAATAAATTAATTTTATTGTTATATCACTAACGTGGAGTCAATAATTCCCATGGTGAGAAGACTAATGGCATCACATTCAAAATATGTCGACACTTATCATGAGTATAAATTAAAACATCATAGCATATCTGCAGAATTCCAGTAAACATTAACATAAGATACTTTGACGTTGGGCGTTGCAATGAATGACCACATGGTGTTTTCTTCAGAGATGTTAGTCCTCTACGCAAATTTTGTGTGACTTGGGGCTGATTCACTTAAAAATACTGGCCAATATTAACATAATTAATGGCTGCCTTTAAGCCTAGTGTATTAATTAAGATAATTAGCTGTAAAAATGGTTCAAATGGCTGTGAGCACTATGGGAGTTAACATCTATGGTCATCAGTCCCCTTGAACTTAGAACTAGTTAAACCTAACTAACCTAAGGACATCACACAACACCCAGTCATCACGAGGCAGAGAAAATCCCTGACCTCGCCGGGAATCGAACCCGGGAACCCGGGCGTGCGAAGCGAGAACGCAATTAGCAGTAAAATACTAAGCACTTTCTGTAACATGTTATAAATGTAGGTCATTTTGTTACTAAAATACACAATCTAAGTACTAAAAGAAACTAACCATTTCTACGAGGAAACACACCTAGCGCTGCCTCCTGTGTGCATTTACATTAAATATTCTTATGCTGTAATCTATACTGTGCGTTAATGGTTGCTGCAGACAAAGTGAACCGCTGACATTCGTGTGTTTCTTAGGAAGGTACTTGTTTCATGTAATACGACACACACGGCGCTTAGGCAGCAGAGGGTCGGTGGTCAGATTTTTACGAGCCTCGGCCTGTCCCGAAGAAAACACACATTGATTTATAATGAGGCTGTAATTGCGAAAGTTTTGGCAGTCTGGCTTTTGCAGGTCCAAGCTTGTCGAGACGAAGAAATATGGAATAGCAGACGCAAAATAATATGAATCAACAGGAGGAGCATATTTCTCACCACAAGTCTGTCAAATAAGGATATTACCGAATTACGGTTGAGTCGTACAAGCAAGGTTATTTCGTAGGTCTTAAAAAAAACGTATGGTGTACCTTACGCAAATTAGTGATTAAAGTCATGGGATAGCGATATGCATATATAGAGATGGCTATAGTATCGCGTCCACAAGGCACAAAAGGGCAGTGCTTCGACGGAGATGTCATTTGAACTCACGTGACTCAGGTAAAAAAATTTCCAACGTGATTATGGGTGGACGACGAAAATTAACAGACTTTCAATTCGATACGACATTTGGAGCTACATGCATAGGACATTCGACTTTGTAAATCGTTAGGGAATTCAGTATTCCCAGACCCAGAGTGTCAAGAGTGTGATTCCGGCGGAGGTTCGAGTCCTCCCTCGGGCATGGGTGTGTGTGCTTTTCCTTATGATAATTTAGGTTAAGTAGTGTGTAAGCTTAGGGACTGATGACATTAGCAGTTAAGTCCCATAAGATTTAACACACATTTGAACATTCAAGAGTGTGCCGAAAATGGCGAATATCTGGAAATATCTTTCAGCGTGCACGACACTGTGGCCGACAGCCTTCACTTAACGACCGAACGCATGGGCGTCAGCATAGAGTCGTCAGTGCTAACAGACAACCAGAAGTTCATGAAATAACCGCAGAAATCAATTTGAAACGTACGATGAACGTAATCGTTAGGACAGTGCGGCAAAATCTGGTGTTAATGGGTTATGGTAGCAAACGACCGACGCTGGTGCGTTTTGCTGACAGCACGACAGTCGCCCCTAGTGATTCTCCTGGGGTCGCGACAATATCTGATGGTCCCAGGACAACTCGAAAACCGTGGCCTAGGCAGATGAGTCCAAGCTGATGGCAGACCCCACGAAGGCGTCGACCAATGTTGTCAACTAGGCACTATAAGAGTTAGTGGTGGATCCATAATGGTATGGGCTGTGCTCCCAAACAATGGTGGAATATTTATGTAGGCCTATGCGCCATGTCATCCGACCACAGCTGTTCGTCATTGGTGTGAAGAACAATCTGGGCAATTTGAACTAACGATTTGGCCGCCCAGATCGTCCAACATAAATCCCATCGATCATTTGTGGGACATAATCGAGAGGTCAGTCTGTGCAAAAAATCATGCACTGGCAACATTTTCGCAGTTACGGAATGCGGATGGCTACAGAGGCAGAATATTGCTTAATCTTTCTACAGGTAACCTCCAACTAATTGTAGAGTCCACGTCACGTCGTGCGGGTGCACTACGCCGCGCACAAGGAGACTCTTCACGATAATAGAAGGTTTTTCATGACTTTTACAACTCAGTGTATTATGTTTCTGCCTACAGTATCAATTATTTAACGAAAAAAGGAATGCACCGCTGTATGAGTGGTAATAGCATATATTGCAACATGAGACCCATTACATTACATTACTTTGTACTTGTGTTAAATTTCGATCTATAGGTACAGTGTCTGACCTACACAAACGAAGAAAACATATATAGGGTAATTTCATGCCTTTGGCTGTTGTAGATATTAAACTACTGGACTGTAGTAGATGCAGTGCAGATGCTGTTATCATGTGCGCATGTTATCATTGGTAAGTGTCACTACGTTGCTCCTTTCGGAGTGTATTTTTACAGTCACTTTATTGAGACTACCCATTTCGATGGAATGGGAGGACATATAAAAAAACGCAATAACACCTGTTTTACAAAATACGATGCTGTGAGTCTACATATCTTATCATACTGTACTGCTTGAAAGAAATTTATAGCATTAGCCACAGAGTGCCTCCGTTATTTCTCTTGCGAATTCCCTGGACGATACTGTTACACAGTATGGCCTGTTCAGCGACCTGTTACATAGTATTGTATATTCAGAGACTTGCGCTTCTGTGGTGTCTTCTATCGAACCAGATGTTATTAACACATTAAGCTCCGCTACCACTACTCATGCAATCAAAACTTTGGCTGTAATGGTATTATATTAATCCAAGCTGAAACTAATATCTGTATATCCAGCAAGTGCATATCTTCACATGATATTATTACCAACTATCACAAAATGCCACAGAAACCATTAACGGAATCAGGAACACGGAACCATATAAAGAAGATAGCCTCACGTTATTTCTATCCCACTTAAATTGTATTTTATTACAATTAACGATTCAAAATTCCTACGTTCAAGTTTTCTATTTTAATTAATACAATTGGTAACAAATAATTAGGCATTTTTGTAAACAGTATACAAATATCTTCTCTATGTATGAGAATGTAACCCAAAGAAACTACTGCTACGAGGAAACACATTCCGTAAATCCTCTTCTGTGTCCATTCCCTTGGTAAGGTTAGCCTGAAGGAAACACCAAAGCGGTTTCCTTCAAATCTTGGAAGGAGTAGCTCACTGACGAATGAACACATCCTTCGATTATAGTTTAAAGTTGCGTTTACACCTATTCACCATGCGGCTAGTCGTCGTGCGACCGTGCGTGCTCTACGCGCAAGCACGCTTCCTCAATATGTCTTTGCGAGTGATTCCATTCACGCATTTGTTCACACTAGGCACCTCTAATTTCATGTCTGGCAAGCTACAGCCGCACGGCGAGTAGCCGCAAGGCGCGCATATGTAAACGCACCTTGACGGTACCTTGGATGGTTGGCCGCGCGGGTTCAGCCGAGCGGTCTCGGGTGCTGCAGTCATGGACTGTGCGGCTGGTTCCGGCGGAGGTTCGAGTCCTCCCTCGGGCATGGGTGTGTGTGTGTTTGTCCTTAGGATAATTTAGGTTAAGTAGTTTGTAAGCTTAGGGATTGATGACCTTAGCAGTTAAGTCCCTTAAGATTTCAAACACTTTTTTTTTTTTTTGGATGGTTGGCAGCGGACCACCGCGATCTGAAAACCTCCGCCACATGAGCTGCCTTGGGCGGCCGTGCCCAGCAAGCAGATGCAGCATCAGCAACAACAACACTTGGTGGGTGTCAAAGCAATCCACAACACACACTATCCGCTACATATCACCAGGTTTCACGTAACAAAGGCCTCATCTATAGTCAAAATGTTATGTAAGCCCATTATACATGACAAGACCCATTCAAATGCACTACTCAGAAGCGGTGGTGAAATATTATATGTATTCCCGCTCACACACACGGGTGATATCCACGAGCAAAATGATTTTAAAACGGTTGTTATATATCCGTTTGGTATATAAACCCCAAAATTACTCCACAGCTCCAGACCATCACGTAAGCTGAAAGTTAGCACTTTAGGAGTGATACAGTGGTGTTAAGAAACCATTACCGTGACGTACTGTCCCTACTGCCATACAAACTGTTTAAAGGACTCACTGATCTCTGCAGAAAGTCAGAAAAAATGTCGGAAACGGAAACAATTATACCCGTTATAAATAAGTTGCCTTGACGTTGCACATTACGTCGTATACAATTACAGACTTCGTCAACACCCAGTGCCTGTACCAATGATCATCTTTTTGAAATTCGTTACACTCGACCAGCATTGCTATAAGCAGCATACCTGCCTTTTTGTAGCTGTGCCATTACTCTCTGTCCGAAAACGTCTACTTAAACAGTAGATATAGCTTTGTGTATGTACCCTGATATCTGTACTACAAGTTTAGTACACATACTGGTTCTCTTTACCATTAAACATTTATTTAGGGAAGAAAGGTAGGGGTAATATACGTATTAACGTATAATCCTAGGTGTCTTGTTAGTATGTGAGATACCAGACTCAAGCCAACGTTACGTTGCACCCAGGCAAATTCATAGGGTAGCCAAAGCAAAAAAGCATCGTGAAACTACAGGTAGCGTCGGAAGTTACCCTGTCATCGGGGTCACTATAATTTATGTTGTAATACCGTGATTGTGTTGTAACAAGATGACGTATGGAGCAGTTGTTTTTGATCGGTGCATGTAACTGGGAATATAATTCCTTGCCTCTGGATGTCTAGTACAGCAACTTTGTCAATCGGTAGCACAGAATCCAAGTCGCGTGGAGTGGCCGCGAGGTTAGGGGCGCCATGTCAAGAATCGCACTGTCACTCCCGCCGGAGGTTCGAGTCCTCCCTCGGGCATGGGTGTGTGCGTATGTGTGTGTGTGTGTGTGTGTGTGTGTGTGTGTGTGTGTTGTCCTTAGTTCTAAGTTAGTTTAAGTAATGTGTAAGTTTAGGGACGGATGACCTCAATAGCTTTGACCCTTAGAAATTCACACACATTTGAACACTTGAACACGATCCAACGTAGATGCTACACAGAAGTGTTATGACACATTCCCACCAGTACATCTACAGAAAAAGGTTCAACTGCAAGGGAGGTGTGACTGTATTATCGTCTTACCTCTCTTAAGGCCTGACCCTTCACACAGAAAAACCCACGTCAACAGAATGGTAGCTGTCAAATGCAACCCATATTTGCAGTTAAAACGCATGGAGTTCGGTTTTAGGGATACAATGCATGGATTTTTGTAGAATGGCTGATGCTCTTTTTTTGCCCATCTTTATAACCTCACCACTCACTTCTCCCCCGTAAATGATCTCTCTTACCTGTCGGTTGGCTTACAATCAGGTGTTTATGTTAACAGATCGTTACATTCCAGGACTGATATGTGTCGTGGCACTAATTGGAGTTTGATAGGTCATAGTATAAGAATCCGTTACATTTATGGCATGTTGCATTTTACAAGTCCTCGTTACCAGGACGTTCTACTCTCAACCTTCTCTTTTCTCAGTATACGCTTAGAAATTGGAAAGCAGTTGGTCGAGTAAGGAAACCGTAGTAATTACTATGTTTAAGTACGATTAGTTTGCTCAAGGTAGTTAACTTGGACGTGCACTCTTACAAAATCTCGCAGTCTGACCACCACCATTGCTCTGACAGGATCTCCACCTGACAAATTTGATACTTATTTTACTTGCCGGAAGGGCAGTTAAGGAATCGTGAGCCATTGTGTGTGCTTGTGTTTGTGACGGGTACGTAAATGTAGTTTCGTTTTTAACTGAGTGTGATTAATGTAATAACCACATAAACGGAGTAGAATACGATATTTACCCACACCGATACATTTGTCCCATACATCCCCCCTATAAATGGGGATGCCACATTTTGACATACACCTACTTAGGGAGGTAACTCCCCTGTACAATCACTGTCCATCGATTTTTACAGTAATTGCAGATATCTTGTGTTCCCTCTGCTGTATCCATATTTTGCAATACATGATGTCTCAAGTACCTTGTATTCATTTGTAAAATTTGAGCTGGTTTGCAATATAAATTTCTTATCGTTGTTTGCAGTAACAATAACGTCTCCTTACACAATGAAATCGTTATGAATGTCACGTAGTCACAGAAGCCCATTTTTTTGTTCGATATTATACCTATAGTTGACGGCATTGTGGCGAAAAATGCTTAAGATGAGAAAAAAGGAGAGATGTGAGTTTCCTGTTTTAATATAACACCATCATATCGCTAGATTTTAGCACATATAGACAGGTCTCCACAGGGTCAAACATATTATCCATTTCTTAGTTAGAAACTGTAGCCTTTCGTATGGTAACATAATTATCTTCAGCCAAAGAAGCTCTAACAGTCTTAGCACTGATTAAAATAACATTACTGTGTCCCTGCCAGTCTTCCTCTTGTACACAGAAGCTGCAGAAGTTGTGACTATATGTTAAAACGAAACTGAAGTAGTCCTGAGAATGGGCTCATTAAAACAAGCAATTCAACGGCGGCAAACGCCTCTTTACATGACATGCCAATAGGCTTTTTATATTTCTGGAAATGAATTCCAGAACCTCCCCGCAATTTTTTCCTGGTTGTTGTTGCTGATTCAGTATTGCTCACATGTGGAGGAATAAGACAGTTTCATCTTGACACCACAGGTCTCTCTATCATCCAACACAGAATGATAACTACCTTATGAACGATGATGATGCTTATGCTGTACATATAGCTAGGACCTCCGACTACCAAAGCCTAACCTTATGAACGATGATGATGCTTATGCTGTACATGCAGCTAGGACCTCCGGCCAGGTAGCCTGTTCACCAGGTCCAAGACACTAAGGCGACTTGCTTGTTGATGATTAAATGAAGATGAAGCAACATATCCTGTCTCTGGGAATCGAACTCGTGCTCCCCCCCCCCAAGTCATTCTGATGCACTGACCACTCAGCTTGGAGGCGGACTTATAAACGCAAAAACTTGAACATTACAGTGTATGTGTAAATTAATGATGTGACATAATCTGCAGAAGGGCTGTAAATATTAGCATAATGTGCTTTGACAGTACAGTGTGTATAAAATAATGATGTCATGGCTAAATCTACATATCAGAAAAAAATAGTCGAGTAAGGTTATAACTTCAACCCTTGTTGACAGATGAAACAGACTTGAATGTTTTATCGATAGCCATCAATGGGGAAAATATTATATCTTTTTCACCAACGCTGATTTTTTGTGCCATTTACCCGTTTTTGTATTGAAATCATAATCGCTAAATGTTGACAGTTTTCACAATTAAGATCACCTCATCACATCATGGCACATTCTGCAAATGGTGGTAAGTATTAATGTAAGATAGTTTGAAACTACAGTGTGTATAAATTAATCACTGCTAATTTATGAAAGATTTGTCTATTAAGGTGCAACACTCTGACATATTCAATAAAATTATAACGGTGCTTCTAAATATAGTTCTTTCACATTACTTTAACATTACAGTGATTGTATAAATTAATGGTCTCATGGGATATTCCACGAAATGGCGGTAAATGCAAGACACTTCTATATTACAGTACCTGTAAGATAAAGACGTCATGGTGTATTCTGAATAATGGCAGTAAACATTGAACGTAAAAATCTTCGAAATTTAAGTGTGTATAAATTAATGATGCCATGGCACATTTTGATAGATGTCAGAAAAAGTATCTACTTTGGACACTCCATCATAAAATTAAGTGGAATTATATATTCACTAGTGCCTTATATAGTAATAAAACAGGTGTTTAGCAAAGTACTCCAGCAAGAGTGTTACTTCGATGAGCGACATTCCTCATGTTGTACAAACAGTTAAGAAACAATAAAATCATTTACATTATTCATATAAATTGTTGTCAGGTTGTAACATTGCCCAGAGAACTTCAGGCCATGTTGCCATGTTATCTAACGTATTCATGTTATGTTTTCGGAAACGCTGTACTATCTGTTCTTCATAGTAAGGTGTTCAAAATTATTGTCGACAGTGCGGTCGCAGCATTGGTTTTGCCTGTTGGTTGAAATATGGGAAATGTTCATGGACTCAGATTCAATGATGATTAGTTTGCCCATTTAACAGCTGTTAATTATATCAGAAGCCTAAATATATCCATTGACTTGGTACTTAACCTGTATTATGTTATCCCTGAAGAACAGTCAGACAGGGTAATGATTTTATTATTATGGGTCACAATTCACATGGCAAAGTTGGCATCTTTCAGAAGTGTATTACTATGTGGAGCCATTGTGTCTAGTAGTTGAAACAATTTTACATATCGAGTTAAGGCCAGATGGGAAGAAGACTTAGTGGAAGTGATGAACAATAACCTGGGCCTAGTAAAGCCAACTAGGTGACAGTGTTGTACCTCTTTCCAGCTACAGAGAACAGATGGGGTTCTCATCATTCGTCTTCGCATAGGCTACAGCATCATGAAGTATAGATGGCTCTTGAAACACTGGCGCTACGGGAATACAGATCATAGTGTACCACCTTTCAGTTGACATTGTTTTAAACTCAGACAAGAGATCAGCAGTTAGTTTTCCATCAAATTTGGCTTCTATTTAGTTGGCAATGAGACGAACGTCGTATAACGTTTCTAAATTCATATGGCTTGTCCGACATGTTCCCTAAAATTGTACGGAGAAATTTTAAGTGAACATCAGGACTGTGTAATCATTTTAGCTTTTTTCTTGTATTATTCCTTTTTACATGGAGAGTTTTAGAGTATTTGGCCAAATTCGCCCTATCTCAAAGGATGAGACTGCGCAATTGTGAAGGTGAACGTTAGATGGGGGAGCGTGAGTGCATTTGGTTGTTAGATAGCCTTTAACTCCTTTAAATAGTTCAGCCATTATTAGAGCATTAGTTTCTCCTGATGTTCGTGCGGATGCTGATAACTTTGTCGATGGACGCTTGAATATCACCAACACGTTACACACATTCGAGCATGAAGCTGGCCTGAAGTCACATTTTGCTGTGAGATTTCTTTTATTGGCAGCACATGGAATGTGTTTCTTTGGGTTATAAACTTGTTGTGACCGTTTCGAGCTATTGGTATAGTTTTTGAAATCTTAGCACCTTTCTCAAAGAGTTGTTTCTGCAGTGTAATTAGTAAATGATTTGGACTTTTGTAACCGTGTTGCCCATAGTAAATCGCAGACGCAAGTGTTGTGTTAATTACACCACACAGTATCGTCGCCTTCTCAAACAACACTTGTCATTTAATAAACCCGTTAGACGTTCTCTCTTACAAACTGGCGATTATTGTGTCACACCGTGCAGAACACCAAACCTGATTAAACAGTGAGTTTTGTCCTTGTTTTTTTAGAATTTTGTTGATTGGCAATTTTTTCACATTTTACCATAAGACAAACAGAAAATAGCAATCTGCCTGTTGGGTGCTTTGTTGCCTTACGTGTAAGGTTAGATGCTGAAGAAGACATTTAATATATACATATGCGTAAAGTCTTCCAGGGCTATTATTATTTATGAATGGTGAATTTCAGGTGACATGCTTACATCGTACTTGTGAATGAGTCTTGCAAGTGGCATATGTCAAATATGTCACTTCTCCCGGAAATTCGTAACCCTGCCTTTCTGCCCAAACCCAGTTCATATACTGTCCTTAACTGTTTCTGCTAAGACCTCTGGTCATCGAGTGCCTATATTCAAGTCAGATTTTTTATAGTTTTATTTTCAGTTATTGATGTTTATAGTTTTCCGCTGGCTATTCCCCAAAGTATCCATTATCTGCAACAGTCTCAGTTTACAAAAGACATGATATTTTTCTGAATGTATTCTTCTTTTCATTGTCGCTTATGAGTGGACTTTGATTTCATAGCTTCCATTACTAGTTATCATGACTGTTACTGAGTAATTGAAGTCTGCTGCAGATGAGCGTGTCAGATATATTAAATTGTGGTACACCTATGGCACTTCGAGTACCTCAATTCAAGTTCCTCACAGATGCTGCTCCTTTTCCAGAAGATTCGAGCAGTTGTAGAAGAGAAGTCAGCTACTAAACTTTGCCACTTATAACGTATTGAAAGAGAAGGAAGAAGAATCCCGTACTAGCGCTGCACGACGTTCACAAGCTCGACCCCTATCACCAAGGCCTTGACGTAAACTTTGAATTTCCCAGCGGCTGCAGAAGACGGTAAGATTAAAATCCTTGATCGAGGTACTTCGGAAGATTTCACAATTCGTAGTATTGCTAGTAGATACGGCCATGATATTTAGCCTCAGCTTCAGACGATAACCAATTATGATAATGATAATGTATGACAACAAAGATTACAGTATATCCCCACATTATCGTTCTAGAACGAATGAATTCCGTTAGAGTTCCACAACGCGGGAGGCACGTAAGTGCTTCATAGTTTCGGTTCAGATCTTTTACATACTTTTCATCTACATCTACACGAATACTCTGCAAATCCCCTTCTCTATTATTCCAGTCTTTGTTTAGCACGCAGAAAGAGCTAACACCTATATCTTTCCGTACGAGCTCTCAATTCCCTTATATTATCGTGGTGATCGTTTCTCCCTCTGCAGGTCGGTGTCAACAAAATGTTTTCGCATTCTGAGGAGAAAATTGGTGATAGGAATTTCGTGAGAAGATTCCGTCGCAACGAAAGACGCCTTTCTTTTAATGATGTCCAGCCCAAATCCTCTATCATTTCTGTGACACTCTCACCCATTTTTCGCGATAATACAAGACGTGCTGCCCTTCTTAAAACTTTTTCGATGCACTCCGCCAGTCGTATCTGGTAAGGGTACCTCACCGCGGAGCAGTATTCCAAAAGAGGACGGACAAGAGTAGTGCAGGCAGTCTTCTTAGTAGATATGGTACATTTTCTGAGTGTCGTGCCAATAAAACGCAGTCTTTGGTTAGCCTTCCCCACAACATTTTCTATGTGTTCCTACCAATTTAAGTTGTTCGTAATTGCAATTCCTAGGTATTTCGTTGGTTTTTAAGGCCTTTATATTTTACTGATTTATCGTGTAACCAAAGTTTAACGAATTCCTACTAACACTCATGTGGATGACATCACACTTCCCGTTATTCAGGGTCAAGTGCAAATTTTCGCAACATTCAGATATCTTTGCTGAATCGTTTTGCAATTAGTTTTGATCTTCTGAAGACTGTATTAGTCGACAAACGACACCGTCATCTGCAAACGACCTAAGAGAGCTGCTCAGATTTTCTCCCAAATCGTTACAAACTGACAATTTCTCGTTTAAATTTCATACCTGTAACATTATTCCGGGACATAGAAGTGATAATTTCTCAGATATATTTGATCTTTCCCAAGAAGTCAGCTACTTTTACACATAATTAAGCAGGTACCATAAATAATTACTTGGTTTTCGCATTTCTTTGGCAGCTTGGAAATAGCAGTTTCTCATTTTGTGTGCTACAGAATTTATTCCTTAAAGCGTTGTCATAAATTTGCAGCTTGTCAGGAGCAGTTTAGTGTTTGCCTTGTCGCCGCGCCCTGCGAAAGGTGCTTCTCTCGCCGGAAACAAACTTTAATTAAATTTCAAGACGTTTCCCGCTATTAACGTGAGGGTTACGGCCGGCCTTCCCCCCATTGATGCAGAACGTAAATATTCTCCACAGACCTACGTCACAGTGTTTCTCTCCATCGTTCATTAACAGTTTCACGTATGAGTTAGAATAACATGTGTGTGAAATTCTAATACACTTACATCTACATCTTAATCAACACCGAGTTACGTTATTTCCATTAATGAGGCTGATTCATGTTCTGCAGCTTATTTTTCTTTCTTTGTCTGTTTTCAGCTACAAAGAACTTTTCTACATAGTAATATTTTTGACCATGCACTGATCTACCTTTCACTAGATATTTATGCACTAAACACAAGTACAGTTAATTGATTGAAGCTTAAGTGAAACAGTCAGCAACCAGTAAATCCCCGATTCTTTAAGGAATTGAACCTCCAGGTGTAAAACATCTTCGAACGTCTGATTAATCTATTATATATTTGCCCTTTATCACGTAAGTGAGATGACGTTTAGTCCTAAAATGGTATAATTTTGCGAGTAAATTAAGTGACTAATGCAGATACTAAATTCAAAGTGATTTGTGAACAGGGTTCCTAGGAGGGAAGTACTAAATTAAAAAGTCATGCTCATATTGAAGTCCTACTGCACGCCATTTTAAGCAAACCCTGGTTTTCATGCCACTAAATGTTTATGACGTCATATCTCCTGTATTATGTGTAGTAAAATAGTGTAATTTTGCAGGTGCATTGAGTGATATATGTAAATAATATCTGCAAAGCGTGTAGCGAATAGAGTTAGTAGTAAAGAAGTAATACATTAGAACATCATGCCTAATGATGTAGTAACCGACAACTTTTTCCGGTTTATCATTTTCCGGGTGCTGTCAACGAGAAAAAGTTTCGTGACGTTTAGAAAGTACATCTTACCGTTTTCGCAATTAGCCAAGTGCTCTTATTTTCTAAGTAATGGATGAATTTAATCCTTGTATTGTCTCAGTTATACTGCCTCAAGAAAAGCACATAGTTTCTAAATGTAGTATCTGCCAAACATAAAGTGGTTTCTCTTAATGAGTAAATTATGGAATCATTTAAATTTGGACAATAATTACACAAAATACAGAAAATTGAATTTTTGTTACACTTACTGTGCATTTGGTTGCAGGTTCCGGATCTCAGGTTCCGGGATAGGATTTTAGTAACATAGATCCCACCCACTACCTACAGAGCACTGGAATTGGATCTTAATTATTCAGAAACAGACAGAAAACAACCATTTCATTATTTGTGTTAATAACATACATGTATTTCTGTACAAAGCCCGGCATTACTGTCAATCTATTTTATTATTTTGTATCAGTAGTGTGAAATCTTACACAAATTGTTTCCTGAGAAACTATTAGCGGTGTACTGAAACATCGCGTAAATGTTCGATCTCTCCTTGTTTCTGTCTACACATAACACATTCATCAGAAAAGGAAAGTCGTCATGAAAAGAGATCCAGATCTGGACCAGCGCAACAATGCTCCTATGGGAGAAACCAAAAGTCAAAGTTGCTCCTGTTTAAATAGACTCTCACTGAAAACTGGAATATCAGCATTTTCGAGAAGTTCGGCATACGAGCATATTTACGTCCTTTTCAACCAGCAACTCATATCTTATTCATACAAGATCATCTAACTGTATTTCGCTCATACCCACTGGTCCATCACTTTAAGACACAAATACCCATCCACGCAAACTTCCCCATTCTTACTCACTCACACAGCCCATCTCTGTCATTATCACACTGTGTGTGTCTGTCTGTTATTGTCTGCGGCCTTGCCACGGTCTTCTTCTTTGTATTCTTTTACTACTCTAGTCTCCTCCTACTGCCACCGTCTCTTCCTTGGTCTCTCATAGTGCTACCACAGCATTCATTCCTTCCCACTGCTGTAGTCTCTTTCACTATCATTGTCTCTCTCTTCCTCGTTGTTAATATCATAGACGAGCATGGGCAGATGAAAAGACTGGTGCATACAAAGCAAGACCCTGTCCCACCAATGTCCATTGCTATGTAAATACGTGCTCGCAAATTTTGTCGGGGACTACTGCAGCATTGTCGACGACGGTTAAGGCTTCATCTCTTCTGCAATGGACGTCTTTAAGAATGTTCCACGTAGTTCATGTTCTTTAGAAATGTAGCGACATTAGCCAGTGGTATTGGTGAATTTCTAGTTTTAATAATAATTATTGCAAAAAAATTGAAACTTTAACCTAAGAATTATCCCAAGTCGTTATTATCAAGTAGGAATTGAGTCCATTCCTGTTATTGAAACAATTTGAGTGTCATTTATTTGGAAAGAAGGAAATGCATCAAAATTAATTTCAGTGCCAGTTCGTTTCAATAGTGTATAATAATTATGAAAAAAGAAGTAAAATTATTTTTAATGCCCCTCTGTAACTTCACTGTTGACATAATTATTGCTTAGACGCGAAGTTATTCCTGCACCTCGAAAGTAAATTCGACCATCTGGAAGTTAATTGTTTCCTGATACTTCAAACTAAAGATTTTATTTAAAAGAAAACTATTATTCAAATTTGACAATTTTAGATAAACTTCTCATGCTGTTCTGTGTGTTGGCCTGGTTCGTATATTGGCTTTGCAGTTGTGTTGATATTTAGTGGTACTTCTTTCATTTCAACAATTCTTAAGTGTACTGAGGTTTTCTTTCGTGTTTCGTCGTCAATTCCCAAGTTAATAAAATTAAGTAAACGGTACTGTGAGTTCACGAAAATATTTAGCATAACAATATGCAGCCTCCAATTAGTCAGTGTGAGATTTACTAGTGCAAACTTATTTCATTATGTAGTAATAACTGGATTTATTTTTCATTATTATTTCGTGAAACGTTTTGTTACCGAAAAATTGTCTGTAGCCTTCTGTTCTCACACACTCTCGAGTTATTCCTCACTTACTGCTGTTCGTAGTTTTAAATATTTAGAGAAACGACAGTGCCCAATTGTGCTAGTGACCGTTTCTTCATTTTTTTCCAAGTATTAATTGAAGCTTATTGTTTCGTATCCCGAGTCCCGTGATAACTCCTTTCTTTGGAACAATACATGAATAGCTGCACAACTATTAATAACTGAACAGAATTTAACTGAAAGTAGAGTAGGCGGAATTAGATACCCTCAAATATAACTTATTGTAAAACTCTTCCACTCTAACCCGTGTTATACTTTTCCTTCGGCAACGATAGTCTTGACAACATTTAGTTTCTGTTAGGCATACGCCAACGCGGTCAAACATATTTTCGCAAAAGCCGGTTATGTAAAGTGGGACTTTAACGTGGTGACACTGGTATCAACTCACTTTCAATCTTGAGATGGTCTAGTGAGCCAATTTTGCACTTTGTGCAAATCTGATCTTTTTCGCAATTAACAAAGATTCGGTCACCTACTGTTACCGCAACTGCAGAAAAGAAATCAGGCAGATGCAGAATAATAAAATTTGCTTGGTTAACAAAAAAAAAACAATTAAAATTACACATAATACTGAAACATGGAATTTGGTCAACTTTAATTAGGACCAATTAATGGAACAAAGGATGCCAGAATCTGTTGTTGAGGAACGGGCGGCAAGCATCACAGGCGCTGCTACAGAGATGCGAAGATTTATAGCACAGGAATTTTATGCTCTTGCAAATGCCACCGAATGCGGTACATTTACTAAAACCGAACCGCTTAATGATGGATACGAATAAGTTAAGAAGGAATTGATTTTAAAAGCAGAACTGAACCCTCTGGGAGAATAAATAATTTCATAAGTACGTTGCTTGCTGAAATGGAGGTACAAGAGATTAGATCAATCGATTAAAATTGTCAATAATAATATTACTACAGTGAATAAAAAAGTAGATTCCCTAAAGAATGAAATGGAAACAATGGATACCGCGACATGACGACAGTGTAGTCATAAGTGCAAGATATAAGTAGTCAATTTGATTTAGACACAGTTAAGATCCAAGAGAAAAATGAACATGTTGTGGAAGACAAAGTGGCCAAGTTGAGGGACGGACTTAAAGAACAGACTGCTACGACAAGCAAATGAAATCTCAAATTTGAAAATTGTGGAAGACAAAGTGGCCAAGTTGAGGGATGGACTTAAAGAACAGACAGCTACGACAAGCAAATGAAATCTCTAATTTGAAAAAATTAGTGTAGACAGTTCATTCAAGAGTTAACAAGCAGAGAGAGACCTGTCAACAGAAAAAGTCGGAGGTGGAAACGCTGGCCACGACCACCGCCGAGGTAGCGATTAAAGTAGCGAACCTTGAACTAAAGGTTTAGGGTAAACAAGGCATCGAATCCTGTCTTGTACACAGGACGAAATCATCAACGAATAAACAGCGTTTCGACCCACTCAAAAAGAATGGCGGAGTTCGTCCGACAAAATTTATTAAAAACTGTGAAAGGATATTGCCAATGACGTGGACAGGCAAACAAAAGATAAATGCCATCATGGACGTGCTTGCGGGGGATGGCAAGCGATGCGGTTCAGACCGAGATATATTCAGGACGGGCTCTCAGGTACTTAGAACCTTGTGAAAACCGAGTCCGTAATTTATAGTACATACATGACCAACGATCAGAATCGAAGATATCAACTGAAGACATAAAATGAGCTCGTGATCATATTGTGACACTTTATTTGAATGTGCGTCCTGACTACACAAACTGGTACACTTCACTATTACCGGTTTCGGCTACTGCCATCTACAGCCCATAAAATAACCCGCTGCAGGTATCAACGTCAAATCATACTTAGATTATAGGTACTTTATCGGAATCGTGTGGAAGCTGTGTAAGAATCTTCCCAACGACTCCAAACGGTACAGAAGCAGTACTTAGAGAACAAATATAGCATTTTCAGAAAAAAAAGTAGAGACCGAAGACAACGGCGGAATAGCCACGAAACTGTTAGAAATCGCGAAACGACCAAGTGTAATATCAGGTAAACTTGGTACGACTACGGCAGAATTGGAATAGAAATAATAGAAACAATCCTCATTAATACGCAAACCTATAGTAACGGTGTTGCTTACACCAGTGAGGAGGTCTACTAACCACACTGGTTAGGGACCTGACGGGCGTGGGGAGGTTTTGGTGCAGGAAAATATAAAATTGGTTTCGCTATGGGAAACCCGAATGGGTAAGTCGGCGATACAAGAGAGAGTGCGTTAACTCGGACCGCGACGGACTTACTGTTACAATTGTTCGGTTAGACGTAAGTGATAGCAAAGCGCTTAACTTTCAGAGTAATGAAGGAGAAGTAGTACTGGTCATAAACGAGGAGGCAGTCAATATTAATGGAAAAGCGGAACTGCAACCGCCGATAAGAAGTATTCCATTGGATGAAGTAAAGGAACCAACGGCGGAAAAAGCTGCTGTTATTCAGTGCAACGATGGCGTTTGTTTATATTAATTCGGTGCTTCGTACTACGGTTTGGAACAGTATACCAGTTGTAGAAGTATGAAACCGGAATTTCCCTACAGATGGTGCTAGCCGTCGGTGTAGGGTTCGTGAGACAGTGTCTGCAATGCCATCTGCTTCCTGCAATGGCTGACGACGAATGTAAACAGACAATAACCCAAGTTCCAGGTACCGGTACCCGTTACAAATCTGTAAACATGTCGATTTTTGTGCGTATGAGCTACGATTTGCAGACGCCTTTGGTTTTCTGTTATCATTTGAAGAAAACTGCTGCAGAATAGCAACTTCACGAAGGATTCCGTGAGCATACTCTTGAGGAAACAAAGTATTTCGAGTGGTAAAAAAAATACAAAACTGGTGCTTTTCACGTAAGAAACGACGAGCGCGAGAAACCACAGAAAAGTTTCGAAGCAACGAATTTCAGGCCTTATTGGCTGAAGATGATACTCAAACTCAACGGGAACTGGCGGAACAATTGAAAGTTATGCAGAAAGCCGTTTCTCTTCGGTTGAAAGCTATGAGACAAGTGCAGAAAATGGAAAAATGTGTTCCACATAAATTGAACAAAAGACAGCAAGTAAACCCTAAAACAACTTGTGAAATGGTGCTCGCCAGATACAAAATGGAGTCATTGCTCAATCGTGTAGTGACTGGTGATGAAAAGTAGATACATTTTAAGAATCCTAAGTGTCGTAAATCGTGGGTGAATCCAGGCAAACCATCGACATCCACTCCGAGACCAAATCCCTTTGGAAAGATGAAAACGCTCTGTGTTGGAGGGATCAGAAGCGTGGTGCTGCTAAAATCTGGTGAAACCGTTAACACTGATCGCTACCAACATGAAATGATCGATTTAAATCGAGCTCTACGTGAAAAATGACCAGTGTTGTGGATTGGCAAGAGAGCCAACCCACTATGAGAGGAAGCCGAAAGGCATGCGTTTTAGCTCACGCAGGCTGGCGTGAGGTCTGGAACAGGTCAAGGAAATGACACTAGCAAAAAAGGACGTAGCTGTGGAATACTTAACTTTAATCCATAAATGGTGAACATCGCTCTGGACGGTACATGTTTTACAGCATTAATAGTAACTGGTAAGGGCGCCTTGCTAGGTCGTAGCAAATGACGTAGCTGAAGGCTATGCTAACTATCGTCTCGGCAAATGAGAGCGTAATTTGTCAGTGAACCATCGCTAGCAGAGTCGGCTGTACAACTGGGGCGAGTGATAGGAAGTCTCTCTAGACCTGCCGTGTGGCGGCGCTCGGTCTGCAATCACTGATAGTGGCGACACGCGGGTCCGACGTACACTAACGGACCGCGGCCGATTTAAAGGCTACCACCTAGCAAGTGTGGTGTCTGGCGGTGACACCACAACCAGACTATGGAAAAAGGCATAATAAGGTCCATTATAACGCCCAATCACACACAGCAAAACAGGTCAGGGAAACGACTGACACGCTCAGTTAATAAATACTAGGACAAGTGGCTTATTCTCCAGATTTGGCTCCGTCCGATTATCGTCTATTTGCATCACTAGGGCCCGCTCTCACTGAAAAACGCTTCAATTCGTATCAAAATGTACGAAAATGTTTTGCTGACTGGTTCGCTTCAAAAGAAGAACTGGTTTTGGGCGTTGTGTTCATAGCGTACCGGAGAGGTGGGAGATTTGTATAAACAGCAGTTGAGATTATTTTAAATAACATATTGTTAATCAGTTTCAAAATACGGACGTGCTCAGTACCAGAATTAGAGGCATGTCCGGAAGAGGAAAATGTCGTGACCAAACGCTGTCAAGGTAATCTTTGCGATTCAAACAGTAATCAGCAGGGGCAAACTTACGTAGCAAACGATGACCGTGTACAACTTCTTGTGATCCACGTAGATTACAACATATATGAGGTAAAGGCAGATATAATACAGTCTCACGATAATGGAGCGAGATACGATACCTCAAAAAAGATGAGACTTGTCGGTGAGGTGCATTCCTCAAAATGGATGGGAAACAGATATCCATCTTTTCGATTCATCGAGATCAGATATTGACTTTGACGACCTTGTGTCAAATCAAAAACTATTGATCGATGAATTAAGTGAAAATATTACTGTGAATGTACCGATTCGATCGGTACAAATTCAAAATGAAAATACAGTAATCAAAGAAGTAGAAGCGCAAACGAGGAAAAAACCTCCAAATAAATCTCGTTCGAAAACAGAACTCGACGGATTTTTCTTGGACGACTTGGCAATTAGGGATGATTTATTACGGGAATACAGAGAATCAGAGACACACCCTTGCAAACAGATTGCGGTACTCGTTCATATACATGCAGCACAAATTCAAGGTTTGATAGATATTGGAACAGAATTAAGTGCTATGGATGAAATGATTTCGAATTGTTGAAGATAATTCACAGGTGGCAACAATTCCAGTAATGTGAGTAAGAATAATGCGAAAAAACAAACTTTGGAAGGATCATATATATTTTGGAATATAAGGGGCAAAATTAGAACATGAATTGGTTGTAGTATCCGATGTGAATGTGGAATTAATTCTCGGATTCGAACAACTGAAGCAACAAGCAACTATTCATTGTATCAAACGAATTAAGACGTGTGCTGTAAAAGGTAGTAAAATAGTGACGATAAAATATGACAATGTAAACAGAGATGTGATTGGTGATTATCGACCGCTTTGAAATGTAACGTTACCTGCCACTGCTGGTTTAGTTAGGCAAATATAATACTACAGTATTCGGAACATGAGTGTTGACGAATATTTAGAGGATGTGTTAGAAAGTATTGTAGGGAAAGTAGCCAATATTACACCTGATACGTAACTTGTAAACCTCTGAATCAATAATGGGCGTTACATTTTCCTTCCGGAACGAAAACCTTGCCAAATTTCACTTTCTGTTAGAAACATGCGAACGTGGTCAAATATATTTACGCAAAAGCCGGTTCTGTAAACGGGAATGATACAGACGTGATGGTTTACCCCCAAAAGCTGCTTTACAGTTCCTTTATTGCACAAAGAGTATGGTCCGCAGCTCGTAGTCGTGCGGTAGCGTTCTCGCTTCCCCCGCCGGGGTTCCCGGGTTCGACTCCTGGCGGGGTCAGGGATTTTCTCTGCCTCGTGATGACTGGGTGATGTGTGATGTCCTTAGGTTAGTTAGGTTTAAGTAGTTCTAAGTTCTAGGGGACTGATGAGCATAGATATTAAGTCCCATAGTGCTCAGAGCCATTGGAACTATTTTTGAACAAAAAGTATGAATCCACTGACCATCATTAGGTACATAAAACTTACACAAAATCATATTAGCTATTGTTACATTAGCAATGTTACATTAGCGATGTTATATTAGCAATGTTACATTAGCAATTATTATAAGCATTACAAGTAGAGACATTTTACATTCACTGAGAATAGATAATAAATAACAATCTAAGCATGTAAATCTTACACCAAAATTTAGTGTAAGGCACAACGGACATTTCAAATTAAATCGTCCTACATATAATATTGTCTGTGCTGCTTTCCAAGTGTTAATGTGGTATCTGCTCATCTAAAATTCGTAAATGGCTTTGATATTTCGAGCTGAGAATACGTTATTGATAGTTCATAGAACGAAAGGTCGTCAGCTGTTCTTTTTACAGCTTTTCAACTAATGTTTTACCACAGCAAGCACCATTCTACGGTTGAGGAAGATAATCCATCATATTCTGCAGTAGGGACACAAAATCGATGATACTGATAGTTCAATATAATTTGTTATTTGATTTTGACCTACGTCTAGCAGAGCTTATGTACAAAACGAGCTTTCGAGGAATGCGGCAATATTTGGCAATCGGAACTGCGATTCCTAGGCTCTCTGAACCAAAAGACAAACAAACTGACGAAATACGATTTTGGAAAGAAGGAAAATTTTTATTGTACAAGATTTCTAACTCTCGCTGTAGACGACATATTTGTTTTCAGAGAATGGTAAACTGTATTGAATAAAAATTCTCATATATTCTGCTGTCTCTGCTGCACATTTTTAATAATGAAACATGTTTCAATCTCTCTGGATCACCTTCAGATTCTAGCAGATGTGTCAGCGACCCGTTCAGAACTTCATATTAAACTTGTTTTGTACTAACCTCCACTATACCTAGCTCAACTACAGGTCAATTGTGGTATTGACCTGTCACTGTCGTAGACTATATTTTTCTAGCTTGTATCGTGATGCTTTATATCTGCACTCCCCCCCACCCTTCCTACATTTTTGCTTGCTACGGCCAAACATTACTGAATAACTTGTGAGTTACAGTTGATGAAATTTGTTCTCTAGACTGCCAATAACAAATCATCAAATAGAAATGTCAGCCATTTGTAATCATCTCAAAATAATTAAGACGGGGAAGTAAGTAAGCTGAGACTCTCCTGTGCCTTACACTATGTGTAGTACAGTAAACAAACAGTTAACGCTGTCATTTGTTGGCGAAGACAAGCAGCGGGAGCATAAAGCAGCAGCTCACTTTGTTCCCAATTTCAAAGTTTTGTAGAATTGTAACCACGGTAAAATTCATCGTTGAGAACACCGTATTTCTAAGTGGTTCATTGCTTTCCATAAGCAAATGTTTGTTTTTTAACTATTGGTGTGGAAACCAGCGGGCGGCGGCTGTTGTCGTCAAAACGTTGTGCAAATATGTTGTAAACTGATTCTAGAGTTCTTTTCAACTATCCCCTCGATTTCATACCCTAGTCTTGATGCACCAATGCTTCCACATCCAGTGCGATTCCCAGCTAATTACAGAGAGCTTGTGTTTTCTTCTACCGTTGTCATACAGATTTCTTTGACTACAATGGAATCGTCTACGCCTTCTAACGAGTGAGTCACGGATAGGAAAATGGTTCAAATGGCTCTGAGCACTATGCGACTTAACTTCTGAGGTCATCAGTCGCCTAGAACTTAGAACTAATTAAACCTAACTAACCTAAGGACATCACACACATCCATGCCCGAGGCAGGATTCGAACCTGCGACCGTAGTGGTCACGCGGTTCCAGGCTGGAGCGCCTTTAACCGCACAGCCACACCGACCGGCACGTATAGGACTTTTGCGTTAAACACTTCCTTCAACGTGAGATCTCGCAGTGTTGTTCCCTATGACATGCAGAAAAATAAATACTGCACATCACCTATCAAAGGGGTGTTTCGGCTCCTAAGCGACGAGTTATGAAACTTTACAGAGGGAATTTATACATCAACCAAGACTGCAGACATTTACCGGCAAAAAAAAAAAAAAAAAAAAAAAAAAAAAATTAATTACGTAATTTCCTTTCCATAAGACGATAGTTGAAACGTTGACTACCCGTCGTAGCCATGATAAAACATGCTGTCAGTAAAATTAGGTCCGAAAACTTCTTGGTTTAAACGTAGTGTTTCCCGTTGATGTGCGTTTTTGTATAGATTTTCGGCCTTTATTTGTAGATCGCTGTCGCTATTTGAATTTCGTCATTTGGACACAGTAAGTGGAGCTGTGGACGGTGGAAAATGGAGTTCAGTAGCGGGGTGACAGCAGCGGAAGCAGCCAGAAACAATTTATCGAAGTGTGGAGATAATGGCCTTTGTATAAATAACAGAAAGGAAATGGTTTTCTCGTTTTAAGAAGCATCGTTTTGACATTAAGAACTCTCCACGTACAGGAAGACGTTCGGTGTTTGATGAACTTTGTGTAAAGACATCAATCCACAATGATCCGAATCAGTTTACTAGGGAACGCAAATGTGGTAAACTGTGATCGTTTCACCATAGTTCAACATTTGCATGCAACGAGGAAGGTTCAGAATCGAGTGTAAGGGTACATGCTCTTAGCCAAAATCACAAAAATCACCCTTTGCCCGCCCATATGTGCATATCTGGTGGCTCGCCATCAGTTCCTCTCGAAAATCATCTACCTTTTCTATCCATTACCGTCACTGGTGACTAGAAATGGTGTCCTTGTGCCAATATAAGGAAAAGAAAGGAGTGGGTGAGACCAAAGAAAGTAGCAAGTCCCATACAACACCTCCAGGCATCCACAAAAGGTAATGTCATGTACGTAGTGGAGTAGCGACGGTGTAGTGAACCACAAACTGCTTCGCCGATATATAATCATGACTTCTGAGATTTATTGGCAACAAATGAGATGTTGTGCAGATGGAATTTAAGAACGACGACCAGGACGACAGCATGAAGTGATTCTACTCCCCGATAAGGCCTCGTAGACAGACGGAGGAGGAAGAGATTAGTGTTTAAGGTCATGACGACTACGTCATCAGAGACGGAGTACAAGCTCGTATTAGGGAAGGATTGGGAACGAAACAAGCCGTGCCCTTTCAAGGGATACGTCCCGGCATGTGCCTGAAATGATTTGGGGAAATCACGGAAAACTTATATCAAGATGGCGTAGTCCTCTCGAATGCGAGTCCCGTATGCTAACCTCTGCCCCAACTATCTCAGTGGTAGAAAGACAAAAGAACGTCAGGGTAATGCGGTACAATCACGATCATTTCGGACGATTGTTATTGTAACTCTAAATATATTGAGAAAAGAAGTAATTTTAACTGTGGCACTTGTTCTCGGATGTTTGATGAATATGTAACACAAATATTAGACAGTTACAAATGTTGGTATAAACAAAAGAAAAGGGTACAGAATTGAGAAAATTCGATCGAAAATATACCACACTAGGTACAATTGTCATCATTTTGTGGTACAATTTTGATCACTGGCATCTTCCACATGAAAAGCACCGTTTCCCTCGGACACCCACGCGTACTTCGTGACACCAAACATTGTATTTTTCTTAGCGAATCCAGTCAACCTTAGCAATTGATTCTGCACTGTAATAATTCAATAAACAAAATGTGTAATTATTCTCGTTGGTTGCTGGCGATTTGAAGTTTGGTACAGTTCTTTCATCATTACTCACAGACGTACATTTCCGTTCATTGTTCTTATTGCATATGTTCATTGCTTTCCTTGTGCCCTGTTGAAAATGTTTTCTCTTGCTGCGGAGGTTTCCCAGGTTTTCATCTGAAATACATCTTCAGTTACATCTTTTGAAGATAAGGTTTCGTCTCCCATAATGCTGTTAGTAGTTTGGCTGGTGGAGACTGAAGAAGTATGAACATCGAATAATGTTGAAGGTGCAAATTTCTCCTCAGGAACAATGTCTTAGCAAAAGGGTATTATTCCTGCACATTGTAATCCTTTCACTGTGCACCCAACGGATGCAGTTTTTCTCCAGGCATCTCAGAAAATAGTACAAAATATATCTTTTATAGTGCTTGCAATGGGATTGCGATGAAATCAGTCAGTTGCATTTCTGTGATACTCAGCCATTATGGACTTGAAGAAAGTTCTATCTAATGGTTGCAGTACATGTGTACTATGTGGAAGCAATCCCAAAACTTATGTCCCATATTCCCGAAAGTATTCTACAGCATCTATGCTAGTGTGGCTGCCTTGGTTGTCAGTAATAAGAAGTGTAATAGCGCTACCCATTGTTTTGTATTCCTTGAAGTGTCGAAGCCAGACCAGGGACAGTTCTTCGTTAATGTATCCCGATTCACTCATCTGCTTAACGGAACCAGGAAGTACGGCATCTTGAAATTCAGGGCGTTTCCTGACTCCTTTAAAAATTAACATTTGTGGTAAATACATACCACTTGCACTCATGCATGCAGCAACAGTCGCATTTTGTCCTCTTTTCACGGTTGTTAGTGAAACAACTTCTCGCTTTCCTTTACGACTTTCTATTTTTGTGGGTCTGTTGTTAAGAGGAAATCTGGATTCATCTATATTATAAATACAGTCTGGCTCATCAAACAAATCATACTCCTGTAAGAGTTCTTCTAAATTCTGTAAATATTTACCTACTCCTGCGTTATTTAAGCCATCAGCTCTGGCTCGCGAAAGATCCTCGGGTTTTCTCAGCCTAAGGTGAGTGTGTCTCTTAACAAATGCTCTAAACCAATCGACTCCATCAACCCTGTTTTCTAAGTTCCATGGATGTTTCAAATTATTTTTCTCAGCTAACCGAAATGCAGCTTTTCTTAACTGGAGTGGCGACAGACCCAGTCCTCGATGGCCTACCAATAAACCTCTCTGGACCAAAGCACCTTTTATTTCAGAACTGAGTACCGTTGGATGACCAATTCTGTTTTGTATAGGGCTAGTTGGAGTTACTCCAGCTTGCGTTTTCATTCTAATTTGCACTTTACCATGTAAAGCGCTGAAAGGAATGTCATATAATTACGAAGCAGCTCGAAGCCTCAAATTTCCACTCATTTCACTCTTTATTGCATCATCTATTGCTGCTGGACTCTATTTATTGTACATTTTATTTTCTGCTCGTTTTCGTGGCATCTATTTAAGTGGTAGCTTTAAAAGTCGCGTAGGAAAATGTTTAAATAAACAGAATTTATTTGCAATAATTGTGTATGATATGTCTATGGTAAACAATCGTGACGGTCTAAACTAAAAAACTGTACTGATCGCAATTGTACTATAGTATCAAAATTGCACCGTTTTTCTGATCGAAAATATGCTATTGAATTGAGTGAAATCACGAGTAAATAGTAGTAAATTGAGCCAAGAGATGGCAACACATGTCACAGACGCTTTCCCTGTAGGTGCCTCTGAACATGCCCTAACGGAAAACAAGTTTCTATCGTTCCTAATTAGCAAGAGCGGGAAACTAGAAAATTTATAAGAGCGCGTTAGACTAAGTAGCTTCACGTACTTCGTAACAGGAAATAAATTATATCTCCGCAGCACAAAGTGGTGTAATCTTGGAAAAGACCGGAGGAGCTGTAGAAACCCGCTACACTACAGCGCCACACAAAGACAAGTGCTACCAACACTATGAGACTGACAAACGGCGCGAAAACTTATGTTGATCGGAATTGTTCCTATATCGAAATTTTACCACCTTTCCATATACAGGAAAGTTTTGAACGTGGCTGCTTGGTTCGGAGACAGTTTACAAATTAAAATTGAAACAAATGAGCCCTCTGTCACACGTTTTCAGTCTTCAGAATTAGATTTTCACTCTGCAGCGGAATGTGCGCTGATATGAAACTTCCTGGCAGATTAAAACTGTGTGCCGGACCGAGACTCGAACTCGGAACCTTTGCTTTTCGGGGGCAAATGCTCTACCATCCGTGCCACCCAAGCACGACTCACGCCCCGTCCTCATAGTTTCGCAGGAGATTTTCTGTAAAGTCTGGATGGTAGCAGAGGAGACAATGACAGAAGTAAAGCTCTGAGGAGGGGGCGTGAGTCGTACTTGGATAGCTCAGATGGTAGAGCACTTGCCCGAGAAAGGCAACGTTCCCGAGTTCAAGACTCGGTCCGGCAAACAGTTTTAATCTGCCGGGAAGTTTCGTTTTTAATCTTATTAACCAGGTTTCCACACTTCTAGGGTGCCTTCTAGAGCCGGCGGTCGTGGCCGAGCGGTTCTAGGCACTACAGTCTGGAACCGCGCGATCGCTCCGGTCACTGGTTCGAATCCTGCCTCGGGCATGGATGTGTGTGATGTCCTTAGGATAGTTAGGTTTAAGTAGTTCAATGTTCTAGAGGACTGATGACCTCAGATGTTAAGTCCCATAGTGATCAGGGCCATTTGAACCATTATTTTTTTTATTTTTGCCTTCTACATTCTGATGAAGGCACTCTTAGAAGTGTTGAAAACTTGTTAATAAGACTAAGAAATTGTGACCGAGGGCTATTTGTTTCAGTTTTAAGCTATATGAGAGCTGAATTGGTGAGTCATTATCCATCCACTTTATTTACCTGAGCTTGGGCCCTTAGATTTTCACCCGATCCGCTCTCAATCGAACAACCTTCTAGGAACTTCGTTCCCGGACGAAACTGCGCTCTGAACATGGCTCGACGAGATATCTGCCTTAAAACCACGTGATTTCTACAGTAAAGTAATCTAAAATTTATTCCGGCGTTGGCTCGCTTTTGTAAATAGTGAACGAAAGATGTTATTGATTGCTGAAGTTTCTGTTACGCGTATCAGCTGTCTTTGGAAAACACTATGAAGTTACACTCCACTCCAATAAATGAACCAATCTAATATACTGTGGAGCATCACGACTAGGTTTTTCAGAGATTCAACGAATGTTCACAGCTGAAACGTTCTATTACGTCATAAAAATGTCATGAAATAAAGAACCTCTTTTAACTGAAATATCCGATTCCTGGAAAACACATCTTTCACTCCAAAACCATTATAAGCTCCAATCAATCAGTATTTAATGTATTAGGTGGACTTCTTAACGAACAAGCCATTTGTCTGTGATTACAAACTATGGCCTCGGTTTTCTTATTTGGAAATGTTCTTCGTTATTTTATGAAAGCTTTGACTACCATAGTTTTCCCCGTTACCTCTTCCTTATTTATAGCTGCGGGAATGAAAGTCGGTTCAGCGTTATGAGGTCAGAATTTTGATTAAAATCCCGTTTCCCAAGTACGACGAGCAGTGTTTGATCTCCATTACTTTCTAACGACCCCAGCCCGCTCTTTCCACCGCCAAGCCAGCTCTCACTTACGAATAACGGTGCTGATAGATTAATTAAACGGGTCGCAAGTCGTGGTGGCGGTCTAGGGGCTTTGGTCGGTGCGGCCCGCGAACGGCGACGTGAATGAGGAGAGAAGGGTTGTCGGCCTGTCCCCGTCCTTTGAGCTCCGCCGCCCATGAAACCCTCTGTTCCTCAAAAGCGGCTTTGTACTGACGTTCACATTACTGGTCGGCCGGCAAGCGCGCTGCGCCAGACGTACTACCGGGCTCACACAGCTCCCGAATTTCCCGCACCGTTCCTCGGGAAAAATACTGGACGCCACGTCACAGAGACAGACCGCGAGAAAAAGGTTCCTGAAATTCGTTTCAGCTGTGACTAGATGCTGCCAAGGCTTTTACCACTGATAACCATTTCCGCTGGAGTTGTTTCTCACACTGTATATTTATACACGCACTATTTTTCAAACGTAATCCACTGTAATGAGTCGTCTTCAGAACCAATATCTTGCAAAAATGCAACGCCAAATTAACATCTAACGATAATCGAGGTCACTCAGAATCACCTCTGATTGGTTTTAAGTGACCACGGTGGGTTCTAAATGTGTACCTGATGTATTACGTTTGTACAAGATACTGGTCCTGGTGATGACATGTAACATTCAAAAATATTACGCCGTCATAAATTCACCAAATACAGTGAAAGTAAACATGAATAAAAAATCAGATTTCAGTTTCAATGTAAATTTGTAAAGTTGTGCATTGTTTTCACTTTTTAGATGTCAAACCAATGAATCGCCTTTCCACTGTCAAAATCTTTACACTTCTGAAAAAAAAACATCGTAGCAGATTAAAACTGCCTTCCAGCACCCAATTCGAACCCGAAAGATTGGCTCTCGTGCGTAATGCCGTGATGCTCCAATTACACATGTCTTTTCGTTCCCCGCTAAATTTTATTCAAATGAAAAGACAAGATAATGAACTTGAAATTGTTGCTGAGTAGTGGAAAAAGGGAGACAAAAGTGAAAACTTTCATCAACGATTCATGAAATATTTGTATTACTTACTAACTTATCCATGGCTTGGGCCTTAGTGACAATATATCTGCTCCACACTCCTCCTCCATTGTTCCCGATTGTGAGCCTCCTGCCACCACTCGCCCGTTCCTAGTCCCATGTCCTCGGTGTTCTCACCAATATTGTCCTTCCAACTTGTCCGCGGTCGTCCTCCTTCCAGCTACAGCTCCCAGAAACACATCATGGGGTGTCCTCCCTTCATTCATCTTTGCTACATGTCCACCCCAGGTCAACCGTCTTCTTCTTATTCTTTTTTTAATGTCAGAATCTGCGTAAAGCTCTTTTAATTCTTGTTATTTTTCGAATTCCCCATTCACCTGTTTGTGAATCTATCACAGGACCATATATTTTTCTGGGAATTTTTCGTTCGAAAATAAGTAGTTTCTCTTCGTCTTTTCTCCTAAAGGTGAGGCTTTCACAACCGTGCATACCCACTGGCATACCCATAGTTTGGTACAGCCTGATCATAAAACTTCTTGACACGGACCTTTTCTTCAGCACATCCTGAAGGCTAAAGTATGCTCTGTTGCCTCCAACAATCCTTGCATTTATTTCAATTTAACAGTGGTTTTGATCACTGCAGAGACTACCAAGGTATTTGAAAGTATTTAACCATTTCAATCGGAGACTGTCCACCGTGAGTGGGTCCCCATCTGTCACTGACCGCTCAGGACCATGTATTCTGTCGTATCTTCACTGACTGGCAATCTTGCAGTACGAGCCTACCATTCTTCTGAGTTCTTCTCTACTAGCGCGGATTAGGATTATATCATCCGCGTATGCCAGTCGAGTCATCGACATATTGTCTAGGGGTACTCCAATTGGGTCAGTTTTCATAAATTCCCGGTCAATTTTTTCCAGCACAATGTTGAATAATATAGGAGGAGGCGTCTCCCTGTCTGAGGCCGGTTCGAACATCGAACTGTTATGATAGACCGGTACATGTCAGCACTTTACCGAGTGTTTGTTCTAGACTCATTGCTACCAAGCGAATTATTTTAGATCGAAACTGAAATTCTTTTAGTACTCTGATTAAAGTATCCCTACGTACGCTGTTATAGGCTTTTTTTAAGTCAATGAAGAGCATGAGCATATCTGTATTATAATCCCAGCTTTTCTCAGTTGTTTGACGTAGGGTAACTAGGTGGTCCACTGTTGATCTGTTGTGTCTAAACCCGCATTGGTAGTTTCCTACGGCTTCTTCAGCAAGTGGTAGTATCCTATTTTGGAGGCATAGGGACAGAACTTAGCTGACATCTAGCAGAGATATTCCCCTATAATTGTCACATACCAGGGGGTCATTCTATTTCAGTAATGGGCAAGATGATGGCCATTTCCCAGTCTTCTGGGAGACTTTCTTGCTCCCAAACCTACCGTACGAGGTTTGTCATGGTTCTTAGAAGGTCAGGTCTTCCATTTTCTATGAGCTCTGCAACAATTTGATCTTCTCCGGCCGCTTCGTTGTTGTTTTTTAAATTTTTTTGAGTATTTGTGCAATTTAATATTCAATGGGAGTAGTCACTTCTACGTCCACAGTTTGTGGGGACTCAAAAGGAAGAACTTCTGTGATGTCTTTGCAATTTAGGAGCTGGGAGAAGTATGCTGCCCATCTTTGCCCTATCTCTTTTCCATCCACATACTTTTACATACTTTTTGGTACATTTCTTAACGTTTTGATACATTTGTCTAGTCCTGTGGTAAGATCCTCCTCCGCCTCGTTAAATATGTCATTGTAATATTTACTTTTTTCGTGTCTAAGAACTGTTGATGTTTCTTTCCTAATTTGAGTAAAGTTCTCTTTTAGTTGTGTATTGTTCATGTTTTCTAACCACTCCTTTCTAGCTCTCCTTCTTTCCTCAATTTTTATTTCGAATATCTGGCTGAACAATACCTGATTAGGTTTTTTTCCGTTCTTATAAAACTTCTGCGGCTACTTCATTCAGGATGGTTTTGATTTTTGTACTCTTCATTTATGTTATTGTGACCAGACTCCATTTGCTCCACATGTCATCTTCCCAGCTAGTTCTGTCACAAACTGTTAATTTTCTTTCTGGCTTCTTTAACGTATTTACGTTATAGATTACCCTTTTGGTCATTGTCTTTTTGACTATCTTAAATTTTACTGTCATTTAAGCTATTAGTAGGAAATGATCAGTGTCACAGACAGATCCTCTGTACTATCTGATGTCCTTGATGCAGTTTGAAACGTTTTTTGATACATTCATGATCAATCTGGTTCACAGTTTGGCTATCAGGTGATATCCATGTCCACTTGTGAATATTTTTATGGGGGAACATGGTAGCTGTTAGATATGCATAAGTTGTGATCTATAGCGAATGTAACCAAACGGCTACCATTGACATTACTTTTTTTTGTGTAAACTGGCATTTCCAATGACAGGCCTGTACGTTGTCTCTCTTCCAACCTTAGCATTGAAGTCCTCAAGCACTATTTTGAATCTATGGTTTGGCAGTGAGTCATATGCGAGCTTCAGTTCACAACAGAGTTCTTCTTTCTTGAGTTCATCTTTGTCTTCACAAGGAGCATTTGCATTAAAAAAATTCACATCTCTGCTTTGACCACAAATTGTTATGTGTGAAATGCTGTTATTTATGGATTTGAATTATTTTACCAAGTTTAGCACTGTGTTTCTAACATAAAAGCCTGTTCCCAATTCTCGGTTGTCACCACAATCTCCATGTAGAACACTTCCGGTACTTGTTGTTACGGACCCTGTTCCTGGCCATCTGACTTCCTGTAGTACTACTATTTGTAGTGTGTATTTGTCTAGTTGTCTGACTATAGTTTTCATACTTCCTGGCCTGAAACAATTTCTTACATTCCATGTTCCAAAACTTAAGTCTGGTTTTCGTTTCCGAGTTCTGTTCCAATTAAGACAGTCCTGTTTCCGAGGCACGTGTAGAGTGTCCTGACCAAGTCTTGTTTTCCATGACAGGGGAGGTAGCCCTCTGCACAACCCCCAACCTGGAGGACCAGAGACCTTGTATTTGGGGGTCTAGCCCTAGGAACATTGCCTTCTCTATGGGTCAGTGACTTGTCCTAGCCACGCTAGTTTTTGTTCACCCCGGGTACTTTATTTCTCCGGTACCAACCATATCTGGTGAGTGTTCTCCTATCCACCACCTGGGGAGGCGCCCGATTGGGGACTAGCAACCCCGCACGGGATGAAATTTTTGTATGTATACCGCAAAGAATATTCAAACCACCACCGAGCTATGAGTTTTGGTCTGGTAAGTAACACTTTTGTAGGGATATCTGTCTAAGCCACTTCCTGTCATGGTTCACTTAAGAACAATTAGAAGAACTACATTTTTTCTGAACTTAAGCACTTGGAGGCAATCTTAATTAATCATTTTCATGCGTGACGCAGAGTGTATGCATGTGTGAATGTAAGTCTGCGTTCTCCGCCCAAACCCCCATATCGATTCCAACCAAATGTGGGCAGAAACAGTACTATGGGGTTAGTACCATCCTGCCTCCAGTAGGAGGAGAGATAAAGCTAGAAATGTGTTTGTTACAGCCCATAGAGTGATGTATCCCTCCAAAACACGCATGTTGTGTGGCAGCGGTATTAGACAACCAAATCCTTTGCAGGGACAAGAAACGGTTTTTCATGGCCTAATGTATAGGCTGTCCTGCAAACAAGGCATGATTTGTGTGTGGCTGGGAATCGGATGACTTGGATAATTAAGGGGATGGACTAAGAGAGTGGGTGAAGGAGATTGACAGATAAGAGGAGAAATGCATGATGCAGAGCCGGTCGGAGTGGCCGTGCGGTTCTAGGCGCTACAGTCTGGAGCCGAGCGACCGCTACGCTCTTAGGTTCTAATCCTGCCTCGGGCATGGATGTGTGTGATGTCCTTAGGTTAGTTAGGTTTAATTAGTTCTAAGTTCTAGGCGACTGATGATCTGAGAAGTTAAGTCGCATGGTGCTCAGAGCCATGTGAACTATTTGAACCATGATGCAGGCGGAAGATGTAGGGGGGTTGTTTGCAGATAAGAAAGGCAGAAGGGAGCAAGAGACAGAAAGAGAGAAGGGAGTAAAATATGGTGCTCGTGACAAAGATGTGGTCAGAGAAATTGGTTACTCTTTTAGGCCATCATGTTTTATGCATCAAACATAGACAAGCAGATAATAACGAGATGCAACATCAGTCGATTCATCTAACTGCAGTGCAAACTATTACTTGATCTTATTTGGTTGAGTACTGTCCAAAATATACAACTCACATCCTCAATATGACTTCTGATAGTGTTGTTTGAAAGAGATGTTTATCTTTTCCTCATGTTTCTCTCCTCGAACTAACTCACTACTTGTAGTAAGAACGGCCTGATGAGATTCTCTTCTGCTGTATGAGGTTTCTAATTTCCAGCGATCGACGAGCGATTCGGTATGAAGCTTCAAGACCAGCTTCGAGCGTCTGAGAAAAAGTAGCCTGATAAGCCCATGCGAGAATTTTTCTTTGCCGCTTCTTTGCAATTGCAAATTTTCAACGAACCTTGCATGACATCTTTGAAAGTGGTCTTTTAATTTACTGGGTTTCATACTCTCTGCAGTTAGTACTTTACTGTACAGAACACTTTGAGAATTTTCGATACCTTTATCAAATATAATGGTACCCAACTGCAGAAAAGCTTATTTGTACTATCTTTCTCTTTCGCAGGTGGCTTGGAATCTGGAAGACGAAAAAGTTGTCTAAAGTGAGGGCTCTGAAGAGAATGAAGTACACGATAATGCATTTTTGGAAAAAAAAGGTCGCGAAAATGTAGCATTAATTGTACACAACGTAATGCAACTGATGATAATAAGTTCCGGCTTTTTATTACTATTTTCAACTGAATCAACTTAACCCTAGGACTCACTCTGGGGTCATAGGTGACCCCAATCATCTTTACTATGGATAAAATAATATTTCTATTTCTTGTAAGAATCCAGAATTTTATGACTTTTACCACACAGTATTGTAGTTCTCTCACAAAAATTTTTTGAGCACTTGACGCAACATTTAAATCAATAATTAACAAAAACTACTGTTGGGGTTAATTATGACCGCAGATAGATTATATGTCACATTCATAGAATGTATAGATTATCAACTATCAATCTCTTTCTTAGGTATTTTGAGTGGGTAACACTGAATTCAGGTGTTATTCAGGTGTTACTCAGAACTAACCTCAAACTGGAAGTTCGTTTGTACCTTTGTTGTACGTTTGTTGTTGCAGTGTAATTTCAGCATGGATGGAATATATTTTGCTCCTGGCTATAGTGTAGAACAAGCTATGGAAGACTTATTTCGTAGCAGTAGTGATTCAGAAGGTAGTGACGCCGAAGATGATGGAACAGAGACACAGGTAGACCAAAGTGAGGAAATTTGTTTACATTAATTAGAAGAAAATGATATTCTTGCTGAAAATGATGACGGTAGAGAAGATGAAAGTGCAGCACTGGTAAGCAGGGGTCGGGATATTGCATGGAGTAGAAAAGAACCATCAATTCGTAGATTTCCAATCCGCAACATACAACGATTTTAAGCAGGTATTCCTAGTACAGTTAGTGTTAGCTCAGCTGTTGATTGTTTCAGGCAGTTTATTACTAATGAATTGCTGGATATAATAGTTCAGTTCACAAATCAACGAGGAAATGAATTGAAAGTGTCTGGAAAATTAGTTGACTGGCGTGATACAGGCAGATGCGAGCTTCTTTTTAGGCTTTCTGATTCTGTATGGCGTACAGAGGAGCCGGGGTAAACCTATTGACGAATTTTGGGACTCTGAATATGGCACTCCCCCATTTCCGTGCTAGTACGTCGAGGAGGCGATATCAGGACATTCTGCGTTCACTTCGTTTTGACGACCGCATCACAAGACTTGAAAGGAAAGAGAGGACTGGAAATAACGCTGAAGCTATACAGGAAATATTTGATTTGTTTGCCGTGCAATGTCAAACATCATTTATACCTTCCAGCAACATTACTGTTGATGAACAGAGGTCAGTGCAGTTTCAAGGTCTACATTCCTTCAAAGTCAGGAAAGTATGGCATCAAGATATGGTGCGCAGTAGACTGCGAACATGGTTGTCTGACATATCTTCAAATGTACACTGGAAGGAGTGGTGATGTGAGAGAAGTGAATCAAGGCAAGAGAGTGGTCTCAGATTTAGTGCGTCATCTGGTTGGCAGTGGTAGGAATATTACCATCGACAGTTTTTTCACGAGCTATGACCTTGGCCAAGAATTGTTGAAAATGAAGTTGACACTTGTAGGTACTCTACGTTCTACAAGAAAAGAAGTCCCAAAAGAGTTTGTGCCTTCGAAAACTAGGGAATAATGCACTACCAGATTTGCATACAGTGGTAAAACTCTATTAGTTTCGTATGTTCCAAAAGGAAATAAGGCTGTGCTACTCCTGTCAACACAACATCAATCATTTGAAGTGCCCAAAAAAAACAACTTGAAACGAAAACCAGAAGTAGTGTTATATTACAACTCAACAAAACCAGGTGTCGACACGCTAGATCAAATGAGCTCTTACTATTCTGTGAAAAAGGGTACAAAACGTTGGCCATTAGCAGTGTTTTATGATCTTGTCGATCTAGCTACACTCAAAGCCTACGGACTCCTCTGTGTTGTTGTTGAAAAAACAGAGAGACGTCTTTTTCTAATGAAGTTGGCCAAAGAAAAGGCAAAGCCCCAAGTGGAACGTCGTTTGAGTTTACCACAAGCAAGGAACAAGGATATTATTAGCAGTATCAAACGGTGTGGATTTGATGATCTGTTAGACAATGGACATCCAGACGTAATACCCGACAATCAGAGGAGAAAGCGAGGCAGATGCTCCATTTGCCCCCAATCAAAGGACACAAAATACAGTTCAAAATGTAAAAAGTGTAACAAATTTGTTTGCAAGGAACATTCTGAAATAGTTACTACTTGAAAAATATGTGCAGATGACTATGGTACGGATTCCGGTTAGAATTATGTTTCCTGTTGAGTTGTTCATCACATTTTCTGTAAATCTGAAGCCATTGTGAAACATTTATAAGTGAAACAAATTATGACTTAGAGTAATATTGTAACTTCTGATATGTAATTACTCTGCCATATGTAATTTATTTATACTATGTACATACCTGTTAAAAAGGCTGTGAAATGTGTCTAAATAATAAATAAAATGTTAACAAACAGTATTAAACGACAGTACGTTGTTATCTGAATTATTAGTACACACGGTCAATTATATATTGATTGGGGTCATGTATGACCCCAGATGGAGTACTAGGGAAATTTTAGCAGAGTGAGTCCTAGGGTTAATTTACATTTTGCCATAAACGTTTTGCCTTAGTTTATTATGGAGCATCTTTAGTAGCCTGAAGTATATAGTATAAATATTTATGTACTACTTCTGCCATTTATTCAGCTGCGCTTGGACATAGTCTCAGACTCGCCAATATGGTGTTGCTGTACGTAGGTCATTGTAAGTTTAACATGGACGTCAGCATTACATTTGCTTTGCTTCGTTCATTGTAAGTTTAACACGAATGTTAACATTGCTCTATGTAAATAAAGGAAAGCTTCATCAATCCAAATACGGTTTTCAACACCACAGTGTTTTTCGTATTCACTTGCCTAGTCTGTTACAGAACTACTGCGTCACGTGGATACCGAGCCACGGTGTATTTCGTTATTTTTCGCATCAACAAACATTGTCAGAGGGGAAAGAAATTAAAGTGAGAGATAAAAATCTTAGGATTGACCAAGGTTAGAATACGAGACTTTTAGATTTGTAGGTTACTACTGAGGTCTCTGCCGGCAAAGGAAAGAGAAGATCAGGCCAGAGTAGTAGCACCATATTTACGTCTGAGACAGACGGAGAGAATAAAAGCGTACGCTGCTGTAGTCTTAAGTCTAGTACGCTCTGAGACGCAAAGCTGCGACTAACTGTCTCAAGACTACTTCTGGATGACAACTCAAATGAGTTCGTGGCATTGCATCTCGAATCCGGTGCTTGCAGGACAGTATTTCGCAGGCTTTTAGAACTCTATACGAAATGCCACTCTCAGACACAGCATTGCGGAGGATTGCCAGTGTGGAGGTGAGTGAGAGACAAGCGACACGTGAATATTGCACTGTGCCGTCATGCAGTGCACCGTCTGACAAGTAACGCCATGTCTCATATTGCATAAATAGCATAGCCCTCGAGAGGGCGCGTGTGTGTGTAAAGTGCGCCAACCAAAAATAAAATGGTTTTGGGCGGTTTCATTGTTACACAGCTGCAAATCCATACCTATCCTTTAATTATTTGCTTCAGGTAACACGGCGTTAAATTGTGATGTCATACGTACTAGTGAGCAGTAGTAACACAGCATACAAAGCGAGCTAGGAGAGAAAAAATTTTCGGTCTGTGCTAAAAATGACCCCCAATACGAACTAGTAACGTAATCCCACATTGAGGTCATTGTCTACGAAATAATTGGTGATACAATTAGCAGCTGACTGGAATCTGATGCAACTGCAACTGTTTAATGCTTCGAGTGGGTCATTACAGTCTCTCTAACAACTGCCCTTGGCATCAGAGTGTTATAGTGAACACTTATTTCATTATTGCCAGATAAAACAGTGGTTTATCTCATACTGTGTAAGTTTATCTTTTCGTTGTTTAAATAAGATAAGGTTAAAATGTGATTTTGATCATACATTACTTACCATGCTAACATAGAGAAAGCCAGTCTATACATGTGTACAAAGTGCGTCGCACGCCAGCTCGTGTTATGCAAAACGGCGCGGACTCTCGGGAGTCTATGTTCGGAAGTGCAGTGGCCTAGTGAGTGTTTACATTCGCATTGCCCAGTGTGTTCTCATTACGTATGGAGTATAACCGCAAACAAGCAGAATAACTTATAGCTTCCAGAATGAGATTTTCATTCTGCAGCGGAGTGTGCGCTGATATGAAACTTCCTGGCAGATCAAAACTGTGTGCCCGACCGAAACTCGAACTCGGGACCTTTGCCTTTCGCGGGCATGTGCTCTACCAACTGAGCTACCGAAGCACGACTCACGGCCGGTACTCACAGCTTTACTTCTGCCAGTATCTCGCCTCCTACCTTCCAAACTTTACAAAAGCTCTCCTGCGAACCTTGCAGAACTGGCACTCCTGAAAGAAAGGATTTTGCGGAGACATGGCTTAGCCACAGCCTGGGGGATGTTTCCAGAATGAAATTTTCACTCTGCAGCGGAGTGTGCGCTGATATGAAACTTCCTGGCAGATTAAACCTGTGTGCCCGACCGAGACTCGAACTCGGGACCTTTGCCTTTCGCGGGCATGTGCTCTACCAACTGAGCTACCGAAGCACGACTCACGGCCGGTACTCACAGCTTTACTTCTGCCAGTATCTCGTCTCCTACCTTCCAAACTTTACAGAAGCTCTCCTGCGAACATTGCAAAGGTCCCGAGTTCGAGTTTCGGTCGGGCACACTGTTTTAATCCGCCAGGAAGTTTCATATTAGCGCACACTCCGCTGCAGAGTGAAAATCTCGTTCTGGAAACATCCCCCAGGCAGTGGCTAAGCCATGTCTCCGCAATATCCTTTCTTTCAGGAGTGCTAGTTCTGCAAGGTTCGCAGGAGAGCTTCTGTAAAGTTTGGTAGGTAGGAGACGAGATACTGGCAGAAGTAAAGCTGTGAGTACCAGCCGTGAGTCGTGCTTCGGTAGCTCAGTTGGTAGAGCACTTGCCCGCGAAAGGCAAAGGTCCCGAGTTCGAGTCTCGGTCGGGCACACAGTTTTAATCTTCCAGGAAACTTCAACTTATAGCTTGTAGAGAAAAACAGGAACTATGGGGTACGAAGGACAATAAATATCACATAAAAACAAAACTAAACGATGACTGGCAGTGTGTTGCCAGTTATGTCGCATGTGAAACTGATAAAGTGAAGGACAATGTGCACACTTGGATGACAAAAGTTGATAGAGTTTGGATATCTTGAATAGGTACATGAAACACAAAAAAGAATATGCCATTGCAAAAAAGTTTGCTTGAAATTAGAATTGGGCAATGTATATTTGTGATCCATGGTTCATTTGCCACAAATGTTAAGTCTTTGAATGATGTTCGAAAAAAAAATTAAAACTGTTCATCCTTGCCAACAACTAGTTCAATGAAAAGAGTATTTCCACCTCACATTCTGACTCACTTTTTAACACTGGAGCTAACGGCCGACAACAGCTGTTTTTCAGATAGTGGTACAGGTCAATAAATGCCGCACTTGCAATCTTAACTTGCTCCAGCTGCGAGGCTGCGTTGCCCCAACTCGAATCACTTCGCACGGCGCGGCGCAGCTCCGCCCAAACTGAGTGAGCGTCAACCCTCAAAATCTTTTGACGGACTGACATGTTGAGCGTCTTCATTGCTGACAGCTCAGTGTGACGCACCTTAACGTATTCAAATTACTTTTTCGGCCACTTTGAAATTATACAAGAGGCTGGTACATGAATCCCCACTGACGAGAAATTTATATTGGTCTATTAGGTACGTAAAATATTGTATCGAAATGTCAGCTACTTTCGCTTGCCGAAATATGTGACCTAAAGTGAAACAACAGTAGAGTAGCAGCATTACTTACAAATGTTGGTGGATCCATGAGGTTCTTGAAGTATGAAACATACATGGGAATTCCCATCAAGATACCTAAAAAGTATATTATGGAATAGGATTCAGAAATTACTTGCGGATGACTGGAAAATTTTTCGAAATGCTTGTAGAGGCGTTTGGGCAACCCATTTCGAAAAAAAAACATTTTTCAGGCTTCCATTTTCTGCCTCCCTCAGATCAGCAGTAGCAATTTGCGTAATTCCTTTTTATTCTTCGGACAAGAGGAAGTAAGTTACGTAACTTAAAAAATTGTAATAAGTATGACCAATAACGAAAAAATAGCCACTTCATAATCAGATTGCGATATGTGTTTAAGATACAGAGGAATCAAATATTTTTGCCCAATAGTTTCCCTGCAACAGTTGACAACGACTATATAGCGCAAAAAAATGTGAATATATAATCTGACATTTTTAATTTTTTATGCAAAAAGCAAACCACTTTCCGAAAGATAACTACTTCACTGGATGGTGCTGCTTCTGTTCTTTTACACGAAGACATTTTTAAAAACACAGCTGATGATCAACTTTCTGTTTTATGCTTTCCCTGAATCAAACATAGATGCACACATGATTCTTTGCGCGGCAAGGAGAAAACCTCTGCCACAAAGAATTGTGACAATGAATTTGAAAAGTGAATCTCATTGCGTACTGCGATTTATAGGAGCAGTGCTGTCACCTTTTTTTACACGTGCCTAGATCAAGCGTATTCAGGAGGCAGCTTGGCGAGCACAAGCATTGTGATAAAATGGGGAGCGCAGACAGAGGTATGTAGCTCAAAATGTGAGCTTCCCTTCGAAGCATGAACGGATGTTAAATCTGTTGTTGCCTTGATCATAAACGAAGCTATCCACCACACTCCGAGAATAGCAAACACTTTGTCTTTTTATGCTAAAGTAAATACAGTAACAAAATACACAGAAGTCTCACAGGTATCTATAACGATTTTTCTCGCTCTACGTTTTCGACTGAAAAACATGTAATAGCAATTATACCCACATCTGAAACATATACCTCTGTCTCCAACGTTTATGTTGCAGTGAAAACGTCAGCTTGAGGCACATGCTGAATCCATTTCTCCCCTTACAGTGAGCTAATTTTAGATTGTAGCTGTGTATGTCGCTTATAGTGATCGTTTTACGACTGATGTTCAATAGCAACAGACCTACTGATAGAAAAGAATCTTACACGTCTACTTGTACCTTATCGACTCATCTGTTTATGAAATTACAATGAAATGAATACCCCTAGCTGCATACAGGCCTTGATATAAGTCAACGGGGACAGTTGAAAATGTGTGCCCCGAACGGGACTGGAACACGGAATCTCCCGCTTACGTGGCAGACGTTCAAAATTTTTTTTGTTTTTTTTCCTTTTTGTTCGTTGTTGATCGTTATGTTTGGTCGTTGCGAACGTCACATGACATTCGTTATAGTTTGTTTGTTGTTCCATCCACTCACTTTTTTTTATTACAGAGGCTAACCAGCTCTCTTACAGAACACGCTGAGCCACCGGGCCGGCACCCATTTGAGTAACCGAGAACACAGTGCGACTCCAGGGACTTCTCTCTGGCAAGCCGCCCGTGAGACCCACATTCCCTTGTCCCGCACTATATTCATAATGCCCCTGCCCATCATACTCATTACTCGCCGCTTTTTGCCGATTCCAGTTAGAGTTCGCGCACTGTTAGTGTATCCGCACAGAAAAAGATGGCGTATATTTTCAACTGACCCCGTTGACTTAAATCAACGCTTGTATGCAACCAGGGGTATTCATTTCAGATACCATCTTCATATCATCTATTTATATGCAGTAGTAAAGGAAAGGCAGTGCTGTTAGTCAGGAATTTCTTGCCAAGCAGTTAGTGATTGAAACGAAAAAGCTGCACTCACTTATTTCTCTTTCTCGAGTAGTCTGAAGTACGTTGAGAAAGTAGTAAAATCAAAGCCACTAACTTCGAGTCCATAGACTTGGCTGCCGAGCTAATTACGGAGTAACTAAAGATGAACAATTAGCGTGCCGGTAAGTCGGTGGAGAAAATAACGAACTGCCGCAACAATACCTGAAAGTATCCAGCTGCAGGTAGTTTCAGCGCCTACTGCGCACCGAGTTCCAAAATGTCCATCTTTAATACAGTCACCTTGGCCTCTACCGGCTTACGTCAAGCGTTACTGCTAATTTTTGACCCTTTTAGAATAGCAGCCTATTTGACTGTTATTAGTACAATGAAGTAGTGAAACTGATTTTTAAAGTAATTTAGTTACAAGACTCAACCGTAATCCAACCCTTCGTGTTTAAACCCCTCAGAAAATTCAGTTTCAAGCTCCAGTGGGTAACCACCCCCAGGGTGGAAACCACTGGTGTATATGATATTGGCAATTACTAGCTAGAAGCCCTTTACATAGAGGTTCCCCTGCATGCACGTAAGTGTGGGCGTAGCATCATCCTGCTTCACTGACCCATTTTGCTGAAGCTACAGCTGTGGATGCGTATGACTGGGGGAAAATTAACATGGGTAGATGAGAGGATGGAAAGAGAGAGTTGACGTATACAGGAAACGTAGGCAGCAGTAGAGGATAGGCAGAGAGATTACGCTAAGAGGACATCGACAGTTAGCAGTGAGGACGTGATGAGAGAAGGTGTAGTTGGACAGAGGGGGGAGGGAAGACCATTTGGGCACACAGAGGGTACAGAAGGAGATGGAAAGAGATTGAGAGTGAGAGGAGAAGAAGGGGGGGTGGGGGTGGGAAAGATAGGGATTGAGAGGACGAGAGGAGGAATTGTGAAGAAAGAGTGTGAGGAAGAGATGAGCAGACATGGAGCGACGAGAAGAAGGGCAGGGACAGAGCGAGGCAGAGATAGACGGAGAAAGAGATTGGAATGGGTGATATTCGGAGACTAAGGGAGGAAGAGATAGTCAGAGAAACTGGTGGAGGAGGTGTGTGCAACATGCGTGCGAAACACGTGACCCATCGAAGCTGCGGGGAAAATATCAGTATTAAAATAAATGTAAATCTCATTAAAGAAAGGAGGCTGCCACCTTGCTCATTCCTACTAATCAAAGACTCTTTTCTAGAAAATGACAGCATCGTTCTGTATTGTTAATTTATTCTAAAACACTCATGCAAGAAAGTAGATTCTCATTCAGGCAGTGTTTTATAATGTATCATAACATTAACTGACCAATGAAAAGCATCAGCGACCAAAGACTTTCAGAGTTTTTCTCACATTCACCCATTTGACAACACAACTTCAAAATCAGTCCAGAACTCTAATGACTTTATTTGCCTATCTGGATCGGAAAGAAGAGATTGCTGTCATCCAATAAAAATGGCGTCAACAGAAGCAATATGTTGTTCAGTAGGAATATGTAGGAAAATATTCTGTGATCAAAATCATTGATACTTATACTTCATTTCATAATGATACGTTTCGGCAGAATCTTGCTATCGTCATCGGATCTTCAGAAATTTGTTATTATCATTCAAACATATCACTAACAAAACGAGTGAAAAGAGTTTTCAATCTACCAGTGACATGTTTACACGTTAATGAGTACCTTCCGAAGATAAGATTATGACAGAAAGATCCTGTGAAGGCCAGTCATTTTGAAGGAAAACAAAAATATGAATCGGTGTTGGTTGCAAAAGTAATCCCTATTCACAATAACAACTGGCTCCCAACGAACATGTTCAACCCAAACTGTTGACCAGTATTGCGGCGAGATCTATTTACGAAATTTCAGTCACCAACTTAATCCTCCGAATGCGAAAATATTTTTGTTGAGCCCAACCTACATAGGTAGGAATGATCATCAAAATAAAATAAGAGAAATCAGAGCTCGAACAGAAAGGTTTATGTGTTCGTTTTTCCCGCGCGCTGTTCGGGAGTGGAATGGTAGAGAGATAGTATGACTGTGGTTCGATGAACCCTCTGCCAAGCAGGTAAATGTGAATTGCAGAATAATCATGTAGATGTAGATTTAGTATTGCTGTACAATGTTACCAATGCAAGAACCAAAATCCTCTGCTTGGAGCTCTGCTGTTCCTGCTTTTTTAGAATTGTTTTGTCAATTTGATCACATACATTAGCAAAATCACAATTTACCTCTTTAATCTGATTCACAACTGTTTACTTTAGTATCTTTTCTTGGAATTCACAAGAGCAATGTTCAAATTCCTAGCCGTTTCCTTCTTTTAACTTTTTCTCTTATTGTTTATTCATTTTCTTGAAATCATTGCGGGGTTCACAGATGTAGATTTTGAAAATAATTCGAAATTTTGTGAACTGTTGCCCTACTTTGATTTTCATATCGTTATTATTACAATAAGTCTTTCAGTTAGAACTATGACAAATTAAAATTCCCTCCTTACAACATTTTAGTTTTTAATTCTCCAACGTTGTGATCAATTATATTGCCTTACCTGCCCTTTATTTCATTATTATAGTATTCTGCCTTAGCAAATAGTAATTGAAACCAAAATGGCATTCCTACATTTCGACTTTCCATTACAGATTGTTTCAAAGGAGTCTCTTGCGTTATTTGACTTGGTGTAGTTCAGAAATGTAATACTTTGATTCGCTATCTCACACACTCTGCAACCTTAACTTTTCAATTTTAACCTCAACTACTGTTAAACCATCATCATAAGCTGCGTCCAACTTTACTCTACTTTGGCACTATTTTTCCTATGACTCGTCACACCGATGTGACCGAGCGGCTCTAGGCGCTTCAGTCCGGAACCGCGCTGCTCCTACGGTCGGAGCTTCGAATCCTGCCTCGGGCATGGACGTGTGTTATGTCTTTAGGTTAGTTAGGTTTAAGTAGTTCTAAGTCTAGGGGACTGATGACCTCAGACGTTAAGTCCCATAGTGCTTAGAGCCATTTGAACCATTTCACTCGTCACTCGAAATGGATTATAATTTTTTTATTAACATCGCCCACTACATCATGTTGTCTCTTTGAGGTACTATCTGTTTCTACTCTGTCATCATCGGAGGGTGGTTATGTTTTAATTTAACATTTCCCTTTTCTGTACCCTTCATCTTTGGCAACTGCTTAGAAGCAGTTAATAAATGTTTTAAGTGTTCTTGACTGAACTTAGGTGCTTGAACTCGTCGAGTGAGGCAGTCGAGGTGTAACAAATGTCTTCCGTTTTAATTGCTGACTAATGAGTATCTCTTTTCGTCGTTCACAGTGTTACCAGACGATGCACATTTCATGTAATCAGTGAAGAGCAGAAAGACAGCACCTCTATGACAGAGAAATAGATGCTTAAGCCGTCAGTAGATTAGACGTGTTTAACACTCGGAAACACCAGACATAGTTTCCATCACAGTAGGAAGGAGCGGGTACATCACGAATAACGTGACTGTTATGAACATTTGCGATGTCATCGCTACCGAGTGGCAGTTGTAGACTGTATGTATTGTGCAAATCACACAGTTTGTTAAGAGAATGGACACATGTAAAACACCAACCTCAGATGTGTTAAGAAGGGTATTTTCCCCTTTGCCCATAAACTAGTCGTTCTGTTCTGTCTGTAGTCTGTATGAAGGGTCATGAGTCTCGGTTAGGAAGGCACAAGGCCAATATGGGAGTTCCTACCGACATTTACATCAGCTTCTTGATCTTTCATTACAAATAGCGTGATTGTTATTGACAGTAGTTTTTCACATAAAATAATAATTTCATCACTTCAATCTAACTTTCTACATTTTTTGGTAAAACAACAATGTCTCTCTTATTACACCACTGCTTCAGAATTTTTAGAACATGTGGAATACAAGACATAATACAAGGAAGAACAAATAATTCTAGTGCAAGCTCTCTTGTTGATAAATCCCATGTTTTAGCCCTTAGCGCTTGTCCATATACTAAACTTATGTCCATACCTGTATCCTTATTCCTAATGCTGATGTTTCAGCCTGTAGCCATTGCCTACATATTAAACTCACGTCAAGACAACATATTCTTATTCCTTTATGGAAAGCCACGTCAACGAAAAGGAATAGGGTTAGTCGTCAGTGTGAGTACCTTCTCTGTGTCACCACAGATGGGTCTTACGAGCATTGATTTCCACTAAATTAACAGGATATGTATCGGACCTATTTTTATCTTCCCAGTCAAAGCAACACACAGAAATTCTCATAAGTCCACCAGCCTTCAGTCTTCAAGTGAAGTCGTCGGACCATGAAGACTACATGCACATCTTGAGTGCACTGCTTTTGTTATTAGACTTTACGGGAACTAAAATAAGCAGAAAGTCCTACTGAAATAAGCAGTTCCGCATTCATTAAATGTCTCTGACCATAAGTGATGGTTAAACGAAAATAAGCCTTTTTAAATGTTAACTACACATGGACATGACTACATTTTGAATTCTTGCTACCGCAAGGATTCACAGCCAGCAAAAATTAAGAGATAAATCGTAATAAAACCTCTCTTAAACAAAACATAGGCAAAGATAACTCTTGCACTATTTTCCTAAGCAGTCACAATTATTAAATTAAGAAGTGGTAATGTAGAATAAACGGCCAAGGATGGAAAATCTGACAAATTTTCTTACTTCCATGGAACACATACAATTACAAACTAAGCTCGAGCAGAGAACAGTGGGTTATAACGTAAAAAAAAGTAAGGAATTGGCAGTCAGAAAGGAAATTACATTAACAACAAGTATATTCGCGATTATTAGAACAGGCAAGGCCACTACTTCAAAATTTAATTACAACATCACTCACATATAGGCCTTTAGGCAGAATAATCTGGAGTTAAGGCAAATAAATGAGAGCCTTAATAATGGAAAGGCAAAGTTAAAGAAGGCAAGCAGACGAGGTGAACACTTCAACTATAGCAACAGTGGACACGTCTCAAACACAGCTGGAAGGCACGTGCAGGGGCACAACAGCAAAACACCCTCGCGACCGGCTGCCACCGAAATGTCTGGCTCGCGCCACACAAGGCTAAGTGGTGCTGCTAACAGCCACCACACAGGTTAGACACTAGACCAAAGATCTAACAGCAAACAGGTGAGGAGAAAGCTAAGTTTCACTAATGAACTACTGAATTTAAAAAGGCTACACAGCTAATGGCCTCGGTAATCCACAGGAAGTAAGGGTGTTAGTGGTGTACTGTATCACCAATGCAGGGACAACCACTAATTTACACCTAAAGTTTCCACCAATGAAATAAATGCAAAGGTACAACATGGTTGCAGCCAAGCTTGATCACAAATAATTAAAATGTTCCATTGATCTACAAGACACCAACAGCAAAGGTAGAGATATCAGAGATCGTGCAATAATATCTGCAAAATTTTCCAGAAGTGGGCCTTGATAAGCGGGAACGATGAGGGCAGAACTGTAAGCGTCCAGGTCCGTACAGCACGAATAAAAAGGGAAATGCAATGTGATTGTCAGTACCAGTGGCGTAGCGTGGTTGTTAAGTTTGGGGAGACTCTATAGTTATTATAGGGAGACAAAATAGTGCAATAAACAGTAATTTACACAAATGAAGCAAAATGCATCTAATAAAACAACAACAACTACTACCACTACTATACCTCCTACTACTACTACTACTACGACTACTACCACTACCACTGCCACTAATAATAATAATAATAATTAACTTGTTCAAGAAACGATGAAAAATTTGTAGAACTCTAGCAGCAAGAGAAGAAGCAATTGTATTTTCCTGTACACAAGTGCAATGCGCCTGTCTTTCCTTTTCACGAATAAGTCTGTAACTCGGTCTGCAAAGATCTGATCACTGGATAGTTCTCCAAGTAGTGTCTATCCTATTGCTAACAAGCTCAAACACGACAGCCGGGTGTTGGGCATTGAATTCCTTAAATAATTCTCCACTCGTTTAAGAGTACTCATGCTTCGTTCAGTGCTCGCTGCAGTTGCGGGTAGGGTCAAATCCAAACGCAGTCGTTATTTATTCATAAACCGAGTCTAAATCATTGTTGACAATGTACTTAAAGAGGATTCTTGGAGATAAGTGTTTTTTCTCATCAGCGTATATGTTACACAGTTCATTTTCAAGTTGTTCTTGTTTGAAAAAAAGGGTACTGTTCTAATAACTGAAGCAGTTTCAACTTTGGGAATTGTTTTTGATAGTTCAGGAGACACTTTTCGTTCAAAAGTTCAACAAACTGAATTTGCGGAAAGTCTTGAAATCTTCTTTGCAGCTGAACAGTTTGCAAATCATCTCGTAAGTTAGTTCCCTGAGAGATGTCTTTTGACTGTCACAGAATGATAAGTTGCCATTCAAGCACATGCTCCATTCCATGGATTCATCAACGAATGTTTCCGTTCTTAACTGTCGTAAGTCTCTCAAAACAGTTCTTATTTCGTCGTGGCAAGCAGTTATACTGCAGACTTCCACTGAAGAACATTAAAGAGATGATCAACATAAACAAAGCACCCTCGGTAGAAGCAAAGCAAGTATACCAACGTAGGATCATCCATCCGTAATTTCATTCCTACAGCACAGCTCAAAGATTCTGGGTCCCACTGAGAGTCTGTATCATCAATTATATAATTAAAAACACTATATAGCTCTGAGAAATGACTAGATATTGTTGAAACTGCCCTTGAACGAAAGTTCCAGCGAGTGTTGCTGGCATGTGGCAGTTTAAATCCTTTCACAGTTAGCAATACAGTTCGTTTTGATGATTTGCTGAAAAACGAATGGAATGCAGCACTTACAAACATCCCTACTTGTCGTATGATTTTGGAGGCATGTAACACTACCAGATTCATTTGGTATGCGTAACAAATGGTTCAAATGTCTCTGAGCACTATGGGACTCAACATCTGAGGTCATCAGTCCCCTAGAACTTAGAACTAACCTAAGGCCTTCACACACAACCATGCCCGAGGCAGGACTCGAACCTGCATCCGTAGCTGTCGGTGTGCATAACAATGAATAAACAGCGCATAGGGACAGCACTGCTTCACCAGTTGTTGTAGTCCTCTTTCTCTGCCAGTCATTACTGAACATATCATATGTTTGACTAACCACTGTTTCTTCCCCATTTCATTCTTTCAATACTGCATGAATAATGTTTGACAAACCTTCAGCAGTTTTATCTCCAGAAAAATCGTAAAATCCAACGAATCTTTCCTCAATTTTGTTTGCAGTACAATACCTGAATATTATACTCATTTGACTCTTGCATGACACGTCTAATAATTAATCAGCCTGAATCGAAATGAAATTGCAGTTCTGAATTTTCGATTTTATGTTATCATTACCTGCCGAAGTTATCATTTCTATTACATCATTATGTGTATCTGGAGAAGTTCCTTTAAATGTTGAAGATGATGGCAGATGGTCTGGGATTAACTGTTCTCCTTGGGCTAATAAATCCTACAATTCCAGATAGTTACCTTTGTTGCTGGAGGTAGGCTAGTTCTAGTTTGCAAAGAAATATAATTGCCTGAATAAGACGAGCCAATGCTCTCCTGTTGGATGCAACTTGTTCGTTGTATTCTATTGCTGTCAGACGAGCGGCTTCAGAAAGGGCGTGCTTAATTCTGGTTTTTCCCAATAACTGAAATGGTTCTTTGTCATGCAGGTAACATTTTGATAGCTGGTGCTTTTGTGCTTTCCTGTCAAAGTTCTTTATTGTACAAATGTCATCATTGCACCATTCCTTTTCACCACCAAACGGAAGACATATATAACAATATAATCTGTTATTAACTGCATTCGCAGTCAGCCAAGTATACTTTTCGTACCAGGCTGTCTGAAAATTCTGTTTTTGTGTGGCTTCACTTAAAACTACACTGAGTAAAGGAGTAGGTCGTTTGTCCTTCAATTCGCACTTTTTTTCGTACGTTAATGTAGAAAAAGGCGTTTTTAATGAAAATTCTATTAGGTGTTCAGTTGCTGGTGACACAACGAAAATATGCACGAAAATCATGCAAGAATAACTATGAAGACAAACCGCGCGACTGTTCATTTCCGTGTTAAACGCCAGCATAGAAGCGGCAGAGACTAGTCTCGATACCTGCTAGCAAGTACAGCGCACCGGCCTTTGTGGACAAGGGGAAGTGGAGGGGAGTCGAGAATGCCACTAACGCACACAGATAGGGCTAAGGGAAGGGAGGGAGAGACTGAGAGCAGTCGAGTCTCAAGCAGGCAAATACACCAATACTCAGGGCTGCGGCGCGGGCCAAAAAATTGATGTCTTTGCACGTTTAGACCTCTTAATAGAAAGTTGTTTATATTTTAGTTATGAATCACTATTGCATCTTTTGTAAGCACGAATGCAGGGGAGACTAAGTCTCAAAGTCTCCCCTCATGCTACGCCATTGGTCAGTACCGAAAGGAGTGACAAGTCGTTTCGACACAAGCAGAACTAACGGCCAGACGAACCGTTGAGAGCAAAAACCCAAGCGTGATACCCTTACGCAGCGTTCTTCCGACTCCTTATCGTCCGAAAATCCACTTCCAGAGTATTTCAAACTATCTGTACTAGCGATCATCTACGATAACTGCAAGCTAAATTCGAGTCGACTATCGGGGTGCCAGAGAAAGAAGGTACTGGGAAGACAAAGATAAAACGATTTGGCGCCACCACGGCTCAGCCTCTGTCCACTCAATCCCAAAACCCCTCCCCCAAATGGAACTTCAAAGGGGGAACTAATTAGGGTGCATCACTTGACTGATGTGGATTTTAAATGTTTTACCAATGGCTTTACTACAAACATGCAAATTAGCACGAGTGAAGACCCTGTGAATAGAACAAGGCCCTACAAATGGAGGATTAAATTTTCCTGTGTTTGCTTTATGCTGTCATCCGCCAACATTAATTTAGGACGAAAACCTTACCCCCACACGGGCTCGATAGGGTTGTCTCCCTTTACTATAACGTTTCCCCAGACTGTGATGATCCAACTCTATATTCTTCCTAACCCTATCCCAGTTTTGCTTACTAACGCTCGGGCACAAAGTCGTTTATGGGCCACAAATTAGACAGAAGGTAGTTAAGGGATTCAGTGAACATAAGAGCCGTTGGAATCGCCTTACAGAATTAAAGACGAAATTAACCCATGGGAGAGATATATACAATTTGGTTTGAGCCTTGACCTGATAAATCATCAAAGCAGCTTTTAAATTCCTATTAACTGTCACAGGGGAGGAAGACAGGGTATTAGGGAATGGTAGCAATATGCTCAATAGCGTTACGGAAGCACAACCGCTTAAACTCGCTAGAGACATAGGCCGGTACACTGTCGCTAACAAGAGTCTTCGGCAGTACAAACTACGAAAAAATGTTCGAAAGGTGGCTTATTGTTAAGAAAACTGTTTCCTTTGCTCGGAATCAATATAAAATATCTGTAAAAGACAATGCGCAACAACCAATATAAAAGGATTTCCCGCTTTAGTATGGGGAAAGGGATCTACATAGTAAATAATGTCTCCATTGGGCTTCGTTTACGCTCGGATTGTAAGAGCTCCTAGCGTAAATTGGTGTCAGACTTATCGATTTTACACAATTCATAATCTGACTAAACGAGGAATATCCTTATATAATGAAGGCCACCCAACAAAGAATCTTCAAAATAATGAAAGAAGGAACGCAGAATTTCCATAGGTAAACAAATTTAGTTCCAGCTAATTTACCAGAATAACTGGGAACCCCCTCCCCAGCCAACAGATGCTTCCTAATAGATCCAAATTAAGGATCCTGATCTCGGCGAAGAGCTGGGATGTGCCAGTTAAAACATTATGAACGAGAGAAGTGGCCAATACAGAGTAGGCGTGACATTTCTCCGTTCCTTCATCACACCTGCAATTGAGGGCATCAGCGATCTTATTATCGGAGACGGACTCGGAAACGAAAGGTGTGTATTTGAACGATCCACCCAGCAATCTTGCCGGTTTTCTTAGGACGAGCCAAAACCCAACTCAGGTCTTGTTGTTGGTCTCAAAATCAAATTTGCTATGCCGAGTCAGAGCAAACAAGACAGCCAAGGCCTCACACTCATAAACCGAGTGTTTCAGGTGATGACCCACTAACCTCTTTGAGGCACATTTCCCCCTAATTCTCCTGTAAAAGTGCAGCAACTTGGGCATTGGAAGTATCAGTCTGAACTATAAACCTCTTCCCAAAATCCGTAACAGCTAATACTGTAGATTTACTAAGGGCAGTTTTGATGGGTTGGATGACAGATTACTGGCTCTTTCCGCAAATAAAATTTTCCCCTTCTTTATGACGGTTACTAAGGGAGCAGTGGGCTGAGCAAAATTACGGACGAGCTTCCTAACATAGTTGGCCACACTGATGAATCTGGCCACCCATTTGATATTCTTCAGGGGAGAAAATTTTCTCAAATCGTAAATACGTTCTTGGTCAATCCTAATACCGTTCTTGGAAATCAGATGACCCACGAAAGAAATCTGCTGCCTAGCGAGAGTATCTTTTCATGGTTTAAGCGTTAGCTCTGAAGGAAGAAGCCTCAATAAAACTTACTCAGCATAAGAAAACTGTTCATCAAAGGAGCGATTATAAACAACGGCATCATCAAGGTAATTACAAAACAAACTTAAGGTCATCCGAAACATGATCTAAAAGTCGTGGAAGGACAGTAGCCCCAGTAGCCAAGCCAAAGAGTACCCGACTAAATTCATACAGATTCCTGCAGCTAACATGCCTGGAGTCTTTACTCAGTGATATATGGTGGTAATCTTCATTCAAATCAAGTGCGGTAAAATTACGGTATAATAACAAGCACCAGCAAACCAAGTAAAACAGTTATGCAGATCAGGGTGGGGAGCTGACACCAAGATAACCTTCTCAGTAAGGACTCTATAATCAACAACAGGTCTACATATCTCGCCTTGCCCTTGGGCCCTGGAAGTAGCCCTCTTTTTAGTCACGAATTAATTATTAATGAAACAGCAAGAACAGAGGGCTGTTTTCTCTGATGGAAAAATTTAAAGGAAAGAGTGTTACTCTCAAAGTCAAGAACCAACCCTGCGCGTCGAATGAAATCACACTCCAGCAAGTGGGTCACTGGCAGTCTCTTATCCACAATGAGTTTAAAAGGCCAGGAAAACATACACATGGATGAACTACCCCCGCACTTCACTCACCACAGGCGACTCCTACACGATGGCGATACATCTTTGGGAGGAGGGGCGTGTCAGAGACAACTTACACAAATTACGCTGCTCGACATACCCACTGTAGTCAAGCAATGAAACCGAACTGGTGCAAGACATGTTCATTATGCTGTCCACCGTTTTTGCTGCAAGCTGAAATCGAGGGACTATATGTCCCACAACAGATCGGAGTGTTCCAGCGGTCACGTTCAGAATGTGCTGAGCTATGCGTACCTTCAGTTCGACTACGTTAGTAACTGGAGCACTGAACACAACGACTTTCAGACAATCGCACAGCGAGGAATCACGCTGATGGCCAGGCTGTAGGGAAACGACAGCTGATAATTCTAACATTTCCGAAATGCCCCTTCAGTAGCCGCTGTACTGGCTGTTCAGTGTACGGAAGTGCGTCATTTCGCATAAAAATAACCCTACCCACACATTAACGCTGTTGAAATGTCGGAATGGAGTTTACCAATGACGGTACAGGTAAATGGACCATCAGGAGACATCTCCATGAAAAAGTACAGGCCTAAGAGAAACGATGCTGTCAACCCGCAACACAGAGTCACCTTTGTATAATGAAGTGGTACCGGTTGATGTGCGAGCGTATTTTCCGTTACTCATATTCTGCAGTTCTGCGTACTGAGCACTCACATGTCCTTAGACATGTAACCGTGCTTCATCTGCCAACAGAATGTTCCATGGCCATTCGTTGTCCATTTTCAAGTGAGCAAGAAATTCCAGGGCGAACGCTTGTCTCGCTGGCAAGTCAGCAGGAACAAATCGGCATATTGTATGGATAACAACGCGGGATGTTTCGAAAGATTTTACGCACTGAGCTCGCAGGCATGTCCAACGTTCGGTCAATCCCCATGCACTGTATGTTTGCACACCACCGTTCCAGCCCTCCTGCAGTCCGTGGCCACATCTTCGACAGACGTTGGATCAACGGCTTGCCTCCCTCTGCAATACTGCTCTTAAAAAGAACCTGTCTTTCCGAATTTTGTTAGCATTTCCTCCAGACCCTTAGCAGACATCGGATTAATGCATTTTTTCCTACCTTCCAGTGTCTTTGTGAGTAGTAATTCTCTTTCTATGGCGTTTTAAACCTGTAACTTTAATTACAAACACCTTGCATAAGGAGTATTAAGGTCCTCACAAAAATCTTTCTTTAACAACAACAGCCGTATCAGTGTTCACACCGTCTCGCTAGTCAAAGTGGGTGTGGTGATAGTTTTTCAGACTGATTTAATAGTGGTAAGAGCGTGTGGAGTTTCCCGCCGTCGTGAGTTGTGTTATGTCTTGCTGAAACGCCAAGCACAAACGGTGAGTTCGTACCTGAAAACATTGAGGCAGAAATGGTTTGTTGATAAAAGAAAGTCTTGAGAGAGACGACTGCTAACCTGTTGTAGCCCGTGCTGGCTGCCTCTCTGGAGGAGCAGACACGGGTGCAGCGCGCGGCTGTGGGTCGGTGCGGCTTGCTCGCAGACCCTGGGGGACCCGCAAGTGGCGCGGTCCCAGGCGGCCGCGAGCTCACCGCAGGGGCCTCCGAACGGCGACCGGGGGACCAGCTGGCGCGCAGCCACGGCAAGAGTGCCGCCTTAAAGTGGCACTCCGGCCGCCAGGGAACTGCTCAGGCGGGGGCACAGGCGCGGCGCCCACTGTGCGCCTCTAGACCGAGCATCAGCCCACGGCGCGTGATAGACTCTTCTTTCTACAGCCCAGCAACGAGTGCCTAAAGACCAGAGAATGAAGAACGTTTGCTTCCCGTAATGATATTTACATCAATCACAGAATGCTTTTCGCAACATTTGTTATAATATAAAAATAAACCTACCAAGTAAAAGTCAACATAACTACACACACATTCTCTTTTTGCCACACATTCTGAATCACTTGATAACCAATGGGTATCGATAATTTCATCGACAAGCATCAGTACAAAAGTTCCTATAAAACTATGATCTCTAGAATTTGTTGTTTTATGCGTATATATTTATATTTTATGTAAAATTGAAAATTTTGAAGCTCTATCGAGAAAATGGGTAAATTTACGGAGTTTTTTTAAATTTATAAGTCTTTTTACTTATTCGATGCGGACCGCCACGAATTCCTGTGCCAATCTCTTCACTTCAGAGTAGCACTTGCAGCCTATGTCCTCAATTATTCTTTGGATGTATTCCTACCTCTGTCTTCCTTTACAGCTTTTGCCCTCTACTGCTCCTACTCTTACCATGGAGGTCATTCCCTGATGTCTTAACAGACTTCTTGACCCAATCGTCTTGACTCTTCTCCTAGCCGGTCTTGTCCACTTATTTATTTCCTTCCCGGTTCTGTGCAGAACCTCTTCATTCCTCACCTTATCAGTCCACCTAATTTTCAACATTGGTCTGTAGCACCACATCTCAAATGCTTGCATTTTTCTTGTGTTCCGGTTTTCCTACAGTCCATGTTTCACTACCATACAATGCTTTCCTCCAAACGTACATTCTCAGAAATTTCTTCTTCAGTTTAGGGCTATGTTTGATACAGGAAGAATTCTCTTGGCCAGGAATGCTCTTTTTGCCAGAGGTAGTCTGAATTTTAGGTCCTCTTTGCTTTGCTCCGCTCACCACTGGTTATTTTGCTACCTACGTGGAAGAATTCAGCCGGCCGGTGTGGCCGTGCGGTTAAAGGCGCTTCAGTCTGGAACCGCGTGCCCGCTACGGTCGCAGGTTCGAATCCTGCCTCGGGCATGGATGTGTGTGATGTCCTTAGGTTAGTTAGGTTTAAGTAGTTCTAAGTTCTAGGGGACTGATGACCACAGATGTTAAGTCCCTTAGTGCTCAGAGCCATTTGGAAGAATTCCTGGACTTCATCTATTTCGTGACCGTCAATCCTGATGTTAAGTTTGTTGCTGCTTTCATTTATGCTGCTTCTCGTTACTTTCGTCTTTCTTCTATTTGCTCTGAGTCCGTATTCTGTACTCACTAAACTGCTCGTTCCATCCAGCAGATCACGTAATTCTTCTTCAGTTTCACTCAGGATAGCAATGTCATCAGCGAACTTTATCACCGACACCCTATCACCTTGAATTTTAATTCCATTCCTGATCCTTCCTTTTATGTCCATCATTGCTTCTTCGACGTACTGATTGAACAATAGGCACGAAAGATTACATCCCTCTCTCACAGCCTGTGTAATTCGAGCACTTCGTTCTTCGTCGTCCATTCTTATTATTCCCTCTTGACTGTTGTACACATTGTATATTACCTGTCTCTCCGTACAGCTTACCCGTACGTTTCTCGCAATTTCAGACATCTCCCACCATTTTACATTGCTGAACGCTTTTTCTGGGTCGACAAAGCCCACGAACACGTCCACATTATTCTTTAGTCTTGCTTCCGTTATCAATAGCAACGTCAGAGCTGCCTCTCTGGTGCCTTTGCCATCCCCTAAGCCAAACTGATGGTCGTTTAAGAAATCTTCAGTTTTCTTTCCCATTTTTCTGTAAATTTTTCGTGTCAGCTACTTGGATGCATCAGCTGCTAAGGTGCTTCAGCGATAAGTACCTCGGTCCTCAGCTCTTGTATAATGTTATGTATCAGTAAATCCAAACGATGCCTTTGGCAACATTGTAAATCTATGCCTCAAGAATAATACATATCTTTCTTCTTATTCGAAACTTGCAGAACGTTGTTGTGTAATTGGGTCACGTTTGTCACCGTTTAGAAACGGGAGAAGTCTGATTGGATTTAATAGCTCTTGGGAGCCACTAAATTTTATCAATCTGAAATTTAAACAGATTACGAAACATAAGCTGTAGGTTGTGATAGTCTCTTTCGTTTTATATTTAGCAATACATCGAGCAATGACTGTCCTGTAAGCAGTATATATCCTGCTTGCAGACATTTATGTGGACTAGTCACCTCTGAAAAAGGGACAACAAGGTACACCTCAAGACGGTCACTTAAGTAGAAAGTTATACCTTAGTAAAGTGAACAAGTCTGTTTAGTGAACAAGTCATTGTACAGTCGTTGTGGAAGTGGCAGGTTCCAACATACGTATGCAATGCTTATCTGTATATATACAATCGTTCCTTGGATTCTATGAGAGCACTGGTAATTTTGTGTGACAATTCTATTTTTGTGCTATTATTTAATAAATTTCAATGTGTAACTTTTAACGTTCAGCGATCTAACATCTGCAGCTATATCCATATTCCAGAAACCACTGAAGTAACAACACTTGCACTAGAAGGCGCAAATCGATGAGAATACTTCCCATTGTAACAGTGATTTTGGTTTCTTCGCTTCCATACACGTTCTGAATGTGGAGAGAATAACTACCTACAACCTTCTCTGTGTGCTATAATTAGTTGAACAGTGTCCTCGTAATCCATATAAGAGTGATAAGTAACGGTAGATCATCACATAAAGCGGGTTCTTGGAACTTTGAAAATAGGTTTGGAATGCAAGAAACTCTTCACACTAACGCATAGTACCTGGTATATCCAAAACTAAGAAGTGAGTTTTATTACAGATGTTATAATGTTGTGAAGAATTACTGCTATAGTTTTGCAACCAGATGTTTTTAAGTTTAATGTTCTTAAAGATGTAAATGTGTGTATAATGAAATGAAGACTCCAAAAAAATTAAGTGACATACCGGTACTAGAAGGCTACAAAGCGTATTGAGCTGTAGCTTCATAAAATGGACTTCCTTATGTGTAAAATTGGAAACACAATTTCTGGCTAAGTAAATATAGCGGAAAAGGATGTTTGAAATGGACTGCCGAATACATAAGTGGACAGCGATTTGATCCCTTCGAAAAAGAAGGCTTGTTAACAAAGGCACTGGTGTGGACGGCCTGAAATTATAGAAGGGCAGTGAGACACTTTCCGCTTATTGTAAAAAGTATTGTATTATTTTGCTGCAGTCCATAAAAATTAACGCAGCTAAAGCACTTATCTGGTGAAAGTAATAAATATTTCTAATTTTTCCTATACGCAAACTGAAAGTAAATTCTTCAGTAATATTTTGAAAATGATAAAAATCTGAAGAGATGTTACCTATATTGCCTTGAAAGCAAAATAAATGGAGGGCGTTAAGTTTCTAGTAAACAACTGTAAATATTGAACAAAATTTTCCATCAAAGTTTTCATTCATTATCTCCCTGGTATTTCTGTATTATATCATCTCTTATACGTATGTCGTTTTCAACGGGTGAACCTATTGTTATCCAACTCTCTATGTAACCCAGAATTTCTTCTCCGCTGTGAAATGTTTTTTAACATGTAACTAACATTGTTCTTATGTGAATGAGGTGAATGCTGTTGTGACGTATTTACAATTATTTTTATTTCGCCCTGTACTGTTTGAGGTGTTACAGTCGTTTCACTGCTGTATCTCTAACAGGAAGCACCACTGAAATATGTGACATATATAACACAATTATCGATGTTACCAATAACGGTTCTATCTATCTTCTATGTCTGTTTTTACTTAATGTGATTCCTGTATACCTATACTCTTTGCAGTGACGTCCATGCCAATGTTTTCGTGATTATTTATGATAATGTATACACTCCTGGAAATGGAAAAAAGAACACATTGACACCGGTGTGTCAGACCCACCATACTTGCTCCGGACACTGCGAGAGGGCTGTACAAGCAATGATCACACGCACGGCACAGTGGACACACCAGGAACCGCGGTGTTGGCCGTCGAATGGCGCTAGCTGCGCAGCATTTGTGCACCGCCGCCGTCAGTGTCAGCCAGTTTGCCGTGGCATACGGAGCTCCATCGCAGTCTTTAACACTGGTAGCATGCCGCGACAGCGTGGACGTGAACCGTATGTGCAGTTGACGGACTTTGAGCGAGGGCGTATAGTGGGCATGCGGGAGGCCGGGTGGACGTACCGCCGAATTGCTCAACACGTGGGGCGTGAGGTCTCCACAGTACATCGATGTTGTCGGCAGTGGTCGGCGGAAGGTGCACGTGCCCGTCGACCTGGGACCGGACCGCAGCGACGCACGGATGCACGCCAAGACCGTAGGATCCTACGCAGTGCCGTAGTGGACCCCACCGCCACTTCCCAGCAAATTAGGGATACTGTTGCTCCTGGGGTATCGGCGAGGACCATTCGCAACCGTCTCCATGAAGCTGGGCTACGGTCCCGCACACCGTTAGGCCGTCTTCCGCTCACGCCCCAATATCGTGCAGCCCGCCTCCAGTGGTGTCGCGACAGGCGTGAATGGAGGGACGAATGGAGACGTGTCGTCTTCAGCGATGAGAGTCGCTTCTGCCTTGGTGCCAATGATGGTCGTATGCGTGTTTGGCGCCGTGCAGGTGAGCGCCACAATCAGGACTGCATACGACCGAGGCACACAGGGCCAACACCCGGCATCATGGTGTGGGGAGCGATCTCCTACACTGGCCGTACACCACTGGTGATCGTCGAGGGGACACTGAATAGTGCACGGTACATCCAAACCGTCATCGAACCCATCGTTCTACCATTCCTAGACCAGCAAGGGAACTTGCTGTTCCAACAGGACAATGCACGTCCGCATGTATCCCGTGCCACCCAACGTGCTCTAGAAGGTGTAAGTCAACTACCCTGGCCAGCAAGATCTCCGGATCTGTCCCCCATTGAGCATGTTTGGGACTGGATGAAGCGTCGTCTCACGCGGTCTGCACGTCCAGCACGAACGCTGGTCCAACTGAGGCGAACAGGTGGAAATGGCATGGCAAGCCGTTCCACAGGACTACATTCAGCATCTCTACGATCGTCTCCATGGGAGAATAGCAGCCTGCATTGCTGCGAAAGGTGGATATACACTGTACTAGTGCCGACATTGTGCATGCTCTGTTGCCTGTGTCTATGTGCCTGTGGTTCTGTCAGTGTGATCATGTGATGTATCTGACCCCAGGAATGTGTCAATAAAGTTTGCCCTTCCTGGGACAATGAATTCACGGTCTTCTTATTTCAATTTCCAGGAGTGTATAATTGTAATTAATTTTAGGATGTAATGTCGAAAATAATGTGCTGCGAAAGAATGAAAATGTATTACTGCTTCATGCACAGGGGATGTAGGTTCGAAATCTTGTAAAATTTGGAGTGAGGTCCCCGAGAAGAGAACTGGCTATGCAAGAATAGAAAACGTGTATGTGGCGGTGGAACTGCAAGGCTCCTGTGTAACATGGGTCAGTCGGCGGGTGCGCATTTTGTGAACTGAAAGCAGCGATAAGAACTGCAAGATCATACAATATAGCCATGGATGCGAAAGTAATGTGGCTTATAATTCATGGCACACTCTGCTTAGCTCTGTACAACTCAGATCCGTTTTAAGGAGAGAATTCTCAGGGACTCTTGCAGAGGAAGAGCCATTGATACTTTCGTCACCGTTTCTGAATAGCACAGGAGATCGGTGCTGCCTTTATTTTCATCTCAAAGTTGAGTGCTGTATATAATTGCATGTACCAGTTATGTGGTTTCGTTTACAGTATTAGTTTTGTGTTCTGTAAACTCTGAATTGAGCCACAGAATTTTATCCTTATTTATCTGGACTGGGCCCTATCCAAAGTGTCGCGTTGAATCTGAGTGTGCTATCTTACTATTTATTTTTCCCTAACAAAAGTTAAAAAATTTTGTGGAGTTGTAAAATACATACTTATATAGTAAGCGTAAGTTTTGAAATATATCGCGTAGTTTTCATAAATGGGCAGTTAAACTATTCAGTTGAAAGATTCTTTTTATTAGAATAATTGTGTTTAAAATTTCATTTATTGTGTAGGAACAGTGTTTCTCATATTCCGTTGTGACTGAAGTATTCAGCGACGACCTGAATCTGCCGATAAATTAGTTTCTGGGTCCCCTGGCTAACTGTCGAGCCAAATTTAAATATCATATTACAATAACAGAAATCAGAATTAAGCAGCTGGCTATAAGTTTTCAAACAATATTAAATCCAGGTGCCAGATATTACATTTGAGTTAAATAGTATAAGGCAGTGGATATTCCTTGAGAATGCAAATAATAACCACTACAAACAATTCTATATCTTCACAACAACTTCGGTAGTAGTATTTACCTATAATTAAATTGACAAAAGAGCCTCTTGTCCATGTCAATAGCGCTCTAATATTAGAAATCATTTACCTATAGCCATCATCATCTCCCTACCGTAATGTACAGTTAGTAAGTGTTATTGTGAGACAGTTATTGCTTAAACACATTTATACATCTGTGTAACTCAAATCAATTACTTAATAAATTGCGCTACTATCTTGTATCTTATCAGCAAAACAGAAGTTTAGTATTAACTAAACTCACCTTTATTTGTGAATCATGCTAGTGCCGGGTAAATTTTTCCTAATTGGGCTGGCTAACGTTGCTTTTCACGTAATTACAGTTTGCTTGATTACTAACACAACATTCGTTCGATTCTCTTATGTCTTACATTTTTTCCTCTCAATAACAATCTTTACAGGAACGAAAATTAGTCGATACCTTTCCATTGCAAACGGTCACCATCACAAATTCCTTTCACAGGAATATCAATATCAGTATATTGCAAATATCAGAATACCAAAATGTAGACTTTCACGGCCGGAAATATCATGTCCATTATAATTATCCGGGCTGTTATGCCGTGGTCGGTTGATGAATTTTGTCTCAATTCCCAACGTTTCGTCTCCGACTGCGGGAGACATCTTCAGTAGGTCGATGGAAGGTTCAACATACCCACTGGCTCGTTACTGACTGCCACTAAATTCCGTGTCCGCGCGCTCCCGCGCCGCGGTGTGACGTCACGTGTTTTGAAAACGTCAGTGCAATTGGCCGCTGTTCGTCGCCGTCGATCGCCGTTGCCATCACCCAGTAGTGGACGGGTGGTACACATCTTCTTTAACACCGGCATCCCTATACCGCTTGATTTCATGCCCTCCTCCTTTCAGTTGAAATTATTTGGGTGTTTAGCGATTTCGATTGCCTCCCTTTAGAGCCTTTTCTAGTATCCGCTTGTGGCCGCTAGTACTTGCGTCTCCTCGAAACGAATATTGTGGTTCCCTGGCTGGAAAGCATGCTCCGCAACAGCTGATCGTTCCGTCTCCCCTCTTCTACAATTTCCCTTGTGCTCTTCCAAACGTTTAGAAACAGTTCTTTTAGTGGTACCCGTATAAACATCACCACAGCTGCATGGGATCCTATACACTCCAGCTTTTTCCAAAGCTTTGCGAGCGTCCTTGGCAGGCTTAAGATATTCCTGTATCTTCCTGGTCGGCTTGTAAATTACGGTAATATTCCGCTTCGTCAAGATCCTCCCTATTCTTTCCGTTACATTTTTAACAAACGGCGGGAAATCCTTAGATTTTGCAGTAGCCTGTACGTCAGAATGATTTCTGCGTGGCTGCCTCAACGCACGTTTTATTTCGGCGGACGAATATCCGTTCTTCATTAGTGCATTGTGGAGATGTTCCATCTCAGCGTTTTCAATTGGTGAGAGATCTGGAGAATGTGCTGGCCAGGGCAGCAGTGGAACAATTTCTCTATCCAGGAAGGTCCGTACAGGACCTGCAACATGTGGTCGTGCATTATCCTGCTGAAATGTAGGATTTCGCAGGGATCGAATGAACGGAAGAGCCACGGGTCGTAACACATCTGACATGTAACGTCCACTGTTCAAAGTGCCGTCAATGCGAACAAGAGGTGACCGCGACGTGTAACCTATGGCACCGCATACCATCACGCCGGGTGATACGCCAGTATGGCGATGACGAATACACGCTTCCAATTTGCGTTCACCGCGATGTCGCCAAACACGGATGCGACCATCATGATGCTGTAAACAGAACCTGGATTCATCTGAAATATTGACGTTTTGCCATTCATGCACCCAGGTTCATCGATGAGTACACCATCGCAGTCGCTCCTGTCAGTGATGCAGCGTCAAGGGTAACCGCAGCCGTGGTCTACAAGCTGATAGTGCATGCTGCTACAAACGTCGTCGAACTGTTCGTGCAGGTGGTTGTTGTCTTGCTAACGTAGCCATCTGTTGACTCAGGGATCGAGACGTGGCTGCACGATCCGTTACAGCCATGAGGATAAGATGCCTGTCATCTCGACTGCTAGAGATACGAGGCCTTTGGGATCCGGCACGGCGTTCCGTATTACCCTCCTGAACCCACCGATTCCATATTCTGCTAACAGTCTTTGGATCTCGACCAACACGATCAGCAATGCAACGATACGATAACCCGCAATCGCGATAGGCTACAATCCGACCTTTATCAAAGTCGGAAACGTGATGGTACGCATTTCTCCTCCTTACACGAGGCATCACAACAACGTTTCAGCAGGCAACGCCTGTCAACTGTGGTTTGTGTATCAGAAATCGGTTGGAAACTTTCCTCATGTCAGCATGTTGTAGGTGTCGCCAGCGGCGCCAACCTTGTGTGTATGCCCTGAAGAGCCAATCATTAGCATATCACAGCATCTTCTTCCTGTCTGTAGCACGTCATCTTCGTAGTGTAGCAATTCTAATGGCCAGTAGTGTACGTCCTGAATGACTACTCAAAATGAGCCTGCTCGTTAAGCTAGTCCCTGCGTACTTGACCGTATTGCAACCTTGTGGCCAGCATGGTAACATATCTCAGAGCATGCGTTGAAGTCCATGGTGATGGCAACGCTATTTAGAACTAAGTCCCGTCTGTAGTAACATTGACATGATCGCCATAAATTGAGGTGATTTCTGTGTATCTATGGTCTTTGAAAGACAGTGTCATATTAGTTGGTCTCATTGCGAAATTCTTTGAGATGCCGTCTTTGATACGATGCAGTAGTTGTTTCTATGTAAGGTCCAAGTTCCATCGAGCACAAGTGCTTCCGCGCTGAGCCACCATCTCTACTAAGCGAACGTTACAAAGCACAGATATAAGTAAGGAAAGAGCTTGTCTCCACCAGTGGATAAACCGTAAACGCTATAGAATTTTTTGATGGCCGCATACGATGGCGCTGAAAATAACCCAGACAATTCATCATCACCGTTACTTGGTAGCTATGTAGGCTTGTTGGTATATACTCATAAACAAATGTTTGCGTGCATATTTATTGGCATGGAAAAAAATTGGGATCTCTTCTCATGGCATGGAACGTGTTGTTAGTCCACAAATTTTAATACTCTCTCTGATGAAAAATGCACCCACATGCTAGCCTCTTGCATCTTATTCTTTCCATTTTTGCTAATAGCCGTTTAAGTTTGTCTTTAAAATGGTGATTAATATGTGCAAATTCTCTGTCCATCCTCTCCACCCTCCACTCCCCCCCCCCTAAAAAAAAATCACATCTTTCGCTCAGACCCACGCACCAAACACACACAGAAGACACACACACACACACACACACGTGCACACACGCACGCACACACACACACACACACACACACACACACACACACACACACACACACATACACACACGCACGCACACACGCACATACACACGAGCAACTGGCTCGTCACAATACGCCTGTCACTACTATTGAAGTGCTGTGGTATCGTGTTGAAGCAGCATTGGCAGCTGTACCTGTACACGCCATCCACTCAATGCCCAGGCGTATCAAGGCCATTATCACGGCCAGAGGAGGTTGTTCTGGGTATTGATTTCTCAGCGTCCATGCACGCAAATTGCGTGAAAATGTAATCACATGTCAGTTCTAGTATAATATATTTGTCCAATGAATACCCGTTTATCATCTGCATTTTCTCTTGGTATACCAATTGTAATGGCCAGTAGTGTACATTCCTATGGTCTGGGTTGTATAGTTTTGGTGTACTAACCGCCAAGTCTTTGAACATGGTACACACACTGGTCAAAGTAATCCTGACAATGTGCTCCTTACCAATGAGCTTATTTTCAGAAATGGGTTCGGCCGTGCCTTACCTCTATGTGTGGCAATGCAGAACGCATCGAACTACGCAGGTGGAGACACCCTTGGAGCGAGAGGATTGTCGGCGGGTGGACTGTCCTGTCCGTTTCAATGATTTAAATCCCATAGAAGACATTTACGATGTGTTCTGCAGACGTAGTGCTACATGATCGCACGCACCAGCGAACTTCCATCCGTTTCAAATTGGGCTGATGGAGGAATGGAACCACAAAAATTCCGTTCGAACCTTGTGGCCAGCATGAGAACACGCTGCAGGGCATGCTTCGCCATCTGGGCTGATTACACACCCCATTAAGAACCATTTGCCATCTTTTTTAACGTCCAAGGGACCATCCCAGAACGCGGTGACTTCAGTGTAATTATTCTCGGTGTATGGAAGTGTAATTTTTGTTCGACCCATTGCGTAATTGTTTCACTTAGCTCTGCAATAATCTGTAGCAGTTCTTCCTATGGATGGTCCAAGTTTCGTCGAATTTTGAAACTTCGCAATTTCACATTGTGAGATAGTTAATTTCCTATTTACGTTTTGCACACCAGTTTATTTTACACCCTCAACGGTAAAGTTCCACACATGACCTTATTATTGTAACTTTATCTAGTAAGTGGTCTCTAGAAATATTTAATATGAGTTAAGAAATGCCTTGGATATTAGTGTAACTCAAACGTTACTATTTCATTTTTTGCTTGCTTATGTATACTCTTACACTCAATATGTACTACATCGATTTCCAGAATTTTACTGCTCTGTTAGTTTCTCTGGTACGTAAACATGATTATCTCCTAGCAGATTCCACCACGGAATCAGTAAGTAGCCACTGTAAACAAGTTATTTAACATCAATTATCAAACTGAAAATAACTCGAGCTGCAGTATGTGAACAGAAACTTTTAATCACGTTGAACAAATATACGATGCGACGTACATCCTGAGTAATGCTGTCTGACGTGCTGTATTTAACCTTGAACAAATATACGATGTGATGTACATCCGGAGTAATGAAGTCGGGTGTACTGTATTTAACCTGAGTTGCAGCATCCGGACATAAACAAAACAGCAGTATAATGGCACCTCACGTTTCATGAATCTGACAGTGAATCAACCGTGAGTTAATGAGTGCTGGGATTCTGAGAATCTTCATCTCATACCATATTTTACTATTGATATGATAGTTCGGAACAAATTTGTACTGCACTTTACTGCAACTGCTTGCTGACTTGGTGTATAGAGTATTGTCTATAGCTTTTTATGTTACAGTTACAGCCTGAAACCTCTTGAATGGGATAGCACAACTACTCACATTTCTGATTAAGTGGAACTGAGTGACATTTATGCGGAACGAGCTGCAGTTCTTGGCGTTGCCTAGGACATTTAATATCCAACACACAAAGTGATTGTCCCCGTGTCTTGTTTATAGTCGTAGTGAATGTAAGAGTTATGGGAAACTGCAACCGCTTTAAATCGAAGTGCATATTTGAATTACTGGCTGTCGAGGGAATGCTTCGGATGTATACGTCTTCAGCTGTATGAAAAGATGATCAGTTTCACAATGTGTTGGTACACTTTGCGAATACTATCTCAATGTGTATTTGGAGAATGCTTCGGATGTATACGTCTTCAGCTGTATGAAAAGATGATCAGTTCCACAATGTGTTGGTACACCTTGCGAATACTGTCTCAATGTGTTTTTGGAGAATTCATCTTCCAGCGTTTCAGCACAGTTTCCATTTTTCGAGCGCGTCTCGGACTGTTCGAACAGTTTACAACATAGTTCGGGAAATCCTGTAAGCTGTTCGATCTTTTGATGGTACTATTCCCATGACCTGCCTTAGATTTTGTATGACACTGTGGATTACTATAATAGAAATAACTGTGGAACACGGACTACAACATTTTCTAGGTTGTATACCATACGTAACGACGGTAATTATTCAATAAACAACGGTTTTCAATCATCTCTGTCTCAAATTCTCGAGCTATCGCTAGAGAAGTTTGATGTACTATCTCCAAGACGGTTATTACAGCTGTAATTCATTCTCGCGATAGGAATTATAGTCATTTAAGCACGGCGTACTTCTTTGGTTAGGCTTTTAATATGTCATTAATTTTCTTCATTCTTTCATCTGAATGTGGAAATATGAAGTAAATTGGCCAAGAACTTTGAAGTAAATTGGTCAAGTACCTTTGGAAGTGGTAACAATGTTTTTCCTCTATAATACACACAGCCTCAGTTGGTTAGCGGATAGTGTAGATATTTGGCGTAAATCGGTCAAGAACTTTTAGAGATGTTCGGTGGCAACCTTTCCCCTTATATATGGTGTTAAGTCTGATTACGAAATCTTATATAGACAATAATCCTCCTCTTGTATGCATTACAAAAAAAAAAAAAAAAAAAACACTCTTCCCTCCCTCCCTCTCTCTCTCTCTCTCTCTCTCTCTAATTTCGACCCCCTTCTGCGTAGAATGTGTAATTTCATGGTTAACTTAAACGACGATTTAAGAAACTTCATTGCGGATGAACTTCAGCTGTTTATTTTTATACTGAATGTCACAGGTTTCTTTTAGTGGACTATTATGAAGCCGAAGTAAAGCACAATCTGCTTGTTGCTACAACATTTGAAATGAACAACTTGTTGTAGTGATAAGCTGGTTACGCTTTGCTACGGCTTGATAATCCTTTGCTGATCAAAACTGGTTACACTGAGTACAAAAATCAACAGCCGATGGTCATCCGCAAAGAAGTCTGACAGTTATTTGACAGATGTAAGGTCCTAATTCATCACAAATTCAAACGATGAAACACAGAGAAAAATCGTCAGTTAAATTCATTAATTAATAAGGCTAATCATGCTACTCTGGTATTCATTATTACCTAGCCCTGGAATGGTTATATCTCATCATCAGAGGATGTTCTGGTGAGAAATTTTCCAATGTCTCTTAGCTCTCACTGGAAATGTCTTCTGTAATTTTGGACCGCTTTGCGACTGTAATGTGTGTGTGCGTATGTGTGTGTGTGTGCGCGCGCGCGCGCGTGTGTGTGTGTGTGTAGATCGGAGAAGAAATAGTCCACTTTCAAAAAATTTTTCATTTGTTCATAGCGCTCAATGTTGTTTTTGTTGTGGTCTTCAGTCTGGACAGGTGTGATGCAGTTCTCTAAGCTACCCTATCCCCTGAAGGCCCTTTCAGCCCCGATTAAGTACTGCGACCTATATCCCCTGAATATTCTTACAATATTCATCTCTTAGTCTCCCTCTACGAATTTTCCCACAACCCCTCGACCCCCACCCCCTCTATCCCCGCTTCCTTCCAGTACGGAATTAGTGATGATGTCTTGATGTCTCGGAATGTGTCTCAGTAATCGATCCCTTCTTTCAGTCAAACTGTTCTACAAATTTCTTGTCTCCGCAGTTCTTTTGAGTACCTGTTCGTTAGTCAATTGACCTACCCATCTAATCTTTAGCATTCTTCTGTACATATTTCAAAACCCTCTTTCTCTTCTTGTGTAAACTGTTTAAACGTCGATGTTTCACTTCCATACATCACTACATTCCATGGTTTGTTTTCGTTGATGTTCATCTCATATCCTCCTTTCAAAACACTATTAATTCCGGTCAACAGCTCCTCTAAGTCCTTTTTCTGTCTCTGACGGAAATACAATGTCAGCGGCGACCCTTAAAGTTTTCATTTCTTCTCCCTGAACTTTAAGTCCTACTCCAAATTTCTCCCGTTTGATATCGGTATAAGCTGTAAAAAGCAATTTGCTCTCGTCATTTAACGCCTGTTAACTTCGGCATCTAAAAGTGTTTGTTCCAGTGAACACTATCAATACTTTTCTTGATTTGTTCAAGTGTGCTATAAACGTAGGTTTACCTTTTCTTAACCTATCTTCTAAGGTAGGTTGTAGGATCAGTATTGCCTCACGTGTTAGTGCATTTCTCCTGAATCCAAACTGATCTTCTCTGAATTATGCTTCTACTAGTTTTTCTTCTGTAAATAATTCGCGTTAATATTTTGCAACCATAATTTACTAAACATATAGTTGGGAAATAGCTCAATAAAAGGCCCAAAAAGTCAATTATCTATATGAATAAAGGAATTTCGTGAGCAATGAATTATAAATTGCATATTTACGTTGTACGTGTGAGGGAAAAGTTAGGGAATAATTAGAATATGCCAGGAGAAATTACTGAAGTTGGAGATTAGATTTCCGAGGAGTAAGAGTTCTCCCCAATGAACGATAAGATGCACTGTCTCACAGAGAAGCAGACGGACGAGACATAATAACGTATTGTTACGTCAACCCATCTGCACCATATACGTAATGTTCATTATAACTACTGAAAAATGCGTGCTGGCCGGTGTGGCCGTGCGGTTAAAGGCGCTTCAGTCTGGAACCGCGTGACCGCTACGGTCGCAGGTTCGAATCCTGCCTTGGGCGTGGATGTGTGTGATGTCCTTAGGTTAGTTAGGTTTAAGTAGTTCTAAGTTCTAGGGGACTGATGACCACAGATGTTAAGTCCCATAGTGCTCAGAGCCATTTGAACCATTTGAAAAGTGCGTAGAAGTAAATCTGGACTGAACTCACACAAAGCAACAAACCAGATTTATTTGTGGAAATTGCAAACTCTGTCAGCTCAGGTTAGGAACGATATTTTAAGATGGTGCGATATGTGTGAAATACCACGTCTCATGAGTTTCATAGATTCTTCAAAAGCATTTTTTATACTTCATCACGATATTGGGGTATTCGGAATTGAATTAAGTGTCAGAATATGAGCAGTGACACATCTGTCAGCGGTCTTTAGAGACTTTTTTCTTTGTCTTATCACTCACCCTTACAATTTTCAGTATGTTTGTCCTTTTACTCTTAGCGTTTTCTGCTGATTGGATAATCAAGGTTTCATTGTAGCGTCTCTAGGAGGTCTTCATGTAGGTTAACTTCAACATACTCTATAAGGCTTCTAATATCGTTTGTTTGCAATCCTTTCATTTAAATAGTTCCATTTGAAATTAATAAGGAATCATTGTAATCTATACTTATCGCTCCCGTCTTACGATTTTGTTTCCTTATAGACTGTATCACAAGAGCTTAAGAATTTCTTAAATGTAACAATAGTTTATGAGTATCCTAATTTTTACAGAATCAGTATTGTTAGATCAAACTTAATGCGTTGTAGATAAGATCCACTCGGCCATGGGAATGTCCATTGTTTTGCTTTTTGGTTCTCTGGAAAGATGTCGTAAGGAATGAAGTGTTGAAATGTTGTCAGCATGATATCAGTGAAAGTTCGGGCGCAGATCTCTAAAGCCAGCACTTTTGCTACTTGCATTCCTAGATATCACTGATGTCAGCATCAACTTTCCCGTAAATCGTTTCCCCATTTGCCGGAATTCCATCCATCTCCCACCTCTCCTCCTGCGGTAAATTATGTTGGAGTCTCAGGGCACTGCCGTTTCGGCCGGTAGCATGCAAGCTCAGATCCAACCAATTAGGATGCCTGGTCGCTTCATGGAACTTATAAGTAGGTTACTGATACCTCTGTTCAGTGCTCGGCCTATGCTTTGACGTACAATTTTTTTATAAGTTCTTACTCTACAATTGGAGGTCATCCATGTTAAACAGTCGATACCAACATTTTTTATTCTCGTCCTCAATCAGACTGATGTTTCTCTGACTTTCTCCTTACACAGATAAAGCCATCATTTGATATTTGGTAGTCTCACAATATCATTTAATCAAAATCCTGACAAAATCTAGTGTAACATAAAAACGTAAGCGGTGTTGCAATCTTCTAGGCAGATTTTGAATTAGAACATTTATTTTAAAGTCAGCTAATGCTTTATTTGTATGATATAGCCTACCTGTGGTGTAGGGGTTTGACTGTTAATCAAAAGCATCCTCGATCCAGGTTTCGAATCTAGCTGTTGCTCATATTTCGAAAAAAATTCGTTAGCAATTGTGGCCAAAGACTTATGGTTTTAAAATCCACCTTTTCTCTGCCAGCGCTCTAGTCAAAGATGTTGGACGGAGGTTAAGGGAACTCTGTTGCCTTAGAGTTGGGAAACTGCTCCAAACAGTTGGAGGAATCAGCAACGATCATAGGAATGAGTAGGCAAAGTGCAATGGAAAACCACTCTATTAAAGTCACGCAATTTCTATCTACAGGACATGTGGCCGGCCAAAGATTCCACATTTGGAACTCCAGGATGGGACTCCAAAGTGAAGGTCAACGTGAGAAAAAGATGTAGTAAGCAACGATAGAATAACATTCTACGACTTAATGTATGGAACGTCAGAATGTTGAAGGTAATAGGAAAACTAGAAAATTTGAAAATGGAAGTGAACAGGTCCAATGTAGATGTAGTAAGCGTGCAGATACTGCGAGCAGGAAACCGAGAGTAGTTAATTAGTTGAAGAGGAGAGGATACCTCTGAAAAGTGCAGTCCAAGATAAATGATGGACAAACATGGGAAAAAGGAAGACAACTGCGAAGAAATCTTGGGTAACAGATGAAATACTTCAATTGACTGATGAAAGAAGGAATTACGAAATCGTTCACGGCAAAATAAGAAACACCAATATTCATATCTTAGGAATGAGTTACCGTGAATAGATCAATGATAGCGTAATTATCATCCAAACTGACAGCAAACCAACACCGACAACGATACTTCAGGTATAAATGCTGACGTCGCTAGGTGAAGAAGAAGAGAGACTGAAAGTATATGAAGATACAGAATCAGTAATTGAGTACTTAAAGGGAGAGGAAAATATAATAGACATGGGTTATCAGAATTCGACTGTAGGACAGGAGTAGGAGAAAGGGTTACGGGAGAATATGGGCTTTGTCCTAGGAGTGAGAGAGGAGAAAGAGTAATTGAGTTGCGCAGTAAATTTCAGCTTGTAATAACGACTGTTCGGTCAGAGAAGCGCAAGAGAAGGAGGCAGACTTGGAGAAGGCAGGAAGATACAGGTACATATCGGAGTACAGCATGGTCATGCAGAGGTTCCGAAATCAGATACTACATTGTTAGGCGTGATCAGGAGCTGATCTAGATGCCGATCATAATTTAGTATTGATGAGGAGTAGGCTGTAGTTTAAGAGACTCGTCAGGAAAAATCTATGGCGGGTCAGAATGTGGTTATAGGGGAAGGAGTAGAAGAAAAGGTTATGGGAAAATATTGACTTGGCCATAAGAATGAGAGAGGAGAAAGACTAATTGACTCCTGAAGTAAATTTCACCTAGTAATAGCGACTGTTCTGTCAGAGAAGCACAAGTGGGATACGGAAGTAACAAGGAATCGAGAGACACGCATTAATTTGTCTGTGGCAGTACATTATGCGATAAGGAACTAGTCTGCCAAATTTGGAAATTTGTGGTAAGTTTCTATGGGACCAAACTGCTGTCATCGGTGCCTAGGCTTACACACCACTTAACCTAACTTCAAATAACTTACGCGAAGTACAACTCAAACACCCATGCCTGATGTAGGCTTCGAACCTACGACGGGAGGAGCCGCTCGAACCATGGCAAGGCGCTTAGACCTTCGGCCATCCCGCGTGGCTAACTATTCAGTTGAAGAGGGACGGACATCATTAAATAGGCCAACCACCGAAGTTGGAAAGAAAAATACAGATACAAAGAAGGTAAATACAAAGAAACCATGGGTAACAGAAGAAATACTTCTGTTTACGAATGAAAGGTGGAAGTAAAAAAACGTTCAGGGAAATTCAGGTATACAGAAATACATGTCACTTAAGAAACAAATAGAAAGGAAGTGCAGGAAAGCTAAGACGGAATGTGAAGGAATGTTCGTCTGGTCGACTGTTTCACTGTGCAAAAATGTCAAAACAACCGTCGGTGAAATGAAGAGCAAGGGCGGTAGCAATAATAATGTAATTGTAACTCAACTACTGAATGGATAGAAGAGAGCGGATGAGTGAATAGAGTACACTTAAGGCCTCTGTGATGGAAAGAACTTATGCAATATATGATGGAAGCTGAAATAGGAGTCTACATGGAAGAGATGGAGGATACAATAGAAAATTTAAAAGTGTTTTGGAAGTCGTAATATCAGGTAAGGCATAGGGCATGGATAACATTCCATCGGAATTCCTAATATCACTGGGGGAAGAGCTAACAAATCTATTATTCAGTTGGTAAGTAGAATAAATGAGTCTGACGATATGCCATCTGAATTTCGAAATAAGTTCATCCACACAAGTCCGAAGACTGCAAGAACCGACAAGTGCGAGAATTATGAGCTTAACAGCTCATCCACCCAAGTTACTGACAAGAATAATATACAGAAGAATGAAAAGAAAATTAAGGATATATTACATGACGATGAGTTTGGCTTGAGAAAAGGTAAAAGCACCAGAGACGCAGTTCCGACGTTGCGGTAGATAATGGAAGTGAAACTAAAGGAAAATCAAGACACTTTCATAGGACTTGTGGACCAGAGAAAAAGAGTTCGACAAATGGTGCGAGATGTCCTAAATTCTAGGTAAAATTGGGTAAGATACAGGGAAAGAAGGATAATATACTAAACGTACCTAAGCCAAGGGCGATCAGTAAGGAGTGGAAGACCAAGAACCAAGCGCTCGGATTAAGAGGAGTTTAAGACAGAGATTTAAGCTGTCGCTCCTTCTGTTCAGTACATGCCTTGAAAAAGCAATTACGGAAATACAGGAAAGGTTGAAGAGTGGAATTAAAATTAAAGGTGAATGAATATCAGTGATAACGTTCGGTGATGACATTGCTATCCTCAGTAAAAACGGAGAAGAATTGCAGGATGTGTTGAATTACACGATAAGTGTAATGGGCACAGATTATGGACTGAGAGTAAATCGAAGAAAGACAAGAGGAATGAGAAGTAGCAGAATGAGAACAGCTAGAAACTTACCATCAGGATTGGTGACGACGAAGTAGATGAAGTGGCAACCCAGCCAAGAAAAGTCCACTAGTATTAAACGCAGGCCTTTTTATGAGGAGGTAATTTCTGATAATGAATGTTAGGAACACGGCATTGTGTAGTTATGAAACAGGGACTGCGGGGAAGTCGGAAAAGGAGTGAATCGAAGCCATTGTAATGCGGTTCTGCAGAAAAATGTTGAAAGTTAGCGGACTGATGTCGTAAGGAATGGGAAGATTCTCGGGAGAATCGGCGAGGAAAGGAATACATGGAAAACACTGACAAAAAATGGAAAGGCTGACAGAACATATGTTAAGTCACCAGGGAATAAAAGCCATGGTGCTAGAGGGAGCTGTAGAGAGTAAAAATTGTAGAGGAAAAGCGGGATTGAAATACATTCAGCAAAGAATTGAGAACGTAGTTTGCAATTGCTACTCTTTGATGAAGAGGTTGACACAGGAGAAAGAATTGAGAACGTAGTTTGCAATTGCTACTCTTTGATGAAGAGGTTGACACAGGAGAGGAATTCGTGACGGCTAGCATCACATCATTCAGAAGACTGGTGGGCCTCCAATCTATCAAATGGTTCAAATGGCTCTGAGCACTATGGGACTTAACAGCTGTGGTCATCAGTCCCCTAGAACGTAGAACTACTTAAACCTAACTAACCTAAGGACATCACACACATCCATGCCCGAGGCAGGATTCGAACCTGCGACCATAGCAGTCGCGCGGTTCCGGACTGCGCGCCTAGAACCGCGAGACCACCGCGGCCGGCCCTCCAATCTATCCCCACCACCAATGAAAAGAAGTGAAACAAAGTGGAAATGCAGCGCAGCAAAGGCGAAATGGCTGCAGGGAAAATGTGACGAAACAGAAAAAGAAATGATCGTCGGGAATGCTGACCAAAACAATCCGCTGCGAAATTTAAAGCAATGATTGTAACATTAGGAGTGTAATGGGAATTCACTGTGAAACGCAGATCAGAGATCAAGCAAATGAACGGAGTACGTTGAGGCGTCTGTGTGATGATACGATAATAAGAAGAAATTGGAGTCGGTATGGATGACATAGGCGATCCAGCAGTAGGATTTAAAAGAGCCCTGGACGACTGGAGATCAACTAAGGCAGTAGGTGTAGATATTATTCTTTCGTATTATGCTTTATCGTTGTCGATATGCAACGAAAGGACCTTTCAAACTGACGTGTACAACGTGCGTTACGTCCAACATACTATCTGAATTTAGCAAAAAATCTTCCACACAGTTCGGAAGACAGTAAGGACAGATAATCATGAAATCTATCGTTCTGTGAGCTTAACAGCTCATGCTTCGACCCTGCTGCCATGAGTAACACACAGAACATTGGAAAAGAGAACTGAGGATTAGTTAGATGACGAAGAGTTTGGATTTAGACATCAGAGAGACAGTTATCACGTTGCGCTTGATAACTGATGCAAGGGAGAAGAAAATTCCGAACACGCTAATTGTATTAATCGATTAATAAATAGCTCTTGACTTTTAAATTACGTCAGAGGTTGGAAATTCGGAGAAAAAGAGGAGCAAGATGTAGGGATAGACTTGTAACATGCAATATGTACAAGAAACAAGAGATTACAATAAGACTGGATTACAAAAAACGAAGTGTTCCTATTAAAAAGATTCCACATAGTCAATAAACACCAGGCATCTTTTAACTGTATGTCATTGTAAACATAAAGGCCTGTATTACTGAAAACTGACTGCACTTGCTCTTTCAAATCACAGCCTGAGGCATAACGCCCATTATGACTGTCCTATGCTCAGATATGTCGCATTCATAGTGTCGATTCAGTTACAGAACGAGAAGTGCTCAATATTAGCTTCTATCTCTCGCAGTAGTATGCTACAGCGATGGCACTGGTTTCCTTCTAACAGCACAATCCACATAAAACCCTCCGAATCTGCGATTACACGCGGAATTTAGCAAATGTTTCAGTCTGATACATGTTAAGTAAAAATTAGGTTGGTTTACTATTTCCGTTGTAAAATAGAGCTACAGAAAACTTTCTCACGATAATTAAACCCCACTTTTATTAATCCGGCTTTCGAGTGTTCCAAACGGTCAAACAAATCACATTTTTTTTTATTAAATACACGAAAAAATCCGAAACTTGTTATGCAGGTGATAAATAATTATTGTCAGGGTCGAACATGACGGATAATCATGGGTATTTTCTAGCTGCATGTTGATATTAGTATGGCGTGGTGCAATTGTAACACATTTACACACAATAATGTTAGCTGTTTTAACGTTAGATCACAATCTAACACATCTAAAAGCGGTGTAATCGTCACATGATCGGCTTATAAGCGCCTAACAAATAAAGCCTTAAGTCCACTCGACACATGCAATAGAATCTTACAGTTCTTTCCCACCAAGACAGTCAGAAATCACCCACGTAAGCAGAGATGTACAGTTATTGTTTGCATTCTCATATAGGTAAGAAACAGGTAGAACAGCAAGACGTTTTCATGTACCTGCACGTAGTATCGATGGCTGCTTTGCGAAATGCTGTGATAAGATCTGACTTCCAATGACTGCATGTGTAAACCTATCTGCAGACTGATGACCCTCGTAATAACATGCACCGGTGAAAGTCGAATTACGATGGAAGTTAATAAATGAAATTATAAACGTAGAGAAGCAATATAGCTGATAATGGTCATGCACCGATAACCGGGTGGACGAATTTATTCGTCAGTTACAGAAATATGGTTGACTATGATATGGAAGAGTCATCAACAATTTGATAAATGCTCTGTGATAGAATTTCAGTTTTCTTTGGGTTTGGCCACTCTCCGATGTACATCTACATTGTTTTCTGTTTGCTCTTTTTATGTCCTCAAACAATTTTTTGTCAGGTTCCGTCTTCTTTCTTTTTCTTATTTATTTGCATCCAGAAAACACTGAGAAAAATTTTTCTTTTCCATTTGTCATCATTCTTCTAGCTATTTCTCTCACCACAATCTGATTCTCATTAAATTATAATTTATTCATTTACCAGCTCAGCAGCCTCGTCCAGTAACTCTCGGCTTAGATCTCTTCATTACGCCAGAACATAGTAAGAATTTGCAGAGCTACCTGTAGAGAATTGATGAATGGTTCATGCTTTGGCAGTTGACCTGAACGTAAATAAATGTAACACACTTTAAATACGTTGGAAACGTACCAGCAACTTCTGACACCACCTGTAACAGCAACAACAAATGGAGTAGGAAGAGGAAGAAGGCATCATATTAAGACTCGTCTGAGTTGCCCAAGTGATTTATTATTTCCAGCTATAGTGCCCCCATTCCTCTCAGTCTGCATCACTGGGTCCTGCAATGCTGAGGACACCACTTTGCTGTCTTCGAAATGGCTTGGTTTGGAATGGCTACCTCAGAGACCCATGCAATGCCCCACTGTGCGTCTGCCTTGTACGGCCGCTAAGTTGCGTCGACGTCAGGATGCACCACCAGACGACACAGCGGCCTTCGCCTCTGCTGCCTCGGCGCTGCCCACATCAAGGCGACCCATGATGCACTTCTTCACAGGTGTGGCTAAGAACACAGCGACAACGAGAGCCCACGATCCGGCAGCTGAATCTGCAGCACTCGCCCTGGATGACGCCAGTTTCTGTTGGGAGCCAAGACGACTGCCCACAGTAGCGAACCATAGAGTGGCCTGCTGCTGGCTGGCTTCGAACCCAATGTCGGTCTCAGGGGTTCGAACTAGCGACCTGCCGTGGACTGGAGCACTGGCACCCCATCTGCTGCAGCATGTAGCTGGTGGTGTGACACTCCCAGCCGTCCAGGAGAGCTGTCACACTTGAATGATTTGTTAGTGAACCAGCACATATTTATATGCTGCTGTGTGCCTCTGTTTTGCTTAACGCGCCACTCATGCCACGTACTCATAACACTTTGGCCAGTGGGGCCCTTCTGCCTGTGACGTGCGCCATGCAAACTGCTGCGTGAACATTTTCCGGCGGTTCTACGCACCTGTGGCCTCTATTTTACTCCACAACTGCTGGTGAAAACAGCCCGTGCCTGGCTGTAACTTGCGCACTCAGAAATATGGCACCAAAACTGACTTTACCTATTGCTAATGACAGTGATGCTACAAAAACGAAATCCACTCTCTACAGCTACACCATTGATGACAAACAACTGGAGACAATGTCTGCCATAAAAGATCTAGGAATACTTATCCAGCGCGACCTTAAGTGGAATTACCGCATAAAACAGACAGTGAGAAAATCAAACACCAGATTCAGATTCGCAAGAAGAATCTTGAGGAAATGTAAGTCCCACTAAAGAAGTGGCTTATAAGGCGCTTGTTCTTCCGATTCTTGAGTACTGTTCATCTATATGGTATCCTAATCAGGTAGGAGTGACAGAGGAGTTAGAGAAGATCAAACGAAGAGTGGCGCATTTCGTCATGGGATCAATTAGCTGGAGAAAGAGCGTTACGGAGACGCTAAGAGAACGCAGTTTTCAGAAGTTACAAGAGACCCATTGTGCATCATGGAGATATTTACTATTGAAATTTCAGTTTCAGCTCAGCACTTTTCAGGAGGAGTCGGACAACTTATTACTTCATCCTACATACGTCTCACGTATTGACCACGAGGAGAAAATCTAGAAGGTAGAGCCAATGTAGACTCTTAACGACAATAATTCTTCCCACGCACTATGCGCGAGCAAAATAGGGGATGAGTGATAAGAAAGTGGTACTGAAAGTACTGTCCGCCACAAACTACCGAAAGTGCCGTCCACCACACACCGTTAAGTAACTTGCGGAGTATGATGTACATGGAGATTACATGGAGAACCGCATATATACGTACGGTATTCTCATTATTATTCATAGCTATTGCGAGCTTTCCATATATGGTAGCTGATTCTTCTCAATTGTAACACTACTCATGAGGATGTGAGGACCTCGTTGAATTCTTCATCCCAAGTAGAAATTGCTAGAAGTACACATAGTTGAATCTAGAGAATGAAGGAAGGAGATTAGGGGAAACAATCCGCCAGTAACAAGGTTGTGAGATACTTAACTCATTCTCATATCAGGAAGTACAGAAAAAGCTATCGCTCCTGTTCCTTTCAAAACAACCAATCTCACATTTGCCTCATTAAAAGCCATAATAAGCTGTCATTATGGCTGGAGGTGTATATGAACAACAATTCCAACGAGACGAATTCTAGTGTGTTCCTACTGACGCAGAAGTGTTCCTCAACAGGGCAGCCTCTTAGGTGAGAGGTGTTGGTTCAACCAATATTAGGGCAGTCAAGAATATATATATCACTGTGACAGCTTCAATTGCGACTAACTATAATACGCAAGACATCGTTTCAACAGCTTGGGCGGACACCAGACTGCAGCTGTAAGAATCGAAGCATGTGAGATGTGAGCAATATTTGAGACAGGTGACTGCACAGGTTCCGGTTCACGGCTGCTTGCTTGTATCGCAAGTAGCCGTTAATGGCGAATGTCTCTGACCTATTACTGGGTAACTGAAAGGTAAGGAGAGGGCGTCGAGTGCCAATATACGGCCGCGTGCAGCACGTTTAGGGTCTAGTCTGGTTTGTGGAACTGTGTGTAGTTTGGGGTCCACAGTTTCCAAGGACTTGTTGACATCGCTTTTGGTAACATGTGAAATCAACAGCCTTGTTTGGGGAGTGTGTTTCTGGCACCAAGGCACCAACAGAAATTCAGCTGTCAGCCGCTCAGTCATCTAGAGGAAGTAAGCTTGACATGAGAACCCATCCCACTTAAAGACTGTGGATTTTATGGTGAGCACCAATTTCCAGCTATGGACAGTGATTATCAATTTGATAAACAAGTGTTTTGTCTCCGGACATCCTGGTTATATTTCTAATTTGCGACATACACTCCTGTAGTGAGCCTGATGTGCCGTGGGCGAATACGCACTTGTTTGTTTTAACACTGGAATATTTCTAGATGTTCTCAGCACTATGTGTAACTAATGGCGAATGTGGACTAATTACTAAATTTACTTTTGGTCGTTTTAGCATACTGCTGAGAGGCGTGGCTTATTAGTGTCTGAACAAGGTTCCCGTTTTTAATTTGTCCAGGGAGCTATATTCTCAAGTTCTTGCTTTAAAATCTCGTCAACATTGGGTTATAGTTAATAGGGTAATTCCAAATCCGATTATAAATAAGTTAATGTTAAATAGGTGAAATCATTTTGCTAATCCTGATACTAGGACTATTGCCCCAATTGCTCCTGTTAATGGTCAAGGTCTGTAATCTACTAAGTGGAATGGGTGGTTTGAGTGAGTTGTTAACATAAGTTTAGTATACTTCTCTAGAATATAAAGTTCTTAAAATTGAGAAAACATAAGCTTGAATTATTGCTACTGCTGATTCTAGAATTAACAGAAGTATTTGTCCAATAATTAATAGTGAAATTAAGTTTATTGCTATAGATGGTCCTGTATTTCATATTAATGTTAATAGTAAGTGTCCTGCAATTATATTTGCTGCTAGTTGTACTGCTAGCGTACCTGGTCGAATGACATTTCTAATTGTTTCAATTAATACTATAAATGGTATTAATGCAGGTGGTGTTCCTTGAGGAACAAGGTGTGTAAATATGTGATTTGTATGATTAATTCATCCAAATAAAATAAATCTTAATGATATAGGTAGAGCGATTGCAAATGTTAATGCTAAATGTCTTGTTCTAGTAAAGATGTAAGGGAATAACCCTATGAAATTATTAAATAGTATTATAATAAAGATTGAAATGAAGATGAATGTTGTTCCATTAAATGATTTCAGTCCTAGTAATGTTTTAAATTCATTATGTAAGGTTAAGTTTAGTTTATTTCAAATAATATTAATTCCTGAAAGTGTAAGTCAAAACATTGATGGGATTAATGATAATCCTAAGAATGTTCTAGTTCAATTTAATGAGAAATTGAAGATATTAGATGATGGATCAAATGTTGAAAATAAGTTTGTTATCATTTTCAATTCAAGTTTTTTATGTCAATTGTTCTTTGTTCTGCTCTTTTAATAAGATTTGGTTTAAATAAGAAATAGTTTATTTGATTAAATAAAATTAATGTAGTCGAAAATATAATGAATAGGGAGAATCATATGAGAGGGGATATTTGAGGGATTTGGATTAAATTTCCCCATCAGAAGTAGTCGTTAATTTACTATTTTGTGGTTTAAGAGACCATTACTTACTTTCAGTCATCTGATGTATTTCAAGGTGTACTAATAACTTAGTTATTTTAGATTGACACTCTAATGTTATACATTTTAACTAACTCCTTAGATTATCTTAGATAATCATTTGATAAATAAGTTTACTGAAGTTCTTTCAATTACAATTGGTATGAATCTGTGGTTTGCTCCACAGATTTCTGAGCATTGTCCAAAGAACAGTCCAGGCCGGTTTATTGTAAATGTTCCTTGGTTTAGTTGACCTGGCGTTGTGTCAGTTTTAACCCCTAATGCAGGTACTGCTCATGAGTGTAGAACGTCTGATGCTCTTGTTAATACTCGTACTTCCGTATTTATTGGTAGAATTGTTCGGTTATCTACATCTAGAAGTCGAAATCCGTCGTTTTCTAGGTCTTGTTCTGGTGTTATATAAATGTCAAATTGTACATCTATAAAGTCTGAATATTCATATCTTCAGTATCATTGTCGTCTCAATTGTTGTAATTGTGGTTATTGCGTCTACTGAATCATCAAGTAAATATAGTAGTCGTAATGATGGGAGTGCAATAAAAATTAGTGTAATTGCTGGTAGTGCTGTTCAGATTGTTTCAATTAAATGTCCGTGAAGTATGTTTCGGTTTGTATAGGCAATGAATAATATATAACTTAGGGCATAACCTACAATTACTGTAATTAATAATAATACAACCATAGTATGATCATGGAAGAATGATAGTTGCTCCATTAATGGTGAAGCTCCATCTTGAAGGGATAAATTTGATCATGTTGCCATTAATGAATTTTTCTAATAAAAGGTCAAACCTTTATTTGTAGAGCATAAATATACTGCACTAATCTGCCATATTAGAATCTAGAAATTAATGATAGTTCTGAGTAACTGTGTTCTGCAGGCGGGTTATTTTCTAGTCATTCTGTTGATCTTCTTATATTAGCTCTAAATATGATTGCCCGGTTTGTAACAATTCTTTCTCATATTATTACAATGAATATAATGATTCCTACAATAGAAATTGTAGACCCAATTCTTGACACTACATTTCATGATGTATATGCATTCAGATAGTCTGAATATCGCCGTGGTATTCCTGCTAGTCCTAGGAAGTGTTGAGGGAAGAATGTTAAGTTTACTCCAATAAATATAATTGTAAATTGGATTTTTAATCATGTATTATTTATAGTTAATCCTGTAAATAATGGGTATCATTGAATAACACCTCCTATGATAGCAAATACTGCTCCTATGGATAATACATAATGGAAGTGGGCTACTACATAATATGTATCATGTAATACGATGTCAAGTGATGAATTTGCTAATACTAATCCTGTTAGTCCACCAATTGTGAATAGAAAAATAAATCCTAAAGCTCATAATAGCGGTGGATTGAATTTGAATTTAGTTCCATATAGTGTAGGTAATCCTCTGAATACCTTAATTCCCGTAGGTACTGCAATAATTATTGTTGCTGATGTAAAATATGCTCGTGTGTCAACATCTATTCCTACTGTGAATATGTGATGTGCTCATACAATAAATCCTATTAGTCCAGTTGATAATATAGCATAAATTATACCTAATGTTCCAAATGATTCAATTTTTCCTCTTTCTTGACATACAATGTGAGAAATAATTCCAAATCCTGGTAGAATTAAAATTTAAACTTCTGGGTGCCCAAAGAATCAAAATAGGTGTTGATATAGAACTGGGTCACCTCCTCCTGCAGGGTCAAAGAATGATGTATTTAAATTTCGATCTGTTAATAGTATAGTAATAGCCCCTGCTAATACTGGAAGCGATAAAAGGAGGAGAAGGGCTGTAACAGCTGCAGATCATACAAATAAAGGCGTTTGATCTAGAGTTATACTTTCTGATCGTATATTAATTGCTGTTGTAATGAAGTTTACTGCACCAAGAATAGATGATACACCTGCTAAGTGAAGTGAAAAAATAGCTAGGTCTACAGATGCCCCTCCATGTGCGATAGCTCCTGCAAGAGGAGGGTATACTGTTCTTCCTTGTCCAGCACCGTTATCTATTATAGAAGATGTAAGAAGAAGGGTTAGTGAAGGCGGTAGTAATCAAAAACATATATTATTTATTCATGGGAACGCTATATCTGGTGCACCAATTATTAATGGTTCAAGTCAATTACCAAATCCACCAATTATAATAGGTATTACTATAAAAAAATAATTACAAATGCATGAGCTGTAATAATAACATTATAAATTTGGTCATCTCCAATTAGAGATCCTGGTTGACCAAGTTCAGCATGAATAAGTATTCTTATTGATGTTCCTACGATTCCTGCTCACGCTTCAAATAAGAAGTATAAAGTACCAATATCCTTATTGTTTGTTGAGAATAATCATTTTTGCGGTAAGATGGCTGAATTTAAGGTGGTAGACTGTAAATCTACTTATGAGATGTTTCTCTCTTACCATGTTTTAGGCCTTATATTCAATCATGATTCTAGACTGCAATTCTAGATTTGTAAACTTTACTAAGACCTAAAAGATTATTCTTTTTATCATAACTTTGAAGGTTATTAGTTTTGTTAACTTAAGTCCCTAGTATAATGAGATTAAGGTTGATGTTGAGATTAATCCTATTGTTGAAATTATTACAGTTATAGGAAGAATAATTCTTGATTTTTGGGACTTTATTTTTATAGATCATGAATTTTCTGTGTATGAGATAATTAGGGCTGAGAATCTAATACGTATATAATAATAAAGTGTAATTGTAGTTAATACAACCATAATGGTTATAATAGTTGTTATGTTATTTTCTATTAAAGATTGTATTACAATTCATTTTGGTAGAAATCCAAGGAATGGTGGTAAACCACCTAGGGATAAAAGAGATAAAAATATTATGAATTTAATTTCAGTTTTTATATTGCTGGCTGAATAAATATGGTTTATAAAAATTAGATTTATTTGCTTAAATAATAAGACCATAATTAATCTTAATAGTGAGTTAATAATAAAGTATAGTCCTCAAATGTTTTCTCTAACTGATAGGGATCTAATTATTCACCCTAAATGTCTAATTGATGAATATGCTAGAAGTTGTCGTAGAGATGTTTGATTTAAACCACCTATTGCCCCAATAATAATTCTTAAAATGATAATTGTTCAAATGAAATTTCTTAGTTGAATACAATAAGATAATACCATAATTGGGGCAATTTTTGTCATGTTATTAGTGTTAAACAGTTATTTCATCTTGAAGCTCCTATTACTTCTGGAAATCAGAAATGAAAGGGTGCAGCCCCGATCTTTAATAATAATCTAGATCTAATTATTATTGATGAAATAAATTCTGTTTCTCATCCTATTGGATACTTTATTTGAATCAGCAAAATTGAAAATAATAGTATTGTCGATGCTATTGCCTGGACAATAAAATATTTAATTGATGTATCATTTTTTATTATATTTCTATTTCTTGTTAGGAGCGGAATAAATGAAAGTAAGTTGATCTCAAGTCCTATTCAAACTCCTAATCAGGAGTTTGATGAAATGGACAGGATCGTTCCTATCATTAATGTTGATAGGAAGAGAAGTTTTGTAGAGTTGTTGGTCATTAAAAAGGAGAGGATTGATACCTCTATAAATGGGGTATGAAACCATTAGCTTGTTTAGCTTACCTTTTTTACATTAAGGTGTATGATGCACGTTAGTTTTTGATACTAAAGGAGGTAGTTTAATTCTGTCTTATGTAGTTTTTAATGATGGTCATTTTATTTACTTGATTTACCCTATCAAGGTAACCCTTTAATCAAGCACTTCATTTATCCACTCCTGGAAATGGAAAAACGAACACATTGACACCGGTGTGTCAGACCCACCATACTTGCTCCGGACACTGCGAGAGGGCTGTACAAGCAATGATCACACGCACGGCACAGCGGACACACCAGGAACCGCGGTGTTGGCCGTCGAATGGCGCTAGCTGCGCAGCATTTGTGCACCGCCGCCGTCAGTGTCAGCCACTTTGCCGTGGCATACGGAGCTCCATCGCAGTCTTTAACACTGGTAGCATGCCGCAACAGCGTGGACGTGAACCGTATGTGCAGTTGACAGACTTTGAGTGAGGGCGTATAGTGGGCATGCGGGAGGCCGGGTGGACGTACCGCCGAATTGCTCAACACGTGGGGCGTGAGGTCTGCACAGTACATCGATGTTGTCGCCAGTGGTCGGCGGAAGGTGCACGTGCCCGCCGACCTGGGACCGGACCGCAGCGACGCACGGATGCACGCCAAGACCGTAGGATCCTACGCAGTGCCGTAGGGGACCGCACCGCCACTTCCCAGCAAATTAGGGACACTGTTGCTCCTGGGGTATCGGCGAGGACCATTCGCAACCGTCTCCATGAAGCTGGGCTACGGTCCTGCACACCGTTAGGCCGTCTTCCGCTCACACCCCAACATCGTGCAGCCCGCCTCCAGTGGTGTCGCGACAGGCGTGAATGGAGGGACGAATGGAGACGTGTCGTCTTCAGCGATGAGAGTCGCTTTTGCCTTGGTGCCAATGATGGTCGTATGCGTGTTTGGCGCCGTGCAGGTGAGCGCCACAATCAGTACTGCACACGACCGAGGCACACAGGGCCAACACCCGGCATCATGGTGTGGGGAGCGATCTCCTACACTGGCCGTACACCACTGGTGATCGTCGAGGGGACACTGAATAGTGCACAGTACATCCAAACCGTCATCGAACCCATTGTTCTACCATTCCTAGACCGGCAAGGGTACTTGCTGTTCCAACAGGACAATACACGTCCGCATATATCACGTGCCACCCAATGTGCTCTAGAAGGTGTAAGTCAACTACCCTGGCCAGCAAGATCTCCGGATGTGTCCCCCATTGAGCATGTTTGGGACTGGATGAAGCGTCGTCTCACGCGGTCTGCACGTCCAGCACGAACGCTGGTCCAACTGAGGCGCCAGGTGGAAATGGCATGGCAAGCCGTTCCACAGGACTACATCCAGCATCTCTACGATCGTCTCCATGGGAGAATAGCAGCCTGCATTGCTGCGAAAGGTGGATATACACTGTACTAGTGCCGACATTGTGCATGCTCTGTTGCCTGTGTCTATGTGCCTGTGGTTCTGTCAGTGTGATCATGTGATGTATCTGACCCCAGGAATGTGTCAATAAAGTTTCCCCTTCCTGGGACAATGAATTCACGGTGTTCTTATTTCAATTTCCAGGAGTGTATTTAATATGTTGTTGTTGTTGTGGTCTTCAGTCCTGAGACTGGTTTGATGCAGCTCTCCATGCTACTCTATCCTGTGCAAGCTTCTTCATCTCCCAGTACCTACTGCAACCTACATCCTTCTGAATCTGCTTAGTGTATTAATCTCTTGGCCTCCCCCAATGATTTTTACCCTCCACGCTGCCCTCCAATACTAAATTGGTGATCCCTTGATGCCTCAGAACATGTTCTACCAACCGATCCCTTCTTCTGGTCAAGTTGTTCCACAAACTTCTCTTCTCCCCAATCCTATTCAATACTTCCTCATTAGTTATACGATCTACCCATCTAATCTTCAGCATTCTTCTGTAGCACCACATTTCAAAAGCTTCTATTCTCTTCTTGTCCAAACTACTTACCGTCCATGTTTCACTTCCATACATGGCTACACTCCATACAAATACTTTCAGAAATAACTTAATGACACTTAAATCTATACTCGATGTTAACAAATTTCTCTTCTTGAGAAACGCTTTCCTTGCCATTGCCAGTCTACATCTTATATCCTCCCTACTTCGTCCATCATCAGTTATTTTGCTCCCCAAATAGCAAAACTCCTTTACTACTTTAAGTGTCTCATTTCATAATCTAATACCCTCAGCATCACCCGATTTAACTCGACTACATTCCATTATCGTCGTTTTGCTTTTGTTGATGTTCATCTTATATCCTCCCTTCAAGACACTATCCATTCCGTTCAACTCCTCTTCCACGTCCTTTTCTGTCTCTGCCAGAATTACAATGTCATCGGCGAACCTCAAAGTTTTTATTTCTTCTCCATGGATTTTAATACCTACTCCAAATTTTTCTTTTGTTTCCTTTACTGCTCGCTCAATATAGAGATTGAATAACATCGGGGAGAGGCTACAACCCTGTCTTACTCCCTTCCCAACCACTGCTTCCCTTTCATGTCCCTCAACTCTTATAACTGTCATCTGGTTTCTGTACAAGTTGTAAATAGCCTTTCGCTCCCTGTATTTTAACCCTGCCACCTTTAGAATTTGAAAGAGAGTATTCCAGTCAACATTGTCAAAAGCTTTCTCTAAGTCTACAAATGCTAGAACCGTAGGTTTGCCTTTCCTTAATCTTTCTTCTAAGATAAGTCGTAAGGTCAGTATTGCCTCAGGTGTTCCAGTATTTCTACGGAATCCAAACTTATCTTCCCTGAGGTCGGCTTCTACTAGTTTTTCCATTCGTTTGTGAAGAATTCGTGTTAGTACTTTGGAGCTGTGGCTTATTAAACTGATTGTTCGGTAATTTTCACATCTGTCAACACCTGCTTTCTTTGGGATTGGAACTATTATATTCTTCTTGATCTGAGTGTATTTCGCCTGTTTCATACATCTTGCTCACCAGATGGTAGAGTTTTGTCAGGACTGGCTCTCCCAAGGCCGTCAGTAGTTCCAATGGAATGTTGTCTACTCCGGGGGCCTTGTTTCGACTCAGGTCCTTCAGTGCTCTGTCAAACTCTTCACGCAGTATCGTATCTCCCATTTCATCTTCATCTACATCCTCTTCCATTTCCATAATATAGTCCTCAAGTGCATCGCCCTTGTATAGACCCTCTACATACTCCTTCCATCTTTCTGCTTTCCCTACTTTGCTTAGAACTGGGTTTCCATCTGAGCTCTTGATGTTCATACATGTGGTTCTCTTATCTCCAAAGGTCTCTTTTATTTTCCTCTAGGCAGTATCTATCTTACCCCTAGTGAGATAAGCCTCTACATCCTTACATTTGTCCTCTAGCCATCCCTGCTTAGCCATTTTGCACTTCCTTGTCGATCTCATTTTTGAGACGTTTGTATTCCATTTTGCCTGCTTCATTTACTGCATTTTTATATTTTCTCCTTTCATCAATTAAATTCAATATTTCTTCTGTTACCCAAGGATTTCTACTAACCCTCTTCTTTTTACCTACTTGATCGTCTGCTGCCTTCACTACTTCATCCCTCAGAGCTACCCATTCTTCTTCTACTGTATTTCTTTCCCCCATTCCTATCAATTGTTCCCTTATGCTCTCCCTGAAACTCTGTACATCCTCTGGTTCTTTCAGTTTATCCAGGTCCCATCTCCTCAAATTCCCACCTTTTTGCAGTTTCTTCAGTTTTAATCTACAGGTCATAACCAATAGATTGTGGTCAGAGTCCACATCTGCCCCTGGAAACGTCTTACAATTTAAAACCTGGTTCCTAAATCTCTGTCTTACCATTATATAATCTATCTGATACCTTTTAGTATCTCCAGGGTTCTTCCATGTATACAACCTTCTATCATGATTCTTAAACCAAGTGTTAGCTATGATTAAGTTGCGCTCTGTGCAAAATTCCATCAGGCGGCTTCCTCTTTCATTTCTTACCCCCAATCCATATTCACCTACTACGTTTCCTTCTCTCCCTTTTCCCACACTCGAATTCCAGTCACCCATGACTATTAAATTTTCGTCTCCCTTCACTATCTGAATAATTTCTTTTATTTCATCATACATTTCTTCAATTTCTTCGTCATCTGCAGAGCTAGTTGGCATATAAACTTGTACTACTGTAGTAGGTGTGGGCTTCGTATCTATCTTGGCCACAATAATGCGTTCACTATGCTGTTTGTAGTAGCTTACCCGCATTCCTATTTTCCTATTCATTATTAAACCTACTCCTGCATTACCCCTATTGGACTGTGTGTTTATAACCCTGTAGTCACCTGACCAGAAGTCATGTTCCTCCTGCCACCGAACTTCACTAATTCCCACTATATCTAACTTTAACCTATCCATTTCTCTTTTTAAATTTTCTAACCTGCCTGCCCGATTAAGGGATCTGACATTCCACGCTCCGATCCGTAGAACGCCAGTTTTCTTTCTCCTGATAACGACATCCTCTTGAGTAGTCCCCACCCGGAGATCCGAATGGGGGACTATTTTACCACCGGAATATTATACCCAAGAGGACGCCATCATCATTTAATCATACAGTAAAGCTGCATGCCCTCGGGAAAAATTACGGCCGTAGTTTCCCCTTGCTTTCAGCCGTTCGCAGTACCAGCACAGCAAAGCCGTTTTGGTTATTGTTACAAGGCCAGATCAGTCAATTATCCAGACTGTTGCCCTTGCAACTACTGAAAATGCTGCTGCCTCTCTTCAGGAACCACACGTTTGTCTGACCTCTCAACAGATACCCCTCCGTTGTGGTTGTACCTACGGTGCGGCTATCTGTATTATATGTAAGTTTTGTTAAGCTAAATGTTCTATTTTGCAGTAATTTGATTTAAATTATCAAGTGATTTAGGATTTAGCAATTGATTTAGTATCGGCATAAATCGTGCCAGCAGCCGCGGTTATACGATTGATACAAGTGAATATTATTGGTTAAAACCGTTGTTTATATTTTTAGGGTTAAAATATAAAGTTATAAGGCGAAATGTTAAAATTTATTTATAGCTCTTTTTATGAATCTGTGAAATTTAAATAATAAACTAGGATTAGATACCCTATTATTTTAAATGTTAATTATATTTACCAGCGTACTATTAGTTAAAGTCTTTAAACCCAAAGAATTTGGCGGTATCTCATTCCATTCAGAGGAACCTACCCCGTGATTGATAATACACGATTTACTTTACTTAATTTATTTGTTCGTATATTTCTGTTATCAGAGAATCTATTTAGAGTTATAATTCTCAAGATTTATAATTATGAAATATTTCAGGTCAAGGTGCAGCTTATAGTAAAGAGGAGGTGGGTTACAATAGATTTTTGTTTATAACGGATTTGATGGTGAAATACTATTAATGAAGGTGGATTTGATAGTAATTTAATTTATTTAATTTAACTGATATTGGCTCTGAGGTGTGTACACATCGCGCGTCGCTCTCATTATTGATTATTCTATTTTATTATTTTAATTTAGCTTCAATTTAGATGAGATAAGTCGTAACATAGTAGATGAACTGGAAAGTGTATCTAGGAAGAGTTTCAAGATATAAATTATTAGTAAATTGTTTCATTAACACTGAAAATTTTTCTGTGCAAATCAGGATATCTTGATTATTTATTTTATTATATTTATTTTTTGTTTATTTAATAAAAATAATTTTGTCGAATTTTGTCTTAGTATATTTTGTAGAATTGATTTATTAGATTATAGTTTATTAGTAATGTAATTGTTTTATGAAATATTATTTTAAATTTTTAAAAGTAGTTTTTATTTATTGTACCTTTTGTATTAGGGTTTATCAAAATTTTAGTATTTACTTTACTTGTCTCGATTTGGGTTGATTTATAAATAATTTATAGTTAATGTATCATAATTATTATTAAATTATTTATAGAAATGAGATGTTAATCATTTCCCAAGATATCTAGTTTCTTAAGAAAAATATAATTTTTTGAAGTTAATTGTTTTTATTTAAATTTTTAGATATAAATATTAACTTATTTATTCTTTAAGGGATAAGCTTTGAAGTTAATAACCTATAATTTGTTTTATAAAATATAATAGTAAGCTTTAAACCAGCTATCTCTAAGATTACATTTTAGTTCATTATTTTTTATTTTGATTTTAAAAGTATTTTAGGTTTTTTATTAAGATTATTTATTTAATTTTAAAATTTTTGTAATAATGATAGAATTAGTGTATTTATTTGTATATAATTTTTACCTTGTGAATTTATTATAAGGAACTAGGCAAAATTGATTTCCGCCTGTTTATCAAAAACATGTCCTCTTGTAAATACTTTGAGGTCTGGCATGCTCACTGAGCAGATTTTTAAAGAGCTGCGGTATTTTGACCATGCAAAGGTAGCATAATCATTAGTCTCTTAATTAGTGGCTGGAGTGCATGGCTTGACGAGAAATAAACTGTCTCTTAATAAATTTTTGAATTTAACTTTTGAGTCAAAAGGCTTAAATTTTTCTTTAGGACGAGAAGACCCTATAGAGCTCATCATTTTATTTTTATATAGTTTTTTGTTTGTCTTTCTATATTTAATGATGATGTTTTGTTGGGGTGACATGAAGAATAAATAAACTCTTCATTATTATATCATTTATTTATGTTGGTTGTTTTGACCCATAATTTATGATCATAAGATTAAGTTACCTTTTGAGAGCTCATATCGACAAAGCAGATTGCGACCTCGATGTTGGATTAAGAAAAATTTTGGGTGCAGTAGCCCAGTAATAAGGTCTGTTCGACCTTTAAATTCTTACATGATCTGAGTTCAGACCGGCGTGAGCCAGGTCGGTTTCTATCCTAAGATTATTAATTCATATTAGTATGAAAGGACCATATGGTTGAAATATTATTTATTTTATTGATTAATACTAATTAAATTACTATTCTGACAGATTAATGTGTTGAATTTAGAATTCATTTATGTAGATTTTTTCTACAAATAGTATTGATACATTATGATTTATTTATGTTGATTTTGAATTTTCTTTTATTAGTTATTTCTGTTTTAATTAGTGTTGCTTATTTAACTTTATTAGAGCGTAAGGTTTTAGGTTACATCCAAATTCGAAAGGGTCCAAATAAAGTAGGTTTGGTAGGAATTCCTCAGCCCTTTAGTAATGCTATCAAGTTAATTTGTAAGGAGCAGCCAATTCCTATCATATCTAATTATTTACTTTATTATTTTTCCCCTGTTTTTAATTTAATAATTTCCTTGGCTGTTTGAGTGATTTTCCCTTACTTAACTTATATATGTTCTTTTTCTTATGGATTTTTGTTTGTTTTATGTTGTACTTGATTAGGTGTTTATACTGTTACAATTGCTGGCTGGTCTTCTAATTCAAATTATTCTTTACTAGGTTCTCTTCGTTCTGTTGCTCAAACAATTTCATACGAAGTTAATTTGGCTTTAATTTTATTATCTTTAATTATTTTAATTGGTAGTTTTAACATTTGATTTTATAAATTATCAGCTTTATTGTTGATTTATTATTATTTCTTTTCCTGTAGCTTTAGCTAGTTTTGCTTCTTGTTTAGCTGAAACTAAACGTACTCCTTTTGACTTTGCCGAAGGTGAATCTGAGTTAGTTTCAGGTTTTAATATTGAATATGGTGCAGGTGGGTTTACTTTAATTTTTTTAGCTGAGTATACTAGAATTGTTTTTATAAGAATGTTAATAGCTTTAATTTTTTTAGGTGGTGACTTTTATTCTTTTATATTTTTTATGAAGCTTGCTGTTATGTCCTTTGGTTTTATTTGAGTTCGGGGGACATTACCACGTTTTCGTTATGATAAGTTAATGTACTTAGCTTGAAAAAGTTTTTTGCCTTTATCTTTAAATTTTTTTATTTTCCTTGTTGGTTAAAAATTTTATTTATTTCATTTATTTAGTGAAATTTTTTAAGAAAAGTTAATAGAAGAGTTAAACTTCTAGTTTTATGTTTTCAAAACATATGCTTTTCCTAAGCTAATTAACTTATTATTCCTTAATTAGTTTATCTCATGCGTTTGCAACTTGAACATTAATTAAGAAGTATGTAAAGTAGATGATTGTTAAGATTTGTCCTGTTGTAATGTAAGGTTCTTCAACAGGTCGTTTACCAATTCATGTTAATAAGCATACAACAACTACTATAATTCAGAATAAAATCTGATTAATAGGATAGAATTGAATACCTCGGAATGGTGTTTTATTATAAAATGGTAAAATTATTAAGATTCTAATTGATAAGAATAATGCAATAACACCTCCTAGCTTATTAGGAATTGATCGTAGAATTGCGTATGCAAATAAGAAATATCATTCTGGTTGAATATGGACGGGGGTTACTAATGGGTTAGCAGGTACCAAATTATCTGGATCTCCTAGGAGGTAAGGATTAATCAAGCACAGTATAATTAATAATGATGTTATTAATACAAATGTAATAGAGTCCTTTAAAGTAAAGTATGGGTGAAATGGGATTTTTTCAATATCTCCATTTAGGCCTAAGGGGTTATTAGACCCTGTTTGGTGGAGGAAAAATAAATGAATTGCAGCCATTGCAGCAGTAATAAACGGTAGTACAAAATGGAATGTAAAGAATCGATTTAATGTTGCATTATCAACAGCAAACCCTCCTCATACTCGTTGAACTAAATCTGTTCCTAAATATGGAATTGCTGATAATAAATAAGATGTTGTTTTGTGGAATCAATGATATGAATTTTTTATCTTAGGCCGTGAATTTGTTTTCTATTTGTTCTTTGAGTTTTTCTTCTTTATTTTTTTCTAGAACTATAATTTTTATTTTGGGTATTTATTATTTAATAATTGATTATAGAGTTTTTGTTGAATGAGAACTTTTTAATTTAAATGGTTCTATGGTTGTTATGACTTTAATTTTGGATTGAATGTCTCTTATTTTTATGTCTTTTGTTATGTATATTTCTTCTTTGGTTATTTATTATAGAGAGGATTATATATCGGGAGAAAAAAATATAAATCGTTTTAGTATAATTGTTTCAATATTTATTCTTTCTATAGGTTTTTTTAATTATTAGTCCTAATATGATTAGAATTTTATTGGGATGGGATGGTTTAGGTTTAGTTTCTTATTGTTTAGTTATTTACTATCAAAATGTGAAATCTTATGGTGCGGGAATGTTAACTGCACTTTCTAATCGTATTGGTGATGCTGCTATTTTAATTTCTATTGCTTGAATATTGAATTTTGGTGGTTGAAATTATATTTATTATTATGATTTTATTTCTATTTCTTTTGAAATAAAGCTTATTACTATATTAATTGTTTTAGCAGCTATAACTAAAAGAGCTCAAATTCCCTTTTCTTCTTGACTTCCTGCTGCTATGGCTGCTCCTACTCCTGTTTCTGCTTTGGTTCATTCTTCTACTCTTGTTACTGCTGGGGTTTATTTATTAATTCGTTTCAGACCAATATTGGATACTTATAATTGTGGTTCATTCTTACTTTTAATTGGTTGTATAACTATATTTATGGCTGGTTTGGGAGCAAATTTTGAATTTGATTTGAAGAAAATAATTGCTCTTTCTACTTTAAGACAACTTGGTTAAATAATAAGAATTTTGGCTATGGGTTACCCAAAACTTGCATTTTTTCATTTATTAGCTCATGCTTTATTTAAGGCTTTATTGTTTATGTGTGCAGGTTCAATAATTCTTAATTTAAAGTATTCTCAGGATATTGGTTTTATGGGTTCAATTGTTAGTTTTATACCTTTAACTTCAGGTTGTTTTAATGTTTCTAGTTTGTCTTTGTGTGGTATATCATTTTTAGCAGGTTTTTATTCAAAGGATTTAATTCTTGAAATGGTTTGTTTAAGATGAATTAATTGTTTGATTTTTTTTCTTTATTTCTTTTCTACTGGTTTAACTGCTTCTTATTCTTTTTGTCTTTTTTATTATTCAATATCTGGTGATAATAATTTTTATTCTAGATTTTCTTTTGATGATAAGGCTTATTATATTTCTTTTGGTATAATTGGTTTATTGTTTGTTGCTGTTTTTGGTGGTAGTCTTTTGTCTTGGTTAATTTTTCCTGTTCCTCATGAGATTGCCTTGCCTTATTATTTAAAGTTTTTAACTATTACTGTATTTGTTTTGGGTGCTTTTTTGGGTTATCTTATTTCTAATTTTGAGTTTTCTCAATATATATTTTCTTTAAGTATATTTTCTTTTGTGAGGTTAGCTGGTTCTATGTGGTTTATACCTTTTATTTCAACTAAGTTTATTAGATATGTTCCTTTAAAATTGGGTTATTATTCATCTAAATCATTTGATAATGGTTGAGGTGAGTTATTTGGTGGCCAAGGTTTATATAGCCTATTTATTTATTTAATTAGTTATATACAAGGCTGATATGATTCTAATTTTAAGATTTATCTTTTAACTTTTATTTTTTGAATATTTATTTTGGTGGTATTATTTTTCGTTTACTTAAATAGCTTATAATTAGAGCGTGACACTGAAGATGTTAAGGAAGTATTTTTACTTTTAGGTATTTATAAATATGCATATATTATTTTTACGGTGAAAATGTAATGTTTTATTTAAACTATATAAATTTTAGAAATGTTAACGGAGTTTAACCACTAATATAAAAAGTTAGCAGCTTTCATATTGGCTTTACATTTCTTTATTGGAACTTTATAGTTCAATTATATTATTAACAGTAATATGCCTCTTTTTGGCTTCAATTAATAAGAATAAGGGTATTTTATTTACCAACCTTCCAGGTCGAAACTGACTACAATATTTCGCTTCTTATTCTATTTAAGGTTGATTGATTATATCAATACTTTTTGAATGCAACCCAAATGTTATAGTTAACTACAACCCTTTATTCAGCTCATTGTAAGGCTCCTTGATTTCATTCATGGTGTAGTCCACCTAGTAATACTATAATAAAAAATATTGTTGATACTGCTCAGATTATAATGTCTGAAGTTTTAAAAATAATTACAATTGGGAGGATTAGTGCGATTTCTACATCAAAAATTAAGAAAATTACTGCAATTAGGAAGAATCGAAGTGAGAATGATATTCGTGCTGATCTTTTTGGGTCAAATCCACACTCAAATGGTGATCTTTTTTCTCGGTCATTAATTTATTTTTTTGATAATGTTGTTGCAACGATTACAACAATTATTGGAATAATTAATCTAATAAAAATTCTTGTAGATAAAATTAGGATTGTTTTTCTTGATTTATATCAAGCATTTGATTGGAAGTCAAATGTACTATTTATACTAGAAAAACAATTATCTACCTCATCAATAAATAGAGATGTATAAGAATAATCATACTACATCTACAAAGTGTCAGTATCATGCTTCTGCTTCAAATCCAAAGTGGTGTCTTGGTGAGAATTGGTTTATTGAATGTCGAAGTAGACATGTTGATAAGAAAATTGTTCCGATAATTACATGTAGACCATGAAATCCTGTTGCAACAAAGAATGTTGATCCATAAACTGCGTCTGCAATGGTGAATGGTGCTTCTCAATATTCATATGCTTGAAGTATAGTGAAGTATAGTCCTAGTAGTACTGTGAAGAATAGTCCTTGTAATGCTTGAGTATGATTAGATTCTATTAAACTATGATGTGCTCATGTTACTGTTACTCCTGATGCCAAGAGAATAGCTGTATTAAGTAATGGAATTTGTATAGGATTAAAAGGTTGAATTCCTATTGGGGGTCATAATATCCCTAGTTCAATAGTAGGTGCTAGTCTTCTTCTAAAAAATGCTCAGAAAAATGAAACAAAGAATAGAACTTCTGATGCAATAAATAAAATTATTCCTCATCGTAATCCAATTGATACAAATCCCGTATGTAGTCCTTGGTATGTTCCTTCTCGTACTACATCTCGTCATCATTGGATTATAGTTAATAGGGTAATTCCAAATCCGATTATAAATAAGTTAATGTTAAATAGGTGAAATCATTTTGCTAATCCTGATACTAGAACTATTGCTCCAATTGCTCCTGTTAATGGTCAAGGTCTGTAATCGACTAAGTGGAATGGGTGGTTTGAGTGAGTTGTTAACATAAGTTTAGTATACTTCTCTAGAATATAAAGTTCTTAAAATTGAGAAAACATAAGCTTGAATTATTGCTACTGCAGATTCTAGAATTAACAGAAGTATTTGTCCAATAATTAATAGTGAAATTACGCTTATTGCTATAGATGGTCCTGTATTTCCTAGTAATGTTAATAGGAAGTGTCCTGCAATTATATATGCTGCTAGTCGTACTGCTAGCGTACCTGGTCGAATGACATTTCTAATTGTTTGTATTAATACTATAAATGATATTAATGCAGGTGGTGTTCCTTGAGGAACAAGGTGTGTAAATATGTGATTTGTATGATTAATTCATCCAAATAAAATAAATCTTAATGATATAGGTAGAGCGATTGCAAATGTTAATGCTAAATGTCTTGTTCTAGTAAAGATGTAAGGGAATAACCCTATGAAATTATAAAATAGTATTATGATAAAGATTGAAATGAAGATGAATGTTGTTCCATTAAATTATTTCGGTCCTAGTAATGTTTTAAATTCATTATGTAAGGTTAAGTTTAGTTTATTTCAAATAATATTAATTCGTGATGGTGTAAGTCAAAACATTGATGGGATTAATAATAATCCTAAGAATGTTCTAGATCAATTTAATGATAAATTGAAGATATTAGATGATGGATCAAATGTTGAAAATAAGTTTGTTATCATTTTCAATTAATTTTTTTATATCAATTGTTCTTTTTTCAGCTCTTTTAATAAGATTTGGTTTAAATGAGAAAAAGTTTATTTGATTAAATAAAATTAATGTAGTCGAAAATATAATGAATAGGGAGAATCATATGAGAGGGTATATTTGAGAGATTTGGATTAAATTTCCCCATCAGAAGTAGTCGTTAATTTACTATTTTTTGGTTTAAGAGACCATTACTTACTTTCAGTCATGTGATGTATTTCAAGGTGTACTAATTATTTAGTTATTTTAGATTGACACTCTAATGTTATACATTTTAACTAGCTCCTTAGATTATCCTAGATAATCATTTGATAAATAAGTTTACTGAAGTTCTTTCAATTACAATTGGTATGAATCTGTGGTTTGCTCCACAGATTTCTGAGCATTGTCCAAAGAACAGTCCAGGCCAGTTTATTGTAAATGTTCCTTGGTTTGGTCGACCTGGCGTTGCGTCAGTTTTAACCCATAATGCAGGTACTGCTCATGAGTGTAGAATGTCTGATGCTCTTGTTAATACTCGTACTTCCGTATTCATTGGTAGAATTGTTCGGTTATCTACATCTAGAAGTCGAAATCCGTCGTTTTCTAGGTCTTGTTCTGGTGTTATATAAGTGTCAAATTGTACATCTATGAAGTCTGAATATTCATATCTTCAGTATCATTGTCGTCCAATTGTTTTAATTGTGATTATTGCGTCTACTGAATCATCAAGTAAATATAGTAGTCGTAATGATAGGAGTGCAATAAAAATTAGTGTAATTGCTGGTAGTGCTGTTCAGATTGTTTCAATTAAATGTCCGTGAAGTATGTTTCGGTTTGTATAGGCAATGAATAATATATAACTTAAGGCATAACCTACAATTACTGTAATTAATAATAATACGACCATAGTATGATCATGGAAGAATGATAGTTGCTCCATTAATGGTGAAGCTCCATCTTGAAGGGATAGATTTGATCATGTTGCCATTAATGAATTTTTCTAATGAAAGGGCAAACCTTTATTTGTAGAGCATAAATCTACTGCACTAATCTGCCATATTAGAATCTAGAAATTAATGGTAGTTCTGAGTTACTGTGTTCTGCAGGCGGGTTATTTTGTAGTCATTCTGTTGATCTACTTATATTAGCTCTAAATATGATTCCCCAGTTTGTAACCATTCTTTCTCATAAATTACAATGAATATAATGATTCCTACAATAGAAATTGTAGACCCAATTCTTGACACTACATTTCATGATGTATATGCATCCGGATAGTCTGAATATCGCCGTGGTATTCCTGCTAGTCCTAGGAAGTGTTGAGGGAAGAATGTTAAGTTTACTCCAATAAATATAATTGTAAATTGGATTTTTAATCATGTATTATTGATAGTTAATCCTGTAAATAATGGGTATCATTGATTAACACCTCCTATGATTGCAAATACTGCTCCTATGGATAATACATAATGGAAGTGGGCTACTACATTATATGTATCATGTAATACGATGTCAAGTGATGAATTTGCTAATACTAATCCTGTTAGTCCTCCAATTGTGAATAGAAAAATAAATCCTAAAACTCATAATAGCGGTGGATTGAATTTGAATTTAGTTCCATATAGTGTAGCTAATCATCTGAATACCTTAATTCCTGTAGGTACAGCAATAATTATTGTTGCTGATGTAAAATATGCTCGTGTGTCAACATCCATTCTTACTGTGAATATGTGATGTGCTCATACAATAAATCCAATTAGTCCAATTGATAATATAGCATAAATTATACCTAATGTTCCAAATGATTCAATTTTTCCTCTTTCTTGACATACAATGTGAGAAATAATTCCAAATCCTGGTAGAATTAAAATGTAAACTTCTGGGTGCCCAAAGAATCAAAATAGGTGTTGATATAGAATTGGGTCAAAGAATGATGAATTTAAATTTCGATCTGTTAGTAGTATAGTAATAGCCCCTGCTAATACTGGAAGCGATAAAAGGAGGAGAAGGGCTATAATAGCTACAGATCATACAAATAAAGGTGTTTCATCTAGAGTTATACTTTCTGATCGTATATTAATTGCTGTTGTAATGAAGTTTACTGCACCAAGAATAGATGATACACCTGCTAAGTGAAGTGAAAAAATAGCTAGGTCTACAGATGCCCCTCCATGTGCGATAGCTCCTGCAAGAGGAGGGTAAGCTGTTCATCCTGTACCAGCACCGTTATCTACTATAGAAGATGTAAGAAGAATAAATTGTATGTTGCCAGTGTGATGTATTTCATGTTATTTAAGTGGGTGTGGTTTGCATGGGAGAGTAGCAAGATAGGTTCAGAGGCAGTGGGTTATGCATGTTCCTTTTTGTACCGCCCTGTCTGGAGTAAATTTTTTGTGATGATGGGTGTGAGAGTCGAAGTGTGAGATATAGCAAAAGATCCACCATCCTATCCAGAAAGTGCTCTGTAGCGTTAGATAAGTATGAGACCATAAGATAGAGAATTAACAATGTAAAGCCATGCCCACTGGGCGGAGTTTCTCATGTGTAATTATTGTAAAAAAATGTAATAATAGAATAATAGAATTTATTAGAATAAAAAAAGATAGTGAAAAGAAAATGATTGGTGGCCTTGTTCTTCGAATAGTGTGTAGTCATGATATTCGGAATTAATATTGTGTGCACCATTCACATTCAGTGTGATGTCCACGTGTTGATCAAAGCCGTTGAGTAAGAAAGAAAATGTGGTATTGCCAGTGCGTAGTGAACAATCAGAGTTGTGTAAATTACTAATGGTCATATGTGCATTATCCGTTTCCGTTGTGTAATATTCGAACAGGAGAATAATTTGTAGCTTAATTGTGGGTACTAGAGCTCATAATCAGTCATTGAGAAATAAGAATAAATCCACTTGCTTGGCAGGCCACTCATCTTGCAGGCCTGACTGCTTGATGCCACAGTATGAGCAAGGCATGTGGGTGCTTCTCACTATTATCACTTGACCTGAAGCCCATGGCCGAAAATTGCTAACGAAGTCTTGATCCGATTGCTTATTTTAAGTTCTGACGTAGATTTAGAATTAATCTAAGTTTTAGAGATTTGATAATTGTACTTAATTGTTTTAGAATTAATAATTTGCTTAAAGGTCACTGACTCATCCACCTTATTTTGTTATCCTTTGCCACTAAGAAGCTCTTCTGTTTAAGAGGTAATAAATTTTGGTTAAGGGATATAAGACTTAATTTTCCCAACGCCTCACCATTTCCCAGGCTACTCCTTACCGCTTCAACACGTTTGTAATGTCTCTCCGATGTCCCGATGTTATTCATTTCGCACATTGAGCAAACAGTAAAGGAAAGCAAGATGTTACTGAAATGGCACTAAAGTTCAAGGGCATAAAGTAAACGTTTTGCGGTTTTTCGGTGGAACTGTAATTCTGTCAAAGGTGGTAAAGTAGTTTCAAGAGCAGACGGGCGATGTGCAATTGTCTTGAAATCTTTTTATGAGATGATTACCTCCCGACGCGGTGAATACACCTTCACAGGAGGGTGGGTGCCTACAGTAACGCGTTCGTTAATGAAGATCCAGAATTTACTGTCCACCAGGAGAGTTATCGTGCACAGGTTATTCTTGGTACCGAGAGTTGTCTGAAGAAAGAGGTGGAAATTTGTGAGACGTTTAGCGAGTCATGGAACTCATATCGTAAAGACAGGGAGAGGGAGGGGGATAGTTCATTGGAGTTAACAAGAATACTGTGTCTATTAAGGACGAAGGTGAGTGAGATGGTGAAGTTATCGTTGTAAAACAGGCGTAGGTGAAACCAAGTTAATTGTTGTTTTTTTTACCGGCCATCTGATTCCGCTCTGACAGTTCTAGTTATCCAAGGGAAGTCTACAGTCAGTAGCGCGTAAATACCCAGACCGTACAACACTATGTGGATATGACTTAGTCCTAACGAGTATAGACTGGTATGTCTACGGACGAATTGTGGGGAGTACGGACAGACCATCATGCGAAATACTTTTGAACACGTTTTCTGAAAACTGTCTTTAGCAGCTATTTTGGAAGCCCGCATGTGATGGAAACAACTTAGACCTTTTAGCTAGAAATAAGCCACACCATATTGACAACGTCCACACAGAAGCGGGGATTAGCGATCATGATGTCATTGCAACAACTATGACTAAGATTGTTAATAACACTGTCAAGTGTGGCTCTGCTAGATAGAGTAGGTAAGCAGTTGATAGCATCTCACTTAGACAGTAAATAGGCATCACCTAGTTTCAGTAATACGATTGTAGAGCGGCTATGGGCAAAGTTTAATCAGATTACACATCCTCGTATGGAGAGATATGTGTATAGTAAGTGGGAAAGGGAATGAAAATATTCACCGTGGTTTAGTAACGAAATTGGGGAGATGCTGAGGAAGCAGAGGCTATTCGAAAGAGAACGTAGACATGACGACAAGCGAAGGTTAGTAAAGATTGGTGCGTCAGTGATAAGAACTATGCGCGAAGCATGCAGCAACTACCACCGTCACAACTTAGCAAAAGATCTGGCATATAACAAGAGAAAACTCTGTTTCTGCGTAAAATTGCTAAGCGGGTCTAAGGCTTCCATTCAGTCCCTTGTTGGACAGTCTCCCTTGTGGCAATTGAAGATAGCAAAACGGAAGCAGATGTTTTAAATTTCACGTTCAAGGAATCGTTCGCGCAGGAGAACCGTGCAAATACACCTTCATTCGACCATTGACCAGACACTCAAACGGACGACATGGACGACACAGTGATAAGCACCGCTGGCGTAGAGAAGCCACTGAAAGGGTTGAAAGCGAATCAATCACCAGGTGCGGATGGAATCCCAAGTCGGTCTTACAAATAGTGCTGCATGGCATTGGTCCCATACCTAGCATGCATTTATCTTGAATCTGTCGCCCAATACAAAGTCCAAAGTGACCTATGTATATAAGAAGTGTAAAAGAACGGGCCAGCAAAATTGCGGACCAATATTCCTAACTTCTGTTTGCTGCAGAGCCCTTGAACGTATACTCAGTTCGAATGTATTAAAGATTCTTGAGACTTAGAACGTTATGTCCTCGAATCAGCATGGATTTAGAAAACATTGCTCCTGCGAAACTCAACTTGCTCTATTCTCACGTAATATACTGAAAACTCTGGATGAAGGGCAACAGGCAGATTCCGTATTTCTAGATTGCTGGAAGGCGTTCGACACGGTGCCCCATTGAAGGCTGTTAACTAAGGTACTAACAGACGCATTCAGTTTACAGATTTGAGAGTGGCTCGAAGACTTCTTAAGCAATAAAACCCACTATGTTGTCCGCGATGGCTAGTGTTTATCACACACAAGTGTTTCGTCAATAAAGTCCCAGGGAAGTGTGATAGGACTGCTATTATTCTCTATATACATAAATGATTTGGCGGACAGACTGGGCAGCAGTTCGAGGTTGTTTGCTGATGATGCTGAAGTGTACGGTAAGGTGTCGAAGTAGAGTGACTGTAGGAAGATACAAGACAATTTAGACAAAATTTCTAGTTAGCTCTAAACGTGGAACATTATAAGTGATGTAACGTCCCCCTTCCTTTCTATCGACAATGTTAGAAATATATGACCGTGTAATCATGTGCCTAAACAATTGGAATAAAATTTGGAAAAGGCTATCGTTCCGAAAGTTCAATATAGAGTCGGTAAATGAGAGGGATGTTAACTACACGATGTCTTCTAGGACAACTTATTCCGCCTGCTTAATTACCGTAAAATTTAGTATGTTGTTCGAAAGGTTCGTGCTGCCATTCACGTACTGTGCCAACGAGAAGGGGTACCACGTGGATCGGAACAGAATAGTAAGAGTTACTGAAATAATTATACCTAAAACAAATACGGTCGCCAGCCCAATTGGGCTAAATTTCTGTTCGGTAGGTGAATTAATGAGCTGAGCAGTCAATGTCAAGAATTACTCCAACATGCCCGACAACAGTGGGATGCACGCACGTTAGCAAAAACAATTGAAACATTTACCTAATAAAGCGAGAAAGAAAATAGTTAGCACTCGAAACATCTTTAACTAATAGAGCTGAAATTTTGAAAACATGCAAGTTAGATTAATGGTTACTTACTGTTGTAAGCGACAATGGCACTACCTCACAATAACGTCTACTATTTTCTTATGAATTTTGGAAAATGGCAAAAAATAATTAAAAGAAACTCTATTGACTTCTGAACAGAGAAGTAGAAATTAATAGTTATTGTATCAAAAGGTAATTATTGCCCTTTAGCACGGCTGTAAGTCAAAATGTGAACCAGAACTTTACTAACAACCAATTACAATAATCACGGATATTTGCACTCATTTATTCTAGTTAGTGCTTTTGTTCATAGTGCCAGGAATCATTTTAATTTGATTAGTTGATTTACTATTAGCAACAATTAGATCGCCTCAGATTAAAGCTCAAATTTCAAGTTAGTGAGACTGAAATTACTGCATGATTTAAGTTCAAATCTTTAATCTAACTGAATCATTTAGTTCATAGGCCAAATTTACTGGCACTGCAATATTCATTTTTCATAAACGGTACTCGGATTATTGTAAGAATAGGACCGGACAGGAACCTACTTGGCGAATGATTCTAGGAGACCCACGGGTAAATAGTTTTGATTAAACTATGGTAATTATTCATTCGTAAAACACCACAAAGCTGATTAACGCCGTTACAAAACTAGTTGACAATAAGCTGTGATGCAGCAATCTTACTTCAGACCATTCTTGCCGTGACGAAGCTGCTGACGACGATACTGCTTCTGGCTCCTTTCCATGATAATTAGCAAGCACGGGAGCTATTGGCAATGATATTGGCGTGGCGGTTTCTTCATGTTGCTGCAGCCAATATTTCCACCACCCACGCTCATCACTTGCCACGTGCCGCTAAACAATCACTCCTCCAGTACAGTGCACGCCCTCCATGCAACCGCACTTTACCCAGTCTCACACCAGAGTTCTCTCTCTGTGTAGCGCGCGCTCTGACGTAACATCCTCCTGCGTCCAGAGACGCCGCTACTCCAACGATACTTATTCATTGACAAAAGCCTAACGTTTCCATAACATTCCATCAGCGATTAGTCATCGATATTTACATAATATACATAATTGATTATACAGCAAAATAAACAAATTAATCCATACATCGTGTACGTATAAATTTACATAAAGATAAAAGTTTGTCAGCAGCTCGTGGTCGCGCGGTAGCATTCTCGTTTCCCACGTCCGGGTTCGAGGGTTCGATTGCCGGCGGGATTTTCTCTGCCTCGTGACGACTGGTTGTTGTGTGATGTCCTTAGGTTAGTTAGGTTGAAGTAGTTCTAAGCTCTAGGGGACTGATGACCATAGATGTTAAGTCCCATAGTGCTCAGAGCCATTTTTGATAATAGCAAGTATATATACAATAATTAATGTTCAAAGAGCACATAGGCATGACAGTGTTACAGTTAATACGGATGGATAGGAAGATAAAACCTGTAATGTTCGGATGCAGCATTACTAGTGTCCTGCTTGACAGAGTCAAATCGTTTAAACATCCGGGCGTAACGTTGCAGAACGATATAAAATGGAACTAGCATGTGTGAACTGTGGTAGGAAAATCGAATTGTCGACTTCGGTTTATTGAGAGAATTGTAGAAAAAAGTGGTTCACCTTTAAAGGAGACCGCATCCAGGATGCTGGTGCGACCCGTTCTTGAGTACTGCTCGAGTGTATGTTATCCGTACCAGGTCGGACTGCAGGAAGACATCGAAGCATTTCAGACGCGGGCTACTAGATTTGTCATCGGTAGATTCGAACTGCGCGTAAGTGGTACGGAGACACTTCGGTAACTGAAATGGGGATCCCTGGAGAGAAGGCGATGTTCTGTTCGAGAAACACTATTGAGTAAATTAAGAGAACCGGCATTTGAAGCTGACTCACACATGATTCTACTGACGCCAACACAGACTGCGTGTAAGGACCACAAAGATACGAGAAATCAGGACTAATACTAATCGCCTTTCCGTCGCTCTGTCTGCGAGTGGGACATGAAAGGAAATAGGAAATGACTAGAAGTGGTACAAAGAGCCATACGCCATGCACCGGATGGTGGGTTGCGCAATATCTATGTAGATGTAGGTGTAGATATAGATGTCATGGAGTGTAGTAGCCGAATTTAATCAATTGATACTGAGGGAATCTGATTAGAAAATTAGACGCCAAACGAGTTTTCCTATTTGTGCAGCAATATAACTGACGATAGACGAGGTACTCAGGAATTAATCGCAACTTCCAATAGAAATAAAGGCGGATCTGAAATAAAATACTTGTTAACATCGAATACAGAATTGCTAGGAATGCTTTCCTGAATATGTCTGTATGCGATGTAGCACTGTACGGAAGTGACACGTGAACGAGAAGCACTTCCGACAAGAACGAAACAACAGGTTTTGAATTGTGGTGCTACAGAAGAAGGTAAAGAGGATGGTTAATGGGATAACTAATCGCACTGGAGAAAAAACGATATCTGTGGTAAAACATGACCGAATGATCGTGTCAGTTGATAGGTGTCGATTCGCAGATGGGTCAAGAAGTGTCCTATCGACCGATCCGACCCTGTAGTCAAGCTGCCGCAAACTTTTTTTCTACACAATGCTATTCCTTGCTTCCCCAAGTAATCTTCAGTTTTGTTCTGTAGCATAATATTTGCCAAACTTATATTCTCCTTGTAGTGTCGGTAGCTGGACCGACACTGTGGAGGTGACTGCTGCAAAAGAAAGCTAGTGACTAACGCTGTGGCCGATAGTGCACGCACAGCAATAAGCAGCCGGGCGTGAAGTCTGGAACATGAGAACTTATGAATGAATAAGAAGAAAAGTATGTAGATGCTTTTGACTTAACTTTTATTCATTCCTTGGAATACATCTCTCTCTAATACTCGTACGCTATAGGCACTGATACAAATGGCTCCTTGCTAGTTCGTAGCCCTTAACTTCTGATGGCTATTGTGTCTCTCGGCTAATGAGAGAGAAAGGCTTCATACAACTGGGCGATAGCTAGGTTCGCGTACAACTGGGCGGTAGCTTGGTTCTCGTACAACTGGGGGCGAGTCCACTCTCGTATCACGAGACCTGCCTTGGTGGTGGCGCTAGGTCTGCGATCACAGTGGCGACACGCGGGTCCGACATGTACTACATGGACCGCGGCCGATTTAAACTACCACCTAGCAAGTGTGGTGTCTGGCGGTGACACCACATTCCTCCCCCGCAAATCGGCGAACGGTCGTGTAATAAGGCTTCCGCCCGCCGTGGGGAGGACCACATGTTGACGTATGCGATGAGGTGGGGAGCCTAACAACAGGCGAGGCTGTGCCACCCGCACCCGGCCATCCGGTCCGAGGGGAGCTAGGAAACGCCTGCAAAACTAGTCCAGGGTGCACGTCAACATGCGGTGTATGCGCCCGTAAAGAAACATGAGGTAGCGAAGGGTCGACGTCCATTGCGTCGGGGTAGCCGACGCGCGATGACGTCATGTGGTCCGGAGCGGGCGGGCGTTCCATGGCGGAGGACAGCTGGTCACGGGAAGCGATCGGCGGCGCGTGACCCTGGGAGGCGCTTGGCGGCTGCAACGAAGCGTCGAATGCGGTCGGCGGCGGCGGCGGCTGCTGCTGCTGCTGCTGCTGCGGCGGCGGCGGCGGCGCGTCGCCATGGGGCAAAATGGAAGGCATCGTCGGTAACACCTGGGGATGAGGCGAGCCAGTAGATGGGTCCCCAGGGCGCTGACCGGACGGCACCGTCGCTGAAAGCAGACGGGGAGCGGCAGAACCCGAGCGACGACAGAGGCGCAGCTGATTGAGATGCCGACGCACCTCACCAGAGGCCCCCAAAACCAAATACATCGCGCGGCCGAGGCAGCGAAGAATGCGCCCTGCGAGCCAACGCCGTGAACCTCGATAGTTGCGATAAAATACAACGTCGCCTGGAGCAAAAGCAGGAGTCTGCCGCTGCACAGGAACCTGATGCGGCGGATGCAGCAAAGACATCAAGGTGCGATGAGGACGACCGTGGAGCAACTCAGCCGGCGAGCGACCATCTCGGGGCTGAGATCGATACGAAGACAAAAAGAGCAACAATGCGTCCTCCCGAGAATGCGACTCTTTCAATTTCAACATCTGTGACTTGAAAGTCCGGACCAATCGTTCAGCGGCACCGTTGGACTGAGGCGAAAACGGCGCGGATGTCAGATGTTGAATACCATTGGCCTGGCAGAAAGACTGGAATTCTGCGGACATGAATTGTGGGCCATTGTCGGAAACAATAGTTTGCGGAAGACCTTCAATGCAAAAGATAGCAGACAACGCTTGGATGGTGGCGGAGGACGTCGTGGAAGACATCCGGACAACAAAAGGAAAATTACTGAAGGCGTCGACCAGAACCAACCACCGAGCATTCCAGAATGGACCAGCAAAATCAATGTGCAAGCGTTGCCAAGGGGAAGTGGCTTTTGGCCACGCAAAGACTTTCCGCGGCGGTGCGGACTGTTGTTCGGCACACGCCGGGCACGAAGAACACATATTCGTAATCGCAGCATCGATTCCGAACCAAGTACAGTGCTGACGAGCAAGTTGTTTCGTTCGCACTATACCCCAATGTCCTTGGTGAAGAAGCCGTAAAACAGAGGACTGTAACGAACGTGGGACCACGACTCTGGACTGATCATTATCAGAACGCAACAACAAAACACCACGTCGAACAAAAGTCTCTCCTTGTGAGCAAAAAATCGGCGAACCAACGGATCCTCGATCCGAGACTTTGACAAAGGCCATTGCGTAGCAACAAAACGTAAAACAGTAGCAAGAACAGGGTCAGCAGCTGTGGCTGTAGCTACACGACGAAAATCAATCGGAAACGATTCGACCACTTCATCGGTTTCCGAATCAATGAACATGCAAGCAAGTTCGGAAGAATCGAATGCTTTATCCTCAGCAACAGGCAAACGGGACAACGCATCGGCGTTTCCGTGCTTAGCAGTGGACCGATACAAGATATCGTAGCGGTACTGCGAGAGGAAAATAGACCAGCGAATGAATTTCTGCGCTGTACGTGGAGGTACAGGCTTGTTCGGATGAAAAAGCGACGTCAAAGGTTTGTGGTCTGTGATGATGGTAAAGTGACGACCATACAAGAAATCATGGAACTTAGTAACACCAAACACGAGAGCCAAAGCTTCTTTCTCTATCTGTGAATAATTTCTTTGCGCAGACGAGAGCAATTTGGACGCAAAGGCAATAGGGCGATCATGGGAGCCAACTTTGTGCGCAAGCACAGTACCGATCCCGAAATCCGATGCATCTACCATCAACAAAAGGGGTGTCTGGGGATCGAATGGCGTAAGGCAAGTATTAGAAAGCAACGCCGATTTCAACTGGCGAAAGGCGCGTTCGCATTCCGTCGTCCAGACGAACGGAACACCTTTACGGCGTAAGCGATGAAGCGGAGCTGAAATGGAAGAGGCATTGCGCACATATTTATGGTAATAATTAATTTTACCCAACACACTCTGTAGGCACAGTTTGATTCACTGATAGGACCTGATTTACAATAAACATGTTAAACAACTTAAATAAATCTAGACCAAACAAGTTCACTGCAGAAGAAGAACGAAGAACGTAAAATGACACAAGTTTTGTTTGTCCCTTGAATGTTGCAAGAAGGCTGCACTGTCCTAACACAGGAATTTTCTGTCCGGAATATGTAGTTAGCTTAACATTTGCGGCACGCAACGGAGGTGCGCCCAGTTGTTTGTATGTGTCGTGATTGAGCAATGAAACTGCAGCTCCGGTATCGAGCTGGAATGGTATCACTTTGCCTTCAAAGTCTAAGTCCACAAAAAGTTTATTGTCCTGCTGACGACAAGAGCGACTGTTTTGTGCAATTGGAACAGACACTGGTACAGAATCACTTGCTAATTGACGTGATTTCCGGCGACGTCGACGCACAGTTTTTGTGGGACGATCACAGTTACTGTTTGAGAAAGTGTCACTGGACGAAGCGGAATTAACGACATGAATGTCCATAGGCGAAGGTCCACGAGCCTGAGTGTCCTTGGTTCGATTCCGGCGCGAAGCAAAGGGCCTGGAATGATTGTGATTGTCTGATCTGAGCTTTTTCTGGCAAACACTTTGAACATGTCCTTTCTTATTGCAGAAAAAGCAAATAGCTTGGCGTGACGGGCAATGTTCACGCGAATGTCTAGTAGCACACCGCGGGCATGATTTCACTGCATTTGTGGGCTGGCGCGGCACACCTGGCTTAGCACGCGGCGGTCGCTGTGTGTCCGTGCGCGAGGCCCGGTGACCGGGCCGCGCAGGGCGGCCAGCGGGCCGGTTAATGTTACACACGGCTGGCGAAGTTTCAAAAGATTCCTGAGCACAGTCAAGTGTGTCCTGTCTATCCAATATGTCTATCACTTGTTGAAGGGAGGGATTAACTAGTTTCAAAATTTGCTCCCGTATGCGAACATCAGAAACGTTCTGTGCAATTGCATCACGCACCATTGTATCTGAATAAGAAAGACCACAGTCACATTCAAAGGCACAGTCCCTAGTAAGTCCTTGCAATGTTGCTACCCACTCCCTATTAGTTTGACCGGCCGTACGTTTTGTACGAAAAAACGTATACCGTTTTGCAACCACATTAACTGTTTCTTTGAAATAGGCATCTAATGCAGACAAAATTTCCTCGTAGGACAGAGTTGCTACGTCTCGCCGGGGAAACAATTTCACTATCACACGGTATGTGGACACACCGACACAAGAAAGCAAAAACGGCTGCCGCTCTTTACCTTGAATTCTGTAGGCAGCCATGTGGAAGTGGAACTGACGAGACCACTCTTGCCAGGTCTCGTGGTTCGGGTCGTAGTGCCTAAAAGGCGGTGCAACGGCAGGTTGTGGCTGCGGTAGCGGTGAAGCGGCTGCGGCCGCATCGGTGTGCAGCGCACGTTGACCCTGGACGAGCTGTCCAAGGGCATCCAGTAACGCCTGCGTCTGCTGATTCTGCAAGCGATAAAATTCGGACAGTACATCTGGAGAATGTGGCGAAGCCATGACACAATTAAATAGAAACAATCAGAACACTTGAAACGTCATCAATGGTACAAACAAAGTAATACAAACTCTTTATCCCATCCTCGTCGCCATAATTGTAGTGTCGGTAGCTGGACCGACACTGTGGAGGTGACTGCTGCAAAAGAAAGCTAGTGACTAACGCTGTGGCCGATAGTGCACGCACAGCAATAAGCAGCCGGGCGTGAAGTCTGGAACATGAGAACTTATGAATGAATAAGAAGAAAAGTATGTAGATGCTTTTGACTTAACTTTTATTCATTCCTTGGAATACATCTCTCTCTAATACTCGTACGCTATAGGCACTGATACAAATGGCTCCTTGCTAGTTCGTAGCCCTTAACTTCTGATGGCTATTGTGTCTCTCGGCTAATGAGAGAGAAAGGCTTCATACAACTGGGCGATAGCTAGGTTCGCGTACAACTGGGCGGTAGCTTGGTTCTCGTACAACTGGGGGCGAGTCCACTCTCGTATCACGAGACCTGCCTTGGTGGTGGCGCTAGGTCTGCGATCACAGTGGCGACACGCGGGTCCGACATGTACTACATGGACCGCGGCCGATTTAAACTACCACCTAGCAAGTGTGGTGTCTGGCGGTGACACCACACTCCTCTCACCTCAAATGTTTATTGTAATTTTTACTTCCGTGCTGCGCTACACCACAGACAGATTCCTCCAGGAAAGCTTTCCAGTTTTTTAAATTGATATTCGACGTTGGAAATTTTGTCTTTTTCCTAGATCCTTTCCATGCTATTGCCAGTCAGCATCATATACCCTCACTACTTGGGCCATGATCAGTTATAATGTTGCCCAAATAATTAAAGTTCTTTTGTTTTACCTTCGTTGCTGTTTATTTTACATCCCCTTTTCAAGATACTACCATTCCGTGCAATCGCTTTATGAAATGCTTTGCTACCTCTCACAGAATTTCAGTATTATCACAAATCTCAAAGTTTTTATTTCGTCTCCGTCAACTTTAAGTCCGTTTCCGAATTTGTTCGGTGTTCAGCACCGTGACTGAAAAGAATCGGCGATGGGCTACAACCATGTCTAACATCTCAGATACTGTTTCCCTTTCATGTCGTTCCACTGTTACAAATACAGCCTGGTTTATGTACAGACTGTAGATACTCTTTCGCTTACCGGTTTTCATTTTTGCTAACTTCACAATATCAAAGGGTGCATCGCAGTGAACAGCGTCAAAAGCTTTCATTAATCTACAAATGCTATTAACGTAGGATTGAATTTATTCGAACTCATCTGCTCCTACGTCTACCCAGGACGTAAATAAGTTTTCCCATTGCTTAGTACCGCCTTAAATAATGAAAGGTACCCATGGCAAGAGTGTAGTAGGAAAGGACGAACCTTCTCCAGTACTGTTTTCTTAACACGTAACGCACAGGGTTTCCACAATTAAAATTCCACTCTCAAACGCTGCAGAAAAAGAACCACTGCTCGCCATGATGTCAGATTTGAACAGTATGTTAGCCGTGTGAGGAAATTTCATAGCACCATAATGGTGTAACGAAAATTTGGTCTGTAAGCATTTTAACGCAAATATAGTCGGCTACAAGGGACAGATCAATTGCAGTACGGCAGCTCTGGTCTGAGTTGCACATTACACTATCAACTCTGTTCAATGTGCATGACTCCACAATTTGGGCAGTCATTAGTTGAGATACTGTAAGCTAAAGCGGTCCACCACCCCAAGATCGTACCACATCACTCAGGAAAATTCTTTTTTGCTTTGTCCTACCCAAAACCGCATAAAAAACGACATCGTTTTTTAATTGTCCTGAGGCCAAGACACGCATATAAAGAAATATATTACCGGTTTTTAAGTGTTCTACAGCCGAAAACCACATAAAAAGCAAACTTGTATCGGTTTCCAATTGTCGTGATGCTGGTGTAAGACATGTTGAGTATGCCCTCCATTATTTCCTGCCACTCTGCTTATTGTCATGTCCTTAGAGATGGGAATGGGTTAGCAGGAAGCAACTCCTCAACAAGCGTAGTTCTGTACGGATATCAATGGAAGACGTTTCGTAGGATTTTATGCACCGGGCTCGAAGGCATGTCCAGCATTCGGGCAGTTCCCGTGAACTGCATGTTCGACCCTTCCTGCCATTCTGCCTCCACATATTCGACGGAGGTCTGGTCAACTACTTTTCCTCCTTCTGCCACATTGCGCTTCAGAAGAATCTCTGTTCCCGAATTTATTAATCGTTTTCTCCAGACCACTACCACACATCGGATTAATGCCTTTTTTCAAACACTTGAGTGTTTGGAACCTCTGGAGGGTTACTCACTCAGTGACCGTAATTGCTCAATACCTTTGTAGGGATTTGTTGTAGAAACTTAGAACATATGCTGATATCAAACATAGTGAAATATCTAGAACAGAATGGCCTCCTCCATGCCAGCCAGTATTGATTGCGAAAACACTGATCATGTGAAACCATACTCTCACTTTCTTCACATGACGTTATGAGAGCTTTGGACCAAGGCATTCAGATAGAAGTAGTACTTCTAGATTTCAGAAATGCATTTGAGTCAGTACTACATTTACTCTTATTGTCAAAATTCTATCATATGGGTATCAAATGAAATTTGTGACTGTGTTGAAGAATTTTTGACAGGGAGGACACAGTATGTTATCTTGGATGGAGAGTCGTCGTCAGATGCAGACGTAACTTCGAGTGTACCCCATGGAAGTGTGTTGGGAACCTTGTTGTTCATGTTATATATTAATGATCTTTCTGACAATATTAACAGTAACCTCGGACTTTTTACAGACGATGCAGTTATCTATAGGGAAGTAGGGCTTTAAAGAAAGTGCAAAGAATATTCAGTCAAATCTTGATAAGATTTCGAAGTCGTGCAAAGACTGGAAACTTGCTTTCAATGTTCAGAAATGTAAAACTGTGCATTGTTGTGTCCTATGACTATAACATCAGTGAGTCACAGTTGGAATCGGACATCTCATCCGAATACCTGGATGTAACACTTTGCTGGGATATGAAAGGGAATAATCACAGAGGCTCGGTTGTGGATAAAGCGGTTGGTAGACTTCGGTTCATTGGTGAATACTGGGAAACCTCAATCAGTGTACAAAGAAGATTGCTTACAAATCAGTCGTGTAATCCATTCTGGAATATTACTGAAGTGTGTGGGACTCGTACCATGTAGGACTAAGCACTCCGTCTTCAGGCGAAGAGTGGCCCATCGGGACCATCCGACCGCCGTGTTATCCTCAGTGGAGGATGCGGATAAAAGGGGCGTGGGGTCAGCACACCGCTCTCCCGGTCGTTATGATGGTATTCTTGACCAAAGTTGCTACTGTTCGGTCGAGTATCTCCTCAATTGGCATGACGAGGCTGAGTTCACCCCGGAAAATGGGAATAGCGCATGGCGGCTTGGATGGTCACCCATCCAAGTGCCGACCACGCCTGACAGCTCTTAACTTCGGGAACCGGTGTATCCACTGTGTCGAGGCTGTTGCCTATGTAAGACTAAGGGGATACTGAATTTAGACAGAGAAGGGCGGGATGAATGATTACAAATTTGTTTTCCCAGTGGGGGGGGGGGAGGGGTGTTACAGTAATGCTGATAAAACTGAAGTGGCAAACTCTAGAAGATAGACATAAACTACCCCGCGGAAGTCTACTAACAAAGTCTCAAGAAGCGGTTTTAAATGACGACTCTAGCAATATACTACAATCCCTCCTCCACACCCACCCACCCACGTATCGCTCACATAAGGATCGTTAGGATAAGATCACAGTTATTACATTACGCACAGATACTTAAATGGAAGGGGAAGAAACCGTAATAACTGGTACAATGGGACACACAGTCCGCCGTGCACTTCGCAGTGGTTTGCAGAGTGTAGATGTAGATAGAGAACAGCTTTGACAGCAGTGCGTGATCCTACATGCAGGCAAACAAGTCGCGGGTGTCGATTGCAAACTGAGGAACAGCCGTGTGCCTCGCATCAGTTGATATGTATATTCTAACCCTCATTTCTTTTTTCCATGACCTTGCCCTCTGTGCCAATAATATGCTGTTCAAGTTTGACATTCTAAGGGGTGGTTCTATTACTACAGCTATTCGAAACTGGAAATTTAATTATGAATGCCCTGTATTTTAGGACAGAGAATGATAATCCCATCGTTTCTGCGACGACGGTAGGCAGTGGTGGCCACACTTGAAGGAGACGTATCGACGGACGCGGCGCTTCCACAAAGGGAGGGCGCGTAGCCGGCCACCAGCCAGTGTTTATGTGCGGCAGACACCTGTTGCGGCGTGAGTTACCGACTGCGGCCGGAGGCGGGCGGCCGTGTGAGCGGGTCGCGGACACGCCTGGCTGGCCGCCTATTCACCGCTCTGCGACGTCCCTTGCGCCGCTGATGCCCCACGGCAGTTTGCGTGTGCGTGCATATGTCGCATGAATATGCCACTGGTAGCGCGTTTAGTGCAGGCACACGTGTCCGGGACCTGCAGCGTCACCGCAGCTGGTCATCAAACCGTGGCACCGAAAAGCGAAATGCGTCACATTCAACAAGGCAATCTCGTCCGTACAGCTACATCCTCGCCGCTTGACTGGGTCGAACGATCAGTGAGCCGGACGTCCAGCTCCCTGTGCTCGCTGGTATTAAAGCCAAACGGAAATGTGGCTTTCGATCTTCTGCTTAACCACAGATAGGGTACAGTTAATATTTACAGCCAATATCCTCAGTTGATAAGAGTAACTTCAGTTGTGTTTCATTATAAAGACTTGAAATTTCCCGCTTTCTGCAACTGCGATTTTTTCTTGAATACCAAAAATGTTTCCTCTATTCAAGTTACTCACCTTCAGTGGTCCACAACACAAAATAAATTTTAAATGCGATCGTTTTAGGTTAGGCATTAACGTGACTGTTACTGGTATCAAATGCAATAACAAGTTTACTGAAGTTAAAATCTTCTGGGTTATTAGGCCGCGTCATGTTTCTTCTAAAATGCAATAACAAGCTTACTGAAGTTAAAATCTTCCGGGTTATAAGGCCGCGTCATGTTTCTTCTAAAATGCAATAACAAGCTTACTGAAGTTAAAATCTTCCGGGTTATTAGGCCGCGTCATGTTTCTTCTAAAATGCAATAACAAGCATACTGAAGTTAAAATCTTCCGGGTTATTAGGCCACGTCATGTATCTTCTAAAGTGTTTGACGTTTCGACCTCTCTCCTGGGATCTGCCTCAGCACGATGAACCGCCAATGGCAGCCACAGGAGATGAGCTACCAACGCCCTTCTTCTGCATTAGAGCGGGATTATTAGCCTATGACTGTGGTCCACTGATGGTAGCCATTTGAATTTTAACCAATACTATCACTTCCCCAGCACGAACGCCAGAAACTCCCCCTTTATAAGTGGACTCGACACTCGTCTCTGACAATGTTCTGGCAGTAGTGGACACCAAAAGATCCTGCGGAAGATCCCAGCAGAGGGGTCGAAACGTCGAACATTTAAGAAGAAACAGAACGCGGCCTAATAACCCAGAAGATTTTAACTTCAGTAACAAGGGCCACGAAAACCTGCAGACTTATATAATAAGTTTACTGTTACCAGTGACTGTTTATTTACATCCGTAACTTGTATCAAGAGTTTAAACCTCCACGATCAGGTGGATTTATGTTTATTAATACAACATATGTGCGTTGTGTTAAAACTTGAGGGTAGCCTGTGCGACTGTCTAGTGGAAAAACTCTACTATACAGCTGCAGAGTTTACCTCAAAGTCTAACCATACAAAATTATTTAATTATACATATTTTGATATGAGTTATGTACTGATTCTCTGGCAGTTTATTTATATCTTTCCCTAGCTACAATAACCATGTCCTTTTTTTTTATTGACATTCATTTTTGTGTCTTGTTCATGCTGTAATTTGTCGTGCTATGTGTGCTAAATGTACATGGTATAGGTTTCTTCCACTAAATATTTCTTTTCCATAACCTGTACTATGGGATGCATGACGTGCTTCCACTGCTACTGTTCACGTGCTTTACGACCCATTCACGGATCCCAGGAGAGTGAAATTGGGTGTTAGGATGGGGATGGTGGAAGTGTGCTCAGTGAGGTAGTATCTGTGTGTGTGTGTGTGTGTGTGTGTGTGTGTGTGTGTGTGTGTGTGGTGTGGGTGTGTGCGATTTTTGATTTTTATTTATCTTTATTCTTTAGATATATTTTTTTATGGTATTCTGTGAATTAATTTGAATATTGGTCGTGTGTTGATGCCCCTTTGGTCATTGACAATATTTTCGTTTCTGTCTGTGGCCTTCTATACTAAATAGTCTTCCTGCAGAGTGAGCATTCCCTTTCTTTTGTTGCTACAGCGTAATACTTACTTTGGCCGAGTGGTTCTACGCGCTACAGTCTTGAACCGCGCGGTCGCTAGGGTCGCAGGTTCGAATCCTGCCTCGGGCATGGATGTGTGTGATGTCCTTAGGTTAGTTAGGTTTAAGTATTTCTAAGTTCTAGGGGACTGATGACCTCAGCAGTTAAGTCCAATAGTGCTCAGAACCATTTTGAATACTTACATGTTATAGATATGGTGATTATTGATGTGTCAGTCTACCTTGACTCTCGGATATTTATAAATTACATTTTCGATGACGATATCTGTCTCTGTACTGACCCGAACTCAATCGACATACTTTGTGGGCGTTTCTCGTAATCGCAAAGTGTCTGAACGTGACAAATATCTAAATAAAATGCTTAGTATGTAAATCCCACATATTTTCTATAGTGATAAGGATATGGATGAACCGGAGTTAAAATTATATTTGAGCGTCATTCATATAAAGTGTGGCGAAAATGATACAATATATTAAAACCACGATTTATTCCATGGGAACTTGAGCATCCGAACTTTAGAATGCAACCGATCTAATAGCGTAACAGTTGTCGACCGAGTAGGGGCTCTATTAGTTTTGGATAGTAGTACTGAGGTCATTAATATCAACTAGTACACTATTCTCAACAAGATTTGTCGTCGTAGAATTACTGGTTTATGGTAAATAGTGTAAAGGTTCGTACCCGTCTCGCACCTACTGAACTAGCCGTTTCGCCTCTTTAGTATACACAGTTAAACGTGAGTCCTTCAAAATGAAATACAAACGTATTTATTCAACTAGAAAATCGTCCCAGTCGTGTAGAAAACGCTTCAAAGTACAAGCGAAAGCCACTTAATCGATATAGTTTAGTGAAAATAACACCTTTCCTAAGCCATCAAACAATAAACGGTCAACTGCACGATGCTGACATTACCGATTAAAAGTTTGTTTAGTGTCAATATTAAAAAACAAGAGTTTAAACACTTGTTTTATCAAAACAGTTTTCAGTTTGCTGGGAGCTAGAAATCTCGATAGATTCATGTGATTAGACTGTGCCTTATTGTAATGTAGACTGTGTGCCGGTGTCTTTTCTACAGTGGTACGTAGCCTTTATGGGATGTATTTTAATTTCTATTTTTGGTGCACCTTTTATGAACAACTTTTTACTTGAAAACACTAACTTTTAATTCAGAGTGCCGCCATTTTCTTAAAAACCATTTTTGCTAAACTTCCCTACGTACTAGATTAGACAATATCTTCAGTTTCAAACGAGTTCTTGAAATTTATTTGAGGTCTAAAACTGTGGTGTTCAGAGCTCGGGTCAGTCGCCCTCACACTTTACGAAGGCCTTACGTCGACGTCCTGTTGTGTCCTCTGTGTGCATATTTCTTACTTAATATGTGTGTGTGTGTACATATATATACATACATAACACCATCTTAAGAGTGCACAATAAGGGTCTAAAGTAAGTATTGTAATTTGTTGGCCTTTAATGAAAAAAGTATTTTTAATATCAATTGTAAAGTCGAGTGTCACCCTGTCCTGCGGATGGAAACCACATCCGATCTGAAGAAATTAAGAGAAAACACTGTTTGAGTACGATGTACAAAAAAAGTTTCGGACGTAGTTCTGATTATTCCCAGAAAAAATAGAATTCTGTTAAGACCTCTGTATGGCTTCTGGTGGCTCGTTACAGATCCAACTGCAGTTCATTTGACTTCTTAACCTTACCTGTATCAGTTACTGCGCTGTACTGGACGTGTCTTACAGCAGTGAAATATTTCGATGTATGAGTCTTATTTCTTGTTTCAAATATAACTTTTCACATTCATACGTGCTATTAGTCGGTGACATCAGTGATGCCCGCTTTACTCTTCACCTACATGTTTGAATTCAGTGAGTCTCGGTTCGGTTTTGTTTTTCGGACAGGAACGCTAACGGTGATTTCACAGGAGTACGGATAGATGTACTGGCGAAGCATCAGTAGATACTGTGGTGTCACCCCCAGACACCACACTTGCTAGGTGGTAGCTTAATTCGGCCGCGGTCCATTTAGTACATGTCGGACCCGCGTGTCGCCACTGTGTGATCGCAGACCGAGCGCCACCACAAGGCAGGTCTCGAGATACGGACGAGCACTCGCCCCAGTTGTACGGACGACATTGCTAGCGACAATACGGACGAAGCCTTCCTCTCATTTGCCGAGAGACAGTTAGAATAGCCTTCTACTAAGCCCATGGCTACGACCTAGCATGGCGCCATTAGCCTTACCTAGTTTGAGAGTTATCGTATAAATGTCTCAAGAAGAACGTTGTAAACCAACAAAGAATAAAGTTAAGTATATTCCAAAGCTACGTATTTTCTTGATAGCAGTCATAACGTATCCTGTTCCAGACTTGACGCCAGTCGGCGTGTGTGTACGCGTGCCTTTCGGCTCCCTTCTCAGTGTGGCGTAGCTAGCTTGTTACGCCACAACAGATACACATCTCATGAATGGGTTCCCTGCACGCTCTGGTGTATCGTCAGAATGATGCTATGCAGAACTGTTCTCATAGCGACGACATCACAGTGAAAGTGTTTCATCTAATTATTGTATATGTTTTGTTTTCTACATTTCAGTGTCTTCTTGTTACATTCTTCCAGCTAGTTGTGAAAATAATTTGACAAAATAGTTTCTGTGTATCCATCTTGGGTGAATATTGGGAGAACATCTGTTATTGTATCTCATATGTAGTAGATATTGCACCATCAGCTGCTTATACTGGTTTTATTCATAGACAGGTTTCTGTAATGCAGTACATCAGGCGCCTCTATTATTGTGGGTCACTGAGGATGGTAATCTGTAATACCTATGTCAGTGGCATATTAACTAAACCGGTGAACATTGGCGAATACAACGTCATGAAATGGATCATATATAGACAGATATCGGAGACCACAGGTTACTTAAACCAAAATATGAAGATATCTGATATTTAGATGTGGGAGTTCGAATTCAGCCTACACTTCGTTTCGATTTAAAAAAGATTATAGGCGACTCCTGTCTAAAATATGCACCGAATGCGTAAAATTTATCTCCTTCTCACCAATATCTAAGTCTGACATGATTCTGCAGAGTCGAAATTTTGTGTATGTGAATGTTTCGTTTTCCTTCCCTTTATGTTCTTAATATACCCGTCCCAGTTGTGATAAGTCATTTCGTTGATGTAAATGAAGAAAATTTGTGTTTCTTATAAAATATTTTGTGTCATTAGCAAAGGCAACCGTTTCAACATACTTCCATAATTGTACATGTAAGCCACATAAAACTTTACAAAAAATTTTATATCTGAGCAATTCAAGTCTTTACGTACCTTAGACGCCACCGCAGTCATGCAGTTCCACCAACGTACATGTAATCAAGTATTCATTACTCCTCACTAGTAATCACTCCTCGCTAGTAATTATATAAATACAAGAGAGACACTTCTCATGAGTACACAACACCATTTCTCTCCATTCATGCGCAGCAAACTGAACCGCTGTCCCATCCCAATCGCCTGGTAACATCGCTCGCTAGCAGTGATATACGAAAGCGCCAAACGTAATTGAAACATTATTTATACCTTCGGTCAGTGGTCTCAGATCACTATTATCAACACAAATCTTCATTACTATTGTTACAGTTCATCAAAATCCATTACATGCCTTATATATATGCATTTGTGGTACATCATGGATTGTAATAAAACCAAAGCAGTGCCACAATAGGTCATGCCTTAAAGTGTCGTATGTCAGTCATGACCGATATAACCTGTTGCAATTGTATTTACTTCATATCTTTGTATTTTTATGTTATTATTATTTGTGTTCTGCATTCGATTACAAAAATTTTTCTTCTTCTAACCACAAAGTGTTTTATAGTCAGCTTGTACTGCAAGTTTTTAAATCTTTAGACCTTTAAATCCTATCGTGTGCTTTTTTTCAGCTCACCCCCCATGAACCATGGACCTTGCCGTTGGTGGGGAGGCTTCCGTGCCTCAGCGATACAGATGGCCGTACCGTAGGTGCAACCACAACGGAGGGGTATCTGTTGAGAGGCCAGACAAACGTGTGGTTCCTGAAGAGGGGCAGCAGCCTTTTCAGTAGTTGCAGGGGCAACAGTCTGGATGATTGACTGATCTGGCCTTGTAACATTAACCAAAACGGCCTTGCTGTGCTGGTACTGCGAACGGCTGAAAGCAAGGGGAAACTACAGCCGTAATTTTTCCCGAGTACGTGCAACTTTCTTGTATGATTAATTGATGATGGCGTCCTCTTGGGTAAAATATTCCAGAGGTAAAATAGTCCCCCATTCGGATCTCCGGGCGGGGACTACTCAGGAGGACGTCGTTATCAGGAGAAAGAAAACTGGCGTTCTACAGATCGGAGCATGGAATGTCAGATCCCTTAATCGGGCAGGTAGGTTGGAAAATTTAAAAAGGGAAATGGATAGGTTAAAGTTAATTGTAGTGGGAATTAGTGAAGTTCGGTGGCAGGAGGAACAAGACATTTGGTCAGGTGATTACAGGGTTACAAATACAAATTCAAATAGGGTTAATGCAGGAGTAGGTTTAATAATGAATAAAAAAATAAGAGTGCGGGTTAGGTACTACAAACAGCATAGTGAACGCATTATTGTGGCCAAGATAGACACAAAGCCCATGCCTACTACAGTAGTACAAGTTTGTATGCCAACTAGCTCTGCAGATGATGAAGAAATAGATGAAATGTATGACGAGATAAAAGAAATTATTCAGGTAGTGAAGAAAATTTAATAGTCATGGGTGACTGGAATTCGTCAGTAGGAAAAGGGAGAGAAGGAAACATAGTAGGTGAATATGGATTGGGGGGAAGAAATGAAAGACGAAGCCGCCTTGTAGAATTTTGCACAGAGCATAACATAATCATAGCTAACACTTGGTTCAAGAATCATAAAAGAAGGTTGTATACATGGAAGAACCCTGGAGATACTAAAAGGTATCAGATAGATTATATAATGGTAAGACAGAAATTTAGGAACCAGGTTTTAAATTGTAAGACATTTCCAGGGGCAGATGTGGATTCTGACCACAATCTATTGGTTATGAACTGCAGATTGAGACTGAAGAAACTGCAAAAAGGTGGGAACTTAAAGAGATGGGACCTGGATAAACTGAAAGAACCACAGGTTGTAGAGAGTTTCCGGGAGAGCATAAGGGAACAAGTGTCACAAATGTGGGAAAGAAATACAGTAGAAGAAGAATGGGTAGATCTGAGAGATGAAGTAGGGAAGGCAGCAGACGATCAAGTAGGTAAAAAGGCGAGGGCTAATAAAAATCCTTGGGTAACAGAAGAAATATTGAATTTAATAGATGAAAGGAGAAAATATAAAAATGCAGTAAATGAAGCAGGCAAAAAGTAATACAGACGTCTCAAAAATGAGATCGACAGGAAGTGCAAAACGGCTAAGCAGGGATGGCTAGAGGACAAATGTAAGGATGTAGAGGCTTGTCTCACTAGGGGTAAGATAGATACTGCCTACAGGAAAATTAAAGAGACCTTTGGAGAGAAGAGAACCACTTGTATGAATATCAGGAGCACAGATGGCAACCCAGTTCAAAGCAAAGAAGAGAAGGCAGAAAGGTGGAAGGAGTATATAAAGGGTTTATACAAGGGCGATATACTTGAGGACAATATTATGGAAATGGAAGAGGATGTAGATGAAGACGAAATGGGAGATAAGATACTGCGTGAAGAGTTTGACAGAGCACTGAAAGACCTGATTCGAAACAAGGCCCCGGGAGGAGACAACATTCCATTAGAACTACTGATGGCCTTGGGAGAGCCACTCATGACAAAACTCTACCATCTCGTGAGCAAGATGTATGAGACAGGCGAAATACCCTCAGACTTCAAGAAGGATATAATAATTCCAATCCCAAAGAAAGCAGGTATTGACAGATGTGAAAATTACCGAACTATCAGTTTAATAAGGCACAGCTGCAAAATACCAACGCGAATTCTTTACAGACGAATGGAAAAACTGGTAGAAGCGGACCTCGTGGAAGATCAGTTAGGATTACGTAGAAATGTTGGAACACGTGAGGCAATACTAACCCTACGACTTATCTTAGAAGAAAGATTAAGAAATGGCAAACCTACGTTTCTAGCATTTGTACTCTTAGAGAAAGCTTTTGACAATGTTAACTGGAATACTCTCTCTCAAATTCTGAAGGTGGCAGGTATAAAATACAGGGAGGGAAAGGCTATTTACAATTTGTATAGAAATCAGATGGCAGTTATAAGAGTCGAGGGGCATGAAAGGGAGGCAGTGGTTGGGAAAGGAGTGAGACAGGGTTGTAGCCTCTCCCCGATGTTATTCAATCTGTATATTGAGCAAGCAGTAAAGGAAACAAAAGAAAAATTCGGAGTAGGTATTAAAATTCATGGAGAAGAAGTAAAAACGTTGAGGTTCGCCGATGACATTGTAATTCTGTCAGAGACAGCAAAGGACTTGGAAGAGCAGTTGAACGGAATGTACAGTGTCTTGAAAGGAGGATATAAGATGAACATCAACAAAAGCAAAACGAGGATAATGGAATGTAGTCAAATTAAATCGGGTGATGCTGAGGGAATTAGTTTAGGAAATGAGACACTGAAAGTAGTAAAGGTGTTTTGCTATTTAGGGAGTAAAATAACTGATGATGGTCGAAGTAGAGAGGATATAAAATGTAGACTGGCAATGGCAAGGAAATCGTTTCTGAAGAAGAGAAATTTGTTAACATCGAGTATAGATTTAAGTGTCAGGAAGTCGTTTCTGAAAGTATTTGTATGGAGTGTAGCCATGTATGGAAGTGAAACATGGACGATAACTAGTTTGGATAAGAAGAGAATAGAAGCTTTCGAAATGTGGTGCTACAGAAGAATGCCGAAGATAAGGTGGGTAGATCACGTACCTAATGAGGAGGTATTGAATAGGATTGGGGAGAAGAGAAGTTTGTGGCACAACTTGACTAGAAGAAGGGATCGGTTGGTAGGACATGTTTTGAGGCATCAAGGGATCACAAATTTAGCATTGGAGGGCAGCATGGAGAGTAAAAATCGTAGAGGGAGACCAAGAGATGAATACACTAAGCAGATTCAGAAGGATGTAGGTTGTAGTAGGTACTGGGAGATGAAGAAGCTTGCACAGGATAGAGTACCATGGAGAGCTGCATCAAACCAGTCTCAGGACTGAAGACCACAACAACAACAACATCGTAAAAAACTACATCTTTTAAAGCCGTTCATCACTGGAATAGGTAAATTCCTCATATTTACCATATTTTAGTTAAACACTCCCGTTAAATACTTCCCGCTTACAACACGCTTCGTTGTTAATGTGCGCTGACGATACAGTTAACAGGCGATCTACACCTTGTTACACATTAAGCCACAACCATTATGTCGATTGTGTGCTTTCATCATGCCACATCATTAATAAAACATTCCTTTGTAGAAAACTTTAATGTTACCACCATTCCTCATGACATTTGGCGTTACAATACTAGTCAGGAATATATTGTACGTAGTGTACCTGCAATTATATTTAATACAGAAACTGATATGTTGCCTTTCATACCCAACCACATCAGAGCAGCCGTACGGACAATAACAAGAACGACATGTTGCTCCACACAACAGTTCGTAAGCCTGCTTCAGTAAACATTCAACCATTGCCTTGTTTATGGCATGATTCCTCGAGCGCTACTTAATTTTGTGGACGTAATCCTACCCTTACTACATGCCAGATTATCACTTCATTGTACACAGGCTGTAGCCAGGCTCATATCGTAAAACACTGAAACTTCTGAAACCCATTATTCACCACTAATCACGATTAAACATTTCATTATATGTATGATGCGAGGTGGTAGGAGCACGTGACCGGTGTACTGCTTGTACCTTAATGTAGATCAGCGTGTATACCAATTGATATCCGTCTGGATAGAGCACGTACTGAGTATGGTGTAGGTAGGGCATTTATCGACGTCAGTGGTCTAACTATGTATATAGTAAAAGTGAGGAATTTTCATGTGTGTATTACATATGCGTATTGCTATTGCGTTTCACTGCTAGCGATCTCTACCGACATTAAGAGATGACCGGGGTGATGCAGCAGTACAATTCGTTCCGTTCGACTGGAAGTAAATTGAGTTATGCACTCGTGCGAATTTCGTCATTTTGTATTTATTTAATGATTATTGGTGAGGAGTAATGAATATTTGATTACATATTTACTGGGGAGAGTGTATGATTACACTCACTTCTAAGGTGCATTTAAAAAGTTCAAAGAAGTGCCGCTCATTTTGTACTATCGTGAAATAGTGGAGAGAGTGCCAAGGACATGATACACGAATTGTTGTGGCAGTCATTAAAACAAAGGCATTTTACGCTGCGAATGGACCCTCTCGTGAAATTTCTGTCACCAAATTTCTCCTCTGAGAATGAAATTTTACGTGTGCATGGTGTCTGTTCTTTCGGACATGTGCACGAGCATTGACATTAATTGGGGGGGGGGGGGGGGGTACGACTCCTTTCGAAGTGTCTGGAGTAAGTTGAGACTGTAGGGCTGCGGGGTGGGGGGGAGGGTGGCACCATGACCACATCTCTGCCTACAACTATCGGCAGCGAGAAGTGAAGTAGGACGAGAGGAGTAATTTCCTTTCTTCTCCTCGTTGTTCTGAAACGGAAATGAATATGGAGCGGGTTTCCATAGGAACCTGAAGGTGTAATTTATTAATCTTGAGGAACCAGCCGAATTATCCCTTTCCACTGGAAGACTGAAGTGTACTATCTGCAGATAGTGAGGTACATACAGTGCAACTTCTTAAGCCACAGCGCACCATGTGCCGAGTCAGCCCCAACTGCGTGTCACACATACTACTGAAATGACCATGTACTAAGTCAAAGTAGTTTATGATTGGGAATAAGATGTACAATTGATGTGTTAATATTGCAATTGCCGATATTATTGTTGTTCTCTCCGTGTGTTTTGCTTTAGTTGTGGTTTTGGTAGTATATACTCCTTTTGTTTTTCTGTGTTGTGCTATTGTTTTTGTTTCAGTGTCGTATATTTCTTCTGTTGTCATTGGGATCCCACAGTATCAGAGTTCAGATAAAGCGTGTTTCTGAATGCGAGGCAATAAGGTCTTTGATAGATTATATAGCGCAGTTAAAGATGGGTAACAAAGAAATGGATAGGCAGGAATTTGCTCTGAGAGAAGATAGGGCCTCTTCTAGTGTGACTCCATCTCGATAGATTTAACTGCTACCCATTTGGTAACCCTATTTCACGCATTACAAAGAAGGATGTTTGTCATTTGAAGTTGAGCTAGTGGCAGCCCCTACGCTGAGTTTCTGGACGGACGAACGGCTATTACCAACTTACTAAATTACCGAATTTAACTTTAAATGGAATCAAAGGCATTTGTTATGTATCATGGGGGGTTGTTAATTGCACTCACATTCGAAAAAGTCATACAGTGCTATAACAAGCAAAATTGCTGAAGATTCTTTTGGGAACAGCTGATTGGGGCATCAAAGAGTTAAATAGGCAGAAGGACTCCATAGAGAGTTTTGACAACAACGTAATGAAAACAAATGTGAATACATACGAGGTTAGGGCGAATGACAAAGTAAACAATGTTATTGTTGTTGTTGGTTTGTTTTTGGGGAAGGAGACCAGACAGCGAGGTCATCGGTCTCATCGGATTAGGGAAGGACGGGGAAGGAAGTCGGCCGTGCCCTTTGAAAGGAACCATCCCGGCATTTGCCTGGAGCGATTTAGGGAAATCACGGAAAACCTAAATCAGGATGGCCGGACGCGGGATTGAACCGCCGTCCTCCCGAATGCGAGTCCAGTGTTTAACCACTGCGCCACCTCGCTCGGTAAACAAAGTTATTCCCCACGATGAGAAACACAGGGAATTAGATGCTTTTCATAAAATGATGCCATACGCTATGTCAAGCCATTAGGCTTGACCATGATGAGGTAGACATAGTAAGAGGAGTACAGGTTTAAAGCCTGTCTTTTTTACTGATGTAAGGTGTTACTGACGTGGATGATCGAGCTACATTCAGAAGTAGTGTCGTTAACCGCAAAGCACGAAATGTGGTGTCGTACACCAGCAGCCGGAATCTATTACTGAAAGCCGAAATGGGCAGAGGCAGGACAATCAATGTTTTAACGCCATCGAGAACTAAAGCCATCGAATGGCTCTCCCATCAAATATCAATGCTACGAAAATGCATGCAGAGGCAAAATATGACATAATTGACACTGTAAATGATTAAAAACACAGTTCTTCTTCACACTCACATGTGTGAGTCTGTATGTCTTGATGAAGATACAGTTACATCCTCTACGTTATACGTTATGCGGAGTGGGGCATAAAGGTGAGTGCTCATTTAACTCAACATTGATAGGTTTTCAAGTTCAGATAGAACTGTTTCGGGAGAATGTAGAATTTGTTTTCCTTATTGGTAAACTGTCGTGTGCGATCGTTGGTCTGGAATTTCTGCTTAATCATCTCCCTAAAATTGATCTTTACTAACAAACAGTAGAAGGGGATCATTGTTAAAGATGGAGGACACTGTCGTCTGTTACGTATTGTCACAGTGGTTGTCCTTCATGAAGGAAAAATCAGTTAATGTCCAGGCAAAGTCACAAAGGCCTGATCTGTATGATAAAATTCCGAAAGAAACAGAGAAATTATTTTGGTGACATTGGGAACGAAACTACTTGTTGACACCTTACGTATGACAGAACGGCTAGAGGAGAAGCATCACGGAAGTTTATAAATAGAAGCATCATGCACATACACAAAATAGACGGTGAGAGAGCGGCTCCTGTCACTGTGGATAATTTTAGCAGCAATGACGTAATTTCGGCCAAAGGATCGTTAGTTGCTAATCGAGATGCACTGAACGAAACGGTCAGGTCAGGTCAAGTGTGGAGTGTGGACCATAGCTCCAAGCAAGATATGAATGGAGCACAGACGGCAGTTGTGGAGAAGTTGTTAGAATTCGAGGACCTGTTTAATCCTCATAGCCCAACGTCGGCGCCTGCCATAACACAGCACAGGATTACGACTGCACATAAAGCACCCATGCATCGAAAGCTGTATAGAGGCCCCATCACTTGCAAATATTTGTGGTAGAATTTACAAGTAGCAACTGACACTGGTACTATAAAATGTGTTAGTATTTCCTGGACAACTACTGTCGTCATCTTACAAAAAGAAAAAAATAAATCATCTGATGGTACTAGAAGATTTCGTTGCGATTATTGCTACTTGTAAGGGACAGTCAAATGAAAATGAGACAGATGGGGAAATGTAAATATACTCTTTTCTTGATTTTTTAAATGTAATCGCCGTTACTACTGACACATTTATCCCACTCTGAGACAAGACAGTCGATGTCTTTAATGAAAAATGTTGTCGGTGGCCTACGGGACCATTATATATACCAAGGCGTGCACGTCTTCATTGAAAGCAATCTTTTTTCCCCTGCGAAACTTCTTCAGGAAACTCGAAACCTTGGCAACATGTTAAATATTGGCGACAGATATCCGCTACTTGAGACAGCGCCCTTGCCGAGTCGCTGGCGTATTCATTTCACTGCCCTAACAACGTAGCCAGCGGTCAGTGACGATGGGCCGCTTGCTGACCACAGCGCCTTCTCGCAGCCAGTGCACAGACTACGCGTTGCGGGCGATGGCACTTTCCAGAATAGTCACAACTGTTGTAGTCTGGCTGCGTGACAAACTGAATATTTAACAATGCTTTGTTCATCACACTACATCCGTTAACCATGAAACTTCCACCTGCCACTCCACTGCTATACTGACATGATGGTACATTACTGGTTTTCTGAAAAGTGACAACCCAGTTCCACCATCCACAAGAGACGTCATCCACCCTCAAGGTACGCGTGTCCGCAGCTCGTGGTCTTGCGGTAGCGTTCTCGCTTCCTGCGCACGGGGTCCCGGGTTCGATTCCCGGCGGGGTCAGGGATTTTCTCTGCCTCGTGATGACTGGGTGTTGTGTGTTCTTCATCATCATTGATTTGCAAGTCGCCGAAGTGGCGTCAACTAAAAAGGACTTGCAATACGGCGGCCGAACTTCCCCGCATGGGGCCTCCCGGTCAACAATGCCACGCGATCATTTCATTTCAAGGTACGCGTCATTCTTTATGACGTGGAAGTGATGCAAGGTTCTAATGATCACACATTACTGGCATCCACACGAGATACATAAGTCCGTCGACAGACGTCCAGCACACTGGTTTCTTCGCCTACCATGTGCCAGCATCAAGGACGTATCGCCTGCCGAAGTTCTGGATACCGTCTGGTTTCTTACATGCGATATATTGTTAGATCGGAGCACATGGTGTAAATATCTGTTATTATGGAAATGTGTTTTTCTCAATAATGGAATCATAATTGGAATCACGATGATTTTTGATTGGGACCATGTACTAAATTAAAAAAAAATCCCGCTTTCAGCCAAAGGTACTACGAAATTTCCCTCTGTTGTAAAGCAAATGCTGATACTGGTAACACCCTCTCATTTGCTCCTAATAGGGAAGCCTGCTGTTCCACTACCAGTTGACTTGATTGTTGTGTGAAAAGAACTGCGATTCTATGATGGCGAGTATTAATGAGACAGTTTCGCCTATAGGCCATGCAGATTAAGATTACTGTAAGCTGGTATTTGATAAAAACGTGTTCACTTCAAGGTTGCTTTGCTAAAAGACGTGCAAGACCACAGTTTTTCAACACGGTCAGTTTTCAGTAATAAAGCTACATTTCCTGTTAGTGGTAAAGTTGACCGGCGGATTGTATGGGGACTTCAGACCACTCATGCAATTGCTGAGAATGAAAGACAATCGAATATAGTGGACTTTTTTATGTAATTTCTTACGAAAAATTTTAGGTCCCTTCCACGTTTGAGTAACATATAGTTTGGAATGAGCTATTTTCGAATACTGCAGATTTGACTTCTCCCAAAACCTGAAGAGGACCTCAGTGACATCACATTCTAACAGGATAGAGCTCCACAACACTGGAATAACATTTTACAATTGCTAAAATGCTTAATAATTTATATGCTGTTTCAACGCTGGATAAGGCGCACTGAACCCCTTAACACTGCCCTAAGTTATTTGTCTCCAAGATCTCAAGAAATTACTTGACACTATTTTTCTTGTTGCCATATGCAAAGGAAAGTGGTTTCATATGCCCTTTACCTCGTGACGTAAATGAGTAGAAGGACATAATAAGAGCTGAACGATGTCTGTTAATGAGTATACGTTACGCAGAATTTGGAAGGAATTTACCAGATCAGAAGTTGGCTACCTTTTCGTGAACCGCGGGCGTCATTGACATGCATATTTAAACCCGTGGGTCTACATCTCCATCCATACTCCGCAAGCTACCTGACAGTGTGTGGCGGAGGGTACTTTGAGTACCTCTATCGGTTCTCCCTTCTATTCCAATCTCGTATTGTTCGTGGAAAGAAAGATTGTCGCTATGCCTCCGTGTGAGCTCTAATCTCTCTGATTTTATCCTCATGGTCTCTTCACATGATATACGTAGGAGGGAGCAATATACTACTGGACTCCACGGTGAAGGTATGTTCTCCAAACTTCAACAAAAGCCCGTACCGAGCTACTGAGCGTCTCTCTTGCAGAGTCTGCCACTGGAGTTTATTTATCATCCTCTCGTCATGTGATGTGACAAACCCCTCCTAGCGCATAAAGTGAAAACTATGGCGTTCGTTACGTTTATGTTTATGGGGTAATGCACCGATGTCAATAGTACCCCTTTCCCGACGTGTCACGCCATCAAATTGAAACCCGTATTTTTGAGAGTACATTCATTTATATTAAAAGCATCTTCAGTTGATTACATTTATTTACGTGTCGTCAACATTGTTTCCTTGCTTAAGACGCTTTGAAACAGCATTCGCCACTTTGTCAATATTAGTAGCTTGTGCCATTATTCCCCTGTACAATATATTTATCTTATACATTCATATGGTTTTAATATTTGAGTATACTGTAATATAAGATTTATTTGTTCAGAGTCTCGTTGGGTAATACTTGTGTTTTGTATCGACGTAGCCATAAAATATCACGTATCTTTGTACAACAATCTTTGTACATCTATGAATTCTCGCCGAAGTTGTGCGTACTATCTGTTTAGTATGAAGTTATCCGACGAAGGCCTAAGAAGCCGAAAGCCGGTTCACAACGGCCCATTAAATAAGCGGAAATTTCTTATTTTCGGAGTATTGAAAGGCGATCTGCAAGTTGTTAACCACAATTCAAAAGCCCACATCGCATTAAAGTCTTTTTCTAGTTAAGACCAACGGTTTCAACAGTCATTGCTGTCATCTTCATTAGTACCTATTCGCCGTTTAACGTGGATTCTTCCTGCGATGGCATACGTTTATTACGTGGTGAGTTTTATCCATTTGAGATCTTGTGAGTGAGGTTCAGCGTAAAATGACCATGTTTTACAACAAAAAGATGTTGAAGAACTAAAGATGACAGCAATGACTGTTGAAAACGGCCGTCTTAAATAATAAAGAAAAATCATGTCATTTAGGCTTTTGAACGGTTAATGATTATTCAAACATATTATTGTGGGACACTGATACTGTGTATTCAAGTTTTTAAACCGAAATTTGCCAATGTATCATGTAGTGCCTCAGCGGAGGTGGAGTCAAGATGGCATATATTGCCGATTCAAACTTGTGCAGCTTGGCAATGTGGTTCTGTTAGAGTGTGTCTTTCAATTGGCTGCACAAAATTAGTCACAAAGAGACATATCGGGCAAATATGGAGGCCAGTTCAGCCTTGCTCCAGTAAATTTGCAACGATCCAACGAATCCAACGTAACTATTCATGAAATACTCATCATCAAGGCGAAACACCTGTTCGGTGCGATGTGCTCTTCCCCCATCTCGCATAGGCCATCGGTGCGTGGTAGATCTTCCGATGCCAGCTGTGTGGCTGTAAATTCTTCCAAAATTGACCCTTAACCTTAATTAGAACCGTTTCTCGCATTAAAAAAGACCAGTTATGCCTCTGCTTCACACTGGACCCCATACAGCAACTTCTGGAGAATACAGTGGTTTCGTTTCGCACAAACCGGGATTTTCGGAATCAAAACATCATCAGTTTTGTTTATTGACGACTCTGTTCAGCTGTACGTGTATATCAGCTGTGAACCAGATGCAACCAACATCAAATCTTTCGTTATAAATCGTTGTCGGAACCTGGTTCGCGAAAGTCAGCCGCCTGTCGAACAGTTCATACAGTGGAGGGCTGAAGGTTTCGGAATTTGAATGGAAACATGTGTAAGCTCTGTCTCAGTATTTTATGCGTGCTGAAACTCTTCATGCCAGTCTCTGCTTGAGTTTTTCGGACAGATTTCCTAGCATTTTGCTGAATGACTCTAGAAACCGAAGAGATTTTTCCAGGAGTAACTACTGTCCTGGGCTAACATTCCCCGCTAGATCGTCAGTCACGCTACCTGTCTGTTGGGAACTGGGGAAGAGCTTGCGAATGGTTTTCGCGTAGTTTCATATTATACATTAAATCGTATCTGGAAACTGCGCTTTCTTACCGTAGCACAGTGGTGTTCTTGTAACAGAAATCACTTAGTTCAATAGAATTCATGAATTTGTCTCTTTCTTTGTAAGGGTAACATCCTCTCACGTATCAGTGAGAGGAGTGATCTCTCTGAGCAGCCTCTCATTATTTATAGACATTTACTATTCCGATTAAGGCGCCATCTTTTAGCAGCATTTTGAACGACTTCGAAGCTTCTGTAAAACTATTATAAAAAAGTATCACAGCATTCATTCGCCTATCGATCTTGGTTTTCGAAATATTTTATTTTGAAGCCAGGGACCCCTACCTCGCTGCTCACCCTATATGTTCATGTAGGGCCAGTCTCTGTTGATGTAACCAGTTCAGTTCCGTGACTACAACAAGCGGTATTTCAGTTTATATTATCGGTTCTTTTAGTTGGAACACATACTGTGGGATCGTGGCCCAGTTAGAAGAGCCAAGATTATACCGGATTCTTAGTCATACTATCGCTTGGTTTTGTCATGCACACTTCCTATTGCTGTTGACCGGCAAGAATATATTGCTGTGAGTCACGTGCTGATATTATTATATACCACATTCACTACATTTGCATTTTACTCCAACTTATTCACCATGACATGTGTACGTCGCCAACTATGAGAAGATGGCACCACCTGTCAGTTTTTTCACAAATTAACAAAACTTATACAAACACATGCTAATTTACGAACTTCCCGCATGCTGAAGTAGCTGCGGGTCAGCAACTCCTGTTAAGTACAACGAAGAACCAGTCCAGAGCTGCAAATTTTATTTTTTATCATAGTCAGAAAAGGTATCTCCGGAGATGTGAAAATGAGAACTCTGGTCGTTATGAAGCCTTCAACCGTTATGAAGAGTAACTGGTTTTTCGTTATACGGACTTGCTAATTTGTTGAAAACGTTCTGTATTCGGTAAGGGTAAAAGAATACACCGCACGATTTTTATTTAGATGTGATGATGATGATGAAGTCCCATACTCCCTGACAGAGCGTAGGGGACGATGCGGGAGACCCCCACCGCTTTACTAGGCAAGGTCCTAGCGGAGGTGGTTTGCCATTGCCTTTCTCCGACCGTAAAGGGGATGAATGATGAGAATGAAACGAGAATGAAGACAGCACAGCAATACCCAGTCATCTCGAGGCAGGTGAAAATACAGGACCCCACCGGGAATGGAGAACGCTACCGTGAGACCACGAGCTGCGGCCATTTAGATATGAAGCATTCATTAAATAAAACCAGTACTGTTTTTAATAGGGGTATATACCAGACTTTGCGGACTAGAGTGTCTCGAAGAACCGAGTGCAGCAGTAATTTCAATGAGAAGAAATCGAAGTTTTCTATTTGAATGTAACATTCTGAAAGTATCCTGTGAGGCGAGCACGGCAAGGGAAGTGTTATTCGCTCCCCAGACTGTTAAAAAAAAATACGTCGCTGAAGAGCTGCTGACACTTTCCAGCGACGCAGAAGCTGGTAGAAAATGTTTCCGAATATGCAGCACGCAGCTTGATTTCGAGGAAGTACGGTGGCGTTCGGTATGCAAATTTAGAATGGGCCCCCGGGAAGGGAGGAAGGCGCTGCCGGGCGCACGAAACAGGCCGGCGGGCTGAAACTGGGAAATTCTGCAGCAATCTGGTCGTTATGCAGCCTTCGGCCGTTATGAAGAGTATGTTTGGCGTTTTCCCCAGCGGAATCCCTCAACGCCAGCCAGGAAAATAATTCCTGTTATTCACAACGGGGTCGAACAGCTGCCTATCCCTGATTCTGACGGACGGCTCGCAGTCATGAACAGAATACGGCAATAAAGATCCGAATGAATGGGTCCCAGTGGCGCGCCGCTGCGAGTACAATGTCTTCGGGACAGGCGGCCGTGAGCAGTCATTATGATATCCATTTTCTGTACTCCTCTCATTCAATTTGGGGTGATTGATGTTGATTTCTGGTTCCCTTCTTTTCCAGAAGAGTTTTAATTACAAACGACGTGGGTGTAATTAAGGAAGAACGTATATGCAGGAACCATTAGATGCAGGAACCATACGTATTACAGTTGAAAATTGTCGTAGCTCTGTTGGAAAAGTACCAGAGCTGGAAGCTTTAATAGCCAGTACTGATGTTCATATCGTTATAGGCACTGAAAGCTGGCTAAACCAGGTGATAAGTTCAGCCAAAATTTTTGCGAACATCCTAACGGTGTTCCGAAAGGATAGGCGTTTCTATTGCCACTAGCAATAGTGTATCTTGTAGCTAAATTGAAGTACACAGTTCCTGTGAGATAGTGTAGGGAGAGGTCATTCTTGGCAACCGGAATAAAATAATAATTTGATATTTCTACCGACCTCTCAACTCAGATGATAACATTGATGAAAGTTTCAAAGAAAATTTGAGTTTAATTTCAAAAACGTACCCGACACGTAAAATTTTAGTTGGTAGTGTCTTTAATTTACCCGCAATATGTTGAATAAAATACGAATTTAAATCCGGAGGAACTTATAAAACATCATCAGAAATTATGCTAAATTCATTCTCTGAAAATTATTTCGAGCAGTTAGTTCATGGTTGTGAAAATACGCTTGACATCTTAGCAAAAAATTATGCTGAGCTAAGAGCGAGCATCAAAACGGATACAAGGAATAATGAACACAGTGTTATCGTAGCAAGACTGAATATTGTAAACCCAAAATCCTCCAAACATAAACGAAAAATATACCTATTCAAAAAAGCAGATAAAAATTCATTTGACGAATTCCGTCGAGACAATCTCCGCTACTTCCAAATTAACAATGCACGTGTAGGCCAGATGTGGCCTAAATTCAAGCAAATAGTATTGACAGCAATTGGGACATTTAAACCACATCAATTAACCAACGACGGAGCTGATCCCACGTGGTAGACAAAACGGGTCACAACACTGTGGCAGAACCAACGAAAACACCGTGCCAAATATAAACGAAGGCAACATCTCCAACACTGGCGAACTTCAATAGAAGCTCGAAATTTAGCGCGGACACCAATGCAAGATAGTTATAATAGCTCCCACTACGAAGTTTTATCTCGAAACCTGGCAGAAAATCCAAAGAGATTTTGTCATACGTAAAGTATGCTAAGGGCAAGACACAATCAATGCCTTCTCTGTACGATATAAATGGGAATATCTTCGTTGACATTGCTGCTAAAGCAGGGTTACAGTTACTAAACACAAACTTCCGAAATTCCTTCACCAAAGAAGATGAATTAAATATTCCACAATTAGAATCAAGAACAGCTGCCAATATGAGTAACTTAGAAGTAGATATTGTCGCAGTAGTCAAGCAACTTAAGTCCCTTAATAAAAGCAAGTATTATGGTCCAGTCTGTATACTAATTAGGTTCCTATCAGAGTATGGTCAACAATAGCTCCATACTTAACAATCATATACAACCGCTCGCTCAGCGGAAGACCGTACTCGAGGACCGGAAAGTTGCACAGGTCACATCAACATTCAAAAAAGGTGGTAGAAGTAATCGACTAAATTACAGGCCCATATCATTAACGTCAATATGCAGCAGGACTTTGGAACACATATTGTTAGATTACACGATAAATGAGCCAAATCTGAAGGCCATAAACTCAAGTAAATACCGAGGAATTACAATTACGAACACCTTCAATTGGAAAGAATTCATGGAAAATTTCGTGTTGAAGGCAAACCAAATTTGCGTCTTACTGGCGGAACACATAGAAACTGCAACAGTTCTACTGAAGATATTTCCTTCGCTACGCATGTCCGTCCTCTTTCGGAGTACTGCTGCGCGGCTTGGGATCCTTACCAGATAGGATTAACGGAGTAAATTGAGACAGTTCAAAGAATAGCAGTGTGTTTTGTGTTATCGTGAAATAGGGGAGAGAGTATCACTGACATTGTGGTGGACATCATTAAAACAAAAGCATTTTCGTTGCCGCGGAATCTCATCACGAAATTTCAGTCACCAAAACTCTTCTCCGAATGCAACAAAAAAATTTCTTTTGATGCCCACCTACGTAAGAAGAAAAGAACATCATCATAAAATAAGGGAAATCAGAGCTCTCACAGAAATTTGTATGTGTTCACTTTTTCCGCGCGCTCTTCTTGGTTGGAATAATAGAGAATTATTGCGAAGGTGCTTCGATGAACGCTCTGACAGGCATTTAAGTGTGATATGCAGTGTATCCATCTAGATGAAGTAGTAATGCTTCTGAAAGTGACAATTTAGGGGGAAAATAACCTGCAGATATGAACTTAAGTTCGTGTTGTGGAGGGCACTGGACGTGGGTAGCAATACTGACCATAGTGCTGCGGTTGTCTAATAGTCACCTTTAATGCCCTGTAAATGCCCTGTATGTAAGGAGACCTGGGACCAAGTCCGAGCCTTAATACATGTTTTAATTCATTTCTTCAGCTCTCATTCTTGTCAGGTATAATGCTTCGTTCTTTGAGTAAGTGAAAGACCGTACGACCCTTCGTCGTGACACCTTATGTCACAGAAATTTACTCTGTTTATCGGGTACGAATTCCGCATTGGTACGCTACTATTACCTGTGCCAGATGGCAGTGCTATACAATATGTTATTCGTTTCTCAGACGTCCTTCAGTCTCTAGAGCGATTCCTCACAGCAGAAGCATCAGAATGTATTGCTCTACTTAATAACTAAAAACACACTCAAAGGAAACTATTGGGCACTCTGTGTTGCACGGATATGAGCTGTTGCAGGGATAGTGGAATGTGTAGTCCAGACAGAGAAAAAGTAGGTTTCAAAGTAGTACGTGGAGAGAAAATACTGGTTTTAATGTCATCATAAGTAAAAAGTTGCTATAACCAAACGTGATTCGTTATATACAGAAAGGTAAGTTTAAGGGTTAGTTATTATCATATGTTAAACAATGTGCTTATCTACATCGGATTGGAAACCATACCAACATCAACAACTACAGTTAAGTTACACTTACCGAAAAAAAAACAGAGGATGACGAGAGGGAGAAAGAGTACGAGAGAATGAAACCGTATTTTCAGCACGTAAAGAAGGATAAAAAGTAATGTTCGTTGAAAGCGCTATTTTAGTGGAAGAAACAGAAGACACAGTTATGGCACCAAACACTCAAGGCCATAGGACTGAGAGATGAGGCTTCCTGTATTTCTACAACTAATTAAAGTAATACCAAACACGTTATTCAAAATCAGAGTAGAAGGAGACATCAATGGATAAAGGCCAAGACCGACAGAGCAATGTCAGTTTGACTATATCACAGTTAGAGAACGATAGTCCGAAATCATATATTCGATTGTGAGACATACCTAGGAGCAGATATCATTCACAGAACACACTTCAGTAAGGTGAATAGTGTTTTGAAGTGTAAGATTATCGTTAGGAAGAATTAACGTATACCAAGGATAATGGATAGAAAAGCCCAGATGAAGCATGATGTCTTTTTAGCGTCCTCTGATGGTGGGCGCACTAAAATACCACATCTCACTGCAGATTGTTCAATTGAGGAGTAATGAACATCTCTAAAATGGTGATAATGTATGTTGCACATATTAATATTGCTATGAGGAAAGTAGCTGAGAACATCTGAGAGTAACAGAATAAATACTTCAGCTCATCGATGAAAACGAGAAATACAAAACGGTATGGTAAAAAATGTAATTAGAGCAATGTGAGCCATTTAGGAATGAAATAAATAAGAAGTACAAGGAAGCTAAAGAAAAAGTACCGTAGAAGAATTGTGGAGAATGCAAAATGGTTATGGGCTTCCGGAGGGAACAGGTAAAGTCTAAAGTCTTCAACGTTAACTGCACATAAACAGTTTCAGCAATAGACACAGATAGAAAGCAGACTGGTGGAGAGAGTAAATTGAAAGCCTAAACTATGGAGCAGAAATATCTATTAACGTGACAAAAATTGGTGATCTTAGCGAATCCAATATCTGTTTCACAGTCCGACAGATATTTGAAAGAATTGCGAATAAACAAGACAAGGGATAAGTAACATTGTAAAGGAATTTCTGAAATCACTATGAGGACTGGCAAGTAAGTAATGTATAAGACTGTCCGTACGCCATCGGACTTTCGGAAGAAAACCTTTAACATAGTCCCGAACATATCGCTGGAAGATATGTGTCAGACCAACAGCGCAATGAAATTGAAAAAATGATGCCTCTAATTTGATGAGTATAATAATATAAAGAACTAAGGAAAATAAAATATGGGAGTTATTAAATGAAGGCAAGGTTCACGTCAGTAAGTTTTAAAATATGGGAGGGGAAGATCTGAGGTTTCGGTTGAGAACAGAAGCAGTAAATAACTTAAGAGTCAAGACAGTTCCATAGGATTTGTTGGCTCTAAGCACTATGGGACTTAATATCTGAGGTCATGAGTCCCCTAGACTAAGAACTACTTAAACCTACCTAACCTAAGGACATCACAGACATCCATGCCCGAGGCAGGATTCGAACCTGCGACTGTAGCAGCAGCGCGGTCATAGGATTTGTTCTATTGCGAAAAGTGTCTGACAATATAAAGCGCTACGTGATGTTTGAATGCCCCATAAAATTGAGTGCACTCTATAAAGGAAGACAGGTACTAAAGAGTATGTACAAGAAGAATGATCACACACAACCGGAAAAATGTGATGTAAGGCGGAGATTACCTCCTCTAGTGTTATATACCGAAGGAGTCCTAAAGGTATTTAAAAATTGTGTTCTAAGGGGCATATTCGGCTTATATTATTGTATTACACAATTACTACTACTAATCGTTTAGAGTTTTGTAAAACGCCGGCCGCGGTGGTCTAGCGGTACTAGGCGCTCAGTCCGGAACCGCGCGACTGCTGCGGTCGCAGGTTCGAATCCTGCCTCGGGCATAGATGTGTGTGATGTCCTTAGGTTAGTTAGGAGTAAGTAGTTCTAAGTTCTAGGGGACTGATGACCTCAGATGTTAAGTCCCATAGTGCTCAGAGCCATTTGAAACATTTAGTTCTGTAAAACATTAATAAAGTAAGTATGTATTTTATATAATTTTTCTCTGTTCTCCATTAACGTTGTTTGCAATAATTTTGTATGTTAATTCCACGTATGAATGTGATTTCGTTGTAATTTTAGAAGTTTCGATTCGGAAAATTAATATCTGTGAATATGTTACGAAGAAACAGTTGAGGACTGATGGCGATTTATATTCCGTTGCAACCTCGAGTTAAACTGAATATTACGAGTGAAACGAATTGTATTCGTTTGGTACTGTCTATGGTGTCGTTTGTTATGCACAAAACCATATTGGACTCTTTGGAGGGGGTTGGGGGGGGGGGATGATCTCGTGAACGGTTCGTTTTGCTGGAGTGAAAAATAAACGAGCGGACTACGCGATTGGGCTGGTGCTTGGTCGACCATTCTCTGTTGATTCTGGAAATATGCGCTCTTGGTTATAAATTGAATGGATGAAACTTGTCCCGTTCTTCTTTTGGACCAATGAGATTTTATTTATGGTGTAGTCTGACGGACCGGTGATCGGCGAGACAATGGAGCGTCGGCACCAGAGATATTGCCGGAGTCGTGTCAGGTAGGGAGCTGCCCAATGCACACCTCTGCAATCAAACTGTCGACTGTCAACAGACATTTCCATGCTGCGGAGCATCATTGCAAAATTAACTTCTATAAAGTAACATTAGTCACGTATGTTACATATGTTGAAGTCAATTTTCAGCTTACGTTTTAACAGTTATCCTTTAGGAACACCTCAAATTAAAACTATAATTCTCCTGTTAAGGGCAATTTCAATGTGCAAACTGTACGTAGTTGTCACATGATATGTGTAGACCCGACGGTTATAAGTTATCTTATTCTAGGAATAGTGATTGACCATCTATGGTAGAACAAGCAGATATAGCAGAAGCCTTCTATGGGAATCACGCTCAACTGTATTCAGCAGTGCTGCCTGATATGGCGACGGTAGACACCGTTTCAGCACATGTCCACGGTACAGTTCCACCAGACATGGTACCGACTTTACTGGGAGAAGTGACAGAAGAGGAAGTACTCGACGCCATTGGTAAAGGTGCTCCCCATAAATCACCAGGAATAGATGGATTACCATTAGAGTTCTATCGAGCCTTTAAACAACTGTTGGTACCGTGTTGGGTTGAAATTTGTCAGGAATTGATGTCCCCGGGTATATCGTTGCCTGCACCGTTCTTGGAAGGACTGATTGTCCCGATCCATCAGCCGAAGGGACGGAATCATGTCCGCGATTATCGCCCCTTGACGTTATTGAACAGTGACTTCAAGATCTTTTCGAGGCGGCTATCAGAACGTCTTCACGGCACACTATTGCACGTCCTGTCCAGCGATCAGAGGTCCTTGGGGGGACCCAACAACATCAGAACTGCGTTATGTCGTTACAGAGATCCCATCTCCCTTGCACGGGTGAGACGTTTGCCGGCGGCCCTGGCGTCTATCGACTTTAGCCAGGCTTTTGACCGTATGGGCCACACTTTCCTCACGGCCGTTCTACGGCGCATGGAATACCCCGACCCCTTTATAACAGTGTTGACACGCCTTCTGCATGGTAATACTTCTCGATTCCCATATTTTGTAGGGTGTTTTTATTTTTTTGATGTTTACTGGAAGGATTTTGTACCCTCGTAGCTCAACTGGAGACTGTATTATAATGTTGCAGTACAAGTCTAAGACGCACCAAATTTTTATGTCAAGAGTTACGGTAGACGGTATGCCTGTTCATTGGTAGCAGTTATTTCACACATTCTTTCTGACATTACCGTATTTATCCGATTATTTTATTCAAAATAAAACGGCAACCAAGCAAAACTACATATTAAAGAATACAAAACAAACTGTGTGTTGTACAGAATAGTTACAGCAGTGAATTGTGATATCACTTCCATATTTAAATTTTTGTTTAATCTTCTGGGTCATCTGTCCATATATACGCTTTCCGTCTCATTGTCGGTGATGTCTATCCTCTGACGGTCTCTATATTTTAGGGAGGGGTGTCGACATAGAGCGATCACAGAAATCTTCTCCCGACAGGTCGGTGGCATTTATCTTTGTCCGAGACGCGTCTCGAGGAGTCCTATGTACTCTGCGCTACCGCCTCGTCTTGCATAGTTAATATTTTGCTCCTGTCCTTCATTTTATGTCTGTAGCTTCCCGCTGATTGTGTATGATTTATAGCCGTTGACATGGGTTCAATGTTTTCTTCCGCAGTTTCTCTTCCCGAGACTTACGTAGCTTACGGTTTCAAAAATAACTGAAGATGATTCGGACGCTGCTCATCTGTTCACCGCCGTGCAGTCGTTTTCCTTTCTTGTTTGCCATCGCACTACTCTGTAGCTCTCTACTGTATGAAATGATATCCCGACATCCAGTGGTAGTTAGGAACGAGAGGATGTGTTCTTTTTTCAGTCTACATTAACGTCTCTGATGATATCGTGTACGATAAACCATAATACAGAACACCGTTTTTCACTGGTTACCGAAGATACTGTTCCAAACCGGTCATAATACCTCGGAATTGCCTCACTCTGGAATTCGAAAGGCAAGCTGATGAACATCTGAGTTCGAATTCTGTATCTATCACGCAGTATAGTTACGTCGTATAGAGAACCGTTGGTACGTCTGAATTTCCTCTTTTCACCGTTGCCTGTGTCCAGTCTTTCACAAAAACCGTCTTTGTTTATTTACATGAATAGAGAACTGTAGTCCTACTAGATTATCCACGGGTACAGGTAGTTCCTGATTTATCCATTCGCGAATTACGTAGACAGACGTGCTGGCCATATTCCTACAAACATACGATGAGTAGTCGTTATCCTGTTGTATGGTCCCATTGTACTTAACAGACTGCCTGCAAACAGAGCGTGCGATGACCCGTCCCTGCAGCTAACTCCCGCCAGTGATGCCTGGAAAATCAACGTCCGCGGCAGCGAACCGTACACTGCCACTGGTCGAGCAATTCTCCAAATAACACAAATAAAACGTTTTACGGAAGGGGACTGTGATATCGACTTTTACAGATTACCCATTACTAGGCAATTCCTACATCAGGGACAATTCAGCGTTTCTAATGGTTCCCAAGCCCAATTTTTGTGATCATATTGTGAAATGGAAACCCAAATGAACGACCTTAACTAAACCAATACCTGGAAGCTCACACCTACTGATGGACAGAGCCAGTCGAGCATTACAGAGGTTTGTTGTAACAAATCACACGGGGACAGTGGAAGGAAACACTTTTGGGTTGCAAAGTGCAATCAGCAGTCCATTTAGCACAATAACTTTTTATAGGAAGTGAAGGAGAATTGGGTACAATGGTCGAGGAAGTCTTAAGCTACAAAGCTCTGTGGTAGACGCTAAGCGACGCTTGAGTTTCGTCAAAGGACGACGCAAGTGGACAGTCGATGTCTGGAAGCTAATGATTTTGAGTGGTAAATCACGCTACACCCTGCGACAGTCTAGTGGTAGAGTCTGGGCTTGGCGAACGCCTAGAAAATGTTACGTGACATCTTGTGTAGTGCAGTGAAGTACGGAAGAGAGGGCGCTTAGAGTATCAGGGTATTTTTCGTGGTTAGTGTGTGGTCCCATTTTGCGATTAAGGAAATTCCAATATGGAGGAATAGAAACATTTTTAAAGCACTGCATACTGCTGGCTGTAGAAATTATTTATTTCTACTATTACAATTTCCGCCTTAAGGCAATTGGCAAGTGACATACTGCGAAAGTTAAGGAGCGTACACAGCGTACACACAGAATAGTACCAACATGCTATGCATATGTAGGCACAAGAAAATTTCCAGAAGTCCACATCAGCTACACTCTGACTTAACACATGTCAGACACTAAAGAGCGATCGACATGTACACATTTCTTCGTCGCATCTGAGCCTGGTTGCTCTAATAATCAAACAATGAAGTGGTACTTCTACTACGCTTCACATTTATTGCTGAAATGCATATCGTATCAGAAGGCAAATAAGAACACTCTTCATGATTATTGACGATATGCAGACGACATCAGAAGGCCAGTTAGGTAATTTTTGCAATAACCTATGATATCACAAGAATCTTTTTTCTCTGGTAATCATGAATCTCGGACAGTGGAGACGTAAATGTGCACCACTTTGTTTTATTTCGGTAAGTACTTCTATGTCTCACACTTCCTCGTCCTATCTACAGGTCGTTCGGGAATTCCGGTTACAAACTTTAGTACTAAAGGAGGGGAGTGAGTACATAACATTATGAATAATAACCCATGTCCGGAAACATACACCGTATGTTCTACAATTGTTCCAGTTCAAATGTTTAACTCATTCACTTACTCTTGAGGAATTGAATTGGTTCTAATACAGTACAGTTATTAAGAAAAAATTCGAAAGGAAACAGAACTAAAAATTCATTTGTCACTTTCGTATTTTTGCTTGTATTAACTCTAAAACATTACGTGTTACATTATTCCAATACAAAAACGTAACCCAGGATACTGTTTGCAGAACAGTAGTGATGTATTGCAACAGCTGCTGGGATGTGGTGACCACCAACGCTGTGACAGACATTGTACCCAGAAAAACATACTCTAGTACACACTCTTCTTCCCACTAGGTGTCTCTTGTGGCTCTTCACCTTCTAGTGTAGCGGCCAGATCTCGAACCAGCAGAGCTTCCTCTCTCTCTCTACAGGAGTCTCGTAAAGTAGACTTTGCATACGAGCTCACAAGCAGTAGTCCATAGCCGTCAAACCTGGAGTCGGCAGAGGCTGTTTTAATGCCTCAGTAAATCCATCAAAACTGTTCTGTAGGTACAGGATGCTGAATTATTTTTTGAGTTGCCATATTGTAAACACATAGCTCATAACAAATGTTCCAGTCTGACTTAGAAGACCCATTCCAGACAGGACTCAGAATCAGAAGACCGAGTATCACATCTCGTCACTTCGATAAACTCCAAAAAAGGACTCATGCAGCTGTCCATCCAAGTGTTTTCTGACAATCGCAAGACTCCACGAGCTATCCATCTCGCCTCTAACTGATGTCCTGTACTCATCGGCCAATCGTAATCGAAGTTAATAATATTCTTCTCTTTTCAGAAGAAGCAGCGAACCCTTGACTCACAAATTCCTATGCAGAGAGAAGAAGATGTGGTGATCCCGATATTTTTTCTCACGGTCACTTTTAGGCACCATGTTACTTTGAGTTCCCATAGACCTCTAAAGAGAACAACGAATTTATTATTAAACGGATGGCCTCAGTATTACGGCGTGTCTGGCCAGGATTCCTGGGTAGGCAAAGGAAGTGCTTTTGTGTCCCAACATAGATCACTTCAGAGCCGCCATCATTGTTGCGGTCCTTCTAAAATTGTTTTGAACGCAAGAGGCTTCCCAAGACTTCTGCAGGCCAAGGAACCACCTTGGCACCACCTGACGGCTCTGTTGATAGCATCCTGCCCACACTGAACATGGAAATTCACAAATCTTTATGGCCGCCATCCCTGTTCACAAAGAGCATTTACGACACTGTCGTAAAGCGTTGGCTTGGCGACCTAGATTTCTCTCGTGCTTCTGGCCTCTGCTGCGGCAAGAGGTGCCTAACAGATAGGCCATTTTTCCGCCTCGTAGACGAAATGCATTTTCCACTCACTGTGGGAGAAATTATTGCTACCGGCATTGTGTCCCCGGTATGTGATTCCAGTTGTTCCTTTCCATCAGAGCTGCACGTGGGTTTCAAGCCCCAAACGTCCACTGCGAGATTTACTGTTAAATGGCCGTACTGTCTGTTTGTTCTCAACTCCAGAGAGCCGATATACAGATCCCGCGTACATTAACAATGTACACGCTTCCATCAATGACCACTCATGCATATATCTTCCTGTCGCCTCACAAACACGATGTCTTTGGTCAAATATCAACGTTAAACGGCACACTTGAACATTGGTAATACTGAGAGGGTGACTCGTTCTCTCTCCACTTCTCCTGGTGAATGTGAGAGCATGATATGAGAATATAATTGGATTATAGGTAGTTGAAGGACTGACCCAAAGGTAGTTCAAAATCTGTAGGCTTGCCCAAACATAGCAATAGAAAGCAAAATACAGTGTTTCTGTCAGGGGGCGGTAGATAGATCGAGACGGACGAGACCAATGGGCACAGTTTGACCTTCAGCCAATGGGAGACCAGCAGTTTGAATGAGGGACCTTTATATCCATAAACCAGTTAGGGTCTGGCACTACTACTGGTAATAGTATCGAGATGAAAAGACCTGCTGTAGCTGAGCTGCGTATGGTACTAGTGAGAAGTTGAAAAATGAGTAAGGACATTGTGGATTGAACTTATAACGTGTTACTTAGGGTTCATCTGCTTATTGAAGCATCAAATCTAGATTTAATTATTATTATTTTGGCGGAATAAGATAATGAGAGATTGATAGTTGCACACCGCCTTCGTACTAGAGCTGACCATCAGTCTTGCCCCTTATAGAACACGCTTCAGAGTGTTAAATGATAATATTTACGAAAGCCGATTAAGATGTTTCTTTGCAACGTTAATTTTGTACTATATAAATAAATTTTGAAGTAGTTTTATTTATAATGATGTCTCGGTCACCAGTTCGCGCCATTCGTGGGGTGCCGCAGTTACCTTCGGAAAATTCATGAGTCTGAAATGATAGCGACCATTCTAGAAACATAACAGAAAGCGGGATACAATGCCTTAAGTTAATTTTGGACGGATTCATGGTTCGTTATTTGTGGCTTGTATCCATCCCATGTGTGCGCACCACTTCCGAGAGAAAGCACTATCGATCAGAATATCATGCTTGGTCAATGTTTAACGGTGATCAGGAATCATTAAAGAAAGCATGTATTGCAAGATAGTTATTTTGCTCGTTTAACTTGAGTGTTTAGTTGACTCTATTGGTGGTTCATGGTAGATGCACATACGTGTAAGCGGAGGGCAGTAACGTGAAAGCAGAACGTAGCTAATAATACTTGCTCTAAAGAGTGTTTAAAGTGTTCTGGAACATTCTGATTTTGTTATTGTGTGAATTTTGTGTGTTTTCTCAGTTTATATCTTTGTGAGGGATACATAGTACCGTCATTAGCAAAGATCCACGTCTTGCCTGGGCCCACAAATATTCATTTACTCTCCTCCCTCTTTCGATCTCCATATCATAATTATAACGCTTTCTGCAACATTTACGGCAACATTCAGGCGGCTTCTCCGTGAGTGATATCAGTGCTCACGCCAAAAGTACATAATGGCCCCCTCCCTGTTCACGTTAGTAGGTCAAGTGATAACACATTTTATATATTATTAATAGTAATCAGAGCCTCCTCTTTGTACATGTCTTTGCTAATTAATTAAGCCTTTACCACCCCCATCACGAGGTTACGTAAAAAATGCACCCTGAGGCATATTTGATGAGCTTTCGCCTCAAATACGCTAATGCAATTAGTTTTATCAGCAGTATGCGGCTGCTTTCGATGTGTATATCTCTGAAAGTCACTGCATGAAAATGTTGTGTTGTACTGAGAGCGTTTCCCCTCTTGCCTTCCTAATAGGGTTCATATATTAGTAACACCATATAACTAAAGTTACGATATTCCAGTTCAGGAGTAATGTTGGTTAAAGCCCATGTAATTTGAATTCAGAGAAAATGTTGTCTGATGCTACAAAAGAATTTTATTCATGTTAATTAAAATTGCTCATTACATTTCCTAACTATTTCTTTATTAATTGGATGATGCAAATCAAATATAACCTCCACAAAACAGAAAAGTAGGAACAAAGTTTAATGAAATTAAGTCAAATATTCCAATAGTTTTATTTAGTGCCAGTTTCGTTAGGGACATCTTTCAAGCAAGCGGTTACCAACCTCTATGCCGACTGTTTTGTTTGAAGGTGCGACTAGAGTTATTTGCTGCTTTTCTTAACTTCTTAATTCCAGAGATTATGTTATGTAGGCGATAGAGAATAATTAAACAGAACCATGGCAACGCAACCCCAGTATACAGCAAGAGGGAAACGTAACTCTCAACAAGTGCAATAGGATAGTATAGAGGTAATTATGACGGCACAGATAAATTTCTTCATGTAGCTGTAGCCAAATTAAAAAGGAAAAAGATAACTATTAATGACAGTGAGAGTAAACGCGCAACCACATTAAACAAATGCAAGAATAAATACATCAAATGTGGTATGAGATACATAAACATTTACTGGTTTTACCATCTACAAATTAAAACCCATGAAGCACGTGTTCTTGAACAATGTTTAGATGCGAACTGAGGCAGTCGGTGGGAAGATACATTCATTGGTCGTATTTTCTTTGCTTTCGTCAGAGGTCGTACATTTAGAGGAAACGACTGTAATAGTAGTATCAGAATATTATTTTACGTTTCTTGGTAGAATACAGCACTCTGTATAACGATAAAGTCATCTGATGAAATGGGACGGGATAGGAAACTTATCTGTAACAGAGTGACGTAAAAGTACTTACGTCTCCTGTCGTAAAAACTCATATTTACTTGGGTACTCGTAAAGCATGTCAGTGATAATCATGCAGATATTGGTAGTAGGAGGGATATCTTTTTTCAACCTCAGATTGATCGCAAGGTGGAAACCACATTCAAAATCAAATATGTTCCATTTGCCACATTTAGCCATCCCTTCCGATTACTGCATGAAATCAGGTGAAACTCCCATTTTTGAACATCACTGGACAAAGCTTCATCTGATTTCCACCGTGGCTTTTATTTCGTGACGAATGAGAAATAGAAAAAATGATTTCCCTGGTAACTTCTATAATTAATATCATATAGGCGATATGAGTAGCCCGACACTCGGTTAATTTTGCTATGTTACTGAGCTGAAAGGGTCAGATATGGCGTTGACATGTGTACATGTCAGACGACTTTTAAAGGGTGACACGTGTAACTGACGTGTCATCTTAATGCCATTCCGTGTATACATACACACATGACTTTTGCAGTATACCAACTAATAATGTGCTCTTTCGAAAGTAAATAATTTGTACAGCTGAAACGTCCCCTGTGACAAATTAACGAATTAATGTGCTGATAAACCTCTTACGTTATTTGATTTTCAAACGGCTGAGCAGAACTGAACGTACTCACAGATTTCTCTCTTTACTTATTCTGATCAACACTAAACTGACACACAATATTTTTAGCGCAAGGCAATCTGACTTTCAAAAATCCCTACAAAAGAATGGCCATGACTAGCAATAACTTATACCTTTCATGAATCACTTACCTCACAAAAATCTTCGTTACTCGAACTACTGCAGTACAGCGAACGCCAATACTGCCAGCTAAATAAAAGAATCTAACTACTGAAGGCACTAACTACTGATAGGCAAAGTTAGCAAATGAAAGATTTTGATAGAGAACATACAATGTATTTACCTTAATAGTGTTCAAAAGTCATTATATATATATATATATATATATATATATATATATATATATATATATATATATATATATATATATCAGTTCATGACATCCAGTCTTACAAAATTTACTGTCTCTGGTGGACACACGTCCAGATCATCCGCTCTCAAAACTCCGCCATCTCTCTCCCCACATCCACCAATGCTGTCGGCTCACCTCCAACTGCACAGCGCTACGCGATGTTCACATTCAACCGCCCAACACTACAATAGCGACAATTCCAACAATGCCAAGCAGCCACAGACCTCACACAGCTCAGTCAGTGATATTCATATCGAGCGCTACATGGTATTACCAACATAAAAAACCTAAACAGCCTACTTATACAGACAACGGCGACTAAAGTTGTTAGAAGAAACCTTTTTTATCTTTTTCAGTTTCTTAAAGGTTATTCCTTCATTTCACGCTCGATTTCTATCTAAATATTCATATGCTCCCAGACAAGCAGGTGGTGCACACCATTGTTAGGTTTTCCAATGCGGACCACTGTTAGGTTTTGTAATTCTTGAGCACTATGGCGGTGACAGTTGTGGAGAGCTTGGAAATTCTATCTGGACTGCTGCTGTCCGAAATAGCTCAGTTTTTGAAGTGAATCATTTCCTAGTTGCTGTCGGTGGCCGCGTTACTCACGCAGACGGTGACGGCATGGGGCAGAAAGCAGCTCGCCGCCGCTGCAGCGGCCGGCAGCGTGGCGCGGTGTTGGGGGCAATCACCCAGGTGGTCGGCTGCCCGCGCCGCGGCTAGTTGTATTAATGGGCTCATTAGGTGAGTGCATCGCGCGCGCTAATGGAGCCGGCGACCGCGCGGTGTCGCAGCCAGTGCATTAGCACGCGCCGACATGCGCGACAGGAGCCACTCGGCCGGGAACGGGCGCCGCCCTGTACCCCCAGCCCCGTGTCGCGTGCCACAAGCGCGCTCGCTACTCGCACCTACCGTGTCGCACCTCGGCGGGAGAGAACGCAATGTAGGACCCGGACGCGCTTAGTACCTGAGACCCCGTCCACCCCAAAGTATTACCGCGTACAAGTTCTCTTGCAAGGCCGCAATTTTGCCGTGTCCTCATTTCGTTTCCTAGGGTTCGTACCGAAATATCTTAAATATTGTGAAGTATAAGGGTTCTGTTCTTATTTATTTATTGTCCGGAAATATTTAAGTCAGTTTCATGAGTAAAATTTAAAAATTACTTTCTACGCCCCTTAGTGTTACCCTTGGTTAATCAGTTGTTTATTAAGGAAATAAAAAGTAGCCAGCCGGATTGGCCGAGCGGTTCTAGGCGCTACAGTCTGGAACCGCGCGACCGCTACGGTCGCAGGTTCGAATCCTGCCTCGGGCATGGATGTGTGTGATGTCATTAGGTTAGTTAGGTTTAGTTAGTTCTAAGTTCTAGGGGACTGATGACCACAGATGTTAAGTCCCTTAGTGCTCAGAGCCATTTGAACAAAATAAAAAGTAGGGACCAGTAGGCCACGAAATGGAAACGACAGTGAAAGTCTGATGAAACTTTGCTCAGATGTATTGGACAGTGTCTCTAGCATGCCTGTCGATCACGTCACACCACTCTTCTTAGCTCTGAGCTCACAGTGAGCACGTAAAGATGCATTGAACAATAGTGCCTTCCGCCACGAATGAGCGCAAGCTAAGAGGTTTCGCCTAATTTCATGCCTTCTATGACGAGAGCATTTGGAAGTCGGTACAAAGCTACGACATATATCTAATTCGGAGTGGCGGCTATCTAGAGAAGTAGCTGGGTAGTGTAGAAAACTGTTGCAAATGAAACAGCCCTCGTATTTATTTCCATCTTCTATCGAGACCATCTCCTACTTTCCCTACTTTTCGATCTTCTCCTTCCCCTCTCTTTGTGCAACTCTTCACCCGTCTCTCCATCCATCTCCTCCATCCCCCAATCTCTGTGGAAGCCCTCCATCCCCCATCTCTCTGTCTATCTCCTCCTTCTCCTCTCTCTGTCCATCTCCTCCTTCTCATCTCTCTGTCCATCTCCCCCTCTTGCTGTCCATTATTCCTCCTTCCTCTCTCTCCCCATCACCTCCTCTTTCCCTACTCTATCCATACCCTCCTCTTCTTATCTCTCTTCTCCTCTGTCTGTCCATCTGCTCTGCTTCCCTCTCTGTCAGTTTCCTTGCCCCTCTCTCTGCACATCAAGTTCCTCCCTCTGTCTGTCCATCTCCTATTCTCCTACAACGTGAGTCCATTTCCTTCCTCCCTGTCTGTCTGCCTCCTCCTCACCCTTCTCGCTTCACGATGTATGTCCCACCGCAACAGAAGGCCGTTGTCACTAAACATTACAATATTTCTTTCCAGATCAGAGCTAATAAATGTACCAATGTAGGATTAAATCATCCCGGAAACTTAGGACGGGAATTATACCCTCGAATTTACCCGAGTACACATATTTCGAATATACTTCATGTGTATTTATCATGTTTCACGTGTATTTTTTCAAGTACACCGAAGTAAATATTCACAAGTTGGCATTCTTTTTTCTACATCTGAAATATGACGTCTATTCAAATTTTGCCCCTGTCAAGTTTGAGTGGAGCAAATACACGGTGTAATAGTCGTGAGTCTTTGTTGCCTTTGAGATTGGACGTGGTGAGTAGATGCTATTCGAGAATGCCTTTAACGCGACAAAGACGCCATTATTAACACATTACATTGTTTGGATGAAGTTGTGTAACTGGGCTACGAGGGTCTGGTCGTTCCTTTTGTGATATTGCAGAAAGGCTTCGCATTAATGTAGCTGCTGTACATGACTGCTGGCAGCAGTGGTCACGAGAATTCACGGTCGCAAGAAGACAAGACTCCGGACGGCCATGTGAAACTACCAAGGGAGACGACCATCGTGTTCGACGTATGGCTCCGGCCAATCATACAGCATCTGCAGAGCAATTCGAGTAGCAGTTGGAACTACAATGACACCACGAACTGTGTTTTCTGTTTAAAACTGGATCTGCCAAATGGTTCAAATCACTCTGAGCACTATGGGAATTTTCTGAGGTCAGCAGTCCCCTAGAACTTAGAACTACTTAAATCTAACTGCCCTAAGGACATCACACACATACATGTCCGAGGCAGGATTCGAACGTGCGACCGTAGCGGGCGCGCGGTTCCAGACTGTCGGTTCCAGACTGTAGCGCGTAGAGCCGCTCGGCCACCCCCGGCCGGCTCTCTGCGTGCTAGACACACTGTACCTACACTAGGAGTTATCGTCTTTGATGGGATTTCAGATGCCACCTGGAGGACTCTCATAGTTATCACAAGCTCGCTGACTGTACGTCAGTTTGGTTATTCGACCTCTTGTGGTGCCATTAATCAACAGCGTTCCAAGGGATGTTTTCCAACAGGTCAACGCTGGCCCTCGTATCTCTGTGGTAACCCAGCATGCTCTACGGGTGTCGACATGTGGCCTCGGCCTCATCGATCACCAGATATTTCTCTAATCGAGCACGTATCGGACATCACGTGACAACAACTCCAACACTATCCACAAACAGCGACGACTGTCCTTCTAGTGACCGACCAAGTGCAACACACATGGAGCTCCATCCCAAAAACTGACATCCAGCTCCTCTAAAACACAATGCTTGCTTGCATAGAACATTTGTAGGGTTACTCCCGTTCATTAATGTGCCAACAATTCTCGTTTACTATGGCTTATCTCAGGCTTGCACTAATCTGTAATTACGTAATTTTATTCAACTAAATATGTTACCTTAACAAATTTATCCACGAACTTCCATTACTCCCTATTAATTTGGTTGGTTATGTTAGGACTTTTCTTCTGTCAGTTTGTCTTGTATCTATAGCGAATTCAACTATGATGCTTCATTTTGGGGCAGCTATGAAACCATATTTCGTAAACTATGCTTCTTGCGATGACATAATTTTGGAGATAAAAACCAGTGGTACATGTAGCTCCTATCTGCGTAAAGGGCATTGAACAGAATTACGAAGTAAGGATGTAATAAATTACAATGTCATGCACGATGCCACAATATTTCACGCTTCTAAGTACTTGACGTAATTCTTCCTGAGATATGTGTCTTACAATTGTGTATTTTTGTAGACAGCCTCAGCGACATATATGGATACTGTCTGCGAGATATACTGCGAATGTAATTAGTAGCAAATAAGTAAAAATTCTAACAACATCACCTGAACTATGTGTGGCACAATATAAATTTGATGGTACATTCAGTATTACATGTGAAAATTGTCTGAAAAATGCGTCGCGATTACAGTCATTAGTAAGGAAATAATAAAGGAAAAAATCATGCTTCATGCGGCAGTTTTATTGCAAGAACAGCGAACAGTAGTGATTGATGACGTTTCTTCTTTCATCATTTCGTCAGTGTTGTTAGTGAGAAAACGTTTCGTAAAGATTTGATGTAACATGTAAAGCTGAGAGGTTCCATACCCTCTTTTCCATGTCGCCTCTCATTTCTAACAATTTTGTTAATGTTTTATGTCATTTCAGGGTGGTAACAGCCCGAATAACGTTATTCTAATCAGAGCATTTGTACTGAGAGCTCAAAATACTTCTCACTTGTTTGATACAAATGTTATGAAACTGTGTGTGGTCTTGCTTTTAGTTTCCTCTGTCTCTTCCCTGGGTGGCCTGTGGGAGGCCAGCACTGGAGGTCACGGCCCACTGCGTTTCCGGTGGGGCTGAACTTCCGCGAATATTGAGAGATTCGTACATCAATGGGCTTCAGCGACTGGCGGGACGATTGACCTCGGTCGAATTTTCCCTTTTGTAGGCAGGGCGAAACGAGATGCGAGACATCTGTCACTGCAGTTTATGTGTTGACCGTTCTGGCGTGCCTGGAACTGGCGCCAACTGATTGCATTGTCCTCGTGATTCTGAGAAAACTTGTGGACCGTGCCCTGCTGGGCGCGACTGTCTGGCGCCGGGTGGCTAGTGGTCTAGGCATGTTGTTTTTGTAGCTGGTCAAACAGCAAGTTCAGTGCCCCGAGCTAAATAGCAGAGGCATAAATGTTCAGCTTAAACTGAGGCCAGGTGAGGTCATGACGCCTTGCACGAAATTGGAGGGAACGGTCGCTATTGGCATGAAACATGTTCTGAGATAGTGGAAGTGAATTTAGGAATCAGCACTGAATATTGATTCGCGGTTTTCGAGGGTAGTGGGGAGCTCCTGCACTGCGTGGGCGCAGGACATTCGTGATCTGATATTCGCCAGAGTATGACGATCTTGCGACTTAGTCGCACTTTTTCGGCAGGGCTTAGAATTTTCGGCAGCCTTCAATGCCAGGGCTTGAAACAGAGTTGCTTCACAGCAGAAATTGGCGCCTACATCATCAGAACGCTGCCAACCGACGACATGGTGCAGGTTTCAGGACTGGAAAAGTACTTTGCGGCTCTGGCATTGTAGGACCTATCATTATTATTCTGAAGTCCTCAGCAGCACACACGGTAGCGTTGCTACAAGTCCACCTGACTTGTTTCTCCACGTGATCCGATTTGAGCTCTCACTACTAATCGCAATACTGCATTATAGTTGGGAGACTAATATTTGATTCATTAGGACCACCAGTTACTATCTTCAATCTATTGCATTAAAGAGAGCAGGAGCCCCTTGTTCTCGAGCCAACTCTTATTCTCATAATAGTTCAATATAACATACCCTTTAACTTAGTGTTTGTATTGACAATCAAGTACCTTTGTGTTCTGATTTATAATAAATCACATTATAATATTTAATCCACATATAATTTCATAGATAGATGCACAATCATATTTGTCGTTTATTATGAAAACATCCACTTTTTCTTTACTGAGTAGATAACGATTTTTGTTAAATTATTGTGACTGTGCACTCCTTATTTTACCAACTAGCAGGGTCCACCATCAATTCCTTTCGTTACCGTTGTGCTCATAATCAGTAAGGTGATGATAAGGCGGTGGTCGCTAGAATTAAAGTGGTACAAATTCTTCCCCACCCCGGCACCTGGCAAATTTTGTTGCAAATCAGTAAGTGCTATCATTCTCAAATAATATATGACCAAGATATAGGTGTTTGCGTATCGTAAGCCACACTCCTTTTTCTTCCCATCCCCAACCACACTTATAGATAGGAATATATATGTATATGGGAACCATCCAGGCATTTCAACGTGAAAGAGTATGATGCTAACTCACTCACTCACACACACACACACACACACACACACACACACACACACACACACACACAAACTGTTACAAGTTACAATTACAGTACGAGAATATATAAGATTTGCAACCTAGATTTGGGATATTAGCCTACTCTCCAGCCTAGAAGTAAATTATACAAGTAGTACAAACGCAAAAAGAAAAATAAATTACAATGATTGAAAAAAGTAATTTCTTTTACTAAAAACGTAAAATAATACTTTAATAATTACAGGACACTCCTCCGGACAACTCGATCTAAAGAAATTCTACTGGTGATAGTCTGGACTGGAAGCGATAAGAAATGGAGGGTAAATGAAGTCATCTTGCTCACTCTGTGGCTGTTCAGGATGTTCTAGTAGTGGCTCTCTTTCATCCAATGAGAGTTGCTGCCCACTGTAGCCAGATGGTGCATTTCTATATCCACTGTATACTTTCTGTAAGAGATGATTTAGGACGTGGTATATCAGATGGCAGGATTAGACAGCGCCTTGGAAGGTGCACTAAGACGAACATCAACAAGAGTGAAACAAGAGTAATGAAATGTTAATGAATTAAGTTAGATATATTGATGCTGAAGGAATTAGATTAAGTACTGAGGTACAGAAAGTGGTCAAACGAGTTTTTTGTAGTTTGGCAGCAAAGTGAGAGACGATAGTCGAGGTAGAGAGGACACGAAACGCAGACTAGTGATATCAAGAGAAGCATTTCTGAAAAAGAGATATTTGTCAACATCTAACATAAATTGAAGGATTAACAAGTCTTTCCTGAGGGTGTGGAACTGAAATGTGGGCGATAAAAAAGGTCAGATCTAAATAGAATATATGTTCCTGAAATGTGATGCTAGAGAAAAATGCTAGAGGGAGGGTATAGATCGCAGAGGGAGACGAAGGCTTGACTACATCGAGCAGGTTCAAATTAATATAGTCTGCATGAGTTGTACAGATATGAAGAGTCTTTCTCGGCAAGGACTTGTGGGGAGAGGGGCATCAATCAGCCTTCGGACTGAAGACAACAACATTGATGCTAATCTTGCTGATATTCGGAATCGGTTTCTGGCAGCTTCTAGCTTCAGTAGTGTTATTTGACTTTGATGCTCAGTGAGCTACCTGTTTTTCCTTCGCAGGAATTAACAAATCAGGTATCGATGTGTACCAGTCTTTAATAACGCCACGTATTAACAAGTACAGTAAAACAGGAAGGGCCACCAGTACTGCAGCAGCGACGAGCTAGCTGATATCGCTAAACAGGGTGAGACTCGATTCGTTGCTGGAGTACTACTTATTTTTAGAGCTTTACTGTCCTGTTAATGCGTATGGATAAAAGAAATATCGCCCTAGACTAATATGGTAATACACAATCGAATGGGCTCGTAAAATTTTACCTCTAAAATGATTTTCTTTATAATGTGAGCCGGCCGGGGTGGCCGAACGGTTCTAGGCGCAACAGTCTGGAACCACGCGACCGCTACGGTCGTAGGTTCGAATCCTGCCTCGGGGACAGATGTGTACGATGTTCTTAGGTTAGTTAGGTGTAAGTAGTTCTATGTTCTGGGGGACTGTTGACCTCAGAAGTTAAGTCCCATGGTGCTCAGGGCCATATAATGTGAAAAAATCGACGCTTCCGTTAACAATGAGCGTTACATGGAAGACGTGTATGCAGTATTTGATTGGGTTGGCTCCAGCTTCACACTGCACGTATGTGCCAAAACGCCGTAGAAATGCGGTTCACGACTCTTGGATGAGATGTCAAGAGTAACAATCCTTGGGGTACGTCTTCTATTACTTCCACATCTGAAAAATTCTGCCTCAAGAGTGACATGTGTTCTGTTTGCTGCTAAATGTTCAACCAAATCACAAAGTTACTCGGACAGTCCATTATTTGCACATCTGGTGACAGTGAGGCATTTTATGGGGGATCTTCAGGCAATCAAGTAACGAGGCATTAACTTGGGCATCAGTATCAACTACTTTCAGGATTTCGTGGATGAAGCAGACTGACTTCGGTCCCACACAATCGTTAGCGGAATCAGGTTTCTTGTAAACATGACGTTTTCGATCTATAGAAAGATATTATACACGAGCTTAAATTGTATTCTAGGACAAAATCCAATGTTGCAATCTTAAAGTTTTGTACGTCTGTCCCACGACCTTCCTGGTAAGAGGAGAATGATATGTTTATTTCTCCAATCGACTGGAAAGCATCGCTCCTCCAGCGACCTAAGGTACACTGCCGCTAAGGTCTCGTTCTTTTGCATTCTGTGTGTAGGATCGCATAGTTATACCAACAGGCCCAGTTTCCTCTGTGCTGTTACGCTCTTTCAGTTCACTCTATATCTCCCGTGACCTTACTGCTACATCTGACATTTTCGTAGGGCAATAACGTCTTCAACAGTGTAAAAAGTTAGAAAACGCAACCTACTAGTGATGAACTTCTTCTGTCACCCTCCGTTCCAGCGCGTTTTGACAGATGGCTTCGTTTCTTTTACTTGTTTGAAATTATACCAAAAAGTTTTATCTGTTACAATGGTAGGTAGAGTGTAGGTCGAAATTTGACCAAAACATGAAAAATACGCACTCATGCATACAGAAATGTTTCAGCCAATGTTCATTCTATTAGAGACGTTAACTGGGCATTTTAAGAGCCCTTGGCTTGACTACAGTCATTGTAATAAATACGAAAGAAAAAGTCTAAATAATTGTAATCTGATCCCAACTTACCTTCATAGATGTTGGTACAACTTTCGTGCATAGTCCCAAAAGGTAACTATTGAAAGTCGGATCAGTTTTAATCTCAGTGTACTACTTCTGTTTGTATTCAGAGGAAGATATTTTTATTTGCTAAACGTAGGTGCAGAGGGTGTAGAATTATCAGAGGAGAAGTCGGAAATTGAAAGCTGAAGAACTATCGTTTCATAGAATACAACTCAGTCTCTCGTAAACCTGTCGATTTTTATTGAACTGCTAAGTTGTGTACGCCATAACTGTTGAAGTTGCGTGGCAGGTGCGAATGTTACCTACAAGCCGAAACAACGACATATATGATTCTTAACAACTGCATGAAGAAACATATCGTATGGTGTCATATTGGGAGAGGCAGTGGGAGGAGGTGGGGAGATGAAGAGAAGTCTACCAAAAACATAGCCAGTTATAATAGTTTGTTGTGATTTCACTTCTTGTGAATTAAGCCATAGTATCAAATGCGCACAAGTTTATAAAAGTGAGGAGCCACAATATTCTGTCAGCAAATTAAGTTGATTAACTGCAGTTTTGGAAGACGCTTACTTGTACACTATCTTAACACTATCCAACTCGAGAGGTGAAATTCTTTATTTATTTATTTTTTAATTTAGATGTTGGGTGGCTCTTCTTTGAGAAACACACTTTCTGTACATACCATTTTGATTTATCGGTAGTGAAGAAACGAACAAATAAAGCCTCATCAATCAACAACCTTTCGTAGGCAAACTTGACGCAAAGACAATAGTTTGAGACCCTGTTAAAGGAACTCACAGCTGTGATGTAGTTGGCACGACACGAATCTCCATATACACTTCACATTAATCGATAACTCTGGGACAGCTACTCAAACCTTCCACGAATCAAACAGGTTTCATAAGTATACACACAAATAATCTATTAGATATAACATTTGCTTCAGACATTCTACATTCTGCGTACCCCAATAATCTCAAATTCATATGATTATCAAATAATTTGCACGGTTTCCGTTTACTAATGCTGTTCTCACACAAAGAGCGTCTCATGAATTTTATTCCGAGCGTACTTTAACCTCTAATTACACGTTAATTCACTATAAAGTGCAAGAATACTGACCGCAGTTCTTGTTTTATGCACGGTATTCAAGAAATAAAGAGATATCCTGCTTAATCTAATGTTAAATCATCAGTGGACACAACATCTAAGAGACAGAGTGAAAATATGAACACCAGTGTGCTTACTGAGTTTTAACGCTAAGGTTCCTTCCATAGTGAAAACTGAGTACTGATGCCGTTAAATATGGACCGTAACTGTCGTAGAATTACTAATTCTTTGCTGCGCACAGTGTGATTATCGTGTCATGTCAGTACACTTTCAGTGTGAAAGCATCAGAAGAACACTGCTGCAGATCAATTTCGTTTCTTCTTGACCGTAATACCAAGAATGTATGTTTAGTTTAATATGAGTTAAATATCTTCAAGTTAAGGTTGGCATTATTTAAAAGAAACCAGTTGCTTAAAGCCAGACACTTACTGGTACTTACGCCTTCAGACAGTTACTGATGTTCGAAATCAAACAGTTAGTACCACAGATTCTGGTAACGAAGGAACTAGAGAAGAATGAAGTAACGATACAAATATTTGGCATAACCCGTAAGCACCACTTGCAATCCCACAAGTACAGCAGAAATTTGGTACTAATGAAAAGAAGTTTCAAACAAATATGCCCTGTGTTGAAATACGTTTCGCGTAACACAGCTTTCATGACAGACACGTAAAACTTCCTTCGTACAGCTTGTGGGAGCCTCAATGAAGGGCTAATGGTGTCTCTCTTAATTTTTTGCAGACTTGTCGCAGCCGGCGCTGCTATTTAAATTGCCAGTAAGAATTCCATTTGCGTCTTAAGCAGCCGCTCATAAATTCGTAACAGCACGTCCCGCTCTAGCACTTCATTTTCATCTCTGCTCAAATTCCATTTGACATTGCTAACTTCTTATTGCATGACCGTGCAGAACACACTCATTCTACGAAACGAAGTATTTCACTTACGAAAGACTACAAAGTCTGTGTGGTTGAAGACTTCATTGAAGAAAATACAAAGACGTTCATGACTGTGATCCTGTAGTTGAATGCGCTTATCCCTAGAAGTGTCATTCTGTGTACAAAAGTCACAAAAATTCGATATTTACCTCTCAGACTAGTAAAAGATAAATCCATCCCTTTTTGTGACGATACAGTCTGTCACTGGCGCAATCACTAGCTAATCAAAAGTTACACCAATGAAATCGCTAAGCAACAGTTAACTTCAGCGCCATCAATTGCCCAACTGAAGCATTGAATAACATTCGTCAGATGGCTTATTATTAGCTACTTACCACTGAGTTAGAATAAACTACTGAATATGACTGTAATGTTCGATTAAAGTTTCTTTTCTAATTCGTTTGTAAGATATCCCGCTTGGTAATACCCACCATACATCTCTCCGTTATAGAAATATATGGAGGCGGCCAGCACATACAGCCAAGCAAGGGCCCACTGAGGACAGAATTTGCAGAAGATAATGAAAGAGCATGATGATAGCCTGGTGCAAAGTGCGTCGAGGGCCTTAGAAAACATACAGGTAGAACATGGGTTCGTGTAGTTGATCACGGTAACGCATAGAGAATTCTGCAGGATTTCTGTACCCAGCAGAGAATACAAAACAGATACTGCTACAGTAGATGATGATGATAATGACTGTGAAGCGGCAGCGTGCGTTTGGAAGGATTAGTTAAGGAATACAACATTATGACTTCAAGAAAACAGCTTGAAGTAAAATAGTTCCCCCTAAGTCATCAATTTTATGAAACTTAGTGCTCCCGCCTTGAAGTGTTAGGTCAGTTACATGACAAAAAACACCAGCTCATTAGTCAACCACAGAGATTTGTCTCAGACAATATACAAAAAGAGCAATTACAATGAAACGAAAAGAAGTTGAAATTGGAAATTGGTGGTAAGTTCCTATGGGACCAAACTGCTGAGGTCGTCAGTCCCTAGGCTTACGCACTACTTGATATAACTTAAGCTAACTTACGCTAAGGACAACACACACACCCACTCCCGAGGGAGGACTCGAACCTCCGACGGGGGAAGCCGCGCGATCCGTGGCAAGGAGCCCAAGACCGCACGGCTACCCCGCGTGGCCAAAGAAGTTGAAGCTTACTAAAAGTAAGACTCACTTTCCATTCCCGTAGGACACGAAACTATTTCCCAAGGCCTAATTTAGTTTAGCTGAATTAATATGACCATTAGGCGAATGTCCAAAGAATGACTGAAAATTCGTATGTACGTTCTTCACCATAAAACATGCTCTCGGATAAAAATATCTCGATATTGATATCCCGAATGATTCGTAGAGTCTACAAAAACCTTGAGGTGCATGATGTTCCAATAGGGAAGAATGAGGGGCACAGATCAAGCCTATCCCACTAGTGTGAAACGCTATGGATAGTTTTCTATCCTGACTAAAAGATACGGCTTCGTTTCTATCCAACGGAATTCACAGGCATTGATGGTGGTTCCCTGGCGATTGCAAACAGCGCTACGTGGTTCTTATTAAAGTGTGTGGTCATAACGGACGGTTGTACATTCTCTGCAACGTGCTCCCATGCTTCCCACAATGTTTGTAAGAGGTTCATGTGGTAGAGCGCTTCATCTGTCTACCAGAGCAGTTAACAATTACTGGTTGGTTTTCGGTGCATGTGAACGTTCCCCAGAGTGTATCCTCATCGCATCCCACAAATTACCGATGGGTTTTAAGTCTGGAGAGCGGGCAGGCGAGTCAGTTCGCCAAATATCCTCTCGATGCAACAGCTCTTCATTCTGCACAGTTCGATTCTATCAGGCATTGTTATTCATATAAATGAAGGTACTGCCGAATGTCGTCCTGAAGAGACGCACATGGGAAAGAAATACAGTGTCACAATAACTTTGACCGAAAAGTATACCATGTTCAACGACTTGGAGTTCAGTAAGCAAATGCGACATTATGCCTTCCCGCAATATGCAGCTGAACCACTAACACAATCATGTTTCACAGTGCTGGACGCACCCTCATTTAACGACAGGTGGGAACCTGTAATGAGCACAGTAACATTGTCGAACATGATGGTCTTTGCCGGTGCAGGTGTTATTGGGTGAAGAACGTACTATAACCAAATCCCTGAACACGGTCACTCAACTGCCGCCTTTATTTTCGCACTTTAATCCTTCTCCTCGTGCGTCTTTTCCAGAATGCAATCTGTCCTGGCACTATTATTAGGTAGACAATGCGCGACATCTTTGAACAGAGCAGACAGAGGATCTCCTGGAACGAGAGTGTTATCGGCAAATGGATTAGACAACCCGTCTTCCAGACTTAAATCTGTTCGAGGATATATGGGAAGCGTTGGAGATACATATTGCAGCACGTCCACATGCACGAACTGCCACCCAGCAGATGCAAACAGCGCCGGTGGAGGAATGGAACGCTCTACCACAAGAACTCTTTACCAACCTACTGGCCAGCGTAAAAATAGCACAGTGCAGAGCATGCACTGCTGTCCTTGATGGTCTCACACATTATGAGTAACACGTCTCTTTTTTTGTAATTTCCAGCACACAATTATAAAACATGGTGACTTCGGTGTAGTTATTATCTTTCTATAGAAATGTTACTACTGTTCCTCTCATAGCGTATTTTTGTCGGTTACCTTCGGTACTTTACTGTAGCAGATCTTGCTATGGAGGGTCCAAAATCCTTCGAGGTATGATAATTGGCAGTGAAGCTTTATAAACCAGTGTATATTTGCTATAACCAAAGAATGATATTAAGATTGATGTTTGGCTTACTGTTTATAATATATTATTCATAATTACACCTACGGGCTAAAACATTATGACTAATGTCCCCTGCGAATTAGAGTGCTTTGCAGTGGCGTTGTGAGGATAAGACGCAGTGAGATACATGTATGAGCACAACACAGCGGACTGTGGGGAGATTCTAGCGACAGTACGGAAGAAATATACTATGTGATCAGAAGTATCCGAACACCTGGCTGCGAATGACTTAGAAGTTCGTGGCACCCTCCATCGGTAATGATGGAACTTAGTATGGTGTTGGCTCACCCTTAGCTTTGATGACAGCTTCCACTCTCGCACACATACATTCAGTCAGGTGCTGGAAAGTTTCTTGGGGAATGGCAGCCCATTCTTCACGGAGTGCTGCACTAAGCAAAGGTATAAATGTTATGTCGGTGAGTCCTGGCAAGTAGCCGGCGTTCCAAAACATCTGCAAGGTGTTCTATAGGATTGAGGTCACGACGCTTAGCAGGCCAGTCCATTACGGGGATGTTTTTGTCGTGTAACTACTCCGACACGGGCTGTGTATTACGAACAGGTGCTCGATCGTGTTGAAAGATACAATCACCATCCCCGAATTGCTCTTCAACAGTGGAAAGCAAGAAGGTGCTTAAGATATCAATGTAGATCTGTGCTGCGATAGTGCCATGCAAAACAGCAAGGGGTGCAAGTCCCCTCCATCAAAAACACGTTGACACCATAACACCACCGCCTCCGAATGTTACTACACACGCTGGGAGATGTTGTTAACCGGGTGTCCGACATACCTACAACCTGCCATCGAATCACCACATTGCGTACCGTTATTCGTCACTCCACACAACGTTTTTCCACTGTACAATCGTCGAATTTTTACGCTCCTTACACCAAGCGAGGCGTCGTTTAACATTTACCGTAGTGATGCGTGACTTATGAGCAGCCGCTCGACCATGATATCCAAGTTTTCTCATCTCCCGCACCATATTACTTGCAGCGGATCCTGATGCAGTCTGGAATTCCTGTGTGATGGTCTGGACAGATGTCTGTCTACTACACATTACGACCCTCTTCAACTGTTGGCCATCTCTGCCAGTCAACAAACGAGGCCGACCTGTACACTTTTGTGCTGTACGTTTCATCTTTACTGTCACATTGGAAACTGTAGACCTAAGGATGTTTAGAAGTGCGAAAATCTCGCGTTCAGATGCGTGACACAAGTGACATCTAATCGCCAGACTACATTCGAAGCCCATGAGTTCCGCTGATAGCCCCATTGTGCTCTCTCACAATTTCAAATGATTACTGAGGTCTCTGATACGGATTCGCTGGCAGCAGGTGGCAGCGCAATGCACCTACTATGAAAAACGTATGTTTCTGGGCGTGACCGGATACTTTTGATCACATATTGTACGTTGAAACAAGAGATTACGACGAAGCTGATTCTTATGGCCCGGCGCCTGGTAAAAGTATTTAGGAATCGGCTACTGTTGTAAGCATCGAGGGAAAGGGATTCAAGGACTATGAAACTACGAGTAGGTAACAAGATGTCGAACTTCTAAAGGTGATCACAGAACGTCGAAGTCGCACGCCATTCTGTTTTGCTACAACGTGTGACAGGCGACGTCTGTGTGATATTTGACGGCAGAGTGCAATGCTGTTTCAGTGCACATGTTTAGGGCTCCGCAGCAGACAACCCTTCCATGTACCCACGTCAATTACGACTGCAGTGTGCATGGTAACAGTGAGACTGGACGGTGTATCGATAGAATATGGCACTCATTTGAAGAATCACTTTTTTGCTGCGTCATGACCATACAAAGTAATTCTCCATCTTGGAAACTCTTGGCGATATTCAAAATGATGGCCGTTAGACGTTTCTCACGTCGCTTAGATAATCGACAGCAAGGAGAGTCTTGTTTTAAATGAAGCGATATACGAAAAGAGGAGAAAAAGAAGTGACGTCATAAAGTTATATTCCCAAAAGAGAGAAATAAATTCGTTTTAGGTTTTGTGAAAATGTATTCATCGGTATACGAAACAGCAATGAAATGACAATGTAATGGATCATAATATAAATGATAACACACATCAGTGAGCACGGATTAGAATGTGTATAATACGAAGACGTAGCCTTTCGCCACTACTGTTCAGTCTATAAATAGAGGAAGCAGTGTCGAAAATTAAGGGCAGTTGGGATTACAGTTCCTGCATTAAGGATCTCACTAATAAAATTGAAACGTCCCCTTAGAACAATTATACATGACTGTGCTTAAACTGACACACAATATTTTTTTAGCGCAACGCAAACTGACTTTCAATAATCCATACAAAAGAATGGCTCTGACTAACATTAACCTATATCTTTCACAAATCACTGACCCCACAAAAATCTTCGTTACTCGAACTACTGCAATACTGCGAGCGTCACTACTGCCAGCTAAATAAAAGATTCAAACTACGGAAGGCACTAACTACTGATAGGCATAGTTAGCAAATGAAAGATTTTTATAGAGAACAAACAATGTATTTACCTTAATAGTGTTGAAAAATCATAATATACATAGCAGTTCCTGACATCCAGTCTTACAAATTTCAAAACTCCGCCATTTCGCTCCCCACATCCACCACCGCTGGAGGCTCACCTCCAACCGCGCAACGCTACACGCTGTTCACATCCAGTTGCCCAACACCACAATGGCAGACAACAATGCAAACTAGCCACAGACTGCACACAGCACAGCCAGTGATTTTCATGCAGAGCGCTACGTAATGTTGCCAATAAGAAAACATACACAGCCAACTTACAAAATTTGGTTCTGACATTATTATTCTCAGTGAAAGGATCTGTTGAATGGAATGAATAGTCTAATAAGTACAGTGTACAAATAGAATTTAAATCGCAGAAAGGCGAAAGAAATGAGAAGTACCATAAACGAGAACCGCTATCCAGGCAACGAAATAACTCTTGACGTACAGAGCAAGGATTACAGATAAAGCAGACTAGCGTTGGCAAAGAGGGGCATTCCTGAACACGAGAAGCCTACTGGTATCAAACATAGGCCTTAATTTGGGAAAGAGATTTCTAGAATGTACGTTTCGAGCTGAGAATTCTATGGTGGTGAGACACTGACTCTGGGAAAACCGGATCAGAAAGGGAATGTAAGCAGTTTTGATTTGGTGCTACAGAATAATGTTGAAAATTAGATTGATTGTTAAAGTAAGAAATGAAGAGGTTCTTCGCAGAATCGGCAAGGAATGGAATATATGGAGAAGTCTGATAAGAGGAAGAGACAGTAAGATCGGATATCGGCTAATACAGCAGAGAATAACTACTGTGGTGATAGAGGGTACTGTAGAGGTTAAAAACTGTAGAGGAGGCAGAGCATGGAATACATACAGCAAATAACTGAAACCGTATGTAGCAAGCGGTACCATGGGATGAAAAATTTGGCAAAGTAGAGGACTTCATGGAGGACAGCATTAAATCAGCAAAGAGACTGCTTGTTCAAAAAATAAAAATCAATTCGAAGCCATAGCCAAACGATAAACATGTCCACAAACCCACTGGATGGGGCAGTGGGGGCAAACACGAATGTGTTATGAAAGTACCTGCATTCCTACTAATATTAGATTAAATTTTGCTAGGCCGTGGGTTTCGCCTCTTATTTTTATGCAGTATACTGCTGTGACGACTATTCATAGTTGCTTTGAGTGAGGTTTAGTTCTGCGAAATATTTTACAGTAACCTCTTTCCGTTTCGGAGGGTCGACATTGGTTTGAAATACTAGTACTCGTCTCTGAAAACTGGAATCGAATTTGGGCAGCAGTTTCAGTAGAATTAATGTAGATATAAGTGAGTGTGCGTCTTTTAAACTTGGAATTAATTTTTTCCAGCAAACGGTACTTGTCAGCTGACAGAATACTAAGAAAGAAACAAAATATAGGTGAATGTTTGTGAAACAATATGAGAGGATACAATGAAATTCCGATAGGAAAAACTTATGAAAAAATACACTTCAGAAGAAGTAAAACTAATTTATGTTGGGCAAACATTATATTACAGCATTTAACATGACAGATGACACAGAGCCCAAACTGACAGAGATTGTGATACATGTTTATTACGTTAGAGAGATGTATTACAATATAAAGTTGTCCGAGACCGAATGAGACACGGTGTAATTTGTTCAAGGTGAAAGGAATGGAACATTAATGAAATAAAATTTATTTACCCAATGTCTACTAAAGAACTACGTTGACTTTCTCCTACCACGCAAGATATAAGAACCAAAGATCATATAACCTACTTTTATTATGTACTGGACATATACCACATCCTCTCAAGTTGTATAGAAGGAAATAGGTAAACTATGCAAATGTACAACGTATATCTTAAACTGACATAGCAGAATTGACTACTATCAAACCATGAACGAGAAAATGTAACGGAGCAACGAAACTGAAATACTATTTTACATGGGATTCGTAGATGCTGGGAAAGCTTTGTACACGATTACTACATTATCGATACTTGTAGAGAAACAGCTTTGTTCAAACTTTTGTTAGTGTACCAAAGAATATAAACATCGACGCTACAACTTCAGTTAGCACAAATGTACAAGCTGTCCCGAAACAGTCCGAGGTCAAACTTCCATTAGACTTAACTAGGACAGTGGGACACTCAGTGTTAAAGAGGAATACCGCTAGGAGATTCCGTATTGCCAAGGTAAGTATCAATAGCTGTAGAGGACCTCTTCACTTCCATAGTCCTGGAAAGTCAAGAAGTACTTATTAATGGAACATAACAAACACAGCTTTCATTGTTGATGACTATGTACTATATGGTAAAATTGTATATCGGAAGGTTGGACTTAATTTAGCAATATTTCCGAAAATTTCCTTTCAATTTTACTTCAGTAAGGTATATACATAGTCCACCGGAAAGAAATTTATATAGATTGAGAACGATGTCGTGCAACCAGCCTAAAACAAGAAGACGGACAGGAAAAGTAACAAACAAAAGAGTAAAAATTACCCGGGAGCTATTGGTAAATGAAAATATCGTTTTCAGAATTATGTTTCCAGTGTTTCTAAAATATGTAACAAGACATACCGCTTGAGACATGTATTTTTTTTACACACTGAAAGCATATAATGTGAAGAGTGTTTCTTCTAGCAATGAAGGAATGCATGTAGCGAATTACTGAGAAAGCTAAAAACAGGAATATGTCAGGCAGCATACTGGAGTGAAAGCCTTAAGTAGTAATTAAAGTATAATATCGATGGCAAGAACGATTTGTGTAGCAAAGGAAGACCAAGTAGATCAAAACAAGATCCTAATGATAGGTGGATAGAAGACATTAAAAACATTTACAAAAAGAAGCATCTAGTAATAGCGTAACGATCAAATAATTACATATTATTGAACTGTTGGCAGTTCAAAGATGCATCACGTGAAAACTATTTGTGATCTCAGCCGACTAGTTAAGAACATCCTACTGACATATTTGTTGTGGTCCTCATTAAGACATAAAATGGTTCAAATGGCTCTGAGCACTATGAGACGTAACATCTGAGGTCATCAGTCCCCTAGAACTTAGAACTACTTAAACTTAACTAACCTAAGGGCATGACACACATCCATGCCCGAGGCAGGATTTGAACCTGCGACTGTAGCGGTCGCGGGGTTCCAGACTGAAGCGAATAGAACTGCTCGACCACACGGTAGGGCCATTAAGACATAGAAATGTCTTATGTAACAGGGTGCCATGTAGCCTCGTGCTGTGTGCTACTTTTCTCCAATGTTCCCATTACAAATGATAATATTTATCATTATTGTTACCTTTGTGGCATGCACCTAAGAAACCAGTTACACAGAAGTTCCATATGATTTTCTGCTGTTAAGAGCAATGGACAACGCTATTTTCATTCGCATCAGCAATCCTTCAGACGATTCGTGTGTGCTATGCAAGTATTTGTACGTAGCATCCTTGCCTTCTTATTGACTGTGTTGGTTCTGACACATGGATGAAGGTCACTGATAAGAGAAAGGTTTTAGTTTTAGTTATAGATTTCAGAATAGGTTATAGATGAGTAGGGAAAGTGGTAGGTGGGTTCCATTGACGGTTGAGGGTAAGAGTTCTATCCTAGAACTGACTTCGATTTGGGTATTTTCTATATCGTCATTCCCTCAGACTGAGATAATTCAGGTGGGCTTAATATTATGATAGCTGGTTTCTTGGATTAACTTGAACGTTTTTCAGCTCTTATCTTCTTCGGATTTGTATGGACGATATTTTTCCGAAAGTCAGATGATATGTTGCCAGACTCATACATTCTACGCACCAACGTGAACAGTGCTTTTCTTGCCACTTCCCCCTATGATTTTAGAATCTCTGCTGGAATGTTATCTATCCCTTTTGCCTTTTTTGATCTTAAGTCCAAAGCTCTTTTCAATTGTGATTCTAATACTGGATCCCTATCTCTTCTAAATCGGCTCCTGTTTCTTCTTCTATTGTATCAGACATATCTTCCCCCTCATAGAGGATTTCAATGCATTCTTTCCACCTGTCCCCTCTCTCCTCTGCATTTTACTGTAGAATTCCCATTGAGCTCTTAACGTTATCACCCTTGTTTTTAATGTCCCAAGGTTGTTTTGACTTTCCTGTTTGCTCTGTTCTTCCGACAATCATTTCTGTTTCGATTTTTTCACATTTTTCCTGCTGCCATTTCGTTTTAGGTTCCCTGCACTTCCTAGTTATTTCATTCCTCAGAGACTTATATCTCTCTATTCCTGAGTTTCCTGAGACATTTTTGTACTTCCTATGTCCCCCCCCCCCCCATGAACCATGGACCTTGCCGTTGGTGGGGAGGCTTGCGTGCCTCAGTGATACAGATAGCCGTACCGTAGGTGCAACCACAATGGAGGGGTATCTGTTGAGAGGCCAGTCAAACGTGTGGTTCCTGAAGAGGGGCAGCAGCCTTTTCAGTAGTTGCAAGGGCAACAGTCTGGATGATTGACTGATCTGGCCTTGTAACAATAACCAAAACGGCCAAGCTGTGCTGGTACTGCGAACGGCTGAAAGCAAGGGGAAACTACAGCCGTAATTTTTCCCGAGGGCATGCAGCTTTACTGTATGATTAAATGATGATGGCGTCCTCTTGAGTAAAATATTCCGGAGATAAAATAGTCCCCCATTCGGATCTCTGGGCGGGGACTACTCAAGAGGATGTCGTTATCAGAAGAAAGAAAACTGGCGTTCTACGGATCGGAGCGTGGAATGTCAGATCACTTAATCGGGCAGGTAGGTTAGAAAATTTAAAAAGGGAAATGTATAGGTTAAAGTTATATATAGTGGGAATTAGTGAGGTTCGGTGGCAGGAGGAAAAAGACTTCTGGTCAGGTGACTGCAGGGTTATAAACACAAAATCAAATAGGGGTAATGCAGGAGCAGGTTTAATAATGAATAGGAAAATAGCAATGCGGGTAAGCTACTACAAACAGCATACTGAACGCATTATTGTGGCCAAGATAGATACGAAGCCCCCACCTACTACAGTAGTACAAGTTTATATGCCAACTAGTTCTGCAGATGACGAAGAAATTGAAGAAATGTATGATGAAATAAAAGGAATTATTCAGATTGTGAAGGGAGACGAAAATTTAATAGTCATGGGTGACTGGAATTCGAGTGTAGGAAAAGGGAGAGAAGGAAACATAGTAGGTGAATATGGATTGGGGCTGAGAAATGAAAGAGGAAGCCGCCTGGTAGAATTTTGCACAGAGCCCAACATAATCATAGCTAACACTTGGTTCAAGAATCATGAGAGAAGGTTGTATACATGGAAGAACCGTGGAGATACTAAAAGGTATCAGATAGATTATATAATGGTAAGACAGAGATTTAGGAACCAGGTTTTAAATTGTAAGACATTTCCAGGGGCAGATGTGGACTCTGACCACAATCTATTGGTTATGACCTGTAGATTAAAACTGAAGAAACTGCAAAAAGGTGGGAACTTAAGGAGATGGGACCTGGATAAACTGAAAGAATCAGAGGTTGTAGAGAGTTTCAGGGAGAGCATAAGGGAACAATTGACAGGAATGGGGGAAAGAAATACAGTAGAAGAAGAATGGGTAGCTTTGAGGGATGAAGTAGCGAAGGCAGCAGAGGATCAAGTAGGTAAAAAGACGAGGGCTAGTAGGAATCCTTGGGTAACAGAAGAAATATTGAATTTAACTGATGAAAGGAGAAAATATAAAAATGCAGTAAATGAAGCAGGCAAAATGGAATACAAACGTCTCAAAAATGAGATCGACAGGAAGTGCAAAATGGCTAAGCAGGGATGGCTAGAGGACAAATGTAAGGATGTAGAGGCCTATCTCACTAGGGGTAAGATAGATACTGCCTACAGGAAAATTAAAGGGACCTTTGGAGATAAGAGAATCACACGTATAAACATCAAGAGCTCAGATGGAAACCCAGTTCTAAGCAAAGAAGGGAAAGCAGAAAGGTGGAAGGAGTATATAGAGGGTCTATACAAGGGCGATGTTCTTGGGAACAATATTATGGAAATGGAAGAGGATGTAGATGAAGATGAATTGGGAGATATGATACTGCGTGAAGAGTTTGACAGAGCACTGAAAGACCTGAGTCGAAACAAGGCCCCCGGAGTAGACAACTTTCCGTTGGAACTACTGACGGCCTTGGGAGAGCCAGTCCTGTCAAAACTCTACCATCTAATGAGCAAGATGTATGAAACAGGCGAAATACCCTCAGACTTCAAGAAGAATATAATAATTCCAATCCCAAAGAAAGCAGGTGTTGACAGATGTGAAAATTACCGAACTATCAGTTTAATTAATCAGGGCTGCAAAATACTTACACGAATTCTTTACAGACGAATGGAAAAACTTGTAGAAGCCAACCTCGGGGAAGATCAGTTTGGATTCTGTAGAAACACTGGAACACGTGAGCCAATACTAACCTTACGACCTATCTTAGAAGAAAGATTAAGGAAAGGCAAACCTACGTTTCTAGCATTTGTAGACTTAGAGAAAGCTTTTGATAATGTTGACTGGAATAATCTCTTTCAAATTCTAAAGGTTGCAGGGGTAAAATACAGGGAGTGAAATGCTATTTACAATTGGTAACGAAACCAGATGGCAGTTATAAGAGTCAAGGGACATGAAAGGGAAGCAGTGGTTGGGAAGGAAGTAAGACAGGGTTGTAGCCTCTCCCCGATGTTGTTCAATCTGTATATTGAGCAAGCAGTAAAGGAAACAAAAGAAAAATTCGGAGTAGGTATTAAAATTCATGGAGAAGAAATAAAAACTTTGAGGTTCGCCGATGACATTGTAATTCTGTCAGAGACAGCAAATGACTTGGAAGAGCAGTTGAATGGAAATGACAGTGTCGTGAAAGGAGGATATAAGATGAACATCAACAAAAGCAAAACAAGGATAAGGGAATGTAGTCTAATTAAGTCGGGTGTTGCTGAGGGAATTAGATTTGGAAATGAGACACTTAAAGTAGTAAAGGAGTTTTGCTATTTGGGGAGCAAAATAACTGATGATGGTCGAAGTAGAGAGGATATAAAATGTAGACTGGAAATAGCAAGAAAAGCATTTCTGAAGAAGAGTAATTTGTTAACATCGAGTATAGATTTAAGTGTCTGGAAGTCATTTCTGAAAGTATTTGTATGGAGTGTAGCCATGTATGGAAGTGAAACATTGACGATAAATAGTTCGGACAAGAAGAGAATAGAAGCTTTCGAAATGTGGTGCTACAGAAGAATGCTGAAGATTAGATGGGTAGATCACATAACTAATGAGGAAGTATTGAATAGGATTGGGGAGAAGAGAAGTTTGTGGCACAACTTGACCAGAAGAAGGGATCGGTTGATAGGACACGTTCTGAGGCATCAAGGGATCACCAATTTAGTACTGGAGGGCAACATGGAGGGTAAAAATCGTAGAGGGAGACCAAGAGATGAATACACTAAGCAGATTCAGAAGGATGTAGGTTGCAGTAGGTACTGGGAGATGAAGAAGCTTGCACAGGATAGAGTAGCATGGAGAGCTGCATCAAACCAGTCTCAGGACTGAAGACCACAACAACAACAATGTCCATCGATCAATTGAAGCATTTCTGCTGTTACCCATGGTTTCTTCGCGGTTACCTTCCTTGTACCTACGTTATCCTCGCAATTTCTGTGAAGTCTATTTTAGAGATGTGCATTCCTCTTCAACTGTACTGCTTACTGAGCTATTCCTAATTGCTGTAGCTATAGCCTTCGAGAACTTCAAATGTATTTCGTCATTCCTTAGTACTTCCGTATCCTATATCTTTCCGTGTTTATTCTTCCTGACTCATGTCTTAAACTTCAGCCTAATCTTCATCACTACTATATTGTAATCTGAGTCTATGTCTGCCCCTGGTAACGCCTTACAATCTAATATCTGATTTCGGAATATCAGTCTGATCTCGATGTAATGAAACTGAAATTGTCGCGTATCACACGGTCTGTTACCAGTATACCTCTTCCTCTTGTGAGTCTTCAACAGAGTATTCGCTATGACTAGCTAAAACTTGTTACAGAACTCAATTGGTGTTTCTCCTCTCTCATTCCTTGTCCCAAGCCCAAATTCACATGTAACCGTTTCTGCTACTCCTTTCGCTACAATTGCATTCCCGTCCCCCATGACCATTTGATTTTCATCTCCCTTTACATACTGTATTACCCGTTCAATATCCCCAAACACTTTTTCTACCTCTTCATCCTGAGCTTACGGCGTCGGCATGAATACCTGAACTATCGTTGTAGGCGTTGGTTTGCTGTCGATTCTTAAAGCAACAACCCAATCACTGAACTGTTCCCAGTAACACACTTCCTGCCCTACCGTTCTGTTCGTAACGAATCATACTCCCGTTATACCATTTTCTGCTGCTGGTGATTTTACCCTATACTCAACTGACAAGAAATCATTGTCTTCCTTCCACTTCACTTCACTGGCCCCTACTACATTTACTTTGAATTTCCCTTTTCAGATTTTCCAGTTCCCCAACCACGTTCAAGCTTCAGATATTCCGTGCCCCGACTCGTATATCGTTATCCTATCGATGATTATTCAATCTTTTTCTCATGGTAACCTCCCGCTTAGCAGTCCCCTCCTGAAGATCCGAATGGCAGACTATTCCGGAATCTTTTGGCAATGGAAAGATCATCATGACACTTCTTCATTTACAGGCCACATGTTATGTGGATATACGTTACATGTCTTTAATTCAGGGTTTTCATTGCCTTCTGCATCCTCATGCCATTGATCATTGCTGACCCTTTCGCCTTTAGGGTATTTTCCCACCCCTAGGACAAGAAAGTGTTCTGAACTTCTGTCCACCCCTCCGCCCGCTTTGACAAGGCAGTTGGCAGAATGAAGGTAACTCCTTAAGCCGGAAGTCTTCGGACGCAGATGCTGATTATTAATCAAAATTTAAGCAGCTCTGGGATCCGGACCCGGGTCCTAAGGCATTTTGATTATGAATCAAAGACGCCACTCCTGGACGACGGGTGCTAGTTTAAAAGAACCATAGTGTCACAAATCTCCTTCTGGTGTCTTTATTTGTGGTTCGACTTATCCCATTCTCCATATGTCAACAAAAGTGTTATCACAGTTACAATCTCAAGTTCCTTGCTGTGCATCTAAAGTTTAAAATTTCGAAGTAATGCTTCATTAATCAACAGACCTCTGAATCATTTGCATTTCACAGTAAGTGCGAACATTACATCTACTCTTGGAAAAGTAATCCTAACTGTATTTTTGAATAGCTTTTCTCGATACAGTAACACGTAATTTATTTCGACTTCCTATAAGTGATTCCAAATCATCAGGCAGCGCACTTGTCCGCGAAATCCATAGCTCAAAATTTCGAGTCTAGGTCCATCAAACCATTTTATTGTGCCTGGAAGTTTCATATAAGAGGTGCTTTGCTGCAGAGTAAATATTTCATTCTGGAAATATCACCCAGGCTCTGGCTAAACCACATCCCCTCAGTATTCTTTCTTTCTGGTGTGCCAGTCTTGCAAATTTTGCAGGAGAACTTGTGTGACATTTGGAATGTCGGAGACGAGGTACTGGTGGAAATAAAGCTGTGCAGAAGGGTCGTGAGTCGTGAACGAGTAGCTCAGACCATTCGAGTCTCTTACATGATGGTGAGCGGACATGTGCAGGGCTCTGAGCAGCGCTCCGCAAGTGCGCTGCCCTTTACTTGCACCGGAAGTGATACTGCAGTGTTAATAGAACACCTTTTCCAACGAAGGTGGTTCTGTGCACTATGGGACTTAACTTCTGAGATCATCAGACCCCTACAACTTGGAACTACCTAAACCTAACTATCCTATGGACATCACACACATCCATGCCCGAGGCCGGATTCGAACCTGCTACTGTAGCGGTTGCGCGGTTCCAGACTGTAACGCATCGAACCGCTCGGTCACTCCGGTCGACTCCTTACAGGAAGGCCACAATGAAATAAACATTCCTTGTCCAGTAAGAGAGACCTAAGCCATGCGAAGTAGAACGTTTTCTGTATGAATTATGCACATTCATCCAAAGGAGCTGCTTGGAATACATTGTTGTACGCTCCAGCACGGTCAACCTGAAATTTTTTAATAAAGCAGCGAGCGAACGACTTATCCACCGTACCACCAATTCATATCGTTTCCATCACTCGGACAGCAATGTGGGTGTAGTTACTCTTGACTACAGAGACTCAGGGTTCAGACCATACGAATCATCGAGCTGCCGTTTGAAGTTATGGCGTCGTTATGGAAGCACTTTTGCCTTATGGGGATGTACTAAGTCACACAGGAGAAAGGTGGCACACATTCTCGAGTGCGTCACGTGCGAATTGAACTTCGCAAACACAACCCATCGCATGTGACCGCTGGTGCCTCTCGAGCAATCGTCGTTGATGACGGTCAACCGCTGACTCATGCAGCGTGTGGGCAGGAGGGTCATGTCCACTGGGCATGCCTGCAGAGAAGCCTCGTTCGATACTCCGTGAGGACACGACGCCTACATCGGAATCAGCGACATTCCCTCATACCAACATTGAGACAGCGAGGAACATAAAGAATGCCGATGTTGTTCTGTTTCAGTTACCAACCACCAAGGGTCCAGTTCCTGTGCCCATGATACCATGGAATGTGTCGGAATCGTTGACATGTTCGACTGCAGAAACCCATCTGTACCTTGTCGGTGTGAAGAAGAGGAGCATCTTCCCTGATGATCGACTGAAGCTCGAACGCTGAGATGCGAGAGATGCCTACTGTTTGTCGCGATCGACAGGATATAGACACGATTTCCTGAACTGAAGTCGCCCAAACGCAGAAAGAAGTGAGGGCTGCCCGCAGGAAACACTTTGCAGGACAGTGACGCATTGCAGGAAGATGAGGATAATCCCTCGGCAGCTCTGGCTGTGGATCCCACTCCAGCCGTTCCTGGTTCTGTGCGGACAAAACCTCTTCTAGAAAAAAGTCAGGTTCACGATGCTCAACCCACTTATGGACTCCCTAAGGGTGAGGCGGCTAAGGCAGCAGGTTGGCGTCATCACTTGCCTAAAGTACATCGCCTCTACCCTGGGGATTCGATGTCAGAGGTGCAGCTGGAAGAAATGATGAAACGTCCTCTTTGAAAAATTATACAAGTCTGTGCTTAAACTGACACACAATATTTTTTTAGTGCAACGCAATCTGACTTTCACTAATCCCTACAAGAGAATGTCCCTGACTAAATTAACCTATACGTTTCACAAATCACTTACCTCACATAAATCTTCTTTACTCGAACTACTGCAATACAGCGAGAGCCACTACTGCCAGCTAAATAAAAGATTCAAACTACGGAAGGCACTAACTACTGATAGGCATAGTTAGCAAATGAAAGATTTTGATAGAGAAGAAACAATGTATTTACCTTAATAGTCATAATATATATAGCAGTTCATGACATACATTCTTACAAATGTACTGTTTCTGATGGACACACCTCCAGATTATCCATTCTCAAAAATCCGCCATCTCACTTCCCCACATCCACCACTGCTGGCGGCTCGCCTCCAACTGCGCATCGCTATGCACTGTTAACATCCAGCTGCCCAATACTACAATCGCGGACAACAATGCAAACTAGCCATCGACTGCACACACCACAGCCAGTGATTTTCATTCTAATAAGAAAACCTAAACAGCCTACTTACATTGCCCCCATGCTCCCTACAAAAATTTTACAAATTGTTTTGGGCACTGGCCAACACTTATTTGTTATAAATTTTTCACAACTACAATACCAAAGATATCAAATGCACACACTTATTTATACAATGTTGGTCAAAAGCTAAAATTTTCTCACAGTACATAAAGACAGTCCTGATTCATCACAGTAAAATTGCAGTGTTTTTTTATGAAAGTCTGAGCAGTAAAAGACAATGCATACAGAAATAGTGGATTTCCATGCAGTCTTGAAGAAGTAGTGTTGTCCTTCCAACGGAAAGACAGTGCTGACTCTTGACATGCAGACAGGTAATGGACCACAACAGAGCAAACCCACCGCAGAGTCAGTCGACGTTTTGAAGAATATTGGTAGGTAGGTCATCACAGAGCAGACCGCTGCAGTCTTGTTAGAGATTACAGTATTGGTGGGCCACCAGAGGAGCAGACCCACTGCAGTCCTTGTAGAAATAATGGTGTTGTTGAGTCATCAAAGGTGTAGACACACTGTAGTTCTTGTAGAGATGGCTAGCAGCCATCCGTTGCGACTGTGCAGGTGTACAATCACCATAGAAGAGTCTTGTGGACAATACAGCAAGTCCATGAACCACCACTTGTGCACTCACAATTTTTTTTTTTCAAATGTCCTTAGAAACAGCAAAGCTGTTATCCAGTCCCTTGTTGAATTATTAACACACGTGCTAACACTGTCAGTCCCTACTTCTCACATATTGTCCATATACTATGACCAACAGAAACGTGTGCAGTGAAATGTAACTTACAAGTTACTTAATTTGATGAACCGGTGTCAATTACAATTTTATAACATAAGAATACAATAACAAAAGTACAAAATACAGATAAATTTGCAGTAGTACAGGCTTTACAAAAGAATGGAAATAAACAGATACATCAGTGTTACAGGAATTATGACATAAGTGAATATATAAAATAATGAGAATAGTTTTTGAAACATTAATTTCACAGATGAGCATTAAAACAGAACAGAATAAATAATGTCTAAACATTTTTACAAAGCAAATAACATAGTATTTGAACAATTCTACAACATAAATCTTATTAGCTAAACACATAAAGACAGGAAAAAGACAAATACACAAGGATACATAAACACATAGCGGAATAATACAAAAGGAAAGACAAGGTTCGTTTTCAGTGTAACATTTGGTACTGCAGTCCAACCCAAAACTTCATTCCATAGATCTTTCGCCTTATTTCAACATTTGTTTCCACCAAAAAAGCGTATCCAAGCATGCTTTATGTATTTATATGTTCACATATTTCTTACCTCATTATTTATTTTACATTGTCTTACCTCATCATTTATTTCCAAGAAAATCCTACCTAAACCTGTTGTCTCTAAACCCTACTTTTTTGTTCATATCCTCTTTCAAAATACTTTTTTGGCCAAACCATTTTCTTATAGTTTCTCAATGTATTTCTTCCAATTCATCACAACTCGTTCTCTTATATAGTCTACCCCATCTTGAGCTAACTTAAATCTACTGAGCTTAGATGCTAAACTAAGGGACGAGGCAATGCAGCAGCACAAAACAATTAACACAAACCGCAATGACAAAAAAAATGCAAATTGGCAAAGCAAGCAGCAGTAAATATAATAACTTATATCTAAACATGACATAGCTCAAGCAGAAAAAATACTACAGTAAAGATATGAAATGTCTAATACCTATGTCAGATCTTAACACTAGAGTGACGCTTCACCTTAACTTACACTACTAAAAAGTTACCCAGTCATTGACAAAAATTATGTATGCATTTCCTGTGAAGGGAAATGTCTTTCTGTCCTCCCTCGTTTTTTTGGAAGTAGATGATAAAATTGTTATGTACTGGATCTGTAGGCATAAAATAACTATGTTAGTATACCCATTAAATTTTATTTTAACCAATGCTGCAGTGCAGCTAGAAACTAAATGTTAAACAAAATTAGCAATCTCTCAACCAGAAAGACAATAGATGTAAAATGTTTCTCATCATTTCATTAGGCATTTTAGTCAAGATCATAAATTAAGAGCGCCACAGTATAATCATATGTTTTCAAGTTTGAGTGTGTCGTATTTGCTATGCTTTCTACAAAGAACTGTCAATATCGAGGTTAATGACCTCTTTTCTTCTCCACCTAATGGCTTTTTCTCCAGGTGACGCACAGCTGGGCGTCAACGACTCATTACGTCGAGGTCACTTAGCTTTCTTACCGAAATTTACAACAGAAGTTCCTGCTACAGTGACAGTTTGATACAAATAAAATGTCACAAGTCGAGAAATTACTGTAGAAATGTGTAGAAATCAAATCCTATAAATATAACAGTCTCCAAAAAATTTTCACCGTCATTGTGATACATCCACGCACTTACACACATTTCATAACTCTTAAAGTACGATTCTTGGTTTCCAACATCCTTTCCCAGAAATCAGAGTCCCTAACCACTATTCATTATTCCTTACCTTATTACACATATACATATTCGTCGACACTTCTTCAATATTTCATCATAATAAATATATAGCATTATCAGTTTCCTCATACACCATCAGCTTATTGATCATAAACAAACCTCAACAGCAAAATACACATGGTCGTTGTAATGATAACATCATAACACCTCAGTCAAATCTCAAAATCGTCGTAGCTTCCTCCAATAATATCAAAACCTAAAGCAAATTCTCTGCTCATTTCAATAGTGTCATCTACCTCAAACGTAGTTTAAAAATCATGATCCCATACCAAATACATCATTCAGAGCTCTCAAAGTATCACAATGGTTCCGAAAAAATATGAACAGTTCACAAAGTATAGACAAAATACAGTTTCATAAGTGTGAAGTTATTCAACTGTGTAATTACGTAAACATCTGTCACTAATGTAGTAAAATAAATGTTTGTCCCTCCCAGTTAAATCATCAGATAGCTGTGTAATTTATGTGTTAGAGAAATATGGTACCGATGTGTAAAGTTGTATAAGCAAATACCATATTAGCTAGGGCTCTTTGTGCTTGCCAAACACATGGTACACAAAGTAAGCATGTAACCCCTGAGGATTAATGTAATTATACCCTCGGGTGTTACAGATTACACCAATGGAATTAAATGTATCAAGGAAAACCTTTGTATCTTTGTAAATCAAAAATCTTTAAAAGTAAATGTTTTAAGTACAAAATTAATCACTCAAATACGTGTACTGTAGCGCTAAACTGTGTGTCTTGTTGTAATACAAACTCTGTGGAAGTGTCGTAGTTATCGTCCTCTGTAAGCAAAGTTCTGCTGAAATCAATGTACTTACCTCATCATAAACGAAAGTGAAATGCTTTGCTATAGACATCGTAGTTATTACGTACCTTACCGTGATCAAGAAAGTACTATAAAGTAATGTATTGTTGTGCTACGAAAAAGGTTGCCTCATTGTTGCTATACCACAAAAGTTACTACTAAAACATGTTTTACTTTCCAGAGTAATTCAGAAAAACTGTGCAGGTATAAAGCAGGTACAGCACAAAAGCAACAATGTAAATTGTGTCACACATTAGTAGCGTCGTGATATAATTGTGTAGCTGTCAAAGAAACCAACTGCGAAGTCATCTTTAATTCCACAGAATGTACTTCAAATAAAGAATGTCTTTTCAAGTAAACCAAAATGTTGCATGAAAATCTCATTAGCAGTGCCAGTATATGTTCTAAGTATGTGAGCCTTATAGTCGTTACATAATTGTACAACTAACAAGCAAGAATGTACAAATAACAACAGTGTGTCGTCTGTTTACTATAACAATGCACTCGTAATTTCTGTTTTAAAATGTTCCCTAGATTCTAGGCTGGATAGTTAACTTCAAAACATTGTTGCATGTTAACAGTTTCTCAGTGTGACAAAGTGTACTAGTAGCGTGAAGTGAAAAGTTTTATGGCAAAAACTAAGTAAGAAAACAGATTATCTTTCAATAAGCGGGTTTATGTGTTTAATGTGATGCAATCCTTTACTCTTCATAGTACTCAGAGTTTCAACTTGAACACAATTGTCATCAGATATACGTCGGTAAAGAATACTGGAATTTTGCTCAAGGTTAGCGTCTATGTTATTTTTCTCTGAGCCAGCCGGCGCACATGACTGCCTACGGTGCGAGTCATTGTCTGCTATCTCTTTGTTGGCGTGCGTCGTTATTGGGATTAGGAGACCTAACTTCTACAAATACACCTTGCCCTGTTTGAATCCCACCAGTTCTGATGATATTCAGGTCTGTCGTTATGATTACATCGTCTGTCATGTAGGTAGTTCCTGTAGTTTCTTTCTTGTCGGTTAGGTGGTAGAGAATTTCTCCCTGAATTGTCACTGCACGGTGGACCGTTGCATCTGAAGTTATTCTGTCTCCCATGATAATAATAGTTCTGGTTGCCATATTTTGAAGGTTTTACTCCATTGTGTCTAACTGTTGAAGCTTTTGCTGTGTTTGTCTCTGATTTTGTTCCATTGTGTCTAACTGTTGCTGTGTTTGCCTCTGATTTTGTTTCATTTGCTGCATTAATTGCAATAATAATGTATTAGTGTCTGGAATCTGTTCCTCTATGCTTTTCGGCAGTGCATTTGCACCGGTAACATTCACATTTTGACAAGCAGAAAATGTGTCTTGACTTATTTGAGAAAACGGTGAGGACGCAAAACCTGAATCTACAGTATTTGCAAGATCGTGTCCTGTCATTTCGGATTCCTGAGGCGAGCTGTTGCCGACCGATCGATCGATAATGCTTCCCTGTTCACTAATTGTTTCACTGCCTACACCATTATTTGCAGCCCGCTCCATTTCCCTACGCACAATTACGAAATTACTACTTTGAACATTAGTTAATCCATTACTCGGCGGCGCTAACACACTCCTTTCGTCTTCACTGTCATTTCTCAGTTTACTTTGGAGCCTAGTATTACGTTTTTCACACGCCATTATTGTCACAATATTTCACACGACAACACAGAAAACTACAATTTGAAGAGCAAAATAAGAAAACACATTAACATAGCATTGAAAATAATATCTCGTTAATTGCAAGCGCAGCTGTGAAATACTTGGTGCAAAGATACATGCATGCCATAACTGTTTTACTGTACAAGAATGAAAAACTGCAACTACAAAGGAAATTCTCTCTACAATTACGCACTAGCGATAAACAAAGGCTGCACTAATTATACAAACTACAAGAAAAAATCAGAAGATTCCAGTGAAGTATCCTCGGCTAAGGGTCGACATATGAAACGTCCCCTTAGAAAAATTATGCAAGACTGTGCTTAAACTGACACTCAATATCTTCTTAGTGCACCGCAGTCTGACTTTCAGTAATCCCTACAAGAGACTGGCCCTGACTAAATTAACCTATACGTTTCACAAATCACTTACCTCACAAAAATCTTCGTTACTCGAACTACTGCAATACAGTGAGAGCCACTACTGCCAGCTAAATAAAAGATTCAAACTACAGAAGGCACTAACTACTGATAGGCATAGTTAGCAAATGAAAGATTTTAATAGAGAACAAACAATGTATTTACCTTAATAGTCATAATATATATAGCAGTTCATGACATCCATTCTTAACAAAAGTACTGTTTCTGATGGACACACCTCCAGATTATCCATTCTCAAAAATCCGCCATCTCACTTCCCCACATCCACCACTGCTGGCGGCTCGTCTCCAACTGCGCAACGCTACGCGCTGTTAACATCCAGCTGCCCAACACTACACTAGCAGACAACAATGCAAACTAGCCACGGACTGCACACAGCACAGCCAGTGATTTTCATACAGAGCGCTACGTGGCGTTACCAATAAGAAAACCTATACAGCCTACTTACAATGATATTAAACTCCAATGGCCATCACTACCCAATCGACTGTGGGATACGCCATCGTACTATCCAGTAACCCAGGTATAGTGAATAGGTACAGTAAATGTCAATTGCATTAGTTTCAGGATTTTGATGTAGTACTTTTTCAAGAGGTCTGCCTCGATCTGCTGCTGGATGTTTATGGCTACATTTCTTCGATAGCCAAGCTACCGAAGTTGGTGGTGGTACAGCCATAGTATTAGGCTTTGCCATAGAAGCAATGGATATGAAATATTTGCCATCAATGTTAGGTATTGCGCACACCATAGAAACAGTCAACCTTGTGAATTTACATACCCGATCTGGATTGGCAAAGCAAAGAGAGCGAACATTCTGTTACTATACCAAGGTTGTTCCATGGTTTCACGGTGCCACATAGCACCTAGGTGGGGGGGGGGGGTTAACAGTGTCTTACACCCTGATGGTCAGGTCCCTCTTCACATCCCGTGTCTGGCACTTTACACTATAATCAGGGTATTTGTATTCCACGTTATGTGGACACTCATCCATGGTGAACGACATGAATATACGTATTCAAACAGCTGACTGGAACGGAGGCTGGACAGGATTTATGTTTTCCACCCCAGCCGAGGTGTGGCCCAGCCCATTCATTTACCAACTGGCCTTCATCTGCGCCGTGACCCTGCCATGACAACACATAAGCTGTAGTAGACGACCATGATTTCTTTACATCACCATTCACTGGGAAGAAGCTGGTCTTCTAATCATCACTGATGCCTGGCACAAATGTGAACGATGACGCCGTACCTATTATTCCGTGATACGGTGGTAGACACATTGCAACAAACTAGTGGTCGAGCTCTGAGCTTTACTTCATAATCCTCAGGGAAGTAGCATCGAAACCACCTTCGCTGCAGCGCGAACCGGACACAGGCTCCTTCAGATCACAGCAGCCAAACTGGAATGCAGACAGGTTTGAACAAAGCTGCAAGATGACGTCCCAAATGATTGTGTCTCTCTCTGTCGCATATTCAAATATTGTAAGAGATAAGTCATCAAGGCACTTGCTGTGCCACATAGGCTACATGCGGAGGCAAAGGTCACCATCTCCCAGGTCTCTCAGTTTAATAGCGTCCATTCTGTCTGGCCAGTCAGCAGGTTGTCGAGGGCTCCCTCTGCCCCAGATACGCTTTTGTCAACTCCGACACACACGGTTTCGTTTGTAATACGGCTGCCGACTCCTGGCTCTTCATGTGCTGCATGTTAGCATTATTGTTGTGATGGACACTTCAGTCTGTAGAGTCCACCGAACTGATTAACATTACGAAACTATCTTCCCCATTACCTGATGTCACGCCACGTTGTTAAAGGTAAGGAGTTGTCACACTTTTTTAGTGACGAAATTGCAGAGTTCCGGATTTTTTGGCTCTACTTAATGATACACGGCTTGATAGCACAAGGCATAGTGCAGTTCGCTACATGCGAATTACTTGGGGTCGTTGATTAGACACCCTCCATAACATTGGGGTGCTATGAGGTGTGAGAAGTGATTAAAGGTATTGCAGAGGATGGACTGACGTGAGACATACTCACTACTTCACTTTTCTCGATGACTGAGAAGGCGACCTGAATAACTTGTCATGACGCTGAGGACGTGCCAACTTCAGGAAGAGCGCAAGGAGACAACACATTCTAAGAGGCCATCAAGGTGGAAGAATTGTGCGAGGCCCTATCATATCATGCGAGAAATAGATCGCTTGGATCTGATGGTCTTCCACTTGAATTTTGTAGTACCTTCTCCCCTACCTGATGGGAGATGTTTGACGACAGATCTGCTGTGCATTCCAGGTGCTGACTGCAAGAATTCCACCTGCCAACGTCAAAGAGATCGAGTTATAGTCTGGTTGCCTAGATACTTTGTGCTCATCTCATGTCCACTGTCAAGGATGTCATTCAAGACGACACAGCTTGTCTGGGAGGTGGAAGTAATATTCACATGGCGTTAAGCTCTTATAGAGATGTGTGGTGTGTTATTTCGAAGGCGCCCCCGTGGCAATCGACGTACACCATGCGTTCGACTGAGCTGAGCATGGTGTCTTGTGGACTATCTTAAAGAAAATAGTTTCAGCTGGTGTGGTTCTCCACCTCATCCGCAAGGGCCACATCCAGAGCCTGACCAAGTAGTTCTTTACTGAGCGCTGGAGACAAGGTTGCACTCTGTAAGCCCTTTTTCTCTGCGGTCGCCCTCAAGCCTGCACTTTATAGTCTACGTGACAATTTGGAGGGCGTTCGCCTCCTCAATTTACGTTTTAATTGATTTGCCTATGTGGTTGGTGTAGCATTCTTGGTGGGATCAGTGGTAGATGTATGTACAACGATCATACGGTTTCAGTGCTATGGCCAGGTGGCCAGAAGTCATATCAAATTGAGAAAGCCGCAATGTGGATGTGAGTGGAGGATTGACCACCAATACATCAGTGCCCAATACCAAGGTCCCAGAGATGAAATGTTTGGGAGAGGCCTACTATGGAAAAGTCCAGCATACAGCAGGGGCTACACACTGGACACCCAAGTTCATCTCCATATCTTTTGAATGCTTGACTTGATCATGGGGCAACATTTTGTGAACATCTGTCTCGCCCTGAAATTTGATCGTTACACACATATCTTTGGGCTGCCTGCTAGAGTGGCTGCAAAATGCCATGTCGGTTTTGCTCATTTCGTCAGAGAGGGTAGGGTGTTATGAGACACTGACGTTGTAAAACACAAGCTGGCAGCATTGAAACCATATACATGCAACATAAGGTGCACGCTGTCTTTCTGTGGATGATGCATCACCTAGATGTTGTGGGCAAATGCACCTCCAACAGCACACTGATTAAAGGGGTGGTACCTTAATCTCTCCATCTGCGGATCACCTTTACACATATCGTGCTACAACTACGTTGCATTCGTATCTGCCTGGTCGATATGCGTTATCTGTTGGAAGTCCTACCAACCAAGAGGGTACCTAGAACCAGGGACTTTTACTGGTACATTCAAAAGATAATGCTTACTAATGTGTTTCAATGCCTACATCTGGTGGTTGGCTGCAACCTGATATAGAGTAACGTATTATCGCCTTTCAGTCTCACCACTATGAGGCCGCTGTGGTATGTGATAGCGACAGAAAAATTCTCGATCCACGATTATACAGTATACATCTTGCCGACGGCTCTCTGTGCCCCTGATGCGGCTTCGTCAACTCCGACGTACACAGTTTCGTTTGTGAAAATATTACTGACTGTTGGCTCCTCACATGCCGCACGTTAACATTGTTGTTGCGATGGATGCCTCAGTCTGTAGAGCCGACCAAACAGATTCGCCATAACAAAACACATTCCTGCTACTTAATGTAAGGCCACTTTGTGGGTTAAATGTGAGGCACTGTCACCCTTTTTTAGTGACTCCACTGCAGAGTTTCAGATTTTTGGTTCTATTTAATTAGGCACTACACTGTTTTAGGGCACAACGAATACTATGGTTCGCTATTTGAGAATTGCTTGGGGTCGTTGTTTATGTACCCTCCTTAGCAGTCGGGTGAATCGTGTGTGGGAAGTGTTTGAAAGTGTAGCAGAGGATGGACTGACGTGAACATATTCAGTACTTAGTGTTTCTTAATGACTGAGAAGGCCACCTGGATAACCTGTCACTAGGCTGTGGAGTGATGCACTATGTGCCACCTTTAAAAAGGGCACAAGGAGACAACACAATCGAGGAGGAAGAAATGTGTGAAGCCCAGTCGCGGGGAGTGAGAAAAAGATCCCCTGGACCTGATGGTCATCCACTTGAATTCTATAGTACCTTCTCTGACCTGATGAGGGAAGTTTGGCGACAGATCTGCTGTGAATTTCCGAATCCCTCCCCTACCCCTGAAAAATCGCCATCTGTCCGCTTTGTACACCACCTGAAAATAAAAATATTTGTACTGTTTCCTGTTCCCCCTTATTTTACAAGACAATCGGAGATCTGTTTAGTTTTTGTTCATATTTTTGTTCATGGCCAGAGCCTGATATGAGGGCAAAAAGCCGCTCTAGTTAGACTTTAAGCTGAAAGTGATAGTGGCATTAGATATTGTTTGTGTTTGCAGGTTAGATAGATTTTGGGGGTAGAATGGGTGTATGAGGCCAACGACCACGAAAGGCAAAGGTCCCGAGTTCGAAGGTCCGTCCAGCACCCAGTTTTCTGACAGAAAGTTTTACAGCACACAGCACAGCATACACCGCTGCATTGTGAAAATTCCATTCCCAAACCACACAAAGCTAACCTTTGACAACCTCTATGGCCCAGGTGAAGCTGATAACCATAGAGTGTCTCACACAAGGAGTAACTGAACAGAGCCGTGCGGGATTAGCCGAGCGGTCTAGGTGCTGCAGTCATGGACTGTGCGGCTGGTCCCGACGGAGGTTTGAGTCCTCCCTCGGGCATGGGTGTGTGTGTTTGTCCTTAGGATAATTTAGGTTAAGTAGTGTGTAAGCTTAGGGACTGATGACCTTAGCAGTTAAGTCCCGTAAGATTTCACACACATTTGAACATTTTTGAACTGAACAGAACTTTGTTACAAACAGGAAATTTTTATTTAAGTCTACAAAATATAGCTGTAAGGAATCCCCACCAAAGTTGTTGGCGGGTACACCTCCATGAACTACTTGACAACGGAGAGGTGACAGCATACTTGAGGAAAATAACCTTTTCGGCTGCAGCTGCTACCGTGGCATCAATTGCAGGTCAGCCAAGGTTATGACTTGTCAGAAAGTGGTAGAGGCGAAGGAGACAGTATTCAAAAATGGCTCTGAGCACTGTGGGACTTAACGTCTGAGGTCATCAGTCCTCTAGAACTTAGAACTACTTAAACACTAACCTAAGGACATCACACACATCCATGCCCGAAGCATGATTCGAGCCTGCGACCGTAGTGGTCACGCGTTTCCGAACTGTAGCGCCTAGAACCGCTCGGCCACTTCAGCCGGTGACAGAAGTTTAACTAAGGAAATTGGATATTAGACTGAAATTATAATGGAGACAGACTATGCCAACATGCCACACGTTTAGTGAAGAGGAGCAAATGTAGTTAAGAGGATTGTGTGCAGCTATATTCGAATGGAGATAGATCCTTGATAAGAATATCAAGGGACAGCTACAGCCGGGATCAAAATATGTGTTAGACAGTAGTACAGGACTGCGGTACCAGAGAGAGACAGAGAGAGTGTGAGATGGCAATAAAGAGTTCACTACTACTTCCGCAGGTAGAACAAGAGGCAATGACTATACTTTTCCTGAGCTACTTAATCCAGGAAGTGGATTTATTAGTTGTTAGAGCAAGACGCAAGGTGGCATCGGTCTCTTGAAAACGAGAAGCCCATGTGCAATAGGGCAGAACCATAGTGAAAGGGGAAAATGTGGGATCGGATGTGACTGGAATAAATGTGTTCAGGAAAGTGTTGATAACATATCTCACGGGTAACTAAGTCTAACGGTAACTAATCTTATTCAAATAATTTGTTTCGTCTTCCTGCTTTGGCAGTTCTGATTTAAAGTACAAGCCGGATCTCTTGGGAATGCTGGGGACCGCTGTAGGTTAACTTCAGTCGGATTCTCCACAATTAGTAACAAAATGATATTTATTAAATATGAAGAAATGTTGAACTTAAATGGCGCTTTTTCTTGTAAAATATTCAGCACAATTAGACATTTTGAAATTATTAAAAGTCCTCTAAAATATTAACGACCTGTCACAATGTCTGTGAGTAATAGCTACGTAGAATCCAGAGGCGGACTCCAATGCTTACGGAACCTAAGTCTCGGAGATGACGGACAAACTCGGCAGCTTCTTGACTAGGTGTACTGTAGAGAACCGTCCGCCGTAGCACAGTGCTCCGGTACAACGAGACAGTGATCAATTTTTATCCACACAAATGGGTTGGCCGCTGCAGTCGTTGGTGCAACATGGAATAGCTTGTACTGTACTGCCAACCCATATTGATGCAGCACTTCCAGTGTTTCGAATACGGTATTCTCTGGAGTAGTGAGGACCGTCGCCATAGGATCCTGTGACAATTTTTATTTCATTTCTTTCCATACAGGATCAGTGCAGTAATTTTTGCCTCTACGTCTAATACTGCGTCAATAGTATTTCGTATTCTGATGCTTGCTCTTTTAATTATTTGAGTTCATCCATGCATCATGCCAAGTGAAACAAGGCGTGTAACTTGTCGTTCTCACTTCCTTTAATGAACATTACACTTAACTGGTACTCTTGGAGAGTAAGACGCTAACTTGAAGCTTAACAGCTTACATGTCAATAGAAAACCAAGCGCTATATAGTCACAGTATACGTTTACAGGTTCACTGTAAATTAAAAAGTGCAACTTCCGTAATGCAGACACCATCGCCAAGACTTCTAATTACGTCACGGTATACGAGCGCTCACAGCTTCTGTGTACCCTACACGTGAAACCCCCTACTCGTACCTCTTTTTCATTAACGGCTTGTTCTATTCGACACAGACAACGTCCCGTCCCCTGGGTAGAGGCGTCAGTTACTGTGACTAGCTAGTTTTGCATGTGTGGGTAGTCAAGTTTGCATCCAACAGTGATCTTCTGATTGTCGAAAATTCTTGGGGGCGCTCTGTTGTCCGTACCTACTGTGCATTTTTCTTATGTAAAACCAATAGTGGCTTGGTATTTAGTATTTGATCGGGCACGAATCTGAAGAACGCTTTTAGTCACATTTTGGGTCGCAGTTGGGGAAATGCCTCAACATCTCGCATTTCCTTAGGATCAGTAGTAATACCCAATGGTGACGTGATACGTATTAAGAATTTTGTTTGCTGCGTGCCCCCCTTCGATTTTTCGAGGTTCATAGTTACGCCTCCGAATATTTTCTTAGAGCCTCTTATAGCAGCTCTAGGTGTTCCTCCCATGCCTAGGTAGCAATCAGTAGTGATACATTGTCTAACAATTCCGAGCGCAACAGAGTATGTAGAGCTGTTATAAACATGGCTGCACTGACATTCGTGCCAAGTGTTAGTAGCTTAAACTGGTAACTTCTACCACCGATTACAAATGCTCTACATTCTTTACAGTCCTTTTTTAACGGAATTTGCCAGTAGGAAAATTTTAAATCTATGGCGATAACTTACTTTACTTAATTGTCGTTCTTCTTCCAAGTTATCTGCCGTGGTACAAACAGGTATCATAAAACTGTTCATCTCCTTGACGACTAAGACCAAGCGGCCGAGCGGTTCTAGGTGCAACGGTCGCAGTTTCGAATCCTGCCTCGGGCATGGATGTATGTGATGTCCTTAGATTAGTTAGGTTTTAAGTAGTTCTATGTTCTAGTGTATTGATGACCTCAGAAGTTAAGTACCATAGGGCTCAGAGGCATTTGAACCAGTCAGCTCTATTACCTACCTCTAGTAGGGAATTGCTATATGGGGACATTCCACCACCTTCCGAATTTCTTTCATATCAGACTCCATTTTGGCCCATGGGAGAGAGTAGTAGACATAACAGAAAGTATTGGTGAGCTACATCTAGTTTGTATTGGTATCCATCCGTAGCACCTGTTTCATCACGAAATACAGCTACGCATTTACACCAACGTGGTTCGGATTCCCATTGCGATTACCATTTCCATGTTGTGAATGGCTACGTTTTTCTCTTTTCGAGGATGCTTTTCTGTGGTTTCCGTGCTCGCCCCCATTCCTTAAGTCTTCGTATGTTAGATAGATTTAATCCAACAGGGACAAGAACTGGTCTAAAACACTTTTTGTTACGGTAACTAGTTTCTCCCGAGTATTTATTAGTAATTTAGCTTTTAACAAGCAAATAAATACCGCTCTTTATTACTACACCTGTCGAAATATTTATGTAAGGATCTTTGTTTTGGGTTCTATCCTTCAGGACTGTCAACCTGTTTCCTCTAATGTTCCTGAATGCTCGATGATCAAAATTTGGCTGTGGATACATTTTTAAATTGGCCTTCTGCAGTAGACGATTCTGTTGCTTGTGACGCCTTAAGAGCCGAATCGCCTTGAGTAAATAAGACAATGAACATGATTCTATGCAGTAGGCAAAATATTTGTAAAGCCTTTAACTGGGTGAAACTATTTCTTGTCATCTGTAAACGGCAAGAATTGTTTGTGCTTAATAAAGCTTTTTCCCAGTAGCCAAACTCGAAATGAAGTCAGTGCCTCCCTACCCACAGATTATAGTTTTTCTATATGGCTATTACAACTAAATATACCCGTGCATTATGGTCAGCAACTGCATGGACAGCTTCGCGCGCTGCCATACATTTCGTCTCATGGTACATCGCTGTTTGTTATACATTTATTACTAGTTACTTTGCTGTGATTTTCACCAAAACACTCCGTCGTGCCACGCTGCCACAGCGTGTTGATTGGCTTCTGTTTATTAGCAGCAGCGTCCGACGCAGCTACAAAGTTAGTAACAGTGCCAATAATGTTTTCGCAGTTCCGTTTGTTAAAGGCTGTATCGCTCCTTTCACTTGATCTTCGATACGCTCTATAATCTCTTGACTTCCGTATCTAATCAGTTTTCCAACAGATAATCTCTGTTCTTAGTTTCTTCGAAAAAGTTTCCCTCTACTTCTTTATCAAGATCATTTACAAACCTATCGAATTTTTCGATTTATGTCTCTACTTTTTCTTTCACTGTTAAGTAATTAGTTTTCAACGTTTCTAATTTTGTGGACAAGGATTGTACTAATTCTGACAAGTCCTTATATGCACCCTTTAACGCCTCAAGAACTTTCTCTTATTTTATACAAGTCTTCATCTGTATCTCAACTAATAACCTTTCATCGCCTTCCTTCTCTCGCGTTTCTAATGTCTGCCCGTGTTCATCACTAAAATTATCAAACTCCTTTAACCTGCGTAATAGTTCCTCAAATGGCTCAGATATAGGCATACGTATAGGTACATTTTGTTGCTTATCTATCATGAACCATGGACCTTGCCGTTGGTGGGAGGCTTGCGTGCCTCAGCGATACAGATGGCCGTACCATAGGTGCAACCACAACGGAGGGGTATCTGTTGAGAGGCCAGACAAACATGTGGTTCCTGAAGAGGGGCAGCAGACTTTTCAGTAGTTGCAGGGGCAACAGTCTGGATGATTGACTGATCTGGCCTTGTAACATTAACCAAAACGGCCTTACTGTGCTGGTACTGCGAAAGGCTGAAAGCAAGGGGAAACTACAGCCGTAATTTTTCCCGAGGACATGCAGCTTTACTGTATGATTAAATGATGATGGCGTCCTCTTGGGTAAAATATTCCGGAGGTAAAATAGTCCCCCATTCGGATCTCCGGGCGGGGACTACTCAAGAGGACGTCGTTATCAGGAGAAAGAAAACTGGCATTCTACGGATCGGAGCGTGGAATGTCAGATCCCTTAATCGGGCAGGTAGGTTAGAAAATTTAAAAAGGGGAAATGGATAGGTTAAAGTTAGATATAGTGGGAATTAGTGAAGTTCGGTGGCAGGAGGAACCAGACTTTTGGTCAGGTGATTACAGGGTTAAAAATACAAAATCAATTAGGGATAATGCAGGAGTAGGTTTAATAATGAATAAAAAAATAGGAGTGCGGGTTAGCTACTACAAAGAGCATAGTGAACGCATTATTGTGGCCAAGATAGACACAAAGCCCATGCCTACTACAGTAGTACAAGTTTATATGCCAACTAGCTCTGCAGATGATGAAGAAATTGATGAAATCTATGACGAAATAAAAGAAATGATTCAGCTAGTGAAGGGAGACGAAAATTTAATAGTTATGGGTGACTGGAATTCGTCAGTAGGAAAAGGGAGAGAAGGAAACATAGTAGGTGAATATGGATTGGAGGGAAGAAATGAAAGAGGAAGCCACCTTGTAGAATTTTGCACAGAGCATAACTTAATCATAGCTAACACTTGGTTCAAGAATCATAAAAGAAGGTTGTATACCTGGAAGAATCCTGGAGATAGTAAAAGGTATCAGATAGATTATATAATGGTAAGACAGAGATTTAGGAACCAGGTTTTAAATTGTAAGACATTTCCAGGGGCAGATATGGATTCTGACCACAATCTATTGGTTATGAACTGCAGATTGAAACTGAAGAAACTGCAAAAAGGTGGGAATTTAAGGAAATGGGACCTGGATAAACTGAAAGAACCAGAGGTTGTAGAGAGTTTCAGGGAGAGCATAAGGGAAGAATTGACAGGAATGGGGGAAAGAAATACAGTAGAAGAAGAATGGGTAGCTCTGAGGGATGAAGTAGTGAAGGCAGCAGAGGATCAAGTAGGTAAAAAGACGAAGGCTAATAGAAACCCTTGGGTAACAAAAGAAATACTGAATTTAATTGATGAAAGGAAAAAATATAAAAATGCAGTAAATGAAGTAGGCAAAAAGGAATACAAACGTCTCAAAAATGAGATCAACAGGAAGTGCAAAATGGCTAAGCAGGGATGGCTAGAGGAAAAATGTAGGGATGTAGAGGCTTGTCTCACTAGGGGTAAGATAGATACTGCCTACAGGAAAATTAAAGAGACCTTTGGAGAGAAAAGAACCACTTGTATGAATATCAAGAGCTCGGATGGCAACCCAGTTCTAGGCAAAGAAGGGAAGGCAGAAAGGTGGAAGGAGTATATAGAGGGTTTATAGAAGGGCGATGTACTTGAGGACAATATTATGGAAATGGAAGAGAATGTAGATGAAGATGAAATGGGAGATAAGATACTGCGTGAAGAGTTTGACAGAGCACTGAAAGACCTGAGTCGAAACAAGGCCCCGGGAGTAGACAACATTCCATTAGAACTACTGATGGCCTTGGGAGAGCCAGTCATGACAAAACTCTACCATCTGGTGAGCAAGATGTATGAGACAGGTGAAATACCCACAGACTTCAAGAAGAATATAATAATTCCAATCCCAAAGAAAGCAGGTGTTGACAGATGTGAAAATTACCGAACTATCAGTTTAATAAGTCACAGCTGCAAAATACTAACACGAATTCTTTACAGACGAATGGAAAAACTGGTAGAAGCGGACCTCGGGGAAGATCAGTTTGGATTCCGCAGAAATGTTGGAACATTTGAGGCAATACTAACCTTACGACTTATCTTAGAAGAAAGATTAAGAAAAGGCAAACCTACGTTTCTAGCATTTGTAGACTTAGAGAAAGCTTTTGACAACGTTAACTGGAATACTCTCTTTCAAATTCTGAAGGTGGCAGGGGTGAAATACAGGGAGCGAAAAGCTATTTACAATTTGTACAGATACCAGATGGCAGTTATAAGAGTGGAGGGGCATGAAAGGGAAGCAGTGGTTGGGAAGGGAGTGAGACAGGGTTGTAGCCTCTCCCCGATGTTATTCAATCTGTATATTGAACAAGCAGTAAAGGAAACAAAAGAAAAGTTCGGAGTAGGTATTAAAGTCCATGGAGAAGAAATAAAAACTTTGAGGTTCGCTGATGACATTGTAATTCTGTCAGAGACAGCAAAGGACTTGGATGAGCAGTTGAACGGAATGGACAGTGTCTTGAAAGGAGGATATAAGATGAACATCAACAAAAGCAAAACGAGGGTAATGGAATGTAGTCAAATTAAATCGGGTGATGCTGAGGGGATTAGATTAGGAAATGAGACACTTAAAGTAGTAAAGGAGTTTTGTTATTTAGGGAGTAAAATAACTGATGATGGTCGAAGTAGAGAGGATATAAAATGTAGACTGGCAATGGCAAGGAAATCGTTTCTGAAGAAAAGGAATTTGTTAACATCGAGTATAGATTTAAGTGTCAGGAAGTCGTTTCTGAAAGTATTTGTATGGAGTGTAGCCATGTATGGAAGTGAAACGTGGACGATAAATAGTTCAGACAAGAGGAGAATAGAAGCTTTCGAAATGTGGTGCTACAGAAGAATGCTGAAGATAAGGTGGGTAGATCACGTAACTAATGAGGAGGTATTGAATAGGATTGGGGAGAAGAGAAGTTTGTGGCACAACTTGACTAGAAGAAGGGATCGGTTGGTAGGACATGTTTTGAGGCATCAAGGGATCACAAATTTAGCATTGGAGGGCAGCGTGGAGGGTAAAAATCGTAGAGGGAGACCAAGAGATGAATACACTAAGCAGATTCAGAAGGATGTAGGTTGCAGTAGTTACTGGGAGATGAAGAAGCTTGCACAGGATAGAGTAGCATGGAGAGCTGCATCAAACCAGTCTCAGGACTGAAGACCACAACAACAACATCTATTTCATGTTCATTAATCTCTCTTTTAGGTCTCTGTCCATCCGTGCTTTCTATCTGTTCACCATCTGTGATTGAGGGAGCATCTATTTCATTTACTGCATCTGTTTCATGTCCAATTCTGACGTCAACATATTGCAATATATTATCTTTGTGAAATTCATGCATAGCTTCTGACACAGTTAACCTTTAGCTTACTTGTCGGTCTATCTGCTTCTTTGGTCTACCCATAGTTTAGTCACATACAGCACCGCAAGTAATTAACACGAAATGCGCAAATCTGTACGCAAAGGAAATGGAAACAACACTACTACGTGAACAACAACACGAGTGAATGATTTTGTGTTGTACAACCACTACACTACCTGCCCTAGATACCTGCTGCACACACGCCTTTGTTACCATACAGCGATCGGAATTGTTCACTGCAGTCCATACATGATATTTACTAATCATGTGGTTCAATAATTCTACTCACGTTACGCCCCTTCTTCTCACATGTGGTCTCGTTCAATTGTCATGAAAAATCATACAAATATGTAATTAAGAAACCATGTAATGCTATCACATACAACAGTGTACGTTTATCTATTACAACACTTACATCGTCCCCACAGTGACAAGGCGGCATATTAAAATGTCTCTACAAATATGTTATTGATAATGAGAAAATACTTTCAGTATTAGTGAGTAGTACCATTGTTTGTCATTTAGATTTTAAGGTATACCGTAGTTAAAGTTTATTAATAGAAATGGCGGATAATGTATTTTAGTTGTGTTCGAGGCTATATTCGTAAAATTCCGTTAACTGACTTCCCACAGGGCTATTTCAGTTAGTCTTATAAATTAATTATTGCAATTAATAATCCTTTCTGTAACCAGCACAAATACATAATTTTATAATCAGGGTAACACATATCTATGGCTAACCCTAACTCACTACATGTAGACGGACATTACAACATAAAATTCCACGTGAAATTTTTCACCGACACTGGATAGCAAAAAGTATGCACTAGCTTCAGTTCCCTTGTAATCGCTGTCATATTATTTAACTGATAAAATAAGTTCAATGTCTCTTAGTTACCCGTAACCTGGCCAGGAACACAAAAAACTATTTAAAATCAATCTTCTTCGAAGTACAATAAGATATTGGCTGCACCAGGTTCGCCTATTTGCTCTGATATGAGCGCTTCTGGAAAGAAAAATGCTGAAATTCAATTTATCCGCTTAACTGTAATGGTCGATCAGGCGCTACTAGATTGTGTTGCGGTCCGCCTCCTATGAACGCTGAAATAATGCAGATATTTGATACAGAACGCACAAAACTAGCGAATAAAGGTATTAAATAACCAGCTTTGAACAATTACGTACTTTTACAGTTAATTTATTACATATACGGTGACACACATCATATGGCTAAGTAAACTGTTATCAGATCTGGAGAAAAAGGGAACAAGAGAGACAACGAACGAAAGAAGGGGAGTGTACATTGTCTCCTCTACATATAAAAATCATAAATAATGATTCTCATTAATATAGTTACCGTAGTATTTCTATGCTACATGTACCGTCCGTGATTCAATTTACTAATAAGTTTTAGAAAATAAATTATTTTGATAACAGGGTTGTCCATACGACCACGTAGCGTGCTCTACTAATTTCATACCGTCTCATATATATATTTCCGTCGAACTGCGTTGGGGTTCCCTTTTGTTTGATCTGTTCATGTGTTTTTCTTTTGTCAGATGTCACATATTTGTACAATTCTTTGCACTTATATCTTTTGATTCTTTGCGTGCAGTACTGTTTTATAATAGTTATGCACTTGGTTATGCCGGCATGCCTCAATGTCATGTGCATATACCATATCAAGTCCTTGAAACAATTATGATTCACACACACACATACACAGGCGCACGCACACGCACACACACATACACACACACACACACACACACACCATTCGTCGGTGTTAGCATCCTTTCGGTAGAACGGGATTTAATCTTCAACTTTATAACTCTGGGTTAAAGGAAATGGCGGATCCTGTGACAATTTTGTCGTTATTCCTTTCCACATTGGATCAGCGCTCTACCGACCGGACATATTACAACACATCCACAAAAACATTTGCCTATACGTCTGATCTCGCATCAACAAATCGTTGTATTCTAATGTTTGGTCTATTAATTCTGTGATTTGTCCATGCCTCTTGGTAAGCGAGACAAGGCGACTGCTGCCACATTATCACCTCCTTTACTATACATGATCCTTACTGGTACTCTTGGAGAATCAGAGCCCCTCGTGCTAACCGATCATGTAATTGTTAAATGTCAACAAGAAAGCTAACGCTTGGTGATAGCAAAACACATTTACAGGTTTACATTATATATAGTAAAAAGGATCTATGTACCCTACACCACTGCTAAGGCTTTTAATTCCGCAGTGGAATACGGGCAGTCACAGGTTGTGAGTACCCTACTCGCCAAACCGATTGCTCATAACTCTTTTCCACTATCAGCTTCTTCTGTTTGAAACAAGCAACGTCCAAGCCTATAGGCCGGAGCATCAGTTCCTATGCCAAACTCGTTTTGCATGTTTGGATGCTACAGCAAGTTTGTGTCCAACAATAGCAAAAAATTCCTGTTGTCACTCAGTTGTCCATACCCATAGCGCAATTTTTCTTAAGTGAACCCAATAGTGTTTCGATTTTTATGATCTGATCGGGCATGATGCACCTGAAAAATGAACTGAGTCCGAAGAATTCTTTTAAGATAATACTCAGTGATGAAACAATATGTCCTAAGAACTTTCTTTAGAACATGCCAAACTTCGTAAATTTTCTTACAGCCTTTTCTTGTAGCTCTAGGTATTCGTCGCATGTGTGGGTAGCGATCAATAGACTGTCTACATATACTCAGTCCAACAAATCCGGGCCCAACACAGTATCCAGACATGTTATAAACACGCCTGCGCTGCTATTCATGCCAAATTATAGTACCTTGAACTTGTAACTTCTACCGATGATTACAAAGGTCCTACATTTTTAGGAATCCTCTGGTGTCAGAATCTGCCAGCGGGTAGATTCTGTATCTCTTCGTCCAAGTTCTCTGGCGTGCTCCCAACAGGTATGATAATTTTATATAACTTTCTGGCGTTTAAAAGCTGTCAGATCTTTCCTCAAGCCTTAGCTACCGCTCCTATAGGATTGTTATATAGCGGCAGGGATGGTTGTGTTATCCACAATACGACCACCTTTCAGATGTATTTTGTAACAGAATCCTTTTTGGTCGAAAGCACAGAATTGTTGGCATGACAGAAAGTATTGTACGGGACTATACCTATTTTATATCGGTACCCATCGAAAGCACTTGGTTTGTCAGAAAACGCTACTATGTACATACATAACAGCTGTGATAACTGACATTACTGATCTGTGGTCAGATATTCCGACGTCTGAGGTTTCTAGACAATACTACTTTCGATTAGAGGTAAGTAACTTTTCTCAGCATCAAAATAATAGTTTCCTTTGTTGTTTTGTGTGTTACAAATCTGGAGGACACTGGGGAGCATGCATGTCACCCAACTGCACTGATCCCATTTGCCATTGACATATTTGGTTCTCTTCATTATCAGTAAGAACCTTCTCTCTTCACTCACGATACTAATCCCTTCTTTAGGGAGTACAATGTTCGCTTCTCTGTCACGGAGGAATTCGCAACTGAATATACAGGCAACCGAGAGTCGTCAGGCAACTAGGAAGATGCATTTTATAGCTGCCTCACGTATTCTAATTATCACCTGTACTTAATGCTTAATTATATGTGATATGTCGCAAATAACGTACGGTACATTGCTCTCGGTATTCTGTTCGGCTAACAATGGTGAGCGACTTGAGGTCGTATTTAGTTTAACTGCATAGATGGGCCTCGTTGACAATCGTCTGTAACTTCTGGAACATGAACATTTTTGTTTGAGTCTTCCACTGTTGTGCATGAGGGTTTAATGCATTTAAACTCTCTTGATTACTGTTACTTGTTGCGTTTGGGTTGTTAATCGGTGGTCCTTAGTTTTATTTCAAGACACTGTATATCTTTACCGCATTTTTCGTCACTTCGCGTTGTGGTTCGACCTCCCATCGCCATTTCCATTACTGTGTTGTGAGGAGGAAATGCACCATGGTTTCCATGCTCGCCTCCATTCTTTAAGTCTTCCCGCATTAGATCAATTGAATCCAACACAGACAACATCTGATTTGAAACACTTTCGGTTCATTAACTAGTTTCTCACGGATGTTGGAGGGTATTAGAGCTTTTCATAATCGGATCACATCAAAATTGGAAATGTGTTCTTTCCAATTCCGCGGTTTATTAAGACAGCTATAGAAATATTGACGTAGCGATCCCTCTTTCGGATAGTACTGTTCAGGACTGCCGACCAATTCCTGAATGTTCGGTGATCAAATTTTGGCTAGCAATACTTCATCAAATTGGTCTTCAATAATACACGATTCTGTTGGTTGTGTTGCCCCCAGAGCCCGCTCGCTTTGAATATCTGCGAGAATGAACCTGATTCTCTGTTTTTCGTTGCGTGCACTGGGTAAAATTTCCTTAAAGCCCTCAGTAAATACTATGGGTGAATTACAGGCGCTGTCGCCTTACCTACAGTTTGTTGTCTTTCCATATGGCCATTAGATTCATATATACCTGTGTGTTATAGTTTACAACTGCACGGAAAGTTTGTGCATTACTGTTCTTTTCATCTCGAGGTACATCACTGTTCCTGATACATTTATTAAGAGCTAGTTTGCAGTGAGTTCCAGCAAAAACTGCGTTGTGACACCCTGCCACAGCGTGTTGATTCGCTTCTTTTTATTTTCTGTGGCGTCCAACTCAGCTGCAAAGCTAACAGCATTGGTAACATTGTTGTTCGGAACAGCGACATTAAACGCTGTATCGCTCCTTTCACTTGCAAACCGATGCGCTCTGTAGTCTTTGTATCTTTCGTATCTAATCGATGTTGCAACTGAAAATCTCTGTTCTTCATTTCTTGAGAAAATTTTTCCTCTACGTTTCTGTTACCATGGATAACCAACCCATCGAAATTTACGCTTAAGGTACCTATCTTTCCTTCACTAATAAGTGATTAGTTTTCAATCTTTCTAGTAATGTGGACAAGGATTTCACTGTTCTCGGCAAATCGTTATTTGCGTCCCTCAACTCCTTACACTCTTACTTTATTTAAGACTTCATTTAGTTGTTTCTGCACATCCGCTAATAATCTTTCATCGGCAATGCCAATTCACGTCCCCTATCACGCTCCTCTAGCTTGTTTAATACTTCCACAAATTGATCATGATTATGCGTACGTATAGGTATAGGATGTTGTCTATCTACATTATGTTCATTAACCTATCTTTTAAGTACCCGCCAACCAGTGCTTTCCATATGTTCACCTTCCGTGAATGACAGAGCACCTATTCCATTTACTGCATTTGATTCATGTCGAATTCCTGATTCAACAGGTTTTGATAAATTACTTTTGTGAGATTAATGTATAGCTTCTGACACAGTTAAGCCTTAGTTAACTTGCAAATCTATCTGCTTCTTTGGTCCACCCTTAGTGTGGTCACATACAACACAGCAAGTAGTTAAGACGAAATAAACAAATCTCTACACAAAGAAACTGGAAACAACGCTAGTACGTGAACAGCAATATGAGTAAATGATTTAGTGATGTACATCCACAATAACTGCCCCAGATATCAGCTGTACATACGCACTTGGGATTTACATGTATCCTAATTGTACACTGCCGTCCTTACTTGGTATTTATTAATCTTAAAGTTTCAATATTCCTCTCACATTATAATCTTTCTTCTCACACGTCAGCTCATAGCGCACACAAAACTAAGGATAAAGGTATAAAAATAACGAGTTTTAAACAATTGTCTATTTTAACAGTTAACTCACTAGATGTAGGGTTACACTCCTGGTGTGGCTACTTGAACTGTTATCACATGCACGAGACCAAGAGAACAAGAGAGGCGACGAACAATAGACGGGGAGGGTGCATTGTCTCTGCTATATAAGGGAAAATCACAATTAATAATTCTCATTAGTACAGTTACCAATGTATTTATAAATACATATCTTCTGTGATTCAGTATATTAATAAGGTTTACAAAATTAATTATTTTTTACAATACGCTTGTCTATACGTTCACACGGGATGTTCTGCTGCTTTCATACTGCCCCATATATATGTATTTCGTTGAATTTGATTTTATGACAATTCCGGGACGCAACATAAAATTTGGATGGGAAATAGGAGGAGTATGTGCTAGAACTGGTGGCGGAACATAACAGATAATAGTAGTATCGCTGGGTATTACTGAAAGAAGGAAATTCACATACGAGCACCGAAACTCAAGGTTTCGAAGAGCTGAAGAGACGAGCAGATTGCGGCCCATAATTGTAACAGCGCCCACGAAATAGAAGATCAGAGGAGCCGATCAGAGTGAATGAGCCACAATTCAAGCAAAGAACATTAGTAGTTTTATTTCTATAAGGCAAATTAGCAATACTTGGAGATCTACAAGTAGTAGTCGCAAACGATGCGCGACATGCCAACAGTAATATTCTTGACTATGCAATGGTCCTGCAAGTTTTACATGCGTCGCTAATAATGGATCCGCGAGTACCGGTCTACAACTGTGCCTATACTGTCCACTAATGTCCAAGCGAGGCTGGGAGGAGTGGCGCTTATGTTCACTTCTCGCAGATGTCGCTCCTATCGCGGCGCAGTCCTAATCAGTGCACAATTGGCCGACGTCGTTTCACCGCCTTCTCTGGTCTTGCCTTCTTCGTCTTCGTTCCGATGCTTGAGGTTACACCAGAATAGTAACCCTACCATTATTCTATCCGACCACAGTTCTCGGCCAGACCCAGACTTCCGTACATAGTCAACCATGTCTCGTGATTCCATTATAAAGTTAATATATTTCATGTATTTCATAATAGCTGTAGTCTCCACAGTGCCCGTTCCTTTGACATGCATGTCTCAATGATCATTGCATAACAACACAGACCCTTCAATATCACAGTAGTGATAACAGATATATAATTGCTAATAATGCACTAGCAATAGTCTCTAGAACATTTGACCATAACAAAGGTGAACTGCAAGAGTTCATTGATAATGTGAATACTACATTTGATGCAGTCAAACTTGAGGAGTAACTAGTCATATATATTAAGTATTTCAGAAGAAAACTGTTCCCATAAGTGAATGATTGACTTTTCAGGCGTGTAGAATGTTTAAAACCAGACAACTTCCAGGAAAATCAATAGCACCATGTAGAAACAGGATGGGTGAACTATCCTCATAATTCAGGTCGCCGTAATGAGGGCGACAGGAAAAGTGCAGTACAAAGTAGTGATATAATTGGTTTATGAACTAGGATGCGCAGGTTTCATTCAGTGACCGGCCAATTCTAGTATATATGCCATCATTTGTAGTACAGACGAGAACATAAGTTTCAGTGACACAGTTAGGGTAGCATTACAAAAGGAAGGTGTGAAAACATCTATGAAAGAAGTCAAGTGCCACTGGCAACATGCTGGCATGGTAGTAATAAGCAAACACAGAAAACAACAAGTTACAAATGTGGGAAGCTTAGAGATGTATCTACACACTGCAATAAGGACTAGAAGAACGTCGTAATAATGCAGCTGCAGAAGGTATCTCAAACTTTCTGTTACCATTGTGCCTAATCATGGCATAACGATGTGAAGTATACCAAGATAAAAATATGTGAAGTAAGTCAGAAATGTGGCCATAAGGTAACGGAATGTCGGACTAACAATCGTCATACATGCAACAGATATGAACATACAGCTCACCAGTGTAGGGAAAAACTCATACAGACTCCAGAGAAAAAGATGGGAAGGTACATACATCTCATATACAGCAGAGAGAAACAAACTACAAAACTGAAAACGACATAATCATTGATGATTGTAAACATTTGGCCAAATTTTTAACATCTTAGTGGTTACAGGAGCACAAATTAGTTACATTAAGAAGTTATGACCAAATATATACCGGTTGATAGGCGTGAAATGCAAAGACTGACAGGAGTAAGGCATGGCACGGTGAGCACATCTGGGAATGACGTAAAGATGTCAAGAAATGTGTTACGAGATTACAAATACCACGTTTTCTGGAATTGAACAGGCATCCCTTTCAGTGATATCATAGGAAGGCATTTCCTCATAAGAGAAAGGGATCATTGCTTATAGAAACAGGCATCACTTGAATTTGTGGAACACGCCATTTTTGACAGTGCGTGAAGGTGGGATACCGAAAGGACAAACAGAACCATAAACGTATATTGTACAAATGAATGCAAAAAAGAGGAAAATCTCGCCAAGAATATAAGAGTGCGATAAATGAGTACAGTGCGCAGAAACAGAGGAACGAGCTGAGTCAAGGAGTTAAAAACCGAAGAGCGTTGACAGTGAAAATATCTGATCGTTGCAGTCATAAGAAATGAGAGAGACAGCCTATCTGACGTATGAAATCAGAAAGAAGAAGGACGATCGGACCAAGGGAGGGGAAGGTAACAACAGCTAGAATAAAGCGACTCAGGATTTATGCAGAAGGCAAAGACGTTATAGTGGTGAGACAGAAAGTACTAAAGACTGTGTACATTCAAAAAGCTTAAGGCGATATGTAAAAGAAAACTGTATTATGCGCTCTGGAAGGATGTAACAGTAACGAGTGTGCAAAAAATGAATGAACAGGTAGAAGACTATAATATTCACATCACATAGATCAAATACACTCTACAAACAGGGCACCAAAAGGCATGAAGAAAATATGAATGTGAAAAATTGTGGTTAAAGCTGATAGATTTTCATAATCTAAAGCTTTAAGCGATTTCTTCCGTTACCAGAACTTAAAGTCAAGGATGGCAATGACGGAGCTCATAGGATCCCAGAATCGCACGAGAAGGTACTGTAGCAACATATGGATCAAAAGCTGGCGGAGAATAATGAAGATAACAGTAACACTAGAGCAGTCAGGGCAGGCCAAGTTTATTACCACATGGATCTCAGCAAAGGGGTATCATCAGATATGTATCGACCCCCAGGGCAGAGAGAAAACCGTTTTCGTTACTAACAAGCACTATATACATAAAAAGATCCCAATGGAATTAAAAATTTCACCGAGCACATTCAAAACATGGATGAATGTCGAATTAACAGGGTAGCAATATTACATTACTTGTTGCAGAAATTCTCTGAGAGCTCATAATCAGAAATTGCTAGAGATTTTTCACAGGCTGAGAATACACGGATAAAAGTAGCAGACCGATAGGTAAGAATTTTTGAGGGAGGAGGACATACATCTGCGCCATAAAATAGCCGACACTGGAGTATACCCAGATGAGAGAAGTGTAGAGAAAGAGAAGTTACCAGTGACAATGGGAAGCAACAAGTTAGAGGGATAACTAGGATTATTATGATACTATCGAAAATTCATAGAAGACTTCAGTAAAATTACGTCCCCATTGCATGCTACTGCAGGCCTAAAACATGTGTGAGGACGGCAGCAGGGGAATGGGCTCGTAGGGTTAAGAGAAAAATTTATAAACCCTACCAGATTACAGTGTCCAGAGTTTCAGAGCTCTTTCATCGTCACTACTGATAGAAGTGGACAATAAAAGGGGGGATGTTTTTCATTTTCATCACAAGGGAAGATAAAGCGATCTACCAACAGCTTACGCTTCAAGATCACAACATAAAAGAGAGAAAAATTACTCAGAAACGAAGCTGAAGTGTCTGGCATTAGTTTGGTCATCGAAACAATTTAGACCAAATTGCTATGGAAGGAAATTCACCATCGTAACAGATCATAAGCGCTTAAAGTGGATATTTGGTGTAAAAGGTTTCTCCTCGCTTTTATTAATGTAGTGGTTTAGACTGGAGGTGCCAAATGAATTAATTTACGCAAGCTACGATAAAGATGCCATTAGTTATTATAGCCACGGTAGTAAACGTTTTTGACGAATGTAATTTAGACATAATGTGGATATTAGATATGAGGTCAAACGAAAACGGATATATTTGGACACTTCAGGATGTAAACAAATTTAAAGAAGCCACCTCCTTAGAACAGGACGCCGAAACAGTACCAGAGGAGTTTACTGAAGAAATTATATTAAGTTGGTGCCGGTGGTTTAACAAATCAAGGTTATAATTATCTAAGTAACGTTTTTAAGAGAGTATATAAATTACTAAGTGTAAGAGAGTAAAAACAACAGCTTTTCATCTCCAGACAAATGGAGCGTTGGAGGGCACTCCCAGAATTTTAGTGAAGTATTTGAGACACATCGTCAATCAGTATCATAGGAACTGGGATTGATGGGTTCCCTACAGTACATTTGTTTTCAACACAGGTCATCCCCGTTTTCAAGAAGGGACGTCGAACAGATGTGCAGAACTATAGACCTATATCTCTAACGTCGATCAGTTGTAGAATTTTGGAACACGTATTATGTTCGAGTATAATGATTTTTCAGGAGACTAGAAATCTACTCTGTAGGAATCAGCATAGGTTTCGAAAAAGACTGTCGTGTGAAGCCCAGCTCGCGCTATTCGTCCACGAGACTCAGAAGGCCATAGACACGGGTTCACAGGTAGATGCCGTGTTTCCTGACTTCCGCAAGGCGTTTGATACAGTTCCCCACGGTCGTTTAATGAACAAAGTAAGATCGTATAGACTATCAGACCAATTGTGTGACTGGATTTGAGAGTTCCTAGATAACAGAACGCAGCATGTCATTCTCAATGGATAGAACTCTTCCAAAGTAAGAGTGAATTCAGGTCTGCCACAGGGGAGTGTCATAGGACCGTTGCTATTCACAATACACATAAATGACCTTGTGGATGACATCGGAAGTTCCCTGAGGCTTTTTGCAGATGATGCTGTGGTGTATCGAGAGGTTGTAACAATGGAAAATTGTACTGAAATGCAGGAGGTTCTGCAGCGTATTGACGCATGGTGCAGGGAATGGCAATTGAATCTCAATGTAGACAAGTGTAATGTGCTGCGAATAGAAAGAAAGATAGATCCCTTATCATTCAGCTACAAAATAGCAGGTCAGCAACTGGAAGCAGTTAATTCCGTAAATTATCTGGGAGTACGCATTAGGAGTGATTTAAAATGGAATGATGATATGAAGTTGATCGTCGGTAAAGCAGATGCCAGACTGAGATTCATTGGAAAAATCCTAAGGAAATGCAATCCGAAAACAAAGGAAGTAGGTTACAGTACACTTGTTCGCCCACTACTTGAATACTGCTCAGCGGTGTGGGATCCGTACCAGATAGGGTTGATAGAAGAGATAGAGAAGATCCAACGGAGAGCAGCGCGCTTCGTTACAGGATCATTTAGTAATCGCGAAAGCGTTACGGAGGTGATAGATAAACTCCAGTGGAAGACTCCACAGGAGAGACGCTCAGTAGCTCGGTACGGGCTTTTGTTAAAGTTTCGAGAACGTACCTTCACCGAAGAGTCAAGCAGTATATTGCTCCCTCCTACGTATTTCTCGCGAAGAGACCATGAGGATAAAATCAAAGAGATTAGAGCCCACACAGAAGCATACCGACAATCCTTCTTTACACGAACAATACGAGACTGGAATAGAAGGGAGAACCGATAGAGGTACTCAGGGCACCCTCCGCCACACACCGTCAGGTGGCTTGCGGAGTATGGATGGAGATCTAGATGTAGATGTAGAACACCTCACCACATAGTAACGTAGGATACATGCCTTTCACGTTGATTCGGGAGAACGAAAAACCACCTCAAGTATTACGGAAGGTGGCAGCTATAATTATATGGATTAGTTAAAATCTAGAATGAAGGAAACATAGGAAAAAAATTATAGAGGACAATGAAGTAAGCAGAGCCCATTACAATGAGATAGATCACTTTAGAACCTTTTCAGATAAGTGATACAGTATTGCTGCATGGCGAGACAACCGAAACTTGACTCCCACTGAAAGAAGTAAGGTATACATTGCATAATGTAGAAATAATCACAAATAGAAGGCAAAAGTACACGCCACCAAGTTGCCACCATATTATTACATGAGTAAATAAAAAAGCAATTAACAATACGTCTTAGAATTTCGTAACTATTGTAAATCTCAACACAATGAGTAATGTATCGGGGACACAAGAGTAAGTTTCAAGGAAGTAAGGAAAAACTGGACCATCTAAATGTTAGTACAACGGAATGCAAGAGGTCAATATTGAGTAATGGGGTATCACCTAGTGAAGAAAGATTATAAGAAACGAAATAAGTAATGCACCATTTAATAAGGACGGGAGGACGACAGAAAAGAAGAGTTCTTAATTTTCTATTCGGTATTAGCAAAATGTTTTTCAGAAGCTTTGATGAGGTCGACACTGCCTTTCACGACATGGGCATTGTCGTGAAAGGAGGGTATAAGAAGATCACCAACAAAACGAAACGACGATAATGAAGTCCCATTAAATCAGCTGATGTTGGGATAATTCGATTAGGAAATGAGAGACTTAATGTAACAGATGAGGTCTGCTATTTGGGCATCAAAATAACCGATGATGGTCGAAGCAGAGAGGATATAAAATGTAGACTGGTAATGGCAAGAAAAGCGTTTGTGAGGAAGAGAACTTTGTTAACGTCTAGTATTGATTTAAGTGTCAGGAAATCTTTTCTCGAAGTACTTGTATGGGGTATAGCCATGTATGGAAATGAAACAAGGACGATAAACAGTTTAGGGAAAAAACAATAGATGTTTTCGAAATGTGATGCCATAGGACGAATGCTGAAGATCATATGGGTCGATGATGGAACTAATGAGGAGGTACTGAATAGAACTGGGGAACAGAAATTTTTGGCACAATCCGAACAGAAGAAGATATCGGTTCTTAGAACACATTCTGAGACATCAAGGGATCACCAATTTAGTACCGGAAGGAGGCGTCGAGGGGAAAAATCATATAGGGAGACAAAGAGCTGAAAGCAGGAAGCAGATGTAGAAGGACGTAGGTTGCAGTAGTTACTCGGAGATGAAGAGGTTTGCAACGGATACAGTACCGTGGAGAACTCCATCAGATCAGTCGGTGGATTCAAGACCACAACAACAACAACCAATAAACTAACTTACAATATTATCTCAAAGTGGTCAGTTTGACCTATCTGTGCGTTAAAGATAAAACTGGCGAAAAATCGCATTCATTTATGCGAAATGCGCTGGTTTTCAGTATAATGAAATTACATGCTAAATGAACACATCTCAAAAAATGTTGTTCCGATCGTTCATTGAAACACAGCTACCACTAACTACAGAAAATGGGTAATTTTGACCCATCTGGGTGTTCTAGTGTTCAGCAGATTCTGTGGTAGTTCCCTTACTTGTTTGCGCTTGGTATCTTCGGGACTGTGTGGATAATATTGTTCCGAAAGTCTCATGGTATGTTGCTAGTCTCATAGGTTATACACACCAGTAGAATAGCAGTCGTTCGAAGTTTGTGAGAGATTTCATCGTGCAGTGAGAAGTAGACTCTAGTGTCTGAAGTGTCCGTAACGTAAAACTGGTGAACAGTGCTATGCGGGAACCGAAAGAAGGAAAGAGATGTCTGCAACAAATTTCGGGATAGACTTGTTTTCTGTGAACGTGCACAGGTGGACAAGTCGACACGTAGCCCATACACGTATACTGTGTGTGTTGTGTTAGGAGTTGGTATTACAAATGTGTAAATCTCAGGGTGTTGTCTAAGCGGTTCATTGAGTTTTCCTTTTCCCTCGTGCATTCCTGAGTGGGTTTTTGCTTATTATTTTGCGGTAAACTGCTGAGTTAATGGTACTTTCTTTGTATACTGAACCACGTGGTGGCTAGTCTATTTGATGTGCTACAAGTAGAGTAACTGTTCTCATTGTATCCCTTTGATATTGTTACTAGAGAGTTTTGTTTTCCATTTTGTTATTATTTGTTGAGTCATTTGTTAAATTTGCAGATACTATACTTTTGTGCTGAGCCATATCACAATATGTCTGAGGGGTGATAGTGTTGTATCTGGAGGACAGTGTATGAAGGAACACTTAATGTTTCCGGGACGGTGGTTGAATGCAGTGTCAAGAACGAATTCGCAATAGCAGCAGTATCCGGCCTTCCCTGCTGGTTTTGTTGTTCTGAGATATCAGGTTGTATCTGTAAATATTGCGAGTTCTTCTTGTTTCAGTATCGTGCAACACTAAAAAAAAAAGAGCGAAAATAGTGCATCACGAAGGAATTATACGAATAGGACATATACCCTGTAAATGTGATGTACATGTGCAAACTAACGAATGGTTAAAATTAAAGAAAAACTGGGTACTTTATTCAAGAGAGGGAGTTTTACAAACGGAGTCATCCAGTAACGCATTGGTACTTCTAGCCCTTATACAAGCAGCTATTCGGCTTGGCACCGACTGATTGAGTTGCTGAGTGTCCTCCTGACAGATATCCAAATTCCGGGCTGGTTAGAGGGCCCTGCCCATATTGCTCCAAACGTTCTTATTTGGGAAGACCTTGCTGGCCAACGTAGGGTTTGGAAAACACAGAACAAGCCATAGCACCGCTCAGTGTGTGCGGGCAAACCTTATCTTGCTGAAATGTAAGCCCTGGATCGCTTGCTGTAAAGGGCAACAGAATGGGGCCTAGAATATCGTCGAGTACCGCTGTGCTCCAAGGGTAGCGCGAATGACAATCAAAGAGGTCCTGCTGTGAAGAGAAATGGCACCCCAGGCCACCACTGCTGGTTGTCAGGCCGTACGGCGTCATCGGTCAGGGCGATGCCTCAGCGCTGTGCTGGACCTCTCCAGACACATCTTCGCTGCTCATTGGAGTTCAGTTCGAAGCAGGACTCATCACTGAGGACAATTCTACTCTAGTCACTGAGATGCAAGGCCGAACGTAGAAAGTGAAGATAAGTGAGAGGAGTATCTCGTAATCGTCTTGGCGGCGTATTCATCAAGATTTCTGCCAAGAATATAGTAGACAAAAGTGGAAGGGATAATTGAAGTTCTATTAGATTACGATCAGTTTGGCATTAGGAAAGTAGAGGCACTAGGAAGTTAGTTCTGACGAAGCATTTGACAATGGAAGCAAGTCTTAAAAAAAGAACAAGGCAACGTCGTAGGACTTGTAGACCTAGAAAAAGCGTTCCACAATATAAAACAGAGGAAGTTGTATTAAATTCGTAGCATAATAGGTATAAGCTACCATTTTGTATTTAGCTATGAAGTGGTACAATGCAGGATAATAGTGACAACACATAACGTCCAAGAAAATCTGAAAATTAGTAATTAATCTACATTCTGCCTGTCATTGTTCCGTTTCAATGTCCTTTACTTAAAATTTAATGTTAGTGCAGAGTTAATTCGAACATCAATTTATTATTCTCTTTTCGCTGAAAGCAATGTAACATGGCATTACCAGTATGTAAAAAAGTCATTAACAAGTACACGGAAGGACCGTTATGTGACATTGTAAAATTCATAGGCAATCCTGTGTTACTTTATACATTATGAGGTCCACAAGTTGAGCACAGCATCAGTCGAATACTTGGTCGGCGACAACGGCGTAGCCCTGGAACAGTTTTAATGCACGTGTCGTTTAACTGCTGATACTAGCTTCGATATATAGGACAATTCCGAACATAAAAGTGGTGGTGTGTTATGGCCGAAGTGGCCTGTTGTGGGCGTCATAGCACGAATGTATAGTTATCCTCGTTTGCCAGCCATCGATGGCTGCTTGTACTGCGTCGCAAAGGGACTGTTAATACCTAACTGAACATTTGGGTGGCCTTCCATTTGTGGTTTACGTAACCGTAGTTTTATTGCATCGTTCCCTGTTTTGAATTATAAGACTTGTTCAAAAAATGGTTCAAATGGCTCTAAGCACTATGGGACTTAACATCTGAGGTCATCAGTCAACTAGACTTAGAACTACTTAAACCTAACTAACCTAAGGACATCACACACATCCATGCCCGAGGCAGGATTCGAACCTGGTACCGTAGCGGTCGCGCGGGTCCAGACTGTAGCGCCTAGAACCGCTCGGCCACTCTGGCCGGCATAAGACTTGTTCTATTGTTTCTGCTTCCTTGTTGACAGAGCACATGCCGAAGCGGATAACAGTAAAGAGTAGACTAAAACATTGATTACTTTCAATGGTAGAAGATAAATCTCAGATCCATAATTCTATTACCACACACAGTCCAAGAGAGAATATATAAAAAAATGTAAGTTTGTAGGATACAAATGACGTAGAGGTTGATTCAACGCTAATATAGTCTATCTTGTTCAGCACTCTTATTTCATGCAACATTATTGCAGCCGACATTCGTCTGCAACAGACTGCTGTAGTGTAGCATTACTGTAGTAAAATTTGTCTACATCTACAGTGTTTTTCTCCAACCAATTTGACGATTGCTTGATGCCTCAGGACATGTTGAATCAACCGGTCTCTTCTTTTAGTCCTTCTCTCAATATCGCTTCTATACCCCTTCTTCTAGAGTACTACATTGCAAAAGCCTCGTTATCTTCTTGTCTGAACTGTTAGACGAAAACTTTTCACTTCTACACAAGATTACACCCAAACGTTTCATAAAGTTTAACACTACTAAAAACTATAACTAAATGGAATACGACCATTTCAGGGTAGATTTCTGGTTACAGAATCAAGTTCCCAGACGAAACAGTGGGACACCGGGCCAGTGAGGAAGAAGCGAAATGAAACTTGAAGGTTCTAGAGAGTATGTGATTATATTCTCCTTGATTAAAAAATCGAGTTAAATTTACACGTTTGATTTACACTCCCTCTGACCTGGATGTATGCTCAAACAAATGTTCTATTAGGGACAGAAATGGGGAACCTTACTAGGCATGAGAGTACCCATTTCTTTGGTAGTCCATAAATACAGCTGATATATGAGGGTGAGCATTGTCTTGCTGAATGATGGCCACATGTTACTGTCACGTGAGAGGTAGAATATGACGATGCGTACTTTTGTGCCGTCGGAGGCCCTCAAGCACTACCAGCGTTGACCGTAAGTTACGTATAACAGATGGCTCGCCACATCTTGACGCTTAGAATACCACCGCTGTAACTCTTCAAATCATATGAAGAAGAGGACCTCATCCCATGTTGCCACCATACCCGCTGAGAGTGTTTAATTAGGATCGTGCAGAATCCTCACTCATTACTAAAAGTAATGTGACATCAATCGTCATCTCATGCTTTCCTGGTCACGGCACCAAACGCAACCGTTGTGTTGTGTGTTAACACCACCCTAAAAGTGGGACAATTAATCCCAGTGTGACTTCTGACACTCTCCAACCAATGGTGCAGGATGACAGACATTCTCGTTCATACCCGTTTCCGGAAACAGGCGCGGATGTGAAGGGGTTACGATGTGCTGGTTGCAAAATCCGGCGCTCCTACGGGGTTGTGGGACGTTGGCGACAAGTATGCCTGCTGTCTCGTTCCCGTGCAGTCCAACATCGGGCCACTGTCGCATCCGGATGCGCCACAACTCTGGATATTGTAGGTTTCGATCAAAGAGCCAAACGCAAACCTACAATTAGGTCCCTTTTAAACTCTTTCAGGTGCTGATAACGCTGTCCATACGGGTACGTGGCATCTTCGCCTCCTTCACAGTAGTCAGTCGTTGGACGCTGCTGCAGTACCTTATATACTCTACCAATCCTGGTAGCAACACTAAACACGAACAGTACTAAGGCATTCTGTTCACAGTTCTATTTGTGACAGAGAATAGCAACTCTTAATCATTTACATTCCTGCCGATGGGTGTAAAGTGGGAAACTTACATTGACATCCAGCGTTGCCTTCTCAGTGTTTCGTTTCTTCGTGTTATGCAGTATACACCGTCCTTCTAGACGTTCTGCAACTGATTTTGTCCTAACATACAATCTGTTTCAATGCATTAACTGCAACGGCAGCTTCAAGTAACAGCTATTGACAAATGTGCCTTCAACAGGTCATTTGTGAGCAGGCAGTTTTCAGTAGTGGATGTGCGGCTGTATTGTATCAACGTTGTTGTGTCACAGATAGCAATGCAGCAACGTCCGTACATCAAGTGCTCAAGACAATCTCCAGAATGTTTTTAAAACGAGGGAAGTGTGTGCACGGTTTGTCCATCACACTCTGACACCCAAACAAAAACAAGGAAGCATGGACGCCTGCCGTGGCTTTGCTGAAAAAAACAAGCCGAGAATTCCTTTCTGGAAAAAAGTCAATATGGGTGAAGAGTTTTGGCGTTATAAATAGGGACCTACAACAAAACGAGCGAGTGACGAAATGACGTGAAGTGCTAACAGTTTAAAGATATAACCGGCATTCTGGCTAGCGTGACGCGCTAGTTGAGCCCATCCGAAGGCCTAAGTTTTCTGACAGTTTCATTTGGCTGCATGAAAGTTCTGTGACATGTACACAACTTGGGACAGACTACGTAGAACACATGAAGAATTAAAACAATCTCATTAACTTTTCACTATTTTTTATCAGTCAAGTCTCGAAATTCTGTGGACTGTCGGGATATAATGTATAACTTTGTCAGTGATGTTGGCCAATGCATATCTGAAAGAAAAGAGATATAAAAAGAAACATTAAAGATATAGTTGTCTGTACAAGAGACTAATGTTACCATAAACGGGTAAGGCAGAGACTGATTAAATTTTAATTACTTAAGGTGTTCGACTAGAACTTGCAGTACAACGTACTTTACTATAAGCTTATATTTGAATCGGTGGTCTGAAGAAGAGAACAAGCGCCAGGAAGTCGATGTTTTTTTCATCAAATGTATCTTAGGATATAGATGCGCGCTGTGAGCTACAGAAAATAACTGGAAACCTCTCACGTGACAACTTCATCTGACTTGTAAATATTCCTTAGTGTGAAGAAGGGAACAGATTCCAGTTTCGAGCTCGTCCGCTCTCAACAGTGTGGTTTCGCTACCAGCTGGAGTTGGTATATGTCACTCAGTTGCCCTAATCCTCATGTTTCCAGCGCAAAGAGTATAGTTCAGTGTTTATTGTCTTACGTCTGAGTTTAGGTATTCCTCATTTAGGGTAAATGAATAATAGTTATTGATTTAGAAACTATTCAAGGTGTTTTAAGAGTATGATAGTTTGACATTTCTGATATGATATCATGCTTTTTATTGTAGACCAAAGTTTCAATTGTTTGGTTTTGATTTTATTGCTACAATGTCTTCATTCGCCTTTTAGTCATACGTATTCAGCATACAAGAAATGAAAACTGATTCCTCCAGTTTCTATGTTTATCTGAAACAAGACGCTAAACATTCAGCTGAAGAAGTGTATAGCATGTTGTGATTGAAAATAAACAATATGGCCTCTGTGTCTAAAGAACTTCACTTTTATAGTGGTGTCCACGGAGATTGTAAGGGGGAAAAACACTGAATTACGCTTTCTGCATGCACTGGTTACCAGTGGGCGATCTATGAAAGTTTATCTGTACTTTCCATCTCTAGAGAACTGCTTTCTTCAATTTTATCCCAATTTTGGGACTGTGAAAAGGACAATCAGGCTACTAGACAGTACTTATACACCACAACAATTCAATGATATGATTCAATCTTTGAGGGCGACAGGACTCATTGTTACTCAGATATCTATTGAAACCAACCTTGATTTCAAGAACTCGTGCACCAAGTACTACAGAAATATAGTCCTCATTTTCAGTTTACAAGAGCAGAAAGAATACTTCTTACCTCAGGGTTATTAAACAGCATCTGAATTCACTGATGGTGTGGTTAAAACCACTCTCTTGTTGCAAATGAATAATGCAGTAGTGTCCCACACAAATGATGTACAATGGTAAAATTCCAGTCGAAGAAAGACTTAGTATGTACACAAATTAGTTATGTAAATTACATATTAGTACAGAATATATTAGGACGACGTGTTGTTCAAACTAACAATGGTGACTGCAGTGGATGGGGAAAGTGAAGAACGATAATGATTTTTAGAGTAAAATTCATAGAAAATACTTTCAGGATCTGTGAACACCATAGACATTTCCTGCGTATGTTTAACTCAATGCCTACATCATATTAAATTTTGCCCTTCACGACAATCCATTTCATCTTTCCAATGCAGTGAGCTTGGACGTTAGTGTAAAGATTCTGGTATAACTGTGTGATTAGGGCAGTTATAAAAATAAGATCAGGGGAAGATTTTTTTATCCATTCATCAAACGAGCTTCGGATTCGTTTATTTCTTCAGACAACTGTTTCATATATACAACATTTTTTAAATTGGTTAGAAAGTATCCGTAGTGGTCAAATTTCCAGGTGGTTCTGTAGTTCTGTCTAGAAAATGATATTTTCTATAAAAACACCTTCACACTGCTAAAAGAAATAAATGGTTAACACACACGCGCTCGCCAACGCGCGCGCACGCGCACACGTGATCGAAAGTATCCGGTCACTCCCAAAAATCTACGTTTTTCATATTAGGTGCATTGAGCTACCACCTACTGCCAGGTACTCCATATTAGCGACCTCAGTAGTCATTACACATCGTGACAGAGCAGAATAGGGCGCTCCTCAGAACTCGTGTGCTTCGAACGTGGTCAGTTGATTAGGTGTCACTTGTGTCGTACGTCTGTAAGCGACAATTACACAGTCCTAAACGTCTATAGGTCCATTGTTTCCGATGTAATAGTGAAGTGGAAGCGTGAAGGGACATATACAGTACAAAAGTGTACAGGCCAAACTCGTCTGTTAACTGACAGAGGCTGCCGACAGTTGAAGAGGTTCGTAAGGTGTAATAGGCAGACATCTACGTAGACCATCACAGAGAAATTCCGAACTGCATCAGGATCCATGGCAAACTGGCCAACCGCTGCCAGCTCAAATGGATCAAATGGCTCTGAGCACTATGGGACTTACATCGGAGGTCATCAGTCCCCTAGAACTTAGAACTACTTAAACCTAACCAACCTAAGGACATCACACGCATCCACGCCAGAGGCAGGATTCTAACCTACAACCGTAGGCAGACGCGCAGTTCCGGAATGAAGCGCCTAGACCCGTTCGGCCTCTGCGGCACTTCTGTGATGATGTCATTCAGCGTCCTTGACAAACAGGTCCACATTATGTTAGTTAAAATATAGTTCAGTAGTATGTTGTAGACACTTAATTCTCTGATAGTGTGGTTTATGTGTTTGTTTTATTTACAATTGATTTGTGTCAGCCGGCCGCGGTGGCCGTGCGGTTCTAGGCACTACAGTCCGGAACCGCGGGACTGCTACGGGCGCAGGTTCGAATCCTGCCTCGGGCATGGATGTGTGTGGTGTCCTTAGGTTAGTTAGGTTTAAGTAGTTCTAAGTTCTAGGAGACTGATGACCTAAGATGTTAAGTCCCATAGTGCTCAGAGCCATTTGAACCATTTTTGATTTGTGTCAGCTACCTTTGAGTGATATGTCGACCATTATCCCGTCCTGGCCAACGGCGTTGTCGTATTATTTTTGTGGTGTTTGCTATTGTAAATTTTTTTTTTTTTTTTTTTTTTTGCATTTGTCGTTTGTTGACTCTGGATCTTGTGTACTAATGTCATTGCTCCGCACTACAAACTGCTTTGCTAATTTTTTTTGACATAATTGTATTGCACTGCGCATATCTCGTGAGTCACATAATATGGTGTTCCAAATTAAATTTTGTTGTTGACAGAGAACTTGAATGATAACGAGAAGTATGGCACGAAGACAAGTAGACTGGGAACGGGAAAATAAAGCGTACGTTATGGAGGAAGAGTGCATTGAAACGGCAGAGGGACAGTTTGAACGTAGGGAGACGTTGCTGTTTAAATGGCTCTGAGCACTATGGGACTTATCTTCTAAGATCATCAGTCCCCTAGAACTTATAACTACTTAAACCTAAGTAACCTAAGGACATCAGACACATCCATGCCCGAGGCAGGATTCGAACCCGCGACCGTAGCGGTCTCGCGGTTTCAGACTGTAATGCCTAGAACCGCTCGGCCACGCTGGCCGGCGACGATGCTGTTGAATGGTGTTAGCAACAATGATGTACTGCAACAAGGAAATCAGGGAGACGAAAGCGACACGCCTCTTCTTGAGAGGACAGACATCGTGTGATACAAGATGTGTGCGTACCACAACATATCGAACCAGAGGTGATTATTAGAAATCCGGACAGAGAAGACAGGGCGGTAGCAGAACGCAATGACGCTGATACAACACCGCAGTAATAAAATATGAGTTCGGTCGATCACGAGAATGAGGAAAAGTATGAGGATCTGGTGGGATTTTTAATGGGTATGGAGAAGAAAAGGAGGAGAAAATTAATGAAGTAATACGAGATAATAACGAGATGAGGACAGACATCAAAAATATCGGTGCTCAGGTAAGTCAGACGCTGAGGGAACACAAGTCGTGGGCATATAAACTCCAGGAAACCTAAATAAAGTAAACACCAAAGCAATCAAAGGTTTAAAGATGGCACGTGATGATAAGAAGGGGGCAGACGCCCCCAAGACAGTAGCAAGTTTTGCAGGACGAGTTGCAGCTGAAGAATCGAAAGTGAGTAAACGCACAGAACAGCAAGGACGAGAGGCAGTGGTCAATTGGAACAAGAATTTAGAAAGCGTGGGAAGGCGGCAAAATGACGCGGAACAACGCATCGACACAAAAATACTTCAAGCCACCAATATTATGTGGCAGCAACCATGGACAAATTAGAGTCAGAGCTGCACATAATAAGGACTGGTTCGGACATGACAACTGCAACTCCAGTGAGTGAGACTGAAGAGGTCCGTACTGTCCTTTCGCTCAAATCCCAACAGGAAGCTATCAGAAAGCGTTTGGAGAAGAAATTGCATGAGACGCTAAGGAAACAGTTTCAAATACGGCCAAGGGCGAACGCAGTAGAGCCAGAAAGAAATTCGGACGGGATGGATAACTGCATACCGTTAGCAGACAGCTGAGGACTTGGTGACATGAACGTCTCTGAGCCGTGCGCGGCTCGCGTTCGTGCCGTTATTGCTTCACATCTTGTCTTGGCGGTACTGTCGTATCGTTTCTCTTCGATTACTAGCGTCACTAAGTTGCTGCCTTGCCTGTCCGTGAGTGGCAGCAGCAGCGCTTATCAATAAGAGCACTGTCGTACTATGTCTGGAGTGTCCGCCAGTACTTCCGGGTCGTCGTGTGTCGGCAGTGAAGTCGGTATGGAGGAGCTCCAGTGAGGTCTGCACAGTCAGTACGCGCCCGACCGCTGGCGACACACATGCACTGTCCAACGGAAGGAGACTTGAGCATGGACGACCGTCGGTTGGTCGTTCGCTCGGTCGCCTCATCGGCCGACATGTATTTGGTCTAGCGACCGCTTCTCGGCCCATTCATTTGGTCATACTGCAGGACGTCGGTCGGCTCCTTCCTTGTGCAGAGACGTCGGGTGGCCAGTGGGCAAGTGTTCCCTCTGCATGGTTGGGTCCGAGCAAATGTCTCTGTGTCAGCGTGTGTCCGAAGGGAGTCGGGACGGAGCAGCAGTGAAGTCCGGACAACCATGACCCGCCCGACGATTTGCGTGAATCCCTTAATAACGCTTTCAGCTGTATGTGTTCTCTAAAGGAAATTCTTTCTATAAGAAGCAGGGAGTTTATTCATAATTATTTACCTGACATGTTCTACAGGCCTTCAGCCGCTCTTTGAAATTTGTTTGTGACCTTCAACAGTGCAATAAGTTAATCAGGCTTCGGCCGCTCTGTTGTAAGTTTCCAAATAAATTTTCTTGCTTAGGAAAAATTGTTTACTAATGTGCTTTCATTATAGTTGTCTTTCAGACGTGTAGTGTAGGCCTTTACAAGCTAATTTTTTCACTGCTTGTTAAAATTTTTTTACCTTATACCTTTAATTAATTTTGATTTCTAAGCCAGGCCTTCAGCTGTTCATGAGTTTACCGTGGTTCTAGGGCCTTCGGCCCAGAAAGCATCACAAGTTTTCTTTAACTAGGCTTTCTACCGTACTGTTTAATTGAGATCTTTAAGCCAATGTGTAAATAAGTGGTTCTTAGAGATTAAAGTTATGTGTTTGATTGTGCAACCCACAGTAACTGTCTACTGCCGCACCCACAACCATTAACTTATCCTTTGCGCTCTCTGGTTACCTACCAACCAGGTTTCAGTCGCATATTCTCGAAGCTGTGGAGGCCGCACAAATGAGGGGTGTCGAACGAGGTCGTCCAAGGGACTGCTACTTTCCGTAGAACGGAAGTTGTCGATGAAACGCCATTTCATTTTCAACACTTCTTACAAGTCCGAAAACTCGAAATATTCTGAGATGAGGGTAATTTTATTCACCCAAGCACTTGGATATCTCAATTTGACTTCTCTCTTTACCTCCAAATTGGCCTTTAAAATACAAATTGGACTTTATTTGCTAACACTTGCAAGGGTCAGTTGCGGAGAAAATGCGCGGAATATCAGCAACGTGTGGAAGTTACCAGGAGTTCAAGGACAGCTTCCTAAATATCTACTGGTCCAAGGAGATGCAAGAGCGCATGAAGTACGAGATGACTGTTCGTAAAAACATCAAGAGTTCAGCCACAAAATCCCAGTCAAGTTCCTTGATGCAATGATTGATAAGAACCAGTATCTTGACGTGCCATGCTCTACCGGTGAAATCATACGTCACTGTTACACCAAACTTCCGTCAGCGTATCAATAAATAGTAGCTGGCGTGTGTAATGTGGAGTTCTGCACTTCCCTAACACTCTTTACGAATTAAAGTACGCATTTCGACCAGAGAATATCAGAGAACGCAGAGGAAAGTCTGACAGATACCACGTAGGTCCTATGTCGCGTCCCATTACAACAACAGGAACGGAAATGTACGGAATGGAACGCCTTACAGAAGCCTTTCATGGTCGGGAAATTTGTGGAGCAATAAAGTTCAACAACGAAGAGACTGGAGTGGGAACAGTAATAGTTACTTAGAATGCAACAGAGGCAGGAATGGAAGGAGTAATGAAGGCTACGGACCACAAAACAATCGATGGCGGAACCATGGAGGGGGTTGCAATGACAGTAGAAGATGGGAGTGAATGAACAACGGAGTGAACGGAACTGGAGGTCAAGCCGAGGAAATTAAGATTCGGGGACCGAACTCAGGACGAGGGGCGCGAGGAAATGACGATCAACGTCAATGATTCATTGAATATGCAGAAGAGGCACAAACGCATCTGCAACTGAACTCGGGCCTAGCCTCACCTATGATATTACGATTAGATACGGCGATCTAGAAGAAACAATGCTGGAACACTCTTATTTTGTGCAAGCCAAAGATAGAGTTAGGCATTGTTAGAATTTCACTGTACAAGTATTTCTTCAGTACATGTATCAGGTTTATAGTTGTACAGTTAGTCATCCCAGAGCTGATTAATTACAATTGTCGAGAGTGGAAATGTGCTGATTTCACGACGGAAACCTCGTTGTTTATTTGAGTCCTATTTCGTGCGAGATAATATGTTCTCCCAGCTGTTTTGCAGGTTACACAGAACGACAGAATCAGGTGCCACAAAAACAATAGATTTTATGTCTTCGAGTCCGAAACAATTGCATTAGTATTGGGGCGGAATTCTTCTCGTAACATCTTTGAGTTCAGCTACAATCATATTTCTTCTGTTTATTGTGTGTGCATTGCAGTAAATGCCTTTATACGATCCGGCATATAATTCGTAGTAAAGTGTGTGAGAGGGGCGTCGTTGAAATTAGTTTGCAATATAGTCGTGTATTGTCCGAGCGAGAGGCTTGTCGACTTTCTTTTGTGTTTCGCCGAGGTTTGTGACCTTTGTCCAGTGCAATGTGTCTTCGCTGTTGGCCGATTATTGTCATCACCAGTGACGCGATGTATTTGTGATGTGTTTTTTGTCTATGGATGTCGCCTTTTGTGCGATGTTTCTCGCGAGTGCGATATTTAATCGAGCGTGGTTACACAGGTGTGTTGCCGCATCTTATGCGATTGTTGTTCACTGTGGTTAGTCGCTTGCGGTTTTCGCACGTGATTTTCTGCGCTATTGTGCGATGATATTCGTGTGGGCTTTCACGAGTAGTTCGCACGCGTCCGAATGGTGGATCTTCGGTGATAGTTTGTACTTTGTGGCATGAGCACGGAATGTGCGATTCACTTTGGTATGTTGTTGCAGAGTGAGCAAGGCACACCATCAGTTAGTGAGAAAGAGAAGAACAGGAGAAATGTAGCTTTGCATTCAAATGTCGATAACACCTTGTGCATTTTTATGTTTGTTTCATCATCTAGAGTGGAAAATTTCTACATTAACAAGAGAAATTTTTGTTCCAGTTTCATCAAAGAAAGTAATTTCGCAGAAGAATTATTTTTTCAAATTGTACAGCGAGCAGACTGGTAACGACGGTACTCATCGAGATTTATGCCATACATCAGCGTTACTAACACGAAATTAACAAAGTAATGGGAAATCTAGTACTTTCAGTAGTTCGTATACCTTCTTTTCTAGTAGCTTCATTGCATGAATAAGTAGTAGACTTAGATGGTATGAGAGTGATGAAGTGAATGTGTAGTCTAAGCAGGCTTAGTACTTTGAATTGCATGAAAAGTTGTGGGAAATTAACACTGCACTATTATACATCACCACACCTCACAACTACTTAAGATTATAAAGACTTAGACATAGAAAATTAATCATTTAAAATTACAGCTGTAATAAACTGAAAGAATACTTGTAGAATAGAACAAGATTTTATTTTTTGTCAAAAGGGTTCTGTAAGCCACTTTATGGTTCTTATTCTTGGAGTAATCATGTAATGCAATCCTTTACAATTTCGTTATAGTTTTCACTGTATTTATGCTGTAGCCATGTTTGTAAAAACACAGCACTAAGTCACTATGTCAGCATTGTGCAGACTACGGGGCCGAGTGGATGGTGACATAGCAGGCAGTTGGAGAGGTCACTGGGACCGGAGCAGCTATAGCAGCTGAGCAGACAGGGTGCCAAGGACTGAAGAGGCAGTTCGGGTCGTCCGCCAGCTGTGTGAGGTAGGGGTGGCGCAGCAGGCGGCGGTGACCCACATAGTGACCACAGGGCAGCTGGTCGACATTACATAAACGGGGTACATAATGGTGCCAGGTATGGACGAGCCTCTTCGCCCCATGAGCTGTCAACAAAGGGCTGGTGCCCTAGCAGCACACGAGCCATTTCGCGGTTGCTTCCAACTCCAACATTCCAATGGACATACCACTGAATGGAAAGGTGAGCGCGCGTCTCTGGGTTGGGTCTGCTGACTGCTGAATGGAGGTACATACGTGTCTGGAGACATGGGACAAAATGGTTCAAATGCCTCTGAGCACTATGGGACTCAACTGCTGAGGTCATTAGTCCCCTGGAACTTAGAACTAGTTAAACCTAACTAACCTAAGGACATCACACACATCCATGCCCAAGGCAGGATTCGAACCTGCGGCCGTAGCGGTCTCGCGGTTCCAGACTGCAGCGCCAGAACCGCGCGGCCACTTCGGCCGGCAGACATGGGACAATGGAGATGGTGACTGCGAGGTGATTAACCTCAAACCCATGTCCATATGCTGCCTGGGTCATCCTATGAACGTCTTCCACAGTGGCAACGCATTGCTGACTACCACATCATCCAAGATGGTCAGTAATCTAGACACCACTGATTGCTGGCCACAGACAAGATCCTGCCACACCGAGGGTGCTGCCTGTGCTCTATATGCCAAGTAAAAGGGTTAACTCATCTTGGGAAACACCTTGCTTTTGTGCGCTGCTGCTACAGTTGCAGGTTGGAATCCTGCCTCGGGCATGGATGTGTGTGATGTTCTTAGGTTTTTTTTTTTTAACTAATTCTAAGTCAAGGGGACTGATGACCTCAGATGCTGAGTCCCATAGTGGTTGGAGCCATTTTATTCATTGCTCATGCCAGCCACATCTAACCTGTTACATAACATGTGTAGTGCTGTGTTTATTCGTGTGACAAATGTAAATTTAAAAAACGGTCTCGTTAAAGACTTTTGAGAAGGGAGCTGCAGGTGGTATTTTCAATCAATTTGTTTTCTATAGGCCTTGCTGTTTCCATTTTTACAAAATCATATGTATTTCGGTTTTCGTACCAAGATTAGTTTTTTTCTTAATCAACTCATGTATTATTTTTCGTTTTTTGTAAAAATTCACTCGTCTTACGTCACTTATGTATTGTTTTCTTGTGTTGACACTTACATCTTTGTACTAAAGGAACAGACTGACACATGTTAAAGAAATAAGCTGAACAGATGACACATGCATAACGAACACTAGGCATCTTTTATATTGGGTGGATGTGAGAACGTCTGTAATAGATATTCGGAAAAGGAATGAATGCAGTCATGTGTATAAAATAGCAGGGGTAGTAATTATTCATGGGGCAGGGAATCCACAATACATTATTAACGTATTCTTGTTACGGAAATAGCCTTTGCTGGCCCCAATTTCAGAATGATTGCGTAGATAAATGTCTGCATGACCCTGTAGCAGTTTAGTAATTGTCATTTAAGTCAGGGTCTACAAGAATGTGACCCAAATGTACACCCGTCACATTTTTGTTTCTTACTTTAGTTTTGTAGGCATGCAGCAGAGATTGTATGTATGACTCGTGGTTGAATGTGGTAAAGGCAGGGTCTAACAATGTGTTGGGGTTTGTGATGAACAGAGATTGATTCATCTTTATTTCTTTGATAATGAGCCAACTAAAGGGTCAGAATTTATTCTGTTCCATGTCACATTAACCAATTTAAATTGTGACACATCCAAAGAATAAATTTGTGAAGAACGTGGAGGTTGTGAGAGATTGCAGTGTACTCTCCCTTCTGATATGGCGTTATGCTTCTTAATGTTCTTAGGCGAGATGGTCTTCATTGCTTGATTGTTGTACATGGATACGATCTGACTTCATTCATATGCTGAAATAGTTGGCAGTAGTTAATGCTCTCACTTGTGTGCTCCAGTGAAGGAATAACAGTAAGCTTTACCTGATCAAAGAAAGAGGGTGCTACTTAAACAACGTATGGTGGCTAAGGGCCGAGGAGAGCGCCTTTTTTCTGTGTAACTTGGGTGAAAACATTTGTGGACTGCCCAGCTCCTCGATCAGATTGTGCAGACATGTTCATTGGCGCTGGTCAGTCGGCGGCCATGTCAGGTAAGCTGATTAGAGCCAAGGAGTCACAACTGCTGTGGGTAGAGCATTGATGACTGGCAATAAAGCAGGGGCCTTGTTACGCAGGAAACCAATGAGACGACTGTGAGTTTCTGCGAATTTCCGTGGAACAGGTTAGTGGCGCGCAGGTGTCCAGACTATACTCTTAGTTTAAATTTATCTGGTGTGTTGCAGATTTGCACCAGTGTAGTCTTTCAGAGGCTGTTGTGAGCGGTCATAAGTACGGCCGTACTACGGCCGTGTCATAAGGGAGCGGCAAGGTTCTCTGCCCGAAAGCTCATACAGTCAAAACTTGTTTCTTTCTGCCTCTGAATAAACTGTAGCTTTGATATTTAGAGGGTACGTTCTGATTATAATTTTAAATCTGTTTCTTAAAAAAATGCTTTTTGGCGCTATTAAAGTGAATAAAATTCCCATTTGTCAAAAGGAATTTGGTTATGATTTCATCAGGTACTTCTTGGCAACTACTTCCATGCTTACATAGTGTGATTAAATGTGTTAATGTTCTTGATGAATCGCTAATAAATAAAATAAACTCTTAAGAATATTCTTTGAAAATAATTCGCTCTTCATATGCTACATGACATATATGTTAACGCATGAGGCTTTTAGCAAGCTTATGGCTGTCCTTTGGAAGGTTTGAAATGGATGCAACAGGGGAGATAATGATCTATTTATGGAGCCCAGCATTCCATGCAGGTCATGCTTTTAGCAAAGACATGGCATGAACGCATGGGAAAGAAGCCAAGAAGCGGAACCTTTATTCCTTTTCTCCCAATGAATTTTTGAAGTCGCTGATTGGTCAAATCTGTGTACGCAGAGCCAGGGGCAGTCTCCTGCTTCGATTGCGGCGCTCCAGCTCGTGATTGACTTGTGCTAAAGTGGCAATAGTCTAAGATGTAAATGTTCTATGCTATCGAGCTGGCGAGAAAAGCCGAGAGAAAGAGGAGAGGACACTCCTGGCGCTTTGCTACTAAATAACTGCAACTAAACGATGAGGCTTGTGTCCTTTGCTAGTGTGTCACTTAGAGCCTGTGCCAGTCACCTTCTGAACCATCCGAGGTACTACTCTACCATCATGCAAATGAGTGATGCGTGGGTGTACTTATTTGTCTTCAGTCAGCCGTCTCAACATTTGACATATTCCGTCAGACCTGCAAACGTGTCCACTTGCACACTAGAATCATCCGCGGTTTCAGAAGCTCTTAGGGAAGTACCTATGTTCCGAATTAGCCGAACACGAGATGGCGTACTTGCATTTTAGGGGCGTGTGCCATTAATAACCCATTGCTGCCGTCCATTACTCCAGTCGCCGATCGCTACGTGGTATGCGGCCCTGACCTTCAGAAGGGTAAAGTATTCACTGCTAGGGCGTAGTTTTCCAACATACGCTTCTCAGCACTCTGTTCCTTGGAACCATATTTATCTTTATCTAATAGTATAGATGATTTATACTAGCTTAGTTTTTGGGCCACACCTTGGATTCACGTATATGTAGTCACGTAAAGCGATTAGTTCTGGTTAGTTTCCTGTACTGATCCCCAGCTGATGACTTTGTTCACCATTGACCACATATTATTGAAAGCATTTGTCCAATAAGAAAATGTTTGTGTGACGTTTCTGTAGCCATTTTTTAAAATAATGAATAGATCTATCGTTATTTAGATCACAACTTCTCCCATTGTTCTGATTAACAATACATTTGCCGTTTCCATTAATGTCAGGATTACAATTGGAAGTTGGCAAATAATCCACTACCCCAGGCAACAGTCTGTAAGACAGGTGAGAGACCTGATCATGGGTTCCCATGAGATCAGGCATGTCATGAAGAGAACAAGTGGATCTTCTCAAAGACCCTCAAGACTGAAAGAACATTGTGCATGGGAACACTCAATTCCAAGACGTTATTGGAACCACATAAACTGGAACAACCGAATAACACCATAGATAATTGGAGTATCAAATTCTGTCAACACAGGAATTAGGATTCTCAGATGAGAAGCACTTCCACTCGGAAAGCTACCGAATATACCAGCCTTAACTGTTTCAGGAACCAATATCAAACTCTTTGGAACAGGATTTATGGTAAACTAATCGATACTGGAATCTGCAATAGATTTCACTTCACAACTTGGAAAAATGTCAACATTCACGATACGATATGGAAAGAATTCTCATAGGCACATTCTCGAACAAACTACAAGAATAGAATCAAACAGATGACAGAAGGTATCTTTAAAGATCCAGAAGAAACGACCATCAAAATGCATATAAAGGGCGTGAAAGTTTTACAAGTAGATTTTAATGCCCAATTAGGCAGGGAACCAAAATTCAAAGATACAACAGGAAAATACACGGTCCACATACAACCAAAGAATGAGGAGATAACCTAATAAGCCTCTGTCGGAATTTCGATCTCAAAATTATGTCTATCGAATTCCAGAAACCATACAATAAACTAAGAACTTGGAAACGTCCAACACCGCCCTAGGAGAATTTCAGGTAAACCACATTGCCTTAGCTACGAAGAACACCAGAGAAATTATGAAGTGAAGAGCAAGGAAGGATTTTTCGAGTCCGATCATCACCTACTCCAAATTAAACAGAAATTTTACCCAACAGACAAATCAAGAGAACCAAGAGAACTTTCATAACAGATCCAGACCACCCACAATTAAACAAGAAAGAAATAACAGAAAATCTGAAAATCGGCAGTAACGGCTGGAAAGAACTCTAAGAAAATATTAAGGAACTGATAAAACTGGTTCAACCACCGATGAAAAGGAAACACACATGGTGGAACATGACATTTGACAGAGCCATAGATGACAGAATAGAAGGAAGGGAGGAAATTGTATCTGTCACAGAACATGTGTAAAAACAGGAAGATTTCAGCAAGATATATAAGACCCTCCCAAAATAATCGTTAGAGAAAAAGATGTTACAAAAACAGCAGATTGAAAGAATAAGAAGAGAACATATGATATCAACCACCGACCTTATGCTTCAAGAAAGAAGAAGGAACGCTGGAAACACATCCAGAAAGGAACTATTAAATATTGGCGTAGTACACTGACGTACTACTAAACTGTGATAAACCGATGCAGGTCGTACAGTTCGAGAAACCAGATACCAACATCGGTTCCAAACCACCAACACACGATGAGTTCAGAGAACAATGAAATCACTGAAAGATATCAGAACACCTGGAGAACACAGACTGATTGCGGGAACCTGGAAATAATACTACGAACACATCACACTGAAAATACACATAATATGGAAAGTCTGGGAAACAGAAAGGGTACCCGGAAATGGCAGTCAGCGCTACTCCTCCACAATAAAGGAGGCAAATCAAACACTAATAACTACATAGGAATTTCGCTACTGCCTGTGACGTACAAAATTCTGTCAAAAGCCATGTTAAGTTGGCTAGAGCCTCTAATATATCTCCAGAGAGGAGAATACCTAGGATGGTTCGGAATGGCAAAATAATGCAATTCGCAGGTTGAGTGCCTAGAAGAATATTAAAGACATTAAAGTCTTACAAAACAACCGTAACTTTCGTCGATTTCAAAAAGGTGTATGTATCCATTGGCAAAGGAACACTCTTCAACGCACTGCAAGAAGTGAATGTGATCAACAACACCAGAAAGGTAACCTAGGAAACATTAACAGATACATCATCCAAAGTGAAGTCTACAGGAGGGATCTCAAAACCATTAGAAATCAAAATTGGACAGAATTAGGTCATCGGGCAAAGGCGTCAGTAGGGTAACGATGGGGAGACATAAGGATAGAACCGTTATCATAAAATGTTTGACCTTCGCCGATGATACAGCTATCGTAACAAATAAGAGGAAAGAAGCCAAGGAAGATCTAGAGACAATACACGAAATCTCAGCCAGAACAAGACTACATCTCTCATATGAAAAAAACGTAGTACATGGACACAAAATCCATAGAAAGACGCCCATTGGTAACAAAGTATGGAAAGATAGCACAAGTAGAAACTTTCAAATACCTGGGAGATACTATACAAAAACGGGACTGAACTCGACATCCAATGAAGATATCATCACAAAACAGCATAAAACTAACTACGTACGTGGAACCATTACAACAAAATAAGAATACCCATCAACGCCAAGCTAAGACACCAGAGTAAGGCGTCTTACCTGACAACTTGTAAGCCTCAGAAACAACAGTAATCGAGGAAGAACGAAAATTAAGTACATGCAACGAGGAATAAGGAAGATGCTGAGAAAGATCTACAGCCCAGTTCAGAAAGAGGGGATATTATTAAAGAGCCCGCGAAAGAGCTCTACGAACAGACAATTACAAACAACGTCGAGAAATGAAGGACGAAGTTAAGCCGACGCATACGTTAGATGAATGAAAATAGATAGATCAAGAAAATATTTAACATAGTGACAACAAATATATTGGAACCAATGGGTGAAGGAAACTATGGAAGATTTCAAGAAACTTAACATCTCTACAGGAGAAACAACAGACACACAAATAGAGAGAAAAGAAAACAGAATGTTCAGCAAACACCGAAGGACAAGAAAACATGAAAGAAGAAGACAGAAGACAGTAAGAAGGAAGACAGTCAGTATTTGAGAGGATTTTAGGCACAAAAAAGAAAGAGACAGAAAAAGCTATCAAAAGTCATTGTATTTTAGCGCTCGCCATAAGTGGGAATTAACGATTTTATGCTGTTGAGCTCTCTAACAGTAAGAGTGAACTGGTGACTAGGAGATGCGTGTGACATCAGGAACAGAGTACTAAGACATCACGACGTTATGTTTGTCCCAGTGAGTACTCAGGACAGAGTAAGTGAACCTGAAAAAAAGAAAAAAATGCGGGTGACATTATTAAGTATAGAAGTAAATTTATGAGAGAGATGAAACCTGTAATTATTACCTAATATACAAGAAAAAAATGAGTGTGAACAGAAAGGGAAATGGCCAAATGTAACAAATCTACATATGGAAACACTCAAAATGGATGAACAACTAAATACTATCAAAAATAGATTTAACTGAAAGAGGCATATAGAAAAGACACACTGAATTCTAATACGAGAAGCAATACGTTTCCATAATCTTTTAGCATTGTTTCTCCAGCGTTTTTGTTTTGCGTCTATCAAATTATTTGTAAAGAGTAAAGCGACTGAGGGTTCGTATCTACTACGTCCCAGAAAAACTGTATTCACTTAAAAAAAGTCTTCGGATAAATATTCTGTTTCGTGGAAGATTGAACGGAAGAGAGGTTTATTCTGGGAAGGCTCGCTAAGATTCTGCCTAAGGTATTAATATCATCGCTCAGTTAATTTAATCCGCCGCCAATCTATTTCCCTTCAATGGAGAGCTTCCTGGAGTAATGAAAGTAACCTGGCATCGTGTTCGTGTAGTTCTGAAAGGATTTTCGTTGTACCTTCATCATATGAGATGATTACCGCAAAATTATATAGGAACTAGCAAATATGGTTCAAATGGCTCTGAGCACTATGGGACTTTACATCTGAGGTCATCAGTCGCCTAGAACTTAGAACTACTTAAACCTAAATAACCTAAGGACATCACATACATCCATGCCCGAGGCAGGATTCGAACCTGCGACCGTAGCGGTCGCGCGGTTCCAGACTGAAGCGCCTAGAACCTATCGGCCACTACGGCCGGCTAGGAACTAGCAGAATTTTATAATGAAGACGAGCGTTTTTTTCAGAATATTAAGTTTCAGGGGCTTACAAGGAATATTCTGGAGCACGAAATTTAATCAGGACAGGACTGCAACGATATCTGCATATATACAGCCTTTTCTTTATCACATCCCTCCGCATCATTCTGAGTGTTATTGGATGAAGGCTCCAAAGTTGTCAGGGAATTTCACCACACGTCCTAATCTTTCTGGTGCACTTGGTAGTTGACTGGAGGATTTCGATCATCATGCTGTACCATCTCATCAGGAAGGAAATACGCTCCCTTGAATCATTCGATGGAAACTTTACCTGTCTTTCATTCTGTTGGGGAAAAAATTCGGTGAACGTTCAGACACTTGATAAGGGTCTTCGCATGATTGTGTGATTCCATAATTAATCTTTTCAGTTCGTAGGAACACATGATTTTGCTTTGAAGAGCCTTTCCATTGAAATAGAGGTCATTGGTCTCCTAAGACTACTCTCATGATTTCAGGTGATTCATCCTTTTCTTTCGTTTGATGACGAAACGTGGAAAGTAAGCGTGCATTTCCACATGAGATTCCCGGAAGATATCTCCGTGTAACTTCTGTTTAGTGCAACTTAACGTTTCTGCTATTGTAGAATTCCTTTCATTTCAGAACTAGGAACGGATGCAAAGTCAAGTTATTGTTACGATATTATTTCAGTCATCCTTAGATAGACTCACATGGCATTCTTCAGTGTACAGCGAATACGTCAACTTTTTCTATTAGCCTATGGGTAGTTTGCAATAGATATCGTAATTTTACAACTATAAGTCTTTGACTAGGCTAGGAACATATCAGAATGATACTGTGTTTCTTTATCTGTTATTATATGTTATGATGATCCAAATCTGATAGTGCAGGAAGCTTTTGCTCCTGTCTCTGGTCCAATGTTTCTAAGGGGATAGAACTTCCATATAGCTGGTGTATCTATCTACACAAGTTGAACAGTAAGCAAATCCATGAGAGGTTGTTGGAGGACCCATGTGTTCAATATGTTCCACCAGAAAACATTCTTAAATAACGAGAAATTTTCGAATAGATGATTTACTATGCCTTGCCATCTCTCTTCTGGCAAGCTGTGCATTCCTTAGTCTATCGTTGCAGGACTTTCTTCAAGGTTCTCAAAACTTTCTGAATGAAATGTTTCTGAACAAATCATACTTGAATAAACCACGTGGAGGTAATGCTAACAGTGATCTGAAATTATATGGATATATTTGGGTGAATGGTTTTAGTTGATACATCATACCACAATTTGAATCCAGTATAATTAGAAACTGCTTCCGTTTCGGTTAAGTGCAGCAACCGGACTAGACACATAAGAGCATTCACATTTAATCCGTGGGATAGCTAATTGGTATTGTCCTTCATGTCTAATTGTTCCAGCGTAGAAAGTTAATCAGTCATAACGTTTTCTGTGTTAGACAGACGATGTAAATCATAAACTGGAGATATCACGGTTGCAGGAGTGAAGCTTTCCCGTTATACTATTTGAACGCATAAGTTATCTGGACCATCTGCGTAAAAAGAAGACGCTCTTCTTTCACGTAAATGTTTAGTACTCTTAATTGCCACAGAAATAATAAGTTCCCAGCCGTAAGATGAGTAATTTACACTGGCAACCGGAAACTTCTTAGATCGTGTTTATGATTCAGCACTGCTTCTGTGACTAGGTGTAACGCCTTCACAAACAATACCACTCCATGGACCACATTCGGTAAAAGTTAGTTGTGTAGCTTGGAACAGATTTTTCTTGCGTTTTTACTAACTCTCATGTCGCCTGCAGAGTTCACTTGATTTCCTTATCTCCATGCTTCTCACATCCATTCAGAAAACCATTTAGAAGAGCTCCATTTAGTGCAGAATGTTCCATATGGCGCCGATAGAAGTTTGTACAGCAGAGAAGTGCTGGCAATTGTTACCCGCTCCCAATGATTGAGTCGTTTAGAAAAAAATGAAGTGAGGTTGCGGACAACAAGCACTTCGAACCAGAAAAGAATAGAAGCTTTTGAAATGTTGTGCTACAGGAGAATGCTTAAGGTTAGACCGACTGATCGCATAACTAATGGGGAGGTACTAAACAGAACGTGGGAGACAAGAAATTTGCTGCATAATGTGACCAAAGGAAGAGATTCGTTGAAAAGACACATTCTACGACATCAAGAAGAGGTCAGGTTAGTACTGGATGGAATAATGGGGATAAACGTTGCATGTAGAGGTACCTAGAGACGAGTGTAGGAAGCAAGTTAAAATTGATGTTGGTTACATTAGTTGTTCAGTGATAAAGAGGACTGAATAAGATAGAGTAGGTGGAGAAGTACATCAAACCAGCTTTCGGACTGAAGATCACAACAAAAATAGCAACAATCAAACACGTTGGAGGTTATCTGGTTTTATAACCATATGTCAAGTACTGTGAATTCTGATGAAAAATATTGGATGTTGTTTCCGCTTAAAATTTACTGCTATTCTTGCTTCTCAACATGGTTTTGTGTGGGGTCTAAGGTGCGAAGCGTATGGGAGACTACATTTCTGCTAGATTTTAAGATGTGAAGCGTAACGTCATCTTATCTTCCTCTGGCATTAAGAGAGTTTCTCAAATTTGGTAAAATTTGCAGGATATGTGAAAACATTACCAATGGCTTACTTCAGTACATATTATATTATATTTCATTTTCAACTGTGTTTTCTATCAATCCATCTTTTGTTATAAATGAAATTAGATGGCGAAAGGCACCTTTTGGAATATATGCACAATAAATGGCCCTTAAAATCAATTCCCAGTGCTGCACTATGGGTCGAAATTTGAAAATCACCAGCAACAAACAGTTTGTGGTCAGCCCCCATTTTTTGTCATTTTACGTCGCTGGAAGGACAGGGGTATCTGAACCTCTGGAAACCAAAAACGGTCGCTCTGATTTGCAATTCTTAAGAGTCAAACTTTATTGGTGGTATGTAACAACACCATTACAGGACCCTTAACCGATATATTTACTTTGCATCCTCTCATTTCCTAGCATTTCTTCATTCATAAGACTAGAGTATATTGGTGCTCTAATACGAAAATCGTAAGATTGTTATTCGACTTCCAGAACCCATTAAATGGTTTACGCTCTCATGGACAACAGTAAAAAGTAATTTGAACTGAGATGAACGTATGAAATCAACAGAAACGAGTATTGGTTGGGTTGGTAGAAAACTCGAACATCAGTAATGGAAATCACACACAAGCCGCTGTTGTGATAAAGAAAACAGTAACACTACATCAGTTTATATCTTCAAGGTATCAAGGTAGTGGAAATGGAACCAATTCGGAGACCCATATCCAGTACAATAGTTGGTTAGAGTAACTTATACGGAAATTTCACACAGGGAATTTAAGTCTGACGATGTGGAGGGGAGGCAGTGTAGTCACTATAAATAAGGAAAAACCGATATTCGAGGAAAAAAATTCTTATTTATATCCCATTCTGCTCGTAGGAGCACGGAGAATATGATACAACGATAGAATAGATTATACATTTACGAAATACACTCCTCTATGCATTGTGCAGTGACTTTTGGCTATGGAGAAGGATATCTGGATCAAAATAGGAAGCAATGTAATTATGTCTTTTCCTAAGGTACTTTGAAAGTAGATACGACATTAATAACCTCATCAGTATAGGACTGTGTAGCACTAATTACACGGGAGATTAATTTCACCTAGTGTGATGGAAAAGTTACACTACCGCTCATTAATTTCAGTACAACTGGTATTTCAGATTCACAACACAAATCCAACGTATGTAATACAATCACGATCATTATATTTTACTTTCATTCAAGTATCCTCCTATGGGTTTAAGACTGCCTCGCAAACTCTATTATGCGGTCAATCAGTTTATGTAGGTATCGTGAATCTATATGACTCCACGCATCGTTAACAATATTCCAGAGTTGTTCATTGCTAGATATATTAACTTTCATGGGACGTCTGCCCACTTCATTCCAGACCCTTTCAATGGGATTAAAAAAGGGGCTATGGGATGGCCATACCATATATCATTCAGTACTTTCTGTTTTTTCTTTGATGCAAAGTTGCTCGTACAGTATGCCGACCGATGTTTTGGGTCATTATCCTATTGTAAGGTGAACCCTTTCCCTATTACGCGCAATCCACTTCGTATTGCATCGTACTGAAGCATGCGGTGGTACTTCTTTTTATCCATAGATCCTTCTATTTTCACAATGCCGCCAACTCTGTCTCCGAAAAAGATCCCCAAACCATAATAGAACTTTCACGTGTTTATCTGTAGGTAGAACATACTACTGGGCTATCCTTTTCCCTAAAAATTGGCGAACAAATATTTTCCTTCTGGTTCCAAAAAACTCGAACTGCGATTCATCGGTAAATAACTCCTTCGTCCACCCTACCGATGTCCAATTACAATGTTTCCTAGCCCATTCAAGTCTCTTTTGTTTCTTTACGGGCCTTAGGAAGGGTTTTCCCTTCGTGAGACATTGTTTGATGCCGGCTTTCGTCGTCTCCTTTTTACTAAAGCAACGGATATCGTTGTGTTCATTTCTACTAATTCTGCACGAATTTAGGGCGTTGGCTTGAATCTATTTCTCTTACTGGAAATTTTGATATATTTACCATCACTTTTAGCTGTTTTACAGAGTCGTCCTGGACGTGGTACATCCTTATTGCTACTTACCGTCGTCTGGCGGTGAAGGGTGTACTGCACTCCCCCTATAGAAACACTACGCTGTTTCCGAATTTGACCAATAGATAAACCTGCTTGGCTTAGTACTACAATTGCAGCACGTTGTTCTATGGATATCTCCACTCTTGGAGCCATACTAGCGATGTGCATGCTTCATTACAACCACAGAACTGACGTGCAGGATATGCATGTTATGTATCGTAGCCATGCTTCCCGTTCGCTGCGGACATCACTACAGGGAACAACACACGTGCACTGAATGCGGAGTCCGTAGGCAAATAGGTAAACAGACATATCAAATAGGTACATAACGTTTATATACGCAACACCGTTTGTTGGATACTTTTGTACGTCGATAATCACAAACAAAAATCATGGCATGTGTACAACTGTTGTACTATCCTTTGGCTTCCGCACCCGTATCCACGGTATTAGACCGTATCTACAGAGAACTAGATGTCATTTATTAGGTGTACTGAAAAAAATGAGAGGCACAATACATATCTGACGTAATTTCAGAAGTGATATTTCATGGTCCGTCTAACACCCAGAAAATTTCTATTTTTATTCGCGATTAAGCCTCATATAAGTATTTAGTCGTTGCTGTCCATCCTCTACAAACAACACTCACACTTAAATTATACAATAATCTCTCACATGTGGCTATAGGCCACAAAATGTATTACAATGCTGAGTGGGTGAATAAAACCATTGTCTCTGATTACACAAATCTCATCATCGTCGTCAACATCAACCAAATCAAGGATTAGTATTATTAAGTACCTTTCGTTTTCACTTCTCTTGAAATTAAATTTTCTGTCTTCCCTATTTTCCTGCTCTGGCTTTGTGACTGTTCGTTATTGTTGTATTTCTGTTCTCGGTAGATTAAATTTAACTATGTTATTAATTATTTTTAAGATTTTCAGACCACTCCTTGCGTTTAATTTGAATGTTGTATCTTCATTTCAAACACAATCTAGAGTGCAAACAATTCAGGAACCTCATTTCAGCGTCCTGGATTCATCGTTCCTGTTTACTGTGGCGTTCATGAATGACTATAAAAATTTCCACGTATCTTTAACAGTGTTTCACTTATTAATTGCTCTGTCTAAACTTAATATGTAACGAAGACGTTAAAAACGGTGACTGGGTTCAGAGATTTGTCTCCTACTGAGTTATCTGCTCTTGTCAACAGTTTCCGGGTTAGTAATTATATCTTAATGTCATTTGTATGTGGTTCAGAGTATATGTTCGTTACTACCAGCATTCCTTATCAGACTTTGGTACATAAATTTCTGATTCTATTATATTTACTGAGAAGGGTAAATTTATCTATGAATGCTCTTTCTAACATTGCGGGACCGCTGACCTCAGTAGTTTGGTTCCTTAGGAATTCACACACACAGCTGTTACAGTGCAGAGCAGGTTACGAAAGATGCCATCAATGGAAGAGTTAAATGATGCACTCGATGAAGGCGCGCCTTTCTCACACCTTCGTAACAAATAACAGAATCGTAGGCACTTTGTGAACATCAGTTACGAAGGAATATACTAAAAGAGGAATATCAGATAGGGAGAGATACAGAGAGAATAAACTTATCGAGTACATGTTGTTCCTTTCAGTACAGTACCTTCAACAATGTTAGTTTTATGAACTTGATGGGTGTATTTTTAGGATGTCAGGCGTCTCTCGCTTAAGACGGGTTGAGTACCTTTAAGCGAGGGGATCAATATACGAAATACGCGATTGGAGCCAGTAAATTAACCAGCCATCGCCTGGCCGGGACTTCAGCATTCCTTAGCGTAAAGCATCTCTGCCTGGCGCCGTTCGAGTTCCTCAGAAGAAAAGGAGCCCGCAAGATTTATCGCACCCTTACTATCCCGAGCGGCATCGGAACGCGCCTCCACTCCTCGTAATACGCCTGACGTGCCTAATATATGGAGGGAGTGGGAGTCTCTGCTGTGTAGTCTTCTTACGCATCTTCCTTGCTATGGTATATTTTCTTTTAATGTACAGTTCTACGTGGAACAATCAACTCGCCTGTGTGTCTACACATCTGCATAATTAAAATCGTCTTAGCGATAGGATGCCAACTTCTGAATGTTTTACTTCTAATTTAATAAATGAAAAGCGCTAGTTTGTTTCTGTTCAACGGTATTTCTTTTATTGTGTTAACAGGTTTTCGGCTTACAAGATCACCTTCAGGAACTTACTGAGTATTGTTACCAAAGAAGTTAAAATGTTTGTAAACGACATTTCAACAGAAATTACATGTCTAGACTGAAGCAGAAATGTACAGAAAATAACATCTTTGACAATGTGGTGATAATGAAATAAAAAAACTAAAAACTTGAACAATAAGTTAATAAAAACGAAGTAAAAGGAAAAAAGTTTAACACAAAACGGGAACAGCAAGCCTACGTAACAGTTTATATTAATAAACAAAACGGGTAAAATAAAATAAAATTAGACTTGACAAGGCTACTTCAGGAGGTGTTCGACATTGAAAGTGATAATTTCCAGGGTTTAAGAATTATCTAGTTCACAGTTCAGACATAATCGTAAATGACCAGACACAGCTCAACACTTCCACTCTCCTAAAATCCACATAATCCTCTCTGTTTTTAATTATTTCCCACACTGTCTATTCCTACATATTCCCATTTTTCGGTATTTATTAAGATCTTTTGTTTTACTGATTTTTTCTATGTGATCCATACAGACTGTAGCTTCAATTGTTAAGGCTTTCTTTCAACTGGTACTTGTATTACTTTCCATGCTTAATACCTCTTGTAGTTGTCTCATCAAGTATTGTTTTGATTTTAACTGGTTCATTTATTTAATACAAACTGTTACGTAGTTACAGTCTCCAATATGGTGTTAATGTATTTCCTTTTACTCCTTTTGTATTTGTGTATTATACAGCTCTTTTTTACCGTTTAAAATACAATATGACCATATATTCAAAAACTGCATTTACTGTAGGTTCCCTCACACCCCTCATTTTCCTGTATTTGTTAACTTCTGTTTACCTTGTTGATATTGCTTAAGTTCATTATATATTCCGTAGTTACATTGATAATTCCTTCTTCTTGTAATTGGTTTGTGTTCCTCATGAAGTAGCCTCGTCAAGTACTGATTTTAATGTATTTTATTGGATTTGTTTGTTAATGTAAACTGTTATGTAGGCTTGCTGTTCCTGTTATGTGTTAAAGTTTTTCCTGTTTACTCCATTTTTATTTATTGTTTTTTACTTTTTACGTCCCATTACTACGTCACTGTCAAAGATGTTATTTACTATACATTTCTGCTTCAGTCTAGATGTGTAACTTCTCTTCCAATGTTGTTTACAGATATTGTAACTTCTTAGATGACAATATTCAGTAAAGGCCTGACGATGGCTTTGTAAGCCGAAAACCGGTTAACAGAATAAAAGTAATACTGTAGAACAAAAGCAGACTAGCACTTTTCATTTATTATAATGTTGTTCTACCAAGAACTGACAGAAGATTCAGTTAACATGATACTCCTTATTTAATTTCAAAGCAACAATATGTGAAGTTAAAATAGCTATAAACGACTAAACTGTGGCAATAATTTTCAGACCTAGTCACCATTTGTTATTTAAGATGTAGTATATATTGCTGTACAAAAATGAGGTTCAAATACAGTTAACAGAAGATTAATCGGGGACTCCCAGAAAGGAATACAAATCAAATAATGAAAGGAAATGAAGCTCCCCTGTTGTCATGTGGCAGAGAAGGAAGTTAAAGGAATTCGCCGAAAGAATGTAAGATTACATGCAGGTCAGAATTTTCAAACCTGTGGTAGGTTTGTAGCGTTACGCTTCGGGGAGCGAAAAGAAAAAGAATTGTTATGTTATGTTTTTTCTTTAATCACGAAAAAATGAATATTTCGGTGGGCTACTTGGCAACAGAATCAGGAATTGATTACACTATTATAATAACATAATTGAGCATTAAATACCTGAATAAGAGCAGCAGATTGATTTATTTGAGATCGTTCGGAAGAAACATTATCATTTCTGTGCATTTCTATAGTCGTGATGTAGTCATACCCGGAACAACACTAAGGGACCAGAAGATTTATAGACTTTAAAAGAAATACAACACCACACAGTTTAAAAAATAGAATAGCTCCGGAAAAAAGAGGAAAACGTTAACGTTCCATCTGCCTCGTGCTGATTTCGGCCCATCAGCGTGATCGTTATTTCTGGTGATGAACTAACACAAAATAATTATCATTCAAGTAAATGAGGAGATGGAAATCATCAAGGTTAATTTACTAAAAAAAGCACACTTATCTTTGACACATGTTTTCTTAATGCTACGTACCGTTTCATATTAAATTACAATAGATGACCATTGTGGTAAATACTTTATACGTAAGATTCAAAATGTCCTCTTGATGCTGTCTGTTCGTAATCAATTACAAGAAACTACTTATTTTCTGACTGGAAAAATAACAATTAACAAACTCAATCAATAGTTCCACATAAAATATGAAAGACCGATGTGGAACCCAGCAAGTCCGCGTCTGCCTTTCATGGAATACAAACAGTAAAGCGTGAGGCGCCCAGTGCCTCATTTGTCTTGAAAAAACAGAAACCTTTTTTATATCAGTAATCGATACATGTACATAGAGATTTACATTCACCGCGCAAGAACCGCAAAGGTAATAATAAACTCTGTCGCTGCTATGCGATCGTTCATTTCTTTTACTTTACAATTGTTCAATAACTTTAGGCCATCAGGCGTGTACTATTGAGCGTATATTAATGTTTGTTAGGAGAAAATTACTAGTATTACAGGTTGTGAACTCTCATTTGATGAATAGGTATTGATGTACCATTACCAATGACACAACATAAGCAAAACTAAAGTATAAAAGAGTCTCTCAACTGATGGAAGTTAAAAGAATGTCGAGATTTCTCTGCAGTAGCCTATAATCAGATGGGTCGATAGAGTGCAGGAGGCTAGTGCCAGTATACCTAAGTCTTTTAAACGTTGGAAGAGGACACCACGCATTCTTACAGCGTGTATCTGTGCAGAATACACTTCCTCCTCTCTTTAATAAAGGATTAAACGGAATTTGTTCCATATGATTAGCAAAAAGAGAAGACAGAATTATCTAGTCGTCAGGAACGAGTTTCCAGAGTACCACAATCTGTGAGTGTCGTCCCCTTTCAATCGAGTGATGAATGATCATGGAGAGATTCCAGAATGAGATTTTCACTCTACAGGGGAGTGTGCGCTGATATGAAACTTCCTGGCAGATTAAAACTGTGTGCCCGACCGAGACTCGAACTCGGGACCTTTGCCTTTCGCGGGCAAGTGCTCTACCATCTGAGCTACCGAAGCACGACTCACGGCCGGTACTCACAGCTTTACTTCTGCCAGTATCTCGTCTCCTACCTTCCAAACTTTATAGAAGCTCTCCTGCGAAGCTTGCAGAACTAGCACTCCTGAAAGAAAGGATACTGCGGAGACATGGCTTAGCCGCAGCCTGGGGGATGTCTCCAGAATGAGATTTTCACTCTGCAGCGGAGTGTGCGCTGATATGAAACTTCCGGGCGTGAGTCGTGCTTCGGTAGCTCAGATGGTAGAGCACTTGCCCGCGAAAGGCAAAGGTGCCGAGTTCGAGTCTCGGTCGGGCACACAGTTTTAATCTGCCAGGAAGTTTCATCATGGAGAGAAATGCAACTACTTCAGCACTAGTATTGGCGTTGAAAACCAATGCTTATTTAAATGTATCGGATTTCGGGAACGAATTTCTGGAAAACACTCAGGCTGTTTTACTGATGCATCTAATTTAGCCACAATGGCGCCGATGAACTGTATCACCTTTTAGTAACAGCAGCGCCTATTTTGCTTTTTAGTTATTTAATTTTTATTTATTTAATTATTGTTCCGTGGGACCAAATTAAGGAGAAGTCTCCATGGTCATGGAACGAGTCAATACATGAAATTATAACACGATAGTAGAAACAGATAAAATGAAATATAAAAAACATATTCAGGCGACAAGTCGTAAGTTTAAATAAAGAAAATCAACAATGTAACACCGGAATTCGCTTAATTTTTCAGCTCTTCCAGGAGCTCCTCGACAGAATAGAAGGAGTGAGCCATGAGGAAACTCTTCAATTTAGACTTAAAAGAGTTTGGGCTACTGCTAAGATTTTTGAGTTCTTGTGGTAGCTTATTTAAAATGGATGCAGCAAAATACCGCACTCCTTTCTGCACAAGAGTCAAGGAAGTGCATTCCACATGCAGATTTGATTTCTGACTAGTATTAACTGAGTGAAATCTGCTAACTCTTGGGAATAGGCTAATATTGCTAACAACAAACGACATTAAAGAAAATATATACTGTGAGGGCAATGTCAATATTCCCAGGCTATTGAGTAGGGGTCGACAAGAGGTTCTCGAACGTATACCACATATAGCTCGAACAGCCCGTTTTTGAGCCAAATATACCCTTTTTGAATCAGAAGAATTACCCCAAAAAATAATACCATACAACATAAGCGAATGAAAATATGCGAAGTAGACTACTTTTCGTGTTGAACTGTTACTTATTTCATATACTGTTCTAATGGTAATTAAAGCCACATTTAGTTTCTGAACAAGATCCTGGACATGGGCTTTCCACAACAGCTTACAATCTATCCGAACGCCTAGGAACTTGAACTGTTCCGTCTCGCTTATAATATGCCCATTCTGTCTGATCGAAATATCGGTTCTTGTTGAATTGTGAGTTAGAAAATGTAAAAACTGAGTCTTACTGTGATTTAGCATCAAATTATTTTCCACAAGCCACGAACTTATTTCATAAACTACATTATTTGATACTGTTTCAATATTACACACAAGATCCTTCCCTACCAAGCTTGTGTCATAAGCAAACAGAAATATATTTGAATCACCTGTAATACTAGAAGGCATATCATTTATATAAATAAGAAACAGCAGTGGCCGCAGCATCGATCCTCGGGGAACGCCACACTTAACAATGCCCCATTGGGACTGAGCATCACTACCACTCTCAATATTGCGGAGAATTACCTTCTGCTTTCTGTTCTTAAAGTAAGAGGCGAACCAACTGTAAGCTACTCCCCTTACTGCATAATGGTCCCACTTCTGCAGTAATATTTAGTGGTCAACACAGTCGAAAGCCTTCGTTAAATCAAAGTAAACACCTAGCGTTCGCCACCTTTTATTTAATCCGTCCAAAACCTCACAGAGAAAAGAGAATATAGCATTTTCAGTTGTTAAACCATTTCAAAAACCAAACTGTACATTTGACAGCAAATTATGTGAATTTAAATGCTCCAGTAACCTTGTATATACAACCTTCTCGATAACTTTAGTAAACACCGATGGCATAGAAATAGGTCTAAAATTGTCAGCATTATCCCTTTTTATAAAGGGGTATCACTACCGAGTACTTTAATCGGTCAGGAAACTGACCACTCCTAAAGGAAAAGTTACAGATATGGCTAAGTACTTGGCTAACATACATAGAACAATACTTCAGTATTCAGCTAGATATCCCGTGATATCCATGAGATTTCTTGGTGTTTAGTGATTTGATTATTAACTCAATCTCCCTCTTGTCAGTATCATGGAGGAGCATTTCAGGTAACAGTCTCGGAACACTTTTTTCTAAGAGCGCTATATGATTCCCTGTGGGGACTAGGTTTCTATTTAGTTCACCTGCTATATTCAGAAAGTGATTATTAAATACTGTACATATATGCAACTTATCAGTAACACGGACATTCCCACTACGCACTTCCTAATCACAATTCTGTAAAAGACATTCAAAAAGAAGATTCTGAGAGGAAGTATTAGTAATATTAAAGAAAACTATTTTAGCTTTATATCATATGTAATTAATATAATTGTACAACAGCATCACGTTCTGATATCCCTGAAGACAGATAGGATGCTAAGAGGTAAGTGATACAAGCAGAAGTGGTAAGACATATGAAATGTTTTTTGAGACAAAAACATTGCACGAATATCACAGAGATAATTTCTACAACATCTTGAAATGCATCACGCTGCAGCCTCCCTTGTGCTCCTCCCCCCGTTTCGCTGACCAACGCTGCCATCAGTGCATTTAGTTAGTTCACGTTGCCTGTATCAGGGGCAGTTATGCACTCTGGGGCAAATCTATTGCTCTCCTTTGATTGGTAGGTACTTAACGTAAAGTTCTCCTTTTATTGACAGGTCCTTAACCTACTGTTCTGGAGAAATGACCATTCCTTTTGATTGACAGGTTCTTAACCTATTGTTCACGACCACCTCCCACTCCACTCTCCCCCTCAGGAAACCTCCAACTGCCCCCTCACCATAACTGTTACAGGTACACTTTCAGGTCTGAATTATTCGAATAGCCACACTCACTCTCATCAGTTTCAATAACTACTTAGCTTTTGACTAACAGTGCATCAATAAGTGTGTGCACTTGATATCTTTGTTTTTATGATTATGTGAAAATTTGTTTTCAAATGTGTATTGGCCACTGCCCAAAACAATTTTTAAATTTTTTTGTGGGGAGCATGGGGGCTATGTAAGTAGGCTGTTTATGTTTTTATGTTGGTAACGCCATGTAGTGCTCTATATGAAAATCACTGACTGTGCTGTGTGCAGTCTGTGGCTGGTTGGCATTGTTGCAATATTCGGTATTGTAATGTTGGGCAGTTGGATGTAAAGAGCGTGAAGCATTTCGCAGTTGGAGGTGAGCCGCCATCAGTGGTGGATATGGGGAGAGAGATGGCAGAATTTTAAGAGCTGACGATCTGGACGTGTGTCCGCCAGAAAGAGAAAATTTGTAATACTGGATATCATGAACTGATATATATATATATATATATATATATATATATATATATATATATATATATATATATATATATATATAATGACTTTGGAACACTATTAAGGTAAATACATTGTTCGTTCTCTATCAAAACCTTTTATTTGCTAACTATGCCTATCAGTAGTTAGTGCCTTCAGTAGTTAGAATGTTTTATTTAGCTGGCAGTATTGGCGCTCGCTGTATTGCAGTAGTTCGAGTAACGAAGATTTTTGTGAGGTAAGTGATTCGTGGAAGGTATAGGTTAGTCAGGGCCATTCTTTTGTAGGAATTATTGAAAGTCAGATTGCGTTGCGCTACAAATATTGTGTGTCAGTTTAGTGTTGATCAGAATAAGTAAAGAGAGAAACGTCTGAGTACGTTCAGTTCTGCTCAGCTGTTTGAAAATCAAATAACGTAGAGATTTATGAGCAGAGTAATTGATTAATTTTTCTATGGGGACGTTTCAACGCAAATGGTGTTTCCCATGAGATAACATCACAATATTGCACAGTAACCACGGGGAACCTCCAGTGTGGGTTCCTGACACCTTGAACGTAAACATCGAGAAGACAAAGTTACGCTCAGTTTTTGGTGGGACGCCTTTTGCTAGGCCAGAGCTCGGAATCATTGATAACGGTGATGTGCCACAGGTCAGCGTGGTAAGTTGCTGGAAACAGTTCGCGTAGATCGGGATCCAGAATATTCCAAAAGCATCGACGACGAACCCTCGAGAAGAAAATTGTTAGGGGAAATAAAATACCCAGTCACACTGGTGGAACTGGCAGCATTGTCGGGCTCACACCGAAAAGAGCAGGGGAGAAAAATATCAGACTTCACTTCCAAGAGTCTTAGGGACTGCCTGACTGGAAGACGTAGTTGACACTTCCTCGATGACAGCCATAGTTAACACTTCTTCACTGAGAGCCATGGCAGATGGTCGTTGAGAGGGACAGAGGATGGTATTTTTCACCGCGAGAGGGGCAGACAATTCACGAGCAGGTGGGCCGCGAAGTGCTAGCGTCCGAGATGCCTGCTACCTCACCGCGCCTCGTCTCGCGCAAATGATGTAAGTGTTGCAGCCACGGAGTACGATCGTCGTACGGTATGATAGGTGCCTTGGTTAGGATTGATCAATCAGTCACTGTGTGATGGCCTTTCGGCCATGTTTCCACTAATTTTGTATTTTGTTTCTCTTTACTCATTAACCTTTCAATGCAACCATCACCAACGCTGATGTTCCAAGAGCACCAGTCAGTTAACACTGTTTCTTGTTCGTTTGGGCTATTTTATGAGAACCTTTCCAGTCCTTCCCACGGAAGAATCATAGTTATCACACGCTCATGTGTGTATAGGCTCTCATCCTCCCACAATGCTTATTTGATTCTTGTCTGTTTTGAGCTATCATTGAAGTCATAACAATAGATGTACGTACTTTCAAACCTCGCTTCGTTACAATAGCTGATACTTCCCATCAGTACTTAGTAATTTTTAACATTTATTCAGGGCACGAAACTTTAGTTCACGTGTTATGGTCAGCTCTTTTCTTCTGTGTACATGTACCCAATTCCTTTACGTACCGGGTCGTTATAATTAAATTTTCCGTTTTAACAAGTTACATCACGGAACCTAACTAACGTTGGATTACCGGACTTGATAGTATTAATTTCAAGGACAATTGAAAGTGTAATAATGTAGAATCAGTTCAACTGAAACACTTTTAATGTGCTGCTACGGTACATCATACCATTATATACCGGTACCATTACTGCTACAAAATGGGTTCAATATTGCGCCCATCATTGTACAGAAAAGTCTGAAAGCCCAGGATTGCATTCTGTATAGCAGAACAAAAGCATGTCCGTTGGTATGCTGACTACCTCTCTTGATACACTGCGCTTCAGATCAGCATATGCGTGAATTTTCTCCTGATACACTTTGTCCCTCAGAGAGCCCCATAACCGGCAATCACAGGGAGTGAGGTCAGGCGATTGTGCCGGCCGAGCATTTGGAAACGATCGGTTCATAATTCGACCGTTTCCAAAGCTGTTTCGGAGTAGCAGGTCAGCGTCATGAGCGATGTGCGGTAGGGCCCCATCTTGCATGAGAATTGCTGAGTTTAATTCGATCCTCTCCTGTTGGGCGGGTATGACATGCAGGCAAATCATATCGCAGTAGCGCTGGCCAGTCACACTCCACGTCTTTGGTCCATGGGCGCCAACCTGTACACGAAACGCCAGTGACGAACGTAGCCGTGAAGCCACACCATATGGTGACACGTTCACCATACAGAGGAACTTCATGCACAGTGGCTGGAGGTGAAGATCGCCACACTCGGCAATTTTGTGTGATTACCTCACACGTCAGAGAAAAATGAGTTTCGTCTGCCCATAGGATGGTCCAGGGCCAGCCCTCTCCCACTTCAATCCTTGCGAGACAGTGGAGAGCGAAGTCAACATGTCGTCACGTCTCCTGTGGTCCAAGCAGCTGTACGACATGGATCTTGTGCGGATACTATTTGAGAATGGATCGAAGCATCTCCCGTACAGTGGACCATAGGCTATTCAACTGTCGTGACACTGCAAGTCAACTGCCTGACGGTCGGGAATTGCGTACAGGGTCGGGAATTTCGTACAGCGATGTCGACCATCGCGACAGCGATTTCATCAATCACCTGTGGTGCTACCGGTCGTCGGCTTCTTCGCAGAGCGAAGCCCATTTCTCCGGTTGATTCTAGCTTCATTATCATGCTCTGCACAGCAGGTGGGGAAAAGGAACGCTTCCATAATCCTTTCAGCTCGCGATATTCTCGAAGTGCAGCTGCAGCATTGCTGTTGTTTTGATAATAGCGCTTAAAAAATTATGCCCTGATCCGTTTGTCCAAGCTCATATTTACTCATCTACAAATGCACTGTGACTGGTCAGGTGTGTGAGACTATGAACTACGATGACTGATCACGGCACCTGGTGGCCATAGTTGGAACTGGACCTTGGCGCTGTGATGCATGAAAGTCATGCAACCCATGCTCTAGACAACAATGCATTCAAGTTTGGTAATCGTAATGTAATTATTTTTCGTGTTGTAACGTGTTAAATAGGGGAAGTTTACAACGAAATGAATACCCCCAGCTGCATACAGGCGTTGATATACGTCAACGGGGACCGTTGAAAATGTCTGCCCCGACTGGATCTCGAACCCGGAATCTCCTGCTAACATGGCATACGCTCTATCCTTCTGAGCCATCTAGGACACAGTGGATAGTTCGACTGCAGAAACGTATCTATGGCGCGCCTCCCGTGAGACCCGGATTCCCAACTCAATGTCCGGAACTATATTTATAGTGCCCCTGCCCATTACACTCATTACTCGCGGCTTTTTGCCGATTCCCGTAAGAGTTCTGGCACTGTTTGTGCATCTGCACAGAAGAAGAAGATGGTCAAATGGCCGGTGAGCCTTATTTGTATTTATATATGAAAACCGTACCTGTTATTTCGGACATGTCCGAAAGAACGGATACCATCTTCATATATAAATAGGGTACGCTTAATTATAACCACCCGGTACACCTGGACGATACTGATGCACTAGCAGCTCGAGAGAGAATACTCAGTGCATGGAAGTGCCGAAGCAGACTAACAAGGGCCTAACAGTAGTCGCAATGGCAAGGCAGCTGTTTAGTCACTGGGAGATTGAGAGTCATGGTACTCTATTTTTCTTACTGTGGTACTACGCGTTGTTGCAACAAGTTTTTGGGTCCTGCTATCGAGAGTTGTCTTATATTAATCCTTTTCTGTGATCTCTATGAGACTTATATGTGCAACGTGATTACTACCAGTCCAAAGCAGACACACGGTATAGATAAATAGGTGGTGAACATACGCGAAGACAGAGGTGCGTGAGTTGTGTGTCAATGATAGAACGCTATTAGTGGAATCAGTTTCCGAGAGCGTTACTGTGGCACTACCAGTGATTCCAGCATTTAGGTAGGCGCAAAGGAGCTGGAAGACGATTCGATGGACGAACGCGAGAAGAAATTGAGGCGCTATCATGGATAGCGAATGAGGAGGCGGACTATTTGGACCTTGCAATATGTGTAAGGGAGAATTCTGTGAACCTGCCAGAGGCGCTTTCTGGCGTCACCGATGCGATGTCCTTCCCTTTGAGGACGTTCGAGCCCAATGTGACGAGATGATGGTGGTTAAACGTAGTATGACTAGGGAAGTCCGCATAGCGGCGCAAGATGTGAATCAACGAGTAATGAACACGAGCAGCCAGTTGTGAAGCTTGATAGAGAGTGCGTAAAGGAAGGCTGCAAAGATGATAGAGACTATGCTTGAAAGAGCAGACACATGGGTGGCACAAATGGATTTTCAAACGCAATAAACGATGGCAATAGTTAAGTATCTGCATGGTGAGACAGAGCAGGATTTGTTAGACATGGAGGAACAATAAGCAGTCACGGCCCCAGTCTTTTCGAAAGTTCCCTTGTTGCAACAACAGGCCTGGATGTTCGAAAAGTCGCAAGTCGAGAGAGAGGAACTGGTTTTACGTTTAGCCTGTCATGTGCAAACATTAGAAGCGAGTGCGGACCAAGGTCTACGGATATGGAAAGATGAATATCTGAGACGGTAACAACAGAAAGCAACGAACATTGACGTGATGGCGGAACTAACGAGATACTTGAAAGGGGGCATAGTGAGCCAGAGATAATTAATGGCTCTGAGCACTAAGGGACTTAACTTCTGAGGTCATCAGTCGCCTAGAGCTGAGAACTAATTAAACCTAACTAACCTAAGGACATCACACACATCCATGCCCGAGGCAGGATCCAAAACTGCTACCGTAGCGGTCGCTCGGTTCCAGACTGTAGCGCCTAGAACCGCACGGCCACTCCGACCAGCAGATAATTAGTAGTTAACAGGCTGTCTACGTGGAAACATAGAATGAACATGGGATAATGTGCACTATCTTACCATCCGCAAATTCGAAATATTTCGAAGCAAATGCACAGGTTTCGCTTCCAGCCACCTGTATGAGTCAATTCTTTGACACGGTCATCCCTAATTCCCCTGTGCGGCAATGTTTGGACTTAATCTGTGAATACCGTGATCCTGATTCCTCGTCGAACATACGTGGAGGCGAGATTAAGCTGTGTATAGTTTTTTTAATTCAAAAGAGCATCCTGGGCTGTGTACTGACCTCGGAAAATGCACGAATAGATGAAACAAAACCATTACGAGGCCTATGTTCAATGGGGTGGGATGTGCTAAGACCGTGATATTCTTGGATGAGATGCTGTAAGACAATCAATTCCACGGTGTTCCCTTGAGACCCTCTGATTACCTCCGTGACTGCTATGCGGAATTACTAAGCACATATCGACAAGTCCTGGTATGGCAATGTGAAGGGACTGTGGAAATCTTCAGGGAAATCATGAACGAGGAGTGGGTCATCCGAGGACACGAGAATAACAGAAATAGTGGACGAAAGAGATCGCCTTCACTAGTACAAGGGCACGGAAAGCACGAGAGGCGGCTTACGGCAAAGGTAGTCGAAAACCAATATGTGATGATGGCTTCGTGAATTCGATCCACCGTAATAAGAGAAGGAATAGAAAGCGCAGGAGCTACACGTCCCAGAACATTCGCGATGCAGGACTGAACGGAGTCGACGTAATGGAACTGAGCTATATTGGAATTGGGTTAGTATAGGTGGTGAGAAAGACGCGGCGAGAAAGATTTCGCCCACAGTATTATGAGAATACGGAAGTACAACACTGCAGTTGCATACTAATGGAGAGTAAACTCATGATTTCTTCTAGTATTTGGTGTAGAAGTTAGTATGCTTGCGATGGCAATAATGTAGTTTAGTCTTTTCCTTATTCCTTCTGTCTCTGCTGGAGAACACGTCTTTTCCTCTTCGTAGTTGTAAAGTATGAGTAGGGGGTTTTGTTAAGACCATTGTTATTGAAGTTGAATCCATCAAATCAGGTAAACTCCATCATTCGAACGCAGAAAATACTCTTTGGTTTGCCCAATAATGTAACAGGGAGCATGAGGCGAGTATGAGTATCACTATTATTTGCCTGCCACTTTTGTGCTACATGAATCCATCAACCTCCTTGAATTAACAAACTTGACTGATTGAGTGTCACTAATGATATTTCACCTCCCTGAAGGAACCCTGAGGGTGATTTTCCCTTTGTCCCTTAAAGAACCAGTTACTGAAAACTGTATACAAGATCTGTGCATGCTGTGTATGCTATCTACATCTACATCCATACTCCGCAAGCCACCTGGCGGTGTGTGGCGGAGGGTAACCTGAGTACCTCCATCGGTTCTCCCTTCTATTCCAGTCTCGTATTGTTCGTGGAAAGAAGGATTGTCGGTATGCTTCTGTGTGGGCTCTAATCTCTCTGATTTTATCCTCATGGTCTCTTCGCGAGATACACGTAGGAGGGAGCAATATACTGTTTGACTCCTCAGTGAAGGTATGTTCTCGAAACATTATCGAAAGCCCGTACCGAGCTACTGAGCGTCTCTCCTGCAGAGTCTTCCACTGAAGTTTATCTATCATCTCCGTAACGCTTTCGTGATTACTAAATGATCCTGTAACGAAGCGCGCTGCTCTCCGTTGGATCTTCTCTATCTCTTCTATCAACCCTATCTGGTACGGATCCCACACTGCTGAGCAGCATTCAAGCAGTGGGCGAACAAGCGTACTGTAACCTACTTCATTTGTTTTCGGATTGCATTTCCTTAGGATTCTTCCAATGAATCTCAGTCTGGCATCTGCTATACCGACGATCAACTTTATATCATCAGTCCATTTTAAATCACTCCTAATGCGTACTCCCAGATAATTAATGGAATTAACAGCTTCCAGTTGCTGACCTGCTATTTTGTAGCTAAATGATAAGGGATCTATCTTTCTATGTATTCGCAGCACATTACACTTGACTACATTGAGATTCAATTGCCATTCCCGGCATCAAGCGTCAATTCGCTGTGGAACCTCCTGCATTTCAGTACAATTTTCTATTGTTACAATCTCTCGATACACCACAGCATCATCTGCAAAAGCCTGAGAGAACTTCTGATGCCATCCACAAGGTCATTTATGTATATTGTGAATAGCAACGGTCCTATGACACCCGCCTGCGGCAGACCTGAAATCACTCTTACTTCGGAAGACTTCTCTCCATTGAGGTGACGTGCTGCGTTCTGTTACCTAGGAACTCTTCAATCCAATCACACAATTGGCCTGATAGTACATATGCTCTTACTTTGTTCATTAAACCTCTGTGGGGAACTGTATCGAACGCCTTGCGGAAGTCAAGAAACACGGCATCTACCTGGGAACCTGTGTCTATGGTCTTCCGAGTCTCGTGGACGATTGGCGCGAGCTGGGCTTCACACGAGCGTCTTTTTCGAAACCCATGCTGATTCCTACAGAGTAGATTTATAGTCTCCAGAAAAATCATTATACTCGAACATAATACGTGTTCCAAAATTCTACAACTGATCGACGTTAGAGATATAGGTCTATAGCTCTGCACATCTGTTCGTCGTCCCTTCTTGAAAACGGGGATGACCTGTGCCCTTTTCCAATCCTTTGGAACGCTACGCTCTTCTATGGTGTTCAACGAGGGCTCAGCACACGGCACGCGACCCCTGACATTGGGCCACGCAGAGGCGGCATGGTGTCACGTAGAAGCGTGCCGCGGCGACCAGCTGTATGCTCTAAACGGCGGGGGTGGACGGAGACCAAGCCTCCTGTGGAGCCCGAATTGGTCTACGCAGGGGAGGCTCTAAGTTTCGGGTCTCCATGGCCAGCTCACCGCTACATACGTGCCGTCAGCTGTCAACCCAGAGCCAACGCAAGCCACCGACCGCGGCTGCCGGAACCTGCTGGATGCTACGGCAGGCGATACTCCAACAGTCAAAAGACGAGCCATGAAATTCAGCACACGTGATGGATAGACGCTGCATCGTGGTAACGGTTCGTCCAGCCAACTTCTTGCTTGTTTAGTTGGCTGCATCGTGGATATTAGTAAATGCGCCCAAGCAGGATGATGAGGTGCCCGCGTTGTTGGAAACTCATTGTGAGAAGTCACAATCTTTATCTGCCAAGTCATTCTGGTTCGAGCATCGAGCTATACACTCTTGGATAGAACACCACATCATTTGTCTCCTCCCACATACCTCTCTGTTTGGTGGAAAATCACTAAGTAGCAGTCATGTGGTGTAGCTATGTCCTGTACCTTGATATTCCTTGGCTGTGTGGTATATATTAAGTTCACAGAGGCCACGGATCTGTCGCTAGCTGGTGGAGTAAGACATTCAGCATCTCATGAATGAAGCTGGGCGTAAAGGATAAGACTCTGTCATTCTTATTCCCGAGGCAACCTGTAGTGGCATAGTACAGGAAGATTGGAGGTTCACAACGCTCTGGAAACCTGTAGAGTGAGGGTACCCGAGTAGTTGGTTTACATGACGACGCTCACTTCAAGAGGTAATGGACGCCCTCTTCCAGCGAACGAACTGTCCAGATGCAGCTTCTGCTAAGTGCCAGTGTCTTGTGTCACTGTCGTGTGCAGATAGTGACACTATGCGTTTTACATCAGTTCATCTACATAGATCTTTTGGAAATTTGTGGTATGTTCATTTGGGACCAAATTGCTGAGGTCGTCGGTCCCTATGCCTACACACTATTTTTTTTTAAAAAAAATCTTTATTTCCTAAAAATGATTAATTATACATAATTACTATTAAAAACAGTCTTGACCACAATTTATTTAATAAGGTGACCGGTTTCGACCACTACTGTGGTCAGACCATTGAGTAGGAACCTCTTTGTTGGAGAATTCTCCAACAAAGAGGTTCCTACTCAATGGTCTGAAGATGACCACAGTAGTGGTCGAAACCGGTCACCTTATTATATAAATTGTGGTCAAGACTGTTTTTAATAGTAATTATTTATAAGACATAGATCACTGCTGTTCCCATAATGCATTCAAAAGTGATTAATTATACAATTTAACCCACTGCCGTATGTGATTAGTGGGCCGAAAAAGTGAAACAAAAGTTTTAGTTGCAGCTATTCTATGTTATATTTATGTAACTTGTTAGTATGTTAGCTATGGGATAAATGAAATGGGCAAATTAGTTTTGTTAATTAACTAGAAAGCAGGTACTGAAATATAAACCTACTATAGAGCCTTGCTCATTGAGCTGACCCCAATGAGCGGGCCCCTGACACTGAGCAGGCCAAGTTGTTGATCGCTGTAGGTTCCTAGAAATAGTGTCTAAAATTAAGTCCTACAACTAAAGTTATTCTAAGGTCAAATCAGGTGCGTTGTCAAGATCGCTGAAGTTGCACCCCACTCCCCCTGAGTCCCGAGGCGCTCCCGAGGCGCGGCGGTTTCCAGACTGAGGAAGTCGGCCTTTCCGCGCCCAGGCGGTTTGGGAATAGGGTACCAGACTCTATCGGTGTTTAGGTAAGCCTATCTTTAATGATGGTTTAAATCTCTTAGGTAATCCTGTAAGACTTTCTGTGATACCACGTTAGCCAGTTTATAAATGGTCTGAAAGGTGTCGTGTTGTCTGAGCAGTCTGTATGTGTCATAGTGTGGTAGTTGGTCGCGTAACACTGAAGCCAAATCATTCCAAAGGGGGTACTCGTAGACTACATGGTCAGGAGTACCCTCCGGAGCACCACAGTCACAAGCAGGTGTCGCCTTTTTCCCGAATCGACATAAGTATGTCGAGTAGGGTCCATGTCCAGTGAGAAAGTGAATTAGTCCCCGGGTTGGTTCGAGATATGTCATTCCCATCCGTTCGCTAACATCTGGTAGAAAATCGTAAGTTCTGCGCCCTGTATCTTCATCTTCCCACGATTGTTGCCACAGTTGGTCCCCTCTTAACCTAATCTCAACCTTGTTCCCACGCCTGCTACCTAAAATTTCCTCTGTTTTCTCCATATTCCCCTTCTTTGCCCAATACCAAGCGGTCTGTTCTTGAATTTTGATGTCCAAGGGGCACAGCCCCGTTATGACTAACAGGGCTCCTCCCGGCGTAGTTCTGTATGCCCCCACTGATCTCATAATCATATTTCTCTGTACTCATCTCACTGTCATGGCAGGCACCACCCAGCTTTTTGATCTGACTTCGCGTAGTTGTTTTTGGAAGTTGTCTTTGGCTTCCCGGTATAGCTGCAACCATCTTTGTCTTTTCAACCAGACGACACTGCGCTGGTAGTGCCTCCTGAGCCTTCTGACAGACCGGCGCATCTCCTCCAGTTCAGCTGACCATGGTGACGGAGAGGCCGCCATGGCCTTCCTCCTAGTAGGTACAGCAGCTTTTACCGACTTAATCTAACTAAAACTAACTTAGGCTAAGGACAACACACACCCATGTCTGAGGGAGATATCGAACTTCAGACGGGTAGAGGAGCACGAACCGTGCCACGGCGCCTAAGACCTCGCGGCTACCCCGTGTGGCTGCATGGATCTTCGGTGTGTTTATATGGAGTAAGCAATTTTATATCTATTACGTAATGTGTTGTTGCCCTTCTTCGTGTTACTGAGTTTCCTTGTTCAATTGACCTGTCTTAATTAGTTTCGCAATTTGTAGACGCACTTACCTTGCTACATAAAATGTGTGTCTTGTCTTTAACCATGTTAATGCTATTTCCTGTAGATATCATTTGGTAGTTCTAGCAACAGCAGTGTTCGTATTCAGGCCATGGAGGCTGATTGTGTGCCGTACTACACCACGTGCAACAAGAAACTTAAACATCTTAATGTCTTGTATGAATGACCTATCGTTCTCGATTAAAATTTTGGTTATCGCCCTCTACGATTAGTGTGGGATAATTTAGCGTATTGTTTCGTATTATGGAGATTTTTCGATTATTACATAATTTCAGTCAATACTTTTCGTCTTGCCTCTTGCTATTATCGTTGCATAATATGCTGTATTTTTTCATATTGTCATGTTTTTCAAAGTTTTACCTAAAGTAACTCAATAAATTTGGCCGTCGCCTTCTGTGACTGACGTTGCGTAATTTAGATTATTTTTTGTGTCTTACGCCTGTTTGTCCACTTCCTTTTAATGTGGACGCTTACTTGGGTCGTTGATGTATATGATTCAAATTATAAGTACTATGTACATAGTGAAGTTCTGATGTTTCCTCGGTGCTGTATGTTGTCTTGTGTGCCGGCCGGTGTGGCCGAGCGGTTCTAGACGCTTCAGTCTGGAACCGTGCGACCGCTACGGTCGCAGGTTCGAATCCTGCCTCGGGCATGGATGTGTGTGGTGTCCTTAGGTTAGTTAGGGTTAAGAAGTTCTAAGTTCTAGGAGACTGATGACCTAAGGTGTTAAGTCCCATAGTGCTCCGAGCCATTTGAACCATATTTTTGTTGTCTTGTGTATTTTGATATTATGGATAACTGTGTTCTTACTTGAGAAAGCCAGCTCTAGTTTGAAAGAGTGGGTGTGAGTTAGAGTACATTCGTGACGTTTCGTGCCCTCAGCAGGTTGGTGTGTGTGTGTCCCATAGTTGATTATCTTGTGAAACAAGCTCCAGCTGTGAGTTATGTGTCTGGCTGCGTTGGTCCATTGCGCAAATTGTAAGTTATGTTAAAACTGTACCAACTTCGAATGTCAGAGACAGATGGTTTCCCAAGACTTAAGGCACAAAAATAATATAGAAAATCATACCATAAGGCACTGTTCTGAACTTCCCAGCCAATCTAACTTCCTACAAGAGAGACGAGGTCGAACACTAATCTAAGATTTGTTTGCGTTTGCCGGATTTGGACAAGTATTCATACAACAGCCTTCGCACAACTCTTTTAATCTGGTTGGCAAGTGATGTAACGCATAATACTTAGTTTTACTCAGCACACTCCATCCACCAGTAAAATGTATCAAATTAATCAATAAAATCAGATTTACGCTCAAAAGAGTGGCATTATCCATGAGAGTGTCTGATTTCTGTAGAGGATTTCCTTTAATTTAATTCCAGGTGCGTGTTTAATTCATATTGGTAGTTAACGGATCATGAAAACATGGCCCCTAAAATATCTGCTCGCCTTGGCCTACGTTCAACAGACGAGGTGTCTGACATGACGTGTGGTGTGGGACAGAGCCGGCCACCTGAATCCTGTGGGCGGCCGCCCGCTGTCGCATTCACCGCGGAAAAGGGCGGCGTAGTTCTTTGACATAATTATCCATGCTCGGGAAAGAATGCATGTGTGTGTTGACCTCAGCAAGCTCTCCAGGCCTTCGTCATTTGGCGAACAGGAAGACAGAGGTATCTCCAAATGGCAGACCACCCAGGCAAACTGCGTGTCCCGTGAAATAACTTCTTAATATTGGGCAGTGAGGAAGGGGCGACTCCTCGGGCTAATCTTCAGTCTGAGCAAAGGGGCTGTTAACGCCTTGAGCGTAAACATTGAGAAGATGAACTTACGAAAATATTTTGGCAGAACGCCATTGACAGGTCGAAACGCAGAATCCTTGGGAATGGCGATGTGCCATATGGCAGCACTTGAATGTTGCTGGAAAGTGGAGTTCGTACAGGTTGCCGTTCGGAATCCATCAAAAGAATCGACGCCAAACATTCGGAAGAAAATTGTTGGGAGGTTTTGTGTTGTCGAAATGAAGAACCTGGCCAGAGACTGGTCAAAAGGGAAGTTTGGCGGGCTCCACCGAGAAGGAGCAGAAGAGGAAAGCATCAGATTTCTCCGCCAGAAGTAGCAGTAGTGACTTCAGTTCTGAGAGCCGTAGTGAACGCTTCCTCGCTGACTGTCGTAGGAAGCACTTCTTTGCCACGAGCCATAGTAGACGGACTAGGTTGTCAGGAGACGTAGAGTACGGTCCTCATCATCACTAGTGGATAAGGCAAACCACGAGCAGATGGACCGCGCCTGCCATCTCATCCTGTTTCGTCTCACGCAAATGATGCAAATGCCACAGCCACATCATACGAAATTCGCACGGAAGATAGGCGCGCTGCTTCAGACTGATGAATTAGTCACTGTGTGGTGACCTCTTGGCGATGACCTAACTCTCTGATATTGTGTTTCTGTTTATTCACCAACCTTTCGATGCAATCATCACCAATACATCTCTACCACGCTTAGCAGTCTCTTAACGCGATTTACTGTTCATTCGGTCTATTTTATGGGAACTTATCTCGTCCTTTCCCTTTGAAGATCCACAGTTATCACCTGCTCATGTGTGTATACTTACTCATTCTCGCTTAATGAGTATTTGACCTTGTTTGTTCTAAGCAATCACTGAAATCATAACAATAAGTCTAGTTAATTACACTAGCTACTAGTTCGCATCAATATTCAGTCATTATCAATGTTTAATCAGGGCCCACAGGTACAGTTCTCGTGTTAGAACCAGAACTTTCCTATCGTTTCCGTGCACAAAATACCTTTACACACACCTGGACCGTAGTGGGAGACTTGCATCTTGAGAAGGCCTACTCAGTGCTTGTCAGTGGCAAAACTGATTGGCTAGAGGCTTACCCCAGTAGCGCGTTGCACTGCATAATTGCGACCCTTAGCCTGGACCTTACTGTTAGATGGTCTTCTGATCAAGTCAAATAGGTAAATAAATATATGTAAGTTGTGACAGTGTAGCTTCCACTTGACGACTGTTTTCGGGTTGAACAGAAGCAACATGGCAGTGAAAAAGGTCGAATTCCGATATATACCATCAAAGGGAAATTCAGTGACCAATGAAAGTCATAAATATGTTAGAGACTTAGTTAGTGGCTGACTCTGAGCACTATGGGACTTAACATCTATGGTCATCAGTCCCCTAGAACTTAGAACTACTTAAACCTAACTAACCTAACGACAGCACACAACACCCAGCCATCACGAGGCAGAGAAAATCCCTGACCCCGCCGGGAATCGAACCCGGGAACCCGGGCGTGGGAAGCGAGAACGCTACCGCACGACCACGAGATGCGGGCTTAGAGACTTAGCTTCGGACCAATAATCCGTTCTGTTATTCAGGATCTAGAATTCATAATACCACATTTCTTCCTTCTAATAATAACTGGCAATGTGGCAACATTTTCTTCATTCGAACTGTATTGTTTTGCTTCATGTTTGAAGAACAGATGTAAATAGGATGTTTAGATGTCTCACCTTTTCAAAAATTCAGTGTGTTCGACTGTCTTGGGAAAATGGTGTAGAAACGTCGCAGTATTTGAAAGTATCTTGAAGAAACTCGGGCCACATTGTGTATGCTGCCCTTAATGACAAACCCTCCTTCATGTTACTCATCGAGTACATTTAAACTACTTTCGACATTACTACTGTTGGCACAAGAAATTCATTGCTTCAGACAGTTTCTGCGAAATGAAGATCAGTAATTTGATACTGATTGAGAGCAGTGATGGGGTAGTACGTCCACATATACCCAGTCATAATTATGTTACTGCTTCATCAAACATTGACTGAAACACACGAATTGTATGTGTTTGCAACCAGAACAATGGATTTATTTCAAAAGTTGAGAGAGCCTTCAACTATTTTAGGATATAATATTTGATAGAAAACTGCTCTTCCGATCTCGGTTAAAAGATTTATACTGTTTCATTTATCCACATTTTTTTCCCTTCTTAAGTAAGGGGTGACAAACTGTAATGACAATAAATGAAAATAATGGCGATGGTTTGAGATCTGTACTATAACGAATAACTGAGGAATATCTTAAAAACATGACAGAATATTTGAAAAGGGTGGCCTGTTCCCACAGTGTGGTTTTTTGCAGGCTGATTTACGGTTTTTGCTCCAAGTGACACTCAGTCAAGAAATTTTGTCAAAATGAGCTTCTTCGAAATGAACATAGCTTAATATCGTCACGTATCTGGTTCACAGAACTCTTCTATAGAGATCTCACTATCTCGTAAGTTATTTATAGACCCAAATTTTGTTGCCTTTTAGTTACACTGATACATGTGCTTGAATTTGACCAAAATAATTTGCTACAAGACAGATAACTTTTGAATCTTGAGAGACGTTATCTTACGCATAGTTACTTTAACCATCATTAAAAACGGTATTTATTTATCTATTATTTCTTTCCTTAAGGCTTAAAAAAATCCCGTTAATTGCCTCGTCCAAAATGCTATTCCGGAACCATGTGTTCTAATATCAAATTATTTGTTAACAGTATTAAATCTCTGCCAAGGATCAGTATACCTTGTTTACAAAATCAAATGTGGCGGTCATCAGGCAATTTTTCGGTTTTATAAACAGCAAACAACCGTTAGGAAATTTAAGCTTTTTTGGGTGATCAACGTTCGTACCGCTGTTCTAAAAATCTGATAGACTCAGCAAATGATGAAGATAGGCAAAAATGTACCTTCGGTACTTTTAGTTTCTTCGTTCTGACCTATAACTCGGTTGCAATATGATGGAGACTTATCGCCTTAAAGAATGAAATTACTGTTGAGTAATTTTGGTATAAGTTTCTAATTTCTCCTCTTCAGAAAAACGCTTTTGCGACAAAATTCGAATCGCTGTAACGATAAAGTTGTAATTATTTTTAAATTACTTTCTTGACGTTGAAAAAAGATGAATATTGAAACTCTGGCAATCCGTCTGACAGTTACAAAAATTGAGAAAGTACGTCTCATATTGGCAAAATTAGAGTTGAAAGTGATGCTTTTAACGCGGCAGTGAAGTGGCATCCGTTTGTGGTCCACCTACTACATCAGCCAGCAATATCAGGCAAACAGGAGCGCATGAATTACCTTGACTATACTCAGCTATCGAATTTGAGAGAGAATCATGCATGTGTCTCATTATTCTGAGGCTTTTACTTTTCTTACGTTAGTGTCAAGGAGTTGTTCTTTTCAAAAAGTTCCAGCACACTTTTTTCTAACTGGAAAGTTTGAAGCAATTAAAATGCTTAAAATGAGAATTTTCACGCAGTTAAGAATAAAGTAAACGACTTTTTGTATATGATAAGTATACCACTTTATGACTTGGCATGAAAAAGTATAATTTACATTAGTATTGAAAGAATAAATGTTCACAAACTGAAACAACTGTTGATATGTATATTGTCCACTGAAATGGTTCAAATGGCTCTGAGCACTATGGGACTCAACATCTGAGGCCATCACTCCCCTAGAACTTAGAACTATTTAAACCTAACTAACCTAAGGACATCACACACGTCGATACCCGTGGCAGGATTTGAACCTGCGACTGCAGCGGTAGCGCGGTTCCAGACTGTAGCGCCTAGAACCGCTCGGCCACCCTGGCCGGCCTATTGTCTATTGCTTATATAAACAAGTGTTATTAATATATAGACTTTTCGAAATTCTGAATACACCGGCAAGAATGGTGCATAAATATTACTTCTTCATGTATCCAGTCAGTTTATTTTCAAAATTGACCAACACGTCAAATAAATGCTTCCTCGTATTATCATTCACTAGAGTTTCATGCGCTTCACCTTGTGCAGTACCGTAACAAATTTTGGCACGATACATCAGTCTGAGAGTTTATGCGTAAAAAATGCACTTTAATCAGACCGAACTGCAGCAGGGTACTTATTGTGAAGTATTTGTGGGGTACGAAGTGAGTATCTTAAGTACATCACTTGAAAATAGGTAAAAGATTATGTGACTATATGACTATGTCACAGATATGGCATTAAATATATGTAGCATTACCGTCCAACATCCAACACACTAATTTTAAAAATCGACAAGATTATAAAACAAAATCTGAAACCATGGTAATTTCATTGCTGTGCTTGATTTGGCACGCAGTTACTTCGTTGTTCCCACTTTGCAGCCATGATGCTGTGCGTTACTTTGGTCGAATTCGAGGCAAAAGTTTCTGCATGCCTTATCAGAGTCAAAGGCATAGTACAGCGATATATAATCGGTTTTTGGAAACAGTGAGGATTTACTTAAACAAGAAACGCCAAATCTGTAGAAAATCATCTGTCGTTATACAGGCAGGTTTACGATAGAATTCAGAAATCTAACTAACTTCACCACTTTGTGATATCACTTTAAAACGTAATTTTTGTTTAATTGCTGAGTTCAGATACACACTTGATAGATCTGGAGGTTCAGTAAAACGAGGGGCCGCCCAGGTTAGCTTACACAAGAAAACCAAATGCTCTCATATTAAGGCTCTATACTTACAGTGAGAAAAAAATAGAATTATTAAAACTCCTTGGTGATAAGAGAGCCAAAATGTAATCAGCCGTAGCATGTCAGAGAATAAATTATCACTAGCTGCAATGCTTTGCCAGAACCAGGCATAAAATTGGTTTGTTTTAGTTAATTAGAAAGAAAAAAAACTCTTTCTTGAGAATAGTGTCAAGGGCTTTTAATTTACTGCCGAAATAAAAGAGATAGTTAAATAAACCCCAGAACTGAGCATTCAATTATAGAAGTAGGAGTAAGGGTTGTATGTCACATGAGTGTGTGTTTGACAATTACTGGAGAGTTGGCAATGTTGGTGCACATCTGAGAAGAATTAATGTTTGTATATTTTAAAGCCCTCTCAAGATATTTTTCACTGATTATGTCAAGAAGATACACATTGTATTCCTGACCAGTGTACTGTTACCAATTTACACAAGACTTCCACATAAATGGTTTCGCAATATATTTTCCTAGAATTGGCCGTTACAAAAACTGACGAAAAATTTAAATCAGTCATGCAAAAATACTGGTTCATACTGCATGTCAGTAGTTTGGCTTCTGAACCATACATACATACAAGTTAGAGGCTTGGATAATTTTAAATATCCCAAAGATTTAGGAACCTACTTCAAAAAGGAAGAAAAGGAAACATACAAAACTCGGCAGCCTCAGCCAGATTATCCTGTAACAGGCTGTGAAGCTCCGAAAAAGTTCCCCACCTTGGGGACTTGCTTGCCATTGAGTTTGGACTCTAGGTGACAGGTATACCAGTGTCTTGTTAGCTGTTGGTGGCTAATGACACCTTGGACACATGAAAGCTTTAATTTCATTGTTACTGACAACAGCTTCAAAAATTATATGCACTGAGAAGCTCCAAGATACGAAAAGTACTTTATAATTTTGGGGCTAATTGTAAAAGATTGTGGAAATGTTGCTGCTACCTTTTGTTAACATTCAATTAAGAGACTCCTCCTATCCAACTACAAAAGTTTGCGAGTTAGAATTTTGTGCAGCTTGCTTTGGTCGTTTAGCAGACTTGTACATAAATTATGAACGGATTTTGAGGTAAAGGGTAACATCTCGAGGACTGGGTCCCTTTAATTGGAATAATACAAAGGTACTGATATTTTAATACCGTAGTTAAGAGAATGAAGTCTTTTAAATAATCTTCGCCTTTTTCTCAAATTATCGCATGTAAGAGTTATTATTCATGAAATGTCACTCTGTGGCTTGTCTGTAAATATTGGAAAACGTGTCTTCAATACTGTGCTGGAAGGTCAAGTGGTTCAAAAACAGTAAATGCCTCTATTCTTGATCATGCCGTGTTTTTAAAGGATCGTTTGTTTCTCGTACCGTAAGAAGATCACTGCAAAATTAGAATTTTTAAACAGACAGAGAAGGTTTGAAAATATATCTTTGGTCCTATCTCTGTCGTGTAGCATTTAGTATAGTGCAACAAGTTCTCTTTAATGACACCAACCATATGAAGATATACTTTTCGTTATGCGTAACAGTGGTAAGGAGATCCTCAAAGATGTAGAACTTGTCTTAAAACAAAAATAAATAGAATTAATTATTAAAAAACTGCGTATGATAATGCTCCTTCCACAGACCGTAAGAAAAATAGTTCTATAGACAATGGAGAAAAGAAAAACTAGAAACATTAATATACTTAAACCAATACAAAAATTTTCCTTCTGCGTAAATGTATACATAGAAGTGCGTATGATAGTTCTGAGATTATTGTGGAAAGGCGCCGTAATAATAAAAAAAAAAATGGTGTACAACACTGGTTACTAAACCTTCTGCGACGGAGTCCTTAAATACAGTCTATGTTCACGATTTATCTGCCTTGTCAATTTCGCATAAATTCACGTGCTTCTGAGGATTCCCCGCGATCCACAATGACAATGACGTACGGTATTAGCAAAAGCTTGTAATTCCGTCTCAGTTTTGCCCGGAAAGTTAAATGTAAATTTTATATTGCTTACATTGCTTGCACAGATTGCATTAGCAGAGAGAAAGTACAGAAGCCAGACTTCGTGTCATGGTTGTAAATAATAATATTAATTAATTGGCTCCGAAATAAGTTAATATGGTAAAAAAGTTGGTTTTCTCCTACAGCCCACATTACCGTTCGCTAATTTTTCCATGACCTCTGGAAAGTGTAGGACATGTGTTTCTGGAGAGTATAGAACATGTATTTTCTGGGACAAAGCCTGTTGCTTTAAATTCTTAAGTACAACGTTTATTATTCCTGTTTTCTACTGATGCCATGATCTGTCATGTTTGAAAAAGGAGACAAGATTACTTCATTATGTAGCGTTAAATCATTATCTTCAAGTTCCTCTTCGGTGAATGTGACAATTTTATATGACCACAGAAGTGGTGCCGTCTACCTCTACGTTGGTGCATCATGTGACAACGATTCGGCTGTAAAGAGTTCAGGTGTATAGTAACGTCACTGTATGTTGTGCGCATACGACCCAATAATAGTTTCTGAACTGGTACAAATGCATGTAGAGGCTCTAAAGGATTGATACTTAACATCAATATTATGACCTGTTGTTGCGCAGCTTGTCTATCGTGCAGAATTAATAAATTTTCTTCTTTCTTTCTTTTCCCATAACCCGTAATAGAGGCTTATATTACTCTACTAATTAATGTTATAGTGACATAGATGTGCATTATACATCAGAGAACGAAAAGGGCCTGACGTTAATCTGTGCGCAACTTACAAAAATGCAATGATTTTATCGTGAGTTAGTAGGAAGCAGTTAACAAACAGATGAAGAAGTCATTAATAAGTTCCTACAATGCGGATTTTAGTCAACATTAATATGTACGAAAACCATCAGATATAGTTTTCTTAAGGAACTTCATCACCAAATTCATATTAATAGATTATGTCCCTCAAACTCGGAAGCAGCCAGAATATTTTTTTTTAAATCTGTTTCTTTTCCCTTATACCTTTCAGTCAATGATACAACATTTTCCTGTAATTGTCTCCATAGAATGTGTTCCACGTAGTTCACACTTTTTCTTCATGGAACTTCTTCATTTCCTGTTGCTTCATTCCTTAATCTGTCGCCCAATTATGATCCGTTCTTTTGAATAATCAGAATTTAAAAAAATTGTAAATATTTTACGGTTTCTTCCTTAATATTACCATAAATAGCTACACTCCCAATCATGTATTAATCAGTTCTCTTACGTAGACACATGTAAGCTCGTATTTTTCGAAATGGTTCTTTTCCATCTCTTACGTTTATTTCTTCCGTTCAGATGACATTAGCATGAATCAATCATCCTCAGGAAACGAGTTCATTTGTACTATTTGCCCATATTAGTGCTATTTTTCATGTGCTGCGCGTATTGGCTGTTTTGATATTTTGATTTCTTTCGTTTGGTGTTAATATATCTGTAATTGTATCTAACACGTGGTATGCGTAATGTGTTAAAGGAAGTTTCCGTCTGGAAAGGCAAGAAATTTTTTCGGAACATCCAAAAAAACCATTATGAATTTATAGTGAAAACAAATGTGTACACTAGTGATGACGTAGAATACTCCTTATGAAGTTGGTGGTGTTTTTAGACAAATATATACGTGTTTCATTTCCTTTTTCTTGTATTTTCTGTTCCTGTTAACAAGTATAACATTACAGCTACTTATATTCATATAATGCCTCTGTGTTCATTTCACGGTGCACTAAGAGACTCAAGAAGACACGTAAAAACATTGATGAGCAGTATATCGCCAAATAGGAACTAAAAACTAATGGTAGCCACCTGTAGTTCGAACTGAACGTAGCATTCTAGAAAGTGGCTGGTCATTGAGAGAGGACGACAGATCCTTCACATATTTTTCAGCAATACGGTGCTGTTGCTTTACTTAATCTCCCAGTCACGTTGTTATTTTTAGCCCTGCTGTTGTTTCGGAAAATAAATGTGCCTCGAGACGCTTGCGAAATTTTCTCGCTGCCGTTTCGCTCATCTCTCGGACGGCAGAATGGTGCCGCCAGCAAAGCGGCAATAAATCGCAGCCGCGAGAGCGCCGGAGGCGTTGTCGGGCGCAGAGCGCGGCGGAAGGGACTGGCGATGGAGGCACTCCGGAAGGTCGCCGAGACGTATCTCCGTCCGGCTCCCCTCTCCGCGGCGCCCGCCTCTGCTACTGCGACTGCGACTGCGACTGCGACTGCGCGGGACACGGGCCGAGCTCTGCGACCACTGTATCCGGTGCAACCAGCAACTACTGCCTCCGTAGGAGGACGGGGTAACCAACACGCAGACGGCTATGACCCATCCATTGTTAGCAAGCGAGCCTCGCGCCTGAAACCTCACGGTCCGCGCGTTCAAACGAGGAAAATCACTATACTGCCAGTTTTCCATCAAGAAATTTGTTCTAAGTGGAAACTGACGATTCGGGTATAGCTCGTCTGTAGATAAAAGCTGGAGAAGTAAGAATGGCTATGGAAATGAGACTTTTAGCATACAGGGACACAAAAAAGAATCATCCGGAGCAAAAAGAAGAACTTGTATAAATATTAACAACTCGTATGGTAAGCTCATGCTAAGCAAAGAAGGAAATGCTGAATGGTGTTCAGAGAGAATAGAGAGCCTATACAAACAAACCAAACGACAATTTATAGAGAGAATAGATAAGGTAAATGAAGATGAGGTGGAAGATGTGATAAACTGAGAATAATTTAAGGGAATCTTGAAAGACCTAGCAGGGAGAAAGTTCTCAGCAGTAGATGACATACCCTCACAATTATTGAGAACCTTCGGACAGCAAGCCGTAGAAAAACGTACATGTGGAAGATGTGTCAGACAAGTGAAATACCTCGCCCTTAAAGACAAATGAAGCAGTTTTTTCTTTTTTGTACAAATAAGGTATGGGTCGACAAGTGTGAATACTACCAAACCACGCTTGTAAAATGTTAACGTAGCAGAAAACTGACATGAAGTACGTGTGGGGAAAAGGAGCAGCTGGTAGAATATGACTACGAGAAAGATCAGTCGGCGTTCCGCAGAAACGTAGAAACTCTCAAGATAATACTTATTTTACGACGCAGAGCGAACAAAGGTAGATATTTTCTTCAGTTTTAGATTTAGAGCCTACTTATAGCAGTGTTCACTACAGGGGCGAAACAAAAGAAATACAGGGACCCAAAAGCTATCTACAGCTTGTACTTAAACGAGATAGCAATAAAGTTAGTCGAAGGACGTGAGAGGGAGGTGGTACTTGAGAAGCAGCACTGAAAAAAAGTGAGACATCTGGACAAGGAATTAATGATCATGGAGAAGTAATAAACATTTTCACGTTTCCAAATGACGTTGTAATGTTGTGTGAGAGAGAAAAAGACTTTGAAGAACAGTTGAACGGAATGCATACTAACTTACATCCACAAACGTCTCACACTACACTCCTTTTCATGTTTGTCAGACATCAGCAAAAACCACCTGTGAGTGCGTTAGCATCGCTAGAATCAGTGAGTGGGCTTAGGGTTGGACTCCTATTATAGGTCAGAGCACAATGGCGTTAATCTGTAAAATTGGTTTATTCCTATTTCTTTGTTACAGATACACACGAGTTTACATAGATTGTGACATGACAATATCAGGACAGTTGACAATATAATGCGTTATGTCTTGTTTAGCAGAAATAACAAGACCAATGGGAGCATTCCTTTCATCTTGTGGAAACTACCGCAGCCAATCGCAAAGATCCTACCTTTAAACTGTGTCGAAATATCGCCCCTTTTTCCTCCTTCCGAGTTTATTTCAGCCAATCGGATATTTTGTGCCCGCTCCTGACACTTAAAAGTTACAAGTGTACGTCACAAGCATACCACAAGCATTTCACGTGATCAATTGCGTCGTTGTTCTGTTTGTATCCATCTGGAAATCCCCCAATGTAGTTTTCTAAATAATTTCTCTGTCGCAAGCAACGCTGCGCCATTAACTGCTCCCCTCGATGCATCACCTGGCGCGTTCGTTGTCCCTCTCGCCGCGGGTCACCATCCCATGTTAGTAGCCTTCCACTAGAATGCGGGCCGTGGCAGAGCAACTCGCGTCTGGCCCCAAAATAAATCGTTTCTTCCAGCAGATTTTTAAACCATTTGCTCATTGACATGCAGGATTTTTGTTCAGTGTATTAATGACATCGAATCGAGTGTCATCCCTTTGCATTACATACTGAACATTTGGTAAGAAAATTTGCTCATTATCGCCAAAGTATATCAGGTGACATATCCTTCTGCTTGTTTCACCACATGAATTATCATGTAAGATGCGATTCATTCATGCTGCCACTTAACAAACATAAGTGATGGAATGTAGTCGAATAAAGTTAAGTCATGTATATACAAATACGTCAGGAAATCAGACACCGAAAATACTCATTGACGTTTGCTATTTGGCAAGCTAAGTAACTGATAGTAGAGAAGTAGAAAGGATATAAAATGGAGAAGGTCAACAGCAAACTGAGTTTCTGAAGAAGAGGAATGTAGTAAGTTAAACTTCATATGGAAGTGAAATTTGGGCGATAAGCAGTTAAGGCAAGGATAATAATCTGAAATTCTATAACACAGAAGGGATATCGAATAATTAAGGAGTAGGTAGTGAACTGCGGAAAAATATTGTGGAACGACTTTGCTAAGAGATGGGGTCGCTTGATTTGGACCGTCCTGATACATCAGGTTCAAATGGCTCTGAGCTCTATGGGACTCTGTGGTCATCAGCCCCCTAGAACCTAGAACTACTTAAACCTAACTAACCTAAGGACATCACACTCATCCATGCCCGAGGCAGGATTCGAACCTGCGACCGTAGCTGTCGCGCAGTTACGGACTGAGTGCCTAGAACCGCTATACCACCGCGGCCGGCGATACATCAGGGATTAGTCACCTTCATAACAGACGTAACTGAGGGGGTAAAAGATGTAGAGGGAGACCAAAGCGCTAATACAGCAGAACATTTCAAATCGATCAAAGCAAAGATGAAGAAGCTTTCAAAGGCAGACTAATACGGATAGAAAATGAAAGCAAAGGTGTCAATGTTAAGAGAGCAAGGGGAATTCCACTGTCAAACCTAGAGAAATGAATGGATATGTGGAAGGAATACACAGGAGGCCGAAACGAGAACGACTTGTCTAACGACGTCGCAGATGAATTTGGTGTCGACAAAGAATCCCTAAAAGATTCAGTATAGCAGTGAGAATGTAACAGAACTGTACAAGGTATGTGATGAAACAAGGCGGAAGAGATAAATAACATTCCTTCGGAATTTATTAAATTGTTGGGGAAGTCTTAGCACAACGATTAATTAAATTGGTGTGTGGCAGATATGATCCTGGAGGTCGCACTTCCGGAAAAATACCGTCCACACAAACCCGACGAAACCGAAGTCAGATAATAGTGATATAACTATCGCACAGTCAGCTTAACAGTTCATACATCCAGGTTGCTGGCAAGAATAATATACTGAAGACTGCAAAGAATTTTGAGGATCTGTTAGCTGAATACCTGTTTTTGATTCAGAAAGCTTAAGTCAACAAAAAGGCAGTTCTGACGATGCACTTCACGATGGACGCGAGACTTAAGAAAAATCAAGACAGTTTCATCAAATTTATCGACCTAGATAAGGGGGTTAACGAGGTAAACCGATACATTATTTTCGAAATTCCGAGGAAATAAGTGGTTGGGAGAGACGGGTAAAGTACAATATGTGTATGAGCCTAAAGGGAACAAATGTTCAGATTAAAAGAGACAGGAATGCACGCTTCCCGTCTAATTGTTCTACCTACAAATTCATGATACAATGAAGGATATAAAAAAACTTGGAAATGTGGGATTAATATTCATAGTGAAAGGATATCAGTGTTAAGATTCGCTTATGGCATTGCTTTCCTCAGTGAAAATGAAGAAGACTTACAGGACACGTTAAGTGGAATAAACAGCATAAAAAGTACAAAATATGGAGCGAGAGTGGATACAAGAAAGATGAAGGCAATGAATCGCGACAGATGTGGGATTAGCCATAGATTTAATACCAAAATTGGTGATCAAAAAATAGAAGAGGTCCAATGATAAAGTTAGTACCTCAAGACAGAACCAGAGTCTAAGAACATTCGCTTTCACACGCAGCAACGAGTGATAGACGTCGACAAAGACAGTTCCTCAGGATATTCAGTACTCTGCAGTTGCTTGAAGTCTACTTGTGACACAGCACATCATCTCCTGACCCATTCTTTCGTAGCCTACACTGACAGCTACGTCATCATAATTCGCATCCCTCAGCGGACTGGTGCAGCTAGTCCGAACTTTTTACCAAAGTTCATAGTTAAATGCAACACGATGTTTGACTGCCATTCAGTACAAGAATAAATACAGTTGTGCCACTACTGTATTGTTCAAAGTAATAAACAGTTATCCTTGTATTCTGCTATTCTGTAGCTATATATCGACCCTCGACCGGACATTTACTTCATCCAAAGTTAAATATTCAGTATTAAAGAGTTTTAATGAATCTTAACTAATATTCCTTAGATTTTGTAGCAACTACTGGACCTTCAACAGATCTAGAACCTATTGAGGTGTTGTCTACCCTTGTTACAACATCTATATAATAATGGGGACGATTATGTTCTCAAGCGTGTTCAAGTGTGTTTTCTCGGCCGGTCTTCATGAGTATGGTGACTAGTACTACTGAATCGACATCCGCTCTCCTCCCCCTGAACTTTCTTAGTGTATCACTCGTCACAGTGGCAATTAAATTTCTGTGTATTATACGAGGTTTGGAACTTAAATGGTGGTAACTATTTATTAACAACTGATACAAAAGTGTTACGTGTTTACAGCTGTTATTGTCGTTCAAAGTAGTCACCAGCGTTGAGTAGAAGCCGTTGCCATCAATGTGGAAGCCGTTAGCAGAGCCTGTTCTGTTTATGGTGCGTATGGAGCAGTCTACTGCCTGTCGAATCTCTGTAACAGTTCTGAAGCAAATGAAACGAAGTGGTTCCTTTCATCTTCGGATCAAATCAAAGTCACAAGGACTTAAGTCTGTGGTGTATGGTGGATGGTGCAGTACTTCCCAGTTCCATCGACCGAACAGAGCAGCCACAGCTTGCGCTGTATGCGCCCGCGCTTTGTCGTGCAAAATGATGGATGGGTTGCGCAGGAAGTGTCGCCGCTTCTTTCGCAAAACTGGTCGCTGGTGATGCTCCAAAAACGAACAGTAATACTGTGCACTGTCGGTCTGCCGTGGATGAACGTAATGCGTTAGGATAACACCATCACAGTCGTACACGAGAATCACCATAACTTTAGACCGCTCCATACGCACCATCAACAGAACAGGCTCTGCTAACGGTATACTACGCCTTCAACATCGCTGCGATCGGATTCTACACAACGATGGTGACTACTTTCAAGGACAGTAACAGGTGCAAACATGTAACTCTTTTGTATCGGTTGCGAATAATTAGTTGCCACTATTTAAGTTCCAACCCTCGTATGTAGTGTAAAGTGTTCAACCATGCATGAGCCCCCACGGGAATTGTTCAGTTTCGGACTCAACATATTAAGCGACTGGTTTTTAACAGGTGTGACTTACCTGTTGCAACAAGCAGTTCCCTAAAAGGTTTCTGCAAAGAAGTTTCGCCACTTTAACAGCATGGAAGGTGGTTTGTCAGAATATCGCTCTCAGTTAGAATCTACTTCTCCGTTTACAGTATTCCAGGATTAATGGGCATTGTACTCATTTAGCCCTCTGTCAGAGACAACGTCAATCGTCTGTGTCTCAAATAGTTTGCCAGCTCTTTTTCGGAGGGTGTTAACGATAAATAACTCATTTGGAAAAATCGATGAGAATTAGGAAGTAGAGGTCTGATTTCAATTTTATCGTCTGAAGAAGCATACAGAGTCATTCAAGCAGTGAACTGCTGAACTTAAAGAGCCAATAAGGTATTTGAGACTGATTACCTCAGATGTTAAGTCCCATAGCGCTCAGAGTCATTAGTGAGGTATTTCACGTTCAAGGTGTCCTGCCGACAAACGCATAGGGATATATATATATATATATATATATATATATATATATATATATATATATATATATATATATAACCAGGCAAAAGATGTCAGATCCACGTATACGCTTTGCTATCCTATAACTGCCACATCCACACCTGTAAACAGTTCTGACAAAACTGTGTAACGATAATATAGGTAACAAATCATGATGTACGGAACAGACCTACATATTCCTGGTACTCAAAGTTGGAAAACGTGCAGTATATCATAACACGTGCAAAATTTTTGAAACGATAAACACGAAAGACTCATTAAAATGTTACGTGAAACGTTAGGATGTAACTTTTGATGGTAATCGTGGCTGACACCAATCACCCCAAAAAATTACATTCGTCCAATTAAAAAAAAAAAAAAAATACCGTGGGTCGCAAGAATGCATATCTTTTGGGTTAGACGGCTAACAATTGGAAGAACTGAAGTAATTCGTCAACTTTCACACTTATCTAATAACGACCCACTATCGCAAATGCATATCTTTTGGGTTAGACGGCTAACAATTGGAAGAACTGAAGTAATTCGTCAACTTTCACACTTATCTAATAACGACCCACTATCGCAAAAGATGTTTTATTCTCAGAGATTTCATATAGAGTCTGAATACTATGATGATTGTATGAAACAGAAGAAAGAAAGTAATTTAAAGAATCGAAACATTGTAGGTTCATTTCTTAGTAGACGTGAAATGTTCACTGTTCATCTAACTCTAGTGGCAAATGCTACAAAAAAATCAGTCTTCTGCTATGTACAGACTCCGAGCCGATGACTATGGCAAAGTTAGAGATTGTCGACCTCATACACGTACCGCCTCTCGCCACAAGTTGTCTTGATAACTATAGATGTTAATGAAGACGTGAAACTAGGACATTTTAAGCGGAAAAGGCATTCTAGAACACACGAACTAAAATTGTCGTACATTCTGATACCTATCTCAAATAGAAGCTTCTGGAACAGAACATCGGGAGGTATAAATGAGCAAAATAAAAAAGAAGAAAGTGGAGGCATTTGAATTGTTGGTCTTCAATTGAATCAAATCCGACAGCTCAGTAAACGGAACACAGGAGTAGTGGAAATGATAACTGGTAAAAATATAAGGCAAATTCTTATCACGTAGCTAAGAGGTGTCTGGGAATACAACAGGAACTCTAATAAGCAGTAGTAGGCAGCAGGTGTGTTGGTTTTGGTGGACAGAACACTTTAAACAGCTCACTGATGTTGTCATATGCAGTAGACATATACCCCTTGCAGGCTGAAACAGTTCAGAAGACAAGGAGGGAGAAACGGAGCTGTGGAAATGACTACCTGGGTGTAAGTTCTGCGGAACACCACAGTATGCTTGACTAAATTGTCACACCTATTAGTAGTTCTGATTGTTTCATGGATTCTTGAGTCACATAAAATGTTATTGTTTTGTTTTGTTTTGTGTATCTCTTTCATATTAAGTGACGCAAGATCAACACGTTGCTTCGGCCAATGTATAATGGTTATATTACGTAATCATTACATAGTAAACTATGCTTGCCACTCTAAATGATTTGCCGTTGTTGACGTTATACAGTTGACAATATACTCTACCTACCACCCATTCGCTAGTCTTTTCAGTAACGCAATAAATGAAGTACTTACAAAAAGACTCAGTTTATGGTCATAATTACAGATGAGCAATCTTTAGTGTTTAATAAGACTTTGTTCGCCTGTGTTGAAATCGAAAGAATTTTTTTATTCTGCTCTCAACATTCAAAACATTTGTATTTAGACGATCTCATACAACGGTGCTCTCATAGCTGTACATTTTTTGTGATACGAAGAGCTCTACAGTGATCATTATGCAAGATATGTTACTGCTGTTCGTTAGGAAGATTCACACTATTTCACTTTCGCCAAAAAGCAGTCACATTTTTGGAATACTTTTTCACATTCTAAGAGAAAGCTTAAGTCGGTAAAATCGTATTATTCTACGTAAGACGGAAAACATCCCTCAGCATTACAGTTTCAGCCTGAAGCCCTTAACGGCCTATTGTATCGAACATCGACCCATTTGTCAGCTCCCCGCCGATTGACTGAGCAGTTTAAACAGAGATTTTCTCATTTTGGTCCGTCTACCATCTTCATATTGGCCAGTTAATGATGAAATACTGATTACACGTTTGTCGACCACAAAGGAAAAATATAACCTAGCGGTATCTCGAACTGGACAGGAAACTGTAGTGAAAGGTGTCTGACGTATTCAGAAAGTCGCAGATTGATAAACAAATGTAGTTCGTCATAAGTCAAGGTATGCTGAGTAATTTCCAAGAGATTCTGGTCGTGTGTAAAATAAGACAGCGATAAGACAATCAACGCTTTCTCTGGGCGATAGCAGCAAAAATACTAGGGATGAAAATGCTGCTATAGCGGAGTTACTAAATACAGCCTTCCGAAATTCCTTCATTAAAGAAGACGAAATAAATATTACAGGGTTGGAATGAAGTACAGCTGTCAATATGAATAACTCAGAAACAGATATCCTCTGAATTGCGAGACAACTTAAATCACCTTTTTAAAAAAAAACAAAAAAAAAAGAACAAGTCGTCCCCTCCTTACTGTACACCAGTTAAGTTCTTTTAAGAGTTTACTGAAGCATTAGCTCCGTGCTGAAAAATCATATACAGCCGCTCGCTTGATGAAAGATATATGTGCAAAGATTGAAAAGCTGCAGGGGTCACACCAATATTTAAGGAAGGCGATAGAAGTACTCCACTAAATTAGAGGCCCGTATCATTAACATCGATATGCAGGATGATTTTTGAACGTATACTGTGCTCTTCCCTCAAACGAAGTACTGAGTGCTAACGACGGGGGTTTTCAAACGGATCCTCTATTTCTAGATTTCCAGAGGGCTTTCGACACTGTACCACATTAGCGCCTTATACTGATATTGCTTTTTTATAGATTATCATCTCAATTATGTGACAGGATTCGTGATTTCCTGTCGGAGAGGTCGCAGTTCGTAGTAATGGACGGAAAGCCTTCGACTAAAAAAGAAATGATTTCTGGCATTCCGCAAGGTAGTGTTATACACCATCTGCTGTTCCTTATCTGTATAAACTATTTTCAGACAATCTGCTACCGATGAAACTGTTTATCGTCTACTGAAGTCATAATAAGATCATAAAAAGCCTCAAAACTATTTAGAACACATATATGTATGGTGCAAAAATTGACAATTAATGTCAATTAACCCTAAATATAGAAAACTGTGGGGTCATTCACATGAGTTCTAAAAGGAATCCTTTACACTTCGGTTACGTGATCGATGAGTAAGCTCTTAAGACCGTAAATTCCCACTAAATACCATGGAATTACAAATGCGAAAAACTTAAATTGCAGAGATCACATAGCAAATGTAGTGGGAAAGGGAAACAAAGACTTCGTTATATTGGCAGAATGTTTAGAAGATGCAACAGATCTATTAAAAAGACTGTTTACATTACATTTGTCCGTCCTCTTTTGGAGTACTGCTGTGCGGTATGGGATCCGTGCCAGCAAGGATTAAAGGAACAGAATCTGCAAGAAAGGGCAGTACGTTTTGTACTATCGAGAAATATGGGAGAGAGTGCCACTGACATGGTACAAGATCTGTGACAGACACCATGAAATGAAAGGCGTTTTTCGTTTGGGGGATGCAAATGCTCTACGCACTCTCATTAGCAGGCAGCTCAAATAATTTCCAAGTGGTATGAATCTAAGGATCACAAACAGAATGACCGTAGATATTGCACACATGTCTCAGAAATAAGAACTAAGAAAAACGGAATGGTAGCCGACAGAAGTGCTTATTGGACAACCCCACAAAACATACACAAAAAATTGTATTACCAGTTTCAATACAGTATCAGATGTTTCCATCAGAGGTATCACATCAACTGAATCGCTACTCATGAATGTGTTATATATTTTGCGCGTCAGCTTTTAGAAAAACATAAATAATGCAATCAAATATTCATTTCTTTTTTAAATTACGTACAACTTTCGGTAACATCATTCTTTGCAACGAAATCTCAAAATTATTAATTAGTGCGTCACTTCTACAATGACCCCAAGAACTTAATTCACTGCTTCTGAGAAAGATCGCGTAGAAAATTCGCCATAATTATTCTTTCCAATGTTATGTCGAATAAAAAACAGAGCAGGAAAAGAAGCTTAATAATGTACTTGTAACCTCTATATTAAATATTTACTTGGATACCTCTGGATCCCTATCCGTTGGGACATGTGATACATTGGATTGTACGATTTATTAAAGTGAAAACTTTAATTCAATAATACTATTGGCACTAACTCTTTAAATACATTTCAAAAGCATATGTCACGTTTACTTTATCGTCGTTTAGTTTTTTACTAGGTAGTTAATACACTGTAGCGAGTATGCAGTGATAAGCGAGAGATTGAAGGACAACGGGCCGGCCGGAGTGGCCGAGCGGTTCTAGGCACTACAGTCTGGAACCGCGCGACCGCTGCGGTCGCAGGTTCGAATCCTGCCTCGGGCACGGATGTGTGTGGTGTCCTTAGGTTAGTTAGGTTTAAGTAGTTCTAAGTTCTAGGGGACTGATGACGTGAGAAGTTAAGTCCCATAGCACTCAGGACAACGAAATTTGGCGGAAGGGAAACCACTGAAAGAAACACATTTTAATTTCCCCATGAGAGGGTAGCATTGGTAATTGCATACCATTTTTATGATTCAGATTACAAACGTTGCAGAATGTGACGACCGACGACTTGGAACGGCACTGGAGATGGCTCCACCGCTGCCCGAAACAATGGTGGACGACGGAATGTTCAGCTGTCGTCATACACCTCGTGCACGGCTTGATGATCGCACATCCTTTCAGCATTCTCAGACATGGCACCACTAACTTCTTCAAAAATATATGTCGCAGTTGTCCTGCTGTCTCTCCCAGGAGTAGCTCCCAAATAGCAAATTAATTAGAAATTTGTACTTGCAAATCATGACCTAACCCGTTTGCGGAAAGAGGATCTCTCCATTTTCCTTTAACACATCGATACTCGTAAAGATCAACAGCACTATTGCTGTCGTTTCGAGAATACAGCTTTACGGTTAATGCCCTGTTCGCATTGCACAGGCCGGTGTTGGGTGTCTGCTACTGTCATACATACTGATAGTACCAGTAGCGGAGCCTAACGGTAAGTCATGACACTATACTAACAACGGAAATCCTGCAGCGCACAGTTTGAATGTCATTCCTGTACAGTTGGATACATACACGGCAAATAGTTTTCTGTATCCAATGGCTCAAGCAGCGAAAGTTCAACTATAAAAACCCTGTAGTTTCCCCAGGCACTTTGGCATACCTGAACACATATGTCGACTCCTCTCTAGCTGAACTGCCTACTGTGGAGATCATTATCAATCTGCATGCTTAGAAAATTTCTAACTCACCTCCTTACTCCTCAGTACTTCTGTATCACACTTCTTACCTAACTGACAGTTGTAGACGACTCTCGAATGATACACGATTGTGATCTAAACCTATAACTGCTCCTGCGTACACCAGAAAACACAATAATTCATTCTGAAAACTGCCTGAGTATGATGCAATACACCTGCCCTCAACCCGTAGCACCAGACCTTTTCCAAGTATACTTACTCGTCTTGTGATTTTTTAATTATGTTCTCGCCATTAGTAGCTGAAATTTCTTGTATAACTTAATCTTTTCCTCTCAGTCACAACTCTGCCGAAACTCTGTCTTCTGTAATTTCCCGTATTACCACGTCCCAATCTCCCTTGATTATTAGATTACAATCTCCCATTTTGTTCTGAGGTACCCGTTCATTTTTCTTTTATAAATTCTCTATTACTTTCAGTATAGCTTTTGACGTCGCAATGAATGCCTAAAATTTGTTGTTGGCGTTGGTTTTGCTGTAAATTCTCATGAGAGCAGGTGTGTTCTTAGTAAATCAGTCTCAGTCGTCCCACCCTTTTCATAGCGAGTCCTAAACCTATTAAACTGTTTTCTACAACTGTCAGTATTACGCCGATATTCGTCAAACTATAAATCCTTATTCTTCTTCCATTTCATATCACTGACCCCCACTCTATCTAAACTGAGCATTTGCATTTTCCTTCCCAGATTTTCTAGCGACTCCACTCTACGACTCATAGAATGTTAAATTCTCGTTGGTTGTTCAAATTACTTCTCATTCTTACTTCCCACTTCGCAGTCCCCTCCCGGAGATCTGAATGAAGAGGAAATCTTGATCGTTTGCCGATAGAGAGATCATCACGATACTTCACCAAACAGCGGCCTCATGTCCTGATACACAATGTGTGTTTTCAAAGCAGTGGTTTCCATTGCCTTCTGCATCCTCACGCATTTGGCAAGTACTGATTGTTCCGCCTTTTACACGCAGTTCCCCATGTCACGGCACGTAGTTTCCCCCCATGTGCACTCATTGACATGGCAATTGACATAACGATGGTCATGCTATAAACTGGAAGTCTTTCCCTGGATATCCTAATAATATTTGTTCAAGATTATGTCTGATTACACTGTACAAAACAATTTTTGCTCAAATGTGTGTATGTGTGTGTGTGTTAATTCTTAAGGGACCAAACTGCTTAGGTCACCGGTCTCTAGACTTACACACTACATGAACTAACTTATGATAAGAACAACACACAACCGTGCCCAAGGGAGGACTCGAACCTCCCACAGGAGGGGCCGAGCAGTCCGTGACATGACGCCTCAAGCCGTACGGCCACTTCTCGCGGCATATACTTTTTGCCCTCTACGTGAAAATAGGTCATTATGACAAGCATTCGTATGCTGCATTCAGATCTGATTTCAGTGTTTCTCCGTCACGTGCATTTCCTTATAGATATTAGTTTTATTTCAGTTATGAAAATATGCTTTAATTTAATTTAAAATAAGTTTCAATTCACATGCAACAGACAAACGTTCTTCTCTATGTCTATTTTGTCCCCTCGGTTTCTCTGCAGAGTGTTTAGTGTCATAAAAAGAAGTCACAATTTTCACTTCTGCTTCCACCATGTGAGATTTGTGCAATTTTGAAGAATGCCTATAGGATCAGGTGCTACATCGTAATGATGGTTGCTACTGTATTCTTTCACTCATGGAAATTTGTGATGTACGAGTATATTCAGTCAGAAACTCCGTACAAAATCTCTAGACAATGTGTAAATAATGTAAATAGATTTTGTTGCCAAAAAGTGGAATATAAAATGAAAAGCGGAAGGCATAATCATACAATATTGAGTGTGACATGGTAAAAATCGCATCTGCAACGATTCATGTAAATGTGGGCTTGATTACTGCTTTCATCGGCCACAAATGAATAGCTCTGCCAGGAGAGTCAATGTGGAGCTAGATTAGCTGTTTCGGGTGGATATTTTGTCGGTTTGGTTATTGTTGATGCTGTTTGTAGGTGGGATTTCACAAGGCATAGCCGGCATCTCAATAGGTGAGGGAAAGGTAAACTGGCTGGGATAATAGTAATATCCTTAAGTGGGAGATGGGAGCACTGAGACCCATGGGAGTACCTCTTTTTTAGGCTAATATCAGCGTCCATGATTCAACATTGAATGAATTTAAGCTTAATAAGAAGCCTAGACAGACAGGTACTAATTATGTTAAAATATCACAAGATACTCATAAAAGTTCAGTGAAACATAATGTCACACGTTTGTCATAAAAAGACAGTGGGAAACAGTGTTAGCATAGTCCAGCAGAATAATAGGGGATTGAAAAAAACAAAGTAGATGAGCTTATAGCCGATTTAGAAGATTTGGGAACTGTGGATGGAATATATGCAGTATGCTTGTCTGAACATCATATGGTCACAGATTTTAAACAAGTAAATGTGGGAAGATGTAAGCTTTAAGGACATGTAAGTAGAGGCACTATGAAGAGAGGAGGAGTTGCCATTTAAATTAAATTTATTATAGTGTGAAAAATGTACACACTAAAGAAATTGTGTAGAGCAACATACAGAGGCATTTGCGTGTGAGCTTAAACTTAATAACCATAATGTTATAATAATAACCGTGTATAGGTCCCCATTGTGAAATTTTCAGCTGTTTTTGAAAAAGTGGAATTTTTTGTTTTGCTTCCTATCAGACAGAGGGAGGCAAACTATAGTTTGTTTGCAATTTCAGTGTAGATCTTCTGAAGGGGCCAAATTGGAAAACCGCACACTGATAGATAATTCATTTGTAGACCAAGATAAAAATTAATCAAATAAAAACCTTTCCTCTTACGTATGGTCTGTCTGATCTTGATTCACTGCTACTTACATTATATAACATAGCTCCTTATAGTAGTGCAAACCAATCCCCCACGTAGTGTGTCCAATTAACGGTTTAACAACTAAAAATTTTAGAGAAAGCTTGCAATAATTAGAGTGGGACTAGGTGTACAGGGAACCTAATGTAATTTAAAATTTAACCTATTTCATGATACCCTTATGAGAACATTTGGAAGTAGTTTTCCTGAGAAAGCAGTGAAACATACTTGTAAGGAACCATCTAAAAAGCCATATCTTACTAAGGGAATAGAAATATCTTGGAAACAGAAAAGGGAAATATATCTTCAACCTAGAAGGTTTAATGATCTACCAACAGTCAAAATTTTAAAAACTGCTGCACTGTCTTAAGAAAATTTATTAACATGTTCAGAAATATATGCATTATGTCTGACAGTAACACCTCTGATAATAAATTTAAAACACTTCTAATATTGTTAAGGGGAAGCAGGGCATCTGAGAGCAGAGAAAGACTGTGTTTCTATCAAACTCCACTAATAATGTTTTAACAAAATATCAGAAGTGAAGTATAGGATCCAGCTGTTCAATAAAAATGCAAGGCTGGTTATGGAAGAAGCAATCGCTATGCAATTTGATAAAACTGAAATTGAAACCACCTCTCCTACTGAAATTAGGAAAGTAATAAATTCACTCAAAACTAAATCTCACAGGGAATTGATGACATTTCCAACAGAGTACTAAGAACTTGTTCCCAACAGATAAGTGGGATTCTCAGCCACATAAGTAATAGCACACTGAACCACAGCATTTTTCCAAATATACCCAAGTATGCTATTGTTGAACCATTCCATAAGAAAGGAATATGTCTGATTCTAACAACTACTGCCCAGTCTCGCTTCTTATAGCTTTATCCAAAAGTCTTGAAGAAATAAGTACTATAGAGTGGCCTCCATATTTGTAAAAATGAAGTGCTAAGAACATGTAAGTTTCGTTTTCAGAAAGTCGTTTCAGCAAAAAATTTTATATATACTTTTGCTGATAAAATATTAGATGGTCTGAACAACGGAACATCACCTGTTGGGATATCTTAAGTTTTGAGATATAAGTGGGAGGGTGCACAAATGGTTTCATTCATATTTAATGGGAACGATGCAAGAGTTGATATTAACAGTACAGACAGTCTGCAAAAGTCACCAGAATCCTCTAACAGGGGAGGTATCAAGAAAGGCGTCCTACAGGTTTCAGTCTTGGCTCTCTTATTGTTGTTAATATATACTAATGACTTGCCGCTCCATATGCATGAAGATGCAAAGCTAGTTCATTTTGGGGATTTACAAGTATGGTAATCGTACGCAACAAACAAGAATTAGCTGAGGATACTTTAAATAAAATCTTACAGAAAATTGTTAAATGGTTCTCAGCCAGTGGCCTGTCACTAAATGTTGATAAAACACAGTATATACGATAATGTACAGTAAACGGCATAATATAGTTGATAAATGTAGACTTTGAACAGAAGTCTGTTGCTAACGTTCAATATTCAAAATATCTGGATGTGTGCACTAATTAGAAATTGAATTGAAAGATACACATTGAGAATGTGCTGAAATAGTCAAGTTCAGCTACCTGTATTATTAGGGTTATTGCAAAATTTTAGTGATAAGCATATGAGTATATTAGCTTACTATCCCTAATTACATTCATTGCTTCCATATGACATATTTTGCGGTAACTCACCATTCAGAGAAAAAGTATTCAACGCACGAAAGGGTGTAATCAGAATAATAGCTGGAGCCTACACACAATCAACATGCAGTTACTGTTTTAAGGAACTCGGGACATTCACAGTAGCTTCACAATACATATATTCACTTACGAAGTTTCTTATTAATAATCCATTCAGTTAAAAAAATAATAACTAACTGCATAGGTACAACACTGGAAGAAAGGATGATCTTCACTATTCTGAGTTAAATTTGATTTTTGCACAGAAAACGATGAATTATGCTGCCTCAGATATCTTTGGTTATATGCCAAGTAGCATTAAAAGTCTGACAGACAGATAACCAATATTTAGAGACAAATTAAAAGAATTTCTGGATACAGCCCTTCTATCCAGTATGTAATGAAAACTTACGTTAAACTGACACGTTCCACATAATTTCGAAACGTCATATTCACTATCTATGTATGGAGTATTACTGTAATGCAATGTAATCTAATTGTCTCCTAGTTAAGAAGCCGTAGTTTGAAATTGGCAGCAGAGTGTGGACCAAGAAATGCATTTGGTAGTCAACTTTGTTGTGGCACATGTGCAAGTAACCTGCTAAGTGGCTAAAGGGTTATCGAACAGGAATGCCAGTTATGGTACCAATGGTGTGGTGCGAAGGGGAAGTAGCATGCCACTGACTGCTATTTTATATCGATCGAAGTCTAAGTATATTCTACATGTTGAAAACATGCTATTCAGTATGCAGATCTGCCCTCAGCCATGCGATCCGTCCCTATATGTTCTTCTCCTCCTTCTAAACCACCAAGTGGTTCGACCATTGATGAACAATGCATGGAGACGCTACCCAACAGCGGTGAGAAGGAAACAGAAGAAGCAACCAGTACTACGCGTTTTGGGCTGGGTCGAGAGTATTTACCACCATAATCAACATTATCTTATCGCATAATGCAGGGAGAAACTAGCTATCTCTCTAGGAATTTGAGCCTTTCATATGCACAGTTTAAGTCACTGGCTTCGAGATTATAGGGATGGAATTTACTTGCTGAGGATATGAAAAAAGACCACACGTAGGAGGTGCCAGTGTGAGCTGGCAATTTGTTGTTAATTTCTCAACGAATTTTGTACTCTAGTGACGTCAGTGGTTTATTTGGAGCACTTTGTCAAGTTCACAAACCTGAGGAATTAAGACTCTTTATTGATTCGTCGAAATAAAATTTCAAGGCAGTCTTCCTCTGTAATGGCAATAAATATCACTCAGCTCCAGTCGGATACTTGGTTTATAAGAAAGAGGCCTGTGAAACTACGCTAGATTTGATCACTTATACTGGGAAACTCACATCTGGAAATTATGGTCAGATCTGAAAATAACTGAGATCTTTACTGGTATGCAACGAGGTTACGTGAAGTACTGTTGCTTTCTGTAAGAGTGGGACAGTCGCAAAAAGAAACATTAGATATGTAGAGCGTAGCCTAAGCAAAAGGCCTTCATTCCAGGTGAAATGAGTATATCGTATGAGCCATTTATACCCTTACGATGTGTATCTCTCACCTCTGCATTAACAGAATGGTGTTAATGATGATATTTGTAAAAGCGCTGGACAAAGAACCGAAAGCTTTTGCACATATGATGATAAAGTTTCGCATTATGACCCTCGCAGATATTAAAGAGATATTATATCTTATCCATTAAATACGATAGTATATGCAAGACATAGATTCTACTACCTTTTTACATGAGACTGAAGAAGATGAGTAGAATGCCTGTAAGTCAGTGTACACGCAAAGTTTTTGGAAATCGGGCATATGTTGATATTTAAAGAGATTATCAATACCATCAGAAGATTTTACCATCGTAAGTGTCATACGACACCTTAATAAAATTTCCTTGATTGACATCTTGAAATCGTCTCACAGAACTTGCGGGATACAAGTGATGAACGCGGAGAACATTTTCACCAGGATATTGAAGTAAAGGAAAAGTGGTTTGTGGTGTGATAGAACTGCAGCATGATAACAGAATACTGTTGGTCTTCAGTTAGTCGCATTGAGTAGCAAGAACCTAAAGAACCACGTTAGACTACCATTGCACTTCTGTCCATCCACATTTATGTTTTCCGTGATTTCGCTATGTCGCTCTAGGCAAATGCCAGGATGGGTCCACTGGCAGGAAGTACGAAAAGTAAGCAAACGTGTGACACAGGCGCTGTTCAAGTTTCCACCGACTGAGATAGTGCGTTTAGCACAATTTCGGATGATATTTTATGCATACCTCCGGAATTAAACATGTATTTTCGCCAACATATCTAGGGTAAATTAAAGTCACCACGTAGTATTATCGTATGATTCGGGCACGTGTTTGATATCAGACTCAAATTTTCTTTGAAGCTTTCAGAAAACTGTATCATCTGAATTGGGAGGTCGGTAAAAGGATCTAATTATTATTTTATTCCGATTGCCAACAATGACCTCTGCCCATACTAACTCACAGGAAGTATCTACTTCAATTTCGCGACAGGTTAAACTACTTCTGACAGCAACAAACACACCTCCGCCAAACTTGTTTAGCCTATCCTTTCGGAACACCGTTAGGTTCTTCGCAAAAATTTCGGCTGAGCTAACATCCGGCTTAAGCCAGCTTTCAGTGCCTATAACGGTTTGAGTATCAGTGCTTTCTATTAGCGCTTGGAGCTCTGGTACTTTCCCAACACAGCTACGACAATTTACAACTGTTATACCCTGGTTCCTGTATCTACGTTTTTCCTCTGTTCGGCCTGCACCCTTTGCGACCGAAGCTCTTATTTTGTTTTCCCGAGACCTTCTAACCTAAAAACCACCCAGCCCCTGATATCCATGTAGCCGAATCCTGCGTATAGTGGACACCTGACCTATTCAGCGGAACCCAAAACCCAAGCACCCTTTGGCGCAAGTCGAGGAATCTGCAGCCTACACGGCCGCAGAACCGTCTGAGCCTCTGATTCAGACCCGCAACTCGGCTGTGTATCAGAGGTCCACAATCTGCCCTGTCGACTATGCTGCAAATGGTCAGCTCTGCTTTCATCTTGCAAGCAAGACTTGCAGCCTTTACCACTTCTGTTAGCTGCTCGAAACCAGAGAGAATCTCTTCTGATCCAAAGTGACACACATCATTGATACTGACGTGAACAACCACCTGCAGTTGGCCGGACCCTGTGCACTTCATGGCATCCGGGAGGACTCTTGCCACACGTGCAATGACTCCACCCGGTATGCACACGGAGTGCACAATGGATTCCTTACCCTTCCTGTCAGCCAAATCCCTAAGGGGCCCCATAACGCGCCTAACGTTGGAGCTCCCAACTACCAGTAATCCCACCTTCGGCGATTGACCGGATCTTGCAGGCTGAGTGGTTTCCTCTGAAACAGGACAGGCGACAGCATCTGGCTCAGCGACAGTGTCAGCCACAGACAGCACCTGGAACCTGTTTGTCCCACAAACCGCGGAGGCCTTACGTGCGGCCGCCTGGGAAGTCTTTCGCCACCTCCTTCGCCCTGGCCGACCTCCCACTCGAACACAGGTGAGCGGTCATCCTCAGTGCGAGCAGTAACTGGGTTTGCCGCTGGCGAGGACCGATCGGAGGACTCTGACGTGCTGGACTTCCGTTGGATCTCCACGGCTGGCTACAACAGTGGTGCCCATCCACTGCAGCCTCAAGCTGTGTAACCGAAGCCATCACAGCCTGAAGCTGAGAGCAAAGAGTCACCAACTCGGCCCGCATCCGCACACAACAGTCGCAGTCCCTGTCCATACTCTAGGTTCAAATGGCTCTGAGCGCTATGGGACTTCACTTCTGAAGTCATCAGTCCCCTAGACTTAGAACTACTTAAACGTAACCAACAGAAGAATATCACGTACATCCATGCCCAAGGCAGGATTCGAACCTGCGACAGTAGCGGTCACGTGGTTCAAGACTGTAGCGCCTAGAACCGCTCGGCCACACCGGCTGGCTCCATACTAAAGACCGTAGAAAACTAAACTATGCAGATAAACGGGCTATCAGCACGTGCTGTGCAACTCTATTGTAGAACCTGACGAAAACGCACGAACTTTGTCTAGTAATACGCAGATATTCAAAAACTACCGAATCAGTCAGGCGAAACTAAATAATAATCCTGATTTGGAACTTGTAATATGTCACAAAATCGGTTTACTTTCTGACGCAAACGAAAACGTGAGAACTGTGGCTATTAGATGTTAAATTTACACGCAGAAACTCAAGGTGCTATTAAAGCACACAGATGATATAGTAAAATTTGCTCCAGGTTAGGAACTCATAAATGACAAATGCGGTTACTTATCTGTTGCTGCGTCTGTCGCGGTCTTAAATTTTTAGTATTATCTCACGTTCCACACATGTAAAGCCGGCCGGTGTGGCGGAGTGGTTCTAGACGCTTCAGTCTGGAACCGCGCGACCGCTACGATCGCAGGTTCGAATCCTGCCTCTGGCATGGATGTACGTGATGTCCTTAGGTTAGTTAGGTTTAAGTAGTTCTAAGTTACAGGGGACTGATGACGTCTGATGTTAAGTCTCATAGTCGTCAGAGCCATTTGAGCCATATTTTTCCACACATGTAATGTTGTTCAAATTCCCTGAAAGGTTTCCCAGCAATGCAACAAAAAAGTGTATGCTTTCATTACAAACAAAACCGAAACAATGTCTCTGTCACACTTACGCAGTTATAAGTGTTAAACGTTACACCCATACATAAAAAATTGCCACATTGTCTGCTATTGTTTAGCGACAACAGTTTCTCGATTCATTTACTGTGGACATATCTTTTCATTCCTTTCTTATCTGCAGCAGATCTCTTCGTTAAGTAAATGTTTTCGTTTGCAAACAGTAGAAATATGAGAGATACCGTCACCACCAGAGTGATGAGATAGTATCAGACGTTTCGTGCCACATCAGCCAAGCTGTCGGGCAGACGCTGCCACGCATGACACGTTACGTCAGTATCACATTGCGTCGGGCTGTATCTGAAGGGGGTAGGAGCAGGGCACGGCGCAGTCACCATGGCGATCCCTCCATGTCACTGTCGCTCAGCTGCAGTCGGGCATGCAGCGCGCCACTCGGGCAAATGCCAATACCAGAGTGGGTGGAATGTAGAGCAGTCTGTCGGACAAGGGTTCCAGCAGCACATATCGTTGCTTGTACAAACAGAGCAGACGATCCTAACTTATTGCAACTAGTGAAGAAAATGTCAGTAACGTTTTGCTACGCTACTGAGGCCTTTCGAACAGGCAAGCGGTGAAGGGCCTTGTTGACATACATCAGCTTTTCCCCAGACAGTTACCGTATACTGAAACACATAGCGTGCAGGAGAGTAACAAAAGACTTAGTACGTAACGTTGGGAGGCGTCTTGTTATTTCAATAATACTCGTGGCAGGTGGGGGCTAGTGGATTACTTCAAAATTATGATCTTAAAATTTCATAGTAGTGGATAGAAAGAGATAATAATAGTGCTTAAGATTATTTGTTTTCCCACTTAGTTGTATTCTAGTAGTTGTTTCTTCTTATGCCAAGCTCCGCTTTAAATGGTAAAATTTTGACCTATCAGTCTTCCTTACATTCCCATTGTTTGTTAAAAACATGTCCAATGACACAAAAATTTACTCTTTTACGTAATGAAGGAATCCTGATTTACTGTGTGAGCCAAGTTACTGATAGTGTTTAATGGTATTAAATGTGGTGCTGCAATGGACGGTAACTGTACTTCAAAATAAGAAAGCATCGCCCCCTGTTTCATCTAAAGCTCTTGTGATTATTTGATCCTGCGACTTAAACTATCCCCACTGACATCACCCCAAATATTGTCCCGTGAGTATATTGTCGCAACTTTACACGCTCCAGAATACTACCCTGACGTGCGTCATACTGCATGTCCACTGTTAAAGGAATTTTACTGGCCTTAATCATTCCTCAAGAAAGTACTGCGAAATATAAGCAACTGAATCCTCTCTTGCCGGTTCCACTAATTATGGTAGGAAATGAGAGCAGAAAAGATTGCCGAATTTAACTACATCATTTGTTTCACAAAATCGTCGTCAAAATTACAAGCCGATACACATTTTATTCCTAACAGAGCCAACGAAATTGATTTTAACTGTGTGTGTCTGTTTATAGAGTTGGTTTACTTGAAGTTCCCTCTCATAAAATGGCTGACTACCATACAACCGTTATCTAACTGCCGTTTGGATCAGTGACTGAAAGCAATACAGCGAGGCGACAAAAGTCATGGATTACGTCCTAATATCGTGTCGGCGGGTTTTCTCGACGCGGAATGGAATTAACAACTCACTTGAAGTCCCCTGAAGATATATTGAGCCATGCTCCTCTAAAGCCCTTCATAACTGTGAAAGTTTTGCCGTTACAGGATATTGCGCACGAACTGACCTCTTGTCTACGTCCCATAGATGTTCGATTGACTCACGTCCGGCGATCGGGATGGCCAAATCATTCGCTCGGATTATCCACAACGTTCTTCAAACCAATGACGAACAACTCAGGTCCAGTGACATGTTTGGGAACGTGAATCCCATGAATGGCAGCACATGGTCTCCAAGTAGCCGAACACAACCACTTCCAGTGAATGATCGGTTGAGTTGAAGAAGATGACCCTGTAAATTCCAGAAAACAGCACAAACCACTATGGAGCCACCATTAGCAGCCGCGCGGGATTAGCAGAGTGGTCTAGGGCGCTGCAGTCATGGACTGTGGGGCTGATCCAGAGCGGCCTGAGCGAGGCATATCATCAACAGTTCCTGTCTCTCTGTATCTCCTCCATGTCCGAACAACATCGCTTTGGTTCACTCCGAGACTCCTGGACATTTCCCTTGTTGAGAGCCCTTACTGGCACAAAGTAACAACGCGGACGCGATCGAACTGCGGTACTGATCGTCTAGGCATGGCTGATCAACAGACAACACGAGCCGTGTATCTACTTCCTGATGGAATAAATGGAAATGATCGGAGGTCGGAACCCCTCCGTCTAATAGGCCCTGGTATTTTACATCATGGTTGTTTATATCTTTGGGTGCGTTTAGTGACATCTCTCAAGAGTCAAAGGGACTGCGTCTGTGATACAATATCCACAGTAAACGTCAATATGCAGGAGTTCTGGGGACTGGAGTGGTGCAAAACATTTTTGGTGTTTGTATGCAAAGGAACTAGCGTCGGTCATCGGCTGCCGTAGATCATTAACACCAGATTTTACCCCACTGCCCTAACGGATACTTTCGCCATAAATTCCCCATTAACTTTTATGATTATTTGTCGCAGTGTAATCACTGACAACTCTAAGCAAAAGCCACTGCTCTAGGTTATTAAGTGAAGGCCATCTGCCACCGCGTTATCTGTGAGGATAAGTAATGCCTGAAATTTGGTATTTTCGGCACACTCCTGACACAGCTGATTTCGGAATATTGCATTCCATAACGCTTACGGAAATGGAAAGCCCCTTGCGTCTACTTCCACCTACCATTCCGAGTTCAAAGTCTGTTAATCCCGTCGTGTGGTTCTAATCACGTAGGAAACCTTTTACATGAATAATCTGACGCTTCTCTAATGTAGTGCCCTTTCGTATGTTGTGCACGTGGAACTAGCACCAGCTGTGTATGTGCATTTCGCCATCCCATGACTTTTGCCACCTCACCGAAGACCAAAAGTACACTCTCACTCCCACAGCTCAGCGCCAGAGATGGAACAATTAATCCGCTCGTTGGTGTGCAGGAATTTCCCACATTAACAAATTAGCACACTGCTGCGTCAGTTTACAGTGCTCCGTTACCTGCGAAATGCTGATGCTGGTGAGCCGCTGATACTGCTCAGTCACCGCCGCTGGAGTGCGACCAAACCCGGTGAGTCAGGGCCAGCTGCCATGTACTCACTCGCATCCCGGACTTCCGTGCCCGCTTTCAAATAAGAATTCACGATCGCGGCCCGGACTCTATATTCCTTAACTGCGTGTGTACAGTATGCCACAACACTACTGGCTTTCTCACTACCTATCAGTCACAAACACAGTGTACAAACCGCTTTGTCCCCACAGGACTCAAACCAATGGTATCGAAATAACAGTAACCGCAGCCTAAAAACACACGCGATCTCGAATACTGCTCGGGAGAACCTGTGTCGAACCCGCCACCTCTAGCATTCACAACCGTGTCTCTGCCGCACGCTGACGTCACAACCGTTAGTCCCACACTGACTCCTTGACTACTGATCTCAAAAGAAATCCGAGTCCTCTTCCTTCTTTTCGATGTTTCTGCGCCACTTCGGTACATGTACCGATTTTAGATGTTTTCATCGAACCAATAGGGTGATTTCCCTGCGACACAACTTCCCGCCAAAAAGCGCGCGTCACTACCCAAAGCCAATCATATTCAAATAACGTCTCCCACTACCAAAGCTAAAGCCGCTTGCACTGAAGACACTGAGGTCACAAACCCAGTGCCAAAGACTATCATACGTTCGCTCAACATTTTAGCCTCTGTACCCATCCCTGGCTTGTAGAGGTCAACGCACCTTGTCCGAGGTTACAAGGCCAGTAGCACCGACTCCATACCACTTTCTGTCAGTCAGCTTGCTAAAGATGTGCCTGTTGCATCACCTCGGCTGGTGCCGCGAAGTCATCTACCCAGCTCCGCACACAGCAGGCCAGAATAACGCGTTTCAGGTCCCTCGCGATCTTTGAGCACTACGCCGACGGGACACTACGCTACCTCCTTGGGTGTATCCGCAAAGCGGCGGCCAGCAAGTCTTCTGTCTCCTTCCACGCAGGCAACACCAGCCAAGCCCCCATCCAATAAGATTCAGACTCCGCCATCAGTGCAGAGGATAAAATTCAGAAAGAAGAAGTTATTACGCAGTCGCTCACCCAACATATTCCCTGCAGCAATGGCAGTCCGAAGACTAACTACTTAATAAAAACGCTACTTGAGCAAAATAATTTTAAAAAATTAGATTAAAATCATAGTTGGCGTGCAAAAAGCCTGATGTCGTTCGACGTCCCTATCACAATGACACTTGTAAGGAGGCTGTTTATGTTTTCTGAGGCTGTTTATGTTTTCTCTATGTAAGTAGGCTGTTTATGTTTTCTTATTGGCAACGTTACGTAGCGCTCAATATGAAAATCACTGGCTGTGCTGTGTCCAGTCTGTGGCTAGTTTGCATTGTTGTCTGCCATTGTAGTGTTGGGCAGCGGCAGCTGGATGTGAACAGCGCGTAGCGTTGCGCAGTTGGAGGTGAGCCGCCAGCAGTGGTGGATGTGGGGAGAGAGATGGCGGAGATTTGTAATTTGTCATGAACTGATATATATATATTATGACTTGTGATGATATTAAGGTAAATACATTGTTTGTTCTCTATTAATATCTTTCATTTGCTAACTATCCCTATCAGTAGTTAGTGCCTTCAGTAGTTTGAATCTTTTATTTAGCTGGCAGTAGTGGCGCTCGCTGTATTGCAGTAGCTTGAGCAGCGAAGATTTTTGTGAGGTAAGTGATTTGTGAAAGGTATAGGTTAATGTTAGTCAGGGCCCATTCTTTTGTACGAATTATTGAAAGTCAGATTGCGTTGCGCTAACAAAATATTGTGTGTCAGGTTAAGCACAGTCATGTATAAATTGTTCAAAGGGGAAGTTTCATATGGATTATTATGTTTTTAATGATGTATTTTGTACCTTTGTTATTGTATTCTTATGTTATAAAATTGTAATTGTCACCAGTTCATGACATTATTAACTTGTTAGTTACATTTCACTGCACACGTTTCTGTTGGTCATAGTATATGGATAATATGTGAGAAGTTGGGACTGTGAGTTTTTGCACGTGTGTTAATAACTCAGCAAGGGACTGGATAACAGCATTGCTGGATCTAAGGACAATTCCAGAAACTTTGTGAGTGCACAAGTGGTGGTTTATGGACTTGCTATATTCTCCGCAAGACTCTTCGATGGTGAATGTGCACCTGCACAATCGCAACAGATGGCTGCTGGCCATTTCTACAAGGACTGCAGTGGGTCTGCACCTCTGGTGGCCCACCAATACCACAATCTCTACCAGGACTACAGTGGGTCTGCTCTGTGATGACCTACCTACCAATATTCTTCAAAACGTCGACTGACTCTGCTGTGGGTTTGCTCTGTTGTGGCCCATTACCTGCATGCATGTCGAGAGTCAGCACTGTCTTTCCATTGGAAGGACAACACTACTTCTTCAAGACTGCATGGAAATCCACTACTTCTGTGTGCATTTTCTTTTACTGCTCAGACTTTGAGAAAAACACTGCTATTCTCCTGTTATGAACGATTAGGACTGTCTTTATGGACTGTGAGACAATTTTAGCTTTTGACCAAGATTGTATCAATAAGTGTGTGCATTTGATTTCTTTGTTATTGTAATTATGAAAAGAAAAATTTTTGTCAAATCTGTATTGGCCAGTGCCCAACACCATTTGTAAAAATTTTTTGTGGGGAGCATGGGGGCTATGTAAGTAGGCTGTTTATGTTTTCTCAGGCTGTTTATGTTTTCTCTATGTAAGTAGGCTGTTTATGTTTTCTTATTGGCAACGTTGCGTAGCGCTCAATATGAAAATCACTGGCTGTGCTGTGTGCAGTCTGTGGCTAGTTTGCATTGTTGTCTGCCATTGTAGTGTTGGGCAGCGGCAGCTGGATGTGAACAGCGCATAGCGTTGCGCAGTTGGAGGTGAGCCGCCAGCAGTGGTGGATGTGGGGAGAGAGATGGCGGAGATTTGTAATTTGTCATGAACTGATATATATATTATGACTTGTGATGATATTAAGGTAAATACATCGTTTGTTCTCTATTAATATCTTTCATTTGCTAACTATCCCTATCAGTAGTTAGTGCCTTCAGTAGTTTGAATCTTTTATTTAGCTGGCAGTAGTGGCGCTCGCTGTATTGCAGTAGCTTGAGCAGCGAAGATTTTTGTGAGGTAAGTGATTTGTGAAAGGTATAGGTTAATGTTAGTCAGGGCCCATTCTTTTGTACGAATTATTGAAAGTCAGATTGCGTTGCGCTAACAAAATATTGTGTGTCAGGTTAAGCACAGTCATGTATAAATTGTTCAAAGGGGAAGTTTCACACTACTCCAAATTTGTCAGACATATAGGGGGTGTACGAAAATATGAAAACACCGAAAGCACAACACATTTTTACGCAGGTGCAGGAAACTCGTTGGAGTTCAAAACAACTTCGTACGAAAATTTGAAACCACAAAGAAGACAACACATTGTCATGCAGGTTCAGGAAACTCGTTGGAATTCAAAGCAACTTCCAGTCGTTAGGGAATGGATAAATGCATATCCTGTATGGTTTACAAGGGACTCTTATACCATTCCACCGGCAAGACAGTGACCATTTCAGCTAGCTGTAATGGAGGTGGATAGCGACCACTCACCCTTCTCTCCAGAGTAGGTACCAAACGCTCAATATTATTGAGATCTGGCGACAGTGGTGGCTAGTGTTGTGGGTACAGTTCTGCCCCATGCTCGAAAAACCAGTGTTGGACGGTGCGAACCGTGTATATGAACTCTATCGTCTTGGCACAGAGCATCACCATTGGGAAACAAACATAGCAACATTGAAAGGACCTTATATGCCGATATGGTTACATAATCCTTGGCAGCAATCCAACCTTGTGTATCCATGGGGCCCGTGGAACACGCCCATGGAACACCAATGACTCGAACTCAAGTAGGTAACATTATGAAACAAAACTCATCCCTTCAAATGGCTTTCTTCGATTGCTCCCCAGTCTTTTTTATGCCTTAAGCACCACTTTTTCCAGTTAAGAGCATTTAAAATAACTATTAATGGGTCTGGAACTCCAAATCACACTTTATTCCGTACTTGTGGATCTCACTGTTTTGACACTGACAGGGTTAGCGAGTGCTACATTCAGTTCTGCAGTTACTTTTGCTGCTTTCGTCCTCTTTATTTTAGTTACAATACACTTCATTGACTGATCAATCAACACACACTTTCATCCGCATTGTGATTTATCTGATGATATTTTACCGGTTTCCCTCTATGCGTAATAAATCTTCTACACCGTGGCTCTTGAAACACTCAACATTCTAGCTACTTTGGTGACGGAATCACCTACCACACCAACTGCAAAAGTGTTTCCATATTCTAACTGTATTAGCTCTAATATTATGCCAACACAAATACACAGAAAACCACGGAAACTTTCAATGTATTGACGACATTACATAGGAGCCGTTCGTGGTTCGATTCAACGGCGCAACATGCGGGATCTTGTAGCATTTACTTTTATGTTCAGGCAATCGTTTCTTGTTGTGTTTCTATAATTTTCTTTATATAATGTTGCTTCCATTGATATTTCCATGATGCCATTAGTTTTTACCTGTAAAGTTAGTTTCTATCCCCATAAACCACTCTGGAAAGTATCAAAGTAGATCGCAAAATACTGAAACAAATCAAAATGTTAAAGAATATGGAAAAGTACTGGGAGTAGTGAAAGAATATGACAGGCAACGATCCTATGCATTGAAAACAATCTTAAGTATGAAAGTAACTGAAATGAGTGGAAAGAACTGAAAGAATCGGAATTTCCTTCCAAATGTCACCAACATATAATTGTTGTTTGAATTTAAACAGCTCAGATAAGTGCACTGAAATAAACTCGGCGAAACATGACACACTTATAGACTGTGTCGACAATTCCTCGAATACACATGTTCAGGCGTCTCGTCACGGTCCGCGCTGCTCCCCCCGTCGGAGTTTCGAGTCCTCCCTCGGGCATGGGTGTGTTCTTTTTCCTTAGCGTAAGTTAGTTTAAGTTAGATTAAGTAGCGCGTAAGCCTAGGGACCGATGACCTCAGCAGTTTGGTCCCATAGTCCTTACCACAAATTTCCAGTTTTTACACATGTTCAGACGCTAGTATGTTTATATCAGTAGACGTAGTTAGAAGAGAGATATTAAAAGCAAAACCACAATTTGTCGTAGGTATTTCTTTTTGTTATTGACACAGTTTCTTGTCTTGAGTATGTGTGTAATAAAGAGAGTAGAAATCTCTCCTCAGCTTCATAATGTAAATGTGAAGGACATTACCACAATAGTTTCAATTCTAGTATTTTCTGAAACAGAGTCTTCAGAGAACTTTCTTCTTGTTGTTGTTACTAAACATAGCCACTAAATTCAGGAATACCGTGAATACTCCATTTCAAGCTGTTGGTGAAGAAGAGATACTGCACCAGGCAATTCAATAGAGTATGTTATGTAATTGGAAGAAGCGTCTGAAAAGTGCATTGAAGTCAGTGATGGTGCTCTTCATCCGATTTGCTGCGATCCTGATTTTAAAAGTGGAATATACGTTTGTTTAAAGGCCAATCATGGGTTTAAGGAACTCAAACACTTTGTTCACCGAAGTCTTCCAGTGTTGACCAACAGAGTCGAGAGTTCAGTCAGCACGTAAAGATAAAAGTCCCACTTGTATGAAATTCCTAGGGAAGCGTGTATGAAGAGCAAGAATGCCTGTCTTTCGCTGTCTAAAGTCAGAAATTCACGGTATTCTATCGATTTTACAGATTGCATTCGAAAAAAGAGAGCTGGAAGCTTGCCAAGTAAGTAATCCCTTTTGAATATTAAAAGAAATATTGAAACTTTCCTTTAAGGTAAATATACTTGAAGACTTTGGCAATAAGCACAGATACTTACCAAAAGTGACAGCAAAAATTGTACCACGATAAATACTAATTCAAAGAATACTTATTACGTAAGTTCTTTAATTTTTGCTGGGTTGCACTTCGTAAGATGACGAAGTTACTTATGTGTCCAGTTATTGTCCTCATCCAGATGCATTAAACTTTGACCCATTTCATTTTCTACCATCCTAAAGTATGCGGAAATATTGAGAAAACAACGAAAATGTATTTGTTAATGTGTATGGCATTAGGTACTCGGAGAACGAGTGGATGATTGTAGGAGGAAAATATGAACACGAAAGATAAGCTTTCAAAGTGGCTCCACTGTATTTCAGTGTGGCGTAGCGTGGTTGTAAAGGTTGGGAAGACTCTGCACCAATTATAGGAAGACAAAATAATACAATAAACAATAATTTAAACAAACGAAACAAAATGCATCAAACAAAACAGCAACAACTACAATTACAGCAACTACTACTAATACTACTATCACTACCACTACCACCACCACCGCCACTAATAATAATAATAATAGTAATAATGATAATAATTAACTTGTTCAAGAAATGATAACAGGTGTGGAAAAGTTCATCAGAACGCAGGAACTTCGTTGTTTCTTCATAAACAGAATCTAAACCATTGTTGACAATGTACTTTATGAGAATCCTTGGTGATAAGTCTTTCTTCTCATCCGTGTATATCTTAAACAGTTCATTTTCAAGTTGTTCTTGTTTGAAAAAAGGGTACTGTTCTAATAACTGAAGCAGTTACAACTTCGGGAATTCTTTTTGATAGATCAGGAAAAACGTTTCCTTTAAAAGTTCCACTAACTGAATTTGTGGAAGTCTTGAAATGTTCTGTCCATCTGCAGAATTTGCAAATCCAGCATCTCGTACGTTGGAGCCTTCAGAGATGTCTTTTGACTGTCACAGAATGATAAGTTGCCATTCAAACACAATGAATGTTTTCCTTCGTAGTTGTCGTACGTTTCTCAAAACAGTTCTTATTTCGTCGTGGCAAGCAGTTATACTGACAGCATTTGACTGAAAAACATTAAAGAGAGGATCAATATAATGAAAGCACGCTCGGTAGAAGCAAAGCAAGTAGACAAAAGTAGGATCATCGATTCGTCGTTTCATTCCCACAGCACAGCTCAAGATTCTGGGTCCTACTGAGAGTATATATCATCACTAATATAATTAAAAACACTACATAGCTCTGAGAAATGGCTAGATATGTTGGAAACTTCCCTGGAACGAAAGTTCCAGCGAGTATTGCTTGCATATGGCAGATTAAATAGTTTATCAGTTAGCAATGCAGTTCGTTTTGATGATTTGCTGAAAAACGACTGGAATGGAGTAAGCTCACTTACAAACATGCTTACTTGTCATATGATTTTGGAGGCATGTAACTGTACCATATTGGGTTGCTGTGCGTAACAATGAATAAACAGCCCATTGGGTTAGAACTACTTCACCAATTGTTGTAGTCCTCTTTGTTTGCCTGCCATTACTGAAGCGCCGTCATATGTTTGACTAACCACTTTCACTTCCACATTCCATTCTTTCACCACTGCATGTATAATGTTTGACAAACCTTCAGCAGTTGTATCTCCAGAAATATCACAAAATTCAACGAATCTTTCCTCAATTTTGTCTGCAATACAGTATCTGAATATTATACACCTTTGAAACTTGCATGATACATCTAATGTTTCATCAGCCTGAATCGAAATGAAATTGCAGTTCTTAATTTCAGCATCTATTTTCTCATTAACTGCCAGAGTTATCATTTCTATTACATCATTCTGTATATCTGGAGAATATCCTTTAAAGGTCGAAGATAATGACAGATGGTATCGGATTAACTGCTCTCCTTCAGCTAGTAAAACCAACAATTCCATAAAGTTATTTTTGTTACTGGGGGATTCGTCTTCTCAAGGCCATGAGAGGCTAGTTCTTGTTTACAAAGAAATACAATTGCCTGAATAAGACGAGCCAATAGTCTCCTGTTGGACACAACTCATTCGTTGTGTTTTATTGCTGTCAGACGAGCGGCTTCAAAAACGGTGTAGTCAGTTCTCCTTTTGCCCAATAACTGAAATGATTCTATGTTCTGCAGGTGATGGTTTGATATCTGGTGCTTTTGTGCTGTCTTCAGTGTACAAATTCCCTCATTTCACCTTTTTTTTCACCACCAAACAGAAGAAATATATAACAATATAATCTGTTATTAACTGCATTCGCAGTCAGCCAAATATACTCTTCATACCAGGCTGTCGGAAAGGTGAGTTATTGTTTGGATTCACTTAAAACTACACTGAGTATAGGAATAGTTCGTTTGTCCTTCAATCCACACATTTTGCCGTATGCTAATGTAGAAAAAAGCGATTTTTAATAAACATTCTATAAGGTGTTCATTTGATGGCTGACTCATGTTGGTGACACAACGAAAATATGCACTAATATCACACAAAGAATGACTATGAACAGAAACCGCGCGATTGTTCGCATCCGTGATAAAATTCAGCATAGAAGTGGCAGAGACTAGTCTCGATACCTGCTAGCAAGTGCAGCGCACCGGCCTTCGTAGAAGAGGGTAACAGGAGGGGAGCCATGAATGCCAGCAAAATCTAGGGGCACACAGGCAGCTAAGGGAAGGGAGGTAGAGATTGGGACCAGTCGGGTCCCAAGCAGGCAAATACGTTAATATTCAGGGTGTTGCGCGGGCTACAAAACTGATGTCTTCGCATATATAAAGCTCTTATTAGAAAGTTGGTCATATTTTTGTTATGAATTAGTATTCAATTTTTTTTAAGCACGCATGCAGGGGAGACTAAGTTTCAAAGTCTCCCCTGACGCTACGCCACTGTTGTATTTCTCGGAACATCATTATCATAAGAAAAGTGTGCAATTTTTAATACTGTCGTTCTAAAAAACATAAATTTGACATTTATATTACATACAGAAGGCTTTTGCAGCTATCACGTATTAATATTACACTTTTATATCATCATATTGTAGTTTTTGATTGCATTTTGTACTATTTTAATTCTAGAGAGAACCTGATCGCACATTTACTCGATTTTTCCCTCATCGGACGGCACGTGATGATCGACCAGTATAGTTATAATTTAAAGATATGGGTTGTCATACATGCAGTTATCAAATGTTCCTTACAACCGGGCTCTGTTGACGAATTTTATGTGCACAAATCATACGATATTGTTTTCTAACTTCTCTGTACTTTCAGCGACGATAATTCCGAATTTAAGCTGTAACGTGGTGATGAATATGTGGAATGTTTAGCAAGCAGCCGTATCTGTCTGCTAAGTACATACAAAATAATTTGTTGCAGAACAAGCGGATGAAGATTAGCCTCAACAAGAAAATAGTGTTTCGAGCAGCAGAGTATTGTCCTATCTGTGTTTCAACAAAATTTACGTGAAATACGAAAATCACCGTCATTTTGTTTCCAGATTTCGTGGATCTACAATTGCTAGCTGCACTTCAAAATACAGATCCGGTTTTACAGTGGCAGTACTGATTCAAATGTGGAAGAGATCGATGTTCATTTCATTTTTAGACCTATCTGAACAAGTGAAAGATACTGAATAAAATAAGCCCTCATCATAAATCCAGGTCGTGTTTCTGTGGCTGCAGCAAACATGGTAAAGTACAAAACTTTCAGTACAACTTTCGCAGAGGACATTATTGTGCCATAAAACTTTGGTTCATATATAATTTTAACTTTTTGCCATTCTGAACAGAAAAAACCTTCCCATATTTATAATATGATGAGTTGAAATTTACAGAAAATTATTTACTGAACGGTGTAAACTTTATTTTGATTAATGAGAAAGGTGTTTATCCAAATGAATTGTTGCGGGCAAATCTGTTTTGTAGGATGAACAGTAATTGGAAATTGAGTTAATACAATTGCTCAACGGTGAAACATCAAATAATACGAATACTCGTGCCCTTGCAAGGTATGACACTTATCCGAATGCATGACATTTGAGGATTACTCCGACTTACATATGAAAATTTATGCCTTGACGTTGTCCAACGAGTTTGAAACTTTTCAGGCATTCTGTCTCAAAATGTGTACGCTAACTAAGCGATCAGTACTTCACCGGAGGATGCTTCAATGAAATTACTAATGCGAAACTGTAACTTCTTACAGGTATAGAAAAATTACAACATATTCAGCCTGGCGGTGAAAGTGATGTGGTTCACTGTTTATACAGATGTGCTGTTGTAAACATATGTTCGTTGACTATTATAATGAAAATAACGATGACTATTATGTTATATACGACAATCATAAGATTAATTTTTTTTCTGGTCAGTAATATACTACTAGTGATTTTGCGTTGTTGTCTACGCGTAATTTTGTTGAAATGAGAACACGAGATGATTTAGACATAAGATAGGGCTTGCAAGTATACAGAAATTACTCATGAACATTACTTCGATCCACCAATATGCTCAGAACAAAACGTGCAGCCACCATCCATCTACGAACCAGTTGTTCCAAAGAGCCTAGTTTTAACATTATGTGATAACGTATATTTATCGAAACTTAAAAATCTATGTGAAAAGTAACCACATTCTAAGCAAAATTAATAGGATGCTGTCATTCCCTAAAGTTTCATGTACGCAAACATATATCGACATTAATGTCGACAACCGTATAGTACAAGAAAAAAGTCGATTTCGAAAAGATATTTTTCAGTCTTTTGCTTAACTGTGAGCCTGTAAAATCTGTGCAGAATGAGCGAAAAGTAAGTCATGTAAAGCTAGTAACGACTTGCTAAGGTAGACACAGAGTTGCACTTACTGCAAGAACGACTTTAAAACGCATATTCAAACCTAATGAATATTTGGTGGCTAGTGACTTAACTAGACTTAATATTAAATGACACTCCAACAGCTATAGGAAAGCTTAGTTTAGATGTTAAGACGCTTCTTGTTCATTTCCACTACGGGTACATGCTGAAGAAATCTGAGCTAAAACGTGTTGAAGTCTGTGACATGGACACAGATTGGTTAACGTATTATGCAGCTACCTAAAAGTTAAGTGCGTAAATGTTGTCCCACTTTAGGTTATATTGCTACTAACATTCACAATATCCCATGCATCAACAAAAATTAAGAAAAATTAAGTGCGTTTAATGAAAGACGAAATATCTGGTGATGTTATGGAATTCACAGTTTTGAGATTAAAAATGTATGTTCTCGAAAGTAATGCACATTGCGATTGCATAGATTGGAAGCGTGCAATTCTCAACAACTAAGGGATTAGGCATCGAATCTTACAGACAATGTTTATTAAATAATGTTGATAAATCGACTGATACGAAATTTTGTTCAGGCTACACACTGTTTCTGCTATGAAACTGAGTAAAGTGGCAATATTGGCAAAAGATAATAAATGCTATTACTGGACGATAACGCGAGCTTTAAACCTTCGGTTATTTCCGAGGAGAAATGACGAGTCAGCAGCTGTGTGCGCAACAGCAGACGATTTAAAATCGATTTGGCAACAACCTAATAGTTGTGAGTGTAATATAGAGGTTGGGATGTAAATGCGGAAGCGTGTGGGTAATGTGGGAACCTCTAGTATCCGGCCTGCAGAGTGCTGCACTCTAGCGAGACAGCCAGAAATTGTTGCAATAGTTCCTATTAGTTACGGTAGAGGGTTAGCAGTCTGTTGAGCAACAGATGCCGTGACAGTGATGCAATTTACGTTCGTGGATTTTCTAAACCTTTTTCGAGGTAAGTTGTGGTATTATATTTATCTACATACGTTGTAGTTATCTTTCTTTACGTCAGATACCTTATTAAAGGAGGTGCATAGAAGGTTTTAGCAGTCCTTTGTCAACCTTAAATATACCGAAATTTAAAATGGCCATTGTGTAGGTAATGTGGAAGCGTAAGTACGATGGCTATGTGGAAATGTTTCCACAATACCAGCAACAAATACATTACTTCTAATGCGTTTTGCGTCTGTTTCTAGATGCCACGAAAGCTAACTGGAAACCAAGAATTATTGTGAAGAAGTGGGATGCTGAAAACATGATTAAAGCTGTAATAGCATTAAGGGAAAAGCATATGGGGTTAAGTAGAGCAGTAAAAGCTTTCAGTGTACCTCAGACGACACTTCAAACGTTTGTGCATAGTGATATGTCACCTGAAGAATGTGTTTCTTTGAGACTTAGACGTAAGCCTGTACTACCTGATGTTATTGAGAAACAGTAGGTGCAGTATCTCTCTGAAATGGATAATCGCTTCTACGGCCTTACCAGATTAGATGTCAAGAGAATGGCATATCAGTTAGCGGAAAGAAATAATATCAATCACCCTTTTACTTCAAATGCTGCAGGTAGAGCTAGGTTTGACCTTTTTCTTAGACAACACAGAAATAAACTCATAATCCACAAACCTATGGTAACCTCATTCTCGAGAGCAAACAGGTTCAACAAAGAATCAGTAGACAAGTTTTTTGACATTTGGGAAGCTGAGTTCAGTAAATATTCGAATAGTGCTGATCGTGTGTACAATTTGGACGAGACTGGGCTCTCTGTCGTCCAGAGCAGAATACTACATGTAATGGGACTGAAAGGTAAACGTCAAGTAGGTGCCCTCACATCAGCACAGCGAGGATCCCTGGTAACTGTCACATGCTGTATGAGTGCTGGCGGTACTTTCATACCACGAATGATGATCTTCCCCAGGAAAAACTTGACTGATACTCTACTGAATGGAGCACCACCTCGAACAATTGATAAATTCCCTCCTTCAGGCTGGACTCGAATTGAGCTCTTCTCCGAGTGGTTTCACCACTTCATTTCTAAGGAACATCCCTCAAACGAATCTCCTGTGTTGTTAATTCTTGATGGACATAACAGTCATGCCAGAAACCTTCAAGTTATAGAATTGCAAATGAGAGCCATGTTACAATCTTGAGCATCCCGCCTCACACCTCTCATAAAACTCAGCCACTTAATAAAACCTTTATGGACAGTCTAAAAACCTATTACACTGAGTATGTTCGCCAATGGTGGCGGCACAGCAGCCGGCCCCTAGGATCATATGACATATCTGAGTTGTTTGGGAAAGCCTACCTAACGTGCCAGATTGGCTCTATTACTGCAAAAGGATTTTTGGAGATTGGAATTTTCCCATGTGATAGGACTGTTTTAGCAGAAATCGACCTTATAGCTGCTACGTCAGCTTTAGATGAGGCCTGAACTGATGATAATCCAGCATCTCCAGGTAAAAGTAATGACCTCAGGCAAAAAGACACTCAGAACGCATTCAAACCTGTGACAACTGACAGCCCAAGTGGAGATTGCCAAAGAGGAAGCAGAATGTCAACACCGTTGTCAAATACCTCATCGAACACGTGTGTGTCTCCACTAGATATTATGCTAATCCCTCCTCTAAGGAGGAAGGTTTCCAACAGCGGTCGTGAGCCAGGTTCATCAGCTGTTTTGACATTTTCGCCTTATAAAACGCGCCTTGAAGGCTCCTTATTGAAGGGTAAACAGAAACTTCTTGAGGCACTTGCCAAAAGGAAGAAAAAACGTGAAGCTCCTCCTAGAAAACCACGCGAAAAACGGCTTAAGTTATCTGAGGATTCAAATGAAGAGGCAAATGCACCACCTGTCTCTTCAGGCAAGTCAGATTTGGATCTCCCAGTTGGGGAAGAAAAACCTACAGAAGAAGATGCCGTTTACATTTTTTTAAGGAGGCGCATTTTCCAAAGCCGTTCGGGGAGAATTGTGGAATAAGTGTGTAGTGTATGAGGAGTGGAGTCACTCTTTGTGTGCCGGATATGAGGGAGATATTTACGTATGGGATTTTTGCAAGTGAACTTCGCTTATGAAGCATTTTTCTATTACAGTTGCGTTTAAAAATATTTTTGTGGAAATAAAATTTAATATAAAATAAAATAGTTTCTAACACAATTTTAGGGCATTTCCACACTACCCGCACTTCTTGAAAAAATTATGAGTTGTTGTGCAAGCAGAAAATGTTTTTTTAACTTTCGACATTTTGGTTTTTGTGTTTCATAATATTACATTCATTGCTAAAACAAAAAAATATCAATTTGCTTTAGCTAATTTTTGAAGTTGAAGGAGAAGCAAACATTTATTATATACAGCAAAATCAAACTGGGTTTCCACATTTACACCCCTACCTCTACTGAAAATCTAACGTACGTGTTGTACGTGTTGAATGGACGTATTCTGAAATTCTAATCAGTATTGATGTTAATATAATGTACTGAAATTATAACTTATATGTTGCAAATATTCAGGAGATGTAACAAAAATTGTAACCCAAATGTTACAGATGTATCGTGGAGATGAAGTACAACATAACGTATCTCAGCGGTTTCCTTACGATATATACCTACTGTCCCTGTGTAAACCACCATGCCAGACAGAATACTCCATTTGCCTCAAGAATGTATAGAATTGCCTAGGTTATATCACATGATGGCTTTCAGTGACTGTACTTGGCTGTGTGCAGATAGATGATGTACACTATGTGATCAAAAGTATCCTGACACCTGGCTGAAAATGACTTACAAGTTCGTGGCACCCTCCGTTGGTAACGCTGGAAATCATTGTGGTGTTGGCCCACCATTATCCTTGATGACAGCTTCCAGTCTCGCAGGCATACGTTCAGTCAGGTGCTGGAAGATTTCGTGAGAAATGGCAGCCCATTCTTTGCCGAGTGCTGCTTTGAAGAGAGATATCGGTGTCGGTCGCTGATGCCTGGCACGAAGTCGTCGTTCCAACACATCCCGAAGGTGTTCTGTAGGATTCAGGTCAGGACTCTGTGCAGATCAGTTCATTACAGGGATGTTACTGTCATGTAACCACTCAACCGCTGGCCGTGCATTATGAACAGGTGTTCGATCGTGTTGAAAGATGCAGTCGCCATCCCCGAAATTGTTCTTGACCAGACGGAAGCAGAAAGGTGCTTAAAACATCAATGTTGGCCTGTGCTGTGATAGTGCCACGTAAAACAACAAGGGGAGCAAGCCCCCTCCAGAAAAACAGGACCACAACATAGCACCACCGCCTCTGAATATTACAGTTGCCACTACATACTCTGGCAGATGACGTTTATCGGGCATTCTCCATACCCACACTATGCCATCGGATCGCCACATTGTGTACCGTGATTCTTCATTTCACTCGACGTTTTTCCACTGTTCAATCTATGCCCGCACACCCAACATCGGGGCGACTGCACAAATATAGAATTCTACCCCCACCCCACCTCACCCCTCCACACCCCCGGCAGCGTGTGGGTCGGGCATAAAACATCTCTGAATCACGTTGTGAACGTAGTCGTGTGAACTAGCAGTTGAAAAGTGATCGCGTTGTTCCAGAGATACGGTTCTAGGCGCTACAATCTGGAACCACGCGACCGCTACGGCCGCAGGTCCGAATCCTGCCTAGGCCATTGATGTGTGTGATGTCATTATGTTAGTTAGGTTGAGTAGTTCTAAATTTTGGGGGACTGATGACCTCAGACGTTAAGTCCCATAGAGCGCAGAGCCATTTCCAGAGACATTTCATACACTTTCAACCACGACGGATTCAAAGAAAGTTTATCTGTCTCATATATTTCTGTTTTATTGACACAATGAAGTTCTGGAATAAATGAGAGATGTCACCGGGGGATCAATGAAAGGAGAGTGGATTCGAGTGTGCATTGCTTCGGTACCATAACAGTCAGTCAGTAGTACATTCCTTCTTGTACATATCACCAGCTTGTCAGTTCTCACGACACTATATTAATTATGGGTTCGAATCCTTTGGTTGAAATAGCTCTGAGCACTATGGGACTTTACATCGGAGGTCGTCAGTCCCCTAGAACTTAGAACTACTTAACCCTAACTAACCTAAGGACATCACACACATCCATGCCCGAGGCAGGATTCGGGCCTGCGACCGTAGCAGTCGCGCGGTTCCGGACTGAGGCACCTAGAACCTCATGGCCACCGCGGTCGGCCTCGAATCCTTTCATTGTCTGTTCAGCACACATTTAATCTTTTAATTGGCACTATTTTTCAATTCTCGTTTATTAGCGGAATCACTTGTCAACGAGCGGCAAAGATACAAGTGTGACAAAGTCCAAACTATTTTCGGTCCCAGTGCTCTTAAATAATTCGCATACACCGAATAGAGTCCTAATTCAACATAAAAGTTTCCGTATTGTCAATAAATCTCTTCACAATCGTAACTATACGATCGTAGCGTTTCGTTTAACACGTACGGTCACCATTCAATTGAATATCAATTTTCATACACCCAATCACCTCTAATTGACTCCGTCTCTGAATTTATCCCAAAATAATCTGTTATCCACCACACCAATGTCTAAATCACTTCCAAGAATTCGATTTAATTAAGCTTCTAATCCCAAAATTCTTACTACCACGGAAGAACTGCGAACACAGTCGCCACCGCTGAAAACAGAAACTCAAGACCTAACAATGGCAGGTATTGGTTTATACAGGGTGAGTCACCTAACATTACCCCTGGATATATTTCGAAAACCACATCAAATACTGATGAATCGAATCCACAGACCGAACGCGAGGAGAGGGGTTAGTGTAATTGGTTAATACAAACCATAAAAAATGCACGTAGGTATGTTTTTTAACACAAACCTACTTTTTTTAAAAACGGAACCCGGTTAGTTTTGTTAGCACATCTGAACATTTAAACAAATACGTAATCAGTGTCGTTTGTTGCATTGTAAAATGTTAATTACATCCGGAGATATTGTAACCTAAAGTTGACGCTTGAGTACCACTCCTCCGCTGTTCGATCGCGTGTATCGGAGAGCACCGAATTAAGTAGGGATCCAAAGGGAACGGTGATGGACCTTAGGTACAGAAGAGACTGGAACAGCACATTACGTCCACATGCTAACACCTTTTTATTGGTCTTTTTCACTGAGCGCATGTACATTACCATGAGGGGTGAGGTACACGTACACACGTGGTTTCCGTTTTCAATTACGGAGTGGAATAGAGTGTGTCCCGACATGTCAGGCCTACAGATGTTCAATGTGGAGGTCATCATTTGCTGCACACAATTGCAATCTCTGGCGTAACGAATGTCGTACACGCCGCAGTACAGCTGGTGTAATGTCGCCGCAAGCTGCCACAATACGCTGTTTCATATCCTCTGGGGTTGTAGGCACATCACCGTACACATTATCCTTTAACGTACCCCACAGAAAGAAGTCCAGAGGTGTAAGATCAGGAGAAAGGGCTGGCCAATTTATCCGTCCTCCACGTCCTATGAAACGCCCGTCATACATCCTGACAAGGGTCAGCCTAGTGTTTATTGTGGAATGTGCAGGTGCACCATCATGCTGATACAACACACGTCGACGGGTTTCCAGTGGGACATTTTCGAGCAACGTTGGCAGATCATTCTGTAGAAACGCGATTTATGTAGCAGCTGTTTGGGCCCCTGCAGAGAAGTAAGGACCAATGAGGTGGTCGCCAATGATTCCGCACCATATATTTACAGTCCACGGTCGCTGTAGTTCTACCTGTCTGAGCCAGCGAGGATTGTCCACGGACCAGTAATGCATGTTCCGTAGATTCACTGCCCCGTGGTTTGTGAAACCCGCTTCATCGGTAAACAGGTAGAACAGCAACGCATTATCTGTTAGTGCCCATTGACAGAATTGCACTCGATGATTAAAGTCATCAGCATGTAATTGCTGATGTAGCGACACATGAAACTGGTGAAAGCGGTGACGATGAAGTATGCGCATGACACTACTTTGACTAGTCCACCGGCTCTCGCAATGTCCCGTGTACTCATGTGTGGGTTCATGGCAACAGCAGCTAACACACCAACTGTACCCACTTCTCCTGTGACGGGCCTGTTACGGACCAGTTTGCGTGCTACGACCATACCTGTTGCATACAGTTGGCGGTAGATGTTTTGCAATGTGCGGCACGTTGGATGCTCTCCGTCCGGGTACCGTTCTGCATACACCCTGCAGGCTTCAGCTGCATTTCGTCGACGCACGCTATAGCTGAGTATCATCTCCGCCTTTTCAGAGTTCGAATACACCATGGTCACAGTTGCTGCAACACTACACTATCACAGACGTCTGGTAACACGGTGTACTACACTTGGTCTGCGTGCGGGGACGAATGCAGAATAACAATAGCAGCAAGCGCTACATGCGGACACTGCAACAGCTAGGCCAAACCACAACAGTGCACTACAGCCACACTAGTGAACACGGTCGTCATCGTAAACATGTCCCTGCAGATGCTGTTCGCCGACCGTCGGAGGTTTCAAGCGTCAACTTCAGGTTACAATATCTCCGGATGTAATGAACATTTTACAATGCAACAAACGGCACTGATTACGTATTTGTTTACATGTTCAGATGTGCTAACAAAACTAACGTGGTTCCAATTAAAAAAAACGTAGGTTTGTGTTAAAAATATACTTCCGTGCATTTTTGTATGGTTTGTATTAAACAATTACACTAGCCCCTCTCCTCACGTTCGGTCTGTGGAATCGGTTCATCAGTATTTGATGGGGTTTACGAAATATATCCAGCGGTAACGTTAGGTGACTCATCCTGTATATTACATTCAAAACAAAACGCAGCTTCGTTATGACTTTGCGTTACTCTGTTTCGAATATCTACTCCTCGGAAAATTTTAACCAACTATTACTTCGAAGTACTGCTACCGTTTTTGGGCTCTTAGGTCATTTCGTATTTCAGATTCGTTTCTGTATAACCAACCGTAAGTAGGCTGTTTAGGTTTTTTATTGGTAACGCCACCTCTGTATGAAAATCACTGGCTGTGCTGTGTGCAGTCTGTGGATGCTTTGCATTGTTGTAATATTCGCCATTGTAGTGTTAGGCAGCTGGCTGTGAACAGCGCGTAGCGTTGCGCAGTTGGAGGTGAGCCGCCAGCAGTGGTGGATGTGGGGAGAGAGATGGCGGAGTTTTGAAATTTGTCATGAACTGCTATATTTATATATGATGATATCAAGGTAAATACATTGTTTGTTCTCTATTAATATCTTTCATTTGCTAACTATCCCTATCAGTAGTTAGTGCCTTCCATAGTTTGAATCTTTTATTTAGCTGGCAGTAGTGGCGCTCGCTGTATTGCAGTAGCTTGAGCAGCGAAGATTTTTGTGAGGTAAGTGATTTGTGAAAGGTATAATTTAATGTTAGTCAGGGCCATTCTTTTGTAGGGAATTTTGAAAGTCAGATTGCGTTGCGTAACAAAATATTGTGTGTCAGTTTAAGCACAGTCATGTATAATTGTTCAAAAAGGGGACGTTTCATATGTCGACCCTTAGCCGAGGATACCTCACTGGAATCTTCTGATTTTTTGTTGTAGTTTGTGTAATTAGTGTATATTTTGTTTATTGCTAGCGCGTAATTGTAGAGAAAATCTCCTTTGTAGTTGCAGACTTTCATTGTTGTACAGTAAAACAGTTGTGGCATGCATGTAGATTTGCACCAAGTATTTCGCAGCTGCAATTAACTAGATATTATTTTCAGTGCTATGTTAATGTGTTCCCCTATTTTTGCTCTTCAAATTGTGCTTTTCTGTGTTGTCGTGTGAAATATTGTGACAATAATGGCGTGTGAAAAACGTAATACTAGGCTCCAAAGTAAACTGAGAAATGACAGTGAAGACGAAAGTAGTGTGTTAGCGCCGCAGAGTAATGAATTAACTAATGTTCAAAGTAGTAATTTGGTAACTGCGCATAGGGAAATTGAGCGGGCGGCAAACAATGGCGTAGGCAGTGAAACAATTAGTGAAGAGGGACGCATTATCGATCGATCGGTCGGCAACAGCTTGCCTCAGGAATCGGCAATGACAGGACACAATTTTGCAAATACTGTAGACTCAGGTTTTGGGTTCTCACCGTTTTCTCAAATGAGTCAAGACACATTTTCTGCTTGTCAAAATGTGAATGTTGCCGGTGCAACTTCACTGCCGAAAAGCACTGAGGAACATGTTTCAGACACCAGTGCATTGTTATTACAATTAATGCAACAAATGGGACAAAAGCTTGAAAAGTTAGACACAATGGAACAACACCAGAGACAAACACAGCAAAAGTTAGACACAGTGGAACAAAATCTCAAAAAGTTAGACACAATGGAACAAAATCTTCAAAAGTTAGACACTACACTTGAACAAACACGTGAAGATTTAACCACTGAGTTACATAACATCGAATCGAAATGTCAAAAGGTCTGTAATGACGCAAAAACACAAATTTGTGAGCATTTCCAACCTATTTTTTCGCGTCATGAAAATGTATTACAGAATCACGAAGCAGCCATAAAAGAACTGCAAACTATTGTTCATGAAAGTCATGAGACCTTGCAAGCTAAAATTGACTCAGTTGCATCTACCGATTCGGTTACGCAACTTGCAAGAACTCAGGAAAACTTAAAGGACACAGTAGATACCCTGAAAATTGGTTCAGAAAGACACATGGAGGAAATAAGTACACTATCGGAGAAAGTAGCCGAACTTTCGGATCAGGTCACTAACTTATCTACAAAGGTAGATGATGATCTGAATGACACAAGACCCGTAGCCTTCACTGACACAGAAGAGTATGAACAAATTAGAAAATTCAAACAAAATCAAAATCAAATCAATACACAGTACAAAAGAGAAATCTGGGAAGTGCAAGATCAGTTGGCACAAGTAGTACAAGAATTACATATTTCAGAGGACACTCACGCCCCAATACGGGAAGAGGGACATAGAAGTATGGAACAGCCACAAAATAATAACTCAGGGCACTTCGGAAATTATGAAAGAAATTGGAAAGGCGCATTGGATTTTGAGATGGAACCTCCAAAACGAAGTAACAATGACCGACATGCGACTCGCCGACATGACGATTTTGACTATAAGCTTTTCATTACTACACGTAAATTCAAAACATTTAAGAATTCTGGCAATGACATTCATCCACAAGCATGGCTCCATCAATTCTCGCATTGTTTTCCTCCCAACTGGTCTTTAGAACACAGATTAGAATTTATGTGTGGCTACTTGGAGAATGAACCAGCTGTAAGAATGCGATTGGTAATTCACGATTGCCACAGTGAAGGAGAGTTTTACCATGCCTTCCTCTCAGCATATTGGTCTCAAGCTACACAAGACCGTGTAAAACATAGCATCATGATGATGAAACACTTTGAACAATCTGAATTTTCCAGTCTTGTCAAATATTTTGAAGACATGTTGCATAAGAATCAGTATCTTTCAAACCCATACAGCCCCTCAGAACTCATCCGCATTTGCTTACTCAAATTGCCTGAACATTTACGGCATATTATTTTAGCAGGACGTTGCAAAGGCGACATTGAAGCTTTTCAGGGACTGTTACAAGAACTGGAAATTGACACAGACAGTCGCGGGTTGCGAAAACAGGAAAACAATCACTACAGGTCACATCCGTCACAATTCCGTGACGACAGAAGCAATAACTGGACACGACAAGCCTATTCTCACAACACATATCGCGACCAAAACAGACACCACCCGTTTGACAACCGTTGGCAGAGTAATAATAGTTACAGAGAAAGATCGCATTTCCATAGTAATGAATATGACAGAGACAATCATAGAAACAGACAATATGGTAACCAGAACCATTTTTATCAAGGGAGACAGAATAACTTTAGACGCAACGGTCCAGCACGCAGCTACGATTCAGGGAGAAGTTCTCCTCCACTGAACCGACAAGAAAGAAATTACAGGAACTACCGACATGACGACAGACGATATACTCATAACGACAGACCTGAATTGCATCAGAACTGGTGGGATTCAAACAGGGCAGGGCCTTCTCGTCAGAGTGAATTTGTAGAAGTTAGGTCTCCTAATCCCAATAACGATGCGCGCCAACAAAGGAACAGACAATGACTCGCACCGCAGGTAGCTGCGTGCGCCCGCTGGCTCCGAGAAAAATAACATAAGACTCTAGCCTTGAGAAAAATTTTAGCATTCTTTACCGATGTATACAACATGATAATTGCTTTGAAGTTGAAACCCTGTGCACTAGGAAGAGTAAAGGTTTACACCACATTTCACATGTAAAACCGTTTATTGAAAGATAATCTGCTTTTTAACTTTGTCTTTGCCATATAACTTTTCACTTTACGTTACTAGTATGCTTTGTCAGACTTAGAATCTGTTACCATGCAACAATGTTTGAAGTTAAATATCCAGTCAAGAACCAAGAGAACTTATTTAAACAGAAATTAAGATTGCATTGTTATAGTGAACTGACGACACATCGTTATTGTGTGTGTAGATTCTTGTTTGTTAGTGGCACGATTACGTAATGACCATAAGGCTCACATACTTAGAACATTTACCAGTACTGCTAATGAGATTTTAATGCAACATTTTGGTTACCTGAAAATACATTCTGTATTTAAAGTACTTTCTGTGAGATACCAGATGACACAGTGGTTAGTTTATGGGACAGCTACACGATTTATATCACGACGTTACTAATGTGTGACAATTTACATTGTTGCTTTTGCGGAGTATCTGTTTTATATCTGCACAGTTTTTCTGTATTATTCTGGAAAGTAAAACATGTTTTAATAGTAACTTTTGTGGTATAGCTACAATGAGACAGCCTTTTCCGTAGCACAACAATACATTACAGCACAGTAATTTCTTCATCACAACAATAAGCGTAATAACTAATATATCTATACGCAAAGCATTTCACTTTTGTTTATCATGAGGTAAGTACATTGGCTTCTGCAGAACTTAGCTTTTGGAGGACGATAACTACGACACTTCCACAGAGATTATCTTACAACAAGATGCACATTTAGCGCTACAGGACACGCATTTCAGTGATTAATGTTGTACTTAAAACATTTATTTTTAAAGATTTTTGAATTACAAAGAAAGTTTTCCGTGATACATTTCATTCCATTGCTGTAATCTGTAACACCTGAGGGTATCATTACATTAATCCTCAGGGGGGTACACGCTTACTTTGTGTACCATGTGAGTGGCAACCACAAGGAACCCTAGCTAATATGGTATTTGCTTATACAACTTTACACATCGGTACCATATTTCTCTAACACAAATTACACAGCTATCTGGTCATTTAACAGAGAAAGAAACGTTTTTACTACATCAGTGACATATGTTTACGCAATTACAGAGTTGGATTACTTCACACTTACGAAATTGTATTTTGTCTGTACTTTGTAAACTGTTCATATTTTTTCGGAATCATTGTGATACTATGAGAACTTTGAATGATGTATTTGGTAAGGGAGCATGATTTTAAAGTACGTTTGAGGTAGATGACACTATTGAAATGAGCAGAGAATTTTTTTTTAGGTTTTGAAATTATTGCAGAAAGCTACGACGTTTTTGAGATTTGACTGAGGTTTTATGATGTTATTATTATGACGACGATGTGTACTATGCTGTTGAGATATGTTTATGATCAATAAAATGATGCTACCGTATATGAGGAATAAGAAGTATGTTGGAAACCAAGAATCGTACTTTAAGAGTTATGAAATGTGTGTAAATGCGTGACTGTATCACAATGCTGACGAATATTTTATTTGGACACTTATATTTATAGGATTTTCTTTCTACAGATTTGCAACGCTAATTCTTGACCTATGAAATATTTTTATGTGAGACTGTCACTGTAGTGGAAACTGCTGTCGTAAATATTTCCCTAAGAAAGTTAAGTGACCACCTGCACGTAATGCGTCGCGGGCACCCACCTGGGCGACAGCCGCCCGAAAAAAAAAAAAAAGCCATTTGCCTTTCTGCGGCACAGGTAGAAAACAAAAAGGGGAGGCCATTGTCCGTGCTACTGACATTTCCTTGTTGAAAGCATACTGTGGAGCTCGTAATTTATGATATTTACTGAAATGCCTAATAAAATGACAAGAAATATTTTTACATCTGCACACCTGATTACGACAAGCGTCTTTCTACGAGAGTTGAGAGCTACTAACTTATGAAATGTCACATGACTATTGAAAGATATTTTTATGCTTTGGTTTGCGTAATTGCTTATTTCATTTGACATCTGTTTTCCAGCTGTGTTGCAGCATTGGTTTCATAAAATAAAATTAAATGCATTTGCTAATGTGAACACTTTATGTCAACAGATCTATTAAATAATAATTTTGTGATCCACATTCTTCAAAAAAGGAGCACTTGGAAAGGAAAGAACAATAAGAAGGACTAGTAACAGTAACTGCATACATAATATTCTTTTCAAGTACATGGTAATATTTCTTTTACAATAAGTTGTTGTGGTGCACCACTTTAATTACTTAGACATTAAGATATGATTATACATTTCCCTTATCTGCATTGTTATCTTTAATGTACTATTTTTCCTGCTTGAGCTATGTCATGTTTAGATATAAGCTGCTGTTTGCCAGCCATAGTGTTACTGAATTTGACTTTGTGTTACTCTGTTAAGCCAGTTTTACTACTCATTTATTTTTCTTGTTGCTACACATTGGCTCATATTAGTTGTAATGTTGCATTGCTTGGTAATTTAGATTTACTGTAGCTTGCTTTGCAAATTTCCATTTTTTTGTCATTGCTGTTTGTGTTAATTGTTTTGTGCTGGTGCATTGCCTCGTCCCTTAGTTTAGCATCTGAGCTCAGTAGATATAAGTTAGCTTAAGAGGGGGTAGCCTATAAGAGAATGAGTTGCGATGAATTTGAAGAAATGCACTGAGAGGCTACACGAGAAAAGTACATAAAGCAGGTATAGATAGGACTTTTGAAAATAATGAAGAACGAAGGGAGATCTCCGAGAAGTAAAGAAAGTTTTTTTTGCAAAATACTGCAGTAAAACAAACCCTGTCCTTTCCTTGTGTTATTCCGCTATATGTTTGTGTACCCTTGTGTAGTTGTTTTCTTCCTGTCTCTGTGTAGTTTCATAGAATTTTTTCTTGTTTTAATATTAAGCTACATTCACTATGATGAGGAATACTGTTATCCTCAAATATAATTTGCATTAATAATATGTTATTTACTTTGTAAAGATGTTAGACATTATTTATTCTGTTTTGTGTTAATGCTCATGTGTGAAGTTGATGTTTCGAAAGTTATTCTGATCTTTTATGTATGTACTCATGTCATAATTCCTGAAACATTGATGTATATGTTTATTTCTATTCTTTTGTAAAGCCCCTATTACTACAAATGTTATCTGTATTATTATGTTTCAATGATGTTTTCTGTATCTTTGTAATTGTATTCTCATGTTATAAAATTTTACTTGACACCAGTTCATCAAATTAAGTAACTTGTAAGCATCCATTTCACTGCACACATTTCAGTTGGTCATAGTATATGGACAATATGTGAGAAGTAGGGACTGATAGTGTTTGCACGTGTGTTAATAATTCAGCAAGGGACTGGATAACAGCATTGCTGGTTCTAAGGACAATTCCAAAAACTTTGTGAGTGCACAAGTGGTGGTTATGGACTTGCTATATTATCCGCAAGACTCTTCAATGGTGATTGTGCACCTGCACAGTCACAACAGATGGCTGTTGGCTATCTCTACAAGGACTACAGTGGGTCTACATCAACCATCAATACCACCATCTCTACAAGGACTGCAGTGGGTCTGCACCTCTGGTGGCCCACCAATACCGTAATCGCTACCAGGACTACAGTGGGTCTGCTCTGTGATGACCTACCAACACTCTTCAAAACTTCGAATGACTCTGCTGTGGGTTTGCTCTGTTGTGACCCATTACTTGTCTGCGTGTCGAGAGTCAGCACTGTCTTTCCGTTGGAAGGACAACACTACTTCTTCAAGACTGCATGGAAATCCACTACTTCTGTGTGCATTTTCTTTTACTGCTCAGACTTGGAGAAAAACACTGCAATTTTACTGTGACGAATGATGAGGACTGTCTTTATGGACTGTGAGAAAAATTTAGCTTTTGACCAACATTGTATCAATAAGTGTGTGCATTTGATATCTTTGTTATTGCAATTATGAAAAATTTTTTCAAATCTGTATTGGCCACTGCCCAACCCAATTTGTAAAATTTTTTGTGGGGAGCATGGGGGCTATGTAAGTAGGCTGTTAAGGTTTTTTATTGGTAACGCCACCTCTGTATGAAAATCACTGGCTGTGCTGTGTGCAGTCTGTGGCTGCTTTGCATTGTTGTAATATTCGCCATTGTAGTGTTAGGCAGCTGGCTGTGAACAGCGCGTAGCGTTGCGCAGTTGGAGGTGAGCCGCCAGCAGTGGTGGATGTGGGGAGAGAGATGGCGGAGTTTTGAAATTTGTCATGAACTGCTATATTTATATATGATGATATCAAGGTAAATACATTGTTTGTTCTCTATTAATATCTTTCATTTGCTAACTATCCCTATCAGTAGTTAGTGCCTTCCATAGTTTGAATCTTTTATTTAGCTGGCAGTAGTGGCGCTCGCTGTATTGCAGTAGCTTGAGCAGCGAAGATTTTTGTGAGGTAAGTGATTTGTGAAAGGTATAGTTTAATGTTAGTCAGGGCCATTCTTTTGTAGGGAATTTTGAAAGTCAGATTGCGTTGCGTTAACAAATTATTGTGTGTCAGTTTAAGTACAGTCTTGTATAAATTGTTCTAAGGGGACGTTACACAACATCTAAAGAGCTGTTACAAATCGTCCAATATTTACGCTCCTTGCACCAAGTGACGCGTCGTTTGACATTTACTGGCATAATGTGTGGCTTATGAGCATCCGCTCGACCATGATATCCAAGTTTTGTCACCTCTCACCTTACCATCAGAGTACTTGCAGTGGATACTGATGCAGTTGGGAATTCCTGTGTGATGGCCTATTTCACATTACGACCCTCATCAGATATCGGCGGTCTGTCAGTCAACAGACGAGATCGGCCTATACGCTTTTGTGCTGTACCTGTCCATTCATGTTTCCACTTCACTACCACATCGGAAACAGTGGACCTAGGGATGTTTAGGAGTATGGGAGTCTCGCGTACAGATGTACGACCTAAGTGACACCCAATAACCTGGCCATGTTTCTAAGTCCAAAAGTTCCGCAGAGCGCCCCATTCTGTTCTCTCACGATGTCTAATGACTACTGAGATTACTGATATCGAATACCTGGCAGTAGGTGGCAGCACAAGGGACCTAATATGAAAAAAACATATCCTTTTGGGGGTACGTGGATAGTTTTGATCACATAGTGTACTTCTAGGTCTGATTAAACATACTGTTCGTTGATCGTGTGGCGATCGTCTCACGTAGTAGGAGCTGCGCCCTCCGCAGCAACGACAGTAAAGCCAGTTCATATCCCTCCAGGATGCGATCGAGAGCTGATTCTTGGTGATAGGTTGACAGAGCAATTACTGGTGTCGTGTCTTGAAAGGTAAGCTTAGATTGCCTTCTGGGTCAATAAGTATCAGAGTACCCTTAGACTGAGTCTGATTCAGCGTGTATAGTGACAGACATCTTCAGTGGTGTTCTGTAGGCTGCTTCGCTTTCATTGTGGTAGTAAATGCCTCTCGGGCAATTATTTGCTCTTATTGTGGCGCACGTTCGGGACTAGTGTCACGGCAGGAGGCTGAAGCAAACTAAGAATTAGAAGGAACCGAAACGGAGACAATGCCTTCGGCTAAGACAATGGATCGCACAATAGAAGCCTTTTGGCGGGGCAGAACGCTGACGTTGTCCGCTTTGCAGAAGGTGATCTCCGTAACCGAAGCTCATCAGTTGTGTTTATTAAAATTATAAGACTACAGGATCATGAAATTACGTTGCGAGAATATATTTACCTAATGCGTTAGAGGTAACCTAATAAACGATGGTCTTATTTCCTCTATGAAACTTTTTCTGACAGGGGGTTGTCAGCAATCATCATTTTTAGATAATTCCTCAGCACGACCCAAGATTTATATCCAGTGGACGACATCAGTGAGAAGAAACGGCCTCGGAAATGTCAAAGCTTCAGAAATAAGTGGGCCATGAACTGTGTTGTGCTCTCAACGACAGTGCCGGTTCAAGGTTGCGTATGGTTCAAATGGTTCTAATGGCTCTGAGCACTATGGGACTCAACTGCTGTGGTCATAAGTCCGCTAGAACTTAGAAATACTTAAATGTAACTAATCTAACGTCATCACACACATCTATGCCCGAGGCAGGATTCGAAACTGCGACCGTACCGGTCGCGTGGTTCCAGACTGAAGCGCCTAGAACCGCTCGGTCACTCCGGCCGGCGTTGCGTATGGTCCTTAAAGATGAGGAACTGCGGGCCCTTATTCGGCAACATTTATTCGTGTGTATTCAGTGCACTATTTACTTCTATATAATACAAGACGGTAAAAACACTTTTTTGCATTAATTAAACCCCTTCTTACGCTATGCTCCCTGACATTTGAACCATTACTTGAGCGTCACAATCAACGTTACTCATGCCACTAAGTAACCCATTCACAAAACCGAAAAAATTACTTTTCACTAACAACAGGTCTCTCGATCAGAAAACAAAAGTACGATTTTCCCCCCTACCTAGATGAGTTACTTATACTAGAGGTGGTACAAGTACGGAATACCATTTTGTTTTTCGTTCATGAATTTCTCATTTTTTCACATTAAGGAAACGAAATATCTGTAGCATGTGCTTTGGGATATATTTTATTGCTTCCTATATTTTGTAACACATACTACATTAGGAATTATTTTTAATTAGTCTTAACACAAATTTTGATATTTTTGGCACTTCAGATTATGGGGTACAAAATTGGAATATTCCAAGCGTTTCAAGTTTGTCAGAGTTAGAACAAATTATGGTCATCATTATCATCAAATAGGCTATCGAGTACCCTGTAGATCATGCGCCGCTCACAATGCTCCTCCATATATGGCGATCTTCTGCCCTTTTAACCCAGTTGTCACGGTCTCGTAGCTGTCAAAGGTCTTACTGTAGCTCATCCTCCTATCACTTTGTGGATCTTCCGATTGGACGGGTACCATCAGGTTTTCCCATAAGTACGTCTTTTGCCCGAGAGGTATCTGATCTCCTAGTAATGTGAACTGCTAAGCTTATTCGCCGCGCTGTCAGTTTTTCAACGATGTTCGGTTGCCTCATCAGCTCATACAGTTCTTGGTTTTCTCTACATCCTCACGAGCTCCCTTCCTGGACAGTCCCAAAGACCCTTCTCATAATTTTTCTTTCGAAGACTAACCACAACAAGTTTTCTTCATTCTTCTATGTTGTGCTAAGGGTTTCTGTCTCATACAACAATACTAGCACTATCAAGGAATAGTATGCTTTTAGTTTGGATGACATAATCTGTTTCACACTGATATAAGTTTTCGACCCATTCACAATACGTGGTATTATTTCCCGCATTAAACTCTTTTTTTCCTGTTGAACCATGTACCAAGATATTTAAAATTGTCCACTTTAGAAAATTTCCATATCCCTATCTGTAATGGAATGTCTACTTTTAGTTTGGATGACATAATCTGTTTCACACTGAAATAAGTTTTCGACCCACTCACAATACGTGGTATTATTTCCTGCTTTAAACTCTTTTTTCCTGTTGAACCATGTACCAAGATATTTAAAATTGTCCACTTTAGAAAATTTCCATATCCCTACCTGTAATGGAATGTCATTAGGGCTTCTCTTAAAACCTTCATTACCTCAGTCTTTTCCTCATTAATCCGTAACCCGATCTTACTTGCATTTTGCACTAGGTCTTCTATAGTTTCTGCCATCTCTTCCTCTGACTGCTAGAACTGCGATATCCCAATAAATCTGTCCTACCATTTAGCGTCACCCCTTTATTTTCTCTTTTCATTTCTCGTATTACTTTCTCTTAGAACACATTGAATATCAGGGGCGAAAAAACAACACTTTGTCAAACACCCCCTCTGATACGGAATTCATTGGACATCTCTCCTTTGTATTTGGCTTTGGTTTTTATCTCCGCTGTGCACACCTTGAGCATATTTATTAACTTCATTGGTATATCTAGCTCTCTCAGGATATTGTACATATTCGTAGTTAATCTGTGGGTAGTGTCTTTGGGAAGTCCACGAACGTCACTAGAAACCGGTGGTTGAATTCCCAGCTCTTTTCCCACATTTGCCTCATGGTGAAAATTTGATCGATGTTGGATCGTCCTTGCTGGAAGCCTGCCTGGTACTCTCCTACAATACCTTTTGCACATGGATTAAGTTTTTCAAGTATTACTAAAGATAGAACTTTATAAGGTACACTTAGGAAAAGACTCTGTAGTTGTTACAGCTCCTATTACTGTTCATTTTATGCGGTGGGTTAATGACGGCTGATTACACTCTTCTGGGACTTCCTCTTTTTCCCATATTTCCTGTATGAGATTGTATAGCTCTTTCTGAAGTGTTTCGCCTCTTGCCTTCAACATCTCTATAGCTCTTTCTGAAGTGTTTCGCCTCTTGCCTTCAACATCTCTATAGCTCTTTCTGAAGTGTTTCGCCTCTTGCCTTCAACATCTCTGCCGTTATCCGATCTTCTCCTGGTGCCTTATTATTCTTTAGTTTCCTCGTTGCTTTTCTCCATCTTGTTGAGTCACTTGAATGTTTCCGGCTTCCCCTTCACCCTCTGTATTATTTTCATGTGGAAAGACACTCTATGGATAATCAGCATTTAATAACTCCTCAACACGTACTCTCCACCTACCCAGAATTTTTTTCTTGTGTATTAGCATATTTCCATTCCTATCATTAATAACCAAAGCTTCGTTTCTGCGACCATTTCTGACGTGTCAACATCTAAAACATTTTCCTGCTGTCTAATATTGTATTTACCTTTTCGATTTCATCAATCGTATTGTTCATGAACTTTAATTTTACTCTTCTCAGAATCCTATTTATTTGTCTTCTTACGGTCTTGAGTACTTGCAATGGAAAATCTAATAATTCATTGTCAGAGAAAACACTATGAAATATAACAAAACATGGTTCAAATGGCTCCGAGCACTATGGGACTCAACTGCTGTGGTTATCAGTCCCCTAGAACTTAGAACTACTTAAACCTAACTAACCTAAGGACATCACATACACCCATGCCCGAGGCAGGATTCGAACATGCGACTGTAGCAACAGCGCAGCTCCGGACTGGAGCGCCTAGAACCGTACGGCTACCGCGGCCGGCGAAACATAACAGCACAGTTACATAATGCCTTTCTCTAAGTAACTTCACTTGCAGAGGTCACACACATACCGTTCCTTTACCGTAACACGCACATTCAGTGTGCTCCCACGTTTCGCCCATTAGACACATTACCCGTTCTCCCCTGCCTCGTTTGAAACAAATTTAACTGAGCTCAAGATCTTCATTAGTGGCGACACCATAGTCCAGAACGCTACTAAGGGTGAACGTATCACCTCTCACGCGAAAAACATCATCCTCAGAATCAGATGATTGTCGCTTCCTAGGCATTAGTGACGTGCTCTTTTGTCTCCGGTTTATTTGTTGCATTCGTCGATACTTCAAGTATCTGTCGTATGGAGACAAGATTAGGACTCTGAAGGACATGCTTCTCTTCGCTCCTGGTCTCTTCTTTAATTGTGCAACGAGTGAGATCTGTCAAGGTGATTTTCAGATGTGGTTGTAGATGTTCCCCCCTCGACTTCATCATTAGCCTCTCCGGCTCTAGAAGCCACATTTCCGGCAGAAGGATCTCTGACTGGATGATTAGATAAATCCTTAATTATTTCTTCATTGCTGACACTGAAATCTGCATCCGTGAAAATACGAAAGTTTAACTGTATATACGTCTGCCACCCTAAACCGATTGACTACTGTCTCACCTGTCTGGCCCTTGAGGTAGACCTTCCCATTCAGTTCGGCGATGTCCACGTTTGTTACTGGACCCGCTATTTCCCTCATCCATACGCGTACCAGTTCAGAGCAATAAGCTTTCAAAGGACTCATGAAAGTTCTATCGAGCAGTTGCGTCTTGTGGGAGGATGGGGATGCAGACACAAGGTTCTCATATGATTTTTGCGTGCGAGATTTATAACATCCAGATTACTGGGGTGGCTAATTTTTTTCCCTGAAATTTGCATAGGAGATTCATCCAACTCATTTCGAGTTCGTGAAATAATTTCAGAAGTAATTCGTATAAGTGAAACAGGTTCCTTGTTAGTGACTGAGCCGTGCTCATCCCAACTATGCATTTCCTTTTTTTTTCCTTTATTGAATTTCAAATCCCCTCGATGGGGGCGGGCTGGCAGCAGCTTAGTATGCCGCTCTTCAGCCTACAGACTTTGTTCTAAAGATGAAGAGAATAAATAATAAAAACAGGCGATAAAATCGGAGACTTAAAGAGTAACATGGCGAAAAGAAATCGTGGAACTTAAAATAAAGAACAGAGTGATGATGACGCTAAGAAAATACATACAATGCAGACAGGTAAAACAATAGACAGACAATTAAAAAAAACACGGCGACAGTCTGGTTTCTGTTCGCAAAAGACATAAAATTCACACCCAGCGACAGCATGGTTTCTGTTCGCAACACGAGAAAGGCGAACAACACTGAACAGTCACTGGAACACTGCACTAAAAAGTTGGCAAATGTGACATACCACAGCCGAGAGCAGGTGGGGGGAAACTGGACAGATGGTGGGATAATAAAAAAAGGGGGGGAGCCGGTAAAGGAGCTGATGGAAGATGAGGACCCATAAGCGGGGTGGGGGGCGCTGGACAGACGCGACAGCGAGTGGGGTAGGCAGAGGAGGGGAATACAAAAGGACTCGGGGGGGGGGGAGAAGGGAGGTAGGGAGAGGTTTAGTGGGGAGAAAACAGGACGGAAGGGGGGAAGAGGGAGCCCAGGGAAAGGACAGAGTTGATAGGAGGCATAAATGGAGGGAGAGAGGGCATCATCTGGGAGGGGGAGTTGATGGAAGCCACCTTGGGAAAGGAGATGTATGGTGTAGAGATGGAGGGTAGGGGGGACACAACGGTGAAGACGTGGCAGGGGGTGGGGATGGGAGAGGAGAGGAGCAGCCAGGGGGTGAGGGGGTTCAAAACGGCGGGAGGTGTAGAGGATGAGAATATGTTCGAGGAATAGGAGCAGATGGGGGAAAGGAATGAGATCATAGAGGATCCGCGTGGGGGACAGGAGGCATATACGGAAGGCGAGGCAGAGTGCATGACACTCAAGGATCTGGAGGGACTTATAGAATTTAGGGGGGGGGGGGGCAGATATCCAGGCAGGACTGGCATAACAGAGGATGGGACAGATTAAGGATTTCTAGGTGCAGAGGATGGTAGAGGGGTGCAAACCCCATGTCCGGCCAGAGAGGAGTTTGAGGAGTCGGAGGTGGTTGTGGGCTTTGGATTGGATGGAGCGGAGATGAAGGATCCAGGAGAGGTGACGGTCAGTGGTGAGGCCAAGGTAGGTGAGGGTGGGGGTGAGGTGGACAAGATGGGTGCAGACAGTAAGGGAGAAAACCAGGAGCCGGAAGGGGCAAGTGGTACGACCTACGATGATTGCCTGGGTCTTGGAAGGGTTGAGTTTCAGGAGCCACTGGTTACACCATGCAGCAAAAAGGTCAAGGTGATTCTGGAGAAGGCGTTGGGACCATTGGAGGGTAGGAGCGAGGGCGAGGAACGTGGTGTCATCAGCATATTGCAAGAGGTGTACTGGAGGGGGGGGGTTGGGGCATATCTGCCGTGTACAGGAGGTAGAGGAGAGGGGAGAGGACAGAGCCCTGGGGCACACCTGCAGAGAGGTAGAAGATGTGGGAATTGGCATTATGGATGGTAACATAGGAGGGGCGGTGGGAGAGGAAGGAGGCCACCAGACGGATGTAGTTGATAGGAAGGGCGTAGGTATGGAGATTAAACAGGAGACCGGGATGCCAGACACGATCGTAGGCCTTTTCGAGGTCAAGGGAGACGAAAATGGCGGAACGACGGGAGTTAAGCTGGAGAGAGTGGAGATGAGTGAGGCGGAGGAGTTGGTCATCAGCAGAGAAGGAATGCATTTCCTTGAACTTGGCTGTCTATCTATGTTTGGTTTCCCGCCGTTTTTGCGGTTATGACGTGGTTCTATCTCCTTCTACATGTTGCAGCTGCGATGTGTATCGATATTTGCACTGTGTTCCATCTTTGGTCTTGTGCAAAAAGTTTCCGCCTAGGGTGCGTGCAGGAGACGGTCGGTTGGTGCGGACCAAGGAAGATAACCCCGTGCGACGTAGTCGGCTGGGTCCGCTGGCAGTCAGCACACAGTGTCGGAGCGTGTGTGAAGCTGCCCGATCGCTATGATCTTCGTGGCTCACCGACCCAGGAGGTCAAAGTTGAGTGGTACGTTCATGTTGTGCCGTTAGTTTCCGTGGTTCGCTGTTGGGGACCTTTTCCTGTGAGCAACACCGAGTGGTTGTAGTGGTGAAATCGAGCCGCCATGTGGTGGAATTAACTATATTGGTTCACTACAATTCAAGTGCACCAGCAGAATTTTCTGACTTGAGTCCATTATTGTTCTGGTTACCTTCACTGGCCACTGTCGTAAATTCAGGCAGTGTACTTTTTTGGGTAGGGTTAACTATATTACCTTATTTCAAATTCAAGTGTACCAGCGGAATTTTCTGCCTTGTGGCCACTAGTGTTCCGGTTACCTGCCCTGGCCACTAACGTAATTTCAGGAAGTGTCCTTTCCTCATCTGTTGTCGCAGTCCAACACATAGTGTAGTTTTGACAGCTTAATACATATTTCATTCTGCATAATCACGTCCGTAAAAGTTTGGGCTTTGAGTTTTCGTGTACCGTATGGTGGCTAGCAACTCTTTTGGTCGGTCGGTCTGTGACTGTGTGGTTGGGCTACCGACGGATCAAGTGTAGTTGGGCCCACCACCGGTCTCACCTACGTGAACATTAAAGCTTCGACGGCAGCCCCCCTCCCCGGAGGCGTCTGAGTGCCGTTGTCTCTATTTTGTCCTTTTCATGGCTATTTAATGGTCTGGTGGTGAAATATTATAGCCAATGCTTTAAAAAAAAATTGTGTTTTATGTAAATCAAGGGCCTTCTGCCCGTAATAAGTAAGTTTGAATTGTGGCAAGTGGATATTTTGCTGAAAGTTACTGTTGTTGTACTATCTTTTCATTTAGTGCGATGTCAGCCACTTGAAACATAAAGGTCTAAGGTATTTTTAATTTTTGGAAAATCAATTGTGGGCCTTCAGCCGCTTAAAGCCTTATTCTTAAAATTTCCCCTTAAGCGGAAACATTGCGGCCTTCTGTCTTAAAAGATTATGGTAACATATTTTAAAATTTTGAAATTTAATTGTGGCCTTTAGACGTTTGTATTGTACCTTGTTTATGTTTGTTCTATGCACTTTTGCCTTGAGGCTTTACCGAGCGAGGTGGCGCAGTGGTTAGCATACTGGACTCGCATTCGGGAGGACGACGGTTCAATCCCGTCTCCGGCCATCCTGATTTAGGTTTTCCATGATATCCATAAATCGTTTCAGGCAAATGCCGGGATGGTTCCTTTGAAAGGGCATGGCCGATTTCCTTCCCCATCCTTCCCTAATCCGAGCTTGCGCTCCGTCTCTAATGACCTCGTTGTCGACGGGACCTTAAACATCACTAACCTAACCTAACCAACCAAGCTTGAGGCTTTCAGCCTAGCTGTTGGAGGCCTTCAGCCGTAAAAGAATTGGATTTTTGAACACATAGTTGTAGGGGTTCGGCTGTGTGCCGTTTTGGTTTAAATGTGTTATTAAACTAGAATACATTACGATTTTGAAGTGAAACTGACCGCCACATTATTTGCCCTTTCCACAATCCTAATCAACATTTCAGCCCTGCGGGTTTAGCAGGCGTTTCAGTGATAAAGCCATAAGGATACGCAAATAAAATCGAAAATTAAATTTAAAAAGGCAAAGAATACGCGATTTTACGGCTTAATGTATTACCTAAATAACTGTTTATAAAATATATTAATATTTTGTGTCTTATGACATAATGAATCTGAAACCAGCAGCCTGCAAGAATTGGGCCTCCTAGTGAATTCGTTACAACGGCTTCACTTACTCGCAATGCCTCCCAACTCTAACATAAATGAATTCCACAGCTGTCTACAGTTGCTGTAACTGATAGAATGCATCTTGACTGAACTCAACAATAAAAGTAAAATATATAATGAACATTAACATGTGTAGCACTGAATTTGCCTTAGAAATGTGCACATACTAGTGCTGTTTAGTGCAGACCTGGTGGTGGAGTTTGTGGACTATCTGGTAAGGAAATACGTCAGCATCATTTCAGCTATATTAATTTAACTGCTACACTACAACCTTACAGAATATATTCTGCTGTTTAGCCACAGCTCCAAAACAGTATTTCTTCACCGTTCCTTGACGTAGTTATACGCTCGTTTCCCAGACTGGACAGGTCATTCGTGAAGGTGACTGGGTTAAGTAAGCTCAAGTATAGAATATGCATCAAGCCCATCCGACAATTGTTAGAATGAAATACTAGGCATTGTAGTTAACAAAAAACTGACTACGATAATAACTCTTCCATCTTCGGAAAGGTTTATCTTTGCAGGAGTCAAGTGGAATAATTCTATACAGTGTATGAGGACACATATAAGCCATTGACCAGTGGCTGTTAACCCATACAGCATGTGTAGCATTTGCTACAGGTCCTGAGTGCTGTTAGAGTGTCTGTTGGTTCAGAGGCAAAATTAACCATAGTTGTTGTTGTGGTCTTCAGTCCTGAGACTGGTTTGGTGCAGCTCTCCATGCTACTCTATCCTGTGCAAGCTTCTTCTTCTCCCAGTACTTACTGCAACCTACATCCTTCTGAATCTGCTCTAGGTCTCCCTCTACGATTTTTACCCTCCACGCTGCCCTCCAATGTCAAATTTGTGATCCCTTGATGCCTCAGAACATGTCCTACCAACCGGCCCCTTCTCCTTCTCAAGTTGGGCCACAAACTCCTCTTCTCCCCAATTCTATTCAATACCTCCTCATTAGTTATGTGATCTATCCATCAAATCTTCAGCATTCTTCTGTAGCACCACATTTCGAAATCTTCTATTCTCTTCTTGTACAAACTATTTACCATTCACGTTGCACTTCCATAAATGGCTACACTCCATACAAATACTTACAGAAACGACTTCCTGACACTTAAATCTATACTCGATGTTAACAAATTTCTCTTCCTTAAAAACGCTTTCCTTGCCATTGCCAGTCTACATTTTATATCCTCTCTACTTCGACCATCATTAGTTATTTAGCTCCCCAAATAGCAAACCTCCTTTACTACTTTAGGTGTCTCAGTTCCTAATCTAATTCCCTCAGCATCACCCGACTTAATTACATTTACTAATTGAAATCAGTATCACTTTTAGCAGGATATGCGCATCATCGTAACGCATTTTTAAGCAATTAAAATAATAAATCGTCGATCAAAAAGTATGTTTTTACGAACTATGAAGAATACAGACGACGTAATTGTACTGCACGTGTTACAGACTGGCACACAACTTTTCTCTTGAGAATCATTACGAGCTTATGCTAACTTACAGCTGGCAAATATTGTTTGCAATACATTCTTTAGTAAACGAACCTTAACATCATTTGGCGATGTCTCTCATTCAATGAAACATTGCCACAGCCAGAATACACACAAACTTTGACAGATATTCGTTTCAATTGATGTCAGGTTTAATGTATCACACACAGTGCTGCTCTGTATCGTTGTTTTATGTTTCTTCCATTAACTTTGAGATTAGGAGCATTGTGTATTTACAGTGCGTTTTTCTTACATGTTTCCACACATTTCTGTAACATTTTCCACATACTTCGGTGATTAATCCTTCGAGACATGCCAGTGTGTTCATTTTCTCCCATCGATTACCGGAGTGTTAGTTTTACAGGTTCGACCACTACGAACAATGTAGATTAGGTTACCAGAACCAATGTTACGCAATATTTTATTTTGTAGTATACTCTCATGGAATGTATTGTGAAACTTTTTTTTTATATCCGGATTGTGGCAGCGCGACTGCATAATCCGCCAGCACGACCGCACCGATCGTATTCGGCACCGCACACGGGAAGACAATGTGGAGGCGCCTCCTTCACTCTATGACAGCACCACCGCTGGAAGAGTGTTCCCAGCGGCACGCCACCAGCACCAGTTCACTCTCGTTGTGCTTCAGCCGTACTAGGTGCGTGTAGTACTCAAGGTTTTGGGCAGTCACGTGTTTTTCTAGAAGAAATACTGCATGTGATCGGAATCGATCTGGACTTGTATTCTTTAGTTAAGGTTGCCTCATTCTTGCGTAATTCCAGTGCTCGTCTCACTACGATTTTATATAGTTGTTTGTTGTTATAAACAAAGAACTTTAGACAACACATTTCATATTTTAAAGTGTGCAGTAATAATTTACATTTAAATTCAAGACAATCTGATCAGGTCAGTACATACTACGGTGGTAAGCTGTAAATTTTTCTTCTCTGCAATCCTAAAATCCGGGAACAGTTGTCACCTCTTATCCCTCACACTGAAAGCATTGATCACATGCTCAGTTTCAATGTGCAGTAATAGCTACGAATACGAAATAGGGGCAGTAATAATATGGAATACGATGATTTCTCCCTTTGTTAGTGCTGTACTTTGGTTAGCTGGTTTAAAACTACGTTCAGCCACTGTAGACCGCTTTGTGATGCGTTCACATTACATTTGGCTGTCGTTGCCAGTGAGTGAAGCCGTTTTAAGGAATTAACTGGGTGGCATAATTGTAGCAGGTAGCTTGTTTGGTATGTGCTGCTATACGGAAATGAAACATGGGGAAGCATAAAACAACAGCCTTGGAAATGTGGTGCTACAGTAGAATGCCCAGAAGTTTCTAGGTAGACAAGATATCAAGCGAGGTGGTGGTCCACAGAGTGGAAGAAGGATAGACTTGTCTCCTGGAGCTGATCAAACACAGATGCATCTGCTGAGATATAACGGTATGGTGTGAAGTACCATTGAAGGGGCAGTGGAAGAGAAGATTTCAAGAGGCAGACCGCGAACAGCAAACACCAACCACGTCGTGGAGGATACTAGATGCAGGACGTATACCGCTCGCAAGACGAAGGCCGGAAACAGAAATGTATGGTGATTCTTCCTGACCAACCTCATGGTTGAAGAACGACGAAGAAGAAGACGGTAAGTTAGTAGCTTTTTGTGAAAAACATTCTAGAAGAGGATCAAGATAATTTCAACGAATTCCCGTCATGGCCAGGTGCCTTTCTCGCTTTAAGTAAATTCAACTGTATTTTATCGCCCTCGTTAGTAACATCGACACAGAAAATCCGTGAATGCACCTAGTATCCTCGATAATTTGATATGTGTCGTCTAGTCTCGGTCTGCCTCTTGTAGCCTTCCCTTCCACGGCTTCTTCAATAATACTCGACATCATACCGTCATATTTCAGCATATGGCCGGCCCATGAGTCCCTTCTGTGTTGAATGAGCTCAAGGACACAAGGCTTCCCTTCTTCCACTCTTTGGAACACCTCCTCGCTTGATATCTTGTCGTTGGCTCACGTTGGCAACGAAACGTCATGAAGAAGATGTTTTACTGATCGACCACGGCCTCTGAGCTCGTAGGTTTTAGTTAATATAACCAAAATGTTTCTGAATTCATTTCAAGTTCCCAGAGTATATTTCTATAACGTAAACTTGCCATAATCCATCAATACTGAATATGACAACAATTCTTCTTTTAAAATTTTTTCTCATTGGTTTATGTAATCCATTAATAATTATTTCACGAATATTAGCAGAATTTGATTTGTTCACTCTTTTACTCAAAAAACCTATTTAAGAAATTTATTGTTTTGAGTCTTGCATATTGTTCAAGGACCCACAATTCCCTGTTTTCAGTTCTTGGATATTACTCTTTAAGGATTATGCATTTCATTAATATTTTTACAATTCAGGGACCAAATATACTTATCCATTTATATAGATCAAACGTTTATTAATTATTGTTCCATTTTATCATCATCAATTTAACCTAAAAGCAATTTATGGAACAAGAGTAATTCATTTAAAACAGGTAAAGATTTTATAGATTGATTTAGAGACACAAAAGTTTTATATTTCATTTTAATTTTAAATGGCGATTTATTTGATTGACTAGGATAAAAAATTTGACGTTCGTCGAGATCACATCGGTTTTCCTTCTTTGATCGTGGCATTCTTATATATATTCAGGAATAGTACTATGGAGGGGTATGAGATAGGACAGTCACGTGAAATTACTATTAGGGAAGGCGAATGAAGGGTTTAGATTTGTTGGAAGGATTCAGGAAAAATGCGGTGGATTTGTAAATACAAGACGCTAGTGTGACGAACTACGCTGTTCAGTCGTATTAATGTAACCACCTGACAAAAATTTCAATAATTGTCTTTTGGGCCGCTGCTGATATGCAGGCAGTCACTCTGGTTCTGGAAGATACCGATAGGGACGTGGAACCATGCTAACTCCATTGCTCTCGTCAGCTGCGCTAGGTATCTCGATTGACTAGCCATGGCGTGAAAAGCCCAATCGATGTTCTCACGAAAATCTCGTCTTAATTTCAATCCGTGGAGTCTGTGGCCCAGGTACGTTCAGTATTCTCTTCATGGTGTCTTCGAACAATGCACGTACGGAGCTAACTGTGTGACACGTAGAATTGACCTGCTCATAGATGCAATCGTGCCGACGAAAAACAAATCGCGTGCGTGGTCAAAAATGATACATGCATGCGTGTGTTGATCCAGTGTGCCTTCCAGACTGGTAATATCACCCCGGGAATGCCACGAAAATATTCCTTGGACCATACCTCTTCCTACTCCGCACTCTACCTTTCCGACGATTCTTGCACGGTGTTTGCTTTCAGACGATTAGCTCCATACACGCTAAGGTCCACCTGTAATCCGAAAACACCACCTGTCGCCAGTCAGTGCACATCTGGTTGCGGTATTGGCCTAGAAATTATAGTTTTAGTTGCCGATGGAGGGCATTCATCATGGATGCGTGAACAATGGGCCTGCTGCGGAGGACCGTACACACCAACGTTTAATGGACAGTCGTTGAGGTGACACTGTTGGTAGTTCCTAGGTTCGTGTGGGCGGTCTGTTTCTCGTCAGTTGCACGTCGATTCATTCGTACATATCTCCGCAGCCATCGTTCAACCCTCTCAGTTTGATATGCGGAGCACCACACTTGACCGGCGTTGATTTTGGATTGAGTCATTTTGCCATGTACGGTATAATTTGACCACGGCGCACGCCCACAGTTTCCACACTTTGCTGTTGTAGAAATGCTTCCTCCCAGGACTCGAAAGTCAATGATCAGGCCCTTTTGGACGTCAGATAAATCGCTCCTTTCCTGCATCGCGACAACGACTGCACCGTTTCCGCATTTTCCGCTCACAATTTATATAGCATCTACTGCAAGTAGGTCACTGCACGGTCAATATATGCCGTGGTCACATTAATGTAATTGGACCGTTATATAATATATTCCAGATTCGAGCACATCGGCATAGCCTATATGAACAGAATTTCTCGGGAAACGTTAATGGGAATCCTTAGATAAATGACGAGTTTGTTCTAATGGTACTCGGTTGATTAAGTTTACATGCATTTTATTTGAAGATGACTGTGCGACCATTATGCTGCTGTTACGTTCCGTAGGAATAGTGATAAAAACACAAGGGAGATTACGACGCATAAAGAGGAGTATAGACGTGACGTTTCTCTCGGCCAAGGTTCTCAAGGCTAACAGTGGACCCACTTTAGCGCAGATTTGTCAGAAGACATTCTTATCAATACAGGGCATAGGCAAAGAGAGAGTGAGAGGAATGTGTAAGAAATCATTCACCACACGTCTGTCACCAAAGCAGAGTGAAGGAGGTGACATGAGATCTTACAAGTATCTCAAAATACGAGAAGAAGGTAAAGTCTTAAATGACAAAATACAGCCAGTCCATTATCACTATTGTAGACGCAAATCTACGAGATTGAACTTGTCAACGGAATTAAGTATTCGCAAATGATGGCGAAGTTATAATTCAGGAGCCCTCCCGTAAATGAAAGTGAAGTACGATTACTAACGAAAATTTTTTTTGAGTGTTAATAATATTAGTTTCAAGACACCAGCAACTGATGTACGTTCTGAATGTCAGTTCCTCGCCCTACAAATAAAGTCGGTCCTCTTATCACCGAAAGAAAAGTTATCTGCAAACACACAATTTCGTGTGCATAACTTTAAAGCGACTCCTTTTAATACTGTTACAGAAAGAAGAGTCCACGGTGAACAAATTTTCTTTCGCACTGGTCTTGCCCGAGCTACTAGATCAATTGACATATTACTCCAGGCAGTTATATTCATGTAACCTTACAATCTGCAGAGGTGGGTCAAAATCTCCTCAGAACAAAGAAACGGTTAAGATCTATAACTGGCTCGAACATGAACGCCACAAAGGGTGAAAAGAAATTGTTTCTGCTTTACACTACCACCTGAACCATTCTAATCTACGGAGGCTACAACCGTTTAACTGCACGCAGACGGATGCACTGGCCAAAATAAGAATTACATAATGGTTGGAAGGCTGTGTTATTGGTTGCAGCTTGAATCTCCCAGTAACATTCGGGAAGTAAATCTGAAGTTTACTATTGTTGGACATTCCTTCCTGCCTCCAGACCGTGTATTTGGGAGAATAGAGAACAAGGTGTGGAGAAGAAATGTCACTGTGAATCCTGCACAATATACTGAACTATTTGGGGAAGAGGGTGATTTCCCCGTACAAAATTGGAAACACGATACACCTCAAATAAATAAATCTCGAAGTTCATGGAATTTCCAATTTCAGCAGTGTAAAGGAATTGTCTTTTGGTTAGAGGGGAGCCCAATTATAAATGTGACATTAATGTTTTCCGTTCTGTCTTGGGGAAACATCTTAAAACTGACAGTTTTACGTTAAGTACTTTACCGAAAAATGTGCCACTAAGGTCGGAAAAATTTAAGGATATCGATAAAGTGCTCTCGGAACGATTTGACAAAGCACGGCAAAGAAATGAACACCTCATCCTTTTCTGCAGCCTGATGAAAAAGGAACATGCAGAGAAAGAAGATTTCCCTGAACAGCTAGACAAGGGGAAAAGGAATCTGGTGATGAAGAAGACACTGACTTCAGAATATGAATGATTTGCCGTTGAATCAGCTCTTAGATTATTTTCTGGATACACATTATGACACTTTTAAAAATATATAGGAAAGTAATGTGTATCATGGGACATTTTCTTGTCATTTTTTAAAAATTCTTTTGCTTTATGGTTTTTATTGAGTTTAATTATTGACATTTCATATTTTTATATAGTATGACTGAAATGTTTAGTGATTTCAAATAACATAAATAATAAAAGAACGTCGATAATAATTCCAATTAATGACGAAAATTGTTATTATTAAGTTTCAGCAAGGTTTGCAAATCCCGCCCTTATCCATTATGACAGTTCCAAAACTCTCCTTATTCAGTTTTGAGTTCCAAAACAACCCTTATAAAATCTTAATTTGTAAATATCCTCCTTACATGTCACGGATTATGTGCAGCTCCCAGATACATCAATATATGTAAGTAAAATGTTCAAATGTGTGTGAAATCTTATGGGACTTAACTGCCAAGGTCATCAGTCCCTAAGCTTACACACTACTTAACCTAAATTGTCCTAAGGACAAACACACACACCCCGAGGGGGGACTCGAACCTCCGCCGGGACCAGCCGCACAGTCCATGATTACAGCGCCTCAGACCGCTCGGCTAATCCCGCCCGGCCTATATGTAATAACCTCGAAATGATAAACACGAATAAATACATTTATTTTACTGAAGGCGGGCAAGAAACGTTTTTCTCGTTTCCTGAAAAATGTGCAGAAACGGATAAGGTTGATTTTGCAACCGTGCACTTCATTTGTTCTGCACGTAGTAGTGACTAATGTCTGCTTTGATGCCCAAATTAATTATTATCATTACTGACGTTCTGTAAGTCAACTATCCGCTTTGTCATCTGAGAGCATTTATAGCTACTCATTTTTATCGCTTACGGTTTATTGGGAGAACGTATATTATCTTCCTTTGCTGTCTTTTGTTTCTTAGAAACAAGATAAATATTTAGTGCATGAATAGAACGCAGTATAACGAGAAGTGTGTTGACTTTGTACCTTCCACTTATTTCTAGAATTGCCTTTAAAACTTGTACGTAAAGATGACGATCCTTTTTACGTAATATCTGAATAAAGCTTCTGTCAAATATTGAATGCGAACCAACATAGCAAAAATAAAGTATACGGTGATCGGCATAGGAAGGAGACTGGCAGATATTAAGACACGAAAACTTATTGTTAGCCAAGTATGATCATTTAAATAGCCTCGAAGTATGATCACCAAAGACCTGAGATGTCATCAAGAGATAAAAACTTGCATAGCAGTAGGGAGGGAGGCATTCAAAAGAAACAGGAGATTTTTAAGTTGCAGACTAAATAAAGGGTTGAGAAAAATTCTTAGTAAGTGTTTATATGGAGCGTGGCGTACTAAGAGTCAGAAACATGGACACTGAGTCCTTGTGCTTAGTAGAGGGGTAACGTGGTCGCCTCTCAAGCAAGCAGACCTGAGTTCTATTCCCGGCCATGTTGGAGATTTTCTCCGCTCGGGGAATGGGTGTTTTGTTCCACACATCATCTTTTCTTCCTCATCACCGGCGCGCAAGACGCCAAATGTGGCGTCGACCGAAATAAAACTTGCATTTTGCCGCTGAACTGCCCCGGATGGGGCCTCCCGGCCAATGATGCTATACGCTCATTTCATTTGAATGACGCTGAGACGAGGGTGTCATAAAAAGGAGGCTACAAGTATTTGAGATGTGGATGTGGAGTAGAATAGCGAGGATAATCTGTATGGAAAGAGTGAGTTAGGAAAGAGGGGGAAAGGAAAGGTGAGAGGAGAAGTCAGCTGCAGGTAATGGGGGAAAAGAAGAAGAACTGCACGTGTAATTGGTTGAGATGGGAGAACTTCCTAACAGACATTCTAGAATGACTAGTTTGTGGGAGGAGATTGAAAGAGGAGATGCAAGATGACAGACGACCTGAAGGGAAGCGAAAATTGCGCAGACCTGAGGAGGATGGTAGAAGACAAGAGAGCTTGGGGAACTGCCGTGTGAAAACTTGACTTTTGACAGAACAGTAATGCTGATTACTTATTACTCCATTGTACTTTCCCTTCATCGAATATTGCACAGTTAGGAAAACGCTGTCTAACGCAATCCGGTTTAATTATCGCGCAAAATCTTATGCTCAAGTGTTTTTTATTGGTTATTTATCTCAAATTATCACCACATGACACCAAATGATTAGTGTTAGAACAAAAGCTAAATACAAAGCACTTAACTTCGGTGAAGTATATACTGGTCCAAGTTTCTACATCTATATGTACATGACTAGTCTTCAGATTCACGGTTTGTAAGTAGGTAGACTATATAAGAAACTAACTATGATGGATTGGAAGAAATGCATTGAGAAGCTATAAGAAAATGGTTTGGCCAAAAAAGTAGTGGACAGTGGAGGAAAACTATTTTTGAAATAGGATGTGGACAGAATACAGAAAGCATGCTTGATTAGGATTTTTTTGGCTGGAGAATATGTTGAAATAAGAGGGACGATCTATGGAATGACGTTTTGGGTTGGACTGCAGTACCAAATAAAAAAAACCCTGTCCTTTCCTTTTGTTTTATCCCACTATGGGTTTGTGTACCCTTGTGTATTTGTTTTCTTCCTGTCTCTGTGTACTGTTTCATAGATTATTTCTCTTCTAATACTAAGCTACATTCACTATGATGAGGAATACAGTTAGCCTAAAATATAATTTGCATTAATAATATGTTATTTACTTCGTAAAGATGTTTAGACATTATTTATTCTGTTTTGTTTTAATGCTCATGTGTGAAGTTGATGTTTCGAAAGTTATTCTGATCTATTATGTATGTACTCATGTCATAATTCCTGTAACACTGATGTACATGTATATCTCCATTCTTTTGTAAAGCTTGTTTTACTACAAATATAACGATGTATTTTTTACCTTTGCAATTGTATTCTTATGTTATAAAATTGTAATTGACACCAGTTCATTATATTATTAACTTGTAAGTTCCATTTCACTGCACACATTTCTGTTGGTCATAGTATATGGACAATATGTGAGAGGTAGGGACTGTTAGTGTTTGCACGTGTGTTAATAATTCAGCAAGGCACTGGATAACAGCATTGCTGGTTCTAAGTACAATTCCAAAAACTTTGTGAGTGCACAAGTGGTGGTTATGTACTTGCTATATTGTCCACTAGACTCTTCGATGGTGATTGTGCACCTGCACAGTCGCGGCACATGGCTGCTGGCCATCTCTACAAGGACTACAGTGGGTCTAAATCTTTGATGATCCACCAATACTATTATTTCTAGAAGGACTAGAGTGGGTCTGCATCTTTGATGGCCCACCAATACCTTTATTTCTACAAGGACTGCAGTGGTACTGCACCTCTGGTAGCCCACCAATACCGTAACCTCTACCTGGACTACAGTGAGTCGGCTCTGTGATGACCTACCTACCAGTGTTCTTCAAAACTTCGAATGACTCTGCTGTGGGTTTGCTCTGTTGTTGCCCATTATCTGTCTGCATGTCAAGAGTCAGCACTGTCTTTCCGTTTGAAGGACAACACTACTTCTACAAGACTGCATGGAAATCCACTACTTCCATATGCATTTTCTTTTACTGCTCAGACTTTGAGAAAAACACTGCAATTTTACTGTGATGAATGATATGGACTGTCTTTATGGACTGTGAGAAAATTTTAGCTTTTGACCAACATTGTATCAATAAGTGTGTGCATTTGATACCTTTGTTATTGAAATTATGAAAAAATTTATCAAATCATTATTGGCTACTGCCCAAAACAATTTGTAAAATTTTTTGTGGGGGGCATGGGGGTTATGTAAGTAGGCTGTTTATGTTTTCTTATTGGCAACGTTACGTAGCGCTCTGTGTGAAAATCACTGGCTGTGCTGTGTGCAGTCTGTGGTTAGTTTGCATTGTTGTCTGCCATTGTAGTGTTGGGCAGTTGGCTGTTAACAGCGCGTAGCGTTGCGCAGTTGGAGGTGAGCCGCCAGCAGTGGTGGATGTGGGGAGAGAAATAGCGGAATTTTGAAATTTGTAAGACTTGATCTCATGAACTGCTATATATATTATTACTTTTGATGACCATTAAGGTAAATATAATGTTTGTTCTCTATAAAAATCTTTCACTTGCTAACTATCCTTATCAGTAGTTAGTGCCTTCCGTAGTTTGAATCTTTTATTTAGCTGGCAGTAGAGGCGCTCGCTGTATTGCCGTAGTTCGAGTAACGAAGATTTTTGTGAGGTAAGTGATTTGTGAAAGGTATAGGTTAATCTTAGTCAGGGCCATTCTTTTGTAGGGATTACTGAAAGCCAGATTGCGTTGCGCTAAAAAAATATTGTGTGTCAGTTTAAGCACAATCATGTATAATTGTTCAAAGGGGCCGTTTCAAGTTAAGTGCCTATAAGATGGTTCATCAAATCACCTTCAAGCTACATCCCTACCGTTCCACTCTCGAACAGCACTCTGGAAAAAGGACCAATATTATCTTTTCATGTGAACTCTGAATTATGATGATCATTTCTCCTTCTGTAAACAAAATATCTTCCGACTCTGAGGAGAGCGTTGGTGACAGAAATTTGATGAGAAGGTCCTGCTGCAGTGAAAAATGATGTCCTCCGTCAATCCTATCTAATGTGAGTACTCGAAAAGATGGCTGACAAGCACAGTGTAAGCAGTCTCGTTAATAGATTTCTTCTTGTTGTGGTCTTCAGTTCAAAGACTGGTTTGCGGTTTACTGCAGCTCTCCATGCAACTCTATCCTATGCAAGCCACTTCATCTCTTAGTAACTGTTGCAACCTACACCCCTCTGAATCTGCTTAGTGAATTCATCCCTTGGTCTCCATCTAAGATACGATTACTTCCAAACCCCGCCCCCCCCCAGCCCCCCTGTACTATGTTGGTGATCCCTCGACGCCTCAGAATGTGTCCTACCAAGTTGTCCCTTCTTTTAGTCAGGCTGTACCACAAATTTCTTTTCTCCCCAATTCTAACGCGTACCTGCTCATTAGTTAGGTATCTACCCAGCTAATCTTATGTCTTCTAAGTGTCGTACCAATAGATAGCGATATTTGTTTTCTTGCTCCACAGAGTCATGCATGTAATTGTTCGAAGCCAAGTTACTTTTAATCTCTAAGTTCTTAGTTGAGTTTATAGGCTTTAGATCTGTTTGATTTATCGTACAACCGAAATATGGCTGATTTCTTATATTAATCATGTGGATGACTCCACATATTCATTATTTCGAATCAGTGGCAACATTATGCATTACAGATATCTCGACGATATCATTTTGCAATGATTGAGGTTGTTAGTCTATAAGTTGATACACCTTTGCTGAAGATTTCTTCACTTTTTCTAGTCGAAAAAATCCGTTTCAGCTCTGTTCATAGTTAACTTATTTCACTCTGACATGAACTTTCCAAAAATAGCGAATGATTTTACACAGTACTCAAACAATACCATGCTGTTTTTGGGTACTGCCCACCGAAATAACATACAACAGGTACAGCTGTGTGAGCAGTTATTAACAATTTTAATATACCAAAGACAAATTCAACTGCTTTCAATCTTAAGTATAATCAAAACCTTTAATTTAGAAAGAGTTCTCAACTGTTAGCGGTATTTTGATGTATTTAAATCTCAGTCGTAATGTTTGAAAGTATATCTCTTTAAGATTTTCGAAAAATTACTAATGAATCATCTAATAAATTGGTTACCTACAGTACTTTCATTAATATTAGTAATTTTGTTTCGGAATTCGTACCGAAATTACTGTGACCACTTTTATGAAATGTTTTTGCTACTGATCACAATTCTGCATAAACAAACATTGATATACCATTTGTTTTATTGCCAAAATTTTGCACGAATGCTAATTTTATATGTGAGCAACTATTAAAAATACAAATGTTATATGAACTGAACCTAACACAAAAAAGTATAAATCATGCCCAGCTTTGTAGAGTGAAGTATTTTTTTTCTTTGAAATGGTAGAAGTACGAAGAAACACATGTGGTATCGCCTTGTTTACTAATCGGTATTCGTGTTCCCCGGTACTATACAACAGTGACAGACTCTTTGTTATTAACTCTCAGAGAAAGTACTACTTTTGCGATTTCTTACTTTTAAACGCACGGCCGTAGCGACACAAATTCCTCCAGCCAGGGGAAGTGTGCTTCGAAAGCAGTGCGATCTGTTTTATCAGCCGATGGCCCGGTTATGCCGTCAGTCGGTGAACGTGGATGCAGCTCTGACCACAGCCTTAACCTTGCCGGTTTCCGTTCCCGTCCCCAGCGGAAGGGCTTCATCAGACGTTTGGGAACCGCCTTCGTGTCAGACGGAACCCTAAAACTTTCAAAATGAGAAACAGCGCCCGCAATTACGGGGAGTTCGATTTTCGCGCGCAGGTCGAAGCATATCTGGGAAGGCAATCTGTCGCGAGCAGATGCCGCCCCGCAGAGTCGACAACTCGCCGCCAAGTTGGCCGCGCGGCACGTGTTTGCTGAGTAATTACCGGTTCCAGGCGCCGCTGATGTAATGGTACGGGCGAGGCGATGGACCCCGCCCACAGCCCGTCTGCGGTGCGCCGCTCCCACGGTCGCGAAGGGTCGGAACGTAGCTCAGTCTTCCAATGCAAGATAAAATAAAAACACTAAGATAAAACCATTCGTTACTTCCCAAGGAAGGGTATTATAATACACCTTAGCGTAAGGTACTCTGCTGAGACATTCCCTATTATCTGCTGGACATAAAGCCTTTGTTACCTTCACTGACAAATATTCTCCTCGAGAGATTTCCAGAAGGACGGTAATATCAAATTAACCCTCTTTTCTGCAGCTGTAGCTGTCTTCCTCTTTGTTAAATTGTGTTTGTTAAGTCTCCATTCGTTGCATATAAATCGTATTGATTTAAAACAAATATTTAAAATGGTCAGTACTGGGTGATGGTGCAGGCGGTCACCGTAATCGCTTCGGCTGTCCGACACGGATTCCTTTCTAGCAAAACTGACATCTAGTCGAAACGCCCCTGTGACATACTTCTATTCATTGTCTCATATGTTACATCAACACCATTAATCGGAAACGTATAACGTCTGAAAAATGTCTAAGTTCCAGGACGTTCACGATGCTGTTTCACAATAACACTAATAACCCACCATTAATTACCCTAATATGAAGCATCCTTAAAGAAACAGTACGTATGCTGTCATTCCCATGACAAATATTTACGCACTCACTCCTCACGAAACCCACGGTCCAGCTGAAGAAGATGCAAGTACAAGGCGTATTCGGCAAGTGAGGTTTTATTAGATGCAGAATTTAAACCACGGTAAAAATCCGATAAAGCTATGCACAGATGTGTTGGGCAGTATCTCTACTACGCACGTCGATCGCGTCACGTCACTCTTTCCAATTCTGAGCGCACCGTGAGCACTTAAAGATGTGTCCTGCCAAGTACGAGGGCCTGATGAGAAATCTAGCTGAAGTTATGCAGTCTACGTATCATAACTGTCAAGTATTTCCTTCTGCAAGACAATTTTCATCCGCGTTCTTCAGCGACAATGAAGAAGCTCCTGCACCATTTTGGTTGAGAAGTGTTTGATCACCCCAAATACAGCCCTTAATTGGCTCCCTCGGTGGTTCATATCTGTTGACATGAACTGCTGACTACAAAGATAAAGTTTTGACACAAACAACGAAAGGCAGACCAGCGTAGAGAATTGGCAGAAAGCACAGGCGGCTGCTATCTGGGAAGAGGCTACAGGAAAGTTTGTACAACGGCACGACAAATGTCCAAGTCGGAGAGGCGACTATTTAGAGAGGTAGCTGGGTGTGGCAAACTGTTGCGAATAAAATATTTTTGATTGTGACTGTGGTTTTCATTTCGCAAGTGATAGGACTTTCCTTTCCGAACAGTCCTCGAATTACGCAGAGGACGAACAACAACCGTAGTCCTCTAAACATTTTCGTTAGACAAGGATTATATACTTACAAATAAGAATAGCATAACCTGACGTTGCTGCATGAACCTTGATACATCACACGTTGACATGACGCCCCAGGAAAGAATAAAAATAAGAGAAATTTGCAAAAAAGTATGAATATCGGCGGCCTTTGAGGAAATACCATATCCAAATTCGACAGTACTCTGCAAACTATAAATACGTCTTCAGCATATTATTAGGCCTATGTAGTCTACTCAGCTCACAACATCACTTTGTTCTAGACTATACACTCTACCTTTACGTACACACAATAGGGAGAGTACCCTTCCTATTATTTGGGTAACCTCTTCAATATTTCTAAAATACACCATAACTGTACTGTAAAGTGATGAGGATCCAACAATAAATTAGAGACAATTTTTGGGTACCACTGTTTTAAAATTAGAAAACACCAATAACTCTCAGTACACTTGTAAGTGTGGCTTACAGCATTCCTCGACACCTATCACTTTTTTTGCTGAGTGTACTCCCACTTCCTTTATTACTCTGTAAACCATGTGTGTAAGACCGGTCAGTAAATTGCCATGAACTCCCAGACACGGAGTGCCAAACATTTCTATCCTGACTGCAAGCGATAACCCTCATGATGATTTTTAAAACAGTAGGAGATATTTATTAACTCCTTCCATGCTACTACACATACTTTGAATACGTGGATACTATCTCTCCAATGTTTCGAATGAATAATTATTTTACTCATTCTCAAGTTAAGCGTAATTAGAGGTGTTTTGTAACATCTTGACTAAGAAGTTCAATTCTACAAATCTTGGAGCAATAAGTGGTGGCTTCTGCAACGTAAAAGCTTCCAGCGCATAGAGGTAACTTGTGCGTCGTAGGGGTATTCACTCATTGTGCCACCTCTCTAGCATCACATCCACATCCGCTGTCTCCCTTCTTCCCAGTCCGGTAAAGATACAACGAATACACTAATAAAGCACACGTAGAGGGAGACCATAATTTCTATTGATAGTAAAATGTGTTTGACTTCTAATCTTTCCGATACACCGGTAGACATCCAAAACTTGCTTAACTATGTTGGACTGTTCGCGAGGATTGTGGTTAAAGCTGTAATGTTATTCTGACGTATTCGACCAACTTCTTTCACTTCGTGTGTATGTAGTTTCTGTATACGACACGTGTAAGCTCTACGACGCATTTCTTGATTAAGGGGATATAATCACAAAACCAAACAAAGACAACGGCGCTTCATATTTGCTTCAGGAAAATCATTACAGACACAATGGTCTTATGCGACGGCTCGCAAGTCCCGTAGGGCAATATTAGATTGCGAGTACTTTCTGTTTTGTGAAGATGTTTGCGAGGTTGCTGCAGAAAAACTCCTCTCCGAGTCAGCAACTGTCTTTATGGAAACCTACAGTTTTCCTCGCTAACTTCGCTAATACTTCCGACGTTGTCTGGTCTACATTGCAAGCATTATTCCGTTTCACAACCCGATCCAAATTGTCCTGAACTCTCCCATACAGATTTCGAAATATATCCATTTTTAAAATTGTTCTACTAAATAGGATTTATGTACACTAGCCTCATTAAAAGTAGATGTGCGATTTTTTTCAGTCATCAGTCTTATGACTGGTTTGAGGTGGTCCGCCACGAATTCTTGTACTGTGCCAACCTCTTCATTTCTGCGTAGCTTTTGCACTAAACGTCCTTAATTATTTGCTGGATATATTGCAGTCTCTGTTACTTCTATAGTTTTTACCCTCTACATCTCTCTCTAGCACGGTGGGAGTTATTTCCTTTTGCCTTCACGGAAATACTATCATCCTGTATTTTCATCATGTCAGTGTTTCCCATATTATCCTCTCTTCGCCGAGGCTGTGGAGATCCTCATCCTTCCTTATCTTATCAGTCCACTTGAATTTCAACATTTTTCTGTAACCCATCATCTCAGATGTTTCGACTATCTCCTGTTTGGTTTTTCGACCGTCCATGTTAGCTGTGGTGCGGCAGTTCCATTTATCTTTTGCGCGTATGTCAACTGTGGCTCATCTATCGAAAATGGTCACCTCTTTGATTGCGACCAGAGCATATGATGGAGGCGAGAGGACGCTCAGTAATGCTTTCTTGGTGACCGACAAGGAGAAAAAAGGAGATTATATAGCGTTCTTTAAAACAGCGCTAACTCTGGTGCGCACCTAGTGTTGGGTGTACACTTGCTACGGACGTCAGTGGCCAACGGATCGAGTTCGCCTGTATTACCATGGTGTTTCGAAGCGCATCGCCGTCAGAGGTTCACTGACCGGGGGCTCAGAGGATGAAAACTCCTACTAAAGGCCTTTGGAGGAGTCCTAACTGTCGTGATGAAGCAGCGCGAAGGTGACTTCTCGCATGGGTCCTGAACATCCTGTCGGTCTGACTTGATTTGGGAGCCTGTTGCGGAAGCTTCCTTTGTTTAATGGTGAGCTGTGACAAAATTCCTGGGGAAACTGTGATTCTTATGGGGTAACCTACCAATCTTATCGCACTCGCACTGTCTGCCATCGTGAGACTTTTCTTTTGCTTTTTTTTTTTTTAAATAGAAGGAAGAGGGGTCAGGATCAGGCTGAGCCTAGTTGTCTGGGTTGGGATAAAATTTTTCAAAGACGGATGAAGTCATTTGAGTATTTTGAGTGGCGTCAAGTTTGTAATTAAATAAATACTTAGTTGCGTAAGACACTAGTCGGAGCCGTCATTTAGCTTAATAATTGTTTTTGTAAATCCCAGTGCTTGTACTGATGGCTAACGAACGTTATGTATGTCAAGAATTAGTGATCCCTTGTTACCGCTTCGTGTAACCATTTCGCCATCTGATGTCAGCAGCTGCGTCAAATAGTTCTCTGTGTGATGGCTAAGACTGTTGTTGGGTTGGGTTGTTTTGGGGCCAGGAGACCAGACAGCGAGGTCATCAGTCTCATCAGATTATGGAAAGATGTGGAAGGAAGTCCGCCGTGTCCTTTCAAAGGAACCATCCCGGCATTTGCCTGGAACGATTTAGGGAAAAATCAGGATGGCCGGACACGGGATTGAACCGCCGTCCTCCCGAATGTGAGTCCAGTGTGCTAGCCACTGCGCCACCTCGCTAAGTAAGTCTGTTGTTGCTGTAAATTCTGAGACAATATGACAATGTGGAGCCTTACTACTGTGTAAAGTGGCTCAGAATGTAATTAATTTAATTTAATGCTGTGTAAGGTTTTAACAGTTTTTTAACTTTTTTAGTGTCTTGCAATTTTACTTCGCCCACTAGTAAATTCTGTCAATGTAAGATGCCTTTGGCTTGTAGCCGCAGTAATTTTCTGGAGTTTAAAGTTAATTCAGCGTTTGAAAGAAATTACTACAGAGTTTGCTTCTGTAATGCTTGCTTGTTTACGTCCATTGTGGACCTGATAAATTAATGGTATAATTAAGATGCTGCTGAAACTGTGGGAAAATTTTTCTCAAGGAAATGTGTTTTAAAGAGCCTCACCAGTCCTCCGTCTAGCTCCTACCTATCGAACTCTTTTACCAAGATTCACTACCATATAATGCTATGTGCCAAACACACTTTCTCAGAAAACTCTTCCTAAAACCGAGGCTTTTGTCTGATACCAGTAGTTTTTGTTTGGCCAGGAACGTCCTCTTTGCCTATGATAATTTTCTTTTTATGTCGTCCTTGCTTCGTTTATCCTGGGTTATTTTCCTACCAGGTAGAAAAATTCCTTAACCTTGTCCACTTAATGATTACCAATTTTGATCTTGAGCTTTTCACTGTTTTCATTTCTGCTGATTCTCATTACTCTCGTCTTTCTTCGGTTTATACTTAATCCTTATTTTATATACGTTAGACTTTTTATCCCATGTAACAGATTCGGTAATTCCTCTGCAGCATTACTGTAAACTGCAATATCATCAGTGAATCTTATCGTTGATATCCTTCAACACTGAACTTCAATCTCTGTCTGGAACCTTTCTTTTACTTCCATCGTTGCTTCTTCCATGTAACGATTATCTTACAACTTTTTTAATCAGAACATTTGGTTCTTTGTCTTCCAAACTGATCGCTCTCGTTTGGTTCTAGTACATTTTGTGAATTATCCGTCTATCTCTATAGCTTACTCCGACTTTTATCAGAATTTCAAACAACTTCCGCCATTTTACACTGATTAACGCCTTTTTGAGCGACAAATTCTATTAAGGTGTCTTGGTTTCGCTTTAGTTTCCCATCCATTATCATGGCGAACGTCTATACTGACTCTATCGTGTCTTTATCATTGAAAAAACCAAACTGATCGTCATCCAACAGATCCTCAATTTTCTAGTCCATTCTTCTGCACATTATTCTCGTCAGTAACAAAGTCGTCAGCCGTTAAGTGACTGTGCGATGGGTATCACTTTAAGGTAGTCTTACAATCTTCTGAAAATCGCACAGTAAATCGCATTTCTCATAGATTCTACACATCAACTTTAAAAGTCATTTGCCATTTACCACACGAATCTCAGAAATTACGGTAGAATGTTATGTAACCATTCTGAATGATTTAATCTAAAGTCCTCCACAGTTCTTTTAAATTCTGGCTGTAACACTGGGTCCCCTATATCTTTCATGTCAATTCCAGTCTGTCCCTCTAACATGTCACAGACAGTTTCTCAGCCTCATATAGACCATTAGTGCATTCTTTCCACATATCTCCTCCGTCCTCAGCATTTTGAAGTCAGATTCTCGTTGCACCATCCTTCCATCGAGCCGGCCGGAGTGGCCGAGGGGTTCTAGGCGCTTCAGTCTTGAACCGCGAGACCGCTACGGTCGCAAGTTCGAATCCTGCATCGGACATCGATGTGTGTGATGTCCTTAGGTAGGTTTAAGTAATTCTAAGATCTAGGGGACTGATGACCACGATGTTGAGTCCCATTTGCTCCATTTGAATTCCATGGAAGGTTCTTTTGACTTTTGCATATGCTGAATCAGTCCTTCGAACGAGAGTTTCTTTTTCGATTTCTTCACACTTTCCCTGCAGTCATTTCGCATTGGCTTTCGTGCACTTCTTACTTAGTTCGTTCCTAAAATATGTATATCTCTGTACACCTCTCCTTCTCTGAACGTTTTCTTACTTCGTTCTTTGGTCGATCAGTTGACGTCTCCTGTTACTCGGTGTTTCTTCGCAGTTACCGTCCCTGAAACTACACTTTTCTGTCCAAGAATTGTGTTTGTTTTTTTTTTTCGCAGAGCCGGCCGCCGTCTCTGAGCGATTCTGGGCACTTCAGTCCGGAACCGCGCTGCTGCTATGGTCGCAGGTTAGAATCCTGCCTTGGGCATGGTGATGTGTGATGTCCATAGGTTTAAGTAGTTATAAGCCTATGGGACTGATGACCTCAGATGTTAAGTCCCATAGTGCTTAGATACATTTTTCGGAGAATGCCACTCCTCTTCAACTGCAGTGCCGACTCTGGTATTCGCAGTATCTGCAATCTTGGCGAACAGCATACGTGTCTCATCAATGCTCAATACTTCAGTTTCCTAATTCCTTCCACCTGATTTTCCTGATGATTTTCTTTCTGTTAGATTTACTCTTCGTCTTTACTAAATGGAATCCTAGTATATGGGAATGCGTTATAATCCAATATCTGTTTGCGGAATGTATGTCTGAGCATAATGTAATCCAGCTGAATCTTGTCGTGTCTCTTGGACTGTTCCAACTAAATCTCTGATGTAACACTAGAACAGAGCATTCGTTTTTAATAGTCGAGATTTATTCCAGAAATTAATTAGTCCCTCTCCCATCTCATTCCTGTTAATTAACCCATATTCTCCCATTACTCTTTCTTCCGTTGACTCCCTTTGAACCGCAATCCAGTCCCCCATGACTAATAAACTATCATCTCCATCATACTGAAAGACCCATTCAGTTCCTTCATGCACTTTCTCTGTCTCTTCACCTTCACCTAGCGACCTGGGCACATATACCAGTTGCTGTAGGCGATGGGTTGCTGTCGAATCTGATGGGAAAAACTGTTTGCCATAACTTGCCCTCTAATCTACCTTCGTATTCATAGCAAATGCTACACTCGTTATATCATTTGCGGTTAATGTTGCTATTACCCTAAATTTTTCTGAGCATAAGTCCTTATCTTCTTTGTATTTCACTTCAATAGCCCTCACAGTCCAACACTGCACGCTCCGATTCGTAGTGTATTACCCTTTCGTCGGTTATTCTACCTATGTGTCCCCTCCCCCTTAACAGTTCCCTTCCAGAGACTGGAATCTTCTTCCAAGAGAGAGATCATCACGACACTTCCTTTCATTTAGAAAGCATATGTCTTGATGATACATCTTATGCTACGATACAAAGCTAAGATTTAAAGCTGCACTAATACACATTATCCTATAGTGGGAAGCTTCGTCTGTCGCTATCCATTCATCATCGTTTCATGCAGCGCACATCGCGTTCCCTGCCGTCTTTCGACTCGCTGACTAAGGTGTCGACTCTCCGGACAACACTGCGGGGACTATACGTTGAGTAACTCCTGAAATATTTTGTTTTTTCTATAAGCTACTTGGATATGAGCGAGAATAGGACACTGAAGATGAGACTAAAAGCCTTTTATTTTCAGAAATCCATCAGAGATTGCATTTCAAGGAAATGGATTAATGCTATCGGGGTGGATAGTGACGCATTTTATGAGTTACACTCTAACGGTTAACTTACATGTTTGTATAGTCACAGCCGTTGGATGTCTTCTATATCGGCCATGCAGTTGTAGACGCATATCATGTCCAACTGTTTCATGATATTTATTTTTTTAATTACTTTCGTCAGAATATATCTTCGTTTCCGTATTACGTTCATGATAATAGTCATGTAGAATTATTCCTCTGTCGAGCATAATAATCTCACCCATCATTTCCTCAGTAAAGCCCGAGCAGAAGCTAATGTTCTAAGACATATCAGTGAATCATTTATTATGTTGCGCACTTCAGTGTAGCGTTTTATACATGTAAATCATGTGTAGACATGGTGAGTGTGCTACTTCCATATTTCTTAGGAATAGCGCTACATCGTTTTCACTCTTTTAGTATCTATGAATACACCTTACATTCGGTCGTCTTTTCATTTTCTTGCTTCTTGTAGTCACTGAATATACTTCCTCGATCTATTTACCTACTAATCTCCTGGCTACATGTCCAGATCAGTTGAATTTTCCCTGCACTTCCTACAGTTCAGTGCAATTAGTTTCCTGAATAACATTTGTTTCCCTCTCTTTCTTTTCAGTGGCCAACGTAACAGCTCTATTTTACTCTGAGAACTAAAAATAGATATGCGATAGTTTCCACATTAAAAGTACCAGTTGCAGTACCTAATGCGAAAACCGCCTGATCGTAGTCCTCTTGTTTTAGATACAACACAATCTTCGATTCTAAAACTGTCAGCACGTTTTGCAAACAGATTCAGTTTTTCATTACACATTTGAATGAATTCTTTGTTAGCTCATACTTTTTTCTCGAGTAACTTGAATATTTGGTACTTTGGGTTTATTATACTATTATTGGTTCTTAGACTTAGAGTCAAACTTTCTCATTAAGTTGTTCGAATAACTGTTAAGTTTACATGCACTAAAGTTAAACACTACTACATTAAAAGCCAACCTAATATATTCATTAAGAAGAAGCCATTCTTTTGGCCATTTAGATATCTAAATTTATCTCTAAGGTTTCTGAAAATATATTTCTTAAGATACATATTGTCCAATCACATTAATGCGACCACCTGTCAAAACACACATTTGAAGCGTGAACCTCAGCGAGGCTCGTGAGAATTATGAGCTTCCGGAATGTACAGACAGGAATCTGCAGCCATGCCGACTCTCGTGCCGTGACCAGCAGCGCTTGGTTTCTTCATAGGGGGTCAATGGCACCTACAGCCCCGGTGAGATGGTCCCACAGATGCCTACTTGGGTTTAGATCTGGGGAGTTTGGTGGCCTGGGGAGTATCGTAAACCGATTCTGGTGCTCTTCGAACCACCTATGTACACTGCGAGCTGTGTGACACGTTGCATTGCCCTGCCGGTAGATGCCATCGTGCCCAGGAAACACAAATGCATTCTAGGGATGGACATGGTCCCCAAGACCGAATGCATACCTGTGTTGATCCATTGTGCCTTCCAGAATGACGAGATCACTCAGGGAATGTGAAGAAAACATTACCCATACCACAACGCTCCTCTTCCAGTTCGATCCTCCTGACGACTATTACAGAGTGTTTGCTTTCAGAAAATTCAAATCGTACACGGGAATGATCATTCGTCCCTTGGAGCATAAAATGTAATTCATCCGGAAAGTCCTCCTGCGGCCACTCACAGGACGTCCAGTTACGGTACTGGCTTGCAAACTCGTACCTTCGTCGCCGAAGAACGCCAATCAGCATGGGGGCATGAATCAGACACCTGCTACGGAGGCGCACTAGTAGCAATAATCGCTGACGGTCGTTGACGAAACACTGCTGGTAAACCTTTGGTTCATCTGGGTACTGGAAAGGGGGGAGGGGGAAGTTGTAACAGTGGCACGTCTATTGGTCCGTACACAACTAAGCAGCCACTGTTCACTCTTGTCATCTGTGGCGTGGGGTGCAGTTGCTTCGGTGCGAGTTTTGGAGAGCGCCGTTTTGACGTGCACTACGTACTTAAGACAGTGAGGCATATGAAATGTGTACAAACTTCACTATTTCTGGAATGCTTCCACCCGTAGCCAGAATGCCACTTATCAGAGAAATCGCAGTGATTATGCATTACTACACCGTCTGCACTGTTCTCCACGTCCCTCCCGTCAAGTTTCATATACCCCCGACTGGTAGTGTTGTAATCCACCTTCTGTGTCTGGTTATTGCAGGGTGACATCGAACATAGTCTGTGTTCATATTCATGTGATTGGACCGCGCAATATGCTTACCTGACTCATACTCAATTTGGAAATGTCTAGCTATTCAGATGAAGTTTGATGGGCAATATATACGCTACCTAACAAATGAAATGAGGCAATCAGACGACTAGTCTGATGATTAGTCACTTCAGACATATACACATCATTGACAGGTATTTAAATATTGAGTTGTTCTTCTCTGTGGCAGGTACGAGTAAAACGGCCACTATAGTGGATTTGTGGTGACGTTGTTAAGTGTCGTTATCGGACACTGTGTGTCATACACTACTGGCCATTAAAATTGCTACACCAAGAACAAATGCAGATCATAAACGGTTACTCATTGGACCAATATATTAGACTAGAACTGACAAGTGATTACATTTTCATTTAATTTGGGTGCATGGATCCTGAGAAATCAGTACCCACAACAACCACCTCTGGCCGTAATAACGGCCTCGACCTGCCTGGGCATTGAGTCAAACAGAGCTTGGATGGCGTGTACAGGTACAGCTGCCCATGCAGAGTAGTGACTGGTGTATTGTGACGAGCCAGTGGCTTGGCCACCATTCACCAGACATTTTCAATTGGTGAGAGATCTGGAGAATGTGCTGGCTGCAGTCCAACATTTCCTGTATCCAGAAGAGCCCGTACAGGACCTGCTGTCGTGCATTATCCTGCTGAAATTTAGGGTTTTACAGAGATCGAATGAAGGGTAGAGCCACACACATCTGAAATATAACGTGCACTGTTCTATGTGCCGTTAATGCGAACAACAGGTGACCGACACGTGTAATCAATGGCACCCCATACTATGACGCTGGGTAAAACGCCAGTATGGCGATGACGAATACACCCTTCCAATGGGCATTCAACGGAAAGTCGCCAAACACGGATGAGACCATCATAATGCTGTAAACAGAACCTGGATTCATCCGAAAAAATGACGTTTTGCCACTCGTGCTCCCTGGTTAATCGTTGAGTACACCATCGCAAGCGCTCCTGACTGTAATGCAGCGTCATGGGTAACCGCAGCCTTGTTCTCCGAGCAGATAGTCTGTAACCTCCCCCTCACTTACCGGCCTTTATGACAGTGAAAAATGAAACCGCGTGTACCTAATGGGAGTTTTGGAAAAGCAATCGTCACCGAAGTTAACCTGTCGGTAAAGAGGGAGGAAAGGGTTACATCTAAATGAAAGGAAATGTGCTAATGAAACTGGTGGAAATTAATTTTGAAAAGGGGTAAAGTTAATAAAGAAGGTAAATGTGCAGCCGTTACGTTAACAATTAACTAGCGGTAATTAGGTATTTGAGATTTGGGGGAAATTACGGTCGCCAGTCCTAAGGACAATTACTATAGTAACTGAAAAAGAAAGGTTATTACACATATAATTAGCACTAGAAGCGTGGCAACTGAAGGTTGACACGTGTAGAGTGAAAACTGAAAGTTTGTCAGAAGTAATAAATTTCGCTACACTCTGACTTAATTTAGCAAAAGAATTACTAAAACCGGAAAATCGAAAGTTAATTTAGTGACTGAAGTTAATAGTGAGCTTTCTTTCTGAAGCACATCGAAATTCAGTAAAATACGGTTAGTCTTGGACTACCTCAACAATCATTTCAAAAGCTACTTGAATCTACGCAATTTAGAAAGAAGAGATTTAACTTTGAACTTGAATTAAATGATTCTGAACAATTAACAATAGTAAAATTTAGTACGTACCAAGCTGAGCTGCAGTCACAGGTAACTAAAATACGGTAACAAAACTCGCACTCTTAATTTGTGCTTGTGCAATTTAAATATTGTAGCCAGCTGAACTTTGAAATTAAAGCTGTGAAATCGAATGATGCTGGCGTTTGAATTTCAACGAACCTCGGGCTCATTTCGGAAAAGGAAGGGACCCTGCTTGGCAATGCAATTGGGACAATGAGCAACAAAGGTTCATGCTAAGTTGCTGTAATTTTGCGAGGCAAATGGAAGAAGATTAAAAGCTGAGGTCTGCCATACAGTTCTAAAACTTTACGTGCTTACAGTCTTCCTTGTTGGTTTATTGAAGGTTCGAAGCCGTCGATCGAGGAGGTGGCGACAGTCACTCATTGTCGGCCGTCGCTGTTGCAGAAGCTGGATGTTGGCGCGCCTTCTTCTCGACACGGTCACCAGGCGAAACGGGCTCTTGATGTGCGCCAGCTAATGCTTCCCGTCCGCGACACCATGTCAGAAACTATCATCGCGAGTCGAGCGCAATTACATGCTGCCAAACCCCGAAAGCGCGGCAACTCGCGGGAGCGTCACACAACACAACTGCTCCACTCGCTACTTCCGCCAGACTCCGACCGTTCTGTCCGCGCTCCACGCGGCAGAGTTAACACTACCAAAGATCCTACACACTTTGATTCGTCACACGACCTATCGACGTAATCGTTCGATAGCAGTTTTCCCTAGGCAAGACCCAGCGTAAAAATACAAATAATATTTACGAAACAAACCAATTATACATCGACATGAGTGCATAAATATATATATACAAACAGTAAAACAATTACAATATATAAAGAGACAGAAACGTCATATCTTGAGGTAACAAAACAAGGAAAAAAAATAATAGTACAATAGATGGAAATAGGAGTATATGCATTTCCGGCGTTACACGTGCCCCACATTGTCTGAGGATGTTCGTGTAACGTAAACAGACTCAGAAAATGTCCCAAAAAAGAAACAGCGGAAATGCATATGCTCATAACATCAACAAAATTTAGCATTCGTCTAATTAATCATAAATCAATTTTTAGACCATAATAATTGAGTGGGGACACTCCTAATCTTATTCCACTCTGTCATCTTGCACAAAACAAAACAGGTTGACAACATATTAACATTCATAGAAAACATAGAAAATGGTTTAGCTATTCTAAAATTGTCAAAATTCCCAACAGTATCAAGAAATGGAATACTATTTACAAAATTAATCAGAGTACATGGTCATAAAAACAGGTAGATCAAAATACGCAAATTAATAATTAATTACTTAGAATACACATTTTTACATAACCCTTTCATAATTAATATTCTCGTCACGAGAATCTACTTAACGCTAAACAAGAAAATAATACACATCAGATCGAAAAAAACATAAATATTGACAGTAGAATTCTTTCAGCTGTCCAGGAAGAAAAACAATTCCGCCTTCCGTACTCGCAAGTACAAAGAATGCCGACAGGGGCCCAAGAGCCAACAGCGGCACAAGAGCCGACAGCGGCTCGCCTCGCCAGTATTGTTGCGCCCGCGTGTGCGGCACGCTTGATGTCACTCGCCCTTGTGACGGCGTTTCCAGAACGTCCGTTCCAATGAATTCTTTCGGAAAAACTCACTCCCGAGTAATCTCAAGGAGTCCATAAACACTATCACAGTGGATAACTCAACACTGTCCATCATCACACGCATGTACTAGCCTGAAACTTAAAACAGCGTCTAAGTACATCGGCAATGACTAGTAAATCACATATTCATGAAATCTTACAGCTAGTTACAAATTCATATTTACATTCCTTAATCTACTGTGACTCAGCTGAAAACTTAAACTAGCAGCTTGGATTTTTCAGTTGATTAGATCATGATTAAATTGATTAAAATTAAATTGATTAATCAAAATTAATTACTTATTAATTACAACTTCTTTAATGACCTTGGTCAGTCAAAAGCATCGCCACATGGCACATCCTTAAATCTTACACTCTATATCTACATACTGTGCAAATTACCCTATCTGTGGTACTAATCAATCCTTGGTTGGTACAATTTCAAGTCTACAATATTCCGTAAGCATTTGTGTGAGGCATACCAATGACTTTATATGGTCCATTATAAAAAAACTTAAATTTAGAGTTTTCATGGTCTATCTCGCTCGATTTCTCATGAGCTTTTACAAGTACTAAGTCTCCGATCGCAAACTTAGCAAAACGCGCTTTAGCGTCATGACGACGTATGCGAGCATCGGCTTTTAACTTCATTACTTCTCGCAAACGATCTTTTTTCACACCAATACTAATGTTAATCCGTGGAGGGAATTTGATTATCTCTTCCACTAAACTTTCACTTCTGTCAATGCCGAGATTCCTCACTTTACGGCAGTTCAAATTCATACCTACATCAATACCATCCGGCCAGTTAACAATGTGTATAGGCTGGTATTGCCTATGCACACCGTCTCCTGCCTCGTCAAAACTAACTACTATTGTTTTATCTTGGGACGTACATGTCAAAGTTTTGCTTTCGCAATTAATCACTGCACGGTACTTTAATAGCCAATCTAACCCGATAATTACTTCCGCAGTTAAGTCTGGCACGACGACAAACTCTTGTTCAAATCGTGCCCCACACATCTCGAAGTTGACAAAAATCTGTTTTGTGACCGGTTTACTGGCCTTCCCAGTAGCACCGATAATTTTCACTCCTGTTACTGGCATAACTACGATGCCAGGTCTGTCCTTCAGTAACTCAAATATTTTCCCAGATACAGCACTCAATTCTGCACCGGTGTCAATCAACACGTTTAGTTGTAGGTCGTGCGTATTAACAGACACTACTACCCGTCTACACTTGTCCTCGACTGTTTCTTTATTTTCCCACAGTAAATCCTCGTCTATATCCAGGTCATTCCAGAAAAAACCATCCGGCTTTGATCCCAAACCCGGCTTATCTGGCGGCTTTTTCAGCCTCTGTTCACATACAGTTTTAATTTCAACACGTTTGTCCTGAGGCTTAGTCTCTAGCTTCGCCTCCAATCCCAAAACCTTTTCCTGTAACTCGTCAACTAGTGAGTGTTGCTTTGCTATCAATTCACTAGTTGTCACCTTCGTTGATTCCTCTTTAGCCAGATTGATCTCATCTGCCAATCTACCTGGAGAAATGTGCCCAGTAGTATCTGAAATTACTTCCTCTGGATCTGCGCAACCCACACTGCTATCGTCTGACTGTATAATGTCAGCTCTAACCTCATACACGCTGTAATCTATGTGCTTTTCTACCAATCGTGTCCAGCTATCACTAAAATTTTCGCAATCTTTCTCCTTAATACTCTCGCAATGTTTAAACTGGATGTTCGCGTCGGATGGGTCGGCTACTTCTACCATTACAACTTTCGGTAAAGTCTGCCGGTTAGGGCCAGAACTTTCCGTTACTACTTCAACATTCAACTCCTGCGGGACGACACACGACGCATCTTGCTCGTGCTCCCCATTAACATCAACTATTTCTAGTAAAGTCTGCCGGTTAGGGCCAGAACTTTTCATCACTTCACAAATACTATCTTCCTGTGGGACGAGACGCGGCAAATCCTGCCCGCGCTCCCTATAAACACTCCTCCCGTACAGGCCCCTATAATCTCTTAGTTCGTCGTATAAGCGACCGAACTGCCTTAACCAGACCTCATCCCTCTCTGCATCCCCTCGCTCGATGACGGACGTTTTATCCGACATCTGATCTTCTCTCAACAATTGCGAATCATTCTTAAACTCAATCTCCAGTTCCGCTGTGGGTATTACAGCTGCCACTTTATAATCGATTTCCGGAACACAACTTAAATTGTTCTCACTGACAGTGAATGTATTTTCTGCTGCCGTGTATACAGCTGATTTACTACTTGAGGGCGCACTCCTTTCTCCTAACACTGGCACACTCTCCCGCCGTTGATTATTCCATACGGAATTTTCATAACGACGACACCTGGGTCTTCTCCTGTTATTGGGCCGCCAAAATTTCTCCACGCCCGGTCGGCCCCTCACCGGCGCGGCTAATGGTTTCCCTGTCTCGTCCCAGCAGATACGCTCCCCGGATACTGCTGAGGCGGCTGGTCACACCCTCTGGCGTTATTACTATTCTGCGCAGCCCGTATCACGCTAGTATGATACTGGTTTCCGTCATTCCGGTTATTATTTGCATTGTACCGATTGTTATTACGGTCCGAACCATTATTGTCATTGCTGCGGTATGCATTATTCCCATGGTTATCGTTGTTATGGTTGGGGTGGTACCCGTTGTTGTTACCACGGCCTCTACCACTGTCGCGATTATTGCGCCAATTGTCCTCGTCCTCAACTCTTTCCAGGAAATCACTGATTGTCCTGTAATTGCTTCCTACGTAGCGTTTTGTATCATCTGGAAGCTTCTTGTAGAGTTCCCAGACTATTTCGGATTCCGTGCGGCGATCACGCAAATATTCCAACTTGCGGATCCAGCCCTCACAAAACTCCCTCATCGAACCGCGCGAATTCGCATCGAAAGGCCTCGATACGACAAATTCGCGCCAGACACTTTGCTGTTTTTGCTCCGACCAGTATTCAGCCAGAAACAAATTTTTAAACTCGTCAAAAGTCAGGTTCGTAATGTTGAGGTTTAAGCCCCAACGCTTGGCATCACCAGCCAGCACATCAATAACCGCATTAATTTTTCTCTCATTAGTCCATGATCTGGGTAAAACTCTTTCACATTTCTTAATGAAATCCGTCGCGTGAATACCGCCTTTTTTCAAGGGGTCGAACCGCTCCTCTTTCGTCAACAATTCCGAACTATGTGCACAGATTGGCACATAGCTCTGTTTTTCGTCAAGTTTCTTTTCTAATTCCGACACTCTCGTAATTACTTGGCAAGTGGTTGTCGCAAGCGTTTCCACTTCCCTCTTTTTCTCTTCGCAGGTATTAGCCTGCTTCGTCACTTTAGTGTCTACTTCGGACACTAAAGCCTTTAAAGTTTCCACCTTCTGTTGATCCTCTTTTTTCACTAATTGAATTTGTTCCGTCACCTTATTCTCGATGATCGGAGCAACTGCTTCTCCTACACTTTTCTCGATTCTGCTAATTTCGGAATCAAAACGAGTATTTATGCTCGCAATTTCCGCCTGAACGCCTATCATTTCCTGTTTAAGATTACCGATTTCGGTATTAATTACAACAATATCTTCTTTGATTTTATCAACTTTTGTATTAACAACTCCAACATTGTTGTTAACAACATTAATAGCTTTGTTCTGATTATCTAGCTTTCGTTCAATCTTTTCAGACTGAGCTTCTTGCTTGGCAGACAGAGCTATAATTTCTGCCGATTGACTCTTGATTTCATTAATCAAAACATTCAATAAATCAGTTAAATTCCCGGAGACTACCGGTTTTACTTCCGTAGCTGGTTCCTCTATACATGTTCCCCCGTATTCATCATCAAGGGGTACAGATTTGATTTTCGCTTCCGATTCCGAAACATTTTCTAAAGTTTGGAATTCCATTTCTGCTCTTTGTTGCGTTTCGGCGGTCGCGTCTTTCATGCTAGCCGCCTGCCCCTGAACAATGGGAACCGCCGTGCGCGTTTCCCACTGTTCGACCGATTGTTCCGTATCCAAGTCTACCAAATTTTGGTAATTGTTGCCTTCACTCATTTTAATAATTTTCAATATAAATGACAAATCTCAAATGTAATTAGGATTACTCCCACTACTTATTCTCGCTGACGTAACGGCCTGTACGTAACCAGTACTTTGTTACGACATTTGCACCAAAGAAAATTCGTGTCCAGAACAACCTCAAATCTGAATATTGTCCTGTCACCAGGTCGCCACGTGTAACCTCCCCCTCACTTACCGGCCTTTATGACAGTGAAAAATGAAACCGCGTGTACCTAATGGGAGTTTTGGAAAAGCAATCGTCACCGAAGTTAACCTGTCGGTAAAGAGGGAGGAAAGGGTTACATCTAAATGAAAGGAAATGTGCTAATGAAACTGGTGGAAATTAATTTTGAAAAGGGGTAAAGTTAATAAAGAAGGTAAATGTGCAGCCGTTACGTTAACAATTAACTAGCGGTAATTAGGTATTTGAGATTTGGGGGAAATTACGGTCGCCAGTCCTAAGGACAATTACTATAGTAACTGAAAAAGAAAGGTTATTACACATATAATTAGCACTAGAAGCGTGGCAACTGAAGGTTGACACGTGTAGAGTGAAAACTGAAAGTTTGTCAGAAGTAATAAATTTCGCTACACTCTGACTTAATTTAGCAAAAGAATTACTAAAACCGGAAAATCGAAAGTTAATTTAGTGACTGAAGTTAATAGTGAGCTTTCTTTCTGAAGCACATCGAAATTCAGTAAAATACGGTTAGTCTTGGACTACCTCAACAATCATTTCAAAAGATACTTGAATCTACGCAATTTAGAAGGAAGAGATTTAACTTTGAACTTGAATTAAATGATTCTGAACAATTAACAATAGTAAAATTTAGTACGTACCAAGCTGAGCTGCAGTCACAGGTAACTAAAATACGGTAACAAAACTCGCACTCTTAATTTGTGCTTGTGCAATTTAAATATTGTAGCCAGCTGAACTTTGAAATTAAAGCAGTGAAATCGAATGATGCTGGCGTTTGAATTTCAACGACCCTCGGGCTCATTTCGGAAAAGGAAGGGACCCTGCTTGGCAATGCAATTGGGACAATGAGCAACAAAGGTTCATGCTAAGATGCTGTAATTTTGCGAGGCAAATGGAACAAGATTAAAAGCTGAGGTCTGCCATACAGTTCTAAAACTTTACGTGCTTCCAGTCTTCCTTGTTGGTTTATTGAAGGTTCGAAGCCGTCGATCGAGGAGGTGGCGACAGTCACTCATTGTCGGCCGTCGCTGTTGCAGAAGCTGGATGTTGGCGCGCCTTCTTCTCGACACGGTCACCAGGCGAAACGGGCTCTTGATGTGCGCCAGCTAATGCTTCCCGTCCGCGACACCATGTCAGAAACTATCATCGCGAGTCGAGCGCAATTACATGCTGCCAAACCCCGAAAGCGCGGCAACTCGCGGGAGCGTCACACAACACACCTGCTCCACTCGCTACTCCCGCCAGACTCCGACCGTTCTGTCCGCGCTCCACGCGGCAGAGTTAACACTACCAAAGATCCTACACACTTTGATTCGTCACACGACCTATCGACGTAATCGTTCGATAGCAGTTTTCCCTAGGCAAGACCCAGCGTAAAAATACAAATAATATTTACGAAACAAACCAATTATACATCGACATGAGTGCATAAATATATATATACAAACAGTAAAACAATTACAATATATAAAGAGACAGAAACGTCATATCTTGAGGTAACAAAACAAGGAAAAAAAATAATAGTACAATAGATGGAAATAGGAGTATATGCATTTCCGGCGTTACAAGTCCATGCTGACGTTTTGCCACTCGTGCACCCAGGTTCATCGTTGAGTACACCATCGCAAGCGCTCCTGTCTGTAATGCAGCGTCAAGGGTAACCGCAGCCTTGTTCTCCGAGCTGATAGTCCATGCTGATGCAGACGTTGTCGAGCTGTTCGTGCAGATGGTTGTTGTCTTGCAAACATCCCCATCTGTTGACTCAGGGATCGAGACGTGGGTGCTCGATCCGTTACAGCCATGCGGATAAGATGCCTGTCATCTCGACTGCTAGTGATACGAGGCCGTTGTGATCCAGCACGGCGCTCCGTACTATCCTCCTGAACCCACCGATTTCACATCCTGCTAACAGTCATTAGATATCGACCAACGCGAGCAGCAATGTCGTGATATGATAAACCGCAATCGCGATAGGCTACAATCCGACCTTTATCAAAGTCGGAAACGTGATGGTACGCATTTCTCCTCCTTGCACAAGGCATCACAACAACGTTTCACCAGGCAACGCCGGTCAACTACTGTTTGTGCATGAGAAATCGGTTGGAAACTTTCCTCATTTCAGTATGTTGTAGGTGTCGCCACCGGCGCCAACTTCGTGTAAATGCCCTGAAAAGTATGTAATTTGCACATCAGACTACCTTCTCACTGTCGGTTAAATTTCGTGTCTGTAGCACGTCATCTTCGGGGTGTAGCAGTTTTAATGGCCAGTAGTGTATAATGGGCGTAAACAGTGTTAGACGTTGAGTGATTAATGTGAAAGGCATTGAGGTGATGCATACTCATGTGAGGCATTAACAAAATGAGACTGCATTTGAATTTAGTTTCCTAGTGAGGCATTGGGATGTGACGGTGTGCCAATATTGCACTGCATGGGGCCGTGAGGGCAGGTATACTCTGCGTCAGGGTTCCAGCCGACGACATCTGGCCAACAAAACGGATGATCAAAGTGTTATTCACCAAGCATTGAGATGTCCACCAGCCATCGAGAACTTGTGAAGGACTCCCTGCAACATTTTGCGTCAGCCTCCCCTGCTTGGCGGAACCTAGCATACCGGGATAGGGGATTATTGTCCCAAGCGTAGGATACTGTTAGTACCATAACAAAGGGCTGCATTTTGAGTGGTGTCGTGATCGCGAAGCATTGGACAGCTAAAAGCGACGCAGTGTATACAGCGATGTATCGCGGTCCTACACAATCCTTGATAACCAACTTCGGTGCGTATGGCAGCGATCTATGGAAGATCTCATTCGTACAGTTTTCAAGAGAGGGTATATCGGTTTTGTATATGCATCCAGAGTAGACACGGGTGCAAGGCCATACTTATAAATGGGCTCATGCTGTCTTTTTTTATAACTTTCAGTAGATTTTTTGATCAGTTTAGTAACAAGATATACCGTCTCAATTCGTGAAGTTTCTTTTCGTTAGCTCTTCCCTCTCCTCCTCCGCCTCTGAGTGTTTCACTTTTTTGTCAGGCAGTTTATTTTTTTTTCTTTTTTTTTTACTATGTCAATTAAGGATGAAATAGTTCATCGTTTAACACGGGTTCTTAGTAAGGGTTTCACTGGACGTGAGAGGTACGTTTCCACGACACTCGTGAAGCCATAATGATAAACAGCACACATTGCTTTGAGCAATCATTCGATTAACGACTTGACAAAGGTACTATATTCTGCAGAAAAAGTGGATGCCAGTGTGTTCATTTGCCAGATTGTAAGACAGCAATTTTTTATTTTGTTGATAATGAAGTTATTACATGTCTTACGCGTGTTGATTCGATGGTTTTGTATCTATGGTTTCTTACCCTTAATGGTAAATTTATCACAGTTTTACCAGCACTGAGGAAATATTTTACCCTCCACAGCGTGTACCAGAACTCCATGATAGAACTTTCATAGGTTTTTCATCGATACTTTCTGAGTGTATTGGTACAAGGGATCCACGGTCTCTGGTGGCCTACTTACAGCATTTAACTTGGACAGCAGCGAATTAGTCGCAGTGGTTCTAATCCACGGCCAACTCGATCACTAAACACGGTATCAATGGACTTCTTCTTTTGGGGGCATGTGAAGAGCATTGTTAACGAGAGTCCGGTTGGCGTTCGCACGGACGTTCTTCCCTTTGGTCATCGTAGCCGCGGAACTAGAGCGCTAAACAGCTGGAATTCGTAAGCGTGTAAGAAAAGCCGATGGTGTGTCGCTGTACACTCTTCCGTGATCATGTTGGTCGACATTTTGAACATCATCTGTAAGGGAAAATATCTGAACTTGTTACGTGTTGTACTGTACAGTGACACAACAGACTTCACCCACTGTAATAAAAGTGTACATGTTTCGCCTGAGGGTATCCCTGAACAATTTTAGAAAGTTCGTCGGCAGAGTTCTGGTTCCTCCTGTATACCCTACTTTGTACATCTACATCTACATGGATACCCTTCAAATCACATTTAAGTGCCTAGCAGAGAGTTCATTGAACAAATTTCACAGTTCTCTATTATTCCAATCTCGTATAGCACGCGGAAAGATCAAACATCTATATCTTTCCGTGCAAGCTCAGATTTCCCTTATTTTATCATGGTGATCGTTTCTATCTACGTAGGTGGGCGTGAACAAAATATTTTCGTATTCGGAGGAGAAAGTTAGGTATTCTAATTTCGTGAGAAGCTTCCGCCGCAACGAAAAACGATTTTGTTCTAATGATGTCCATCCCAAATTTTGGATCATTTCGCGATACAACAAAACGTGCTGCCATTCTTTCAACTTCTTTGACGTACTCCGTCAGTCCTACCAGGTAAGGACGCCACACCTTGCAGCTATATTCCAAGAGAGGGCGGACAAGCGTATTGTAGGCAGTCTCTTTAATAGATGTGCTACAATATCTAAGCGTCCTGCCAATAAACCGCAGTCTTTGGTTAACTTTCGCCACAAAATTTTCTATGTGTTCCCTCTAATTTGAGTTGTTCGTAATTGTAATTCCTAGGTAATTGTAATTCCTAGTTGAATTTACAGCCTTTAGATTTGACTGATTTATCGTGTAACTGAAGTTTAAGTGATTCCTTTTAGCACCCATGTGGGTGACCTCACACTTTTCATTATTTAGCGATAATTACCAATTTTCGCAACATACAGATATATTTTCTAAATCGTTTTGCAATTTGTTTTGATCTTCTGGTGACATTACTAGACGATAAATGACGGCGTCATCTGCAAATAGGCTAAGACAGCTGAACAGATTGTCTCAAAAATAGTTTATATAGACAAAGAACAGCAAAATTCCTATAACACTACCTTGGGGAACGCCAGAAATCACTTCTGTTTTCCTCAGATACTTGCCGTCAGTTTCTACGAACTGTGACCTATCTGACAGGAAATCGCGTATCCAGTCACACAACCGAGACGCTATTCGATAACCACGTAATTTCACTATAAGTCGCTTGTGTGATACAGTCTCAAAAGCCATTCGAAAATCCTGAAATACGGAATCCATTTGAAATCTCTTGTCAATAGCACTCAACACTTCGTTCGAGTGATGAGCTAGTTGTGTTTCACTAGAACGATGTTTTCTAAATCCATGTTGAACTGTGTGTCAATAGACCGTTTTCTTTCAGGTAATTCATAACATTCGCAAAGAATATATGCTCCAGATTCCTGCTGCATACCGACGGTAATGATATGGGTCTGTAATTTGGTGGTGGCCGGCCGAAGTGGCCGTGCGGTTAAAGGCGCTGCAATCTGGAACCGCAAGACCGCTACGGTCGCCGGTTCGAATACTGCCTCGGGCATGGATGTTTGTGATGTCCTTAGGTTAGTTAGGTTTAACTAGTTCTAAGTTCTAGGGGACTAATGACCTCAGCAGTTGAGTCCCATAGTGCTCAGAGCCATTTGTAATTTGCTGGATTACAAAAATCTTCAAATTTGTGTGAAATCTTATGGGACTTAACTGCTAAGGTCATCAGTCCCTAAGCTTACACACTACTTAACCTAAATTATCCTAAGGGCAAACACACACACACCCAAGTCTGAGGGAGGATTCGAATCTCCGCCGAGACCAGCCGCACAGTCCATGACTGCAGCGCCTAAGACCGCTCGGCTAACCCCGCGCGGCTTAGTGGATTACACCTATTATCTTTGTTGAATATTGGGGTGAACTCTGCAACTTTCCAGTTCGGGGGTACGGATATTTCGTTGAGCGAACGATTGTTTATGATTGTTAAGAATGGAGCTATTACATCAGCATACTGTATATGGAACCTAACTGGTTTACAGTCTGTACCGGAAGACTTGCATTTTTAAGTAACTAAGTTGCTTAACTACTCCGAGGATACCTGCTTCTAAGTTACTCATATTGGCTGCTATTCTTGATCAGAATTCTGGAATATTTTCTTTGTCTTTTTTGATGAAGGAATTTATGAAGGCTGTGTTTAATAACTCTGCTTTGACAGCTCTGTCTTGATAGGATCTCCATTGCTATTGCGCAGAGAAGACATTGATTGTGTCTTACCGCTAGCATACATTACATCCGACCAGTATCTCTTTGAATGTTGTGTCAGGTTTCGAGACAAAGTTTCGTTATGGGAACTATTATTAGTATCTAGCATTGAAATCCACCCTAAATTTCGAGCATCAGTAAAAGATCGCTAATGTTGGAGATTTGGCGTCCGTTTCAATTTGGCATGTTTTTCATTGTTCCTGCAAACATTGTTCTGACCCGTATTGTGTACCCGGTAGGGCCATCTCCGTCGTTTGTTACTTATTTTGTACAAATCTATCAATTGCTCTCGATACTGTTTCTCTGAACTCAAGCCACATCTTGTCTACTCTTACATTGTTATTATTGGGGAGTGGAGATTGTCTCCCAGGAAGGCATCAAGTGAATTTTTATCTGATTTTTTGAATAAGTATGTTTTTGTTTATTTTTGAAGGATTTGGGATTACAATATTCAATCTGGCTACGACAATCCTGTGTTCACTAATACCTGTATCCATTTTGATGCTCGTTATTAACTCAGGATTATTTGTTACTAAGAGGTCAAGTGTGTTTTCACAACCGCTTACTATTCGCTTGGGCTCCTGAACTAACAACTCGAAATAATTTTTACAGAATACATTTAGAAAAATTTCGGATCATGTTTTATGTTTACCTGTCTGGGATGTTGGGGTACACGTAGATTTGTAATTGCAGATCACGTTCACATCTGGACAGAACAGCGGCTGACTATACGTCGAGTTACAGTTGTCGTATGGGAGATGATTTTTCACATTCATTTATGTGAAATATCCTTCTCCTATGTGTGCTATTAACTGTTGTCTTATTAAAGTATACGTTAACTGGTCAGATAAACTTCCTTTACCATGTTAAAATCAAATTGCCTTCCTTTATTAACTGCATGCTTCACATCTTCTTGTATGAAAGGGCATTGTTTTACAAATCAGGACACGTTCGGATTTACTTTCACTTAAAGTGCAAAGTTAAACTGAGCGGTGTTAAAAGTGGGTGCGCTCTTTTGCTTCGAAGAAACGAGCGTTACATAATATCAAAGAAAATTCTCACCTAATAAGTTGAGTGATGAGACAAAGGACCCGAGCTGATCAGTCAGACGTACTGAAACGTCCGTAGATACTGTGGAGAATGCTTAGGGTGTGATCGTACTACGTTACAACTCGTCAGTGCGGAGTTCGTGAGAATCACTACACTGTTAGATCTGTTAGGCCTCGTTTAAGACACCTCAGGTTCAGATTAGAAGTGGCTCACGAGTATGCCCCTGACCGCAGAGACAGTCACTGTGTTACTGCCACCAAAACCAGACATCCGCTGTAGGCTAGTGATACAGACACGCAGTCACAACTCCCGTCTATCTGCGTGCGCTATCCGAAGGAGACTCTACACAATCAGAAGATATTGATGAGAGCTTGATCATTACTTGGCAGTTACAAGCGCTCAAGCAGTGTGACAATGACCTGTTTGTCACAGAATAAATGTAATGTAAATGTATGAAAACGACCATAAGAGGTTTTCAAAAGTTCATTGGAATAATTAATGCTAAGTTAGTGATGCTAAGTTAGTGATCTGCAGATGTTGTTCAGTTATGATTTTCACTGGGTAACTGATAATAACAAATTATGACCAATGATAGAAAATTTAATGCATTTAAACCATTGTAATGCTAATAGAAATCTTGGTCATGAAGTATGAAACTTTCAGAAAGAAAATAACATAGCTTGCTGCAGGTTCAAAAATATTTCTAAGCGGTAATAAAGTAACCTCAGTCTACGGATTTATGATTCGTGTATCTAGCCCTCAGCATCACGCTATGGAACACTATACAGCTCCTTGGCATAACAGTTAAGTTTGTGATACGGATGTTTAGTAATGATGTGGATGTGGTTAATCTATGCTTACTTTGCCAGTTCCACTTATTCTCTCTATTAAACAATAGTCCTTACATCCTGAAATTTAAAAAAAAATTACACTTCGCTAACAAGGTTAGGTGGTTTGTGGACATGTGACATTGACAGCTGCATGCAAAACGTGTCAAGCCCAGTCAATGATCAACGCAAATAATATCCTAAATAAGTCATACGGCCACATAAGGAAAATACAAAGATCATCGACATGTAAATAACCGAGTGAGAATATATATTATCTTGATTACGACCATCCTACCACTAAAGGCAAATACGACAAATATTCACAAAACTAAGTTTTGACACGTGGAAAATTCATAGCAGAACAAACAATACACGTATGATGATGATGGTATTTGGTTTGTGGCCGGCCGAAGTGGCCGTGCGGTTAAAGGCGCTGCAGTCTGGAACCACAAGACCGCTACGGTCGCAGATTCGAATCCTGCCTCGGGCATGGATGTTTGTGATGTCCTTAGGTTAATTAGGTTTAACTAGTTCTAAGTTCTAGGGGACTAATGACCTCAGCAGTTGAGTCCCATAGTGCTCAGAGCCATTTGAACCATTTTTGAACCATTTGGTTTGCGGGGCGCTCATTTGCGCTGTGATCAGCGCCAGTACAAATTCCAAAATTTTCCAATGCCCATTCATGCCACTCTCCCAAATGATGATAAAATGATTGGGGAAAACACAAACACCCTCTCGCTGGTTTTAGAAAAACGCCTATCTGGTCTGGAATAGAACCCGGGACCCCGTGATCCATAGGCAGGAAAGCTACCTGCGGATACAATGCACAGGAACAGTAATCAGAAAAAAGGAACAAAAAAAAGTGCGATGTGAGTGCCAACCTATGCTACAAACGCAATTAAAGGGTACTTTTTCCGAACTCTGTAACGGTTTCGTATGGCGACTCAGAAGTTTGAAATTTGGCTTTGATGTCCCTACAGCCTTCCTCTGTAATGATGCCCTGCGACGTCACTAGCGGATTTGTTGACGACAAGTGCGAGAAAAATGCCTAAGTTCAAAATGGCTCTGAGCACTATGGGACTCAACTGCTGAGGTCATTAGTCCCCTAGAACTTCGAACTACTTAAACCTAACTAACCTAAGGACATCACACACATCCATGCCCGAGGCAGGATTCGAACCTGCAACCGTAGCGGTCGCGCGGTTCCAGACTGAAGCGCCTAGAACAGCTCGGCCACGCCGGCCGGCAAAAGTGCCTTAGCTCAGAAGTTAATGTGATGTGTGAGGTGGGTTGATGATGCCACATTGGCACAAAATTTCACTACAATTCTCCCCAACGACACTTTGAATGTGTCAAATGATGCAATGGTCGCTGCCCTCCATCTTATCCACATTTCAGTCCTTCTTTTGAGATTCATTGATGCAGGATTAATCTGCAATGCCCAGCATTGAAATCAAGCGATTTTTTTTCTTTTTTTTTGTTGTTGGCGAACAAAAACATTTCATTAAGAACCGTCGCTCAGAATGTATACGAAAGGCATCTGGAGTGGTACAGAGGACTTCAGTTGGGGATTGATTCCCACATATTTCGCAGTGGAAACGACGGTGTGCGATGCGATGAGCAATAAGATAACAATCTTGAAAACCTTTGACACTGCAGACACCCCCCTTGTCTAACGGCATTGTCGACTCCAGTTAGTATATACTAAGATAGTATCTGTTCTTTCGGACATGTACGAAAGAACATATATCATCGGTGACCATGCAGCTCGTTAGAATTAAATTAAAATGAAATGAACACCCTTAGCTGCTTACAGGCGTTGACAAACGTCAACGGGGTCATCTTCTGTGCGAATGCACAAACAGTGCCCGATCTCTTACGGGAATCGGCAACGCGCCGCGAGTAATGAGTATAATGGGCGGGGGCACTACGAATTTAGTGCGGGACAATACGTTGAGAATGTGGGTTTCGAGGGGGCGTGCCAGAGATAAATCCCTGCAGTCGCGCTATCCTCTGTGTCCTCGGTGGCTCAGATGGATAGAGCGTCTGCCATGTAAGCAGTAGATCCCGGGTTCGAGTCCCGGTCGGGGCACACATTTTCATCTGTCCCCGTTGACGTATGTCAATGCCTGTAAGCAGCTAAAGGTGTTCATTTCATTGTAATTTGACTCCCGTTAACTTGATAGTTGTACTCTGAAAGTGATCGGAAGCAGCAAAGGGGGTCAAGGATTTTTCAGTCCTCCTTTCCTGCTGCTTCCTGTGGCATGAGCACAGGAAGATGCGACACTCTGAACATCAACTGTCGTTTTCGACAGCAATATCTCTGGAAATCAACGCCCCAAGGGAGGGGTGCGATTCGGTGACGCCCTTTATGCACTCCTTGTGCACTTCGTGTCGATTCTGAGTGGCGGTGTGTCGCAGATGTTTTACCCGGCATCCAGTAACAAAATAGCATGATCTCAACGCTGGATGTCGTGACTTTGACTTCCATGGCAGAGGTGTCAAAGAAACGGATGAAACGTATGTAAGAGAGGCTGTGACGACCTTTCCATTATAGGACACGTTCACGGTGGCGTTGGATAGAGTTGTAGGGAAGTATGGTATGTTTAACCCACATTGAACGTCAGCCTTTATTTATTTTACTCGAGTTGACACATTACTGTTTGGAGCGTCGTCGACCTCGAAGATGGCGTCACAGTGCACCACGCTTTTGTATCATTATAGTCGAAGCCTGCAGACAACTTTGAACAAAATTTCAAACTTTTACGTCGTAATGGAAGAAAATTTCGTGGTTCCGAAAACGTGACCCTTCAAAACTGTTGCGTTGCATATACCGGACCACACAGTTCAGCAAATATTTATGATATACATCTTTAGAGTAACATAGGCCAGGTGAGGCAGGATGGGATGGGTCGCAACACAATATTGTTAAGAAAAGTTTACCACGTTCCTCCTCAGTGGGTATGATTCACACAATTTCTGTAATTACAAAGATTTAATTCGTGCTTTCCATTCCACCACATCACCAGTCGTAAATTGCTTACTGCCTATCGTTGAATGCCTCCTTCTCGTCACTTAATACTAATGTGTGAGCTCGGCGAGCGACGCAAACGGACTCCAGTATCAAAAGATGTACAGTCATAATCATACTTAACCCTGTTCATTTAAGTTATCTTAACCTGTCCTTAATTTCTAACATGCTAACTAACTATAACATGCCTAAATTTGCTTTCCAAACACTACTTAGCGAAACAAAACAAAACAAAGATAAACACAATTACTCTCAGCCGACTACCTGGCACTCTTGGAGCGTCTTTGTGTACTGCAACAGTAAACTTACAAGATCATAGTGCATGGGTGGCTCCCTCCATCCATAGTAGCGTCACACTCATCTACAAAACATATCACATACGACAACATATGATGACGTTTATGCCACATCAATGCACACTTTTATTACAAATTTGTTGTTACCTTTTTATTCACGTTATTTGAAGAATTTGTTACGGGAGGATCTCACGACAGACTCATCTAACGACGCACCAGATGGTCACAAAGCGTGAGAAAGGTCGGCCGAGCAAGAGCTGGAACTGACAGAGACTGGGAATCCATGTACAATCCTAGATCGGTAAAAAGCGAAATTTTTATTTTTCATCTTCACTGTTTAAAAATTAACACATGGCTCCAGTCGCTTTGATGACGTTGCTTGCGCAGGGAACTTGTAAATTTCAATATCACTCGGTTCTTCACAAGACGCTAGTGGAAATTTTAGTTACTCACAGTGCTAATTGATGGAGAGGATGGACCAATCAGAAGTGCGCCGTGAGAGGGCAGGTGCCAAATTGCTAAGACAGCTTGCTATAATCTGCAATAGTTTTCCGAGCTGGTAATAAATGAACCTGTGTATAAAATCTGATCTCATATACAGACAGAACAGTTTGCGTAAAACAATGTATTCAATTTTCCTAGAGCTGTTTCGTTCACTTGTGACTTTTGGGATATTTGGGTGGTGGAAAGCAGTGGTGGCCAGAAATCGATGTCAAGTGTTGTCTTCTGCTGGTGTGGAGTTGGTCCTTGTTTTGTGGTTGATACCGCAGCCTGTACAGGATGTGGACAGTTACGCATCAGGTGTTAGGTTGTGATGATCGTGTGATATACTTTCTATACGACGATTCTTCGCACACGTTTTTGAGATCCTAGAGCGTCATCTGCAAAGTTGGTGCCCTTGTGCAGTTGTTGTTCAACATTACGTTTTTCACTTTTTCTTTTTCAAAATTTTTATATACCTTCACTGCACAATCGTTTCTCCATAGATGTTAACAATACGTGCTGAAAATAACATGACGGCATTGCAGCATGTGGGTGAGTATTGATTGGGTTTCTCTCAGCGATATTCGCGGTAATGGCTGTCTAACATTCATTTGTTCACACTGGCGTAGGTTAAATGTATTGCTTCAGAACTAGTTCAAGGCTATTGAAGAAATTAGAGTTTTTGAGCTGAGCTATCTCGTTAAGAGTATTATGACCACTTATTTGTATTATGAATGAACGTTTCCGTTTCTTCACTGAAAATCGTTGTTTTACGTTTTTTCGAATTTGTTCCTAACTTACACTTAGTTTTCTTTTTGCTACTGCTGATTTGCTACATTTCTCAGGTCTTCATGTTCTTTAAACCGAATTCTTATGTTTCTGTTTCTCTGTTCTGTGTAACAGTCATTGTATTGACTTGAGATAATTTTATAAATGGCAGGTGCGTTTGGATCTGTACCTGGCGATTTTATGTGGTGAATTAGTCTCCTACTTAGGTTTCTGGTGATGCTGAAGCTGTGTTTTACTGCTGTGTTTCTGATCAATCATGGTACTTTATCAGTCTTCGTACCAAGATATAGCACATCAACACATTTCGCCTCTCGGGTGCTGTCAGTTGTTAGTGTAAGTTATTGTCGTTTGCTCAATTTGTCTTTTATTTGTTTTGACATTGCAGTAATCCATTAATTACTATCTTGCCTCAAAGGCCCATCTGCGACTTTTATTTTCTCTTATGACAACAATGTACATTGAAGAACCAAAGAAACTGGTATTCCTGCCTAATATCACGTAGGGCCCTTGCGAGCAAGCAGAAATGTCACAACATGACGTTGCATGGACTCGTCTAATGTCTGAAGTAGTGCTGGAGGGAACTGAGACCATGATCCTTACAGGGCTGTCCTAAAATCTGTAAGGGTATGAGGGGGTGGAGATCTCTTCTGAACAGCATGTTGCAAGGCATCCCAGATATGTTCAATAATATTCATGTATGAGGAGTTGGTGGCCAGCGGAAGTGTTTAAACTCAGAAGAGTCTTCCTGGAGACACTCTGTGGCAATTCAGCACGTGCAGGGTGGCGCTTGGTCTTCTAGGAATTGTCCAAGTCCATCGGAATGAACAATGGACATAGAAAAATGCATGTGTCAAATTAAACACCTTTCAGCCGTCTAGTTTCCAAATTTATTTTATTTGGCTACCAGTTCCAGCGTTGATCACAACCGAGCTAGAATCTTCCTACACGTTCGGTCACAGGCCTAGAGAGGGCGTAGTAAAACGTTGAAACTGGTTGCCAATTAAAATAATGTTGGAAACTAAATGACTGTAAGGTGTTTAATCTGACACCATGAATTTATGTAAGTGGTGATTTCCCAAATCGTTACAGCAAAGCACATAGCTTCTTTCTGATCAAGAATGCTGTGCAATAAGTAATGCACAGTACTTCACCACGCCTTTCACAGGAAGATATGAGTCTCAGTTCTTAGGTTTGCCTTCTGGTGGATGCCACGTTTTGATGCGTCCAACCCTGCATCGGAAACTCACCACAGAAACCAGATAGCGTGATCTAGGCCGCAATGACGCGAATTCCAGACATTTCCTATTAGACAACAATACTCTTGTTAGTGTATTCTTTAAATCGCGACAGGTCCTCTGCTGTGTACTCATGAACGATGCCTTTTTGCTATCCATTCACGTGGCGATCTCTACCAATTTAGCAGCTATTCATCCTTCCATGCTCGAAACCGTGTCATTACATGCAAACATGGACTTCACAACACAACTAGTTTGTTGGTGATCTCCGTCCGTATACTCACTAAGATAGAAAAAGGCGCATTACGAAGGACTTAACAGGTAGACAAATAGTTACAATTTCAGAGAACTTGAATGATTTGTTCTACAGAAAGAGCTTCAGAAGATCACCAAATCAATAAGGCATTGATCCATCTCCAGTTATTTGGATTATAATTTATTAGTAGAGTTGTTGGGTTGTCCTACTGAGGGATGTTTTACCAAATTACGTCCAACTGGTGCTTTAGATCGTTTAAGTACCTAGCTTCTTGGAGTGCTCCATATACAAGTATCAAACATGAAAAGTTCTCAGTTAGGAAGTGATCCGGCGACGTTGCTGGCCAAGGTACGGTTTGGCTTACATTTCAGCAAGATAATCCAGCCTGCGCATGGAGAGAGTTCCTGCTGCTTCTCTTTGTGCTTGCCAAACCACACCTCAGCCAGTGAGGTCGCTGGATCTCTCTCCGGTTGAGAATGTTAGGAGCATTGTGATCAGGGCCTTCCAGCTGGCTTGGGATTTTGACGATCTGTAGGCGCCCCGGTGGTCCCGGTCGCCTACGGTGGACTGGAGGCCGAGCGGTGACTTCTCCAGTTGTCAGGAAGCTTGTCTGGACGCTAGGAAATGACTGTGGACGCGTCAGAAACGCCAAAGAAACGTTATTAATTCATAATATTATTCCTGCCGAGTACAATGTGGCTTGGTGATATCAATGACCTTCCTGAGTCCTCGCTGACTCGTTGCGATAACACCAGATCCGGGCTGCACAGTCTTGCTAGTGCAGCACCGCGTGCTGTGATATAGCGAAGGAATGTCCTTACTTCGTTCTTCGGCTGCAGGTGGCTGATGGCGCCCGGCTGGCTGGCCGGCTTGGCTCAGGACAGCAAGCCGCTGCGCCTCGGAGTCTCCGGGTGGGAGTCCTGGCGCTGTCGGCACGAGAGGCGTTCTCGGAGTGCGGACTGTACTCTATCCCACCCTGTCTTCTTCCCTGCTCCTCCTGGTGGGTCGTCTGCGGTGGACGGGCAGAATGGGCTGCAGTCCACCAGCGTCGTCGGCTCACCCGGTTGTGACGGCGGATGCACAGGGCATAGGCCCCGCACGATCTCGACGACGGCTCACTGATGTGGTCAGCATTGGCGGCGAGCGAGTCTGCCGCGATGTCTGCTAATCCTGGGTTGATGATTGACAGCAGCAGGAGAGAGGACCAGAGTTGGTACTGTCCCCTCACGTCTGCTGCTGGATGGGCCACCCTTACTGCAACATCTCCTTAATAAAGATTAACATGTCGATCACCAAGCTGAGCGCTACGCAGCGACCCAGTACACATCTAACTCCCATCTAACTGCAAGTCTAACTGCGAGTGCGTTGTTGCTATCAAAGCTGGCGTATTTAAAGAGAGCACGAGCGACGTCCGGACGTCATGCTCGTGTGTAATGAACGCATTTGCTCCACTTATACTGCTGATTCATCTGTCGTACTCGCCCCTTAGATGTTCTTGCGACAGAGTGACGTGTTGTTACGGCAGACTTACGCGAAGTTGTGAAATGCCATACAGCTGACGCTATACCTCAGTCTTGCACTCTATGAAAGTCTCTGTCTAGCACAAACCCGCGTGCTAAGCAACCCTCTCTCGCCTGTTGTGTGTAACCAGGCCATTGCCCCTGCATGACGACACATTCCGATATATGTGCAATCCTCTTACCTCTTGGCTAACCTACTGCCTCTGGCTCTCGGCATACGAAAGTTTGACAATATTCCACGTTTCCAACTCTTTACTATTCCGCGACACTACAGATGTAACGCGCCAGTTGATTTATCTGGGCACGATGTCACTCGGGAAGACATCCTACAACTCTCAAGTAATGCCAATCTGAATAATGGGTTGCATAAGGGCCCAAGGTAGACCAACTCCTTGTTAATTTGTTCAATTTAGGAACCTCTCTCTCTCTCTCTCTTAAATAAATCATACAAGTTCTATGAAATTTTAATCATTCGTTTGTCTCTGCATGTTCACCACATCTATCGATTTCAGACGCAATCTGATAATTCCTTCGTTACTTATTGCTTGTTTTTCTCCTTCTGTTTCTTTTTCTTCTTCTTCTTCCGATATGGCAGGCCCATTCACCACCTCTGCACCAAAGTCACGCCAAACCTTTGTAATCTGGGTATCAGTATTTTTACTGCAGAGTTTCAAACCCGCTTCCAGTTATTCAAAATGTCTTTGGTTCTCCTGTTTCGTCAGAGCGAGTCGTTCACCGTATACTGGATATATTTTAGCTCGGCCAGCTGCGCCGCATTGGTAGCTTTAGCTCTTTTTAGTTCACCTAACTGGTCTGCGGTTGTGAAATCGCACCTTTCTGTGCGACTAACTGAACTACTGCAGCGGCAGTTATATTTTGGCTAATTGTTCCGTGGCGTTCCGGTGGACTTCTACATTGTGTACCCTTCACAGACGTCCCCACCGCCTCCACGGATACTCTATAACTTTCCTCAACTGACTTAGCAGCTTTCATATCTATTACCGTTCCAGATCTCAGTTATATGGAAACCGTGAGCACGAATAGAAGTAGTAGACGGAACGAAATAACAGAAACCATACTGACGTCGACGGTGGTAGCAACGGCCCAAATAATGGAAACATAAAACAGAACACTAACGAAGCCAGAAACTACACATTCAAAAACTAAACTGCAAGAAGCAGGAGATGCTGCGGTAACAGACCCTAAATACCCAAATACATCTACTACCAACTGCTCTTTCGCAACTCTCGCAGCGTGCACAAGCAAAGCATCTATGCTCTTGACGACACAGGCAAAAAGATTAGTATACTACGAGTAGCTATCGGAAGTCAAACTTTCCAGTCGATTACTCGTAATGTCTACACACTAGCGATAAACAGAGGATATTATGAAGCGAAATCCCTCCTGGGTTGTAATTCGAATTCAGTCAGTAACTGAATTGCAAATGCTCAGATGAATGGCGAGAGATGTAGTATATTCATAATTAAACGTTGAAATGGGCAAATTACGTAGCCCCAGGGCTGGTACCAAAAGTTGTGAATTCAAATGAGGTTGCATTAAAAAAGATAATTAAAGGATGAAAACATAGAATCAGTTACGTGTATCATTATACCAGAAATGCAAACAGAAAAATCAGGAACGGTTCTTTACTGAGCAAACTGCGATGCCCCACCAAGTTTATCCTAATATGGCCGACTCTTACATATTTGTGGGCGGACACTCGCATGTAGTAAGTAATCAGCATTCACTTTATTGATCTTAATTTAGAATACAGAGCTTGTACACTCCTGGAAATGGAAAAAAGAACACATTGACACCGGTGTGTCAGACCCACCATACTTGCTCCGGACACTGCGAGAGGGCTGTACAAGCAATGATCACACGCACGGCACAGCGGACACACCAGGAACCGCGGTGTTGGCCGTCGAATGGCGCTAGCTGCGCAGAACTTGTGCACCGCCGCCGTCAGTGTCAGCCAGTTTGCCGTGGCATACGGAGCTCCATCGCAGTCTTTAACACTGGTAGCATGCCGCGACAGCGTGGACGTGAACCGTATGTGCAGTTGACGGACTTTGAGCGAGGGCGTATAGTGGACATGCGGGAAGCCGGGTGGACGTACCGCCGAATTGCTCAACACGTGGGGCGTGAGGTCTCCACAGTACATCGATGTTGTCGCCAGTGGTCGGCGGAAGGTGCACGTGTCCGTCGACCTGGGACCGGACCGCAGCGAAGCACGGATGCACGCCAAGACCGTAGGATCCTACGCAGTGCCGTAGGGGACCGCACCGCCACTTCCCAGCAAATTAGGGACACTGTTGCTCCTGGGGTATCGGCGAGGACCATTCGCAACCGTCTCCATGAAGCTGGGCTACGGTCCCGCACACCGTTAGGCCGTCTTCCGCTCACGCCCCAACATCGTGCAGCCCGCCTCCAGTGGTGTCGCGACAGGCGTGAATGGAGGGACGAATGGAGACGTGTCGTCTTCAGCGATGAGAGTCGCTTCTGCCTTAGTGCCAATGATGGTCGTATGAGTGTTAGGCGCCGTGCAGGTGAGCGCCACAATCAGGACTGCATACGACCGAGGCAAACAGGGCCAACACCCGGCATCATGGTGTGGGGAGCGATCTCCTACACTGGCCGTACACCACTGGTGATCGTCGAGGGGACACTGAATAGTGCACGGTACATCCAAACCGTCATCGAACCCATCGTTCTACCATTCCTAGACCGGCAAGGGAACTTGCTGTTCCAACAGGACAATGCACGTCCGCATGTATCCCGTGCCACCCCACGTGCTCTAGAAGGTGTAAGTCAACTACCCTGGCCAGCAAGATCTCCGGATCTGTCCCCCATTGAGCATGTTTGGGACTGGATGAAGCGTCGTCTCACGCGGTCTGCACGTCCTGCACGAACGCTGGTCCAACTGAGGCGCCAGGTGGAAGTGGCATGGCAAGCCGTTCCACAGGACTACATCCAGCATCTCTACGATCGTCTCCATGGGAGAATAGCAGCCTACATTGCTGCGAAAGGTGGATACACACTGTACTAGTGCCGACATTGTGCATGCTCTGTTGCCTGTGTGTATGTGCCTGTGGTTCTGTCAGTGTGATCATGTGATGTATCTGACCCCAGGAATGTGTCAATAAAGTTTCCCCTTCCTGGGACAATGAATTCACGGTGTTCTTATTTCAATTTCCAGGAGTGTATCTTACCACACAAATAGAACATTGATTAAAGGGTCCGACAACATAATTTTATTAAAAAAATCACTGAATAAGAGGACAAAAATGTTGATGTCCAACACTTTGAGGTGACGATGTTACACTGACCATTACTAACATGGTCACCATACCCGGACTGGGTTACTTAGCGGTAAAAATAATACCTTCGTCTATACAAAACACCACTACTGTACATATGGTACACTTGTAAATAAATGTACAGTGACATGTTCAGTAGAAATAATCTTCGAAACATTCAAGATGCTTAGCTACTGTGGTGATGCTTTTATTGGTAGTGTATCCTGTAACCATTACTTTCGTATATCTTTCCAATGCCTGATCAGTATGTATGGAATTGTAGTTTGTATTTACTATTAAAATATTACACTTTATGCCCAATAAAGCCTGCAATGTTGCGATTACACTTTCATTAAACAAAGAACACTATATTCTGCACTTTATGAAACTGGAAGTTACTCTCGTCGCACGCAAATAAATTTATGAAACCATGTAGACTGAAGTGTCGCCACAGTAATTTTCTGATTTAGGTACGTAAAACTGTACAGTACTTGTTGTTGGCTTCTTCTGCAACACTGATTCTAATTGGTACTAATATCTAAAGAAAAATAACTGGTAAAGATTTTTTGGCAATACTACGATGTTTTACTCCTTTATACCAGTAACAGAGATTTAGAACATGCTATAATTATAACCGTGGCAACAGCCTTGCAGCAGTGGATACAACGGTTCCCGTGAGATCACCGAAGTTAAGCGCTGTTGGGCGTTGGTGACCATCCAGCCGCCATGCATTGTTGCCATTTTTCGGGGTGCACTCAGCCTCATCATGCCAATTGAGGAGCTACTCGACCGAATAATAGCGGCTTCAGTCAAGAATACCATCATAACGACCAGGAGAGCGCTGTGCTGACCCCACGCCCCTCCAATCTGCATCCTCCGCTGAGGATGACACGGCGGTCGGATGGTCCCGGTAGGCGACTCGTGGCCTGAAGACGGAGTGCTTTGGTGCTTTATAACTATAAACAGCTCAAATATCTTCACAAAAAGAGAAAGGTGGTCATAACTGTTACAATACAACGTCCTAATATTAACTGTTACCGCTAGATGGCAGAAGCGTACCGTGCTTCCTCTAACATCTCTGACACTTTCTCCATCTATGCACGGCTAATAACTTAGGAGGTAGAGAGGGTGAGGGACGGAATAAATTAAAAGTAGGTTGAGGAAAGGACGTGATGGAAAAGCGCTGTCATGTCGGCCGTGAACTTATTACTGATGAGCGACAAAGAATCCATAAAAGGAGCCTTAGTGAAAAGTGAGATGACCCCCCCCCCCATCTCCAGACAATCCAAGCCAAGGCACGCTCCCGACTCCGTCTCCTCAAGCTCCTTTCTGGCCGTAAGTGGGGTCTGGACCCCTCCACCATACTCCACACCTATCAATCTCTCATCCGCCCTATCCTTTGTTATGCCCATCCAGCCTGGATCTCCGCCCCCCCCCCTACCTTTTATAAATCCCTTCAAATTCTTGAACGCAATGCTCTCCGCCTCGCCTATCACATCCATCTCCCCTCCCCCATGCGGATCCTGTACGATCTCATTCCGATCCCCCACTTCCTCCTTTTCCTTGAAAGGATTTGGATCCTGTACACCTCCTGCAAACTCGATCCTCCTCACCCACTTGTCTCGTCCATCCTCTCCCACCCCCGCCCACCGCCGCGCCTGTATTCCCACGTCCCACCCGGTCTCCATCTCTCCACCCTCCATACCCTCTCCAGGTGGCTTCCGCCAGCTCCTTCTCCCTGATGATGCCCTCCTCCCCTCCATCTACCCCTCCTACCAACTTTGATCCTCCCATCCTCTTCCTTTGTTTGCTCCTTTGGGCACCCTCCCTCCTTTCTCTCCCTCTTCCCTCCCTCCTCCTTTTCTCCCAAATCCTCCCGTGGGCTTCCCCTCCCCTGTCCATCTCCTCCTTCCCCCTTCTCCTCAGGCATTGGCATCCTTGTTCTCCCCTCTCCCCCACCTCACCCTTATTCCCCTCTTGGCAGGTCCCCGGACTCACCCACGCTAAGTGGATCATCGCCATCAGTGTCTCGTGTGTGCCGTCGTGTTTAGTGTTCAGTGTTCACCGTCACACTCCATCGTTCACCAGTGCCATCGACATCTTCAGTGTTTGTGCTTCGTGTCAACAGATTGTAGTGTGGATTGTCATCGAGTGTGAATGGCTTCATGTTTTTTTTTTATGTTCATGTGTCTACTGTTTTTCCCCACCGTTTTGTTCCAACTCACGTATCTTCTCTGTTTTCATAATTGTACTATCTTTGGCTGAAGAGCGGCGTATTGTGCTGCTGCCATCCTACCTGTACTACGGGTTTTAAAATCACAATAAAGAAAAAAAAGTGAGATGACATCAAGGCTGACTAGTAAGTCAGTTTCATTGAGTTGAAGTGACTTCGGTCGGCCGTAGCTGAGCACTGTATTACCACAGGACACGCTATGGATTTTTCTGCCTCGAAAATCTTGGCCCCAGAGAAAACTTTCTGAGATTCAGTAATTAAAGAATCTGTGGAGATACGCCTAGCGCAAAATCTTATAAATCGTGATGGCGGTTTTCAACTGGACAAGGCTTGGGACCCGGTGATCTCTCTAATTTCCTCTGAGAGAAGATATTTTATTCATAATGACACGTCTGGCGATAACTGACGTCTGTTTTTAGCGACGCGGGAGCGCATTCCGACAGAGGGCGGACATGTAGTTTTCACCTTTACGCTTTCGCCTGCGCGCCACAGATAGAACAGTAGCACCAGATGGCGCGGATTTCGATACTGGACGCTCGTGTTCGAATTCAAATCGCTCTGAGCGCTATGGGACTTAACTGCTTAGGTCATCAATCCCCTAGAACTTAGAACTACTTAAACCTAACTAACCTAAGGCCATCACACACACCCATACCCGAGGCAGGATTCGAACTTGCGACCGCGGCGGTCACGTGGTTCCAGACTGTAGCGCCTAGAACCGTTCGGCCACTTCGGCCGGCTGACGCTACTTTGACGGAGGCCAATGTGTATGCGTTTTCGCGCCAATTTTTTGCTATAAAGTTGAATCCGGGAACTTTCAGTTTCCAGTGAAGGATACTCACCTGAAGATAGCTGGACGATTGCCAGCCGAAATATCGTGCCAAGAAGTCAACATGATGCGGCTGCAATCCCGAAATCTCATTGAACAACTCCTTCAGACTGTCCTTCAGGGTACTGAACTTTTACTGTAGTATCGTCATTGTCGTAGGTGCACTGAATTAGCATTCCTTTGCAATGAAAGATCTGTGGTACAGAACCTTGTCTCCCCGTCTGTGTATTGGGTGGATATTTTTTTATCTTGTGGTGGCTGGTGTGTAACCCTGGAACCCCCACCTCGTTATCACGCTATTCCTCCTTGATGTAGTTCACGTTGCAGCCTGCAGCTGCCTAGCGCTTTGCTTCAAGTTTTTGTCTGCATTCGTGAGTTTTCAAGAAAGCGGCCACAAAATAACAAATCCACTTGTTTGTAATGGGATTATCTGTGCTTTTTGCTAGTGTTCCTTGGTGGTTGTCAGTTGGTGGTATTCATGCTGTTTGTGAATAAGGCCATGTTTTTAAAACAATGCTAACACTTCATTTACTCATGTAATAGAAAATGCTTCGTACAGTAAATGAGATAATTACAAAATAAATTCTGATCAGGTACTGAATGGGATGAAATTTCATTTTTAATATTCACCGAAGTGTCCAGACAAGTAGGTTCATTCCAACTGCAGTTTAGTCCTATAAAATTGTTATACCTTAACCCAAATATTGACTATATAGTTTTCTTCACAGATGTTTGAAAACGAGTACGAGAGAACATGCCCTATTCCTGTATAAACCAACAGCTAAATAATAAATAAAATGAACTAAACATTGCGATACATGTTTTCTTTAGCAGTACGATATTTTCAACAGTTCGAGACTGTGTGACAAACATTTTTATCTGTGTTACTTCCCACTCATTGTCCACGTAATATACCTGAGGTGTATAAACTGTCTGCCAACGTCAACAAACAGAAAAGACACTCTCAAAAGTACGACCATTATTAGCCTCCATAACTGCAGCTTTAAGCTAACAGGCATTGAAATTGGCGGCTCAGTGAAATAAACCACTCGACGGGTGTTGGTATCGTCAAGCTGTTATGATCTACAATGTTATATGTGCGGAGTGAGTTAGGGGTCAAGGCAATCAACCTGTTAACCGCCCATCGTTTAAACGCTTGGAATGAGTTTAAATTTCCGTGTTGCGATGGTTAACGGGTACCGTAAAAGCGTCGTTCACTCGCGCCTCATGAATTCAAATGGTGTCCTGCTTAAAGTGTATCACCAACAAACAGTAACGGATCTGCACTCAATTTAACTAAATTTGTTTGACTGAAGTTGGTTTAGCATTATTTTCACACCTCATTTGGTAGTTTGAAGTAAAAAAATGCAAAGAAATATTTCCCACCGCATCAGTGCTTACCTTATACAGCTACTTAACTTACATTTTGAAGTTACTGCATAACTAGTAAGCTAACTGCGTAATTTTTACTAGTTGTGGTGCCAGTAATATTCACTTTCGTAGCAGTCGTTAACATATTACACACTGTGTCTAACTTGATTCTCTTTCAGGCAACTTGTCAATAATATAATATACTTAGTTTTGAAAATATATTCAAAAATTTAAATGCAAGAAAATTTAAGGACGTTATCTTTCAAAAGTTACTCTCTAATTTAATGGAGTTGTAGTGACATCAGACGCGTAGTCAGAACACATGTTACAGAAGTGACATTTAGAGTGAAGTAACACAGGCCTAGAGTAAATTTAGTTAGCAAATGGTTAATCGTGTGGATCCGAAACCGTTGCAAATCTACCGTTTCGTCACAGAGCTACCAAAGTTTTAGGTATATCGCCATTTAATCGCATAGACAATAGAGGGCCATGTACTGGTATTACCATCCATTTCAACGCCGCCCCGTTGACAGACCTTGAAATTAGATCTTCAAGGCCTGTAACTGCCTAGACAAGTAACGCATAGCCAAACATCCTACATTCCTGACGCTGTCGTCTAGTCTAATTTACAGAGGTTTATAAGGTAATCACCAAAAAGCTGTCGTTTCCACAGATACATACGGCTGTCTCGTATTTGTGCAATCCATAATTGCTGAGCCCAAATTCATTGATAAACAATGAAGATTTCTTATAGAATTAAAATACAGTAAACGATATCTACATCTAGATGGGTACACTGAAAATCACATTTAAGTGCCTGGCAAAGGATTCATCGAACCACCTTCACAATTCTCTGTTGTTAAAATCACGTATAGCGCGCGGAAAGAACTAAAAGCCATACTTTTCAGTAAGAGCCCTTATTTCCATTATTTTATCATGGTGATCGTTTCTCCCTATGTAGGTCAGTGTTAACAAAACATTTTCGTATTCGAAGGAGAAAGATGGTGATGGGAATTTCGTGACAAGATTACGCCGCAACGAAACCGCATTTCTTTTAATGGTGTCCACCACAAACCCTGTACCATTTCAGTCACACTCTTCCCATATTTCGCGATAGTACAAAACGTGCTGCCCTTTTTGAAATTTTTCGATGTACTCCGTCAATCCTGAATGAGATTTTCACTCTGCAGCGGAGTGTGCGCTGATATGAAACTTCCTGGCAGATTAAAACTGTGTGCCCGACCGAGACTCGAACTCGGGACCTTTGCCTAGGTCCCGAGTTCGAGTCTCGGTCGGGCACACAGTTTTAATCTGCCAGGAAGTTTCCGTCAATCCTATCTGATAAAGTTCCCACACCACGCAGCAGTATTCTGAAAGAGGACGGACAGGTGAAGTGTAAGCATTGTCCTTAGTAGTTCTGTCACGTTTTTAGGTGTCCTGGTAATTCAAAGCTAAATTCCGTTAGCCTTCCACTCAACATTTTCTATGTGTTCCTTCCAATTTAAGTTGTTCGTAATTGTACTTCCTAGTTATTTAACTGAATTTATGGGCTTCAGATTTGACTGATTTATCGTGTAACAGGAGTTCAACGGATTCCTTTTAGCACTCTTTTAGATGACCGCACGCTTTTCTTTATTGAGATACTACCATTAAAATGGCAATAGAAATTAGATTGTACCGCTATCAACCGGGATAGCGCCCACAATGTTAGTGGTGTATGGAGGCGAGCTTCTCATGCTTGGAAGATAGAGAACAATCAGACAAATTGACCACATTCTGACCATGCTGATAGCGCCAGTGGCGCCACTATATCTGGAAGCATGATGTAACGATGACGTAGGAAGAAGAATGACAATGTGACTATGTGCTACGAAAATTCACCATAATAGAAGCGAATAAGGTCAGTGGCTTTTGAAGAACATGATACAGGAGATGATCGACAGCTTAAGTTCTACACGGAAATAAAGCAGCCAGACAACAGACAATATTTCCTAAAAGGATTTCAACACGGATAGCTTCAAAAGTTAAACCCGCTCTGGAGAAATTGCTTCTCTCTTAGTATCAATTTAGTTCAGAGAATGCTACACTACTAGCCATTAAAATTGCTACACAACGAAGATGACGTGTTATGGACGAGAAATTTAACCGACAGGAAGAAGATGCTGTGATATGCAAATGATTAGCATTTCAGAGCATTCACACGACGTTGGCACCGGTGGCGACACATACAGCGGGCTGACATGAGGAAAGTTTCCAACCGATTTCTCATACACAAACAGCAGTTGACCGGCGTTGCCTTGTGGAACGTTGTTGTGATGCCTCGTGTAAGGGGAGAAATGCGTACCGTCACGTTTCCGACTTTGATAAAGATCGGATTGTAGTCTATCCAGAATGTGGTTTTCCTATCGCGACATTGCTGCTCGCGTTGGTCGAGATCTAATGACTGTTAGCAGAACATCGAATCGATGGGTTCAGGAGGGTAATACGGAACGCAATGATGGATCCCAACGGCCTCGTATCACTAGCAGTCGAGATGACAGACATCTTATCTGCATGGCTCTAACGGATCGTGCAGGCACGTCTCGATCCCTGAGTCAACAGCTCGGGACGTTTGCAAGACAACAACCATCTGCACGAACAGTTCGACGACGTTTGCAGCAGCATGGTCTATCAGCTCGGTGACCATGGCTGCGGTTACCCTTGACACTGCATCACAGACAGGAGTGCCTGTGATGGTGTACTCAACGAAGAACCTGGTCGCACGCATGGCAAATCGTCATTTTACGGATGAATCCAGGTTCTGTTTACAGCATCATGATGGTCGGATGCGTGTTTGGCTACAACGCGGTGAACGCACATTGGAAGCTTGTATTCGTCATCGCCATACTGGTGTATCACCTGGCGTTATGGTATGGGGTGCCATTGGTTACACGTATCTGTCACATCATGTTCGCATTGACGGCACTTTGAACAGTGGACGTTAGATCTCAGATGTGTTACGACTCGTGGCTCTACCTTTCATTCCATCCCTGCGAAACCCTACATTTCAGCAGGATAATGCACGACAGCATGTTGCAGGTCCTGAACGGGCCTTCCTGGATACAGAAGATGTTCGACTGCCACCCTGGCCAGCACATTCTCCAGATCTCTCATCAATTGAAAACGTCTGGTCAATGGTGGCCGAGCAACTGGCTCGTCACAATACGCCAGTCGCTACTCTTGATGAACTGTGGTATCGAGTTGAAGCTGCATGGGCCACTGTACCTGTGCATGCCATCCAAGCTCTGTTTGACTCAATGCTCAGGCGTATCAAGGCCGTTATTATGGCCAGAGGTGGTTGTTCTGGGTGCTGATTTTTCGGGATCTATGCACCCAAATTGCGTGAAAATGTAATCACATGTCAGTTCTAGTATATTCGTCCAATGAATACCCGTTTATCATCTGCATTAGTTCTATAGCAGTTTTAATGGCCAGGAAAGTAATTTATCTCCACCAGTACAGTAAAAGCAGCGAAACAGATTAATGTGTAACGTCTTCTGGCAAGCCATGGAGGCCATAAAATATCAGAGGTCGCCTTCCGAGCCAACTACTTCGTGCACATTTATATTTTCCGTAAGGGAGCGAGCGAAAAAGCAAGGGCAGTACAAATTTAAAACTTGTACAAAAAGCATGTATGGAATACTAGGGTAGGTACTGGAGTGTACACTGCTGGAAAAAAAATATATATCACTTAGAAATACAACTTCGATTTTGATCCGATGACTGCATATGCCACTTGGGGGATAATGGCTTCACCGTCGGTCGCCAACAGATAGCGCAGTAGCATAGTTACAAGAGCGCCATCTGCGTCTAAACTTTAACAGTGAAAGCTCACAGTGAGGTGGTTCTGTGAGAGTTTGAAAGAGGTCAAATCGTCGCCCTCCTCCTTTCTGGGAAATGCCACACAAGTTGGATGTACTACGTCGGCTGTGGAACGGTGCTGGAACGATGCTGGAATAAGTGGTCACGTGAACCTTCTCCCACCCTTGGACGAGGTATTGGACGTCCACGCAGGACACATGGCCGGCGGGATCATCGTACTGTAAAGGCAGCAGTCTCAGATCGTACAGCTATCTCAGCACAGATAAGAGGGTTTGTGAACACAGACGTGTCAACACGAACTATTAGCAATGGGACTACAGGCACGCACAACTCTAGCCTGCCTTCCACTCGCCTCAGCATCAACGTGCACGGCTAAACTGGTGCCATCAGAGGACAGCACCGGAAGACGGAATGGCGAGCTGTGGCCTTCAGCGATGAAAGCAGGTTGTGCCTCCACGAATACGACATAGAGCTGGTGACCGCTGTCTCGTAGGGTGCATTTGGCCCCAGACACACTGCCACCTCCCTAGGCCTTATGGTCTGGGCACGATGAGCAACAATTCTCGTTCACCTTCGTGTTCTGGAGGGGACGCTAACCAGAGGTCGATACGAGCAGAACGTCGTTAGACCCTTTCTTTCGCTGTTCTTGCAAGAGGAATGTCATGTGTTGTTCCAACAGGATAATGCTTGCGCACACACTGAACGGGTACTCAACGCGTTCTACAAGACATACAGCAACTTCCCTGGCCAGCACGATATCTGGACGTGTCTCCAATCTAGTACCTGTGGGATATGATGGGAAAAGTGGTGACTCACGTGACTCATCACCCAACAACTCTTACAGAAATGCGTGGACAGTTCGAGCAGGCGTTGCATGTGGTATCGAAGGACGGTACTCTCCGGCTGTGCGATCGACTAGGTATCAGAGTCAGTGCCTGCATCGCCGTCCGTGTAGGCTACGTCACATACTAACATGGATGTGTCAGCACAGGTCAACACATGGTACATGAGAACCGTTTGTGCTGTAGATTTATTAATGTAATCACTCAGTGTACTTAATATGTACTGTTGCCACAGTAATATCTCCCTTCACACTACTTTTTGATAGATGTACTCTGACATTATAAGTTGAGTATCTGAGGTTAGGAAAGATACTTTTAATGTGTAAGATAGGTTTCACTTTCATTTTTCTTCATACATTTCATCTTAGAATAGCAGTTGATGAGGACACTGAACACTGATATCGAACGTTGAGGTGCGACTGTGATTAGCCACGGATTTACTGGATATTACACTGGGTAAACCTACTGCACCTACAGCGATCAGTTTGTGCCACCAACAATGATACATCTTGCGTCCAAAAAGCACCCGCCTAATTTGCATATTCTCTCACTCGCTAAGAACAAAAAGAAAAAAAAGGAAATAAAAAGAGGGGGAACTTTCATGCACGAATTAAAGGCATTTACATTTCGTGCTGGGACACCTTTCTCGGGGAGACCATGATTTTCGACTTATTTTGAAAAACGCGTTAAAGTGGCCTTAAAACGTCCTTCTACTACCACCCCCACCCCTCCCCCATTCATTCACCATCAGTCATGGTTTCTAGTTGTTGTCCGCGGCATTGCCTCCTACCACAGTCAAAATTTTTTGGAATCCACGAACCACGGACTATTCCCCATTGATTGGGCTATTACGCCACCTGTATACTCGACTGTTTCTTCCCCATTCATTCATTTAAACGTGCCTTGGCGGTGATGAAAGAAAACGGGTATTTTTAAACGGTACTCTAAAACAAATAACGTTGACAGTTCGACTCAAATTTAATCCTCACACGCAAAATAGTTGCGTAGTCAAGAGGTCTGATGAATACAATGACCTATTTGTTTATTTTATGCTGTTAAACTTCACAAAATCTTTAGGCAAAATTTACACAAACGTCACTTTTACTATTCGTAACTGCTCGATCGAACTGGTGGTGTATTATGGCCAGTCATTGAAGTCAACATAGGTCGAAATTTGGAACTAGTTAGTGTAGCGTCAAATTTTTTTTACAGTGGTAGGAGTGAGCGCTAAGAACCACTTATCAGAAATCATAACCGGTGGGGGCTGAGTGTGGGAGTGGAGGTGCGTTTAAGCGTCACTTTTGTACTCGTTTCATGAATAACTCGTAAACTACGGCCCCTAGCAAAACGTATCCTGACATAAAAATTGGCTACATTAAATTTCCAACAGAAAAGATGCTGTTCATTTTTTGTATAGGACAAATGGATTGTACCAAACGAGCAGAGTATATGAAAATTTCGCTTGTGGTTTTTGAAGGCCGGATTTCACATTATTATTTGCATCAAATTACCGCTGCAGGGGCAGCTGAATTACCCTCTATATTACTATTGCTGACGAAGAAGGAAGTAGTGGTACTTGATGAGATAGTACAGAAAGCGTCTCTATAATGATAACAGCACCAAAGACTGAGAGTGGAAGTTACTCCAAATGCAGTCGCGAAAAAAAGTATGACAGATGCGTGGCAACAGCACCAAAGCGAGGGTGTATTAAACTGTTCATGTGGATCCTGTACTTTCGATGTATGCAATTCATGGCTTGGGCAACATTCTTGTTTTTGACAAGCTGTAGCGTTGCCTGAGTACAACAAGAATTAGGAACAAAAATGGAGACAAACAGTGACAATGACGTGGAATGGTAGAGAGAAGCTAACCGAAGTGAGTAGGTGTATTAAGCTATGTTTGTAGATGAACGTTAAAAGCTTTTAGATCCACTGACTCACTGAAGTACAATAATGGGAAGACATAGCGCATAACGCATCGAGGTGGGGGGGGGGGGGGGAAGGAGCAGGAAGAACTACATGTTAAACATGTTGAAATTGAAACTATGGCTGTAAAATGTCTATGAGTAGAACGAAGATCGACTCCCTAATGGATATTAACATCTCACAAGATAAATAGTTACTGACATAAGGATTTGTGGTGTAAGTCCTTACAATTATATGTGATGAACGACCACCGAAAGACAAAACCGTTTTCTGGCTGTTAAGAGAGAGTACTGAATATACACAGAAGGTAAAAGAATGTACTAAGTCTTAGCGATGCAAGTAAACTCGAGAAATTGATGCCGAAATAAGGGGAAGAAGTAATGAGAAAAATAATACCGAAGGTGAGATATAACATAAACTATATAAATTTTGGAATTTCATGGCTAAATGTTTTAATTGAATAAAAACTCAATGGAAGACGTTTGTACTGAAATATTGTGCTCAAAAGTACAAGACGAAGGAATACAATGGTAATATACAGTGGGCACTATCTTGTAATTATCGATACAAGTAATCAATCCAGTAGCTATCGTAAAAATCCATAGATGCCTTCTATGAGTTTTAAATTTGTATTGTAGTTCTTTTTGCACCCGCTCTTTTATAGAAAATACAAATGAATATTACTGTCATTGGCCATTCTGTGTTTTGTTGCTTCCAGTGTACTGGCGGCCGTTGTGCCAAATTGTAATGCGTATTTGTCAATAAATCACTCAGCTTGGTTAGCGAGCTAGTAAATAATTAATAATATATCATTATTAATATTACCAGACGCAACTAATTATTAATTCATAGACGTTTTATTTTATGGCTGGGAGACGGTAATACTGTCCTAATGTTTGTATTTGCGTCTCTATCTGATTGTGTGACAAATCGGGTATTTGAACTCTCAGTCCTTTTAGTGTATTTTCGAACTTGTAGTGTCATGATTTCACTCCAAAGATTAATTATATTAATATTTTAAACGTAGGGCCGTATTTTTTGTTGAAGAGATGGATGCTGTGCGCCCTGTTACCTGTACCGTCAGTGGTAAGCGCTATTATACTTGCTCGGGCAACAACGTCTTCCAACCCTTCAATAGCGTGGATGTGTGAGTAGGATCATTTTTGTGGAAGCTGGCACTATTCTGCACGCTGCATAACTCGTGAAGCAGATGCTGCAAAGGCATTTTGTAAATGCTACAATTATCAGCCGTCATTTCACAACAGCGATGCCGCCTCAGTCACCTGATCTTAATCCGTGTACCTTCTGGCTGTGGGGTTACCTGAGAGATGCTGCGTTCATTGCTCCGATTACAAATGTTGCTCGAATCGAGGCACGTATTGTGCAAAGCATTGTGAAAAGGCCGCTGAGACATTCCAATTGTTGTAGACCTTGCTATTCCTCGACTTCACCTTCTGATAGATAACAGTGGACAGCATGTTGAATATAACTTGTGCCAGTCACACATCACTTAAAAACCTATTTCAATGTTGCTTTTTATTCGGTTTTTGACCTCAGGGCAAATATAAACCAATTTTTCCCTGCGATGTGGCACGACCTTGGCGTGGTGGATGCGCTTACATAATTAACAGTGAGACAACTGCAGTGCAGTAATGCTGATGCTGATGCTGAGTAGTGTTGGTTTAATTTGTTACTCACAAAACAGCCTTCCTCTTACAATTCGTGTATCATTTGTCGCTGAATTATTTACGTTTTGAAACTTACTTCATCATTTAGTGTCAAAACTTTCTTTGATTTTCTGTTTTTTTTTTCTTTTTGGTCTTTGTTCTGTTTCAGCAACTTTTCCTAATACCCCATACAAATTTGACATCATTGTGACCGTATAGAAGTTTAATTATAATCACTCTGTACTTCCGCGTTACAAGTCGTCAGGCAGTAGAAACAAATACTACCCAACGTTACAACTGGTGCCCAACGTCAGAGTATGTTGCAAATCACAAAAAAACTGTGGTAAAACTAAAATGCAGCACACTTAAGTTGAAATTTGTTTCTTAATTATGTAAAATTGTTTGTAGTTACAAATGTTACTCTACCTGTTACACGGAAGTATATTTGAATCTTCTGAATTGAGGGTGAGTACCAGGAAACTAATTGTACTAATGAAAGAAAGTGACAAGGAATTTGTAGGCCAAGAGGGGAAATCTTCCGTCGATGGAGCTTGAACGCAAGTTGGAAAATCTTATTTACTTCTACGTTACTTTGATTGCTACTAAGTTGCTTTCTTGGAGCAACCGGAAGTTCAGCTTTGTAATTTCATGCAATTTGTATTGTTACTACTAATTTGGAGGAATTTGTGTCAGACACAAATAATATGGATAGGTACTACTAAATGGTTTTCTTTGCAAAACTTATTACAACCTTAACTCATTGTTGACGGTCATGTAGAATAGTAATAGTTTATGTTCTTTATTATCCAAAAAATATGGTCAAAAGTTTTAAATTTTTTGAACTGTTCATGTTATGGTAAAAATAGTTAAGCAATTAACAATCGATCCATCTGAGTATAGTAATGTAGAATCTAAAATAGAGGTATAAATGTATAGTGCTCAGGGAAGTCAATAAATAAATCAGCGGACCAAACTGTTCTTGAAAACAGATTTAGTGACTTAGAAGATGCAAGCAGTGCTAAGCCACACGGGCTAAATATCGTCCACGCAGTCGGCTAAATCTGCAGTACAGGCAAAGAATTTAGGAAAACAAAGTACTCTATTATTATAATAAGAGGTAGCGTTCTCGCTTCCAGAGCACAAGGCCCTGGGTTCGATTCCCGGCGGAGTCACGCATTTTACCTGCCTCGACTAGGTGTTGCAGTGTCGTCTCCATCATCATCATTCACCCCATTACGGTCGGAGTACGACAACGGGAAACCATTCCCACTAGGGTCTTCCTTAGAACGGCAGTAAGGTTCTCACGCATCGTTGCCCTACGCTCTCTCAAGAAGCATAGGACTTCATTTCCATTTCCATGTCACTAGAAATTCCAACATAATTAAGGTATTAGTTTGAACGAAAGCTCGGGAGAAATTTTGGAATTCAATTTAGTCCAAGGTTGCCAAAGAGAGGCTGAAAATACTTACTGATGAAGTCATAGCAATAAATGTAGCACAAGCAGCACTATGCAAAATGGTACATGGTTTTTCAGGAACAGGAGAAAACGAGCCTAGATCAACAACAAATACACAGAGACGCAAATTGGCGGTCTGGACGTCTGAAATGGACACACAGTTAACGGAAACCACAGACGCGAAAATCCAAGTGGAGGCTCACCAAGCAACTAACAAAGTTAAATATGAACAGGAGCATGATAATCAGTTGGTTTTATACGGCTTGGAAGATATTCCAGCTTCCGAAACGGTCTAACAGAGAGCGGCAATTACATTCTAGGACAATGGCTCAATAGTTGCACAAATGTGAAGTGCTTACAAGCAGGTAAGGAGGATTATTTACCGCGTTTATAACTTCTTCAAACGTGAATTTGAAAGCAGGTCTCCTACTGTTGACATCTGAAGACAGAGGAACGTATTCCAGAACCACGTGGAGTCGGAAAGTGAACTGTAAAGAGAATTGTAAATGGAAGCGTCAGAGCTGTAGGAACCGCAGAAAAAGGTCGTTTCGTGTCGCCTGGAAAGCATCGAAATCGCAATGAACCTGTAACATAAATTGATGGATGTAACAACGATGTTTTAAAGTGCTCTATGTGAATAATGAATTCTCAACATCACAAAAATGTGTACAGTTATGCACGGGAAAATTAGCTTCAATTGTAAGTGCCTCGTCAGTGTATATAATTTTGAAAGACTTTGGTTCCTGATATGTTAAGAAGAGTTTAGTTCAAAAAAGTGACGTAGGTGCATCACGAACTACATCCCATATAAAGATTCACTATACAAGAGAAGGAAGTAGTTCAACAGCGTACTACCTTGATGAAACTTGGGCCTATTAGAATTACTCTGGTGAGATCTGCTACAAAATGAGTGATGGTACTGCCGTTTAAGTTTTCATAGGAACATGTTCTCAGATTATTATTCTGTATACTGAATCTTCTTCTGATTTTGTTTCTGACAGTAAACTTGTATTTACGTGTAAGGAAACAGCAGTGTCTGCCATTCGGAAGTGAACGCTGTCAGTTTGTTGACGTGATTCACAATTCTTGTCATGCCTAACTTCGAAGTTGGTCGTTGCCACTTATAATTCAGCTGTTACAGGAAAAACACCAAGTATATACACCAGGAAAGCGGATATGTTACCTCGGCTTAAAAATAAAAATATTAGGTATAGTATATTATAGACCAGAGACGTGCTGGTCTCCTGCAGCTCGTTAATTTATACAAGTCACGTGACAGGACCTACAAACTTGACTTCCTTGCACGTGAGTAGGGTCACATGGTTTTGCGTTTACCCACGTGTCACTGTCAGTGTAGCCCAATGGAATTAATTTCGCCAAATGATAAAGCTATATGAGAGGGGGAAATGATTCGAGATAAAATTCACTGAATCACTTGTGCCGGAATCAATAGACAATATCCCACCTGAACCGTGAGCACAGTCTGTGCGGCACGCTGTAAAGCTTCGGAAAGAGTAATTTGACAGGGAACTGATGATGGATACAAGCTTTGAGCCTATCATCGTAAATTTACAGTGAGATTGTTCATGCACAGACTCAGATAGAAGTGACAGTTGTATTACGGTACAGATTTTCGAACAAAGTAACAATATAACTTAGTTTTAAAGACTCGTGGTTTAAAAAAGAGTTTGTTTACGTATCAGTTTTATGCATAATAAAGAGAACTTCCTAGCCTTTTTGATTAGGACACTGTATCCTTCGAATTATGCTGACTATAATGCCCAACATGTTGCCCGAGAAGAAGTTAAGCTTCTCCCCCATGTTGTATGCTCTAATAACATGCGAGAATGCAGTTGGATGAATTTCGTCGAAAGTTATATATTTCCACATGTAAGCTCAGTCATTTTAAAGGAACTAACTTAATAAGGCCGTAAAATGACAGTAACTGTTACTGGTCGAGATATCGTGGGTTTCGATGTTATCGGTCTTCATTCCCTGGAGTTATTCGCAGATGATGATTAGTTGTTTGCTTGTTCAGTGGATTATAAATGTGGTCTCTTACTGTAATTTTGAAAGAGGTAGTTCACACTCGTAATCCTGTTAACAGCTAAAAATATAACAACTTACTGACCATTTTTACGATAGTCTTTTCATTTGTCTTTTCCACCACAAATTCTTTTACACGCAGAGATTACACTTAACCACAGTCAAACACATCAACACACACACCTCATACACATATTTAAAATTTCTATTGAGGAGAAGCAGTTGTTGGGCCAATATAATTAGTTTGGTTTCTGCTAGAAGTTAATTCTCTTCTGTATTAAATTTTTACTTATAATATTGCTCGAACCGCAATAAATGATGATTATTACAAGCAGTTTCAATGATCTTGCAGTATGACAATTGACATTTTGAGAAAAATTGTACTTCACGTATTCACAAAGCTGTGTGAACTGTTCTCGCCTGCCGACGTCACGCAGCGTAAATCTGAGGAACAGTGGACACAAAGTCCTTAAGACGTGAATTAATATTTCTCTCATGACAATTGACCGAAATTGGTTTTAATATTTACTTTTCCTCTCATAGATTTGAAAGTACAATACGATGTATCGTAAGCAAATGAGCCTGATTGTTGTCCGCAGCAAGGCAGAACGGCTACATGGACTTTGTTAGCCCGCTCTCTGCTACTGCACATGCACAGTTCTCATCCCTCCACCGCTCCACTTCCATGCGCAGAAGCGCAATCTTATGTGACGCGAGCTATAGTCCAACGAAAAGAGGGATTATGTACTAATCATGTTTCGAATCACAGATTAGTGCAGTGTGTGTAATTAAAGTACCAATGTATTAACTATCATGTAGACTTAATGGACAAGTCAGTATACTTAATCAGCAAATTTATTCACTTATATCTATATACCTCACACAGTAGGACCTGTTGCCTGCATACAGGATCTTTAGTTTGTGGCGGTCGATCATTTTTAACATCTGTGAGTCAGTTAATTTAAGGAAGCTACAACAGGACATGAAACAGTAATTTTGAGAGCTGTTATGTTCAGTTTGACGCTAGAGTCAAGATGTCTCAGATATATAAGAGTTTATTGGACTGTCATTCTTCTGGGGCTATGAAAGGTTATCCTATCTTAATCCAGGAGGTTCCACAGCACTGCCACCAGAAGTTGCAGTAACTGTCTTCACAACCACACATGGTGAATTTTCCTTGAGGAACTACATTCTCTTGCAGTAGGCACACTACTGTCTTGTGTCTGAGACCACAAAATATTCGCGAGATACCCTCCAAGCTCCATTCTGCTGCAGACCATAGAAATTCCCATTCCATTACAGATCTTGCAATAACTTGGTAGAAGTTGCTGCCAGTTTATTTGATAGGAACTGGGTAACATCAATGTGAATCCATTCCTGTATGCATTCAAATTAGCAGACTTTAGGTTGTACTGTGACAGTATGCCTATGAATCCACTGTTACTTATTTTGTGTACTGAACTTATGTCACGAATTGCCAGTATCAAACATTGACCTATGCTAATGTGATAAGAACTATCACATTACCTTCCTATTGTGTCCACATGCACCCTATAGCATGGCCAGTCAAGACTTCTGTCATCGCTTACTCCCAGTTGTTCATCTTCTTTCACTGAATACAATTCTGTAGGGATTTGACGATATGTCTTTGTTTTACAGTGTTTCTGTGTTGACCCCTCTTCCTGCAAAAGAAAGGCTTGTCAATGAGTAATCCAGAACTGCATTTAATTTGGTAATAGAAATACCAGTAACACAAAAAGAAGTCTGATATCTGCATGAGTAGATGACAGATGATTTGCTTATGGTAATTATTCTACCTGCTAACAGGGAAATTGTAACTGTCGGTACAGTTCATTTTTTTGATCATTCGGGTCTCCTCAAAATTCTAGAGTTACAAGTTTATTTTAGAACATGATTCTGTACTTTTATATGAGTTACTTGACACAGAGCCCTGTTTATGAACGACTTATTAATAGTGACAAATACAGAAGACTGTGATACATCATACAAAAGATATTATTTCTGGAGACTGTTTTATTGCCAGCTTATAAATATAAAAGTTTGAGCATATAAAATATTTGGGGCACTTATACACTTCTCATAGCTTGCTTCAAGTGTGTAATAAAGTAACATTAATAATAACTTTCCTGTTCATCGAACTAAAAATCAGTTAATGGCCTTCCTAGTGTTGGTATAATTTTACAAAGGATTTGCACCCACTAAACAGTTAAATTGTTTACCTGTGCTGAAAAAACCCATGCTGTGGTACTGGTCAAAGACTGTCAGCGAGCATTTGGCAACATTAAAGAAGCTCTATCAATGTCTGATATATTATACCACTAAGATATTTTATTGCACTGATCTTCCTACCAATGCATCATCCAGAGCATAGATAAAAATGAGTAAGTTGAACATAGATGTGAACATACAAATTGCGTTGTAGGCTTCCTCAGTCGAATTTTATCTGACTCATACAGCCAACTGAATCACATGTTAGTCCCCCTTAAACATCCCAACCACCACCACCACCTGAATCACATGATCAGAAGACCAAACAGTACCATTAGCATTTAAAAAACTTCTCTATTACCTCCGAGGAAATCATACCAACATGCAATATGATGATCAAGCTTTAAGCATGAGCTTCAAAACTCTTTTGCTTGTTTGATTAGCCAGATGGGCACTAGATCGAAAAGAATAGGATCTGGAAATAATTCATGCTAAAGGAGGAAACAGAGTCGCAGGAAATGTACTATTCTGCTAATTTGAATGCTTATGAAATGTACTGAATAGCAGTATGAAACCTTCAGATTTTAGAATATTCTTGATGACAGACTTGATACGTAGACAATACTTCCTGGATATGTTTAACAACATAGGAAATTACAAGATACTGATTTGATGGGGAGTAATGTTAAGCAACACATACAATGAAACCATTCTAAATACATATGAAACATTACATGGTTTATAATAATGTATTCTTTTACTGCCATAACTCTCACTTTGTTCAGTTGATTGTTTACATTCCTTTTGATTCTCTGAACAAATGTATATAGCATACACATCAAGTGTGGGGCACTTTTCATATTATAAACTGTGGAAGAAAGATTGATTCCTACTATTATGTTCCAAATATGAGATGGAAATTGCAACTGTAATTAATACATGCTTAACGTGACAGAAACCTAAACCCTCTAATAAATAGTCCAAGACTGAATTTCATGCCATTATACTGAACAAAACATTGCAGAAAGTTGTTGATAAATGTGCTCCACTTCCATAATCAAGTGATACAGCAATATACACAGCAGCTTTCAAGAAACCTTTTCCCAGACTAGTTAAACTGTATGCAGTATTACGAGCTCTCCTATTAGCTAGACATCTGTGAATAGTTTAATTCCAAGGTATAGCAAACCTGCATCAGATACACCAGACAATGAAAGTAACACTACTAGCGAAAGTAGAAACAGTTTCCTATAGGATAACAGCACCAAACAAGTAGTATTTGTAACACTTCTGTCACTAAATGTAACCGGGTTTTCTCTTTTGTTGCTAGTCAGTTGTCAGGATGAGCATTACTGCAGAGGGCTTTTAATTCTAAAGCATAATGTCAGGGTAAAAAACACTAAATAAATTACTTTTTCTTTCGTAACAACATGTGGGCAGGGTGGGTTCTTCCTTGGCTCGGGTATGAGGTAGAATGAAACAGCATTTTTACATAAGATAACTTTTATTGAAAGTTTTGTACAACTGTTTTCTTACTGAATTGTTCTTGCTGGGAGAGCTGCAGCTGTGTCGTTTGTGAAGCCTCTGCTGCGGCAGCGGCGGCGTCTGATTACGCCTGGAGGTGTGTATCTCTTGTCGTCGTGTCGCCCAGTTGACTGGAGACGCGCCTCATGCGGTGGCCCGTTTAATTATTGAGGGCGAAGTCGTGCATCGGATGGTGATACCTTGGATGTGGCGTCCCAGTGTTTCTCCTCTCTAGGCGCCGCGTGTGTTGCGCGTCGGCCAGTGGAGCGGCGCGGCGGGGGAAGGCCAGTGTCCCGGACTCGAACAACGGACTTCCGCTTCCCAGTCTTCGACTGTCAGATCTTCATCCCAGCTCACAGGTGACTGCTGATGTCAGGCCGTCTCCTTTCCGTCCTCACGAGTCACCCGGGTACGTAAAAATTAGACTTCAAATACCTTTTAACTTCTGTCTTCTGGCGCCGAGGCTGCTGCTTGCTATTCCATTACAGCGGCGGACTTGGTGCGTCTGTGTATGATGTAGTCTCTTCTTGCATGACGGTCTTCAGCATCGAAACTGACTGAAAACTACTGCTACTCTCTCCTTGTCGGGCCCAGTGCATCTCTCGTATTTATTCACTTCAGTTCACTGGAGGTGAACGACTTCACGGTCATTGCCTCTTTTGTCACGTTGAAAAGCATCTCGAAGAATCTTCTTGACGTCGGTCATTGGCTCTTGGAATGTAGGCGATGGCCTTCGATCACATGTGACAATTAACACGTGAGCCGGTCGGGCGATGCCCTGACGGCTGAATCGACAGCGTCCGCTTATGTGGGTAGGGCAATGGCTTCTTCTGTCACGTGAAAAGCTTCTCGGAGAATCTTCTTGACGTGAGCTGGTCGGACGATGCCCTGACGGCTGAATCTACAGTTTCCGCTTCTCTCCTGAACGTGCTGACTTCAAGCGCCGGCCGTTGCCACTTCCGCTATGTCCGCTGTTTCCCAGTGTGTAATTCTTCTAAACTAAACTAAGTTTTTCATTTATTTTCTAATTTCTACTTCACTTCACATTGCTTTCACTAATTTATGTACTTATCTGAAGTACCACTCAACATAATTTTAAGGATCCTATGGGCCTCCAAGGCTCTTCACCCAGGCGACGAGATGGTGTGACCGTCAGACTGCTTCCAGTCATAACACAATGTCTGTTTAGACAAGACACAGGAAGACACACATGCAGACAACCTCCGCGCCTGAGTCAAATAACTCAAGCGGTAGAGTGTCGCAATGCAAGATACACCCCACAGCACGAAACACGCAACAAACCTCATGCCTTACCAATAGAGGAAGTTTGGGGCCAGAGGCCAAAAACTGCAGCTGACCAAATCTTAGAAACTCCAGCGTTTTTCAATTGCTATAAATCAAAAACAGAATAAAATAAAAAACATAATACTACACAAAAATAGACGCAGATTTTGTGAAGCCGAAGGAACTGTTTTCACACCGCGACTTAAAAAGAAGTAGGGACTTCAGGACATAACTTTCTGCCAAATAGATGACCTATTGAGACAATATAACATCTTCTGAAAAGATAATTAATAACTTAGAACATATTTCAACCAGTTGCACAAGAAATAACTGCTGTAATGAGTGAGTTGATGGTTTCCTGAAAATGACTGTTATTGTGGGAAGAGACTGGGAGAAGGTATGGTGATGCTTACTGATAAAGCTAGCGTGAGGAAGGACCCGCTGACAAGAAAGTATCTAAAATACAGATATTTCATGTGGGAGAGAGAGTACTACTTGTAAACCATCCTAAGTCGTCACACCACTAAAGCAGAATTACATCTTCCTTTGAGCAGCACATTGGTCTTTTCACATTTAACATTCAATTTCTTTATCTAGCTCCAGTCCACTTATCTCGTTTATCCTCAAGATTACATATGAGGTTTGATTATATTGTTTACTCTGGAGTTACGTATATTTTCTTTCGCTGCTCTAACTTTAAGGCACGTCCAGAAAAAAAAAATCATATGAAACTACATGCACAGATTTCAGACAATAGTTACTTATCGTATAATACTTACTTCGCTTTTTATTGCAATGCCTTTTGCTCTTTCCTTGTTTCATGTTTTTTATAGCGATCTGTATCGTTGGTCGGTACCGATAAGTTCCAAACTGCCCGCACTAAAATGCATTTGTTCAGGTGAGTCGTATCTAAGGTTCTGTTGATCAGGATAAAGTGTATAGCCATCGGATTAACGGGCAAGTTGTGGCTGCCCTATAGCAGAGCGTCAAAATTTTAACAATACGCTTTCCTCCTGCTAAGGCAAATTCAACAAATCGTTTGGTGTCTGTTCCAATTAGTATCACCATAAGACGACGAGATTCACTCTCATCGAAACCCCACGAAATTTCAGTGCAACTTCCCGAGTGGAAGTACGAGAATATTTCATCAGTAGTAAATACTTAATAACATTTTCTTCACTGATATTACGAGATACAGCTAATAATTAATTCACACCTTTTCTTATTTCATCGCCGGCAGATGAAATTATTATTGCAATGTATTAACAATGTTACTTACCGTAAAGAAGACGCGTCGGGTTGCAGACAGACACAGTTAAAAGACACTTTCATAGGGCTTTCGCCTATAGCCTTCATTAGTAAAAGACACCATTCACACACAAGCAAGCACACCTCACGCACACACGACCACCTCCAGCATCTCGGGCCGTAATGTATTCCGACCCGAGATGCTGGAGTTGTCAATCGTGTGTGTGTGTGTGTGTGTGTGTGTGTGTGTGTGTGTGTGTGTGTGTGTGTGTGAGGTGTGCTTGCTTGGGTCTGTGAATGGTGTGTGTCTGTCTTTTATTGATGAACGCCGTTGCCGAAAGCTTAATGCAGGTGTCTTATAATCGTGCTTGTGTGCAAGCTGACGTAGCTTCGTTGCGGTATGTGGCAATCTGTCTTTTCTATATTTTTATACTCATACCTGGACTTTCCATCCTTTGATTGTTTCAACGTATGGTATTTCGATGCTTATTTGGCGCTACAATAATTCGAGACATTGCGTACTCATTCCTTACAGACTTGTAACTTCGACATTTCTCCAAGAAGACTAATTTTTATGTGACTTACAGCGAACTTGTTTGTACTTCAATGTTATAATTCGTCATGCAATACATTCATACATTACTGATAAATTACACACCATCGTAAGTTCTTCGATTATTACCGCAATAGCTTAGATCATCAACACTAATGCAATACGATGATTTGAACGACAGTTTTAACGGCAAGTACAAACTATGCTTAAAAAACATATAAAACTGTACCCTATGCGTTGTAATATTGATAACTTTCAATACCTTTGTAATCAAGAGGGTATTTAGCAGGCTACAGTAGTATGTGTTACTTAGTTTGAAATTGTTGCATAATCTGTTGAGGGCACTTATACTACCGCACACTGAAAACACGGGGCTGAGATTTAATTCGAAGTTAAAGAACTATCTAAAAGTAGAGACTGAAACTGAATAATGTATGTACATTATTACTGTAGGGTTGTTAGGTGTAAATATTTATAAACGTTCAAGTAAGAACAAGCTATTCCCAGACATATTAAACGATTTGGAATAATTCAGATAAATCCTAGATGAAAGACTATTCTACACAGGCCGAAAGATACAGGAGTAACTACATCAACAAAGCTAGGAAATCACTGGAAAATGTGGAGATTTACCGGGTACCATGTGGTTGTGAAGACGTGGAGTGGATGAAGCTCAAACAACGTTACAAAAGACCGGATTCGATTTAATAAGGCTCAGCTATTGGCATCCACAATCTGATATCATAAAAGATTATACGCAAAGACCATAGAGATTAATAAGCACACTAGTAATTATAATTGGAAGGAGGAGGGTGTAATAATTAATGGCACCGGGATCCTGATGGTATGTGTGATGTGTACCTGTCTCCTACCATGGAATGATAGGACAGTACCAATTGGATTCGACTAATCAAGACATGTTACGTCACGCGGGAGCAAGCGGAAATGCAATTGTATTTCAGTCATCCGCGAGCCAGGGTGCACGTCGGAACTTGTAAAAAGCTAATTATCCAATTTGAAAGTTTATATTCGCGGCTGATGATGAAACCTTCAATGCAACAAGAAATTCATACACTGTTGGTATAAGAGACTGAGGTAATTTAATATATCGGATTATTTGTTTCTTCTTGGACTTTTATACCAACTGCGCTGCATGTTACTTTGTTGCTGATTTCATTTCCATATTCACACCAGATCAATGTTAGAAGACCTTCTTTTTAATTTCTATTATCACAGTTTCATCATACTTTTGTGCACGTTAAATGACTTGATATCATGCTGTATCGTGTGGATACTTACCTAATATGCAGTCGTTGTGAAATGGGTCTCTTCCACGGTCAGTCGATGAAAAATACGGTGTTTTTCTGGAATGACGCGTCACAAAGTTCCATTGAGCTCTGTCGCCAAACTCCTTGGTACGTCACTGAGCCAGCCTGTTTATTATTATCCGCGCTGAAGTGTTTTGTTGATTGCTGTCGAGCCATTCCCAATCAGCTGCGTCGATACCTAGTTACAGAAATCTTGCCACATGTACACATAACGCCGGGGCAGTTAACATATTAGGCACGTCGTGAGCCATGTGCCTTTATGTCGGTGAATGGATCACTATGCATCGATGTTCCTCTGTGTTGCACTAGTCCAACCACATCTGTTTTGTTGTTATACACATCTCGTCAAGAACTTCACAGACTGTCTATCGATGGGATAAGATCTGAGGTTTAATTCTCCTCCATAAATATTATGTTTCATGTTATCATACTAATTCACCTTTTCTTCATTAGCTATTTATTAACTCTTTAAGCCATTTATTTATTTTATCCATTAAGTATTCAGTTTTCTGTACTGACTGTCGTTGGTTTCGGTCTGAGCGTGCCTCTGAGACACACCTATTATAAATGACAGTTTTGTATAACTCTTACAGCCGCATGTCTCCCAACATTTTAACTGAAGAATTAGCACCTTTTAAATCTGTTGTGTTTGGATAGTGATAAATCCAGATTCACCACAGAGGAAGAACGCTTAACGACTAATGTGAACTGTTGAAATTACTCGCCAATAACAAGTTGTGCGTAATAGGCCCGACGTCTTAGGTACTTTCATATCGTCAATCAGTATGTTTTTTTCTCACGTTTTATTCGAGCTCATGGGACGGTGGATGGGGGGGCGGGGGTAGAAGTATGCAAATGGAAAACTCGATCCTTTACGCAACTATTTACAATGTTAAAATGATCAGTGAACGTTATAAAAGGGAGTACCTACAGTTAAGATATCTTGTTAATATCTTCAAAATCCTTTGTTACACATACACCTCACTACGAAATCTTTTGTCGCACCTACATCTCAATAAGTAAAGTATGTAATTCTGTCAGGTAGAAATTATATATTTATATCTCCTAAAGGCTATTTCTGACAGGTGCTGCTAACAGTTACAGGAAAACTAGGTATGAAAACTTTATGATATATAAAAGGAATTTCCGACAGCAGATTACTTGTAATTTAAAATAGAGTAATATTACTGGCTATACAGCTTTCTCAAATATGAATCTGTATTTGACTATGTAGGTGGTTATTAACAGGAGAAAAAATCTTTCGACTATGTATTTGAGAAGAAATTGTAACACGTCGCTGACTTTATAATATTACACTGCCCATTATGTATTTTATTTCTGTTACCGCATATCACTAAAAGAAGTTGATAATCTTTCTTAGGGCGGAAACACACGTCTAACTATTTCCCTGTTTTTGCTGTATGCAGTTAACTGTTACAGACTGCTAGTTAACATTCTGCAAACACGAAAACACTAGTAACAAACGCAGATATCGGCAACAGTGAACATAGCGACACTTGTACTCAAGGTACGAATAGACCACTACAGTTCGCATATTGCCGAATGGGGTAGCCAGTGGTTAGAAGAGTGGACTCTCGCATTCGGAAGGACGACAGCTCAAACCTGTGTCCAACCATTGTGATTTAGGTTTTTCGTAATTTCCCTAAATCGCTTAAGACAAATAACAGGATGGTTCATTCGAAAGGGCACGCCTCTTGCCTTCTCCATCCCTCCAGAATCTGAAATTGGGGTCCGTTTCTAGTGACCTTAAGCGCGGGTATTACTTGGTTTATTTCACTAGTTCCTATTAGCAGATGTGATCACCTCATACATTTATTGCCCTGGTGGCGATCGGTTAGAGGCTTAAATCGCTGTTCTGCTCCATAGTCAGCAAAAATAATAGTTTAAGTAGGATCTGCAATACTCCAGGAATCGAAGCCAACATCTTCCAGATCTAGCTAACGACACTAAGTACTGAAGATATTTGCACTGCTTTAAACCACTAAAGTATTCTCACAAGAGCAATGGACTTCTCAGAATGCTCGCATCTGATTGACGAGATAAATAAAGTATTATGCAATCTGGGTCACTATATTTCTACATTAACAATGCCATCTGTAATCTCGTAGTCTCTACGATGCGTAAAATTCGTATAACTTAAACAAAATTATGATTATTTTTAATGTCTCACAATGTATTACACATTTGGTTCGGCACAAATTACCTTCAAATTAAGGCAGTGGAACTGAGTTGAGTGGACAGAGGTAATTGAGGATTTCAGTTATCTGCGCACAATCGTACAAAGTCAACTACATTTTTGGCAGAAGTATTGATATCATGAAAATAGTTTCAAGTGACTAAAAAGGTACATTACTGATGGCCATTTTCTGGTAATAAGTTATTTCTTTTAATTTATTATACACTGATGTTCAATATATGAAATGCAGTATTTAAGAGAGGCCCTTTAAAGCCCAGAAGCGATAAGGGGGCATTTAAAACCATTTTAAAACATGATATATTTATTTCCTGTGTGACAGTTCACTAAAATCTATTGAATTTTTTTTATTTTACTTCATAAAAATTGCCCTCTTTATGGTAATTGAATTAAGCAGAAGTTCTATTTGAGCAAATGGGTTTTCCCACATATCAGCTTTAGAATGACTGCTTCACATCAGTTTTTACAAGTTAATCCTGTTACACAGTGCATAATTCCCAATCTCCTACTAGAGAACCAAAACATACTAAGTAACATAGCCTCTGTGCAGTAAAGTTGTAACTAAACGTCGTGGTACGCAATAGAACAGATATTAGAGTGCGTATGTCTGTGTTTAAGTTCACTATTCAGGTGTTCCTCTTAATTCGTAACCGTTCGGTGACCAATAATATTCAAGGGCATTGAGAATGGGAGAGGCAACCAGACCAAATGTGAATATATTCAGCATCCAGATAAAATGTCATAAACTTTTCGCTGGGTATATATCAGACAGTATTTCGCCATTTGTAACGAGGAACGTGATTACGTAATGTCAGTCTAGATCGAATTTGATGAAAACCGTGCTTGATATAATGGAGAACAACAACTGGAGATCTACAGCAGTACTTCGTCCTGAACAACTTAATCATTGATGTGAACGCAGATACAGTCACTAAATCTAAGACGAGCTACGGCGGGAAGGGCCGTTATGTCTCAGGTAAATGTCGGGGAGGCTATAGACCAGGATTAAACAGGTGGATGAATTTTATTCAACAAAGAAACCCCGGAATAATTCACATACAAACCTCTAGTGGTTGGAAAACAGCGAACACGAATCCGCGGAACGGAATTCTAATCTGTTTTCGATACTTTCATGTCGTTCATGCAAAATTCGGAGTAGATCTCATTTCTGTACTGTGATTATTGGTTTCAGCGGAATTTGGCCATCATCATATATAAGATACAGATGACGATACAGGTCACTGCCATCGGCTTATAAGCATTCTCGCGGTATATTTTGCTGATTCTAAATAGAAAATAATTTGCATCCCAGTCTCCACGCATCTATATGGTTTAGTTAACACAGAGAACACAGTTCGTAGGATACCCGACGGTGTTGTCTAAATAAAACATGTCTCGTCGAGAGCTTTAATGTCGTTAGTTCTTCAACTGAGTAGAGAATTTTGATTTCTAAGGAGACATATTGCTAGAGCACAACACAACACGTTTATTCAGTTCCACTTTCATTCTGAAATTTATCATTGCTGTACTGCTCTACCATTAAACAATCACAATATAATACGGCACGGCTTTTCTTAATAAAGTTTAAAGTATTTATGTATTCCGCGAACATACGTCTTTAGACAAACCAGTATCGACAATCTTGGGCAATGATTTGGTATATAATTAACCACACATTTCATTCTACTATACAACGTTTCACAAAAGACCTCCAGATTCTTACTTAATCATTGTAACACTGACTTCCCTTCGTATAAAGGTAAGCAAATGGTAAGCGATCGGTAATATTGAATGCAACAGCAGGATAAAGCAACCTTCCAGAAAACTTCCGAAAGGTCCAAACGTTTCTTACATCCAGCGATACTCCACGGGCACAGCGGACTGCGACGATACGCTACCGGTGGTAGTACTCCTTACGAACTTATAGTCGTCATTACCGAATACATGTCTTAGATATTGACCAGACGCACTCCACATTCGCCATTCCTGTTACGCTTTCATAACCGGCAGCTAACTTCGCCAGTTTTTAAACTCATCCAGCAATCCAAGTCTTTTACTCACTCTCCATGTCCTCCACGCAATGTTTTTCAATGTCTCACCGTTACAGGGAATTTCTTGAGACTACATGTGTTGCAGTCAAGGCATTTTCCTTATTCTTACCATTTCCATCAGTATTTATTCCTCCTACACGTTACTAGTAACAAACATCGCATGTATCTTAGAGCTGAAGATAACCTAAGTCACTCGAAACTAGTAATTACAATAAATATACGGATAACGATAAAGAAATTTGATCCCAGACATGTTTTATTAAAAAGATTATAAACCAGTGTCCCAAATTTCTCCTGAGGTATAACGCTGCGTTTCTATACTTATTGTGGCATTGGAAGGGAAATATGTGAAGGTAAATAAAAGCCGTAACCACACGATCAGGAGTGAGGGACTATGCCAATAATATATTTCCTGGTGCAAATGTAGTGTAATAAACGATTTTTTCCTTTAATTTCCGACAACTACTCTCCCAGCTTTTAAGACAATAATTTACAAGAGGTCACACTTGAGGAATCTTGTTCTAATTACTACTACAGAAGAGAAATGTTATCAGACTACAGGGTGAGAGATCGGCTCTTAGGGATTATAACTGTCCCCCGGTGTGTCCACGAACGATGGGCCAGACGCCTGGTGTCATTAGTAGCCCCTGGGAGGTATGCGCGCCCGCTCTACAGCCCGACAAGAGCAACGTCGCCCTTCTCCACTGGAGAGCCCCACGGCGCTAGAATTCCGGGGAGCAAACATTCTTTCTCTTTGGCACTCCACCTTTTTTCCGGTTGTTCCTCCCTTTCATGCCTGTGGAAATGGAACATTCCTCTTCTGGCACTCCCTTTATTCGCTCTTGCATCTCTTTTCCTTCCCACCTCCTTCTCCATGCGGCTGCCTCCCGGCACCTCACATTCTGCCTCCGCTTCCCTGTTTGTCTCTGGCGAGTCTGTGTGTATGTATGTGTGTGTGTGGTGTGTCTATGTGTGTGTGTGTGTCTGTCTGTGTGTGTGTCTGTGCGCGCGCGCATGCCGCTCTCTTTCTGTCTGTCTATCTCGGCCGCACCGTCCGCAAGCTTTGTGACAATGTAGGACTGTGCGACAGCAGCTCCTTGTAATCAAGCCGAGAAGAAGGACATCCGTAACACCCTTCATGAAGGGACAGTCACGCACTTTTCCAGTCGGAGGATGTTATATAAAACCACGCCAGTCTAGCGTGAATGTCTTCCCTGTAAATGTCTTTAAGAGTATGACCTACAGTATTAAACTCCGGGCCATGTATTTTGTGGCTTCTTTTTTTAATTTGGAGTAGTAGGTGCTTACCTGTACAGACAAGTGACTACAAGCAAATACGATAGGCATTATTCATGAATTCGGCCGGTGGTCCTGCGGTTAAAAATATACAGTCCATAAAGTATGTGCTAGTCGTTATCATGTTTCACAGTAATAACTATAAAACAGTATGCTAGATTAGCGGCTTTTGGACATTATATCTAAAATAGTTTCAAAGTGCAACATTTCTGGAATCAAACTTTCCTGCAATAAATGTACGTATACTTAATTTAATTCTTCAAAGTATGATGTGGAGAACTATCTTTTAATTATTCGGTATTTGTATCCTACGACAGGTGTTGAAGCACTCTACATTCACCTGCCTTGTGGCTCGTCTATTATCTGATGCTAAATTTGTCAGTTATTAATGTCATCCAGCATTCTACGTCTTCTTTTTCTCTACATTTCTTCTCTGCAATCGTTCCTGCAATGACTCTTTGGTACTGGCCATTTCTTGATCTTCTTGCCAAGATGTTCTCCTTATCCTTACCGTTTCCATCATATGACGTTCTCTTCCGTTCTTAGAACAATTTATTCATTCTGTCAGTCGCTTTCATTTTAGTGTTTTTCTTCCCAGCCATATTTCAACATTTTAAAGTGTTTGTCTTCTTTCTTTTTGACCCTCTATGGTTCGCTAGCATATAATGCTATACCGCAGAAAAAATCATTTGGATCGTCGCTTCCTCGTGGAAATCTCTCGCTGAAATAAGAAATTCTTCTCCAGTTTTGTTCATGATCTTAACAAAGTTTTTCATTATGTCCAATTTATATGAAGAGCTGCGAGAATGTTGTTCTTGGACTCGAAAAGTGTTGTGTGCTTAATATTATAAGATATTGTTTCTAGTGATTAACTCTTATACCTATCATTCTCTTTAAAATGAAGCGCTTTAGTGCTGCTGTCCCAGAGGCACAGGAAACAGAACTTGGTGTAGCCGTCTTGCAGTCTAAGTAATATCCCTATGACTTAAAGATCTTCAGAAACCTGCCATATAAACTTTTCATAGTTTAATCACAATAAGAACTGTTTCCTGTTTTCTTATGTTTCAGTCATATAAGCTGCATACCTAATCAAAAAAGATGGTAACATGTTGCCATTATGCAGTAGCAAACAACTGAGGCTTTCTCTGCAGGAGTCGATGAATAGCCTCCACTGATCACATTTATAATCAATTAACATAAATGTTATTAGTCCCTGTACATCACTAAAAAATACCAATTTCTTTTCACTTTTGAAAAATGGTCGGAGTTTCATATTGCGGTTACGGAACGCAGTCACATTTACTGTCTTGTCAGGACAATTCCAGTGCGTGGTCTTTACGTCAACAGTTGAGCTTTACCTTTCACCAGTTCCAGATCTCTTACTATGTCATTAAGTTCACACTGTGTTACTTTATGAATCTCTGCGCACTCACATATATAAAATCAGAATATTTTGAGGAAATTATTATTTTTTAGGAGCACTATAGTGCAATTAAAATTATTTTACGGTTGACACTTCCTGCGTTTGAGCTAGTTTCCTGCAATCAGAGCGATCAGCGCCACGCCTGAACCGTTCGCCGTTGCCATACAGCCGCAGCAATTGGACAGGTCACTTCCAATTCACTGTCCAACATTTTTCTTGTTGCTTTTTGATCCCAAATCGTCGATCTGGCATTTTTATTTCGTATTTCATTACACATCATCACTAGACCTAAAGCAACACGGACACACGGGGACACACATACACACACACACACACACACACACACACAAACACACACACACACACACACACACACACATACACACACACTCTCTCTCTCTACCTCTGTCTCTCTCTCTCTCTCACACACACACACACAAATAACGACGCTAAAGAAATACACACGTAACAAATACAGCACTAACCGAACACTACTGCCTGCTTCCAAACAAGACAGAATTCTGCGTCACATACACATACACACACATATACATACAATGGAGTACCAGTCCTAAGAAAAGCTACTTGACCTACTGTTCTGGCATAGCGTAATAATTAGCGCATAAAGCTGACGGGTAGGTCATGGTGTTCAAATCCAAACAAATGAAGGGAAATATTTTTTGTTATTTCTCTAATCTGATCAAGAGAAATTATTCCAATTCATGGCGATAAATGTTTAGAACGGACAAACAGTCTTGGCAGCAAAACAGGCTATATCATTTTATATTTTGCTTGTAACGGATTTCACCTTGTTTACGGCATATTCAGATTGGCTGGCGCAACAGGTATTAAACACGTACGTTGACATAAATGCAAACATCTTACCAGGCAAACAATGTTACGAAAATTTGAAGAACATACAAATGGCTCTGAGCAATATGGGACGTAACTTCTGAGGTCATAAGTCCCCTAGAATCTAGAACTACTTAAACCTAACTAACCTAAGTACATCACACACATCCACGCCCGAGGCAGGATTCCAACCTGCCACCGTAGCAGTCACGCGGTTCCAAACTGTAACGCCTAGAACCGCTTGGCCTGATATGAAATAGTGTCGAGTACAGATGAAGTCAAGTCTAAAATAAACAACTCAGCGGGTAGTTTCCCCCATACGGCGTAATATGGTGCCCTTGTAGGCATACAGCGCAATCCAAAGGACACTAAAAACAGGATCAGGGCCACAGAAAAGCATCACACAATGTAAACATAAGTTTATTATTATTTTTGTTCAATTAATTGGTTTAAGTGTATTTTAATTATTTCTAATTCTTTACCGCATCAACTTCATCGTCGGATTGACTTTATTTGCTCTTATTTTTCTACCTATCGTTCTTTTTCGTTTGGAATCTACATGCGTTGCCTATAATCTGCAACTAAGTGCCAACGAGGACTCCTCATCGGTTGAAAACGCGGCAGCTCGTGTAGCCAGCATGAGGATAGTTTCAGTCAACTAGTGTCAGCGAGAAATTACAGTTTGCTATTAGCGCCAAAACTAAATTTTTCCTGTCTTGAGTTTTCTCTTAGAAATTACCTTTAATCGCCGTGGACAAAGCGACCGTGACCTTAGTTCTGTCGCAGATTGTTGACCATCATTTTCTCGTATGCATTGCACTTCACAAGGCAGGGTCTAGCCTAGTTCAAGAGTTTAAATTCAGGGCTACTAAACTCATCATCATCAGCATTTAACTCAATGGTCACATAAATCATTTTTAGACAGAGCATCTCGCATTTCTGAAACACCTCGCGGCGGCCACTTCGAACATTGCTTCGTGTGTCATTACCAGCATTTGTGAAGTGAACAGTAGAGTGCGTATGTGTGTGTGTGTTTGTGTGTGTGTGTGTGTGTGTGTGTGTGTGTGGGTGGGTGGGTGTGTGTGTGTTGGGGGGGGGGGGATACCAAGTGTTAACGGAGTTATCAGACACAATTAACTCTATTCCAGATGGTCTGATGCTTCTAGCTAGGTCATGGGTGTAGCAATGCCCATGGGAGACCTTTAATGATTCAACCACAAATCTGGACTTGAGATATGCAACACACATGAGTGCTTACCTGTATTCCTTCCAAATGTATAACGTTAGAGGCCTCCTTTCCGATTTCACTGTAGCCTGACTGCAAATGTAGCAGAATAAACAAGTTTTGAGAACAGAGTTGTCTAGGTAACATATTTCAGTGCTTCACATTACAAAATCACATGCTGAAGTAAATGCGAGATAACTCACTGTATATATGAGATCCTCGTACATTAATAACCCGTGTTACCGATAGTATGTAGAGTGCAAGCATGCAGAGATGCATGGATTCGGTTGTACAGTTCCCGGACGTCAGTTTTTGGGACGAAATTCCATTCGTGTAGCATTTGGTCGGTCAATACTGGAATGATTAAAGTTGTTTGTCGATGACGCTAGAGTTGCCATCCGATGGTATCCAATATGTGCTCCATTAGAGACAGATGATATGATCGATAAGGCCAAGGTAACATATCGACACTGTACCACATTTTGGACTGCTTCTCCTAAATGGCAATACAAAAGGTCGAATCACCAGACTGACGTACGATTTTGCATTCAGAGTGCATGTGAGGAACACGAGAATGCTCCTGTTGTCATACGAAAAAGCACCCTACACCAGGTGCAGTTCGAGAGTTTCTAGCATATACACACGTGTTGGTTGCAGGCCCTCAACTGGCGGCAAAACCATCATCACACAGCCACCACTGGCGCCGAACCAGAACCAGATTTCATCAGAAATCACATCACACCTCCACACTGCCCTCCAATGTGTACACTTTTGTCAGTACTGAAGTAGCAGATGGCGGTGGTTTGGGGTCGGTGGAATCCACGCAACAGGGCGTCTGGCTCGGAGCTGTCCTTGAAGAGTTTTTTGTAGTCATCAGTCTTCTCAGTGGTTTGATGCAGCCTCCCTAGAATTCTTCTCCTGTACTGACCATCTTAGAGTAGCACTTGCAGTTATTTGCTGGATATATTCCAAACCCTTTCTCTACAGTTTTCAAACTCTACAATTCCATATACAACCACAGAAAGTTGTAATAAAAGATGTCACGTAATCCTATCCCATCTTCTTGTCAGCGTTTGCATTAATTCCTTTCCACATCGGTCCTGTGGAGGACCACCTCATTCCTTACTTACCAGTCCGCCTATTTTCAACATTCGTCTGCAGCAGCACATCTCAAATGCTTCGATTCACTCCTTTTCCAGTTTTCCTACAATCCGCGTTTCTCTACCATACACAGCTGTGCTCCAAACGTACATTCTCCGAAATTTCTTCTTCAAACTAAGGTTTATATTTGTTACTAGTAGACTTCTCTTAGCCAGGAATGCACTTTGTACCACTGCAAGTTTGCTGCTTAAAGTCTGCTCTTTATGCCCTCCTTGCTACGTCGACCTAGGCAGCAGAATTTCTTATCGTGATCTGCTATCCTGATGTTAAACTTCTCGCTGTCGTATTTCTAAGTCCATTATCGGTCTCTGACGTTGTCCTGTTTGCGCATTGCTACATAAGTGATGATCCGTGTAAGATATCAGTTACTCGGCAACATGCCTCTCCGTGGTACGCATCTTATCTGTCGCTGGCACCTTACGATCCACAAACAGTTCTTGGTGTTGAGACTGATTATAATATGAATGTTAATGCTACCAAAACAGTGGATGTGCTACAGGGGCCATCACTTTTTATTTGGTGAACATGTCGATTTAGCACTGACGTCGCTGTCGATGATAGTCAAGCGTGGTTGAACGTTGCTTTTGTTCGCATCGATTCTGCGCTACGCTCTCTTGCAACTAGTTTGGAGAACTTTCGACCCCTGAGTTAATCGCCTACCGCACCCTTATCATAAACCAATTTTTCCCTCCTTCTTCAATATACTATCAATCCAAGTCCTAAATCATTAGACTGTCGATTCCATTCAACACGCACTGCAAACCTTCTTCATTTTGATTGTGGATAACATTGTCATAAGCAAATCTTCTCGTTGATGTCCTTTCACCTTGAATTAAAATTCCACCTTTGAACATTTCGTTCATTTCCGTCATTGCTTCTTCGATGTACAGACTGAAGAATAGGGAGAAAGACTACGGTCCAGTCTTATTCCTGTCTCAAACCGAGCACTTCTTTCTTAGTTTTCCACTCTTACTGATCTCGCTTGGCTGATGCATATATTGCATATTACCCGTCTTCCCTTATACCTCTAATCTATTTTTCTTAGATATTCGAACATCTTGCACCATCTGACATTGTTGTACACTTTTTCCAGAACGTGAAATTCTATGAAAATATTTTTATTTTCGTTCTTGCTTCCATTATCAACCGCAACGTCAGAACGCCCCCTGGTGCCTTCGCAGTGGTAACGCCGGATTCCGTCAGATCTCCAAAGTTAAGCACTGTCGGGCTAGGCTAGACCTTGGGTGGGTGACCATCCGCTCTGCTAAGAACAGTTGATAAGCGGAGTGCACTCAGACCTTGAGAGGCAAGCTGAGGAGCTACTTGATCCCGAAGTAGCGGCTCCGGTCTTAAACTGAAATAGAGCTGTGTACCGACCACATGCTCCTCCATATCAGCATCCAGTGACACCTGAGGGTTGAGGATGGCACGGCGGCCGGTCGGTAACGTTGGGCCTTCAAGACTTGTACCAGCGAGTTATTTTAAAGTCAAATTGATCGTCATTTAACATGCATTAACTTTTCTTTCCCACTCTTCTGTATACTATTCACGCCAGTAGCTACGATGAATGATCTGTTAAGCTTATTGTGCATTAATTCCCGCACTTGTCGGCTATTGTAATCTTCGGCATTGCGTGGATGACGTTATTTCGAAAGTCATATGGTATATCGCCAGACTCATACATTTTACACACCAACATGAATAGTCATTTTGTTCCTACTTCCCCCAAAGATTATAAAAATTTGATGTAATGGCATCCATCCCTACTGCGATATGAGATCTTAAATTTTCAAAAATTCTTTTAAATTCTGATTCTGATACTGGATCTACATCGATTACCGTTTCTTCTGTTATCATTTTATCACACAAATCTTCTGCCTTGTAGACACACTCAAAATACTATTTCTACCTCTTCGATATCTCCATTGCATCGAACAGTGGAATTCCCATTGCACTCTTAATGTTTTCATCCTTTCTTTCAATTTCAACGAGGGTTGTTTTGACTTTTATACATACTGAGTCAGTCCTTGAGATAATCATTTGTTTTTCGGTATCTTCACGTTTTTCATGGAGTCATTTCACCTTAGCTTCCCTGCACTTCCTGTTTATTTCATTCCTGCGGGACTAGTATTTCTGTATTCCTGAATTCCCTGTGAGGTTTTAGTAGTTTCATGTTTCGTCAGTCAAGTGGAGTATTTCTTCTGTTACCCATGGTTCTTCACAGTTATCTCCATTTTACCTATGTTTTTCCTTCCAACTTCTATGATTTCCCTTTTCAGAGTTGTCCATTCCTCTTTAACCAATTCCCTACTGTGCTATTCCTCATTGCACTATCTACAGCCTTATAGACTTTCAAGCAATATCGTCAGCCTAGAGAAATTCAAGGTACCTCTTCATTTCTTAGTACTTCCGGATCCCACTTGTTTGAGCACTGAATCTTCCTGAATAGTCGGATAAACTTCAGCCTACTCATCAAAACTAATAAATTGTGCCCTGGGGCAATATCTGCTCCAGGGTACGCCTCACAAGCCAGCATCTGATTTCGGTATCTATGCCTGACCATGATGTAATCTAATTAAACTCTTCACATATCATCCGCCATTTTCCAAGGATACCTCCTCCTCTTGTGGCTCTTGAACAGAGATTTCGCTACTACTAGCTGAAATTTATTACAGAACTCAGGAATTCTTTCTCCTCTCTCATTCCTGGTACCCAGCTCATGTTCTCCGGCAACCCTTTCTTCATTTCCTTCGCGTACAAGTGTATTCCAATCCTGCATGACTATTAGGGTTTCACCTTCCTTTTCTTACTGAATTACCCGTTCAATATCCTCAGGTACTTCCTCTACCTCGTCAGCTGCGGTTTGCGACGTCTTCATGTATCCTGAAACAATGCTGTCGGTGTTTGTCTGGTGAGAACAACCCCATCACTGAATAGTTCACAGTGACACACTCTCTGTCCTACCTTCCCATTCATATTGAGACCCACTCCCCTTATATCATTTTCTGCTGCTGTTGATATTACACTATCCTCATCCTTGTCTGCTCTCCATTTCACTTCACTGACCACCAATGTACCTGGATTGAGCCTTAACATTACCGTTTTCATATGTCTTTGCTTCCCTATCACGTCCAAACTTTTGATATTTCACGTCCTGTCGCGCAGTTTCGCAACCCACCGGCAGGAAGTGCCCTTAATCTCTATCCGCTCCTACACTCTCGTTGACAAGGCACTTGTCTGAATGAAGGTGACCTCTTATGCTAGAAGTATTCGGCCACCATTGCTGATGATTTTTATTCAAAATTTAAGCGGTGCCGCTGTCCGAACCCGGCACCGAGTGCGTTTTGAGTACTAATCCAAGACGCTGCCTCTAGTGTGCTTTTATCCTTGAGCTAACCGATTTGTAACAGTTCGTTGTGTCACTGTGGTGCCAACTGCTGCTCGTACTGCTGCTGCAGATGCAGTAAGATGCGCCAGAGCCATACGCGGAACACTGTGGTCATTCCTCTGAGTAGTGCAACGCGGCTGTCCAGAGCCAAGTCATCTCGCGGTCTTACGTTTTCGTGACCACCGCTGCCATCATTCATGTAATCGTGCAGTGGCTATATCACTACAATTTCCGGAATATCACAAAATGAGCATCCATCTTGTCGTAGTCCCGTTACAGAACAACGGTGAAACTCAATGAGGTGATGATGATGTCGTCTTTGTCGCCTTAAGAGCGTTCTTCACTAACAACTCACCACGACCAATCTCAAACATAACTAACATTCAAAGCCGATACAACGTATTTAAAGCAAACTTGATTTGCATCCTCATAATGGCGATACTATCACTTAAACAGATTTCATGTTTGTGATAAAAAATACGGCTACCTACTTTCATCTGTGCTGCACAACTCCTTCTTGGTGTTTCAACTCTTTTACCGTCAGTGTACAATAACCAAACGTTTAAAAGCTATGAAAATTCTATTACTAAACGTTACTTGTTTTTATAAAAAGTTTTGTTTCAAGCAAAAGATTAAAAAAATTGCAATGCTGCTATGTGAAATTGAATGTGAATGTGAAGCCCAGGTATTAGTGATGAAATTAAGAAACCTTTTTATAGCCAAAACCAAACAAATACCGAAAAATACTGGTTATTAAACACTACAATACCGATATCATTATTAAGAGATCGGTTGTTCTCATCCCTGTGCATTAGTGCCAACGTCTGTCGTGGTGGTCATATATCGGATAGGCTGCTTCACATGCATAGGCCTTAAAATGTTCTACACTTCTGGAGGGGTGGTTGTGTCCCATCCAGCTGAGACCAGTGGTGGACGCTGGCAGGTGGCACACATCCCTTCGTCCCTCACCTCAACCAGTGACGGCTTGCAAAAGAGGACAACTGTTGGTGGCTCCGTAGTGGAAGGCAACCCATGGCAGACGTTGATTCGAAGCCCAGCTGCCGTTATACAAGGTGGGTCCTGTTGCTGTTGACGTAAGATACGATATTTTCTGTTTCACTTCAGATAGCATGAAACATAGCACATTTTGTTGGGTTACATTTTCTGTCATCTGAAGTAGACATAATTTGAATATTTGTTGCAAACTCGCAAGTACTTCCCGGTTTTTATTTCATTTATTTGTTTTTTGTGTAAAGTTGCCGCAACTGACTACAGTCACACTACTGCCAGTGTCGTAGCTCAGAAATTATTCTGAGTAAAATACTGAATAAAATTCAAGTCTATAGTAATATTATGCAGTTTGAGGTATCTACAAAACTTACATTTAATATAATTATCAATATGTTTCCTATTTCTTCTCTAAAACACGATTTAAACACGATAAAATATGAAATATTGCTCAGAATTTGATTTAAAAATAATAACAATAAACTCTTCTGTGTCACATTAAATGAAGAGCTGTAGGACAAAAAATATTCAATACAAACAACTGCAAAACCCATAAATTCTGAGAAGGCCGTGGTCAACGACCTTTTGTTTATTTTTCACGGCAGTCCATAGCAACATACGTAAAGCATGAGCTTAAATATTTATTATTTAATCAGTTATTCCCACGTTTCAGTTAAGGGGCCCCATAAAAATTAAAACTGTAATAGAAAAAGTTTAAGGTCTGTGTATGTGGAATGGGCAAATAAATTCCCATAGAATTTTTGTAGCCATCATTTACATGGAAGGGCTTGAGCAGAAGATTGTTCAACAGCATTCATCATTTTACTTCGTAGACAATATATGTTCATTATAAGATAACTATCGACAAAACAATGAATTTTTAAACTATTAATCTGCTTTTAAAGTCACATTTGCAGGTTGGGAGTGCATATATTGCAAAAACGTAGATATAAGTTCAGAATATAGCTGAAGAATTACTTAACACATTAACGAGTATAAGCAGCTGCATTGATTGTGGCGTGCAACCGCTGAAACATTAGAATAATTACGCAGTTCAGTTCCCTTGTCGAGAAGGCGGCACCTTTTTTGTTATTGAAGCCGTCTACACCGTACGCATATCTGCCATCGCTGCAGATAATTATTTGGCAAATCGCCATTATTCAGTTTTATTAAGATGAATCTCACTAGCTGTACTCACAGTTGCACATAGGACAGATCTAATGTGTCTATATAATTTAATTTACTATAATATTTTATGATTCAGTAATATTCTTTAACCTTGTGCTTCATTTACGCTTTAAGCCATGGTACCAAATAAACCTCTTCTTGGCATGGCTAAAGGTTCCGTGTTACAAATATCATCAATGGTCGAACACGATCCAAAACTTTTAATTATTCAACCTACGAAGTCCAATAAAGAAATATTTTCAGAAAAATCACCCATGGTCAAACTAACAATGAATGGACCTTACGCAAAAAGCCACTGTGAAGGGCTCAAAGATTTTAGTAACAACAGTCATCCTATACTACTATCATTACCTATTGTTATTTGCCTGTTCTCTAATTTTCTCAAACCAGGCAGGAAAAGCCTCCTTTAAATCAAAAATCACTGAAGGTTGGTTTACGCTAGCGATTAATCCAGAATTTGTTTTACCGATATCTAAACGATGTACTGTACTAATTAATAACATCAGTATTCGCAGATTCGCTAACTCCTGGAATAAAACTGTACATCAAAATTTTCGTTTCACAGTAATAACAGGAAATCACTCCCGAGGCACAACTACACAAACAAACAAGTAATTACACCCTTTATGGAATCAAATTTAAAAGGAATCAAATTTAAAAGAAAAATTAAGTATTGACCTACAATGTTACCTTATAGATGCTAAGGCAAGTACAACATATCTTCATTATAACGTAACTATTGAGAAAACAATCGATTTGTAGACTATTATTCTGTTATTAAAGGTACACTTGCAGGATTAGCGTGGATATATTGTGAAAACGTAGATATAAGTTCAGAATATAGATAAAGACTTACTTCAGATATTAATTATTATAAGCGGTTCAATCGATTGTGGCGTGCAACCGCAGAAACATTAGAATAATTACGCAGTTCGGCGACCCAAGCATGGACGATAAACGCAAGAAAGGTAGCCCCACACAAGGAAGTATATACAACTAGGATGGGAGACAGACCCATGATTCTAAAACTTATTAGTCTAGGTACAAGAAGAAAAACCCGCGTTAATTGCAACTCCAAACACTCAAAACTTTAACTACAGTATAAATATTAAATGCTCATTAACAAAACTTCAATCAGGTCATTATTCTTTGTGACTGACCTGAATTTAACAAATGCTCCGAAATAGCTGGGACTCTTATTACTAAAATCTTAATAACATGAATGAGATCACAAAAGCAAAAAAATACAACTAATCTTCTGATGAGACAGCTCAAGAAAATTACAGAAATGTTAAATATATAAATTGAATAAAATGTTAACTAAGTTATAAATATACATCGCCAAGACCTGCAATTCTGGGCAGCATTATACACCTAAAGTATCAAAACAAGGCGAATCAGGTTTCAATATCTTATAGTACACGCAGTTCCAGCATTTAGTCAGCGAATAAATAACAGATCAGATACAACCAGCAGAACAACAGTTCAGTGACGTAAGCATAGTTTAAACTTAGAAGTCCACGTGGCCAATACTAGAACAAACCAAGATTTCCATGAGTTTTAAAACAAATAAACACGCACGTTTAAAATAAATCGCTGTTGTGATAGCTTAACTATGTCATACTACGCATAGCCGGAGCTACAGTAGTAAAAGGCAGTCTTTTAGAATACAATTTCAAGTCAGCTCTCAATCATGTCCGCAACACAAAGGCAGCAGGAAGCAATTAAAATGCTTGGGTCCATAGTTCGAGACAGTAATGCCTTCGCTTCGTTTTCCACTGATATGACTTCAATGGACAAATGCAAAGCACCTTAAAATCAATTCTGCATGTCCGCCAACTTGCAACCAAAATACGGGACGACCATGGGCATTGCGATCTCTGTAAAATGTCGCCAGGCCCCGTAGCCCGCAGGGCTACAACCGGCGTGAAATACGCCCAACAGCGCATAGTTGTTTGTACAGTTTAACCAGGCTCGGTGTACTTGCCTCCCTGCCCCTATACCAACTCCACTTCGCTTTGCTCACCCTCAGCCCTGGTGCACCACCTAGCAGCCGCCACGTCTCGGTAAGTTTCATGTTTATAAAAATTATGTTTATGCTTCATTCATGAATAAAAAGTTTTTAATATTTTTACTAAGTATTTGATATGTTACTATTATATACTTGCGACATCAATAGACATTCAGCTTCAAAGTGAATCGTAGTTCGCCGAAATTCCATTTAAGGTTCTTGAGTTACACGGCAGACAAGTTGTCGCGTCCGGAAAAAAGTGCAAACTTTACAGAATATTAACTTGAAAACGGGTGTACATTTCAGAGGTAGCTATTTGAAAGTTGCTTTCCTGTACAGTAATTGACACATGTAAAAATGTCCAATTATTTCGAAAGACACTTCGTAAACCATCACCTTTTGCCTGATTTGTAATGAAATAGCCCGTACACGTCCTACCAAGCGCCGGCAAAGTTTCTCGGAACGCCGGCTATTGCTCCAGCGTCCGGATCGTGACTGCGGATCTGATGACGTGGCGTAGTACTGGACTAGCGGTTGTTGGCGAGCGTTCGGAATGGAGCCCCATCTTTTACCTGTACTGGTACATTAGCCTCTGATGCAATAATATTACACAATCTTAAGGTGTTTCATAGGATTCCCTTTAAGAAAGTTATATATTACATTCCTACATCCCTCTATGCAATATCCATTGATTTAGGTACTCAGTTAATCGTTTGTACATTAAGTACAAAATTTATGCTTCATATGTCTCCCGTTCCCTGTGTAGATGAAGTTGTCGATTAAACTACGTTTCTGTCATGTAACATTGTGGCTGAATGTTTGTTTCATGATGGTATTCCTTGCTGCTATGATTTTGGAACAGTAACTTAAAGAGTTCTGATTTCTTACTGAGCTTTGGAATAATAATTTCTGGAATATCCCAGGTTACGGATCCAGAAGCTTACCAGGTAAGCTTACAAGAACTGGTCCGCAAGTGCATATCATCCATTCCTTCAATAAAAATAACTGCATTTACATTCAATTACTATGCTGTCTACAATCTGATGCGACAACTTATTCACACATATCTGTAGGCTTGCTTTAACGTAAAGAAGCGATTTTTAATCAAGCAGTAAACACAATGAATAAAATAGGCATGTAGAAATTCCAGAGAAACAGGAGGATAGGAGCAGCAAATAGATTTACGATGACTTCTAGTGGTTTTACCAAGCGGCGAATAAAACCCCCTCAAATATTACGCTAGCAATAAATGGATGAGTTCCCAGAACTGATACAGAATATTTATTCAAATGCAATTGTTTCGGGTCAGAAGAGCCATTACAGCCAACTAAAAGATCTCGTAGGAATAATTCAGTTTATCCTGGCCATTAAATGACTGACAAGAGCGCACAGTCAATAACAATAATTTACCAGGTTAACCTGACTGACTCTGAGCACTATGGGACTTGACATCTATGGTCATCAGTCCCCTACAACTTAGAACTACTTAAACCTAACTAACCTAAGGACAGCACACAACACCCAGTCATCTCGAGGCAGAGAAAATCCCTGACCCCGCCGGGAATCGAACCCGGGAACCCGGGCGTAGGAAGCGAGAACGCTACCGCACGACCACGAGCTATGGACAGGTTAACCTGCGTCACAATAAGAAGACAACTGGAATTCAGCTAAAATAAGATCTTTTTAAAAAAAATTAGCATAAAACATTCTCCCTGACAACCGAAGTTAGCTCTCATGGCAGTTACAGAATTGCTCTGCGTCCACGCATTAAATGAAATAACGATCGCAATCCGAAATTATTTAACGATCACCAATTTCGGCTGGTATAAGGCAAGACACTGAACTTAGATATCTTGGCAGAGAAATGGCGAAGACATAGGAAGGGAGGCTGGAATCATAGCGCCACACTGTTGAATATAACACGCGCCGCTGTCAAGCCTCAGCGAGTCAACGCGAGATGTACTCCACTATCGCTCGCTCCCGGCGACCGCCTCGCACAAGTACGTTAATGGCCAGCACCGTCTCAAGAGTCACGAAGCCACAGTGAGTTTCAGTTGAAGAATAAATACAAATGTCAGAGGTATATAAGTGAAATCAGTTGACCAAAAATATCGTCATTCAATAACAGGAGATAGCGACCCAAATAACCTAAAGAAAGGCCCCTGATTATTTCTCTGCAAACTCTAGTAGCGGGAAATTACCACAGCTTTTATAGGGAAATATCAAACACTACAATAAATAGCCAAAATGACACTATAAAAGCCGGCCGCGGTGGTCTAGCGGTTCTAGGCGCGCAGTCCGGAACCGCGCGACTGCTACGGTAACAGGTTCGAATCCTGCCTCGGGCATGGATGTGTGTGATGTCCTTAGGTTAGTTAGGTTTAAGTAGTTCTAAGTTCTAGGGGACTGATGACCACAGTAGTTAAGTCCCATAGTGCTCAGAGCCATTTGAACCAACCACACTATAAAATTTACATGTCAATTTGCCTGAAAGTACTGAACTCGAATAAGAAAACTGGAAGAACAGTGACGTGGGCAGATAGTCCACACCGCCGTAATTACCTTAAATAAGACAAGTACAGTGACCTTATTAACACGTGAACAAATGTGTATGGCTTGTGGACGAGAAGACATCTAAAAAATTGTTCAATAACATAGTTGATTAAAAACAGGTAATGACCATAATAAATACAGAATTTAAAATAGGTAGCCTTTTAAACGTGTCTAGAAGGACAGTTTAGGCTGCAATCTTAAGCGTTTTACTGATATAAAGTGTACAATAAGGAGACACCAACAAAATTACTCAGTAAGCCGCAAACAAGCCAGTAAACCAACTCAGAGCAAAGGAGGCTGGAGCAACACTCGATTATATAGCGACAGGCAGGCCCGCAGAACCAACAGCCACAGGGTTTACCCACCAAAGTCATGCACCGGCGATACAGGCAAGCCAGCAAGAACAGGTCACACACACAACACGCAAATAGCCCTCGAGAGGCACGTAGCCGATTAGTCCACCAACTGTCCCCTCAAGGGAAATAGTGGACACGCCAACGCACAGAGAGCAACATGTGCTGATCGCCGGTCGCTCACGGCCACGCTCCGCTTCTAGATCGGAAGGCAACCCAACCTCTACTCATCTCCCTCCTTATCGCGACGGCTGCCCGCCAAGAGCCGAAGCGTCACCCCCCAGAATGCAAGCGCGAGAAGTCTCACCAGCAGGTCGAAAGAATAATCGAGGCGAGCCAGCGCGGCTCAATCTTGATCGTTAAAATGAGTTCTGTGGTAGTTGATCAGTGATTCGCAGGAAGTGTTGGACAGACGTAGCAGCGTTACCTGAGCATATGCTAATGTTCATTCGTACTTAATTAATCATATTCTGAACAGACTGACTGTTTAACAAACTTTTCGTCTCTGTCTCACCTTCCGGCTAATTTATTAGTAGAGGATTTGGAAGAGAAAGCACTCTGAAGTTCTAAAACCGACTGAGTTCTGAATATACCTCGGGGATACATACACTGCGCAGCCCTGTCCCGTGTATACATTGTTGGAGTAGCTTTAGCACCTCTAGTCCACCGTGTTTGGCATAGAACGGAAAAAAGAATGGTTGAGTATCACCCCTGCATATATTAATTCGACGGGAGGAGAATGAGCTTCTGCTGCACTAAATGTACTGTAAGCTGACCCATTTCTAGTCTTACTTGCAGGCACCTAGCTGCTACCTTCCTTCGCAAATTGCGTGCATCCTCACAACACACGTTCTCAGGACCGATGCGCTCGTGGAGCAGACACTCATAGCCTGCAGCCCAAACACTTTGTGCTAATATTCATGATACATGGCGTCAAGCACAGTAAAAGGAATGGGAAAGGGAAGCAGCCAAAATTCATTTCTTCAGAACATCCCCTATTCTGTGGTCGAATGTTTAATTAGAAACTGACAACCGGTAAAAAATGTGGTATGAACTGCAGTTACATTGGTAGAACACAAATAACAATATGTTCATTAATGCTAACACTGGTCGTGTGGAAATATTATTAAATTGACTATCAAGCTAACTTGCAAAGTCCTTATTCTTCACTGAGTACCTGGGAAAAGTTTAGTCGATAACTGCTTTAATGATGAAGACACACAAATTTGCGAAGCATCCATCTAACGGCCTAGGGCCAAAGTTGCTATAGTGTAATAAAAACTTATAACAGTCACTGGCCTAAAGATGATGTGTTTAAAAAAATTTTTATTACTGTCAGTCCCAGCTACAACAAATGAGTTGTTCCTTTTCGTGCGCTACCAGAGGTACTGTACAAGCTTTGGCGAGGGAATTTTTAAAAATATCTTGGAAAAAACACCACTGATTTTCTAATGTACTCTACGTTTGGTTTCTTAAAGTCAAGAGGCATTGCTCGGCCTAAAAAAGTGCACCAAAAATACACTTTCTTAGTATTATTACAATGTGTTTATTAGATAACAATATGAGCCCCTGACTACCAATCCATCCTGTGAAAAGTGGATATCAAAAGCACTTTCCATTTCTCCAATGATTGCTACGCAACTTTACAATCCTAAAAAAGAAGTTACTGTTTGTTTTATGAGCTCCATGTGGTAAATTCAAAAAAGTAACAAAGAATTGCATGAAAGACACTTAAATTATACGTAGTTGCCAAAGGGCACAATTTAGAAATCATCCTGAAGACCATTTCGATATATTCTAAACGTTTTAGGGCTATTCTATGATCCATAGTGTTTTTAAAACTATTATCGTATCTCGTTCGTCTCACGTCTGCGTGACGCTACATCTTTATGAGGCTTCTTAACATAAATAATGGAAAACAACACCTGTAGATATTATAATCTTGGCCGTTTTTATTGGGGACTGGGATTGTCAGCACTGGAGTGTGTCATAACACTAAAACTGCTAACTACGAAAACAAAAACGTATCATCGTCTAACATTAAGTGCAATATTGATACTGAAATATAGTCCGTGATACGTGTGTAATACAAAGGAAAATATCATAATGATTATTGACATAAGCATTATGTAGTTATATTGTTACAAACCTCTAACTCTAAAAGCTTTTGTCGGCGGTGAAAACAAGGCAAATCTCCCAGCTAACCGGAACATCAGCTACAGCGTCAAGGCACTCTTCAAGCGTAACTACGAACTTTGATACATTAATCACCAGAATGAGCGGCTTTGTTAATTAGAGATTGAGGGGGCCACGATTTCACCAAACCATTTATAAAGAACTGTATGTACAAAAGTGAATGAGTGCTGCAGCGTGCAAAATCCAGTCGATAAAAAAGTTGTTCTTTCGGGTATATGAAACCACTGTGTGAAGTGAAGATGGGTGAACGACCGAAACACCTCTTGTCAATAAAACTAGAGAAAAACTGGGTGGTTGCAGTAATTTTTCAAGTTCAAATGACTCTGAGGTCATCGGTCCCCTAGAACTTAGAACTACTTGAACCTAATTAGCCTAAGGACATCACACATATCCATGCCGGAGGCAGGATTCCAACCTGCGACCGTAGCGGTCGCGCGGTTCCACACTGAAGCGCCTAGAACCGCTTGGCCACATCGGCCGGCCTGTTTCAAGTAATTTATTCGACAAACAAGGAGAGGAACCACCATTATGACAGATAATCTAATGATAAAAAATATCTTCTACTGAGCTCGAAGGTGACCGCGCGTGTCATTGACGATGTGTCACTCGAAGACGTGTTTACGAGCAGGGAGAACGCCTGGAAAATGATGGAGTATCATCTAACATCCGAACAAAACGAGGAAAAAGTACCAAAGCGCTTGTCACACAGTTAGAGGGTGTTTGCAGATTTCTCGGACTGCAGGAAAATTTTTTACGCCGCGCGTATTAATTCAGGACGAAGATAACCCCGCGGGAGCTGTTAACATAAATCAGGGTGAGGGACGGCCTCGGGGCGGTTAGTGTCGCGGCCGCCGCGAGTCGCCGCTCGTTGCTGTCACTCAGGGAAACAAAGTGTGGGAGGCGGGCGGCGCGCTGCCACGCGAGCACCACGCGCCCGCCCGCTCTCTCGCCCCCAGTCGCACTGCTGTGTCCGCCGTGGGCCCGCCCCTCTGCTGCGCCACACGACCGCATTCCGGCCTCCGGTCGCCACACAGCCGCGACCTGACATTTCACTTCACTGATTACACCCCAAAGTACCGGCAACACTGCCGCTTCCCATGCGACCATATATCATCCGCACCGTTCTATCTCACCACGTAGGCGATGCTACACTGAAAACATCTGGACACACTCCTTAACAAAGAAGAAAAACAAGCAAAAAACATTCTAAATTGAATGAAACGTCCCTTGCGTGAAGGCAGCTCATCGTTTTACATCTTCATGGTGAATACAAATTAAGGGGACAAACTTAACGAGGTGTGGTAACGACTCGAAAAGGAACGTAAGATTTTAGATCACGTTGCACGACTCTTTTCAGTTTCATTTCCACTTTAAATCATTGCTTACACTGACGAGGGACACATTAGAAAGATATCAAATTACACGTATATTTTGGTCAAATGCTGGTGTTGTGGCCGAGCGGTTCTAGTCACTTCAGTTCGGAACCACGCGACTGCTACGGTCGCAGGATCGAACGCTGCCTCGTGCATGGATGTGTTTGATGTCCTTAGGTCGGTTACGTTTACGTAGTTCTAAGTTGTAGGGGACTGATGACTTGCGATGTTAAGTCCCTTAGTGCTCAGCGCCACTTGAACCTTTTTTTCTTTTTTTTTTTTTTGGTCAAATGCTTGTGGAAACAAAACTCCTTAGTAATCACACGACGTTTTTTTTCCGAACTTTCATAGCCAAACTTAGGGTGCTAAATCGAAAATGGGGTTTCAAAGTGGTCTGTGCGAAATCACAGTTTTCCAAAGAAAATAGTTAAAGAAAGAAAAATAGTTAGTTGAAAATATAAAAGGTAATGGAGAGATTTCTGAATTATTAATTTGAGGCAAATTTAAACACACTGTCCAGAAGAATTAGGGGAACACGTTTATCATCGTCCGGTAAGTTGAATCTAATTTGATAGAGGAGAGACTTGTAGTCTTGCTGCATGGCTTCAGACATTGGCTTTCAGTGTAACTAACAATTAAAATCATTAGCCGTCTATTGGCTGTGCTATGCGTTACAGTGTCAGACGGTCCCTGAGAAGGAAGTGAGTCCCAGTTACCCAGTCTTTTCTAGCGAAATTCACTGGTTGCGCTTATCGTTTGCAGACGTCGTCAACCAGGCACATTTAGTGCCACATCTAAATGCAAGGTAAGTTTATAAAACGATTGTTTGATCCAAAAAAAGGGTGGGTTTTCCGTCATGTTGGTGCAGACGCAACACCCTCTGTGAGTCATCCACAGGCTGTGGCAACGCTGGAAGGAGAGAGGTCAGTACAAAAGGCGAATTGGACAAGCTCGCGACACATTATAATCCTTCGTGAACACCGGTCTCTGCACATCTGTGCGTTTCAGCGTCGTATGGATTCCACCAGGGCTCTTCAAGACCATTTCAGAAGGGCCTCCGGAGCCGTTGTGCCCTAGTAGACTGAAATGAAAGGATTCGCAAAAGGACCCTAAAAGCTAGACGTCCTTTTCGTATACCCCGCTTGACATGACAACATCTTACAGTTTGCCTTCAGTTCTGCGGTTCCCACGTCAACTGGCAACTCCGTCACGGGCGAAACGTGCTGTACTCTCACGGATGGTGATGGCCGTGCCCGTGCGCGGACACGTGGTGAGCGGCGAAACGTGTTAAAGCAGGGTCACATGAGAAGCGCTTAACGCGCGTTTTGATAACGCACGTTTACAACTACATATATTTTATGCACGCCGTAAACAGGCTAACGGGCGTTTTAATAAAGCGCTCGTTGAACGCTGGGCTTGCGCTCGACTGTTATCAGCGCACGTCAATGCACTCTTTGAGGTCATTGGTTTTTTGTGTTACCGTTCAGCTGAGCGCGCCCTTTTGATGCGGATAGACTTATTTTAGGGTTCGCTCAAACATCCAGAAATCATTCGAAATTGAAACGGAAGCTTTTAATACCGAATTATTTATAGCTCAAACAGAGAAACGTCCTGCAAATATGGAACATTACAAGTAACATTTATTCAGATAAAAACTTAAGGAGAAGGGCCTGGGAAGCAATAGTTCTCATATTCTGTGAAGGAGATAACAATGAAGAAAATAAGAAATTATTATGTAAGCATCTGTATTTATATTTTCAATAAGTCTGTGTTACAAATTAAATATTGCGATCTAGCTAATCAACTTTCCCTTCGTTGATGAAATAATTTGTTAAATGTACTCGAACATTGGCCGGCTGTCGCACAGCACTAGATTTTCCAGTGGTGGATTATGAAGAGTATCTTCGTAATTGTAGCCATCCGTCATTCTGACATAATTGTGTAGTGTACATATCGATTTTACGATCTTTTCTGCAAAACCGGTGTTAACATCTAATGGCCTACGTAAAATCCGTCATTTATTACACATTATGCCAAAAGTACATTCGACATACCGGATTGCTAATGTCAAATGGTTATTAATTAATTTTTTTTTTTTGCGTATGTTAGTGACATTCCCCCATAAGGTCGCACTAAATTCTCCATCATGCCAAAAGCTTCATCAGCCACTATCACGTTTGGCAACACTGCTGGTCTGTTTTGTATTAGCAATGCCTTTGAATCACGTAAATCTAATGACCTTTCTGTCAGCTTCTTGTACAATAAAGAATTCTTGAATATACCTGAATCATTGTTTTTACCGTAGGCACCTATGTCAACCCATACAAAACCATAGTTTGCATCCGCTAGCGCCAATGTAACTAGCGAAAAGTAATATTTGTTATAATACATTGAACCCGTGTGTTCAGGCTGGATGAACCGTATATGTTTCCTGGCCAAGGCTCCCAAACAAATGGGAAACTTTGAGTTCTTTCCAAATAGCGTGGATTTTTCATACCACTTTTTATTTATTGGTTCACTCACAACAGTAGGTCTCAAGTTTTCACCAAATAGTATCACTTACATGTGGTATTGTAGTCGCCACAGTAGATTTACCAATTCCATAATCGTACCTTAATGTCCCAAGTGAACATCCTGTGGCCAAATATCTGAAAGAAAAACATAAAATCTCAATATGAATATTTGAAAAGAGGCTGGTCCACTATTACTAAATTCTGTTTCATTTCTTTTTTTAGCATCATCCCTGCAAATGAGATGTAAGAGTTTACGAGATAATTACATGAGAGAGGTAAAGGAAATGAAAACTGTTAAATCTGGATCAGGAACTTCGAAAAATTCTTACATATTCATTACATTAAACAACGGTTTCTACAGGCATTCATAGCCAACAAAAATACGGAATGTATTCTCGATGCAGATAATGCGTCGGTTTCGTTACAAATTGCTCACGTAAGTTCTGCCTTTAAGAGCCCTAAATCTACTCTAAGGAAAAAACAAAATATAAGTACTGCTGACGAAAGATTTGCAAGGATATTAGAGCAACGTTTAGCACAGAAAACTTTTTCTGACAAACTGTTTTGTTTGTCACTCGTTAAAGAGATTTAAAAATCCGGAAATATAGAGGACTTCTTACTAAAATGAGCATTTATTAATCTTGCAAAACCCAATTTACCTTCAAGGTCCGCAACATCAGTCATTTGAAACTCGAGATTATCATAATCTGTTACCACAACGATTAATTTATATGTCACAAGAGCAGTAGCATAGTCAAGCTACTGCCCAAGGCTTTCAGTATCACGGTTATAGATCACAACATTATGGTTATACTACAGCAATGGGATCTCTATCGCCAGTAACACACACTCCATCGCCAGCACCAACCAATACCAGAAATGAATCGGAGTTTCGGTTATTCTGCAAGTAACAAAACGTTCTTTATTTTAAATTTTTTTCTTATAAATAAGTGTGTTGATTAATAAAAAAACTTATCTCAGTGTAACTGCGAGTTTTTCTTTTGGTGAAATACAGTATCGGACAGCGTTTTTATCTGCTACGAGTTCATCGTTTATGAGAGCCAGTAAATCATGAAATGTTCTTCTGTAAATGTAATTGTAACTTCGGTGTAATCTGCAAGTGGCAACAATTTAGACTGGCAGGATATATTATCTCTGTAACATTTTGCAGAAACAGAATAACAAATGAATACAGGCAGCTTAATGGTGGATGGAAGGACCATGTCTCAGAGTTAGCAAAACAAAACAAAAAATCTGTTATATTTTATAGGAAGAGAGAATTTTACTTAATTGCAACGAGCGTAAGATGGAGTGTAGTGGAGAGAGATAGAAATATTGAGGATGGTGGGTTTTACTGGAGATAGACAGATCGGCGAGAGTGCTAAATTGGTTAGTGAAAAAGTGATTGCTTTGCTGAAGGTTAAGTAGCCTTCTTTGTAGTAGAAATTGGAGAAGAGTAAGAAGTCAAGAAAAGGACTGAATTGAGGTGGCACGGTCAGTATCAGCCTGTGGAAAAGAGTACAACATAAAACGTTCTAGAAAACTATGGTCCTTGCGTTGTTTCATTAACTCATCAAAGTCTTCAACGTGAATTCCAGTCCTGAAATTTGACCCAAAAGAGAGACCCCAAAAGGCAAAGACTTACAAGAGGGGGAAAGGCAAGAACGAAAATTCTTCAATATTCTACTCAGAAGACAATACTAGACTGAAACTAGAAAGACATTGGGCGGCATAGAACAAACAGCAATTCATTGTTTAGTTCCTAGGCAGTGTACCGAACAGTTCTCAATATAATTTTGATGGAACAAAATGGCTCTGAGCACTATGGGACTTAACGGCTATGGTCATCAGTCCCATAACTTAGAACTACTTAAACCTAACAAACACCCAGTCATCACGAGGCAGAGAAAATCCCTGACCCCGCCGGGAATCGAACCTGGGAACCCGGGTGTGGGAAGCGATAACGCTACCGCACGACCACGAGCTGCGGACTTTGATGGAACAGGAACTGTTCATTTCTCCCAGTCTGTGGATTTTGTTTCGTTAACTGATTAACGCCAATTGTTTTTCTATACTAAAGCGTGAACCGATCAAGGTAAGATCAAATAACGAGTGTGAGGCCAAAAGAATGTGGGATTTTAAAAAGCAAAAACGAATAAAATAGAGGATTTGCGAATTAAACATGTACCGGGTGGTCTTAATTAAATTGACGGTATTCCAGCCGGCCGCATGGGCCGTGCGGTTCTAGGCGCTACAGTCTGGATCCGAGCGACCGCTACGGTCGCAGGTTCGAATCCTGCCTCGGGCATGGTTGTGTGTGATGTCCTTAGGTTAGTTAGGTTTAATTAGTTCCAAGTTCTAGGCGACTGATGACCTCAGAAGTTGTCGCATATTGCTCAGAGCCATTTGAACCATTTGAACGGTATTCCAAACGCTGCAGTGAGGGCTGCATACGTCACAGCACGCTGACGCATCGTAGGTATATTGATTAGTTGGTGTACTCGTGGAGTCTACTGAAATAATAATTGCTGCATTTTCTGCCACAAGACGAAAATATGGCCCTCTAAACAATCAGAATGTCAAATTTTTTCACGTTAGCACGCTGTTTGTAGCTTGGCGACAAGTGTTGATTTGTTTTTTTTTATGTGACTGTTGGTGCCAAGGGTTAAGGAGGTTGAAGATTTCTGAACGATACGCAGTGGCTATGGAGAAGGAAGACGTTTTGCTGCTGGTAAAGTTGTTGAATCAGAACGGCAATAACAGCAGCGTTGCATTGTGGAATTGTCTCACACAGAAAGAGCTGCAAAGAGGCTACATATCAATAAATCCTCTAATGAATACGATCAAAGAATCTGAAGAAACAGGTAAGTTAGATAGCGCAGCAAGGAGAGAGAGAGAGAGAGACAGCTCATTCCCATGACAGTTGACAAAGCTGCTATAGCACATGGCGCATGGCGCAAGTACAGCTGTGTCAAATTACTTGTCTCTCTTCTCACCATCTGTTCAAGTTTTAATGCGCATTTTACGGTGGTTTCTCTACAAGATTCAGAATGTCAACCAAATGAAGCCCAAAGATAAGCTTCAACACCACAACTTAGCGCTTCATCTTTCGGCAGTCATGGAAATGAATGTCATGTGGCCAGGGAAAATTCTTTGACGGACAAGGCACATCTTACTCAGCACGGAGCCGTGGATGCACTGAACTGTCAAATATGGTGTTTTCGTCTGCCCCACGTTGCGCAGGAATATCCATTCCACTAAGCTTATATGAATGTGAGGTAAGGTTTCACAGGCTCCCTCATTCTCGGTTCTAGTTTCTTCAAGGAGATGACACCTCGTGGGCCTGTTAGGTGTACAATGAGATCTGCACGCTATGAGGACTCCTTGTTCAACCCTTGATTTCAGTTTTACAAAAACATAACACTGTGCATACCACTCTTTTGATGCAAAATGGGGCTACACCACATGTCTCTTTCCATGTGAAAAATTTTCTTTGGATTACCTTGGTAACGATTGCAACATCTGCAGGCAATTTCATGACGTGTGGTCTTCCGGATCCCCTGCCCTAAATCTATGTGACTTCTGATACGGGGATACTTGAAGATCATGTCTGTCAGGAATGCATCCGGGCTCTTCCCGATCTGAACGGTAACATATTATGACATATCTCCCTGATTATGGAAATGCTGCGAGCAAATTTCAACCACAGTCGCTCATACCGAGGTGCGAATGTAGCATACTGAAAACATGTTGTAATATGTAACCTAATACTAATAAAAGTACCTGAACCACCATTATCAGATAGGTGCTCGTTCCTCTCCTCTTTGCTGCTCCCACTCTACATTATGACCTCTTACATTGTCATACAGCCACGTGATGGCTGAAAGAGTATCAATTATTCTTTCAGCATACTCCTTGTGGACAAGAATTAATTGACATACCTAAGATGAAACTTCCTTGCAGATCAAAGCTGTGTGCCGGACCGAAACTCGAACTCGGAACCTTTGCCTTTCGCGGGGAAGTGCTCTACCTCTGAGCTACCCAAGCACGACAGCTTAAATTCTGCCAGTACCTCGTCTCCTACCTTCCAAACTTTACTGAACCTCTCCGGGAACATTGCAGACCTAGCACTCCTGAAAGAAAGGATATCCTTACCAACCACTGGTTTTACCGATTTGAGTTCATCCTTCAAATTGAACTCTGCTTTGACAACGTATTCTTCTGTTACAGATTCCGTTACTGTGATCTGTTCTGCCTGGTTCGGGCTATTTCGAAATTGCACTTTTATTTCGTTTTTAAATTCCGCTTCTATCTTACTCTGTCAGGCTTGCATTTTTTCTATTTTCGTTTCTGCTTTAGCAGTGTTTCCTATCTCATGTCTGTTCTCATTTCCTTCTGATCAGCTTCATTTGACTAATATGTTCCTTCAGTATGATGAAGAATTGATTGAACATTGGATTAACACTCACGTCTTCTGATGGACCTGCTTCTACTGTTGTATCTGTTGCAGTTGGTTTGAGTTTTCGAATCCACTGCTTCTACTGATGTCTCCCCTTATTCACTGTCCCACTCCGACCAACTTGTTCAGTGTGTAGTCAACAGAAGCCATTCTAATTCCTCTGAAGTCCGTTTGAATTGTAGTAAGCATTTTTTTTTGGTCATCAGTCTACTGACTGGTTTGATGCGGCCCGCCACGAATTCCTTTCCTGTGCTAACCTCTTCATCTCAGAGTAGCACTTGCACACTACGTCCTCAATTATTTGCTTGACGTATTCCAATCTCTGACTTCCTCTACAGTCTTTGCCCTCTACAGCTCCCTCTAGTACCATGAAAGTCATTCCCTCAGGTCTGAGCAGATGTCTTATCATCCTGTCCCTTCTCCTTATCAGTGTTTTACACATATTCCTTTCCCCTCCGATTCTGCGCAGAATCTCCTCATTCCTTACCTTATCAGTCCACCTAATTTTCAACATTCGTCAATAGCACCACATCTCAAATGCTTCGATTCTCTTCTGTTCCGGTTTTCCCACAGTCCATGTTTCACTACCATACAATGCTGTACTCCAGGCGTACATCCTCAGGAATTTCTTCCTCAAATTAAGGCCGGTATTTGATATTAGTAGACTTCTCTTGGCCAGAAATGCCTTTTTTGCCATAGCGAGTCTGCTTTTGATGTCCTCCTAGCTCCGTCCGCCGTTGGTTATTTTACTGCCTAGGTAGCAGCATTCCTTAACTTCATTGACTTCGTGACCATCAATCCTGATGTTACGTTTCTCGCTGTTCTCATTTCTACTACTTCTCATTACCTTCGTCTTTCTCCGATTTACTCTCAAACCATACTGTGTACTCATTAGACTGTTCATTCCGTTCAGCAGATCATTTAATTCCTCTTCACTTTCACTCAGGATAGCAATGTCATCAACGAATCGTAACATTGATATCCTTTCACCTTGTATTTTAATTCCACTCCGGAACCTTTCTTTTATTTCCATCATTGCTTCCTCGATGTACAGATTAAAGAGTAGGGGCGAAAGGCTACAGCCTTGTCTTACACCCTTCTTAATACGAGCACTTCGTTCTTGATCGTCCACTCTTATTTTTCCCCCTTGGTTGTTGTACATATTGTGTATGACCCGTCTCTCCCTATTGCTTACCCTTACTTCTTTCAGAATCTCGAACAGCTTGCACCATTTTATATTGTCGAACGCTTTCTCCAGGTCGACAAATCGTGTGAAAGTGTCTTGGTTTTTCTTTAGCCTTGCTTCCAATATTAGCCGTAACGTCAGAATTGTCCCTCTCGTCCCTTTACTTTTCCTAAAGCCAAACTGATCGTCACCTAGCGCATTCTCAATTTTCTTTTCCATTCTTCTGTATATTATTCTTGTAAGCAGCTCCGATGCATGAGCTGTTAAGCTGATTGTGCGATAATTCTCGCACTTGTCAGCTCTTGCCGTCTTCTGAAGTGTGTGGATGATGCTTTTCCGAAAGTCAGATGGTATATCGCCAGACTCATATATTCTACACACCAACGTGAATAGTCGTTTTGTTGCCACTTCCCCCAAAGATTTTAGAAATTCTGATGGAATGTTATCCATCCCATCTGCCTTATTTGACCGTAAGACCTCCATAGCTCTTTTAAATTCCGATTCTAATACTGGATCACCTATCTCTTCTAAATCGACTCCTGTTTCTTCTTCTATCACATCAGACAAATCTTCACCCTCATACAGGCTTTCAAAGTATTCTTTCCACCTATTTGCTCTCTCCTCTGCATTTAACAGTGCAATTCGCGTTGCACCGTTAATGTTACCACCGTTGCTTTTAATGTCACCTAAGGAAGTTTTTACTTTCCTGTATGCTGAGTCTGTCCTTCCGACAATCAAATTTTTTCGATGTCTTCACATTTTTCCTGCTGCCATTTCGTCTTAGCCTCCCTGCACTTCCTATTTATTTCATTCCTCATCGACTTGTATTTCTGTATTCCTGATTTTCCCGGAACATGTTTGTACTTCCTCCTTTCATTAATCAACTGAAGTATTTCTTCTGTTACCCATGGTTTCTTCGCAGCTACCTTCTTTGTACCTATGTTTTCCTTCCCAACTTCGGTGATGGCCCTTTTTAGTGATGTCCATTCCTCTTCAACTGTACTGCCTACTGCGCTATTCCTTATTGCTGTATCTACAGCGTTAGAGAACTTCAAACGTATCTCGTCATTCCTTAGTACTTCCCTATCCCACTTCTTTCCGTTTTGTTTCTTCCTGACTAATGTCTTGTACTTCATCCTACTCTTCATCACGACTGTATTGTGATCTGAGTCTATATCTCCCCCTGGGTACGCCTTACAATCCAGTATCTGATTTCGGAATCTCTGTCCGAGCATGATGTGATCTAATTGAACTCTTCGCGTATCTCCCGGCCTTTTCCAAGTATACCTCCTCCTCTTGTGATTCTTGAACTGGATATTCCCTATTACTAGCTGAAACTTGTTACAGAATTCAATTAGTCTTTCTCCTCTTTCTTTCCTTGTCCGAAGCCCATATTCTCCTGTAACCTTTTCTTCTACTCCTTCCCCTACAACTGCATTCCAGTCGCCAATTACTATTAGATTTTCTTCCCCCTTTACATACTGCATTACCCTTTCAATATCCTCATACACTTTCTCTGTTCATCTTCAGCTTGCGACGTCGGCATGTATTCCTGACTATCATTGTCGGTGTTGGTCTGCTGTCGATTCTGATTAGAACAACCCGGTCACTGAACTGTTCACAGTAACACACCCTCTGCCCTACCTTCTATTCATAACGAATCCTACACCTGTTATACCATTTTCTGCTGCTGTTGATATTACCCGATACTCTTCTGACCAGAAATCCCTGTCTTCCTTCCACTTCACTGACCCCTACTATATCTAGACTGAGCCTTTGCATTTCTCTTTTCAGATTTTCTAGTTTCCCTACGACGTTCAAGCTTCTGACATTCCACGCCCCGACTCGTAGAACGTTATCCTTTTGTTGATTATTCAATTTTTTTCTCATGATAACCCACGCCTTGGCAGTCCCCTCCCGGAGATTCGAATGGGGGACTATTCCGGAATCTTTTGCCAGTGGAGAGATTATCATGATACTTCTTCAACTACAGGCCACATGTCCCGTGGAAACACGTCACGTGTCTTTAATGCAGTGGTTTCCATTGCCTTCTGTATCCTCATGTCGCTGATCATTGCTGATTCTTCCGCCTTTAGGGGCAATTTCCCACCCCTAGGACAAGAGATTGCACTGAACCTCTATCCGCTCCTCCGCTCTCTCTGACAAGGCCGTTGGCAGAATGAGGCTGACTTCTTATGCCGGAAGTCTTCGGCCGCCAATGCTGATTATTTATCAAAATTCAGGCAGTGGCGGGGATCGAACCCGGGACGGAAAACGTTTTGATTATGAATCAAAGACGCTACCCCTAGACCACCGCTGGTTTAGTAAGCATGTAAGTCACGAAATCGGTACTCTCGGTCCGAAGATCGTTGAATCTGTGTAAGCGGATGCTGGTAGGTACGGCAACAGTAGTCCACTACTCTGTCGCTATATAAAATGGTTGTAACTTTCACTTTGGTGTATGCTTGAGAATCTGTTTGTTGAAGAATGTGACAAAAATTTGTCGAGCTTCCAAATCATTGACATACCTTCGACTGTAATGAACAAGTATGAGTGAAATATAAATTCCCTTCAGGCTGTATAGAAAGTTAGTATACAGTTATCGATAGCAAATAATCTTACTGGACAAAAAATTAGTCACCACTGTGCGTACGCACTGATGAATTGTTAAGCCTCCGATGACGATGCAGCGATCGAGTCACGTGCTCAACCGACAGCGAACTGTCCTGCGTCAGCGTAAGTCGGTAGCGATCAGTGAGACATTTATGTTTCGAGCGGATATTTGATATAAACATGGCTAAAAGTAGGGACTTATCAGAGTGACAAAAGCGACAATCGTGTGTGGCCGTCCCATGAACATCAGACGTGTAGAGTTCCAGGACTTGTTGGTATTTCTCGGCGTACCGTACAACCTGTCTAGAAGCAGTGTTGTAACCTACGTGGGAACGAAACACGACGCCTCAAATGTGGCCTCAGAAAGATACTGACTAAGGAGGACCATGGAGCATTTTCACGACTTTTGAATCGAAATCGCTTGCAAACCCGATAATTGCTGGTGGTGGTAATGATGATCCATATCCAAGTGTTAGCGAGAAAACATTGCAACGGGTACTGCATGCAATGAACATTTGAAGTTGGTCACCCCGCTCTCACAGGCATATAAAAAACGACAACAGCGCTGTTCATCGGGCAGGAAGAATATGTGACTGATAATCTGACAAATCCCACACCGTATTGCATCTCCACTGGCCTACAAAACCACCTGATTTGAACCCCATAGAAAATCTGTTGAACTTGATGCCACAGAAGGTAAAACACCGATATCATCATACCCGCAATTAGTTGGTACTGCGCAATCAAGTCCTCAACGAATGACTTAACGTGGCTGCAACGTTCATGCATAGCCTAGCACCTGCGTAGCCTTGTGTACTCACGTCTTACAACCGGCTACCATGTCCAGTAGCGGAGTTGGATGGTATTAAATTGTGCTTGTATTGATATTTCTAAAGGTGACCAATTTTTTGTCAGGTTACTTGAACTAGTGTACGAAATGGCCTGCACAACATCTTATTAATCAATGTCAATCAGAGGTACAACATCTCTTTTCCGGATTCGGCTTAACGTTTGATGCTTCAAATTGTACTACATAGGTCATAGAAATAATCAAATGATTACCCTATGCTTTATGCCGACTGGGTAAGCAAGGTAACTTATTTACGCATTCACTTCCACTCTTATGAAAGAGAGAGTACAGATTAATACACACACAACTGTAAACACCAAAACGCTAGAATGGTCTGCTGTAATAATGATTACTGAGAAGATAACTTTGTTATTGTAAGTGAATATCGACCAGCATCTCAACTATGTTTTGATGTGGGTGTTATGAGAAGAGTAAGTGAACAGAAATGCTTTTCTGATGTGTGTTAGTAGACCAATGAAGCGTCATATAAACGTATAACAAAAGTAACAACAAAAAGGTGACTCTTGTTAACGATGGTAGCACACAGCATAACGCTGTGAAACCAAGCCATGTTATTAGCACTTACATGCAGTGAATAAGATTCGCTTCTCTATGACTCCTAAATTCGGTTTTGGTGTCTCCTGATCATAAGATCTGGTTATACACTGAGGTGACGAAAATCGTGGAATACCTCGTTTTGCCGTGTGAACTGCAGTAACTCGACGGGGCATGGACTTAGTAAATGGTTATAAGTCCCTTCCAGAAACATTGAGCCGTGTTGCCTGTACAATCATTCCAAATTGCGAGTTTATGCACGAACTGACCTCCTGATTACTTCTAAATTAATGTTAGGTGGGATTCATGACGGCATATTTTTGAGTGGCCAAATCAAACGCTTGAATAGTCCAGAATGTTCTTCAAACCAGTTGTGAACAACAGTGGCCCAGCAGTATGGCGAATTTTCTTCCCTTAAACTTCCGTTTAGTTTGGTAATTTGAAGTCAAAGAATGATTGCAAAATGTCTCCAAGTAGCCGAAAATAACCATATCCAGTCGATGATAGGTTCAATAGCACCAGATGACCCAGTCCATTACGTGTAATCACAGCCCACGTCATTGTGGAGCCACCACAAGTTTCAACAGTTACATGACAACCCGGGTCCATGGCTTCACGAGATTTGAGCCACAGTCGTACCCTACCATCAGCTCATACCAACTGAAATCGGGACTCATCTGGTCAGGCCATAGTTTCCCAATCGTCTAGGGTCCATTCTAATCATCTATGGTCCAACTGAAGGGTCACGAGCCAAATAGAGGCTCTGCAGGATTCTGCATTTATTTCGCTCTTGTCTGTCAGCATTGACAGCTCTATCCAAAAGCCGCTGCTTTAGGACGTTAGATGAACTCCGTCGTCCACTGCGATATCTGTGGTGAGAAGTAAAGCCTGTAAGTTGGCATTCCCTGCACACTCTTGACACTGTGGATCTCGGAATACTGAATTCGCTAACGATTTTCTAAATGGAATGTCCCATGCGTCTAGCTTCAACTACCATTTCGCATTCATAGTTGGTCAAATCCCGTCGTGCGCCATACGCCATACTCATGTCGGAAACGTTTCTACATGAATCAACCGAATACAAATGACAGCTCCGCAAATGCACTGCCCTCTTATGCCTTGTAAGCGCGATACTACCACCATTCCTGCAAGAGCAGCCGGTATTCCATGACATGTCAACTCACAATAGTGTATTCAGCAATCAACAGCTAATTAATGTTACTGTCACAATACTTCTTTCTCTAAGATAATACAGAAGCGATATACTGTGCATCTAAAACCACTATATACATTTTGCACAGTACACAGCTCATATTTAATTGGAATCATGCAGAAGCTTGAAATTAACAGTACATATAGTCTGCAACGAGCAGCAGAGTCCTGTAACTGGGGACGTATCAAGAATGGTGTCCCACAGGATTCAATCTCATGTCCCTTCTTGTTCTTAATATATATTAACGACTTGCGACACTATATTCATGAAGATACAAAGTTATTTCTATTTTCTCACGATACATTTATAGTAATCACATCCAAAAAACAAGAATCAGCTCAGTAAATTTAAAAAAAAATATCTTTCATAAAGTGAATAAGTGGTTCTCTGCAAATGGACTCGCACTAAATTTTGAGAATTCACAGTATACACAATTCTATACAGTAAATGGCATAACACCATTGATAAATATAGACTATGAACAGAGGTCTGTTGCTAAGGCAGAATATCAAAATTTCTGGGTGTGTGCAGTGATGACAGATTGAATTGCAAGAAACATATCGATGATCTGCTGGAACAGTTAACTTCAGCCACTTATGCTATGAGGATCATTGCAAATTTTTAAATAAAAATCTCGGTAAATTATTCTACTATGCCTATTTTCATTCACTGCTTTCAAAAAGCATAATATTTTTGGGTAGTTCTTCACCAAGGGAAAAAAGTATTCATTGTACAAAAGCGTGTAATCAGAGTAATAGATGGAGCCCAACCGAGATCGGCTTGCAGACATTTATTTAAGGAACTCGGGATATTCAGAGTGCCTTTGCAATACGTACATTAAATTGGGAAAGTTTTCATTAATAAACCATACCAGTTCAAAAAAATCAGAGAAGTGAGTAGCTACAGCACTAGAAGAAAGGATGACCTTCACTATTCTGTGTTAAATCTGAATTTTGGCAAAGATTGGGGAGAGTTATGCTGCCGGGTTCGAGTCCCGGTCCGGTAGAAATTTTCATTGTCTTCATTTCATTTTAAAGGTGATGGTAGTCATCATTCGCAATTACGAATTCATCTGATGGGTTTCGTAACAGCTGTGGTCGCTGCAGTGCATTGCCATCAGAATAACACAGGCACTGCAATATCGTGCAACCATCTTTGGTCATTTGTCAAATAGGACTAAAAGTGTTACAGACAGCCAACCGACATTTAAAAACAAAAGAATTTCTCAAAGACAACTCCTTATACTTAATAGATAAATTTTTAGATATGAAGTAGTAACTATAAAAAGAAAAAGAAAAAATAAGTCGCATCTTAAAGTGACACGTTCCACATCATTACGAAATGTCGTATTCATCATCTGTATAACAAGTATTAAGAATGTATGTATGTATTACATTGTACGATTACAAAGTCTTCACTACCAGAGAGATTTATGTGCTTAGGTTCAAATGGCTCTGAGTACTATGGGACTTTACATCTGAGGTCATCAGTCTCCTAGAACTTAGAACTACTTAAACCTAACTAACCCAAGGACGTCACACACATCCATGCCCGAAGCAGAATTCGAACCTGCGACCGTGGCGATCACGCGGTTCCAGGCTTAAGCGCCTAAACCCGCTCTGCCACACCGGCCGGCTGTGCTTAGGTGATTGATGTTCAGTGCGGCAATGTTACTTATTTCTTCTTCTGTTTTAAGGATGCCTACCATGTTAATTTCATTCGCAAACTTTATCTAAAGTGGTCTGTGAATGTTAGCTTTGAAGCCACTGATTAATTTACTTTTGTAATCTGACATCACCACTGCTATTAAGGGAGGTCTCTCGGCCCAGGGCTCCGCTGTTCTGGAAGATTCTGATCTGCAGCATTAATTAGAAAAAAATAATCGTGAAACTGAAATAAAAATTTGTGGCTGCTCTGGCATGACATAAAGTACGGTAGCAAAATAAGCTGTAAATATAATTTTTACTGTTTCCCAGTAGGATGCGAGACATGACGCTTATTAAATTCTGCTGACACAGATTTTGCACTTTCATCAGTGACACCCCTGTAACGGAAAGGACCGATGTAAGACACAAGTGATACAAGCCGACGCTTGGGATGGCAAGCTGAGAGGAGTTCTAGAGACGCCACAACCGTATGGTTCTGCACAAGATGCATCACGACTAGTTGCAGTCGCTTGTGGCGCCCAGTGGAGAGGGCACCAAGAGCAGGGCTTGTTGGTTGCGCTCATTCCAATAAGCAGTAAAGGTTGATACGGTTCAAAGTACTTGAAAGAATAGGGAGGACGTGTTTGGGTGGGGGGAAGGGGGCGAGGGGGCGTTGAGGTACCAAGGAATAAGTCGGTTGTGTGGATAAATATTCCCGACTTGGAGTTTAACCACCGACAGAGGTTCCATTTATTAATTCAATCAGAATCATACTGTCAGAAGCTTAGGTCCTCACACTGTTTGAAAAGAGTTCACAATTCCATGTTCAGAAAATTTTCTATTTGTTTCCACTCGTAGGTCCATAGTACACTAAAAGCAGCAGTTTCGGTTTTGTCTTAATTATCCCTGATAACAGTTCGGTTTGCTGTTCCAGACCATCTCGATGTAACAGCGCTCTGATAGTATTATTGGTTCGAGTCACTGACTAGCGTATTTAGGTTTCTTCTCGTCATCTTGTTCGGTTATACCCAAATACCTTCTCTGTTGTATCAGTGTAGTATCTTCTCCGGCGTGTTTACCACTGCTTCAATCTTCGAAATAGAGCTTCTCCTCAAAGTATTAACATTTATAGAAACTATTGTGCTGTATTAGTGTTCCAGAATCCCCTCTCATTTCACATTTACAACACTCTTGATATTAACACACTGTCCCTGATATCTTCCAAACTTCTCCTCTTTCCACCACAAGTGAACCGTTCATCTCTCCATTTATTAATAGAATTTTCGCAAGTTTACTGAACACTCGCACCAGACCGTCTTAATACCTCCAAGTTACGCCGTTAAGAGCTACTCGTTCATCAGCTGTCATTTCCCCGCTCACAGTTTTTGGTTACAAGGATAAAAATACTCCCTACCTGCCCAATGCTTCCAGACATACACACAGGTTACATACAGGGAATTCAAAAGTGCAGTTCCGAAATTAACATGGATGATACAGGAGACAAAAACAAATATATTTCGTAAAGTAACTGTGTCTCGGAAAGGAAGCGACACAACATCACCGGTAACATTGGCAAGTTTTACGACAACATTTGTTAAAATGCAAAGACATTTAATGAAACACGGATTAAGGCATCAGGCTGGATAGAACAGAGAGCTGAAAGTATGAAGATACTGCGACATTTAAAGATTACGTCTTCGCCTCGTAATTGGACTGAAACTAGTCTGTGCGTGTGTTACCACGAACCCTTGTGCAAGATTAGAAGTGAACTTTTGTTTGCCTCAATTACGAGACTTTTTTCGTTATTGTTACTTTTCGTTTATATTTTCAGTCATCATCCTTGTGAACTTACATCAATAAAAGTTGTGTTTGTGAAAAATTGCGAATTGTCAGTCACAACAGAATCTATGCTATGCTGGAGCTTTAAAAATACGGGTAAATGGAAGCCATGGGTTGTGTGGTGCCTAGTTTACTTAATTACATGTTCCGAATTATACACTCCTGGAAATTGAAATAAGAACACCGTGAATTCATTGTCCCAGGAAGGGGAAACTTTATTGACACATTCCTGGGGTCAGATACATCACATGATCACACTGACAGAACCACAGGCACATACACACAGGCAACAGAGCATGCACAATGTCGGCACTAGTACAGTGTATATCCACCTTTCGCAGCAATGCAGGCTGCTATTCTCCCATGGAGACGATCGTAGAGATGCTGGATGTAGTCCTGTGGAACGGCTTGCCATGCCATTTCCACCTGGCGCCTCAACTGGACCAGTGTTCGTGCTGGACGTGCAGACCGCGTGAGACGACGCTTCATCCAGTCCCAAACATGCTCAATGGGGGACAGATCCGGAGATCTTGCTGGCCAGGGTAGTTGACGTACACCTTCTAGAGCACGTTGGGTGGCACGGGATACATGCGGACGTGCATTGTCCTGTTGGAACAGCAAGTTCCCTTGCCGGTCTAGGAATGGTAGAACGATGGGTTCGATGACGGTTTGGATGTACCGTGCACTATTCAATGTCCTCTCGACGATCACCAGTGGTGTACGGCCAGTGTAGGAGATCGCTCCCCACACCATGATGCCGGGTGTTGGCCCTGTGTGCCTCGGTCATATGCAGTCCTGATTGTGGCGCTCACCTGCACGGCGCCAAACACGCATACGACCATCATTGGCACCAAGGCAGAAGCGACTCTCGTCGCTGAAGACGACACGTCTCCATTCGTCCCTCCATTTTCTCCTGTAGCGACACCACTGGAGGCGGGCTGCACGATGTTGGGGCGTGAGCGGAAGACGGCCTAACGGTGTGCGGGACCTTAGCCCAGCTTCATGGAGACGGTTGCGAATGGTCCTCGCCGATACCCCAGGAGCAACAGTGTCCCTAAATTGCTGGGAAGTGGCGGTGCGGTCCCCTACGGCACTGCGTAGGATCCTACGGTCTTGGCGTGCATCCGTGCGTCGCTGCGGTCCGGTCCCAGGTCGACGGGCACGTGCACCTTCCGCCGACCACTGGCGACAACTTCGATGTACTGTGGAGACCTCACGCCCCACGTGTTGAGCAATTCGGCGGTACGTCCACCCGGCCTCCCGCATGCCCACTATACGCCCTCGCTCAAAGTCCGTCAACTGCAAATACGGTTCACGTCCACGCTGTCGCGGCATGCTAGCAGTGTTAAAGACTGCGATGGAGCTCCGTATGCCACGGCAAACTGGCTGACACTGACGGCGGCGGTGCACAAATGCTGCGCAGCTAGCGCCAATCGACGGCCAACACCGCGGTTCCTGGTGTGTCCGCTGTGCCGTGCGTGTGATCATTGCTTGTACAGCCCTCTCGCAGTGTCCGGAGCAAGTATGGTGGGTCTGACACACCGGTGTCAATGTGTTCTTTTTTCCATTTCCAGGAGTGTATGTCAATAGATTAAACTGAAAAAAAATCCACAAAGAGCCACAAATAATTGAAATAATAGTGGTCAACTGACCACTGAGAACAATCAGGAAATAAACCAAAGTAAATTGTGCAATCATATTACAGAAATGGAGTCAAATATATTATCCATCAGGCATACTGAAACTGAATCACAACGGTGGCACCGCCGTTCAGGAGACAACTAGACCAGCAGGCTGTGGTGAGCTTTAATACACACATCAAAAAAAGTTTTTCATCACCTCAGTTCCGAGAGTTCCGGAACCTGTACAGAAAATTGGAATAGAGATCAACACGAACATCATCTTCTCCCTTTTTGTTGCTCATGAAACCCACATATTGCATGTCGTACCACCACACAGCTGGACCTTCAGAGGTGGTGGTTCAGATTGCTGTACACACCAGTACCACTAATACGCGGTAACAAATCCTTTTGCATTGATGCATGCCTGTATTCATCACGGCATACTATCCACAAGCTCATCAAGTCACGGTTGGTGAATATTGTCCCACTCCTCAACGACGACTCGGCGAACATCCCTCAGAGTGATTGGTTGATCACGTCGTTCATAAACAGCCCTTTTCAATCAGGCATGTTCGATAGGGCCCATGCTCTGAGGACATGCTGGCCATTCTAGTCGAGCTATGTCGTTATCCTGAAAGCAGCCATTCACAAAATAAGCACGATGTGGGTGTTATTTGTCGTCCATGAAGACGAATGCCTCGCCAATATGCTGCTGATTTGGCTGCACTATCGGTCGGAGGATGGCATTCACGTATCCTACAGCTTTACGACGCCTTCCATGATCACCAGCTGCCTACATCGACCCCACATAATGCCAACCCAGTATAGCAGGGAACCTCCATCTCGCTGCACTCGGTGTACAGTGTGTTTAAGGCGTTCTGCCTGACGATTGTCTGGATGAAGGCATATGCGACACTCATCGGTGAAGAGAACGTGATGCCAGTCCTGAGCGGTCCATTCGGCATGTTGTTGGGCCATCTGTACCGCGCTGCATGGTGTCGTGGATGCAACGTTGGACTTCGCCATGGACCTCGGGAATCCATTCGGCATGTTGTAGGGTCATCTGTACCGCGCTGCATGGTTCGTGGTTGCAAAGGTGGACATCACGTTGGACGTCGGGAACGAAGTTGTGCACCACACAACCTATTGCACGCAGTTTGTGTCGGAACACGACGTTCTGTGGCTGCACGAAAACCATTATTCAACATAATGGCGTTACTGTCAGGGTTCCTCCGAGCCATAACGGTCATCCACTGCAATAGTAGCCCTTGGGGGGCCTGAGCCAGGCATGTCTGTCTGTATCTCCTACATGTCGGTTCACTCCGAGACGCCTAGACACTTCCCTTGCTTTCTAGGCGTGGTTGAACTACAGACAACACGTGCCGTGCACCTCCTTCCTACTCGAATAACTGGAACTCATCGGCTGTCGGACACCCTCCGACTATCCCTGCTGGTTGTCGTGCCGTATGGCAGGATACAGATTGGTATCCCATTACTGTCTACGGTGTCTGCAGACAGGTCTTCGGCCGAGACTCTCATTGACTGAAGTCGAACTGACTTCAGCGATGAATTACGCTTCGAACCGAGCCCCGATGACGAGCGAAGAGGTGCCTAGGGACGTCTCGGACTGCCAGTCTGACTTTGGCCGACCCTATGGCCCCAATGCAATATCTTTCCATGGCAGGACATCTTTGGTTGCCGCCGAAGCTCCCTTACAGAACATCGGTATGTTGACAATATTCTACCACGCATTCTGTTCCCCTTCAAGGGAAACTATCTTGGACTTACATTTCAACAGATAATGCCCTCCCACAGAGATGACAGCTTTTACTGCTTATCTTCGTGCTTGCCAAAACCTACCTGGGCCAACCAGATAGCCAGATCTCTCCGAAATTTAGAACATTTGGAACATTGTGGGTAGGACCTCCAACGAACTCGAGAGTGTGACGATGTAGCTCCCCAATTGGAGAGAATTTGGCAGGCTATCCCCCAGGAGGACATCCAACAACTCTATGATGGAATGACAAACCGAATAATTTCTTGACTAAGGACCAAATGTGGATTCCTCATTGACTTGCTCAATTTACTATGTTCTTTCTCTTTAATAAATCAACTAATTTTTCTCAAATTTTAATCATTTATTTGTCTGTATATGTAAATCACACCTAACGATTCCCGTACCACTAGCATAACAATTTGGATGTGCATCTTTTCTTTTCCTTTTTGTCTTAGAGTGAGTGCACATTAAGACCTTCGTGGGATTTAAACTTTTTTAATTAACAACACGGAGGACGTAGGAAATTATCACCATTCACATCGATACAGCCCTGTGATCGATTGCTCAAACGATTCAAACAGTCTGATTGTACAAAAAAGGCGAATTTTTTAGCACTGTGTCGGGCATGGGTATTTGTGTTTCTTCTTAGGATACTTTAGGTTAAGTAGTGTGTAAGCTTAGGGACTGATGACCTTAGCAGTTAAGTCCCGTAAGATTTCACACACACTTGAATATTTCTTTTAGCACTGTAATTAACTTTAAAGGATTTTATGGCAAGGAGCGTACAGTGGGTGACACTTAAGCAGGTGGCTCACTTTTGCACTTCATGAATCTGCAGCAGGCAGTGTCCCTTCGGCCAAGTGAAGTCACCCACATCTGAGTATTGACCTCGCAGCATTGCACTCCTATCCGAACTCCGTAGAGGGTCGGATGATTAGAACGATTAAGTATTTAAAGGTAGTGATTATAACGTAGTTTGAAAGTGTATAAATACTGTGAGGCACAGGCTGTATATGTGTCATATTATGTTCCGCAGTCCAGCGGTATGATACCTTGAATTATGTCGGTCGCGGGTTAAATAATGGTTCAAATGGCTCTGAGCACTATGGGACTCAACTGCTGAGGTCATTAGTCCCCCAGAAGTTAGAACTAGTTAAACCTAACTAACCTAAGGACATCACAAACATCCATGCCCGAGGCAGGATTCGAACCTGCGACCGTAGCGGTCTTGCGGCTCCAGACTGCAGCGCCTTTAACCGCACGGCCACTTCGGCCGGCGGTCGCGGGTGACATAGATAAGCAACAGGAAGGAGAATGCTGTGTCGACGGCAAGCTTGTCGCACGCCAGAGTGTCAACATCGAGAGCAGTAATCGGCTCAGTTACGCCAGCCGAGCAACACCAGAGTATTCCACGACCTATTGTAGAAGAAGAGGAACTGCAGGCATCAGCAGCAAAAAGCAATGTATAAGTACTGGCTGCCAGTCGTCATCCATGCCCGTAATTTATCCATGGAGTGACGCAGAGCCTGGGTCACTTAACGCCGCCACCACTTCAGAGTTGTCACTGCCATCGCATTCATCGTAATAGTCACCATCGTAATGCACGTCATCGCCTAGAAGGCGCCAGAATAACGCCGCTGCTGTATCTATCGTCAGACGCTGTCAACAGGTTGCCACCTGTCATGGAAGTCATCACATAGGGTGCACTGAGGTAACGCACTGTCTTCATAATCCTGGGACGCTGCCTCCATCAATGCCGTCACCGGGGTCGGAGCTGTGGAGCCTAATCTGCTGACCCAAGACACCTGCAGACTGGGTGGTCACTGATGCAGTGACTGACCTGCCCGCTGCCACGCCACCCAGGCGCGATCGCAACAGATGTGAGCAGCATGAACATGCAAGGCCACTGCGCAGCCGCCGAGACTGCAGGTTCCAGTTGACACCAGTTCGCGCCTGTGGTCGTCCTTCGCCCATCTTCGTCGCCGCCGAGAACATAACTAGTCCAGAGGGCCCACAACCAATTTATTACAGTTAATCAATAAAATTTGCTGTTATGTCATCAGGAGCCATCCATGGACACCCACTCACCATCCTTTTCTCACGGCCAGCAGAGAACCCACACTCGGATCCAGCAGCGGGCAGTGGAATCCCTTGTCAACAGGGCCCCTTTGCATTTGTGTCGGAAATTTACACTGGTGTTAGGAAGACGGCTGGGCCATCTTGGAGGACGGATCTCGTGGAGATGACAGTTAGTACAATGGAGCACGAACAGTAAAGATGTACCGCGCAGCAAAGGAAGTAGATGCCGATAACAGTTATTTTCGTTTCGAGCCTGTTGTGTTATCCCTTATTCTGTTAGGGATCAGGTGGATAAATTGCATACAGTGATAAATAAACTCAGAGAGAGGGTGGTGGAGCAGTCACATCCCAATCGATCAACCCTTCACGGCACTGCTGCGGGATTGTTTTATGTGTATGTAGACTGAAGTTAACGGAAGATGCTAGAGCACATGATAACGAGAATCTGAGAGAGGCTAAAACTTTGGCGGTTTTCGGGAAAGGTTAATACAAAGAATCGGAAGAAGAACGCGTCAGGATATTGTCGAGAACAACCTACTAGGGTTTTTCGTAAGCGGGATGAATGTATTGAAAGTGTTACAGACGGTAGTCGTGGAATCAATATAGGTACCTATGTGCTCACGCATGATGGTAGGGTTAACTTCGTAATTTTGCGGGAAGCAGAGCGGAGGATGCTTGACGCAAATTTGAGGAAGCTACGATCGGAAAAGGAAAGAAGTAGCGGTAAGTATGACGTGAGTCTCCGACATCATTTCCTGGCTGCGCATCGCGCCATAATTGATCTGGAGCGGTATACGCTAGAACTGGAAGGAACTTTGTTTCTGTTAGTCTCTGCAATCGAAATACCTTCACTTTCTCAAGGTCCACCCCATGGCTAAGAGAAACCAAATAAACAGCGTAAAATGCCCCTTAAGATCAATTCGTGGGATCACATACTGAAAGGTACAGGATAGGTAGTCTGGATTGATATTCTACTCACCTGCCCGTGAACTCGTCGTGTATCGTTGAACCTTTGAAGGATATCGAGTACTATGATGAGCTACACTGTGATTTTATAGTAAATTACACAATGCAGGGAGGGGTCTTGCGACTGGTTAGTACTAAGGAGTAAGGCATCATATCTAAAAGCATAGGATAGAACATTAGTGGAAAAACTTCTTAGTTTGCACGTGGAATTGTCTAATCCGTCACACCATATTCCTAATGAAAAAAAACACCCATCTGCAAACTAACGTATCGAGTTCCAAGACATTTACAACCGATTTTGGAAGAATTTATAGATCAGCAACTTACAGATGGCATCATATAACCTAGTTGTGGTCCCTGGTCTGTTCCCATTGTAATTATTAGCAAAGCATCACCACATGGTGGCAAAGCACATCGTTTTTGTTGTGACTACCGGTTCCTCAACCAGCGAACGGTATCGGATGCGTATGCTGTGCCTAATCTAGTAGAGATATTGGACAAATGGGTCAGTGCCGGTGCTTAACACCACTGGGTTTGCGTAGTGGTTACCAGTTACCAACAATTGGAACTAATGGCGGAGGACCAAACAAAAACTGCGTTTTCAACGCCGACTGGGCATTTTCAGTTTCGACGCATGCCTTTCGCAATTAAAAACGCGGCAACACTCTTTCTGCGCTTGTTGGATAGCGTGTTATGCGGACTAAACCAAAACAGTGCATGGGAAAGCAGGTGACATAATCGTGTACGCAAAGAGTATTCCGGAATATTTCGCGAAATGTTGGATCGTCTGCGCGCAGCACGGTTGCCATTGAGTTTAGAAAAATGTCATTTTTGCATTCGCAGCAAATTTTACCGTCGGTCCATTCTGGAATTTCCAGACATTGCAAGGCATCTCACGCAATTGCTACGGAAAGGAGTGAAGTTTCGATGGACACTTGAGTGTGAGCCGGCATTCCAGAAGTTGAAAGGATCTGTTGACATTTTGTCACATTTTAGTCTATCTCGATTTTTAAAAAACCGTTTCTTCTTTCTTGTAATTCGAGGGAGTTTGCGCTAGGAGAAATTTTGAGCCAGAAATAGATGGACAGGAGCACACTATTGCGTACACTTCAGCTCAATATTGTTGCACGAAATTATTCCACTACGGAGGAGGAGACGCTTAGTTATCTTTGGGTTTGGGTTCTTTTTTCTTACCGCTGTGACAGACGATTTAAAGTAGTGATTGATCACACAGATTGTACGAGTAGATTATGAAGACTTGCGGTTAAGCGATTTCGATTACGAGGTAGTACCTCGGTCGTGAAGGTCGTGTGCTAACTTGAACGGATTCAGGTACGCGCTATGGAATGCACGTGCACTGAAGGGAGGGCAACACAGAGTGCTGACACAGACAGTCAGTATCTGCTAAACAGCAGAAGCTCTGAATGGAGGACAGAGTCTTGTATCACAAGACGTGAAATGGGGAGCGATGAGTAGCACCGCAGACCCTGCATGACAAAGTGTTGCGGCAAGCACATGATTCGATTTTAGATCGACATTTGGGTCGAAGAGAAACGGGGTGAAGAGTAATGGAGAATTACCGGTGGATGACACCTAGGTAGGACATGTACTGTTAAGTAAAAATTTATGTACCGTGTGCTCAACGAGCAAAACCTAACCACGAGAAAATTAATCTACAGAGGTTTATGGAAGCTGGAAAGCCCTTCAAAATGGCAGGACTGGAAATACTTGGAACCCTAGCACAAACGCTATCAGGGAATTGTTACGTATTAACCATTACTGAAACTTTCTTGTTATTACGTTTCCGTGATACCTTTACCCGACCAACAAGCCACGACCGTGGCTCAGGCACTAGTCAACCAGTGGATACTCCCGTTTTGGACACCTGACACCATAATCAAGGATCAGTATTCAAATTTTATATCGATATAAATGCAGCAGCTATGCAGTCTATTGCGCATTAAGAAATTACAAATGAGCGCCTGTCATCCTCAAGGTAACGGCTGCACACAACACGTCCACTGGAGAATTGAGAAAATGTTGAGTTTTTACATAAATTTCCAAGGTAACCTTTGGTACGTCCTATTGGCCAACGTCGTCACTGTGTACAACTCGAAAGTTCACCAGAGCGTAGGGTTATCCTCACATGAACTAATATTGGTCGCAAGATGCCATTGCCTTTTGAGTTTTGCAAACCACACTGTAAGGAGACATCTCATTAGTGAAGGATTTCCCTAGGAGCATGAAACTTATCTGGAGACAAAATAAAATGAATATGAAGGCGATAGAAATACACGAAAGGGCGTATAATGTTAAAGTAGTCTTACACGTATCATGTTGGTCAGTGGATTATGTTAACTAATCTTTATTCGCCGAAGGCGGAAACTAGAAGTCTGTGTGGGGGTGTAGTGCCTCTTACCAGGTAATAGAGATGACGTCACCGGTTAAGGGTAAACTGGAACTCCCCACCCGCCCTTCGATACTCCACTTAAGCCGTTTAAGGGGGGATATGTATAGTCTCCTGCATGCGATCTCAGTTTCCAAAGAAGGGGGATAGAAACGGTGGATGCGGAGAAGGAAAAGGGAGAAACAAAACGAAGGACACAGGATAATATGGCGAATCGTCAGTATATGGTGAGACCTAGAGTAGGAATGTAACACTGACACTAAGATCTACTTTCCGATTACCATTTATAATAAAGGGAACCATGGCCTTCAGTATGGCAGATTCTATAATTTACGTACCTGACCTACCTTTCATGGTTTTGCCGCCCCCCCCCCCTCCCCCCATGAACAACGAACAACTTCCGTATCTTAACGATACCATTGACGAAGACCTGCTCACCTCTCTTGATCAGATAACAGCCACCAAAAATGGTCGTGTAATCATGGAGCACCTCTTAGAGCACGCGAAAGGCTACAGAAGTAAGCAGCAGCAGCGATTGGTTCATCAACACCAGCCACTTGTGTATTAATTGTGGTTTTCGGAGTTACATATTTCTTGTTTAAGAGAAGAGATGCCCAATTTCCACACGACCAAACCATCATCCTACGATTCCGAACCGATCACAAGTGCTCGTCACCTGACAAGGCAGTGTAATGAGTGAACAGTCATAAATGCAAAGACCAAGTGTGCTCAAGGACTGTAATTAGTACCTACAAACCACAATATATGGTTTCAGAGGAAGAGTATCGTGTGAATATGATTCAAGTACAGTATTGGTATGGGGTTCAAAACCATGCAAATAGAGTCGATTGTAAATAGACGCCTTCCTTCCCTAGAAGGAGGGAGTGTAGAGGGTCGAACTATTACAGCTACTTAGTTACAGGTAGGAGTTATACAGTAATGAAGTTAGTTAGAATGTGAAGAAATACTGGGAGCCAGCAGTCGTATCTACACTCCTGGAAATAGAAATAAGAACACCGTGAATTCATTGTCCCAGGAAGGGGAAACTTTATTGACACATTCCTGGGGTCAGATACATCACATTATCACACTGACAGAACCACAGGCACATACACACAGGCAACAGAGCATGCACAATGTCGGCACTAGTACAGTGTATATCCACCTTTCGCAGCAATGCAGGCTGCTATTCTCCCATGGAGACGATCGTAGAGATGCTGGATGTAGTCCTGTGGAACGGCTTGCCATGCCATTTCCACCTGGCGCCTCAGTTGGACCAGCGTTCGTGCTGGACGTGCAGACTGCGTGAGACGACGCTTCATCCAGTCCCAAACATGCTCAATGGGGGACAGATCCGGAGATCTTGCTGGCCAGGGTAGTTGACTTACACCTTCTAGAGCACGTTGGGTGGCACGGGATACATGCGGACGTGCATTGTCCTGTTGGAACAGCAAGTTCCCTTATCGGTCTAGGAATGGTAGAACGATGGGTTCGATGACGGTTTGGATGTACCGTGCACTATTCAGTTTCCCCTCGACGATCACCAGTGGTATACAGCCAGTGTAGGAGATCGCTCCCCACACCATGATGCCGGGTGTTGGCCCTGTGTGCCTCGGTCGTATGCAGTCCTGATTGTGGCGCTCACCTGCACGGCGCCAAACACGCATACGACCATCATTGGCACCAAGGCAGAAGCGACTCTCATCGCTGAAGACGACACGTCTCCATTCGTCCCTCCATTCACGCCTGTCGCGACACCACTGGAGGCGGGCTGCACGATGTTGGGGCGTGAGCGGAAGACGGCCTAACGGTGTGCGGGACCGTAGCCCAGCTTCATGGAGACGGTTGCGAATGGTCCTCGCCGATACCCCAGGAGCAACAGTGTCCCTAATTTGCTGGGAAGTGGCGTGCGGTCCCCTACGGCACTGCGTAGGATCCTACGGTCTTGGCGTGCATCCGTGCGTCGCTGCGGTCCGGTCCCAGGTCGACGGGCACGTGCACCTTCCGCCGACCACTGGCGACAACATCGATGTACTGTGGAGACCTCACGCCCCACGTGTTGAGCAATTCGGCGGTACGTCCACCCGGCCTCCCGCATGCCCACTATACGCCCTCGCTCAAAGTCCGTCAACTGCACATACGGTTCACGCCCACGCTGTCGCTACCAGTGTTAAAGACTGCGATGGAGCTCCGTATGCCACGGCAAACTGGCTGACACTGACGGCGGCGGTGCACAAATGCTGCGCAGCTAGCGCCAATCGACGGCCAACACCGCGGTTCCTGGTGTGTCCGCTGTGCCGTGCGTGTGATCATTGCTTGTACAGCCCTCTCGCAGTGTCTGGAGCAAGTATGGTGGGTCTGACACACCGGTGTCAATGTGTTCTTTTTTCCATTTCCAGGAGTGTATATTACATTTGATTATGCATTTAAATGGTATAATACCTTTAAATATGTGGGTCGGTGGAGAGACAGGTTAAGCAACACTATGGAGAACGCTTTCACCTACCACCTCCACGCCAGGGGGTAAACATCGAGGGCAGTAATCTGGTCAGCTGCACCAGCCAAGCTGTATCGGAAAATTCTGCCAACCTACTGGAGAAGAAGAACTGCAGACATCTGGGCAGAAAGCCGTATCTAAGGACCGGTAACAAGACGGTCGTCATCATTCACCATGAGGCGCTGGAATGAAATAGAGCCACTGTCAGTGTGACACAGGTTCGGAACCGTCACTGCCATTGTAGTTATCGTAATAGTCACTGCCGCAACGTAGGTCGCCACCCAGGAAGCGCTAGAGTGGCGCTGTCGATCTAACTATGGTCGGACGGCGTGAACAGGAGGAAACACTTTGGGGTACGTTGTCGTAATGCATTGTCGTACATCGTCCTGGGACGTTGCCTCTACAAACGCCGTGACGAGTGCTAGAGCCGGGGATCGTGGCCCGTCAATGTCCACCCAACAGAACAGAGTACTGCCACCGGTAAGCGTGTCATTAGGAATGATGACAGATATTTCAAATTTTTCCCTTTATGTGCCCAGTCAATGATTCTAATGAGAATGCACGAGCTCTGTGCGGGAAGCGCCGCCTAATTTGGTGTGATTTATCCATTAGGTCGCGGGACGGTTACAATCTTTGTCCTCTCCATGTGTGGTGAAGTAACCATGGGGAGGGGGGAGGGGGGGGGCAGGGGGGTGGTCAGGCAGGCAGTCCCAGTGAGTGTGCAGAGTTGGATTCCCTTCACGGTCCCCACTGACTGATTTCTTGCTGTATTCACCTTCTTTACACGATCTACATCGTACCATGCATTTCTGCCAGATGTGGATCGGAAACTATAACCTGATGGACCAAAAATGTGTTCCCTGATGCAGTTATTAACGATATAGAGTTTCTTCAAAGATGGAGTATACGTTCATAACTACCGCGTCTGTGAAAGATGCTACAGACGGCCGGCTTATCCATTTCTGAGATGGTAATCTTATGTTTATCTCGGATTTTGGCGTCCGTCGTCTAACCAAAATTAAGACTGTCGCTGAAGAATAGTCAACGTATGCGAATTGCCTTGTGTGTTCTGACGATGGCCAGTTTATTTATGTGCATAATGTACAGTGATAGCACAAGGACGTACTTGTAGTAAATCATTCTCATAGTTGTTATTCTTTTGCCAGAGACTGACGGAAACTCTCTTCTTGTTTAGAAAGGTAAGGACGAAGGATGTCAGATGATAGTCTCCTAGCACACTCTACGGCAGCTTCCCGTGACTGCCGGTGCCATGTGCTCATTGAACGAAGTTGATTACCTTGTAGTGTCTCAAATCGTCAGACAGAGTATAATGCATTATAGGAAATGATTATGGTTGACCAGGGCATTTATAGAATATAAGCACTCACACTTCCGTCAACCATCAAGAATAAAAGAGCTTAGTATGAATGATTCCCGTCGATATAACGGTTAACGAGTGGTAGGGATGAGTGAAGTTGAAACCTTCTGTCAAATTAAAACTGTGTGCCAGACCGAGAAACGAACTCGAGATTTTTGACTTTCGCAGGCCGATGCTCTACCAACTAAGCTACCCAACCACGACTCAGGACATACCTTCACAGAGAATTTTCTTAATACGTACCTCCTGAAACTCAACTGGAAATTTGAACGTAGTTATCACTGACGTCACCAGTATGTGCAGACGATGCAGTAATTACCGTTGGTAAACAAGTTACGGATAGGCAATAAACAGAAACCAACACGAAGTACTATTGAGAGAAACTCTTCTTCGTCCGGAAGCTTATTACCTGATGGTGGCACTCGGTCACTGCAGTTTCATAAAGAACGAAGGCTGCAGGGAGTCTCATAAGGAGACCAGCGAAATTACCTGAGTGGGAGGTGGCGGCAAAGAGGGAGCAGCGGCAATATAGCGGCGTCGCGGTAGATTGAAACGCGTAAATGCTTCCTAGGGAGCTCTGAAGAAGGTTCTGCCGTGATGAACTATGATTTATTCGTCACATACCTGCGGTACAATACTATTGCTGAAGTATTGCAGCATAGTGTACTGCTACAACTCGAACTATAACACTTTCAGGAAATAGTTCTACTTGGGCGGAAAATAACAAGAATAGTAGTTGAAATGAAGTTTACTCAGACACATATTCTGAGGATAATGGATGAGTAAAATAAATACATCAACTAGTTAAGAGTAAATGTACAAGAAGTACGTTTTCGACAATACACAGCGTAAACTGTATCCAGAAGTAAAGTTTCCATGTACAGTAAGCAATGCGCTATTACTTACATACCGTACAAGATAGCGCTGGAATACGAGAAGCCAAGGTGATAAAATACTGGCACAAAATTGCGAACAATTCCTGTTTCTGATATTTACGGAAAGTAAAAGACCTCAACTTACCATATATTTTCTTACGTGCTGTAAGAATGAGTTTTAAGTGGTGCCTCTATTCTGTAAAGGTACAATGATGAATGACCAATGTCTACTACAGTTCCATTTCATTGGGATGCTTTCTTCTGAAATCATAATTATCGAGACCTAAGTATGGGTGGAAGCACTAGAGGTGCCAAGTATGGTCTCGTGTTTTAGTGAAGACAACACGGGGGGGCTTGTCCATCCCGAATCTCCCTTACTGCGCGATAATCATCCTACCATTTGCAGGTTACACTGTTGTGGGTTTTTTAACGTTTTATGTTTTGATTCATTTTCGAAATATCTGCGACTGACCACATAGGAATCAACACGAATAATAACAGTGAGAAGAACACCACATAAAATTGAGTTTAGTGTTTGGATGTAGAGTGCGCGGATGGATACAGTATGAAATAAAGAAGGACTAAAATGAATACATGAGGGAGGAATTCTATGGAAAACCCTTACCAGGGGCGTTGAAGACATATAAAAGATACGTTACGGCGTTTTCGATAGTTAACATAAGGCTGGAAGGAGCAGTGCAATTTAGGAATTGATGGAAGAAGGGAGATTTGCTTTGACATACCATCGACATCGAGGTCTACATCTACATCTACATTGATACTCCGCAAGCCACCCAACGGTGTGTGGCGGAGGGCACTTTACGTGCCACTGTCATTACCTCCCTTTCCTGTTCCAGTCGCGTATGGTTCGCGGGAAGAACGACTGTCTGAAAGCCTCCGTGCGCGCTCTAATCTCTCTAATTTTACATTCGTGATCTCCTCGGGAGGTATAAGTAGGGGGAAGCAATATATTCGATACCTCATCCAGAAACGCACCCTCTCGAAACCTGGCGAGCAAGCTACACCGCGATGCAGAGCGCCTCTCTTGCAGAGTCTGCCACTTGAGTTTATTAAACATCTCCGTAACGCTATCACGGTTACCAAATAACCCTGTAACGAAACGCGCCGCTCTTCTTTGGATCTTCTCTATCTCCTCCGTCAGACCGATCTGGTACGGATCCCACACTGATGAGCAATACTCAAGTATAGGTCGAACGAGTGTTTTGTAAGCCACCTCCTTTGTTGATGGACTACATTTTCTAAGCACTCTCCCAATGAATCTCAACCTGGTGCCCGCCTTACCAACAATTAATTTTATATGATCATTCCACTTCAAATCGTTCCGCACGCATACTCCCAGATATTTTACAGAAGTAACTGCTACCAGTGTTTGTTCCGCTATCATATAATCATACAATAAAGGATCCTTCTACCTATGTATTCGCAATACATTACATTTGTCTATGTTAAGGGTCAGTTAGAGACGGGACACAAGCTCGGTTTTCATCAAGGATACGGAAGGAAACTTTCCCGGGATTTTCCTGGAGCGATTTACTCCAAAGACGGAGGACCTCAATCTGTATGGCCGGACCCGGGTTTGAACCGTCGTCCTCGCGAATGCGAGTCGAGGGCGCTAACTGTTGCGCAATCCCGCTCGGTTAGGATTTATTGGACAGAGGAAGACAAGCATAAACGAAAACAGACTGTAGATTTCTTTTGATTGTGGTAGTTATAAACAGAAGAAAGATGAAAAGAAAGTATGATGATTTATTAAAAACTGGCCAGATGCAAGCAGAACCCGCTCACTGAGGGTTCTGTACGACGTTATGACGATTCAGTCATGCATGGAATCGAGGATCGTGATGATTTTGCCTGTTATCGAAATTGGTACCGGCAATATATCTATCTCAGTGATTCCAAGACTTTCGACAATGCTTTAATTTCAAGTTTGAAGTCGAGTAACAAATGAGGAAAAAAACTTTTTTCCTTTTGATATAATTACAAATTAACAATTTTCTAATTTCTCTCTTAACTTGTGGCGTGATTTCATGATTTTAATGAAGGGCAGGTATCCTACAGGTTTCAGTGGAATTTCAAAACACGTGACACAAATAGCTGTACTTTTGATTGCTTTGACTTAAAAACTTAATATTTTTGCACTTGCAAGGGACTACAAAACCTCGACAAACCTTCAGCTGGACACGTCTACCTGTTCCTGAGAAAAATGGGTCAGACCGGACGGTCGGACAGTCTGATAACAACTGACAAACTTTCTTTTGTGTAATATAATTACGAATTCCGAGTTTTTGGATCTTTTGATTTGGTATTAGTGTGGAACCTCGCTTCCAGCCAGATTTCAGGATTCTAGATCAATGGTAAGTACCCTGTGGGTTTGATGAGTAAGTTCGTGAATATCAAAATATTTCATGTAAATGATTCAAAAGGTTCCGAGCACGATGAGAAATAACTTCTAAGGTCATCAGTCCCCTAGAACTACTTAAACCTAACTAACCTAAGGGCATCACACACATCCACGCCCGAGGCAGTATTCTAACCTGCGAACGTAGCGGTCGCACGGTTCCAGACTGTAGTCCCTAGAACCGCTCGGCCACAACGGCCGGATTGATATTAATGGTCTTATGTTTTGGTTGGGTTGAGTCAGAACCTTCAATTCGCAAGGGAATGTAGAAGTCAATACGATGCATAAATTCCAATTTTATACGTCGACCGTTCCTCAGAATAACGATTTTGAAGCGACGGACAAGCAGGCAGACAGACGGACAACAAAAATGGTTCAAATGGCTCTGAGCACTATGGGACTGAACATCTGAGGTCATCAGCCCCCTAGAACTTGAAACTGCTGAAACCTAATTAACCTAAGGGCATCACACACATCTATGCCCGAGGCAGGATTCGAACCTGCGAACGTAGCAGTAGCGCGGTTCCGGACTGAAGCGCCAAGAACCACTCGGCCACCGTGGCAAGCTGACGGACAAGAAAGTGATCCTGTAAGGATTTCATTTTTACCGACTGGGACACGGAACCCTAAAGACGAATCAAAACTGAAGCTTCCTGCCAACATAAAGCTTATCCGCAGCTTGTTGTCCTTGCTGTCTCTGGATCACTGGGTCTCGGGTCCGATTACCGGTGGGGTTGGGGATTTTCTCTCACCAGGGTGTTGTCCTCATCATTTCAGCATCATCATCATCGTGCGTGACAGTGGTAGTATGGAATGTGTAAAAAATTGGACTGTCTAACAATTGTGACTTTGTACGTGTGCTGATGACCCCGGAATTGTGCATCCCACAAACCAGACATCAACATAAGAGTGTGTCACGGACGGAAACTCGAATCTGCTGCCTTCATTATCAAAAGAAATGCTCTCATTCACGGGACTCAGATAGCACGAGTTCACTCGTGCTCAAATGGTTCAAATGGCTTTGAGCACTATGGGACTCAACATCTGAGGTCATCAATCCCCTAGAACTTAGAACTAATTAAACCTAACTAACCCAAGGACAGCACACACATCCATGCCCGAGGCAGGATTCGAACCTGCGACCGTAGCGGTCGCGCGGTTCCAGACTGAAGCGCCTAGAACCGCACAAGTGCAGTATCAAAAGGAATAGGGAGAGGCCGAAAGACAGACTCGCAGTTTATTCAGAGGTGGGGAAAAGTAGCCGATGCAGGCGTCTACAAAATATCGCAGAAGCAGTGAGTACAGTTCGAGACGAAAATGGATGTAGCATTTTGTCTCCGGAATTCACCTATTCCGCTGTGCAGGAACAGTCCTCCCCGGCTCTCAGGGTATGCGTGCCCGAGAAAGACGTCCGCGGAGTGGCAGAGTGCCTGAGAGATGTCGCCCAGAAAGTGGAGGCGGTGTTCGCGTTTGACGGCGGAATAAATCTGCGGGCTCGGCGCAAGATGGCGACCGCTATCTGGAGCACATTCATCACGCGCTCGGGGGCGGCCCAGCGGCTCGGTGCTGAGCATTCAGATTTGCGCGGCGATCCCTCATCCGCGTGCGCTCCGCCGAGGCCCATCGACGCCGCGCCGTCAGCTGTAAAAGTGAGAAATTGCTCGCGAGCATACCAGCTGCGGAAGAAAGACTTCCACTATTGGCCACAGGCCCTTGGAGTAGACTATAATTAGCTGAGGGCAGTAGGAGAGCTATGCGTGCTGCAGGGGAATTTCGACGGAGGCTTGACTTTTTATGGCAGTCATTATCTTTTGATACGGAACCATGTAAAAAGAAACAACGTTATGTCAATGGGAAAAGTGGAATAATTTTGTACATCTGTGTTCGTTTCTTCAATATAGAATCGCAGTACATGTTTAACAATGACTTTCAAAAATTGGTTCAAAAGCCTCTGAGCACTATGCGACTTAACTTCTGAGGTCATCAGTCACCTAGAACTTAGAACTAATTATACCTAACTAACCTAAGGACTTCACACACATCCATGCCCGAGGCAGGATGCGAACCTGCGACCGTAGCGGTCACGCTTTTCCGGACTGCAGCGCCTAGAACCGTACGGCCACTCCTTTCGGCAATGACTTTCAGCTCTGTGCTGCCAGCAGAGGAGAGCACTGTGTGATTAAGCATCCATTGGATACGTTGAAATGACAGTTTTATTATTCCAGTTTGCCTAACGCGTTTCAGCGTTACGTTTTACGAAAGGCAGTTATTCACTATCTTTGATAAGAGTCAATTAAAACTTAGTATCCACTCAACGTTACTTCACAACAAGCAAGCAATAACTCAATTAGCACTTCCTTGGTATAAAGGAATTTAGATTAGATACAATGTACACTAATCGACCAGAACATTATGACCACCGACTTACTATCGGTATAAGCCAGTCCAGGAAGTAGCAGCGTCACTTGGGGAGGAATGTCTGCAAGTCAGATACATGTATGGTGCATGCAGTATCAGTGAGGGTGGTGTTGTCCATGTGTAAAATCGGGAAAGCACGCGATGTATCTGAGTATTAACCGAGGGTGAATTTTGACGGTCCGGAGGCTCGCACGAGCACTTCGAAAACTGCACGACTTATCCGGAGATCGAAGAGTGCTGTGGTGCGCGTCTTCAAAACCTGGGGAAACCAAGGTGAAAAAATTGAAAATTTGTGGTAAGGTCTTATGGGACCAAACTGCTGAGGTCATCGTTCCCTAAGCTTACAATTACTTAAATTAGCTTGCGATATGGACAATACACACACCCATGCCCGAAGGACGACTCGAGCCTCCGACGGGGGGAGCCGCACGGATCATGACACGGCGCCCCAGACAGCGCAGCTAACCCCCGCTCCAAAACCAAGGTGTAAACACGTTCAGACGTCATGGGGTCTGTCAACAATCCCTCATTACAGATGTCAGAAGTCGTAGGCTAGGCAGACTGGCAAAACAGGACAGGCGGCGAACTGTGGCGGAACAGAGTACAAGTGTACACCGAACACTCGTAGCGATGGGCCTCAGCAGCCGACGACCCATGCATGATCCAGTGTTGACACCACAACGTTGGCAACTGCAACTGAAATGGGTACAAAATTATCAGCACTGTACGCTGGCGCAGTGGAAGAGCGTTTCATGGCCTCATGAATCACGATATCTTCTTCAACATGTCGATGTAAGGGTGCGCATTCGTTGTCTCCCAGGGGAAGAGCTCCTTGACACCTGTACTGCGGGACGGAGACAAGCTGGCGGCGGCTCCTTCATGCTCAGGGGGAATATTCACGTGGAAATCCTTGGGTCCAACGGAGTCCGGCAAGGCTGCTTGTTGCCCAAACAAGGAGTATTGTACACTGGTTGCAGGCCACTCGCACCCCTTCATGACGATCATGTTTCCCGACGGCAGTGGTATAATGTCTCCGTGAGAAGGCCAAGAGTATGGTGGACTGGTTCGAGAAAAACAGTGGCGAGTTCCAGCTGATGTGCTAGCACCGAAACTCGACAGATCTGAACCTGATAGAACACATCTGGGATGTGACTGAACATGGCGTCAGAGCTTATCATTCCTCTCCCCAGAATTAACGTGAATTACTTGAACTGCGTTTGCAAATGTGATACCAAATCCCTCCAGCGACCTACGAAGGCCTCATTGCCTCCATGCCATGACGAGTCGCCGCTGTTATCCGTGCCGAAGATTGACATACCGGCTGTTAGAGAGGCGGATATACCGGCTACTAGGTTGTTGGACATAATGTTCTAGCTAATCAGTGAATATATTTCGGATAAGTTTCTACTGACTTTTATTAAATTCAATAAGCATTTAACTTTGATAATAACGTAATGTCGAAACGCTTACGGCGTGTTGGAATAGTAAAACTGGCGACCGTTTATTTCCGTCACCAGTACCGACGGATCTGAACTCCCAGTGAGCTAGTGTAGCGCAGCGCGCGCACGCCGCTAAAGTAATGCATACGGCGGCCGCAAGTGCTGGGAGGGTGCTTCGCGGAGTGGACGAGCAGCGTGCACTCTCGGCGACCACAAGAATTTTTCCTGTGAACTGATCAGCTCCACAATGTCACTCGAAAGAGGACGACGATGCGGCCCTACCTAGCTATGCGTCGAGTTCTCACTGCGACTGGGCCCGCGTGTTGAATGCAGAAGGCATTCGTTGTTGAGAAGCCACTATGGCGTGAATTGAGTGACAGTTGCATGCTTTGGAAGCTGTCTCACTATAACATCCTTACTTACGGACATTATGTGGCATTACGTGAATGCGTTACTTTGTATGTTTTGTGATTTATGAGCAAGTGGAACTAGAACACCAAAAAATCCATCTGGTAGGCCCGATTGAGTGGCTGATATATAGCACAAAGTGTGGAAAAGGTCTGTATCTTGTTTGAAGCATCTTTTAGTGTGTCAGAATATCAGCACTTGCTCCGGCACATGGTTCACTCAGTTCATTTGTTTTTCGGCAGTGCTCAATTAATATTCTCCACATCCAGATCTGGCTTAAGATTATTTACTTTTAATGAGATTTATAGGCGTAAAACTATTTCATTTGTGATCACAAAGTTCTTTGAACGTCGCGGTTGACCAACTTTTAAGAGAATTCTGTAAAACCATTTTATTGATTTTGGTCCGTGGGTTACTTAATTGTTAGTAAACTACAAGGTTAATCTAGAGGTCGCTCCTCCTGGTAGAGAACATTTGTGTACGATTGTTCTGCGCAAAAAAGAAACGTTAAATTACGATGATGCTGTCACGCGCACCTCTCCATGCCAGTAGAATTACTTCTAAAATCGCTATAATACTGTGGTCCAGACATCGCAAACATTTTAAACGCAAACAAAGTACAAAAGTTTAAAACGCCGCCTCTACACCTGCTCCGTATTGAAGCACCCGGACGAATTAACGGAGAGGGTCGGATTGTCAGCCAGGTTTCCCGACATTTTACCACATTCCACTAGGCGAATACCGGTATGGTACCGAAGTCTCGCCTTAGTTACACGATCCGTAAACATTTCGAATAATTGCTATCACTTTCAAATAAATAACGCTACACGCAAGCGGTTGGGGTACATATATGCCGTCCCGGGGATTACAGAGTTGTATAAGGAAGGACACTCGGCACCCCGCCAATTAACCATGCCAAATCATTTCCTATGCATTATGACCCTGCGCCGATGGGGGTCAATGTCGCAATAAAATGAAGAAACAAAGATAAATTAGAACAAATACTGCACTATGAATTATGGTAAAAGAATAGGGAGATCTAAAAAAATATTTCTAAATGGCTACGAGCACTATTGGACTTAACTTCTGAGGTCATCAGTCCCTTAGAAATTAGAACTACTTAAGCCTAACTAACCTAAGGACATCACACACATCCATGCCCGAGGCAGGGTCGAAACTGCGACCGTAGCGGTCGCGCGGTTCCAGACTGAAGCGCCTAGAACCGCTCGGCCACAACGGCTGGCTATTTCTAAATGCACCGGGGGGAAAGATACTGCAAGACGACGTACATGGCCAATATAAATTATCGAACTGTATTACGTTCCATTTTCTGTACACTCCCAATCGACCAAATGAAGTGTTCCCGGGAAGAGCACAGTGGTTTTGGGTTAGGCCTTTCTTCCATCAGCTTCCTTTGCATCCATTCACTAGAGAGTAGAACACAGTGATTAATAGAAAGTTTAATTTGCTATACCGTTGAAATGTTCCACCACTGTGTAATGCTAACTTCATCTTCGCACTTGTGTGGATTTTAGAAATGTTTAGGATTCAAATAAGGCCGAATCACATTGACAACAGCAAGAGATTATTATTGTTACGAGAAGCTGAGTTATAGAATTAATGAGGTAAAATCATGTTCTCCTCGGTCGTCAAGTATTTTCATAGCCTTGAATACCTGTCATCCTCATTGAAATGGCTTATCAGATCAAGATGTTGCTATTGGGGAGAGGATAACTTTGATGACACAAGACTGTGTTTCACTTCAACGAAATTGTATGTATGATAACAACAGTGGTAATCGAATCGGGTTCCCGGGTTCGATTCCCGGCGGGGTCAGGGATTTTCTCTGCCTCGTGATGGCTGGGTGTTGTGTGCTGTCCTTATGTTAGTTAGGTTTAAGCAGTTCTAAGTTCTAGGGGACTGATGACCATAGATGTTAAGTCCCATAGTGCTCAGAGCCATTTCAGTGGTAATCGAACTTCGTAGGCAGGCTCGACTTTGTAGAAAAGGAAATGCATAAACGATAGCACGCTAATGGCGTAGGATCGTTTCGTCACCATGTTAACCACTTCCGACGAATATGACTGTCTGAAATATTAATTCTTATTTTACACAAAATTAACAGAAAAAATGAAATATGTGATTAAAATTGTAAACATAGATCCTCTTACAGCAGTTATTATTCAAGCAAGAGCACAGAACGTAAAAGATACAAGGCCTATCACCTGGTAACAGGAACAAGAGAGAGATAACAACAAGAAGACATTTTGTAATTTGCTTTCCGTAACAAAGAGCATGCACAGTCGTAGACTGGAAAAAAGATACTAATTAATCACATAGAGATAATTTCTGTTTCTAGCGTATGGTTCTATCTCTGACGCCGTTAAATCTCCATACACTTTGTAGCTGTAATACAACGTTGTACAGCTAACAATCTGTAGGCTGAACAAGCAGTAAAGGAAACCGTAGAAAAATCAGTTAAAGTAAATTCAGGGAGAAGAAATAAAATTTTTGCGCTTTACCGATGACAGTTTAATTCAGTCAGAGACAGCAAAGGACTTGAAATATCAGCTTAAAGTAATGGACAATATCTTGAAATGGGGATACAAGATAAACATTCACAAAAGCAAGTGCAATGGATAACATCAAGAAAGTGGGATACAAGATAATCATCAACTAAAGAAAAGCAAGTGTATTGCAATGTAGACGGATTAAATCAAGTGGTACTGAGGGAATTAGATTAGCAAACGAAACATTTAAAGTAATATATGTTTTCTGTTATTTGGTCAAAAACATAATTCCTGATGGGCGAATTACAGGGAACGTAATTTGTAGGCTTGTAATGGAAAGAAAAATGTTTTCTGAAGAAGAGACATTAGTTAATATCTAATTAGTTAATATCTAATATTATTTTAAGTGTTAAAAAGTGTTTTCCGAAGGTATCTGTCATGAGTGTAACCATATATTGAAGTTAAATGCAGACGATAGACAGTTTAGACAAGAAGAGAACAGAAGTTTTTGATATGTTGAGCTGGAGAATAATGATAAAGATTAGATGGGTAGATCACGTAACTAATGGGGAGTTACTGAATAGAACTGGAGAGAGAAGAAAATTGTGGCACACCGTGATCAAAAGAAGGAATCGGCTGATAGAACACATTCTGAGACATCAATAGATCACCAGTTTAGTGAAGTAGGTGAGTTGGTTGGGGGGTGGGGGGTGGGGGGGAGGTTAATATCGTAGAGGGAGAGCAAGACATGAATACAGGAAGCAAAGGCTGCAGGTTGCTGTAGTTAATCAGAGATGAAGAGGGTTGTGCAGGATAAATTAGCATAGAGAGCTGCTTCAAATCAGTCTTCGGCCTGAAGACCACAACAACAATTAATGTTCGAAAAGAGAGACGCAATACCATAAATTAAGTTATTTACCTCTATCCAAGTATAGTTCGACTAGAATGTAATAGTTAGTCCAGCGTGGCCTCAAAATAGGATCGTTATTTGCATTTGACACAAATATTTTAAGAAACTTTAGTAAAAAACGGAAAACCTAAATCGTGATGGCCGGATACAGAATAGAGTCTCCAGCCTCCAGAGAAAAAGGCTACTCTGATTTAAGCAGTTTACTCCTTCTGTGAACCACCGTTCTTCGAAGTAGTTACGCTGGTAAGAAGGTAGTCCTAGCGAAAACGTGCCTTGTGAACTGACAGATGTTTCATTATCAAATTTAGTTGTGTTACATTTTTTACCGAGTACATTGTGTTATTACTGTATAAAATGTATTGCTTCACAGTTACTTCGCATCTGCCAGTTAAATACGTTCGTTTTTATCTTCTATTAATTTCCTTAGGCTTTTTGTTGTAAAATTTAATTTCTTGGCAGAAAATCTAGTTCTGAGTTATACGTTTATTCTTTCGTTTGAAATGTAAGATTCTTAGTCTACATGTAACCTGTAAATTTAAAACAGGAATGAAAAGGTCTTCGAAAAATGTATTACAGAAGTCTAGAAATGTTGTAAATTTAGATTTGCCTTGACTTGACCTACCTTCTAAGATTAGTCTTAATGTCAGTATTGCCTCACGTGTTCCTACATTTCTCCTTATCCAAAATACAGTCTAAAATACAGAAATAGCATTGACAGAGAGCCGGATGATAATTAACAATGAGTTTACTTTTGAAGTATTAATAATAATGACAGAATCAGTGCTAATAAAAGATTAACAATTATTTCAGGCTGGTGACATTAAACTGTTAGGCTACAATAATCTGATGATCAGACCACAGTTTACAAACTTAGTATTTGTACTAAATCAGTCTTAAAATAAAACATCTACTGCTACTACATGATCCAGACACACTAATGTGACCACCGACTGTGTTTGACGTCAATCAACAGTAACTACTCACAGTTGACGGGATGTTCAAAAAAATTGTCGAGTACTTTGAGAGGTTGTAATACTCTTCGAAACAAGAGAAATTCCCTTAAACATGGATCCGGAAATGTTTAAGAAATGTTCAAATGTGTGTGAAATCTTATGGGATTTAACTGCCAAGGTCATCAGTCCCTAAGCTTACACACTATTTAACCTAAATAATCCTAAGGACAAACACACACTCCCATGCCCGAGGGAGGTCTCGAACCACCGCCAGGATCAGCCGCGCAGTCCATTACTGCAGGGCCTTAGACCGTTCGGCTAATTAAGCGCGTCAGGAAATGTAAAACTTCTGAGATCAGTCTAATAAACAAGGGGGTGGAAATGCATACTGTGATAAACACTTGTTTACGCGAGGTGTTCAACTTGGTGTCCGTTCATGTCAATTCATCCCTCCGGCGCAAGTAATGACGCACCCTTAGAAATATACCCGGTTGTTGTCGCACCAGCCGCGCGGAGTGGCATTGTGGTTTGAGGCGCCATGTCACGGATTGCTCGACCCCTCCCGCCGGAGGTTCGACTCCTCCATCGAGCATGAGTGTCTGTGTTGATCTTAGCATAATTTAGTTTAAGTAGTGTGTAGTGTGTAGTGACCTCAGCAATTTTATCCATTACAAATACATGCACATTTGAACATTTTTTGTTGTACCTGCTGGCACGCATTGAAGACGCGAGCTTGTAGTGTCCCCACGTCGCTGTTTGCTGTGGCGCATATGACGTCCTTCAAACATCCCGATAACCAAAAATCTATGGAATTGAGGTCTGGGGAACGAGCAGGGACGGTGTGGCCTAGCGGCTCTAGGCGCTTCAGTCTGGAATCGCGCGACCGCTACGGTAGCAGGTTAGAATCCTCCATGGATGTGTGTGATGTCCTTAGGTTAGTTAGCTTTAAGTTGTTCTAAGTTCTAGGGGCCTGATGACCCCTGATGTTAAGTCCTATAGTGCTCAGAACCTTTTTTTGAAAGAGCAGGCGGCTAAAGTGTGCACCGCCCCCCCCCCCACCTCCCCCGCACCTCCCGTAATCCCCTCACGACGAATCCAGCGGTCTTGAAAAGTGTGCGTCAGATGTTCACGCACATTGTGACGAAAAGGTGATGGTAAAACATCATGCATGGTCTACATTTCTATTCGTTGCTGCAACAGCACAAACTCCAGCTACCTCTCTGGTAGCACGTATGGCCTTATTAATCTATCGCTAAGTACGTCTGCCCATTCTTTGATTGAAAATCGATGTTGATGCCCTCTTTTCTGAGTTGCTTGCTGGTTTTGGAAATTCACAACACCGTCTCTTGTGAACCGTGATTCATCGCTAAGTAAAATCATGGATGTGAACAGTGGATCTTCGGTACACTTCTGCAACAGCCACTGACAGAGCCGCCGTCTGCCATGATGTTCCTGTGGCACTAGGACCTGAATGCGCTGTAAATGGTATGGGTACAGCAATTGTTCATGAAGGACCACCACCCCTCCCCCCGAGGTAAGAGAGTGAGACACTCCTGCTGCTGCTAATCGTCGCACACTGGTCCCAGAGCTTTCTTCCACCAGAGGAACACGCACACCTCCAAGTCATGCGTGCGGGCTGTGTGGGGCCTTTCACTGTCAGTCTTCCGAGATGCAATGATACCTGTGTCCCTCAGACACTCTAAATGTCTGCCGAACAGCTTATCACAGAGCACTCTGCGCTGTGGGTATTTTTCAGCGTTGAGAACATGGGTTCGGTACCTACGTCCATTTGCTAAACCATAGCAGGATGTCATATTTGCCATTTTACTTGTGGAGTAGTAGGTATGCTTCCATTGCTAACAAGTGGTGGAAGAGAAAAAATGTAAATGTACTACACCATTTGTACGAACAAACAGCGCAATAACAGTAAATACATAAGTTAATCCTTGTTTGGAAGAAGGTAAAACACCACTGTCGTACACAGGGTTGACACTACTATACGACGAAAACTAACACAGTCTACCACACGACTCGAACCACACAACTGACTGCGGATCACGTAATGTTAGGTAAAGTACTATCGGTGACACATCTGAGTGAGCAACAGCGCAACGACTGTGCTAATACCTGCAACCAAGCGTCGCGGTGCCCGTATTATAAACCGTGTTTATCTCGGGAAGTATGCGTTTCCTGACCAATGTTTATTGTACTAATTTTTCTTGTTTCAATAAGTACTACCACCCCTCAAGGCATTTTATTTAAAACACCCTGTATAAAGCGTATCGGTGGGCGGGGAAAGCCGCCCTTGTTAAAATACACCAAGCATGGCAAAATGGCAATATCCAAAACCGCCAACGAAGCAACTACGGTGCACCATGGGCCATAGAAGACAGGAGTGAACGATGGCTGTTGAAATGGTAAGAGAGAGTAAATGTGCAACTGTTGAGCAACTCGCTTCACAGATGAGCCAAGGAGCTACCAACAACGTCTCCTCAACGACCGTTCAGTGTACAATGCTGCGTATGGGCCTTCGCAGTTGTAGACTGTTTTATGTGCCCATGCTGACAGCTGTTCATTGGCTGTAGTAGCTGGAATTTGAGTCCAGTAGCGCAAATTGACGTCCACTGAATGGCAACAGGTGGCCTCTTCAGATGAAGAAAGTATTGTGCTATTTCGACACATCACCGTTGGCTTGTACAGTTTGGAATATCTGAAAGCAAACATCCAACTACAATCGTGAGAAGGGCCCAAAGTGGAGCGCATTCCTTGTGTGATCCAGTCATTCTCGATGGCACAGTGGTTCAACACAAGTGTGGTTCTATCCTTAGGTACCATGTCTGACGCTACATGCAATTTTTCTTCCTCGTCACAATAGCAAGTACCAGTAGAACAATGTTATGTGTCACACAGCTCGATGTGTTCGTGCTTGGCTCTATTGGAACCAGGATGAGTTTACCGTAGCCCATGGCCATCAAACTCCCTGGATTTAAATCCATTTCAATATTTGTGATACCATCTCAGTCGGACTGTTCATGCCGTTGATCCTCAGACGAGAAACATAGCGCAGCTGATTATACCACTCGTGTCGTCATCTCTCCACATATCCGTCGGTACCTTCCAGAATCTGGCTGGCAGTCTTCCTGCGCGCTTCTCAGGGCTTCATGCTGCAAATCGTGGTTATTCAGACTTTTGATGGATGGTCACATTAATATGACTGGGCGGCTCTTAAGAGGATGGCAAATCAAGTTTCACGGTATACGGAAAAAATAGCCGCAGCTGCGTCTAAACAAAAAAAAAAAAAGGCTTCAAAAGGCTTCACACGTGCCGCTTTGGCACATCGCTTTCTCGTAGACTGTGGCCACTTTATCCTCGTTGAAACAATTGGTATGACCAATGTCAGCCGATCACATCTTGGCAAGTCACAACTGCTATTACCATTATAAAACGGGAAAAGACATTTGAAAGACTTGTACAAGAAATGTGCTACACTCCGAATAATCATTAAGTGCTTGAGAGGCTCAAAATGCTAAAAAGTTGCGTCAGAGGGAAGCGGGGCTCAGCCGGCCTCTAACTATTGCTGCACAGTAGCAGTTGGTATGTATCTAGGATTATATTCAATACTGGTCGCAGGAGAACGCATGAGAGTATGACCACAGATATCGCATTAGCAGTTACTCTAGCAGAGGTACTATACCACACAGTCTTGAAACTTCTTGTCAACAGCATACACAACATTTGTCTGGAAGAGAGACTGCGTTTAACAGGGACATGGGACTCGTTGGACTCAACCAATACGATCATGCACATTGATAAAAGTATTCTACCTACCCTTGAAGAAGCACACCCGGGAAGTGAAAATGTTAAAGAACACGATGGATATAACTTTACCAGCAATCTGGAATCCAGCACACGATAAGGGTCTCCTCTAGAAATTTATCAGCGTTACCTTCAACTTCACGCATCTATGCTGTTGATGTATATTCGGTTATATCACATTTTCACTCAAGTCAGCAATCATTTGATTGAGTATTCTGTCTTGTCTAACCTCCTGGAAGCCACTAAATAGTATCTTCTGACCTTTAACTTTCAGTTCAACTGGACGTATGCCTAGTTCATCTTGATTTCAGTTTCATTACGTTCATATTTATATCTTCCAGTCTTACTTATTCCCTGACTCTTTTATTGGAATTGCTGTCTCCCCTAGTAATTTACTGACTGCATGACTGTTGTTTCTGAGAACCCTCATTTTGATTGCTTTTCACACAACCCTAAACTGATACTGTACCTGATAGCAAACTTTCTATTTCATAAAAATATGCTCATTAGTTGTTAAGTGGCTGTAATCATGGTTTACTGTAAGCACTCGACATTAGTTTTAATAATGGTTTATTTCAGGAGCCGAATTTATAAAGTTCCGATAAACTCTGCTTGATCACAGAGTTTTCTAAAATGTCCCACAACACATTTGTAACCCTAGGAAGTGAATTATGTTTAGTACTTCTCCGCATTTATACGGGAACAGAACTCACTTTAGTCATGAAATTACTTCATTCGATAAGACATAAAAGAATAATGATTTTTCTTCGTTTGTCTACATAAGTTGTGAACCACTGTGGACGTTAGGAAACTATTTGAAGGACGATACATGTGATTATGAGACTTGGGATACGATATAGCAATGAATAAACCGTTTGAAGTCATTTTGGGGAGAATCCTGTTCAGGTGTTGTTAACGTTAAATAGAATTTTATCAGGCTGCAGTACATTTTTTGTGTCAAATTTGCAGATTATTCAGGTTTTTAATATATGGCAGTCATCTTCACAAAAGCTTTGAAATTATAGAGACCACAATTCTGGTTTAAAAGAATCTGTTGTTCAATCTGATTCATCTCATTATGAATCACTGACGGGACAAATATTTAAGACGTAGTACCTGGACATTGTCAGTACGTTATTGTATACAATTCCCGTCCATGTAGACATGTGAAGTTATTTTGAACGGAATAAATGCTCCGTAATGTGGAATTTTATTCTGTTATTCAATTTTCAGACCTGGTACAATTTGTTTTTAAGTGGTCGAAGAAAGAACTACGAAATATGTAGATGAATTAGCCCCCTAAACCCACCCCACGAAATATTGACAAAAACGTATTGATTATATTAAAATCATAATAGAGCCTCTATTATTAATAGAAGACAGTGGATTCCAGAAAGACCGTTCATGTGGTGATAATACATTTATGACTAAAGAAATTTAGTGAAAGGGGGAAATGTCGAATTAGGCACATCTACAGCTTTCATTGACTTAGGAAAAGATTTTGTCAGTGTGAACAGAAAGATGGGCAATACTGACTAAACACGAATTTTCTGTACGTCTCGCAGAAACTATAAAAAAATTACACAAGAACACAAAAGATAGTAATAGTTGGCAATAATAAAGCTGAAGGAATTACTGCCATTAAGGAACTTAAACAAGGCTGTAGCATAACATCAATCTTAGTTAACATACATATAAATGTTTTGATTAAAATCCAGAGTCAGGAGTAACTCTGGGTATTGAGATTGTTGTTGTTTGTTGTTGTTGTGGTCTTCAGACCTGAGACTGGTTTGATGCAGCTCTCCATGCTAATCTATCCTGTGCAAGCTCCTTCATCTGCCAGTACCTACTGCAACCTACATCCTTCTGAATATGCATAGTGTATTCATCTCTTGGTCTCCCTCTACGATATTTACACTCCACGCTGCCCTCCAATGCTAAATTTGTGATCCCTTGATGCCTCAGGACATGTCCTACCAACCGATCCCTTCCTCTAGTCAAGTTGTACCACAAACTTCTCTTCTCCCCAATCCTATTTAATACCTCCTCATTAGTTACGTGATCTACCCACCTAATCTTCAACATTCTTCTGTAGCACCACATTTCGAAAGCTTCTATTATCTTCTTGTCCAAACTATTTATTGTCCATGTTTCACTTCCATACATGCCTACACTCCGTACAAATACTTTCAGAAACGACTTCCTGACACTTAAATCTATATTCGATGTTAACAAATTTCTCTTCTTCAGAAACGCTTTCCTTGTCATTGCCAGTCTATATTTTATGTCCTCTCTACATGGACCATTATCAGTTATTTTGCTCCCCAAGCTGCAAATCTCCTTTACCACTTTAAGTGTCTCATTTCCTAATCTAATGCCCTCAGCATCACCCGAATTAATTCGACTACATTCGATTATCCTCGTTTTACTTTTGTTGATGTTCATTTTATATCCTCCTTTCAAGACGCTATCCATTCCATTCAACTGCTCTTCCAAGTCCTTTGCTGTCTCTGACAAAATTACAAAGTCATCGGCGAACCTCAAAGCTTTTATCTCTTCTCCCTGGATTTTAATACCTACTCCGAATTTTTCTTTTGTTTCCTTTACTGCTTGCTCAATATACAGATTGAATAACATCGTGGACAGGCTACAACACTGTCTTCACTCCCTTCCCAACCGCTGCTTCCCTTTCATGCCCCTCGACACTTATAACTGACATCTGGTTTCTGTAGTAATTCTAAATAGCCTTTCGCTCACTGTATTTTACCCCTGCCACCTTTAGAATTTGAAAGAGAGTATTCCAGTCAACATTGTCAAAAGCTTTCTCTAAGTCTACAAATGCTAGAAACGTAGTTTTGCCTTTCCTTAATCTTTCATCTAAGATACGTCGTAAGGTCAGTATTGCCTCACGTGTTCCAACATTTCTACGGAATTCAAACTGATCTTCCCCGAGGTCGGCTTCTACCAGTTTTTCGATTCGTCTGTAAATAATTCGAGTTAGTATTATGCACGTGTGGCTTATTAAACTGATAGTTCGGTAATTTTCACATCTGTCAACACCTGCTTTCTTTGGGATTGGAATTATTATATTCATCTTGAAGTCTGAGGGTATTTCGCCTGTCTCCTACATCTTGCTCACCAGATGGTTGAGTTTTGTCAGGACTGGCTCTCCCAAGGCCGTCAGTGGTTCCAATGGAATGTTGTCTACTCTCGGGGCCGTGTTTCGACTCAGGTCTTTCAGTGCTCTGTCAAACTCTTCACGCAGTATCGTATCTCTCATTTCATCTTCATCTACATCCTCTTCCATTTCCATAATATTGTATTTAAGTACATCGCCCTTGTATAGACCCTCTAAATAGTCCTTCCACCTTTCTGCTTTCCCCTCTTAGCTTAGAACTGGGTTTCCATCTGAGCTCTTGATATTCATACAAGTGGCTCTCTTTTCCTCAAAGGTCTCTTTAATTTTCCTGTAAGCTGTATCTATCTTACCCCTAGTGAGATAAGCCTCTACATCCTTACATTTGTCCTCTAGCCATGCCTGCTTAGCCATTTTGCACTTCCTATCGACCTCATTTTTGAGACGTTTGTATTCCTTTTTGCCTGCTTCATTTACTGCATTTTTATATTTTCTCCTATCATCAATTATATTCAATATTTCTTCTGTTACCCAAGGATATCTACTACCCCTCGTCCTTTTACCTACTTGTTCCTCTGCTGCCTTCACTACTTCATCCCTCAGAGCTACCCATTCGTCTTCTACTATATTTCTTTCCCCCATTTCTGTCAATTTTTCCCTTATGCTGTCCCTGAAACTCTTTACAACCTCTGGTTTAGTCAGTTTGTCCAGGTCCCATATCCTTAAATTTCCATCTTTTTGCAATTTCTTCAGTTTTATTCTACAGTTCATAACCAGTAGATTGTCGTCAGAGTTCATATCTGCCCCTGGAAATCTCCTACAATTTGAAACCTGGTTCCTAAATCTCTGTCTTACCATTATATAATCTATCTGATACCTTTTAGTGTCTCCACGATTCTTCCAAGTATTGAACCTTCTTTTATGATTCTTGAACCAAGTGTTAGCTATAATTAAGTTATGCTCTGTGCAAAATTCTACCAGACAGCTTCCTCTTTCATAACTTAGCCCCAATCCATATTCACCTACTATGTTTCCTTCTCTCGAATTCCAGTCACCCATGACTATTAAATTTTCGTCTCCCTTCACTTCCTGGATAATTTTCACTTCCTGGATAATTTCTTTTATCTCTTCTTTTTTTTTTTTTTTTTTTTTTTTTTTTTTTGTGGTCATTAGTCTACTGACTGGTTAGATGCGGCCCGCCACGAGTTCCTTTCCAGTGCTAACCTCTTCATCTCTGAGTAGCACTTGCACCCTACGTCCTCAATTATTTGCTCGATGTATTCCAATCTCCGTCTTCCACCACAGTTTCTGCCCTCTACAGCTCTCTCTAGTACCATGGAAGTCATTCCTTCATGTCTTAGCAGATGTCCTATCATCCTGTCTCTTCTCCTTATCTGTGTTTTCCACATAATCCTTTCCTCTCCGATTCTGCATAGAACTTCCTCATTCCTTACCATATCAGTCCACCTAATTTTCAACATTCGTCTACAGCACCACATCTCAAATGCTCCGATTCTCTTCTGTTCTGGTTTTCCCACAGTAAATGTTTCACTACCATACAATGCTGTACTCCAGATGTACATCCTCAGAAATTTCTTCCTCAAATTAAGGCCGGTATGTAATATTAGTAGACTTCTCTTGACCAGAAATGCCTTTTTTGCCATAGCGAGTCTGCTTTTGATGTCCTCCTTGCTCCGTCCGTCATTGGTTATTTCACTGCCTAGGTAGCAGCATTCCTTAACTTCATTGACTTCGTGACCATCAATCCTGATATTAAGTTTCTCGCTGTTCTCATTTCTACTACTTCTCATTACCTTCGTCTTTCTCCGATTTACTCTCAAACCATACTGTGTACTCATTAGACTGTTCATTCCGTTCAGCAGATCATTTAATTCTTCTTCACTTTCACTCAGGATAGCAATGTCATCAGCGAATCGTATCATTGATATCCTTTCACCTTGTATTTTAATTCCACTCCTGAACCTTTCTTTTATTTCCGTCGTTGCTTCCTCGATGTACAGATTGCAGAGTAGGGGCGAAAGGCTACAGCCTTGTCTTACACCCTTCTTAATACGAGCACATCGTTCTTGATCGTCCACTCTTATTATTCTCTCTTGGTGTTCGTACATATAGAATATGACCCGTCTCTCCCTATAGCTTACCCCTACTGTTTTCAGAATCTCGAACAGCTTGCACCATTTTATATTGTCGAACGCTTTTTCCAGGTCGACAAATCCTATGAATGTGTCTTGATTTTTCTTTAGCCTTGCTTCCATTATTAGCCGTAACGTCAGAATTGCCTCTCTCGTCCCTTTACTTTCCCTAAAGCCAAACTGATCGTCACCTAGCGCATTCTCAATTTTCTTTTCCATTCTTCTGTATATTATTCTTGTAAGCAGCTGTTAAGCTGATTGTGCGATATTTCTCGCACTTGCCAGCTCTTGCCGTCTTCGGAACTGTGTGGATTTCCGAAAGTCAGATGGTCTATCGCCAGACTCATATATTCTACACACCAACGTGAATAGTCGTTTTGTTGCCACTTCCCCCAATGATTTTAGAAATTCTGATTGAATGTTATCTATCCCTTCTGCCTTATTTGACAGTAAATCCTCCAAAGCTCTTTTAAATTCCGATTCTAATACTGGATCCCCTATCTCTTCTAAATCGACTCCTGTTTCTTCTTCTATCACATCAGACAAATCTTCACCCTCATACAGGCTTTCAATGTATTCTTTGCACCTATCTGCTCTCCCCTCTGCGTTTAACAGTGGAATTCCCGTAGCACTCTCAATGTTATCAACGTTGCTTTTAATGTCACCAAAGGTTGTTTTGACTATCCTGTAAGCTGAGTCTGTCCTTCCGACAATCATATTTTTTTCGATGTCTTCACATTTTTACTGCAGCCATTTCGTCTTAGCTTCCCTGCACTTCCTATTTATTTCATTCCTCAGCGACTTGTATTTCTGTGTTCCTGATTTTCCCGGAACATTTTTGTACTTCCTCCTTTCATTAATCAACTGAAGTATTTCTTCTGTTACCCATGGTTTCTTCGCAGCTACCTTCCTTGTACCTATGTTTTCCTTCCCAACTTCCGTGATGGCCCTTTTTAGAGACGTTCATTCCTCTTCAACTGTATTGCCAACTGCACTATTCCTTATTGCTGTATCTATAGCGTTAGAGAACTTCAAACGTATCTCGTCATTCCTTAGTACTTCCGTATCCCATTTCTTTGCGTATTGATTCTTCGTGACTAATGTCTTGAACTTCAGCCTACTCTTCATCACGTCTATATTGTGATCTGAGTCCATATCTGCTCCTGGGTACGCCTTACAATCCAGTATCTGATTTCGGAATCTCTGTCTGACCATGATGTAATCTAATTGAAATCGTCTCGTATCTCCCGGTTTTTTCCAAGTATACCTCCTCCTCTTGTGATTCTTGAACAGGGTATTCGCTATTACTAGCTGAAACTTGTTACAGAACTAAATTAGTCTTTCTCCTCCTTCATTCCTTGTCCCAAGCCCATATTCTCCTGTAACCTTTTATTCTACTCCTTCCCCTACAACTGCATTCCTGTCGCCCATGACTATTAGATTTTCGTCCCCCTTTACATACTGCATTACCCTTTCAATATCCTCATACACTTTCTCTATCTGTTCATCTTCAACCTGCGACGTCGGCATATATTCCTGAACTATCGTTGTTGGTGTTGGTCTCCTGTCGATTCTGATTTGAACAACCCGGTCACTGAACGGTTCACAGTAACACACCCTCTGCCCTACCTTCCTATTCATAAAGAATCCTACTCCTGTTACACCATTTTCTGCTGCTGTTGATATTACCCGATACTCATCTGACCAGAAATCCTTGTCTTCCTCCCACTTCACTTCACTGACCCCTACTATATCTAGATTGAGCCCTTGCATTTCTCTTTTCAGATTTTCTAGTTTCCCTACCACGTTCAAGCTTCTGACATTCCACTCCCCTACTCGTAGAACGTTATCCTTTCGTAGATTATTCAAGCTTTTTCTCATGGTAACCTCCGCCTTGGCAGTCCCCTCCCGGGGATCCGAATGGGGGGCTACTCCGGAATCTTTTGCCAATGGAGAGATCATCATGATACTTCTTCAATTACAGGCCACATGTACTGTGGATACACGTTACGTGTCTTTAATGTAGTGGTTTCCATTGCTTCTGCATCCTCATGTTGTTGATCATTGCTCATTCTTCCGCCTTTAGGGGCAATTTCCCACCCCTAGGACAAGAGAGTGCCCTGAACCTCTATCCGCTCCTCCGCCCTCTTTGACAAGGCCGTTGGCAGAATGAGGCTGACTCCTTACGCCGGAAGGCTTCGGCCGCCAATGCCGATTATTTATCAAAATTTAGGCAGAGGCGGGGATCCAACCCGGGACCGAAGACGTTTTGATTATGAATCAAAGACGCTACCCCTAGATCACGGGCATCATACATTTCCTCAGTTTCTTCGTCATCTGCAGATCTAGTTGGCATATCAACTTGTACTACTGTAGTAGGCATGGGCTTCGTGTCTATCTTGGCCACTATAATACGTTCACTATGCACTTTGTAGTAGTTTACGCGCACTCCTATTTATTTATTCATTATAAAATCTACTCCTGCATTACCCCTATTTGATTTTGTATTTATAACCCTGTATTCACCTGACCAGAAGTCTTGTTCCTCCTGCCACCGAACTTCACTAATTCCCACTATATCTAACTTTAACCTAACCATTTCCCCTTTCTAAATTTTCTAACCTACCTGCCCGATTAAGGGATCTGACATTCCACGCTCCGATCCGTAGACTGCCAATTTTCTTTCTCGTGATAACGACGTCCTCCTGAGTAGTCCCCACCCGGAGATCCGAATGGGGGACTATTTTACCTCCGTAATATTTTACCCAAGAGGACGCCATAATCATTTAATCATACAGTAAAGCTGCATGCCCTCGGGAAAAGTTACGGCTGTAGTTTCCCCTTGCTTTCAGCCGTTCGCAGTACCACAACAGCAAGGCCGTTTTGGTTAGTGTTACAGGGCCAGATCAGTCTATCATCCAGACTGTTGCCCCTGCAACTACTGAAAAGGCTGCTGCCCCTCTTCCGGAACCACGCGTTTGTCTGGCCTCTCAATAGATACCCCTCCGTTGTGGTTGCACCTACGGTACGGCTATCTGTATCGTTGAGGCACGCTAGCCTCCCCACCAACGGCAAGGTCCATGGTTCATAGGGGGAGGGTATTGAGATTAGAAATAATTTCCACAGGTAAGCAGATGATATAATAGCCTTATAAGAAAGTAAAGATGAGCTACAGAGACAAAACTATATCAGTTACAGAAAAGAGAATGAAACATTTGTATATCTATTAAGAAAACTAGATTCATAGCTCATCACGGAAAGTACCTCATCCACTCAAGAATAAAAATGGTTCAAATGGCTCTGAGCACTATGGGACTTAACATTTGTGGTCATCAGTCCCCTAGAACTTAGAACTACTTAAACCTAACTAACCTAACGTCATCACACACATCCATGCCCGAGGCAGGATTCGAACCTGCGATCGTAGCAGTCGTGCGGTTCCGGACTTAGCGCCTAGAACCGCTAGACCACCGCGGCCGGCACACTCAAGAATAATAATTGGTAACCACCACATGAGGAAGTCTCCAGCATCAGTTTCTTTCGATGCGATATAAGCTGTTATGTGGGCAAGGATGTAGAAAATAAGATTCACAAATATCAATCGCTATGCAAAACTATAAACTAAACGTCCTAAAACGAAACTAAAATTTTCTGCAACTATCGCTACACCCGTATCGTTATATGGAAGGAAATCACGTGTTGCTAAATACATGATGAAAGTGAACTAAAAGCAACGGTAGAGAGATTTCTAAGGAAAGTGAGAGACGTTACGAGGGAAGACCATTTAAGAAATGAGGATAAAGGTTATCGACTAGTTGTTAATGAATAGATGGACTCGACGATATATTAATGAAAGGACTGAAGACATCAAAACATTACGTAAATATCACCTACAGAGAATTTATGTAGGGATAGTACATGCCAGGTCATGGTTTACTATCAAGGGTAACAGGGGATGCTAAAAGATCCAGAATGAGGTGATAGTGGTACTTAAAACCGGAACTGAGACACGGGTCTAACCTCGAAGTTCAGAAGAAGAACAATATCGCATTATGTCATAGTACTAATTTTTAAATGAGGTTACTTATTACTCCGAGTCTTACGTTTATTGTATACAATGATCAGCCCACGACGCGTCGTTACATGGAAGCAGTGAGGTCAAGGTAGGTCGCTGGAGAAAGCTGCACCACAGCTGCACACACAAGTTACATAATTCCTTCAACTCCGGGAACGGGAGCGAACGGCTCTGATGCCGACTTGAATGACATCACAGAAGTGTTCCTTTGGGTTCTGGTCTGGCGAGTTAGGGTCCAGCATATCAACTGGAGCTCATCACTGTGCTCCTAAAACCGCTCCATCACGCACCTCGCCTTCTGAAATTGCTCATTATGTTGCTGTAAAATGCCACTGCCGTCGGGAAACATGACCGACATAAAGTGATGTGCGTGGTCTGCAATCGGTGTATCATAATCCTTGGCCGTGGTGGTGCCTCGAACAAGCTCCACAGGACCCATGGACACCTAGGTGAACGTTCCCCAGAGCATAATGAAGCCACCTCCAAATCGTCTCCATCCTTCAGTACCGGTAAAAAGGAGTCATTCCCTTGGAAGACGACGGATTCACATCCTCTCATTCGCTTGTTGAAGACGGAATCGTGATTTATCAAATGCTCTGCCACTGCGCCAACGTCCAGTGCCGATAGCCACGAGCCCATTTCAGTCTTGGTTGTTGATTTCGTGGTATTAACATTGGGAAATGCTAGGGTCGTTAGGGGCGTTAGGGGCTGAGGTCCATCGTTAGCAGTGTTCGGTGCACTGTGTGTTAGGACACACGTTTACTCCGCCCAGCATTAAAATCTGATGTTAATTCCACCACAGTTCGCCGCCTGTCCTGTTTTACCATTCTGACCAGCCTACGACGTCTGACATCTGCGATGTGGCGTGGCCGCCAAACCGCACGACGTCTGAACGTGACTGGTTTCGTCACGTTTTGAGAAAACTCACCACAGCACTCCTCTAACACGCAATAAGTCGTGCAGTTTCCGAGATGCCTGTGCCGAGCCCTCGGTCCATCATGATCTGGCCTCGGTAAAACTGAGATAGATCGGGTGTCTTCCCCACGCACAGCTCGCTCACTTTTACTACATGTAATGTGCGTGTATATGACTAGCAGTCATTCCTCGGCAGTTGACCTTGTTATCGCGTGGATGGGTTTATATCGATAGTAGGTCGATGGTCATAATGTTCTAGGTCATACGTTCAAAAGGTTCAAAAGAGTTTGAGCACTATGGGACTTAACAATCGAGGTCATGAGTCCCCTAGAACTGCTTAAACCTAACTAACTTAAGGACATCACACACATACATGACCGAGGTATTATTCGAACCTGCGACCGTAGCAGTCACGCGGTTCCGGACTGAAGTGCATAGAACCGCTCGGCTAGATGATAAGTGTATGAAAGTCTGAAAAATGTAGATCGTCAGGTTACCACAAGCGGAAGTTGTACATGCCAACACTTCTTGCAACGTACCAAATACTTAAGTTAAAATAAAATGAATTAAGTCTACATTACTGACAACAAATTTAACTTTCACTGTATGACAGGGACCCACGAAGAGATTACAGTGTGTTCTCTGTAGACCACTGTGTTAGCGTGCACGAATTCTCTTTCTCGTGTGCGTGCACAAATTTGCGAGATCGCTCCTGTGGAAGCTTCTTGCAAACGTTTCTTAAGCACGCTATGCTGACAGGTTATAGTTTATTCTGTGCTGAGGGATCAAAACACTGGCAAACATGCGAGGTTAAGCTCAGGTCGACACCATGTATTTCTGCTTTACGTATCTTAAATCCTATAAATTATTTGGGAGTCACTGAACGCTAAGGAATTAATGCCTTGGCCTGCGTTGATTTGGAAACCAAAACAATTGCCATTGTCGTGCACGACGACTGGAATCAGTGGAATGCAATTTTTTTTTAAACTGAAAATTTCGGTGCAAAACCCACTCCCATTCCCCTTCCTCTGAAGTTACCCAAGATACAGAACTTCTGTCCGTTCCGGTCCAACCCTGCTCCCTGCTTATTGACACTAAAGGTCAATTTTTGATTGACACTGAATGTCAACTTTTCTAGTTTTCTACATTTAAAATTAAATACTGTACAGCTTAAAACCTGTTTCATTGTAGTTGAAACCTATGTGAAAGTACACCACGATCAACAACCGAACTCATATATAAAACCATGGACCGTAACAGTTGTATGAAACTTACATAGTCTTTCAGCTGTCTTAACACATTGTTGTAGAAACCAGTGGATGGACACACAAGTAAAGGAAGACTCGTAAAATCAGGAAACGAAACTTACCAAGAAACGTCAATGCATGCGCATGAACTGGGAGGAAGCTGAAAAAAGTGACTGCGCGAGTTCGCTGGAGGCTATTTATGTCCGAATGATACTTATCAGTGTAAGATCTAAGGAAAGATGTTACTGGTATTATTTAATATTTCTTAGAAAACAACAAAGAAGTATACGGAGTTTCACACAACGCGTTTGGGAATCAAACTCATTATCTGGCTGTATGTGTTCAACCCTTCATACACATGCTCTTATAAAGCATAAGACAGGTACGAAGGACAGTAAAAGAAACTATATTCGGGCATAAAGTCCCGACTTACTTTAAAATTGGCAGTAGCTGATACTTTGCCTTGCTTCTTCATACTTCCGACCACTCATCAAGTGTTCCCTTTTCCGTAATGGTAACAACGATTATATCTGTTTAACGTCATATTCAACACGGCTCCAAGTGATTGCACCGAGACACCAGCCGTTCCACAGCATTAATACGGCTAACATGAAGAAACAACGATGAAAATAATGATCTATACCAACTGCTCACATATACAATACTATTTATAAATTCGTAACAGATCCATGAGCTCGTTGAAGAATCCGCTATAGCGCCCTCCCGTTTCTACACTGAGCACATTTTTAAATCTATCTATTGATATTGCTAGTTCTTCAAGCAGCTCAAGTTTCCTTTCTTACGTGCATCAACTCTAAATCTTATTCCGTGCATTTTAGCGGGTGGCCTGTCTCGTATACTCGTTTTGTAATGTCGCAAAATACGGGAGATAGGGCCACACACATGATACGTGAATTGGAGTGGCAATCATTAAAATAAAGGCGTTTTACGTTGCGACGGGATCTTCTCATAAAATTTCTATCACCATTTTTCTCGTCCTATTGTGAAAACATTCTGTTGGTGGAAGAAATAATCATCACGATGAAATAAGAGCAATCAGGGCTCGCACTGAAAAATTTAAGTGCTCGTTTTTCCCGCGCGCCTTTCGAGAGTAGAACGGTAGAGGCAGCTTGAAGGTGCTTCAAAAATGGTTCAAATGGCCCTGGGCACTATGGGACATAACATCTGAGGTCATCAGTCTCCTAGATCTTAGAACTACTCAAACCTAACTAACCTAAGGACATCACACACATCCATGCCCGAGGCAGGATTTGAACCTGCGACCGCAGCGGTCGCGCTGTCCCAGACTGGAAAGCCTAGAACCGCTCGGCCACCTCGGACGGCGAAGGTGCTTTATTGAAACCTCTGCCAGTCAATTAATTGTGAATAGCAGAATAATCACTTATATGTAGATGTGTTCGTCTCTACAAAATTACCTTAACTTCCCGGTCTGAAAGCGTCTGTGTGCTCTTTATACCTTGTGTTTAATATTCCTTTTGCCTGTCGTATATAGCTCAACTCACGAGATGCAACTGTATTTTATAAACTCTCTCGCTCTGATTTGCTTTTCCTATATCTGACATCATGCCTTACTCTATATCTGACTACGTTTTCACTTACAATGCCAAATGGACATTTTATGGTTTAAATATTCATGCAGTTTTTCTGAGATTTTCTCAGAATACCCCACGGTAACGTTATTTCTTTTCTAGGCTAGATCATTTCTTTGTTTCCGCTCTGTCCTGTGCATAAGGCGATTCACCACACTTACACCATATCTGTAGTTTAATGATATCTGCTGAAACGCCACCGGCTGGTGTGCTGCATTAACATAGATTCTGCTGACTCTCTCCTCTCCAAGGAGCTAAAAATAAGTTCCTTTTAGCTTATACTTTTGAGGAAGCGGAAAATGACGTGTTGGACTGAGAATAATTATTAGTGAATGAGAGAACGTGTGTTTTATTACCTTAATTATTACTCATTTCAAACAACTTAACTACACCCTGTTTTAGCCACCTCCTACATGTCACATTACCATTTTAACAGCTTCACAATGGAACTTTACGGCGGTCGTAAAGCGGCGCGAGTTATTAACATTAAAACACATTACTGAATAACCCCAACAAAATGCGCACACGAAACAGCAACAATCACTGTATCAGAAAGCATTATCAGCGGGCAAATACTTTGATTAATAAAGTGGTAGGTGAAGTATCATAATACGTAATCTGCTATGTAGCTAGTCTATAAATTTACGACAAACGTAACAGAATGTAAGAGATATATCTGTGTCAGAGGATATTCACTGACGTCATGGGATAACGATAACCACATACGCAGAAGGCGAAAGTATCGTATACGCAAGGAATGAAAGAGCAGCGCATTGGCTAAGTTGTCATCTGTTCCCAGGTGATTCATGTGAAAGCGTTTCCGACGTAGGTAATTGAAGCTAGACGCATGGGGCATTTCATTTGGGAAATCGTTAGGGATGTCAGTATTCCGAAATTCGTAGCGTCAAGAGCATACCGAGATTAACAAAGTTGACTCATTGCCTCTCACCACGGACAACGTAGGGACCGATGGCATTCACTTAACGATCGGTAACAGCGACTTTTGCGTAGAGTTGTCAATGATAACCGAGAATCAACACTACGTGAAATAGCCGCAGAGATCAAGGTGGGCGTACAAGAATCGTATCCATTAAGACATTGCGGTGAAAGTTGGCGTTAATGGGCTATGGGAGCAGACGACCAACGTGGGAGCATTTGCCAACAACAGGACATCGCGTGCGGCTCCTGTCCTCGTCTCGTGAACATATCCGTTGGTCCGTGACGTGATCATATGAGTCCCGATTTCTGTTGATAAGAGCTGATGGTATGCTTCGAGTGAGGTGCAGACCCCATGAAGCCACCGACCCATGTAGTTAACAAGACACTATTAAAGCTGGAGGAGGATCCACAATGTTGGCTTTGTTTACGTAGAATGGACAGGGTTCTCTGGCCCTACTTAACGAATTATGGATTGTAAATGATTATGGTCGGCTATTTGGCGAAAATTTACAGTCATTCATGGGGGTCATGTTCTCAAACAACGATGGAATTTTTTTAATGTTGGCTGTGCACCACGTCAATGTGCCACAGTTGTTTTTCGATTTATTTGAGAATCGTACCGGGTAATTCGAGCGAATGATTTGGCCATCCATCGAAGATAATCGCGAGGTCAGTTTGTGCGCAAAATCCTGCAGCTGCCACATTTCCGTGGTTGTGGACGGCTGTAGACGCAGCATGGCTCAGAATTTCTGCATGGGACTTCCAAAGACTTGTTGAGTCCACGCCACGTCCAGTTGCTGCTCTAAGCTGAGAAAAAGTAGGTATGACAGGACATTGCGAGATTTCAAATGGTTCAAATGGCTCTGAGTACTATGGGACTTAACTTCTTAGGTCATCAGCCCCATAGAACTTAGAACTACTTAAACGTAACTAAACTAAGGACATCACACACATCCATGCCCGAGGCAGGATTCGAACCTGCGACCGTAACGGTCGCGCGGTTCCAGACTGAAGCGCCTAGAACCGCATGGCCACTGATGCCGGCAAAGTGACATCACCGCCAAGAACCGCTCGGCCACTCCGGCCGGCATTGCGAGGTATCCCACGACATTTGTTGTGCCAGTGTAGAATCTTCACACATTTCCGGGCATAAAAACAAATGTCCGCTACAAATTTATGACGAGATAAGGTTCGAGAATGAAATTTGAAAATAGAGCAGGGCCCCAGTAGATGGGAAAGAAGCCAGGGCTAAATACATCGTAATGGTGAATTAATGGGCATAAGAATTACATACACTTGATGGCGGTAACCACATGAAAAGAATAACTGCATATAACATTAATGAAAAGTCTGTAGTATACGGGCCTTTGGGAAATTCTCTATAACACATGGTACCTTAGTAGACGGCAGTGGAAAAAGACAAAAAATGGAACTGCTTACAGACGTTTACCATTATGTAGAGCTGTACCAAATAGTGTGGATTCACTAGTAATCAACAGACACCATTTAGACCAAAGTCCCTAACTGTCTCACAAAAACAAATGTGCAATTTGAATTTTAAGAAATTATTTTAGAAAAATACTCAAATGTATATGTTTACTTAAACTTCTATCTACTTATACCAGTTAATATCATTAACAGAAGAAATTAAAATAGCATATTGCATGTTGTTAGCTTTTCCTTAAGTAAGCTTCATTATGTTCGTAAGAATGTATGCTGCGGGGACCAAATTTTAAGTTGACAAACCAGAATAACTCGAAAAATTAGCTTCACACAAAAAAATTGTGTAGAATCCAAAGATGATTATTTTCGAGGGGGCCATATGCTGGTGCTAAAATTAGCCCGCCACCCCAGCCCCATAGGGGTTGGGTAGGAGGCAAATTTAAAATTTCAAATGGAAACCACCACATTTTATTGCAGAATTAGATACTACATAAAAAACTACCAACATTTGGTCTTAAACATTAGTTTTGATTCTTGGTAGTTGGCGCTGTAATTCAATGAAAGCCATGTTTTCATTTCTGCGTGGAAAATAGTTGCGGACAAATAAAAAATACTTATTTACTTCGTAAATTTTGATTCGCTAAAGCCGGCCGGAGTGGCCGTGCGGTTATAGGCGCTACAGTCTGGAATCGAGCGACCGCTACAGTCGCAGGTTCGAATCCTGCCTCGGGCATGGATGTGTTTGATGTCCTTAGGTTAGTTAGGTTTAATTAGTTCTAAGTTCTAGGCGACTGATGACCTCAGAAGTTAAGTCGCATAGTGCTCAGAGCCATTTGAATCATTTTTATTTTATTTTGTTTTTGATTCGCTAAACCTAAAACTCTCACTGTCTCCCCATAGGGTGGGGTTTGAGAGAGAGGAATTTGAGTTTTGCAAATGTTGACCCAAATATTTTTACCGCAGATTCGGTTAAGTTTTGGTTACTCCGTGGTCATGAGGTCATACAACTTTTAATTATCAAACAAATCTTCTGAATAACTAACAAACTAACCAAACGTCCTACTTAATAAAGAGTGAACTAATTAATTATAAAACTAACTGACTCACGAACCTAATTTTTTTATTATATTCGGAGTAATCACCCTTGATTGTCTATAAGTCTCACTACTGGAGTGCATGCTTAGTTTGAGTCTTTTAGTTTCGGGTGGAAAAACATAGAAAACGACATTCATATATTTATTGACTTAAATCACATTGTTCACACCTTTATTTTATCTCCGAATATCGCGGTTGTTACGTCGTTTACATATTACAATTATGTACGATAGTCGATATCCACCCAGCCCTGATCAATAATCTATGCTCCTATCCAGCCCTTGCTGATGAGTGGCGTAATTTTTCGGAGTGCCGGCAATAGGTAGCGCAGGGACGATAAATTTGCCCCTTCTAGTAGTAAGAGTTGGCTTTACAATTTATAAGTATTAATTTAATAAGCGCTCTGTATCTTTTACCCGTCTCAGCATCAGGCAGCAATACATCGTTTATAACGATTGTCTTTTGGGGACTGATGTTTGATTACCTTGTGTGTTCGCGGCTTTTGCTCGCTACCAGTCGCGTTTGACACGCAGTTAGTATTGCTAGGCAGAATTACGCAGAGCGGGCCGCTTCTCGTCCGTGGAAATTCTAACCCTGAGTTTCTCGACGCCCCTTATCTTTCCTCTCATGAGATTAATAGGTGGCATATGTCATTATGAATTATTTTTCTGTGGAAGAAAAAATTGAGATGGTGTACATTTATGGTGACAGTGGGAGAAATTTTGACGATGCAGTCGCGCTTTATGCGCAGCGTTTTCCTTGCCAAGTACGATCCTCTTTTGTGCGAGTTATTAAACTTTTTACTGTAGAAGGTAGTGTGAACCGGAAAAAAGAAGCCGAGCAGCTACTGTTTGTTGTGAAAAAAATCAAGAGGCAGTCCTAGCTGCTGTCGCTCATTATCCACATGCGAACACAAGAGAAATATCAAGGCAATCAGGAATTTCACAAATGAGTGTTAGGAAGATCATGAAGCTCTACAAATTTCATGCATACCATGTATCCATGCATCAGAAACTAGAAGGCGATAACTTCCAAAACTGTCTAACGTTTTGTCACTTGGCAGTTCAGCGGATGCAAACAAACCAAAACTTTTTTGCCACAGTACTTTTCTCCTAAGAAGCAACATTCACAAACCACGACGAGGTTGATCGCCAAAACATGCATTATTGGAGTGAACAGAACCCACAGTGGATTCGAGAACTCAACCATCAGCGACCTTGGTCAGTTAATGTTTGGTGTCGTATAACTGGCGATAAACTGATTAGTCCATATTTTATCGACGGTAATTTGAATGGCAACAGATATCGAAACCTACTTGAAAATGAACTGCCAGATCTACTTGAAGACCTGAGCATCGAACTTCGACAACACATGTGGTTTCAACATTATGGTTGTCCAGCGCATTATTTATTCGTAGCAGGCGTTGTACTAGATCGACTTCACCATGGTCGCTGGAGCGGCAGGGCAGGTCCTGTGAACTGGCCAGCCAGGTCGCCTGACCTTACCTAGCCAGATTTTTTCTTATGGGGTTATCTAAAAGATATCGTTTGTCAGGAAACGCCAACCACTCGCGAAAACATGATGCAAAGAATAAGAGATGTTTCCGCTGCAATTACACCAGGCATGTTATCAAGGTGTCTGCAGGGATTTACAGCACGAGTCAATAAATGTATCGAAGTTGGAGGTCATCACTTAGATCATTTGATTTCATAAAACCGTGAGATGCAAGGGATTTACGGACAACAAGCAGGCCGAAAGTAAGAGGCGAGGGGACTCACTGGAAACAAGCACCCCGAAATTCATTTACTTGCAAGTATTTGCAAATAATCAACAATAAAACGAATCCAATCGTTCATTTTCTGGACCACCAAATCTTAAACAGGAATACGTTCATCTTTAGTTAGTGAGTGAGTTAGTCTTTTCCTCAGATAGTCTTTTACTTTGTTTACTCTGTTAGTTAGTGAGTTCACTAGTTAGTAAGTAGGATGTTTGGTTAGCTAGTTAGCCAGTCAGGTGATTTGTTAGATAATTAAAAGTTGTGTGGCCTCATGACCACGAAACCAACAAAGCTTAACCGAATCTGCGTAAAAAAATTAATATGTGAGTCAACATTTGTAAAACTCTAATTCCTCTCTATCAAACCCAGCCCCATGGGGAGAAAGGGAGAGTTGTAGTTTTAGTGAATCAAAATTTACGAAGTAAATAAGTATCTTTGTTTATCCGTAACCATTTTCCACGCAAAAATGAGAACACCGATTTTCTTGAATTACAGTGCCAACGGCTTTGAAACAAAACAAATGCTTAAGACAAAGTGTACGTATTTTTTATGTAGAATCTGATTCTGCAATAAAAAATGGGGGCTCCCATTTGAAATTTTAAAGGTGCCTGTCACCCAGTGTGGCGGTCTAATTTTAGCACCTGCAGATGTCCCTCTCGAAAATAATCAACTTCGGATACTACACATTTTTTTTGTGTGAAGCTAATTTTTCGAGTTATTCTGGTTTACCAACTTAAAATTTACACCCTTTATACACTGTTGTCCAAAATTAAAGCAAAAAACGGAAATTCTACATAATTGCGTTTATTTTGCTGCAAAACAGTATAAACAGGTTATAATAAAGCAGAAACGATCTGTTGAAAACAGAACGCAAACAATTGCTTCACGCATAACGGTAGACAAATATGTTCTTCGCTTTCTCCAACTTACGAATTTACACACACATTCCGACGACTGGTTGATGTGATCAGTATGGCTCGTGACCACCTCTGGCAGCAATACAGGCCTGACAACGATTGGGCATGCTTTGAATGATGTCATCAGTCTCATGTTGAGGCAGTAACGCTAATTCATCCCGCGGAGCTGCTCGTAGTCTTGGAGAGTGGTTGCTGGATGCTGACACGATGCAAGCCATCTCCCTAGAGCATCCCAGACATGCTCTATGCTATTCAAATCGGCAAAGCGAGCAGGCCACGCCATGCGTGCAATATCATCCGTTTCCAACAAAACATCAACGACCCGTGCTCTGTTAAGTAGAGCTTTATCGTCCATCAACACAACGTCTAGGTCCACAGCTTCTCGCAACAATGGCAAATGAGGTCCCAAGATCTCGTCACGATACCTGACAGCAGTTAAACCTTGCCGATTCACAAGTACAATGTCATGAAGAGGGGTTGAAATGGTAAGCATAATCCCTGAACACACCATTAGGGATCGTCCTCGATCTCGGTCTCTTTCCACCATGTTCGGTCCCGAAATCGTGTTCCACGTTCCATCCAGATGCGGAATCTTCGAGAATCTTGCGACTCATCTATGAAAAGAACATTGCCTCACTGTTCGTCCATCCAGGTGGCATGTTGATGACTCCACTAGAGGATGCTGTGAGCTCATATGCCAGTTGCCGCGCAGTACTAAGGCGATAATGTTGTGCCCTTACAGCCAAATAACGGTCCTCTCTTCTTAAGTCACACGTGGTCGTAACTGCCCTGGTCTTCGGGATATAGATTCGATCTCTATAAACTGGCATCAGAAACGAGAAGCAACAGAATGATTCACGTTAAGCCTTCGGGCCAAATCAGCTTGCGACAATACTGCTTCCTTTCTTTCTACAGCCCTCCACCGCAGAGAGTCTGGTAGGCATTTTCTCCGTGCCATTCAGCGCTGTCTGTGACTGTGTACACAGCGATTGTGGAATGTGGGGTTTGCGCGCCAAACACGACCTCGTTCATAGGAGCCCTGACGTCATCGTTGGCATGCCTATCCGTTGACCGATATACCATCTTCCGTGTAGAACACGACCGTACTGACATCTGGTTGACATTTAGAATGATTATTGTGGATTAGTCACAGGACGGAGAAATTGTGGTTTTTAGCTTGAATTTTTCTCACCAGTGTATTTCCAATCTAAATACACAAATTGTTATTGTTAGCTGGCTTAGAAACAAACGTAGAGAACGTCGCAGATACTTTGTTCGTCACAAGGAATAGAACATTGGAGCAGTTGCGGTGACTGACGTGATTGTGTTCATAAGCGAACTGCTTCCATATTGCTGGCAGTAGGCACTTCAGTGTGCAGCCTCATCAGTGCAGCCTCAGCAGTGCGCCGCGCTGTGGAAGGTGCACCAACTGCCGGGACCATGTGAAGTGACGTAGGATCGCTCCCAAGAATCACTTTATTTCGTAAGATGACATGGTGATGTAGAATTTCTTGTTAGAATCCTGCGAACAGCTAGACAAAGAACCGATGGGAGAATGACTCCCACCACCTCAATATAAAACATATGAGTAATAATCACACATAAATAAGTTTGACATTCTACAAAGAAGGGATTCTGTTTACGCCATCACTATATTTACTACATATTGCCATTCGTAAGAATTTCTTTGTACACAAAACCTATTTACAACTAGTTGTTTGGTACCGATGCATAATGATTGGAAAACCAGTCCTAAGCAAAGAACGGAAAGCCAGTCCTAATCAAAGAAAGGAAAGCAGCCGAAAGGTAGAAGGAGTATACAGAGGGAGATGTACTTGAGGACAGTATTATAGAAATGGAGAGAGCATACATGAAGATAAGAAGGGAGATATGATACTGCGTGATGAATTTGACAAAGCACTGAAACAAGTCGAACCAGGGCCCTGGGAGTAGACAACATTCTGTCAGAGCTACTGATAGCCTCGGGAAAGCCAGCCATGACAAAAGTCTTCCAACTGGTGAACAAGATGTATGAGACAGGCGAAATACCCTCAGACTTCGAGAACTATATAATAATTCCAATTTCAAAGAAAGCAGGTGCTAACCGATTTGAAAATTACCCAACTATTATTTTAATAAGTAACTACTGCAAAATACTAGCACGAATTCTTTACAGAAGAATGGAAAAACTGATAGAGGCTGAAGATCAGTTAGGATTCATGACAATTGTAGGAACACGCGAGGCATTACTGCCCCTGCGACTTATCTTAGAAGATGGGTTAGGGAAAGGCAAACCTACGTTTATGGCATTTGTAGACTTAGAGGAAGCTTTTGACAGTGCTGACTGGGATGTTATATTTCAAAATCAAAAGGTGCAAGGGTAAAATACAGGGAGCGAAATGCCATTTACAGCTTGTACAGAAACTAGATGGAAGTTATAAGAGCGAGGGGCATGAAAAGGAAGCCGCGGTTGAGAAGGGATTGAGATGAGGTCGTAGCCTATCCCCGATTTTATTCAACATACAGATGTTGAGCAAGCAGTAAAGGAAACAAAATTAAAAAAAAATAGTAGGAATTAAAAACCAGGGAGAAGAAATAGAAACTTAGAGGTTTGCTGATGGCATTGTAATGCTGTCAGAGACAGCTAAGGACCTAGAAGAGCAGTTGAACGGAATGGACAGTATATTGAGAGAAGGATATAAGATGAGTATCAACAAAAGTAAAACAAGGATTATGGAATGTAGTCGAATTAAATCAGATGATGGTGAGCGAAATCGATTAGGAAATGAGACGCTCAGTAATTGAGTTTTTCTATTTGGAAAGCTAAATAACCGAAGGTTGTCGAATTAGTGTAGATATAAATCGTAGACTGGCAATACCAATTAAAGCGTTTCTGAAGAAGAGAAATTTGTCAACACCGAGTATTGATTTAAGTGCAAGGAAGCCCTTTCTGAAAGTATTTGTACGGCAGTGAACTATGGACAGTAAATAGATTAAACAGGAAGAGAACAGAAACCTTTAAATATAGTGTTACAGAAGAATGCTCAAGATTAGATAGGTAGATCATGTAAGTAATAAGGAGGTGACAAAGTTGGGGAGAAGAGGAATTTGTGTCACAACCTGACTAGAAGAAGGGATCAGTTGGAATAACACATTCTGAGGCATCAAGGGATCACCAATTTAGTACTGGAGGGAAGCGGGAGGAAGGGGTTGGGAGGATAAAAACCGAAGAGGGAGGCCAATAAAATGAATACAAAAGTGGATTCAGAAGGATGTAAGTTGCAGTAGTTACTCGGAGATGAAGAGGCTTGTACAGGATAGAGTAGCATGGACAGCTCCATCAAATCAGTCTCTGGACTGAAGACCACAACAACATCAACATCAATCAGAATGAGTAAGTTCAAGCACTGTCTTGAGTTACATCAGTGGGAAAGGCACTCAACAAGTCTGTCACATCCTAATACTAACACAAAATCAATATTACATTCCTACTACACAGCTGATTTTCATTCTGTTTCATGTGGCAGAATTTAACACTGTCCGCATTAAGTCCAAAGTATTTTTTGCTGTTAAGTCTCTCCATAGAATTTGGATGCACTATCTTTCGATTTGTAAACAGTCCCAAATAATAAAGCCGAAATTTCTTGATTCTTTTGCACACTTAATACTTGAAATGTGATTGTATTAACACATAATCATCGAATATATACACAATGACTTTCATTGTGCGGTCGCCTTTTACTGTCCTAGCCAACGACATCTTCTTAGCTCCTTTAAACGCGTCGACTTTTATGGATGGTCACATCAGTTCAGGCTGGAAAAATAACAGTCTTACTGAAAACATTGTAGGACTTTTTTCCATGTATAACTGTACAGGGTTGAAGCCCAGTACTGTCGTGAACTAAGCTTTTCACGACGTCTTCAAAACCGGACAACCTGTTAATCCAGTTCTTACAGCCGGCCGGGGTGGCCGAGCGGTTCTAGGAGGTACAGTCTGGAACCGCGTGGCCACTACGGTCGCCGGTTCGAATCCTGCCTCGTGCTTGGATGTGCGTGATGTCCTTAGGTTAGTTAGGTTTAAGTAGTTCATAGTTAAGTCCCATAGTGCTCTGAGCCATTTGAAGCATTTGAACCAGTTCTTACGTCGCTTTTCGGATTACGCTGAGAAATGTCTCACTAGCTTTTGCATTATACACTCAGCTTGATTAGATGCTAGACGATATGTAGATATAGCTATGTGATGGAGCTTCTTCCTTTCAATGAATGAGTTCCATTCTTTTCACCGAAGCTACAGTCCATTTTCTTACAGGATGGGTTAAGGCAAAATAAGATTCACAAAAAAAATTACATTTAATTTTTTAACTATGATTTAACAACTTCACTCAATGGACAAAGGCAAAACTTTAGAGAATAATTTCAACGCCCTGAAGATCTATGAGATTTTTCCACGAAACTTATGGGGGTATTCGTAGATGTCCACAGTGATATGTTCGCCCCTTGTTTTTAGAATATGGTACATTGACATAAATAATATTATCTTACAATTTTTCCTATTAACTGTATCTTGTTATAAAATTCATCTGATCTTCTGTACAAGATATCATTTTTAAGTAATCTTGTCCAAATTTTGCCTCCATGTAATGCAAACTTGGTTTTGTTGTTGTTGTTGTGGTCTTCAGACCCGAGACTGGTTTGATGCAGCTCTCCATGCTACTCTATCCTGTGCTAGCTTCTTCATCTCCCAGTACCCACTGCAACCTACATCCTTCTGAATCTGCTTAGTGTATTCATCTCTTGGTCTTCCCCTACGATTTTTACCCTCCACGCTGCCCTCCAATACTAAATTGGTGATCCCTTGATGCCTCAGAACATGTCCTACCAACCGATCCCTTCTTCTGGTCAAGTTGTGCCACAAACTTCTCTTCTCCCCAATCCTATTCAATACTTCCTCATTAGTTTTGTGATCTACCCATCTCATCTTCTGCATTCTTCTGTAGCACCACATTTCGAAAGCTTCTATTCTCTTCCTGTCCAAACTATCAACCGTCCATGTTTCACTTCCATACATGGCTACACTCCATACATATACTTTCAGAAATGACTTCCTGACACTTAAATCTATACTCGATGTTAACAAACTTCTCTTCTTCACAAACGCTTTAATTGCCATTGCCAGTCTACATTTTATATCGTCTCTACTTCGACCATCATCAGTTATTTTGCTCCCCAAATAGCAAAACTCCTTTACTACTTTAAGTGTCTCATTTCCCAATCTAATACCCTCAACAACACCCGACTTAATTAGAGTACATTCGATTATCCTCGTTTTACTTTTGTTGATGTTCAACTTATATCCTCCCGTCAAGACACCATCCATTCCGTTCAACTGCTCTTCCAAGTCCTTTGCTGTCTCTGACAGAATTACAATGTCATCGGCTAACCTCAAAGTTTTTATTTCTTCTCCATGGATTTTAAAACCTACTACGAATATTTCTTTTGTTTCCTTTACTGCTTGCTCAATATACAGATTGAATAACATCGGGGAGAGGCTACAACCCTGTCTTACTCCCTTCCCAACCACTGCTTCCCTTTCATGTCCCTCGACTCTTATAACTGCGATCTGGTTTCTGCACAAATTGTAAATAGCCTTTCGCTCCCTGTATTTTACCCCTGCCACCTTTAGAATTTGAAAGAGAGTATTCCAGTCAACATTGTCAAAAGCTCTCTCTAAGTCTACAAATGCTAGAAATGTAGGTTTGCCTTTCCTTAATCTTTCTTCTAAGATAAGTCGTAAGGTCAGTATTGCCTCACGTGTTCCAGTATTTCTACGGAAGCCAAACTGGTCTTCCCCGAGGTCGGCTTCTACTAGTTTTTCCATTCGTCTGCAAAGAATTCGTGTTAGTATTTTGCAGCTGTGGCTTATTAAACTGATTGTTCGGTAATTTTCACATCTGTCAACACCTGCTTTCTTTGGGATTGGAATTATTATATTCTTCTTGAAGTCTGAGGGTATTTCGCCTGTTTCATACATCTTGCTCACCAGATGGCAGAGTTTTGTCAGGACTGGCTCTCCCAAGGCCGTCAGTAGTTCCAATGGAATGTTGTCTACTCTGGGGGCCTTGTTTCGACTCAGATCTTTCAGTGCTCTGTCAAACTCTTCACGCAGTATCGTATCTCCCATTTCATCTTCATCTACATCCTCTTCCATTTCCATAATATTGTCCTCAAGTACATCGCCCTTGTATAGACCCTCTATATACTCCTTCCACCATTCTGCTTTCCTTTCTTTGCTTAGAACTGGGTTTCCATCTGAGCTCTTTATGTTCATACAAGTGTTTCTCATATCTCCAAAGGTCTCTTTAAATTTTCCTGTAGGCAGTATCTATCTTACCCCTAGTGAGATAAGCCTCTACATCCTTACATTTGTCCTCTAGCCATCCCTGCTTAGCCATTTTGCACTTCCTGTCGATCTCATTTTTGAGACGTTTGTATTCCTTTTTGCCTGCTTCATTTACTGCATTTTTATATTTTCTCCTTTCATCAATTAAATTCAATATTTCTTCTGTTACCTAAGGATTTCTACTAGCCCTCGTCTTTTTACCTACTTGATCCTCTGCTGCCTTCACTACTTCATCCCTCAAAGCTACCCATTATTCTTCTACTGTATTTCTTTCCCCCATTTCTGTCAATTGTTCTCTTATGCTCTCCCTGAGACACTGCACAACCTCTGGTTCTTTCAGTTTATCCAGATCCCATCTCCTTAAATTCCCACCTTTTTGCAGTTTCTTCAGTTTTAATCTACAGGTCATAACCAATTGATTGTGGTCAGAGTCCACATCTGCCCCTGGAAATGTCTTACAATTTAAAACCTGGTTCCTAAATCTCTGTCTTACCATTATATAATCTATCTGATACCTTTTAGTATCTCCAGGGTTCTTCCATGTATACAACCTTCTTTCATGATTCTTAAACCAAGTGATAGCTATGATTAAGTTATGCTCTGTGCAAAATTCTACCAGGCGACTTCCTCTTTTATTTCTTATCCCCAATCGATATTCACCTACTACGTTTCCTTCTCTCCCTTTTCCTACACTCGAATTCCAGTCACCCATGACTATTAAATTTTCGTCTCCCTTCACTATCTGAATAATTTCTTTTATTTCATCGTACATTTCTTCAATTTCTTCGTCATCTGCAGAGCTAGTTGGCATATAAACTTGTACTACTATAGTAGGTGTGGGCTTCGTATCTATCTTGGCCACAATAATGCGTTCACTATGCTGTTTGTAGTAGCTTACCCGCTTTCCTATTTTCCTATTCATTATTAAACCTACTCCTGCATTACCCCTATTTGACTTTGTGTTTATAACCCTGTAGTCACCTGACCAGAAGTCTTGTTCCTCCTGCCACCGAACTTCACTAATTCCCACTATATCTAACTTTAACCTATCCATTTCCCTTTTTAAATTTTCTAACCTACCTGCCCGATTAAGGGATCTGACATTCCACGCTCCGATCCATAGAACGCCAGTTTTCTTTCTCCTGATAACGACGTCCTCCTGAGTAGTCCCCGCCCGGAGATCCGAATGGGGGACTAATTTACCTCCGGAATATTTTACCCAAGAGGACGCCATCATCATTTAATCATACAGTAAAGCAGCATGCCCTCGGGAAAAATTACGGCCGTAGTTTCCCCTTGCTTTCAGCCGTTCGCAGTACCAGCACAGCAAGCCCGTTTTGGTTATTGTTACAAGGCCATCATCCAGACTGTTGCCCTTGCCACTACTAAAAAGGCTGCTGCCTCTCTTCAGGAACCATACGTTTGTCTGGCCTCTCAACAGATACCCCTCCGTTGTGGTTGTACCTACGGTACGGCTATCTGTATCGCTGAGGCACCCAAGCCTCCTCACCAACGGCAAGGTCCATGGTTCATTTCTATCCTACACTGGCTGGACGTTACTTGAAATCTCATAAGATTAATCTTGTCCTCTCTTACACGTGTGCTCTCACTGCAAAAGTGTTTTAAATGCAGCAAGAGACGTGACAAAGCCTCAGGTTCCAGATTTGTTTCGCCTGAAACGTAATGAACCTCAAAATTAAATTCCTGTTGGTCAAGGGCCTGTCTAACAAGATGAAAATGCATCAGTTTGTGCTGAAGTAGAAAGGATAGTACCTTACTGTTTGTCCATACAATGGCATTCTAAAATAGGAGAAAATGTCATAACTGGTGAAAGCAACAAACAATCGTGAGCGCTTTTCGCTCTGTCATGCTGCATTTCATTTCTCACGCTGACAAAACTCCACTTGCGAACGTTATTGTGTGATTTTGTTCATGACCAGTTTCGCTGACTGTTTATATAAATGGTCTCCAAGACCTAATTTACTCATTTCCATTCACATAAAACATCGATTATTTAAATCTAGTGGGTGTAATAATATAGCTTTTAAGAGTTGCTGTTTGATCTCATCAGACGCTTCCGGTTCATTGGTCCTCAGTGTCCAAACATGATATCTCTTAACTGCAATAAAGCAGGTTGTGAGAAGCCACGTTCTTGAAAATATGTTCTCGTAGTATCCACAAGGACTGACGTATGACTGAAGCTGTTTCTTAGAAGTGTATACCATAAAATTTGAAACTGTTTCTGATTTCCTTGGATATGGGTCCGTTCTTGCTGGCTACAAGACAGGTCCTACAAATTTTATATTCCCCTCACAAATTGTTAATTTAGCAGTCTGAGAGTGACTCGTGCCAATTTAAACGTAGTAAAAATTACTCAGCATTTCTAGGTGCCCCTCCCACAATCTACAGGCAATACTTATTCCATCGATGTATACTTTTATGTTCCGCAAATGTCCCTCCCGAAGAATCTCGTCCAAAGCTCTAACAAATGATGCGTATAGGTTGTTTAAGCAGAACGGCATCCGTTTGAAGTGAGCGAGGCCTTTTGTAGAAAAATGAAGTGAACTTGCAGCTTCTGGTTTCTAACTGCAACTGCCAATATTTTCTTGTCGTATCCAAACTACTAAGGTAACAGTTTCGAATCAATGTCTGCGAAATCACTTCTATGTTGTTGGGCTGTTCTCTTGGAGGCGAAATGACATGATTGATAGCTAAAGCATGGAAAACAAGTCTGACAGAGCTCCCCTTTTAATTACTGTGTAGAGCCTAAATCTGACTGCAACATTGACTGTCTAATCTTTCAGTTTCTCATTTTCTATCATAAGTTGGACCTCTTTTTCTGCATTTTCTTCTGCAGTACGCAGTACATGATACAATTTCATTTTCAACGGTTCATATGGCTGCACCTTAATTTGTTGTCGAGTCATTCCATCAACCAAGAATGCTTGGAAATACGACTGTGGATATACCCAACTTCTAACAGTTCTTCCCATTAGGATGTGACAAATTACTCAGACCATCGAACTTTTCGTGAATGACTTTCCAAATTCCTTCATCTCTTATTGGGGACATGTTAACCTTCTTGAAAACTGGCGCTGAGATTCTGTAGGATATCCTTATCTTAATAATCCTAACTTCAGAAGCTTCTTATTTGAAGAATCCTACAATATTTAGCTGAAGTTCTTCATTGTTAAAACAAATGTTTAAACGTACTTTTAAATATTAAATTGTACATCTTCTTTTAGTCACCCAATCATTACCAAAAATACAATTCACCGTTAAGGAGGCGACAACAAATAAAGCCACATCATATTACCTTTTTAAATCTTGCACCTGATAAGTGCTTGTCCAGTAATAGCAAGACATTCATGACCATTTGCTAAAAATATACACAAATAGTTGAAAGTAGTTACAGGTGTCACTTCTGTTTCACGAATCTCCTCGCATAAATTCTTTGCTATAGCAGTATCACTTCTGGACTGTACAACAGCTGTTGTTTGAGGTACAGTTACACTAAGTTCGATCACTGAAATTAAAACGTCATTGGTTGTTTGTACACTTCCTCTTTGTGCTTCAGACTTAAAGTCCTCGGCATCGCACTTAATCATTTCAGTTCACGAAGATGACCCATAACACTGTTCGTATGCACCGGAGCGGGTCTCATCCGAAACTAAATTTAGGTTACCGGCGTTTACTCGTTGTTTTGGCGTCTGTTACCCGTATGTGAAGAGAGGCGAAACATCCCAAAATGTTCTGTTTTGTGATGCATTTTGGCTCTGACTTTAAAAATCATTTTGCCTCCCCTTGTTGCTCCTACAGCGATCATCATTGCACGTATAATTCTGCCATCGATAATCACTTCACTCATCACAGTATCAGGGTCGATTATCGTTTTATTTACATGACGGTGTGTGCGAAATTCATCTTCATGCAGTGCTTCGCATTGCTGCAAATGTTGATTGCTTCGTGTAGTGCCTTTTCGGTGTGGTGTTGCTTCAGTGTCATACGCTTCTGAAAAGTCAACAACCCAATGCAGCACATAGAAATCATACAATCTTTATGTAGTTAATTGTCCTCTTACTGTTCACGGCATACTTTTGACAAAATTATAATCGGTTCATTGTCGTTGATGGTGTCCTCTTGGATTTCGTTTCCAGTATTTTCGAAGGAAGTTATGCACTGACCCTTCGTTACGATCGTAATAAATTACGTATAAAAAATATTTTATCTTCCATATTTTGTTTTTCTCTAACGGAGGAACGTATTATCTAAGACTGAAAATATAGTATACCGATCATATATGGAGTCTGCTCATGTTCAACCACCTGCACTTTTATGTCCTTACACAAATACCACTACTTTCTGACTCATTCTGAACTATAAATTGTTTTATAAAATCAACTTGGCGTAACTGTTTATGAGGGTCGACTCCTTAAATTGTCTCTGATGGAGCAGATTATAGCCGAATTATATTAGTGCAATAGTCCCCACCAAAATTTTCTCTACAATAGCGCTTCTAGTTTCTACTGGAATAAGTACGTATCAGCTTTCATGGTGAAAATTTTTACCGATTTCACTGTTTCTCCCAGTTTCTGTACTTTTGATTCTGAGTGCTGTCGCTGCACACCTAACGCTACTTTCATTACTGGCTTTTAACGCACATCTTTAGCAGGAACTACTTGGTTATTTTCTATTGCACTGTCCTGTAGGGTTTGTTTCACAATTTCCATGGGCCAGTACTACATATGCTTTTTCCTGATCGCAGAGTGATTTGATCTCGGACAGATATTCACACTTTCGCGCATCGACAGATTCGCTACATTGCTTCGTAAACTCATTGAACTAATTCCGCGTGTCATTACATATTTATGCATTAATATCTGAACCAACGATTTTTTCAAATGTGTTTTCAATTGATGACTATGCTCACCAAGTCTTTTGTTCAAATATTTATTCATTTTTGTGTAAAAATTGCATTAATATATACGTCATTCCTATACTGTCAACACAAATACTATCTATCACAGCTTCTCGGGGCTTACTGTATACGTTCAAATTTGAACTTTAATTTCAGCTGCCTGCACAATTTGAATTCTGATAAATAACCACGATTCACTAATGAGATCCATATCAATACTGCCCTAATTGACACCAACCTCTCCATTAATTATACTTCCATTTCCACTTTGATTTGTCACTTTTATTCAAATACCAACACTCAACACGCAATTTTGAACTAAGTATTCGTCCAAAGTTTATATCGTCTATCCTGTTCACCGTTGCTTGAAAGTTCTAGAAGTTGCTAAAAATTTAAAGAGTAGTTCACCTGATATTTTTCTTAGGAATATGGCTCCAGATCCGAAGGTCTTAGCACCATCTGACGTCCTGGTAATATTGATCTCGATAAGCAACACGAGCAGCTGTTATTCTGTCTCTCGCCACTCCTAGAAGCTAATCTTGTGTTTTATTTTGCTGCTAAATTTTGGTAAACAGACAATTACGGGTTTTCATTGAGATCTATTACTAGCGAATCAGATACTCTATGGTTAATGTTGAAATTAATACTCATTTTCAGACATTTTAACTGCACCCAGTTTTCGCAATGTTCTATGTACCGCAATACCAAATTAACCGCTTCACACTAAAAGTTTACAGTCACCTTATCGCTGCGTGGGTTATTAGCACAAAAACACATTAGCGAGCTAGGCCGACGACACAGCCTAGCCATCTTCGTACTGCAAAATACGTTTCAGTAACAAGAACAATCACCATATCAGCGGGTAAAGGCACAAGAAACACAGGTAAATGCAGTAATTCAACGCGTAATCTGATATCAAACTGATAGACGAGTTTACTAAAAATGTCGCAGAAGGTAGAAACTAAATCGACGTGGGAATGTATAGGATCGTCATATTGTTTAATAATGTTTATATCATACAGTCTATCTATAGCACTCATTTAATGCTACTCAGTCTTTGCACTAAACTAGACACAGCTTGTTTATAAATTACTTGTGACTTTATTGGTTATGAATCATAACCTCTTTTGCAGTTCGCTTTCTAAGGATCTGAAAGGCACGCAGCGCGTCTAAGTCCAAAACCAGAATACGATTGCCACTTCGAACTCTCCAGTGCGACATTACTGCGATATTAATTCATTTCCTGCCGCTATATCGTAGCATTTTTAATGAGAATACTCGAGCTCCCTGTTACGAAACATAGCCCTACGCCTTCCACGCTAGGGATTGTGTGTCACCAGAAATGTAACTATGACCTCTTTTGTCGAAAGAAGGCTATTTGTTAATCTCATTGCGTGAGGAACTGCCGCTTTTGGGATACGGGTGAGAGCCATTACTGACATTTTGAGTGGTACATCGGGTAAACTACATAAATTAGTTTGTTGTTAGCCCCCACTAGAATATCTCTAGTAAGGGAGCCATAGGTTTACAACTGACGTCCAAGTACTAATCATTACAAGTCGATACCATTTGGATCACTTCGATTTTACCGTTCACTGTTTTGGACTGATGCCTCCGTCACCATTTCCATGATTACGATGCTGTAACTACTTGAAGAAACATCGTTGTAGTCTCATTTGAGCGGATTATTAATTGATTTATAACGGTTATCGTAATTACATTTAAAGGCATTTTTCTTCGTCTTCTTTCATTGTGCTGCAACAGCTTTAACATTCCTTGTTACAAATTGTACAGCATTTGAAACTGACCAACTCCGTTATGCGCATTCAGGAATTCATGCTACTTCCAGTCGAAATGTATACCACAGAAGGTATGAGACATGCATGCCCCTAAATTGTATGCACTGGAATTCACAATAGAAAACATTCTACCTGATACCCCTCATCCTGAAATGATACATCCATCTTCTCCTGTACCAAGTTCGCTCTTGAGGTGATCGGTCAACTATTCGTGGACCAAATACAATTCCTCCAGTATATTTTTGATACTATGAAGGAATTAAGTACAGTCAATAGGTGCAAATTGTAAGTATTTATTCTGTACCAGATTACGATGGATATCAGTTATCGTTCTTCAGAGGTTATTTAACGTTAACATCTGTAAGAAATGTAAGTATATTTTTGAAACAGCTCAAGAATTAATTCTTACAATTCGCGACTCGAATGTTGGGTGTACATGAGTCCTATATCCAGTGAGATAGTTGTTTAATTGCTGACATAGATCAGCCATGTTCAACATATCAAAATCCTGTAATATGGGGAACCAGAATTTTAAATTTGCGTCCACGGGATTGGCAACAATTAGATTTTGAGGCACGTATTCTTGACGGGAGTCGATAGTTGACACATACCATTTTCACAACTACTACATTTTTAGTACGTGGTCTGGTATTGGTGCTGACTGGAATAATCATTGTGGCAGTATGAGCCAATGATGGGCTTCGCCATCGACAGAATTTCACAGGAGGTCTGCTGCCACGTTCGTGATTGTGGAAAATAATATTAGTTGCGGCTGATCAGTTTTCAATAAACTAAAAGAAAGGAAACAGTGCCCTGTCTAATTGAGTGCGGCCTGCTTATACGTCTGAAAATTAAATTCAGCTGGCTTGTGTACTCTTATAATGATCATGGCGTTTGACAGGTGCATCAGAACACTGCTGGTTAGTGAGGGATAAATTAGTAGTTTTGTCATTGTGAATAGCTATAAAAAGGAATATGTTGTGTACTGAGTTCCTGATATTTATATCGTAGGTGTTTTCTTTACAGGGTCACCCAGCTGTATCTTTAATAAACCTTGTTTCATTATTGAATGAACCACGTAAACTTTATTCTAATGTCATTCATGTCAATCATTAAAAGTGGTCAAACTCCAATCAGCGCCTTCATGTCCGATGCCCTTCACATACTAAAGGTTATAGAAGAAAGCTTCATGTACGTTATAGATTTTTATTCATTCTACTTGCAAAACAAACTTACATAAAAAAATAAACTTGTTGATTAACGTGACTTGTGATGTACCTTAATGCTATTTTGTCCATATGTCCATGTTTGGAATGCATCCAGTCGTCATTTCGTCTTGCGAGAGCATGCACAAACGAGTATGAAGTTTATTCTTTAAGAAGTTAATTTCTGGAAACGAAGGTTCACAAAAGGTAAGCTGAATGAAATAATGTTAATGCCAATTAAGCACAGCCTTGTAAATTTTTGTAAATGTTAGTCACACATCTCCTAAATTCATTACATTCTTGCGTCTCACGATGTTATATAGGTAGAGCTTTAATCTGTGTGTCGTGTAGAAGTCCGATTATTTCATTTATCAAACGAGTTTTGTGAAGACCAAATTGACAGCATGTCTTGGCAAACTTTTCGGCAATAGTTAAGCCTGATCGGAACATAGCAACAGTTGGACAGTTAGATAATTTTTTTTTCTTTAACGTCGTTTATTTTCAACTGCAGTTTGGTTTCAGGTGCAGATATTTTATTAGTCGTTTACCCACTTGTCTTTTTTGGTCCTTGCAATTCCAAATTTTGTTTGTTTACTCTGTGTGTAATATTGGAGGGAAAAGGTGCAGGTGGCCACCATTCATCATTACTGAGCATAATTTTACCTCTTGTTTTTTAATTTCAAATTTCGAATTGAAACAACGTCAGCCAACTGCGGGCTGTATGTAAGACACCACCGTATGAGGTTTGCAGTTTGTGTAGCAGTTTTCTAAATTTTTTGTGGTTAAAATAATGTGCACGAATGAACTTTATAATAGTTAAGAAGGGTTTCGTAATATTCGTCAATTTCTCGTTTGAAGTTCTACTGCCAAACTTCTTTGACGACGTAACAAAAGAATGAACAGTAAATCTGGTAAATACCTTGCCTTCTTAATCAATGCTATCAAACCATAATTTATGCCCATCACTTATGGACAGCAGTCTTTACACGTAAAGTGTTTCTCAGAAATCTTTAACTGTACACGAAGAACTACAACCTTTTGTGAAAATTCTCATGGCTACAACAGCCAGAAAATCTTCTGATGCTATCCCTTTATTTGTGCAATAACGCACAAATAATAGAAATTAAGCCATCGAAGTAAGTATTTACAGTATTCGTATGCAAAACTATGGCATTTGCATATTTGTACTTTATTAATTACTCCATGAAACACACGTTTTGAATTATCTTGTACGTGCCCGCGACTGGTAGATGCAGAAACCGTAAACTTACTTATTTCGGCCAATATATGTTTATTATTTGAGAAACGTTGAAATAAAGGACGAAAAACAGTTATCATACATTACTTCACTCATTCAGCATTAGTGAAAAGTGTCCTATGTCTTGCAAGAATATTACATACCTTGTGTAATGCTTTCATGACTGCGTCACCTTCCCCATCTGCTGCTAACATAATGCTTTGTTGATGACGAATTCTTGATCTTAGAAGAGGAATTGTTTCCTTTCTTTAAATTGAATCCAAGGGAAAAGCTACTGTAAATGAGCTAGTCTTACTTGTCTACAGGCAGAATAAATTACACCTCTTTATTCCCACAACCATTCCCCAGCATATTAAGCAAACAGCAATATCTTCTATGTGTCCACTCATAAAACGAAATTCTTTTCCAGTATTTCTTGGAAACTTCTGTTCCCTTCACTTGCCTTCCTCTTAGACTGTAATTTTGGAGGGTACATTAGACATTATTTATATTAATACACATAATCACACCACGTACGACGAGTGCAGTTACGCTTATAATGCAACGAACTCTTCGGAGCTCCGAAAGTTAATGCGGCACTGACTCTGACATGACAAAGTTGAGGTGGAGGCATGACAGGTGCGCTGACGGTGCATCTCAGAGTTTCCCTGCGCACTTCTCCCTTGGAATACCTGTAATGCTTTCGTGTTTTTGTGGTGGGGATTGGAACTCTGATCCTGTCAGTAAGAGTGCTCCTGTAGCCAAAATTGACAAAGTCAATTTGCAAGCTTTGAGACTGAAAGCATGGTCCAAGTAGGACGTATATTTGGTTGTTGTTTTTCTTCCTTTTATCCATGCGACTGGCGAATTTCAACCTTTAATCATTTTCAAGCACGTATTTTAAGCCTCCTGCTTCATTTTAAATTGTATAATTTCAATGTCCAGATATACCAGCGATGTATTATAATGTAGAATCAAGCTGGAAGCTTAAGAAACGCGTCTGAAAATGACCGAAGACTGAAACTGGCCAATCACATAGATAATAAAAAGAATAATTCAGTCTACCTGGACTATATTTTCATTCTTAAACTATATTCAGGCTGTCGAATTTGTAATGGTACTTGAATTACGTAACCATTACGGCACCTCACCTCAACCTCTCGATGCCAGCAATATTCTACTGTGTTTCTATAAAATAGTTAACATATTTCAGTGACAACATTCAGATTTGATTTCATTAATGTAGAGGTACTTTGATACATCGATATGCTTATAATTCAATGATATTATTCTTATGTGTTTCTTTTCTTTTGTCACTATGATCTTTGACGTGCTTGTAACTCTGATTTTTGGGTGCGTAAGCGGTTATTAGAGAGTGAAGCTTTGGTTGTCATGTTAAAAAGACGCAAATTGTGGTCAGTTTATGAAATGTGAACCTTAACAGTGAGGAAGATATTTTCAAGTATGTTTTATATTGTGAAGTGATGTTGCAACAAAAGTAATAAAAAAGAAGTGTAACTTAAATTTGGAGTGTTGATTACTTTTTTACTTCAACATTGTCGTAACTTGCAAAAGTTTAATCTTCAAGAATCGTTTATGAAACACATCTATAAAACTTTTGAATATTGCAGAATAACACCTAGGCCTCTTTGCATCCGAGCTTGCAATCATCACTACCTAGCTTTTCGACGATTGAGCCATGAGTTCACAACGAGACCAGCGTGGGAAACACGAAAACATGAGTGCCTAGTTTATCCATTATTTCAAGATATGACTTTAATAACTGTGCTCTAATGACACCTGCCACGTAATATAACTTTGTTGTTGCCCGAAAATGCAATATTTAGCAGCGTGAGCAATACTACAATCATAATTAATTTTTGACCATTGTTGTGGTAGGGTGCTTAGAAATTTCACATAAAGAAAATTTTACAATCTTGCAAGCTATTTAGTTCCTCACAGAATTGATGATAAATTCTGAGTAACAGTTATATAATGGATAAAACTATCATTCAGGCTTAAAAATTTCGAAATAGATATATAAGATGAATAGCTAAGGAAAGAGACTGAAACAGCAAGAATAAGGAAACGTAACATTTGATATATATTTTAGTGTTGTTTTAGATCAATTTAAAAAGTTGCTGAAGTATGTTTCAAATGGGCGAATGAATTTTATTTTAAATAAAAGCAGAAACACATGAAAGAAAAATGATATAAAGAGAAGATGATAATGACAACGATTTGCAGTTTAGGGTGATAAACAGCACGGTCATCAGCACCCCTGGTAATATTAAATAAGGTGGGTGTGATCAAAATCTATCAAAAATAACAATAAATCCGAAAATACAACTCTGATAAGGTGAGCATCATGACGTATCACCAATAAAAGTCAGACAAAACAAGCAGAATAACTACATACATCCAGGAATAGAGCACCAGGATAGAAACGGAGGAAAAGGGGACAGCTGTCGGTCGCTGGCTGTCTGCAGAGAAAGATTGGGCGACACAGCCACTCAGCAACGCATTAAAATCTTTCGCCCAACATTTTTGGAAAGAAATCCAGAAAACACACAGAATCCTAAAACACGAATGCACTCGCCTCACTCATCATATTAAACACTCTCATTTAAACTATGTCGCATCTACAACTGTGTTCCACTAGTATACGGGAAAAGGTAGAATTTAAATTTGGGAACTTGGGAACGGCCTGTAATGAATGGAGCTCAGCAGGAAATAGATACGTGCCCTTAGTTCCCAAACAGCTACAAGTCAAAATGACAAAGAGGCGAGAAGCACCTTCTTCATCTGTACCCTTCATATGAGAGTAGTTGCATAAAAATAATTATACGTTTTCTAAAATCACAATGTAAATTTTAGTGAAAAGACGTTTTTATTAATGACCCTTGTTATGTACGCGATGGGCTATCTGGTCCATATTTGAAACTATTGAACTACGTGAAATCCTCAGTACGTCCTCTGAATGTGGAACCTTTGACTATAATGTGCATCAGGATCCTCATTATTGTGTGATTAAAATTAGTTTGCACCTTATAGTGGTCATTTTCTGATCGTTGCCAACTTGAAAAAAATGGCTCAAATGGCTCTGAGCAGTATGGGACTTAACATCTATGGTTATCAGTCCCTTAGAACTTAGAAATACTTAAATCTAACTAACCTAAGGGCATCACACACATCCATGCCCGAGGCAGGATTCGAACCTGCGACCGTAGCGGTCACGCGGTTCCAGACTGTAACAGTTGTAACACTATAGTTGTGTGATGTTGGTTTTCCTATGTGTGCAAACGACTCAGGTTAATAATATGATATTGCAGTAAATGTGTTATTCTGATTATGATGTAATGTTCCGCCGGCCGAAGTGGCCGAGCGGTTCTAGGAGCTACAATCTGGAGCCGCGCGACTGCTACGGTCGCAGGTTCGAATCCTGCCTCAGGCATGGATGTGTGTGCTGCCCTTAGGTTAGTTAGGTTTAAGTAGCTCTAAGTTCTAGGGGACTGATGAACTCAGAAGTTATGTCCCATGGTGCTCAGAGCCATTTTTTTGTAATGTTCCTATGGACATGCAAGCTTGCGCAAAGGAACAGGCAATGCGGCGACTACAGCCCTTATGAAACACGTTCAGTCTATTAGCAATTGAGAATAATGACTACCATTAACTGTTGAAGTAAGTGACAACAACGAAATTTCGTACCGGACTGGAACTCGAAACCGGATTTCCCGCTTACCACGAGCGGCCGCCTTACTATTTGCCTATCCGTGCAGAATTCACGGCCACGCCCAAACTTTACTATGTCGTCAACCGCCCAGTAAGGGAACACGTAATGGATTTGCGTGTCCAGGTCGTAGACGCATGGTTGACGAAATATAAAAGTATCGATCTGGCACTGAGTCATGCACGGATAGCCAAATGGTAAGGCTACCACTTGCTGTTAGTGGAAATCTGGCTCGAGTCCAGGTCCGGCACAAAAATTTCATTGTCATCAGTCCATTCTGCGCCTTATGGTTGTCATTATTGACAACTGCGAATACAATTAATGTACTGCTTCATAATAGTTATATGCAATATTGAAATGCCTCTACAGTGTGCATTCACGAAACCGTGTTGTATTGGTGTCAAAAAGATACCGCAGCAGTTGACCGGTACGATGGTCCTGGAAGTGGAAGGCAAATTATGAAACATCGCTCCCCTCAAATACTCTAATCCCGCAGAATTTACTCCTCTGCGACTGTCATTTTGTTGTTTGTAGCTCACTGCTGCTATCTGAGTTAATGTATTGTCATTTTGAGATAGGGAGTAGAGATGTGGACGGTAGAAAATGGAGTGCCAAGTGCAGAAATCGGAGCATTTCTGACACATTTTTCCGTCTCAGTTCGTTACATAATGTCAGCAGCGGAGGAAGCCAGAAACATTGGCGCCGTAATTGGCGATAATATCATTGGACAGAGCACTGCAAGAGAATGGTTTCCTAGTTTTAAGGAGAATCGTTTTGAAATTATTGACTGTTCACATTCAGGAAGACCTTGGGATTTGATGAAGATCGTTCAGACGCGTTAATCGGTAATGATCCAAGTCATTATATTCACGAACTTGCAAATGTGTTGAACTGTGATCATTCCACCATTATGCGAAATTTGCGTACAACCGGGAAGGTTCAAAAATCGTTTGTATGTGCACCGTACGCTCCAAGACAAAATCAGAAAATCTAGTGGGTGGGTATATGTGCATCTCTGCTTGCTCGTCTTTAGTTCGGTCATGAATAGCATCGACCATTCCTAGCCCGTATTGTTACTGCTGACGATAAATGATGTCTTTATGCTAACATAAGTAGAGGAAGGCACGGTTGAGCTCCAACAACGCAGCGACTCCCCGTACGAAGACCTCAGTGCAAACGATAAAGTTATTCATCTGGTGGAACAGCGACGATAGGGTGTACTATGAACTGCTTCCCCGACATATAATCATCACTGCTAATCCTAGAAAACGACGAGGAAGACTCCGTCAAGTGAAGCTACTATACGATATAGCCTGATGCACTCTGCTAGACCGACTAAATCGCTATAAAGGAATTGGTTTGGCAAGTGATTCCGCATTCACCCTATTCACCTGATTTTGCACCCATAGAATTTCACCTTTCTCGCTTTCTGTTGAACAATCTTCGAGGAACTTCGTTTCCAAATGATAATCCACTCCGAACGTGGCTCGACGAATTCTTCGCCTGAAAACCACGTGATTTCTACAGTAGCGGTACCAGTTACCACGGAGTTGGCAGACAGTTGTAAATAGTTAACGACAACACATTATTGATGACTAAAGTTTCTGTTACGTATATTTGTTGTATTTAATAAACTTATGGAAAATTGCTACAAACTTGTACACCACCTTAATATTACTGTCTGTGCGAGCATTTTTGCTTGTTACTGGGCAGAAAGCTCTTAACGTTAATTGGTGTAATATATATATATATATATATATATATATATATATATATATATATATATAGTGTTCATCTTAACTAAAGGAACTGAAATATTTCAAAAACTACACATCGGATCAAAAACAGCTATAATTCCCCAATTGCTTGTTTTGGAGTGTGACAGCCAACATACCCCAATCGACCCCCCACCCTACCCCGTACGTGGGTGTCGGGTGGTAACTATGAGATTTTCAGTGGGAGCTCCCGATTTTTATTCACATTACCATTCCAAGGCAAAAGCTATATACGTTTCGTGTGAAGCATTTTGTTCGTTTCGTCCCAGATAGCGCTGTAATTGGAGGAACAGAAATCGGTTCACAATCGTAATTTACTCCGTGGCCCTTGAATATCCAATGACTCGTGGGAACCCATCTCTATGCCGCGAGGGTTGGAAAGGCCAGTATTTTAGAACTTCTAATTGGAAACCCCATTCGCAGCGTTGTATTCTTCCAACATATCGATCGGGAGACTACTCGACGCGCCATTGTGCCCGTGGCTTGAGAAAAACGCTGCTCTACTTTTCCCAATTAGAATAATTGTTCAAACGTAGTATAGCCAACTTCAATACACTTAGTAAACCGCTTTTCAGATAAGTGCACACAGGACTTATGTTTATCTGCGGGTGTGTCAGCACAGATTTTTCCGGTGCCATGCAGTCGACCGTGTCTCCACAGCCTTTGGCACTTGATGGTACACTGTATATACTTGCCCACAGCTATAGAAATAACACCACTGGTCAGAATCACGTAAATTGCTACTGAATATTATCGGAGAAGGGCTAAAACGTATGGCAGAAAACAAATATATAATTACAAAATGTAGCCATAGATGGCGCTGTAAGCATCATAATTTAATAGTGGTCAACTACAAATAACAAATGAATGTCACAACAATGTCTAAGGTGTACATTTGACGTTAAATAAACCGTACTACTCAATGTACATGGGTGTGCAGCTGTGATTCTTTTAGTTACGTAAACCCATATACCACGGCAAGGTCATATCACGTTGGATGGGGAAAATCGATTTTTAATTGTCCTGAGGCCAAAAACAGCATAAAACGCATCAATCACATCGGTTTTTAAGTGTCCTGAGGCCAAAAACTGCATGAACCAAACTCAAATCGGATTATTAATTTCCGTGTGCCCGGCTAAAAACATGTTCAGTGTGCCGTCCACCGTTTTCTGCAACAAGCTGAAATCGAGAAACAGCATGTTCCACAACTGATCGACGTGTTTCCGGGTTCACGTGCAGAATGTGTTGCGCAATGCGTGCCTTCAATGCAGCTAAGTTTGCAGTCGGAACACTGAACACAACATCTTTCAGATAACCCCACAGCCAGAAGTCACACAGATCAAGATCAGGTGATCGGGACTGCCGGGCACAGGGAAATGGCGGCTGATAATTCAAGCATTTCAGAAATCGTGCTTTAGCAGCTGCTTAACTGGATTTGCAATTTGCGGAGCCGGCCGCTGTGGCCGAGCGACTCTAGGCACTTCAGTCCGGAACCGCGCTGCTGCTGCGGTCGCAGGTTCGAATCCTGCCTCGAGCATGGATGTGTGTGGTGTCCTTAGGTTAGTTAGGTTTAAGTAGTTCTAAGTTATAGGCGACTGATGACCACAGAAGTTCAGTCCCATAGTGCTTAGAGCCATTTGAACCATTTGAACCAATCTGCCGTCTAAGAGCCAAGATTTTGTGGGTCATTTATGGAGGATTAATGACTTTTGTGTTCTTCCTGGTCACAGAACATAGTGAAGATGTTATGAGCTTTCCAGACAGCTGACCGTTGCAAAGAAAGCCCTGTAGAATTCGCCAAGTTCGTAGTTAAATTGTGTTAGACGCCAGTTTTTGCCAATTGGGAGCTGAGGGATCTGAGAAAGACCTATACATAAGAGCCAGTAATAAATAGTTAAACTTAAAATTTTGGTAAACATTACCAGCGATCTTTAAAATTAAAATTTAAAGATTAAAAACAGTCTAGATCACAACTTTTTATTTTATTGGAGGAAATAAAAAAAATACAAACTTGCGATCAAGACAGTTTTTAATCTTTAAATATTAAACTTAAGATGCACAATGTCATTCTGGTAAAACATAATGAGATGGTTATTATGTCCTGTGCAAAGGTTGCACGAAGTGACCAAATTTTGCTGATTGAAATATATGTTTCAAAAAGAGGTGATTCACAAGGAGGTGCATGAGGAGGATGCGCTGACAAATACAACAGGTGTCCACTGCATTTCGAATAGTGTTGACTGGCCCAGGGACCCAGCACATGCTGTGCTCCACTGGGGACACTACAGCCTAGCAAATGTGAGGAAGCGGAGATTAGAGTTTGAAGTTCCATTGACGATGAGGTCATTAGTGATGGAGCATAAGCTTGGATTAGGAAAGGGTGTAGAAGGAAAGCAGCAGAGCACCTCCGAAAGAACCATCCCTGCATTTGCCTTAAGCGTTTAAGGAAACTCACCGAAAACCTAAATCGGACGTAGCTTTGAACCTTCTCCCTCCCGAATGCAAGTCCAGTGTCCTAAACTCTGTCCTATCCCGCTCGGTCCTAGAAAACAGAAGATGACTACATAGTCAGCGAACTCGCAGCCTCTGGACTGCCAGTACACTCACTAAAGGTTTCAATGTGGGTGATAAGTAAAACATTTTCAGTCTAATTGCACAAAGTGACAAACGCAGACATTTCGTTTTCTCTATGGACACACGAATGTGCTTAATTCGATTTTGATTTAAGCAACCACAAAGAATATCAATTATACTACACACACACACACACACACACACACACACACACATAAAAACCGGATATTAACCACCATTTAATAACGTTACACGTTTGCTTCATAACAACTAAGTTCGTTAAGAATAGTTTGTAGAGTTTATGTTTTTTTTCAGTAAAATTAATATCTCAGACGCATACTAGCTTAAGAAGAAGTTGTTAGATTTTATTTCTAGTCACAGGTCTTCTTCTTGTCGTGATCCGCCACGAATTCCTCTCCTATGCCAACCACTTCCTCATCTCAGAGAAGCATTTGCAACCCACGTCCTCAACTATTTATTGGATCTATTACCATCTTTGTTCTCCTATGCAATTTTAGCCTTCTACATGGAAGTCGCTCACTGATGTCTTAACAGATGTCCTACCATCCAGTCCCTACATTTTGTCAGTGTTTTGGACATATTCCTTTCCTTGCCGGTTCCCCGGAGAAACTCTTCATTCCTTACTTAATCAGTCCACCTGGTTTTCAATAGTCTTCTGTAGCACCACATCTGAAATACTTTGATTCTCTTTCGCTACGGTTTTCCAACACTCCATGTCTCACAACCATACAGTGCTGCGCCCAGACGTATATTCCCAGAAATACCTTCCTCAAATTAAGGCCTATATTTGATACCGGTTAACTTCTCTTGGCCAGGTATGCCATTTTTGGCCAGTGCTAGCGTGCTTTTTATGCCCTCCTCGACATCCGTCATGGGTTATTTTGCCTCCTAGTCAGCAGAATTCCTTAATTTTATCTACTTCGTGAACTCGAGTGATAAAGTTAAGTTTCTCGCTGTTCTCAATTCTGCTGTTTGTCATTACTTTCGATTCTCTTCTGTTTACTCTCAGTTCACATTCTGTACATGGTAGATGGTTCCTTCACTTTAGCAGCTCCTGTAATTCATCTTCACTTTCTCTGAGGACAGCAATGCCACCAGTGACTCTTATCATTCATATCCTTCTACCCTGGATTCAAATTTCACTGCTGAAACTCTCTTTTAATACCATCGTTACTTCTTCGGCGTATGGATTGAACAGTAGGGACGATAGACTACATCCCTGTTCTGCCCGCTTTTTAATCCGAACAATTCGTTCCTGGTCTTCTATTTCAATTGTTCGTTCTTGGGAAATTTGACATTATCGAATGCTTTTTCCAGGTCGACAAATCCTATGAATGTGCCGTGATGTCTCTTTAGGCTTGCTTCCTTTATCAACCGCAACGTTTGGCTGTCTCTCTGCTACCTTTACCTTTCCTAAGGCTAGACTGACCATCATCACCAATTTTCTTTTGCGTTCTTGATTATATTATTCTTGTCAGCAACTTGGATGCATCAGCTGTTAAACTGATTGTCAGATAGTTCTCGCACTTGTCAGCTCTTGCAATCTTTGTAATCATGTGGATGATGTTTTTCTGAACTCGGGCGATATATCGCCAGACTCATACATTCGACATACCAACGTGTATATAAGTTTTGTTTCCGATGGAATCTTATTTATACCTTCTGCCTTGTTTGATCTTAAGTCTTCCATAGTGCTTTTGAATTCTGATTTCAATACTGGATCCCATATCTCTTCCCTATAGACTCATGTTTCTTCTTGTATCACGTCATCAGACAAGTCTTTCCCTCTCAGAGACCTTCAGTGTACTTTTTCCAACTATATGTTCACTCCTCTGCATTTAACAGTGGACACCTCCTCGAATTTTTCATGTTACCAATCTTGCTTTGATTTTCACCGAAGGTTGTTTTGACTTTTCTATATGCTGAGTCTGTTCTTCCGACAATCATTTCTTTTCCGGTTACTTCACTTCCTTCATGCAGCCGTTTCGCCTTAGCTTCCTAGCACTTCCTATTTATTTATTTCCTAGTTGTATTCCTGAATTTCCCTGAAAATTTTTGCGTTTCCTTCTTTCATCAATCAGCTGAAGTATTACTTTTGTTACGTAGTTTTTCTTCGCCTTTACCTTCTTTGTCCATTTTTAGGTATTTCCACTCCTCGTCAACTGAAATGCCTACTGAGCTATTCGTAATCACAGTATATATATCCTCAGGGAACTTGGAGCGTATCTCTTCATTCCTTTGAACTTCCGTATATCCCTTCTTTGTCCACCGATTCTTCTTGATTAGTGTCTGAAACTTCAACCTACTCTACATCACCATCACCACTAAATTGTGATCTGAGTCTATCAGTTCCTGGAAACGTTTTGCAGCCCAGTATCTGATTTCGGAGCCTCTACCTGATCTTTATGTAATCTAACTGAAAACCATCCGTATCTCACGGCCTTTCCCATGTGAACCTTCTCCTCTTGTGATTCTTTAATAGGGTATTTGCTACACCTAACTGAAATTTATTGCAGAGGTCAATAAGTTTTTCCCCTCTATCATTCCTAGTACAAAGCCCATATTTTAGTGAAATCCTTTTCTTCTTCTTCCTCCCCTAGAATTACTTTCCAATCCCTCATGACTATTAGGTTTTCATCTCCCTTTACGTACCGAATTGTCCGTTCAGCATCCTCAGATGCTTTCTCTATCTCTTCATCTTCGGCTTGCGACGTCGGAATGTACAGCTAAACTGTCGTTCTTGGTGTTGTTTTGCTGTACATTCCGATGAGAACAACCCTATCACTAAACCGTTCACAGTAACACACTCTCCTCTGCATTCCTATTCGTAACGAATCCCACTCCCGCTGTAATGTTTTCCGTTACTGTTGATATTACACTCTACACCTCTGACCAGGAACCCTTGTCGTCTTTCACTGACACCCACTAATCTCCCTCTTCAGATTTTCTAGCATTCCTGCCACGCTGAAGCTTCGCAGGAGGGTTTCTGTAAAGTTTGGAAGGTGGGAGACGAGGTACTGGCAGAAGTAAAGCTGTGAGGACGGGGCTTGAGTCCTGCTTGGGCAGCTCACTTGGTAGAGCACTTGACCGCGAAAGGCAAAGGTCCCGAGTTCGAGTCTCGGTCCGGCACACAGTTTAAATCTGCCAGGATGTTTCATATCAGCGCACACGCCGTGGCAGAGTAAAAATCTCATTCTGAAAACATCCCCCAGGCTGTGGCTAAGCCATGTCTCCTCAATATCCTTTCTTTCAGGAGTGCTAGTTCTGCAAGCTTCGCAGGAGAGCTTCCGTAAAGTTTGGAAGGTAGGAGACGAGGTACTGGGAGAAGTAAAGCTGTGAGGACGGGGTGTGAGTCGTGCTTGGGTAGCTCTGGTCCGGCACACAGTTGTAATCTGCCAAGAAGTTTCATATTAGCGCACACTCCGCTGCAGACTGAAAATCTCATCTCAGTGTTTTTTCTTTCCTTTTTTTTGCGGCCACACTCAGTGTTTACACTGAGGGATTTCTATGAAATACTGATGTTTCCGGCGAAGGTTCTATCATTTCCTTTTGACATGGATAAAGGAATGATGTGACGATACTATCCCTTAACACTATATGATACTAGTCTATTTGCTACTTGTATTTTGAGGTTATTTTACTGAGAATATTGAAAGTGTTTGCTTTGAAAGGTAGCATCGCACCGTCCGCACTTGAATCAGGTGTCGTCTAAAATGTTCCTATGGCTTCTTCTGACGGTAGAGGAAGTCAGACCATCTGATTAGGTAAAGAGCATCTAATTGTAGGGAAGGTCTGTTTTCTCTTAAATCGGTTGATTGTCAAAATTACTGTATTTATAAAGTGACTGTGTCCTGACACTACAATATCAGACACTAGTGTGACGATTACAAGTGCGACAAACTTAGTTAGTATATAATTTTAAACATTTTTATGTATCGAAGGCTACTTATATTGTATATATAAGAATATACAGCCCACAGTTGCAGGTTAACTTTATCGTTTACCTAGGTTTCAACGTTAGAAATAACGACTTCTTCAGAACCTGCAACAAGATAATATTATAATGCGCTAGTAAATTATATTAGATATGGTCAACCTACAGGATGCAACGTGTAGTAGTTACATAAAATATTATTTAAATGTTCTCCTAAAACAGGCCAAGTCCTAAGTCAACTTCATAAAACTTGATCCATAACCATAAGGTTTTGTCACTGCTATTAAACCAGCTGTAGAAAATTCACTTTGAGCCCGTTTTATGGGCCTCGTCGTGTGACTAGTACTGCGGACCGCGAGGGCATCGCGATCTACCTCACAGAGGGCGGCGCACATGCGTGAGACGTATAGAATCAGACTCTTATTACGCACGCGTCAGATAACCTTTTTGCTATGAATTAATTTTATATTTTACCACTGTAAGTTAATTACAGCATCCAGCATGACTACGTTTTACACTCTACTACAGAGCTTTCTAAACTGACCAACAAATCTCGTATGAACATCTGTAGGAAAGGATCTATTATTACAGAAACTGTGGGGTCATATGCCCCCTATTCCTTCCTGACTTATCTCGCCCATCTGTATAATGTCGTCCTCTCTACTGACTTCTACCCTGACCTGTGGAAGACCTCCCGCATCCTCTTATTCCTCAAACCCAACAAACCCCCTTCTGCCGCCTCTTCCGATCGTCCCATCTGCCACACCTCCGTCTTCAGTAAGGTCTTTGAATCCATCCTCTCCCACCGTATCCATCAGCACCTTGCTCAACACCACCTCCTCCCCCTACCCAGTGTGGCTTCCGACCCTCCTTCTCTGCTGACGACCAACTCCTCAACCTTGTTCACCTTCTGTCCCTCCAGCTCAACTCCCGTCACTCCAACGTTTTTGTTTCCCTTGACCTCCAAACTGCCTATCACTGTGTATAGCATCCTGGTCTCCTCTTTAAACTCCAAACCTACGCCCTGCCTATCAATTTTGTCCGTCTGGTCGCTTCCTTCCTCTCGCACCGTCTTTCCTATGTCACCCTCCACAACCCTAACTCCCATATCTTTTATCGCACGGCTGGTGTCCCCCAGGGTTCTGTCCTCTCCCCTCTTCTTTATCTCTTGTATACAGCTGACATGCCCAAGCCACCCCCACCAGTCCACCTTCTCCAATATGCTGATGACACCGCCTTCCTGGTTCTCTATCCTACCCTTCAACAGTCTCAACGTACCCTCCAAACCCACCTTAACCAGTTCACCACTTGGTGTAACCAGTGGTTCCTCCGTCTCAACCCCTCCAAAACCCAGGCAATCATCATTGGCCGCACCACTCGCTCCTTTCGCCTCCTTGATTTCTACCTCACCCTTTATGGTCGTCCTATCCAACTCACCCCCACCCTGAAATACCTTGGCCTCACCCTTGACCGACACCTCACCTGGACTCCTCATATCCTGACCATCCAGCAGAAAGCCCATTCCTGCCTCTGCCTGCTGAAACTCCTGTCTGGCCAGACATGGGGATTGCATCCTTCTACCATCCTCCACACCTACAAATCCCTCATCCGTCCTATCCTCTGTTATGCCAGCATCGCCTGGATCTCCGCCCCCACCTGCTTTTACAAGGCCCTCCAAATCCTTGAACGCCATGTGCTCCACCTTGCTTTCCGTATCCGCCTTCCTTCCCCCACATGGCTCCTGTATGAACTGATCCCCTTCCCCCACCTCCTCCTGTTCCTCCAACATCTCCGCATCCCTTACATTGTTCGTAGGCTTGATCCCCCCCACCCTCTCGTTTCCTCCTTCCTCTCAACCCCCCGCCCGTTGCCGCGCCTCTATCGCTGTATCCCTCCCTCTCTCCACCTCCACACCCTCCATCTCCTTCATCAGGGCAATTTCCAACGCCTCCCCCTCCCAGATGACGAACTTTGCCGTGACATCTACCCTTCCTTCCAACTATAACCTGGCCTTGTTCACCCCCCCCCCTCCCCAGGGCCCCCTTTCCCTCTTTCCTCCTTCCCCCAGAGCGGATTTTCCTCCATCCCCCCTCCCCTGAGACCCTGCACCCCATACTTGCCTCTCTCCTTCCCACATCCCTCCCTACCTGGCCCTCTTCCACGCGTCCCCCGCTCACCTCCCCCATCTCTTCCCCACCCTCCCTTCTTCAGGTCTCCCTCATCTCCTAGCGCCTGGCAGATCCTCTGTATTGATCATCATCAGTGTGCCACATCAGTGTTGTGTTTAGTGCTGTTTCTCGTGTGCGTCTAGAGGTGTGATTCTGATTGTGAACTGCCTTGAGGTTCGCCGTCAGTGTTACGTTATGTGCTATGCCATCCGTCGCTACCTTTATGCTCCTGTCGTACTGTGCCTTGTGTTCTTTTAACCGTCGCAGTGTGTGGCTTTTTGTGTGTGCTACTTTTAAACAGTTTTTTATCTCCATTTTACAGTCACCCCGTTTTTTGTCTATTGCCTTCCATGATGTTCCCCCTATTATATATCTATGTTCACCTTATTCTCTCCTTTGCTGTTTTTAAATGTCTTATATTGTTTTGTTCTATGTCTTTCGGCTGAAGAGCAGCGCCTGTGCTGCTGCCAGCCCGCCCCGATGGGGAACTGAAATACAATAAAGGAAAAAAAAGGTCATATTCATTATGAATTATTGTAAACCTAGTATAAGCTGGAGGCCTTCGAAGTATGTCTTATTTTTTTGATACAGTTGATTGTTCACTAATAGCCTGTCTCTGTAATTAGGTGTGATTAAATTTGTAGTTCCTCAAGCGTGTCGAGTCTATATCCCTTAACTTCATGATGTAGTACCTCTATGTCACGTAAAGGTTTAGCTGTATGAGCCATTTGCACCAGATGTTCCGCAAAGGCTGACCCTCGTGTTCCTACGCCCTTTATTGGAAGATGTTCTTTAAACCTTACTGCTATAGCTCTGCCTGTATGACCTATGTAATAACATGGGCAATCATCACACATAATCTTATATACTCCTGATTTCGCTGACTTGTCACCGTCTTTCTCAAGGGAATGGACCAAATTTTGCTTTAAACTATTACTCGTCGAGTAGGAAATTTGAAACCTGAATTCTTGAACAGGCGACCTATCTTATAGGGGACATTACCTACTCAAGGAACCGACAACCATTTCTTGGTCTGATCTTGAGTTTGAATATTTGTGCTTATTAAAGTCGTGGTCCTTTCTCGCGTTTTCTTATGATATAACTGCCTCACTATCTTTGAATCATAGCCATTATTCTGTGCAATACTCTCGAGAATTTGTAATTCTTTTTCGAGATTGACATCTGACAGCGGAATAGAAATCGCCTGATGGATACTAGAATAGAAAAACGCCATTTATGCGCTGGGGGGTGGGTTGAATTGGCCTGGATGATGTTGTCTGAATAAGTTTCCTTCCGGAATATGTTGAAATCTATTTTAGCATCATTAACAGTGAACGTTGTATCAAGATAATTTAGTGATCTATCAGCTGATTCCAAATCTTGTGTGAATTTCATTTTTTCATGTAGACTGTTAAACGTTGCGAAAATTTGCTCTATTCCTTATGGGGAATTATTAACCAGTAGAAGAATGTCATCCTCGAATCTCGCATAAAAGATGATGTTCACTAATTCCGGGTAACTTTGGAAAAAAACAATTCGAGAGAATTTATAAAAACTTCAGACAAGATACATGCAAGTGGACTCTCCATACGTAAGCCACATGGCTGTGAATATCATTTTTTATTGAATGAAAAATAATTGTATTTAAGAGTCGTTCTAAGAAGTAACATTAGCTCATCAATTTCTATGGTGGATAATTTTTGGTGGTACCTTATGTTTTGCTCTATTATGTTCAAGGTTTGATCCACTGGTACGTTTGTGCACAAGCTAATGATGTCAAATGACATTTTAGTTACTATAGACACTGTCCTTGGCACATTAGGCTAACTAACCGTGAAGGCACTGTTTGGCCAATCACCTGCATTGTCTTTTATAAATGTGCAGCTTGCATCCATAACATGGGAATTTACTTGCACTTTCCCCTAGTTTTCAATGATTTAGAAACAACTCTTACACACTACTTTGGAAAAAGTATTCAGTCATCCCCTCCATGGGGAATTTCTCGGAAAAAGGAGTTACGAAGCACCAAGTAACAGATGGCTTGCTTCGTTCTGGAGTGGTAATTGAGAGGGATCGCGTTCTAGTAGAGATGTGGTGCTGTTCGACCCTGTTTGCTATTCCTCACGAAAATAAGTTCACAACGTGCGATTCGGCAATCTACTGTATATTCTGTTTCGAACACCCAACTTGCGTTGCAGATTAGATTTGCTGCGAACTGCAGTTTAGGAGTGTTTGAATGCTGCTAAATTCTTCAAGCTTAGTTTGTAAGCGAACTCCTGTCATAAGCAAAGCTGACTAAGATCTCTATACTTACAAATAACCTAACTTGTTAACTTCACCGTGTCGGCATTGTTCTTGTACTCAGTGGCCATCTATAAAGATAACTTACTTACGATTTTGTGAAAGAAATGATCATTCAAGTCACTCATGTGGTATAAGTATGATTGAGCTTTACTTTTTGTGCTCTGAAAGCACTTAGAATTTCTCTGTTCATCTTGTACTCTATGACCAGGATATAGTTTTATTATGTTGAGTGATTGGAGTAAACTTTCCCTAGAGATATGACGTGGTCTTTGTCTCTCATTCAATCACAGTATAACCAAAAGACTAGAATCTTTCAATGGAAAAGACTTTTCCCTTATGGAAGACATTAAAATTACAATTTTATCAATGTCATCCTAATTTTCTTCTATGAGCAACCAGGTGTTGACAAGCTGGTGTTTATAATACACTAATGTTACGCCACAGGATAATTTAGTTGTACAATCTTCAATTTTTTAAGTTCTATCTAGTGATCACAGAACCACGGAGACCAACTTGGGCCTTTGTATCAATGGGAAGGTTAGCAAGGGGTACCGCCAACGTAGTGGATACGAGCTCTCCAGTTAAACATTTCCACTCAGCCTCCGAGCAAGGGAACAGAAGAGCAAACTAGGCATAGCTACATAACTAGGCAATATGAATAACGCTGCGCAACATCAGCGTCAGCTCGCCAATTCAGTAGTCAAATGTTGTAGTAAGACACAAGCTCTGCGACCCAGAACAATTTATGAATTACATTGGGGCATGTAGCTCTGATACCAATAAGAGGGCAAATTCGATCATATATACAGAGACAACACTCTTTAAAAACCGTTAAAATTGGGGCTCACAGACACATCCAATCGTGCCAACATTCTGTCCGTGTCGTGAGAACCATATAGTATGATTTCCTATTGAACCTCACGGGAACCACCACAAGTTGACCGATGATGTTCTGTCTGCTACTCTTTTGTAGGTCTGGAGTCCGAGATGCAGCCAACCTCATGTAAATCACAGATTTGCAATGGTGTTGCTGCCTACTGGAACATTGCGGATCAGGAGAAGACCGGAGTAGAGTGATTGCCACTCCACATAGAGTCAGTTGCAGATGATCTGTAAGCTGTCATCTCCACAACACACAGGCACGACGTGTTCACACATCTCTCTGGTCGACTCATGAACATCTGCTGCGTTCTTGGTCGATCCATGGTGGATTACCAGGGCCTGTTCTTCACCCGAGCGTGCCATGGGCTGTCTGCGAGTGTGTTGAGGGTGAACAGTACTGTCCAGCAGATGGCCTTGGTGGGAAAAGCCTGTCCATCTTCATACGGCAGTCTGTACAACACACGGTAGAGGCTCATTGACCTTCAGCTCCAATGTAATGACTGGCTGATGGGATATCAACACTCCTTCGCAGATCACTCTTATGCCCGACCACTGTCGGTCTCACTGGCAAACTTAACGGCCCTGTTAGCTCAATCTGGATAGCTACTGTCATTACATACACGCCTCTGGCTAAAACTGAACCACTCCCAAATACTGTGTGTGCAGTACTCTGTACACAAAGCAACACCAGCTGCTGGGATCGCTATGCCTGCCTCCAATTCTGGAAAGATGGCTGTCCTTCTGCGGAGTTAAAGTTTCGACAACATATGGTATAGTGAGTGCACTGTTATCATGTTTGGTTGTCTTTTACTGCAAGGTTGTTGAGGAAATGATGGCTTTCCGCTACGTGTCTGGTTGTACTGACGTATTATAGGGTTGTAATAAATTTATGTTAGTGTTTATAAGTGTCTGCATAATCGTTTTAGGTGTATTTTTTTTCTTGGGTTATGTACAATATTTAGCTAGTAAATAATGTCATTTTCGTTTTCGAGGGAAGGTTTAGAATTTTATCACCTACAGTAGCTCATTTACTGGAAAGAAGTACACATACATGGAGCAGAAATAAATATGGGGCCCACAATGTAAAGGCTATGAACGCTGATTGCTCACCTTTAGAGAGAAACAGGATCGAAAAACATAACGAAAAGGGACTACCTAATCGTAAGACTCTAGAGTATGCACAGAAGGTACAGAGAAGTCTTGATCACTGGTTGACTGGAAACGGACCTTGTAACGTGAAGTCTAGAAAGAATATATGGAGAGGGAATGGAAAGACGGGATAAAAGGAAACAGAAACGAAGTGGGAGAAATTATGGTAGAAGAGTGCTCCTATGACCCCAGACAATGCAAACAGGTGGAAGGAGTCGAAGGTCGTGGAAGACACTGTAATTTTACTTGATAGGGATAGTACTAGCATTGTGGAAGTAACGGTGAATAATGTAAATGTATAACCTCAGTATCTTGTGAAAATGGGGAGTCTGATGTATCTGTAGTGGCAAACGAAGTACATGTGTGCTATTCGCAAGTAAACGAGTGTGTTAATACCAACGTGGGTGAGACTCACTTAGGCCCAGTTGTATCTACGCCGTTGGGTTATAAGGGCTGTTGTTTAGAGGTTTGGACCAGTCGTATAGAGAAGTACACGGGCCACTGATTTTTGCGTCCTGCAGAGTAGAATTGTAGACAGCGATTTTGAAGTTACGGGAAATGCACAGAAAGCTGTTAATTATACTAACTGCTTTGACAATGTTGTAATTAATGAAATAGTACAGACATTTATTTCTGAACCATGCAGATCGGTCACTACTTGGGGTGGCACCATCTTCTCCAAATGGGGAAGCGAATGATGAGAGCAAGGAAGTAAAATGCTTGTAGGACTGTAGAACTAGCTGACAAGACTGAATCCTTTCCGGAATTTGTGCCTGTGGATGACGGTAAATTTGGCAATACTTGCAATGTTGCAGAAAATCTGGGTAAGAGAAAGTAGGTTTCAAAAGCAGAGTCAATTTTGGGGAAACATAGTTTCAGCCGAAGGAAACAGGTGCAAATGTTCCATCTTCATGTGAGTCTACTTTCATCAAGCGTCTAAAATGTGAATGGCGTCACTTAAGATTCTGTACACACAATTCAGTGCCAAAGATCGCAAGGAAGGTGGTTAGGAAATCAAACGTTGTAAGGAAGCTTGCCATCGTAAGGTATAGTCTACCTGTAAACAACTGTAAAATAAGATATGTAGTTAGTTATAGAAGTACAGCATGTAGTTATTGTGTAAGAATAGCATGAAGGTTGTATGCTGTGAGAAATGATTCTTTCGCCTCAAAGACAAAATAATAGAGGATACACCAAAGCAGCAGTTTAAAAGAACCATCTCATAGAATATGAAAAATTGTAAATTTATCACGTTCTGTAAAGGCGAAAGTAAGAGAAACAATTCGGCTGACCATGCCAAAAAAAATTTTATGTTGTACTCGGTCATTTCAGAGCTGAGGAAACTAGCTCCGGGTCAAAGTGGCAATTGAAATCTCGAAGAGGTTTACTCTCGATGAAGTGGATGACATGGCACAAGGTGAGCACTGACACACGTTCTTCGAGCGAGGGAAGTAGAAGTGCAAATGTCGCAGTGCCGTGTAACAGAGTGGTATTAAGTAACTCTCCATAGCTTCAGAGCGGGTATGCCACTGGAATAGCCAAACACTGCAGAAAGACCTGAGCATGGTGACTCTGAATAATTACCGAATTGCACAGCGAGGTAAGCAGTGCTTACGAGAGCAGCGAACGAGGGCAGATTCGATCATACATCCAGCCATTGTATCGTAGGTGCTGGCTTGGCTCATTAAGGTATGAGGCTTCCAAAGCTCAAAGACACATATAGTAGGGCGATCATTCCGCCTATGTCGCTAGAACTAGAGATAATATCAGTATATTGAGTTTCAGTGAAACGTTGAAAACGTTGATCAATGATGGTCTGTCGTTGCTTCCTACTGGGACATCGTAGGGCAACTGCAGATGACTGGAAGCTGCCATCTCCACAATGGCCTCCTTGGGAACATCGCCTGGAGTTTTGATCCAGTCTTCATAATAAGTGACATCCTGAATCACACCGTCTGTTGGCCTCACTTGAGTGAGCAACGGGTGTCTACGAGAGTGCCGATGTGTGAGCTGTATTGTACCACAGAACATATTTGCAGGTGATGCCTACTACTCTTCATCATACTGTGAGCACAACGTATGGCCATGTCACAGTGACCTGAGGCTCCAATATCACGACTCACATATGGGGCGTCAGCACTTCTTCGCAGCTTGCATTTATGATCACCCGCCATCTGAGACACTACAACTCTAAACAAAACCCGGAAAATTTTTTATTACACAAAGCACTATGTTACTAAACTTCAAGGTGTGAAATGGGGCGTTATTCCATACTCTGTGCCCATCCTTTTTCACATAGCGCGACCCCAGCACCCTGAGTAAGAACACTGCTTTATCTATTAAGGATCATCAGAATAAAAAATTTTCTGTTCGAAATTGGTAATAAGAATATTTGTCAGTGCTTGAAATATTCGAACACGTACCGTCCCACTGTTGTGGCTGTACAATACTTCGTTAAATGAGAAATAGTTGAGAACTATGAGAAGATTCATCAATTCTATCAACTCAATGTTCTTCTGTCTTAAATACTTCTTATGGATGAGTAAATTATTTTTATTAATCTTGGTAGTCTCATCTGCTGAAAATATTGCACAGAAATTTTCAGAGTTCAGGGAGACTAGTCAGTTGGATATATTAATCTTCTTACCTTTAACTTTGTTAATTAGTACAATATACTCAACCAACAAGTAATCGTTTCTAAACAAACAACTGTATCCAAGGAATAGGTTCAAGCAACTCATTGATGTGTAAGCCGATACCATGACGGAAGCAAAACATTAGTACTGGACGCATGCTAGCTAAATGAAATTTTCATAAAAGGTAATGACCGTCCTCAAAATGTGGACAAACTGATACGAAAGTTACGAGGAGTAGTCTACGTAACATCAATGAACATAACATGTGGATCCTGAAATTTTCCCATGGCAAAAGAATCACGTACATATAAAGCCTTTTTGTATGAAGAAGTGTGCAACCTATATAGAGTAGTCCCATCAGGTTTTAATTTTTCTGTATGCGCTTTTGTAAGAGTAATGGCTCATTTATTGGAGCAGGAACTGTTATATCAGGTGACTGTTTATGTAGATGACATGCTGTTGTCAACTCCTACATAGAAAGAACATATCGCTCTACTACACAGGTTAGTAGAAACTATAGAAAAGGAGGTACGAAATTAAAGTTATATAAAACTGTGTGACTTAGAGATAAAATAAAATCCTTGGGCCATGAAATTAGCAGGAAAGATATAGTACCTGATACAACCAAATTATCAGTAATTGAAAAGTTTGAAGCACTCAGAAATAGAAAGCAGCTGAGCTCATGTTCGTTGTTTTCGGATTCTACCTCCGTTATGTTAAAGATGACTCACGAATTAAAAAACTGTTTGATGGATAGCTCATTCTTACACAATCCAGATTTTTCAAATACCTTCTGCATGTGAGTTGACGGATGTTGTTATAGGATTACAACAGAGGTTTTTCATATGGAAACAGGTGGCGACCGAGAGGTACATAGAACAATAGCGTTTAAGAGTCGTTCACTGCAACTTGCTGAGCGAAATTTTCGAATTTCGAGGTTATAGGCACTGATTATTGTGTTTGCTATAAAACAGTTTGAGCATTATTTGTTAGGTCACAAGGTGGTAAAATATAGTGATCACAAGGCACTTGTGTTTTAAAAAAACTGCAAAATGAGACATCCGAGGCTAACCAAGTGGGCTATGTGCCTTCAGCTTTCGATCTTAAGCTTAAATAGATACGAGGGAAGATAAATTTGGTAGCAGATGGACTATCAAGAGTTGTTGCGTTATGCAGGGAGTCAGAGATTCAGTTAGCAGATAAGAATGAGGTTTGCATGTTGACCATACATCAGCTGAAGGAGGAAACTGCCTTGAGGAAAGTATTTAAAAACTTAAAAAGGGAGCGGAATGATGTTGATGAGTTGAGATTAGACAAAAGTCATTTATCGGTCCCTCATTATCGAAAAGTAGCGCAGTACTATTGCCTAAATGAAAGAATTTTATTCCAAAGAAGGAAGGTAGATTCTGTAGAACTGAAAATATGTGTTCCATCACAATATGTGAATCTGCTGATACATTAAGTGCAAAGTACGATATGGTTACTATGGTGCCAAGAGATGCATTGCTGAATTAAGTCAGAAGGTTATTCAGACAGTATGGATCGTAGAGTAGCAAAAAAACTAGCATTCTCTGTTGTTTGTCAGAAAGTATATACAGTAAATAGTATGCAGGGAAAAATGCAAAATGTAGAACCAAATGAACCCGTGGAATAATACTCATCCACTTCTGACATCTAAAGGCGAATGTACCTTTTCAATGTGTTGACTGGCGGTTTTAGCTTGTATGTCAAACTATGTGCAGTAAAGAGAGCTAATGCCAAGACGCTGGTGGACAAGCTAGAAAAGGACTGTTTTCTAAAGATCAGCAAGTCTAAGAGTCTCTTATTTGATTATGATCCGCAATTTGTGTGTGGAAAGTTTAAAGGATATCTAGAAAAACCCGGAATTCGCCTCACCTTGGCGTATTTTCTTCGGGGAGATATGAGGGAGATGTCTATGGGTCAACAAAACATTGTATACAACTTATTGTGCCAGGAAGCTTGCAACTAGGACCGATCATATCTAATCTTCTAAGAAATCATAATCAACCTGAAACATAATGGAACAGACTTTGTTCCCTGTGAACTAATGTTTAAACAGGAACCCCAAAACAACCTTTCAAACGTGGTAGATTTTCCGGTCCTATCTCAGAGCTCTACAGATGAGCAGAAGACATAATCCAGGACAATCACAAGTAAAAGAGCCTTGGACAGAAGAAAAGGCAAAACACAAAACCTTCCCTCATTACTTTTAACATTGGTGAACTAGTGTTAATCAAAACTAAAGGAATACCTAACGAAGTTTCAGGAGAAACAAAGAAGTTAGTTTATCAGTCGCCACTCCCAACAATAGGTAGGCCATATGCAAATGTTTATCTTTTCGACTACTGCCGCTATTTGGTGGACACATGGTTTGGGGTATTATGCAGTCCCTGCTAGATGAAACTTTATTGCCATTCAAGTGTCACTCTTTTCTTCTGTTTTATCCACAATAAATAAGGAATGTATGGCTTCATGTTGTATGTACTGTATGTTATTAGTTTCTAATATCTTCCTAGTAAATGAGAACAATAACAGAAAATGAATTCTCCAATGATGACTTAGAAGAAAATATGAGAAGAGTTTGCGGTAGTAAATTCTAAATGTTAGAATAACAGTGGGTGACATAATAGCAACAAAGATAGAAAAAATAGACAAAGTAAACACATTATAAATGAGTTCTTCAGAATGTTTAGTAACAGTAAAATACAAATACCTTGCATTAAGATGAGTAATTGAAGCTGGAAGTTCCTAAAATCTAAAATAATAAACTGTGTTTGAATTAATAATTTTCATGTTGGGAGGAAGGTTGTCTGAAGGTAAGAGAGAATAATAAAATGGAGCTACTAGAGGCAAGGCTAAGCGTTTTGATATTAATTAAAGGAGATGTGAGGAAGTGGTTTGAGGATCACACCAAAAATGTATATAAATAAAGAGGTCAGTTGGATGATGTAGATAAAAGGGGAAAAGGGATATATACATATATATATTAATGTAAATATATATATATATATATATATATATATATATATATATATATATATATATATATATTCCACCATTTTGACATATACATCAGTTCATCACTCCTCCCTATATTCATTTGTCCATATATATATATATATATATATATATATATATATATATATATATATACACTCCTGGAAATTGAAATAAGAACACCGTGAATTCATTGTCCCAGGAAGGGGAAACTTTATTGACACATTCCTGGGGTCAGATACATCACATGATCACACTGACAGAACCACAGGCACATAGACACAGGCAACAGAGCATGCACAATGTCGGCACTAGTACAGTGTATATCCACCTTTCGCAGCAATGCAGGCTGCTATTCTCCCATGGAGACGATCGTAGAGATGCTGGATGTAGTCCTGTGGAACGGCTTGCCATGCCATTTCCACCTGGCGCCTCAGTTGGACCAGCGTTCGTGCTGGACGTGCAGACCGCGTTAGACGACGCTTCATCCAGTCCCAAACATGCTCAATGGGGGACAGATCCGGAGATCTTGCTGGCCAGGGTAGTTGACTTACACCTTCTAGAGCACGTTGGGTGGCACGGGATACATGCGCACGTACATTGTCCTGTTGGAACAGCAAGTTCCCTTGCCGGTCTAGGAATGGTAGAACGATGGGTTCGATGACGGTTTGGATGTACCGTGCACTATTCAGTGTCCCCTCGACGATCACCAGTGGTGTACGGCCAGTGTAGGAGATCGCTCCCCACACCATGATGCCGGGTGTTGGCCCTGTGTGCCTCGGTCGTATGCAGTCCTGATTGTGGCGCTCACCTGCACGGCGCCAAACACGCATACGACCATCATTGGCACCAAGGCAGAAGCGACTCTCATCGCTGAAGACGACACGTCTCCATTCGTCCCTCCATTCACGCCTGTCGCGGCACCACTGGAGGCGGGCTGCACGATGTTGGGGCGTGAGCGGAAGACGGCCTAACGGTGTGCGGGACCGTAGCCCAGCTTCATGGAGACGGTTGCGAATGGTCCTCGCCGATACCCCAGGAGCAATAGTGTCCCTAATCTGCTGGGAAGTGGCGGTGCGGTCCCCTACGGCACTGCGTAGGATCCTACGGTCTTGGCGTGCATCCGTGCGTCGCTGCGGTCCGGTCCCAGGTCGACGGGCACGTGCATCTTCCGCCGACCACTGGCGACAACATCGATGTACTGTGGAGACCTCACGCCTCACGTGTTGAGCAATTCGGCGGTACGTCCACCCGGCCTCCCGCATGCCCACTATACGCCCTCGCTCAAAGTCCGTCAACTGCACATACGGTTCACGTCCACGCTGTCGCGGCATGCTACCAGTGTTAAAGACTGCGATGGAGCTCCGTATGCCACGGCAAACTGGCTGACACTGACGGCGGCGGTGCACAAATGCTGCGCAGCTAGCGCCATTCGACGGCCAACACCGCGGTTCCTGGTGTGTCCGCAGTGCCGTGCGTGTGATCATTGGTTGTACAGCCCTCTCGCAGTGTCCGGAGCAAGTATGGTGGGTCTGACACACCGGTGTCAATGTGTTCTTTCTTCCATTTCCAGGAGTGTATATTCCACCATTTTGACATATACATCAGTTCATCACTCCTCCCTATATTCATTTGTCCATATATATATATATATATATATATATATATATATATGTATGTATATGGATAAATGAAAATTTATATGGATAAATGAAAATAGGGAGGAGTGATGAACTGATGTATATGTCAAAATGACGGAATACTGGTGTGTAATTACGCACTGTCTCGTTAAAAGGTGGAGAAACACGTAATTTGGCTTAAGGCAGATGGTCAATTAACAGATAAACATTGAAACATAGAGACAGCAAAAGTGCTAAGAAAAGCAGATTGTAGACAATTGGTACATTATAGTAAAAACATCTTTATAATGGTGTGTGTAACAAAGTAGAGTACCTGCTGTTAAACAAACTACTTGTTTACCGTAATAATCTGCACGATAATTGAGCCATATGAAGATACAACTTACAAAGGTTACTCGATTTCCTACGTACAGAACATCTAAGGCAATGAAATAAATTTCATACAAGTCCAAAATGTGACTATTCAAAAACATGTTGACTTTAGAAGCGTAATAGCTATGGTTTGTAAAAAAAGAAAAATATTTTCAAAGTTCGTGTTTCAAGCTTAATAGTGATGCAACTAGTAAAAGTGAGCTAAAGCAAGGTCACAGTTTATGAAGTGATGTATTGCCAATAATCACTTTGAAACAGCTAATAACAACATCCCAAATAATAAATTTAAAAAAATAAAATTCTGTCTGAGACATTTTCAATTGTTTATTTAAATTCTGGAAGCGAAAGAGAATACCGAATCTGCTTTGTCCTCCCTTAGATGTACGCTGAGAACAGAAGCTCAGGGTATGTTATCTGGTTTTCAGGCACATGGACGTTTCAGGAAAGGCTTCCTGCAAATTTGTGGAGAAAGAAGCGAGGACACATACCACGTAGACTTCCCACCTCCCCCCTCCGCCTTCCCTTCCGTAATAAAGTATCTTGAGAAACACCATACATAGTGACTTCTCACCCGCTACTTTAAATATTTTAGTGACAGTGGTTCATAAGGGCACACACAACAGTTACTACTGCTATGATTATATAAGTGAGTACTGAAAAGCATACTTCTTTCTGTGCGTTTCTCTTTTAGGTAAAAACTGAAAGTTGTAAATTACAAAATTAGTTTTGTAATAATCAAACATTTCATTTCATGTTTCTACATTATTAACGTACATGACTTGCAAAAATCCGCTATATTATGTTTTTCTCTGTATATATGTGGTTTATTTTGTGGATGTTGTATTGTGGAAAATTTACCAAAATCAATTTCGTTTAAAAGAGCTCAGCCACGATATCATCACATGTTTCTAATATTTAATTTTGTTGAAAAATAAATTTATCCATAAAAATAAGTAGATGATGATGTGGCGAAGCAAGTGCTGTATCATTGCGAGAGATACCGAGGCGGCTGAGTGTGCCTCGACTTACTCCAGTTCATTGCTGCTAGCGCCACGTCATCATAACGCACCTCTGCGTAGCATACAAGGGATTGCACCATAATATAAGAGTTAAATTGAAAATTAAAATAACTTTTCCAAACTTCGTCAGAGCATGCTTCGGTATATAATTATGGACATTGCGAAGTCTCACAACGATCTAATTAATAAGTTTAGCTAAATATGTCATTTTAAGAAAAAATAAGAGTCACTAAATAATGAAGATACAAAGCTAAACATTTTTCAAAATTTACAAATGTGTGTCACAATCAAACGTGACAAGTCTCAATTTGATCTGGGAAAAATGTTGGTCAAAATCGTCATTTTTACGCAAATTTGAAGGCGCTATATATTATACTCAGAAAGATGAAAATTCGTCCGTATCTTGAGTTTAATATAAAAGCACTAGGAATGTGACTCCAGTAAGCTACTTGATTTGCTTCCAAGTTATGTACTAACAACCAAATTTGAAATGAAAACACCTTTCTTTATAATAGATGTATCATTTGTATTTACAATAGAGTTTTCTAGTTACACAGCTCGATTATACTGATGAATTAATACAGCTGTTCCAAGTTTCAAGACTGTTCCTGGTGGGAATCTTAAAGAAGCAATTCAGAGGTCATGTTCGACTGTCGGTAAGACTCTGATAATCCTAGACGACAAAGCTTAAATGCAATCGAGCTAAACCTATTTCAGTAAATAAAGAAAACTGAACTCTAATTATATAAGAATTTATGAGGGTTATATGCAACGAAACGACAGAGATCTTAATTACTACATGTCCAAGAAAGGGGACATTAAAAACGCCTCCCTGTGTCTACAGTTTAGCAGTCCGCTGCCGGTAAGGCATTACGAAGAGACACTTCCCACCGAGATACTAACCTGTCCGCGTCAGTGAAGGGCCAGCATATGCTATGCCTCGGGTGAGGACACAGCCGGATAGCTGCCAAAAACGTTTCGGTAAAAGTAGGAAGTGAACTCGTGAGGAGTATACTTCGCTCTGGATCGCCGGGATTTCATTGAAATAACTGTTGGTGTGCCGCCCACCATTTAGACTAAACACGTGGTAAGTGACGAGATTAATTTCCACTTTTAAGGAGAGCAATTAACTTCGATGATAGGTTAATAGACTATTTTACTTGGCACTTCAAATTGACGTCACCGCTGAGCTGTTAATAGTACTGTTTCCGATAGTGATATTATTATTGTTATCAGGAATATTATTATATTTTGTGTGTGTGAACTTCTGCTGAGCATATTAATCAGTTACAACTCAAAACTTTTATTCGTTGTCATAGTTTCTGATCCCACTGAGTAAATGACAAGTAGGAACATTGTCGTTCAATGAGTACGAAGAACAATGTGGACTTGAAGACTAGAAATTTACGTCAGTATGCTGTCCAACACTTTCTGCCTGACCGCATAAATACTTTTCAGTCAGTAGATCTCTTAACGAACTAAACTGCATGTGGTAGTTTTCAAGTCTAAAAAGGTGAAACAGGCCCGCTCTAATTATACGAGCACTACAATTGATTGTCTTCTCATGGAAGTCAAGACTGAATGACCATGGAATAAATAATTTGTGGACAGACGAAGCACATTTCCGTACCCAAGGACATTTCAGAAAGCAGAAATGCTGAATGTGAGAAGCGGAAAGTCCGCACATACGTCGACCGGTATAACTTCGTTCTGCAATGAATACTGCACTGTGTGATCAAAAGCATCAGGACACCTGGCTAAAATGACTTATAAGTTCTTGGCGTCCTCCACCGGTAATGTTCGCACTACGGTGTTGACCCCCCATAGCCTTAATGTCAGCCTCCACTCTCGCAGGCATGCGTTCATTCAAAGGGCTGCAAAGTTTCTTTGGGTACGGCAGTCCATTTTTCACGGAGTTCTGCACTGAGGAGAGTTATCGATGTCGGTCGGTGAGGCCTGGTACGAAGTCGGCGTTCCAAAACATCCAAAGATGTTCTATAAGACTGAAGTCAGGACTCTGTGCAGGCCACTCCATTACAGGGATGTTACTCTTGTGTAACCACTTTGCCACAGGCCGTACATTATGAACAGGTGCTCGATCGTGTTGAAATATGCAGTCGAGCTCCCCAAATTGCTCTTCCGCAGAGAGAAGGAAGAAGGTGCTTAAAACATCAATGTAGGCCTGTGCTGTAATAGTGCCCCGCAAAACAACAAGCGGTGTAAGCCCCATCCATGAAAAACACGTCCACACCATAACACTATCGCCTCCGAATTTTACTGCTGGCACTACACACGCTGAAAGATGACGTTCACCGGGCATTCACCATACCCACACCCTGCCACATTGTGTAACGTGATTCATCACTCCACACAATGTTTTTCCACTGTTTAATCGTCCAATGTTTGCGCTCCTTACACCAAGCGAGGCGTCGTTTCACATTTACCAGCCTGATGTGTGGCTTATGAGCAGCTGCTCGACCACGAAGTCAAAGTTTTCCCAACTCCAGCCTAATTGTCATAGTACTTGCAGTGGATCTTGATGCAGTTTGGAATTCCTGTGTGATGGTCTGGATAGATGTATTCCTATTACACTTTACGACGCTCATGATATGTCGTCAGTCTGTATCAGTGAACAGACGAGATCGGCCTGTATGCTTTTATGCTGTATGTGTCCCTTCACGCTTCCACTTCACTGTCACATCGGAAACAGTGGACGAAGGAAGGTTTAGGAGTGTGGAAATCTCGCGTACAGATGTTGACGCAAGTGACACCCAATCACCTGACCACTGCTTTCTCACTATGTCTAACGACTATTGAGGTAGCTGATACGGAGTACCTGGCAGTAGGTGGCAGCATAATGCACCTAATATGAGAAACGTGTGTTTTCGGGGATATCCAGATACTTTTCATCACATAGTGTATGTTGTGCAGGTTGGTGACATCGTTTATCGCAGTGCCGTATTTTGTCTGAGAGATGAGTCCCGGAGTTCCGGTTTCCAATACTGTCACCAGTAAACGCTATGAGACTCTTTCGTACTCCCTCCAACCTTTCAACAGCTTGGATGTATGGGTAGGATCATTTTTATGAAAGATGGTGCTGCCAGGCACATTGCACAGCCAGTGAAGTGGTTGCTGCAGAGACGTTTCGAAACTGCTAACATTACCAGCCATTTCCTTACAGCCTGAAAATCCAGATCAACTGATCTCAATCCGTGTATCTTCTAGCTAAGGTGTTATCTGAAAGATGTTATTTTCAGTGCTCCAGTAATTATGAACGTTGCTGCATTGAAGCTACGTATTGCGCAGTGCACCCTGTATGTGACCCACGGGGAACTCCGATCTGTTGTGGAACATGCTGTTTCTAAATTTCAGCTTTTGGCAGAAAACGCTGAACAGCATACGGAACATGTATAGCGCCAGTCCTACGACAATTAGAACCCCATTCAATTTGCTCTTTATGCTGCTTTGGCGCTAGGACATTAAAAGAGTTAATTTAATCTTATGCGGTATCTGTCCTCAGGAGAATTATAAAAGGATTTATTCTCATTTGATGTGGTACAAATTTGGCGTGATGGATGGGTTTACCTAACTAACAGTGCCGCAATTGCTGTCTGCCAATCTTGTGCAGTCACGTGCACTGAACAATACGGTCGGTTTAATGTGCAACTGAAACCATAGTCGTTGTATTGCGATTCATTTGTAACTTGTGGCCGACCCTCCTTACATTAAATTCTTACACTGCCATCTATTGGTAGAATTTTGGTTAAATCGTTTACTTTTTCGATGATCTTTTCCTCTGCATCAGCAACATTGTACTCACATTTGACGCCATTCTGAGTACTAGTTTTCTTTGTACAGTGTTTTGAAACTAGAGCTTTAATTAAGGACATCCTGCATCTGTCCGCATAAATGGAACATTGTGGAAGAAGAAAGTATAGCGCAGAAAATGTGGAGTAGAAGACTTTAGAGTGCTTTAAAAATCGGTGGCATAGAAGGAATTTTTAAACGGTAGGTCTTCAAGGTTCCAAATGAAAAAGGAAATGAGTACCCGAAAATTCGTTATCAGAAGGTGAAACAGTGAGCGTTACCGTTCGGGAAGATATGGGTCGAACTAGATTCACAATTCACATGACGTCAGCTACACGTCACTTAGCTGACATAGTTGTTTAAATAACTTTCCCCAATAAGTCTTTAGCAAGAGCTCAGATTTTCTATTTCAGCGAGAATTATGACGACCTAATGAGAAATAATCTTGATCATCTTCAGATGCGAAACTGATTCTTGTTAAAATGAACAAAAATTCGCCACAGCTGTATTTATGTGTAATTGCTTTGTCTCGCAGACTGTCGGCAGTATCACTTCATGAAGTTAACTGAACGAAACCATAATAAATGTATGTTAATAAAACTGCAGAGGTTCTTATTAATATTGACCTACAGACAAAACTGTAAATAATAGCGGTTGCTTTCGCTCGTTTGACAACTGACCAGAAATAGTTTTTCAGTCCTTGTTCAAGACTAATTTCGCCGAAATTTCTGAGGCAGTGTCTACAGACAGTTTACGCATCTTCAGTAACGCATAAGCTATAATCTGCGGAGATGAGGGGTACGTAAAGATTGAAATACGGTTACCTGCCTGTACTGTGAGTGACTCTCAAACCAGGTAGCCTACCAAATGTAGCTTTCCCCGGCCTGCGGCGCTATATCACGGGTGGCGGAGCTACGGCAAAACTCTGACGCAACCCAGAAACTGGTTGGCGTAGAGGTGCAGAACTTCCTGTTCCCGCTTTGACCTGTTGCCCGTGACAGCCGTCCGGCCTATTTGCAGCTTTCGGTTGCCGTAGACAACATTGTGCTCAAAGTAGCAGACTATTACGTGCATTACGGCTTTGTAATGTTTCGTCTCTAAATAAACTGTTGGACCACTGTTTACAAATGGTGCAAATGTCTCTGAGCACTATGGGACTCAACATCTTAGGACATAAGTCCCCTAGAACTTAGAACTATTTAAACCTAACTAACCTAAGGACATCACACACACCCATGCCCAAGGCAGGAGTCGAACCTGCGACCGTAGCAGACCCACGGTTCCGGACCGCAGCGCCAGAACCGCACGGCCACTGCGGCTGGCCACTGTTTACAGGGTGTTTGCTGTAATACGAGATAACTAACTATCTCGAAAATGGCGCACTGTATGAGAAAAATGTTCTGGGTGAAAAGTTAATATTAGTAAAGGTGGCATCTATCTGTTCTACAACAGGCCACCTCTTAAGCAGACCTCCTGCGTGGGCGGGGTCCACTTTATATTTTCAACCCTCTATTTTTATTACATAATCGGCTTCTGCGGCAAAAAATACGCAAGGATTACTCAGAATGTGGTTTCTTATTGGTGGTGGATAGCGATGTAATCGACAAATATCAGATGTGTCTGATTTTGCAATTAAGATACGAAACATTTGATTCAGCAATTATTTACGATGTACATGTAAACCTTTGTTTTCTAACTGTTGATCCTGACGTTCAAACGTTACTTGAATGTTGCATGTGTGGCTTTACGGTGCAAAAAATATGGCTGGACGTTCAATTTTCCAGCAAATAAGCCACTTGTGGGGTAACGTAGTCTTCTGCTCGCTATGGGGTTTGATTCTTGTAATTTTCCCGTCGTATGGAGTATTCAATAAAGTTTCGGGATTGCAGCCGGATAACGTCAACTTTTTGCCACGATGTTTCGCCCGACAACCATTTAACCGTCCTTAGGTGAGTACTAACCGACGTAAAACAAAGCTTCGCATTTACGTTGGAAATGAAATATGGATTGAATCTGTGTCAATTCTCAGTTGAAACTACAGGTACAATCAATATTTCCCTATATAGCCCACCTACAACGAATTAAAAATTATAGTTTGAGTAAACCGTACGTATTTTCAAGCACAGAATCCGAATATGCAATAAAATTTCAGTTTCCGTTTGAAAATATATAGCTGAACTCAGGAAGTGTGGTTAGGAGATGACCCCTTTACTAACATTAGCTTTACACCTAGAAATTTTTTTTCGGGTGATTCGTCGTTTCCGAGATATTTAGTTGTACCTAGTTAAAACACAAACACATTGTATATTTGGATCAGTATTACAACAATCAACCTACATACATATTTTGTAATATCATGTTTTCTGTGCAACTTTATTTCTTAAGGCACTAAAGATATCTTTGTCACTCCTTGTCTTCCGATATGTTCAATAAACTTCTTTGTTCTATACCAAATAGCACCAGAAGTGGCAGAATGATCTTTAAGCCCTAAAGAGTTACTGGGATGAATACAGAAACAGTTGAACGACTGTTGTCTCCTTTTATTTTCTTCTTTGGGCCAGCTATCAGCAAGAATTAATGAACCGGAAGACATCAGTGCTACTACCATTCCATACACGTAAAAGGAATTAAAAAAAACCGCATCTGACAATATTTATTCAACCCGATAAAAGAGAAAGAACCGAGATACTTACAACGTTATTAACTTACCGATTCCCACCAAAAATGCAATTCATATTCTCATGAAGATTATTAAGGAAAAGAAACCTGCCAGTTGTAACCTGCTGTCGTTACTCGACTCACTTCCAGGCATAACAGCGATTCTCTCAGAGTATCCATCGAATGAAGCAGAGAGGAGTGGCGTTCTTGTTTGTTCGCACTGGCTAGTGTAGTGAACGCATCGTTTCCATCCTCCAAAAGCAGACATCAATATGTGTCGACAAGAACTCATTTCTGACTGTCACGGATCTTAGTTTCTGGCTTTCCTGGTTGAAGTACGTAGGACAAGGCATACAGGCAATTAAAGTGCTTCACATGCGGTAGACCTTTTGGTTAAGTGCTAAACGGAATTATCAAGAAAAACTGATTTAGCTGATACCGATTTTACGTAGTATCAGTATATTCAACAATGCACTACATATAAACAGAGCTATTTAACGAAGTGCTTATTGAGAACAAATACGAACATTATAGACATATCTTAACTATAAAACCGTAACCCAATCAGAACACATGGAGAGCCACGAGGTCTCATTTGCACATAACTCAGCAGTTTAGTAACTATTGTTAAACAAAGATACGCTCAGTTACTCAGGCTAACTGTACATACAAACACTGAATGAAACGCCACTTACAAATCGTGGTATAAAACCACGTCCACCTTCACGAGTTCTCATAGCTTCCGAAGTAACAAGAACAGATAATGGGTACACGATGTGAATACATCAACAATACGAATAGGTAATGCACCACACACTACGTGTTTCCAAACAATGTAATTCGGTGAGAACTGCTATGTTAAACACGTCTCAAGACATCCAGTACTACTAAGTAATATTACAACAGGGGCAACTTTGCAATGTACGACATCAGTCGCTAGCTGAGATAACCACTTCGGCCGCAGGTTCGAATCCTGCCACGGGTATTGATGTGTGTAACGTCCTTAGGTTGGTTAGGTTTAAGTACTGCTAAGTTCTAGGAGACTGATGACTTCAGATGTTAAGTCCCATAGTGCTCAGAACCATTTAAACCATTTGAACTAGTTGAGATAATATCTAATTCAGCTGTTAGCCTGGGTGAAATGGAAAACACGTCTGTAATTTTCAGAATCTTTTACTTTGAAAATTCAAAAATATTGGGTTATAGCAGAGGAGACTCTAAATACAAAACATTAAAAACAGTAGACTCTAAGCTACTCTTCGCCGCAAACTAAGCTTCTCTAGAGCGATCTCACTAAATCACCAATGGATCTACATTCACCACGACGAACTCGATTGACCATCTCATGAACAGGTGTGCTAGAAACGACTCACACATGGCTGAAAGACGTGAACTGAAGTACGTGTTAGGGAGAGCGTTGGACGACGGTAGTCCGTGCAGCAATGTCGCCTGTACCACTAAGGTGGTGTAATGGTTAACACACTTGCTTCGTAACCAAGGACACATGGATTCTATTCCGGCTGTTGCACAAATTTTAAATCATTTCTTGAGGTTTTACCATTAAGGCCGAAAGTGTTGCCCCCCTCCTCAAAGTTCAAACCCCAATGGCCCACAGCCGTCTAAGAGATTCATCCAGACCTCACATATCGAGTGCACTTCGCGGTACTTCGCTACGATCAATGGCTCTACTGTTCCGTAAGCTGACTACTGCTGAAAGAGAAAATTTGAAAGGCGCTACGGCTTACATGTTTCTTTTAAACTTAACGGGCTTTTGGTTGTAAACTTCTTCCTTGCGTGATGTCAGACACCTAATGTCTCATTTAAGTATGTAACTACAATATACCAATCTAATTTATGACCATATGTGTGCCAGCAACTCTTTGCGACGTTTTCTTTCGTACCATAAGAAATATGCCCATAACTGTTTGTTCACAATTAAATGCAGCACGAGAACGAATTGCAGCATTTGGTTGTTTAGAGTTCGAAGTTCTTTGATGTAAAATGTACTTAACATTACCCTATTTTCCTGTTCCATGTCCTGCTGTACGCAGTTTCACAGCACCGAAAAATTAAAAGTTTTGAGCCTCATTTTTCAAGTCTGTAAGAGTGGCAGCAACAGCTAAAAAAAGTGTGTAAAGTCACTGAGGTATCCTTCTAAAATTGTAGGTGTTATAAGTTCCTAATGTAAAACATCTAAACATACACAGGAATCTGTAAAAGGTAAAGTTGTTTCGATTTCCGATTTTTTTAGTGCAATTAAACGGTGCACAACTCTTCACCATTTTTCCTCTGATGCTCTGCAATTTGTAGACAGCACACTTACTACTAACTGCATGTATGAACCAATGAACTTGTGATGTTAGATCAGTGGTGTTATAAGCAGCAGTCCACTTTAATTTACCAAATTCTTACCTCTATAGTAAGGCCTTCAGCGCCGTTGGGGACTCTTTGCCGCGACGATTCGTGCTAGTTGTAATCTTTGTAGCAACAACCGGTCATCTGTGGCATGCAACTTGGTTACCTTGTGAAAGCGAAACTAAGGCATGCGGGCTCAGATACATTTTGTACTCGACACTCTTATATTTGGCCAGTAAGTGTTAAAAGCTTGTCTATATTACTGATAACTATGTTAGCTTTTACGCGTGGGAACGTTCCAACAAATTACCTACTTATATTTAATACATTATTCCTCTCTCAAGTGGCTCATTTCAGTCTGTTGCCGGCTGCTGTGACCAAGCGGTTCTAGGCGCTTCACTCCGGAACCGGACTGCTGCTATGATCGCAGGTTCGAATCCTGCCTCGGGCATCGCAGTGTGAGATGTCCTCAGGTTAGTTAGGTTTAAGTTCTAGGGGACTGAGCTGCGACCAGTTAAAAAGTTTTCACAAAACTGTGCTCGGAGTGTGTTCCAAATCGTTGTCTAACTAAATCGTTGTTTTACTAATTATATGACAGGAGTAAGCCGACCATGTGTAGCCACCTTACACATGCTAGTCCCTACGGAAATCGCTTAAGAATAACTCCAAGTTCTCAGAACACTAGCAACGGATGGACTTTCGCAGCACCACCGGAGCACCCTCAAGTACACTGCATCGGTGTACCATATAACATTTAGCAACCATTATGTTGAATGTAATTCTCTCCTCGTACTACATCATACTGAATTCCATTAGGCGTGAAAACAATACATAATTAACTAAATTACATGAAGGACAGAAAATAATAAAGTTCAGAGAGTTTATGTCTTAAAAGCTTTCCGGCAAGCCAGTGCCACATGTCTTGTGTCACGAAGAATACGGCAACCTTTGCCCTTAGTCTGCGATCTTAGTTTTATGGAAAGGAAAATATCAAGTAGTGTGCAAGAGTTGGAAATTTCTGCTTGACCTCTGGTGAAGCAAGCGATGCTTGAACGCGGAACAATCTCTCCGCGTTGCAACAGAGAGAAATAATTCACCAGTGTACCTTGAAATTTATACGTCGTGAACTCCATGTCTGAACGAGTGTTTCTCATAGGCTACAGAAAAAATTTTACAATTTAAACATTAACGCCACCAGAAAAATACTCCTGATTCAGGAACATGTAGTCACTCAACCATTCAGGGTCCTGTTGAGCTGGTTCACTGCAAATAAGTCAAGAAAAACATCATCTAGCTGGACTGCCTGTCGAGACTGACTGACGAGCGACAGCCAGATAGATGTCAAAGAAATGCTGCTCACTGACATGAAATGACTACTCGTACTGCTGTGAACCAGCCTGTCGCTGGAGTGCAGACGAGGTCCAGTCGATCACAAGCAGTCTGACAAGTGGTTCTACGTAGACGATAGGAGTTGCTGAAACAACTACGTAAACATGGAGATAATCCAGAGTGGTAGAAACGTTTAACCTAATTAAAAATGTGCCACTGAAACGAAATATTAAATTAGAATTACCTAATACAAGAATATCTCTTAATCTATGGAAGAGGACCAAAGGAACTCTGCGTTGGAAAATATCTTTCAATATCCAGCGATCTCAATTTTTGGTAGTGTCTTTATGAGCATAAAAGTCTGTAGCTTACTATTGACAGTGTTTCCAGGTTGTGCGACATCGAAGAAATGAAACGCATAGTAGTCTTAGTTGAGAGATTGCAATTAAAACAGATCTGCGATAAATTCTGAGATTTTACGCAGTCTTCTTAACTTAGTCTTGGATCACATTATGGAAAAAGAAATCAAAAGTGATCAACAGACTCATGTAAGCGTTATTCATTTACTTCTGCGATAATGGGAGATACCAGAGAATGGGATACTTTCATCCATTATTTTTTTCTAATTTACCAAAGCACTTCTTCCTCTTCCAGCTAATACACATATTACATTGAGACAGAAAATCCGATGGCAATGATAAGGAAGACTTCAATGACAACGACTAACGAAACATTTCATCGTGTATTAGCAGCAAATTTCCACTTCGGGTCATGAGCACTGAATTTAGAGATATTGTCAGTGCTCTCCAACCAGCTCATAATTTTAACTGTCAAATGGGACAGAATTCGGCACGATATCCCTCATGACATCTAACAACACTGTCAATCAATGTATAGTCAAATAATAGCTTGACTGAGGGTCGTAAGTGGATCAACACCTTACTAAGTTGCTAAAAATTTGTGAAACTCTTTCTCTTGAACAAATCATCAAATTCTTCTGACATTGGGTTTGTTTGCCAGTACAAGTGCATCACATCTACCTATTTTCGTTCAATCCAGATAATTTCTTATTCATCTGTAGTTCCTCCATTTCGTTTTTTCTTTGAGTGTATTGATGTTCCAGTTTTTGGGGCTGATATCGAGTGCACATAACAATAGACGTAGAATAAACTCAGAGACGCACTGCTATTATAACTGTAGGTCGACTGAGTTCATACAGAAGTCAACAGATACTCTGAGAGAATATAAATAGGAATCCTTTGAAGGAAGACGACATAAATATCAGATAACACTGTAACATAAGGCAGTGCGAACATTGTGATACCAGCATCACAGGTCTCACCTAGGTAAAGTGAGAATAAGTGATATTATACCATGGACTTAGGCATATACGTATTAATTATGCCCTGAGTCAGTTGCTAATAGAGTAAGATAAATTCATTATACCGGTCCAAAATACTCTCCACCATCCACTATTCAGCAAAGTGCGGAATATTTATCTAAAAGCAGACGAAAGATAACTATCCTGATGTAACCAGATGAGGATGTATGTACAGGTGTACCTGTAGATGAAGGTATAATGGCGGTTTAGGTCTATATATGGGTGTAGGTGTAGCTGTAGTTGCAAGCATCAGAAGGTATATATATATACACTCGACAGCAAAAAAAGTGGGTCATGCCTGAATTCCAATGTGTAGGCAGCACCTGAATGTATGCAACTAACATAGCATATCTGTGTTGCACATCGTCGCAACCCTTCACAGTACAGTCACTGGAAGATACACAATGGGTACCACTAGAGGCTACTTGAGAATACCAGTCTTTATGACAGTCCGTTCAGATGTAAAGTAACACCACGATAGTACAGAAGAGCTCAGACAGTCCTTAACGTTTGTAAACTAAACTTAATTACAAAAAGTGACATTTCAAACGTTATGGGACAACTAATTTTGTCACATAAATCGTTTGGTAATTCTTAGGCACAATTAAATATTTGAGACAATATGTGGATTTATAAAGTTGTATGGCACATAGAAACAAGTTCTTTGCTGTCTAAAAGGTTTACCCAACACATGCTGAACGTTGTTCAACGTTCAACGGGGAGTGGTTTCGCATCAACTTTATGTAATACTAAGCAGTTAAATGAAAACGTGATTAACGGCGACAAGCACTCTATGGAAATCCCAACATGAACAGCAAATCACAAGTAATATCATTGTTCACATTACTCGTCAACAGTTACTTGTACACAAAGTTGTACTGTAGTGACATGACTAACGTCTTCGTTCTGGATCCGGATGCAAACCCAGAACGTAAAGCCATCGTTAACCAAGCAAAGCTTTGTGCCTTATCGAAACTCGATCACTAGGCAGAAAGAGACGTCAAATATTGACGTTTGCACCAGTATCGGTTATCAGTTCTCAACTTGAACGTAAATGACGATAATATTTGTAAGAAACCAGGAACCCTAACATGACAATTACCTTCTTGGTAATTAACTTCTGAAGACGTTGTATATTGTTGCATTGTCAAACAACAAAGGATGCACATGTTTAAAATTGAAATGCCATCATATAATGCTGGTGACAAGGACGTGAACCCAGCACCTAATCGGATTGTTGAATAACTATGTAAAATCAGAATGTAGGTATCACAGTTGTCTAACCAGGAACAGACGAGAAATGTCCACTGTTGGTCCACCACTAGCGAGATGTGCGCACTTTTAACTAGAAATAAGGCGACTAAAACGTCTATGCTGACTGAGAGTCGAACGCCGCACACATGGTAATGAAGACACGTTAATAATCAAATTCTTATTCAGTAGTAGCTAGGAGTAGCATGTTTAGTTGCAGACCTTAAGGAATTTCTCATCCCTAGTAAGGTGTTCCCTGATATCTGCGATGTCATGGTGTTAATTTACAAGTGGATTGACGGCCGTAAAGAGCAATGTTCTCTAGTAGTCATGTATCATTGAGATGTAAATGAGGTGCCTCAACAGAAAGTAATTTCCGTCGTGCAGCATGTATTGTTTCAGAGACACTGAGTACAAGTCATAAGTGCACAGAACGTGTATTATATACTACGTATATACTATTATTTAGAGAAGCTGCCGCATAAATTCTTTACCTTTACATACCGCTTAGTTGTCGTGGTTGAATACACGTTTTCTTAAGGCCACATCCCATGCAGAGCGCTTACAAGAAAGAATAATTTCCTGCGTCATGCTATTGCTACCCAGGTGAAATATTTTGTGGTTAATCTATTTAAATGAATGTATTTTGAACGTATTGTTCGTCCACTAATTGAATGAATCGTCAACTGTAGGTGTGCCTGCACGTGTTATAGCATAACAGCTGTAGCTGCGTTAGTTTATACTACAGACTTGGGTTGGTTAGGTGTAACTTTTGCTCCTTCAAGGGATGATCGTGGCCTTGCGGCCCGGGTCTGTACTAGCCGTGGCTCGTGAGCTACGGGACTGCCAGGCTGACAGAGGCGAGACGGACGTGAGCGAGCTGGCGGTGGCGTTGTTGTTGTTGTGGTCTTCAGTCCTGAGACTGGTTTGATGCAACTCTCCATGCTACTCCATCCTGTGCAAGCTTCTTCATCTCCCAGTATTTACTGCAACCTACATCCTTCGGAATCTGCTTAGTGTATTCATCTCTTGGTCTCCCTCTACGATTTTTACCCTCCACGCTGCCCTCCAATACTGAATTGGTGATCCCTTGATGCCTCAGAACATGTCCTATCAACCGATCCCTTCTTCTGGTCAAGTTGTGCCACAAACTTCTTTTCTCCCCAATCCTATTCAATACTTCCTCATTAGTTATGTAAAGTACCCATCTAATCTTCAGCATTCTTCTGTAGCACCATATTTCGAAAGCTTCTATTTTCTTCTTTTTAAAACTATTTATCGTCCATGTTTCACTTCCATACGTGGCTACACTCCACACAAATACTTTCAGAAATGACTTCCTGACACTTAAATGTATACTCAATGTTAACAAATTTCTCTTCTTCAGAAACACTTTCCTTGTCATTGCCAGTCTACATATTATATCCTCTCTACTTCGACCATCATCAGTAATTTTGCTCCCCAAATAGCAAAACTCCTTTACTACTTTAAGTGACTCATTTCCTAATCTAATTCCATCAGCATCACCAGACTTAATTCGACTACATTCCATTATCCTCGTTTTGCTTTTGTTGATGTTCATCTTATATCCTCCTTTCAAGACACTGTCCATTCCATTCAACTGCTCTTCCAAGTCGTTTGGTGTCTCTGACAGAATTACAATGTCATTGGCGAACCTCAAAGATTTTATTTCTTCTCCATGGATTTTAATACCTACTCCGAATTAATCTTTTGTTTCCATTACTGCTTGCTAAATATACAGATTGAATAACATTGGGGAGAGGCTACAAACATGTCTCACTCCCTTCCCAACCACTGCTTCCCTTTCATGTCCCTCGACTCTTATAACTGCTATCTGGTTTCTGTACAAATTGCAAATAGCCTTTCGCTCCCTGTATTTTACCGCTGCCACCTTTAGAATTTGAAAGAGAGTATTCCAGTCAACATTGTCAAAGGCTTTCTCTAAGTCTACAAATGCTAGAAACGTAGGTTTGCCTTTCCTTAATCTTTCTTCTAAGTTAAGTCGTAAGGTCAGTATTGGCTTACGTGTTCCAGTATTTCTACGGAATCCAAACTGATCTTCCCCGAGGTCGGCTTCTACTAGTTTTTCCATTCGTCTGTAAAGAATTCGTGTTAGTATTTTGCAGCTGTGACTTATTAAACTGATTGTTCTGTAATTTTCACATGTGTCAACACTTGCTTTCTTTGGGATTGGAATTATTATATTCTTCTTGAAGTCTAACGGTATTTCGCCTGTTTCATACATATTGCTCACCAGATGGTAGAGTTTTGTCAGGACTGGCTCTCCCAAGGCCGTCAGTAGTTCCAATGGAATGTTGTCTACTCCGGGGGCCTTTTTTCGACTCAGATCTTTCAGTGCTGTGTCAAACTCTTCACGCAGTATCGTATTTCCCATTTCATCTTCATCTACATCCTCTTCCATTATCCTCAAGTACATCGCCCTTGTATAGACCCTCTGTATACTCCTTCCACCATTCTCCTTTCCCTTCTTTGCTTAGAACTGGGTTTCCATCTGAGCTCTTGATGTTCATACAAGTGGTTCTCTTATCTCCAAAGGTCACTTTAATTTTCCTGTAGGCAGTATCTATCTTACCCCTCGTGAGATACGCCTCTACATCCTTACATTTGTCCTCTAGCCATCCCTGCTTAGCCATTTTGCACTTCCTGTCGATCTCATTTTTGAGACGTTTATATTCCTTTTCGCCTGCTTCATTTACTGCATTTTTATATTTTCTCCTTTTATCATTTAAATTCAATATTTCTTCTGTTACCCAAGGATTTCTACTAGCCCTCGTCATTTTACCCACTTGATCCTCTGCTGCCTTCACTACTTCATCCCTCAAAGCTACCTATTCTTCTTCTACTGTATTTCTTTCCCCCGTTCATGTCAATTGTTGCCTTATGCTCTCCCTGAAACTCTGTACAACCTCTGGTTAAGCCAGTTTATCCAGGTCCCATCTCCTTAAATTCCCACCTTTTTGCAGTTTCTTCAGTTTTAATCTACAGTTCATAACTAATAGATTGTGATCAGAGTCCACATCTGCCTCCGGAAATGTCTTACAATTTAAAACCTGGTTCCTAAATCTGTGTCTTACCATTATATAATCTATCTGATACCGTATTCTTTGATATCCCCTTCCCTATAACCCATTCTTCGTTCTGAAAACAGTCCTTCCTTATCTCTCGGTCCTAAGATAAAACTAACTGTGGCACACAACTAAGTAAGCAATACTTTGCAACCATTTCACGCTTATATTTTGCACTTCTGCGCCTCTATCCATTCCCAGATCCCGTCCTCCTTCCTGTTACCAGTCTCTTGACATCTGCATCTACATCTAAAAGAATACTCTGCAATTCATAGTTATGTGCTTGGCAGGGGGTTCTGAGGTCTGGTGGATTAATCATGTATCGATGTGTAAAACTTGTAGGTTCACATCTCACGTCAGACGTAGATTTTTAACTCACACAAGTAACTCTCCTTCACCCCTAGTAACGCCAAGTGCAGAACGCCTGTAAGCTCCGTATTTCAATATCCGCAGTAAAGATAACATCCCTTCGCTGCCGACTGTGGTAGAGCGGGATTCGTTTGAGCTGTGACATATGGAGAATCCTCAATAGGCAGAGACTATGTCACCAACAAGTCGTCGTAAACTAGAAAACGTATTTCATTTAATGAACCAATGGCCATGTAAGTTCACAAGGCTCTTACTTTATTTGAAACTGAGACCTTGAAAATTGTGATGCTGAACTGGGATTCGAATTCGATTTCACTGTGTACCCCAAGATTGCAAACTCTTCTAGGCCTCCTCGAAAGGCTACTATCTGGTTTCGAATCCTGATCAGCACAAAATATTCATTATTTTATTTCAAGCCCTAGCATGTGCACTCCGAACTACCAGTGAAAAATAGTTGCATTTCCAACGTCTCTTCGTGAGTTGTCAGCTGTAAGGTGTTCTTTTCAACTCACAGCCACATTATGAGCTTTTCATCACAACATTACACCATCAAACGTTTCCTTACATCTTTTTAAGTTCAGACATTCCTCTCCATCCTACTGGCGAAAACGGATTTGGGTTTGTGATCACGATATGTTGTGGATTCAACTTCTAGCCAGCAGAGTAATTTTCCTTCACATCATTGAAAGTACAAACATGTAACTCCTAGCTATTATTGGAAATGAATTTGATAGTTATAGTGTCTTCATGACCACGTGTGTGGGGTTTGAATTCCATTCACCACAAAACTTTTCGTCGCCTAATGACTAGCTAAACATGTGCACATCTCGCTACTGGTGAACCAACAATAGAAATTTATCGTCTGTTCCTGGGTAGAAAACGACGGCGCTAGATGCTGGGTTCAAATCCAAGTCAGCCAAAAACAATTCAATCGTCATTTAAGGTTTCAACATCTCGCTATTGGTGAAATCATTTGATATTTAACTTCTGATTTTACGTACTTCGTTAATAATCCGATTAGGTACTTGGTTCGCATCCCTGTCACAAGCTTTACATGATGGCATTTCAATTTTAAACATGAGCATACCTTGTTCCTTGTGAATGAGACCATATTCAACGTCGCTTGGGGTAATTCCCAGGACGGTAACTGTTAAGACAGGATTCCCAGTTCAGTACAAACATTTTCGTCATTTATTTTCAGGATCTGAATTGATAACTGATACTAGTGCGAACTTCTATACTTCACGCCTCCTTATGCCTAGTGATAGGGTCTCAATAAGCAGAAACAAAGCTTAGCTTAGTTAGCAATGGTTACAGGTGCTGGAATTGAATCCAGGTCCAGAACGACGACGTTGGTAATGTCATTTAAAGTTCAAATTTGTGTACACGTAGCGGTTGATGTGTTACGAGAACAATGATATTACTGGTGATTCGCTGTTAATGTTGAGATTTCCGTAGAGTGCTTGTTGCTGTTAATCGCCTTATTTTACTGATTCGTCCAATATCCAGTTTCCAGAGACACTCGCCGTTGAGCGACGTTCAGCACGTGGATGAAAAACCTTTTCGAGAGCGAAAAACACTTTTCTAAATGCCATACAGCTTTGTAACTCCATATATTGTCTCAAGTATTTAGTTTTGACTAAGTATTACTGTACGATATGTGTACAATAATCCGTTTTCTCAGAACTTTTGGAATGTCACTTATTGTAATTAAGTTTAGTTTATGAGTGTTATGGGGTGTCTCATCGCCAAGAAAGTGTTTTCTAATATGTTTTGTACGATGATATTAGTTGACGCTTAGACTGACTGCCATAAGGACCTTTGGACCCTAGTAGTCTCTTCCAGTACCCATTATTTATAGTCAAGCGACTGTACCCCACGGGGTCTTGCTGTTTAGAGGACCTGCAACACAGCTACGTTATGTTGGTTGTATTCGGCAATGACTCACATTTTTTGCTGTCGAGTGTAGAAGAAAATCTTGTGAAACAGGAAGATTCCTCATCTTTATTGATTACGGAGACAGTGGCATAATCTATTCTACTTTTGAGCTCAAGTAGCCCAGCAGAATGATAAAAATTCGGTGATACAATTCTTTTGGCCATGTGACAAGAAACAACAGAAATATACCATGTGATCAAGACTATTCAGACACCTGGCTGAATATGACTTAGAAGTTCGTCGCGCCCTCCATTGGTAATCCGAGAATTCTGTATAGTGTTGGTCCACCCATCGCCCTGATGACAGCTTCCACTCTCGCAGGTGTACGTTCAAACAGGTGCTGGAATGTTTCTTGGGGAGTGGCAGCCCGTTCATCACGGAGTGCTACACTGAGGAGAGGTATCGATATTGGTCGCAGAGGTCTGCTACGAAGTCGACGTTCCAAAACGTCCTGTGGGTGTTCTATAGGAATCAGGTGAGGCCTCTGTGCAGGCCAGTCCATTTCACAGTCGTTACTGTCGAGTAACCACTCCGCCACAGGCCTTGCATTATGAACAGGGGCTCAATCGTGTTGAAAGAAGCAATCGCCATCCGAAATTGCTCTTCAACAGTGGGAAGCAAGAAGGTGCTTGAAACATCGATGTAGGCCTGTGCTGTGAAAGTGCCACGCAAAACAACAATGGAAGCAAGCCCCCCTCCATGAAAAACATAACTATACCATAACGCCACCGTGATTCGTCACTCCAAACAAAGTTTTTCCGCTGTTCAGTCGTCCAATTTCTACGGTCCTTACACCAAGCGATATCTCGTTTGGCATTTACCGGCGTGATGTGTGGCTCTATGAGCAGCCGCTCGACCATGAAATGCAAGTTCTCTCACCTCCCGCCTAACTGTCATAGTACTTTCACTTGATCCTGATGCAGATTGGAATCCCTGTTTGATGGTCTGCATGATGTCTTCTTGTTATACATTAAACCCTTTTAACTGTCGGCGGTCTCAGTCATTCAACAGACGCGTTCGGCCTGTACGCTTTTGCCCTGTACGTGTCCCTTCACGTTTCCACTTCACTATCACATTGGAAACGGTGTACCTACCGATGTTTAGGCGTGTGGAAATCTTGCGTACAGGTGTATGACACAAGTAACACCCAATCACCCTCAAGTCCTTGAGTTTAGCGGAGCCCCCCATTCCGCTCTCTCACGATGTCTAACGACAACTGAGGTCACTGATATGGAATACCTGGCAGTGGGTGGCAGTATAATGGACCTAATATGAAAAACGTATGTTTCTGGGGGTGTTCGGATACTTTTGATCACATAGTGTAAATTACTCCGAAAATGCGGATTATTTTGTCGCCGTCGTCACCGTTTCATCCGCGCACCAACAGAAAGTTGACGCCATATTTCAGTCCTCATGGAGGTTGCTGCAAAAAATCGCTCTTCGCTGGCATGTGAGAAGTGTGTCCCAACTTTCGGGCAGTAAGAGATGCATGTTGTTGTTGTTGTTGTTGTTGTGGTCTTCAGTCCAGAGACTGGTTTGATGCAGCTCTCCATGCTACTTTATCCTGTGCAAGCTTCTTCATCTCCCAGTACCTACTGCAACCTACATCCTTCTAATTCTATTTAGTGTATTCATCTCTTCGTCTCCCTCTACAACTGTTACCCTCCACGCTGCCCTCCAATACTAAACTGGTGATCCCTAGATGCCTCATAATATGTCCTACCAACCGATCCCTTCTTCTAGTCAAGTTGTGCCACAAATTTCTCTTCTTTCCAATTCTATTCAATACCTCCCCATCAGTTATTTGATCTACCCATACAATCTTCAGCATTCTTCTGTAGCTTCTATTCACTTCTTGTCCAAACTATTTATCGTCCACGTTTCACTTCCATACATGGCTACACTCCACACAAATACTTTCGGATACGACTTCCTGACTCTTAAATCTATACTGGATGTTAACAGATTTCTCTTCTTCAGAAACGCTTTCCTTGCCATTGCCAGTTGACATTTTATATCCTCTCTACTTTTACCATCATCAGTTATTTTGCTCCCCAAATAGTAAAACTCATTTACTACCTTAAGCCTCTCATTTCCTAATCTAATTCCCACAACATCATCCGATTTAATTCGACTACATTCCATTATCCTCGTTTTGCTTCTGTTGATGTTCATCTTATATCCTCCTTTCAAGACACTGTCCATTTCATTCAGCTGCTCCTCCAGGTCCTTTGCTGTCTGTGACAGAATTACAGTGTCATCGGCGAACCTCAAATTTTTTATTTCTTCTCCGTGTATTATGATACCTACTACGAATTTTTCTTTTGTTTCCTTTACTGCTTGCTCAATATACAGCTTGAATAACATCGGGGAGAGGCTAGAACCCTGTGTCACTCCTTTCCCAACCACTACTTCCCTTTCATGCCCCTCGACTCTTATAACTGCCATCTGGTTTCAGTACAAATTGTAAATAGCTTTTCGCTTTGTGTATTTTATCCCTGTCATTTTCAGAATTTGAAAGAGATTATTACAATCAACATTGTCAAATGCTTTCTCTCTAAGTCTACAAATGCTAGAAACGTAGTTTTGCCTTTCCATAATCTATTTTATAAGTCCTAGGGTCAGTATTGCCTCACGTGATCCAACATTTGTACGGAATCCAAACTGATCTTCCCCGAGGTCGGCTTCTACCAGTTTTTCCATTCGTCTGTAAAGTATTCGGGTTAGTACTTAGCCGCCGTGGTTTATGAAACTGATAGTTCGATAATTTTCACATCTGTCCACACCTGCTTTCTTTGGGATTGGAATTATTATATTCTTTTTGAAGTCTCAGGGTATTTCGCCCGTCTCATACATCTTGCTGACTAGATGGTAGGGTTTCGTTAGGCCTGACTCTCCCAAGGTTGTCATTAGTTCTAATGGAATGCTGTCTACACCCGGTGCCATGTTTCGACTTAGGTCTTTCAGTGCTCTGTCAAACTCTTCACGCAGTATCATTTCCCCTATTTCATCTTCATGTACATCCTATTCCATATCAATAAAATTGTCCTCAAGAACATCGCCTTTGTATACACCATTTACATACTCCACATTTCTGCTTTGCCTTCTTTGCGTAGAATTGGGTTTCCATCCGAGCTCTTGATATTCATACAAGTAGTACTATTTTCTCCAAATGTCTCTTTAATATTCCTGTGGAATGCGCCTCTACATCCGTACATTTGTCCTCTATCCATCCCTGCTTAGCTATTTTGCACTTCCTGTCTATCTCAATTTTGAGACGTTTATCTTCCTTATATCCTGCTTCTTTTACTGCATTTTTGTATTTTCTCCTTTCATCAATTAAATTCAATATCTCTTCTGTTACCCAAGGATTTCTATTAGCCCTCGTCTTTTTCCCTACTTGATCCTCTGCAACCTTCACTATTTCGTCTCTCAAAGCTACCCATTCTTCTTCTACTATTTCTGTCCCCCATTCCTGTCAATCGTTCCGTAATGCTCTCTCTGGAGCCCTCTACAACTTCTGGTTCTTTCAGTTTATCCAGGTCCCATCTCCTCAATGCATAATGCTCTTTATTCGTAATCTAAATTTCCTGCGTAATATCTAGTTTATCATGTAAAAATCGTAACACTGATCTTTCCCCGCACACATCGGCTTTTCTGGTAAAAAATAAAATAATTTAAAAAAGAAGCAATTAGTGCCTGTACCACAGTAATTAATGAATTTGTTGATAAACTCTACTGGCCATTATTCGTACAGATGGAAAGATATTTCTGTTATCTTTATGAGTCAGGAGTAATTTTGGTGAAAAAGATACACAGCTCACAAGTTATTGAATTTTTTCGAAACGCTTGCATCACAGCATTCCTTAAATGTATAGATCTCACTCAAGAATATTCGCCCATTTCACGCTGTCATGTATTTTGTGCATCACTCTTACTAGATATGATACTTTACATGTACTGATGGGAAAAAAAAATCGCTACATCAAATGTAATTAATGTTGAATTAGGAAATTTAGGAAATACATTTGCCTACGTAGCATATGTATGTGATAGACACTGCAAGATCACAGGCTAATGTAAGCGGAAGATAAGCCACTGCAGATGTGAAATTCTGGTGCATTAGTAACCTGTGGATGCTAGCATGCTGAGGCGCATTGCAATGGATTTAGCAGGTGCCGGATGTCAGTTTGTGGGGCGGAGGTGCATGCCTGTCGCATTTGGTTGGTCAGTTCATGGGCGGTTAACGCTTTTTGTGGATAATGCTGAAATTGCCGTCCGACGATGTCCCATATATGACTGGCTGAAGACAGTTCCGGTGATGTCGACGCTCTGTGGAGCATTTTGGGTTACAGTAGCGGTGTGAAAGCGAGCCTTATCCTCTTGGAAAAAACAACCTGGAGTGCTGCTCAAGAATGGGAGCATAACTGGTCGAATCACAAGACTGACGTACAAATTAACAGTCATGTTGCATGGGATAACCACGAGAGTGCACCTAATGTCATACGAAATAGCACTCCACACAATAACAGCAGGTGCAAGTTCACTAAATGTAGTATTCAGACAGGTTATTTACACACTCTCAGCGTCTCCTTGTAACCAAACACACCCGTCACTGGCACCAAGGCAGAACAAGCTCTTATGAGAAGACACACTAGATCTCCATCTAGCCCACCAGTGAGCTCCGTCTGGACACCACTCAAGTCGCTAATGGCGGTGGTTTGGGGTCAGTGGAGTGAGCGATACAGGGAATCAGGCCCGGAGCTCTCCTTGAAGTAAACGATTTGTAACAATTCATTGTGTCAATGTGTTGCCAACTGCTGCTCAAACTGTTGCTGCATTGCAGTGTGATGAGCCAGGGCTATATGCCAAACACAATGGTTTTCCCTCTCGGTAGAGCCATTTTGCCGTTCGGAACACGGTTTTCCAGTGACAGTATAGTCTAATGACCACAGCTGCCAGTAATCACGTACAGTGGCTACATTGCTGCCAAGTCTTTCTGCAGTATCGCTGAAGCAACATCCAGTTTCTCGTAGCCCTCTTTGTGACCTCGTTCTATCTCAGTGAGGCCCTGACTGTGGCGTACAAAATGGTTCAAATGGCTCTAAGCACTATGGGACTTAACATCTCAGGTCTTCAGTACCCTAGACTTAGAAGTACTTAAACCTAACTAGCCTAAGGACGTCACACACATCCATGTCCGAGGTATGATTCGAATCTGCGACCGTAGCAGAAGCGCGGTTCTGGATGTGGCGTACATAAATACAAAACCCTTACACGTTACCAGAGACTCTAACCTGCTCGTCATATGTGATTTACTCAAGTATATTGGTCACAGCTGGTGTACCAAGTGCTAAATAAACAAGACAAAGATATTAGCAAACTAGAAAAGACAATATTATTGGTAATGGATAATTATTCATAATGATCTACAGTGGCCTATATACATGTCATAATGCCTTTAGCAGTGGTTAGACACATTAGAAAAATAGTGAGATGGATACAAGCTCATTTTACATAGCAGACATTATGAAAAAATATTTAAGAAGATAATAAGAAATACTCATGGTAAGGCTGCGTGTGGCCATTATATAAAGTGTACATAGTAATGGAAGGTCATGGGTTGCTTACAAGTGACCGTTTTAGAGGGTGCATGAGAACATAGCTACCTAAAATTGTAGTATAAATTTATCCTGGCTCTTAATGGCCATTTTACATAAGTGCTTAATGTCATGTCATGAAACGTAGAATGCTGGCTCTCACTGGCCTTGTTTATGGAATACTGTGACATAATTGTGTAAGAAAACCTAGTGGTGCAACCAAGAACTGAATGGCCCCAAGTGGCCTACTACTTGGAATGCATGCACATCTTAACAACTAAAACAACTGTAGAGAAAATATCAATCAGATCCTTCAGGAAGCCTTCCTACAAACATAACTGCTGGTCTTAGTAGCTAAAAATTGTTACAGGCATCATGGTTTTGTCTCAAAGTGGCCCAGTTCTACAAAGAAGTGAAAGCTGACCTAAAAAGTGTCAAAAATGTTTTTTGAAGCTCACAGTAGCTCTGTTCTTACATGAAATAAATGCTGATCTTAATTTGCTAATGTGACAAAAAACATCTCTCTGGCTCAAGATGGCATAGTTTTACACAGCACAAGAATCAAAGCTGAGAATGTATTATAAAATATCATTTACCTGTAACTTAATATGACATGCAGACGCCTAAACATATTTCATAATGAGAATACATAACTTAAACATGGCTTTTACAAGAACAAAGTGCATAAACAGCTGTATTATATAAAAGAATAGCTCTATATGGCCTATAGGAGTACATATTAGACAAATAGAATCATGGCGTAAACACACAATAGTTACAAGTTGTGTATCACACTCGCGGCTTTACAAAACTATTAAATGACCTATATCTCTAACAATGTACATATCTACAGGTAATAATGTGGGGATGATTGATAAGGGAGTGCACTTTATGTGTAAAGATGTGAAAATGATTAACAGTCAATCGTCATTCGTCTTGAGTGAAGAACTATTACAGCCAAAGCAAAAAAAAAAGATTATAGTATATGGTATATGCAAGCATAAAGACCTGAGGGCTAAGTGCAATACAACTTACTGATTATGTAAATGTAACATATTACAGTAAATCATGAGTTAAATATGCAAAGATGCGAATGAATTGTAGAAATAATGGAACATGAAAAAGAAATATCCTGAAAAAAAAGTCGTACATGCTAACAGAAGAACACAGTATCGTATGCAATCTCATAAGGAATGGTGAAAAACTATGTTTCTAGCTGTAAACATTCTGTGACAGTCTCCCACAAACACCTCCAATCATGTGGAACAAGGTAAGACAGATTTTCTTAGAAAGGACACAGCTTACGCAAAATAAATGTTAACATCATAGAATTTCATTCATATATTCGTAATCCTCAATATTGGAGTGTAGCTGAGAGCATGAACATTCATTAAACACCAGCAATCCGTCATTATTGCAAAAAAGTTGGTGCAGCTAAGGACAGAACACTCATTTAATATTCTGAGAATACTCTTGCAGCTATAACGAAATCCAGAGAAAAAATATCCGTCATCCTAAATCTTTATAAGCAATCTGCCTAATGTACCTAGCACACTAACAGGAAAATGATTATAAAAGGTCTGTCTGGAAACCGTGTGAGAAGTGTCAACTGTGTTTAGAATTCCGTATAAGTTGCTTGTGTCGTTCTTTCTATGTACTGAATTTCCTGCACTTTCATTTGCTTCTGTTTAAAAGCATAATGTATCGTTTGGATACAATGAAAGTTCGGTGCATTGCTTACACAAAATACTGGACTTGGATGAGAACATTAACGGACATGAGTTACAGGATACATTGATTTCTTAAATCTACATAGGGAAAGCAAGTAAACTAATGACATAATCAAGTACAAGATATATAGCAAATTAGAACACAAGTCCGGGCATAAATCAAACATAGCAACATCATAAAATACTAAGAGTGACTAACCTAACAAAAAATTTAATGATAATTTATCAGACAATAGCATAAATTTCAGCGTAGTATCATACAAAAATAGCACATTTCATGGTATCAGTAGAGACCAAACAGCATCAGAAATAAATGAACATAAGATATGTAGGGGCTATATACAAAAAGCACACAAATTTTTATTATATAAACAGCGGACAGACGACCCATGAGATGTCATTCACTGGACACATGTCAAAATAAGTATTATCTCTTTCAGTTGTTTAGAGGCACATGCGTATGAAAATAGAACAATGTGCAAGGCCTAAACTTACGGTAAAAGAACCGACCAGCAAGATTCTCCCTACCGAGCACGTCGCGAACTAACACATTTCTGAACATTCAAGGAAACCTGAAAACTAGGTACCAATAGAATTTGTATAAGCATGGGAAATGCATCAGGTGAACTGTGTTGTGTCTTGTTACAATGTACACTCATATGAAAATCAGAATAAGCGTATGTAAATGCTGTCCATATAAATAGGCACATCTGTAAAAAACTTGGCCGTTAGCAGAGTTCCTGAAAAATAGCAAGAAAAAACTGTACAAAGCTAAAAAGTGTTGACAAAATATAAATAGCAGTAGCAATGTCTTCAGAATGAAAGATGTCGAACTAAAGAAACAATTTGTGTCGTCAAGATTGGTGCATACGTGTAGCGTAAATATGGTACCTGGTTACAGAGAAATTTCGTAGAATAATTGCTGCAAGAGTTTTTCCTGAAGCACTTGCTGCTAAAATAAGCGTGCGTATAATATCGTTAATAATTACAGCCATATTGGTGGCGCTAAAACTTACCTTATTGCTTATTTCAGTAATTTCTCATTCTGTACATATTCACTAAATATTCAGGTGTTGCATATCTACAAAAGACGTAAAAGAAATGGACAAATTCAGTGTACCAGTGTCAAAATCGTGTGTACCTTCGCAGTCCGGGAAAGCAAGATCGTATAAAAAAATAATTTGTGTGATGGCAGCATCTGCTACGTTGTACTTGCGTACTGAAATATAATTGATCCAGCTCTATGAAGAGCTTGGCATAATATTTTGAAAATCGATGTTTTCAAATAAATCTGCTTAACAGTTTGGTGCTGGTGATATTAAACCGCGGTTGTTTTATTGTGGACTGATTTGCTGCTGAAGACTTTGCGATTAATTTCGTACGATCTGTGCACTGTTGTTAAATCATATGGGCAAAACGAAGCAAATTGGAAGTCATTGGGCTTGATATATACAGAGCGGAGTTTTGTTTTGCTCGGTGTAGCGCTACATCGCTTTGAAATAAGCTGTGGAGTGCCGCTGTGCGACTCGACGGAACTGCTGACCGCGCCCCTGCTATTTTCGAGGACCACATGGGACTTACCTGTTGCACATATCAAACTAAGTCTGCCCGTGTCCTCTATGCATTTAATAGGCTGTGCTATCGATTGAACTTGACCTTCAATTAATTTGGAAAACTAGAGCAATCTCAGTGTTATCAAGGCCCTAAGCTGGCGATAGGCGTAGGTATATATCAACGGGGACTGTTGAAAATGTGTGCCCCGACGGGACTCAATCACGGGATCTCCTGCTTACATGACAGACGCTCTATCCATCTGAGCCACCAAGTGCACAGAGGGTAGTGCAACTGCAGGGATATAGCCCTTGCACGTTCCCCGTGAGACCAACATGCCCAACTTCTTACATGTCCGAAAGAACAGATACCATCTTCGTATAGTTAACGGTAATCGGCCATTAACCGTCTTCTTCTGTGCGGATGCACAAGCATTGCCCGAACTCTTACGGGGCTTGGTAAGATTGCCTGCTACGAGTAATGAATGTAGTGGACAGGGGCACTACGAATGTAGTTTGAGGACATTATTTTGGGAACGTGGGTCCTCTGTGCCCTTGGTGGCTCAGATGGATAGAGCGTCTGCTATGTATGCAGGAGATCCGAGGTTCGAGTTCCGGTCGGGGCACACATTTTCAATTGTCCCCGTTGATAAATATCAACGCCTGTCGACAGCTTAGGGTCTTGATTTAATTATCATACCACTCAAGAAAGCTGCATGGTGTACCACCCCAATTACAGAAACCGTAATATATTTGTTGTAAAAGAAATAGGAAAATTAGTCATCCTGACAGTGACGGCAGCTACTAACGACAAAATTTACACTTTTGATAATATGATCAACAGGGATGTCACGTGAATAATAATATTTATCATTAAATAGAGACTGAATGAAAGAATATGATAGGATACGCAACAAAAACATCAAAGAAGTAATTACAGAATAATTAATAACGCAGATGGTAAATTGTCCTAAGGTGACATTTATCATAGGAGACGGCTGTAGCCACATCGAAAAGGAAGTTCGATGTGACTACATTGTAGCTCGGAAATAGAAATGTTAGCTTCAGTTGCAATGTAGTCGCTCTCTAGTAGTATTACGATCCTAGAATGCGTGTAAGCGCTACTAGATTGTTTTAAACTAATCGGAAGTTTGAAAGTTTTGCGGTATGGACTGAAGCATTATTCAGAAGTCACACCAAAGCAAAGTCATCTCTACCGTTAGCAAGATAACGGGATACGGAGATTCGTGACGAAGTTAAATCGTGTGATATGTGTGATGAGACTTAGCCTTCGTGATACTGAATAAGGCCGAACATTCAAGGACATTGAAAAAGAAAGATCATCGACAGAAAAACTGTTATTAGTCTCGAGTAGGTAACATACAAACTCCAACACGAAGAACGTACAACTGCGACGAGTTGTCAGAAGTTGTCGTCAACGACATGATCACCGATGCAAACGGAAGCAATTCCCTGAGAGAGGAATCGGTGTGCGTGCTCAGCGTAGGGACAATTAATTACAAGCAACAATAAAATTAAATTCAAAATTAAATTTTTCGTGTCGCCTACATAATTGAATAGACATTATCATGTGTGTTAGTGAAAATTGACTATTATAATATTATGAAGTGAAAATTGAATTCATGATTATTTAACAGTTAACAGTCATCGATTTGTCCCAAGATTACGACGCATTCTGAACATTGCTTAAGTAAAAGCTATCTATGGAATTACGACGTGTAGTTATTGAACAGGCAACGTAGTGATGTCTTGACGACGGAATAACAATTTATCAACTTAACATCCTCGCAATTCCATAATGTGACCACGACGTGTGTGATGAATTGAAGATACAAGACGTTATATTATTAATATTCAATGTCCATTATCTATCCGAGCATAATAAAAAGAAAAACTACAGTTAGCCACTTCGCGCAAATTGAAAAGTGTCACAACAAAAGCAAACCACGGGAGGAGTTTGTGTTTTTCTACTAGTTACAGGGTGCCGTTGTCGTAAGCGACGGATGCCGTTCCACGTTATACCAACTGGGACAACCATGACCACCGAGTCGTGTCAACTCTAACGAGACGCAGAGGCCACAATGATCACAGGTTGTGTCTGTTCTTTTGGTCATGTCCGAAAGAACAGATACCATCTTCATATAGTTAAGCCTAACTGGCCATTGCCCTTCTTCTTCTGTGCAGATGCACACGCATTGCCCAAACTCCTACCGGACTCAGCAAGATTGTGTACCTGGATTACTGTGTGTGTTGGGCAGGAGCACTAAAAATGTAGTGTTAGGACATTAGGTCGGGAATGTGGGTCTCACGGGGAGCGAGCGAGGGCTAAATCCCTGCAGTCGCACTATCCTCTAAGTTCTTGGTGGCTCAGATGGATAGAGTGTCTGCCATGTAAGCAGAAGATCCCGGGTTCGAGTTCCTGTCGGGGCACACACTTTCAACTGTCCCTGTTGATATATATCAACGCCTGTCGACAGCTTAGGGTCTTGATTTGATTATCATTTCATTCTAGAGAGCTGTATGGTCACCGATGGTGCGGAGACCTGGACATTGAGGAAGGAAGATGAAAGAATATTGGGGGCAATAGAGATGCAGCTATGGAGAAGAATTGAAAAAGTGAAATGGGAAAACGGAGTAAGGAATGAAGAAGTATTAAGAAGAGTTGGAGGAAAAAAAAAAACATGCTGAAAGTCATCAGTAAGAGAAAACTGAACTGCATTGGACATTGTTTGAGGAGGGACTGTTTATTGAACGAAGGAATGGTGGACGGAAAAAGGGGAAGAGGAAAAAGAAGATATCAAATGTAGGACAATATCAAAGTAAGCAAATATTCAGAAATGAAAAGACTGGCTATAGACAGACAAAAGTGGGAGAGGCTCAACCCATGACCTGCCGTAAGGCAGAATACCATACTGCTACTCATTCCAGAGAGCCGCATGGTCACCGATGGCATATGTTCATTCGCACATGTTCCAAAGAACAGATATCATCTTCATATAGATAAGGTTAACTGGTCATTGACATTCTTCTTCTTTGCGGATGCACACGCATTGCCCGAACTCTTACAGGACTCGGTGAGATTGTCCGCTGCGAGCAATGAGTGTAGTGGGCAGGGGCACTACGAGTGTAATGTGTGGACGTTAAGTTGGGAATGTGGGTTCCACGGGATGCGTGCAAGGGCTACATTCCTGCAGGCGCTCTATCCTCTGTGCCTTCCGTGGTTGAGGTGGATAGAGCGTCTGACATGAAAGCAGGAGATACCGGGTTCGAGACCCAGCCAGGGCACACATTTTCAACTGTCCCCGTCGATGTCTATCAAGGCCAGTCGACAGCTTAGGGTCTTGATTTAATTTTCATTTCATACTAGAGAGCTGCATGGTCACCGAATTTATCTGTTCTCTCGGACATACCCGAAACAAAAGATACCATCTTCATATCATTCTTTTGGGTTGTGACATCAAATTGGGCTGCCTTATCGCCGATAATTAAACTCTCTTTGTTCAAAGTAACACCTGACTGCCGTGCTGAAATTCTGAATGTGACTTCAACGAAGTTGCTGTGTTTTATTTTCTGCAGTAATGAACGTAGTCTCCTTGTAGCTGTTAGTATTGAGTTCTAAGTGCTCGTTGTCATGATTATACTTAGCTGCTTTGCGAGAGATAATCGGAATGATGATATACTGCGTGGTTTCACAGAAATCGGTAGCATTTGCAGATCGACAAGAAGTGTTTTTAGAAAAACTTTGCTTCTCAGAACGGGCTGCAAAGTGTGTCAGTGAGATGTGAGCAGTGTACGTAATCTGCTTTTGTTCCGTATTAGTTGCGCAATTCAGAGATTCAGTGTAAGGGAAATCGTCTTACTCTTAAGAAAAAATAATTTGTGACGTAGTGACAATGTAATATATCTGGTATGCGACACTGAAGGAAAACTCTGTTCTTTGTTGAGACTGAGTATGGCGTCTGTTGTATGATTGTTTGCGTTATTCATCTGATAGAAATAAATGTTGTTTGTTGAGGTGTCATCATGCGTAATACGGGGCTTCATAACTTCACTCTTAACTGTTTCAGACTGCATGGGTGGCTCAACAGAGCGGTCATGTGCGTCACTCCAGGCGGCATTGTCGTCAGTGTCAATGGAATGGAATGAAATTTCTGACGTGGGAAACTTAGCCTTCTTATCAGATTTGGTAGGCACAGTGGGTTCATTAATCGTTTTCGAAAGTATCAAAGTACTATCGCTAACGGTAGTGTCGGAGGAACACGTGACGGTGTCATGCCGCTCTTTAGAGGTCATGTTTAAGTTCTCAGTAAAATTTTGATAGGTTTCGTTACAATAATGTCTTATAACATTAACTTCATCTCTTAGAGGTTTGGCACTTTTTGCACAATGCCTGCCTATGGCTTCAGTTCTAACACAAGGACGTATTTCACTTGATTTAATGTCTGTATCTATCTGTTTAAAACGGTTAACTGTCGTTTCTGTGTATGATTGAAGCTCGTCAGGTGTGGTGCAAAATCGTTCATTGAACTGAGTGGTAGTGTCACTTTGCATTTCTCGTATTTCTTGTCGTACCTGATTCGTGGTGTCAACTTGAATTTCTCGTATGATGGAAAAATGTCACCATTTTTTTAAATCGTTCATTGAACATGTGCATTAGATTTTTAAACATCGCTTCCATATTGCTTTGAACTGATGTGATGGGTGTCACCTGTGTTGTGCATTGTGGTGTGGAGACTTTGGAAGGGTACAGTACCGCCCGACATTGGAAATAGGTACAACATTCATCGTTATTCTTGTCAGTACAACATACTTTTTTCTAATAATAACTCAATTTCAATTAATACAACGAAGCCAGATACCAGTGTGGGAAAGAATGACAATTTATTTATTTAATTGATCACATGTGCACTCCCACAAATTAAATGCCTACATCCAGTTTGGAGAGATCTGTGAAATGAATGAATGTATGGTCGTCTGCTAACCGCAGATAGTGAATGTGAATATATGATCATCTTTGACACGATCTTTCGGTCACCTTTGGTGGAACCAGAGATGAAATTTACCGGAACTTTCAGCGCCTGAAATGTGGCTGACCAACGGGTAGCATTGTCTTCCCGCACCTCGACGGAGGTGCGAGATGACCTGAAGAACGGCCATGTTTCAGCACTCTGCCGCTGGATCTAGTGTTGGTAAGACCGGTCTTAGGTGTGCTCCATAAAGACAAAAGAGTGGAGACATGGTATGCATGTGAAATACTTAAGAGAAGTTTGGAATAATAATTTCTCAAATTCAGGAACTTTTGTAGGGAGGCTTAAATGTCAGGCAGGTAATATTAAGGGGATCTTAGTAATCTTCGGAAGCGACCAACGGTCACAATGAAACCACGTGTAGCAATAAGTTGAAATACTTCCGAGTGCTTAAGTTAAACTGAATTACTAGCGTGTGTACTATAAGTTGGAAATATTTAAGAAATGGCGTGCACAAAACTTGAAATTAGAGACGAGTACTGTGTGAGTCTCAATCTGTGTATGAGACAAAGGATAAAGAGAAGTACTCGTCCATGGTATCAGGTGAGGACTCGCGTGTATGATGAATATGTTCTTAATATTACTTTGCATCTTATGTTCCCGTGTGACACTTGATTCAAACTATAATACTCTGAGAGAGAAGCAGGGTGAGTCAGCCGTCTATCCAGCAACGCCACTTGGCTCGCATTGCACAGGAAGACGTGCATATATCCTCCAGAGTTCATAGTAGGAAAGGAAAATTACGAAGTGGGGCAATGTCGTGTGAAACTGGAATAAATACTAATTGAAGTGGGAAAGCCGAAAGTGATGTGATTATAACGTTATGACTATTCTTTGTATTGTATGTTGCAAGTGTGACGTATTTCATGAAATTCAAGTATGTGTGGTTGGCATGGGAGAGTAACAAGATAGTTTCAGAGGCAGTGGGTTATGCATGTTCCATTTTGTACCGCTCGGTCTGGAGGAAAATTTCGTACTGAAGGGTGTGAGAGTCGAAGTGTGAGATGTATAAAATGATCCACCATCCTATCCAGAAAGTGCACTGTAGCGTTAAGTAATTACGAGACCATAAGATAAAGAATCACCAATGTAAAGCCATGCCCACTGGTCGGAATTTCTCATGTGTTATTGTTGTAGGTTATAGAATTTGTGTGTTTAGGTTATAGAATTTAACGGAATAAATAAGATAGTGAAAAGAAAAAGATTGGTGGCCTTTTCCTTTGAATAGTATGTTGTCACGATACACAGAATTTATAATGTGTGCGCCATTCATATTCAGTGCGATGGTCACGTGTTGATCAAAGCCGTTAAATCAGAAAGAAAATGTGGTATTGCCAGTACGTAGTGAACAGTCGGAGTTGTGTAAATTACTAATAGTCAGTCGTGCGTTTCCGTACCCGTTGCGTAATATCCAAATAGGAGATTAACTTTTAACTTAATTGTGAGTACTAGAGTTCATGTTACTCGATAAATAAGAATGAGTCCACTCGCTTGGCAGACCACTCATCTTGCAGGCCTGACAGCTAGATGCCACAGTATGAGCATGGCATGTGTGTGCCTCTCATAAATCGACCCTGCCAGGGTTTTGCTGTAGGGTTTGCTGTTATGATTTTTTTTATGGGATATATTGTGATGGCGCTAAGAAGTAAGATTTATTTGTTTGCTATTTCTTTCTGGATTGGTGAGGATTTTCTTTTATGTAATCGCTTGCTACGTCATCCAAGGCTGGAAGATCCTTGTATTATTTTTTTTTTTTTTGCCTAATGTCTGTTGTAACTAGGTCGCAGTTAAAAAGTGTAGTCACCATGGAGAATAGTGATTCTGGGGTGAACGTAGCAGTGTAGCAGGAAGTAGGTGTCGACCTTGAGTTAATGAGCGAGAACGGCAAACATTCGGAAGGGGCTGAATTGGTCAGCGGACCGCAGCTAGGTGATCCTTTAAGCAGCGAGCTTTGTCCACAATTGGAGGCTTTTCCCGACGACGCCGGCGAGCTGGGACTAGGTCAGGTATGCATTGAAAGTGTAGCTACCCTTAGCGTAGCTATGGTTTCTCAGGCGAGCTAGGTGAGCACACAGAAAGTAGCAAATGACAATGTTCTACTGCAGTTTTTACAGTGGATGGATAGAGATAATAAGGAAAGATTGGAAGCGATGGACAGAGATAATAAGGAAAGAGATAGGGAGACTAAGGAAAGATTGGAAGTGAATAAGGAAAGATTGGAAGCGATGGATAAATATAGTAAGGAAAGATTGGAAGCGATGGATAAAGATAGTAAGGAAAGATCGGAGGCAATGGATAAGGGAAATAAAGAGGCAATGAGGAAGGTACACACAGTTATCGATGAGCGTCTGTCCACAGTTAATAATCGGTTAGATGAGGGGGAGAAGAATCTGGATGCGTTGAAGCATGTATGTGATGCCGTGAAAGAAAAAGCCAGTAATTTGGAGGTATGAATAAGTGCAATAGAGAGCGATATTACAGAATGTAGGGAGTTGTTGCCGGATGAGCGAATCAAATAGATAGTGGAGGACTTACTTGCAGGTAAACAAGGGGCATTAGACAGCGTGGAAGCTCAAGGAAGTGGCGTTATATAAACACAGGGATGAAGTTGCGGAGGTAGTGGTCAGAATGAATACGATTAGCGCAGATGTAGAAAAGATCAGTATAAGAGGCGAAACAGGCTCAGACAGTACCCAGCGAGAGGTTTATGCTGACCAGGAGGAGATACAATCACTATTACAGTTTAAAGAGGCACAATTAGAAATAAATAGGAAACATAGGGAAGAACTAGCACAGTTGCAATTAGCGCGCAGTAGCGATGGTGAAACACCACCAGGTAGATTGCAGAGGAAGAGTGAGATAAATTCAAAAAACGAAAATAGGCAGAAAGAGGAAGACGAACTCAGAGAGTTAGAAGAACGGTTGTGTCGGATAAAACAGGTGGCAAACCCAACTGGGTATAGTTCAAGGTCGGAAAACATAAATGCGGAAGAAGAATGTAGGAGGCACTTCATGTCGGTACAAACATACTCCTGTTTTCCGAATCCTGATAACTACCAACATCCATGCCGTGGCTGTCTCAATTTCAAGATTCATTACCTTCATCGTGGGGACGGCTCCTCAAAATGAGGTTTGTGTGTAACCATTTGAGGGACGAGGCTAGAGCGAAAATGTAGGAAATTATTAAAGACTGTAGTAGCTACAAGATATTTTGTGACAAGTTTTTAAATGAATTCTGGTCGAAAAGTAAGCAGGACCAGGTTAAGCAAAGCATATTGATGATGCCAAATTGTAATGAAGGTGGTATAAGAGATACAGTGGCCTGCTGTCAGCAAATGCTGAGACGAAATAGGTATTTCGATGTGCCATACGAAACTGGGGAGCCCATTAGGATCTGTATAACGAAGTTGCCACTGAGATTGCGCAGAGACATAGCAGGCAGAGGCTTAGACGATTCCGCGTCAATTCAGCACTTGTCACAGGAACTGAGTAATGAGAGCAACATCGTGAACGGAGATACGACTCATAGATCAGAGTCGAGGATAGGAACGGCAGAAACTATCAGACTGACAGGAGAACATGGAATCCTGGCATTTCATTCTTTTCATAATGGATTGATGGATAGGAGAAACAAATCCAACATATCAGCCCCTTAGCATCTTGCCTTAAAACACATGCCGCTGGCACTGAAAATTGTCTGTGTAGCAGACATACTCTACTGATATGTAGGAATGCAAATAAAATACTTCTACTCATAGAATAAAACACAGTAACGGCATCTGTTAGATTGGTCTCTCAGAGAAAAAAGACATTAAGGCTTACAAAAATTAGCAAATATTTATTTCAAACACTAATGTAAAATGACTGTTTCCTCAAAAACCAGTTGCTAGAAATATTATGTAATAATGCAAATAAGTTCAGTTTAATTAGTGCGATTTGACTATTGCAGGTACTTAACACGTAATGTAAAAAGTCAACATTGTGATCTGTATGGAATAGGGTACGTTCATACTGCTGTTACAGGTAACATCAGTAATGTGAATGAAGTATTTATATTAGATGCCATCTGATCTATAGTATGTCATTGTCGTGGTGACAGTTATAATGAAGTGCTGTGTACGGTTTTTCGGAATCTGGTGTTAGGGAAAGAGGCCACTAGCACCAAAGTTTCTAACACTTGTGCTGTACCTTTCTCCCAGCTTGTATATTCATTCTCTGCATACGTTTAATTTTCATGTAAGCACAGATTCCTAACTAGCAAATTCTTTACTGTTTACAGTGAACCATTCAGAGTGAGGCGGATTGTCCATGAAAATGCTGTACTGATTGAGACGATCCAGGGAAAACAATCGCGTGGGCTTCATCACATTTCTAACATCAAATTATGGAAAAGTTAAGGATCGATCGAAAGTAAGCAAATTATGGTAGATAGTCAGTGTATTTATTTGTGATGTGTAACGTTGTGCAGGGTCAAATCCAACACAAGAATTTTCAGGCGGGATGTCAGGAAGTATGACGGAATAGACTGGTCGAATGAGTCATAAACAGGAGTCGACAGAGTGGTGTATGTACGTATTTTTTGTCATATGAATAAGGACCAAGCAGAAAAGATGATATGATTAATGAGCGGATAAAGATGGTAGATAGAGAGAGAAGCGACGTGATAAATAGTAGTGGATAAAGGTGATATTTAAGGAGAGAAGCGACGTGAAGCAGTGTGATTAATAAAGAGAGATTCGACGTGATGAAACAGTGGTAAACGAAGATGAGTAGAATTAATAATGTGGAGATGTCTTAGACGTATGTTACAGAGAGGCCTGTGTATGCTGCAATCAAGATTGATGCGAATGGCGAAGGAAGACCAGGATATGATGGAGTAATGGACGGATGGAGAGCCGAAATACGAATGATGAGATGAGAACAACTGCACAACGTGAAAGGACATAAAGGGAGCATGAGATCCAGATGGTGAACGTTGTGGAATACTGACTTAAGATGTAATATAAGTGTACATCTAATTCTTACCATAACATTTGCAATATTTAAAAAAATTTGTTGTTGTTGTTGAAGCCTGGTACCAGTATAACTAATCAAAACAGTACCAAGAATGTGTACAGTTACTTTGCAGGATGAATAATTTTATTGTTTGTTCTTAGATGAAATGTCGCAATTCTAAAGTGATATTTAGCAGGCTGAATAATCGGTAAAGTGAATGCAGAGGTAAGCCAATGGACAAAGGTGCCAGAGTGTAAGGACGTAATCGGAGACTGGAATGCTATCTCCTAAACAACTCCATGTGTCATGTGGTTGAGTATAAGGGAGCAAAAGTATGGTATGTTGACGTGAGTGTGGTGGTGTCAAGGTTATCTGACTTTTAGACCAATTCTGTTGGGGTATTAATGGATTGAAAGTCAAGGAAAATGTGGTGTTAGTTGAGTGAGAGTCATAGAGTATTGTGATCAATGCGCACACTCCTGTAAAGGGGATGCTACCGATCCATAACTAAAACATTATTGTGGTTTATCGTTTGATTTGGATGAACTCCGATGACAGGTCAGGATATGACGTCATGTGGATGGTACATACATGTCCTAAAAATGTTGTTATATATAATAAAAGGTAAAATACGTAAAGAGATACTAATTTGAGTCTGTCACAAACACAAAGGTGCATTGTATGGTGTAGATTTAGAGTCATCAGTTTCTAAAAAGTTTATTGTGTTAGGATGTTAAAGTAGTTTACTATTTAACAACATGTGGTAGGTAATTGTGAGCTGTGTAGATTATTTCTTATATTTTTGATAGAACACTTTGAAGGGGTATTAATTTCAGTCTGTCACAAGCACAAAGGTTCATTGTATATCGTAGTTTTAGAATCAACAGTTCCTAATATTTTCACTGTGATAGGATGTTAGAGTAGTCTACTATTTTACATTGTAATTATGAGCTGTATAGATTGTTTCTTATTCCTTTTGTTTTTTTTTACACTTTCATGTTTTGTATGAGGGACAACAGGTACAATCAATAGCACAAGTGTGGGCTGTATATAGAAAAGGGATAAATGTTGATGCTGTATGTGTAGAAAACTAGGGTGTATGATTTTATGTTTTTTAGAACAAAGATTCTTCTATTACCAATGTATCTAAATAATACATGTAATCAGTGAGTATTTAAATTCTGTAAGAATATCCTTTTGTCTGTAATGTTGCGAGATCCACGGAAGGGTCTGACTGATTGGTTGTCGTAGTGCTGAGGTGCTACGCAGAATGCGCCCATACCGCTAGCGGGAGGCCAAGCCGACGTCGCCATGGGAGAGGTGACAAAGCTGCTGCACTCCCCACTCCACTGTCGGTCGGGGTACACTCCACGCGCCCGCTACAATCGGTCAACGGCCTGGGGCGACACGCACCTACCATTGGCTGCCATTCATAAGTTGCACCACCCTTACAACTGGGAACAGTATCCCGTGGAGGCAACAGCGGGTGGTTTTTCTCTGCTCAACGGCTCGCGCGGCGGCAGAGCGACAGCAGAATGAACGATGCGAGACAGAGTCCGGCGGGCAGTTTTTAACAGCAACTGTTAACTAGTACTGGACTGTGGAGCCGTGAATCTAGATGACTGCTCGTGTGTCTCCATAAGGTCGAAAGTGAAGGACTGGTGTTTCCACATTGTGAGTGGTGGAAAAAATTTTGTATTTAGCAGACAGGACGATTGTTTTGTTTTGTCTTGACCACTGAATGGTGGGATCCATAAACTTTTGGCGGTGACTTGTTAAGTGTGCTTAGTAAATTGCATGTGGGACGCTTGTTATACGTAAACAGGACAGTTGCCGTATGGTGACTAATTATTGTCTGAATGCAAGAAACTAATGTGGGACAATGACATTTGCATTTGTAATAGGAGACATTTCTTTAATTGGTGCGGGAATAAGTGCTGTTTGTTGGAACTTACGACTTTTAATTATGCCATGAATGGAAAGGACAGAGCTGATGGTAATAGTAGATGTAGGGCCATTTCTGGACGATTAGATTCGTGTGTGCAGTACTCAGAGAGTGACTATGACATTTGTGTTTAATGTGTTCAAAAAGCCAATTTGAGTGACTTAAAGACTTTCGTCCGGGTAGCCATTGGAGAGCTTTGACACCGAGACAGTGTTTCTAGGAAAACTACCAGCAACTTTTTGACCCCAAGAAAATCACAGAATGAAATGATTCGGTGTGACTCACAAGGTAGGGATTAATGTTTTTGTACTGGTAATTGTGTAAGTTTTTTTATATGTTTCATTCCTGAAGGGACAGCAAGTGTAATTGTATTTCATTAACATTTGTGTTTAGAATAGTTTGTGTCTTTTCTGTTTGTTCTGGCTTATCAAGTTCATGTAGCATGTTTATTAGAATATTTGGTACAATGATGCTTTAATAATTAGCCAGTGGTGTAATACTAATGTAGTGGCTCTTGTTGCATTGGTCAGTAAGGTTGTCACAGGGGACAAGAGTTTGCATTGCACAACAAATATCGGAATTAACTGATGCATTTTGATGTTGTGGACAGTAATAATCTAGTTGGTGTGTTGAATGAAGCTATTTATTTTCATTATCACAGTGGTGCTATTTCACATTGAAGTGTAACGGAGGCTAGTCGAAATGCAAGTTCTTGTCGTCTAAATATGTAACAACAGAGAAATGAGCAGTAGAGTAAAATACGAGAGCTACTGATGATATTCAAGCACTTATTGCTAACTATTTACTGCGTGTATTGATCAAAGTTGATGGACTGACTAGCTCAGCAGCAGGTATTTGTACTGGTGGACAAGGATAAGGTTAAACTCACAGTCGACTAGTGGTGGCAACTGCTTAAGTGATGATAGTTAATGAGGTATGACATGATGTCTTAGATGAACTATATTATGTAACCAGTATGTAACTTGTGGTATATTTCATTGTTTTTCTTCTCAGTTTTATTTCTCTGTAGGTTTGATGTATATTTTAGAGTACTGATATGGAGCTTGACTTCTACATGTAAGTAGTGTATGCAACTTTTTTCTTCTGTTGATTTTGTTTAGTATTTAGACATTGCTGTGTAAAGTTTATTCCCCTGCAATTTATGAATGTCAGATTACTTGCTCTGTGTTTGGACGGTGAGCAATTTAACATTTCATGAGTAAATTCAGTATTTTTTTATTTGTTACAGAATTAGTGAAGTTTGGATTACTGCTAAAAATAACAGACATCCCAGTAACGAAGCAAATTTTTATCTCACCATTATTTTTTATTTGTATGATGTAATGTTTTATTCGTCATTTATATTGTTGTAAATTTGTATGTGTACGTTACTCCAGATTGTGGAGAGTACAGTAATGCAACAACTGTGTCAATAATTTGGTAAAGTGACAGCATTTGGTCGTCTATGTGAGGTCACCAGGGGATAAGGTCTCCTCATGGTTTTTATGATGACATGTTACGTTTGTTCGAATACAGTTTTCTTAAAAAATGTTCGGAACTACTCTTGCACAGCAAGGATAGTACCGTGCCATTTTTTTCTGCATGGGTAGAAGGTGGTGCAAGGGTACAATACCGCCCGACATTGAAAATAGGTACAACATTCTTTGTTATTATTGTCAGTACAACATATTTATTTCTAATAATAACTCAATTTCAATTAATACAGCGAAGCCGGATACCAGTGTGGGAAAGAATGACTATTTATTTATTTAACTGATCACATGTGCACTCCCAGAAAATAAATCCCTACATCCAGTTTGGTGACATCTGTGAAATGAATGAATGTATGGCCGTCTGCTAACCGCAGATAGTGAATGTGAATATATGATCATCTTTGAGACGATCTTTTGGTCACCTTTGGTGGAACCAAAGAGATGAAATTTACAGGAGCTTTGTGCGCCTGAAATGTGGCTGACCAATGGGTAGCATTGTCTTCCCCCACCTCGACGGAGGTGCGAGATGACCTGAAGAACGGCCATGTTTCAGCACTCTGCCGCTGGATCTAGTGTTGCTAAGACCTGTCTTAGGTGTGCTCCGTAAAGACAAAAGAGTGGAGACATGGTATGCATGTGAAATACTTAAGAGAAGTTTGGAATAATAATTTCTCAAATTCAGGAACTTTTGTAGGGAGACTTAAATGTCAGGCAGGTAATATTAAGGGGATCTTAGTAATCTTCGGAAGCGACCAACGGTCACAATGAAACCACGTATAGCAATAAGTTGAAAAATTTCCGGGTGCTTAAGTTAAGCTGAATTACTAGCGTGTGTACCATAAGTGGGAAATATTTTAGAAATGCCGTGTGCAGGACTTGAAATTAGAGACGAGTACTTCCACGTGGTGGGTACTGTGTGAGTCTCAATCTGTGTATGAGACAAAGGATAAAAAGAAGCACTCGTCCATGGTACCAGGTGAGGACTCGCGTGTGTGATAAAAATGTTCTTAATATTACTTTGCGTCTTATGTTCCCGTGTGACGCTTGATTCAAACTGTAATACTCTTAGAGAGAAGCAAGGTGAGTCAGCCGTCTATCCAGCAACGCCTCTTGGCTTGCATTGCACAGGAAGACGTGCATATATCCTCCAGAGTTCATAGTAGGAAAGGAAAATTACGGAGTGGGGCAATGTCGTGTGGAACTGGGATATATACTATTTGAAGTGGGAAAGCTGAAAGTGATGTGATTATAACGTTGTGACTATTCTTTGTATTGTACGTTGCCAGTGTGATGTATTTCATGAGATTCAAGTATGTGTGGTTGGCATGGGAGAGTAACAAGATAGTTTCAGAGGCAGTGGGTTATGCATGTTCCTTTTTGTACCGCTCGGTCTGGAGGAAATTTTCGTAATAATGGGTGGGAGAGTCGAAGCGTGAGGTATAGAAAATAATCCACCATCCTATCCAGAAAGTGCACTGTAGCGTTAAATAATTACGAGACCATAAGATAAAGAATCACCAATGTAAAGCCATGCCCACTGGTCGGAATTTCTCATGTGTTATGTTGTAGGTTATAGAATTTGTGTGTTTAGGTTATAGAATATATCGGAATAAATAAGATAGTGAAAAGAAAAAGATTGGTGGCCTATTCCTTCGAATAATATGTTGTCATGGTACCCAGAATTTATAATGTGTGAGCCATTCATATTCAGTGCGATGGCCACGTGTTGATCAAAGCCGTTAAATCAGAAAGAAAATGTGGTATTGCCAGTACGTAGTGAACAGTCGGAGTTGTGTAGATTACTAATAGTCAGTTATGCGTTTCCGTACCCGTTGCGTAATATCCAAAAAGGAGAATAACTGTTAACTTAATTGTGAGTACTAGAGTTCATGTTACTTGATAAATAAGAATGAGTCCACTCGCTTGGCAGACCACTCATCTTGCAGGCCTGACTGCTTGATGTCACAGTATGAGCAAGGCATGTGGGTGCCTCTCAACGTCATCTACAGCCAAGAATGTCTCGTATGCTGCATTATCTGCTCAATAACCGTTTACGGAATCTGACTGATTTTTAAAAACAGCCTATGTACTTTGCACTACTGTTTCCTCCGACATAATATTGGTACTCAGAGTAATTGTGGGAAAAGTACACATATCGAATAAAGTTTTGCGTGGACGCTGTCTCATAGACACAGTCCCTTTGACTGCACTCAGATGTCGCTAAACCCGAGCAAAGATGTGAACAACCATGAATGACCAATGCCCATTTGACGGAGGGAATTCGACAGCCGATCATTTTCAGTAATTCCACCAGGATGTATTAGCCCGGCTCTTGTTGTCTGTAGTTCAACCATGCCTAGACTGTCAATACCGTTGTTCGATAGCGACCACATTGTTACTTTGTGCCAGGAACGGATCTCAACAAGGGAAGGGTCTAGGCGTCTCGAAGTGAACAAAAGTGATGCTTTTCGGACGTGGAGAAGATACAGAGAGACATTAAATGTCGATGATATGCCTCGCTTCGGCCCCCTATGGGCTACTACTACAGTGGATGACCGCTACCTACGGATTATGTCTCGTAGGAACCCTGGCAGCAACGCCGCCATGTTGAATAATGCTTTTCGTGCAGTCACCGGACGTCGTGTTACGATTCAAACTGTGCACAATACGCTACATGATGCGCAGCTTCACTCCCGACGTCCATGGCGAGGTAAATTTTTGCAACCACGACACCATGCAGCGCGATACAGGCGGGCCCAATGGACCGCTCATGATTGGCATCGCGTTCCCTTCACCGATGAGTGTCGCGTAGGACTTCAACCAATCTTCGGAGACGTGTTTGAAGGCAACTCGGTCAGGCTGAACGCCTAGACACACTGTCCAGCGAGTGCAGCAAGGTGGAGGTTCCCTGCTTTTTTGGGGTGGCATTATGTACGGCCGACGTAGGTCGCAGGTGGTCATGGAAGGCGCCGTAATGGCTGTACGATACGTAAATGCTATCCTCCGACCGATAGTACAACCATATCGCCAGCATACTGGCGAGGCATTCGTCTTCATGGGCGACAATTCTCCCCCCCGTCGTGCACATCTTGTGAATGACTTCCTTCAGGATAGCGACATCTCTCGACTAGAGTGCAAAACATGTTCTCCAGACATGAACCCCACCGAACATGACGGGGATAGATTGAAAAGGGCTGTTTATGGACGACGTGACCCACCAACCACTCTGAGGGATCTACGACGAATCACCTGGGACAATCTGGACCCACAGTGCCTTGATGAACTTGTGGACAGTATGCCAAGACGAATACAGGCATACATCAGTGCAAGAGGACGTGCTACTGGGAATTAGAGGTACCGGTGTGTACAGCAATCTGGACCATCACCACTGAAGATCTCGCTGTATGGTGGTACAACATGCAATGTGTGGTTTTCATGAGCAATTAAATGGGCGGAAGTGATATTTATGTTGATCTCTATTCCAGTTTTCTGTACACATTTTGGAGCTCTCGGAACCGATATGAGGCAAAACTTTTTTTGATGTGTGTAGATAAATCACTGACCTCATCTGGTAGACAATCAAGTTTTGAATTGTCCACATCTGCCCTGTGCAGATCAGTGGCGTCCGCAATACCGGAATCTACCGTCTCATTACTAGTCAAAATAGTGGGAAAAATTATAGAGTCAGGAAACTGTACCTTACTTTTCGAAACGGAACTCATGATTTCTTTGGTGACTTGCAACTATTGCGCCGCCGTGTGGTCACTACCATTTTCAACATTGTTGTCAATAATAGAAAAATGGTCTATTTCGGAATCTTTAATAGTCAGACTACCCGCCGAAACTAAACATTTTTACGCGGCATAGAAATTTAAATACAGCGTACAAAATCAAAGACAAAAAATATTGAACAACGAAAACAGTGGAAAACAAGGCTGAGCATAAGAATGCCTATGAACTGTGGAAGGAATTTTGTACAAGCTAGTAAACTGCGTTGCGCCAAAAAAATTTTTAGCTACTATTATTTTCTACAGAGTGGTTGAGAGAACAAAATGACCACTTTAATATAAAAGGATTCACAGGGAAAACGACTGGCAGATGTATCGCCATGTGTAACGTTCTTCCTTTTTATAAAAACATTTGTTTGTGTTATTGGATATGTAGTTCGTGATGTTTGTCTTACGGAAATTTACTGTGTAATGCGTTGTTGAGCAAATGGTGTGCTTAATAAGTTTAACTATTGTTGTGTCTAGACAAGACAGCCTAGACACAATGAGAGGAAGCCGAAGGGCACGCGCTTAAACTCACGCAGGCTGGCGTGAGGTCTGAAACAGGATACGTAATGAATGCTATAAAGAAAAGTACGTAGCTTCTGGAATACTTTAATCCATATTTGTAGAACATCGCTCTTGATGATACATGCTTCATATAATAAATATCAATTGAATACGGCGCCTTGCTAGGTCGTAGAAAATGTAGCTGAAGGCTATGCTAACTATCTTCTCGGCAAATGAGAGCGTAATTGTCAGTGATCCATCTCTGGCTAAGTCGGCTGTACAACTGGAGTGAGTGCCAGGACGTCTTTGTAGACCTGCCGTGTGGTGGCGCACAGTCTGCTATCACTGACAGTGGCGACACGCGGGTCCGGCGTATACTAATGGACCGCGGCCGATTTAATGGCTACCACCTAGCAAGTGTGGTGTCTGGCGGTGACACCACAACTCTAATCAAAAGAAAAAAGATAAAACTAAATATGAAAATCAGTATGCCTATCATGGAATTTGTGATTCTTCGCTACACTGAGGATATCTATGTCTAACTTGGACATGTTGGCAGTTGCTCTTGATTAATACTCTTAATTATTTACTTCGTCTTCTTTGGAATAGGAATTTCTGGAAACCGTCTTTAGTGACAAATTCAGTACCACTGTCATCAGTAACACTGAATCCGGTATAGCGAAGTGAAGGTTTCGATTGGGTGTAGCTGCCGGTGTACTTTATGTGCTACGTTTCCACTTTGTCTTTTGATAGTACATTGTTCCTTTAAACTTCTGCCATTTCATCATGACTTGTTGCGGCATTATTATACTTTAGTCGCCAAAAACTAAGTACTACAGGTTATTACACATTTTCAATAGGCTGGGTATGTTAGTTTTGCGTCCCTAGGGATATGTTAGGATAACGTCGTACGGAGCCGTAAATGTGTACCAGGACTGTAAATATATACGAGATCTACAAAAAAAAGCGATTAGCTAAGTGTTATTTAGACGTGATTATCAAGGCTTTACGACTGTCCGTCGCATGTACAATGTGAAAAACACGTCAATGTGCCATTTCGTAAGGATACCGTCTTATCTTACTAATGGGTAAAATTAAACATATGTTTTAGCGTTTTTTATTGCTGTCCAATATTACATGTATATATTCTCCGGCAATGCTGACCGCACAGGTACTGACGAATCAATTGCAACGATATCAAGCGCATTTAACATATTACTGGATGGTGTATTCTAGAAGTGAGTGTGTGTTAGATATGCCATCATCATTCAGAGCAAACCAGACTTGTGTTGCTATACAACCGGCTCTGAAAGTCAAGCCTCTGTGCAAACAAACGTTCTGGCGAACTTGGCGTACCGGACTTCAAAGGGAATATTTAGCGGCCTAACTTTTTACGCTGGTAGCGGCCGTTGCGGCAGCCACCTTCTTGTGCGTGTAAATAACTCGCATGCTGCTTGTTCACACTGACGGAGTAAAGCAGCGCAAGTGTGCGTAAGCTCATGATCCCCTGGAACGGATCCCCGCGGATGACGTACAAATCCGGCCTTAAATTATGTCTGAACAGGCGCGCGGCAGGGTTGCAGCGTGGTCGCTGTTTTCTATGCGCCACACGCCGCTCCAGAAAAGGAAGCTGCTTTTTTGTCAGCAAACAGCTAGTGGGTGTTTATTAACAGAGCACGCGTTATGCACTTCGCAGCTTAATGCAACTTAACCGTTAGCACATCCCTATTTATATCCCAATGAACATCCTATGGAACTTAAAGAGGAAACTTATCCGATATATATATGGATAAGTTTCTTCATATATATATATATATATATATATATATATATATATATATATATAGGGAACGATTTAAGTAACACGTACTATACTGCTATACTGTCCAAGTTGTTTAGTTGGAGGCAATATGGAATTACACACGTCCCACTCTGATAGACATTAATGTTCGAAATCAATGTGCAGTAGCCTCTCGCAGGCGGTAAGTGACAGCGCTAGCAATAAAGTGTATCAGGGAAGCGCGAATAACAACGAAGGTGGTGTGACGCTGTAAATTGACAATTTGTCTGATTTACAAAGGGGGATGTCCGTTGGCTTTCGGGCCAAAGATGGAAGATGTCCGTTGGCTTTCGGGCCAAAGATGGAAGTATATCAGAACGGCGTTGTCCTAAACCGGGGTCGAAGTAATTTGTTGCATCTCAACGCATTAATGGTGGAGGTGGCGATTAGTGTGGACAAATTGACATGGACTGGATGTCTACGCAGCAGCGACGGGTGGTGCTTTCAGATGAATAGCGTTTTATGCTCCACCGAATAGACGGTCGTTGACTTGTACGACTTGAAACGTATGAAAGCAAGCACTCTGCAACAAACATCAGAAGCGTCCAAGCCGGAGGACGGAGCGCAATTGTATGGCATATGTTTTCTTGGCATTACCTGGCTGATGTTGTCGTTCTAGAAGGCATAAGGGACCCACACAGAAATTCTTATATGCCACTTGTCACAGCGTATGTACGTATTTCGAAGAACACCAGGATGATATTATCGTGCTGGCATGGCCACCAGATTCAAACCCAATCGCGAATCTGTGGGAACTCGATCTGGCTCTCTGTGCGATGGACCCTCACCTAGAAACCTAGCGCCGCTGGCCACAGCACTGGTGTCTTGATGGCTCCACTTCCCTTTCGGTATTTTCCGGAATCTCATTCACCGTGCCCGTCTCGCAGCGGTCTCAGCTGCAAAACGTGCTTACCCTTTGCTACTGACAGGTTGGCACGTTAATTGTTAATATCAGAACACAAATTTTTAAAGCGAATATTCTTGTGGTTAGTCTTCACAGTGACAATTACTGATAGCGCGTGAAAGCATATGTTTACTGTTGCCAGTCGCAGCTTTGTAAAGGTTTAAACTTACATCATGAGGTGGATTTCTCTTTATTAACTGGACATCTGAGTGTGGCGTTATGCCCTTGGGTAACTTGTGGCATTCTCTTTCCATGAAGTCACATTGCAGTCTGTGTTAACTGTGCACCCTTTCATGACTCACATGCTACGTATGTGTGTGTGTGTATGTGTGTGTGTGTGTGTGTGTGTGTGTGTGTGTCAGAACACTGTTCTAGATACAGCAAAAGTGTGGTTGTCATAATAAATTCAGTGTCAACCAACAGATCTGTCATATATGAGATACCGTTAATACACACATTTTTTTTAATTTCCAATTAACAACTGGGCATTTCAGCCATCTTGGATATTTCACTATAGTTGTCTGGAGGTAAGAGTACTGTATGTGTGACTGGTTAGAGATGTGGGGAGGGGTTTATAAATTTTCCATTTGCTCAAGTGGACTACTTCTGCTTATTTCGATTTATAATAGTGCACTGTGATTGGTAACAGACAATTAAGCCATGTGAATACCCACTGACAAGTGTGTTGACATCACTAATGGTATGGTGAGTTCGAGGTCATCTGCGAGATCATGAATTATGCCACTGAGAAGGACGATGAAGTAACTAGGTCATGTGATGTAAAAAAGTGAGCCAGAATGTCCAAAGTAAACAAGGTATTCCAAACTCGCTATACCTCTACTACTCACCTATCTCTCTTTTATACTTGTTTCAAATATTGCATTACCTAATCAGAAAATCTTATCTCTGTTTTATTCTTCATTAAAAGTATGCTTCGGTCAAATACTGTAATACTTGACCAGTTAATTTCATTTGTCTCTTTAATGGTTGCTTCAAGAAAGAAATTTAGAGAAACAGACTGATATTCCCATGAACGAGGACCAACAATTTATAGGCTGGTCAGAAAACGTCAGGCTCTTTCCACGAGTCGCCTAAGGATATACTTTTAGATAGATAATATGTGAGGCCAGTGGCAGACTCCAAACCGGCTGAAGTGAAGGACCCACCTTTTCCTTCCCGTCTCACCACAGAAGATATTAGCTTGAAAAGCTTGCAAACGGCACTCTCATTGGCTAAAATTAATTAGTTCTCTAGAACGATGTTTACATTGGAGACCTGTGGTTTGACTAATACTCAAAACGTCCTGGTTTCCAGGTTCGAATCTCGCCACTGCTTAAATTTCAATAAAAATCATTACCAATGGCGACCGAAGGCTTCGGGCATAAGAAGTCATCTGCATTCTGCTAATAGCCTTGTCAAAGACCGTGGAGGATCTGATATAGGTTTAGGATACTCTATTGGCCCTAAAGTGGAAAACTGCCCCTAAAAGGTGGAAGAATCAGTAATGGTCAATGGCAGAGGATGCGGAAGATAATGGAAACCATAGTATTAAAAATACATAAAATGTATCCACAGTACATTTGACCTGTAACTGAATAAGTGTCATGACGATCTCTCCATTGCTAAAGGGTCACAGACAAGCCTCCATCCCGATTAACAAAGGGGACAGCCTACTGAGAGGTGACCATGAGGAAGAGATTCAATAATCCAATGAAACGGACTAGTCGCTGCGTGTGTCATAATTTTAAACATGGTAAGGAAGTTACAAAATCTCAAAAGGCAAATGCAGATGCTCATTGAAAGAAGATAAGGATTCCCGCTCACAAGAGCTGCCGAAAAAGGAGCAGCATTCCTTATGAACAGGAAGGAAAGGCGGAGAATGAATAAATGTGAACAACTTAGTGATAGGATTGATCTCATCAGAATCGACAGAGAAACCAACACCGACTACAATAGATCGGGTATACATGCCGCCATGGCAAGCAGTAGATGAAGAGACAGATGGAGCGGCTGGTCCCGATGGAGGTTCGAGTCCTCCCTCGGGCATGCGTGTGTGTGTTTGTCCTTAGGATAATTTAGGTTAAGAGTGTGTAAGCTTAGGGACTGATGACCTTAGCAGTTAAGTCCCTTAAGATTTCACACACATTTGAACAGAGAAGGTATATCAATATACTGAATGGGTAATACAATACTTAAAAGGAGATTACAGTGTAATGGAAATTGGAAATGAGAATGCGGTTGTGGTCGAAGGTGTTGAAGAAAGGATTACCAGATACTGGGGGATATGTAGTCGGAATGAAAGAGGAGATAGACTGAGTTTTGCAATAAATTTCAGTTACTAATAGTGTATACTCTGTTCAAGAATCACAACAGCAGGGGATATACACTCCTGGAAATGGAAAAAAGAACACATTGACACCGGTGTGTCAGACCCACCATACTTGCTCCGGACACTGCGAGAGGGCTGTACAAGCAATTATCACACGCACGGCACAGCGGACACACCAGGAACCGCGGTGTTGGCCGTCGAATGGCGCTAGCTGCGCAGCATTTGTGCACCGCCGCCGTCAGTGTCAGCCAGTTTGCCGTGGCACACGGAGCTCCATCGCAGTCTATAACACTGGTAGCATGCCGCGACAGCGTGGACGTGAACCGTATGTGCAGTTGACGGACTTTGAGCGAGGGCGTATAGTGGGCATGCGGGAGGCCGGGTGGACGTACCGCCGAATTGCTCAACACGTGGGACGTGAGGTCTCCACAGTACATCGATGTTGTCGCCAGTGGTCGGCGGAAGGTGCACGTGCCCGTCGACCTGGGACCGGACCGCAGCGACGCACGGATGCACGCCAAGACCGTAGCATCCTACGCAGTGCCGTAGGGGACCGCACCGCCACTTCCCAGCAGATTAGGGACACTGTTGCTCCTGGGGTATCGGCGAGGACCATTCGCAACCGTCTCCATGAAGCTGGGCTACGGTCCCGCACACCGTTAGGCCGTCTTCCGCTCACGCCCCAACATCGTGCAGCCCGCCTCCAGTGGCGTCGCGACAGGTGTGAATGGAGGGACGAATGGAGACGTGTCGTCTTCAGCGATGAGAGTCGCTTCTGCCTTGGTGCCAATGATGGTCGTATGCATGTTTGGCGCCGTGCAGGTGAGCGCCACAATCAGGACTGCATACGACCGAGGCACACAGGGCCAACACCCGGCATCATGGTGTGGGGAGCGATCTCCTACACTGGCCGTACACCACTGGTGATCGTCGAGGGGACACTGAATAGTGCACGGTACATCCAAACCGTCATCGAACCCATCGTTCTACCATTCCTAGACCGGCAAGGGAACTTGCTGTTCCAACAGGACAATGCACGTCCGCATGTATCCCGTGCCACCCACGTGCTCTAGAAGGTGTAAGTCAACTACCCTGGCCAGCAAGATCTCAGGATCTGTCCCCCATTGAGCATGTTTGGGACTGGATGAAGCGCCGTCTCACGCGGTCTGCACGTCCAGCACGAACGCTGCTCCAACTGAGGCGCCAGGTGGAAATGGCATGGCAAGCCGTTCCACAGGACTACATCCAGCATCTCTACGATCGTCTCCATGGGAGAATAGCAGCCTGCATTGCTGCGAAAGGTGGATATACACTGTACTAGTGCCGACATTGTGCATGCTCTGTTGCCTGTGTCTATGTGCCTGTGGTTCTGTCAGTGTGATCATGTGATGTATCTGACCCCAGGAATGTGTCAATAAAGTTTCCCCTTCCTGGGATAATGAATTGACGGTGTTCTTATTTCAATTTCCAGGAGTGTACTTGGAAAAGATACTGGAGTGTAAGAGCATATTCAGCAGCAGATATGTACACATATCGTAATTGAGTAATAATGAAGAGTGGTCTGAAGTGAAAAAAACTAAGCAGGAAGAATCAACGCGCAAAGATGTTGGAGACTGAATTACTCAGGAATAAATGGCTATACTTGAAGTTCTCTGAGGCTATCGATAATGTCTTAATGATTAGCTCAATAGGCAGATCAGTTGAAGCGGAATAGACGCGTTTCAAAGGTTTAAACCTCCATCATCAGGTAGATTTAAGTTTTGTTATGTAGATCCACCTGATAACAGAGGTTAAACATTCGAAACGCGTCATGAAGATAAACAGTAACTGGTAACATTAAACTTGTTTCTTTTAATGTCAATGAAAGTCACAGTAAGGCCTAACCTAAAATGATCGCATTTAAAGAAACAAAGCAGTACAAAATGTTCAGGGTAACTGGATACAGAACTTGAAGTCACTTAGGAACGAAATAAATAGGAAGCCCAGGCAACGAAGGTGAAGCGGCTACATGATAAACGTGAAGAAATCGAAAATGAAATGATTTGCGGAAGGATGGAATCTACATACAGAAAAGTCAAAACAGCCTACAGAGAAATTAAAAGCAAAAGCGCTAAGACAAAGAGCTCAACGGGAACTGTACTGTCGAATGCAGAAGAGTGAGCTGATAAGTGCAAAGGGTTCACTAACTCTAACGAAATTGACATAACCCGCCTCTCGGAACATCAGGCGACCAATGGTATAGATATGTTAGACACTGCAGGATTTAAAATAGCTTCCTACTTCCGCAGAGCATATTTTGATGGAGGAGGAGTTGCCACATTTATTAAGAACTGCCATAAATTCAGGAACATTGACATTAATAAATTCTGTTCAGAGCAGCATCTAGAAGCATGTGCAAAGGAAGTAGAGTTCCATAGCAGATACTATATAATAGTAACTATTTACCGAGCACCTGCAAGAAATTATAATCTATTCATGAATCTTCTAGAAGCTCTTTTGGGTTGTTTAACAGGAAGAAACAAGGAAATTTTGATTGCTGGTGACTTTAATACAGATTTTATAATGCAATATTCCAGTAAACATCTAGTGCAGTTAGTAATGTTGTCTTTGAATCTAACTCACACTGTAATTTTTCCAACAACGATCACTAAATCCTCAAGGACAGTCATTGATAACATTCCTATAGACAAATGAAAGGAACAAAATCATATCATAAAACATGTGGTAAATGGACTATCAGATCATGAGATGCAGCTCCTTGTTTTATATGTAAATTCTAAGCAGATTATCAAGAATGCTAAATCTGAGTACAGGAGAGTAGTCAATCAACCCAAAAATTGAGTGTTTTAGGAAACTGCTCAAAGATATGAACTGGAAAGATGTTTATAGTGCTCATGACATGAATGAAAAATATAACAAATTCATGAACAACGTCAGTACCATGTTTGATAACTGTTTGCCTCTAAATGTTAATCAAATGAAACGGAAGTCTATAATAAAACCACATATAGCACATGGAATAAAGATATCCTGTAAGACAAAAAGGAAAATGTAACTGTCGACCAAGACTAGCTCCAATGCGGATGATTTAGCTAAATACAAGGAATAATGTAAAATATTAAAAAAACTCATTCAGACATCTAAACAAACAGAACCAGAAAGGAACAGGAGCAAATAGCATTAAGGGTAGATGACACATTAGTGACCGATGGGCATAGTGTGGCAAATCTCGTTAACAAGTACTATATATCTGTTGCTGATAGAATGAGATTGTCGGGATCAGTAAGTAATGCCCTTGAATATCTGAAACTAGCCTTTACAAATAGCCCCAGGTACTTGAATATGTCACTCACTTCACCAAAAGAAAGAACTTCCATAATTAAATCTTTCAAAACAAAGAATTCTAGTGGTTACGACGAAATATCAACGAAGTTCTTGTGAGTTAAGTAGAAGTCTAAGTTACTTGTGTAACCAGTCTAATATAACTGGGATCTTTCCTGACTGGTTAAAATACGCACTGTTAAGTCCATATTCAAGAAAGGGGATGAAGAGATACCATCAAACTATAGACCGATATCACTTTTGCCAGCGATCTCGAAAATTTTAGAAAAAGTAATGTACAGGTAGCTTCTCAACCATCTAATCACAAATAACATGTTATCAAGAACACAGTTTGGATTTGTGAAGGGTTCTGATATCGAGAAGGCTATTTACACCTACAGTGAAAATATACTTAATTCATTAAATAACAAATTACAGGCAGCACGAATTTTCTGTGGTTTGTCAAAGGCATTTGATTCTATGAACCACAACATCATTTAAAATAAATTAGAATTCTATAGTGTCATGGGCAGTTCTGCAAAATGGTTCAAGTCATACCTCGCTAACAGGAAACAAAGGATGTCAGAGCAAGGTACTAGTGAATTAAGTCATCAGAATGGGAAGATACTTCATGTGATGTCCCACAAGAATCCATCTTAGGGCCATTGTTTTTCTTGTGCACATTAATAATCTCTCGTCAGTTACACTGCCAGCAGCAGAGTTCGTTTTGTTTGCAGATGACAAGTATTGCAATAAATAGTATGTCGAGTGTAGCTCTAGAAGGATCTGCTAATGATATTTTCATGGATATTAAAAAATGGTTTAAAGCCAACTCACTGACATTAAACTTCGAAAAGACTCACTATATGAAATTCAGAACCTGTAAGAGGTTTCCACCCAGCATATGCATAAAGTATGAAGAAGAGCAGATAGACGAGGTTGACTGTCTTAAATTCTTGGAGTTACTACTTGATAATAAATTCAGTTGGGAGGAACACACCACAGAACTGCAGAAATGTTTAACAAATCTGTATTTGCAATTAGAGTGCTAGCAGACATACACGGCATAAAGATTAAAAGGCTTGCATACTTTGCCTACTTTCATTCCATAATGTCATATGGTATATCATTTTGGGGTAACTTCAAGTCAAACAAAAGTTTTCAGAGTCCAAAAGCGTGTAATACGTATTATTTGTGGAGTAAATTGACGGACATCCTGTAGAAACCTCTTCAAAGAACTGGGTATACTAACTAGTGCCTCTCATTATGTTTATTCCTTATTGAAATTTGTCCTAAATAATATATCTCTTTTTCAAACATACAGCTCAGTTCATACATACAATAACAGGAACCAAAATGATCTGCTCAAGGACCTGAAAGTACTTACTTTAGTTCAGAGAGGGGTCCACTACTCAGGAACACTCATCTTCCATAATTTGACAGCAATTTAGTTACAAATGAAGATGAGTTTAAAAGGAGCCTGAAAGACTAACTAGTGGCCAACTCCTACTCCATTGACGAATTTATTAATAGAAACTAATGATGTATATATTCATACTATTATTATGGTTATTTCAGCTAAAAAAAAATGACCTGTTCCACATCCACGAGGATCCCCTCAGCACGGATCTCTGGAACGAAAAACTAATCTAATCTAATTTATTTACGTTACCTAATTCCTTCGCGGTTTTAATATCATAGAGGAAGTAGGAACCAAACAACTATTGAGGTTGGTGTGTAGAATGAATGAGTGCGGCAACAAACCATCAGATATTCTGGAAAACAAAATCCATGCATCCACGGAATTGCCAGGACAGCAGAAGTCAACAACTCAGAGAATTATAGCACCGTCAATACGTCGTTCTTCCAAGTTGCTGGCAAGTGTGGAGGTACACCATGAAAGACACCCAGGATGCCGTAAAAATTAAGATTTATTAAAAAACAAAAAAATTAAACAGTGACCGGCCAGAGAATTGGCAAAGACATTAACTATAAATAGGCGGTGAGGTACAGACAAATGACAGGAAAAAAGCATTCAACTGTTGTAGTATTTTTTTGTTTTGTTTTCTTCATTCTTACTGTTAGAAGGAGGATGCACATGTGAGTTTTTAGATATGAAGTATTGTGAACTCTATGTATCATATGTGTTTGAATAATATGATAATGAACTAGATTTTAATTACACTCCTGGAAATGGAAAAAAGAACACATTGACACCGGTGTGTCAGACCCACCATACTTGCTCCGGACACTGCGAGAGGGCTGTACAAGCAATGATCACACGCACGGCACAGCGGACACACCAGGAACCGCGGTGTTGGCCGTCGAATGGCGCTAGCTGCGCAGCATTTGTGCACCGCCGCCGTCAGTGTCAGCCAGTTTGCCGAGGCATACGGAGCTCCATCGCAGTCTTTAACACTGGTAGCATGCCGCGACAGCGTGGACGTGAACCGTATGTGCAGTTGACGGACTTTGAGCGAGGGCGTATAGTGGGCATGCGGGAGGACGGGTGGACGTACCGCCGAATTGCTCAACACGTGGGGCGTGAGGTCTCCACAGTACATCGATGTTGTCGCCAGTGGTCGGCGGAAGGTGCACGTGCCCGTCGACCTGGGACCAGACCGCAGCGACGCACGGATGCACGCCAAGACCTTAGCATCCTACGCAGTGCCGTAGGGGACCGCACCGCCACTTCCCAGCAAATTAGGGACACTGTTGCTCCTGGGGTATCGGCGAGGACCATTCGCAACCGTCTCCATGAAGCTGGGCTACGGTCTCGCACACCGTTAGGTCGTCTTCCGCTCACGCCCCAACATCGTGCAGCCCGCCTCCAGTGGTGTCGCGACAGGCGTCAATGGAGGGACGAATGGAGACGTGTCGTCTTCAGCGATGAGAGTCGCTTCTGCCTTGGTGCCAATGATGGTCGTATGCGTGTTTGGCGCCGTGCAGGTGAGCGCCACAATCAGGACTGCATACGACCGAGGCACACAGGGCCAACACCCGGCATCATGGTGTGGGGAGCGATCTCCTACACTGGCCGTACACCACTGGTGATCGTCGAGGGGACACTGAATAGTGCACGGTACATCCAAACCGTCATCGAACCCATCGTTCTACCATTCCTAGACCGGCAAGGGAAATTGCTGTTCCAACAGGACAATGCACGTCCGCATGTATCCCGTACCACCCAACGTGCTCTAGAAGGTGTAAGTCAACTACCCTGGCCAGCAAGATCTCCGGATCTGTCCCCCATTGAGCATGTTTGGGACTGGATGAAGCGTCGTCTCACGCGGTCTGCACGTCCAGCACGAACGCTGGTCCAACTGAGGCGCCAGGTGGAAATGGCATGGCAAGCCGTTCCACAGGACTACATCCAGCATCTCTACGATCGTCTCCATGGGAGAGTAGCAGCCTGCATTGCTGCGAAAGGTGGATATACACTGTACTAGTGCCGACATTGTGCATGCTCTGTTGCCTGTGTCTATGTGCCTGTGGTTCTGTCAGTGTGATCATGTGCTGTATCTGACCCCAGGAATGTGTCAGTAAAGTTTCCCCTTCCTGGGACAATGAATTCACGGTGTTCTTATTTCAATTTCCAGGTGTGTATAATTAATTAATGTAAATATAATTTATATTAAAATGAACTAAATTTTTATTTATTGAAGTGACGAGAAGAACATTTAAGGAGGATTTTCTTGGTTACGACGAACGCCGGTGTTCCCAGAGTCCGCCGCCTGCAGCTTCAATTAAAATGTAAGTGAAGTATGTCGATCAAAGACGCGAATAAGCGCAGAACATTTTAATAATGCTATCGTATTGTATTCTACAAAGATGTGCAATCTCACACATAGCCAATAATATTTAGTAATAGTTTAATTAACTTTATTTACTTTTTATTACAATTTTAACTGGTGTGCCAGGACTTTAGTGCAGTGGTTGAGAGTTGTGATGCTTGCCTGATAGTATAGTAACAAATTTCTATGACATTGTTACGAGTCGTAAAGACTAATTGCTTGTACTTTCTGTTTGGATGAATCACGATGAGGAACAAGTATTACGAAAGGGCAACAATTAAGGAGAAATGTTTTGAAATTAATAAGAATTGGACGCAGATTACATATAAAATTTGCCATAGTAGGCCTAAGCTGTTTTGTTCAGCGCAGCAAAGGTAGGACGGCTATGCAAGTTGATGCATGGTTGCGTTTGGTAGCGCCTGTTTTGATGTTGATGGAAACCTCTTCCCCATTACTCACTTCGTTGAATTCTATTAGCGAAAAATTTACATAAATTTTCAGGGTGATACATATTGTCAGTGCAACATATAAATTTGTGGCACAATAATTTGCACATCATAACAGACGTAAAATCGGCTTTGACGTCACATGAATTGCATTTGTCAATTGTAAAGGTTAGCATATGATATTTTTAGCAATTTAGTGAGAATTTTATTTTTTGCATGTCCATACAACATGGCTGAAAAGTATGTGCCCAATGTTGATAACAATAGCAGAAACACAATCAGCCATGATGGCTTAGAATCGTGTGATCGAACCATTGACATTCAGGCCCCATGCATGCCTACTGCAGAAAATTTAAGTAGATCAGAGATGTGTGTCGCAGGAGTGACAAATGATAGCGACGCTCCACAACAGAACAATCTTGACGACACAATATTTGCAATCGACGAGACAATGTCACGCATCTCCCATAGCGACATACCACTTATGAATGAAACATTGGAGAGCTATCCCAATATGAATTTTGACAACGCGTTACAAACGCCACTTGGTCACAACACAAACATTAACTTGGGAAGTACAGCTGACACCAACCACATTAGTATAACTGAACCACTGATATGCAGTTACTATCTAACATAAATGCGAAATTTGATGATTTGAACAACAATATGAATAACAATTTCAGTAATTTGACACAAGATATGAACATGATAAAACTGCAACAAACCGCTGTTTCATAAGACATGAACACAATAAAAGAGCAACAATACACCGTTATACAAGATGAAAATGCAATGAAGGAGGACCAAAAACAAGTATTCATTGATTTGCAGGACATGGTCTCACAGAAATTCGATGACTTACCCAAAAGTTTTGGCACTGAAACCGACGAAAAATTTAATTATATGAAAACACAGGTAAGGCATGAAGTACTTTCTGAAGTTAACAGTAACATTGCGGAGGTAAAACAGAAGGTAGATTCCTTTAATGACCACCACAATCTAGGAGAACAACAAATAAAGAAAACCACAGACGCAAATACATACACTGAATCCACACAAAACCAGTTGCGTTCGACAGTAAAAGACGTAACCATTGACGTTAATAAATTGAATTAGACTATGAAGAAGTCCTATAGCTGTAGAAGAGCTTACATTAAGGGTAGCAACATTAGAAGTTGACTCACCATGTGCTAAGAAGGAGAGAGTGAAGATCAATGAAAATATGAGTGGTCATTAGTCAAGCTGCAGCAGGTACACTAGATAAGGGTCATACAATTGCAGAGAAACTAGTAACAGATCGTAAGTTATATACAGACGTAGTAGAAAAGTCTATTCAGAAAAAAGAAAATGAAATCATGAACAAAGAAACACTAACGTACAAGCAGCGGAAGATGGGATCCACAATATTCTAGATGAAAAAATTACCAGATCTCGAAATATGCATGTAAGTAATACACACACTACAGTGGACAAACCACAACCTGTTACTATACATCCACAAATTGTCACGAGTCCCACAGCAGATACCAGGTGACGTTTGTAGAGTGCGAAATACAAACATACCCACAACGCCTATATCTGAACAGTTACCAGCCGCAATTACAGGTAACTACAGAAATACGACCGAAAATGCCACGTGTCTTCAACTATTTTTGCAGACGAAGGTTTGCCGAGACATCGACAGTTTCCTACATTCATTACCGAAGGTAAAAGAAAGAATGCCGTAGTATTAATCAGTGCTTTTCGTCATGTGTTTCCTTGCAACTGGACGAAAGCACAGAAAACCGGATTTATCGTGGGATAAATGCAAGGTGATCTGCTCTTATGGGCAACTGAAGTGGCAGAACGTTGTAGCACTTTTGTCCAATTTAAGCGAACTTTCCTCGACAGATACTGGCCTGAGGCAGTGCAAGAATGACTCAGAAGCAAGTTTTTCAGCCCTGCACCATTCAATGGCAAATACGGTACGCTACGTGGATATTTTGAAAAATACCTTAATAGGACACGCTATTGGACGAACCCAATATCACAGGCAGACGCGTTAAAAGTTTTCAAAACCCGTTTATTATCGCTCTTTAGAGAAAAATTAGTCAGAACGCCAGAGCGCGACACTGAATATTTTCTGTCAGTGCGTGATTCTGTCGATTTAATCTGTGAGGAAAGACCCGTAGTCGACAGGGCAAGAGAAAATCAGGCACAACAACAACACAGTTATGTAAATCATTCAGTAAAACGTGATCTAAAATCACAGCAAGGATGGTACACACAACAGCAAAATTACATATCCTGAGGTAATGAGTACGGTAACGGGAACGGAAAAAACAAACGATTTAAAAGTAATTTCTAAAACAACAGGGGTAATTTAAACGCACAAGCGAGTTACTATTTACCATCACAAGGCCCTATGCCGAATATGAATAGAAGCAATCAGCAGCAGCAGTGGCCGACGCTCGGCAACAATACCGTGCCTTAATCTGTACCGCAGCCGACACTTGGGCAGCAAAATAACTGCACAGCAGCTAACGACAGAAAGTGGCGAAGTACCTACACAGTGCAAATAACAGAAATTTCTGCTGGTAATGAATTAAGTCACACTAGGCCGTCGGAAAACACCAACTGGTCGTAGTGAAGCCCCAGACTATAGACCTATCGGGGAGTGTGGGCAAAACATGCTTCAAACTGGTGACATCAAGGATAATTTGTATTAGCATGAGTTGGATATAGTCTATAAAGTCAAGGAAGAGCTAATACAAGCAACCATTAAGGTGAAAATATTGAACATTGACACACAGTTATTTTAGGTACAGGTTCAATTACCAAACTAATGTCATATGCATTTTTTTGTGATCTGAAGAAGAGAGGCTAATTCTCTACAATTGCTGTACAAAATTGCAAGGTGCAAATTGCTACAGGTAGTATGACTAGACTGATTAAGCATAAGACACTTATTCGATTAAAAATTGAACATTTTACAAGGAAGCGCAATTTTCTTATAATTGACAAACTTACAGTTAATTGTCTTATTGGCATGGACACCTTTAGGACAAACAATACACAGATTTAGTTAGAACACCTGATGAAAGTAACAAAAACAGCCCAGAGTCAAATGTAGTGGTACAATATTCCTTTCCAACTCTATATTTCACAAACGAATTAGATACTGAACAAGAAGCAAACACTGAGGTTAGCAACGAAGTGGTACAGCACTAACTAACTGAATCACAAGTACTAAATGAATGCAAAGACAGGAACTTTCTGACTTGTTATTTAATTACGCCATTGTTTTAAGTAAGGAGCCAGGAGTAATTTGAGACTAATATAAATTTGAAGTCTATCCACACGAAACAGTTTTTTGTAATGTCATATCCTATTCCATGGGAAAACGAGAGGCAGTAAGGGAAGAGATCAATCAGATGATTAAATGTGGAACCATACAACCCTGATTTTCACCCTATTGTAGTCCAATATTACCAGAAAGCAAACCATACGTTTCCGTTAGATTAGTTCTCGATGCTAGAGGTATCAAGAAGATTATAATACCAGTACACATAAGACCAGACAATTTCGACGAAAAGCTTCTGAAGTTTTACAATACAAAATATGTCGGTACAGTCGATCTCAAGGTGTCGTACTGCAAATATAGTTCCACGAAGAAAGTCGAAAATATACTGCATTTGTGTGTGGTGGCAGAAGTTACGAATTCCTTGTTCTACCTTTTGGACTGAACATTACGGAGGAGTGTTTATATATGCATTGGACAAGGTTTTGGGACCAGAATTGATTAGCAAAGTCACTGTTTATGTACATGATATACTAATAGCCCCACGCACCTGATTATAACGGATCAGCCTCATAGAACAGATGCTTCAACGATTTGCCGATTACGGAGTAACAGCCAATTTAAAAAAGTCTGGTTTCGGAAAGGAACAAAAATTTTTATGACATGTTGTGTCTGAACAAGGTATACTAACTGATCCTAAAAAGTTGATGCCTTACGCACTGTCTAGCTCCAAGGAATAAAAAACAACTAAAAGCTTTTTTAAGACTGTCTTTGTTTCTGCGTAAGTTCGTACTGCAACAACTGATGCGTTGCTCAACTTATTACGAAAAATTATGCTTTTGTTATGGGATGATAAGTGTCAAGATGATTTTAATAACAATAAGTAGGCACTGGTCACTGCAAAGATTCTTAGCCGCCCTGACATGTCCAAAGATTTTTGACTATACATAGATGCCTCATCCCAAGATCTGATTGCATGCTTGTTGAAGATGCGAGAAGAAGAAGATAAAGAAGTACCCAAGTTCGTCAGTTTAGCTAGTCGCACATTATCAGAAGAAGAAGAATACCACTATGTGTTAGAATTGGAAAGTTTTGCGGCAATATGGGCTTTTAAGGAGTTTTAATATTTTTTTGTGGCGGAAGAATACCAAAGTGTACTGTAGCCATCAGTCACTGTTATGTCTTTTAAGATGTAAACTGTTACACCCGTCAATTAGGTAGGTGGTGTCTATATTTCCAAGAATTCAGTTCCGAGATAATATATGTTAAAGGAAGTAAGAATGTTATTGCCGATGCCTCGTCCAAGTTACCACAAAGTTTAGAGGAATTTGGTCAAATAACAGAGCAGGATGCAAGGTTCAGCACAACAGTCTGATTACCATAAGTTTTTTAAGCAAATGAAAACTATGCAATGGCAAGATGGCAGATGGAGTAAAGTCATGCAAAACCTTAAGCAAGATGCAGGTGGAAAGGTAAGTAAATGGTATCAGGAGTACAAGAGCATTTTGTTTCATAGGAAACATGAAAAATCTGACCAATGATGTGTGTGTGTGTGTGTGTGCGTGTGTGTGTGTGTGTGTGTGTGTGTGTGTGTGCGTGTGTGTGTGTGGGTATATATTTCCGAAGATTATATCGTCATAACGATGGATTTATAAGACACACACCTGAAGTACGGCGATATTATGGAGTAGGCAAATGTACACAAAAAATAGCAACATTTTGTTATTCTTCTAATTTGAGAAAGCGAGCTCTACAGGTATTACGAAAGTGTTCTATAAGTCAAAAATCTAAAGAGTCAAATGTGTCAAAAATACTGAGCTACACCAAATATTCACAAAAAAACTCTCTAGATGTAGTATCCCTGGACATAGCTGGTTCATAGCCAAGAAATAAGGGACACGTAAGATACGTAGCAGCACTATACGATATTTTCTCGAAATATATCAAAATGTATGGCATTAAAAATGCGACCGCCACAAATAAGAGAAAAATAATTGGGGCAGACCATTTCAGAAGAGTATATATACCCAAGATACTACTACCTGACAATACTTCATATTTCTTTGGCCAAAGTGGAAACAATTTACGATCTCACAGAGCGTAAAACACATATTAGTAAGCCTTTTTCACCCTGAAGCAAGCCCAGTAGAACACGTCGATAAAGAATTAAACAGGTTTATTAGTACATACACACGTTGACAACAAAGCCAATGGGTAGAATACGTAACCCCTTTCATGCAAGTGGTCAATAAACTTCCGCATTATTCAGCAGGTTTCACACGTAATGAATAGATGTCCTGGACAAAACAAACGAATGAGTGAGAGTCGCCAATACCAAAGACACCCACTACAGAAATGTCACAACAAGACAAAATAGAACAAGCCATAGTTTCATTAGAAAACATGGCCGATTACCGAAGGAAAATTTATAACAAAAAACTGAAATGTGGTAAACAATTTTTTGAAGTGCAACTAGTCCTCTTATGGACACACCCTAAATCGACAAAATTTGATAATTTCCAAAAATACCATATGCTGCAACGTATAAGTTAGTTTATGAGAAAACAGAAAGAAACAAACGTCTCCCCCTTTACAAAGACATAAAAGCCTTTATAGAATGACAAAGCGTGGTGACATTTTTTATCGCAAAACAATTTTACATAGTGTACATTGTTATAAGTGTAATTTCTCTTCTGGAGCCTATATTAAGATAAAGTAATGTATATAGGCACAAGTAATTCTTTTAATTTGTACACATAGGCATAAAAGTTAACAGCAATGAGAAGTATCGCACAACTTCATGCAAAGCGAAAGTATGAACGAAATTAGCTTATGGCTCAGCTGTTGCATGCTCAACAATACGCACTGACATCAGTAGCAGGAGAAGAGACATTGACCTGTGCACATATGCGACAGACTGGCAGAAGGTGCAGCCAAAATAGGAATGAATTATGTACCTAACCTAAGTACAAAGCAAATGGAAATACTATGCAAACATATCTACTATCTAAGAACTAGGGACACTATTGATATATGTACACAGAAATTTAATTAGATACTAAGCTATATGTAGTAGAAAAAAATTGCTATGGCCCCATTCTCTATTGTTACCATATTTATTAAAGATGGACGATCCAAGATGACAGCGATAGATATTTCAATGTCACAATGACATAATGGTAAGTAGTTCAAATTTTGGAGGGAAAATAGGTCAATTGGGCTACCTCCACTAACGCAAACCACTCCCCTCCCCCCTCCCCTCCCCACCCCCGTAAAATGGCGCGAAGTTCAAATTTCAGCAGAACAATGCAACACGCCATGGCTACCTATACTAACCTAAGAAAATGGGGACAAATAGGTCACTGGGGCTACCTCCACCAACTAAGCCATGCGACCGCCACCTTTACCTCGGAATTGGCAGGAAAAGGACTCAGCCTGTTCTGACAGCTGGATAAGATGGTCGTAAGTCTTCATGTGGCAGGCAGTCTTTATCTAAACAACTTGAGGCAATAGCTCCATCTAGTGTGTCCACCATGAGGTCTGGAGACCAGCTGACCTACTACACAGTACTGCCACCACAGTGTGCTTTCATCCCACAGCGGTCTGGGGGAAAAATGGCGGGAAAATGACTAAGTTTGTGCTGGACTGCCAGGGAGTTGAAGGAGTGTAATTTGTATATTTTGGAACAATTTATTTAGGGACAGATTTAACGTTGTTTATTTACTGCACTGACACAAAAGACATGGTCTCAGGTACTTCGGGTCGCAATTCACAGCCTACAAACCTGCGGACTACTCGTACACCACCGAAATAATGCAGCACACTGATGTACACACACGAAAACAACTCGCAAATTGTCAAAATAGTGCATGTATGATGCTCTGCAAACATGCTTGCTAACTGTAAATTGTTGCAATAATGCACTGAACAGCCTACAGAACGGCAACTACTCATAAATCACTGAAATAATGCAGTTCTCTGATGTGCAGACACACTCATTTCATGAATTATAAATTGCGAAAATAATTGATACAGTTTATTTACCGACGGATTTCATATAGTTTATATATTACACTGATACAAAACACTCACACTGGAGCGTTTGAGGTCGCAGTAAATAGTCTGCAGACCAGCAACCTACTGGTATATTATCGAAATAATGCAGTACACTGATGTACAGGGATGCAAACAACTCGTACATTGATTAAATGATGCATGTAAAAGGCTCTGGAAACAAGCTTGCTACTCGTCAACTGTCAAAATCAAGCATTGCATGGCCTGCACACCTGTTCACAAAATAGTGCAACAGACACAACAACTCCTAAATTGTCAAAACACAATCATGTGTGACGCTATGCAAACACACTCACAACGCTTAAACAACCGAAAAAAAAGCTTTTCAACTATCGTCAACTGCGATGTACTAGTGAACTCGCCCCCCACCTAACTCCAAGTTGTGCATGCCTAACAGTGCGATCGTGCCGGCCCTATATGCGAGACGCCTCTGGGCTGCACACGCATTTACCGTTGCTGGCACGATTCTTCTCTTCTTGTGGATACTAACTTCACAGGTCGCGCTATAGAGATCTCTTCCAAACACTTCCAAGAATGTTACAGGATCCTAGCGATCCTAACGGGACTTGCGAGCTGCGTTTTTTGTCCCCAGTGTGGGTGACGCATCACCACGAAATGTTCGTGTGGTGACTCACCCTCTAAAAGGTTCTTAGTGTTATACTGACGTCACATGGCTATGCAAATAAGATCCAAGCTGACCTTTCGGAAATTGGTAAAGAGCTGCAGAAATAATTAACGGTCGCTTTTTTAGGAGCTTTTGTGATATCTCAGCTTGTCTGCATGGAATTCTTGTCCTAACGGAAACTGATTATGAAAATAGCCCAGAAAAACGGCGAACGTATTCCTCCTGATGGTCCCAACATGCCACCACGTCCATCATGTGTTATCTTTCCTGGGTAATCGCGATGTCCTGCTTTCAAAACAAGTCTCAGAAACGCAAACACTCTCACTGCTGTATAGAGGCTCCTACGTCCTGACACAAAGGCAGTCCTATGACTGAATGGAGCATTCTGATCAGCTCAAACAGAATTGACCTGCCTAATTACTGATGCTGCCAGTGTGGAAGCCCTGTCCACCTTTCAGTTTCTTTCTGCATGTGACACTTTCACTGCCAAAACAGTTTTGTACAGATCGCCATATTACAGTGTTGGTTAAACCCTGCAGAAGTTACCTACAGATGGAAAGACACTTGCTCAATAACGCTGCTCTGCCACTGAGAACGGAAGTTTCAATATTAGATTCTGATCCTGATCTCCAACCTGGCAATATATCAACGTGTACGACGTCGATTTAGTAAACATAGAATTCGTATCCTGCACCATACAAAGTCACTCCTTTCGCATCATGCATATATCTACCTGCCATCAGACACTACTACATACACTGTGAAAACAGACAGCATATGCACATGCACCAAAGGTATACTCCTCGCTGCACTAGATATTTCCTGCGAGATTGGGCAGTTATCCACTCCCATTGCATGACCATAGAGCCCTCAGCGGACCAAAGTCATTCTCAGAACTGTGGTACAGAGTCGGGTTCGGCTCTCCTTGGCACAAAGGCGTTACTGTTTCTGGACCCGACCTGTATGCTAGGTTGCTTTTTGCACTCATCCGCAGACTCTGAGATTGCAACAACATATGTAATTCCACTTGATTTGCAAGAATAACATGCCATTTCCCAAGACACTCGTCCGTACACCGCGAAGACTGTCCTACAAGTTGTAGAAGGGCTCGTTTGGTTCCCTTCGGCACAAATTCGTCGCCTTTTCTGGTTCCGACCTACTTGCTCGCTTGCTTTCTACACCAATCTCCACACTCTGGGATTACAAGAACACGTGTATTTTGACATGGTTTGCTGGAATATAATATCATTTACGTGATACTTATCGATATCAAGCACATAGCATTATCGCATGCATACCAGTACTGCTCGTGCAACATAATTCCAAAGATGCATACTGGATATTATTTCTCTAGAAACCCGAAACTATAGTGAGATAGAGGCTGCTGTAAACCACTAACTAGAAACCCGTCTACGGATATCTTAACATGAAAACTAGAAAAAAATCGAAAAAACTGGTATGTCCACTCGTTAACACCGATTTCGGTGATGTAACAGATTTTAAATCATCCCTATAACTTGCAAAGTCATTTAAGGTGTTTCTCATGTCTAGAGAACCAGCAAACGTGTTTTCCACCAGTCTTTCACCTGCTAGATGCACACACCACAAACGATGTTCCCTCAACTAAACAAAAGCGCGATATCTGTGGAAGAAGTCAATTGGACAATTTACATGGAAGGGAATAATGGTCCAGAGCAAACACACGTCCTTATTGAGTCTATTCAAATATCCATGCGATCACGGGAGTTGTGCAAAACATACTAAGTATTAGTTCGCTATTCGGCCGTCTAGAGGACGAAATGGTTAAATCAGCTACATTCCAGCACCCCAACAGGCCTCTCCATTCGGTCAACTCCTGCCGTTAGCCCGAAACGTGAATAATTCCCGTCACAGGTAATGGGCTCTGCATGCCAAGCACACATAAGCAGAATCAACATCCTATGAAGCCGGCCACATATATATTTTGTTTCCGGACTTACAATTAAATATTACGAGCACAGTCTCAATTGGACAACATTCGACAATGAGCGAAGTATCGGGAATACACCCTGCTGACGCCTGTTGCTCTGGAAATCGAAATATCTGTACCATTCTTATGACATGACATACTCCTCACTTTGCTGTCTCAGTATTCCACGTCAAATCCAGAGACTCCTTATGATTGGACATAGTCATTTCTCTTGCACATGTGGGAACACACACACACACACACACACACACACACACACACACACACACACACACACACACATACTTTATAAGCCTCATGCTCAGGGCGAACCTATCACATATCCCTTATTACTAAGTACAATAATTGACCAATAACTGACTGCCAGCGATACGAAATAATACTGACCAAAGGTCAGCGATGGGTGCACATGTCTCATAAGTTTTTCTTGGGTGTTGTACCACTGGGTCTTAGAAAAAGAGACGTAGTCGTCTTACAAACCGCCAGATGTTAAAAAGACACGACCATATTACTATCACAAGCGGTCTTGGTTTTGCAAGTCCACACAAGTATTCATGTTAAAATCTATACTGGCTTTATAAATCTACGTAAGGCATCACCTCCAAATGAATTGGTTTTTCCAGACAAATGCTGCAACACTGAATATACATGGTGATTGCCGGAGTGTATATTATCAGAGCAGCAGTGCGGTTACACGTAGTCCACGATGGAACCTCGTGATTAAATCGCTGAATTTTGAAAGAGATCTTTCTAAGAAATGTGGTATGAAACTGGTATTTGTATTTTCCTCATGCCTCCGCTAGATATATCTCCACTATTTGTAACGCATTCTGTCTTGATAACAGGTCAGAGGTTCTGCGACATGAGGTAGTGTAAAACACAGTACAGGAGCTGGGAGAAGGACGATGATTTTGCTACCGCATTGTAGTGCGTCCCTAAACCACATACAAGTACTGCTGTCCAAAGCAGATCCGTATCCATCAGGACCCATTCACGTGTATCACCCCAACATGCTATCTTTGTTATTCTATATCATCCAACAGAGAAAAATTACGAACTATAAAAGTTCCTCTAACCTCATCCGATAGAGAACTCAATAAGATTTTTACCGTATCTCTCTCCTCCCATATTTCGAAAACAAATACAATCTGCATGCTGGCATCAAATACATGAGACGATCATATTAAGTATAGAGCTACTGATACATTGCATGGACCAATGTAAAGTTGCATCTCCTGTACTCTGGGAGGACGACTGTATCCCACAAACTATATTATTAGTTTATGAAGCCCTCCCTGTAACCCTGTGCCGTTGGTTAAAACAGTGTTTTCTACTGCTGTAGCCGGCCGCTGGTGGCCGAGCGGTTCTGGCGGTACAGTCTGGAACCGCGCGACCGCTACGGTCGCAGGTTCGGATCCTGCCTTGGGCATGGATGTGTGTGTTGTCCTTAGGTTAGTTAGGTTTAAGTAGTTCTATGTTCTAGGGGACTCATGACCTCAGCAGTTGAGTCCCATAGTGCTCAGAGCCCTTTGAACCAATTTTTCTTCTGCTGTAAGACGCTTTCTACACTGCCAGATTTTTTTTTTTTTTTTTCTGCCACGACTTCGAAGTGTGTGTCAGGTTCTAAGCTGACATTAACATGTTCTGATCCATTGCATCTCACAGATAACTAGATGTTGCACGGTATAAACCATGTTGTTACTGCTGCTACCATAACACACCACATACACTAAACAAAAGACAGTTATACATAAGGAAACTTGAAGAGTTTGGCAGTGTTGTCAAGATTTTCCAAACTGCTGTCCAAAGGTGATTGACGAGCCCTACATTTAAACTCATCTGTCACAGTGATGTAATAGCTGATGGCTCTGTGTTCCGTTTCGAGTGATTCCTCAAATTGCAGTCATGTACGTGATCACTGTATCGGTGCTTGCCATTCCCAGAAGGTGTTGACCTGCCATCAAAACTTTTTCACTAACTCAAACAAGTGATGTCAGCCAGTCATTATGTGGTAACCATTAGCGTGTCAGCTAATGGATCGGATGGAAAAAACACCATCGATGTACCATAATAATAAGCATCACAAAAGTGCGAACAATTTTAGGAAATTTACAGTAATTCCAACACCACCAATGTTGTGACAGCATGTTTTCCAATTTCAGTATCATAGCTAAACCACCCCTTCTCTACTTTGTGAGTACCATTGCGAATGTAGATAGATGACTGTGTAGTACGTCCATTGATTGTTAATTCTTGAACACATACAGCATAAAGTATACTAGACAGCGTTCTAAATATTTCTAGCACCGTGAGCATAGTGCTTAATTTACGATCTATCTCTATGTGGATGGTAGTCTGAGAGCATTATCACAGTCTTGGAATAAAATTAGAGAGTGAAAGGCCCCCTCGCACTGTCTTTGAACAGCCCACCCTCCAGCACCGTTACCGATTTAATCTCCAGCTGACCAGTAGTACACCGATAGATTCACTGTCTTGTGAATGAATCAAGCCAGCCGAGTCCTCACCCATACAAGCACACGAGATTTCTCCTGATGCACCCATGTCGAGGAGGTTAGCATCACTTATTGGTGTATAGAAACATATTTGAAAGTGTTGTGATGTAATAGCAGACAGTTTAGAAGAAGAAATCGCTGGTCTTTGTGCATGTTGGAACTCCAGACGGATGGAGTTCGAAGCATTTTTACGTAAATCAACCACGCTATCAACTATAAAGTATTGTCCTGGAGTCTGGGATCAGTACCTGGAAGGTATTGGTAAGAGAGAACATAAACACACACTCTCTTAAGGCTGCAACGTTCCGCACATAAAACAGGCTATAATGTTAGATCGCTTCAGTTTCTGTACAATTAGTCGAATGGAATGTAGCGCTGTTAATATTCCAATGTAAGAAATATATATCCAGCACATGATATACATCCTTCTTCCCGGTTTCTCTACGATAAACTATGGTAACGAACCGTAAAATGAAAAAAAACCGTTCTTAAAATATCGATTCTGTGTGATACGTGCGCAATATAGCTTTCCAGGGGTGTATAGCACCCACTGTTCACATCAGATCACGGTTCAGAAAATATACTACGCCCGCATCAGCCCTATATAAAATGATCTTAAGTAACGTAGAATACCTCTAAGATAAATCCATAGCAGTGGCAATTAAGGTGTGCAATTCCACGTCACGCCGCCACTACTCTGTAAACGGGACATGGGGATTCCAGTAGTCACAAACACCTGTCGCTAACTTAGAATCATCTTAGCTATGAAACTGAAGTCTTGATTATATACCCAAGATGCGACAGGGAAGTGTAGAACATCACATAAATTGTTGTTCGTTTAGAGGAATGTGTCACGTTTCATCAAACTTGGAATGGAAGTCCTCTGACCACCGAGAGGTTTATTGTGAACAATCGCCAGTAGACAATGCTCTAAGACCCACACAGAACACATGGTTCTATATGAGCCAAACCCAGGCTATGTCACACAACAGATGCATCCTGACAGAACATCGAGTAAAAATGTTCAAATGACCTGCAGCAACTTCTCCCTCTCTCTTTCTCTCTCTCTAGAATGCATCGTCATTCTACGATTAAGTGGTGCCTTGTTACAACTCCAAACGCTTTGTAGGATGATGATTCCTCCTATGGGTGCGTGATGTACAGCGCCGGTGACCTGTGTCAGTAATGATTCACGTGTCTGGCTAATGGTAGGAGGTGTCTGAATGCAGAGGCCTGTTTAAGTGCAGGAATGTAGCTGATTTAATCGTATCGTCCTCTAGATGGCCGAATAGAGAACTAATACTTAATATGCGTTGGACAGCTTCCGTGATCGCGCGGAAATTTGAGAAGGTTCAGCATGGACACTTATTTGCACTGTACCATTCTTCCCTCACACGTAAATTGTCTGGTTAACTGCTTCTGAACACTTCGAGCCTTTATTTAGCTGAGGGAACATCGACTGTGGTGTGTGCATCTTGCAGGTGAAAGACAGGTTGAAGACACGTTTAGTGGTTCTCTAGACACGAGAAACACCTTAGCTGACTTTGTAAATTATAGGGATGATTCGGAGTCTGTTACATCAGCGACATCAGAATTCACGAGTGGAAATATCAGTTTCCTCTATTTTTTTCGAGTTTTCATGTAAGGGTCTCGCAGATGGGAAACGTTTCTAGTTACTCAGTGGCTTACAGCAGCCTATACATCTCTAAAGTTTCGTGTTTCTACAGGAATAATTTCCAGTCTATATCTCTGGAATTATGTTGCATGAGCAATACTGCAATGCAAGCGATATTGCTATCTGCCAGATATCGAGAAGTATCACGTAAATTGTATCATATTCTGGCAGACGATGTGAAAATACATGTTTCCTTGTACTTCAAGAGTCTGGAGACTGGTGTAGAAAGCAAAGAAGCAAGCAAGCAGGTTGGGACCAGAAGCCGGCCGCTGTGGTCATGCGGTTCTATGCGCTGCAGTCCGAAACCGCGGGATTGCTACGGTCGCAGTTTCGAATCCTGCTTCGGGCATGGATGTGTATGATGTCCTTAGGTTGGTTAGGTTTAAGTAGTTCTAAGTTCTAGGGGACTGATGACCTAAGATGTTAAGTCCCATAGTGCTCAGAGCCATTTTTTTGGGACCAGAAACGGTGACAAACTTGTGCCAAGGGGAAGTGGCCGAGCCTTTGTACAACAGCCTCCGCGGTATATGTACGAGTGTCTCGCGAAAATGGCATGATATTCTGGCAAACCATCTGGAATTACGTATGTTCTTTTAATCTGAGAGTCTGGAGAGCAGGGTAAAAAGAAAGCAACCAAGCAGGTTGGGCCCATGAACAGTAAAGCCTTTGAGCCGAGGGTGCCGACCTGGACTTTGTACAACTGTTCTGAGAATGACTTCGGCCTGCTAAGGGCGCTCTGGTACACAAAACGTGTGGATGACCACCCTACCTAATGGGAAATACCTACTGCAGCGAGGAGTGTGCGAACAGTGCATGTGCTTATGCTGTCTGTCTTCGCGCTATCTGTGCTAGTGTCTGGTGGTTGATAGTTATATGAATGATGCTAAATGAGCGATTTTGTATGGCGGCGGATACGAATTGTATGTTTACTACTTGGTACACGGTGATATTATGCTGGATTGGAGATGAGTTACACACTCTAATATTCAAGCTTCCCTTCTCTGTGGCAGAGCAGAATACCTGAGCAACTGTCTTCCCATATCTGACGATCTGTAGGTCACTTCTGCAGGGTTTAACCAACAGTGCAATATGGCGATTTGGACAAAATTGTTTTGGTGCTGAAAGTGTCACCTGCGGGAAGAAGCTGAAAGGCGGACAATGCTTCCACACCGACAGCATTAGTTATTGGGGGGGTAAATTCAGTAAGAGGCGATCAGAATGCTCCATTCATTCACAAGATGTCCGTTGTGGCCCAGATGCATCTCGCGTATGGGATCAGTGTCAGCGCCCTGTCAGGTGCGCACGGCTTTGAGTTCTGTAGGGGGCCAGATCGCTGTTATGCCGTGGTTGACGATAGTTGTGCCCTACATAGCAATGAGAGCGTTTGCGTTTCTCAGACTGAGACATCAGACTTATCGAGGAAGATAACATGTGATTGACGTGGTATCATGTTCCGACCATCAGGAGGAATGCATTCGACGTTATTCTGAGCAATTTTGGTAAACAGTTTCTGTTAGGACAAGAATTCCCATGCAGACAAGCTGAGACATCACAAAGGTCCTACAAAAGCGACCATTAACTATTTCTGCAGCACTTTACCAATTTCCGACAGGTCAGCTTGGCTCTTATTTACATAGCCACGTGACGTCAGCATAACTTTGAGAATCTTTTAGATGATGACTCGCCATGCTAACATTTCGTGGCGACGCATCAGCCACACTGGGCACATAAATGCATTCATGGCTAGACATAGCTCGTATGTCCCACTAGGATCACTAGGAACAATGCACCCTCTGCCATTCTGGGAAGCATTGGAACTGATTTCTATAGCGCATCCTGTGAGTCAGTATTCACAGGTAGAGAGGTATCACGCCAACAATAGTGAACATGTGCATGTGGCCCAGATGCATCTCGCGTATGGGGTCAGTGTGAGCGCCCTGTCAGGTGTGCACGGCTTTGAGTTCTGTAGGGGGCCAGTTCGCTGTTATGCCGTGGTTGACGATAGTTCGATAGTGTTTTTTTACATGCAGTGAGCGTTGGTTCAAATGGCTCTGAGCACTATGGGACTCAACTGCTAAGGTCATTAGTCCCCTAGAACTTAGAACAAGTTAAACCTAACTAACCTAAGGACATCACAAACATCCATGCCCGAGGCAGGATTCGAACCTGCGACCGTAGGGGTCTTGCGGTTCCAGACTGCAGCGCCTTTAACCGCACGGCCACTTCGGCCGGCTGAGCGTTGGTGCACTGCATCATTTTTGGCTGTTGAATTATTGTGAACGTGTTTGCATAGTGTTGTACATGCATTACCTTTTGACAGTTTATGCGTTGTTTTGATGTTTGTTGCATTATTTTGTGAACTTGTGTGCATACTGTACAATGCTTTATTTCGACAGTTGACGATTAGCAAGAGTGTTTGCAGAGCCTTTTAGATGCATTATTTTGACATTTTACGAGTTGTTTGCGTATGTGCACATCAGTGAACTGCATTATTTCGGTGATTCATGAGTAGTTTGAAGGTCTGTAGGCTGTGAATTGCGACCTGATACACATGAGAGAGTGAGTTTTGTATCTGTGTAATAAATAAACTACATGAAATCTGTATCTAAGTAAATAGTTCCAAAATTAATAAAGTACATCCTTCCTCTCTCCACCACCGCAGCAGAGGCTGAGTCATTTTCCCTCCATTTTCCCCCCAGACCGCCATGGGATGAAAGTGCATTCTGGTTGCAGTACTGTGTACTTTATCAACTGGACTGTGCACTTCATTGTGGACTCACTGGATGGAGCAACTGTCTCAAATTGTTTAAATAAAGACTGCCTGTAAAATAGAAACTTACATCAACCCTCTCCAGCAATCTAGCACAGGTCTAGTCGTTTTCCCAATGTTTTTATCCCTCAGACCGCTATCATGAATCACCTCACGGGACAGATGATACCACCCTCTGGTGGCACTACTGTGTAGTAGGTCAGCTTGACTCCAGACCTCATGGTGAAGACACTGGTAGTAGGTACTGCCTCTAATTGTTTACAAAGATTGCCTGCAAAATAAAGACTTACATCCATCCTGTCCTGCAGCTCTGCATAGGCTGAGTCCTTTTCCCACCAATTTCTAGGATGAGGTGGTGGTCACATGACTTAGGTTTGTGGAGGTAGCCCAAGTGACCTATTTCCTGCCATTTTCTTAGGTTAGTGCCCATAGCCAGGGTTTGTTGAATTGTCTGCTTGAATGTGAGCTTCCCGCCATTTTCTGAGAGAGCGGCGGGGAGGTGGGAGGGCAGGGGGTTACATGAGTTTAGTTAGCCCAATTGAGCTATTTTCTCGCCAAGATTTGAACTTCCCACAATGACGGCGTTGAGTCATTGCCAATCCATCTTGAACAAATTTGGCAATAATGGAGAGTGGGGCATACCAACTTTGTCCTACAACTGCTATATATAACATATTTACAACCAAAATGAAACATTATGAAAAACTATTCGAGCCGTCTAACTTAAGAACTAACGACAAAATACCGTGAGAGATGCCAAATAATTTTTTTTTTGTAGTATAAATGATCATAATGGGTAGCAGAATAAACGAATGTGTATGAACTTACACAAAGTATGGAAATATATGTGGACGTATGCAATGACAAAATGTATCAGTAGCCACCGAGCTACGAAATGGAATTAGTTTTTAGTTAATTTTAAATTTTTTCTTTCAGCGACCAGTCCATCGTCATGGTGCTAAAGAAGAAAATTCGGTCGAGAGTAGCAGGTACCAAATTAAGAATGGAGCTGCACTTTGAGTGAACTATTTAGTTACAACGATATTCATGCAATGGAATCAAAAATGAAAAATACATCGTCGCTCTGTGCCGCCGTGACTATTATGAGTACCTATTCGCTGCAGAGTACACATAAACATTTTAGCATGAGATTTTACAAAAACGAGTTATTTTTATCGTGACACATGAAAGCTTCAGTAATGAAATTTCCAGGTATTTGAGAGAAGATAATTCTGTGATGGTTAAAACATCAGTTTCCACACTAAGCTACATGCGAATTGAAGTAAACAGCACTAAAACATGAAGAAACAACATGATACTACTTGGATGATTAGTCGGTACACATTATTTCAATGAAGCAGAAGGTCCTTGACAACTGGTCCCTCATTGTACGTGTAACATTTCCTCATATATCCTTGAACCAGTAGATGAGTAGTTCCCTTTTTCCCTCCAAAACATAGGAGGTGGCACCAAGCGTAGTTAGGCCTGCAATGCGCAATGCTTTAGTCCTATTTGCAATGTTTCTCTCCCTCTTCTACCTCAGGAGAAAATGAACTCTCACATAAGTGATAAAAGCCTATCTATAAAGTGGAACACAAATGTATCATATGCTTTTATTGCGTCATAATATTGTGATATGTAATTAATTTGTACATGGGGTGTGAATGAAAGGAAGCTGAAACTAACAAACCATCTGTACTAACAGAACGCAATTAATGAAAATTTTATGACGTTTTAGAAATCAAGAAATTTATGTTCGTAATGTAAGCGATAAATGGAATGTCAGCCATAAGTATAAGCTATCATATTATGTATATCGTTGTACCTCAATATTTGTATTAATTTTCATTGGAAACCAATTCTATATGAAGAAGTGATCTTTAAAGGCAACCAATTTATACCGGGTTTCTTACAGCTGTATGTGTCTTTCAACAAGTGCACCGTCAAGTGTGGTTACATGAACATGCGTGTGCAACGAAATAACTTCTGAGTATCGTGGCTCACAACGCTTGACACATTGACAAGTGAACTACAGTTGTTCGAGCCGATATTTACCTCATCGACGAATGCTGTTGATCAGGGTTCTCTCCGCTGAAAATGCGAGTAAGACGGGTAATAATGACGCCGAGGCCGTAAAAAGGGGGATCTTCTGCCACAGCATCAGATTTTGAACAATAAGCACACACCCACTGAACCAGGAATGAAGACAAACGCCAAAGTAATTTTTCTATGTGTGACACTCAGGTGAAAGTGTGACACTCAATGTGAAATCAGTACCAAGAAGGCGAGTTAAAGCACATGCGACGGTATCATCTAGCATGTGACGGTTAGCGTATAGCTCTTAGCTGCCAAATCGGCCAGTGAGCCAGCGCGAAACCCGGCAGCGAGAATAAAGAGAACTGAACGTTATTGTTAGCGCGCTAAATTTCAAATATGTAATGGACTGTCATATTTTGTATTCAGTACTTTAATTTCTTGTACAATTCTAACATAAGTAGAATAACGTGACGTATCCATTCCATTGAATAAAAAAGGAAGCCAGCAGTAAAGGGCATCGACCCCTATTGACATATGTAAATACAAACAAACAAAATAAAACAATGTACGTCTCCATACAATGTGAACGTACAGTGCGGGGAAAATTGTGTAGGTATATAATGAAAGGCTCACAGGTTGTCGTAAAATTAAGAATTATTAGAAATCGAAAAATGAAACATCGAGTGGCCAGAGACAAGGCAAACACGTTAATTATCAATGTGCAGTAAGGCACAGACCAATGACAGGAAAAACAATAGTCAGCTCTCATGCAGTTTTGTTTTTTTCACTCTTACAGTCTCTCTCGTACGTAAAAGGAGGATGGAGATGTGCGATTTTAGATATGAAGTATTGCAAGGAGTATGTATGACATGTGTGCGTGAATAAGAATATAATGAACAACAGTATTAAGTATTTTTATTTATTGTGGTGAAGAAAAGAACATAAGAGGAGGATTTACTAGATTACGATAAGCGCCGGTGTTCCGGGAGTCTGCCGCCTCCAGCTTAAATTATAATATAAGCGAAGTCCGATGAACAAAGACACGAATAAGCACAGAACATTTTAATAACGCTATCGTATTGTAATGTACAAAAACGTGTCTTCAGCCGCTGAGCCAATAATATTCAGTAATATTAAATAGTTAAATTAATTTTATTTAATTTTTTACTACAGAAATGTAACATACAGAAGAAGAGAAAAGAGAATTGAGGATGTATTACATAACGATCATTTTAGCTTTAGGAATGGTAAAAACACGTAACGTGTATCCAAAAGACATGTGGCCTGTAATTGAAGAAGTGTCATGATGATCTCTCCATTGGCAAAAGATTCCGGAATAGCCCCCCATTCGGATCTCCGGGAGGGGACTGCCAAGGCGGAGGTTACCATGAGAAAAAGATTGAATAATCAGCGAAAGGATAACGTTCTACGAGTCGGGGCGTGGAATGTTAGAAGCTTGAACGTGGTAGGGAAACTAGAAAATCTGAAAAGGGAAATGCAAAGGCTCAATCTAGATATAGTAGGGGTCAGTGAAGTGAAGTGGAAGGAAGATAAGGATTTCTGGACAGATGAGTATCGGGTAATATCAACAGCAGCAGAAAATGGTATAACAGGTGTAGGACTCGTTATGAATAGGAAGGTAGGGTAGAGGGTGTGTTACTGTGAACAGTTCAGTGACCGGGTTGTTCTAATCAGAATCGACAGCAGACCAACACCGACAACGATAGTTCAGGTGTACATGCCGACGTCGCAAGCTGGAGATGAACAGATAGAGAAAGTCTATGAGGATATTGAAAGGGTAATGCAGTATGTAAAGGGGGACGAAAATCTAATAGTCATGGGCGACTGGAATGCAGTTGTAGGGGAAGGAGTAGAAGAAAAGGTTACAGGAGAATATGGGCTGGACAAGAAATGAAAGAGGAGAAAGACTAATTGAGTTCTGTAACACGTTTCAGCTAGTAATAGCGAAAACCCTGTTCAAGAATCACAAGAGGTGGAGGTATACTTGGAAAAGGCCGGGAGATACGGGAAGATTTCAATTAGATTACATCATGGTCAGACAGAGATTCCGAAATTACATACTGGATTGTAAGGTGTACCCAGGAGCAGATATAGACTCAGATCACAATATAGTAGTGATGAAGAGTAGGCTGAAGTTCAAGACATTAGTCAGGAAGAATCAATACGCAAAGAAGTGGGATACGGAAGTACTAAGGAATGGCGAGATACGTTTGAGATTCTCTAACGCTATAGATTCAGCAATAAGGAATAGCGCAGTAGGCAGTACAGTTGAAGAGGAATGGACATCTCTAAAAAGGGCCATCACAGAAGTTGGGAAGGGAAACATAGGTACAAAGAAGATGGCTGCGAAGAAACCATGGGTAACAGCAGATATACTTCAGTTGATTGATGAAAGGAGGAAGTACAAACATGTTCCGGGAAAATAAGGAATACAGAAATACAAGTCGCTGAGGAATGAAATAAATAGGAAGTGCAGGGAAGCTAAGACGAAATGGCTGCAGGAAAAATGTGAAGATATGGAAAAAGATATGATAGTCGGAAGGACAGACTCAGCATACAGGAAAGTCAAAACAACCTTTTGTGACATTAAAAGCAACGGTGGTAACATTAAGAGTGCAACGGGAATTCCACTGTTAAACGCAGAGGAGAGAGCAGATGGGTGGAAAGAATACATTGAAAGCCTCTATGAGGGTGAAGATTTGTCTGATGTGATAGAAGAAGAAACAGGAGTCGATTTCGAAGAGATAGGGGATCCAGTATTAGAATCGAAATTTAAAAGAGCTTTGGAGGACTTACGGTCAAATAAGGCAGAAGGGATAGATAATATTCCATCAGAATTTCTTAAACCATTGGGGGAAGTGGCAACAAAACGACTACTCACGTTGGTGTGTAGAATACATGAGTCTGGCGAAATACCATCTGACTTTCGGAAAAGCATCATCCACACAGTTCCGAAGACGGCAAGAGCTGACAAGTGCGAGAATTAGCGCACAATCAGCTTAACAGCTCATGCATCGAAGCTGCTTACAAGAATAATATACAGAAGAATGGAAAAGAAAATTGAGAATGCGCAAGGTGACGATCAGTTTGGCTTTAGGAAAAGTAAAGGGACGAGAGAGGCAATTCTGACGTTACGGCTAATAATGGAAGTAAGGCTAAAGAAAAATCAAGACACTTTCATAGGATTTGTCGACCTGGAAAAAGCGTTCGACAATATAAAATGGTGCAAGCTGTTCGAGATTCTTAAAAATGTAGGGGTAAGCTATAGGGAGAGACGGGTCATATACAATATGTACAACAACCAAGAGGGAATAATAACAGTTGACGATCAACAACGAAGTGCTCGTATTAAGAAGGGTGTAAAACAAGGCTGTAGCCTTTCGCCCCTACTCTTCAATCTGTACATCGAGGAAGCAATGACGGAAATAAAAGAAAGGTTCAGGAGTGGAATTAAAATACAAGGTGAAAGGATATCAATGATACGATTCGCTGATGATATTGCTATCTTGAGTGAAAGTGAAGAAGAATTAAATGATCTGCTGAACGGAATGAACAGTATGGTTTGAGAGTAAATCGGAGGAAGACGAAGGTAATGAGAAGTAATAGAAATGAGAACAGCGAGATGCTTAACATCTGGATTGATGGTCACGAAGTCATTGAAGTTAAGGAATTCTGCTACCTAGGCAGTAAAATAACCAATGACGGACGGAGCAAGGAGGACATCAAAAGCAAACTCGCTATGGCAAAAAAGGCATTTCTGGCCAAGAGAAGTCTACTAAAATCAAATACCGGCCTTAATTCGAGGAAGAAATTTCTGAGGATGTACGTCTGGAGTACAGCATTGTATGGTAGTGAAACATGGACTGTGGGAAAACCGGAACAGAAGAGAACCGAAGCATTTGAGATGTGGTGCTATAGATGAATGTTGAAAATTAGGTGTACTGATAAAGTAAGCAATGAGGAGGTTCTACGCAGAATCGGAGAGTAAAGGAATATGTGGAAAACACTGATAAGGAGAAGGGACAGGATGATAGGACATCTGCTAAGACATGAGGGAATGACTTCCATGGTACCAGAGGGAGCTGTAGAGGGCAAAGATTGTAGAGGAAGATAGAGATAGGAATGCGTCAAGCTAATAATTGTGGACGTAGGTTGCAAATGCTACTCTGAGATGAAGAGGTTAGCACAGGAAAGAATTTGTGGCGGGCCGCATCAAACCAGTCAGTAGACTGATGACCAAAAAAAAAAGGCATCAGAGAGGAATCAGTAAACTGAAAGCCCAAGGAGGAAGTGCTCGAGCTAAAAGGAAAGTAAGACAAGTAAGACAGAGATTTAGCCTTTCACCTTTATTGTGTAATGAATACATTCAAGAAGCAATGAAGAAAATAAAAGGTGGGATTAAACGGAAGGGTAAAACGGTACCGATTTGGTGATAACGTTCCTTTCGACAGTGAAAGTGAAAAATAATTGTGTGTTCTTTTGAGTGGAGTATCCTAATGCGTACAGAAAGGCTACAGAGAGTAAACCGAGGCAAGGCGAAAGTAAAGAAAAGTAGTAAGTATGAGATCAGTGAAAAACTTGCCATTAAAATTGGTGAACACGAAGTACAAACGCAAGCCTCAATTCGAGGAAGAAATTTCTGAAAATGTACATTTGCCACATAGAGTTGTATGCCAGTGAAATATGTATTGTGCAAAATAAAAAGGGCATCGAAGCATTTGACATGTGGTGCTACAGAAGAATGTTGAAAACTATATGGGCTGTTAAGTTAGGAAATGAGGTGAATCTCTGCAGAATCGGCAAGGAAGGGACTGTGGCAAGAAGAAGGGATAGGACATCTATTAAGACATCAGAGAATGAGGAGAATGGTAATGTATGGTTTTATGGAAATTAAAACTCGCAGAGAAAGGCAAAGATAGGAAACCATCCAGCAAGAACTGTGGATATAGGTTGTTAGCTTGAGATGAGGCTTAGTTGGACTCAAAATTTGCAGCGGGTACTGCCACCGTCTTCCTCATTCACTCTGCTTAAATACAGTCTAAAAACATCGTCTTTGACCACAACTCAGTACGTTCTGCGTCCCGGCTCCCTGCTTGTTCTGAATAAAAATCGTCAGCAGGGGCAACTGAAGACTTCCGGTATAAAAAGTCACCGTTGTTCTGCCAAAGGCCCTATCAAAGAGTCCTGAGGAGCGGACGGTCGTCCAGGGAATTATGGAGAGAAACTGTCCATAAAATACGAAAGAATCAACAGCGAACAATGGCACGCAGAAGGAATTAGAAAGCACTGCATTAGAGGAACATAACGTGTATTCACAGGACAACTTCCGACTAACTAAAAAAAATTATCATGATGATCTCTCCATTGGCAAAAGATTCCGAATTAGTCGTCAGTCGGAACTCACGGACGGGAGTAAAAAATGGAATAACCAAGACGACATGACATCTGCTGGTTTACTGTGTACTATCGAGTTCTTCCTCATTGTTAGAGGCATTAATATGAGTTTATCAACATTTATAGAGAGCCACCGTTACACTAAGCAGAAATTGTATCAAAATCTAAGGCGAATTCCTTACTATCGTCCTCAGTCGATACTTGCTTAACGTACCTCTCCCACGCCAACGTCTCAGTCATATCTGGTACGCTTATCCCAGGCGCGCAGCCGATCGCCGGCCCCTATCCCGCCGTTAGCCGGCCTGGCGGTGGGGCAGGCGGCAGCGGCTTCTGGGCCGCGCAGCAATATCGCTCACACAGGCGGGCCGCCTACTCGCGCAGATGGCTCCCCCGTCTGCCGCCCCGACAAGTGGATTTGAGGAAAAGCCGCCGCGAGGGGACCGCCGACCTCGACATCCCCGCTCAAGTCGCGGCGCGCAGGCGGCGGCAGCGATGGGGCGTTTCCACTCAGACACGACAGTCCGACACAAAGCTAACTTTTCTTGACGACACTACCACTACAAATTCTTCGCGTTGTATCGGTAGAAAAAATTTCAGTTCGCTCTCTCCTGTCTCTTTGCAGTAAAAAGACTGGGTCTGCTAAAACAGCTGTAAGTAAAATTCAAGAACGAAATTACTTTCACTGTGAGACACACAAAAATGACACTATTATTCAAAGGAAATAATTGCTATGAAGTCGCCGCCATTTAGTACCGTCCCCGGCAAATTAAAGAAGGTGGGAGATGGGTCGTAATAGGATGTGTGTGATCACTATGGACGGCAGTGCATGCTCTAAAGCGCCATCCCATGCCGGTCACAGCGTTGTAAGCAGTTCTTATGGAAGAGAGTTCCATTCTTCCACCATCGCGGTTAAAAAGAGCTGGGTGGTCGTTGCTGCAAGTGGGTGTGCTTGGGTACTTCTCTCCATTACATCGCACACGCGCTATGGAGGATTTGAGTTGGGGGGGGACGAGCAGGCCAGTCCATTTTCGGTATATACTCTTGTTCAAAGACCTAACCCACCTGCGCTGATCGATGCGGTCGAACACTGTCATCCATAAAAATAAAGTCAGTGGACGGATAACCACAGAAATAGACTCACATATGAAAGGTGAACAATGTCACAGTAATATTGATAGATGAGTATAATTTGGTCAAAGATTTGGAGGTCAGCATAGCCAACACCACTCGGTCCCATCACACCAAAACCCCTCGACCACACACCAAAACGACCACGTACGACAAGTGAGGACAAGTCCAGCAATGACAAACGTGATAGTTTCGGTAGTGCAGGTGTTTGTTGTGGGAAGGCGTAAGTTGCGCAGGAGTACTGACCTCCAAATCTTTGAACACCGTACATTCACCGATCAACGTCGTTGTGACATTGTACTCTTTAATCAAGTTCGTCTTTTCAGAGTTTCATTCGATCCTGACTTCATTTTTATTGACGACAGTGCGCTACCACATGGATCACGTCAGTTGGAGGTCATCTAAGAGCGAAATGGTGTTTGCCAAATGATGTGGACTATCCTTCCCAGGAAATAAATCACATTAAACAAGTGTGGGATGCGTTTCAGAGATGTAGTGCAGAACTGCCACGTGTACCAACGACCATGCAGCACTCGCCGTAGGGGCTGGTGGAACAAGGGAACGCCCTTTCACAAGAACTCCTTACCACAATTGTGGCCAGCAAGGAAGCATGCTACAGAGCAAATACTGCTGTCCGTGCTTGGCACACACGCTATTGCTCTGTTAACAACAATGTCACACCAATTGCAATGTCCAGGAGACCGTCATGAATCGCCGTGACATCAGTGTTACCATTAGGCTCACTGAAAATATCTTTTTGATGCCTTCTGTGTGGTGTGGGAGTGTGATACTGTTTGGAGTGGCAGTGATCTCTCCTTCGTCGAGGTAGACTAGAAATAAAGTCTGTTTCAGTAGAATTACTCTATGTACCTCTGCCGCGAATCCGGGGAGCTCTTTGCGTCCTTTACGTTATACTGATCAGTCTTCACCTTACAGTCTTTATTTTACAGACGTCATACTTAACTATCATCTTGCTCTGCCTTAGGCTGACATTTTTATCTATACGTAACTATCACACACAGTATCTTCAAATCCAATTTGGCTTCGTCTACCTCAATTTGTCTGTATGCTGCTCCTTCCTTAGTGTTCCTGGATGCAATACAGCGAACGTACGACTAACCCTACCTTAGCCCTGCTAAAGGAGTTTATATGGTATGTGTTATAAGTCAGATATACTATGCTAGTAAACATACATCTGACTGTATCCAAGCAGGTTTAAACAGACACTGATTGCTCAACGGCACAATCTATCCTTACTTTGAAGATATTCTCGTGTGGGTGAAACAGTAAAATCAAACTGTAAAATGACGCATAAAACAGACATACTCAGATTCGTCTTTCTATAGTGTGGCTCACCATACATTTACAAATTTATCCCTATTATGCAACAGTGGCTTCTCGCAGACGTCTTACTCACTCGGAATTAAGTTACACATCCGGAATAACATTAACCACAAAATATTGGTTTCTTCTTACTCCAAAATTGTGTGAGATGAGAAAGCAAAATATTTGAGATCAATTTCTGATTTACTAAAATAATCACTATGAGACCCCCCCCCCCCCCCCCCACATAGATTAATACAGCATAAGACATCTGCTACACTTAATACAGTCACAATCTGCTCGAGTCCCGAATCGGCAATATTAAAATAGAAACACAGAAATATTGACAATTTGTTTGGAGAATGAAAGAAAGACTTACTATCCGCGAATAGGTGGTTAAACTTGCGACGATAACGTCATCAAAATTCTGTATATTGAACTCAGTCTGATGAACAGGGTACGTTGAAAACCGAATCAGTCCCACTACCTCTAGGCAACACACCATACCGTGAGGACACCGACAACACCTGACCTCGTACGGACGAGCAGAATAAATAGAAGACAGACACGTGCTTGTTGTAATTAGTTCAACTTTCTCAGAATATGTAGCAGTGTAGCCAGTCACAATGACAAATATATTATAATACACTCATGCTATTCAATGGAATGGAGCTACGAGACCACTCTGAAACGGCCTCTTTGGGATAAGCACTGCCTATCTTTGCAACAACAGGCACTTCATACGTAAAACTGCTCATCGCCGACTGACCCACAACAACATGCACTTCCTCATTTTACGAGACTACTTTGTACTGCCCACATCTGACCACGAGATACTGACAGACTGCGTAACACATGTTCTCCATTTCTCTATCAAATTTTATCTGCTTTCGCCCTAGACCTACACGTGGTGAAATGCAAGTAAAACTTAATTACTTCCAAATAGCAGCGATAAACATCGAAATTGATGAAAGCACAATCAGCAAGAAAAAGAGGTCTCCCACTATCAAGGTGAAAAGTAAGTGATAAAAATTAAAGGTGGATAAGTCAACAGACAACTTCCATCAGACTTTCTGCAGAGATCAGACTTGAAATGTTTTCGGTTGAGAAGGTAAAACAACACATTCCAAGTTCCTCATGATAAAAACCCTGAAGACTTTGTCTTCATTTACCAACAGACATTATTTACAACGTCATTAAACATACTCTGTTACATAAATTTCTTCTAAAAGTCATGGCATCAGAAAGGAATTCCAAATATACACAACCTGTCTGAGAAAATTAACTCGGTAGATGAAATTTAGCATTAGGTCAAACTGTAGCTCTGATGTTACATAAATAAGAAATAGTATAAATCATTTAACTCGTCAGCTTAAACGAGCCATCCTTGTGGCTGAGATGTTACGCAGTTCCATGCAACAAAAACGAGTGAAAACCAACTAACTTAAACCTTCAGTGTGAATTCACAATGCTTGTAATATTACAGAAATGAGGGCATGAACCTTAAATTCAATGAATCCACAAAAAAAAATGCATTTGAAGCTTAACTGTGCCAGCAATGTGGCTGTAATATTACAGAAAGAGCCACATCACCCTTAAATTTAATAAAACAATGAAAATCAATTGATTTCAAAGTTTGGTGCGGCCTCACAGTGCCCATGAATTACAGAAATAGGTTACCATCCTCAAATTTAATCAGGGAGTGAAAATTAATTAAGTTTTCTTTTACAGTTCTCGTGTTTATTGCCAGTGCATAAATTTTTACCAGATACCTAGCTCCGTAAATCCCGAATCTATCCCGACTACAATATTCAGAACCCATCCTTACTACCAACTTCCCATACCATGTTAGCTTCTTTATAATACTAAATTCATCAACACATCATTACAATAATACATAAGCGAAATTCAATCATTTCTTTGAGAAATGTCAAAATTCGAGTGTAAAGTCTAGTTGAACGTGTTGGTACAACTGAATCAACTATGCTCTAGCACATCCCCTCCTGTACACAAACACAGATAAGGTACAAAGAAATTTAAGAAACATTATTAACTTGTGCATGACAAGGACAACTGTAACAACTCCAAAGATAAGTAATTTCTTAGCGTAGTCAGTAATGCAAAATTTTATAAAACAGACAATAGCAAATATGAACAAAATATGTACATGCCATTAGATAACATTACTAGATTTCAACAACACTGTCATTGTCATCATGTCCAAAATTGTAGCAGAAACTGGAAATGCAGAAATGTTAAATTAATAAGATATTGTAGAACTCGCCACACTAAACCTTATCTAATCATTAGCGCATCTGAACATAGAATTATGAAATCCTCCCACATCACATCAATACTTACAGGGAGACATGTCGTTTTGCTACTACATAAAGGTCAAAATCATGTACCATTGTGATAACGAAAAGGACACTTCATGATTCATGCTCTAATAACAATAAAGTGCTATCAGTTATCTCAAGCCAATGATGAGTGCACTCCATCTTACATCATTTTCTCTTTATCTGCGTAGAATAAATCCCATATAACTTCACTCCTCATGGGTAACATTTTTCTCGTCACTATCATCAACATCTTTACTCGTTATTGGATTGAAATTCTAAGGGTATTAGTTACTTAGATGTTTAAGAAACTTTAATTGCCTGAAAAGTAGAAGATACAGTTTTCTAGACAAACTGCTCATCACACTTAAATAGAAAAATAGAACAATCAATGAGAATCTTTTTCTCCACCAAATTTGCATCAATAAAATCTCATTTTTAACTAAATAGTAATGTCGAAAAGCAACATCGTTTTTATCTCTCAATTTTTATTTTATTTTCTGCTGTATCAGATCTTTTCCTTGTTCTTTACCAAGGGTTCTTCAGAGAAAATATTATACAATTACTAAAGATCAGGGGTCTTCAGTTCAGGAGCATGAGACTGTAGCAGGTTGAAGAAATGTATAATACTGTGCCAACAGCCTTTATTTTTGTAGTGTTTTATTAGGTGACAAATTCACTACAACCTCGAAACTGGTTGCCTCTTAAAAAAGTATTAAATTAACGACTGTTTGTATAGTATTGTTGCATTTTAACTTGTTTCCGTCCACATCCGGATTTTTGTACGTTAATATTCATACCACATTCTTGAGAAACTCCTACGAGTCTAATGAACACTTCATCATGATTCCCTTTCCTGCGGTCAACATGTCATCAACATGTTTTGTCAACCTCTACCCTAGATCTAATGAAAGAACACTATGTAAGCCTCTAAGAAAAATCTGAGCTAACAATCAAGCCGAAGGGTAACTTATGAAACAGGTAGCAGCAACCATAGCATAAGAATGCCGTACACATTCAGCGTCTCTCTTAGCAGTAGCTTGCTTGTAGATAGATTGTGGGTAGGACTTAAACACCACGAAATTTTTTCAATAACTCTTCTAGTGACAACGGTAGCTTCTGTATTATAGTAATTTTTTTTGTAATTTGACACTGGTCAATGGCATCTTCGTTTTTTCACACAACAACCAACAGAGAGCTATTATAAGAGCTGACTGATAGGTTTAAACCCTTTGCTGTGTCATTTTCTCAGTCTCATCTTCACATGTCTTTTGCACATTATTGGTATCGAAAGTAATTTACGAAAGTAACTCTCAAGTTCTACAGCTTAAAATTGATATAAAAATCCCTTCTCTGGATATTCAGAGAATACCGAAGAGTGATGGCACAAAACCATAAATAAATTTATTTTCACTACTTCATCAGTCTCTTCTGTATATTTCACTCTTTTTGATCTTTTGTTGACCATAAGGTTAATAGAACGGCACCAGGCTTATTCTCTTTCACAGTAGAGTCCCATCTAACAGACGCTACTGACTTCTCTAAAAATTCAATGGAGTTACTCAGATTCTAATCTCTATCTAAAGACTGAAAAGATCTGCAGGTCACATCACAAGGAAAGAAATAGACGTAATGCAGTGAACTGTAACCCATTACACTGAAATCTCATTGTATTAGTATTCTGCAATATACACTGACGGAAAAAACTGCCACACCAAGGAATTGTGCATCATAAGCGAAGGTTGGTAGGCGTACTTCTACATCTGATATATGATGTCTATTCATATTCCGCACCACTCGCGTAAAAGTGGCTCTAGTAGCGCCACTACGAAGAATGAATATCAGGTTTGCTTTAAATACACGCTGCAACGGTTGTGAGCGTTAATTATCTTCGGCATTTGGTGACGTGTATCGATATTAGTTAAAAGTTAGTTTAAGACTACAAAAATGTCACTGTCAAAACCTCACTCAGTTTGAACGGGGTCGTATAATAATACTACTAGAACTTGGGCGTTCGTTGTATGATATTGGAGGAAGACTTGTCATTAATGTAGCCACAGCATGTGATTGTTGAGCAGCAGTTGGCACCCCGGTCACACAATGAACTGTTACAAACCAGTCCCAACCTGACGCGTACTGTCGTGGTCATCTCACGCTCTCTGACTGAAAATCTGTACGCCAGTCTGGTGATTCGACCTGTTGTGCTGCTATTCATGATCTGTCTCGAACCGAGCACATATGGGACATTATAGGACAACCCCAGCGTCATCCACATGTGCTGGGGCAGAGCGATGCCGCACTTGTTACGATGTAATTTCTTTAAGATTCGTTTCACTCCATTGAAACAGGACGACATGAATAATATATGTGAAAAGCAACATGTAGTCCCCGCCCGGCTAGCCATGCGATCTAACGCGCTGCTTCCCGAGCGGGCGGGCATGCTGGTCCCCAGCACGAATGCACCTGGCGGACTAGTGTCGAGGTCCGGTGTGCCGGCGAGACTGTAGTTGGTTGTAAGCCGGTTTTCCTTCTACCTCGGCGAATGCGGACTGGTTCCCCTTATTCCACCTCAGTTACACTATTCCGGCGATTGCTGCGCAAACACTGTCTCCACATACGCTTACACCATAATTGCTCTACCATGCAAACATTTTGGGTTAGACTCGTCTGGTATGAGACGTTCGCGGGGGCGTCCACTGGGGGCCGAACTTCATAATAACCATGGATTCGGTGTGGGGCATCAGTCGGTAGAATGGACTGCTGTGGCCTTTGTGGGGATGTGAACCACTGAGGGCTACGGTGGGACGAAGCCTCGCCGTCGTTTCTAGGTTCACTGTTCAATACACAGTACACAAATATGTAAACATTTGTATATTTCTGTTAGTAACTTATGTCTTGCGTATTTGTGCAGACAGTAGAGTGCCGTGTACGGCATTTTCGGGAGATGGTGGCAAAGATCATCGTTCAGCCAAGAGACACGCGTAGAGTGCTGGAGCCAGATACCATCTGGCACCAGCTGGCCGTTAGAAGAACGACAGGCGGTCATGTGTTACTCGCTGATAATTGTAAGGGGTAAAGGTGACGCCATACATTTTTCAACGAAATAGTTCAGCTATGGATTTGTGCACGAGGAGCAATAGAAACGTTGAGGAGGAACTATGTTTGTAGAGTTTTGGAAAGACAGGATATGCAAATGCTGTTTTTTCGCTACTTGAGCTGATATGGTTAGCTGTCAGTATTAAGTAAACGCACGCTCGTATCGATTTATCTTGCGGATGAGAAGTTTCCAGACTTTTAGAAGTATAACTGAAAGTGTCTGTATTTCGGTGAAAGATTGCAGCAAAGACTGAGAATAATTCAATTTCATTGCACTCCTTTATTAATTTTGAAGAATTATCGTGATGTTGCATTCTTAAATTAGTTGGACGTCTGTCTCAGTTCTGTACTCGTAACGCGGTTATGAGTTTTCTGAGGACTGTTTGATTTCAGCGATCAGACTGAAGCCCTTTGCTTCGGGGTTACGTTTGTGGTGTATTTGTAGCACGCCTGTAAGGTGGGTGCCGCGATTAATTGTGAAAGTTGACCAAGCCTTCCTCTGAGGCGTAGAGTAACCGCCTTGAGTGTATTGGATGCATTTGGTTTTGATGTGATATGTATGATTTTGAGGATACTAAATTATTTTATTGTCGAGCGGAATACTCTATTTTTGAAGAGATTACAATATTGTTGCCGGAACACATAGACCAGTAGCTTTTCTCAAAATTTGATAAAGTTTACTTTACTCATAGTTGCAACGTTAACTTTTTGTGTTGATCCAGACTCCAGCTGAACCATATATAATTAGAATAACCACTGTAACCCTCATTCCTGTAGTAAATAATGGCGAGTAGATGTAGATGTTTATTGACGCTGTCATTGACGTTTTGTTTGTGGGATAGCGGATTTCTAACATCTGAAGTGGCTGAGGATTTTGTGTTTTAAACTGAGTTAAAAAGAGGTGCTTGCACCCAGAATTTCTGTTCGATTTCTTTTTTGTTTCTTCATTTCGTTTAGAGTAGAAATTTAGTTTTGTTTGTCACTCGATCACTAGTTGGCGTTTGTCTCTGTACGTAGTTAATGAAGATAAGGAAAACACCAGAAGTTACTAAATTATTGCTGTTAGAGAGAGATCATTCCTTATGAGGGAAACCAGTGATATATTAAACAGTGGAATATTAACAAGTAGATGAGAGCAAAATCAAGGATTCTCGAGTGACACTTGACGAAACATAGGCAAACAAAAGTGTTTAGGAGTTAATGAATTTTCACTTCAAAGTCATTTAATTGCAAAAATCATAAAATGCTTAGTCCTAGAGTTTGTGTTTGAAAGTATGTAATCGTGGGTTATCTATTTAAAAGTACAGAGAATACGAAGGACTAGCTTATTTTTGTAGTAAAGTTGAAAGTCGACGAACGTAATTTCGTGACCTAAAGACAGAAAAATCGTTTATGTTACTGACGGGCGTTGCCCTAGCGACAAAAATAGATCGGTGGCCGTATGGCAAAATTCATAGATTTGAAACATTTGGGATTTCTGGCGAAATTAGCACTCGTAAGTAAATAAGTACCAAAATATATCAACCTTCACTCAGATTTTACTACAAGCTTAATAGGGAAGCAAGTGCATTTAAGGTCTGTGACATATGTTAAAGAGCGATCTGAGATGTGTGTTGCTAGTAGTGATTCTTTGCTACTCTATAGGGTTACGAGAAAGAAAATTCTGTTACGAGGTTCAAATGGCTCTGAGCACTATGGGACTTAACATCTGAGGTCATCAGTCCCATAGAACTTAGAAGAACTTAAACGTAACTAATCTAAGGACATCACACAATCATGCCTGAGGCAGGATTCGAACCTGCGACCGTAGCAGTCGCGCTGTTCCGGACTGAAGCCCCTAGAACAGCTCGGTCACAACAGCCGGCTCTACTGTGAGGGTTGGAACTTTAATAGTGGCAACTACTTAATTACATCGCGTCCAAAATGGATACGTGTGTCGAGGTTTTACTGACCTTTCAAAGTGGTCACCAATACTGTGTATAGCCCGTTACTAGCGATGTGGAAGTCGTAGGATACTCTTAGCACTGCCAGTTGTGTTGGCTGTTCTATTGCCCGACGAATCTGTAGCAGTTTTGAAGCGAATGCAGTTATGTGTTTCCTTCAGTTTATAAATCGAGTTGAACTCACCAGGGCTTAAGTCAGGGGAGTGCAGTAGGTGGTATAGCACTTAGCAGCCCCATCAGTCAAACAAATCAGTAAAAGCCTGCACTGAATCTGCTTAGAGTATTCATCTCTTGGTCTCCCTCTACGATTTTTACCCTCCACGCTGCCCTTCAATGCTACATTTGTGATCCATTGATGCCTCAGAACATGTTCTACCAACCGATCCCTTCTTCTAGTCAAGTTGGGCCACAAACTTCTTTTCTCCCCAATCCTATTCAATACCTCCTCTTTTGTTACGTGATCTACCCACCTAGTCTTTAACATTCTTCAGTATCACCACATTTCGAAAGCTTCTATTCTACTCTTGTCCAACTATTTATTGTCCATGTTTCACTTCCATACATGGCTACGCTCCATACAAATACTTTCAGAAACGACTTCCTGACATTTAAATCTATACTTGATGTTAACAAATTTCTCTTCTTCAGAAACGCTTTCCTTGCCGTTGCCAGTCTACATTTTATATCCTCTCTACTTCGACCATCATCAGTTATTTTGCTCCCCAAATAGCAAAACTCCTTAACTACTTTAAGTGTCTCATTTCCTAATATAATTCCCTCAGCATCACCCGACTTAATTCGACTACATTCCATTATCCTCGTTTTACTTTTGTTGATGTTCATCTTATATCCTCCTTTCAAGGCACTGTCCATTCCGTTCAACTGCTCTTCCAAGTCCTTTGCTGTCTCTGACAGAATTACAATGTCATCGGCGAACCTCACAGTTTTTATTTCTTCTCCCTAGATTTTAATACCTACGCCAAATTTTTCTTTTGTTTCCTTTACTGCTTGCTCAATATACAGATTGAATATCATCGGGGAGAGGCTACAACCCTGTCTCACTCCCTTCCCACCCACTGCTTCACTTTCATGTCCCTCGACTCTTATAACTGCCATCTGGTTTCTGTACAAATTGTAAATGGCCTTTCGCTCCCTGTAATTTACCACTGCCACCTTTAGAATTTGAAAGAGAGTATTCCAGTCAACATTGTCAAAAGCTTTGTCTAAGTCTACAAATGCTAGAAAGGTAGGTTTGCCTTTCCTTAATCTTTCTTCTAAGATAAGACGTAAGGTCAGTATTGCCTCACACGTTCCTACATTTCTACGGAATCCAAACTGATCTTCCCCGAAGTCGGCACCTACCAGTTTTTCCATTCGTCTGTAAATAATTCGCGTTAGTATTTTGCAGTTGTGGCTTATTAAACTGATTGTTCGGTAATTTTCACATCTGTCAACACCTGCTTTCTTTGGGATTGGGGATTATTATATTCTTCTTGAAGTCTGAGGGTATTTCGCCTGTCTCGTACATCTTTCTCACCAGATGGTAGAGTTTTATCAGGACTGGCCCTCCCAAGGCCGTCAGTAGTTCTAATGGAACGTTGTCTACTCCCTGGGCCTTGTTTCGACTCAGGTCTTTCAGTGCTCTGTCAAACTCTTCACGCAGTATCGTATCTCCCAATCCATCTTCATCTACATCCTCTTCCATTTCCATAATATTGTCCTCAAGTTCATCGCCCTTGTATAGACCATCTATGTACTCCTTCCACCTTTCTGCTTTCCCCTCTTTGCTTAGAACTGCGTTTCCATCCGAGCTCGTGACATTCATACTAGTAGCTCTCTTTTCTCCAAAGGTCTCTTTAATTTTCCTGTAGGCTGTATCTATCTTACCCCTAGTGAGATGAGCCTCTACATCCTTACATTTGTCCTCTAGCCATGCCTGCTTAGCCATTTTGCACTTCCTGTCGATCTCATTTTTGAGACGTTTGTATTCCTTTTTGCCTGCTTCATTTACTGCATTTTTATATTCTCTCCTTTCATCAATTAATTTGAATATTTCTTCTGTTACCCAAGGATTTCTACTAGACCTCGACTTTTTACCTACTTGATCCTCTGCTGCCTTCACTATTTCATCTCTCAGAGTTACCCATTTGTCTTCTACTGTATTTCTTTCCCCCATTCCTGTCAATGGTTCCCTTACGCTGTCCCTGAAATTCTGTACAACGTCTGGTATAGTCAGTTGATCCAGGTCCCATCTCCATAAGTTCCCACCTTTTAGCAATTTCTTCAGTTTTAATCTACAGTTCATAACACTTACATTGTGGTCAGAGTCCACGTCTGCCCCTGGAAATGTCCCACAATTTAAAACCTGGTTCCTGAATCTCTGTCTTACCATTATATAATCTATCTGATACCCTTTAGTTTCTCCAGGATTATTCCATGTATACAACCTTCTTTTATGATTCTTGAACCAAGTGTTAGTTATGTTTAAGTTATGCTCTGTGCAAAATTCTACCAGACGGCTTCCAGTTTCATTTCTTAGCCCCAATCCATATTCACATACTATGTTTCCTTCTCTCCCTTTTCCTACTGTCGAATTCCAGTCACCCATGACTATTAAATTTTCGTCTCCCTTCACTACCTGAAAAATTTATTTTATCCCATCATAAATTTCTTCAATTTCTTCGTCATCTGCAGAGCTAGTTGGCATATAAACTTGTACTACTGTAGTAGGCATGGGCTTCGTGTCTATCTTGGCCACTATAATACGTTCACTGTGCTGTTTGTAGTAGCTTACCCGCACTCCTATTTTTTTATTCATTATTAAACCTACTTCTGCATTACCCCTATTTGAATTTGTATTTATAACCCTTTATTCACCTGACCAGAAGTCTTGTTCCTCCTGCCACCGAACGTCTCTAATTCCCACAATATCTAACTTTAACCTACCCATTTCCCTTTTTAAATTTTCTAACTTACCTGCCCGATTAAGAGATCTGACATTCTACGCTGCGATCCGTAGAATGCCAGTTTCTTTCTCCTGATAACGACGTCCTCCTGAGTAGTCCCCACCGCAGATCCGAATGGGGCCTATTCTAAATCCGGAATATTTTACCCAAGAGGAGACCATACAGTAAAGCTGCATGGCCTCGGGAAAAATTACGGCTGTAGTTCCCCCTTGCTTTCAGCAGTTCGCAGTACCACAAAAGCAAGGCCGTTTTGGTTAGTGTTACAAGGCCAGATCAGTCAATCATCTGGCCCTCCGTTGTGGTTGCACCTACGGTACGGCTATCGTTAAGGCACGCAAGCCTCTCCACCAACGGCAAGGTCTATGGATCATGGGGGAAGGGCACGTTACCTAGACACGTTACCTAGACAAATGCATTCCGAAAATTTCATTACTGTGCACTAATGATTCTTTGGTGTTGCGATTATTTTCCGGCAATGTACGAAATAATATGAGAAATTTGCTTGAATGAACTTTCGTAAAAGTATTGTTTGCAGCAGAGATTCTTGTAAGTAGGTTTTTCTGTTAATGAAGGCATGTATATTCAAAACACGAGTATCTGTGTTTCTACATTGTTTGTAGCTGAGCCTACATTTTAGCCTGTTTTCGATATGTTGTCAAATAAGTTTGTTTAATGTCACTAATAAGCGTAAGTGGTCGAAACCTTAGAAAACGCTTATTCGTAAGATAATTATGAGCAATTAGTTCAGGACCCGATACGATATTAAATCTTTTGTGGTAACATAGTATACCTCCTACCCGTAAACAGTCCTGAGGAATGTTATAGCGTCATATTGCAATCGGTGTCACATACTTGTTGTTGGTAAATAGGAAACTGTAGCTGAAATTCAGCAAAATAAAAGTGAAATGATTGCATTTTTGGGGCACTCTCCATCCCTTCCATAATTTGCAAACGTCGATTAAATGATACACATATTCCAAGATGTAACGCTGACAGCAACTGCGAATTTTATACTAAGTTAGTTAATAAGAGGCTACATAAGTTAGGACACTTGTACGAACAACGGAAAACGTATGACAGATCTAAAAGAAAACAAAATTTACGAGACTGTCGAGGAACTACACATCCTCGAAACTTAATGTGGAGTTCAATTTGAGATGATTTTAATGATTTCCACAACTAAATTCTGTTTCGAAACCTTGCACAAACTGCACATAGTAGTTGTGGTCACATGTAAACAGTACCATCGCCAAGACACAATCAGTATCTTAAAAAAAGACGTACTACTGTTAATATTTTCAAAACGAACAAAGTTTGAACGAAGGCCATCATGCCGTTTAACGTCGCTTTGGTAATTAAACCACATTAGCTTCTAGACTAACAGTCAACGTGCTCAAGATAAATACTACACTGTATAATACACACTGTTCCCGATATTTCTGTCATTAATATGTTTTATAGGTCCTCATGCATAACGTGTAACTTACTGTACAACATTATTAGACTTACCAGTTCACAATGCCTGAAGACTCTGCCCATGCCCTGCGGGACTGAGGCACCATACTTATTCTCGGTTTGTAGTTATGATCAAGTTAGTTTTCCTAGTCTGACTTATTTACTAGACAACCTTGTACTAACCTCTAAAGTGGTACTTCGTGACATGGATGTGTCTAGTGGCAAGGTTTTATAAAATTTTGTTATGTCTCTGGATTTAACTATTTGCTTTGACAGCGGATGTTAATCAGTCGCGTCCTCGATGCAGGCCATCGCAATTGGTAATAAGCCGTTTACGTTTTAACTGCACCGTATGGTTAAGTACATTCATAGGTAGGTGCTGAAGGGCAAAAATAGATTATTAAAGCTTTTCAAACAATTATGGAAGAACAGGAAGAGTGCGAAACCCACGTTAACAGTAATCTATATTTGTAGGCTTTAATTGATGTGACGCAGAAGCGGTGACCGAGCAGTTGTTATTAAGTTGGAAAGTAACACTAAATAATACTTTTTATGTGAACTGCGGATATCAACATTGATATTTACTATAGATTTCGCATGCTATTACGTAGTTCTACTTGATATTGCAGCGAGTGTTCCACCATTTTATGCGTCTACACACTTCGTGTATAAGACGTACGTGACCGACTTCATATTTGGGCCCACGTGAGGTCACTCAGACAAAGTTTTGTTTTACAGTTTCCGTGCTTTAGTGTTGCAAGTGTTGATATTATTTAGTTTCAGATCTACAAGCCATTAAGATCACATAATCATCCTGGCGACGAACACACTTCTCCCAACAAGTGACCAATCTGTGGATACCATCGATTCTGTTCACGGAGCCAAAACCTCACCACCGCTTCTTGATTGTCAGGGTGAAATCACCCAAAGTTTCCTTTAAAAATGGGATCGGGTAGAGCCGGTACTATGGACAATGAGAGATGACATTGAAGCGAAGATGTCGGATTGCTGCAGATGTCGCAGCGCTCGTGAGGTCTGACATTGTTAGACTGGGAGCGAGGTTGCTCCATGGATGTATGAAATCTTCGAAACCGAAACTCGGTAACAGCACGCTGTTTCTTAAGCAACGATATATCTACATTACGTACCGCCATACTACTCGCTACGATTCAGAGCCCTGCAACGGGAGAGGACTGCAAATACGACATGACGGTTAAGACGCACAAGGTAAATAACGTTTCATTTCAGAAAAAAAAAGCTTAAGAGGTTTCACATAAAACAATCGGAGGCATTAATATTCGGTACACCCTTGTACAACTTTCTTAATCTGTCTCTATCACTGATAAAGGAGCTGATTTGCTTTATGTTAACAATTTCTTTGTTAGCGATGTGTAACATACTGTCGCAGCACAAGTGTGGAATACTATCTCTGATATTTATAATATTTACTTCCAAATAAATCAAGGCCAATAAAATCTTTCGTGAATAAAACAGGATCAATCATGCAGCTGTAGGTCTACAATCTATATGTCTTTTATGCATAAAGAAAGAACAGTCTCGTGGCGCTGTTACAAACAATGGGAAGCTACCTGCCAGGATTACAGGACGTCAGCATGTTTGTCGTCCCTTTTATCATCGATCATCCAAGCAGCTTCGAAGAATCGTGAAAGTACCTACAAGGAATCCCTCTTAAAGGCCGCCTCTGATAGTGTTTTCGGCTGGTAACCAATCATAGTCAGTGCAACTACTATAAAATAAGCTCGAGTTCCCAGCTGGAGCGCCCTTTATGTGTTGAAATTTAAGAATATTTAGTCAGATTAGAGACGAGCCGTCTGCTGTACAGGAAACAAAAAAAAAAATTGTAGGAGCAAACGAGGCCACCAAAATGCACATGTCGATTTTCAAAGCTTCACACGTTAGTAGTCTTTATCCAGTTTCATTAGTGACATTTATTTTACGATGGAAATACATCCAACGAAAATATACAGCTGACGCAGTATTATATTACTGTCAATTCTAATTCTAATTCGCATCGAAGAAAAGCGTGCTCTGCAGAAAGGAAGACCGGCTCATCTTACTGGACTACAGGTGTCGAGTATCTTGCTTTCACTCATGCACATTCATACTTTCGGCTTCTGCCTTCAACGTGATACAAAGGCGACCCATATGCATGTGTTTGTTTACTAACAAAAAGCACACATGTGAGCAAGAACTGTAAAAACCGTCATCCTAAACGAGTCTAAAGACAACGCAAAGCAAAACGTGGAAAAAATTGTCCCGCAATGTGTCTATGTAGAGTGGTGAACTACGATCGGTAACCGCAAGTCTACAGCAGACGTGCCTAGCCGATGTGGTATACATATTCAAAGTCACAGTAGTACGACGTTGGTGTATTTTCGTGAAATATTCAGACAATGGGTTTACTACATAACGCATGAAAATCAGCACATATACACACAAAATACGAAATAATGTCATATAATTACATACAAAAAGTTGGATACTCAGATCATGAAGTGAATAACTGTAGTCTTATGACACACCCAAATATTCATTTCGTCAACGTTCTTCAAAGCGTCTGATGGACACGGATATTTCAAGTACACGAAGTTTGCACACCTGAGTGTTCATTTGCACTTCGCCAAAGCCTTGCCTACTTGAAGAGTGCTAATTTGCACTTGAGCACGGTTTTACACACTTGAAGTGTGTTCATTTGCAGTTGAGCATACACCTACTGTCTACATAATGAATATAAAACTCTGTAGCAAGAAGAAAATAACTGCAAACTCCTATTCACTTGGACCACAGTGTCATGTTCATTATCAAACTACAAATTGCTGTATGTCAGCATGAGGGTAAAGTGCTTTTACCTTCCATATGTCCGGGTTTGCGAGTACATCTATCATTTGGCACGTTTTCTATCTTTTGTGGCCAACTGTATAGGAAGTGCCACTAAGTCTAGTATTTTCCGTAACTCCTTCACCGCTGCCTCTTTCTGAGACCACGGCACAAAATACACGGCACAACAATAGGTTTGATATTCGTACACTTGCATGCCGCACGTGTATTTTCGCGTCACCCCTGGTTTTTCCGAGAATACTTCCTTGAAATTGTGGATAAATTTACTAGCTCATGCTGTTGCTGGCGCTCACGTAGTCTGATTATGCTTTTGAACCTGCACTAAATTATCAACATTTCGTGCTTCTTCGTCGTGGGTAACATTTATATCACAATGACCTTCCTCTGCTCGGATGCTATGTAAACACAAAACATACGTTTTACCCTGACACCATAGAATTGTTTACCAACAATGTCAATTGCTTTTCCAATATCCAGTACAATCTTTTCTCCATGGTCTATTATACAAATAAGCTCGAACGCGATTTGTGCATCCCTCTCGCACATAAAGTCCCATCCCAGGACCACAGGAACTGAAAATTATTTAATAACAGAAAAATGCAACAAAGGTTGCTTTTCCGACAGTGAGGTCAGGCAAGTATAATCCCTCGGCTTTTAGCACTAATCGCCACCGCAGGATTACAATTTGGCACGGGGACTATAGGCAAACGGTTCAACTGATCGATACGTAACAAGCTGTAATGCATAACTGAAATAGACGTTTCTGTGTCTATAGCTAATTGCACAATATGGGAAATTTCTTTGTGTTGTTCCTTAATTCTGTTCCGCGACCGACTTCGAAGGCCTACAGGGGTCGCCTACAGTTTGAGGCCTGAGAATGCCAACTTTGCTCAGCTTCCATCACACCCACAGTGCGTACACTGTGTGACTGCGTCCCATTGTGACATGCGTATATTTGAGGGGACAGCCTGTGTTGCTGTTCACTATTGTCTGGCATAGGTATCGCCGATATCAGATTAATGCGCGTGTGTTTGTGGCTACTGTGGTGGTGGAGCAATATTTAGTATCCAATTACTGGTTCCGGGATTCTGCCATGACCCGTTTTCAGTCCTCATATCTTTAGTCCTGTTGTTGCTATCAAAAGCGTTATATTTTGGTCTTTTTCTACTATAGTTATTGTTGGTACCATTCTATTACTTCCCATTGTTCTTATTGACTGTTTGGTGGTCACTACCCATTGCCATTAGAGTTGGTCTACTCTTATTGTTCTGACCGCTATTTCCGGTGTTATTTTGCCTGATATCGCTGTTTCTGCAGTTATCGTTACGGTGACGGTTAATGGTTTGTTATTTTCAATTGTATGAAGTGTATTTAGTTATAGTTTTTTCTGTAATGGCGTCTACGTAAAAAAATAACGTACTTGACACTAATGGCCCACTACGGCAATATTGGGATCAAGAAATGAAAATTATTATTTAAATATTTTATTGCTTTCATAAATGCATAAACTAAATACGTGATCTGAGCTATAAGAGGCGTAATTATCAAAAACAGTTGTACTTACCGTAGGTGTTGACAACAACATGGTAAGGTCGTAACTCATAAACCTTTTAATAACTGCATGGAAGGACACAATTCCTCTGTAAACAGATGATTTCAGTTGAACAAATAACATCTCGTATTATGAAAACGGTTTAAATAAATTAACAATCATTGCACTTACTACAGACCTTCTTATAGCGAACTTACGCAGAGTGCGTCTTGTTAGATCAGCGATACTACTCGAAGAGGAACAATGTCTTCTCTTTTATCAGACAAATGAAAATTAACAGAGTATATAATTTCTTAAGTCACTGTCTGCATAGATAGCAAATTGTGCATATTGTATTTGCTCTTTTCATTTCACATTCTATATTCCATGCCGAGACTTATTCGTATTTTCGCCTTCACGTCTCTAGGAATGCTAAGCTTTCGAAATTTCTTGCCAATTAGCGTGGCTGTTCAAATACGGTTATGATGTCGATGCTGAAAGAGGAAATGCCGGGCCTACATTAAGACGTGGTATCCTGATTTTAGAATCGTAATATCCTGGATTTAAAATCTTTTGCAGCATTACGTGACGGAAGATTTATCGATAAGGTGCCAGTAGCTATAGTGCCATATTTCTGATAGTCTCTTATACATATTTAGAACTTGTATCAAGACCTTTCTGACTCCAGGAAATCTGCCTAAAAATCAACATGGATTTCAAAAGTAATGATCACGGTTTTCATCCTAGAACCCAGGAGGGCGGTAAACAGTCGGGCCCTGGTTGGTACCGCACTCCTAGCCTTCAGGAAGGGCTCGATCCATTTACGGTTTGTTGCCTAATGAGCAAAATTCAAGAGCACCATATGTCAGAATAGCCTCTTAACAGGACTAAAGACTTTCTAGTAATCATAATATCACGTGTCGTTCCTAAAGGATAAATTTCTTCAGACGTTAAAGTAACTTGGTGTGTATCACATGGGACGGTTCCAGGACCATCAGAGTTTACGATAAGTTATATACTCGCCTTGTAGAATTTTGCGTAGAACATATCTTAATCATAGCCAACACTTGGTTTAAGAATCATGAAAGAACGTTGTCTACATAGAAGAACCCTGGAGATACAAAATGTATCAAATAGATTATATAATGGTAAGACAGAGATTTAGAAACCAGGTTTTAAATTGTAAGACATTTCCAGGGGCAGATATGAACCCTGACCACAAGCTATTGGTTATGAACTGTAGATTAAAACTGAAGAAATTGCAAAAACGTGGGAATTTAAGTAGATGGGACCTGGATAAACTGAAAGAACCAGAGGTTGTACAGAGTTTCAGGGAGAGCATAAGGGAACAGATGACAGGAATGGGGGAAAGAAATACAGTAGATGAAGAATGGGTAGCTTTGAGGGATGAAATAGTGAAGGCAGCAGAGGATGAAATAGGTAAAAAGACGAGGGCTAGTAGAAACCCTTTGGTAACAGACGAAATATTGAATTTAATTGATGAAAGGAGAAAATTTAAAAATGCAGTAAATAAAGCAGACAAAAAGGAATACAAACGACTCAAAAATGCGATCGACAGCAAGTGCAATATAGCTAAGCAGGGACGGCTAGAGGACAAATGTAAGGAGGTAGTGGCTTATCTCACTAGGGGTAAAATACACTCCTGGAAATTGAAATAAGAACACCGTGAATTTATTGTCCCAGGAAGGGGAAACTTTAATGACACATTCCTGGGGTCAGATACATCACATGATCACACTGACAGAACCACAGGCACATAGACACAGGCAACAGAGCATGCACAATGTCGGCACTAGTACAGTGTATATCCACCTTTCGCAGCAATGCAGGCTGCTATTCTCCCATGGAGACGATCGTAGAGATGCTGGATGTAGTCCTGTGGAACGGCTTGCCATGCCATTTCCACCTGGCGCCTCAGTTGGACCAGCGTTCGTGCTGGACGTGCAGACCGCGTGAGACGACGCTTCATCCAGTCCCAAACATGCTAATGGGGGACAGATCCGGAGATGTTGCTGGCCAGGGTAGTTGACTTACACCTTCTAGAGCACGTTGGGTGGCGCGGGATACATGCGGACGTGCATTGTCCCGTTGGAACAGCAAGTTCCCTTGCCGGTCTAGGAATGGTAGAACGATGGGTTCGATGACGGTTTGGATGTACCGTGCACTATTCAGTGTCCCCTCGACGATCACCAGTGGTGTACGGCCAGTGTAGGAGATCGCTCCCCACACCATGATGCCGGGTGTTGGCCCGGTGTGCCTCGGTCGTATGCAGTCCTGATTGTGGCGCTCACCTGCACGGCGCCAAACACGCATACGACCATCATTGGCACCAAGGCAGAAGCGACTCTCATCGCTGAAGACGACACGTCTCCATTCGTCCCTCCATTCACGCCTGTCGCGGCACCACTGGAGGCGGGCTGCAGGATGTTGGGGCGTGAGCGGATGACGGCCTAACGGTGTGCGGGACCGTAGCCCAGCTTCATGGAGACGGTTGCGAATGGTCCTCGCCGATACCCCAGGAGCAACAGTGTCCCTAATTTGCTGGGAAGTGGCGGTGCGGTCCCCTACGGCACTGCGTAGGATCCTACTGTGGAGATCTCACGTCCCACGTGTTGAGCAATTCGGCGGTACGTCCACCCGGCCTCCCGCATGCCCACTATACGCCCTCGCTCAAAGTCCGTCAACTGCACATACGGTTCACGTCCACGCTGTCGCGGCATGCTACCAGTGTTATAGACTGCGATGGAGTTCCGTATGCCACGGCAAACTGGCTGACACTGACGGCGGCGGTGCACAAATGCTGCGCAGCTAGCGCCATTCGACGGCCAACACCGCGGTTCCTGGTGTGTCCGCTGTGCCGTGCGTGTGATCATTGCTTGTACAGCCCTCTCGCAGTGTCCGGAGCAAGTATGGTGGGTCTGACACACCGGCGTCAATGTGTTCTTTTTTCCATTTCCAGGAGTGTAGATTCCGCCTACAGGAAATTCAGAGAGACCTTTGGAGAAAAGAGAGCCACTTGCACGTTTATCAAGAGCTCAGATGGAAACCCAGTTCCATGCAAAGAAGGGAAAGCAGAAAGGAGGAAGGAGAACACAGAGGGTCTATACAAGGGCGATGTACTTGAGGACAATAATATGGAAATGGACGAGGATGTAGACGAAGATGAAATGGGAGATACGATATTGCGTGAAGAGTTTGACAGAGCACTGAAAGACCTGAGTCGAAACAAGGCCCCCGGAGTAGACAACATTCCATTAGAACTACTGAGAGCCATGGGAGAGCCAGTCCTGACAAAACTCTACCATCTTGTGGGCAAGACGTATGAGACAGGCGAAATACCCTCAGATTTCGAGATGAATATAATATTCCCAATCCCAAAGAAAGCAGGTGTAGACAGATGTGAAAGTTACCGAACTATCAGTTTAATAAGTCACAGCTGCAAAATATTAACGCGAATTCTTTAGAGACGAATGAAGAAACTCGGGGAAGATCAGTTTGGATTCCGTTGAAATGTTGGAACACATGAGGCAATACTGACCCTACGACTTATCTTAGAAGAAAGATTAAGGAAAGGCAAACCTACGTTTCTAGCATTTGTAGGCTTAGAGAATGCTTTTGACAATGTTGATTGGAATACCCTCTTTTAAATTCTTAAGGTGGCAGGGGTAAAACACAGAGAGCGAACGGCTATTTTCAATTTGTACAGAAACCAGATGGCAGTTATAAGAGTCAAGGGGTATTAAAGGGAAGGCAGGGAGTGAGGCAGGGTTGTAGCCTATCCCCGATGTTATCCATAGACCATAGTACCTCACCATATTGTGCCAGCGGCAGCTGGCTGTTCCCTATGTTGTCCGCGGCATCCTTTGTGCCAGGCAGGGTGACAGTGTGCTGAATGCTCCCGGAGGACACTGACGAAGGTGACCCTGCTGGCTCGTATATAAAAACTTGCTGCTAACGAAAAAACAGCAGACATTCAGGTAGGCACTACGTTCTTCTTGTCAACCTAAACGGTCGTTCCTTCAATGAGTGTAGGGGGCTCCAAGACCTGCTACGCTACCATCACCTGGCACGTCGTAACCTCTAACTACCACACAAGGAAGGCGTATCATTGCGCTCATGGCGTCCCTCTTCCGTACAATGAACTTCTCTAATCGTCGTCACTATCTTGGTGATCACCATTAATTCCAGTTAGAAAGGCACCGACTGCAAACTAAGCTAGCCAAAATTTCTCCAATACAGACGGAGCAATAGCAAGTAATTTCCATCTCGTCTAAGAGACAAACAAAAAATGGGGAGGCAAGATTAAGTTTATATTAATTTATAGCATCATTCCCTTAGAAAATGAATTTAAAAATCACATGGAAGAGAGTATTCAGACTGATAGGTAGTTTAATGTGGTGCACGAAAAAAAATATGAACAACAGTTTCATCATCGTCAGTTTCATACAATTTAGTTAAGTACTCAGTGAACAAACAGGTCAGTACTTTTACTGTCTGAGTGTGAGACAAGATAACAGGATATAGCGCTCACCAATTTCGCGTAATAATTCAGTAAATGTGTACTTAAAACGGTCTCAATGTTGTTAGAAAGTGTTCCTGAAAACATTGACAGTCTGGTTGAGTGTGCGTTGGCATGAAACTTCTTGGCAGATTCAAAATGTGTACTGGACTGTTACTCGGACCTGCAATCGTTGCCTTTCGCGGGCAATTGCTCTGCCAAACGAGATACCCGAGAATGACTCATGACCCTTCCTCACTGCCTTTTTTTACCGCCAGTACCTCATCACTTATCTTACAAATTTCACTGGTGGTCTCCTGAGTGAAAAGCGGGACGAGCACTCCTGGACCAAAGAGAATTAAAAGATATATGATTTACCCACAGCCTGGGTGGGACTTCCAGAATGAATTTCCACTCTGCAGCGGAGTGTGTGCAGACGTAAAACTTACTGAAAGATTAAAACTCGTGTGGCAGACACGGGACCCCGTGCCTTTTGCGGCCAAACGCTTTATACCAGGCTGTGGCTGTGTAATTTCGGGTAACAATGTTTGGTTTATAGAAATTTATAGCTTAATTCCCAAATAATATAATTGTATGTCTCTAGAATGTCCTTTCTGCCAGGTATGCTAGCCCCTGAAGTTGAGCAGCAGAACTTCAGTGAAGTTTTGGAAGAAAGTAGATGAGGCACTGGAGGGCGTAAGACTTTGAGGACAAGTCGTGAGTCATGTTTGGGTACAACACTTGCTAGAGGAACTACCCGCGAAAAGCAGAGGCTGGATCCGGCACTCATATTTAATTTGGCAGGAAATTTCAATATAATAGTGTTTTGAGAGGCTGCTTGTTAATCCTAAGGAGTTCCATTTTCAGTTTTATTTAGAGACAAAGATAGAGTAATTGTTCACCCAGCAGGTTCGACTATTTAACATGGAACACATAACCACGCGGGACAGCCGCGCGGATCGATGCGTCTTGCACGGTCCGCACCGCCCAGCCGCCCAGCACCCCCCCCCCCCCCCTTCACACCACCCCCCCGTCGGAGGTTCGAGTGCTGCCTTACCACAAATACAAAAAAAAATTTACCCTCGAGTTATTCAATGATATTTACGGCATTCTATGCCTCCCATATTGCCTACCATGCAACGACAGTATTGGCTGATAATGGCAACAGGGGTCGTGACTGGTGGGAACCAATATCGAGCATACCATGGAGCGAAGTTAAACTGCGTAGTCGACGCGTTAACTAACAACAATGCCACAGGCTAGTGTTGCTGATACAAAGAAGAGCAATGGCAACGAGAAACAAAAGGAAACATAGCATTATGTCTACACAATAGTTCCTTATTTCGCCAGGAACGAACCCAAGGCTTTCCGCAGAGTAAGAAAGAAGTGCCAGATGAAACGTTAGCCTTTCTGGAGGATAAGTCCGTGGAATGTGTGGTGTCGTATACGCTCGATTTTGTGGTCAATGAACATGAGGAATACCATTATGACGATACATCTTTAACAAGCGAAAGTAATATTTGAACCGGTATCGAGCCATGTAGTTCGTCTTCAGTGAAACCTAGTAGGGGAAAAACGTTGTCCAAGGAGCAGGTAGTAAACATAACTACGTGGATGGACGATCATCCGCATAGTAGCAAGCAGACAGTTATGAACAGATTTCGAATAACCCCACAGCAATACGATCATGAAGTGGATATGAAAAGCTACTGATATTGAAGAGATGGAAAGGTGCACTTGTTACTGAAACTGGTGTTTTCACATTTCAAGAAAGTTGGATACAATTTACAGGACGTGCAAGATAGTGACCTACTACGATATGCACATCAAACTGCGCACGAAATACATTACAGTGATTTCAAGGGAAGCAATGGATGTTTGAATAACTTCAACCAATGGTAAGAAATTGGAAGAATAAAGTAACGAAATTTCAGACAAAACGTAAACCTGACAGTGCACAGAAAAATGCGGAATCGGCCCGATAATTAGCAGGTGAGATAAAGAAACTTACCGATCGTTCACTAAGAATTTCTTTCCAGTTACGACCAATCGTGATTTGAAGAGTAAATGTATATGAAAGGAACCATGGAAATTAGAGGAACCAAGAGATTTGTGTTAAAAAGCCTCTGTGTACTGCATCGCTATAAAAGTACACTACTGGCCATTAAAATTGCTACAGAACGAAGATGACGTGCTACAGACGCGAAATTTAACCGACAGGAAGAAGACGCTGTTAAATGCAAATGATCAGCCTTTCAGAGCATTCACCCAAGGTTGGCGCCGGTGGCGACACCTACATCGTGCTGACATAAGGAGCGTTTCCAACCGATATCTCATACACAACAGCAGTTGACCAGCGTTGCCTGATGAAACATTGTTGTGATGCCTCCTGTAAGGAGGAGAAATGCTTACCATCATGTTTCCGACTTTGATAAAGGTCGGATTGTAGCCTATCGCGGTTGCTATTTATCGTATCGCGACATTCCTCCTGGCGTTGGTCGAGATCAATGACTGTTAGCAGAATATGGAAACGGTGGGTTCAGGAGGGTAATACGGAACGCCGTGCTGGATCCCAACGCCCTCGTATCACCAGCAGTCGAGGTGACAGGCATCTTATCCGCATGGCTGTAACGGATCGTGCTGCCACGTCTCGATACCTGAGACAAGAGATGGGGACGTTTGCAAGAAAACAACCATATGCACGACGTTTGCAGCAGCATGGACTATCAGCTCGTAGACCATGGCTGCGGTTACACTTGACGCTGCATCACAGACAGGAGCGCCTGCGATGGTGTACTCAACGACGAACCTGGGTGCACGAATGGCAAAACGTAATTTTTTCGGATGAATACAGGTTCTGTTTATAGCATAATGATGGTCGCATCCGTGTTTGGCGACATCGCGGTGAACACACATTGTAACCGTATATTCGTCATCGCCATACTGGCGCAACACCCGGCGTAATGGAATGGGGTGCATTGGTTACACGTGTCGGTCACCTCTTGTTTACATTGAAGGCTCTCTGAACAGTGGACGTTACATTTCAGATGCGTTACGACCCATGACTCTATCCTTCATTCGATCCCTGCGAAACTCTACATTTAAGCAGGTTATTGCACCACCGCATGTTGCAGGTCCTGTATGGGCCTTCCTGGATACAGAAAATATTCGACTGCTGCCCTGGCCAGCACATTCTCCAGATCTCTCACCAATTGAAGACGTCTGGCCAATTGTGGCAGAGCAACTGGCTCGTCACAACACACCAGTCACTACTGTTGATGAACTGTGGTATCGTGTTGAAGCTGCATGGGCAGCTGTACCTTTATTCGCCATCCAAGCTCTGTTTGACCCAATGCCCAGGCGTATCAACGCCGTTATTACGATCAGAGGTGGTTGTTCGGGGTACTGATTTCTCAGGATCTATGAATCCAAACTGCGTGAGAGTGTAATCACAAGTCAGTTTTAGTATAATATATTTGTCCAATGAATACCTGTTTATCATCTGCATTTCTTCTTGGTGTAGCAGTTTTAATGGCCAGTAGTGTACTTACCTAATTGTTCACATGCAAGCCCTCAGTTAGATTTACACTGAATATATTTTATGCTCTTAGATTTCCATCCTTCTCATTATTGTTTGCGTGAAATTACATGTGAATGTGTTTTTCGTGTTTCCGTTGGTAGCTAGTAGTGCGGAACTTCCAGTCTGTTGTGGTGAGTCTGCCAACTTAGGGTGTTCAGTCAAAGCAAAAAGGTATGTGGCATCTAAGTCGCCTTTAAGGACAGTGGATAGGTTGATACTGGAAGCAACCCCTTTGGTCAGTTCTGGCTACCTACGGAGATTCGTTGTTCTAGGTGGTGGTTAAGCACTTGACGGTGGGCAGTGGGGTGAGTGTGGTCGTTAGCTAATGACTGAGCTTAGAGTGATTTGTGTAAGTCTTATGGCTAGCCGAAGTAGCATAGTACACTTTTTATTACAGTGATAGGTTCATTATATGATCCACAGTTTGCGCAGAATAGGACATGGAACATTTTACGTTTTAATAAAGGTCATGCATGTATTTAACCGTTTTGTGAAAATATTCCGATACCTGGTAAATGCGCTACCTCTTTTTTTAATCTAGTATCCACGTAGTCTCCTCACCCCCCATCTTGCATCGGTTTTGTTATTTTAAGCAATTGCATTTGTAGAAAGATTACTACTTCGGTAGACAGAAATCTTAGTCCCTGACTTTTTGGTGAAGGCGTAATGTGGTTTAAGTTTTGTTCTTTAGTATGGATCTGGCGTAAGTACTTGCATTTATCCTATCCTCTTCCCAGAATTTTTACATACCTTTCCCTTCATGTCGCCGGCCGGAGTGGCCGTGCGGTTCTAGGCGCTACAGTCTGGAACCGCGTGACCGCTACGGTCGCATTTTCGAATCCTGCCTCGGGCATGGATGTGTATGATGTCCTTAGGTTACTTAGGTTTAAGTAGTTCTAAGTTCTTTGGGACTGATGACCACAGCAGTTAAGTTCCATAGTGCTCAGAGCCATTTGAACCATTTTGAACCCTTCATGTCGTCTGTCACAATTCAACCATTCGAAAGTGTCATATTTAACTCAGGCAACAGCAAGCGTTATTAGAGTCTGTTTATGGTATAGTGTTTAACTTGAGTTTTTGGTTAAAATAAATTGTGTTTATACTTCATGACTGTCCATCAACGCAACCATCACTTCAGAATTAGATCTTAATACATCCAAACAGCGCAGCTTTCTTGCAGGCCCTAATTCTGAATTTTAATTAGATTCTAAAGAATTATGTTTTAATGTAACTAACTGTTCTCAATCAGTATGATTGCACTTTTGAGTAAATTAATTTCAGTGTTCATTCGATGAGAGTACTGGTATCTTAATGGTTACTATTTAACAAGTTAATAATTTTTTTAATTAATTGTAATTAATTTATTCCCAACTTCGTTGGGTAGTGACTCTAAATAATTTACTACAAAAGAAAATATCAGAGCGCTTATTTGCATTAGCGTTCGGTTGTCCACTAAGCTTAAAACGCATCCTGTAAGTTTAAAGAGTCACGGATCCAGTTTCAATATAAATCATTTAGTTTTAAGGACACCTGACATTATGGCTTATCGCATTAACATACAATTATGCCGAATGTTAAATTCCGTCTTAATGGGCTGAAAGTTATTTATTGTGCAGCAGGAGTCGGTGGTGATGTAGCCCCGACTAATCGTTCTCGTGTGCGTGATATTGTAAGGACAGTAAGGAATATTTACGTCACAGCAATCAAACGTGGGGAAGTGGGCGCAAAACAGCTACAATAATGGTATGATCGCTGCTTTTGACCGATAGATGGTGTAACCAACTGGCTTTTGCTTGATTCTTCGTCTGCGTATAGAAATCAAACTTCTTTAGAGCAAATTATTCCTACTGAAAAGTGCGTGACATTGCAGTTCATACCATTTGGAACTACTGGACAAGTTCAGCCTCTGGATGTTTGTTTTTCCGTGCCTAAATTGCATATTATAGCACTATCTGCATTGACGGACAACAAGTTTTGCGGTGAGATCCACGGAAGACTGTTCCGATTTCGGCTGCATGCCGCCGCATTCCGTGAGCTCTCATTACCCTGTCACGGCAGTATGATTCTGTATGCATTCTTTGGATGCTCAACCTATCGTCTTGCACGGTTTGTAACACCCAGGTAAGTTCGTTTTGTATCTTGATGGTGCGAAATTTCGTGATCACTGCGACGCGCAATTTTTCTTCCGGTGTTCATGGTGCAAGTTAATGATTTGTTTTGAACATTTCTTGAATGTCAACGATTGCTATTTTGAGAATTCTAATACGTACATCCCACAGAAGGTTTATCTCTCCACTCATGGACACTGACAAAAGCAAATTACAGAGTACCGGACGGCTCAACACAAAAGTTTTGTCTCATGTAAAGATAGTGTTGAGGATCAGTGGACAAAGTTCAAAACCATCTTACAATATGCGTTAGATGAGTATGTGCCAAGCAAGATTGTAAGAGATGGAAAAGAGCCACCGTGGTACTACAACCGAGTTAGAAAAATGCAAAGGTAACTTCACAGCAAACATAAACATAGCCAAAGCCTTGTAGACAAATAAAAATTACGCGAAGCGAAATGTAGTGTGAGGAGGGCTATGCGAGAGGCGTTCAATGAATTCGAAAGTAAAGTTCTATGTACTGACTTGGCAGAAAATCGTAAGAAATTTTGGTCTTATGTCAATGCGGTAGGTGGATGAAAACAAAATGTCCATACACTCTGAGACCAAAATGGTACTGAAACAGAGGATGACAGACTAAAGGCAGAAATACTAAATGTTTTCTTCCAAACCTGTCTCACAGAGGAAGACTGCACTGTACTTCCTTCTCGCACAGATGACAAAATGGTAGATATCGAAATAGACGACAGAATGATAGAGAAACAATTAAAATCGCTCAAAAGAGGATAGGCCGCTGGACCTGATGGGATACCAGTTCGATTTTACAGAGAGTACGCGAAGGAACTTGCCCCCCTTCTTGCAGCGGTGTACCGTAGGTCTCTAGAAGAGCATAGAGTTCCAAAGGATTGGAAAAGGGCACAGGTCAACCCAGATTTCAAGAAGGGACGTCGAACAGATGTGGAGAACTATAGACCTATATCTCTAACGTCGATCAGTAGTAGAATTTTGGAACACGTATTATGTTCGAGTATAATGACTTTTCTGGAGACTAGACATCTACTCTGTAGGAATCAGCATGGGTTTCGGAAAAGACGGTCGTGTGAAACCCAGCTCGCGCTATTCGTCCACGAGACTTAGAGGGCCATAGACACGGGTTCCCAGGTAGATGCCGTGTTTCTTGACTTCCGCAGGCGTTCGATACAGTTCCCCACAGTCGTTTAATGAACAATGTAAGAGCATATAAACTATCAGACCAATTGTGTGATTGGATTTAGGAGATCCTAGATAACAGAACGCAGCATGTCATTCTCAGTGGCGAGAAGTTTTCCGAAGTAAGAGTGATTTCCGGTGTGCCGCAGGGCAGTGTCATAGGACCGTTGCTAATAACAATATACATAAGTGACCTGGTGGATGACATCGGAAGTTCACTGAGGCTTTTTGCAGATGATGCTGTGGTGTATCGAGAGGTTGTAACAATGGAAAATTGTACTGAAATGCAGGAGGATCTGCAGCGAATTGACGCATGGTGCAGGGAATGGCAATTGAATCTCAATGTACACAAGTGTAATGTGCTGCGAACACATAGAAAGATAGATCCCTTATCATTTAGCTGTAAAATAGCAGGTCAGCAACTAGAAGCAGTTATTACCATAAATTATCTGGGAGTACGCATTGGGAGTGATTTAAAATGGAATGATCATATTAAGTTGATCGTCGGTATAGCAGATGCCAGACTGAGATTAATTGCAAGAATCCTAAGGAAATGCAATCCGAAAACAAAGGAAGTAAGTTACAGTACGCTTGTTCGCCCACTGCTTGAATACTGCTCAGCAGTGTGGGATCCGTACCAGATAGGGTTAATAGAAGAGACAGAGAAGATCCAACGGAGAGCAGCGCGCTTCGTTACAGGATTATTTAGTAATCGCGAAAGCGTTTCGGAGATGATAGATAAACTCCAGTGGAAGACTCTGCAGGAGAGACGCTCAGTAGCTCGGTACGGGCTTTTGTTAAAGTTTCGAGAACCTACCTTCGCCGAAGGGTCAAGCAGTACATTGCTCCCTCCTACGTATATCTCGCGAAGAGACCATGAGGATAAAATCAGAGATTAGAGCCCACACAGAAGCATACTGACAATCCTTCTTTCCACGAACATCACGAGACTGGAATAGAAGGAAGAACCGATAGAGAGACTCAGGGTAGCCTCCGCCACACACCGTCAGGTGGCTTACGGAGTATGTATGTAGATGTAGATACTCTGTCGCCCACCTGATGCACGTGGTGAGTCGTCTGCTGCTAATATTTAACACAGAATTTTCAGATGCGCCTTCCTAAAAATTGAACTTGCGTTCTAACGCTCAAGTGTTTCATGTGAGAGGTTTTTATAGTGATTCTAGGACAAATGGTTTCAGACACCAACTTGGAAGCTAACCTCTCTCTCTCTCTTCTCAGTGTCTCTCTGTTTGCGCGTGCGGTTTATGTGTGTGTGTGTGTGTGTGTGTGTGTGTGTGTGTGTGTGTGTAATAAAATAAATTCCATCATTAGCTCGGTAAGAGTCTCCCGATTGCAGTACACATACATTCTCTACGTAGGCGGTCTCTCCCAGTAATGACACACTGAAGAATCATGGGCTTTCAAGCCAAATATCTACTGAGCTGGTGGTGAGATTTAATAAGTAAGAGTTTGGAAAATTCACAAACGGACTTTTTGTTCCAGTATTTGTCTTAAAAATAATAGAAACCCTCTTGTTTAGGATCTGGGTATATAATTTAAGCAAGCAACATTATTAAAATATATTTAAACCTTATGTATTTAGAAATGTAATTGTTTGTGACCATAGTCGCTTTCGATTGCGGGTGATGCAAATAACTACACGTTCAGAAAATAATGCCTTTAGAAATTGTAAGATTATTAGATGTCAGGTACTGAGAACTTCTGTAGAAAAATGCTATGACTGGGAAAATTCTCAGTTGTAGTCCCTGTTTCCTCACGATCCCACATTTCTACACTCATGAAGTGTGCTAAACATTTATAAAGATGAAGCTTCCAGGAAGATTCAAATCTGTCCCAGCTGATACCCTAAGTCAGGGCCTTTGCGTTTAGCAACGAAGTTCTCTACCCAAGGCAGTGGCTGTTAAATTATGGAGGCAAGGTTTCGTTAATTTATAAATTAATGTATGTTTCTGGAATACCCTTTCCTCCAGGAAAGCTAGTCGAGCAAGCTGTGCAGCAGAACTTCAGGGAAGCTTTAGTAGTTCAGGCAAGCTCGGAAGTGAAGCACTGCTGAAACGTCCTTTACTCGTATTTGGGTATCTCAGTTAATAGATCACCTACACACTAAAACCACGATCCCGGGTTGAAGTCCCGTCTGGCACACATACCTAATTTGCTGGGAAGTTTCAGTGCTAGAACTATTTAAGTGGCTCTTTCTTGATCTGAAGCAGTTCTATTTTCAGCTTTCCTATACAGATAAAGTATGTGTAAGTGTCACCCAGCAGGTTTGACTGTTTAAGACACCGTATTTATTTTCTATTTAGAGAGCAGCGAAGTTTTTGTTACTCGCAGAAGGCTGTTAAAAGGTTCATTCTCTCGATAATTGTGTAGCAACTGTCGTCGAAGGGCTGCAGAGGGCTACACAGAAGAGCGAGCGCTCTGTGATAACCGAAGCCATAACGGGTGAGCGGTATGGGGCGAAAGCAAACAGGGAGACTCGCGCTTCTGAACCAATCTGCGGCCGTCCGTGCGGACAAAAGGCGCCCACAGTAGGTGGGCCGCCGGGGTCGCACACCACCCACATCGACAATTCCCACAGCCCCTCCCCCGCGCCAGTTCGCCGGGCCAGACGCCGGTGTCAAACCTCGACCCAGTTCCGGAGCACGGCAGCGACACCGGCTTCCCCCTCGGGGCATAACGACTGCCCAACTGTTTCACCGCGGCTGGACCGGCGCCGCGCGGCGAATACAGAAAACCTGCGAGTGGTCATTCGGAGCGCGCGCCACGGCAGTATGAATGTCGCGCACGTAGCGACTGCGTCCCGGTGGGAGGGTCGCTGGAGGGGACGTGAAGAGGAGGGGGGAGAAGGTGGCACAATGAGATTGAGGGTCGTTCTAGCCCGGGGCGCCCAACCTTCGGACAGTGGGCACAAACAAAAGAGGCCTGAGCCCGGAGCCCGAGCGCCACGCCAAATGGTGGACACTGAAGGCAACGCGAATAGTGGGAGTGTGAGAAACAATTGCTACGGCGGCTCAGGAAACTAAGGCCTCGTGTACAGCAACGCATTAGGTAACGTGATCTACAGTAAAGCATTTGTTAGTTCCCGGCACAACGCGGAACGTTTCTGGCCCGTACATGGAGTAGCTGCTGAATGAAATGATTAGTGGCTTCAAATAGGTTACAAGATGAACATCAAGAAACGTGAAGTAAGGGTAATTTAATGTAGAACACTTACGTGACCCTGGACGAATTAGACTTGCACACTGGACACTATAAGTTGCAGATGAATTTCTTATTTGGGCAGCAAATTAGGTGATATGGCCCACGTAAGGTGATATTAAATGAGTGACTGACTGTATGAATAACTGACTGAAGCACGAAAATCATTTCTGAAAAGGAGAGATTTCTTTACATCTAGTACAAGTTTAAGTGTTAAGATGAAGGTATTTGTCTCTAGTGTTTGCTTGTACAGAAGTGAAGTGTGAGATATTAGCATTTCAGACAAAAGGAGAATGTGAGCTAATGAAAAGTGACGCAACAGAAGAAAACTGAATATTAAATGAGTATATTCAACTATGGATAAAGGTAATTTATAATACAATTTTGCTAAAAGAAAGGATCAGTTCATAGGTAACGGAAATTTGTGGACTAAAGACGAAATGGTACAATACTGCCCGACATAGAAAAGATGTACAACAACATACATTGTTGTTCTTGTCAGAACAGCGTTTTGGTAGAATAACATCTTTTTATTTAATACACCGAAGCCGGATACCAATGTAGGAAAGAAGGGCAATTTCTATGTTTAATTATTCAGGTGTGCACTTCCTTAAAATAGACCCCTGAACCCAGTTTGGTAATGTTTGTGAATTTAATGAGTTCCTGGTCGTCTGCTGAGCACAGATAGTGGCGGTAGATTATATAATCATCTTTGAGACAGTTCTCTGGTCACCTTTGGCTGAACCAAAGAGAAGAAGTATACCAGATCGCTAGAGGGCCTGGAATATGACTGACCAATATGATGATAAGGTCCTCCCCCACTTCTGCAGAAGCGCGGGATGATCGGATGAACGGCCATGTTTCAGCACTCTGTCGCTGTTTCCTAAGGTGTGAAGACGTGTGTGCTCTAGAAAAACAAAGGTAAATGAAACTGGTATGCATGTACAATATTTAGGAGTAGATGAACTAATAATTTCTTTTTTCAGAAACGTTTGCTGGGAGATTGATGTAAATTGTTCTGAAAAAGATATGCAGGTAAAAATTCATGGTGAACATAGGATTCTTCAGAAGCGACAAAGAAACCACCTGTTGTAATCATAAAACGAAATACTATTAAGGTGAAATATTTGCGTGTCTATATCTAAGTTAAAAATAATTAAGATTTCCGTCTGCAGAACTTGAAATAGAGACAAGCACTTCCACGTGGTGCGTACAGTGTGAGTCTCAACCAGACTATGAGACAAAAGAAAGAATTAGAAGTACTTGTCCTAGCTTTCAGTTGAGGATCCGTGTGTGAAATAAATAAGATACCAACACTTCCGTTATGAGGTACATTGTGACGCCAGCATGATATTCAGATACTCTGAGAGGGAATTTAGGTGAGTCAACCATTTATCCAGCAAATCTATGAGGGTTGCATTGTACAGGGAGATGTGCATAAATCCTCCAGAGTTTGTGGTAGGAAAATTATTACGTGGGTGAGTGACGTGTGAATCGGGGGTGACTCTTGTTTGATGTGGGAAAGCAGAACGAGTAGAAAACCAAACATTTTGTATTTTGAGAGGTATTTTATACTGTCAGTGTGATTTATTATGTGTATTTAATCTGTGGTGGTGGTGGTGGTTAGTGTTTAACGTCCCGTCGACAACGAAGTCATTAGAGACGGAGTGCAACCTCGGGTTAGGGAAGGATTGGGAAGGAAATCAGCCGTGCCCTTTCAAAGGAACCATCCCGGCATTTGCCTGAAACGATTTAGGGAAATCACGGAAAACCTAAATCAGGATGGCCGGAGACGGGATTGAACCGTCGTCCTCCCGAATGCGAGTCCAGTGTGCTAACCACTGCGCCACCTCGCTCGGTTTTAAATTGTGTGATATGCATCAGACAGTAGCGAATGTAGTGGATCAAGCATGATTTTACCCAGTATAGCACGAAAATCAGTAAATTCGTTATGTTGCTAATGCATGAGATTACGCGAGTGTGGGAGAGAATGAAGTAGCAAAAGCATCCTTACCAATCCCCAGAAAGTGCACAGTGAATGAGATTACGAGAGTGTGGGAGAGAATGAAGTAGCGAAAGATTCCTTACCAATCCCCAGAAAGAGCACAGTAGCAATAGACAGAAACATTACGAGACCATAGAATAGTAAAATGCTTATGTTATATCATGCCCATTGGGTGGAGAATCACTTGTTTTACTATTGTGTTTAAGTGTAATGCAAGACATTTTGCAACATTAGCATGAAAGAGTTTATTGTAACAAAAGAGACAAGTAGTGGTCTTGATTACTGAGTTGTGGGCAGCAATATTGTTGAGGTATTTTAACATAACCTCCATTTTCTTGCTGGGTTGTCCAAGCTTTGGATAAAATATTAAGACAGTAATGAAATGTTGCCTTGCCAGGGTGGAGTGAGTCAATCACAAATGTGCAATAGGTCTTAGTCAGATACGTTATCCATCCGTTGCATAAAAAAGTAAGGATGAGAATAAATTATAGCTTAACTGAAGGGCACTAGGGCTCATATTTCAAGCATACTTACAGTGGGTATGATAATCATGAAAATATTTCTGATGTACGAATAATAATTGCACTCGCTTGGCAAGCCACTCATCTAGTAGGCCTGGCAATTAGATGCCACAGAATGGGGTAGGAACCCCTCAAAGATTATGGAGGAAGGAATGAATACAGTAAGGAGCTTCCATCGTAAGATAATGGCGGTAGGCATTTGGAGACGAAGAGAATTCTGCGGGATAAAGTAGCGTATAAATCTGTAACAAACCAATCTGCAGACTGAAGACCAATTGTCATAGTGTCTACACTCCTCGTTCACCCTCTCTGACTAGATAAAGAAAATGAAAACATATTGAATTTTGTCCATTGCTGAAATTGGAAGTGACACTCCGAATTCGCTGTGGCAGTCTTGGTACATTTCCAAATGACGGAAGAAGGGACCACCGTTCAAAGTAACTAAACACAACTATATATTAGAAAGTTCCTAAACAATTTTCGTCAAATACTGCAAATTTTTTAACTCCACTTCCAATTGTTAATGGTAACGAACCTATGTTGCTGATTTTGTGATGTTCAATAACATTGTAGAAGCATATCGCTAAAGAACTACAATTTAATCCACACAGTTTTGTAACAGTACATCTGTCTTTTACTTTTTTATCTCACGTGTTGCCTTTGATTAGTTTCATTATAATTTAAATCAGCAATGTGATTTCCATGTGAGCTGTTAACTTATAGCTGAATTGTGCAGGCGCTACATACAAACTCTTCAAATGTTAAACCCACCGCACATCTCGTTGTAGCTGTAGATTTGCTTTCCATGCACCCTTTTATGTCTTCAATATGCTTTCAGTGACTGTCTGCACAACGTGTCAGTCGCGTTCTCCCAACCATCTATGTTTGTGGGGTGCTGTATTGATTTCGAATCGTGGTGGTGTGCCGACTGTAGCTTCGGGCTTGTTTAGCGACATTTCTCTTTCCCTGTACATAGTGTGAAGTCATTATAGCATATCAAGTAGGTAATTGCTTTTGCTGTGACGGTCTGAAATATTTTGAGACTATACAATGCACAAGGCCGTTTTATTTTTAGTAATGACTGTTTTTCAATATAAATTGGACATCCACGCCTTTTCCATACCGAAATAGCTTGTGTGCTATTTGACGATGTGTCTGCTTGTTCATTCACATTTCTCAAAGTTTTTTCATTTTAATATGATATGTTGTTAGATTATTGCAAACAGATTAGTATACATTTCGAATTAAATACGATTGTCCGTCGAAATAATGTGACAGAGCTTGAGACCAGTAGTGACACCGGTACGCTAGACGTGTATACTTTCAAACAAATACATGTACTTATTATGCAACATGAGAAATACGTTGCCGAAGAACAGAATAATTCTCACATTTTTATTGTATACTTTGTATTATCAAAATAACATTTTCTTTCTTTCTACCATCTGATAATTTGACTAGCCCTGGATTTTGTCGTCCGTCTGCTTGAAGACCTATTGAACAAAATATGTGGAAGGTAAATGAAAACTGTGACCCAACACATAATTGCTAAATTAAATCTATATTTGTATATATGTGTGTGCAAGTGTTACAGCCTAGTAGGATAAGATGGTTCTTTCGAAAATAATGTGTGTGATGTCCTTAGGTTAGTTGGGTTTAAGTAGTTCTGCGTCTAGAGGACTGATGACCTCAGATTTTAAGTCCCATAGTGCTTAGAGACATTAGAACCTTTTGAAATATTTTCCACTAAACGTTTCAGAAGACCGAAATTTTATTCTGTACGCAGATGTCACAAGTATCATGGTTAAGACGTAGAAGGCAATATAAATGATCTAGCAGATATGTTATTATGTAAAATAACCTCTTAACATACAGATAACAGATTAGTACAGCAAAACAGACTCTAGGTGATTATACAACCACTGAGAAATGATATTTAATACTATTGGGGCTAAAGATAACTGAGACACTTTTTCTGTTGTCCTCCATTTTGGATATTAGCTATAATCTGCTTAGCACTATCCTTACTACGAGAATGATCAATTACGATAGTGAAACGTGATTCGCTATTTACCAAGTACCGGTACCTTTTTAATTTATTACATCATATCGTATCAAATCTTCGAGCATCTGTGTGCACGCACAAGAAATTATAACCACTGATCACTATAAAGTCATATCCTTAAGAGATTTCTGTTTAATATATGGACTCTTTCAAAATGAAATAACATACTCAACCCATTGAAGTAATATCAATTGATATTATGGCCAGCCAACAGATAATGTCATATCTAATCAAAAAGATGCACAAAGTTCTATTCAGTATTTCAACTAATTTTAGGAGGGAAGAGTCTTCAGACCAGTGAGGAAACACAGATTTGCTTGAGGTTCACTCTTAGGACCACTTCTGTTTCTGTCTACTATCTACAGAATTTGTAGAAGAAGCTAACTAATAGATTAATTAATAGTGTATAACATGTTATATGTCCTTAATGTTCTGTAGAAACTGAAATTTGTTGAATCTGAGTATGCCTGGTTAGGTATAAGAGAGAGCCTGAAGGCCCTAATCTTGCCAGGTAAAATAAATGCTTAAATAAATTAATAATATGTATGAAAAGCCTGAGGATTGGATAGAAGTATAAAAAAAAGTATAAATTTATTTTATAAGTGTGAGTTACTCCTTTGGTTTTACGTTGTTGCTTCGTTTCATTTGGTTTTTGAATTTCCAGCTTGGTTCTACAGATATTTTTCCTTTTCAAATGTTGTATTCTGAGAGCCAACATTAGCTGTAGCAGGATCTTCCAAATGCCGCATCAGGGTTTGCCATACTCGTGCCCATGTTACAGGTGTCAGCAGTATCTGCTGAAACCTTTGTTGAACATCTGACGAAGAATGTTATTGCCAATGCTAACACTTTGCTCTGCAAGCAAGAACAATTTTAAGTCAACTATTCCCAAATAAATGGATAGCTCGTGGGGTAGCCACTTGTTAGCCTGTTCTGTATCAGCTAGTTAGAGTTTTATTTTTGGGGAAATTTAAAGCACAGTGTGTATTCAAGACCTGCTGCGGAAGTTGACTTTCTTTCGCCATTTTGTTGAAGAAAGGTTTCAGCAAATACAGCAGACTCCTGGATTATGGGAGCGAAAGAGGCAATCCATGAGGCGACACGTAGAAGCCTGTGTTACAGCTAATGTTAGAAATTCATAACATTCCATTCAGCCATCAGAAGATCACATTTGAAAACAACAGAAAATTAAAAGATACGTGTAGAACCAAACTAGATATCTGAATACTGAGACGGAAACGCAGTTACTATGTAGCAACAAAAGAAGTGGTAAGTAAGAAAATAACAGAAAGACGACATCTGTATATGAACTTCTTTGCTTGTTATTCAGTCCTCTATCCATTCCACAGAGATTTCCCGGATGCCAGTTAGTAGCTTGCAAATGTGAAAGACCCTTGGTTTAATATACAATAAGCTGAACTACTTTTTTTTGTAGATAACACTACTGTTGTCACCAATCCAAACATGTGTACATCAACAGACTAATTGATTAATAATATTCTAAAAACAATTATTGATAGCTTTTCGGCCAGTAGTGACTCAGTATTTAAAACAGACAAATCATAATCGGGTCTCCTCATCTAGAGTTAACACACCAAAAACAATCATTGTAAATAATTAGGAAATCGTTGTTAAGTAAGCCGCTGTCCCATTTTCTGGAAACCGGAAGCCGCCACAAATTAAAGGTTGCCTACCTTACGGCTTCCAGGGGAAACAAAAGTTTGAGTATTAATATTTCACGTCATTACTGAGTGAATTAAAATTGAAAGTGCTGTCATAAGCTACTCTAAGAAGTATAATCCTACGTTAAGAGTTTAACACAGTAGCTCGTGTATGAATGTTAGAAACTGTGTACACTTCATGGGGCATACTCAGACTATATTTGACGAGGATTTGAGAATTAGAGAACTTAGCGTCTACAAACAAACTTAACACATAATATGCAACATGTACAAAACTTTTTTCTCGCTGACAGCCATACATGATGATGAAAAAAGTTACCTCCTTACTTACTTCCAGCTGGCTGCATGGCAACAAGGCAGTAACGTGAAATGGCTCAACATAATTGTATAACCCCGTGAAAGTTGTACAGAATTTTGTCTTTATCAATTTATGACTAGTCTGGGCCCTTGTCAGTCCATGCTCAAGTTATGCTGAGGAACAGAGCATAAGGTTTTGTAGTTTGTACAATAAGCAAGGAAATTGCGGAGTACAAAGAGTTTTGACAAGTAATTACATTCCATGTAAGTCATAAAACAACATCTACTCACTTTCAACGCTGGACACGCAGAGTATCTGTGTAGCCGAGTGCTATTTACAAAACGACCGTACTGTGCTGCATGAAGCGAAACAATACTACCTGAGCCTTAATCACAGTTAGGGAAACTAGGATGCTGCCCAATGACGGCAGGGCGACGTAGGGAAAGTATTTTCTTATTCCGCAGATACAAATAAAATTTATGTACGCCTTATATATGGCACAAATAATACAAATCTTTAATGAAAAGTTATAAGCAACAGTCCATACATTTTATAAAAATGGATAGGTGTGTGTGTGTGTGTGTGTGTGTGTGTGTGTGTGTGTGTGTGTGTGTGTGTGTGTATGATCCACATTTCCTAAATCACTTCACTAATTTCAACGAAACTTGGCACGTACGTCACTTACAGTCTGGTAACAATCACTGTCTGGGTAAGACCAACCTACCTATCGTATCCCAAGATGTCGTAAACAATATGCGTGACATACTACCATATCATGCATGACGTCCTTATTTATTACTTCTATGCTACTAACTGATATTGCATTATATTTTGCAGACAGTATCTGCAAATGTTACTGAATGTAGATATACAAACGTGTCATAGTACGACACATAGTTAAGGAGATGTGACACTGAGACACATGAAAAACAAACAGCATCATGTGTCAAGTTTAAATACATTTATTTTTTACTACTTAGACACTTCCCCCACGAACAATGGACCTTGCCGATGGTGGGAAGGCTTGCGTGCCACAACGATACAGATAGCAACGGAGGGGTGTCTGTTGAGAGGCTAGCAAACGAATGGTTACAGAAGAGGGGCAGCAACCTTTTCAGTAGCTGCAGAGGCAACAGTCCGGATGATTGACTGATCTGGCCCTGTAACACTAACACAAACGGCCTTGCTGTTGTGGTACTGCGAACGGCTGAAAACTAGGGCAAACTAAGTCCCTAATTTTTGTCGAGGGCATGCAGCTTTACTGTATGTTTAAATGATGATGGCGTCCTCTTGGGTAAAATATTCCGGAAGTAAAATAGTCCCCCACTCGGACCTCCGGGCGGCGACAACTCAAGAGGATGTCGTTATCAGTATAAAGAAAACTGGTGTTCTACGGATCGGAGCGTGGAATGTCAGATCCCTTAATCGGGCAGATAGGTTAGAAAATTTAAAAAGGAAAGTGGATAGGTTAAAGTTAGATATAGTGCGAATTAGTGAAGTTGAGTGGCAGGCGGAACAAGACTTTTGGTCGGGTGAATACAGGGTTATAAATACAAATTTTAATAGGGGTAATGCAGGAGTAGGTTTCATAATAAATTAAAAAATAGTAGTGCGGATAAGCTACTACAAACAGCATTGTGAATGCATTGTTGTGGCCAAGATGGGCACGAAGCCCAAGCCTACTACAGTAGTACAAGTTTATATGCCAACTAGCTCTGCATATGATGAAGAAATTGATGAAATGTATGCCGAGATACAAGAAATTATTCAGGTAGTGAAGGGAAACAAAAATTTAATAGTTATGGGTGACTGGAATTCGACAGTAGGAAAAGAAAGAAAAGGAAACGTAGTAGGTGAATATGGATTGGGGCAAACAAATGAAGAGGAAACCACCTCGTAGAACTTTGCAAAGAGCATAACTTGATCATATCTATCATTTGGTTCAAGTATCATGAAAGAAGTTTGTATACATAGGAGAACCCTGGAGATACTAAAAGGTTGCAGATAGATTATGTAATGGTAAGACAGAGATTGAGGAACCAGATTTTAAACTGAAAGACATTTCCAGGGGCAGATGTGGACTCTGACCACAATCTAAGGGTTATGAACTGTAAATTAAAATTGAAGAAAAGGTGGGAATTTAAGGAGATGGGACCTGAATAAACTGAAAGAACTAGAGGATGTATAGAGTTTCAGGGAGAGCATAAGGGAACAATTGACATAAATGGGGAAAAGAAATACAGTAGAAGAAGAATTGGTAGCTTTGAGGAATGAAATAGTGAAGGCAGCAGAGGATCAAGTAGGTAAGAAGACGAGGGCTACTAGAAATCCTTGGGTAACAGAAGAGAAACTGAATTTAATCAATGAAAGGAGAAAATACAAAAATGCAGTAAGAGAAGCATTCAAAAAGGAATACAAATGTCTCAAAAATGAGATCGACAGGAAGTGCAAAATGGCTAAGAAGGGATGGCTAGTGGACAAATGTAAGGATGTAGAGGCTTAGCTCACTAGGGATAGGATAGATACTGCCTACTGGAAAATTAAAGAGACCTTTGGAGAAAACAGAACCTCTTGCATGGATATCAAGTGCTCAGATGGAAACCCAGTTCTTAGCAAAGAAGGGAAAGCAGAAAGGTGGAAGGAGTATTTAGAAGGTCTATACAGAGGACAATATTACGGAAATGGGAGAGGAGGTAGTTGAAGCTGAAATGGGAGACAAGATACTGCGTGAAGAGCTTGGCAGAGCACTGAAAGACCTAAGTCGAATGAAGGCCCCGGTAGTAGACAACATTCCATGAGAGCCTTGGGAGAGCCAGTCCTGACAAAACTCTACCATTTGGTGAGCAAGATGTATGAGACAGGCGAATTACCCTCAGTCTTCAAGAAGAATATAATAATTCCAATCCCAAAGAACGCAGGTGATGACAGATGTGAAAATTACCGAACTATCAGTTTAATAAGTCACAGCTGCAATATACTAACACGAATTATTTACAGACGAATGGAAAAACTGGTAGAAGCCGACATCGGGGGAGGTCGGTTTTGATTCCGTAGAAATGTTGGAACACGTGAGGCAATAATGACTAAGGTTAGAAGAAAGGTTAAGGTAAGGCAAACCGACGTTTCTAGCATTTGTAGATGCCTAAGCTTAGAAGAAAGGTTAAGGTAAGGCAAACCGACGTTTCTAGCATTTGTAGACTTTGAGAAAGCTTTTGACAATGTTGACTGGAATACCATCTTTTAAATTCTTAAGGTGGCAGCGGTAAAATACAAGGAGGGAAAGGCTATTTACAATTTCCACAGAAATCAGATGGCAGTTATAAGAGTCGAGGGACTTGAAAGGGAAACAGTGGGTGCGAAGGGAGTGAGACATTGTTGTAGACTCTCCCCGATGCTATTCAATCTGTAAATTGAGCAAGCAGTAAGCGAAACAAAAGAAAAGTTCGGAGTAGGTATTAAAATCCATGGAGAAGAAATAGAAACTTTGAGGTTCGCCGATGACATAGTAATTCTGCCAGAGACAGCAAAGAACTTGGAAGAGCAGTTGAACGGAATGGACAGTGCCTTAAAAGGAGATTATAAGATGAACATCAACAAAAGCAAAACGAGGAGAATGGAACTTAGTCGAATTAAGTCGGGTGATGCTGCGGGAATTAGATTAGGAAATGAGACACTTAATGTAGTAAAGGAGTTTTGCTATTTGGGGAGCAAAATAACTGATGATGATCCAAGCAGAGGAGGTATAAAATGTAAACTGGCAATGGCAAGGAATGCGTTTCTGAAGAAGAGAAATTCGAGTACAGATTTAAGTGTCAGGAAGTCGTTTCTGAAAGTATTTGTACGGAGTGTAGCCATGTATGGAAGTGAGACGTGGACGATAAATATTTTGGACAAGAAGAGAATAGAAGCTTTCGAAATGTGGTGCTACAGAAGAATGCTGAAGATTAGATGGGTTGATCACATAACTAATGAGGAGGTATTGAATAGGATTGGGGAGAAGAGAAGTTTGTGGCACAACTTGACTACAAAAAGGGATCGGTTGGTAGGGCGTGTTCTGAGGCATCAGGGGATCACCAAATTAGTACTGGAGGGCAGCGTGGAGGAAAAAAATCGTAGAGGGAGACCAACAGATGAATACACTAAGCAGATTCAGAAGGATGTAGGCTGCAGTAGGCACTGGGAGATGAAGAACCTTGCAGAGGATAGAGTAGTATGGAGAGCTGCATCAAACAAGTCTCAGGACTGAAGACCACAATAACAAAACAACTTAGACACTCAAATAGTAGAGTCTAGCGTAAGGAAATCCCAGGAAACTACCAGCTCTTTTGACAGCTGGCAACTGCGAATTGCTAACGGCTGTAGGTGAAAAGTTTACGCGTCTAAAGAGTTATGAAGACGCGTTGTAATAGAGATGTCTATAAAATCAGTATCTAGACATGCGAGCAGCTGTACTTATAAATTTACTACACACTGCTCTATTTTATAATGCATGATTCAAACCAAAGACCCAATTGAAAAATACATAGTGAAGTACAGTCAAAGTACCATGACTTGCATGACAGTGTTATATAGGATATAAAACATGATTACAAAGTTCATTCTCAGTGAACAGGGTCATCTCGCCAGTATGAAAATTCACGGTCTCAAGCCAAGCGAGGGACGCTGACCAAATGCGTGATGACGAACTATCACTTCAACAAGACCTCTGCTTATCTTCCTATATGTGTCAATCGTCCTCACATAACCTCTTCCCCCCCCCCCCCCAAAAGCCCCCATCTTCCTCCTGCCTCCCATTCCCAATATGTGTGAAAGTTTTGTAACTTATATGTAATTACGTGTTAATTTTTAGTCATACCTCCCCACTCGCGGCACCTTCCCCTTCATCACCCAACCTTTAACATTTCGTCTGCTTCTTCTTTTTCGTTTCTCTCGGATTTCTTCGTATAGATTATCTGGTAAGTGCTGGGGTAACCCGGTATGATTGCTCCTGGCTCAAACATCAGCCTAATTACCTTTTAAATATGGAGATAAACCGCTGTATTGGAAAAGGTTTTTTTTTAATGTCATTTCCAGTCTCCAGTTCGCTTAATCCCACCATCAGTTGTAACATTCGTAGCGTTTCACGACTCCAGAGGCGGCAGGACTAGGTAGAGCAGAGACAAGCACCAAAAGCAAGAACAGGGCAAGATATCGTGAGAAAAACAGATTCATAGGACCTCTCTGCCGTTGAAAAGTCAGTTAAATACCTGGTAAAGACAAGAAAATAGAAACCAAAGAGGAGAAGAGAAATCTTGCAGGAAAAGAGGAGCCTAAGTACAAATCTGGGGTTTTCTAAAGAATTAAGAAAAACATAGGGCTGTACTTAAAACTTCATATTCAGAAAATAATTTTTTTATGGTTATGTACCATTTTGAAGTCATGAAGCATTGGATTCTGTACACTTACTTGTATAAAATTAATAAATATCGCATCAATAGTAAATTTTTAAATTCTGGGTGAAGGCTGAGATAAGGGACAATGTGCTTGGTGTATTGCATGAATATTATATTATACTTACAGAATTACAATTAAAAATTATTAAAACTTCCCTGTTTGATATATTCAGCAAATGTCATGAGAGAGCTTTACTATATGGAAAGACATTAAACGGAGAATCTTAAAACACAGGGAGTGTGGATAACTTCGCACATCTAGCGGAAGATTACCACCGCTAACCCTCCTAAAGACATTGCTCTCTACGTACTTTGTATGGTCATTGAGGAAATCACATGGATACTGGTAGGCCACAAAACTACAATTAATTTTTTGTATTTCCATCCTTGTGCCAGGAAGTCTGGAGGACTACGGCCGTTCACTATTGTAAGAAATGAAACACCTACGACCGTCCTTATTTTGTCGTTCATTGTGTAGCTAACAGTTTCGGCGTTTCAGTGATTTATCTTTAGACCTCACTTGACGCTGAAGTTTTTTTTTTTTTTTTTTTTTTTTTTTGGATAATTAGTCTTCTGACTGGTTTGATGCGGCCCTTCACGAATACGTCTCCTATGCTAACCTCTTCATTTCAGAGTAGCACTTGCAATCTACGTCCTCTATTATTTGCTGTATGTGTTCCTCTACAGTTTTCGCCTTCTAAAGCTCCCTCTAGTACCATGGAAGTCATTCCCTCATGTCTTAGCAGATGTCCTATCATCCTGTCCCTTCTCCTTATCAGTGTTTTCCACATATTCTTTCCTCTCCGATTCTGCATAGAACCTCCTCATTCCTTACCTTATCAGTCTACCTAATTTTCAACATACGTCTATAGCACCACATCTCAAATGCTTCGATTCTCTTCTGTTCCGGTTTTCCCACAGTCCATCTTTCACTACCATACAATGCTGTACTCCAGACGTACATCCTCAGAAATTTCTTCCTCAAATTAAGGCCGGTATTTGATATTAATAAACTTCTCTTGGCCAGAAATGCCTTTTCTGCCACAGCGAGTCCGCTTTTGAAGTCCTCCTTGCTCTGTCCGTCATTGGTTATTTTACTGCCTAGGTAGCATAATTCCTTAACTTCATTGACTGCGTCACCATCAATCCTGATGTTAAGTTTCTCGCTGTTCTCATTTCTACTACTTCTCATTACCTTCGTCTTTCTCCGATTTACTCTCAAACCATACTGTGTACTCATTAGACTGTTCATTCCGTTCAGCATATCATTTAATTCTTCTTCACTCAGGATAGCAATGTCATCAGCGAATCGTATCATTGATATCCTTTCACCTTGTATGTTAATTCCACTTCCGAGTCCTTCTTTTGTTTCCATCACTGCTTTCTCGATGTACAGATTGAACAGTAGGGGCGAAAGAACACATCCTTGTCTTACACCCTTTTTAATACGAGCACGTCGTTCTCGGTCATCCACTCTTGTTATTCACTCTTAGCTGTTGTACATGGTGTATATGACCTGTCTCTCCCCATAGCTTATCTCAATTTTTTCAGAATTTCGAACATCTTGCACCATTTTGTACTGTAAAACGCTTTTTCCAGGTCGACAGATCCTATGAACGTGTCTTTATTTTTTTCAGTCTTGCTTCCATTATTAATCGCAACCCATAAAGCCAAACTTATCGTCATCTAGCGCATCCTCAGATTTCTTTTCCATTCTTGTGTATATCTTTCTTGTCAGGAACTTTGATGCATCAGCTGTTAAGCCGATTGTGCGATAATTCTCGCACTTGTTAGCTCTTGCCGTCTTCGGTATTGTGTGGATGATGTGTTCCGAAAGTCACATAGTACGTCGTCAGGCGCATTCATTCTACACACCAACGTGAATAGTCATTTTGTAGCAATTACGCCCAACGATTTTAGAAATTCGGATGAAATTTTATCTGTCCATTCTACCTTATGAAGTCCTCCAAAGCTCCTTTAAATTCCGATCCTAATACCGTTATGACGATTCACGATGCGCCAGTGGCCAACATCAGGTTTACGCAGACTACCTGCATATGTGATGTCATCTCTCCAACCCTCTACTGTCAAGTGTGAGGTGACAGTTTATGGCTGAAGAGAGGACATCACACACACCGGTAGTCTGCGTAAACCAGATGTTGGCCACTGATGCATCGTATGTATGGATCGTGATAACACTTGCAGTATCAACTAAGGCCCGACGAGTGTGCATTGAAGCGCCAACATTGATAGCTACACAATTAATAACAATATAGGACGGCTGTTGGTGTTTCATTTTTTTACAAAAGGTGCCATTACGTAGCCTCGATACACTTCTTCACATCTCGCGCTGATTTGTGCGGCGCCAAACAACGATGGATGGGGTAACGTGCCAGTTGAGTTGCAGTTGGGGAGTGCTTCCTCGATCCAAAGTAACTGAGACCTACTTGACTGGATAAAAAATAATGAAGAACGACGTCACTCAGCTTCAGAAAGTGAATGCATGGCTCCTGCTGTAATTTCATTTGTTATTTTCTTCTTCTCAAGAACAAGAGCTACACTTAGTGAAAGTAAGTTGGTGGCACTGAAACATGTTTGCTCACAAACATTTAGAACCACAGCTGTATGACGGATCCTGAGCAGACGGCAAGCCGAGTCCTGTAGAATGGCTGTCAGGCCCTTCCAGCATGACAGCCATAGGACAATTTTGGCTCACATAGGTGCGCAGTGCAGTTCCACAGTTTAGCGCCAATGGTGAATGGTGTTTGTAATCACTTCAGTGCAATTACGGTTGTAGCTTGAATATTTTCTCTTGAAGCCTACGACAATTTAAGGTCACCACTGGAATACTGAAGTCGACCGCATCAGAGGGATGAAATCATTCAGCTTTGAAGAAGTTTGAAGAAATCTATGACGTTGCCTAAGGGTTTAGAAGAACAGGTTGTAAGACTTGCTCTTACATAGTGGTGGAAGTTCTCTGTCAGTGTTAAAATGGCATCTAGTTCCAGACAAATATAAGAGTTATTTCACTATTTTCTCTAGCTAACGGGTTCTTTATAATTCTGAGGATTTCCTTCCGTAAACCTAGGATTTTCTATGATGTATCACCCTTACGAAGAAAGGGACATTTATTATTTAATTAAAAGAATTTGTAGCCTCGAATTCATGCAGGAAACAAAATCGCTAATCCTATGACCACAATTGCTTGCTGGCTGTGAGAATATTTAACAAGTCGGAAAACTTCAAATAAGAATTTCTATTAAAGTATAAATTTTTCCCGTTTCTGTCTCACTGGAGTAATGCCTAGATATAAGACCATCGAATGCTGGGGACGAAGAAATTGTAATATCTGACGAACAAATTGTTTAGGAAAGTCACAAGAAGGGATAAATCGGTAAAGAATGCAACCGTTGCATTGAAATTGGTGATTAAGACTTGCCAGAGCAGAAGCAGATATTTCTTCAGTGGGAGTCATATTGCAGGCGTCACCACAGAGTTACCTTCCTAGGACGAGGGAGCCTTCCTGTCGCTACAGCCAAAAAGCCAAAGGGAAGGTCATCGCTGTCCGCCGGTATGGATGGCAAGAAGAACTACTTTTTTCCAGAGCAAGGCTCTTCGCTGTGTTTCCTCCGGGGCAATAAATCCTCGGCGAGCTACACTACTGGTCCCATTTGCCTGCAGATTTCGGACAGTGCCCATTTGGTTCAGATATAGGTTCGCGATGATGTAGTTATATCGTTAGCACAAGGCCTTCTTTAACTAACGTGGAGTGGTTCCCATTTAGGAAGAGAGTGTAATAGAGGTTGTAAGCGACTTGAGTTGTAGCCGTTAGGTTAATGGCGTTTTATATTACAGCAATACGTTCTTTGCGAAATTTCAGTCGTCTGTGTTCTCCTCCACTTCTTAAATCTTTTCTTTTCTCCAAACTACTAAAGGGTAAATGTCAGTCTTAACAGAATTAGACGATCACATATTGGAAAAACCGTAACTGACACCGACTGCGACGCCCATGTTTGAAATTTGGCCTAATAGTACCTACGACGTTCCTCCGTAGCGATGTAAAAGCATGGCGCCCTGAGATGTTAACTCTGGGCTAGACGACGCTTCAAACGTCAAGATATCGACACATACGAACAAAAGCGCAGAGCTCAGAAGTTCATGAGACGTTTAAAATGGGTTGGTGATGTCACTTTGCCGGTCTCAGTGGCCATGCGGTTCTAGGAGCTTCAGTCTGGAACCGCGCGACCGCTACAGTCGCAGGTTCGAATCCTGCCTCGGGCTTGGATGTGTATGCTGTCCTTAGGTTAGTTAGTTTAATTAGTTCCTCAGATGTTAAGTCTCATAGTGCTCAGAGCCATTTGAACTATTTGATGCCACTTTGGCAAGAATTTTTACCACAATTTGGTCCAGCGCCACCGTGGACGTGACGCACGATGGGATCATCAACTTTGACGCCTCTACGATAAAGGTCAGAACCACGACACCCATCGTTCATATCATACAGTTTTCCTATGACTGGCCGTGATAAATATTTCAGACAGACCACCGATCAGAATCGACACGAAAGGGAAGCAGAGGGTGGCATAAATGGCTCCTATGAAACCACCTTTTTCATTGTGACGTAGATTCCCAAACATTCCGCGGTCGAAAACGTCAGTTTGCCATGAGACAAGCAACAAGAACCCTCTACTTTCAGTCTCGATACCGCCGACATCTCCCCGAATTTCAGTCCTTCTCTTTGGACACATTGGGCTGGCATCCCATTTGCACGTCGTTGCACCGCAGTGATGTTCAGTACGACCGCAGTTGTTGCTGTGGTGCACAAGGTGCAATCACCAAGAGTCGTTCATAACTATTTGATGATTTTTTCACGCCATACCTAGGTGTGCGGCATCAGCACTTATTCCTATGTGTATACAATAGCAAAGGGTTCCCCTAAGGATCCCCAGTTCAGCCATACTCTCGATGGCGCCTACCCAGATTTATTAGGAATTTTAAAAACGTACCTTTACAGAGGAAATCCATGTAACAGTTCTAGGTGCTTGCAGGCAGGCAGCTGGTTTCGGAGGTGTGTCAAGTGGTTGCCTACCTTTCTGACGTATGCGTCGTCGAGCCAGCAAGGCCTACGAGAAAGACATGTCGCGGCACGTATATCACGAATGTAGGCCTGCGCTTGCTCGGTCGCACAACTCAAAGGACAAACTGCGTTTCTACACCTCTTAGTTCGTAGCTATGGTGTACAAACGTGAATTGCATAATCTAATCGAGTCCGCTGTCTTGGAGTGTTACTGTTATTAGTCCTACGATGATCGGAAGTCCATAGGCATACTTATAATTTGTTACGGCTGCACTGGGGTATAATAAATTTAATATCATGTCAAAATGATTATCAGTTGCATAAGGCACCACTTCTTGTATGAAATGAGGATTGTTAAGCAGAAGAGACTAAATGTTATAAAGAAGCCAGTACACGATTTATTCATCTTAAATAAAATTTTGTTGTAATACTATTAATCAGTAAGACCTCATAGTAGCAGATTCCAGTAGAAGATGCAATTCTCGTTAGCACGTACACGCTCAGCTGCGAGTTAATAGGTCTAGAAACGCATTTTATCTGCTGAGCTGAGCGAGCAAGCGAGTTCAGGCCTACCTTCGCGACGCGTGGGCCGCGGCATGCCTTTCTCATGGGCTACGCGAGCTAGGGTGTGACGTCACAGGGTGACACACATTTTGTGGCTTCACAGAAGTAGATTATAGGTCCCTTAAGGAGACAAATTTCTAACTTACGTCTCACAATGTGACACAAATACGGGGTTTAGAAAAGTGATTCTTTAGTTCTGATGTAAGGTGTTATTTTTTCTCTTGTACTATTCGAAAGTCGAGAAATAGTCTGGAAGTGGTTCCATAAAACATTAACGACTTAGCAGCGGAAAGCTGAGTAGCCTTATGTATGTAGACGTACTTTCAATGGGACTGTCAATACATTTACCAATTCCTGTTCTGGAAAATGAGGAAATAGCGCATCCGGAATCGAATTTGGACACGTTTCCTGCGAAACGCAAGTTCAGTATTCTATCCGATTATCCCTCTCGGTATCCTGTGTAACGCATACTACAGTCGCCAATGTGGTTTGGCTGCCTGTGGATCGCTGCAGCTGCTGTATCAGAACTCCAGAGAGCACCAATTGTTTGTGTGAAGTGTACTGTGCGAGTGAAGGGCTCCATTACATTTAGGAGGCTCCCAGTCCGACACAGTGGCCGACGGAGTAATTCAATAGCGCGCATGGTGGTAAAGTTATCTGGAGCCGCCCCGGGCAGGGCGTGGTCACGGCGAAGCTGACGGCGGTCCGCCAGCGCGGCAACTTGCGCTGCGTGCAGCCGCAGGCCGCCGTTCGTGACGCGCGCCCAGGCGCAGAGTTCGCGGGACAGTCGCACTACGGTGTTCACACAGGCACACAAGTCGCGGAGTGTGCTCCGCATGATTCGTATCAGAATAATTTCCAGTACTGGCCCAAATATAAGACTCAGTTTGTCCCCAAAATTAGACAACGAATAATGACTTTGCGTGTTTTCTGATGTATATTTTCGCAGCATAGGCTTCTGTACTTCAGTGCTCGTTTCTTCTTTCTGACTGGTGCTACAATATCCATAGTATCTGGAATATAATAATCGTTGCACATGAGATAACAGTGAAAGCATATTCGGTTGTGATTGTTTCATATATTTGATGAATATTATTGTGCTCAAAATTCCGTTAATTTACATTACAAGAAATGCACAATTTTTATCTAACAAAAGAGTGCATTTACAAAACATCGGTGTTAACGTCGATAGGAAACCATGAACAAACTATGGAATTTCTGGCACATACACTGAAAGAAATTAATAGATGGTAAAGGGAGACGAAAATTTAATTATATTCTGGGACTACAGTTCGATAGCACGAAAAAGACGAAACGGTACAATAGCATAGGCTGGGGGCATGGAATGAGAGAGGTAAGCACTGTACCGTGTCCCAAAGAGCATAATTTCGTTATTTCTAACACTACATTTAACAATAAAATAAAATGGCTATGTACGTAGAATAATCCTGAAGGTACTGAAATGGTTTACATTAATGATACAATAGTAATATAGAGGTTTCGAAACCAGATTTTAAACGGTAAGGCATTCCCACTACCATTTATGGACTCGGACCATAAATTATTGGTTATAGAACGCAGATTAAAAATAAAAACTTCTCAAAATTATAAGCAATTAATTAAGTAATGAAGTAGTGATGAAATAACGAAGACATTAGTCGTCATGTAGCTAATGAGGCAAGGCCTAGGTGAAAATCTATGTTGACATTGGGTACACTAAATTTAATCGACGAAAAAAAGAGAAAATTAAAAATGCAACAAATGAAGCAGGCGATAGTAAATACACATGGCTATAAATGTGACTAACAAAAACTAGAAATTGGCTAACGAGAAATGGCTACAGGTCAAATGTACGGCAACAGAAGTATGCTTATCTAGGGGAAAAGTTAGATATTGTCCACAAGAAAACTAAAGAGACTTATGAGAGGTGCTATTTTATTAATATCAAAACCTCAGGCGCCATGCCAGTAGTACCAAATGAAAGGAGGAGGAGGTAAATGATGAAGTGTGAGACATTATACTGGCAGAAGAATGTGAATGAGCAATGAAAGAAAGGAGTCGTCGCATAGCCCCTGGAGTAAGCGACATCCCTTCAGAAATACTTAAATTCTTCGGAGAGTTAGCCGTGACGAAACTGTTCTACGTGGTGTGCAAAATATATTACAAAGACGAAATATTCGCACATTTGAAGAATAACATAATAATATAAATGTAGCATACAGTCATGTAGGAGACAGGTGACCATTATCAAAATAATCAGTAGTTTTACATTCAGGCTGACTGGGTCGCAGTAGGAGGAGTCAAACATCAGTCAAGGAATGAATTTATCCATTATCAGGTATCTGCAAAAAAATCCAATACAAAAATGTTTTAAAAATCACAGTATTGTAAAGCTATGGCATTAAACTTGGACTGAAATCACCTGGGACGAATTACCCTACATCCACCCTAGAGCGATTGCTGCAAGTCCATATGGAGTCTCAAGTTTTACGTAAAACAAACATTCATAGACTACAGACAGAATTCTCCGGAGTTCGGACCAAAAGACATTTTTGGCACCAGCTGGCGTCACAGAATGTATAGTATCGCCAAGGCGCATCAACTAATGTAAATTTATTATATCGTGTGTCTGATGGCTGTCAACCAACTTTTTATAAAAGTTATATTTTCTTTGCGCATACAGTAAGGATGACGATAAACGGTCACAAAAAATATTTGTTTAAATTCGGGAGCATTACGTGGAGCCACCCCTCATCATTTGACGGTGCTGAAGTGAACGGGACAAAGAGTGTGACGCAGATTATCATAATAGCATTGTTGCAATGGATTATCATATACTTCAAGAAGGGACACTGGTTTTAGAAATTGTCAATGGACGGGATGGAAGAGAGATGACTGAGAGGGAGAGGATCACAAGTATTGAGATTCAAAACAGAAGAATTATTGAGACGATCAGTGTAAAAGTTAACTGGAGAATTAAGAATTCAAAATGTAGGAGAGATGAAGATCATAGAAGGTTTTATTCCAAAATGTGATTATACTATACATTAACAGAGAAATAAAAGATTGAGGTGTTCTTTTGACAAATCAATGAGGAGAAAGATTTACGGCAGCGGTGCTGAACTCTGTTATATAAGGTATCTTTTATTAACTTCCCTTTCAAAAGAGGGACTGTAAGCAGATTGATTACTGCTAAGTATTTACTGTGAGGAGCAAAGCAAACGTTAAGCTGAAGGTGGTCATCAGCCATAGGCGAGAGCAGAAGTTTACATAGTCAGATACATAATTAAGGCACGCACTATGTTTAGTACTGGCCTAAATTTTGACGAAACCGTAGCACAACTGGTGGTGTCTATCCATAGTGCCAGTTTGCTGCCCGTTAGACATTTCTTCAGTTCAGCATTAGTGAAAGAGCAGTGTGCTGACATATTTATGTAGTATTAAAGAGTTCCAGAGCGGTATTTTAGTGCTGTTTAGGCAGTCAATGATGCATATTAAAATAATAATCGTTTTAGTGTGCCCTACGAAATTCACGTTGTATCACTCTATCTCCACACATAGTTTAATCATCCGGCCTGCTTTATTTATTTTTTGCAGTTGGATGTGGCACTTGGAGTGTCGGTGAGTGTTGTTTATCGACCGTCTGCAGTCCATTAGACACTCTTTGATACCTCTGACAGCAAAACAGCAGTATTCAGACACACGTCAGCAGTTTTCAAGCGTATTGGAGCAGCATTTCAATGTTATGTTGGCAGTGAGCGACGCACATTTTGGAGACAGTAAGAGGGAGGGGGGAGGGTGAGGAAGTGAAGCGTATACGGTGCTACAATGCTTTGGAAAAAGAAAACCTTATATTGTTTTCAAGGTAACGGCGCAGTTGTTAAGATATGTCATTTGGACATGCACATTCACTTTCATGCTTATTGGAGCCATACGTTTTTAATTATAAACAACTGAGATTTTTTCAAGAAGATGAGTATAAACGTTCCTATGTTGAAAGACCTGTCAGAACGAATTTAATGTTTTGTGCAAAAAGTTTGATTTACCAGTACTACAAATATCTGTGAGGAGCCGAATACTGGTATCTTCTTTTGCTAGATTTTTGGAGCTCTACAAATTTACGCGAAAAGAATATAACAACACGGGGCTTCTCATAAATGCTTTACTTTTGTAGAAAATGAAAATTCCTTCCGCAGAATTTTCACCGTAGTATTGACCAATCATGATCTGACATTAAGTCGCTGGGTTAAAAACTAAAGATGTATCGTACACTGCAAATTCATCACCAGTTATGGGAACACATGTAGCCTTGGGGCATGGTTTACCTTTAAGAGAGTTGTAGCTTTCATCAGGATTTTAAGTTTCTTTCTATGCACAGACTTCTATAGAAGTTCTGGATCTGCTAAATTCCTAAATATTTCAATAGTTCTGAGTGCATAAAACTGGAAGAAATCACGGCAGGTATAAGTAATATGAGGAAATACAAAACAATAAAGGGGTGTGGCAACGTGAAAGCATTTGTTAATTAAAGGGTAAAAAGTTTCACAATAGTGTTCACCTTGGTGTACATACCGCACCCCCCCAACGCCCACCCCCCCCCCCCCCCCCCCGGGTCATCAAAACAGTAACCGTTTTAGTGTGCCATCACTCTATCTCCCACATGTAGCTTCATTATCCACTCTACTGCATTTATTTTGTTCTTTTTACTTGCTCATGTTATTGCTTTCGATGTCAATTGGCTCCTCCTCAGGTGTCTTACAAGGATGTAGGAATCGATCAACTTTGGCGTCACATGTAACGTATTTGTGTAATACGTGAAAAGGCGATGCCCACACAAGAACAGGCTCACGTTGTTGCGTGGGAAACACTTGCTCACGGTCCTCGCAAGGAACATGAAAATAAAGAGATTAACTTTCAAATCAGTAGCACGTAATGCAAAAAATATATTTATAAAGATAATTTATTTAGAAATTAAGGGGAAACAATTGCCTCCATGCGGTCCATCATGTAACATTTTTCCCGATCTCAATTCTTTACCTACACCTACTAGGAGCGACAACCATCAATTTCGCCCGAGAACAGAACAACTGATTTTTCCATTAAGTAATTAATTTTTCTCTGTTTTGTGTTACGAAAATTTTTGTTTCAGTATTACTTTTACGTTATGGGTTCAAAGCTGTTGCACATCCACAGACGACTGCTACACGTCCTCGTCTGTTATATTTCAATATGCTAAGTTTGTTTTATTTGATGATGATGCAAACATTGCAATAAATACCAAATCAATTAGAGAATTAGAAATGGCTGCTAATCAAATTTTCATTGACATTAATAGATGGTTTAAACCTAATTCGCTGTCATTCAACTTTGAAAAGCCCTACTATATGCAATTCAGAACCAGGAAGAAATTTCCTTCCAATATGTGTATAACATGTAAAGACATGCAGATCGAAGAACTAAGCAGTGTTACATATCTGGCATTAGAACTCAATAACAAGTTCAGATGAGAAGTGCGGGCAGGAGTGGCCGTGCGATTCTAGGATCTTCAGTCTGGAACTGCGCGACCGCTACGGTCCCATGTTTGAATCCTGCCTCGGGCAGGGATGTGTGATGTCCTTAGGTTAGTTAGGATTAAGTAGTTCTAAGTTCTACGGGACTGACGACCTCAGATGTTAAGTCCCATAGTGCTCAGAGCCATCTTCAACTGTCGGCAGTGTCTCTCATCAACAGACGAGGTCGGCCTATACGCTTTGTATTTCACGTTTCCGCTTCACTATGACATCGGAAAAACTTGGACCTAGGGATGTTTTGGAGTGTGGAAATCTCGCGTACAGACGTTTGACACAAGTGACACACAATCACCTGACCACGTTCGAAGTGCGTGAGTTCAGCGTGGCGCCCCATTCTGATCTTTCACGAAGTCTAATGAGAACTGAGGTCGCTGATACGGAGAATCTAGCAGTAGGTGGCAGCACAATGCACCTAATTTGTAAAAGATATGTTTCTGGGGGTGTCCGGATACTTTTAATCACATAGTATATAAGTACAAAAAAAAAACAGCCCAGTTTGCTTACTTCCATTGTCTTATGTCATATGCGATCATACTCTGGGGTATCTCGTCAAACCATGGAAACGCTCTTAGAGTAAAAAAGAGTGTAATGAGACTCATCTGTCGTAGAAATTCAGGAATATCATGCACAAACCTGATCAAGGAACTGGGTATTGTAACCACTGGTCCTCAATATATTCATTCTCTAATGAAATTTCTTGCAAGTAATATGTATTTATTTGTAACCTGTAGCTCAATAAAGAGTATGAGTACTAGATTTAAAATCACTTGCCTTGTTCCAAAGAGGGCTCCAGTATTCAGAAGCAAACAATTCCAATCAATAGCTCAATACATAGTATCAATACTAGGAATAAGAACAATCTACATAAAGAACTAAATCACTTAGCTTGGTGCTGGAAAGGGTATAATATTCAAGAACATACATTTTCAGTATACTGCCGGCAACCATTAAAAACTTGATTTCAAGTAATTCCCAGTTTAAACAGAGTTTGACAGGTTTTTTGGTAGGCAACTCCTTCCATTCTACAGCTGAATATCTTAACAAGGACTGTTAGGCCACTTTCAGTAAAGACTATTTTATATTTAAGTTTTGACAGCGCTTTGTCACAACAGTCACAATTAGGTATTTTGTGTATGACAACATTATTAAAAGGGCATAATTATGTTTCATACTGATTGTGTATCAATTCTGAAGATCTTACCAGTTAAAGTGAACTGTAGTTTGTTCTCATATTCTGATGATCTCCTGAGAAATGATCAGGTATGAATGTATTATATTCAAATGTTTTTTGGTTTTGGTGTTGTAATTTCTTGCTTGTTCCACACCCACTAGAGTCATCCCACTTTTGGATCTATGGAGCGAAAATTGAATCTAACCCAAACTAATGTACTCAGCGAATTATCTATGAAGGGGGACAGGTAGAGTCAATTATCCTAGATTTCCGGAAATCATTTAATACAGTGCTCCACTGCAGTTGGTTACGAAGATACAAACATATGAAATAGATTTCCAGAGATGTGAGCGGCTCTGAGACTTAATAAGTAATAGAACTCTACGTCGGCAGACAAATGTACCGTCAGGAGTACCCCATGGAAATATGGTACGAGTGCTATTATGGTCAATACACATAAACAATCTGGCGGACATGGTTGGCAGCAATCTGCCGTTGTTTGTTAATCTTGCTATAGTGTATGGAAAGGTGTCAAAACTGAGTGGCTGTATGGGGATACATGCCTCGGCCAAAATTTCTAGTTAGTGTGATGAACGGCAACTTAGTTTAAAAGTGCAGAAATGTAAGTTATACGGATGTATAGGAGACATAGCCCGTAATGTAAGCATACACCAATATTACTGTCCTGCTTGAAAGTAATGCCATTTAAATATCTGAGTGAAGCGTTGCAAAGTGATACGAAGTGGAACGAGCAGTCAGGATTGTGGTGGGATGGCTAATTATTGACTTCGGTTTACTGGGCGAATATTGGGAAAGTGGGTTTCACCTGTGAAGGAGACCGCATATAAGACGCTGTTGCGACGTTCTCTTGAGTACTGCTCCAGTGTTTGGTATCCATACCACGTCGAATTGAAGGAAGATATCGAAGCAATTGAAACGTTGTCTGCTACATTAGTTATTGGTGTGTACGAACGTCACACAAGTGTTTTGGAGATGCTCATAGAAATAGAATGAAAATACCTGAAGGGAATGCGAAGTTCTTTTCGAGGAACGCTATTGAGAAAATTCAGAGAACTGCCTCCTGAAGCTGATGGCGCAACGATGCTACTACCGCTATACATTTCGCTAAAGGACTACTAAGATAAGATGCGAGAAATTAGATCTCTTATGGAAGCATGTAGGTAGTCGTTTTTCCCTCGCTCTTTAGCTAGCGAAACAGGAAAGGATATAACCAGTAGTACTATTCTTCACCCACTGCAGGGTGGTTTGCTGAGCAAATTTGTAGGTGTAGGACTACAAATAGAATACATACACGCTTTGACTGAAGTGTGTTTTTACTTTTTAAATGGGGTAAATTGCATCCAATCTAATTTGAATTCAGAGCGTAGCACCGGACAATCAGCCAAATTTCCGAGAGTGCCGAAAAAAGGCCCTGTGTAGGTGACGCTGTGGACCAGCTCAATTCATTCCCTGCTTGCAATAGAGTAGAGTGAATGATTCGATACTAATATGCAGTTGACGCCCGTATTTCATTTGCTTCTTTACACTTGCTTATCTTTTATCGAAGAAATATATCTTGTATACACAGTCTTTTGCCTTATAAGCCAAAATGCCCTACAGTAGATAAATTACATATCTGTAAGCCAGAGGTTCACGAGTGACGACATGAGAATTTGAATAAAAAGTTAACAAATACGATGAATATACAATGAAGGTGATCGTTCTCACAAGACTGGAGCATTTCAAAATATATTAACAACCCACTGACGATATTATGATAATATAACAGACAAAATCGGCTACGTATTGTTACTGTGCGTACAATAATTTGATTAGGACATTTTTTGGTGCCAACGGTTCATTAAACATCCCTTATAGTTGGACAAATATGTTCTGAACGCTATCACAGGATGTCAGGAAAATGTTGAAACCTAAAATATCTTCGCAAATATTCCTAGTTGGAAACTTTGCTGTTCGAATCCAAGTTACTTGCGATATACTCCTCGTAGATAGCAGTAGTCAACATTGATGTAAATCTGAGGAAACGCAACTGAGTACGCACTATTTGCTTGTGGGAAGGAAATTTACTTTTCTGATTACTAACTTACCACGTAAGTCTATTATGATACACGTGGAACCAGCACAGTAAGCAATAAAGTGGAACACCTACAGCTATCCTTAAGATACTAACAGTTTCGATGCTTCAGTGCAACATCTTCAGGCCTTAATTGACGCTAAGGTGGTTCATTCCAATCGTATACACGATTCCACAGTGGTAAACATCCATGAACTGGTTTTCATAGCCTACCTGTAACAACGACGTTGTGTTTTCAAGCGTCTATGAGTCAGTTGTTAGTTCATAGTTAGAGACAGAACATCGTTCTCACATGTAGTCTGCGAAAACCAGTTCATATATGTTGGCCATTGATGAATTGTGTATACGATCGGAGTTAACCCCGCCAGCGTCATTTAAGACCTGTAGGTACTGCAATGAGGACCTAAACTGGGCAGGTGGCCGAGTGATTTCAGGCGCTTCAGTCTGGCACCGCAAGTCGTTAAGGTCGCAGGTTCGAATTCTGCCTCGGGCATGGATGTGTGTGATGTCCTTAGGTTAGTTAGGTTTAAGTAGTTCTAAGTTCTAGGGGACTGATGACCTCAGAAGTTAAGTCCCATAATGCTCAGAGTCATTTGAACCATTTGAACCTAAGCTTGTTGCCAAATAATAAATAGCACCGGCAGGACGACTGTATCTGTTCCATTGTTTTACATAAGTGAATGGTCGAGGTCACTCAAACCTCCAGTCAGAAGGATGGATATAGAGATAAAGCATTGTCTGTAGTATTTCACCATTTGCCACGTCTGTTCTAGTTAAAGTTACATGTTAAGTCTTTTCAACATCAACATCTACATTTATACTCCACAAGTCAGTCAACGGTCATTACCTCCCTTTTCAGTTCCAGTCGCGTATGGTTCGCGGGAAGAACGACTGTCTGAAAGCCTCCGTGCGCGCTCGAATCTCTCTAATTTTACATTCGTGCTCTCCTCGGGAGGTATAAGTAGGGGGAAGCAATATATTCGATACCTCATCCATAAACGCACCCTCTCGAAACCTGGCGAGCAAGCTACACCGCGATGCAGAGCGCCTCTCTTGCAGAGTCTGCCGCTTGAGTTTGCTAAACATCTCCGTAACGCTATCACGGTTACCAAGTAACCCTGTGACGAAACGCGCCGCTCTTCTTTGGATCTTCTCTATCTCCTCCGTCAACCCGATCTGATGAGCAATACTAAAGTATAGGTCGAACGAGTGTTTTGTAAGCCACCTCCTTTGTTGATGGACTGCATTTGCTAAGGACTCTCCCAATGAATCTCAACCTGGTACCCGCCTTACCAACAATTAATTTTATATGATCATTCCACTTCAAATCGTTCCGCACGCATACTCCCAGATATTTTACAGAAGTAACTGCTACCAGTGTTTGTACCGCTATAATATAATCATACAATAAAGGATCCTTCTTTCTATGTATTCGCAATACATTACATTTGTCTGTGTTAAGGGTCAGTTGCCACTCACTGCACCAAGTGCCTATCCGCTGCAGATCTTCCTGCATTTCGCTACAATTTTCTAATGCTGCTACTTCTCTGTATACTACAGCATCATCCGCGAAAAGCCGCATGGAACTTCCGACACTCTCTCCTAGGTCATTTATATAAATTGTGAAAAGCAAGGTCCCATAACACTCCCCTGTGGCACGCCAGAGGTTTCTTTAACGTCTGTAGACGTCTATCCATTGATAACAACATGCTGTGTTCTGTTTGCTAAAAACTCTTCAATCTAGCCACACAGCTGGTCTGATATTCCGTAGGCTCTTACTTTGTTTATAAGGCGACAGTGCGGAACTGTATCGAACGCCTTCCGGAAGTCAAGGAAAATAGCATCTACCTTGGAGCCTGTATCTGATATTTTCTGTGTCTCATGAACAAATAAAGCGAGTTGCGTCTCACACGATCGCTGTTTCCGGAATACATGTTGATTCCTACAGAGTAAATTCTGGGTTTCCAAAAACGACATGATACTCGAGCAAAAAACATGTTCTAAAATTCTACAACAGATCGACGTCAGAGATATAGGTCTATAGTTTTGCGCATCTGCTCGACGACCCTTCTTGAAGACTGGGACTACCTGTGCTCTATTCTAATCATTTGGAACATTCCGTTCCTCTAGAGACTTGCAGTACACGGCTGTTACAAGGGGGGCAAGTTCTTTCGCGTACTCTGTGTAGAATCGAATTGGTATCCCGTCAAGTCCAGTGGACTCTCCTCTGTTGAGTGATAGCAGTTGCTTTTCTATTCCTTGGACACTTATTTCTATGTCAGCTATTTTTTCGTTTGTGCGAGGATTTAGTGAAGGAACTGCAGTGCGGTCTTCCTCTGTGAAACAGCTTTGGAAAAAGGTGTTTAGTATTTCAGCTTTACGCGTGTCATCCTCTGTTTCAATACCATCATTATCCCGGAGTGTCTGGATATGATGTTTCGAGCCACTTATTGATTTAACGTAAGACCCGAACTTCCTAGGATTTTCTGTCAAGTCGGTACATAGAATTTTACTTTCGAATTTACTGAACGCTTCACGCATAGCCCTCCTTACGCTAACTTTGACATCGTTTAGCTTCTGTTTGCCTGAGAGGTTTTGGCTGCGTTTAAACTTCGAGTGAAGCTCTCTTTGCTTTCGCAGTAGTTTCCTAACTTTGTTGTTGAACCACGGTGGGTTTTTGCCGTCCCTCACAGTTTTACTCGGCACGTACCTGTCTAAAACGAATTTTACGATTGTGTTGATCTTTTTCCATGGACGCTTAACATTGTCAGTGTCGGAACAGAAATTTTCGTTTTGATCTGTTTGGTAGTCTGAAATCTGCCATCTATTACTCTTGCTAAACGGATAAACCTCCCTACCTTTTTTTGTATTCCTATTAACTTCCATATTCAGGGATGCTGCAACGGCCTTATGATCACTGATTCCCTGTTCTTCACTTACAGAGTCGAAAGGTTTGGGTCTGTTTGTTATCAGTAGGTCTAAGATGTTATCTCCACGAGTCGGTTCTCTGTTTAATTGCTCGAGATAATTTTCGGATAGTGCACTCAGTATAATGTCACTCGATGCTCTGTCCCTACCACCCGTCCTAAACATCTGAGTGTCCCAGTCTATATCTGATAAATTGATATCTCCACCTAAGACTTACAGTCATGGAGTGTGCGGCTGATCCCGGCGGAGGTTCGAGTCCTCCCTCGGCCATGTGTGTGTGTGTTTGTCCTTAGGATAATTTAGGTTAAGTAGTGTGTAAGCTTAGGGACTGATGACCTTAGCAGTTAAGTCCCATAAGATTTCACACACACACACACACACACACACACACACACCTAAGACTACAACATGCTGAGAAAATTTGTGTGAAATGTATTCCAAGTTTTCTCTCAATTGTTCTACCACTAATGCGTCATTCTTATCTGATTTTTCTAACCAGTTTTTATTCCTCTCTATGATGTTTGTTTTTTCACACGGTTGTAAAGCTACACTTTCTCCTACAAGAAGTTTCCCTTTGTTGTACATCAGAGCATTAGGCTGATAGCTTTCCTTACTAAGTAGTCCATTCATGTTTGGAGGGGTTATAATTGCTATGCGCCATTGGTGTTTGCTCTTTATGTTTCACGCTGTGCGACGGTACGAGCAACGGAGGAACTCACTTTCACAGATAGGCGCATGCAAAGAGAATACTGAAAGCAGCGCTCAAATGATTGCCACGGCGGCTGAAACCTGATTAAGACCCTCGACTGAACCAACAGCACATTGGAGGGACCAACTGATATTCTATGCCACTGCATACTGGCCTAACCTGAGCTCTGCTGACTCTGCACGTACACTGAATGATTCATATGACATGACCTCACTCGTGTCCGGGCACTGCGCAAGCCGGTCGGAGGGCCATGTCTCCGTGACATACGTCACTCACTCGGGACGTGTTTGCACTGATGTTCGATAGTTTGACATGTTGCCGATGTCTCCATAAAAAGAACCATAGCTTTGCCTCTCTAATGAGCACAGGCTGCTACACATTCTCATGGCGTTGATGCTGCTACAGAAAAGTACGTTACGTTAAAAGTAGTTTCTTTGCCAGATTAAAAACGTCCAAGCATAAAAGATTGCCTGTGCAATTAAAGTGGCAAAACTAAATTAAATTTTCAACAAAAATACCCTCTTTTTAAAGGAAAAATGTTTATATTTTTATCGCAAACGTAATGTAGAATAAAATGAGTCGGTTCTTAATTGCGTTAACCAGAAAAACAGAATGTTTTATATTAAAGCGCAACCTACTTCGATTGGAGGGGAAGGTAAAACATGGGTATGTTTGGCACAGAATAGGAATCTGCTAAAAACATGGCGTGCTCCCATTTTTTAGTAGAAAAAAATGGTTCAAATGGCTCTGAGCACTATGGGACTTAACATCTATGGTCATCAGTCCCCTAGAACTTAGAACTACTTAAACCTAACTAACCTAAGGACAGAACACAACATCCAGCCATCCCGAGGCAGAGAAAATCCCTGACTCAGCCGGGAATCGAACCCGGGAACCCGGGCGTGGAAAGCGAAAACGCTACCGCACGACCACGAGATGCGGGCTTTTTAGTAGAAACCTGCTGCCCCCCCCCGCCCCCCCCCCCCAGCCCAACTGAAGGGATTAAGTTAAGGAGACATTCTGGAACGTTTTTTTTTTGTGTGTGATGCCAATTTTTCGAAATATTTAGTCTTGCCAAGTTAAGAGAAACAGCCTGCATGTCACATGGTACTGCACTGTGAACATAACAGAATTTCCTGAATGTCCCTTGCTGTCCATTTCAACAAAGAACGTTCTGGGAAATTCTTTTGTCAGTAGTTTTCGTTGCGTTTACATCTTAGCCACTAAGGCGTTAACTATCATTTGCCAGAGAAATCAAGGAACGTTGTTCCTGAACACATGTGTGAGGTAGACCTCTGTGGCAAAGAGGGTATTATCTAACGCCAGGCGTCTTCGAAGCCCAGATAGTGACAAAGGCTTGACAGTTGCAGGGGATTAGCCGCTACTGTCACTGCTAACTGAACTTGCATCTTCAGTGTGATAATGTGCATCAACACTTATACGCAATCCTCCCGAGCTCCAATATTCAATATTATGCTATCTACATCGACATCTGCGTGGTCACTCTGCTATTTACAATAAAGTGCCTGGCAGAAGGTTAAATGAACCACCTTCAGGATGTCTCTCTACCGTTCCACTCTCGAAAGGCAAGCAGGAAAAACGAGAAACTAAATTTTTCTGTTCGAGCTCTGATTTCTCTTAGTTTATCGTGATGATCATTTCTCCCTATGTAGGTGGGTGGCAACGAGAAATGCCTTTGGTTTAATGACTGCCACTCCAATTCATGTCTGTGACACTAACTCCCCTATACCCTTATAATACAAAACGAGCTGCTGCTCTTTGTACTTTTTCGATGTCATCCGTCAGTCCCACCTGATGCGAATCGCACACAATACAGCAATATTCCAGAACACGGCGGACAAGCGTTGTGTAAGCAGTCTATTTAGTAGACCTGTTACACCTTCTAAGTTTTCAGACAATGAATCACAGTCTACATCTACATCTACATACATACTCCGCAATCCACCATACGGTGCGTGGCGGAGGGTACCTCGTACCACAACTAGCATCTTCTTTCCCTGTTCCACTCCCAAACAGAACGAGGGGAAAATGACTGCCCGTATGCTTCTGTACGAGCTATAATCTCTCTTATCTTATCTTTGTGGTCTTTCCCCAAAATATAAGTTGGCGGCAGTAAAATTGTACTGCAGTCAGCCTCAAATGCTTGTTCTCCAAATCTCCTCAGTAGGGATTCACGAAAAGAACGCCTCCTCTCCTCGAGAGACTCCCACCCGGGTTCCTGAAGCATTTCCATAACACTCACGTGATGATCTAACCTACCAGTAACCAGTCTAGCAGCCCGCCTCTGAACTGCTTTTATGTCCCCCCTCAATCCGACCTGATAGGGATCCAAAACGCTCGAGCAGTACTCAAGAATAGGTCGTATTAGTGTTTTATAAGAGGTCTCCTTTACAGGTGAATCACATCTTCTAAAAATTCTACCAATGAACCGAAGATGACTATCCGCCTTCTCCACAACTGCCATTACATTCTTTTCCCACTTCATATTGCTCTGCAATATTACACCCAAATATATAATCGACGTGACTCTGTCAAGCGCTACACTACTAATGGAGTATTCAAACATTACAGGATTCTTTTTCCTATTCATCTGCATTAATTTATATTTATCTATATTTATATTCTGTGTTCGAACTTTATGAATTACCTCGAAGAGAATGAGCTACTGACACAAGCAATCGTTCTTGTGAAACACAACTAGTTCTTTAGTCACACGAAGTGTTGAGTACTTTTGACAAGGGATTTAAAATTGATTCAGTAATTCTAGATTTCCAGAAAGCTTTTGGTACTGAATCTAACAAGCTGCTTGCAATAAAATGGCAAGGAAAGCGTTTCTTAAGAAGAGAAATTTGTTAACATCGAGTACAGATGTAAGTGTCAGGATGTCGTTTCTGAAAGTATTTGTATGGAGTGTAGCCATGTAATGAAGTGAAACATGGACAATAAATAGTTTGAACAAGAAGAGAATAGAAGCTTTTGAAATGTGGTGCCACAGAAGAATGTTGAAGGTTAGGTGAGTAGATCACGTAACTAATGAGGAGGTATTGAATAGGATTGGGGAGAAGAGAAGTTTGTGGCACAACTTGAACAGAAGAAGGAATCGGTTGGTAGGACAAGTCCTGAGGCATCAAGGGATCACAAATTTAGCATTGGAGGGCAGTGTGGAGGGTAAAAATCGTAGAGGGAGACCAAGAGATGAATACACTAAGCAGATTCAGAAGGATGTAGGTTGTGGTAGGTACTGGGAGATGTAGGAGCTTGCACAGGATAGATTAGCATGGAGGGCTGCATCAAACCAGTCTCAGGACTGAAGACCACAATAACAACAACAATGAAATACCGCCTGAGTCATGGCGCTGGATTCGTGATTTTCTGTCAGAGAGTTCTCCGTTTGGTTATGACGTAAATTTATCGAGTAAAACAGTAATGATTTCTGGGTTTCGCCAAGGTGGTGCTATAGGCACTCTGCTGTTCCTTATTTGTATAAACGACTTAGTTGACAATCCGAGCAGCCGTCTTAAGTCGTTTGCAGATGATGCTGTTGTTAATCGTCTTGCAAAGTGTTCAGAAGATCAAAACACATTGCAAAATGATTTAGTGAAGATATCTGTACAGTGCAAAAATTGGCAATGGACCATGAATAAGGCTAATTGTGATGTCATCCATGCGAGTTACTAAGGGGAATCCGCTAAACTTCGGTTACGATTGATCGTGGCGGAGCTGCTGCCTTCGCTTCTCAAATTCTTGGTGCCGCTAGCTCGACCTGTCTTATGATGTCCTTCTGGTTTGAGGACAGTAAGATCTTCGCTCGAGGTTGTTGATGGGGACGTGTCGTGTTGGGGAGTGGTAACGGAGTGAGGAGAAGGGTGTGAGAGGGCCGCCCAACATCTAAGGCGAGTCCTTGTGCAAGTATCTTGGGCACGGAACCCGGCGAGTGGTTGCTGGGCATATTTGAATCCAAGGCTGACTTCGAGAGCCATCTTTGTGCGTAGCCTTGCCAGCCAGCTCTCGGACGTGGCACACCGATGAGAGAAGCCAGTTTCGCTGTGCTGAATTTAGGCCCCCTTTGGAATCAGTAAGCTCCAGCTTCGATACGTGAACTTGCATTAAGTTTTGGATTTTTAGGTCTGAACTGTAATTTTTTTATAGATACCTATATCTCTGTTGCGACCATTGTGATGTCTTGGCTGATCTATTTCTTCACCAGTTGGTTCCTTGATGTTTGCTGTTGTTTGCTCTTCCTGAGTCGACAATGGCCTTGGTTGTTTGTTACCAGAGCATCTTAAAACTCTGTGAGACGATGTTGTGTCCTGAGCCGGAGAGATAACGTGTTTCTTCTGTAATGTGGCCGAACCTCAAACCCCCCCCCCCTTTCCCCCTTCATCAGCCAATACCTAGGTGGGCGGGTTTTAGCCGACATCCCTGTCAAACGTCTTCGAACACCAAATAAGTACCTATCTCCTGCAATACGGCCGGGTGCCGGTTTCGAAATACCTTCGGACGTTTCACCAACTGCGACATAATTGCGTGTACAAACAGTGATCCTGTACTGTAAAATGCTTTTTTATTCCAGTCTCTGATCACAAATGAATTCTTTAGACGATTATAGGTTTCAGTCTGTAATGATCATCTTCAGATCTGAAGATGGTCTTTACAGACTGAAACCGGTAATCATTTAAAGAATTCATTTGTGATCAGAGACTGGAACAAAAACGCAACTTCGGACATTGCTGATATCATCGCTTTGTTAATTGTATTAGGAGACGTCTGGGTCTCAAAATTTACACTTCCTGTGGCTATGTTATTGGGTTTGGCAACCTAGTTTCTTTTCGGGGCTTTCGCCATCGTTGTAGAGGTGGCACCTTGCAGTGACACAAGTAAATCGATTGGCGGTTATTGTTGTATTCGCTTAATTAACCTTGCTGTGTTAATATTTCTTTTACCAGTCTATACCCGATTAAACGGGCTTTGAAGGCCGGTGCTATCGTTGTGACCACTCTTGGTCTTCCTGTCTAGAGTAGTCTTGTGCTCCTTGCGTGTAAGAATTCAAGTGGCCCCTTGTGAGGAGGGAATTCCAACTCTTGGCTACTTAACTGAAGCAGTTATTCATGACGGCATATTCTGTTTTGTTTTTGGTAACTTTACGTAACTGAAGCTTTATCAAAGAAGGGTGTTTTTTTTCTATTCGGTAGTTCTACTTAAATGAAGCTGTTATTGTAGAATCATGCCTGTTTTCTATTTGGAGATTTCATTTAATTGAAGCTTTGATTATAGAAGTTCTGCTTGTTTCCTATTTGGTAATTCACTTAACTGAAGCTGTTGTCATCGGATGCCTGCCTGTTTGTATTTGGTAATTGGCCTACCTGTTTCAGAGGTGTTTAAGTCAATAAGATAGTAACAGGAAATGACACACGATGGTACCTGGGCCCCAACCTTTCGCCTTACATCCCTTTACCCATAATCGAGGTTTCAACGATAATTCAATCGAATCAAAAGGCCGTAAATTCAGCTAAATACCTAGTAATTACCATGAAGACACGGAAAAAGGTTGTGGGGAAGGCGAATCAAAGACTGTTTTATAGGCAGAAGACTGAGAAGATGCAACAGATCTACTAAAGAGACTGCCTATACTGCGATTGTCCGTCGTTGTAAGAACAGCAGCACTTTATGTACCGTCGAGAAGTAGGGGAGAGAGTGTCATGGACGTGAAACAGCGTTTGCGGTCGACATCATTAACAGAAAAGCGTTTCTCGTTGCGGTGAAAGCTTCTCACGAAATTTCGATTTACAACTATCTCCTCTGAATGCAAAAATATTTTGCTGACGCCAACCTACATAAGGATAAACGCTCATCTTAATAAAATAAGGGAAAGATATAGGTGACTTGGGCAGATCGTGAGGTAGAAATACGATACCAAACCCAGCCTAATTACTGTATCTACCGGCATTGCCGTCACAGGTCGTTATAGTAAAGCAGTCAGCTTAAAATCTAAAACAAATACGTCACTGCAGTAGCTTTGACTTTGTAGATTGAGCTCTTCAGTGCCATAAGTCACAAACACCTTCGTGGTGTTGTTTTATTCATATCTGATACTTCAAACATATGTTTCCTAAGGTAACCTTTACCTTCCTTGTTTTACATTTCAGACAAAATGATCATCATCAAAATCATTATCAGCACAGTCGACTAAACACTAGTCGTACTTTGCTTGCAAGTCGCCAATATTGAGCGACTTCGCCTCTAACCTTGATAAATACTTCCATTTTGTTAGTTATGAATAATATAATGCATTTTCATTATGCAAATTCTATTTTCTTATTTTGTGTCGAAGTCACTGCAGGGAGTCAATACAGAGTCTGTTACTTCTCTTCCGTACTTTTTATATTGCTGGCAGTAATATACATTTGAAGGTTGCACATATATTCTTGTTTTGGTGTAATGATTATGCATTCAGTGTCTTTCCCCACAAATGAATCATTTACTACTGTTGAGTCCTCGTGACCACTCCAAGAATCACAAAATTGTATACACCTATCGTTATTTGCGACATTTCCATTATCGACATCAACAGTGACGACCGAAGAAGTCACCCGTATTATGCCAACGGCCCTGTCAAAGAGAGCGGAGGTGCGGACAGAGTTTAAGGGCACCCTCTTGGCTTTGGGGTGGGAAACTGCCACTAAAGGCGGAAGAATCAGCAATGATCAACTTAATAAGAATACAGAAGGTAATGGAAACTACAGCATGTAATGTGTGTCTGCAAAACATTGGCCTCTAATTGACAAAGGGTCACGATGATCTATCCATTGAAAAAAGATTCCGGAATAATCCGCCAGTGTGACTCCGGGAGGGTAATCGACAGCAAAACAATACCGACAACATTAGTTCAGATATCATTCCGACGTCGCAGACTGAAGAGGAAGAGGTAGATAAAGTATATAAGGATATTGATTGGGCAATGATTTATGAAAAGGGAAAAGAAAATTTAATAATCATGAGGGACTGGAATGTGGCTGTAGGGGAAAGAGGAGGATAAAGGATTACGGAAGAATATGGGCTTGTTACTAGGAAAGACAGGGGAGAAAGACTAATCGAATTCTGTAATCAATTTCACCTAGTAGTAGCGAACACAAGGTGAGATGGTATCCATGGAAAGCGCCAGAAGATACGGAAAGATTCCAGTTACATTATTTCATGGTCTGGCAGAGATTACGAAATCAGATAATGGAATGTAAGACGTACGCAAGAACAGATATAGGCTTAGATCACAATTCAGTATTGATGAAGAGTAGGCTGACGAGTATGAAATTAGTCAGGAAGATTCAATATGGAACTACTAACGAGTGCAGAGTGTAAGTAGGCTGTTTAGGTTTTTATGTTGGTAACATCACGTAGCGCTCAGTGGCTGGTTGGCATTGTTGGAATAGTCGCTATTGTAGTGTTGGGCAGTTGGATGTGAACAGCGCGTAGCGTTGCGCAGTTAGAGGTGAGCCGCGAGCCGTGGTGGATGTGGGGAGTGAGATGGCAGAGTTTTGAGAGCGGATGATCTGGACGTGTGTCCATGAGAGACAGTAAATTTGTAACACTGGATGCCATGAACTGTTATATATATTATGACTTTTGAACATTATTAAGATAAATACATTGTTTGTTCTCTATCACAATCTTTCATTTCCTAACTATGTCTATCAGTACTTAGTGCCTTCTGTAGTTAGAATCTTTTATTTTGGTGGCAGTACTGGCGCTCGCTGTATTGCAGTAGTTCGAGAAACAAAGATTTTTGTGAGGTAAGTGATTCATGAAAGGTATAGGTTATTGTTAGTCAGGGCCATTCTTTTGTAGAGATGATTGAAATTCAGATTGCGTTGCGGTTAAAATATTGTGTGTCAGTTTACTGATGATCAGAATAAGTAAAGAGATAAATGTCTGGGCACGTTCAGTTTTGTCCAGCTGTTTGAAAATCATGTAACATAAGGGGTTTACCAGCACAGTAATTCATAAACTTTTCTGAGGGGAGGTTTCAAGAGGTACGCTTGAAATTCTCTAAGGCTTTAGGTACTGCATTAAGGCAGTATAATTTAAGACGAAATGACATCTACAAAGGGCAGTCACAGAAGTGGGAAAGAAAAACGTAAGTACAAAGAAGGTAACTGCGAAGAAACCGTGTGTAAAAAAAAATTATTGAGTTGATCGTTGATTGAAGGAAGTACAAAATGTGCGTGTCGATAGTCCATTGATTGTCTGTGTAGTTTAGTATTTCAAAGTCTTTAGTATGGATGGGAAATGTGATTTGTTTGTGCGGATGCTTGCGAGCATGTGATAATTCACTATGACCTCGGGCTGTGATGGCTGCGGTTACACAGCATGAAGCTGCAGTGGATGGACACCACTGTTGTGGGCCGACCGTGAGGACCCAATGGACGTCCAGCACGTGAAGTCCGATGATGGGGCCGCACCAGTGTCCAGCCCAGTTACGGCAAGCACTGTGGTTGACCCTTAACCGTGGTCGAATGATAGGTCGCCTCTGGGCGGTCAGGCGCTGAAAGACTTCCCAAGGGGCCGAACGAAAGGCTATCAGCTTAATCTGACAAATAGGATCAGGTACTCTCTGTGGCTAACACGGTCCCTCAGCCAGATGCAGTCACTTGTCCTATTTCAAAGGAAGCCCCTCAGTCTGTAAGATCCAGGGAGTGATAGAGGCTGGTATTATTGGTTGTTTGGAGCTCCAGCGTAAGTTGCGTTACACGGTTCCTTTGGGACGTGGCTACCAAGGAGGGGAGGAAAGCCAATGTATAATCCGTGTTCACACCGTTTGGTGTCATTCCAGAGGTGGAACAAGTCCTTCCAGATGTCATGAAGAGCAAAGGGTGCATACAACTACTTGTGATAGGTCACGCCGGTACCAATGGTGAATGTCACTTTCGTTCAGAATAAAATAGTTTCGAGCGGAAATCGGAAATGATAAAGACTGCCAGCCTTGCTTGCGATATCAAAGCAGAGCTCACCATTTGCAGCATAGTAGACAGGACCCATTGCAGATCTCCTTTACAGAGCCGACTGTAGGGACTGGAACACTGACTCAGACGGTTACTTGAAACCTTAGTCTGCTGAATCCTCGACATTGCGTCAGAGAGTGGTTGAGTTTCGGGTTCCGTTAAATACGTCAGGAGTCCACCATACCCAGGAGGCGGCTACATGTGTAGCAGGGGTTCTGTGGTGTAGATCTGGCGGTTTGTTATGTTAGAGGGTTTCAGAGAATCAATCTAAGGGGTACAGTGTGAAGGGGAGCAGGCCGAACACAGGAAGAACGTGGGTCCAGGAACCATCATTATAACAGCTGAAAATTGTCGTAGCTATGTTGGGAAAGTACCAGAGCTCCAAGCCCTAAAAGAGAGCACAATTCCTGAAATCGCACAGAAAACTGGCTAAGGCCACAGATATACTCAGACCAAATTTTTTCGACGGAAGTAGTGGTGTTCAGAAAGGACAGATTAAACACAGTTGGCACTAGTGTTCGTTGGCGTTAGAAGTAGTTTATGTAGGCATACGTTCAATCAGGCGCTGGAAGGTTTCTTAGGGAATGGCAGCCCATACTTCACGGAGTGCTGCACTGAGAAGAGCTATCGATGTTGGTCGGTGAGGCCTGGCACGAAGTCGGCGTACCCAAATATCCCAAAGTGTTCCATAGGACTGTGGCCAGGACTCTCTGCAGGCCAGTCCGTTACAGAGATGTTATTGTCGTCTAACAACTACACCACAGGCCGCGCATTATGAACAGGAACTCGAACGTGTAGAAAAATGCAGTCGCCATCCCCGAATTTCTCTTCGCAAGAAGTTGCTTAAAACATCAATGTAGGCCTTTACTGTGACAGTGCCACGCAAAACAGGGGATGCAAGCCCCTCTCCATGAAAAACACGACCACACCATAACATTACCTCCTCTGAATTTTAGTGTTGGGACTACGAACGCTGGCAGGTGAAGTTCATAGCGCGTTCGCCGTACCCAAATCCTACCATCGGATCGCCACATTGTGTACCGTGATTCGTTACATCACACAACGTTTTCCAATGTTAAATCGTCCAATGTTTACCCCCCTTACACCAAACGATGCGACGTTTGGCATTTATTGGCATGATGTGTGACTTATCAGCAGCCACTCGACCATGAAATCCAAGTTTTCTCACCTCCCGCCAAACTATCATAGTACTTGCAGTGGATCCTCCCGCAGTTTGGAATTCCTGTGTGATGGTCTGGATAGATGCGTGCATATCACAGATTACGACTGTCTTCAACTATCGGCGGTCCCTGTCAGTCATCAGACGAGGTCGCCCTGTAGGCTTTCGTGCTGTACGTGTCTCTTAAAGTTTCCACTTCATTGTCACGTTGGAAACAGTAGACCTACGGAACAGGCGTATGGAAATCGCGCATACAGACGTATGACACAAGTGACTCAAAGTCACCTGACCACGTATGAGGTCCGTGAGTTCGGGGGAACGCGCCATTCTGCTCTCTCACAATGTCTAATGAGTACTGAGGTCGCTGATATAGAGTACCTGGCAGTAGAAGGCAGCACAATGCACCTTATATGAAAAACGTATGTGTTTGGGGGTGTCTGGATACTTTTGATACCATAGCGTATTCCGCTAATAAAGGGCATCAAAGCGATTACAGAGATTAGTAAAGACAGGGCTGTTGTAGCGAGACTGAATACCGTAGCTCCCAAATCCTACAAAATTAAACAAAAAAGTAGCATTGCTCCTACCTGATAGACAATTTCCTTTCCTTGGAAATTAACTATGTAAGTGTAGAGCAGATATGGCGTGAATTAAAGGAAATGGTAACGAAAGCACTTGTGAGTTCTACCAATAAATTAACAAAATACGGAGCTGATCCCGCTTGGTACACTAAATAGGTCAGAACACTGTTTCAGAAACAACTAAAAAGTCATATCACATTTAAATGAACATAAAATCCCGAAGATGTGTGATTTTTTGCAGAAGTTCGGAATTTAGGGCGGACTTCAATGCGCAATGATTATAACAGTTTCCACAGCGAAACCATGTCTCGAAACCTGGCAGAAAATCCAAAGAGATTCTGGTCGTAAGTATGCTAGCGGCAAGACACAATAAATGCCTTGTCTGCTCGCTAACAATAGAAATGCTATCCATGAGAGTGCTACTAAAGCAGAGTAACTAAACACAGCCTTCCGAAATTCCTTCTGCAAGGAAGACGAAGTAAATACTCCCGCAGAATGTGAATCAAAATCAGCTGCCAACATGAGTAGTAAGTAGATATGCTCGGAGTAGTAAAGCAACTTAAATCACTTAATACAAGCAGATACTCCGGTCTAGACTGTATACCAATTACATTCCTTTCAGAATATGCTGATGTAGTAGCTCCATACTTAACAATGATATTAAAAATTTCGCTCGACGCTAGAAATGTACCATGGACTGGAAGCTTGCACAGGTCACACCGACATTCAAGAATCATAGTAGGGGCAATCATTTATATTACAGGCCCATGTCATTAACGTCGACATGCTGCAGTATTTTGGAACATACGTTGTGTTCGAATTTATTTATTTTACCTCGAAGAGAGCAGTCTATTGACACACAGTCAACACGGATTTACAAAGTATTGTTCTTTTGAAAAACATCTAGCTCCTAACTCAATCTAAATGTTGAGTGCTATTGACAAGGGCTTTCAAATTGATTCCGGATTTCTAGATTTCCAGAAGGTTTTGAAACTGTACTTCACATGCGGCTTTTAATGAAATGGAGTGCTAATGAAATATCGTGTCATTTATGGAAGGTCACTGTTCGTAGTAACTGGCGTAAACTCATCGAGTAAAACAGAAATGATGTGTTCGACAAGGTTGTGCTATAGGCCTCCTGCTATTCCTTATCCATATGAACGATGTAGAGGACAATCTGAGCAGCCGTTACAGGTGGTTTGCAGATTATGCAGTCCTTTATCGCCTTGTAAAGTCATCAAAGGTCAAAACAAACTGCAAAATGATTTAGAAAAGATATCTGTATACAGCGAAAATTGGCAGTTGACTCTAAATCGTGAAAAGTGTGATGTCATCCACATGAGTGCTAAAAGGAATCGATCAAAGATCGGTTACGTGGCAAATCATTAAAATCTAATGACCACAATTTCAACTAAATATGTAAGAATTGCGAAGAACATATAGAAAATGTTATGTGGAAGGCGAACTTAAAACTGCATTATACTGGCAAGACACTTAGAAGGCCAACAGATCTACACTACGCTTGTCTGTCCCCATTTCGAGTGCTAGACCTAGACGTATATGTAGACGTATATGCAGTTCACCGATGACCTTGATAACTTCAGTGAAGCTAAAGAAGAGTGACATCATCTTGTGAATCAAATGAACAGTCTAATCGATGCTAAGTATGTATCGAGGGTAAATAGAAGAAATACGAAAGTAACGAGAAGTAGCGGAAATAGGAACAACGAGAAACTTAGAATTAGGATTGATGGCCATGAAGCAAATGAAGTTAAGGAAATCTGCTACCTAGGCAGTAAAATAAACCATGACGGACGGAGCCAGGAGTACATGACAAACAGACTATCGCTAGCGAAAAGGGCACTTCTGGACATAAGAATTCCACTAACATCATAAATAAGGTTTAATTTGACGAATACATTTCTTAGAATATACCTTTGGAGCCCAGTACTGTATCGTACTGAAACATGGTCTGTGGGAAAACCGGGACACAAGAGAATCGAAACATTTGAGATGCAGTATTACGGAAAAATGTTGACAATTAGGTGGACTGATGAGGTAACGAATGATGACGTTCTCTGAAGAATCAACGGGGAAAGGAGTATATATGACGAACAGACAAAAAGAGGAACAGAATGATAAGACAATTGTTCAAACAGCGAGGAATGGAATGACTTCCATGGCACCCAGGGTAGCTGCAGAGGGTAAAAACTGTAGACAAAGACGGACACTGGAATACGTCCAGTAAATAACTGAGGACGTACCCCGCTGCGAGTGCTACTCTGAGATGAAGAGGTTGACACAGGACAGGAAATCGTGGCAGGCCGCATCAGACCAGTTAGAAGACTGATGACCCAAAGAGAAGAAAAAAAAACCGCCATAAGTAAAACAGTTTTATGTAAGTAAGCTCGCACCATAAGTTAGTTCAGTGTTCCAAATTTAGTATCGCTGTATCTTGAAACTTGTAGTTTTCTGGACCACTGCTTCGGCAAGACTGGCTCAAGACTGGAAAAAATGTCGGTTTTGTTCCTGTACACTTCCGGCTGTCACGAAAGCAGTTATGTGTGCTCGTAACGTTTAATATTCTTACTGGAAACGTGCTATGAACGCTGCAGAACATTTAAACATTGTTTTCCCCATTTGTTTTGCTTTCTTGCATTGTCCGAAATTTGAGGTGCCAGTCATGGACACATTTTCCTCCTTTCCTTACTATGTTAAATTGGAGTAGAATGTGTTGTCTTATTATCAGTTCTTCCACAACATTCTTTCCTGAAATGAATATTCATGATGTCAATTTTCTCAACATCTGCAAATATTGCTTTGAAGTTCGTGTTTGTACATGAATGTCTCTTCAATAACGTGCTGTAGGTCTCAACTTCGCGTAGAGGAGGTTCATAATCACAAGATGCGTCAGGTTCTCTTTGAGGTGCACTGTTTCCGCCACTGCCCTTACCACTACAATCTTGAACATTGTTAGTCGCTTTATCGTCTACAAAAACATTTTCTTCATTTACTACTCTATCCAATATAACATCAATTGAGCAGGACATGTCTTTCTGAAAAAGCAGATCCACCAGAAACATGACAACAGTTCCGCTGGAGAATTCCTTATTGAATTTGGTGCCACAATATTTAATACGTTCCAAACAGAAATGGTTTGGTTCATTTTTGATGTATGAGTTTGACAACACTGACACACGTGCTCTAAATATGTCAACTACTTGTTGAAGTAACTGGTTGACTGGAGTGTTAACTCTCTCCCCCAAGATTGCCAGCCCTTACAGACCTTCGTATACCTCGTTAATGACACACAATTGATCAGAATCAATACCATAGAAAGTATTCCGTAAACACAACTTGACAGGATTTTGTGTCAAATATTGCTTTACAAAAAGACACAGGATATCTTACAGTAAATACAATCTTGGAGAGAAATCAGTAAGAGTGGTATATGTTGTCTCACAACAAAATATCACCCACAATTAGTTAATATAAAAGCGTAGAGAAAAATAACAATAAAAATGCTGCCACGAACAAGCATTTGAACCAACTAGTACTCCGCAATCCTCCTCAAGATTGAATGAGATCTGCAGCAAAAATTTAATGTAGCAATAGTAACTATTTCAAGTAGTGCAGAGAAGGCACTCACGTTGATGGAATATGGGGACGACAAACAAAGTTTCAGTAGCTGGAGGAACACTGGGTAACACACTAAGTACAAGAAATCAATTCACGTAACGAAAGTTTTACGATATAATAACATTTCTAAGACTGCTGGTTTAAAATACAGCATTCCAGGATATAAGTAAACTCAACGACAGCTTAACTTGAACTTTCAGTGTCAAACATACACAGAACAACACTGAATGACACAGACGCTGCGGTAACGTTACAGACAACCATAACTGAAGTGAACAAACGATGTTCCAGACAAAAGCCACAAGGTTCTCTCTCTCTCTCTCTCTCTCTCTCTCTCTCTTTCTCTTTCTGTCTGTCACTCTCTTTCTCGGTGTCCCGCCGTGTGTGTAGCTGCTCCCGTGTTCACACGAACCATACTCTTATGTACAGATGAAGAGCAACACAATCACAGGCTGTCACAAGCGTGGTTAGGAATATTAGATGGGTCCACGTACAAATGTTTAAACACAAGGTGGGGCCAATAAAAGTGGCCCAGAGAACAGAGTTCCAGCATGCAAAGGAGCACAGCAAAGGAAAAGAAATACAGGACTAACTCCATTTAGCAGACGTTGAAAATGACCACCACTCATCTCTTGGCACTTTTAGCCATGCTCACCAAGGTGGTGAATTCGGACCGAAGCTGAACAGCTGGAATTGCAGCAGTCTCATCCGCAATGTTCTGCTACAGTTCTTGAAGACTGTGAGTACTGTTTCGATACACCTTAAGCTTAATGGCAAAGTGATCTCACACTAAGAGATCACGTGAACTGGGAGGCCAGCTTGCGCTGCGACCAGACTGATCTCTTCTAACAAGTCTGTCAGGCGTGGAGATTGCATAAATATGCTCCAAGGTTCGGTCGGCTGTAGGGGCAGTTGCTCCATCCTGTTGGAAGCAACTGTAGATATTTCCTTCCTCCGTTAACGCTGCCTCAACTGGTTTCGAAATGTTGACGTAATGCGCCGAGTTACGGAACACTTTTATTTGACCCGTATTGTGCAAATACGAGACGAGAGATGCCCCTTGTTAGTACTACGGAAGTATGATATTAAAGGCTTGCAAACAAAGCGCCAAGTGTAGTGGCTCATTAACACAAGGCTATTGTCGACGTAAACATGGACATGAACGGTCGTGCTCAAAAGTATCCGAACGACCTGAATTGCATTTCGCCTGATTCGCATGAAACCCACATAACGCAGCTGTCTAGCAGGTCCTCTAATCGCTCCTTGGTACAGTCGTTTGACTATTGACAATGGTTCCAACAAGTCACCACTAGAAAACACTCCTCTGTATCGCAACATCTCAAGATGTAAAGATATACCACGATACTACAAATATCAGGGAACACCTTATCAGAGATAAGACTGTCCTTAAGGCTTGTAAGCCTCCATTTATTGCAATAAAAGACAGACCGGAAATGTTACCACTCTCATTATTACGTCAGATAGGTATGCACGTTGTAAGTTCGTCGTACTCATGATCTCCTCTTCAAAGTAACATACCGTACTTATTATTTAACACAAAACGACATTAAAAATTTTATTATTCACGAGCAGCAAGTTCAGAATATGTATGAACTTCAAATGACACGACGAACCGTCTCGTTCTGCATATGGATTCAAACCCAGGTCATGCAGACTAAGCAAAGATTTCGTGACTGACGGAAACTAACAGTCATTCCTCACTATACATACAGAGAGTGATATACCTCGATTTTACACTGTATCAGTTAGCAAATATCAACTTTAAATTACATAACGGAAACATTTTTAAGGGACAGGAATTCCTACCCAGCATCTATTGTCCCTGTTAACGAACTACGAGAGATGTTAAAAATTGCTTCTTCACAAGTAACTGACTTGAAATGCATTGAGGTAAAGCTTTTTGTTGGACAGGGATTCGAACCCAAAACCTAATCAGATTATTATCGAATCACAATCAGCTGTGCATATCGGATTTTCTCGGCAGTAGCTAGATGTTTTAACTGAAATGACGAGACGGAACATTAATATTTTCCCGCCGAGGAATCCAACCCGACACCTAGGGCTGTTATATTCCACTGAAAACTAACGTTAAATGTGGGATTGTTACACCAGCAGCGACAAGTGAGCATGTTTGAACTGGAAATATTATGACTAAGAGTTCAGTGCTGACTGGGAATCGAACCCCACACATATCGTTGTTGACTACACACAAAGAGACTTCAGCTACCGAGTTTTCTCTACCAGCATCCTTGAACTTACAGTGATCTCGCAAATAGTTCTGTGTCTCAGTGGGAATTAAAAACGTCAGATATCGTTAGTGTTGACAACAAATTAAAATACATTAAAAATCAAAATTATTATCCACCAGCAGATAGGTGCTCTCATGCTAGAGCGTGATAATACATAATGAAAACTTAAGTGCAGGGCCAGGATTCTAACCCATTCACGCGCGATATATAGAGATGTTGAAGAATCTGCAGTTTTGAACAAACAACAAATTGTAGTGGAGATGTATTGTCACGAAGGGATCAAATTCCTCGTTAAGGGCGGTCTGAGTTGCATTTCCAGTTCAGAACTAATTTTATCGACATACAGAAGCTCAAAGAGAAGATGTAATAAGCGTCCTGTATCCTACATAGCGTTTGTTTCGTCACTAGAAATAAATAACTAGTATAGTAAAGGTTACTGGTGACAGAGTTTCTACATGTCGCCTTCCTGACTTTATTGTGGTTCAACCTAACGTCTCCTTGCTAGAGAAGGAATATCATGATTAATGTGATATTCAGACCACATTTATATTACACCTTCATCATTTGACGTAGCCAGATGAGTATAGAATCTGTCTCTCCCTATCAAAAATCATCAGCAGAAGTTGGAATCGAACCCACCCCATAATTATACGAACACATTTATCTCTCATATTTACTATTATTTTAACAACACTAAAGGAAACCTTAAGAAAATTGTGCACTGTATTATAATAAATGAATTAAAACTACCCACGACAAACTTACACCGAAAGGCTGTTTTAATAAATCTAAGTATCTGTACACAAGCGTGCCTCAATCGGCACGAATTAGTAAAACACTACTCACTTGGATTTCGATTGGGACTGTGTTTAATTAGTAGGCTGTGTCATCCTCAAGAGGTATGCAAATGTGGCATTTCCTAAATAAAGTTATGTATTCCAAGAAAAATAAAATCTGCTTGTCAGCAGCGGAAGGAAGTGTTACCTGTAGTGCAGCAACGTTAAAGATCTCTCTCTTTGTCGTTCGCGCGACCAACTTTTACTTTGCCTTGTAGCGAGCTGCCCAGCCGTCGAGCGACGCGGGAAAACTTTAAAGAATGGAGCCCGTCTTAGTTATCTTCCGCTCGACAAAGTATTGACGACATTTACTGAATAGTAAATTTTATCTAGGAACTATGTGTATTCCTATGATCTATTAACATTGTAGCAGCTGATGATACGGCTTTAGGCCGCGAAAGCTATTGTGTTTTAATAAACAATAACATGACGTCGCAGTGCCACCTCTTGAGGTGATTCTGTGTTAGGCTTCTGTACTGGCACACGACGCTGTGGCGCATTATGCTTACTACCTGAGTCCCCATCTCACTCTGTTACTCGCTCGTGTGAACGTGAAAGCGGTATGCTGATCTTGCTGCCTCTCGCATACATCTGGAAAAGGTAATGATTTTACTATTTTATATTTCTAGTTTTTACTAAGTTTAACGAAGGCGATGTTGGCCTGATATATTCGACGATGCCCTTTGGCTACACTGACCAAAGGATTTTTCTAAGAAATACCAAATTAAGGTATTTGGTCTTTCAATAGCTGATATTTTTATACATGCTTATAGGTTATCCAAGTATGCACAACGCGATCGCGATTCTTAAATAGCTATATTTGTTCTCTGTTTTCTATGTAGATAACCTGAAGATGCCTAAATATGGCGAAACGCGTCGTTGAGAAATCAAAAACTAAATCTGCAACCAAGACTTCTTTTAACCAATACCGTTAAGCACTTGTTTGCTGTATGCCACATCATATGGATTGGAATAATTTATAGTTTCTGTTTTGTTTGGCCAATTGTGGACTTACAGTTTTGGTCTTTGGCACGATACCCGACTCCATACGTCCAGCGCACGCTGATACCTTAGCAATTTTGTCCCCTAAACTGATTGACAAGAACCTGCAGTCACTGACAGCCACGATTCCAAGTGATAGACTAAGTATGACACTCGTTTCCTGTCTCCGTTCTGTACGACCTTTTGGAATCACTACTTTGACATTGTTCCACATGGCTGCCAGTGGTGGATCAATCCTTATAGGCTCTTTAGACAGTTCGCGTTGGTACGATAGCCCCTTTCTGGCAATTTGTCACGTCTACACGTAGATCTATCATATTGTGCTAGATCTATAAGTCCGATTGCCACATATACACTACTGGCCATTAAAATTGCTACACAATGAAGAAATGCAGATGATAAACGGGTATTCGCTGGGCAAATATATTACACTAGAACTGACATGTGATTACCTTTTCATGCAATTTGAGTGCATAGATACTGAGTAATCAGTACCCACAACAACCAACTCTGGCCGTAATAACGGCCTTGATAAGGTACAGCTGTCCATGCAGCTTCGACACGATACCACTGTTACTCAAGAGTAGTGACTGGCGTACTGCGTCGAGCCAGTTGCTCGGCCACCATTCACCAGACGTTTTCAGTTGATTAGAGATCTGGAGAATTTGCAGGCCAGGGCAGCAGTCGAACATTTTCTGTATCCAGAAATGCCCCTACAGGACCTGCAACATACGGTCGTCCATTATCCTGCTGAAATGTAGGGTTTCGCAGGGATCGAATGAAGGATAGAGTCACGGGTCGTAACACATCTGAAATGTAACGTCCACTGTTCAAAGGGCCGTCAATACGAACAAGAGGTGACCGAGACGTGTAACTAATGGCACAGCCATACCATCACGCCAAATGATAAACGAGTATGGCTATGACGGCTACACGCTTCCAATGTGCGTTCGCCGCGATGTCGCCAATCACGGATGCGACCATCATGATGTTGTAAACAGAACCTGGATTCATCCGAAAAATGACGTTTTGCCATTCATGCACCCACGTTCGTATTTGAGTACACCATCGCAGGTGCTCCAGTCTGTAATGCAGCGTCAAGGGTAACCGCAGCCATGGTCTCCGAGCTGGTAGTCCATGCTGCTGCAAACGTCGTCGAACTGTTCGTGCAGATGTTGTCTTGCAAACGTCCCCATCTGTTGACTCATGGATCGAGACGTGGCTGCACGTTCTGTTACAGCCATGCAGATAAGATGCCTGTCATCTCGACTGCTAGTGATACGAGGCCGTTGGGATCCAGCACGGCGTTCCGTATTACCCTTGTGAACCCACCGATTCCATATTCTGCTAACCATCATTGGATCTCGACCAACTCGAGCAGCAATGTCGCGATACGATAAACCGCAATCGCGATAGGCTACAATCCGACCTTTATCAAAGTCGGAAACGTGATGGTACGCATTTCTTTACCTTACACGAACCTTCACAACAACGTTCCACCAAGCAACGCCTGCTGTTTCTGTGTGAGAAATCGGTCGGAAATTTCCTAATGTCAGAACGTTGTAGGTGTCGCCACCGGCTCCAACCTTGTGTGAATGCTCAGAAAAGCTGATCGTTTGCGTATCACAGCATCTTCTTCCTGTCGGGTTTGCAGCTCGTGGTCGTGCGGTAGCGTTGTCGCTTCCCCCGCCCGGGTTCTCGGGTTCGATTCCCGGCGGGGTCAGGGATTTTCTCTGCCTAGTGATGACTGGGTGTTGTGTGATGTATTTAGGTTAGTAAGGTTTAAGTAGTTCTAAGTTCTAGGGGACTGATGACCATAGCTGTTAAGTCCCATAGTGCTCAGAGCCATTTGAAGCATCTTTTTTCTTCCTGTCGGTTACATTTCGCGTCTGTAGCACGTCATCAACGTGGTGTAGCAGTTTTAAGGGCCAGTAGTGTACATAAATGACCTGTCATGAGTTACGTCAGCGGTGTGTTGTCACACAACCACCGCAGCGTTCCAAGGCAATCAGCTCGATCTTCCAAGCGGAAGACAACTATTGTGTCCTGTAAGCTTACGTAAACATGGTCATGTGATATTTAGTTGCCTGAGGATGATGATGGAGATCGAAACTCGTAATTCATTAACAAGACTCACTTACCTTAAAGTCGCTGAGTTTTTCAATACGACTATCCCCTAAAATCCATTATAGCATGGATGGTGCTGTATCGAGCATTTCTGTTAATGTCTTCGGGTGAAGGACGAGGTCTGCGAAAGCGGCGCGGGCGCGGCTCCTAAATGCTGAGTCGAGCCTTTGGCGAGACTAACGCAGCGTGGCGTGCCGGAGCGCGATGCGGCTGGGTGGCGTTAATATTCATACGGCATTCCAGGCCAGCCGGCACGCAGCCAGCGCCGCGCCCCACGTATTGGCTGCCGCAGCAAAGTAGGGGGAAATCGCGGCTTCCTCGCCCCGCGTCGATCTTCGGCGCCACAGGGCAAGGCCGTAGGGAGCACCAGGTATTTCCTATCTATTTTGTCAAAAGAACCGTCCAGATAGCTATTAAAATTTCCTTTATTTATTACGCCGTGTCAGCTACTGTCGCCCCCCGATATCTGCATTTGATACTATTTCTGCTAATAAAATCTTCTTGATATTTTCTTTTTTTATTTTGTCGCTTCGGGCTTCCGTTAATCAGATATATCCATTTAATCTTGTATTTTCCTTTAAAACTACTGTATTTTTCGTATAAAAACGTATAGATCTTCATTTACTACGCCGTTTCGGCTACTTCCATTGTCAGATATCTGCATTCAATATTCTATGCAAGAACGAGTTACAAAAGACTGAACAATTTGACGTTCCTCACACTAGTGCCACCTGGCGGCTAGTACTTAAATTTTTGTACGAATTTTTAACACAAGTGTTAGCTGACGCCCCTATTAGGCATAGGTTACAACACCGCGACTGTACTTTGCCCTGCAAGTTCTAAGCTTTTTGTCGAGTGCACTTCATACATTTTCTTAACTTCTTCATTTTTCATATTTCGTAAGCTTTTGTTGTTTAAAAAATTGTGTCGCTGTTGAAGTTAATCTAATCTTAACTGTTGACACCTGATGATAGAATAAGCCGCTACGGCTTAAAAATTAAATAAAATTTTGGTAGCGATATCGATGCTTATTTTCACTATCATAGCGGACTCGCACACGAAATTGATTACGTTTATTAATACTGCTTGTGGCAAATAAAAGCGTCCCGCATAACAGAGTTCCAGGCTACCAAGAAATACAGCACAGGAAAGGAATTTCAGTACTAATCTGACCATAGAAGATGTTTAAAGTGGCCACCATTCATCTCTTGGCAATTTTCTGCTCTGATCATTTAGTTCGAGAAGGCGGGTGGGAGCCGGAATGCTGGAATTGCTGCAGTCGCATCCGAAGTGTCCTGTGCAGTTCTTGAATACTATGACGGTTGTTGCGATACATCTTACACTTGAAGGCTCCCCACACAAAGTAATCGCACCCTGACAAGTCAGCTGACTGGGTGACCAGCTATGGCCGTGATGATATTGACCTCTGTCAGACGTGAAGACTGTGTATAAGCGCTCCAGAGTCCGCAAGGCTGTATAGTCAGTTGCTTCATCCGGTTGGAAGAAATTGTAGATCTTTCTCTCCCCCGTTAATGCTTCCACCAATGTTTTCAAAATGTTGGCAATGTCAAGAGCCGAAATCTGGGTCACTTTCATTTGTCCCGCCTTGTATATCCTATTGACCTGGTTCACAAGTAGCATGATACATTTTGATAATCACGAAAGTTTCTAGAGGGGAAAATATTTACGGGGTGATTTTGTAAAACGGCAAAAAATTGCAGAAAACTATCCCTGGGGAGATAACGAGTTAAAGAGGTCATACAGACATGAGGCCACAAAACCTTACCATAGGACGTACACCGACCTGAATGTGAAGATAAAAGATCTTTGGCAGTACGAGTGTCACTGATTGCAACCGCCGGCCGCGGTGGCCTAGCGGTTCTAGGCGTTTTAGTCCAGAACCGCGCGACTGCTACGGTGGCAGGTTCGAATCCTGCTTCGGGCATGGATGTGTGTGATATCCTTAGGTCATTTAGGTTTAAGTAGTTCTAAGTTCCTGGGGACTGATGACCTCAGATGTTAAGTCCCACAGTGCTCAGAGCCATTTGAACCATTTTCTGAGTGCAACCACACTTGACCACAAGTCATGAAGGTGTGAACGTTCTGCCTGAACTTCTGTTTCACCTCTTCACTCTAGAGGGCAGTGGTATTGAATATGACCGTGGCGCGCCCTTACAGCTGGACCAGGGGTCATACGCTTCACTGCCGCTGGCGTCTCAGTCTGGCAGTCTGGTGTGGTCGTGTATAGCGCAATGCAGTACTGTGAGACGATAGCCCAGGGTACCCACCAGAAACAGGCCGACATTTTCTTTACATACAAACAGGCGTATGGCTACGTACGGGGAAAAGTATCCAAACCGACTGCAACAGCATATTAAACTGACTGCAAAAGCGCTTCGTCGTTGTTATGAGACAGGCTTGTTTACTGGATCGGGTAACCATGAATGTCGGGTGTCCCTAGTACGTACAAAGACCCTGAAGGGATTGGTTATTAACACTGAGGAATATGAACCTGACATCAGCACCACGCAGGTGGCCCGGCAGAATGGGGTAAGCGAAACAACTGTTGTTGCGCGTAAAAATTTCGGAGACTAAAATAACTGGGTGCTTTGCTGGCGGATACACCTATAGAAAATCTCGTAATTTATTAATGACAATAATCGGAACCAGTCAAAGAAAATTACTTGCACTGTAAGGAGTGTGTGAGAACTCTCCGTTACATAGAAAACAATGTATCCAACTTAACGCTGTTCTTTGCATTGTGTAAGAACCTAGATATCGACAATAACAATCTGAGAGCCAAACATGGGTGCGCGATTCCGAGCATTGTTGTGAGACGAGGTCTGTACGTGATAGTGGAAGCAGTAATGTCGGTCGAGAGCTCGGAGACAGAAGACGTGTCCTGCTGTTCTCACGTCGGTGAAGGCAGATCTTACCATACTCAAGGCTTGATTTCATTTATGTAGCCAAGAGTGATTTAGATGGCATAACTACGTTGGAACATGGAATTGAAGGTAAAATTCGGAAGAATAGCGCAAATGCAATTGCAAGGTCAGTCTCGTGGTTATTAGTCTGAGTTTGCAATAATCCCACGTTTTGCTTCTCAGTTACAGAGGCCTCTTTATCCTCCAAATAATAATAACTATTCTCCATGTCTAAATAAATGCTGTGGTTATTAAATGTTAATGTAACTTTGAAATCGAAATAATTTGTTAATCTGGCACTCAGCCATTTTTGATACCTACGTCAATGGTTCAAATGGCTCTAAGCACTATGGGACTTAACATCTGAGGTCATCAGTCCCCAAGACTTAGAACTACCTAAACCTAACGAACCTAAGTACATCACACAGATTCATGTCCGAGGCAGGACAGTACTGAAGTCCTTATAACCTCTCGGCCACAGCGGCCGGCGATACCTATGTCATTAAACTCCTTTTAATAAATTCATTCTTAGTAACAATAAACTTTAGCTGCATGCCGTTGCCAATTGGTGTAAACCACATGGAAAAAGCCAGTCATCTAAAGAAGTGAGTGCAAAACGTAGGGCCAAAACAGAAACACTGACACACCACAACATGTCATGTAGTGTAATCCAGGAAATTCCGTTGCACAAGTCAGATTCTGTACCACTTGAAAATTCTTGTTCAAAAACGCAGTCATTTAGCTTAGGTATTGATTGTTACAGGTCCATTTGTGCCTGTAGTTTTTCTTATTCAAATACGCAGTCAGATAGCTTAGCCAAATGTTAGTTTTAAGTTTTTCATGTACGATCTGTTGAGGGCTCAAATGGCAGTGAAATCGACACTCATACAACACGCACACAGTGTTATGCAGATTAGATTGACTTGTAGGACGACAAGTTTTAAACGTTAGTCCCTACGTACCTATGCCTAAATTAAAATAAGACATACGTCGAGGTGGCGCTGTTCTTAGGAGCATAAAAATGAGTCGGTAGACACTGTCGCAACGCTCAATGTCTTCTAGGGAATCAGCCATAAGCACTTGTCACATCAACCACGAAAACAGTCACAAATATATGTAGAAAGATACAATTGCGATGAAGAAATCAGAAGATTTTAGCTTCAGTGACAAAGACCACGAAAGCCGGCAGACTTACATACAACTTATTGTGGTTTATGTTTTCTTATCATACGATATTCATTAGTTTAATTGTCGTTTGCCAAATAATATTATATAATAGTTGCCTATGGTAATCCATTTTTAGTTCATAAAAGACTTCGCCAATTCTGTCCTGTAAATATCAGTCGATTCAAATTAAAGTTCGATACGGGTAGATATTTCCGAACACTCGATTATATTTCTAGCAACTAAACCCTATGCTCAGAGTCCACTCAGTATGAAGTTATCGGAATTCCACAGCTTACTACAGGCTGTAATTTTAAAATAGTTCGCGGTATTCAAAGCGATGAGTTGGCTTCCACCTCCATGAACTAAAGTATTTAAAAATTTTACCAGAATGAAGTTTTAAGTGTCCCAGAATGGTGCTTGCAGCGTCGCAACAGAGGATGCGGACCAATTGAATTTTAGAAAATATAACGCGCATATCTACATCTACATCTACATGATTACTCTGCAATTCACATTTAAGTGCTTGGCAGAGGGTTCATCGAACCACAATCATACTATCTCTCTACCATTCCACTCCCGAATAGCGCGCGGGAAAAACGAACACCTAAACCTTTCTGTTCGAGCTCTGATTTCTCTTATTTTATTTTGATGATCATTCCTACCTATGTAGGTTGGGCTCAACAAAATATTTTCGCATTCGGAAGAGAAAGTTGGTGACTGAAATTTCGTAACCGCATATCGCGGTTTGATAACTGTTTATGCTACATGATTGATTCGAAAACCTCGGACTTATTTCCTGAATGGCTCTGGCCGTAAAAACAAGCAAAATTGAACATTTCGAATTAGTAATGAAATCTCGGATCGTTGCCACATCGAAGCGTTACGCCTTCTCTGCTAGAAATGCTGAAAAATGAAACTTCCAATACAACAGATAAATATGTTATATTGGGGGTTAATAAAAAATCAACAAATGGTAACTCAGAATAAATTCGTATGTTAAGAATTATTTACAACTACAGTCCACGGTTACTTCCTTTGCGATAGCTGGAACTGAAAGAAAAATGTGAATGGTAAAGCCATCTTGTAGCTGCTCTTCAAAATTTGAAGGAGGCGCTTTCCATTATTGCGGAGATAACGCAAATATGAACATCGGCTAGTTTATTACGAATCATTACACAAAAAATAATTTTTCAGAAACGGATATTACAACGTCATAAGTCTCCAGAACTAATACCAACTGACCTCACAACAACTTTGAAGTTCTGCTGATGCGTCTATATTTTGGTGCTATTTTAAAGATATTTTTTCCGAGGTGTCGAACCAAAAAAAAGTCTGATTCCAACACAAAAAATATTTCACAGTGCTCTACTCGCGTTTCTGCAGACAGAGGCTGCACTATACCAACTCCATCCTCTCTCCAACACCAACTGCCCGAGACCAACCTCTCGGGCCGACTGTTCCTGCCAAAACTCCACTGAAAACGATGGCCATTGCTGTTTATGACCTCTGTTTGAAACTGGTTCAATACATGAACTTCCGTTTTAGCAATATACTGCAAATATTTATTTCTACATTACATATGTGTTTGATAAATCTCAATAGTTTGAAACTTCGCCAGCTAATCAGATTGACAATTCGATACATAGTTTTCATATCACTGGTGATACAGTTCTTGATACGGCTACTTTGTCTTTTACAGCCACAAAAACTATTAATACATAAAAGAATGCAATACATACCTCTATAAGTGCTTCTACCAGTATTCGCTGCAGCTACGTCTATTGTTTAGACAGCTGTATTCGGCGGGACTTAAGTTTTTACGAACTGGAAATCATATTCCGGCTCATTGTTCCTAATGTATTTTACAAAAAGCACATGCCGTAGCTTGATACCAGTCATCGTCTTCTATCCATTAATACTTTCTTCATTAAAATCGTATTATCCGTTCGAGAGATATGAACTTGTGTTATATATTTTATGTGCAGTACTTTCCAACTGGAATATCTATAAGCTACTGCATAGATAAAAAGCGTTGGACATCAATAAAATATGGTCAGTATTTACTCTAATATTATCTATTGGTTTTTGGTAACTTGTCTGGTTTTGTTTTTATGGAGTATTCATGTATTTCTTCTACTCGTTTATAGGAACTGAGCCATGATATTCATTTCACATATTCCTGTCTCTGCCCTAAGCAACCGCCCGCCATCTATCGACACAGCATCTAGGTGCTACTGCCCGGCGCCACACAAAACTCCCCTCTTCCTTAAGTGTCCCGCGGACGGCCAGGCTGACCGTGAACTACTCGATTCAAACAAAGGGCTCGCGCCCACGGCCAGGTCTGCTATAAAACAGGTTATAATGTTGCGCGAAAACCTGTACCGTCTGACCTTCTTTGTGAAAAACTGATAAATATGGTACATGAACACACAAAATTAAATGAGGTTGCCTATAAACAACTAATACATAAATGTAAATAGGAAAAAATGAAGTCCGCTCTATCCACTCTCGGTAATACTGTTTCTTTACTAAAGCAAAGAGTACAGATAATTATATCTACAGTCCACATTTAAAATAGCAACGATTAGAATATCAAGTAGTGCAGAGAAGACCCACACACTGGTGGAAAGTGAGGGTGCCAAACAAGGGTTTGTTACCTGCGGAAACAATAGTTCAAAGATTAAACTTAAGGAAGCCAAAGATCTAACAAAACTTAACAACGAAACAGTAGCACTCCTCAGGAGGCTAATTAAACACGGAACATGTCAGGCCAGAACCATACTTCACGAAAACACAACTCTAAATTGCGGTGTTACTGCTACCGAGCCAACAGAACGCAGAAAAACACAGAAAGATGTTTCTTTAATCTGAAGGACAATCTCGGTCCAAGCCCAGAACTGATGTTCCAATCAAACACCGTAATGTCCCCTCTCTCTCTTTCTCTGTCTCCGTGCGGCGCCGTGTGCGGACCGACCCCTGTGGCAGAATTCACTTGTGTACACCCAGTATCTTCGGAGGGACCATGACACCAAGCACCGTACGCCAACTGGACTTACCATCTGATGCCGACGTGTTGATAACAACTGGCCACTAGCCGATAGGTCAAGCCTAGCCTGCAAACCAGACAGCCGACTGCCGGCCACGCTGCTTGCAGTTCCGTCCGTACTGTAGGACTGCAGTAACTGGTTCTCTCCTGGATTCCTTCCGAGCTGACTGCGTGCTCAAGCTGAGGCCCTGCGTAGCTCCAGTGTAGAGATGCTGCTGGCTAACCGACGCGGTTCAAGCGCTCTCTGGGCAACCAGGCGGCAATTACATTCTTGACACGCTTATAGTAGCTGCTAGGAATTCGGTGCCGTATTTCGCGGCACACAGTGTGGAGAATTCTCCATAACAGCTGCCGCTAACCGTTCAAAGTCGTCCATTTATTTGGGTATATCATTCATTAGCGTATAGCCTATCAACTAGGTACACCTTTTTTTTCATTTTCATATGCCATCTTCAACATTTTTTACTCTGGCCAATGCCTACGAGAAGTTATCTATAGGGTATGTGCTTTTCATTCCCACTTTCTCGTAAAGTTCAGCAGCCTCTATTTGATGAACGCTCCCTATCGTGCATGAAATACGTTCTATTATACTGTCTGTGGGCTAAGGCAATTTTACTGCTCTCTTCAAGCTTAGAAATGGAGGGCTGAACCGCAGGAATGCACAGGACAATAGCAGGGGCTACGAGGGCACGGGGCATGGAAGAACTAGGAGAGAGAGTGTGGCAGAAGACACCATCCCTCTCTGTCTTGGAGTATGTGCTGTGGGGCACGAGGGTAGAATAATGTTTCCCCCTGAGTTCATGATTCCATTGGTTGCTGTAAGTTTGCAAGTTTGCGATAGGAGCTTCGAAATCTTTTGAGAGATTCTGTCCGTTAAAATAAGCGAAAAAGCAATCCCGAAGGCCTACTTTTTACCTAGCCAATTCACCCATCTTGTTGTACGTGGAAGCTGGAGCTATGTTTCGACGGAAGGTTCGTCAAAATATGCGTGTTCTCGCAGGTGTAGAGGAGCAAACGAGGCAGATGAAGATGAGAAGAGCTACGGGCTGATCACGTTGGAGATGCTGTTGACTGGTGAGTACACATTGAGCATGATGGTGACCTGCGATGCCACTGCTTCCTGGCCCACTGTTAGTTGGTTTGTGATCAGAGTTGATTAGTAGTCCCTGTCCGCTGTATAAAAATTATTCCGAACTGCTGGAGTCGTTTCCAAATGTGCCGTAATCTATGTTCCTTACATCACCCTGTCTTAGGTCAAATGATGTGTTCGTCCTCTTGATCTAATGACCATAATTATCAAGCGCCTTGTAACGGTTCGCACGGCTACCCCGTCGGTGGGTCGAGTCCCCCTCGGGCATGGGTGTGTGTGTAGTCCTTAGCGTAAGGTTGTATGGTATAACATACCACTTGATCCCCTTTGCAGATTATGTTTCCTTGGGTACTGATATTATGCTGTGAACTAGAAAAGGAGAAAGGTATCAGAGATGAACAAGTACACTCTTCACGGATTTACAGGAGAGACCAAAAACTAATATATACTTGAAGATCCCTTAATAGTAAATCTCATTTTCTTTTTTGATATAGAGTGCACAGCTAAGATTAAATTTGAGAATAAATTTAGGATTTTTCCATGTTGTTTCACATGTCAGGTCTTGACGGTGTCTAAAACTGAAGAAAGACATTTTGTAAAGATCTGTGCAATTCTGAAACCTATGTTTATGACATTTCATTAAGAAAACTAGTTTCTTAACCATTTTTTGATTGGACCAAAACTGAATCAGAGAATAAGCAGCGTATGATACAAAACCGCTATTTGTATAAGGCAAAAACACAGTGAGATATTGTGTTCTTAATCATCTTTTATTAAGTAAGTTTTAACTAACCATCACACAAGTTTATGAAAGTCAGTATTCTTGCGACGCTGATCAGTCACAATTTACTTGTGAACAGAACCTTATAGATCTTCACAATTACAAATTTCACTATGAATAGCGCTTTCAACTTCATTTTGACACCTTGCTTTCTTCTGAAGTATGTTTTTGTAACACAGCAAAATCTAAATTTCATGCCAATTTGCTCCACAATTCTTTATCAAAAGTTTTCCGATAACGTTATCTTTCTGAAGGTTCATTATACAACCGAATGGAATCGTTCTGGGGTTAACACAACGCTAGACGTTAGCTTCCCATGAAAAGAATATTTTTTTCTAGTTTCTGGCAATATTATAATAAGACTTTTATACCATAACAGCTGAAAATTCAGATTTTGGGTTCATTTTCTACTGTATTTGCTTCCTGTCTGCAGTTTACGCAATCCAGTATTTTCCCAAAAATTCAGTATCCCTTGTTCGGCTAGTCTTTACTTGATTCCATCAATATTATAAACTGTACATTTTTGTTCTGCGATCTTTTTCCAGTACAGCAAATACAAACGGTTTCGCTTCACTGTATGTGCACAACAGGATGGCAACACCTCATAGACAGTCATTTCATCTTATTGGCTACAGCCGGCCGAATACGAAACAGAAATTCAATGGAGTAGGTCGAAATTTGTATTTCAGATAGCGATTCATAAATATTATAGTCATGTTTCAGTTTGCTTTTAAAGCTTGAGAAGTTTAAAATTGGATTCGACTTGAAAATTACTACTGGACTCATTTAATGTCATAATTTTGCAAAAAAAAAAAAAAAAGAAACGAAACCAAACAAGAGTGGTTCGTGTTTGATGATGAGCACCTCATTAAGATAAAGACCATCTGCTGCGTCATTTACATCATATTGTTCCATGAAGATGATACCTGGTCTCTTTTAAACACAGAGGTGGAGATTGCAGACAACTGTTTATTAAACAACGGTGAACATATAAACGAAGGGAACATCGTGGACGTTGTTATTGAAGCGTAGCATGGGGCAAGGGGGGTGGGGGCAGGGACGATAGCAAATTGTTTTTTAGTGATATATCTGACCCACTGTCGTCGTTTCGCTCTTCATTGGATTGCTCAAGAAACTGAGATGCCGTGGGAACTATAGGATCATGCAGTTTATGATGATAAATCTGTGATTAAAGAGTATGCGTAAGTGACGAACGGAATTATTCTATGGTCAAAGAGGGAGATGGGATTTTGACACCACTCTTCGTAAGGCTAGTTCAGTGTTACTACTTCTGCACCAACTCACTCGTTTTGGCAAGCATCTTTCTCCTTCCAACTAGCTATACTCGTACGGCTGATGTGAAGTGAATGAAGCTTGTAGTGAGGCCAGTCTATGAGCAGAGATCACTTAACTTTTGTTTTACTCTTTTTTTAATTCGGTTGTGCAACTTTCCTACATTGTGGATTGGCATGAGAGCCAGGAATAGAGGAAGCCGAAAGGCACGCGTTTACGCTCACGCGGGCTGGCGTGAGGTCCGGAACAGGGCAAGGAAATTAGAACTTAGAAAAACGGACGCAGATGGTGGAATTACTTAACTTTAATCCATTAATGTTGAACGTCGCTCTTGTCTGTACATTCTTTACAATATCAATAGCAACTGATAATGGGGCCTTGCTAGGTCGTAAAAAATGACGTAGCTGAAGCTTATGCTAACTATCGTCTCGGCAAATGAGAGCGTAATTTGTCAGTGAACCATCGCTAGCAAAGTCGGTTGTACAACTGGGGCGAGTGCTAGGAAGTCTCTCTAGACCTGCCGTGTGGCGGCGCTCGGTCTGCAATCTCTGATAGTGGCGACACGCCGGTCCGACGTATTCTAACGTACCGCGGCCGATTTAAAGGCTACCACCTAGCAAGTGTGGTGTCTGGCGGTGACACCACATCTTCCTTTAAGTAAGATGAGCTATTGTTGTAAGAGGTAGTCGTACGCCCCCCTGTTCCGCCGGGACGTGGACTTGGCCAGCCGCCTCACGGCTGGAATCCGCCAGGTTTTCGGATTAGGTTGGGGGATAGTACATCACCTTCGGACTTGACTATGCACCGATCATGACATTAGACATAAGGTTAGTTATAAGATCAAACTAGGATAATAGAAATAGTATAGAACTGCAGCGAATACGTTACCGGCCAGCCCAGTGCCAGGGGCACTCCCACTGGGATTAGCTCAGTGGGAATGGCCAAAAAGTAGGTTTGTATCTATTCTGGCACACTTGTAACGCTGCAGGTAGAGTAGTCATAATAATAACAACCATTAGCAAGTAGTGTCATAACAAAATAAGCTAAAATTAAGGAATATTAGACAAACAGTAACATAGAATAGTGAGTATGGTAGATTAACCCCCATAGTGGTGATGGAGTGTAGTAAGAAAAACCTGTAGTGTTAAACATCATAATAGCTGCAGATAGAACTTAGAAATAGTAAAATATAGGACCTACTAATGTATTAGGTAGTAGGTTACATTGTAACATGATAATGATGAAATAAAGATGTAAAAAAAAGAAGAGGTAGTCAACCGTTTTTTTTTTACTTCTTACGTTTTTGATACCGTGCACATATCTTCATAGGAATTCACTCACTGAACGAACGCCTACGAACATGAAAATACGGATAGAATCCGTTTGTCTTACATTGTTTTTACACCTACACGTGGCACCCAGGTTAGGAAGTAAAGTAGTGGAAAACCAGTAGAATCTTCTGTGTATTTCTTCCTAATTACAGCACCATTCTGTGAATTCGAAATTTGTGTGTCAATTTTCTAACCAGAACTTTCACTACTTTTGGTGTTTCTGTACGCCTGAAAGAAGAATCACAGCTCATGGTTACAGATACAGGTATTGGACAAAAACATGGGAACTTGGTGAAACATGCATGCTTCACTATAACGTAGATCCTTCATTGTCTTCAATAGGTATCAAGTGTCAGTCGTGGTCAGAACAGTGTTCTGTGTTGTCTTGTATGTGTTGTGTCGGAAGTATGACAATTTGAACTTGGAGAGATAGTTGGTGCTCTAATGGTGGATGCTTCCGTAATAAAGGTAGAGGCACCGTATCGTAGAATCATGTCGTGAACTGGGAAGGCGGGAAAACATCATCCAAAAAGTCATATCTTGGACGAAAGTGTAGGTTGAATGATCATTACGGACTGTCATTGAAGAGGATTGTGACGAAAAATAAGACAATGACAGCTGCAAATATCATTGCAAAACCGAATGTCACCCTCGCGAACCCTATCAGCACGAAAATAACACGAAAGTAGCTCCATAAGCAGGGAATTGCGGGGTGAGTAGAATATCAAAAGCACTCATCAGTGATGTAAATGCTCGCGGTGGGAGAACTTGGTGCTGGAACCATAAATCCTGGACTGTGCAGCAACTGAGGAAAGTGATTTAGTCGCACGTAAACTTCACTCAGAGTTTACGTCCCAAGAGTGACACATGGTCGGGGTTGCGTGATGATTAGTGCATCCATATACTGATATTTGAAGAATTCCACGGGAACAGTCAAACTAATTAAGTCCATCCCAAAGGCTATTGTGCGATTCAAGACGACAGGGTACCTGTTCACAGAGCTCACATCGTAAGGGCTGGCTTTTTAAGCATTAAGATGAATGTCGTCGCATTTCTCCTGGCCACAGCAGCCACGGGATATCAAAAATAGTTAGTCGTTGTGGTCCACTTTGGAGAGAAGCGTGCATGACTGCTATCTACATTCAGAATTGTTGGCTGAACTTGGTACTAATATACAGGAAGAATGGTGTAAGTTTCCCATGGAAACCATACAGGTAATTTATTTATCCATTTCGGGATGACTGTAAGCTGTTTAAAATGTCAACAGTTTTCCTACACCATATTAGTCTTGGTAATGATTTTCATGGTCTAGTATTTTTGTCCAGTCACTGTACGTATTTGCTCCACAACCCCGCAAAGTACGTCCAAATTCTTCCTACTGTTGGCTAAAGACGCGCTGGACGTAAGATTTTATGTGACACCAACAATAAATTGACTCTTCTAAAATGTGGACTCTTGGAAATTGGAGAGCAAAGATCTAGGCGACGCACAGCACATTTGTTGAGACATTACCTGAGTGTATTTTTTGAGCGTTGTTGTGATAGCGACAAAACGAGTCTGCGAGGAAGGGTGCAGGTCTGTGTTTTATTCTAGTCTTTCGTTTGTGCTGTTCTCCCTCCCGCTACTTTCTTCCAGATTCTTAACTGGAAAAGTTTTTCTTTGTGACGATCACATGTGAGTAAGAGAAAGCTGTTAATAGAGAAAATACGTTTCGCATGAAACCTGAAAGTATTTCTTAAAAAGAAAACTTTTCTCTGTTGTTTACCAATACGAAAGTTTATGTTGTAACTGAAAAGGTCAATTATCCGTACTATTTTCTAAGTTTACTGAGTTGGTAACTAACACACCCTAACAATACACAATCCAACTACGCTTGTTTTAGGAGTTGAACACAGTTCCACTTTCACAGTGATGTTTGCCTTTGCTGTATTCCTTTTCCAGGGTAAACTATCGCTCTGTATGAGAGCACGGAGGCCCCAGTAATTGTTCATATAATAATATGGTCTGCCAACAGGTGAAAACTGTGTGTGGCAGAGGGTACGCTGTATTAGTACTAGTCATTTCCTTTCCTGTTACACTCGAAAATGGAGTGAAAAACAACTATCTCTGTGTCTCCGAATGAGGTCTAATTTCTCGTATCTTATCTTGGTGGTTCTTACGCGAAAGGTATGTTGGCTGCAGTGGAATTGTGCTGCACTCAGCTTCAAATACCAGTCCTCAAAATTTTTCTCAGTGGTGTTCCTCGAAAAGAAGGTCGGTTTGCTTCCAGGGACTCCCATTTGGGTTCCCGAAGCATCTCAATAAAAGAATTAGTAAAAAAACAGTCTCGATGGTTTAGTTGTTTATTAAAATATGACCAGTTTTCGACCTCTAGTATTACGCCATCTTCAGATAGAGCAGAGTAAATATAAAAATTGAAACTGCTGATTTCCGTAGGAAAATGAGAAAACATCAGATAGAACGTACGTCAAAATTATGTATCGTTACCCATTCGGCATTTGATAACGACGCTTGGAACAGGTTAGTTGACGTCAGTCTAAAAACTGCTGCTAATTGCTGAGCAGCCACTGGTTAAATAGAATGAAAGAGCTTCACGATGTTAATGTTAGCCAACGGGAAGCGATTTACATGCCGTATGTTAAGGTATGAACGTATGTTTTTAAAATGTATTATGTTAATAGTCCATTTCAAAAATGTATATAATTTTACTGTTAAAAAAGGGAAACTGTAAAAAGGAGGAAAACAATCACAGAAATTTCGATACCTATGGACATTGTTTGCGTTAAAACCATTTTTATAAACTCTAAACGATAAATCTGTGTGATAGGTTAAACAATAACTCAGAAGGCCGGCTGAAAGTGGTGTTCAATAGCAACTGCTATTAAGTCATCAACTATATACTCCTAATACAATAAGACACAAAAAGTATCTACGTAACGATTAAAACGACCAGTATTTATATTAGTATAACTGCTTATTTAAAAGCAGTTCAAAGTATACGGAAAATTAGGATCTTCGTGGGACATCAGCGCTATCTCGTGGCATCGGTTAGAATGCCTAAGGATTAACATTCATGGAAATAGGAAAATTCCATAAAAACAAAAGAAAAACGCAAGACGAAGTACAATTAGAAAAACAGTACGCTCTCGTGTAAATAATATCTTCGAATAATTCAACAAGGTCCTTTTCACGAAATCCAATTGTTCATTCGAAAAACCGATGGATTATTTTTGGTAGTGCACAAAAGTTTCCAACTCTTCTTAAACATTCAGAAGTAAACGTTCAGAAGTACTGTGCATTCCTAAGACTGTATATGGTAACACCTTCTGCATGTTTGCTATTAGTAACGTGCTGTCCAAAAACTTATTTATAACGTAAGACACCTGAGACATGTTCCTTGAAGATAGTTTTAAAATCACGACCAATCTTTTATGGAATTTGCGTATTACTGCTAATGTTCTTCTTTTAATGGTAAAATGACAACGAATCTTGGTCTTCTATGTAAAAGACGCAGATCTGGTCTATGTTGTCACTATATCAATGATTTTAGCGTTTTATTCCACTTCTGTAAATGACATTTATACGTTTTATACAACAATTGTATACGTCGATCCCACTTCTTCAGAAAAAAATTTTCGGCCTTCCAATTTTGGTTTCAGCTTAGTTTTTATCAGTTGCCCTTTTTCTTGCCAGTACCGACCAACGTCTTGCTGTAGACTACAAAATTTCAGTACAGTGGCACCACTTCTGTTCGCGACGCCATTATCTTTCATCTTTGACGGCAGGTATCGACCACTGTCGTCAAGGCAGCAGACGGTGACCCTTGAATACATCTTTGAGAACCGACAGCCATTTCAGCCACACTGTCTCCACGGGAATAGCGTCCTTAGGCATTCTAAAATATACCACGAGAGGGCGCTCATACGAATATTCGATGAAGCTTCTAATTTTCCCATCACTCTGAAATACTATTAACAAGTCAGTTATACTAATGTAAATACTGGTATCTTTAATCGTTACAAAGATACTTTTAATTCTTATTCTATTGCGAATATGTAATTGATAACGTAATACCAGTTGCTATGGTGCCTCCAGGCAGCGTTCTGGGTCATAGTTTAACCTAATTATTTAATGTTTACAAAACTTCTTTTAACAGACACGATATTCATCGGGGTTTGAAATTCCTTTTCATTTAAAAAATTTACATCCGGCGTGTAAATCGCATCCCATTAGCTGACAATGACATCACGTTGCTCATACGCACCCTCCTTAACTTTACGCAACCCCTGGCTGATCGGCCATCAGTAGCAGATTTGCGACTGGGATCACCACAGCTGTTCCAAGAGTTATCATCGTGAGCCGAATGGTAACGATACATCAATTAAAAGTATGTTATTTTTAACAGTTTCAGGTTTTCCTATAAAATTTAGTGCTTTCAATTTTTATGTTTACACTGTATTACCTGAAGATGGTCTACTCTTCGACGCGGACAACGGTCATATTTTTAATGAATGTCTAGACACTCGAGACTATCTTTTACTTATTTTACTTTGCAAGCAGATCACTGTTTCCCATTAATCATAATTAAAATATGATCTCTCTAATACTAGCATGATCTTCGAACCTTCGGATAACAAGTATAGCAGCCGGCTTCTGAATTGTTTCGATGTTTTCCATTGACCTGACCTGCTGCGGACTGGAAACACTCGAGCAGTATTTAAAAACAGTTCGTACTAGCATCTTATATGCTGTCTCGTTTACAGATGAGTAATACTTTCCCAAAATTCTCTCAATAAACCAAAGTCAATCATTCGCCTTTCCTACCACAATCACCACTTGCTCTTTCCATTTCATATCGTTTTCCAGTTTTACACCCAGATATTTAAACTACGTGACTGTGTCAAGCAGGACACTGCTAATGCTCTATCCTAATATTACGGGTTTGATTTTCCTACTCACCCGCGTTAACATACATTTTTCTATATATGGCGCTAGCTGCAGTTCGTCACACCAGGTAGAAATTTTGTCTAACTTATGTTGCATATTTCTTCAGTCACTCAACTTCGACTCCTTTCCATACACGAAAGCGTCACCAGTACAAAACTGCAGACTGGTGCCCAGTCTCTCCACTAGATCATGTAAGTGTTCAGAAAATAACAGCGATTCTGTCTCAATTCCGCGGGGCATTCCTGTCGATACCTCTGTCTAGAACACTCGCCACTGAGGGTAACATACAGGAATCTTTTACTCTCATATCTGGAAACTTATTCCATATGTTCGTACCTTCGTTAACAGTCTGCAGTAGGAAACCGTGTCAGATGCTTTCTGAAAATCAGGAACATGGAATCCATCTGTTGCCCTTCATGTTTGGTTCGGAGTGTATCAAGTGAGAAAAGGACAAGCTGAGTTTCGCACAAGCGGTGTTTACTTAAACTGTGCTATTTATTGGACTTAAACTTTTCAGTCTCGAGGAAACTTATTATACTGAAACACAGAATATGCTCAAGAAATTCGGAGCAAACCGTTTCAAGGATATTGGCCTGGAATTATTCGGATCCGTTATTTTACTCTTCTTACAAACGAAAGTAACCTGCACAGCTTTCCAGTCCTACGGGACACTGTACGATGGTCAAATGACGATTGTCATGCGTGAACGATTTCTTATACACGACATTTAAATCTTCGGCTTTCGTTTTGCTATCCTCTATTGCCACACGAGACTGGTCAACGAGTGACTGGTTGGAAGTCTTAGATACACTTGGCGGTTTTACATAGGACCACAGATTTCTCGTGTTCTCGGCCTGATCAGTTGACGATTACATCATCAGAGGTGAGTTATTTGCTTGTAAATCGGCTTGTAATTTTACTTATCTACGCTAGAGCTTGAAACATTAATTCATATAAAACTAAATCAGAAATAGATCTTAGTAAAACATCAAAATGAGAATTATTATGAACCGATGTATGCAAATGAGAATCTTACACTTTTATAAGATGTGACACTGATAAGAAATGCCATACATTAACTTTTGAGAAACTATGTCTCTATCAGAGAAACATATGGTTTACCCCTTGTGTCCACATTGGGTGACTCGCGTAACCTTTTCAACTATAGCAGACAATTTTACAGATGTACTGAACCTTGTGAACAAATGCCTCAGGTTGTCCTCATTTGCAACTTTATAAATGGTCTATTAGAAGCAAAATTTAAATACTTTCAAAGAAAACAATTTAAATGGGAAGAACATAATCCACTCTGTAATCTATATTCAGGCCATCCGGGTAACCACATTTCTCAATTAGAAGAACTGTGAAGTTCTCAGATAAATTACTTTATCTTACACAACATATTAATAGTTTTATTGAAGAATGAAATCCTCACTCTGCAGCGGAGTGGGCGCTGATATAAAACTTCCTGGCAGATTACAACAGTGTGTCGGTCCGAGAGTCGAACTCGGGACCTAGCCTTTCGCGGGCAAGTGCTCTACCAACTGAGCCACTCACGCACGACTCACGCACCGTCCTCACAGCCCTACTTCTGCCAGTAGCTCGTCTCCTACCTTCCAAACTTTACAGAAGCTCTCCTGCGAACCTTGCAGAACTACCACTCCTGAAAGAAAGGATATTGCGGAGACATGACTTAGCCACAGCCTGGGGGATGTTTCCGGAATGAGATTTTCACTCTGCAGCGGAGTGTGCGCTGACAAGAAACTTCCTCGCAGATTAAAACTTTGTGCCGGTCCGAGAGTCGAACTCGGGACCTTTGCCTTTCGCGGGCAAGTGCTCTACCAACTGAGCTACCCAAGCAGGAGACGAGGTACTGGCAGAAGTAATGCTCTGAGGACGAGGCGTGAGTCGCAACTGACTAATAATAAAACAGACATATCCATAAAACAGTGCAAAATATCAATTTTTACTACATGTGAGAAAGTTAATTACACAACATTATATACCTATTAAATTTAGCTGCTCTTTACAATGGAAAGATGGACTATTATTTACCGACAAAGTCCACACACTGTGTCACTCATAGAGAAACATATGGTTTAAACCTTGAGTACACACTGGGGTTCATGGGAAACCTTCTGGGTTACCTTTATATCTACAACGGTGCATTGCTCATCACATATTGGGTAATTAAATTTCTTGCAACTTTTTCTTGTTTTCCTCTTGCTTTTGTTTGGTTGGGATTTGCAAACAAAACGGTCACCAACGATGTTCAGCCGTCCAGAAACCAGAATTAGAGTTCCCCCCATCATCCATTCAATACCTGATTATGTGGAAAATTTTCACAAGCGATTAGGATTTTATGATCTAGCGAAGATGGAAGGCATTGCAAAATGTTTTTCTAGAAGCAGACAAACAGTCCGCATCTATGAGTCAAATTTTTCGCTTGAGGATAGTTGTCTGTGTAAGTAATGTATGTCGCTAAGCAAGCAATGTACAGAATTTTGTAAAAAGAATGAGGCGGCAATCTCTGCGTAATCCTTTTTAATGAGAGCACAACTTGCCCATGTTATCAACGCCCCCTTTTGTGCTGTTGTTGTAAGGTATTACATTTGTCATTGGAAGAGGGCCAAAAGTGGATGCATCATAATACATTGAGGATAACATTGGAACGGCTTTCTTCTTCTTTGGAATATATGAACGAAGAGAAACGTTATCTTCACTGAATCCAAACATAGACGACAGTTCTTGGCGTGAAGAGCAACGAAGGCAGCATCTCTGGCAGTATATACCACTTGTTTCATTTCACTTCACCAACTATGGACAAATTCCAAGATACCAACTGTATTCTTAATAGCAGAGCTGTGAAGAAATTGTGAGGGATTATATTTCTGCCAGTACCTCTGAAACCATAACTTAAAGCTTCTACTGCCCCGCTTCCCGTGATTAGTTACTCATTTGGAAGCAGATTTTTATGTACAAATTTGACCATTTAGTGGATAAGAATTTCGCGAATCACAGGTGATACTCCCTGCTAAACCCGCAGGGCAGGACAAGTAGTAGGAACTGTGGAAGGGGGCCAGAATGAGCGGCTGTCAGTTGCACTCCAAACATAACACTTTATTTAACTGTCCAAACATTAAAGCGCAAGTTCTAAACTTGACTATTATCAGAAAACGTCCTTAATTCTCAAACGGCTGAAGGCCCATGAATTAAATACATCTATATTTTCTTTTTCTTTTTTTTTTGAGACAGAAGGCGCTAGGCTTTAACATAAACTAGTATTTAAGGCCAAACGATGTAAGACTTGATAAGTAAGAATCCAAAATTATAAAGCGGCTGAAGGCCCATCATTTTAAGAACAGTACAATTAAGATAAATTTTCAAGAGTCAGAAGGCCCACAACTTTATCTAGAAGGAATGTAATACTTGAGAAGTAAGATCCTTAAAAGTTAAAGTGGCTCAAGACCGATTCTATTATAAAAACAATATAATAAATTTTAAACAGGCAGAAAGCCTATGATTTTGAAAACACAATTACAAGCATACAAATTCAAAGCGTCGGCTATGAGCCATTAAAAACACACAATTAAGTGACAATAATAAAGGCAGCGTAGACAACTGCGCTCAGAAGTTTGTAGTAGGCTCGATCTGCCCTCAAAGTCTTAACGTTCGCTTAGGTGAGACAAGAAGCAGTCCAAACTATATTTGATCCGCCGGCAACACAAGCAAGAGACTTTCAGGGACCCACAACCAAATACGCATTAAGCTGTCAAAAACTACACACCATGTTCGACACGTGAGGGCTAAATCGATATTCGCTGATGCTGCCACTGACGGGCAGACCAAGCAGCAACTCAGAGACAACAGAAATTGAAACTAACATAACGAGGTGGCAACACGAAAAAAACTGGGTGTGAAATAAAAATGTCACGAGCGCGAGCCATGCACGGCTCAACAGACCCACCAAACTTTCAAGACATATTTGGGTGGCTTTGAGTGCGTGCACTGAGTAAATTTTGTTTTTCCCTCTTTCCATTAGAAGGAAAAGCTGCCTATGAACAGTGAGGCAATCAGAGGGCATACAGTTTTAAAGAAGATTTGATTTAGCATTTCAAATATGTCAGATATTGCAGCCCGTTTGTCACTTTTCAAACGCTCAGCTCTAGTATTCACATTGTCAAATTTTATAAGTCTGCTTGTATACCAAAACTTTTCATGAAAGAAGAGCTTCAACGATTCAGTGGGAATGCTTTTAGAAAATCTTACTCCAGCTTTAAACCAGTACACCAAGATATGCATTAAATCTTCAGTTGTCAATGGTTTCCACACTTTCGCTGCTCCTTCTAAATTGACGTTATAGTTTTTGAGTACCTAATTCGCGTACTTTTATATGATATGTTTCATCTTCCGTAAATGAACTTTTAAAGGTGTCTTTTATAGAAGGAACTTCTGTTGTACGTGTTGGACCCACCCTTTCCCAAGAATATATTGCTTCAGCAACTTTCTTGGCCCAAAAAAGTTCTTATGCCATTTAGGTCCCTCATTACCAAGTAAAATTCTTGCAGCAGACAGAATGGCGTCTCTGTTTTCGTCAGTTGTATCATTTCCATCGCTTTTCTTATCACTCGTCTCTCTTCCAACTTCAATATCACTACCCGCTCATATAGCATCTTCAGTATCTGAAGCAGCAGCATCTTCTTTACTCGGAATCTATGCGTCTCTTTGTGTCAACAGTAGAAAATAACTTTCTAATATACTACTCTTTGGCTACGCAGCTTAATCTGCTGTACTTAGATTTAGAGAGTTCCGGTTTAACGTCCATGCCAAACCAAAAATAAGGTTCACAGTAGACAGTTCATAATGTTGGGTAACAGTTGCAACAGTAGTCAGCAACAATTACACACCAAGAAGAAGTGCAGATGATAAAAGGGTATTTATTGGACAAATATATTATACTAGAAATGAAATGTAATTACATTACAAATTCGGTGCATACATCCTGAGAAATCAGTACCCAGAACAACAACCTCTGGCCGTAATAACGGCCTTGATACGCCTGGGCATTGAGTCATACAGAGCTTGGATGGCGCGTACAGATACAGCTGCCCACGCATCTTGAACACGATACCACAGTTCATCAAGAGTAGTGACTGGCGTATTGTGACGAGCCAGTTGCTCGGCCACCATTGACTACACGTTTTCAGTTGGTGAGAGATCTGGAGAATGTGCTGGCCAGGGCAGCAGTCGAACATTTTCTGTATCCAGAAATGTCCGTACAGGACCTGCAATAAGTGGTCGTGCAATATCCTGCTAAACTGTAACTTCCACCGTTCAAAGTTCCGCCAATGCGAGCAAGAGGTGACCGAGACGTGTAACCAATGGCACCCCATACCATCACGACGGCTAATACACCAGTATGGCGACGACGAATATACGCTTACAATGTGCATTCACCGCGATGTCTCCAAACACGGATGCGACCATCATGATGCTGTAAACAGAACTTGGATTCATCCGAAAAATTACGTTTTGCTATTCGTGCACCCAGGTTCGCCGTTGAGTACACCATCGCAGGCGCTCCTGTCTGTAATGCAGCGTCAAGGTAACCGCAGCCATGGTCTCCGAGCTGATAGTCCATGCTGCTGCAAACGTCGTCGAACTATTCGTGCAGATAGTTGTTGTCTTTCAAATGTCCCCATCTTTTGACTCCGGGTTCGAGACGTGTCTGCACGATCCGTTACAGCAATGTGGATAAGATAATTGTCATCTCGACTGCTAGTTATACGAGGCCGTTGGGATCCAGCACGGCGTTCCGTACTACCCTCCTGAACCCACCGATTCCAAATTTTGCTACCAGTCATTGGATCTCGACCAACGCGAGCAGCAATGTCGCGTTTGAAAACATTCCTCATGTCAGCACGTTGTAGGTGTTGGCACCGGCGCCGAACTTGTGTGAATGCTCTGAAAAGCTAATCATTCACATATCATAGCATCTTCTTCCTGTCGGTTAAATTTAGCGTCTGTAGCACGTCATCTTCGTGGGGTAGTAATTTTAATGGTTTGTAGTGCAGAATGTTCTGTTGCAACGATTTTGTATGTACCCCGAACTGAATGTTGCCAACCGTGACTGTACGACGGTACATTCATTGGATTACCATGGTAACCTTGTTATAGAACAAAGTACATTTTTTTTAGTGTGAACACTATGGTTAAATGAAGTTTATGCCAGAGATTACGTACTTGACATTAGGGAAATTATTGCGCATACATAACTGCACATAATCTCCCCTTTGTACAATTCATTATTGCACTGAATACCAACCATCTGTAGACAAAGCCTGTAGACGTCCTGGCACGAATTTTTAAACTCGGCTAGATTTATTCCTCTGAGGCTTGTATGAACATCAGAATGAATCAAGCCGGATTTCTGGAGCATTAAGTTCTGTGAGTTTCCTGAAGGAGGACAGTTCATCTAGTAACATAGGCTCCTTGACAGAACAATTGAAGATGTCAATCACCTATATCCTAGACATGATCCAAGAGTGACACGTTAGAGATACCTGGAAATTATGAGATCACAGGAGCATCTACGTCTAGTTGACCGCTCTGCGATGAATCCTTAAGCATTTGGAAGAGTGTTCGTAGAACCACTTTTGGACTACTTCTATCTTTCCACACTCAAATAGCGTTTGAGAAAAATGAACACGTACGTCATTTCGAGCAAGCTCTAATTTTCCTTAATTTATTACAATGGTCACTTCTCACTGTTAAGGTATCTCTGAACCAAATAGTTTCACATTAGGAGGAGAAACTTAGTGGTTACAATTTCGTGAAATGATAATATTCCTGACACTCTATCCGATATGTCTTGATGTTAGAAAACGAGCTGTCCTTCTGCGAACTTTTTCGATTTCATCTGCCCTACCTAGCAGGATACCCACACTACACAGCAATATTCCAGATAACAGTGGAAAAGCGTAGAGTAAGCTGTTTATTTATTAGATTTGCTGGAGCTTCTCAGTGTTCTGCCAGTGAAACCTTGTCCCTCTTTCACCTTTTTTACAACATTTCGTTGCCGGCCAGAGTCGTCGAGCGGTTCTAGGCTCTACAGTCTGGAACCGCGTGACCGCTACGGTCGCAGGTTCGAATCCTGCCTCGGGCATGGATGTGTGTGATGTCCTCAGGTTAGTCAGGTTTAATTAGTTCTAAGTTCTAGGCGACTGATGACCTCAGAAGTTAAGTCGCATAGAGCTCAGAGCAATTTCAACCATTTTTAAGTTCTAGGGGACTGATGACCTCAGTAGTTAAGTCCCGTAGTGCTCAGAGCCATTTAACGATTTGAACAACATTTCCTTACAGATAGATTCAATTTGTCGTCCATAGTTCTATGCCCCGGGTATTTGGTTGAACTGTCAAAATTTATCGAATTTTTCCGTACTCTTGTATGGAAAGTCACACATTTCATTATTTAGGATATCCATAATGTGCGTTTATCAAAAATTGTGAGCGCTTGTTCATATTCGCTACTGTAAAACACTTTTCTAATTTTTCCTTTTTTCATTTTTTCCTGGTTCTTACTACAGCATCTGAAAGTCTGTCAGTGGAGTTTCGGTTCAACCTGTGTGAAGAACAGCAGGTGTCAGTAACAATTCCTTGAATAATATAGGATATCACTTTTGTTTCATTACATGACTTCTCTTCAATTACAGCGAAATACGAATCCATTAGCATTACTGAGACGATACTCCATATACACGCAATTTCATCAGAGGATGCTTGTGAGGAATGGTGTGAAAATCATTCTGAAAATCTAGAAATATGTAATGGAATTGAGATCTCCACTTGGTATCAGTCATTACTGTTTCAAAAGGTAGAGTCTGTTGTGTTCCAGTCAAGCTTTACTTTCTGAATCCATGCTAGTTATGTCAATAGATCATTTTGTCGGATATATTTCGTAATTTTTAAGCAAATTTTCGCATGAGTTGCAGTTTGCTCTTTACATATCAGTACTACCAGTTTTGACCATCAAGGCCATTATCTAGTGCTACATGCCAGGCGTCATCACAGGACAGCTTTTGGTTTACGAGTTATTCAAGAAAATATCGTTTTAAGGCCTCTTACATACGATTTTCCTCAATAAATGGAAAAATATCGCCTCTAGCGAAAATGTATCCCAGTACAAACCTTAACAAAAGACAATTCCCTATATAATGGTCCTGTTCGTTTTTGCTGTAGATCTAATTGTACATAGCAAGTGAGGGAATGTGAAAATTTTGCTTGTATGACTTGAAGGCGATGAGGGTTGCATAAAACCCATGACAGAGGCAGCACAATCACCCAATGCGTCAGGCAACCTGAGAGGCCGCCTCATACGTAGCATAAGCGGCTGAAAATGGACTTGGTTGTAAGTACGGAGAGAAGTGCACAATATGTGAGTATTTTCTTCCAAACCATTACCTTAGTTGCAGATTCTTCAGCTAGAGTTCCACATGCTGTAAAACACAGTATTTCATAATGTTCAAACATACTACATCGCCACAGCTATACCGATTGACAGCTACACCGACAACGGTGAGCACTACGAGGCTGATCGAATAAGTCGAACTGTACTAGAGAGATGCCTAGTTCTAATATATCTTTTCATGACGAGTATAATTTCATTATCATATATGTCCTCTACTTTGCATACACAAATATACTGCAGTTTACTTCATTTCATGTAGTAGGTTATCCTATAAAACTGAACGTACAACATAAGAAAAACTTTCGAACAATGAAATTTATAAACCTTTACAATTAGTATTTTATCCATCATCCGTAACAGAATTTCATTTTGTGGAAGTAATCAGCAACTAACTGCATAGAATAAATGTCATTTGTGTAACTGGTTGCTGGTTATTTCAACAAAATTCTACAAGCTATTCGAAGTTGTAAGCTGTCATATAATAAAATACACGTCATTTCAAAAAGCCCGTGCACTTATTTTTTACACTTATAGCAATGCATGGCATCAAATATTTGACTGGAAATTTAAGAAAATCCTACCCTATGTAATGCTGTCTTTTAACATGCTTGTCTACAGGATTTTTCATAAGCACCTCCAGTATTTCAGAAGTCACCAGCCCAAAAACTTCGAGACATGTAGGAAAATGAGACATGCCATTCGGTAGAACATCACTCCAACATTTTACTGGCTTTGGTGTTGTCACAGACTGCTTACTAGGGGATAAGCCTGTCAGAAAACGCAGACAAATAAACTACTCTGTAAGAACTCGTCGAGTAAGTTCGCTCCTGCAGATGGACACTCCAATGAAGAAACATCCACTGTGGACTGCTGTCAATCCTTGCAGCAGTGACCTAAATGAACTGGTTGACTTATGTTTGCTACGTCACGAACAGTAGCCACGTTGAATAAGTGTACCATGAGTTACGAACTTGAGAAGACTGTCTCTCCACTGACGTAAGTCTATTTTAAGTATATTTTTTCTAGTATTCATACTTTCGTCTTCTGAAGCACAACAGGTACGTATGAATAACCCAGTTCACACAATTCCATGAGTTTGTCAATAACGTTTTCTTGCTTGCTTGTTTGTAGTTGGCCTCTCTGGCCACTAGGAGAGTGTGGATGGTCTCTTACAGTTCTATTGCCAGTGTGGAATTATTGATCTCAGTCTAACATAGTATGTTCCTTAAATCTTATGTTGAAAATGCATCCCACGTGACCTATTGGCAGTGGTGGTATTAAAATCGTTGGCGAGTATAAAATGTTATTCTCATTCAAGTCTGCTATCGTGGCAGTTAGGTAATAGGTATTCGCTGTATACAGCTACACAAGGCGAGTGCGAAAAATTACGAGAACACGAGTAGACATTTGAAACTCACACCTTGTTAAAATCAGCTTACTGTGGGAACTAAGTGACTGATCATAATAAAGCCAAGGAGGCAAATGGAATTTACTTTCAATAAATTTCTTCCTGGGCCACCCGATATGGAAAAAAAAAAGAACAGGAAAGATATGGACGTGCACTAAATAGGACATAAAATGAAGGGGTACTGACCTGAATTCTGGTTTCGTCAAATACTTCCCCCTAATCAGAACTGTTGCCAATAAATAATCTGAAGCTAAGCAGTAACGAGCAAGTTAATAATTCGCTAAAATATTTCTTAGTTTTTTCGCTAAAATATGAGGAATATGATAAGTAGTGATATTAATTTTAAAATAATAAGTCAGCTGAGCAAACTAGAAGGGATACGTTACACTAAGGTATTTGGTTTACGATTGGGGTCTTATTCCTATTTACCGCCATCTAACAGGTACAGAACTTGGTTGCTTCGTTACGAGGTTCGTAGGAACAGACCACTTCCTACGGATACCGGATCATAACGTGTTGTCTAGTCATTTATGCGAACACATAGTATATTTCTTGCAGATTGAAAGACCATAGCAGCGTAATCGCAAAGAAAAGGTGGCTCTAAGAACGTACTTGGACACTTACACTTAAATGGTAGCCGAAAATCATTCTAAAAGATCAATTGATACAGACAAATGAATAAAAAACTGCTCTAAAAATAAATGTTTCAGGAAAAATACTTCTCCATAAAAAGGTAGACGTAATCAGCATCTTTAGTACTCATAGTAAGAAATCTTACACAAACGTCTCCCGAAATGAAACACAGATCTTATTTTTCTCTGAAGGTAGTGCTTCTTGTTAAAAAAAAAGGGGGGGTTTATTTTGCATGATTCACGGAGATCTCATTAATCTCTTGTAAAGAAAGCTATCGGTAGAAACATGTTTCTGACAGAAAGCAATTACGGATATTAATATACAAGCACAATAATGAATCAGCACGTAAAAAGTTTGCAAGAGAAATTTAAGAGATGAAGAAAAAGCGGGCTACCGTGTTCTTTCCATTCGTCTCTAGAGTCAAGGTCCTGTCACTGCTGCTCGTTATCGACGACAGTTTGTCACTGTTTCAAGACCAGGCTGCGTAGCTTTTCACTGACCCTCAGGAGGCGTACAACTCGTTTCTCATAACCCGGGAGCACCATAAATAAAAAAAGGAATGTCAAGGATCGCCGACAGTACACGAATACCGCTCAGGACAGGATAATGCGCACCCATGAAAAACACATCCGAGGTCAGGTACTTTGGTGGCTGACAAGCTAACTTTAAGACTGTTTATGAATCTAGGAGTCAATAAAGCCCTTCCCGTAGCTGGAGAGCACTATATCACAGTTTCTCGCGGAAGTAATAAATTCCGCAGGATAGACCTCTAAGTGAGAGCCCTTAAAATATTGGTACCCAACTCCTTTAATGAAATTAGTTTCCTCTCAGACATATTTCGATCACCCTTAATAAAGTTGAAGATGCAGTCAGGTAGAGCGTTGCTCGTCTTTCACAAGTACTTTTTGAAGTGGGCTTGAAGGAGCAGACAGCGGTTCCTTGTATTTTAGCAAGCCAGCGATTTAAACTATGGTATGATACGGAGGCAAGGTCATGATCTTACGATGCGTCGACGACTGCATTGGAGACGTAGCAGAAGCTAAGGTGTGAGAAAAATGGGGAGTGAAAACTCCTGTGTTAGTTTCAGAAGTATTATTCTAGCATCTGGATTAAGTGAATTAAAATTTAAACCACCGACATCCCGACTGACATATCAATGCACCATCTCCCACGATTTCAAAAGTGAGATGACGAGTCAAGGGTTACATGGTTCAGTTCAGATACATCTGATGTGCCTCTCTGATTTGGCAAGTGGGGAAGGGGGATGTGGCCTATGAGTTATTTGATGCAACCCGCCCCAACTTCATTTTTCTACTCTGCCTTCCTCTACACTTTTTAACCTTTACAGCTTCCCCGAGTACCATGTCATATCAGGGTGTACCTTCTTCCACTCAGTGCTTACCAAATATTTCTGTCCTCACCGATTTTGTAGAGAACGTCATTTGTTATCAACCAATTTTAGTTGTAGAGTCTTTCTATAGCACCACATCTTAAACGGTTTGATCCTCACCTTTTCTCGTTCCCCCAGAGCCCTAATTCCGCACAGTGCTGTACTTGCAGTACATTCACGAAAATGTTTTCACAAATTAAGGCAATTGTTTGATATTAGTAGACTTCTTTTGGTTAGGAATGATCACATTTTCTGTGTTATCCTTCCTTCCTTCGTCAGTGATTTGTTATTTTGTTTCCAAGTTAGCAGAACTCCGAAATTTGTGTGTTAAGTTTATCACTACGATCAGCTCAGCTCATCGTCATTACATTCGTCTTTCTTAGGTTTATTCTCACTGCAGTTTTGCTCATTAAACAATTCATTCCATTCAGTATATCTTGTAATTCCAGAATGAGATTTTCACTCTGCAGCGGAGTGTGCGCTGAAATGAAACTTCCTGGCAGATTAAAACTGTGAGACCGACCGAGACGCGAACTGGGGACCTTTGCCTTTCGCGGGCGCTTGTCCGCGAAAGGCAAAGGTCCCGAGTTCGACTCTAGGTCGGGCACACAGTTTTAATCTGCCAGGAAGTTTCATATCTTGTAATTCTTCCCCGTTAACGCTGATGATAATAACGTCATAATCGAATCTTATCAATGATATTCTTTCACCCTGAATTTTAATCCCACTCTTGAATCTGTCTCTCACATCGGTCAGTACCTCTTCGATGTACAGACTAAACAGTAGAGGAGAAGCCTACATCCGTTTCTTATACCGTTTTAATCTGAGCGCTTTGTTCTTGGTTTTCCATTCTAATTGTTCCTGGTCGGTTCTCTCATTTTGGGAGATGGATATAACTGAAGAGAGACAATGCTGATAATGGAGAAGAAAGCACGGAGGCACGTAACTCTTCCAAAGGGAACGTAGTAAACGTTTAAACCCTACACACGTTTTTAAAAATAGAATAATTAATAACGATCCAGTTGAAGATATCCAATGAAAGCTGCTCGCCAGTAGCAGCTAACTCCCTCAGCAAAAGACGGGATGGGAGAAGTGCGAGTGGTGATCGAATGTCTGATTCTTTCCCATATTTAGAAACGCTTGAACTTCCTATACGTAAATGTACTTGCGTTGTGGGATGAAAAAAATTTGCCGCAAGAAAGATATCAAATACCCTCTTTAACAAGTATACTGATGAGCCAGAACATAATGTAACTTTGACAAAAGCCAAGCTATTGTGGCCCAATGCCTGAGAGCGAGCATCTAGGATACTGAAACTGGTCGGCTGTTTGCTGCTAACGTCGTGGAGAATGGAAAATGATTGAAGAATGCTGAAACAACGAGTAGGTGACAAGACGCAGGATATCCATATCTCGTCACAGAACATAGTGATCAGACGCTTGCCGTTCTCTAAAGCAGGATAGTCGGCAATCTGTTGCAGATCTGGTGGCAGAGTACAGTGCTGGCCCAGGAACAAATGTTTCGGAGTATACATTTAAGAGCACGGCTTTAAACATGATGTTCCGCAGTAGAGGACCCCTACGAATTTCCATGTTGACTCAACAACGTTGTCAGTTATTTTTAGTGAGTACAGGATCATCGAGATAGGAACGCAGGTTAGTGGGATCTTATCGCCTGGTTGAATGTATCCCGTTTATTTTTAAACCAGGTCAATGGTCGTGTCCAAATTGGCCATCATCAAGGATAACACCTGCTCGAAACACGCAGCTCGCCACTGACTCAGGCCCGTGGGAGCAGTATTATGTTATGGGGGACATCCATCTGGGCTTCCATGGGACCTTCGATGGCAGTCGAAGGCACCATGATAGCTGTGGAGACATGTGAACCGGACTAAGGACTTCATTTTGCTTGATGTCTTCCAACAGTATAGCTGTACTTGACACAAGGCCAAAATCGTGCTTCAATAGTCTGAGAAGACTTACGCTGATGCTTTGACCACAAAATTTTGGGTTACCTGAATCCGATGAAAACCAGCTGGGACGCTATCGGGCGCCACGTCCACGCCCACAGAACAACTGCCCGTGTGTCATCTGTGCGTAGGCATCTCGTGCCGCAAACCACTGGAAAACTTTCACTTTTTTATCGAATCCATAGCACGAGGCAGCACTACAGTACTGCAATCCAGAGGTGACACCACATGATTTTAAATAGGTGGTCAAAATGTTTTGGCTCATTAGTGTCTATAGCTGACTGTGTGCTCGCAATAGAAAACAACCATGAGAAGCTACGAAAGGCATCCACACATACCGGTGAGTATGTGTTCCCCATGGTGGCTTCAGAAATGATCCTATAAAACAAATATACAACATAATTTTTCCATTTGTTTTTCCGCTGGCTCCATGCCCAATATTTCTCATTTTGCCACCTAAGTTGGTTTCCGTAAGGAACACCTTTTGTATGCTCGCACCATAGTCCATATGACCATATCCATTCCTTTCTACATAAAATCTTCTCTATTTTGGTGTGTGTTTTATACGCTCCCATCCTTTGGTGATTCGTGTAAATACGCAAAAAGCATCGTATTCACTTCACGGGGGACCACTACCAAAGGTTGTGTTTCGCTCCAGGTAAGTCCCCTCCTCTCGAATTATTCTTGGGACCGAGAACCGGCAGTAACCGAGGGGGGAAGCTCTGTGATTTTTAGCGGGTCCTGGATCATATACTGGAAAGACAGATTACAGGCCATATGAGGGGGAGTTTACATCGCAGTTGACAAAAATATTGTTTCTATTGAGGTCGAAGTTGCGTGTAACAGTGATGTTATCCGGTCGCTTATAATCAATTGCTGGATGTGTTTACCAGCCATTTGATTCCGCTGTGACACTTCTAGAGTCATTCAAAGAAAGTCTACGGTCGATAGCGCGTAAATACCTAGTTCATGAAATACACGCTACAGGCAAATTTTACCTACCAAGTTTACATTGACATGTCTATGGATTCATTGCTGGGAGCACAGTTAGACCGTAGTGTGAAGTTTTTTCCCAAACTTTTTCTGAAAACTGTCTTGAACAGCCTTTTGGCAACTGACTCGCAGTGGAAATATCTCAGACCTTGTAGCTACAGATAGGTGGGATCTTATCAACAACGTCATTAAAAAAGGGGAATTAGCGATCGTGGTGGTATTATAGCAACTATTGCTAAGAAAGTTACTAAATCAATCAAGAAATCTAGGAGAATGTTTCTGCTAGAAAGAGCAGAGACGCAATTGTTAGCGTAGACAGTGACTCGACATCACTTGGTTCCAGTAAGGTGGACGTAGTGTAATTATGGGTCAATTTTATTGTTGCCTAGTAAGTGGATTGAGACTGGAAATGACAAACCATGGTTTAATAACGTAATATGGAAAATACTGAGGAAGCAGTGGGTGTCGCACTCTCGGTTCAAAAGAGAACGCATAAATGACAACAAGCAAAGGGTAGTAGAGACTTGTGCTTCTGTGAAAAGATCTATGCGCGAAGCAAACAACAGCCACCACAGTCAGATCTTGGTGAAAGATTTGGCAGAGAGCCGGAGAAAATTATGTTCCTATGTAAAATCGCTAAGCGGGTCTAAAGCTTCTATCCAGTCCCTTCTTCCAGTCAAGTGTGACAGTTGATGATAGCAAACGGAGACGAAAATTAGATGCAAACCTCCGTAACTTCTGTTTGCTACAAAATCGTTGCACATATTCTCAGACCAAACATAATAAGTTTTCTTGAGACCACGAAGCTTAAATCCACGTATGAGCAAAGTTTTAGAAACAATCGCACGTAAGAAACTCAGCTTGCCCTCTCCTCACGTGATATACTGCGAACTATGAATGAAGCGCAGCAAGTAATGTCCATATTCCTACATTTCCGCAAATCTTTCACACAGTTCAACATTACAGGCTGCTAACGAAGGTACGATCATATGGAGTAAGTTCTCAGGTGTGTGAGTGGCTCGAAGGCTTGTTATTTCATAGAACCCAGTATGTGGTCCTCGACGGCGGGTGTCGATCAGACACAACTTTATCTTCAGAAGTGCCCCACGGGAGAGTGACAAAACCGCTGTTCTTTTGTATATAAATAAATGTTTCGGCAATTAGGATGTGCAGAAATCTGCTTTAGTTTGCTGATGTTGTGGTGTACGGTGAGCTGTCGAAGTTGAGTGACAGCAAGAGGATACTAGATGACTTTACAAAATATCTAGTCGGACTGATGAATGGCAGCTAGCTCTAAATGTAGAAGCATGTGAGTTATTTAGGATGAGTAGCAAAAACAAGGCCGTGATGTTCGGATACAGCATCAGTAGTGTCCTGTTTGACACATTCACTTCGTTGAAACATCTAGGCGTAACGCTGCAAAGCAGTATGCAGCGAACTGCTGCCACTAGCATTACAGCAAACTGTCATATTTTTGAGAATGTACGGCCTAACCACTTCTCCTTTTTCTGTCTTCTGGTTTATGGACCGTAATGCTTCATCCGCATCCTAGTTTCTGGCAGTCCCTTTAAATGCAGCTGGAAAATACCCTGATAGCGGACTTACTCCCTGTGATTTACTCCTTTTACCATTCGCATCTGCCTCATTCTCTTCCGAATCCCCTTGAAAAATACGACTTAAACAATACGAGATGACAGTAACGGTATGTCTGACATGTCTCAATTGCCCACCTGGCAACTCAGCGTTTGAGCCTATGGCGTGCCATGACCCTGACCCTGATAATCTGCCTCCAACTGAAATTGTTTGTACTCTAGGTAGAACCTGAATTTCTCAAATGTGAACTAAACTGGCCGTCTCCCTTCCGGACACTCTTGAGGCACTGCTACCATTTCCGGCATGGAGGTATCAGTTTGGAATGTAAACCCTCTTTCGATCTCCTTATGGCTAACAGGGATGCGCCTTCAACAGTCTCCTTCAATCCCTTAACCTCCTTTGTGAGATTCTCTTTGCTGCAACTTATCAAGAGGCCGTCAAACGAAAATGAAGAGATGTAAAAGTATAAGAAAACTGTTCATTATTTCTAAAATAATCGTCATAACAGTTAGTACATTTATTCCATTGCGGGACAAGACGGTCAGTACGTTCATAGAAAAGTCCTGTAGCGACTTAGAGAAAAACATGCATTCGACCTTGCTCTTTGGTTTTACTGAACGATCCAATTATGTCCCACAGTTTCCACCCTTTCCACCCCTATGTCGACAAACATATACGAGCCGTCAATCTTGTATGCTAGCTTTATGAAGCACTTAAACGGTTGAGAAGGCTTTGCAAACATCGTTCATGGCCGATCTGCGGTTTTGATCACTTCCACAATTTTGGCTACAGCTAAAGCCTAAGCCCAAAATGTCCGAGAAACTGTAATTACAAATTTATGTATTCACCATACGGTTCTTAGACCCTATTCACTACCATAATGCTGATCGACTACTTTCCGCGTTACACTAGAAGAAATCACCTTTACATAATGGTTGGTGGAAACCCAGTATTGTTTCACCTACAATGAATGCGTTCGCTGTTTTTTTTTATTTTTTTATTAGACTGTCTCTAGCATGGGAGTAGCAAGATTATAATACTTGACCATCACATAACCCAAACACCTGTTTCTGTGTTATTTAGCTACACCACACCACACATTGTAAACGGATTACAGTTTGTCGTACAGAATCTGAAGAAAAGTCTCCATTACTCAACACTCCAGCCAATAGACGGGGTAAAATACAAACGGTGTTTTCCATATTCTGCCTTTCTGTATTGATGATTCTACCAGCTTGGCCTCCTTGTCATTAGAATCCCTTTTGCTACCCTACAAGGATGATGTTGACAACAAATCGGTAAATGCCACCGCTGCCCACGCAGTCCTATCTTGCAGTTCATTTAATATTCCGCCCATTCTCCTACTTTACTAAAAATAGCAAATCATTTACCCTGTTTACTTAATGTATACCTTACTCTGCGGTGTACGTAACTGCACCTCTGATGGTGTCTGAGTGTTAAGGAAGTTGAAGATCAATTCAGTCTCTGTGAGGGCCAACTGAATACACTGAATCTTTTTACTCGCTTCCATCCACTCCCCAAATGTCCACTGCAACGGCTTCCTCATCACTTGCCAAAGCTGTTCCAGGAATTCGGCCACAATGCTGGCAGTCACGCTCGGATGTACACCTCATATTCAAATTCTTCTTACCATAACCACGCGGAATCTGGCACTTAACAGGCGGCCGTATCTGCAATACAAAAAAGTGATCTAAGACACAATTTACATATAAGTAAATGGTGAAGCTACGGGTACCACACCTGCGAAATACACAGCCCTGATCTTCTGCCATTTTTAGTGCCAGATTTGGTGGATTCCGATTTCAGCTGTGGTCTTATTTTAAATATTCTTCTTATGAACAATCATACGTCTAAAGACAGAAGCGCATAGAATTGTAAACCTTGTGGTTAATCAATGAAATAGCTTCCAACTAATAATAGCAGAAATAATTTTCTACACAGATATAACGGGTGCCAAAAATGTTTGTCTGAAAACCGTCCAGTCTACAGTTGGTATGCTAATCAGAGAAAATCACCGTCAACATTGAGACACTCATCGCACAGCGTCACCACCTTTCGAAAAACACCATGTCATGCTGCATGAAGAAGTCTATAGCTGCCGGCCGCATATTATCATGCGACAGGTACCGTCCACGTTTGACGACTTTTTGCGTGGACCGAAATCAGAATTATAGGGTGGGTGCTCGAGTGTCACCCAAGTGAGTTGGGTTATTTGTCATATGGGTGGATGGGTGGATGTCTGCTGGTGTTTATCCATCGGCAGCTAAGAAAAGAATAGCAGCACGTTGGTCGTATTTGGTAGCATATGGTAATGACGTCGCCATTTACCGCACAAAATTCAGAAAGACATAAAGCCACACTAAGCCCTTGCATACATGTCGGTGCTTATATATCGGCATCGCAGTCATTCTACTTTGCATATATGCTACAGCAACGCCCTAAAATGAATAATTTTTCATCGCTCCATCCACAAATACAAAAAAATTCATACTTTAATTGCGTACAGTATTACGATAGTAAAAATGCTGCATGAAGAAGTCTATAGCTGCCGGCCGCATATTATCATGCGACAGGTACCGTCCACGTTTGACGACTTTTTGCGTGGACCGAAATCAGAATTATAGGGTGGGTGCTCGAGTGTCACCCAAGTGAGTTGGGTTATTTGTCATATGGGTGGATGGGTGGATGTCTGCTGGTGTTTATCCATCGGCAGCTAAGAAAAGAATAGCAGCACGTTGGTCGTATTTGGTAGCATATGGTAATGACGTCGCCATTTACCGCACAAAATTCAGAAAGACATAATGCCACACTAAGCCCTTGCATACATGTCGGTGCTTATATATCGGCATCGCAGTCATTCTACTTTGCATATATGCTACAGCAACGCCCTAAAATGAATAATTTTTCATCGCTCCATCCACAAATACAAAAAAATTCATACTTTAATTGCGTACAGTATTACGATAGTAAAAATGATCGTAATTTAAACAAATCCAAATATTTCTTAGACTATAATCAAACTAAGCCCAGATCATTTTACAACTGGGCACCAGTAAAAGGAGGACCAGCCCCGGAAGTGGGCACACGGAATCTTAATGAATAACTGAGACAAGGCGAGCCGCGGTGGCCGAGCGGTTCTAAGCGCTACAGTCTGCAACCGCGCGAACGCTACGGTCGCAGGTTCGCATCCTGCGTCGGGCATACATGTGTGTGATGTCTTTAGGTAAGTTAGGTCGTTGTGGTTGAGCGGTTCAAGACGCCTCAGTCCGGAACAACGCGGTTGCTACCGTCGCAGGTTCGAATCCTGCCTCGGGCATGTATGTGTGTGATGTGCTTAGGTTAGTTAGGTTTAAGTAGTTCTAAGTTCTAGGGGACTGATGATCCCAGATGTTAAGTCCCATAGTGCTCAGAGCCATTTGAACCATTTTTTACTACAATTTCTTCCTCCACTTAACCACACCGTAAGCGCGAGAGGAGCGTCTGGAGGTGACACAGAGACTCGTCTGCCCAAAAGAGTTCCTGGCTGTGTATATACGGCTTATTATACTGCATATGAACGTTTATGCACAGTTTTATAAATTTCGTATGTTTTACAGTTTGGATCTTATACAGTTCACAAATTACACAATTACATGCTTGAAATTAATATGCCACATAACTAAGGATCTACTAGTTTTACTTGTAAAAACGGGAAAGTTTATTTCTATTACAAACTCATTTCAGAACTCCATATATCTGTTACTTATGGTATTATTGCATTCGTGTGATGTGCTCCTATGCCGTATCTGTTGACACTGGACTCTTCATCATCTGTGTCTATATCTTCATGTGTTTTCGTATCACTGTTTAAATCTCTGTTTTCTCATGTATCATATTGTTGTGTCGGGTGTATTTCGGGTCGTGATGTTGTATATGGTCGTTCCTGCTCTTAATATTTCATCAGGGACGTGATTAAGGATGCTCCTTTACCTAGGTCTCTTAATGCTTGCCGTATGTCTTCGATTTCTGACGTCAGCCTTACGTATGTGACTGTGTCACATTTTAGTGTTACGTGTTCGGGGGATCCATTTTGCCCACATATCATGTTGGCTAAGACCAAAGCAATGCATTTGTATAGGCCATAGCCCGCGATGCTGTCAACGAGAGGGAAGTAGCAATGCTAGGCTGGTGTGGTGATATCACGCTGGATGCTACCCTACTCTAGCAGATCTCTGGTGCCGTGCCGGAGCAAGCAACAGGCACCGGTGCGGAGACCACCGTGGAATTGGGCAGCGTGGTGTGCAAATGTATATTTTGCCCGGCTCTGCATGGATATCATCTAGTTGGAGAGCGTAAAGTGTCTTGTGCCGCTATCCAGAAGAAAATGGAAAAGACAAGTAAACGGAATGCTGGAAACCCTCCTTAACGTAGAAGTGTGGAGAGCATTTATGTGAAACAGACAGTTTTTAATGAGAAAAGGAGAGAGTAGTGACATAGGCTGGTGACTGTAGTGGCGTTTTGAGGCACGATGAAGAAGTTACTAATTGTTTGAAGTGAATTACGCCGTCGCGCAGCGTGCCCATGGTGCGGAAGAGTGTTACGTTTTATTGCATTGTGATCATAGTGCCCATGCAGAGATTGTGATTTCACCACTGCGTAGTAGCCACAAGTTATTAGGTATTGTGATGCAGTTGTTTGTCCTGGAAGTGCTAGCTTCGTGCAATTTTCCAGTGGCCACTGTTTGTCTCAGTTCAAATTGTTCAAATGGCTCTGAGCACTATCGGACTTAACATCTGAGGTCATCAGTCCCCTAGAACTTAGAACTACTTAAACCTAACTAACCTAAGCACATCACACACATACATGCCCGAGGCAGGATTCGAACCTGCGACGGTAGCAACCGCGTTGTTCCGGACTGAGGCGCCTAGAACAGCTCAACCACAGCGGCCGACACTTGAAAGTACAACATGAGACAAGTTACACACGGTAACGGTAGTTATATGGTCTGAGGATGATCGTTCGCACAGTCGAAAGCGGTCACAACATATGGGGTAAACACTACGACAGAAAGAGATGAGGTAAGGTCGTCAAATATGCCCCCTTTATTATTATCACTTGTAAATCCAACAAATTGCTAGAAGAAGCACAAATGAATCTGTCGTTATACACCCAAGTATTTTTTCTAGATTTTACAAGGTCAGATTTTGTAATAACATTGTGAAGAATGTAAGAAACAATGATAATACCACAAAGTGGCATTCGTGTATTTATGAGAAAGGCGATCCGAATATGTCCCTTACATACTAATGGCATACAAATCCTTCACAATTCATAATGAAATTGAGAAACACGTAAGAACTTACGGATATTAGTACTAGGAAACCCCTGAGTATTAAAATTTAACTTTCAAACAAAGAGCGCAAATACGTGTAGTTTTACGTGTAATTCGTCCGTTGCATTTTTCATGCATTGTACGCACCAGATCGATTTTTGTGCTTTGTTGCCCTGAGAATACAGTTTGTTGCACACTAGGCATTTTGCAGCTTCACCGCCGTAACTTTCATCACTAACATCTACTTCATCAGAATTTGATGAGAAATCTTCTTGAACAACTGAATCTTCAGAGGATTCAGAGGAAGCAACTTTTCCTTTCCCACTTCGGTTTGTACTCCCTGTCTTCTTTCTTGCAGCTGATTCCTCCTTCTCTTGATTCCTCTGATGTGAACCCACAATAACATTTTTGTGAGATTAGCCTGTGATAAAGGTAGATGTACCTCGTCGGGTACGAGTGCTTGTTTCGATGACATGCACAGATCGAATATCCTTAGCTGATAAGCTTCCATTATCAACTTCTAGAGCAGGATCTGGCTGCATAAAATGTGAATCGAAAACATTTTCATCAATGAGGAAAATTCCCGTGGGTTAAACCCATTGACAGCAGTTGAAATATTTGCAGCTCTTACTTAAGTAGGACTCATCAGAGCACCTATCTGATAATGAGTAGCGACTCTATTTCCGTGAGTCTCCAACCATTCTCCAATTGGACGTAGTATGGTTTTAATGGGAACATAAAAGAAACGTCGCTGGCCGATGTGGCCGAGCGGTTCTAGGCGCTTCAGTCTGGAGCCGCGCGACCACTACGGTCGCAGGTTCGAATCCTGCCTCGGGCATGGATGTGTGTGATCTCCTTAGGTTAGTTGGGGTTAAGTAGGTCTAAGTTCTAGAGGACTGATGACCTCAGATGTTAAGTCCCATAATGCTCAGAGCAATTTTTTTTTTTTTTAATAGAAGCGTCCAACGGCTGCATTTTATCAAAGCAGTGCGGAGGCAGGCAGTTTATGGAAACACCTTTATGTCGGACAGGCTGAACAACGTCGACGTTACGATTGTGTGTCATGTGCCCATCTAAAAATCAGGAGCACTAGATCGTGTATGGATGGTATGACAATGTTGATGAAGTGCTTGAACCATTTCGTGAAAAAGTCCAGTTGCATCCATACAGAAGGATGAGTTCTCCCAATTGTACTTTGAGGAAATAGTTCAGTCTTGAGGTCCTTACGTAGAAAACGTCATGGGCGGAACAAACTATCCAGAAACCAACATGCAAGTTACAAGTGAACCTCATTCAGTGGAAGACAATCGGTGAACTTTACGTTTGCATTTTACAGCAACATTTTTTCTACATTTATGCTGAACTACCGTAAAGTCCGTTTCACCAAAATTAAAGATTTTCATAGGATTTTGTTTTATTTTCACTATGCAGATGTTCTCCTTCGAGAAGCTTTGGATTCTAGCTTCAAACATCAGCTACGGTGTTCTGATGAATATATCTGCATAGCGTCTCATGAAGAGTTGCAACCTTTTCTTGCCTGCGAATCCTTGTTAACTTAAAACGATGCTCAATATTATTTTTAATGGCTAGCTGAAAAGCCATATGTTTCAGATCATCTGCATGAAATCCTTAACAATCATTATTAATTGTTTTACAGCACTCAACGAGCTGAGCGTCTATCATGGGAGGTAAAAATGTTGTACGCCCTAGTGGAATGTTCGAAACATCTGCAGATAAAGCGTTTTGCGACTTTAGAATCTTCAAATGCGTCCTCAAGGTTGTTCTCCATGTCCAAAATTCACATACCGCTTGTTTAACACGCGCATTTCCTTGTTGAACAACTTTACTTGCACTGAACGTTGAATTTTTATCCCTGTTTCGTCTTTTTGCCACCTGAAAATTAGAAGAGAAACTATTTGATGATATCCTAAGCTGTTTAACCAAATACACTACTGGCCATTAAAATTGCTACACCACGAAGATCACGTGCTACAGACGCGAAATTTAACCAAAAGGAAGAAGATGCTGTGATATGCAAATGATTAGCGTTCCAGAGCATTCACACGAGGTTGGTGCCGGTGGCGACACCTAAAACGTGCTGATATGAGAAAAGTTTCCAACTTATTTCTCATACAGAAACAGCAGTTGACCGGCGTTGCCTAGTGAAACGTTGTTGTGATGCGACTTGTAAAATGCGTACCATGACGTTTCCGACTTTGATAAAGGTCGGATTGTAGCCTATCGCGATTGCTTTTTATCGTATCGCGATACTGCTGCTCGCGTTGGTCGAGATCCAATGACTGTTAGAAGAATAAGGAGTTGATGGGTTCAAGAGGGTAATATGGAACGCCGAGCGACCTGGATGAAAACGGCCTCGTATCACTCGCAGTCGAGATGATAGTCATCTTATCCGCATGGCTGTAACGGATCGTGCAGCCACCTCTTGATCCCAGAGTCAACAGATGGGAACGGTTGCAAGACAACAACCATCTGCACGAACAGTTCGACGACGTTTGCAGCAGCATGGACTATCAGCTCGTAGACCATGGCTGTGGTTACCCTTGACGCTGCATCAGAGACAGGAGCGCCTGCGATGGTGTATTCAACGACGAAACCGGGTGCACGAATGGCAAAACATCATTTTTTCGGATGAATCCAAGTTCTCTTTACAGCATCATGATGGTCGCATCCGTGTTTGGCGACATCGGGGTGAACGCACAATGGAAACGTGTATTCGTCATCGCCATACCGGCGTATCACCCAGCGTGATGGTATGGGGTGCCTTTGAATACACGTCTCGGTCACCTCTTGTTCCCATTGACGGTACTTTGAACAGTGAACGTTACATTTCAGATGTGTTGTGACTCGTGGCTCTACCCATCATTCGATCCGTGCGAAACCCTACATTTCAGCAGGATAATGCACAACCGCATGTTGCAAGTCCTGTACGGGCCTTTCTGGATACAGAAAATGTTCGACTGCTGCCCTGTGCCAGCACATTCTCCAGATCTCTCACCAATTGTAAACGTCTGGTCAATGGTGGCCGAGCAACTGGCTCACCACAATACGCCAGTCACTGCTCTTGTGAAATGTGGAATTGTGTTGAAGCTTATGGGTAGCTGTACCTGTACATGGCATCAAAGCTCTGGTTGACTCTATGCCCAGGCGTATCAAGGCCGTTATTGCGGCCAGAGGTGGTTGTTCTGGGTACTGATTTTTCAGGATCTATGCACCCAAATTGCGTGAAAGTGTAATCATATGCTAGTGCTAGTATAATATATTTGTCCAATGAATACCCGTTTATTATCTGAATTTCTTCTTGGTGTAGCAATTTTAATAGCCGGTAGTGTGTGAACCCGGGGCACTAATTAGATCCAACATGAGGGCCGTGTTAGGAGAACGGCAAGCATTGCATGTGACGGTAATTGAGAACAGTACAGTTGATGTAAAATATGTTCAACATATCCAAAGTAAAGCAAGGAATTCTGACTACCTATGATTAAAAAACTGGTTTTCTAATATTTTTAATTCACAGTGAAACGCATTCAGTAACTAAAACGTAGCTAAAACTTGCCTTAGCTCGTTTCACGCATTCCTCATAGATCACGATCGCCCTCTGAAGAATTTCACAGGTATGGCTGGCAGGGAAGGGCGTTTCAGTGCATGCGCTGCTGTCCGTCTTGATCACACGCCTGTTAACAACCATGTCATGTTTTCGTAATGTGCGGGGAACGATCATAATTCGTCTTGACTTCAGGGTAATTAATGTCTTTTAACAGAAGTGTCGTTCCTTTTCCCATTATGGAGTATTTCTTTCAGTTGCATTCTGTACGTCGAATTAGGTTGCCTGGTGTTGAAACGTCATGTGAAAGTTACTTACGTCTTTAATTTTTCATTCCTGTGTAAGGAGACTAGTACGTGAATAAGTGTCAAAAAATCGATGTTTTTAATTTTTGTCTTGCAAAATTCGCTATAGTTTTCTGGACGAGAAATCGTTTACATCGAGAAAATTGTACCGAAGAAAGCCGTAAAATTAGAGAAATTTAAAACTGACTGCACAGTTCACGACTCCCCCATGTCACTAAGGCAGTTCTGTTAAAAACAGAATTTCTTATCATTTTTAGTTTTTCATTGGTTTTTAGCCTCTAAAGTTTAAGAGACCAATTTTTACGCTCCTTACACCAAGTGAGGCATCGTTTGGCATTTACCGGCGTGATGAGTGGCTTATGAGCAGCCGCTCGACCAAGAAATCTAAGTTTTCTCACTTCCTACCTACTTGTCATGGTACTCGCAGTCGATCCTCATGCAGTTTAGAATTCCAGTGTGATGGTCTGGATAGATGTCTACCTATTACACATTACACCCACTTCAAGAGTCGGCAGTCTCTGTCAGTCAACAGACGAGGCCGGCCTGTACGCTTTTGTGCTGTACCTGTCCCTTCACGCTTCCGCTTCACTATCACATCGGGAACAACCGACCTAGGGACGTTTAGGAGTGTGGAAATCTCACATAGAGGCATACGCCCCAAGTGACACCCAATCACCTGACCACGTTCGAAGTCCATGATTTCCGCGAAGCGCCCCATTGTGCTGTCTCACGATGTCTATTGGTTACTGAGGTCGCTGATATGGAGTACCTGGCAGTAGGTGGTAGCACAATGCACCTAAAGTGAAAAACGTACGTTTTTGGAGGTGTCCGGATAATTTTGATCACATAATGTATTTCGCTTGATACCACTTACGACAGTATTTTTGATAATAAGCGTGGTTTTACGGAGTTGAGTGCTTTTCGTTAATCTAGAAGTACTGCATCTACCTTACTGCATTTATCCATGGCTTTCAGTGATTATTTGGTCTTTAAAGGACGGAATTTGATGCTGCTACTGCTGATCCATAGAAGTAAAACAGTTTATGTGTGAGTCACTTGTTTATTTTTCCACTATGCGTTTCGATGGTTCTCTTAATCATCTTCCAATGGAGAATTACTTATGCATATGGCAGGTGTCGGTGAAGAGTAAAGACGTCTTTACACCGTCGCAGACCAAGGTCTGTATAGGTTATTTTTCTTCTTTTGCAAACGATAAAACTTATTTGTTTAGAAATGGCACTTTAGAGGTTAAGAACCATGAATTTATGATAGAGAATTGTACTTACAGGGATGATAGAGTTGTAAAAGGCATGCATACTGTTGCCTGCTGTATGTCCTCTCCACTACAGATTACATTTGCACTGTCATTTCAAAGATGTTTTGCATGTTAAAGGTTCGTCTGTTTACAGTGAAAAGATTACATTAAAGATTAAATGGTTTCTATAAAGAAAGTTTCTCCTTTTTAAATATATGAACAGGCAGCGCCAGAATACTGACATGTACACATTTCACTTATTGTAGTAGGTAGTTATACGCTCTTTATTTTAATGCGAATGTGCTGCAGAATTGAACACAGAAATAATTGTTAAATTGTTGCGAACATCAAACGTTTCCCTCATGTTTTAAAAAAATGTGAATGGGCTGCGCTTGAATGTAGATATATGAACACTTCAATTATTATATTAATTTCTTATGTGTAAAAAGATCATGCGTGTACCGACGGTGTGTTAAATACCTGAGCTGAGTGCCTTTTCTGCCAATATTCACCAGAAGACTTTACGCCGAAAGCAGCAAGTTGCCGACATCTGGTGGTTATTTTATGGAATAATCTGTACAACGGGAAACTTTTAAATCTCACGTCCACATGTCGTCTCTGCTCAGTTTTATAACGAAGAATACCATCACAATGCACCGTAACTACTAGTTGATTGAACCTTGCATCTTTTCCCTTTTGACCGGCCACGGTGGCCGAGCGGTTCTAGGCGCTATTGTCTCGAAAGACGAGACCGCTACGGTCGCAGGTTCGAATCCTGCCTCGGGCATGGATGTGTGTGATGTCCTTAGGTTGGTTGGGTTTCAGTAGTTCTAAGTTCTAGGGGACTGATGACCTCAGAAGTTAAGTCCCATAGTGCTCAGAGCCATTTTTCCCCTTTCTTCAACTGCGTCACGTTGCCGTGCCAGTCGCATTTGGCTGCATGTGTGATGACACATCCTACGCACAACTGGGAGTCCTCTGTCAACATGCTCCTGCACTTTGATTCATTTCCAACCTGTAGTTAATGTGTTACGTTGCTTTATCCGTTTAGTCCTTAAGTTTTGCAGAGCAATGTATCATTCAAAATTTAGGAGTGTGGGCAGAGGATGTGGTCTCGTATTCGGTAAATGGTGTACCGGCGGAGGTTGCGGTCCACAAGAGGCGTTGTAGAGTAAACAGGGCCACGAACGCGGCGTGCATGCTCGGGATAATATCCGCGGGATGCGGTAGCGCCCGGGAGGAGGAGCAGTGTCGCCGGAGATCGGATGCGCGCTCGTAAAAGCGGCCGTTAACTCCGTTCGCTGGCGCCAGGGCGAAGATTCCCGTCGCCACTAACTCACGCCGGGAAATGGCTTCGCGAGGAAGAGTGCGTGTGAGACGGCTGATGGCGCAGTGGTGGGATGGGCGGGGCGCCGGCGCTTCTGCATCCCTGGCGTCTCCAGGGAGAGAGGCGGCGCCGCCACAGCCGCCTTCACCGCCGCCGCCTACCACTGCAGCTTCAGCTGGTGCTGAGACGCGCCAGTCGGGCTGCGTTGCGTGGGCCAGGCGTTGCTGCGACGAGGCCGCCCCTGTGTAGTGGTGTCGCCCTGCTACCGGAGGCACAAGGCGTGGCGCCGGCAGCCACTATGTACACGGGGTTGGAACAGTTATGCAGAGGGAAGCTTCTGCTGAGAGACGTTTCTGCGGAGTGTGAGACTCTCGCTGCGATGAGCGGGTTTCCGCAGGTAGTCTGTCTGTGAGTTGGAGAAGGTAACGAATATGAAACTAAAAAACCGGCTTGTGGGGACCGACTGATCTACAGCTTAGCCCGAGGTCTAGCTTAGGCTGGAATGTGGTAATTTATTTCTCAGTTGATGACGTCGACGAAGGAGGAAGCAAAGAAACGACGTGAAGTGTCTTCGGTTCTGTAGATATGCCAACAAAACCCATGTCCGCTCAAGTCACAAAGGCATGTATGCAGCTTAGGAGGCCAGTAGCAGCTACGATCCAAACAGTTGTTTCAGTGTTCGTTGTTTCTTCAACCACAATCTCCTTCTTCTTCTTGTTCATGTTTCAGGCAGTTAGCCTATTACCAGAGGCGAATCTATGGGGGAGGGGACCGTTGGTCGTACGTAAAATCTATGAACGTTACAAATAATTCAATACCTTCTGTTGCTGACAGTACGGGTAATGTAACTGATGATGTTAAACAGAAGGCCGAAATTCTAAACCTAGTTTTCAAAAACTCCTTTGCGATAGAGGACTGCAGCACCATCCCCCCTTTCAATTATCGAACAAACGAAAGGATGGCTGACATAGTGTTTAGTGTATCTGGGGTTGTGAAGCAGATAAGATCCTTAGACGCCAGAAAAGCATCTGGCACAGACGGTTTCCGCGTAAGATTTCATGTTGACTATGCTGCAAATATAGCACCATTCTTATCTGTCATCTATCAGAGATCATTGGAACGGTGGAACGTTCCACGGGACTGGAAGAAGGCCCAGGTCATAGGAATCTATAAAAAGGGTAGAAAATCGGATACACATAATTACCCGCCAATTTCACAGACATCGATTTGTAGTAGAATCATGGAACGTATTTTGTGTTGAGACATAATAACCTCTCTAGACTCTAAGAAGCTCATCTGCATAAACCAGGACGGTTTTAGGAAAGAGTGGTCATGCGAGGCACAGCTGGCCATCTTTGTGCATGATATATAACAGGCTCTAGATACCGGTTCCTAGGTTGATGCCATATTTCTCTACTTTCGAAAGGCGTTCGACTCAGTTCCGCACTGTCGCTTGCTACAAAAAGTGCGCGCTTACGGTCTATCCAATGACATATGGATAGAAAGTTTTCTAACATACAGGGAGCAGTATGTCGTCCTGAACGTGGTAACTTCAACAAAGAATAACTTCAGGTGTGCCCTGTGGCAGCATGTATGCAGCTTCGGAGGCCAGTAGCAGCTACGATCCAAATAGTTGTTTCAGTGTTCGATGTTTCTTCAACCACAACTCCTTCTTCTACTTGTTCATGTTTCAGGCAGTTAGCCTATTACCAGAGGCGAATCTATAGGGGAGGGGGCCGTTATGGGCCCCACGAACAACTGCTACTTCTCAAAAAAAAAAAAAATGGCTCTGAGCGCTATGTGACTTAACATCTGAGGTCATCAGTCCCCTAGACTTGGAACTACTTAAACCTAAAGATCACACACATCCATGCCCGAGGCACGACTCGAACCTGAGACCGTAACAGCAGCGCGGTTCCGGACTGAAGCGCCTAGAACCGCTCGGCCACAACGGCCGGCTACTGATGAAAAGAAAAAGAAATAAATAAAATGAAATTTAAAATCTGTCCAAGCGTGAGTCAGACTCTCGCATAGATGATTCCTTGGAACGAAGCGAAAAAAGTGGTCTAACTAGAACATTCATATTTCTTTACGTACTACATGAATATGAGAGTTCCTATTTAAAAAAAAATAGCAGTTGATATACGTTTGACCTATGGCAGCGCCATCTAGAAGGCCATGCATAGCGCCATCTGGTCTTCCCCTTCAAGCTAGACAAGTTTCGTTCTTTGTGGTTTTTTTGTTTGACGCTTATTTCGTGAGATATTTGGCCCGGTCAAGATCAATGGACCCCCCAAATTAAAATTTATTTTTGCTTACACTAATGTTCGTCTAGTACCTTTCTGATTGAAGGTGAATGTAATGTATTTTGTAATGCTGGAAAGATAATTTTCTGTGATTTAATTACAATTTAGCTATATTCAATGTTTTATTTACTTCTCTTGTACTGTGAAACGTTGCTTCTTTCCAAATTCCGTGGTTCTGCGTCAAGTATCCTATACGTTTGGATGAGTGGGTTCGCGACTATCAAATCTTGTGATATAAATGGCAGAATCTTTTGATGCATTGATTTTAAGCTTAAATTTTGTACACCGCGAAGGGAGCGTAGAATTTAGTACGTGACTTAAATCTAAAGCTGATACACCAAACTCTTCAAGAGAAAAAGCTGTAGTAACAGACGGCCACAAAAACAAGCGAATTAAAAAGAACATAAAATTGTTTTCCGTGTTATGTTGTTATAGATTAACAATTTTCCTTTATTTGTAATGTGAGTCCTTGTTTCTTACCAAATTTCGTCATACTAAGTCAACAGAAAGTACCCTGTAAGTTTTCATGAGTGTGTTTGCGAGTTTCAAAACATGTGGCGTAAATGACTGAATCATTTGATCGAATTGACTTAAATGCTTAAGTGTTTTGCATTACCAAGGGACTATAGATCTTGGCGTGTGGGATATAATTTAACTTGATTCGTCTACCCATTCCTGAGGAAAAGAAGTTTTAACACAAGAACGGCAGACAGACAGTCTCATAGCAAATGGCACAAACACTTTCGGGTATCATAATTACAAATTCACAATTTTAGGAATTTTTATTTTGGCTTTACTGCGAAACTTTACTTCTTTCCAAGTTCCATTATTCTAGGTCAACAGGATGTTCCCTACAGATTTTATTGGGTTGATTAGCGAGTTGCAAATCATGTGACATAAATGAAAGTATCTTTTGTTTACACTGTCTTAGAAGCTTACATTTATTACACCGCAAACGGTCTGTAGACTCTAGTGTCTGGCTTAAATTTCAACTTGATAAATCTACCGGTTGCTGAGAATAAGGATTTCTAACGGTCGAGCAGACACACAGACTTACAACGAAGTGATCCTATACATCTTCTGTTGTTACCAATTGATGCACGGAATCTTAAAGAGGAGAAGAAAACTTTTTGCAACATAGCTTCCAGGCTTGACAGTCTGGGAATCTTTCTCGCTGTTGCAGTTGAAATTACAGTAAATCAAGAAAACACTTTTGTTTATACTGGAGAATTTAGAGATGGCACTATGATAGAAGAATTCTATGAGCTCACCTCCTCACAGACTTAAAACATGGATTCGACTCCGCGTGTTAGGGTACTACGTCTGCTGCATAGTCTTCCTAACTTTCTTCTTCCACTTTATGTTTAACTGAGAGCCGTGTATGCAAATGAAAACCGCGAGTGACACGCCACGAAGGATGTAATCTCTGATGTATTGGTGTAATAGCACTCTGAGCAATGAACTCAAATTCACGTGGGTCACGGTAGGGACATCACACATTCCTCACTGGAGCGAAAGTGTAAACGGACCAGCTCTGAGCAGCCATCGCTGAAGCGACGATCAGCCATGCCCGCTGGAAGCCAATATAAGACCATGTAATTTACTCACTCATATAGCAAGTACATAACTACAAAGACGTTAGCAAGTGCTTTTAGTTGTTACAGACAGTAACTTACTATGACGGTTATAGAAAGTTTCACAAGTCACCAAGTAAAATATGAGAGACTGTTGGGAACAGAAAAGGGGCTGTGAATATTTCTACCAGATAAGATTTGTGAGGAACTGCTTCGTCTCAGTCTACACGATTTAGGTTAGGACAAATACAAGTTTCGACGAGAGATCATACCTCTGTCTCTGATTTAACAGCGAATCGTTGTTCACTAGGGAGCTAGTAACTATGTGGTTTTGATTCCAGTATGCACTTCTCCCATGTGTTGCTGCTTTCTGACGTTGGATGGCATGTCTACAAACAATACCTTCAGCCTTACGCAGAGTCAGAAGAAGTGTCTGGCCCCATACTACCTTGCCTAGAATGCTGAAAGGCTGTTACATCCTACAGCTTTAGATATCATACACGCAAATAAATTTCAACCTATCTCATTTATTAAGGAAGAGAAATTTCTGCTAACCACACTTGTAAAGACAGTTCGTCGGTATAGCAATCGATAAAACGAATAACGTCTGTAAAAATTATGGTAAGAACAGTTATACATATAAGAAAAATACCTCACAGCACAAAGAAAGATTATAAAACTTATTGTGATCCACGCACATACTAAAGTCGCTATAAATGGCGTTGAAACATTCTCAAATTGTGGGTAAATATTTCAAAGAACTTTCGAAAAAAAGAAACAGTGTTAATATGCTGAAGAAGATTTGTGCATGTAATTATTCAACTGTACTTCAAGAAAGCTATGTGAAGAAAATTATTTGATGTAACTCATTAAATTTCTCGCACAATTGAAGGCTTTTCCAAGGTTTTGCATGGTTTTATGTGAAACTTGATAAATTGATGATCTAATACTCTAGCAGATCGTGTTCATATCACTAATAACAGTGAAACACCCAAAACGCGTAGCTATGTTTCTACTGTACATTATTTGCTGATGTTATGTGTTATTCTAAATGTAACCAAATGACGTTTTATTATGTAGTGATAACACATATTACTCCGTAAGAAATGTAAGCTCTGTTGTTCAATATCAAAATGGAAAAAAGTTATATTAACAAACAATGCTCACACATATGCAGTGCAATACGACAGGAAAAAATCTTTATCGAACGATAAGCCATTTCCGACCTTCCTTTATCAAACTAAGACGAAATCCAACCCAATCACATAGATAATATGAAGCGTACATTCAAAAATACATAAAATGATTTATTGTAAAGGTGAGTACAATCAGGAAGATGCCAGACTTTTTTACTGCGTTAATAAAGCTTGTCTCCGTTAGGAGCGCTGAAATGTGTCATATGGAGATCGATCATTTTGCAATTTTCTTATCTCTGCTAATGTGGTGCACTACGCAAGCGAGAACTTTGAAGGTCTGTGTGGTTTTTCTGTTCTACTTGCTGCTGTGAAGAAATAACGAAAATGACGAACAACTGTTTTCGACAGCAATTTTGTCCCTATTCTTCGGGTTGATTGGCAATAAATGAGTTACTTAGTTGAAAGAGTTAAGAAGGTGTTCGTAATTTAATTTAAACCTTTAGATTTTTTTAGACTACTCATCTGCAATATTTAAGAAATAACTTTCATTGATCAGAAAGAGTTTTCAGCAAGAAGTAAATACTACAGTGTGACTTCATACTACCACTTGTTCTCCTTGCGGAATGCATTACGCATTACCAGTCTGTTGTTGCTCAATGTTTACTTCGGTGGACGGTGGGCGGCGCCGTCATTTTGTATCAACATAAGCGTAAATGTTCGCAGCAACCTAACTTTAAGAAAATCTGAGAGTACATATGCAAGGACATTTTGTTTAAGACTTCGTTAAGTTTAGCAGGACGTATGCAGGGGCCAATGATATAGTCGTAAGCGAAACCATCTCGTGTTTTCACAGCGATAGCCTATTGTTGCTGAGACCATTCTCTTTCTTATAAATATGGCGGCATCTATAAGGAACTCGCAACTAAAGAAGATGTAGTTTCCAACACATTTCTGTAAAGTCCAGTTTGCGAACTCGACATGGAAACATCGCTCTGTGAATGGTTTGGTGCGATTTTTCCTCAAGTGACATTTTCCAAACAATTGTTAGACTGTTGCTCAGAGCACGTACCAAGACCCGAATGTTAGTGGCTCGATTGTCACCCATCACGTGTAGCGTTTTCTCTTGCATGTCTCTTGGAGAAACGCTATTCAGAAAGGTTTCTTGAAGTTTTCCCGATAGATCGAATTTTCCTTCAGTTTTGGGGAGGGCATCGGGGATACTGTTGACTATTGTACCGATCTTTAGACAGGCAACGCCCCATACATTCTCAAGTTGATTCACTTGCAAGATTCTTAAGGCATTTTACACTATGGAGTAAGAGTTCCTGCCTCAAATGTTACAATGTCAGTAACAAGAGCGTCAGTAATAGGCAAAGATTTACGCCTCTATGAGTAAGCATAGATTCAGCGAATCGACACTGCTACTGATAGTATACGTTGGAATGTCAGGAAGTGAAGTGCAAGAGCAGTACTGCCTTCGAGAGTGCAGACTTGAAATGAGGGATTTCCATGATTTGTTGAGCAGGAAATCCCCGTCCCAGTTGAGGAGGTTGGCTGTTAAATGTATGTTCACAGTTTCCTTGACCACTGAATCCCACTAGGATGAGTCTGTACCCAGTATCTCAATTTTCCCGTTATACAAGGAATAGCTAGGGGAAGTACAATGTTCAGTCACAGTAGATTTGCTGGACAGCAGTAAGTGACTGTTTCGTTCTTGTCCAATGCAACGTTATTTCGCAGCGTGTATTGTTTGTCCTATGTACCGTTTAACACGCCCACAAACGAATTTTGTATAAATCGGCCTATCGTGAAAGCATATCATCCTCCACACATCCCAGAAGAACTGCTGTCTTGGTCGATTGAAGGAAGATGACATCCACTTCATTCTCGTTCAGTATTCCTTCAATTTCTAAAGAAATATTTCCATCATGTGGTGAAAAGGATGTAGACTTTAATTCTCCTTCCTGCTTTTGTTTAGGTTGGTCTGGCGTTTTCTCTTGCAGAGTTATGTTAAACTGATTGCTTGTACATCCATTCTTACCGAATACCTCTTACAGGTGTACCAGTTCACTCTGTTAATGAAAGTTTAAAGTACACTCGTAATTTACAAAGGATGGTGAATGCTATAGACATGCAAATGTAAATCAGTACGTTTGTGCTTACGGTAAATGCAGTATCCTAAAAGCTAACCTTCCTTTCGTTGAACTAATACATCGAGGATTGGTAGGCATCCATCCATTTCCTCAAAAATTGCAAGAATATTGAAGAAAAATGAAGTGAATGTGATGTTCCTTCCACTGACCAAGACAGCAGTTCTCTAGTAAGTGTAGGATAATCTGTTTTTGCGATAGGCGGAATATACGAAATTCCTTGTTAGTGTGGTTAACAGTACATAGGACAAACAATACGCAGTGAAAAGGAACGTTGCATTAAACATCAACTATTCACACCCCTACTACAGCTCAACAAACCTGCAGTGGCTGGACATTGTGTTTCCAAAGGCCATTCCATGGGTTACGGGAAAGTTAACACACTGGACACAGCCTACTCCTACTAGAATGGAAGCCGTGGAAATACAGTTAGCAGACAACCGGCTTAGATGAGACGAGGATTAAACGCTCGACAAATCAAAGAAGCTCCTCATTTGAAGTCAGCGCTCTCTAAGACATATTCCACCCACAATAATCAAACAAATACTTGCTAAGCACTGTGGATTAGCTGACTCTGTGCATGCTTTCTTTTACTCTTAGAGGATCAATGTTTTATCTGTGATTGGCACTCTTGTTACTAACAGTGTTATCTTTGAAGCACGCTCAGTCTAAAGTGGTTATAAAATCTTTCAAGCGACTCATCTTGAGAATTGCTATAATTTTTTCAGCCTAAATATCGGACCAGATTCAATTATATCGTCGATGTACTTCCGAAAAATGATGGAACAACTACTCAGAATGTTTAAAGTACTGGTGTATACGACAGGCTGTGGAATGGTCCTACTGCGACCAAAGCACACCTCGCGTAAGAGCCGCGAAGACATGATGCTAGAAATCAGGGTTCGTTCTGAAGCATATAAACTGTCGTCTTTTCGTCCCTCCATTTTCGAGTGGAACAGAAATGGGAATCGTTGGCAGTAGTACAAGGTACCCTCACCCAGGCACCATACAGTGGCTGGCTGAGAATGAATTTAGATGTGAATATAGATCCTAGAGCAATGGCATCTGCAATAAGTTTCTCAAGCGAGACAGAATTCTGAGACTGACATTTTTTTGTGTATGTCTTTCGGCGAGTTCCAAAATGTGTCTCACCCTAGGAACTAAATTTGACGAGAAGCACTAAAAAACTTATTGTAGCACAAACGACTGACATTCAGCAAAAATTTCTAAGCTATATTACTTTGTTATCCAAAAAGAAAGTATAGTCAGATGTAGGAGTACACGCAAAGCACATCTTTTCTAGTAATTGATAGAAATATCGATTCCAAAATTTTGATTCGTCTGTTTCAATTTCCATCCTCATATGATTGAATTCCGGATATCCTAGAAGTAATGAAATAAAGTTAGAAAACATTTACGATAAAATTAGTTTTTAGCCCCGCAGTGTGGCTTTAAACGAAAATAAAAAATCTGCAGTAGATAAGAATTAGACAAATTTGCTACTGGACACCAATAAAAAGTATCGACAAGAATATTCCTAGAAGTGAAGGAACAGTCTGCAAACTTTGAAAAAAGGCTTATAAAAACGGATGACATCAACAACGCTTTCTTTGCATACAAATCACGTATCAAGACGTTAGTGGAAGCGTTTAATCTGATTCATTCTTTCCGTTCTTAAGTGTTGACAAGATAAACTAGAATCTATGAAGTGTGCTCTGTAGCGAGATCCCCGAGTTCATCTCCGAAATATACAGTAGCAATGCCAATATTGAATTAGGTACCGAAAGCTGGTTGAAACCAGACATAAAAAGCAGTGAACTCTGATTGGACAATGTTTATGAAGGATAAGATTGATGCTATGGGAGGTGGTGTACTCATTGCAGTTAAAAGCTGTTTAAACGCAGTTGAGGTCGATACTGCGTCGGACTGTGAAATAATCTGGATAAAGCTGTCAATCAGACAAGGATTGACCATTGTATTAGGATGTTTTTATAGACCACCAGCATCCGCAACAAACGTCGCAGAACCTTTCAGGGAAAGTCTTGTGTACATAGGAGGTAAATATCCAAATTATCCATTACTTATAGGCGGAGACTTTAATGTAGCATCCACTGACTGGGAAAATTACACGTTTATCACAGGGGGCAAAAGCAAAGATTCGTGTGAAGTTATTCTAAGAGCGCTCTCAACATACAACCTTGAGCAGTTGGTTAGAAAACCAACTCGAGATGGGAACGTATTAGATATCTTGGCGACAAGCAGACCTGATCTTTTTGAGGAAGTTAATCTAGAAGAAGGTATTAGCGACCATAATGTCATTGTGGCTCCTATGTCAGTGGAAGTTGCAAAAAAAAAAAAAGAAAAAAAACACCATACAGTTTTCTTCTTTGGGAATGCAAAGTGTCATTAATGAATATCTTCATAGTCAGCTCCACCGTGTGCTAGAGAAGCATGTGCCTAACAAAAGTATAGGGGAGGGAAAGGATCCACCTTGGTACAACAAACATATCAGTAAGTTGCTGTGAAAGCAGAGAATTTTGCACAGTCGTTTTAAACGTAGTCACTGCCCCTCTGACAAACAGAAACTATGCAAAATGAAAGCAGCTGTCAGAAGGACAATGAGAGACTCTTTTAACGAATTAGAAAGCAATATTTTATCTGCAGATTCTAGATATAACCCAAAAAAATTTTGGTCGTAAGTAAAATCTATGAATGTTACAAATAATTCAATACCTTCTGTTGCTGACAGTACGGGTAATGTAACTGATGATGTTAAACAGATGGCCGAAATTCTAAACCTAGTTTTCAAAAACTCCTTTACGATAGAGGACTGCAGCACCATTCCCCCTTTCAATTATCGAACAAACGAAAGGATGCCTGACATAGTGTTTAGCGTATCTAGGGTTGTGAAACAGATAAGATCGTTAGACGCCAGAAAGGCATCTGGCACAGACGGTTTCCGCGTAAGATTAATGTTGACTATGCTGCAAATATAGCACCATTCTTATCTGTCATCTATCAGAGATCATTGGAACGATGGAACGTTCCACAGGACTGGAGGAAGGCCCAGGTCATAGGAATCTATAAAAAGGGTAGAAAATCGGATACACATGATTACCCGCCATATTTCACAGACATCGATTTGTAGTAGAATCATGGAACATATTTTGTGTTCAGACATAATGACCTCTCTAGACTCTAAGAAGCTCATCTGCATAAACCAGGACGGTTTTAGGAAAGAGTGGTCATGCGAGGCACAGCTGGCCCTCTTTGTCCACGATATACAACCGGCTCTAGATACCGGTTCCTAGGTTGATGCCATATTTTCCTACTTTCTAAAGGCGTTCGACTCAGTTCCGCACTGTCGCTTGCTACAAAAAGTGCGCGCTTACGGTCTATCCAATGACATATGGATAGAAAGTTTTCTAACATACAGGGAGCAGTATGTCGTCCTGAACGTGGTAACTTCAACAGACACAAGAGTAACTTCAGGTGTGCCCCATGGTAGCGTAATAGGCCCCCTGCTTTTTACGATTTTCATAAACGATCTATTTGATGGTATTGACAGGGGCATTAGGCTGTTTGCCGATGATGCTGTAGTCTACAGGAAGGTAGTATCACACGAAAGTTGTGAACAAATCAATGAGGATTTGCAGAAAATAAATGGGTGGTGTAATGACTGGCAGTTATCTCTCAATATTAGTAAGTGTAACCTACTGCGCGTAACAAGGCGAAAATCACCATTAATGTATGAGTACAAAATAAATGATCAGTCTCTGGAAGCGGTAACATAAGTCAAGTATCTGGGTGTGACTGTTAGAAATGATCTCAAATGGAATGATCAGATTACACAAGTAACGGGTAAGGCGAACTCTAGATTGCGCTTTATTGGTAGGAAATAGCTTACAATACGATAGTTTGTCCAGTCTTAGAGCATCGTTCGTCTGTATGGGTCCCTTACCAGTTGGGTCTGATTCAAGAGATTGAGAAGGTCCAAAGAAGGGCGGCAAGAAATGTGACTGGTACATTTAGCCATCGCGAGAGCGTTACAAATCTCATTGAAAGTTTGAAGCGGTACAACTTGCAGATAGACAACGCGCTAAACAGAAGGGGCTGCTCACGAAATTCTGAAATCCAATCTTCGCCGAGGATGTAGAGCGTATATTATTACCACCAACATTCAAATCACGTAATGATCATCATTCAAAGATAAGTGAAATAAGAGGTCATACCGACGCGTTCAGACAGTCGTTTTTCCCTCGAGCGATCCGCGAGTGGAACAGAGGGTTGGAAATATGACTTTGGCGCGAAATGTGCCATCCGCCACACACCGCTTGGTGACTAGGGGAGTATATATGTAGATGGAGATGTAATATAGAATTCTATATTTTTGGCGTGGTTATGTGAAGTGTAGACCAGGGTCTGTAACCGAGGAGATCAACATGACAATCCTTCAACCATCAAAAAATGGTTCATATGACTCAGAGCACTACGGGACATAACATCTGTGGTCATCAGTCCCCTAGAACTTAGAACTACTTGAACCTAACTAACCTAAGGACATAACACACATCCATGCCTGAGGCAGGATTCGAACCTGCGACCGTAGCAGTCGCGCGGTTCCGGACTGACCGCCTAGAACCGCGAGACCACCGTGACCGGCTTCAACCATCCTCAACGTCATCGACAGGAACGCGTATTAACCACCGAGCAGTCATCTCTTCTATTACTCACACTACTGTTCAACTGTACAAACGGACTGCTGAGTTCGTCCCTCTATGACTGCATGTGATACTGTGCTATCCCACAAAGTTGAGAGTGTTCCACCTCCTGTTGGGGACATCTTTTGGACCATGAAACTATTCACCCATTTTTCACCCTTTTCCCTTTCTTTCAGCGCATAAAATGGGATTCTCGGTTTTGACTGAGGAATTTGGTCTAATAGATAAAGTACTTAGGACTATGTTTTTCGGTGTCTACTGCACTAATTCTGCCGTGTAAATCTGGATATACAACTTCCAAGCCATCATGGGCCTTCCTGAGATTCCATTGTGCAGCAAAGGGAGGAGCGTCCCTGAGGAGATTGTCGACGGATGGCAGTCACGGATACTGCTGTCGTGCTTATGTGGTGCTGGAATCCGCGCTTTGGGTCGTTGGATCGATCCCTTTCAGTAACTTGAAAAGGGTGACAAGAAACGACAGGGAGAAGATCGGTGACACTATTCCACCACTATTGTGTAAAGGTCTCCATCAATCTTGACTGCATTAACGTGCAGAAATTACCACCGCACAAAGATATTACCTTAATTTTTCAGAAGAACATGGAATACTAAAAAAGGTTACTTATTTCCCGTCACGCTCGTGACTAAACCACGGAAAGTGCCATAACCTGATGTTCCAGAAACAGATCTCACAGGAAGAGGGATAAAAAAAAGGACAACACGTGTCTCAGTTTATCCGTAGTTAGACCGCTTTGAGGAATCGACGGCCACATTTTGCGAGGTACCTTATCTGCATTTTAGGGAGCGAGCTGCAGAACTGAAGCACTAGCGCAGTGGCTAGCGTCGCCGTTCTAAAATTTTGCGCCGCTGTTCGAATCCCAATTACCATCTACATTCTTTTTTTTTTTAATCTACCAATGTCCTTAGAAGATTACTATAAGAATGTTTTCCATTGTGTAAAGAAATAACGTTGTTCTTAGTCATCTACTAATTGCAAATCAGCTAAATGATTTTAAACAAAGGAAAAGGAGAAAAAAGGAAAAATTAACGTAATAATTATCTGTAATTTTTTTCGATGAAATTCCTGTAGCAAACACTCATCAAAATCAGTTTTAAGTGCCAGTCTTAGGAAAGTGATCCTTTATACATGGTTTTCTGCAAAGTTATCGCCAACGCTTGAATTCTTCAGCACTGTTAACGAAGTTCCTCTCCCGACATACGAAGAAATGTCGCTGTGGTAAACCTGTTTTCGTGCGATGCTCGTGGTGGTCGAAATTTCTATGTTTCTAATGTTTCTACCAACAGTACCATACAAGAGAACGAACTAAATTTCTCTGAAGAATGAACATAAGAATAAAACATAAAAATTAAGAACTAATATTAGAATAAATTACAAGAATATAAGAATTTAAGAATTTTGTAGCCCGTGAAAATACCATAAACACATGTGTTGGTATTACAGATAATAAATGGGTGACACTTTACATTTAATTTAACGCTCTCGCATCCCCTACCTTGATAAGAAACATTTGTGTAAGCAACCCTCTACTGAAATGGGTAGATAAACAAAAAGAGAAGATGATAAAATAAAGTAAGAAAACAATATTCGGATTTCGAAAATGGGACGCAGAGGTGAGAAACAGTGCTTGGCGCTATACCAGCGGTTGGGTTGTATTAACTGCGAGCTAAAAAGCATCTAAAGTATGTCAAAAGTTTTGACGGTTATTTTCTCAGAAACAGTCCAGTATCTACCTATGAGCAGAGGCACGTACGTATTTCCTTATTTTGGCTCATTTTCCAATGGGCGAAGTTTCGACGAAATCGTGTTGTGGCACTTGCCGTGTTCTCCTCGTCAGCAATGTTATATCAGCCGTTTCGGAGAGTTGCAGGAAATAATACTAGAAATTCTTGAGAATTCTGGTATGAGTGAAAACTCGTTGCCCCGGTTTTCACGATTGGTGAATACCAACTCTTGCCCGTCCTCCAAACCCCATTCCAACCCTCCACACCCCTTGCAGACTCGTATGTCCTATGACAGACGTTCATCGATAGATTGTTAATCCTATATCTCTTGAAGAAGGTACTGCTCTGCTGTGATACTAACCAGTGGACTGACCCTACAGCCGAGTGCAGTCACCTCGCTGGCCCGAATTCCGCCGCTGGCCGTTTGGTGTGCCACTCCGCTGTAACGAAACTGGCGGCTGCCGCGAGTGAGTGTCAACGTAGACGAGCCAATCAATACAGTTTGTCCCCGGCCGCCCCCGCACTTCAACCCTCCAGCCAGGCGAGCGGAAGTGACGGCGCCCTCTTCCACCGCACCTTGTTAAAACTTGCTGCCTGCCGCCCCGAGCCGCATTCGTTACGGGGGGCGGCCTCTCCCGGGTGCCGCCCACAGAATAAACACTTAACCGCGGCGTCACTGTTGACACACTTCCAGGGCCGGATGCGCATCTGACCCAGAAATTGTGTGTATTAGAAAAATACGCGCTCGCCGCGAGGTTTGCCGAGAAGAATGAGCGGCGGCGGAAAAATCGAGGAAGACGGGGCGCCCGCGGTTTCCACCGTCAGCAAAGTGCTTGTCCTTGTGTGTGTGTGTGTGTGTGTGTGTGTGCGTTGGTGGGCTCTCATTCGCCGAGCAGACGTCGTTATTCGGTCGAACGATCTCATTACTCCGATATCCGCCTCGTTCGGCTGAACAATCCTTTTGCCGGCCGCTGGATTTCGGCGCTTGTCCCTTCTCCCTAGGGCGTCCCGTTCTCCCTTTAATATCGTCATTCCCTTTCACTTTCACGTTCATCCTCGAATCTTCCACATTTGTCACACCTCGTTGGGCATGAATGCTGGAACGACATTCTCGGATACCATTTTCTCCTGTGGTCTGTATGCAGCCGCCTACTGCGTTTGGGGACGAATATTACATATTGCAGGCGTCGTCCTGATGCTTAACTTACGGTCTAATTCTTCTTGTTATTTCAATTTATTTTAATTTAACATACGAGAATTTAAAGCCACTACGTATTCACCTAATGTGAACGTTTTCTATCCTTAGAATGAAACAAAAGGAAGTAAATTGTTGACACTAAGTAACTGTTCTCGAATTAGTCGATTCCTTACACTTATACATCCTATTAAATGCAGTATTTAATTATAACTTTTGTTAAATCATTTCATCGTCTGATCGCATACCCACGGATTTCGGAATTAAGGCTATTTGTTCTTAACGTTACCGAATCGTAATGAGGAAACATCTACAACTCACGGCCAAAAGCAGAAGTGGCGAGTCACTGAACTACAGTAATATCGATATAGAATTATTAACCCACGCAATACCAAGGGGGAAGGGAGGATACTTTGTCCGCACCTTTTTAAACTGTTGCAACAAAGTCAGTTTACATTTTTAAATACTGTAATCAGTTAACCATAACTCTAAAATTGTAGGTTAAGCCTCTACGATGAAAGTCCTTAAATATTACGTTGCATTTTGAGACTTTTTTGTCGTTGTCGATAAGTACCCACAGCTTGGTAGTACATGTTGTTGAAAATGTGTTAATACTGGTAAGAGTCTGCTAGATGATATTTTCAGGTTATGGACCATACCTACGTCTCCATTCAAAATGTGTGTTATTGATATATGTGAACAACAGTTAACGAATATCCTTTTTTAACTTTATTTAGGGTGTGCATAAATTACCCCCTCCATGCATCCCCTTGGTAATAAGCATTATGGAAAACGCCTTGGCACTTTGCGAGAGTTAATAACGAGCACGATTACAGTCAGTACTGACTTTTCAAGGAAATGAGTATTTTCACTGGCTGAATAATTTATTTTCTTGAAAATATGTGAGATAATCTGGGAATAATACCGTCGCCCGTCGTTGATTACAGCAGCAACATACGTAATGTAAGATAGCGCTTAGAGCTCAATTGAATAATTTTGTATCATACATGCAGGTACAAATAGTCCCTGATATTCTGACTGTAGTAAGCCTGAATAATAGTGTTAAATGATTTGGATGTACGTAAAACGATTAAAGGTGCTGTAATTATGTGCTACAACACAGAAACGATCTTGAACACAATAGTATATGAACGCTTCAGTACATTAAGACTTACATTGAAACATTTATTTTTAGATTTAGAACAGGAAAATAAAGCCTCCAAACGTATGTTAAATCAATTTTAGAAACAATATTGAAATCCTACGCACCAAGCGATTAACATATTACAATATAGAAGCAAAGGCCTTTTTCTTTCAGTATTTAAGTTGTTCACTACTAACATTCAAATTAAGTAAAATAATTCCTTTCAGTTGAATCAATACTAACCTGATGGGCTGTTACTATGTAAAGTGAGGGTTAGTTACTATATATTCTCTTATTAGTTTTTCCGAGGAACCATATTTGATATCATTCTATTAAATTCTGCTACATATTTGTCATATTCGATCATGTCAATAGGAATATTGGGATCAGGTATATATCCTATATTATAATAACCTACGAGTATATTAATAATGCGGTCTATCGTACGCAGTGATACAAAATACTACACTGGAAAAAAATTCTGTTTTCAAGTCTCCGAGAATTGTAACTTAAATTAATGATCACTTTAACTATCAATCTTACCCTCGACGAGCTGGCGTTTTTCGAACTTCACGGTCTTGTGGAGAGACTGGTCAGCAGCATCTCTGGTACAGAGCAGCTCCAGTTCCGAAGTCTAATACAGCTAATTAACATTGTGCAGTGGCATACATTTTCTCAGTTTTCCTGCCAGTGCCCACCGCAACCGTGACTGTCAGGCTCGCTAAGAACTCACGTACTGAAGACTCTCACGTTGCAAGATGCACCCGATCGCATTACGCTGTTTATTAACCTGCCTCGTGGCTCCACCCCTGCAACGGATGGTTACAGTCATCGGTAGCCGATTAAGAACCGACGCCTCAACCTTCAGTGCACTGGGAAAGCTACTTAGAGCGAAAAAGTTTTTTCAGTAACATTTACAGACTTCTGCTATGTTTTCCAGTGTGTTAATATCCAACGGCAGCACCTTACTGACTGCAAATTAAGTATATATGAAAGCAGTACCGTGACCACAATGTTAAAATTTGTAGGTTGAAGTTCGCATCCCAGTAATAATTTAAAGTAGTCGCACAGTGGAACCATGCATAATATCGAACTGACTTCTATTGATACCTCAGCTGTTCATAGTTATTTGTCTGACACAAGCTTCAACACGCTGTTTCTTGAGAGTCATCGTCTAACACCCCAACGCAGTGTCCATTACGCAAAATTTTATTATAACTCACATATGAAGCAATATAATTTATGTGCTGCCGTAAGCTGGCGCCAGCACACCAGGCGGCAAATAGGTTGCGAGAAGGTCGTTGGAGGCCAACGACAGACTCGTAGGAAATGCGCCATCAACGCCCTCTCGGCCGCCACTATTTAGATCGGAAACGCGGACTGGCGGGCCAGTCTGTCGCAGTCGGTCGCACCCAGTGAGTTCCGCTCTGTCGCAGCCCAGAGGGACTAGCAGTAGCAGTTAGCTCCGCCGCTAGCTTAGAATCAGGCACCACATAGCAATCAGAACAGTGTACATTGCGTACTTGTACTTCAACAGCAGTGATACTACTATGGACATTACAGAGAGCTTGTACCACAACGACTATCTTGAGATTAGTGCCTTCTCGATTCAGCCATTCACTTCTATTAGTGAACTTTCGTTTCAGACTCACGTAACTGTCACATACTATCATTATTTCCATGTCTTCGCTATATGCCATCCTAGGATATCCTCCTCCTTTCTTTCCCAGCACATTCATCTTAAGAATGTTAATAATGAAGGTGTCTGAGGACAGGTCCAGAATTTTCTTCCGTTTTTCATTTCCTTTAATAACTTACTTCCTTTTTTACACTCTGTAATTCATCTAGGTGGGTTTTGTCTTTCTATCAAGCTTCCACCTTCCTGTTATCATTTTTCTTCATATGCACATTTCAGCAACTTCTGCTCGATTCCCTTCCAATTTACGCAGAGTACTTCACTTCCATACGGAAATGTTCTCCACATAAAATATTTTGCAAAGAATTTTCTTACTTATGTAGTCAAATGTTTGCATGATAAAATATTTTTCTTAGTACTGAATACCTGTTTCTTCAGTAAAATGTTTCTTTTCGCTTCCGTTAAGCATCTGTTGTCCTCTATGAATACGAAACCATTTTGAAATCAGTTTTTGTGTTGGGGGTAATATCTCCAGTACTTTCTTCTACTACCATTACTTTTGTTATCCGAGTGTTAACTTTTAATTTCTATGGTTTAAGAGTGTCTCATAGAACATAGAGTCTTCTATTCATTTATCTTTCGCTACCTGCACCTTTCAAGAGGTCATCATCAAATATGATGCAATGTAACGTTTCGCAACTGGATTTTACTCTCTCTGTTTTCTGCTTCATAATTTGAGTAGCTTCCTCAGTAGACACATCAAATGAATATGAAGATATGTGGCAACCTTATATGACTCCGGGTCTAATCCTGATTTTTTTCTTCCACCTCACCGATGCTTATTATTGTGTTTTAGTTCTGATACATTTGACCAATCATTCTTCTGTCCTTCCAATCATGCTTTCTCATATCTCTGCCGAATACCTCCAAGTTCACATTGTCAACAGTTTTCTCCAAGTCAAAGAAGTTAAGCAAGATCATCTTCTCAGATTCATACTTCTTTCTAATAGCGTTCCCAAGGCAAAATATTTTCTTTTGTTCTGCTGCTTTCTCTAAACCCACATTGGGTTTATGAAAAACTACTACGTTTCCTTTTATCCTGCTCTTTACTATATTCATGAATATTTTGGAGGTATGTGATAAGATTTATATCCCACTGTAACTGAAATAGTTAACTTCCATTCCTGTTTTAGGTGCAGGAAGGGTTATGCATTGTATGAAATAATGTGGCAAGATGCCTCTTTTGTAACAGTGATTCATTACTATGAATAATCTTAGCACAAGAACTGGAAAGGAAGTGGAACTGTTTGTTGTACCAGAACGAAACGTATATCTAATTAAAGCAATGACTATCATGAAAAAAGGTTTTGTTAATTTATATTTTGGTTGTAATTTTGTGAGTGTAGATAAAACAGTTGGCAATATCTCTATAGAAATTTAAAAAAAGGGAAAGCTGAGAAAAAAAAGAATGCTGAGAAAAAGTTAAAAGGAAAGAATGCCAGATGGAAAGGTTTTAGACAGGCTGAAGGATTTAGCCAGTTAGTTGCATACCACAGGTTTACTACAGTCCTTCACCTAGGTTTCGATAATTACAAAATTATCTTCTTCAGAAGAAGATTACACACTGGTTACAAAACGTGCAAGCAAACCAGAAATAGCAAATGCTAGACAAACTACTAGAATCCAAGAGATGGAATTAACTCATTTTTCTCGTTTAGAGTAAAAGTTCTCCTTAAAAACAATAAAATAATAAAACACGATCATAAGATAAAAAAGTGTGAACTTCATGAATATATTTTACAAGCATCACTTATATCGTATTTATGTATTTATATACTTATTTATTTATTGATATGAAGTTCTACATACAAGAGCAGAACGGCTTTATTCTAATGTACCTGTTTAACGCAATACGTAACAAGTCAGACCCTACTCTTCAATTCCAGTACTCTATCCTCCATTTGTTGTTTTTTTTTAACTTGCACATTTCGCAACTGTTATAACAAGGAATAACACAATAAATACATCACTGTTCTACGGTTTATTGACACAACACTGGTACAAATAATTCTGTTATCAAGCTTCAAGCTATAGATGAACATTTCATGCAAGATTATATAAACTGATGTTGTTTGTAGCAAGTTCAAAATGATTCAAATGGCTCTGAGCACTATGCGTCTTAACTTCTGAGGTCATCAGTCGCCTAGAACTTAGAACTAATTAAGCCTAACTAACCTAAGGACATCACACATGTCCATGCCCGAGGCAGGATTCGAACCTGCGACCGTAAAGGACGCTCGGTTCCAGACAGTAGCGCCTAGAACCGCACGGCCACTCCGGCTGGCTTGTAGCAAGTCCAGGAAGTGCAAGTTAAATGCATAATTCCAGCGAAATCACTAATCGTTGACATACTAAGCCTAGTGAACGCTGAAGTCCTACTTCGAATATACACTCAAGAGCAAAAGAAACTGGCACACCTACCTAATATCTTGTGGGGCCCCCACGAGCTCTCCATAAACCAGTAAGAGTACAAGGGGTTGGAGACCTCTTCTGAACAGCATGTTGCAAGGCATCTCAGATACTTTCATGTCTAGGGTGTTTGTCAGCCAGTGTTTAAACTCAGAAGAGTGTTCCAGGATCCACTCTCTAGCAATTCTGAATGGTAGGCTGTGGCACTGTCCTGCTCAAATTGCCCAAGTCCGTCGTAATGCACAATGGACATTAATGGATGAAAGTGAACAGACAGGATGCTTACGTACGTAACAGCTGTCGTAATCGCCTCTAGACGTACCATCAACTGATCATTACAGGGCCTCCACCAGCCTTAACAGTGTCCTGCTGACATGCAAGGTCCACCGATTCATGAGGTTGTCTCCATAACCGTACACATCCATCCACTCGATGCAATCTTAAACGAGACTCGTCTGACCAGGCACCACGTTTCCAGTGGTCGACAGTCCAATGTCTGCGTTGACTGGATTAGGCGAGGTGTAAAGCTTTGTGTTGTGCAGTCATCAAGGGTACGCGAATGGGCCTTCGGCTCCGAAAGCCCATATCGATGATGTTTCGTTGAATGGTTCGCACACTGACATTTTTTGATGGCTCAGCACTGAAATCTGCAGCAATTACGGAAGGGTTGCCCTTCCGTCACGTTGAAACTTTCTTTACAGTTGCCGTTGGTCCCGTTCTTGTGGGATCTTTTTCCGGCCGCAGCGATGTCTGAGATTTGATGTTTTACCAGATTCCTGATACTCACGGCACGCTCAGGATATGGTCGTATGGGAAACTCCGCCATTTGTTGCTACCTTTTAGATGCTGTGTCCACTTGCCCATGCGCCGACTATAACACAACGTTCAAACTTACTTAAAGGTTGATAACACCGCCATTGCTGCAGCAGCAACCGAACTAACAACTGCGCCACAAACTTGTTGCCTTATGCAGGCGTTGCCGACCGCAGTGCCGTTTTCTGCCTGTTTCCATATGTCTGTATTTGAATACTCATACCTACACCAGTTTGTTTGGCGCTTCAGTGTATCATTCTGGGACTAAGTCCAGAGCGCAGCCAAATCAACATCGATCTGCTGGTCCACCGAAGGTTAGCACTCCCGAGTTGTGGAGCAGAACATAGCACGATGAGAAATGGCTTGTAGACACCAGTAGCGGCGTCAAATATGGCTCCAAAGTTAATGGAACCGGTGACCGGGGTTGCCGTATATTCTCGGAGGCCACTTTCGGAGTGTTACGCATGGGCAATCGCCGTGGTTAGAAGCGAGCGAGCGCGATCGTGGCCTACGCACGGAGAGGTGTAGCCAACGATGCGTGTCTCGGCTGCGCGTAATGCAGCAATCCTCTTCCCGGAGCGGAGCTTTAATAGTAGTGGGTAACACACCCCTTCCCCTTTGAGAAGCGGAGAAGCATATTCTGCGAATCAGCGACACGTCCATGGGGTCCTGCTCTGAGTCCTCAGCGGCGTTAGTTACTCTGGGCACAGAAGCATATGCACCAAAACGAAGATCGTATGGTTTTCACCTTGTCAGCGCAACAGGTGGTGCAAGAGGACACAACGGCATGCTCTTAACGCCTTTTTAAGAGACAGTCTCCACTTCTTCCGACCTGATCATGTCGTTGTTGTTGTATTCTTCTGTCCTGAGACTGGTTTGATGCAAGTCTCGAAGCAACTCCATCCTGTGCAAGCTTCTTCATCACCCAGTACCTACTGCAGGCTACATCCTTCTGAATCTTCTTAGTGTATTTGTCTCTTGGTCTCCCTCTACGATTTTTATCCTCTACGCTGCCCTCCAATACTAAATTGGTGATCCCTCGATGTCTCAGAACATGTCCTACCAACCGATCCCTTCTTGTAGTCAAGTTGTGCCACAAAATTCTCCCGAATACCACTCAGTACCTCCTCATTAGTTATATGATCTACCCATCTAATCTTCTGCATTCTTCTGTAGCACCACATATCGAAAGCTTCTATTCTCTTCTTGTCCAAACTAGTTGTCGTCCATGTTTCACTTCCATACATGCCTACGCTTCATACAAATACCTTCAGAAACGATTTCCTGGCACTTAAATCTATACTCGATGTTAAGAAATTTTTCTTCTTCAGAAACGCTTTCCTTGCCATTGACAGTCTACATTTTATATCCTCTCAACTTCGGCCATCATCAGTTATTTTTCTCCCCAAATAGCAAAACTCCTTTACTACTTTAAGTGTCTCATTTCCTAATCTAATTCCCTCAGCATCACCCGACTTAACTCAATTACATTCCGTTATCCTCGGTTTGCTTTTGTTCATGTTCATATTATATCCTCCTATCAAGACACTGTCCATTCCGTTCAACTGCTCTTCCAAGTCCTTTGCTGTCTCTGACAGAATTACAATGTCATCGGCGAACCTCAAAGTTTTTATTTCTTCTCCATGGATTTTAATACCTACTCCGAACTTTTCTTTTGTTTCCTTTATTGCTTGCTCAATATATAGATTGAAAAGCATCGGGAAAAGGCTACAAACCTGTCTCACTCCCTTCCCAACCACTACTTCCCTTTCATACCACTCGACTCTTATAACTGCCATTTGCTTTCTGTACAAATTGTAGATAACCTTTCGCTCTTTGTATTTTACCCCTGCCACCTTCAGAATTTGAAAGAGAGTATTCCAATCAACATTATCAAAAGCTTTCTCTAAGTCTACAAATGTTAGAAACGTAGGTTTGCCTTTCCTTAATCTTTCTTCTAAGATAAGCCGTAAGGTCAGTATTGCCTCACCTGTTCCAATATTTTTATGGAAACCAAACTGATCTTTCCCGAGGTCGACTTCAATCAGTTTTTCCATTCGTCTGTAAAGAACTCGCGTTAGTATTTTGCAGCCGTGACTTATTAAACTGATAGTTCGGTAATTTTCACATCTATCAACATCTGCTTTCTTTGGGATTGGAATTATTACACTCTTCTTGAAGTCTGAGGGTATTTCACCTGTCTCATACATCTTGCTCACCAAATGGTAGAGTTTTGTCAGGAGTGGCTCTCCCAAGGCTGTCAGTAGTTCTAATGGATTGTTGTCTTCTCCGGGGCCTTCTTTCGACTCAGGTCTTTCAGTGCTCTGTCAGACTCTTCACGCAGTATCGTATCTCCCATTTCATCTTCATCTACATCCTCTTCCATTTCCATAATATTGTCCTCATGTACATCTCCCTTGTACAGACCCTCTATATACTCCTTCCACCTTTCTGCTTTCCCTTCTTTGCTTAGAACTGGGTTTCCATCTGAGCTCTTGATATTCATGTAAGTGGTTCTCCTTTCTCCAAAGGTCTCTTTAATTTTTCTGTAGGCAGTATCTATCTTACCCCTTGTGAGATAAGCCTCTACATCCTTACATATGTCCTCTAGCCATCCCTGCTTAGCCATTTTGCACTTCCTGTCGATCTCATTTTTGAGACGTTTGTATTCCTTTTTGCCTGCTTTATTTAGTGCATATTTATATATTCTCCTATCGTCAGTTAAACTCAATATTTCTTCTGTTACCCAAGGGTTTCTACTAGACCTCGCCTTTTTACCGACGTGATCCTCTGCTGCCTTCACTATTTCATCCCTCAAAGCTACCCATTCTCCTTCTACTGTATTTCTTTCCTCCATCCCTGTCAATTGTTCCCTTATGCTCTCACGGAAACTCTGTACTACCTCTGGTTCTTTCAGTTTATCCAGGTCCCATCTCCTTAAATTCCCACCTTTTTGCAGTTTCTTCAGTTTTAATCTACAGTTCATAACCAACAGATTGTGGTCAGAGTCCACATCTGCCCCTGGAAACGTCCTACAATTTAAAACCTGGTTCCTAAATCTCTGTCTTACCATTATATAATGTATCAGATACCTTTTAGTATCTCCAGGGTTCTTCCATGTATGCAACCTTCTTTCATGATTCTTAAACCAAGTGTTAGCTATGATTAAGTTATGCTCTGCACAAAATTCTACCACATGGCCTCCTCTTTCATTTCATGTGATCATGTAAGAGTAGAAAAGTTGTGGAATGTTTTCAAAGGGATAGTATCGACAGCGATTGAGAGATATGTACCACATAAATTAATAAGTGATGCTCCTGTCCCCCATGGTACACAAAACGGGTCAGATCGTTGTTGCAGAAGCAACGATAAAAGCATGCCAAATTTAAAAGAACGCAAAATCTCCAAGACTGGCAATGTTTTACAGAAGTTCCAAATATGGCGCGTACTTCAATGCGAGATGCTTTTAATAATTTCCACAACGAAATTCTGTCTCGAAATCTGGCAGAAAACCCAAAGAGATTCTAGTCATACATAAAGCACACCAGTGGCAAGACGCAGTCAATACTTTCACTGCGCGATAACAACGGTGAAGTCACTGATGACAGTGCCACTGAAGCAGTGTTATTAAACACGGTTTTCCGAAACTCCTTTACCAAGGAAGACGAAGTAAATATTCCTGAATTCCAATCAAGAGCAACTACCAAGATGAGAAACATAGAAGTAGATATCCTCGGAGTAACGAAGCAGCTTAAATCACCTAAGAAAGGCAAGAGCTTCGGTCCAGATTGTAAACCAGTCAGGTTCCTCTCAGAGTATGCTGATAAAATAGCTCCATATTAATTATATACAATCACACGCTCACAGAAAGATCCATACCTAAAGACTGGAAAATTGCTTAAGTCACACCGGTAACCAAAAAGAGAAGTAGAAGTAATCCGCTGAATTACAGACCTATAGCACCATCGTCGATTTGCAGTAGGGTTTAGGAACATATATTGTATTCGAACATTATGAAGTACCTCGAAGAAAACGAGTTATTGACACATAGTCAGCAGGGTTTCAGAAAAAATCGTTTTTGTCAAACACAACTAGCTCTTTATACTCATGAAGTAATAAGTATTATCAACAGGGGATGTCAAATTCATTCCATATTTTCAGATTTCCAGAAGGCTTTCGACACCGGTCCTCACAAGCGTCTTCTAATCAAACTGCGTGGCTACGGAGTATCGCCTCAGTTGTGCGACTGGTTTCATGATTTCCAGTCACATAGGTCTCAGTTCGTAGTAATAGACGGAAAGTCATCGAGAAAAACAGAAGTAATATCCGGCGGTCCCCAAAGAAGTGTTGTAGGCCCCTCTATTGTTCCTGATCTATATTAGCGACATAGGAATAGCCGTCTTAGATTATTTGCAGATGGTGCTGTCATTTACCGTCTTGTAAAGTCATCAGATGATCAAAACGACTTGCAAAATGATTTAGATAAGATACCTGTATAGTGCGAAAAGTGGCAGTTGACCCTGAATAAAGAAAAGTGTGAAGTTATTAACATGAGTACTAAAAGAAATCACCTTAATTCCGATTACGTAATTAGTCACACAAATCTGAAGGCTGTAAATTCAGCTAAATACTTTGGGAATACAATTACAAATAATCTAAACTGGAACGATCACATAGATAATATTGTGGGTAGAGAAAACCAAAGACTGAGATTCATTAGCAGAACACTTAGAAGGTTCAACAGGTCTACTAAAGATACTGCTTACACCACGCTTGTCCGCGCTATTCTGGAGTATTGCTGTGTGGTGTGGGATCCGCATCAGGTGGGACTGACGGATGACGTCGAAAAAGTACAGAGAAGGGCAGCTCGTTTTGTATTATCGCGGAATAGGGGAGATAGTGTCACAGACATGATACGTGAATTGCAGTGGCAATCATTATATAATGGAGTTTTCGTTGCACGGGATCTCCTCATGAAATTTCAATCACCAGTTTTCTCCTCCGATTGCTAAAACATTATGCTGGCACCCACTTCCATAGGGAGAAATGATCATCACGATAATATAAGAGAAATCAGGGCTCGCACAGAAAAATTTATGTGCTCGTTTCTCCCTCGTGCCGTTCTAGAGTGGAACGGTGGTTAATTGAACCCTCTGCCACGCACTTTATTGTGAATAGCAGTTTAATTAGGTAGATGTAGATGTATTCACTTTCATCCGGAATTAATAGTGATTGGTGATCAGGTGATATCTCGTGGGCAGGGAAGGGCAGTCTCTGCGGCTGGACTACGACTGGGATAAGTTGTTCTTGTTGGGGTGTACTGTAGGTCTGCTGGATGAGTGCAAAAGTCTTGTATAGGTCTGGTGTCACACTGTCTGGGTGTTTTGCGGTAGAATAGCAATCAGGTGGCTAGTAACGCTGGAGAAGAAGCTGTTGAGAAAACACACACATCAAAAACAGTTTCGCATCACCCCGTTTCCCAGAACTCCTGAATACAGACATTTACTGTGGATATTGTACCACAGACACAGTCCCTTTCCGCGTTCAGAGATGTCACTAAACCCAACCCAAGAGTGAACCATCATGCATGAGTATCGCCTATTAGACGGTGGTGTTCCGACAGCCGATCGGTTCCAGTCACTCCACCAGGCAAGAGGTATACGGCTCGTATTGTCTGTAGTTCAACCATACCTAGACTGTCAATACCGCGCATCGATGACGTTTGCATTGTTACTTTGTGCCAGGAAGGGCTCTCAACAAGCGAAGTGTCCAGGCGTCTGGAACTGAAACAAAGCGACGTTTTTCAGACATGGAGGAGCTACAGAGAGAGAGACTGAGACAGAAACTGTCGATGGCATGCCTCGCTGAGGCCGTCCGAAGGCTACTACGACAGTGGACGACCACTACCTACGGATTATGACCCTGAGGTACCCTGACAGCAACGCCACAATGTTGAATAACGCTTTTCGTGCAGCCACAGGGCGTCGTGTACGACTCAAACTGTGCGCAATAGGCTGCATGGTGCGCAACTTCACTCTCGATGTTCATGGCGAGGTCCATCTTTGCAACCACGACACCATGCAACGCGGTACATCTGGACCCACTAACTTGCCGCAGTGACGCTAAGGATTGGCATCACGTTCTCTTCACCGGTGAGTGTCGCATATGCCTTCAACCAGACAATCGTCGGAGACGTGTCTGGAAGCAACCTGGTCAGGCTGAACTCCTTAGACACACTGTCCAGTGAGTGCAGGAAGTTGGAGGTTCCCTGTTATTTTGGGGTGGTACTATGTGGGGCCGACGTACGCCGTTGGTGGTCATGGAAAGCGCCGTACCGGCTATATAATACGTAAATGCCATCCTCCGACCAATTGTAACATGTCAGCAGCATATTGTCTTCTTGGACAACAATTCTTGCCCCTATCGTGAACATCTTGTGAATGACTTCCTACGACATCGCTCGGCTAGAGTGGCCAGCGTGTTCTCCAGACATGAAACCTATCGAACATGCCTTTGATAGATTGAAAAGGGCTGTTCATGGGCAACGTGACCCACCAATGCCTCTGAGAGATCTACGCCGAATCGCCGTTGAGGAGTGGGACAATCTGGACCTACAGTGCCTTGATGAACTTATGGATAGTATGCAATGACGAATACAGATATGCCTCAGTGCCGTTGGACGTGCTACCGGGTATTAGAGGTAGCGGTGTGTACAGCAATCTGGGCCACCACCCCTGAAGGTCTCGCTGTATGATGGTACAACATGCAATGTGCGGTTGTCATGAGCAAAAAAGGGGCAGAACTAATGTTTATGTTGATCTCTATATTTATTTTCTCTACAGGTTCCGGAACTCGCGGAAATCAAAACATTTATGTATTTGTGTAGGTGGGGGCGATTTTGCTTAGCATGTCGCCAATCCAGAAGCTGCACCCGGAAAACCTTCTGGCCCCGGCGCTGGATGACTGTTCCTGAAATCCACGCTGTTTTCCATGCTTTCGCCCACGAAGTGGAACGGGCAAGCAGACAATGTTGGTGCTAACTGTGGCGTCGGCATGGGCAGGCTCAAGAGGGCCGGGCCGGCCGTAGTTGGAGACGTTCTGTAGTACTTTTGTCTCAAATCTTTGTGGACCTGAAACTGCTCAAAAAAAAAGTTAGTGATGCATCGGTGGAGTGATCTGTATATATTTCTTCATCTGTGTTTTGAATGTGCAGACCATCATCTCGGCTTCTCCCTTATATTGTGGATGGACGGTGAGCGTTGGATTGTGGATAATGCCATGCTGGCCACAGGAACCACAAAACTCCGCCCTATAGAATTGTGGACAGTTGTCAGTTACCAGCAACTCCGGCAGATCTTCTATCGTGGTGGTTGGTGGCTGACATGACACTGCAGCTGACAGTGTCCGGGAATTGGGAGCAGCATCAACCGCATCAAGAGTATGGCGTTAAGCAGTGACCCAGCAAAATATATGTGTGTCCGCTCCCAAGGAAGAGCACATGGTGGCCAAGAAGCAAATTAATAACCTGGGGCTGCCTGCTGACTTTGGCAGGATGGACATGTTTGGTGAGTCATTCAGTCTCTGGGTCCATGTCTGGCATGTAATATAACCCGTGAGCCAGAAGTTTAGTTCAGGATAGCCCCCAGTGACGTGGTGCAATAGTTGCAAGACGTGCTGAGATAAAGGATAGCGAGTGACTACTCGTGACTGGCTCACGTCGGAAACGAGCAAAATTACTCCATGGATCTACAAGAACTGATGGCGGGCAATAAAGAACTGATGGAATGCTTCGGGAGTCTTGGGAGGCTGTTGTTCGGGCCATCCATGAAATATTTGACTCCAGACTTGTTGGGGTTTCGTCTGCGATCCGGGAGCATGTAATCGGAAAAGAATCTACCGCAGCTAATGCTTCTTCATTGATGTGAAATTGTACAATTTCTTCTTTGTTGATCTCTGTATCGGGTGCCCATTGAAATTAGGAGAATGTTTCAGCGTTCACACGCTCAATCGTGTTACGGAACTCAGTCCCATACTGGTAGACGAACAAAATAAAGCTCCATTCTGGAGATGGTGAGCAGTCCTGTCTGCAGTCTTTACTGCTAGACTGAATGAAAATATCAGTGGTTTATGGTTGTGACACGATGAAACTTTGTGACATAAACAAAAACCTCTAATCTCTTTAATGCAAAGATGAAGGCCAGCTTTTCATTTTCTGTTTGGGAGTACATGGGCTGGGTGTTAGTCAATGTTTTCGATTCATAGGCTACTGGGTCCTCAGAGCCATCCACCTCACTGTGTGAGATTAGCCCTTCCGACGCCTGTATCAGATACGTCTGTTGCGACTATCGGCTTTTTCAGACCAAAACATCCGAGGCATCGGGCCATCAACAACTGGGATTTCAACGTGTGAAAGGTGCGCTCGCAGACTGCTGTCCACTGGTACAGCGCCCCGTTTCTGCATAACAGGGACGAGGGGGTGGTCTTTGTTGCAGCTGTGGGAAAGAACGTTCGGTAATATCTTCCTCAGAAACGAAAGAAGTTTCGTAAACGTTGTTGGTATGGGAAGTTTAATTAAGGCCTCTACATGTTTATCCAGAGACCGTATACCCAAGGTGGAATTCATGCGGCTGAGGTACTCAATCTGTGGCTGGAAAAAACTAAATTTTTCTTTCCTGCATTTTAGGCCAGCCTCCATTAAAACGATGAATAGTGGTTTCAGATTGCTAATGTGTTCTTCCGTGGTTTTCCCTGTTAATATGATGTCTAAATAGCTAATGCATCCATCCACTTTCATTACTAATTGTTCCAGAAACCATTAAAAAACAGCGGGGCCCTCGCTGTACCAGATAGCAAGCGTTTCAAACGATAAAGTCCGAGCGGCGTGTTAAGTGCAAGAAACTGTTGAGATTCTGCATCATTGGGAAGTTGGAGGCATGCATCCGGCTAGGTCAACTTTAGAGTAGAGATTTCCACCTTTTAATTTTGACAGTAATTCCTCCGGCTTCGGAATAGGTTGTCTCAATGTTGGTTGGACGTTGACACTTACTTTAAAATAGCCGCACAGGCGGATCTTCCCCGATGGTTTTCGCAGTATGACTAATGAGGTGCCCCATTGAATAGGTTGTGGAACTCCAATGGCAGTTAGGCGATCCAATTCTTTCTTTATTTGGGCTCTGAGAGCCAACGGGACGGCGCGGACTCGAAAGCACTGAGGCCGTTCATTGTGTTTCAGTTTGATGTGCGCCTAAAATCCTTTGCGGTGCCTAGTTCCTGGATAAACTGGATCTTATAATCCCGGTACAGTGTCTCTAGGTCCGAGTACAGAACATCTTCGGATACATAATTCACAGACGTGTCTATTGAAAATCCAAATTTCTGAAAAAAGTCCAAAGACGTCCTCAGCAGAATCACTGTTAACGACTAAGAAGGCAATGTGGTGGGTGACATTATGATGTGTCGTTGGCTCGTCCGACTTGACCACGTGCTGGACGGTATGTTTGTGGCACACCATTAGACATCTGTTTTTTCAGCAAGGGAGGAAGTCCAAATATCATATAGGTACCAAAATTCAGAATGCTCACGTCTTCGCCGGTGTCTACTTGTAATTGAACTGGTTTCTCTGCAATTTGCACTTCTGGGAAAAGCGTATTTAAGGTCTCTTGATGGTCTGTAGTAGCTACCAAATTAACATATATCTGGTATTCTGGAGGCCGACGGGACTTACAACATACAGAAGCTAAACGGACGTTAGCAGAACAGTTTTGGCAACGGGCCCTGTCAGGACAATCTTCACGTTGATGCTTTTAAGACAACCCAGACATTACGGCAATCGTTTTAGCAACCAAGAGCGGTTTGATCGGCTCCAGCGGCGAAGAGGACGTCGTTGGTTAATGGTACGGCGTCCCGCCTGAACTATTGCTACGTCCAAATCGCCACTGGTGTGACTATTGGCTGCAGGCTTGGATGTGTTTACAGCAACGGTTGCTACGTCGATCCACGACTTCAGTTTCTTGCCTTCTTCTCGGGTCACTTCGGAGCTTTGTGTTAAGTCCAAAATGTTATCCAACGACGGGTCTTCGAGTTGAAGTGCCTTGTACTGGAAAACCTGTCTGGAATACTGTGGGTGATAATGTCCCTAACCATTTCCTCTGCAAAGGACTCTTTACTTTTAGGGGTTAGAAAAGACATTTTCGCCCTAAGCCTTGAAACTCTGCGGCCCATTCTCTACGATTCTGGTTTGGTTTGAAAAAATGCTACCTGCCAGGAAATAACATGTGTACGCCGCTGTAAATTTTAAATCAGTAACGAACGAATATTTGAAGGTGAGCTCTGAAGGCTTAAATAAGGGGGAAAACTTGCACAGTAGCCTGTAAATCTCAGGTTTTGACCAAAACAAAAACAAAGGTTCATGAATCTGGCGTCAGTTATCTTGAATCGTGGAAAGCTCCAGTAATCTTTAATCGTAGGCTTCCCAGTTCTCTAAAGCAGCGTTTTTCAACCTTTTTGAATACGCGACCACTTTCCAAGTAAAAATATTCTGGCGACCCTCAGGAACATAATAAAAGTATATCAGCGATTTCAAAGGCAACCTATTTAATTTCCTTTCTATTGACACTATACTGACCGAGAAATCAAGTGCAGTGTGAAAAGAGGTCACAGTTTACTGGGGGCAGAGATATATTATATACTTTGCCACGGTAGATTCGTTAGGGTGGAAAGGTGTCAGTGGAGCATAGTCTCGCGTTTTCGGTCACTGCGATTGGTTGTCCGAGTAGGCCAGCAAGTACGGACGTGATTATAGTCTTCGCGCTTCGCTCTGAGCTTGCATAAAATGGACAAGTTTCTTAAAAGATCTGTGCAGCCCTCCATGTCTGGTACAAGTGGCAGTCGCAGAGGCGCATCGAAATTTAAAAGAAGTACTATTTTACTGTCATGAACAATAAACCTCAATGTGTAATTTGCGGGGAAGTATTGTCATGTGGGACTATGGAACCATCAAAGCATCTGCGTCACGTCTTAACTAAACGTTTAGAGAAGCTGATAAGCCTTTGGATTTATTCGAAAGAAACTCAATACACTTAGCCAGCAGCAAACTACTATGATTCAGGTAATAAAATACACTCCTGGAAATGGAAAAAAGAACACATTGACACCGGTGTGTCAGACCCACCATACTTGCTCCGGACACTGCGAGAGGGCTGTACAAGCAATGATCACACGCACGGCACAGCGGACACACCAGGAACCGCGGTGTTGGCCGTCGAATGGCGCTAACTGCACAGCATTTGTGCACCGCCGCCGTCAGTGTCAGCCAGTTTGCCGTGGCATACGGAGCTCCATCGCAGTCTTTAACACTGGTAGCATGCCGCGACAGCGTGGACGTGAACCGTATGTGCAGTTGACGGACTTTGAGCGAGGGCGTATAGTGGGCATGCGGGAGGCCGGGTGGACGTACCGCCGAATTGCTCAACACGTGGGGCGTGAGGTCTCCACAGTACATCGATGTTGTCGCCAGTGGTCGGCGGAAGGTGCACGTGCCCGTCGACCTGGGACCGGACCGCAGCGACGCACGGATGCACGCCAAGACCGTAGGATCCTACGCAGTGCCGTAGGGGACCGCACCGCCACCTCCCAGCAAATTAGGGACACTGTTGCTCCTGGGGTATCGGCGAGGACCATTCGCAACCGTCTCCATGAAGCTGGGCTACGGTCCCGCACACCGTTAGGCCGTCTTCCGCTCACGCCCCAACATCGTGCAGCCCGCCTCCAGTGGTGTCGCGACAGGCGTCAATGGAGGGACGAATGGAGTCGTGTCGTCTTCAGCGATGAGAGTCGCTTCTGCCTTGGTGCCAATGATGGTCGTATGCGTGTTTGGCGCCGTGCAGGTGAGCGCCACAATCAGGACTGCATACGACCGAGGCACACAGGGCCAACACCTGGCATCATGGTGTGGGGAGCGATCTCCTACACTGGCCGTACACCACTGGTGATCGTCGAGGGGACACTGAATAGTGCACGGTACATCCAAACCGTCATCGAACCCATCGTTCTACCATTCCTAGACCGGCAAGGGAACTTGCTGTTCCAACAGGACAATGCACGTCCGAATGTATCCCGTGCCACCCAACGTGCTCTAGAAGGTGTAAGTCAACTACCCTGGCCAGCAAGATCTCCGGATCTGTCCCCCATTGAGCATGTTTGGGACTGGATGAAGCGTCGTCTCACGCGGTCTGCACGTCCTGCTCGAACGCTGGTCCAACTGAGGCGCCAGGTGGAAATGGAATGGCAAGCCGTTCCACAGGACTACATCCAGCATCTCTACGATCGTCTCCATGGGAGAATAGCAGCCTGCATTGCTGCGAAAGGTGGATATACACTGTACTAGTGCCGACATTGTGCATGCTCTGTTGCCTGTGTCTATGTGCCTGTGGTTCTGTCAGTGTGATCATGTGATGTATCTGACCTCAGGAATGTGTCAATAAAGTTTCTCCTTCCTGGGACAACGAATTCACGGTGTTCTTATTTCAATTTCCAGGAGTGTAGTAATGTTATTTGTTGATTTTAAAAGAGCATTAATGTTTCTGATTTTTATTCGTTTTCCTGTTTTAACAATAATTTTATCTGATTTTAGGTATCCAGTGCAAACGAGAAGGCAATACTAGCTGGCTACCGAGTCGCATTTCGGGTCGCTAATGCAGGGAAGCCGCACACAGATGCAGAGAATCCTATTCTGCCAGTAGCCCTGGATATGGTTGAAATTACGTTAGGTAAGCAAGAAGCGAACAAGCTGAAAAGCATACCACCGTCTGATAATACCACTGAACGCAGAATAAACTATATGGATGGTGACATTCGAGAACAGTTAGTCGAATAATTAAAGAAGAGTCCACATTTTGCTTTGCAGTATGATGAACCTACTGATGTTTCAGATTGAACTCAGTTTATAGTGTTTGTGCGCTTTGAAGCAGATGAAAGTATAATGGAAGGTTCAAAATGGTTCAAATGGCTCTGGGCACTATGGGACTTAACATATGTGGTCATCAGTCCCTAGAACTTAGAACTACTTAAACCTAATTAACCTAAGGACGTTAGACACATCCATGTCCGAGGCAAGATTCGAACCTGCGACCGTAGCAGTCACGCGGTTCCAGACTGAAGCGCCTAGAACCGCACGGCCACACTTGATAATGGAAGACTTTTTATTTGGCAAAACACTCCATGCGAACACTATTGGCCATTGTTCGTATGATATGTCTTAGAATGCACTCGCAACTACGAGACTTATTGAACAAAGTGTATCGCCATTTGTAGTGATGGTGCAAAGTCTGTGACTGGCAGTAAAAGTGGGCTCGTCGCAAAATTAAAATCAATAATGCCAAATTGTTTGTGTAAACACTGCTTTCTTCATGGAAAAGCTCTGGCAGCCACGATTTTAACTTCTGTTTAAATGATGTGCTTAAAAGGCTGATCAAGGTTGTAAACTCTATTAAAGGTAAAGCGTTGCAAACTCGACTGTTTAGGATCATTTGTGAAGACATGGGTTCGCTCCATCAGAATCTCCTTTATCACACAGAAGTCAGGTGGCTTTCCAAAGGAAAGGTATTGACATGAGTTCTGGAACTAAAAGGTGGATTGTTAATGTTCTTACAAGATTCTAAATCTGGAAATGCCAACTAATTTTGTGACCCTGTTTGGCTGTTAAAATTAGCATTTCTCAAGGATCTTTCCAACCACCTAAATATTTTAAACAAGGGCCTCCAAAGGAAAGAAACAAACATTATAACAGCTAAGGATAAAATCAAAGGATTCCTCACAAAACTTAGTCTGAGGTCAATGTTTTTACAAAAGACGATGTTTGAGTCTTTCCCTTGTATTCAGATAATTGTCGAAGAAATTGCAATGGAGCAGTCGGTGGTACTAAGTTCTCACATTCCTTGCATGGTACAGAGCTTGCATAGTTTGGAAGAGAAACTTTTAAATTACTTTCCAGAGCTGACCTCTGATGCTGACAACGGTCATAGATGGATACTAAATAATTTTTTAGACATGTCAGTACAACTGGCTGATCTGAGCATGATAACGAAAGAAACATGGAACGGAATTTAATTCGCAAAAGGCTGAGCTTTGAAATTATTAGTTCCATTCGCCACTTGCTCCCTTTGTGAATTAGCATTCTCTTCAATAGTGAACATAAAAACTAAGAAGTGAAATAGACTTCAACTAGAAATTATTTGGTGATTTGGGTCTCAAAAATAGAACAACGATTTGACAAATTATTAATAAATAAACAGGCACAGCCTTCTTATTGAAACTCATGCATTTTTATTGTAGGCCAGGACCTATAAGCCTTGCTTACTATCACCTAGCTAAGTGGCATCCATGGCAGATAACGCAGGTGTCGCCCTATGAATAAAAACTAAAACTTGTTGATAAGTGTCAAGTACGTTTTCCAATAATACAAATGAGAGACATTAGTCATCATGCATCAAATTGCAGTTGTGCCGATAAGGCGCTGTGCATTTGCGTATAATCGCTGGATCGTATTCTTATTGACTTTACTGTTGACGGTATGGCTTATGCTCAGCACGAAAGGAATGACAATGAAATAAAAGAAAACGCAGAGGAAAAAAAGAGCGTAATGTTTACGTCAGTGTTAATATTATTGTAATTATTACGAGAACAAAGTACATTAGACGCTCCGACAAGACACCGCCACCGTTAACGCAGTATTCAGTTGGACTGTTAACGACACTCCTCGCGTTCCAATTATTGTAAACGATCACGCTCGTGTCTCCTCGACAATGTTGCCAAATTCTTTGTGACGCTGTAGCAAGCCTCTTGTTACTTCATGGCCTTGAAATAGCTCTACATAAATTGAATTTTAGGTATGTTGTCGTTAACCAATATGAATTCAGTAAAGCTGTGCATTAACCAACACGTAGGCAGATGTTTCATACAGCTACGTGTCTTCTGTGTTTTGAAGAGAAAGTAAAAACAAATGTCTTCAGACAACTTCTTGCAAAAAAGGTTGTAAATTTTACAAACTGTTGTAGTATTCTTTTGGAATGGAAAGGATTGTCCTTTTTTATGTTAATTCCAAGTGAAAAATACAGTATGTTTCGCATAACGAGTGTTTCGCAGTGCAGATAAGAATAAGGAGTGAATTATCTTCGTTAAATGAGGACCCACCTTATTGTCAATTTGTAAACAAGAATATCTTTTTTAGAATGTCTAACTGTTACTTATTGGATCCTCTTCATTTAGTTATCGATCGGTTCCTGAAGACAGTTTTCCAATTTTGCGTTTATTTATCGTTAATCTGATTCATTTATTATAAAACAATCTACATCATGTTTAATTCACAATTAATGTTAAACAAGAATTTACGTAACTTAAATAAGAAATAAATACCATTTTCCATAGGTCTATGTTTTTATATTACAGAACCCCTAGTTTTGAGACATGAATCAGGATGCTTATTCCATTTACTTTCACTCAATTTCAAAAGAAGATAGCATTTCTTTCTAATTAATTGCTTGAGTGTGTAGTATTTATTTTTACAAATGATGGTACTAGTTTTCTATAAGATATTTTTTAACTCTGTTATAAAGCACTATCGAAGAACAATGATTCACTTCATGACACTCACCACAATTAATTACACGAAAGAAATGAGAAATAAACAGAATGACCAGCAACGACGTTTTTGTGGGAATCCCGAGGAAGCCAAAGAACTAGGAAAATAGAAACAATGTCGACATGCAGTGTGTGAATTAAAGTCTTAGTTGAGCTCAGGCATCCTAGATCCGCTCGGTAGAAATTGCTGTACTTTCTGCCATGTCTCACTGCTGCCGATCCTAGCGATGTATTGTTTGATTCGAAACTTGTTACTGAAATGTATTCTAGAACTCGTGGTGCCAGATCTTGCACGTGAGCTTTTGCAGCCATTTTGTATCACATTTGAACCTGAGCCTGTTGTAAATGGGCTTTCATGAATTATTCTCGTTCCGTGTGATATTTTTATCACAACAGATGTTTGGCACGTAAACTAAGTTGTCAGTAATATACAAGACACTGCCACTGCACCGCCATTCCAGCTCAGAAGTAGATGTGCTCCTTTTATTCTCCCTGCAAACCTCTCAGAGATAAACACTCTCTGTACAAGACTTAGTGACTCTCGCCGCCCTAGTTCCGTTCCGTCGAAGTTGGAAGAGACCGATAGACATCGTGTTGCTTCTCACTGCTGCAAGTGTTTGCGTATTTAAATTCCTTAACAGATTTAAATTAAATTCGTATTCGTTATTAGAAATAAGTAACAGATCAGGACGTGAGCAAATTTGCAAAGTGCTTTCACTAAACCTTGTCACTTTCGTGTGACATTTATACCACAGCAGATGATCGTCATTAAACATATGTTACGAGCCACGCTCTGCAACTGCTTTCTTCTGCGACCGCTACCCCCTGAGCAAGGCTTTGCCACTCTCCAGGGGGGCCGCGACCCACAGGTTCGAAATCACTGCTCTAAAGCCTCATCAAAGGAAGGAGAATCCGGCACTTGCTGTGTTGCTGGAATCTGTAATAAGCCTTGAAGAAATGGTTGGAGCGTGTTCTGTAGCAGCTTCAGGTTCTCGTCCTGGTAGCGTGGGTAGAGATTCCAATGTAGATGGTTTCTGTCTCGTCGAAATTTTTATTATGCTATAACCAGGAATAGCAGGATAAATATATCACCGTTCTACAGATTATTGACGCAACTCTGACACAGATAAATCTGTTACCAAGCGCCAGGTTGTAGCAGAACACTTTATAGAAAATTGTATAAACTGATGTTGGCTATACGAAGTCCAGGAAGTGCTAGTAAAATGCAGAATTCCGGCAGAATCATTAGCCCATTGACATACTAAGCCTAGTGAACGTTGAAGTCCAAGTTCCAGTATATCATTCTAGGACTAAGTTGAGAACGTGGCCAAATCAGCATCGAGCATCAGGTCGACCGCAGCATAGCATTCCCTAGTTGTGAAATAGGACACAGCACCACGAGAACTGGCTTGTAGACATAAGTAACGGCTTTAAGAAAGAGTTTATAGTCAATGGAGCTGTCGATCTGGGGTCGCTGAATATTCTGGGTGACCCATCGCTGGGTGTTATGGGTGGCCAACCGCTGTGGTTTGAAGCGCGCGCGCACGAAGGCGGCCTGCGATGTCAGCAGCGGGCCGCGCACGGAGAAGTGCGGCCAACGACGCGTTTCTCGGCCGCGCGTAATGGAACGCGTAGCTGCTCGGTGCAGAACTTCAATAGTTATGGATTCCACAATAACCAGTCTGTAATTTGTAGGTGTTACAATCTGTTTCTGAAGAATATACGTTTACAGTTTTGAAACCTAGGTCAAGGGTTTTAATTTGTTGTGTTACGTAACTAGCTGGCCGATTCATTCATCGTTGGTAAGACTAACACTTTGCAATTGTGTTTTACAGACGTGTTCAATATTTTATAATAAATCGGATCTTGAGGAACATGACATGGAAAATCAAGTAAAAGGAAAAGAAATATGTAACATAGTTTCAGATGTTCAAAGCATTGCTGAGGAATAAGAATAGAAATAATTAGATAACTTGTTGAAGTACCAAGAAGGGCATATTTTCTAACGAGGTTGGTAAGATAATAAATATGGAGTATGAAAGTGACTAACTATAAACCATGTCATCAGCCAGACAAAAGGCTGCCGATGGGAGCTGCTGGTGATCTTAGACTGGAATACTACAGATGCCAGAAATCTGATGCCAGATGCGACAAATCTGAATAAGACCTGTGTTTGTAAGAGTAAGTCTTGGTTTTCCGGCATCACCAAGTTTGAAGTTGATAAAGAATTGCATTTGCTTGTTGGAACAATTAACAACTTGTGAAAAGGAGTTTCAGCTTGCTTAGTTGATGTCTTACGTGCTAGTTTGTTAGAATGTTGTGTAGCAGCAACTATGTCTGGGGGAGTTTGTTACAATTTTGTGTAACAGTGCTGATGTATAGTACTATTTGCCGCAATTCTCTGTAACAAAGATAATGTATGAGGCAGTTCGTGCCAATTTTGTCTGATACTTGGTATACCACTTAAGTTTTGTAGGCTGACACTCATTTTACAATTATGGTACTAGAACACAGTTTCAAGAAATAGCAGCTCACACCCACTTTGAGGTTATGAAATAGTCACACTGTCAGTTTATGGTGTTAGAATACTGTTTGAGATTCAGTATCAGACACATTGCCAATGTATGGAGGCATTCGTTACAGTTATGCTGTAACACGTCGATTTATAGGTCAATTGGTTACAATTTTCTTAGAAGCGGAATTTATTGTCATTATATTCTGACATAGCGATATATGGGCTAATATAAAATAATAGAAAAAATGTGACATGCCAGTTTATGGTGAACCTGTAACAATTTTCGTGTAACATGTCGATATATGGGGCAATTTGCTAGAATTATGCTATGACAGGGGGTAATTATTTACAATTTCACTGGAACATATTAATATAAAGGGGAATTTGTTAAATTGTTACTGTAACACAATGATGGAAGATGCTGTTTGATGTACATTTGCTACAACATCACAGTGCATGAGGCATTATGGTTTCAATATGACAGTGGCAGTCTGTTTCAATTTTCTGGTGCCACAGCGATGTGTGGCAGAATTTGCTGTAATTTTTCTCTAATATGGTGATGTATAGGACAGTGTGTTAATTTTTCCCGTAAATGAAGACGTATGGGATAACTTGTTACAATTTTGCTGTAATTTGTCCATGTATATGGGAATTTGTTACAATTTTGCTAGAACAGGAAGGGTTTGTTACAGTTTATTGTAACAATGATTACCTGTGGTGTAATTCTTTAAAATATTACTGTAAGAAGATGGTGTAAGGGTAAATTTGTTATAGTTTATGCTGCAACATACTACAGTATGAAGAAACTTTTCAAGTTTGCTATTAGACAAGGAATCTGTTTTCGGTTTTAAAGTAATATGGTGGTAATTTCTTACAAGTCTGTTCAATGCTTAACTGTAACAGAGAAAACTATTTGTAAGTAACAGAGAAAACTATTTGTAAGCTACCCAATGGAAAACACTGTTTAGGTATGGTGCACACTGTGCCAGCTTCTCGTGTTAGAATGCCTATTTGTTGGTGTCAGATATAATGCAATATAGCTAACCATTGTAATTTCAACTGTGCAACTGTAGAAGTTACAATTATCATCAGAAAATGAAAAAAGTTTTGTGTCTTGGGTAATGCGTTTTATTGTTGCTGCAATATGGTGATTTATTGATCTATTTGCTACAATTGTTTTGATCCTTAGCTGTACAAAATGTTAAATGGGACAATTAGTTACACGTTTGAAGCAAAAATGGTGACATATGGAGCAAAGTGTCATGTAGAGTACAATGCATGGTAGTACAAATTAGCATTGCCACCAGAAAGCTACAGTGTTTTGCACTGGGAGACAACTTTCGTACTCCAGCATTTAGTCACTGTAATATCTAGCTGACTTTGAAAGCAATTGGATGTGCCTATTAATAGGCATAGCAATCCTCATTTCTTAACTACAGACATGTTTACACCGAAATGTCACATAGCTTCAGGGAGTGGCAGCATAAGTTACGATTTGTAGCAGAAGTTGACAAATATTCTGTATTGCAAGATGAAGTAAAAACTGTAGATTTGGCATCAGTATTATTTTTGGTGTACTTTGGTATCGGCTTTAGCTGAAGAGGAACAAGTTTCTTACGATTAATAAGAGAAATTTTATTGAGTGAATGGGATTGTTTAGTTTGGTACAACATTCCAACTGCTTGCACCGTAAGTGCACTTTAAGCTAAAGGTTGGATCAGCAGATGTTCAACATGTGTTTTATAATGTTGTATAACAAACATTTATCTACATTGACAGACAATAAATATGATTTTAGGTTTCATTACAGAATAGGCATGGTCAGGTTGATTTTTGTACACATCCCCATTAAGATTCAAAACTGAGTGTGCATGGACCACCTGCTTAGAGAGAGTAGGTGTAACGAATTTAAAATTTTTTTATTAGGAATGTTTATTCCTTTTCTACAATCCTGGTGGTTGTGCAAACTGGTCACAGCCTACCCACAGATTCAGCATACGCTGCTGACCTCTTATTGTTCACGCAGTGAGGATTACTGACACCTTGAATGGACCTCATTCACCATACCTGGTCAAAAGGGGTGTGGCAAATGATCACATGTGGCACCAGACAAGAGGTAAAACATAAAGAGTATGGATGCATATCTCTCTTGCACACAAGTGCCTGAACGACTGAGACATTCCTCTTCCACACCCCCATGCTATACAAGGGAGTTTGGTCGTAATGGCCAATTCTCAAAGCAGTTGGTTGCTTCCTCGTGCGTCCCAAATGTACACTCCTTTTAATGAATAAACTTTCAGGTCTCTTTTTTGGAGACTTGCCTTTTTCTAATTCACCTGACCACCCTGACCCTTACGACCACACGGTACTCACTCCTGCCATCGTGTACAGATATGTCAACTATGTGCTACACATGTTGCAGTGTAGCGTATTGTTTTTTGTACTTCCCCAGATCCATTCAGAGGTTGGAAACAGCAGGCAGGCAATTTATTTGAAAGGCTGCAGCCTTGTTGTAGGTTTTAATTTGGCGCAGTCTTCTGACAGTGAACATAAGCATTACAACTGACAGTCAACGTAAACATTGTATATATATACAGGGTGGTCCATTGATCGTAACCAGGCCAAATATCTCAATAAGCGTCAAACGAGAAAACTAAAAAGTACGAAACTTAACTAGCTTGAAGGGGAAAAACAGATGACGCTATGGTTGGCCCGCTAGATGGCGCTGCCATAGGTCAAACGCATATCAACTGCGTTTTTTTAAATTGGAACACCCATTTTTTGTCACATATTCGTGTATTGCGCAAAGAAATTTGAATGTTTTGGTTGGACAACTTTTTTCGCTTTATGACAGATGGTGCTGTAATAGTCACAAATATATGACTCACAATTGTAGACGAACAGTTGGTAACAAGTAGGTTTTTTAAATTAAAATACAAAACGGAGATACGAAAAAATGGTTCGAATGGCTCCGAGTACTATGGGACTCAACTTCTGAGGTCATTAGTCCCCTAGAACTTAAACTAGTTAAACCTACCTAACGTAAGGACATCACACATATCCCTGCGCGAGGCAGGATTCGAACCTGCGACCGTAGCGGTCTTGTGGTTCCAGACTGCAGCGCCTAGAACCGAACGACCACTTCGTAATGTTCCGTAATGTTCGCACATTCATTGACAATGCACTGACGCATGTTGTCAGGCGTGGTCGGTGGATCACGATAGCAAATATCCTTCAACTTTCCTCACAGAAAGAAATCCGGGGACGACCAGTCCACCTGCCAAGAAATATGTTACCGCTTCAACCACACGCGAACTATGTGCTGGGCATCCATGATGTTGGAAGTACATCGCCATTCTTTCATGCAGTGAAACATTTTGTAGTAACATCGGTAGAACATTACGTAGGAAATCAGTATACGTTGGACCATTTAGATTGCCATCGATGAAATGGGGGCCAATTATCCTTTCGTCCATAATGCCGCACCATACATTAACCCACCAAGCGCGGTGATGTCCCTCTTGTCAGAGCCATTGTAGGTTTCCGTTTCCCAATAGTGCATATTATGCCTGTTTACGTTACCGCTGATGGTGAATCACGCTAAGTCGCTAAATTGAACGCGTGCAAATAATCTGTCATCGTCCAGTAATGTCTCTTGTGCCCAGTGGCAGAACTGTACACGACGTTCAAAGTCGTCGCCATGCAGTTCCTGGTGCATAGAAATATGATACGGGTGCAGTCGATGTCGATGTAGCATTCTCAACACCGACGTTTTTAAGATTCCCGATTCTCGCGCAGTTTGTTTGCTACTGATGTGCGGATTAGCCGCGACAGCAGCTAAAACGCGTACTTAGGCATAATCATTTGATGCAGGTCGTGGTTGGCGTTTCACATGTGGCTGAACATTTCCTGTTTCCTTAAATAACGTAACTATCCGGGGAACGGACCGGACACTTGGATCATGTCGTGCAGGATACGGAGCAGCGTATATATCACACGCCCGTTGGGCATTTTGATCACAATAGCCATACATCAACACGAAATCGACATTTTCCGCAATTGGTAAACGGTCCATTTTAATATGGGTAATGCATCATGAGGCAACGACCTTCCGCACTGGCGGAATGTTACGTGATACCACGTACATATACGTTTGAGAGTATTACAGCGCCATTTATCACAAAGCGAAAAAAGTTGTCCGACTAAAACATTCATATTTCTTAACGTAATACACGAATATTTAATTAAAAAAATGGGGGTTCCTATTTTAAAAACCCTAGTTGATATCCGTTTGACCTATGGCAGCGCCATCTAGGGGGCCAACCATAGCGCCATCTGGTTTCCCCCTTCAAGCTAGACAAGTTTCGTTTTTTGTAGTTTTTTCGTTTTACGCTTATTTCGTGAGATATTTGACCCAGTCACGATCAGTGGACCACCCTGTGTATGTTCATGCATGTACTAATGTGTATTTTTGATGAATAATACAGCTGATTTGGGTATCGAAAATTTCACTTGTGCCTATATTTTGCCTTACACCAAGTAGGTATAGAGGTCAAACTAAGCACCTTCACAACTAGTGTCAAGTTACAACATAGTGATCAGTATGTTTACAGATTTATTGTAAATAACAGAATAATTTTGAACATAGCAAAAAATTCATATCATTTCGATACTGTTGAACAGTTTGCCAATTTACACACTTCATGTGAAATTTAGGTACTTTGGCTTATAAACTCAGTTCCTCATGTGACTCTGAAAATGCAGGTAAAATAACTGTGTACCATACACAATTTCTCGCCGTTTATTATGTGGTGATAACTTGTAATACTCATAAGTTGGCAATTCTGAATCTGTAAGCTTTGTTAAAGAAACTATATTTAATATATAACAGATATAATAGTGTATTTATTTGTCAATGAATATAATTGGTTGTAACTATAATGTAAAAACTGCGAATTTCTAGGTAATCGCAAAGGAAACTTTGTTTAAATATATCGACAGCAACGACGAAATGGCAGTAGCTGTTCCACTGTTTATCTTTGTGTATGGAGAGTCTCTGTCGTGATGCGAACAGAGAAAAAACACAGAAGCCTGAGTCTACATTGAGTGAGGAAGTGCTTATTGGGCGCTCCCATAGATGCAGTATGCTGCTATGATCACAAGAGTATTGAGAGCAGAGTCGGAGTGATCATGAGGAGAAAGCTACAATTCTAAGTATGCCTGTCCCACGATTCGTGGTTCGCAACCAGAAGCAACAACAGCAATTGAACACTGTCGTCTGCTACATTCTTCGTCGTCCGCACAGCTACAACGTCATAAAAGTGTTAACTGACAACGTCTAACTAATATCGTACAGACATTACCCAGTGGCATTTTTTCACAAACTTTAATGAAAAACTTTCTTGAATAATAAGTTGTAATACGTAAAACTTGTAGGGCATCTGTGTTTTCGTTGTCCTCAGACTTTATTACCAGTCTGGGTCCCTTTCCTTTCCATGCAATCGGCTGGTGTCGTAAAAATATGAAAATGGATTAACTACTTACTACCAGTTATGTTTGTATGCTAATGAGCAGTTTCAGTCAAAATTTTGATGCCTCAGTAACTTTTCTTCGTTATCTTGCATTACGGTTGATGTTGTTGTGGTCTTCAGTCGTGAGACTGGTTTGATGGAGCTCTCCATGCTACTGTATCCTGTGCAAGCTTCTTCATCTCCCAGTACCTACTGCAACCTACATCCTTCTGAATCTGCTTAGTGTATTCATCTCTTGGTCTCCCTCTACGATTTTTACCCTCCACGCTGCTCTCAAATGCAAAATTTGTGATTCATTTATGCCCCAGAACATGTCCTACCAAACGGTCCCTTCTTCTTGTCAAGTTGTCCACAAACTCCTCTTCTGCCCAATTCTATTCAATACCTCCTAATTAGTTAAGTGATCTACCCATCTAATCTTCAGCATTCTTCTGTAGCACCACATTTCGAAAGCTTCTATTCTCTTCTTGTCAGAACTATTTATCGTCCATGTTTCACATCCATACATGGCTACACTCCATACAAATACTTTCAGAAACGACTTCCTGCCACTTAAATCTATACTCGATGTTAACAAATTTCTCTTCTTCAGTAACGCTTTCCTTGCCTTTGCCAGTATACATTTTATATCTTCTCTACTTCGACGATCATCAGTTATTTTGCTCTCCAAATACAGAACTCCATTACTACTTTAAGTGTCTCATCTCCTAATCTAATTCCCTCAGCATCACTCGACTTAATTCGACTACATTCCATTATCCTCGTTTTGCATTTGTTGATGTCCATAACAGAGACTTAACTAATCTGCGATTTTGAGTATCAACTTCACTCACTTACAGTAACGTAAAATTTCATTGGCAAACTTATAACCAAAGAGACAGCACAAAATCAAAATGCGTAGTTTCATTTATCGTATACTTAGCTTATTGAGTGACTGCTGCTGGCTTGTTCCTGTGTTAAAAGTAAATCAGTCGCTGATTCACTTACAGTAAATTCAGTTCAGTATTTCAACAATTAAAAGCACATTGTAACTCTTCAGACTTTCCCGGCGATCTAATGACATCTTGGGTTGTCGGGCATTCTGCCGGATATCAGCGTCGTACTTGCACGATATTTCGGTCACGTAGCTCGTAACCTTCATCAGGTGCGACCTGAGACTGCTCCTCGAGTGGATCTGGTCCAGTATTTATGCCTATGGCCTTCCCCCTCCACCAACGGCTGCAGGCGCTTCCTCTGTGGTCCGCGCCCATTCCCTGCGACCTGCTGGAGCGTTGCTGTTCCATTTTCCGTCCGCTGCGGTTCTAGGTGTTCCCTCTGCGGTCCGCGCCCACCAAACCCGCTCCTAGGGGTTTCATCTACGGTCTGGGGTACCAAGCATTCCCCCTGCGGTCCACGCCCGCTCACCACGACCTGTTGGAGCGTTGCTGCTCCGTTTTTCGTCCGCTGCGGCTCTGGATGTTCCCTCTGCGGTCCGCGCCCACCAGTCCCACTTCTGGGTGTTCCATCTTCGGTCTGGTGCGCCTGGCAGTCCGTCAGGGGCTCGTTTTCCATCTCCATGTCTCTGGTTCTTCTGTTTATGTGGTGTTGCAGCTGGCCCCATTGCTCCTTTAACAATTCCAGAGCCGGATCCCAGGCTCTGCTTAGCTGGTACCCTGTGTCACTGTTCATAAGATCGTCAGCCATTTTAATTTCTATCGATTCTCTTATAACACTGTCCCAAAATCTGAGTGTTTGTGCTAGAATCTTGGTATCCTCATACTTCATGGCATGATCTAGTTCTAGACAGTGTTCAGCAATGGCTGACTTAGTCACCTGTCTTAATCTAGTGTGCCTCTGATGTTCTTTGCACCTGATCTCCACAGTTCTTGTCGTCTGGCCAATGTAGGAGATGCCACAGTGACAAGGTATATTGTAAATCCCTGGTTTTCGTAACCCCAGGTCGTCTTTGACACTCCCCAGCAGTCCCCCGATCTTGTTGGATGGACAGAAAACACACTTGATATTGTGTTTACGGAGGATCCTACTGATTCTGGCAGAAATAGATCCAGCATAGGGCAGATATGCCACCTTCTTTGCTTCATCATGGTCTTCTTCAGGAACCTGTGGTATAGTGGCTGGTTGGAGTGCCCTCTCAATTTGTCTGTCCTGTATCCATTCTTGGAGAAAACTGTTTTGAGACGTTCTATCTCTATAGGTAGAATCCCTTGGTCTGACAGGGCCCGTGCTCTGTGGACCAAAGTCTTCGGGACCCCATTCTTCTGTGCAGTGTGGTGACAGCTGCTGGCCTGCAGATATAAATCAGTGTCTGTTGGTTTTCGGTACACACTGTGGCCAATTGATCCATCTGCTTTCCTCTGGACTAGTACATCCAGAAATGGTAGCTGGCCATTCTTCTCCAGTTCCATGGTGAATTCGATATTAGGGTGGCATGAGTTAAGATGTTCAAGAAACTCATTGAGCCTGTCCATCCCATGTGGCCAGATCGCGAAGGTGTCATCCACATACCTAAAGAAGCATGTGGGTTTAAATGTGGCTGTCTCGAATGCCCTATCCTCAAAACTCTCCATAAACATGTTGGAAACCACAGGGGACAGTGGGCTGCCCATAGCTACACCTTCAGTTTGCTCGTAATATTGGTTTCTGTACAGGAAATACATAGATGTCAGTGTATGACTGAACAGGTCCAACAGAGCACCGTCAAATTTCTCTGCAATCAGTTCTAGTGAGTCCTTCAGTGGGATCCTGGTGAACAGCGATACCACATCAAAACTAACCATGATGTCCGAATCTGTGATGTGCAGTTGCTTGAGGCGTTGCAGGAAACCTTCTGAGTTGCGGATATGGTGAATACATTTCCCCACATATGGAGACAGGAGATCTTTCAAGTACTTGGCTGTTGTGTACGTAGGTGCCCCAATATTACTGACAATTGGAAGTAGGGGCACGCCCTGCTTGTGTATTTTAGGCAGACCATACAGTCTAGGTGGAACTGGCGCTTTTGCCTGTAGTTGTCTGATGATCCTATCGGGCATCCCTGTTTCCTTCAAGAGAGCACTAGTCTTCTTGGCCAACTTGTCCGTGGGGTCACACTCCAGAATTCCGTATGCAGGGTCCTCCAGAATTTGGCGTACTTTCTCATCATAATCCACCCGCTGCAAGATGACAGTGGAGTTCCCTCTGTCTGCTGGCAATACCACAGTGCTGTTGTCTTCCCAGAGTTTCTTGAATGCAAGCCTCTCCTTGGTTGTGATGTTCGATTTTGGCGGCCTGGCCTTGGTGAGGGCCCTGCAGGTCTCTCGGCGGACTTCCTCTGCCACATTAGGTGGAAGTGTGGCTGCTACTTCCTCTACTGCACTGACGAAACCTGAAATGGGTACGTTTCTAGGGGCTGTAGCAAAGTTGAGACCCTTGCTGAGAATTTTTAAGGTTATGTCATCGAACTGTATGCCATTCAGATTCGTCACAGTGCGTGTCCCTTCCATCTGCAGTGCTTTCTTACTCATGCGGTCAAACTTTGCAGATTGGCAAGATGAGGCATTCCTTCTAGCACACTCAGCTAAAGACCAGGTGGCACGGTCTACCAAATCCCAATCTTCTCTTGTTAAGGAAGCTGCCACGTACAGATGAATGTGTAACAGCTCCCTGGCCACACCATCTAACCTGTAGCGCATATGTCGAATCCTCTCTCTCACCAGTGCAATGTGGGCTCTGCGTTTTATCTTGTTCGCCGCTCTGGAGTAGACGTGATGTTTAGTTCTGGCAAATACTGGTACCACATCTCCATCTCGACACCTCAGCAAAAAACTGAGAGAACTCAGCATCTTCCCTTTCTTCTGCCGAAGCTTGTCCAGCTTCTTGATATTCTGAACATCTCCTCCCCGTAGAGACTTTTGATGTAATTCTTCAGGCTTTCATCTACGGTCCATGGAGATGGAAAACGAGCCCCAGACGGACTGCCAGGCGCACCAGACCGAAGATGAAACACCAAGAAGTGGGACAGGTGGGCGCGGACCGCAGAGGGAACATCCAGAGCCGCAGTGGACGAAAAATGGAGCGGCAACGCTCCAACAGGTCGTAATGAGCGGGCGCGGACCGTAGGGGGAATGCTTAGTACCCCAGACCGTAGATGAAACCCCCAGGAGCGGGTTTGGTGGGCGCGGACCGCATAGGGAACACCTAGAACCGCAGCGGACGGAAAATGGAGCAGCAACGCTCCAGCAGGTCGCAGGGAATGGGCGAGGACCACAGAGGAAGCGCCTGCAGCCGTTGGTGGAGGGGGAAGACCATAGGCATAAATACTGGACCAGATCCACTCGAGGAGCAGTCTCAGGTCGCACCTGATGAAGGTTACGAGCTACGTGACCGAAATATCGTGCAAGTACGACGCTGATATCCGGCAGAACACCTGACAACCCAAGATGGTAAAAGCACATTGCTGGCCTTTTTTCAAATTTTGCGTTAAGTTACGCTGGTGTCAGTAAAAATAAACACAGTTTCAGTAAGTCAGTCAGTCATTTATTTAACCTATAACTTCATGTAAATTTGCTTTCAGAATTTATTATTTCAGATCAAGTAACTGCAGACTCAATGCTTTCTCATTCGTTTGTTTTCTGGAGAACTGTTGTGTTGTGGAAAATCGTGGTACCTTCCGTTGCCATCCCAGTGATTATTTGCTGAATTTTCTTTGCCATCATCTTTCTTAGGCTTCTCGATATACGTTGTCCTACCGGGCTGGCGACCGTTTCATTATCCTTTGTTTAGCTAATCACTGTTTTTTTTTTTTTTTTTTTTGCATCAAGTGCTACGTGGCACGCTTTTCCTCCTGTGTGGTGGCTGAGCGACTACACTAAATCCCACTCATTTCAAAATCAGTATGCTGATTAGGTTTAGAATAGATTCTTTCCTTTGAAAGGTATGTTGTACAGTTTCCTCCTACTAACCGGTACTACTTTCCTTCCGTAATGATAGCTTCACTCACTGTAAAATTTCTTTAGGCGCAAGCGGTCACGATCATATCCCTTAGGCCGGTTAGGAAGGGGGAGGTTGTATTCAAATTCGTTTCAACATAGCGTAAAGTTCCGAGCTGTCAGATACTTTTCAACATAATGATTGGGTACTTTGTTTCAATGACTTGTAAAACACATTTCTCTTCTTGTGTATGTCATTTTCATAGCCAAGGTTTTAAATTTTCGACCAATGTTGTGTGATGTAAAGTGGGCATTACATATGATCTCATGATCATGGCGTAACAGAAAAATAAATATGTCTGGTGACATTATGACAAGGACATATTTTGGTGGGGTAGCACGTGACAACATGGGTAGGACACAGACCTGCACAATCTCACAATTCTAGGCAAAGTTCGTGAAGCTATACAGGGTTTGACAGCTATAAGTTGAGGTATTTCTATTGGTAATTGAGGACGTTGCACTGAACAACATTAACTAAGTATTTACGTCGCTTGCTAACTGATAAATGCAGGAATTACAAGTTGTATGTTTGAACGTTTGGTGTACCCCAAGTACATGTGCCAAGAGCATACGACCCCTATAAGCGCCTTAGCGTCATTCGCGCTGCTGCTGCCGCACACGCAACTGCATTGAACGCTGCCAAGATGTCGTATAGAAGGCGATGGAGACGCCGTTCGAAACAGACTGTATATAAGACTATTGAAGATGTTGAAATGTCAACGACCGCCGCCGACAAGAAAAAGAATACAATTAAATCTGTTGCCGCACACGCATTGCTAGATGGACCTTCTGTGTTTTGTGGGTGCAGATTGAATTTCAGCATTGATTTGAATGACACATTTTCGCATGGTAATGGCTGGTTAACAGTAGCAGTAGTACGTGGTGGGAGTGGTGTTCCAAACGTGTCTGGATTGGAAAGTTTCGTCGACAGAGACATCATAGCCTACAAAACATATCATGTTACTGAAAATGCTAATAAAGACTTCGGCAAATCATCATATATGTCTCCTTCACCTTTTGTCCTGCATGTCAGGCTTTGAAGTGTTCATGTGTGGACGCAAAACGTTTAGCCTGTACTGACTAGCGGAGTCCACTTAGTGGTGCTGCGAAACAGAAAAGATCGGGATGTAAGGTCTGTAATGTGCTTGTGGGAAGACTGATGCAGATCAAAAAACCAGTACATTGATCTGTGTATATTTTAAGATACCAGCGAATCAAGAAAGAGAATCAAGAGAATAAACTGGGGAACATTGGAGGAATTGCATTGAAAGCCCACATTGGCAAAAAGCAAGACTTTAGACAAGTTGTTTTTGTTAGTAAATCGAAGACACCCACTGGAGTATTTTCATGTGGTTAAAAAGTACAGCTGTTGCCAATGAGGATGTGGAATCAGTTTAAGGAAGATAAGCAAGTGAATATGTTCAACGGACAATATTTTAAGGATGAAAGCAGTAATGACTAAGGTGCTCGTTAATTTGTTGGAAGGTCCGTGGCTTCACAGGTGAAAGATACCTCTTACGATTACGTTGCTGGTGTTACTGTTCTAAGACACAGATGCTGTTTAATTTACTTATTGTAAAGGTAAGGGAATTGCCATGAAGCTGGTTGTCACAGACCAAGATGCAGTAAACAAAGTAGTTAATGTTTTAATGTGAATATATTGTTGAGGCAAAAGTATTATTTATCGATGAGATAAGAATAGAGTTGGAAAATGGAATTAAAAACTGTGAAACCAAATAAATTAAGGTAGAAGCACTAAGGAATACTTTTGGAGAATGTTAATTAGGTAAGACTGACCCCACTGACATTTTAAGGATCTGAGTGCTTAGATCACTGTATTAGGAAGGAATTGTGATCACAGTAGGGAACGACAACATTTACAAAGACGAAAGTGTCTGTAATCAGAGGCACTCTTAACAGGTTTTCCTGTCCTTGTGACAAGTGAAAGTTGGAACACCAATTAGTTTAAATATGGCATGAAATAATTTTGCAATATTAAGACAGTTGTCCAAATAATATTAGCAACCTATTTTCTTCAGTTGTAGGCACACAGAGCATCATCTTCCAAAAATAATTTCCAAATTTTCAGTAATATAATTTATATTCCTGTCCTTATATTTGCAGAAAAACCCTATTGGATCATGATTTTCTGCACAAAGATAACTTTCATTCAAGAACTGTATTTACAAATTTCAGTTTTCTCAACTGACTTATTTCAAGCTACCACTTCTTTCTTTAATGTACATAAATCTATCTCCACTTGATCTACTTTCTCGGTATGTCTATGTGGCTCACTTCAGCAACCGTTTATACAATGAAGAGCCAAAGAGACTGTTACACCTGCCTAATGTGGTGTAGGGCCCCCACGAGCACGCAGAAGTGCCTCAACACGACGTGGCATAGACTCGATTAATGACTGAAGTAGTACTGATGGGAATTGACACCATGAATTCCTCAGGGCTGTCCATATATCCGCAAGAGTGCCAGGGGGTGCAGATCTCTTCTGAACATCACGTTTCGAGGCATTCCAGATACGCTCAATAATATTCATGTTTGGGAAGTTTGGTGGCAAGCGGAGGTGTTTAAACTCTGGAGCCATTGAGTAGAAATTCTGGACGTGTGGGGTGTCTAAATGTCCTGTTGGAATTGCCCAAGTCCGTCGGAATCACAGTGGACAAGAATGTATACAGGTAATCAAACAAGATGCTTACGTACGTGCCACCTGTCAGAATCGTATCACTTCACGTGCACACGCTCCTCACCATTAAATAGCCCACAGCAGCTTGAACAGTCCCCTGCTGACATGCAGAGCCCGTGGATTCTAGAGGTTGTCTCCATACAAATACACGTCCATCCCATCAATGCAATTTGCAACGAGACTCGTCCGACCAGGCAACATGTTTCCAGTCGTCAACGATCCAACGTTGTCGTCGACGGGCCCAGGCGAGATGTAAAGCTTTAAGTCGTGCAGTCATCAATGGCACACGAGTGGACCTTCGGCTCCGAAAGTCCGTCCGTATCGATGACGTTTCGTTGAATGGTACGCACGCTGACATTTGTTGATGGCCTAGCATTGAAACCTGCAGCAATTTACGGAAGGGTTGCACTTCAGTCACGTTCAACTATTGTCTTCGGTCGTCGTTGGTCCCGATCTTGCATCACTTTTGCCACTGTTGTCGGAGATTTGATGTTTTGCCTGATTGCTAATATTCGCGGTACACTCGTGAAATGGTCGTACGGGAAAATCCGCACTTCGTCTCTACCTCGGACTAGCAGTGCCCCACCGCTCGTGTGCCGGCTACACCACGTTCAAACTCACTGAAATCTTGAAAACCTGCCATTGTAGAAGCAATAACCGGTCTAACAACTGCGCCGGACATCTTTTGCCTGATATAGGCGTCTACAGGATTTGAATACGTATGCCTATACCAGATTCCTTGGCGTTTCAATGTATTTCTCCGGATGTCGAACATTCCACCTTGTTGTACACCTGGTCTATCGCACTCCTAACTTGGCAGCTTAGCACGTGATGCTTTCCTTTACATAACTTTCTTTCTCTGTGCTTAGGTTCGCGATGCATCCAGCCAATCGCACTCACAACCTCGCCGGTCAACGCCTGATGCTTTCCTTTAAATTACCTTCTATCTCCATCTTTAGGTTGTCAGCTACAGCATGAAACTGAACAAATGAAATAGAAGTGACTCATGGCTAACCTTCAATTTATCTTCCATGCTATTAACTTAAACTCTTCGGTAATTCAGTCTTTCTTTAATTTCGAACAAAGAAATATGGTATACGTCTCCATTTCACAGTGATTTTGTGGACCAGCACTATCACTGCCTGAAAATTCGCAATAACGGACGACTTCATTGACGTACCAACTGAATCATTCAGTTTTCTGTTCTTGACAGAGCCTTCATTTGATAATAAAAAGATTATTGTTGAAAAATCACCGCACTTCTTTAACATTTGTTCGTCTGAAGAAAGTATTCGGGAATATATTACAATAAACGTTCACACCCTAGATGATACAACTCAAGAAAGACAGATCAAGAAGGACAAATACATGCTACGAAGGATCTAAAGAAAAAATTCCAACTACTACTATTACTGTTTAGCTTGTGCATCGAAGAATCCGTAACGTAAATGATTGAGAAGTACGGGAAATAAGTGAACGTTCAAGGGGTGGAAATATCTATGCAACGTTCGCATATGGCCAAGTGTAAGAACGATTTCTTTAAGGGAATGAAACATACTTAGTGTCTACTATTACTTACGGTAATGTATGTAAGATGACAATGAACAATTATAGAAAGGAGACTCGCGATTTGCTTAACACAGAATCTGGAAACGACATAGCAATGTAAGAACAGAAAAACTTCTGTTTTGTAGGAAGAAAGCTGATACAGACCGGCCGAAGCAAGTACATTAATACGGGTATGAGACTAACATGGGTTTTTTAACCTGTATGGAGCTGAAACGCTAACAATCGATGAGGGTAACACTGGAAGAATTCGAAAGCTGTTGCTATTCCACAACGTTGAAAATTAAGCCAGTAAAAAATATGTGAGCTAACAAGTGAATGAAAAATTCTTACGAAATAATGTGACAATTTTGTGGAACACCTCCAAAACAATTCTTGAATAGTTAACCTGACACTAGAAGCAGCAGAGAGAAATATGAGCGACAGCCCACGATGAGAATATGTTGCTGAACGAAATGGCGAGGTTCAAAAATGGTTCAAATGGCTCTCAGCAATATGGGACTCAACATTTGAGTCCCCTAGAACTTAGAACTACTTAAACCTAACTAACCTAAGGACATCACACACACCCATGCCCGAGGCAGGATTCGAACCTGCGACCGTAGCGGTCGCGCGGTTCCAGACTGAAGCGCCTAGAACCGCTCGGCCACACTGGCCCGCTTGGCGAAGTGCAGGTAAAACTGTTAGTTTGTGATAGCAAAAACTGAGAACAGCATTTGTCTCGCAGAAAGATGATTCAAAGTAAGATCTTGCTAAACCGAACGTCCCTCAAAACATATCAATCTACACCACGACGATTCTTTTTCTGTCTCCTCTTGTCGTCTGTGGACATGCTGCAGCCGCCAGCGATCAGCCCTTCCCTATCCTCGCTGTTTACCGTTTTAGTATTTCCTGGAACGGACTGCTGTATTCCGGTAATGCTGTGCGGTTCCTTTGGTAATCGTACTCACAATCATTGCTGCGCTCCACGTGTTTTGTAAATGTCCCCAGAGATCAGTTTCACCATACTACCCTCTTGAATTTCTCGTCCTCTGCATACAGTTACGACATTCTTCACAGCCTAAGCCACTACTCTGCCTATTAAAAAGTTGGGACCTCACTCTGAAAGAGCATACGGAATTCTTATAGTACATTAGGCACCAGAGTGTAACGCAGAAGCATTTCGAGGACAAACAACACGCATGGTGTAGCCAGAATAGCTATACCAGCAAGTCCAATAACAAACAAAGATAGCAAAATCAAATTAATTTAATGATTTGCCGCCGGTGTGGCCGAGTGGTTCTACGCGCTTCAGTCTGGAACCGCGTGACCGCTACGGTCGCAGGTTCGAATCCTGCCTCTGGCATGAATGAGTGTGATGTCCTTAGGTTAGTTAGGTTTAAGTTGTTCTAATTTCTAAGGGACTGATGACCTCAGATGTTAAGTCCCATAGTGCTCAGAGCCCTTTCAACAATCTGATGATTTCACCCAGGATTGGAGATGTCTACAAAATTCCAAACTCATTGGTAATGGTCAGAGACAGGTCAGATCATAAACAAAAGCACCATAAAAGTAAATCAATCATTTTATGGCGTTAGATTAATTTTTTCCAGCCATTAAGTGTCAACGAGGCATTACCTACATGAAGGACTAACAAATGGAGGAGGCAGAGTAATTTTCACATATTTCGTTTACTTAATATAAACATGCTAAAAATGGCGAATTTCATTCACACTTCTTGGCTGGTACATTTGAATGTCATCAGAAGCTTTGTGATGTCGTAGGTTTACCAGTTCTCCGTAGAACAGGTAATTCATGCTCAAACAGGTGTCTCAACCTGAGAGTCCAAGAGACCCGTCCGTCCGTTGGGGCGAAGCTGAAACAACGATTCGTTCCCTCCCCCTGCAGAGACCTACTCGTTAGCTGCACACCCATGCCTAGGTTCGATGCCCGAGTTTACGAATATGGCCGACAGTCACAGTCTAAGTTCTTCCGGTTGATGATCTAGGACGGCTTCACAATGAGAAAGTTGCAGCCATACTGCTATAAAAGTCTCTTATTATCTTATGAGCAGCGTAGTGTTAGAGCCGTCCGTGTAGGTTAGCATGGTTCGCATTCGGAAACTTGCTACCTCGCAATTACACCGTTTGTACACCCGAGCACCCTGTATCGTGACCTATCAATACAGGGTTTTTACAAATGATTGAAGCGATTTCACAGCTCTACAATAACTTTATTATTTGAGATATTTTCACAATGGTTTGTACACACATACAAAATCTCAAAAAGTTTTTTTAGGCATTCACAAGTGTTCGATATGTGCCCCTTTAGTGATTCGGCTGTTGCAACCGCGCCAAATATTCAAAGCGTTTGACTTTGTCATTGGGTGTCAGGGCTTGTAGCAATTGTAAACGGTAAGGATTCTGCTTTAGCCTTTTCCGTAAGATTTTCCAAACCGTCGGCTGTGGAACGTTTAGCTCCTTGCTTGCTTTATTCGTCGACTTCCGCGGGCTACGGGTAAAACTTGCCCTCACGCGTTCAACCGTTTCTTCGCTCACTGCAGGCCGATCCGTTGATTTCCCCTTACAGAGGCATCCAGAAGCTTTAAACTGCGCATACCATCGCCGAATGGAGTTAGCAGTTGGTGGATCTTTGTTGAACTTCGTCCTGAAGTGTCGTTGCACTGTTATGAGTGACTGATGTGAGTGCATTTCAAGCACGATATACGCTTTCTCGGCTCCTGTCGCCATTTAGTCTCACTGCGCTCTCGTGCGCTCTGGCGGCAGAAACCTGAAGTGCGGCTTCAGCCGAACAAAACTTTATGAGTTTTTCTACGTATCTGTAGTGTGACGTGACCATATGTCAATGAATGGAGCTACAGTTAATTTATGAAATCGCTTCAATCATTTGTAATAACCCTGTATGTAATGAGGTAATGTTTCTCTTTCGACATCTTCGGAGATTTTCGTAATGCGGATCACACGGCTAGCATCTTACCATGCTCTCGTTCTACCATTCTTCACTCTGTCTAGGGACTGAATGTGCTTTTTTTATGTGATTTCATATATTATTCCTTGCCCTACCGCAAGGTGTCTAGTGCCAAACTCTCAGATTAAATATTACGTGTTACAAAACTTATAACAGGATTATCTGTCATTAGTGTGTGTTACTGCAAAATATTTATCTGATTATATGAAGATGGTATCTGTTCTTTCGGACATGCCCGAAGGAAGAGATACCGTTTTCATATAGTTAAGCTAACCGGCCATTGACCTTCTTCTTCTGTGCGGATGCACACGTATTGCCCAACTCTAACGAGACTCGGTAAGATTGTCTGCAGCGAGTAATGAATGTCATGGGCAGGGCCCCTACGAATGTAGTGTGTGGACATTAAGTTGGGAATGTAGGTCTCACGGTTAGCGCGCAAGAGATAAATCCCTTCAGTCGCACTATCCTCTATCTCCTCGGTGGCTCAGATTGATAGAACGTCTGCCATTTAAGCCAGATTCCCGGGTTCGAGTGCCGGTCGGGGCACACATTTTTAGCTGTCCGTGTCGTTGTACATCAACGCCTGTCGATAGCGTAGGGTCTTGATTTAATTCCAATACATCTAATTATCTCATTGAAGACCGTCATGTTGTGCAGCTCTCCCACTCTCCCAATGTTATTAAATGAAGTTTCCGATTAGGCTACGAAAACACCTGCCCAGAGAAGAAGTCCGACGCCTTTACGTTCCAGAGACAGCAGATCAGTAGGTGAGTACAACTTCCTCCCTGTGACAAACAGTCACAGTTACACTGATCTATCCATAGACTGGACACAATACTCAGGGTTGCTTGATCTCAAGATATGGAACAATTTGTGGAGCCTAACCACTTTGTGTGAACGACTAAGTCGCTTAGCCGGTTGGTGAATTCATTAACTATAGGTGTGGTCGCGAAAGTATGGCACGAGCTTTTACTACTGTGTGGTGTAAGGTTTTCGTTTTTTTTGTTCAATTTTTCTAACACTGGTGATGAATTAAGGAGTATAACAGAGCGCAGTGCGACCATTAAGAGAACGATACCGCTTTGCGGCCATGAACCAGGTCGGTTTCGTACCCGCTATTGATGAGCTCCTCTATCTGACGACCTGGTGTTTAAATTCACACTATAGGCTCGTGCAGCATATGGACGCTTGGCGCACCGAGTTTTGAAGCGATATCAACAGGGCGAGACGGTAGCAACAGCGTAACTCAGTGCGGGGTCTGTCGGCGCGATCTGTGGGCCATTCTTTACCCGGCCAGTGTGATACGGGGTCCCCTGCGCTAGCGTGTACCACTCGCTTAACGACGTCGTTAGGGACCCCTTAAATCACCGGCGGCGGTAGCCGTGGCCATCCCTCCACTCCTCTCCCCCTACACTCGTCACTCTTGGCCATCCCCAGATATCATCTGCTCCCCACAGCCACCCTCTTTCTCTGGGTGCATCTGCCGCCCACTCGAGACGCTGACGTCTTCTTGCCCACGCGCTCACCAGACAGACGGAGACAGCTACAAGCGACGACCACGCCCTCTAGCATCTTCCTGTATGTCACAACACCAAAGTACTGTCTTATCATTTTATTTTCTTCATGTGACATTCAGCAACTTGATGGACAATATACTGCCTACGAAGTATGAAAAATTGAGTTCACTAGCAGTAGCAATTAAGAGTATTACAAGATTTTCCTGTACAGAGTGAGTCCCCTAAAATTTACTTCGCAAATTTTCGGGTGTGGGAAGCACCAGGTGGATTTCACAGATTGCAACGGCAAGAAGGTATGCGCTTTTGCAGCCCATACACGAAGTGTTACCAGTTTGGGATGTATTTTTATTTACGACTGGTACAGATTTTTCAGCTTAATGATACCTAATGACAGTGGCACTAAGTAGTGTACATTACATTCTCAGTCGTGTTTGTTACAGGAGCCTAGTGAAAATACGCGAGAGATATTGTAATTTGAACATTGTAAGCTCCGACAGCCAGCATGTGGTAACGAATCTGAATTACTTACGTTAATGTGTGGTGTCTGTCCTTTCGGACATGTACGACAGGAAAGGCTCCATAGAGTCGTATAACTGGTTCAACTCGATGGGCAATGGATCAACAGTTTTCAGTGCGGATTCATAGTTCGTTCGAACTCCGGCAGGAATAAAATGTTAGAAAACGTGGACACACTTTTGGTGAAAACACTTGGTCTCGCTGGCGCAGTAGTTAACGCAGCTGCCTACTACGTGTGAGATTCCGGGTTGTAATCCCAGTCCGTTCCAGGTTTTCACTCTATACTGCTCGTTCTGCATAAAGTCCTGATGCAGCTCATATAAGTAGCTCCTTCCTTTCCTTTCCTTTCACATAGAATGTGTATTGCACAGATGTTAATACCCTCCGGAGGTGTTGTCTTATTGAATGGGACACTTCCCGGGACAAACGAGAGACAAACGCGGATGAATACTCTATAGGGCCTGACACGTAAAGAACCGATATACCATCAAAGTATCTGCTGAAAGTGACAACCATCAGCGCCAATGCAAGCAGTGCTGCAACTGCGGCACACGTTGTAGCCTTCAAACGGTAATTTTAGCGCAGGCAGCAGTAATTCGCCGTTTCATATCACCTGGCGTCGATGTGCCCTTGTAGAAAGTGTCTTCCAGCTTCCGTCACAGAAAATAATCCAATGGCATCAGACTAGTGGAACTGGTCGGCCACGGTAGAGGTCCCCTTTATTTAATCCACCGTTTTTGAAACCATCCCTGAATACTCGCAGTCGTAGATCCTGCACAATGGCCTGGACAACAATCATGTTGATACCACAAGTTTCTTCTATTCTGAGGGACAAAGTCTTCTAACACTTGTGGAAATTGGTGCATTAGGATGTTACGATACTTGTGCGATTTCAGTATTTGAAAAACGAGGCTGTGAGATTGAGAGCTTCCATGACCTCTTTTGCATGTCTCCTCTCATTTTCATCAATTTTATTAATTTTCTATGTCATTGCACGGTAGTAACAGGCCGAATAATGTTATTGTAATGATAGTATTTGTACTGAGAGCTCAAAAACTACTTTTCACTTCATTCTCATGCATGTTGGTTTAGTTCCATGGGTGGCCTGTGCGAGGCGAGCATCGAAGGACGTGTCGCACGGCATTTCCGGTTGGGGCTGCACTTTCCTGAATTCTGTGGGGTTCGTAAAATAGGCTGAAGCGCCTGGCGGAACGACTGACGTCGGTCGAGTTTCGCCTATTGTATGCAGGGCGAAACGACCCGCGAGACGTCAGAGTGTCGCCGCAGTTTATATGTTTACCGTTCCGGCGCGTCCGGAACGTAGATTCCAGGCACCGATTGACTGCATTGTCCTCTTGATGCTGAGAATACTTGTGGACTGTGCCCTGCTGGGCGCGACTGTCTGGCGCCGAAAGGCCGTTGGTCTAGGCAGGTTGTTTTCGTAGCCAGTCAAATGGCAAGTTCAGTGCCCTCAGCTGAATAGCAGAGGCATGATTGGTCAACTTAAACTGAGGCTAATCGACGTCATAACGCCCTACTCGAAATTGGAGGGAACGGTCGCTATTGGCGCGAATGAAGTTCTGAGACGGTGTGGGGGAATTTTGGAATCAGAACTGAATGCTGATTCGTAGTTATTCGAGGAGAGTAGGGAGTAGAGCCATATTGGACTCGCTCTTGCATTGCGCGGGCAGTGGATTCAGGATCTGATCTTCCTCGGAGTCGGACGGTCTTGCGACTTGGTCGCTCGTTTTCGGAAATACTTAGAATTCTCGGACAGCCTTCGCAGCCAGGGGCTGACACAGAGTTGCTGCACGGCACAAGTCGGCACCTACATCATCAGGACACTGCCTACCGACGACGTGCTGCAGATTTCAGTACTGGTGCAGTATTTTGTGGCTCCGGCATTGTAGGACCTTATCAATTTTATACTGAATCCCTCAGCAGTACTTGCGCTCGCTTTGCTACAAGTCCACCTTGCTTGTTTCTCCATGTGATCCCATTTGATCTCTCACTATTAATTGCGATACTGCTATATAGTCAGAGGATTAATATTTGATTCATTAGGACCTCCAGTCACTATCGTCAATCTATTGCATCACAGAGAGTAGGAGCCCCTTGTTCTCAAGCCAACTCTTATTCTCGTAATATATCAGTATAACCTATCCTTTAACTTACTGTGTGTGTTGACAATCATGTGCATTTATGTCTTGATGCATAATAAATATCATTGTAATATTTTATCTGCATATCATTTCGTAGAAATAGCCATAATCCCATTTCCTATTGTTTCTTATGATAAAGTTCTCTTTCTTGAGTAGATTAGAATTTTTATTAATTTATTGTGAGTGTGCACTCTTTATTTTACCAACTATCAGGGTCCACCATCATTTCCGTCCGTTACCATTGTGCTTATAATTAATTAGCTGGTAGATAAGGAGGGGGTCGAATGCATGTCTCGTTCTCATGCAAAATTCGTCTGAGTTAAATAGTCACAAACCCTTCTCCACCCCAGCACCTTGCAAGATGATGGTGCTCTATTCCAAACCGCACATTTCTACTCGATGAACGGTGATGTTCCACATAAAGAAGCTAATTGGGACTGTCAACAGACCAGCAGTACATGTTTCTGAGATTTACTTTGTCACGTTTTCTAAATGTTACTTTATTCGTAGACAAGATATATGACATGTCCGGAGTATCGTGTCTGATATCTATGTACTTAAGTTTGCACGAATCGCAAAATCATTTCCTTGGAACTCTTGACTGAGAGAGCTTGAATGGGGCTGCATCTTAAGACGATGGAGAATGCGTAATGCAGTTTCCTGACTCGTGCAGCTTCCTTGTGCGATTTCACGGGAACTACTTCGAGGATTTACTGCTACAATACCCAGATCATTAGTTTCTCACGTTTCTTTCTGATATGTATGAACGCGATACACTACCACTTGCACGTAATTGTTTGAAGAGGTTCACAAATAACTGTTGCGATGATTGATCTCTATTGGGATATTTTTCGGCGCACACATTTTCGAACGGAAGCATTCTTCCCGCGTTCACCATAAACCATCAGCATGTAAGCTTCGTTCCGCATTGGGAAGCACCATTTTCCAATCACGTCTTACTGTGTCCACTATCACACAATAACTGACAGACCCGTCGCAATTGAGTTGCATTGTGTTCATGCAACACAATGTAAACAAAACATAACGGCTGCCCCTATTATGTAAGCAATAGGATGGAACAAGCAATATTCACAATATGATAACTCTTGCACCAGCTTTCTGCAGGAGACACCACTGAGATTTTCATTCACGCTACTTTTAGGATTTTACTGTCAATGGGCAAGGTCCATTTTAAAAATTTTAAACTTTTGTATGTAACTGCACTTTCATAAACGTCTCAAGGTCCTTGTACTGGCTGGAAATATGCACCCTTACTTACATTTCAGTTCTGTGAAAACCGCATATCGATGGCGCCTTCCAAGTCCGAAATATTTGCGATGCCCCTTAAGTGATTCGCCTTGAATATTACCGAGCAACCATTTAGTCGACGTTCAAATACCTTCTGCTTCCAGTTTCGTCACTGGGTTCTGAGAATCCACTATCTTTATTCTCTCAGTGTCTTTTTCCACCTGTGCTAAATATATTAATGCTTAGAACTTGGTATACTAGTCATAAAGGACCCTTCAGTATCGACAGGCCGCTATATCTTCTTCTGTCAACGTTGTTGTTCGTATGCAGTAGTGAAGGGGATGGGCACAGGAAACCGAACTCGCGCCCATTCCCAGCTTCTTATATACTGGAGCCTCTACTTACTGATGTAGGTTCATAGTTGATGCCACTTGCGCACGACTATCCTGTCCTCAAAGCAAGCTAATGTCTACGATGAATTTCGAAGTATATATATTGTCACACGTATTAGTCGCGAAAACCAAAGAAGTTCTCGTTTCTAGAAAGAAACTGTAAAATCAAATAAGACAAACTAAAATTAATGGAATATTGGAAATAGAAGGGAGTTATACAAACAAGGTTTTCAATATTTAGGAAATAATTCGCATTTAGGAGAGCAGACAGTGTTCGTCTACACAGCTGCAAGAATTTGGAACACAATGACACACTAGCGATGGTGTTCGAGACCTATACTGGTCTTTGAGTGGCTGGAAACTTGAGAGAGGCTGTGTTTGGACAGAGCTGCTTTAAATATTTTCGTCACATAATCAGCCCAGAAAGGGATACTGCCCGGCTCGGAAAAATTCCAGGATTTGTGACAGAAGTCTGAGCCCAAAACCGCATTTATGTGTGGAGCTGCTTCATTGAGCTTTTGTTAGCGAAAGGGAGAGGTCTTGGTTTCGAGTCCTGCTCTGGCACATGGTTTTAATCTGCCGGAAGTTTCAAGTAAAAAAAAATTCTGCGGCAGAGCGAAAATTTATCCTGGAAACAATCCTTCTGGTCCTGGCTGAGCCGTGTGTTCACAATCTCCTTTCCTCCAAGAGTTATAGCCCTGTCTGTTACCCAGAAGAGATTCAAGATTTTGAAGGTAGGAGAACAGGTACCTGTCAGCACAGGTCATGAGTCGTCCTCGGTTAGTTGAGATGGTACAGCACTTGACAGCGAAACGCAAAGTTCCTGGTTTCGAGTCCCAATCCGAAACACAGTTTTTATCTGAAGGGAACTTTCATATCAACACAAATCCTGCGACACTGCGAAAGGCCATTCCGGAGAAATCATCAACGCTGTGACTTGGTCTTGTCCCGGAAATACGCTTTCTTCAAAGCGTGCAAGTCCCACATGCTACGCAGGAGAACTTTTATGTAGTTTTCAAGATATATGAGGCATTGACGGAAGCACGGCTGTGATGATGGGTTGATGGTCATGCCCTGGCAGCTCTGCTGCTAAAGCACTTGCCCGCCAAAGTACTGTGTTCGAGTTCCGGTCTGGCTGACAGTTTTAATCGACCACACTGTTTCATTTCAGCACCCACTCCGCTGCAGACTGAAAATTCATTTCACTCGTTGGTTGTGTAGGTGTTTCGTAATGACGTTGATTACAATCCTAAATGTATTTATTCAAATATACAATAAGTGTGGAATATGAGAAGAAGATTATTGAGACATTACCATTTCTACGGGAGATACACTTTCTTAGCCAGTACTCTCATGCGGCTCATGGTAATCGTGTCAGGCTCCATTATTACTGCTGTGTTTGCCAAATCAACAGCTTGAAGACTTACGACTTAACCCCACCAGAAAAATAATGTAGCCTTATTTATATTATCCTCATAAAAATTCAGAGATCTACATGTCGTGGGTGAATAATCTCTACGGTGGCTCGTGGTGCTGGCTGATGCTGATCAGTTAGGGCAGTCAGAAATGTTCAAATGTGTGTGAAATCCAATGGGACTTAACTGCTAAGATTATCAGTCTCTAAGCTTACACACTACTTAACCTAAATTATCCTAAGGACAAACACACGCACCCATGCCCGAGGGAGGTCTCGATCCTCCGCCGGGAGTAGCGGCACAGTCCATGACTGCAGCGCCTAAGACCGCTCGGATAACCCGCACGGCACTTAGGGCAGTCGTTGATCATTCTAGGCGTGCTTGCAGTAGTAGTTACTCAACGTTGCTTCAGGAAAACTTCGATGCTAAATACTCCTTCTATTGCATAACCCATTACGCCTGTCGTGAAGGCAGTACAAGGTGGAAAGTTCTCCCTGCCCTTCCACCATTTTGAAAGCTGGATTGGGTTGAAGAAACGTGGTTCGGTAAGGAAGCTTTCTCTTGTCACACGCATCGTGTAGCACTGTCCTGATTGTCTTGCGGCGTCGCTCTGGACAGCAGACAACACTGCACTGAGGTGGCATGGTCAGCAGACTCAGGGTGGTTTTTACAAACGGCCCAAAGAAGGACAGCGAGTGTTGGGCAGTGTATGCAGATAAACCATCTGGTGTGAATGCACAGCTCGTTTCGGCATGCTCCGTGCGTGGAGAATCACAATGTAATCAAAATTTTCAGTGAGATAGCGGTAGCTCACAGCAGTAAAGTGTTGCTGTAAAGGCGGAGGCGGACACTGATACCGTTTTCCGGTACAGGGTAATGAACAGCAACAGAGTTCACCCACACAGGCGATGTTGGTGGCTAGCTGGCTCACACATGATCCATGGTTCCCCACAGCAGATAGCCAGTAGCACATGGAGATTTGCCAGGTGTCATATCGGCAGGGAAGCTTCGAGTCAGCAGCAACCACACATAGCGCAAGCTTCAAAAGCATAATTAGTCCATTTCAACTCATAGACTAGAACAGACTTTGCATTGTAGCTGGTGCCTGGTGGTGACCTACAATGCCTGTCTATAAATGGTAATATAAACGTGGGTCTAGTCAGCTATTGTTTCAGAAACGGCAGTGCTTTTGCCGTAGAAATCATAACAGGACTGAGGCGTAATGTGTGGACCTCGAACAACCAAGACATCATTACCTCAGCTTTCCCGTCACACCAGCAGTTAAGCAGCCCTGGCGGTGTTTTAACTGTGTAGAAACATTTCCTTTCAGAAGCTCCAGGCAGCGAATTCAGGAACTTGAGCATACTTAATGTAACAGCTAGCCACTGAAGTTTCTTGCATCACCTTCCTTTTGATGTCTTTTTGCTGAGACTGTCACAAGTGTCTGATGATACTCTTGACGGGGAACTTCAGTGTCACAGAGACAAACTAAATAGATGAACACCATTCGGTCTACTCAGGGTTTTTGTTGTGGCCATTTTGTTGTAGCCCAGTAAGGTCCCACTTGATTCCCACAATAATGGATGGTCAGACATTACGAACGATTCTGCAAGCAGTCGAGATAAGTGGCGAGGGTCATGAAATGTTTGTACCTTACAATCCGCGTTGTCGCTCGTCACACGCATAATCCGGGGGTGACACGACTGTGGCGCGACACCCATCGCGGTCGTTCCCCTGCGCCCTCTGCGCCTCCGCGCCTAGCGCCTCGCTGCGCTGGCCCGTCCTTTGCCAGCGTCCGCTTCCGCCGGCCACCACGCGCTGGCTACCCGGCCCCTCCACGTCGTCATAAATATTAATGGCGTCCCGGCTTGCTGGCGGCTGCAAATGTAATTACCGCGGCACTGCTAATGAATAAGAATGCTACAGCTGGCGCTGACGAAACGCGCCCGGGTTGCGGCTTTCTGCCTCGCTGGCAGCGGCTCCCCCAGCGCGCTCGTGACGTCTAACGAGTCCCTGTGCACAGTGGCGCTGGCACTGCAAGCGAGCCGACATTGTTGTTTCCCTTACTGCCACTTGCGCTACTCATGGCTCCGTGACCACGTGTGAGAGACAACCGTAACTGGCGCCTGTTACTCATTTGGGTCTCTCCACTCCCAACGTTAACAGACGGAGTTTCAAACGCACCTAGCTTTCAGCGTGACGCACATGACAAGACGTTTCTATTATGTAGAAGACAACACGATTTTTTTGTTTCTATATTGATAGCCATCTAGGTAATATTTTTAAAGAGTCGTCCAACACATGCACGTATCTTATGACTATATTTGATATTTTACGCTCAATCAGCATGACACTTTTGGGGAAAGGAAATATCGACCTAAAAAATTCCCTTGGATTCCGTGAGCAGAATTCTCCCAAAAAAAGTGGTCCACTCTCTTTGCTTTTGACATCCAATGTGCTATAGTCAATGGCATCTGTTTGGTGACGTGCTCCTTCGTCTCCAGAAAACATTTCACACATTTCAACACTGTCGTCTACTGAACAAAATACGAGCTCACCGAATATCGAAACAGATGTATGACTGGACACACATGTTCCTAAATGATAAAAGTGAGCAACTCGCTCTACGAAATCGATTGATTACGAGAATTATTTAAGTACACTGCTGTACTGCTGTTAGTCCCTTACTATTTTTGGTATATACAATGATACAGTGGATCAATCACAACCATCAAGCTTTCTTCACACGGTATTATTTGCAACTGGAAAGTTGCAGGGCCAAAAGAGTGCAGCGAAATGTACAAAGACCAGCTGAGAATCCATGAAATGTGCGTGGAACGACAGTTGGTCCATAAATTAAATTATTGTAATCTGTTTCTCCAAATACAGCTGATCATAGTAGTGTGGATACCATCTCTCGCAACTACTTTCGAATGCAAGGAGTGATGGCGTTACAGTGACTCGCTTCCTTAACCTTATACCACTCTCACCAAACCCAGCCCCCTTCCGACTCCATTCAGCATCTCTTCGCTCCCTGTACCAAATCGAAACATAGCGTTAAAATCAGTCTCCAATCAGAATGTGGTTGTGACACTGCAAAAGCTTTTCGTGCCAAGTTCAAAGACAGGCATTATTCTCTTAACCTCTCGTTGAACAGGCATCAAGCTCTAGGAAATGTACAAAGAACAGCTGCATGTAGAAAGGATTCTTACCTCCGAATTGCACACACACAAACACACACACACACACACACACACACACACACACACACACACACACACACGCAAAAACTATTGATCCTGAAACATTATTTAAAGGGTGTGATTTAGAGTGTTTCTGAGGTTTCCCAAAACTAACCAACGATCTAAGCTTCGTCTCATTTCCAAAAGTACCTTTCCCAAAATGTATCTGAAATAGCACTTGCTTAAAGGCAAAGTCACAGTTCTGTACCGCAGATGGTGTAAGCCACAACGGAGCCTCCGATTAACTATTTTCCACTTCTGTGTTGTTGTATGATATATGAAGGGCTTATTTCAATAGTGGTACAAGTCCATTTTTGTTCATTCTGAGATACAGATCCTAAAGTTAAACGAGAGCCCGAGATATCTGCAGTTGAGATACCAGAAATATTCGCGTATATATTCTTGAATATTTCTGGTATCTGAACTGCAGATTTTTCAGCGCTCATTCAACTTCAGGACTCTGTGTCTCAGAATGAACAAAAATGGACTTGCACCACTATTGAAATAAGCTCTTCGTATGTCAAGTGTCACAATGTAGACAGGCAGCCACCATCCAGTACGAGAGCGTTGACTGAGCATTATACTTCTTCTGACATGTCATGTATTGTTCACATCCAATTCATTTGACTCTCAGCTCGGCGTTATACGATGCGGACGCTACATTTCGAAAGAGACAGGGGCACTACTGTTGATATAACTGACACTCAAAAGTGCACTTACCGACGTCAAAATAAATAACGTTATTCTTACGTTTAAAAAAAAACAGTTAAACATTATAGTGATCCGATGCTAAGGCACAAATTTGATTTGCAGTTTAAAACGTTATCACCTACTTTTGTTACATAGTAAAAAATTACATGACATTCTGATGGAATAGCACATTCAAAAGTAGTAATAGACGCTGAAGTAGATTAGGAATGAGGGTGCCACGCTTTCAAAGCCAGCCAAATGTTATTGCGACTTCATCTTAGGTGGTAACTTCGTCTATGACTAGAAGACGTTTACAATCGTCTGCTGATAATACAAAACGTTACAGTGCTGCAGGAACACAAATTGTATAGGCAAGAAGCGATGGTTGCAACGCTTTCAGCTATTCACTTTCAAACTTAGTCAAGCATTATTGTGACCGCATTTGAAGGTACGAGTATTAGCTTTATGAGATTGAATGTGAAGCATACTCTTCATAAATAGTTAAAAATCAACATTTACTTATGAAATATAATTAAAGTACTAGAAAGACGTAGTTTCCACATATTTTTGTCCAATTACAATTCCACAAAAATGAAAAATGGGAAATATAATCAACTGCAGGTTTATGCTCCTGTCGTTTGACCTCACCGGTAGACGGCAGCCTTATATAAACTGAAACTTCAGTCTATGAACCACGTTTTGTGTGAGGCACAACAGACCTTTAAGTCAATTATTTCCACATCTAAATTGTTTTACGATGCTTGTCAAGTACGACATTTTTCGTTCCACGTCTGAAACGTCTGCAAACATACTCATAAGACAGCAACACGAAAAATTGTAATGTTATGTCAAGTCACAAAATTTTATTTTCCTCACTTTTATGCCACACGTTGCAAGCACAACAGATCTTCAGATCAAGTGCTTCCACATCTAAATTGTATTAAATAAATTATACCGTAGTAAAGAAGCATAATATGGCCTTTCTTGTTGGTAAAACAAACGTAAGCACAATTGCTGCTGGTCTAAGCTGCAGCTTAAAGAGCACTTGTTGACAAGAATCACGAAATCATACGATGTCATGTAATGACAACATCATTGGTCGAGGGAAAAAAACAATTTCAGATAGTTCACCATTCTTCTATACGACATACCATGCTTGGAATTCATTTAGCACAGCTATGTGTTCAGAAATCCTAGCTTCGGCCAATGCTTGATGTTGATATATCAAAGGGCAACTCTTCTTCTCTTCCAATATCTCCACCTATTTCGTTGGTAAATACATTGCTTTTTGTGTCTTTAACATCTGTTTCTTCATTATCTTGATCTGTTTTCTTCTTCTTCTCCATCATAACACTTTCTTCTGTTAACAAGCAATCAGTTTTTTGACTCCCCATGATCTTCTTAACAAACCAAGATTTACCATCTTCATAAAGCATACAGGAGGGTCTCGCCTTTTTCTGAACTGTATATTTTCTTGAATTGTTATACATCATAGTGTTTTGAGAATTCCCTACAGTTTAGTAGCACTTGCTACGGGCATTCCCTTTTTGCAGCTTCTGATGCTTGAAGCATACGATTTTCTTCATGCTTGAGAATCTTCTTTACCTTCTACTTCTCTATGTCAACTTACAGTTGGAAACGTGAAACAATATATTACAGAGGCAAAGTAGTTATTGTTGACAGTTCCAAGGAAATATGTAAGCAGAAGTCATATAATATGCAACACAACCTGATAGTAGATGCCAGATGCTGGATCTTAAATAGTATTCCACCGTCACAACCTAAAATTTGTGTGTAAAATGGATGTCAGTTACTGGATCTTATATAATTTTGAAATGTTACAGAATAGTAATTGAAATAAAAATCCTCTTCAACAACTGTGTGTTTGTTATTCGTTAATTACACTGAATAAGTGAATGTTGCTCTTTAACTATTTATTTATGATATGTTCTATACTCATTTTGATATTTTATTGAAGTGATATTGCAAGATAAGATATACCCAGACATGATATTTCTTGTGCGTATTTTCAACAAAATTCAGAACCAGTTGTTTCCAAATGTCTACGTATTTTTTATATCAGAACATGTTAAGCGGTTCAATGGAAATGGGCCCCCTTCACATCGCCCTGTCGTCATGGGGCAGGATAAAGTCGCATCTAGTTTGTTGCTTCGTTGCTACTTTGACTTTGCGAACGTTGTGAATTTCTTGTGATTGCCATTTCGGTGGAGATTGCATACTCGTTACTTATCTGCTGCTTCGATTATGATTTCGTTGTGGCGGCGATCTCCATAAGTTTAGGTGCCACTGGTTTCCATAATTCAAACGTGACTGACTATCATGGGGTACATTTCAGTTGAATTGATACCACTTACACCTGTTATTATTTTTTCCCGACATCGGGCATGAATTCGGCGAGATAGGTGCTTTTACATATCTGTTTTGATTGACAGGGTCTGCGAGCGGTGGTACGTCACTGCCACTGTATCTGCTGTCATGCCTGCCATTGCTGGCGTGCCCATTGGAATTCACAGTCTGCACCCCACAACTACCGTTGCTGCCTTTAAACTCCTCCTGGATAAAATGTATCTCATCAAGGATCGATAACATCGTGGTATTGTAATAAATTTTTCGCGAATGATGATGAGCAATTTAGCCTCCAAACTCTCCACCACATCTCTGTGGGCTACGGGATCAACCCAGTATCGAGTTTTGTTAATACAACACTCAAAGCATTTTCTCAACCTCCCCTGCTTTGGACTGTATATTACTCGGTTCAATAATCACTTTGCTAAGACATATTTGCATGCTTCCAGACCAATGCCTGCCCAGGATTCCTTTCTCAAACTGATCGTTAGTTATATAATTCTCAGAAGTTGCAATCGTCCAAAAGCCTGCCTCACTCTGTGTATACACGGTGGCCCACTCAAACGTTTCAGCGTAAATATCTGTGGAACAAAACAGATATTGAAAAACAACTTTCACGGATATGAATGTTAGGCAGGAGCTGATGAAACTAAATACTATGAGACATTCTAAAACGTAAGCAATTTTTATTTTCTATACTTTTTTTTTAATGTACAGCGCGTATTATCTGTTACGCTATCAATAACGTGAAAAATCACAGGCAGACTGGCGTTGGTTGCATAGAAATACGTCAGTTATATCGCAAAAAATTGAAAAGCAAAACTGATGCTTTAAGTACACGAAACAAATCGCTACTGCAGATCCCGAGACGCAAGCTTGAACCGAACATTGCTCGTATTCGCAGTGTGATAGGCATAAGTTACCCTACTTTTACTGCTATCACGAGGGCCGATGGCAATTGTAGGTGTCCCGTCAGACACAAATGGATTTGCACACATCCTTTACCCTCTAGCTGTGATGTTGATCTACGTACACATTTCGGAACACCACCGGTCACTGTACTAAACCAACTATTCCTAAATCGATGGATAGGATGGGGCAGTCCTGTTCAGAGATTTTCAAGGCGGTCGCCGGACATCATTAACTTGAACTTTTTTGTCTCTAGATATACGGAAAATGTTGTGTATCAGAAGTTTCAAACAACAACAGAGAACGTGAAATCCTGTATTACCGCTGCATGTGCCGCAATAATACCAGAAACATTGACAGATGTGAGTCGATCAGCATTGGAGCGTGCACAGCGGTGTTGCCATGTAAATGGATTTCTCTTGGAACATGCAGTGTAGCGTTTCTGCTGTGAGAAATGTTATTGTATACCGACATACATTTTGTGTGTGTCTGAGGAGACTTATGTTTGTTTTGTAGATATAACTGTACATTTGTGTAATCGTTTCACCATGTACAAAAGTTCAACTCTAACGTTATCATCAAAAGATGTTCAGTGACACGTCCTATACCTATCATATACCATTATGTAACTGATGTACATCTTCGTATAACTAGAATTTACCCCTCTGTTAGACCATCGGTATTTAGTTACTGTTGTGTCCATTCTAGTACTGAAGTAAACATTAATAGAGCATTAACGCGTCATAGTACGTCAATCTCGTTATGATTACGGGCAACGTGGCGTTCATGTTTGCATCTCGAGACGTGCAATAGTGGGTCTTTCCGTTTATTTGAAGTATCAACTTGGTTTCGCAATTTCTCGGCATATAACTGACGTACTGCAAGGCAACCAACGCCACAATTTTTTGCGTTTTTCACGTTATTGATCGCGTAAGAAACAATAGGGCATCCATTAAAAACATAGGTTAGTGTTGAAACTGCATTTCCTGACGTTTAAGAATGTCTCATAGTATTTACATTCTTACATTCATAACCGAGGAAGTCGTTTTTAAACATAATGGAAGAAACGGAAATTTTCATTTATAATACAAAAAATTGGGTAATAATATTTTTAACGAGATAACTCAGCTCAAAAACTCTAAATTCTTCAATAGTCTTGAATAAGTTCTGATGTAATAGATTTAGCATATTCCAGCGTGAACAAACGACATAGAAACAGGCATTACCGCTAATATCGCAGAGAGAAGCCCAATCGATACTCACCCACATGCTAGGATGCCGTCATGTTATTTTAGCAGATATTACTTACATTTATGGCGAAACGCTTGTGCAGCGAAAGCACGTAAAAATTATTAAAAGATGCAGTGCAGCAATAGTGTAATGTTGAACTACAGCTCCACAAGGACACAAACTTTGCAGATGACGCTTTAGGACCTCATAGACCTGAGTGAACAATCGACATATAGAAAATATATCACACTATCATCATGACATAATATCTGATGTGAAACTGTCTGCATCCAGCACCGTCTGATGTGTCAACCACAAAACAAGGAACAACTTCATACCAGCAGAAGGCAATACTATATTTCGATTTCTGATCACTTCTGCCTTCCACCACCCAAATACCCCAAGAACTACTCCAGCATCGTAACAAGTCAATAAAACAGCTCTAGGACAATTTAAGACATTTTATCTTTGAGTAACTTTTGTAGATAAACGCCTCATGATTACCAAACCATGCTCTAACGGCGCTTTGATGTACTGTATTAAATATAAAGTAAATAAATGTGATAGGCAGCAGATAAATACAGGTAATCACTTCACACAGTCAAGGTTCCTAAACTTAACCGACATAACTATAATTGACGTATTACTTCCTAATAGTTACGTGTCACGAAATGATCATGACTAGAAAATCAGAGAAATTAGACTTCATACGGAAGTTAATCGAAAGTGGAGGTGGATTGGGGAGTACAGAACAGATGTAAAGTTAGACTGATAGACGGACAAAATTGTTATTTATCGTAGGAAAAACTCAGAAAGCCTTACCCCGCACTTAATACTGCATTTCGCTAATTGTTTGTGCTGCTTTTGATTCAGTCATCCTAACGCAGCTTTCAGGAAGCTTAGCATTCTTTCGACACCCAGCTATTACTTCAACACAACTCCTGCAACCCACATTATTTACGATTTATCTCGTATGCTCGTATCTACGCCTGTTCCTCGCATCCTTTCATTCCAATAAACCTCAAAGCGCAATTTTCCAGACCTGTAGTACTGGAGTACTCTAATAGTCCTCTCGCTACATTCTGCTATATTCTTCGTAAGAAGAAATATCTTGTTAGATCATTATATACATTCCAACAATTGTCGCTGAAATCAGTTTTTGCTTGTCGCTTTCTATATGCTGCCTCAAATGAAAACCAGACAGTTGGAATAAAAGTAAACTTCTCATTGTTTCAAAAGTAATTACCGTAAGCGTTAATACATTTATCCCACTGTGGGAGGATACGGTCAGTACCCTCATGGAAAAATGTTCGCCGCTGCCTACGAAAACATCATCGTACCCTGACGTTCACCTCTTCACGCCCAACATATCCTCAGTGCTCCAGAAATATGCCAATTGCGTTGGGCTGGATGAGGACTGAATGGGGGAGGTGTAATGGCTTTCCTGCAAAAAATCTAATCCGTAATCGTAACTACCTTGGCAACATATGAGCGGACATTTTATTGGCAGGTTGTTTGGATTTCGCTGCAGCCTTTTCACTTGGAACCTCTTACCCATCTTCCTTCCACACAGTCCCGAACTCTCCACATGCGATTTCCATATATTAGGAGCACTCAAGAAAGATATTCGTGGCCATCGATTTGCTATCGGCGAGGAGGTTCATTCTTGACTACATACATAGTTCCGTAGGCAACAGCAAACCATTTTTCATGAATTCACTGACAGTCTTGCCTCACAGTGGACTAAGTCTATTATCTTTTATGAAGATTGCTCATGAAATAATATATAGTTTACTAAATCTGTTTCCATCTTTCCCGCTCCCATTTCATTGACCCTTATACCAAGTGTCCGTGCATGTGAAACCTCTCTAGCAGACGAATCAAAATGGGCGAACCGTCTGGCACATATCTAGCGAAACGATTAAAATTCGGTTGGTGCAAATAGCAAACAGAATCTCATTAGTGATTGCTGGATAACCCACATTAATAGTGTACAGACATTAGCATGAAAAAATTTTGCAATCGAGCCGTTACTATTACGTGACTCTACCGACGCGAAAAACCAAAGTACTTTTTAAACTCGTAACTCATGTCTTTCCTACTTAACATGCTTAATGAGGGACAGATATTTACCACCGGAATCGTTAACGTAACTGCCACCTACCACGGTATGAGAATCTTTCTTGCAATTTTATGACTAAGTCATAAAGTTTTACGCCATCGTTTGCCGGAGGTGGACGTTTTATCGTCGGATTAACACATTCATGAGGTGCCAGATGTTACGTTACATTTATTCTTGATAATTTGCATAACCAATTAAGAGGCTTGTCTACTTCAATCGCTGTTTCGGGTGATTAATTTTCATGGTGATGGGCGAATTACTTTGTGTATGAATAACCATGGGGACTATGCATTATGAGCGCAGCTCAGAGTTTCTCGATCCTGCCGACGTCCAAGTTCGTCTGCTTTTCACGAAAATCAGCCATATTGTGTGGGAGTGTAACACAAAGGCAGCCGTCTTATTGCTCTGTTGCAGTGGTCGTTACAAGCATTCGCACGAAGTTAAGTGAAAAACAATGGAAAATTAATCTAATTAGGAAGAGTTGTCAGCGGGTGCTCATCTGTCTATACTCCTCGACCCAAGGTTGATAATACCCAGGATTTCCTTTGTGCAAAAATGAACCTGTCTCGTCTTTCAATAGGTCCGGGCATCTGAGTGACACGTGCGCTACTAAGAGACAGCCGGCCGCGGTGGTCTCGCGGTTAAGGCGCTCAGTCCGGAACCGCGCGACTGCTACGGTCGCAGGTTCGAATCGTGCCTCGGGCATGGATGTGTGTGATGTCCTTAGGTTAGTTAGTTTTAAGTAGTACTAAGTTCTAGGGGACTGATGACCACAGATGTTAAGTCCCATAGTGCTCAGAGCCATTTGAACTAAGAGACACTGCAATGTTATTTGAGCAACCAAAAGCAATACATTAAAATAGATATCATGTTGAAGGGATTACAGGCTCCTTACGTACATCTATTCCACTACAACAACCTACTGGTGTTGAATCTGAAGGCAGAAGATAAAATATAAGAAATATTAAATTCCATAATGTAAATGAACATGAGGACACAATCGTAGCAATTGCATAGTTTCAAAAATAAGATATATTAAAATCTCGATTCCCAATATTGAAAACGGATGGCAACTACATTGCCGGAAAGAAAATTATTACACCTGGGTAGACGACGTCGATTTTGATCCGATGACAGCACGTATCAGCCGGCGCAAAGTAGATGTTTTGATAATGCATTCATCATCGTCCGCTAACAGAGTAGTAGCATAGCTACTAGAGCACTACCTTTCTCTAGCATTTAATAGGGAATGTTCTTAGCCAGAAGACTCATTGTGGTGCAAATGTGTGTAGAAAGCAAGCAGGTAACCCTATAACACCGAGGCACACTCATGGTTCATTAGCCAACTGAGCGAGTTTTAAATGGTTCGAATTGTGGCCTTGCGAGTGGTGGTATGGTCCTTTTGGCGAAATGACCCAAAAGTTGTACATGCTATGTCAGTTGTGCAATGATGCTGACATGAGTGGTCACGTGAACATTCTCATACCTACAGACGTGGTTCTGGACGTCCACGCAGCACAGATGCCCGCCGGGATCGTCGTATTCTAAGCACAGCATGGTCCGATTGTAGATTTACCATCGCACAGAGATGACAGCTTTAGAACCCAGACGTATCAGCACGAATTGTTGCAAACCTGTAACGCACACCTGCAGCCAATCATCCAGGTACAGAATCCACTTAAAAGGCTTGGCTGGTGCTGTCAGAGGATCCCTTTGAATATAGAACGGCGCACTGTGGTCTTCAGTGATGAAAACAGATTCTGCCTTCAAGCAAGTGATGGCCGTTTGCGCGTACGACGTAGACCTGGTGAACGCTGTGCTGTAGAATTTATTCATCCAAGACGATCTGACCCCACCCCTGGCCTTAACTTCTAGTGTCCGATAACCTACAACTCTCGCCCCTTTCGATGTTTCTCGAGGTAACGCTAACCAGCGATCGGAAAATTTTGCCCTTCTTGCGACAAGAAGGTGATGTGTTGTTCCAACAGGATAATGGTCACCAGCACACTATCCTTAAAACTCAACGTGCTCTGAAAGATGTGCAGGGATTTCTTTGGTCAGCACAATCTCGGGACTTTTCTCCAGTCGAGCACATGTGGGATATTTCGGGACAAGAAGTGGCTCGTGCGACTCGCCAACCAACGGCACTTACAGAATCACGTGAACAGATCGATCTGGTTTGGCGTAACGTATCCCAGGACAGTATCCACCGTCTGTACGATCGACAGGATGTGAGAGTCAACACCTGTATTGCTTCCCAAGGAGGCTACACAACATACTAGTTAATGGATGTTTCAGCATGTGTCGACACCTGGTACCTCTGAACCACAAGTGCTAGATCTGTATATGAGTCGACACCTGGTACCTCTTAACCACAATTTCTAGATCAGTATATCGGTCGACAACTTGCGCCTCTGAACCACAAGTGCTAGATCTCTATATGCGTCGACGCCTGGTACCTCTGAACTACAAGTGCTAGATCTGTATATGGGTCGACATCTTATGCCTCTGAAACACAAGTGCTAGATCTGTATATGGGTCGACACCCGGTACCTCAGAACCACAAGTGCTAGATCTGTATAAGGGTTGACACCTGGTTCCTCTGAACCACAAGTGGTAGATCTGTATATGGGTCAACACCAGGTACCTCTGAAACACAGGCGCTAGATCTGCATATGGGTCGACATCTTATGCCTCTGCACAACAACTGCTAGATCTGTAAATGGGTCGACACCTGGTACCTCTGAACCACAAGTGCTAGTTCTGTATATGGGTCGACATGTGGTACCTCTAAACCACAAGTGCTACATCTGTATATGGGTCGACACCTTGTGCCTCTGAACCACATGTGCTAGATCTGTATATGAGTCGACACCCAGTACCTCTTAATCACAAGTGCTAGATCTGTATATGGGTCGACAACTTGTGCCCTTGAGCCACAAGTGCTAGATCTTTATATGGTTCGACCCCTGATCCTTCTGAACCACAAATGCTAGATCAGTATATGAGTTGACACCTGGTACCCCTGAACCACAAGTGCTAGATCTGTATATAGGTCGACACCTTGTGCCTCTGAACCACAAGTGCTAGATCTGTATATGGGCCGACACTTTGTGCCTCTGAAACACAAGTGCTAGATCTGTATATGGGTCGACACCTGGTACCACTGAACCACAAGTGCTAGATCTGTATAAGGGTTGACACCTGGTTCCTCTGAACCACAAGTGGTAGATCTGTATACGGGTGAACACCAGGTACCTCTGAACCACAGGCGCTAGGTCTGCATATGGGTTGACATCTTATGCCTCTGCACAACAACTGCTAGATCTGTAAATGGGTCGACACCTGGTACCTCTGAACCACAAGTGCTAGTTCTGTATATGGGTCGACATGTGATACCTCTAAACCACAAGTGCTACATCTGTATATGGGTCGACACCTTGTGCCTCTTAACCACATGTGCTAGATCTGTATATGAGTCGACACCCAGTACCTCTTAATCACAAGTGCTAGATCTGTATATGGGTCGACAACTTGTGCCCTTGAGCCACAAGTGCTAGATCTTTATATGGTTCGACCCCTGATCCTTCTGAACCACAAATGCTAGATCAGTATATGAGTTGACACCTGGTACCCCTGAACCACAAGTGCTAGATCTGTATATGGGTCGACACCTTGTGCCTCTGAAACACAAGTGCTAGATTTGTATATGGGTCGACACTTGGTACCTCTGAACCACAAGTGCCATATCTGTATATAGATTGACACCTTGTGCCTCTGCACCTCAAGTGCTAGATCTGTATATTGGTCGACACCTGGTACCTCTGAACCACAAGTTCTAGATCTGTATATGGGTTGACACCTTATGCCTCTGAACCACAAGTGCTGCATCTGTATATGGGTCGACAACTTGTGCCCCTGAACCACGAGTGCTAGGTCTGTATATGGATCAACACCTGGTACCCCTGAACCACAAGTGCTAGATCTATATAAGAGTTGACACCTGATTCCTCTGAACCGCAAGTGCTAGATCTGTATATGGGTCGACACCTTGTGCCTCTCAATCACAAGTGCTAGATCTGCGTACGGGTTGACACCTGGTACCTCTGAACCGTAAGTGCTAGATCTGGATATGTGTCGATACCTTGTGCCTCTGATCCGCAAGTGCTAGATCCGTATACATGTCGACACCTGGTACCTCAGAACCACAAGCGCTGTATATGTAATCATTTCATGTTCAACAATTGCAATGTTGCAACAATAAATCTTGAGTGAATTAGAAACCTGTAAAAGGGTGTATTTATTTTTTTTTCCTACAGTGTATTTAAAGCAAAGAAGACAATGAATCATGATGTTGTATTTGTTGTTTGACGTGGTATAATGGAGCTATTGTTGCTGACTCTATAATCTTCAATAATTGATTTCGTAGTTTCTCTCCCTCAGGTTTTTAATGTGACCCCAAACGCAATGTTATGTCACGTGTCGTGTGTTCCACCCCCCCCCCCCTCCCCTCCCTTTTTCTACACATGTTAAGTCATCAACTGGGTATCCATAAGTTGTGTTGAGTTAGCATTTGTCGTTTAAATAACACTGTATGGTCGTTAGCACTTTACATGTTGTTTACATGTCTCATGGTTTTGGTTTAACAATTTCACATTGCAACGGTTTATTTATAATTAGTGGTTTCTAACATGGGGATCCTGGTTATAGGTGGTGGTCTCAGTCTGATATAGGAGTACTGTTTAGTTATTTGTATGGTGTTAAGCATTCATTCACGAAAGGTGTTTCAACATCATGATCACTGCTGATGGGGTGCGCATAAGTTTCTTTCTTTTAAGATTATTTTGCTTCAGGTACATGGACTTGCTTTTCCAATGTGCAGTAGGTTGGATGTTTTAAATTTATGATCATTTAGTTCATTAATAGTTCCAATGGAGCTCTACTTCACATTTTTGTTTGCCTGTACATTAGAACACAATAACTTAGTGATTTCAATGCTATCACGTGTGATGTATATATAAGGTACTACTTAAAGTGAGATACATAATTGTAGACAGTAGTTGTGGTACTTCTCACTAGAAATTTCGTACTGTAGACGTACAACTACATATGATATTGTTTCACTAGTCTTCAGCATGTACAGGAATATTTCTTTACAGATATTTCTTAATTGGTTTTTGAGATCACGTTTCTAGACTGCACTACAATCGTGAAGTTACTCTTCTGAAGATAGCTTAGATGATTTTGGTTTTTAGTACTTTTCTATTTTTTTTTCTTTCACAAATCCTATATCGCTCTAGTTAATGTTGCTTTAACCCACTCAGTTGTGTACCTTCATTCTTCGACATGTAAATAAACACAATGATTGCCAGGCTACATTTGTTGGAATGATGGTGTTAGTGTTATGAGTTCATCCCTCTTTACCTTGTTTTGATGATATGTGATGTGTGTTTGTTTCCAGGCGTCTATAACTTTTATTAGTTGACATGTGTGTTTATTGAGATGGCATACCTTCACCTCTGATCCATTGATTATACCTGACGTAGTGTTCTGGTGTGTTTCTTGACATCAATATTCTCAATTAACCATCTACGCATTAAGGTACCAACTGACATGTTAGACATTGTGAAGTGTGCCAAGGCAGTCTTTTTAAGTTGTTTCCCTGGCATAGGTCACAATTTCCATTGTCTTCGCCTGCGTAAGGTCTATGTGACATATGGAGGTACATGCCTTTCGCAGTTTTGGCTGAAATGGAAGTATTTCTGATAAGCTGTGTATGTATTACTGTACCCCTCTTTATAGTTACTTCATAGTTTATGGGTTAACACCAGACTTATCACTTTCACGCTAACGTTGGTTATGACCTTTGGCATATATATTTCAATACTTACTGCTTGGTGGGAATATTTTGCTGTATATTAGATTGTATTCACAGGTTGATTCATTAAAAATGTTTTATTAAATAAGTGGCACCTTATGAATCTGTGAATGATTGATCCCATATTCTTGTTTTATTAGTATTATTAGTACATGGAACATGATGATGCATAAAAGTTGAGGGGTTGACCTCCAGTAAGTGAAGTGGTTTGTTGGTTCAATTGGCTCTGAGCACTATGCAACTTAACATCTGAGGTCATCAGTCCCCTAGACTAACATTAGGACATCACACACACCCATGCCCGAGGCAGGATTCGAACCCACGACTGTAGCAGCAGCACGGTTCCGGACTAAACCACCTATAAGAGCTCAGCCATAGCGATCGGCTAAGTGGTTGGTGTTTTTATAAAGAAATATATAAATAAATATTTACCTTCAGTTTGTATTCATCAGTAAATGATTATAATTGTTTTTATTCCAGATGTTTCGCGGCCATTGTCATAGAATTACACTGTGATTAGCTGTTCATAACAGACAATATTCACCTCCTTTAGTATGCACTTTTTTACAATTATGTGGCTTATATAATTTGCTCCCTAGTTTATGTTGATATAGTGTGCAACAGTTCTCTTATTTTATTCCTTAATTTATCTTTAACTTTGATGTTACTCCGTGGCCAGTTTGGTACTGTTACATGTTACTACAAATTACCACTGTATAAAATACTCCCACCGCCCCGTTTTGTTATTTATCTCACACTGTTACCATTGTTGTCTGTACACAGGGGCCTGAATATGGCGTAATACATCGCCGAAACTGGTTGCGCAGAAGAGAAAAGAACTTTGGAAATTTAGACGACTGTAAGGTGGTTTGATTCTACATTCTGAAGAAAAGATTAGTGGGGAACACTTTACGATGTCAATTTGTATAAGCAGGTGGAGCAAATCTACGCAGCATTGCGAAACGGGACTAACGCGTAAAATCAGTATTAAGGAAAGCAAACAGGAAACTTTGAAGCATTTGAAAGTTTCTAGAAAAAATGCACTTACTTGTAAACTGTAAAGGAAATCACACAGCGGATGCTAATGCGAGCAGTGCCACTTTTGGTGCCCATATGAAGTTGCCAAGACAGTCCAACGAATTGAGAGGCCCTTGGGATGGATCGTGAAAGATTTGTATAGCACATCGGAAATATGTCGGAAACGCTTGAGGAACTCACATGGAAATCCTTGGAACGATCTCGCGAAAGATTTTTGGATTAACTTTGAGAACTTGGTTTCACAGTTGACTGATCCACCATTGCGCTGCCACCGTCCCATAGCAAAACTCGTTTTCCGACGTCATACATTCTTCATTGTTCAGTTGAATGGTGCAGTAAGTGAAGATTCAACCTGAGTTAACAACAGCATTACGTGATATAGGGGGGGGGGGGGGTATATTAAGTTAACGTTACATGATTGTTCAATGGACGAAAATGTGACACAGCTTGGATAACAAAACAGTTTCGGTTTATGTGCTGTGTTGTATCAGGAACTATGTGACGAGAAGCCAGCGTTGTCCAATGCTCCTGTTAGTCAATACTCACGTAGGGTGCTTCAGAACTTTTGGATATTGCACTACCGAGGCGGTAAATCGACTAAAAGATATTCGCGGCAGTGTTTATCAGTGTTTACAGTTCATAATGTTTGTCTAAAAGTGAGCTTTAATAGCAGAGGAATGTAAACGGATTTTTAAATTGAACCGAAAAATCATTAAAGAGGAGTGCAATGATTATCACAGCAATTATGAGAATGATTTTAATAATGCTGTAAAGGTGCTGACATATATTCACTGCTTTTTTGCAAGTTTCTTTATTGTTTTTTGTGACGACTTGTTCCGGAATGATCCCCTCATCTGATGACCGTAGCGTACGTATGTATAATGCGACACTGACGTACCAGTCGTGTACAGTCAATTGAAGCTTAAGCCTCATCAGTTAGTGCCTACAAGAAACCCAACAGGCGTAAGTCTAGAACCATGTCTGTTAGATTTCTTTTCGATGTAAAGTTTTTAATTGATGAAGTCTAAGCCTCAATTTACAGTGCACGACTTATTTGTCAAAGTTATGTAGTACATACGTACTCCATGGTCAAGAGGTGATAAGATAATCCTGACACGCGTCATGACAGGAAAAAATTACAGAAATTCACAAAAAACAGTGAATATTTTTGAACAACCTTACTTAATTACCGCGCAACTGAATTTAGTGGCGACAAAGCCTAATGAATGTACACATAACAGTTTCATAGCAATTATTGTCCTGTTTGGTGTATGAAACAAAAGGAGAAATGAAGTGGTGCTGGTGGTTATATCTACATCCGTATTTCGCAAGCCTTCTGGCGGTGTGTGGAGGAGGATACTTTGTGTACCACTGTCATTTTTCCCATTCCTGATCCAGTCGCGAATAGTTCGCGGGAAGAACGATTGTCGATAAGCCACCATGTAGGCTCGAATCCCAATTTCCTTTTCATGGTCTTTTCACAAGATGTAAAGAAGTAATATATTTCACGTCGTCTCTGGGAACGTACGCTCTAGGAACTTTAACAATAAACCACACTGTGATGGTCTCTTGTCGCCGGACTTAGCTGACCTTCTCCGTGACGGTTTCGTGCTTAATGAATGTTCCTGTGACGAAACATCCTGTTTCTCTTCGGATCTTCTCTACTTCTCCCATCAACTGTATCTGGTATGAATCCCATACTGACGAGCAATATTCAGTTATTGGTCGAACGAGTGTTTCGTAAGCTGACCCCTTTATGGATGGAATACATTTCCAAAGGATTCTTGAAATAAATTTCATGCTGGCATCTGTGTTTCTTCCTATTACTTTGATATACTTGTCCCAGTTTAAAACGCTATATACATATCTTGCTAGATATTTTTATTGAAATAACTTCTTCCAATGTTAGTCTTATATCGTGTAATTCTACAATAATGGGTCTTTCTGTGCATGTAAACACAGTATGTTACAGTTGTTTATGTTGAGGGTCAGTTACCACTCCCTGCAGCAGTCGTTGACCCTCTAGAGGTCTTCCTGAAATTCGCTACAGTTATCTAGCGTTGCCACTTCTCTATACGCAACAGCATAATCCACGAAAAGCCTCATGGAACTTACGATGTTAACTACTATATGATATATGTATATTGTGAAAAGTAGCTGAGTTACAATACTCCCTGGATAAGCCCCAAATCAATTTTATATCTGAAGACATCTCTACATCATGAATGACGTGCTGTGTTCTGTTTACTATAAACTCTTCAGTCCAATCATACAGCCGATCTGATATTCTGTTGTGTACTATCGTGTACCTTAGGCGACTTTGCGGAACTGTACCGAAGGCCTTGCGGAAATCAGGGAACACGACATGTACCTGGGCTCTGGTACTTAACCCTATGAATCTCGTGGATGAACACAGTGAGCTGCTTCCACAAAGTCGCTGTCTTCAAAACTCGTATTGATTCCAACACAGGAGATTTTTCGGTCTCCAGGAGTGAATGTAAAACATATTCCAAAATTCTACAACAGACCGATATGAGAGGTATGGCCATATAAGTTTTTGCGACTGTTCGACGACCCTTCTTACAAATGGGAATAAGCTATTCTTTTTTCCCAACATGAGAGACACTTCGTTCCTCTAGAGATCTTGTGTACACAGCTGCTACAAGATCGTTTCGCGTATTCTATGTATAATCGTATTGGTATCCCGTCCGGTCTAGTGGCCGTCTCTCTCTTGAGTGACTTCAGTTGCCTTTGTATCCATCAGCGGATTTGTTAGTTCACAACATTGCTTGGAACACACCCGTCTAAGTCGTATTGTACAATGCTCTTGAACTATGTTCATATATAGCCAGCATTGTTAGTGCTGGACGTGAAATGTTCACACTGACCACTCAGGTATTTTGAAACCTTTCTTTGTATTCCTACCTTTCCTTGTATTCCTATTTACAGCCGTATTCACTGACACTGTAACGACCTTATGGTCACTGATTCCCTGTTACTCACTAAATGAGTAAATAAGGTCGGTTCTGTTACCTTCATTCGTTGGTTCTCTCACCAGCTGCTGAAGGTAACTTTCGGATAAGGCATTTAAAACCATTTCACATGGTACCCTGTCTCGATTAAGCACCTCATTCTCTCAATCTATAGCTTGCAATTTGAAATCTCCGCCTAATACTGCAACATGACGAGAAAATTTACGTGAAATATTCCCATAATTTCCCCTCAACCGTTCCATCACTACTGCTGCTGAGGCAGGATGTCTACAAAAGCGACCGATGGCCATTTTTGATCCACCTTTAACACCAGCTGAATTATATCAGTCTGAAACTGTAGCAATCTCAATGGATAGTTTTCATGGCTATAGGCCAACCTCCTGCACCTAATTCTGCGATAAACATTCCTGTCGGAATTTAGAATTCAGTTGCTGGTGACGTGTCGTTTGACCTAGGTAGCTACCTTCCCATTCTCTGTACAACATAAAACTAGAATAGTTCGGACAGTACGGTTAAATTTTAATTGCCATGATAAAGCATAAAGGAAGTTTGGATGTCATGACATAGAACAGCAGCTATGAATTTAAGTATTGTTATAGGGTGTCGGCTGCGTATGTCAACAGGAAGAGAAAGAAGTTGTTTTTTTGCAATTATTCTTTAATCTGAAGATATTCCCTTGAGGATATCGGAATGTTGAGGACAGATTGTATGGTGTTTATTAACGATATTCACACTGTGTGTATATATATATATATGTATATATATATATATATATAAAATCCCTCGCTGGTCTTATGGAAGGTACAATGAAAATCTTAAGGAGCACCAATTTAGGTAGTTATCGGTATGTCTAAATTTCGAATCAGACTCTGTTGTTCTTTCACCTGATGGTTCAAAAGTCAATAGTCAACACGGATTCAAAAAATTCCCATCTTGTTAATCACAACTAGCTCTTTATTCACAAGAACTAATGGATGCTATCTACAGTTTCTAGACTTTAACACTGTTTCACAAAAGTGCCTTTTTAGCGTGCCCTAGGAGTAGTACCTCAGTTGTGCGAATGGATTAGTCGTTTCATGTCAGTAGGGTCATACTTCATAATAACTGATGGACAAGTGTAGAGTAAAACAAAAATGAAATCTGGCGTCCACTAAGAAAGTGATATAAACCCTCTCCGGTGCCCAATCTGTATAAACGATTTAGGATACAATGTGAGCAGCCCTTGCGGGATTGTTTGAAGGTGACGCTGTAGCGTATCGTCTAGTAAAGTCGTCAGAGGATCGACACTAATTGCAAGAGGAGTACGACAAGATATCTGTATGGTGCGAAACATGTCAATCGACTGTAAGCAATAAAAAGTGTAAGGTCAACCACAAGACAATTAAGCAGTCAATTAAATTTCTTTTACATGATAAATCACATAAATCTAAAGCCTCTCAGTATAAATTAAACAATTAGGACTACAGTTACTAAGAGCTTAAATTGGAATTATGATATGGAAAATGTTACGAAGAAGGCAAAATAAAGACACCGTTTTATTGGTAGCCCACTTACATGATGCTACACTTAGATGATGCGACATCTAGATGATGCAACAAATCTACTAAACAGATTGCCTACCTGCGCTTGTCGCTCCTCTTCTGGGATATTAACGCGGCGTGTGGGACTTCCACCAGATAGGTCACGTCTCGTGTGAAAGATATCTTTGTTTTCAGCTCTTGAATATATGCCATACAGTAACTACTTGGCATCCTAGTTATCGCGGTCCACTAATTTATCGCATTTTCCTAATTTTATCTTTAACCATTGTCTTGCAAGAACCATAGCGCAGGTAAATGGACCGGTTACCATAGGATATTAACGGCTCCAGGTGGATGAGGTGATCAGAAGCTTAGAGGCGACCTCAGTGATGAAAACGTTATTTGGAAACATCTGGAGTCATCTATTCTCCATTTTAGATGTGGGCCCCATATATGTCTGATACTGATAGAAGGGTGACTTCTTAGTACGCGTGGGTAGTAACAAGAACCTACCACATTTATAAGGTCACCCATAAATTCACGCTAAGGGCATTATGAATCCTTCCAAGTTTATTTTTAGATGAACATGTTAATGCAGTTAGTTTCAACGCCGGAAGTAAAATTGTAAATGAAAATTCACGTTGACGCCTTTAAGGACACGCAAAATGTATCAGTACTTCTTCTTGAAGAGTACTTTCATTTAATATCGATACTATTTTTAGACGATACTTTTCATTTGATACTATTATTCATGACTGTGCTCTATACCATATATTGTAACGAGTAATCTAGAAATTTTTTGTTTCAGTTACATAATTTGGCTAAAAGTCTTCCTGAGTGATTCAGTTCCAACAGTTACAACTGAACATGGGAGCACCAGCGGGTCAGCAGTGACAAGAGTGTTGTGCATGCAATGGACAGATTCCGTGTAAGGAAATATTTTCGACGCTTTGCGAAAGGGGTTAGAAATAGTATTTTAGTGGTGTTAAGTGTTTCTTGGTCGGACTTAATGAACGTGGTAAATGTTCACTCGTTTGTCTACAGCTCGTTCACCTGGAATCCGGTAGTAGTTTGATAAAGTGTGTTCTTAGAGGTATAAATGGTGTCCCAAAATAGTGTATACACTCTTTCAAACTGAACTTCTCTTTAATGAAAGGGGTTTAAAAATGGTTCAAATGACTTAACTTATGAGGTCATCAGTCGCCTAGAACTGAGAACTAATTAAACCTAACTAACCGAAGGACATCACACACATCCGTGTCCGAGGCAGGATTCGACCCTGCGACCGTAGTGGTCGCTCGGCTCCAGACTGTAGCGCTTAGAACCGCACGGCCACTCCGGCCGGCGAAAGGGGTTAGAAATAGTATTTTAGTGGTGTTAGGTGTTTCTTGGTCGGACTTAATGAACGTGGTAAATGTTCACTCGTGTCCGTCCATCGCAATACACCGTCGACAACGACTTACGACTGAGCGACATGCCAACTTTATTGTCTCCAACGGAATAGCATCCCAGGATTGCTCAATTTGCTCTGTACAATCATCCATTGTGTGTTGTCTCGCAGCGTAAACTGTGTTCTTGAGAGTACCCGCAGAAAGAAGTCTGGAGGAGTTAAATCTGGAGATCGAGCGGGATACTCCACACTGCCTCTTCGTCCTACCCATCAGGCAGGGAATCTACGATTGAGAAATGCCGTCACATCCTGGTGAAAGTGAGGTGGCGCCCGATTCTGTTGAAAGTAATACTCTTCATTTTCAGACATAGCGCTAAAATCAGGAGTTATCATTTCCTACATTTCCAAGTACGAATCGCCCAGGACAGTGTAGTCAAAGACGTACGGCCCGATTAACCCTCTAGAAGGGAGACCACACCAGACTGTTACTCCCGGATTATTATGCCTTTGCTCGGTTACGTATGGGTTGTCCCTGGTCAAGTACACGCAATTATGGCGTTAATTGTTCCATCAAGTATAAACGCCGTTTCATCTGACCAAATAATTCGATCTTGGAAAGGTTGCTCTTCTTCACATCTGTTAACGAACCACTCACAAAATTCGCTTCGCCCATCAGTATCATCCTCGTTAAGAGCATGGAGAAGACTTGGAATATAAGGGTTAAAGTTCTGAGACAGCAAAATTCTATGAAAACTTCTTCTGCAGAACCCAGTCTCACGAGAACACTGCCTCACAGATTTCTTCGGAGATCGCGTGTATGCCTGGATTACAGCATCAACAGTCTCCTTGTCTGTTGGCCTACTCTTTCCTCCGCTATGTCCGTTCTTCATACCGTGCACCGTTCCTTCGTCTTCAGACTTTCTCATTCTTGTAATTGTTACTCTTTTCGGTGGTGGTGTTGCAAATTCAACTCTCCAACGTTGGCGTACCGCACGTACATTCTCTGTGTTCCAGTAACACTTCGCCACCCATTTCCGTTGTTCAAACGATAACGCCGTGTTTGCTGACAATCCTTAAACAAAAGAAAGCATTGTTATGTCTTTACTGCCTTCTAAATTATTACCAATAAAAACTGTATTTTTGTCTCCTTTAATTAAAGAGATATTCTGTTTCAAAGAATGTACACATTATTTTGCGACAGCCTGTATTTCAAGTACGACAAAGATTTTAAGGAAGCACTCAAATGCAACTTCAGGATAAAATCATTTATTTAACAGGATAATAAAACTTGAAAGCTAGCGAATGAGTTCCAGGGACATCAGGGAACTGTGAGGTCTAATTTTCAAACGAAAACGCTAAGTTTTCGAAGTTAAGGAAAAGGTTTATCAGTGAAACGATGGGATAAAATATTGATTTGTATGACTATCCGAAACAAGAATGAGAAGTTTTAGTAAGATTTAATTACTTACTTTTGGGCCTATTGAGCTACTTTTGCTGATAATCCTTCGGTAAATTCGTATTTCAAGGTCGAAATTATTAAAAATTGTGTTTTGGAATGAAAAGGAAAACATTGCTTGATTTGACACTTGTCTTACACTCTAACATTAAAAAATGATGTACCATGAAAGAATTATGCGAATGACACGGACATCGGTAGATGTGATGTACATTACAGACAAACAGAAGGTTACACTTACAGAAAAACTGAATGACTTATTCAAGGGGAATATCTTCACAAAATACGACAAATAAATAACGCGCTGGTCCACCTCTGGCTCTAATACAAGCAGTTATTCAGGCTTTCATTGATTGATAGCTGCTGGATGTCATCCTGAGGGATATTGTGCCACCCTCTGGCCAACTGGCGTGTTAGATCGACAAAATCCCGAGCTCGTAGGGGGGCCACGCAGATAATGCTCCAAACTTTCTCAAGTGAGCAGAGACACTATGGCCTTGCTGGTCAAGGTAGGGTTTGGCAAGCACGAAGACAAGGAATGCTAGCTGTCGCCGTGTGCGTAGCCCAAAACTGGGCTACAATATCGTCGACGTACCGCCGTGCTGTAGGGATGTCGCGGTTGGCAACCAAAGGGGTCCTGCAATATAAAGGAAGGGCAGCCTTGGTTGTGGGGCCGCATAGCGGGAGACGTTTAGGTTGGTATCCCATCGCCGTCCGGTGCGTCTGCCGACACGTCTTCACTGGTCATCAGGCCTCTGTTCGAGTAGGGACTCATTACTGAATATTACAGGCCGGAGACATGGCGCAAAAATATGGTGTCTTGTGACGTCATCCTTGGGTTAGGAGACGCCTCAGACCCCATGGTGTCAACATATGCGAAAAAAAGCCAACAGCTCTGAAGCTTAGTTAATGACGTCACATTGTTACCAAATTTTACCAAAAATTCGGCCAACGCCACCATCGACCTGTTACACTATGTGAAGGACGTCATAATTCCCCCCCCCCCTCTTCAGGACATGCCGTTTTATTCATGCACATGCTAATGCTGCACACCCGCGTGATCACGGCACAGGCAGGTTGAAGAAGTGATCATTTTTCAACAATCGCTTGTGGTTTCAGTATGTACACGAGAGCAAAAATTGCAGGCTTGCTGCAGTCCATGAGGGTGCAATCACCTTAAATCGGGATGAAGCAGCGCAATACCTTTAGAGCAGAGTTAAACGTCCTAGGGTGACAAAAGGTCTAACGTTGTCTAGACCATCTTCCTGTTGCTCATCACACCGCGAACTGTCACTTTCGACAGCTAATTGTGTGGTAGTCAACTCCCCAAGGGAAGGCGTAGTTTCATTGACACCCTTTCTGTGCGGCGGTGTGTCTGAAATGCTTCCTACGACCACCCGTAAGAAAACAGCTTGATTTCACCGTTGATTGTAGAGGTTCTGACCTCCATCACAAAGAGATGAAAAAGAAGCGGTGCAATGTGGATTAGAGCGGATGTGACGACTTTCTGAGTGTTTGGCACGACCACCGTGGCACTGGACCGAATTGTGCTGTCACTTGGTTCAATGCGACGTGATTAACCCACCTTACAGACCAGCGTTTGATCTGTAGCTTTGTTTTCCGATGTGACGACGCCCCGCTGTTTGAAGCGTCGCTGAGTCAGAGGGGTAGTGCCGCAGGACGCCATGCTTTTGCATCATTACTGAGAAAGGAAGTAGTCACCTTTGAGCTAGATTTGAAACTTATGCGTGGCAATTGGAAACAGAGACGTGTGACTCGATCAGCGATATTCCCGCAGCCGGTATGGGACATCTTTCCGGTGGTGTGCGCAGAGCGAGCGGGGGCGCCACCTACCGGGCCGATCGGGGAGTGTGGGGTAAGGTCTAGCAAGTAGCAAGGATCTTGCTTTGGGACGCCTAGCAGTAGCCTCGTTTGGGAAGTCTGGCGGACAGTACAGGTGTCGTGGGAGGCAGCAGGAAGAGCACGTCTAAAATGGGCTGTTACCCGGGTGACGGCGCAGTAGCAAATATCGCCGGCGTGGAAGCAGTCACGTTACTGGGAGTCCGTTGGTGTATTTCGCTTCCTGCATGTCTCCTGGCTCAGGGCTCTGCGGCGACTGACTGAGTCGAACAAGCAGGAGGGTAAGGGCCTTGCTTGTGCTGCAAATTATGGTCGGAATCGACTACTGGGTTCAGTGCTGTTGACTTCATTTTCTTGGCCTGCGGTTGCTACTCCTACTGAGTCTGTCCTCGAATGTGTTAATTTCAACTTTCTTAGTACACAAGACTCTATTGAGAGCTGTTTGTGATGTGATGATTAACATTTACTAGGTTCTGGAGTGGTGATACACTCTGTTTGTAGATTGCTACTGTCAGTGTTAACCGCCAATGAAAACAGTTTGGCTGGTCCTTGTCTAAGTGCCGCCTGATTATTGTATTTATGTCACACGACAGAGTTAAGCTGGCCAATTGCTATAGATATAGATGGATAAAATTTTCCTTGGCTATATTTTGCTGTGGATTGCAGTAACATTACTGTTATGTTTGTATCTGAAGTGATAGTGTGTCTGAGAGACATGTTGTAACCCTCCAACAGTAAAAATAATTATAGCAGCCACGTTCAGTATAACCTCACAATAATAACGTGATTAACCTCCCAATACAAAATGTGACTCATATGTAACCTTTCAATAATTAACAGACTGTGAATCTATACTGGTAAATTTAGACGTCAGCAGTGCTGCGTCATGGCCTTGAAAGATCATACTGAATAAATTGAAAACTCTTACCTCAATGAAGTCGCCAGATAACGCGCATATATCTGCTCCTATAAGAAACTTTTCTGGCACAGCCCAGTGCAATGCTGGCCACTAGATTTGTCATGTATTAAAATAAAAAACTGATATTTCTTTACGATAATTGGGATGACCATGGACTGCAGAAATTAATAAATTCTTTAAATTGAAATGAATGATTGTCAAAAAAGTTAATTTTATATAAAAAAGATTATTATTAAAAGATTTTTCAAACATTAACATGGGACTTGATATAACAACAGTGCAAATTTAATGTTAACAAACTACATATGCGCGCGGCTTCTTGTACCTTATACTACATCGCTCAGGCACCGCCATCGCTCCCCACGACCGGCCCACCCAACTCTATACACACGACTGCCAGCTACTACTTACTCCCAATGCCACTGCTCTTACTGCAGCCAACACTGCTCTCTGGCCTGAGATTCTCTTTTAGCTTACATATCGCAGGCAGCGCGTGAGCAATCCACCGAAATTACATCTGCTCGAGTGCGCTAGCAATAAATTCGTTAGTTACGGACCTCTTACAACGTGTCTAATTATAAATAAGTAGTTTCATAAATTCTTACAAGTTACTGAGAGGCCACTTGTTATTGTATGTTTAATTAGATTTAAACTGATTCTATTAATGAAAATACAAGAATTACTTCCATGACAGTAATTAGATATGGTAATGAATCTAGTTCGCTAGCGTCTTAATGTGTAATTGGCCTTACGCATATAAGATAATAGATTTGGACTGTTTTACTGATGTTCATTAACAGGTTGATTAATTCTACACGTGACGAGCTGTAATGAATTAGTGTGTCTCTAGTTACTTAAGCCACATGTCAGTCTGTTGTAGATACCCACTAGTTCTGGGATTTTTCGTGCTTATTCGTGATCGTTTGGGGGTCCATTCCGAGCCTGTATTGGAAACAGGTGACTGGGCAGGCGTCTGCTTCTGGGCGTAATTTGTTGAATCCCACAAGGTTGCTTGCTCACATAAAATTTTGTTTTATATCCTACATTGTAGGGTGCCTGTCATTTAAGTAACTTGGTTGTGTGCCATGGTATCTGATTTGTTTTTGCCTGTGCTCCGAATTACTTTGGTAATACCAATCACTGCAGTAACGAAAGCCTACTCCTCCGCGTTAAATTTTAGTAAATTGTCCGAGTTGATCATAGTCTTTTAGTAAATGATCTTTAACTCATTTTACTATATGTGTAATAGGCCATAAGTGCCGTGGTTTATCAATGTTTGAAGTTTTAAGTAACTTGCTCTCACGTAAATGGTAATTTTAAAAATCTGTTGATGGTTTTATTTATTTGTCTTGTTTGAACGTGCCAAATAAACGTTCAGTGCAACTCTTGTTGGTGATTTCTTGATGTGCCACTTGGTCCAGTTCTACCACCCCACAGGCTATTGCGCTGAGCTTGTGTCGTTGTGTAAAAGTTGAATTCAATGCTGTGCTGACACATCAGAGACCATCACGTTTACCGAAGAAGTGATCCTTAATTCTGTTTCGGACCGTAGTTCTGGTTTCGCTGTCCCAAGATAGTAGCTTACTAACATAGAGTAGTTAAAAACGTACCAAACTCCCTACAGTTCGTGGCGCGGTATTAGCCGAGCGGTCTCAGGCGCTGCAGCCATGGACTTTGCGGCTGGTCCCGGCGGAGTTTCGAGTCCTCCCTCGGGCATGGGTGTGTGTGTTAGTCCTTAGGATAACTTAGATTAAGTAGTGTGTAAGGTTAGGGAGTGATGACCTTAGCGGTGAAGTCCCGTAAGATTTCACACACATCTCTACAGTAACTCCCCAGATTTGCTTCCACATAAAGACACAAAAACGCGACAGACTTAATTAGTGACATGTAAAGATTTAAAACAGATGATGATAGTTTTTCTCACCCTGTTATAGACTTCGTAAAACAATTAAAGGGTCGCTGTTTTAAAAAACTCTGTCGTTTTGTGCAATTGCGACGCAGAAGCGTAGACTTCAGCTCAAACGTGCCTTCAAACTTCCGCTGTAATTGTGCAAAAGCGTTGATACTGGAGAAGTTGCAGGCAGCAAGGTGTCGGCACATGGAAACGAAAAGGCCACAGCTCAGAAGTTCATGTAAGGTAGGTTTAAGATGTCATTTTGGCACGAAATTTCGTCACAGTTTTGCTAAGTTCCACCGTGAATGTGTCACATGATTGGAAGGTTGTCACACCTCCTTCCCCCCCCCCCCCTTTTTTCTACACTCACCACTCTCTTGACCAGTCTGGGACTGAAATCACAACCGCGATGCCCACCGTTGAAATCACGAGGTTTTCTTATGGGTAGTTGAGGCATACACTTAAGACAAAGAACAGTTCAGAATAGACTCGAAAAAGCATAGGGAGGTGACTTGAAGATCGCCAGTGGAGCCGCCCCTTCCCTTCAGCCATCCATTTACTCAAATTTTGCGGCTGAAAACGCTCGTCTTCAGTGCT